>NC_090927.1:334697867-337197867 GCF_040938575.1 Ambystoma mexicanum
AGGCTGAAGCAAGACCCTAGTTCATGACTTGCAAATACATAATCTATTCAGGAAACAGATTTACCATTTGTCCAAGTACTCTCTATGGGAAAGTTTCCTCTATTCTTTCTGTCCAGTAGTGTTAAGTCATAAGCTTCAAGGACATTTCCCCATCCCTTAGCATTCCTAGGTCTTGTCATGGGCCATAACAGTGGGTTTACAGGGTCCTTCACTACCATTTGTTCCTTGAAATCCCCTGTAATAACCACTGTCCCCAATGCATATAGATCATGCCAATTCTCCAATAACTCTTCAACTTTTCCTTGTATAAGCCACTCTATGTCCCCTCACGGATTGTATATGTTGACGATCAGGAATGGAGTTTGAGCAAAAGTGTTATCCAGAAGTGTAGCGGTTAGCACATAGGAGCAGGTTTCACCTATTGAGTATGGCTTTATATGGAAGGAAACTCTTGCCCCTACTGCTAAACCCCAAACTGACGGCCTTTAGTGTTTCACCTGGCTGGGTTGCAGATGATATAAAATCCATCAATATAAATATGTCTGCTACACCATATTTCCTGGAGAAGAAATATGTTCTGATGTTATCATTTTTAGGCCTCAAGGTTTTTTTAGGAACAAACTACAACCACAAGAGCTCCAAGAGGCCCATCTCATCTGCACACAAGCCTTACCAGCTCATGCAGTATGCCTATTTACAGCATGTTTAAATTAATCTAATGCCCAGGTGTTTCTCATGTTTTGTCCCACATTTGAAGCCCTACATTGCACACTGAGGTTCAATGTATATGGCTAGTCTAATGTAATAGCGCCAAGTACACCAGTGGGGGATTTAAACAACTGCATATCACCTAAATGGCTAAATACTTGATCCTTAGTGGCTTGTTTACGACATGCAGTTAGTTGGTAACCTATTCTCTTTAGTTCCTGTTATCACAAGCATATAAGTGCTGTAATAGCAGATGAAGTAAACTCTGTTACTTCCCAGTTGGTGTTACTGTATCATCTGGCAATGTTATCATTGTTATGTCCTGTCTGTTAATATTCCTAAAAGAGGGTATACAGCAAAAGAATTCCATTAAAAAGGATCTGTTCATAAATGGACTAGTCGATAAGGGGGAGATTTCTTCCAATTTTATATCCCTCCACAGCACTGAGGAGCATTCTTTCTGCTGGTCATTCCTTAGGGAGTGTTGATATTCATTTAGCTAGTATAGTGCATTTCATTTCTGGTGCTCTATAAAATTGGTCTGTGCAACAATCCTTTGTGAGTGGAAATCCTTGTTGTGTTGATAATGATCAGCTAGAGTTCTCTCTACAACAGAGGCCATTGTAGCCTGAGAGGTTGAGGTAATTCAGTGCAGTAGAGGTTTACATGCAGATCCAAACAGATCCTTCTTTTGTCCCAGTTGCAGCCATCTTTTAAGTGGTCCCTGAAAGTCAACTTGCCTTATTGTGCCATCCTTCAGAGTGTTGGCAATGGTAGTCATGGATCGGCCCACAGAGATGCCTTGAATGGACATAGGCAGTCCTCTGGATGATATGGTACACAAAGGAGTTTACAAGGCTTTTGTTGCTTGAAGTTCAATTGGAATGTTACACTGATTTCCCATGAAACGTGTTCTACTGTTCATCAGGGATGAATTACCTTCTTGCCTTTTGCTCTTTAGGTTCCTCATCTTCTGGCTAGAAGAGATCTTGCTGTCAATCTTAGTGGTCCCAGTATTTTTCCCCTCCACATCCCTCAAGAGTATTGGATCTCTGGGCCTGTGTTCCATAACTGACAGTGACTGCATCTGGCTAGTCAGATCTACAGGTGAATACTGCGTTTCTACGTTCTCCGCATTAGGGCCTGCTGTTATTACTTGATTCTGGTAACTCATAGATGAGACAAGTATAATGTCAACATCCTGCTTGTCAGACCCATCATTTTTTCTTGCAGTTCCAGGATGATGTCTACTACTATGGGCAAGATGTTTTTCAGCTCACTTTGCTCCCTGTTCATCTGTGTGTACAGAGTCGATATAGCCTCAAGACATGTGGCAATTGTACACATTGTTGATTTGACTTCACCTTCCAGCTTACTCACAGCTGGGTTCCACCCTACCAGCCTTGTTCTGAGATCGGTTTGAGGCACTAGCACTTTCGCTATCACTGTCATACCAGCTGGAGCAACTTGAAGTAGATCTCAATTGCTGGAGGTCAGGTGCGGCCGGAAGTTGTGTTCAAGTAGCATTGGTATAAATAGACAAGGAGTTCACGGAGGGATTCCTTTCTTCTGCTCCCCGAGAGTTCCATTGCGGAACTAGACATAGATTCAGTAGGGATTTGTTGTTACCGATAAGAGATAGTAAGCCAGTTAGTCCATGCTGTAGTGATAAAGAAACAACACTCCATTTGGGGCCATCCTCCAACTCTGCAAAATGTTAGATGCATGGTCAATAAGTGAGGATGACAAGACAATAAATGAATTTTGTATTTTCTGTTTGTGCACCAGTCGCTTATCTGGCCCATTGATCAGGCCTTCCATGTGAGCATTTAAAGCAGGCAACAGGATTGTCTGCTCACTCGGACATGACATATTGCCATGCTACTGATTGCCCTCATTTCACATTCCACTGTGTAGAAAAGTAGCCAGTAGCACTAATGCATTCTCCATAACTGTTACCAGCTCTGTGGTCGGCAAGGGCAATCCACTCATGAGTCAAAGTTGGCCTTGCGGCAGAGTAGCCTCACTGGCAGCCCTAAGAGTCTCATCAGATAGGTCCATTTACCGTACTCCAAAGTAGCCAGTGATCGTATTTTGGGCTGCCATATCAATGGCTTTACTTTTTTTAGGACTGGTTACTTTATTGCGCTTGTTGAACTTGCTTGCAGGTGGACTGCTTATGGTTTCCCCCGCCAGTGAGTTAGAGCTGCAGAGACCTGACTTCCGCCCCTCATTAGCTTTCATAATGTTTGTTTGTTTTAGAGAGTTAGTTAGCTAAGCAGGCAATTCAATCGTAGATTTTACAAACAGTCACTCACCAGATTTATGGATTGCCGGTAATGCTTGTAGCATTCAAACAGTCAGCCGCAGGTCACAATATGCCAACCAGAGGAGTGCGGATGAAGGAGACATCTCCCAGTCAGCCCCAATCAACCACAACTAACCACTCCAGCACCACTCGCTGTGTCGTGCCCCGCGCAGTAAATGGCTTTATATGTTCTTCCTCTGCAGGGTCGGTCAGTGGGTTCCTCCTCAGCATAGAAGAGGTGAAAAACAGATTTCCCCACAACCAACCACTCCAGCTCCACTCTCTGTGCTGCGCTCTGCACAGTTAATGGCTTTATATGTTCTTCCTCTGCAGGGTCAGTCAGTGGGCCCCTTCTCACCACAGTAGAGGTGAAAAACAAACTTCCCCACAAACTAACCACTCAAGCACCACTTCTCGAATACAGTGAGATTCACCTGGCCCTTTTCTCTGGTGATAATGTCTAGCATAGAAGCTATTAACGGGGGTCAAAAAGGCCACCTTACTGTGTGCATACCTAGAACCAATAAGATCATTTAAGTAATTCCTGGGTATACCATTGTGTGGGAGCGAGGGGCCAACAGGCCCCTTGCATCCTTTACTTCTCAGTACAAACTCAGACCAAGTGCCTCCAGTGGTGGGTTTGCCCATTGCCCTTATGTGATGTCGACTTTGGTTAACATTCGCGTAGATGGGACCACCGAGCAGGACACAGGGCATCCATTTTTGTACCCCCATTCAACTCCATCTTGGTGACTAGGCCTCACTGCAATAGTACAAAACGCTTCTCTTTCCTTTCTCGCAGCGGCCAGGCGTGCAGGGCTCATGGCCCCCACCATCTTTCCCACTCTGACTGGAAAACTCTGCAGCTCCATTCTCACGCTGAAGCCGGAGGTAATTGCAACAAAGAACAAATGTAACACATCACTCTTCCTCTGAGATCACTGTCCTGCGTGTGAACCTGCATGAGCTGAGCACATAGCTCATCCATCTCCACAAACGTGTCCTTGCCCCCATACCCTTGCCAGTGGAAACTTACTGCCATTGTAACCCTGTGCCCCTGCAAGGTATCCCTTTATGTTCCAGACTGCTGACCATGCCATGATGCCCACCCAACAGACCCCCAACTAACATTAGACCCCTGCTGCAGTATATTGTTGTCTACTACTAATAAATGACAACATACCAGAGAGTCTTGTGAACAGAGACCCTCACTTTACACAGTGTTATTATAGCGGTCAAGACCCTTAACCTCATGCCTTTATAATCCGATGTTATTGATAGTATAGACACGTGTGTGAAGTTTATGAAGACATGATGATTTTCTCAAAGACTTCAAATGACTATTATTTAGTGCAGGCATTTTAAGAATGTATTATGTTAGTTTAGCTAGTGGCCACCCTGTGTCACAGCGACCTGACCTTCACCCATTCGGAGCACAGACGCCTGACGTCCATCCTCCCACCTACCAAGCAGCCAACCCGGAGGAAGAGATGCCGCCCACACCATGGACTGTCTAATCCGGAACCAACGTAGTACCTTATGTTAGTTGCGTCATCAATGACACATTTGTCCTATAAAATGTATTGTAACTTTAATTCTTGTCAGAGCGCTTTCATAGGCAGCAGAGTTCTTTGTATGCCATTTACTTTCATAAACCTTACCTCAAACTCTCGCAGCCTGTTCTCCTTGCCTCATTCCCCATCCGGTGTGCATCTATTTTATTCTATTTTTATTTCTTTTGCACGTGAAAGACGGGGAGGGCACAAACACCATCAAGCAGAATATTGTTATTAATGCAGGTTTGCTCAAGATAAAAGGGAGAGTATGAATATTTGCTGTGGATTTCTTTCCGCAGTTCAAGATGCCCATTAAAAGGGGAAAGGTGCATTTTACACTGTAATTGAATGACAACATCCTGCTGAAAATACATTTTCTTTTCGACAAGCCCTTTACATACTCAAAGATCAAGCAGTTTGTTGCAATTGAGTATAACAGGCTTTTGATATTCTAACATGTTTATCGAGTAAGGGGGTGGTATTTTGAATAAAGTGGAAGCAGCGAGATGTGGATAGGCAGGTGTATTTTTTTTACTAATTTCTTGTTTTCACAAATAAAAGATTCCTCCTGGACTCTCATGCATCCAATCCATGGTGCCTGCATGCTCAGGGTGAATTAAATGTGGAGATACAGATGGGGAAGTGTGTGTTACTAAAGTCTATGTTTTCATAACTTACGCATTGAAAACAGAAGTGCCTAGTGTGTTGATTATTTCTCATCATTGACCTTTGATACAATATGTTTATGAATAATCTGATGCCAGTAATACTGTTGTGTTACTGAATAGACCTTCTATGCAACCCTGTGTGTTTCTTGTCATAAAAAGGGATGAGAGGAGCAGCTGTAAGGAATCAATTCTATTAGTACCCGGCGAGGGTCAATCAGATTGTAACAATCAATCTGATTGGCCCTCACCGGAGCTTTACCCGACTGGGATTCCCTCTGCCCACTACGTTTCTTCATGTCCCCGGTGGGGGTAGTGGGGCAGCCACTCAGCCAATGAGGAGGCTCGGAACGGGGTAATCCCCGCTCCGAGCCAACATACAGCTGGAGGCTGCCATCTGCCCCCATCGGGGATCGAGGTAAGTGATTTCCCTCCCCGCCCCCAATCCAAACAATCCCCTCCCTGCCTTCCCAGCCCAATTACCTTCTTTTTGGTCCATTTCGGGAGTGGACGTGCTGGGAACACTTCTGTCCCCAGTGTGTCCGCTCCCGATCCGTGACTTGCCATCATGGATAGGAAGAAGGGACTAGGGGCAGCCATTTTCTTTGTTAACTTTTATTTTTAATGGATGCCGGGGAAAAAGAGAAGAGACTACATGTAGTGCCTTCTCCCGTTTCCATGGTGGCCATTTTTTAGTTTACTTTCTTCTTTTTTTTTTCAATGGCCGCCATGGAAAAGGGAAAACAGACTTTGTTTTCCCTTCCCCAAAGGCCATTTTTTTCTACTAAAAAAATATTATTCTACTAATATCAATAAGCCCCTCGCCGCAGGGGCATTGCCGAGCCAGGTAAAGCCCCAGGACCTTTGGTAAGGCCCTTGCTTCACTTAGTCCTGGAACTATGGACCCCGGGGCATTATCCCACGGCTCGGGGCTTATTGCTTAATTAAATGTGGATCCAAGATTCATAAAAAGAACTTTATTAAATAAATGAAAATTGTACATACCTGGTTTGCATTAGGTGGAAAATTCACCTGAATTAGATATTGCCTGGTGAAAACATTCTACATGATGAATGAGACAATTGTCTCTGTCCGATAATTTGTATTGAAATCCTGAGATACTTCCTCACAATAGATCCTAAGTTTCTCCCATTTTGAAATTCCTTCCCGAATTATAGCTATCACTGCATATCTTAAGCATTATTAATTGTGCCTCATTTGCACTAATACATTTGTGCAAACACATCTTATCCCCACATGGTTCCACGCTACATTAAGGGTAAATTACATTATACCCATAAGTAAATATCGAGAGCTACCCTTCTTGACATCAGGCCCATTCAGTGAAATTGGAACTGTGACATGCGCATAGACGCATGCTATTTCAAACATCAGTGTCTGTCCTTTACTGGAAATATTAATCTGGTAATACCAAGAATTAACTTTGTGTAGGTTTTTATAATTTACATTTTTCCATGTGCAATATCAAACACAATTACAATCTTCATGTGTGGGTTTGTGCTTTACAATATTGCGTATTTCATCAAAAAGAGGTATTGGATACATTTCAAAAAGGTCATTATTCTGGCCCCTCGTTATTCAGGATTAGTTTTGCAAACGGAGATGCGTTATTTGAATTGTACATTTTAAATGCTATTTGTTTAGCTTGTTATTGTTTATGCGAAAATGGTCGGACACTAATATTGTTTGAGTATGTTATGGAAAATTCTCCAAATGTGCTAATTCCCCTAACCTTTTGAGACCCACAGCAACTTTGCTGGATTTCTGGTATTTATTACATGGGAAGAGTGTGAGTCTTTTTCCCAGTCTTTCATGTATTTTGTGTGTGTTTTACTTTTGTGTTCTTTGGTTATGGAGTTTTTAAAGCAACTCCATTGGCATCATCTTTTTCTATGTGTCACACAGCACCTTCAGTGCAGTGGCACAGTGGTGTCTTTCAGACTCCCCAAGGTTTAAATACCTTCCGTGAGACTGATTATTGTCTCCCAGGGCATGTAAAGTTAAATTGACTTTACTAGTCTCTTTAAATTTACTGACCCAGCACACCCTATCTTACTATAGAATGCTGGAGGTGTTTCTTAGCTTCCCCTGAGTCAATACACTCATGTAACTGTAAAATGTTACCTTTTCCTATTTTAAATGGCTGGTAGCAGTGGTTTAGATCAACTACTGTGATTTTTTGCGACCGCTAAGAACGGTAGCTCAAAATCAGGAGTAGCTTCCTGTAAAAACACTCCGGTCATCATTCTTCGCCATTTCTTTTAGTAAAAGTCCTTCTTGTGTGGAACTCTGCGCGCCAAACCATGTTTGGTCCCTTTTTTCGTGTCCTTTGGCGGGCTTCTATGCTGAAGCCCTGCTCTGCTGCCAGAGTGTCTGGGGAGGACAGGATGTGAGGGAGGTGCCCGAAACTCCCTGTGCTTAGTCTCCTACGAGACCTGAATGCACTTTGATGTGATTGGCTGGCTGACTGTTTCGCAAAGACAGCCACCCTGCTGGGTGAGTGACAGCCAGGATGAATGAATGGGGGGAAAATTGTTCAAAAGCAGGTCTGTGGGACTTGGAAAGCAGAGTCGACCACTGGAACAAAAGAACCGAAGAGGAGAGGAAAGCAGAGAACTGCTGCAACTCCTGGACCACCAGTGAAGCCCTGCTGCAGGTCCGAATTGCCTGAAACTCTGACAAAAGAGAAGCCCTTCAAGGTTAACTTCTTCCCTTGAGTTTGTTGGGAACATCAACTCGTAAGCCACCTGGACACCGTCCTATTCTGGTTGAATTTTCTTCAGAGTGCTTTTGAAAACTGGATAGCCAGAGGGAAGGAAACCAGGGGGACTTTAAATCACTCACACCTTAAACCGATATCTTGCGACAGCTGTTGGCCTCTTCCCTGGGCAGTGCAGGAACCTCCCGACATCCTCCTTCTTGTCCCCACGACTGAAGCACAGGAACAGCGAGATCTGCTCGAACTGCCAGGAACAACTGCCTCAGCTACAGCTTTCTTTATTTTAAAAGGTACTGTGCATACGCGGTCCGGAAATATTTTCGGCCATCGTGAGAGTGCATGAACCTTTCCTCAACTACGAAGGCTTGTCCTTCTCTAAGCATTCGTCAAACTTTTCACCTGGCCAAATTCTTTAAAAATCTGTGGCAAATACTTAACCGTTATATACCAGAACTGTGCTATCCTATACAAAAGACTCTTAACCATTGACCTTGGCCCAGGCCTGTTGAGAAGAATTGCTGGTTGTATTTAACTGAAACCCTATGCCCTGCCTATGAATGTATTCGGGCTGTCTATTCTTATAACCTTGTCTTTTCCTTCCTTTTCTAAGTATCTGAAGTACCATTTTGCTCCTACTTCATTTTTGAGATAAACCTGTTCAGTTACTTGCCTGTGGGATTGTTGTAGTGTATAAGTGTGTGATATTGAGCTGCCTATGCTTGTGTAATGTTTTATAAATGATTGAGTAAATAAATGTATATTTACTTGAATCACTGTTTTGGTTGGTCCTTTGTGTAACTTGTTCTACTGCTCACTTAAACTCTTGAGATAAGTCTGGCTGCTCAGCCAGCGCTACCACTTTACTGTGTAGTACAGACTTGTACCAAAGATGACATTGTGCTTGCACTTGTAGTCCTAATTGCCTGTAGTGTTCCCAAACGGCACTGCCGGTGATTCTGCCTAACAGAGTAAAAATATGTTAGTTAAGGTGTGTAGAAGGAATTTCAAGAAGATGCTGTTAACTGCTGAAGACCCAGATACAATGCAGCTGGTGAAAGAAAATGAAATCCAGTATTCGTTTCTGACATTCATAATCTTGCTAGAAAAACAATGCACCCTTTTCCACAAAACAATCAGCTCCATATCACTCACAGCACACAGACGTTTGTGTTGCCACCCACACTGCTCTGTGAAAACAGAAGGAAAAGCAACTTGTGGAACAGTGGTGGCCATCTCAGAATGGTGATTTCAGCCTCTGTCTTTTACACCATATCCCAACGTATTTTCTGTAGCCATATATTAGTTCCCTGACTGTGCATTTAGAACAATTGTTGTCATGTGTTTACAAAGTGCTGGATTCGTATTTATGTTAAAAAATCATCTCCATTTTATTTAATTATCTGCATAGTTAAAAATATATTCGAAAGTCCCTTTGTGTGTGTCTGTGTATTCTTTGTTAACATCTGTCTGCACTCTGTTCGCATTCACAAAATGTTGCTTTACCAGGAATACAGGTTTTGTGACTCAGATATGGAGGGAGCCGATATTTTGCTTTTTCCATGCTCAGCATAATGAGGGGCACTCTGCATCTCAATGTCCAGTCAAGGTCACAATTTTAACAAAAGATTTTTATCATTGGAATTGATTTCCACGATACATATTTCGAGTAAGAAAAAAGAGTAATACGGCCAAATGTTGCTCTCAAGTACAGTACTGTAAATGGCATGCACGACTGCCACCTCCACATGTGATCACCCTGGAGCTATCAATCATCACATAATCACCACATACGTCTGAGGAGTTTTCCCTCCTGGGTGAAAGGTTCAGGTGTCCTCACACAAATGTCGCAAACGTTACAAACGTTACAGATAAAGATAGATGGCATGACCTGCAATTCATAAGTTTAAATCTCTGATGCCTCCGACCATCTTATTCAAAACATAGCATTAAAATAAGCACATATTTTGGGGAAATAATATTTATTTAAGTTACTCCAATATCATTCCATTTTGACCCATCGAAAATGTACCAGGTCGATGTAATTGTAAGGCAAAGTATAATCCTATCCCTTTACAGCTGACCAGAAATATGCTGCCTCCTTGCATTAATTCTTGTGACATGTGTGCAAATTATCCCAGGAATTTGGTCTGTCAATACCAATTATCAAGACTCCTTCTTGGCTCCATTTTTCAGGACATTTTCAACACATGTTAGCTCAATATCACTAGATTACTTGATCCCTTTAGATGTCAAAATTCTCAGAGAAAATAGTAGCATTCCATTTCCAATTCTTCATTGATCTCATGCATGACTACTGACTGGATTGCAATGGAACATTGCCATTTCTGAAATATGCAAGGCAATTGTTCATGAGTATTCATTCCAACATGTTACATTCCCATGCCAGTTGGTGGTGTTCAGTGATTAACATTCTTCTGAAGCAATTGTACATGTTCATTAATAACTCGCACAACTCTTTTGGTGGTGATATCCAGATTCTTTTGTGGTGAAATATTTCACGGCTTACTTCTGTTAAGATGTTGAAGGTTTTTGGATGCTCTACTCGGAGACCTGCATAACTACTCAAAGTCCCATCTTTTTATCACCACCTATTGTTTCTCTGCCAATCCAAACCACATCCTGAGCCTGATACATATTGCCGCTGAACGACTGCTGTTTCCAGGCCATCACGAGTAATAGTTGACAGAAAATCAACATGGCCCCCTGGTATTGCCTGATGTGAGCAGATAATCCCCTCATGATCAATATGTTCACAGAGTATTCAAGAGAAACAGTGCAGACAGTGGAAGTATTTTGGGAGTGCATACAATAACTGTGTGCATTCAAAGCCCTGTGAGACAAAACACACTAGCACTGCCAGAGTGGTTCGGACCTTGCTTTGAGACATACATATGCAGATACCGAGCACCGTTTAACAATACACCCAGAGTCCCATTTTCTTGTCACTAGGGGCTATCTGCTGTGAACCACAATCTGCTGTAAGAAATCATGCACTGCTCCCCCCGTCTATGCTGCACCATTGTACTGCCATCTATTTGTGCCAAATTTGGCTTGCCGTGCCAACTGCTGCCCATCCTTGCTGGACTCATTGCAACCTCCAAAGTACATGTTCTATGGCTGACCACCTGGACCACCCTGTTGCCGCACTTCACTTGGGGCTCCAACAGGAACATGTTGGCGAAGAATTGAAATAAGAAAAATTCAAAATTATGAGGGTAGTAACTTTCGGACAGAATAGTAACTGAAGAGGGCGGTCTCTCTGGAATCATTTTAACAATGACAGCACAAGCCACAGAAATATAATGTAATGCCAATACAGTCTCTATCTAAAACCATTACCTGAACCTTAATGATTTAAGATGTGAATTTATGGCAGGGTGGGACAACAGTATGTGGTTTCCCAAAACATCTCAAGCTCTGGTCAAGCAAAAAGAACACCATTGCCATCCTAGATAGTGGAGGTCTTGAAGAAATTGGAAGTCTGGAGACAGGCCAAGTAGATAATTGCAAAACTAAATATGCCCAATATCTATCAGTTTCCCGTTGTATCTTACTGTGATTGTAATACACATATAGTCTGAGGCACACTGATATTCCGTGCCATTGATATTCACTGATATTCAGTGCTGGCACTCTGGACTTCAGTGCCCATCGGAGCCTCTTACTGTGCAGTTTCTGTGCTGGCTCTCTGGTCTTCAGCACCCACCTGCTCTCTTCATCTTCAGCGCCCACCAGCTCTCCTCATCCCCTGTCCCCCAGTCCAACAGTATCACCGCCCGCCCCTCCTCGGGGCACAGCGTCCTTTCCACTATGAGCCCTAGGTAGCCCCTCACCAGCTGATCCCTCCTGCCTTCCTCTTCAACAAGCTTTCCAAACTACCCTGTCTCTGCCCACCTTCATCCACACACCAGCGTGTCCTTGCTACTGAGGCCCTCTCTGCAACCAGCTCTCTGAACCACAAGGACCCTGCCCAGCCCTCCTCCACAGGCAGGTCCATTCCGCAGAGTGCCCCTCCTCAGCTGAACCCAACCCGGACCCCCAATGCGGCCTCCAGACCCCTTTACCTACCAACCCCTCATCTGCCAGCTCTCGGGTCCTCACTACTGCCCGCCTTCCTGACCCCGGCTCCCTGTAACTACCAGCCCTCCTCTGCAACCGGCTCTCTGAACCACATCTTCTCCTTCCTCTCTCTCCCCTTGGTTATTCTTTCGGCCATATCTCTTCCCCCGTCCTCTTTAAACTCCCCCCCACCCTTCTCCCCATTTCCGCCTCCCCTATTCTCTCCTACTCTCCTTCTCCCTCCTCCTCATGTCCATTCCCCTCTTTAATCCCCCCACTCTTCCTTTACTACACCTACCCTCTCTCACTGCCCTAACCTTCTCTACCCCCCCACTGTCCAACCCTCCTCTCTCAACAAAATTGTTCTCTGGAACGCTAGATCCCTCTGCAATAAGACCGCAGCAGTTCTAAACATGTTCCTCCGGCTCAATCTTCATTTCCTTTGCCTTAATGAAACCTGGATCCCTCCTCACAACACTGCAGTCCCTGCTTCCCTAACCACCTCTTCATCCTCCTTCTCTCATATCTCTCGTGCTACTGGCCGTGGCAGAGGTATTGCCCTCCTATTCCAACCACAAATACCCTTCCTCTCCCTCCCCTCCATCTCTTCCTTCTTTCCCCTCTTTCGAGTTTCTTTACAAATCCTTCTCCTCTCCTCACGCCATCTCCTTTCTAATCATACACCCTGGCCCACTCTCTTCCTTCTATGATGACCTAGATCACCTCCTTTCTCCATTCTCTCCCTCTCCCTCACCTCTCCTCTGTACTCTGTACTCTGCGACTTTAATATTCACTTCCCTTCTCCCCCTCACTCCTCTCCCTTTCTTCCATCCTCAACTCCTACCTCCTTTCCCCTCTTCCTTCCTCTCCTACTCACTCTTGACCTCATCTTCAACTCTTCCTACCCCTACTGTCTCTACACTCCCTCTCTATCTCTCTGATCATGCTTTACTCGTCTTCTCCCTTACTCCCCTTCCCCTCCCTTCTTCTCCTAAGCCTTCCCCTTCAATTTTTTCACAACGTGACCTACGTAGCTTGGATCCCTCCCTCTTTCTTGAAACTTGCTCTTCTTCTCTCCCCTCTCTCCAAGATTTCTCTTCACTATCGGCCAATCACACACTTTCTACTCTCTCCTCTTCTATCTCCTCCTCACTCGATCTTCTCCAACCCCTTTCCTTCTTCCGTCCAACCTGGAAACCCTCTCAACCGTGGCTCTCTCCTCAAATCCTCGACATCTCCTCTGACGTCTTGAGAGACAAATCTCCTTCGCTATCCAACCAAACCTCCTACTTCTCTTACCACTCCCTTTATGAATCTTGCCTCTCCTCGGCAAAACGCTTCTACCACTCTAACCTTCTTCAATCCCAAGCCTCCCACCCCCGCCGCATCTTCCAAACTCTCTCTCGTCTTCTCTCTCCCCCAACCCCTGATCCCTCAACCTCCTCCACCCTTTCTCCCTCTGACTTTGCAAAATTCTTCTCCTCCAAGATTCTTGCCCTTCGGCAAAAAATCAATGTCTCTTCTTACTCCTCCCCTCCCCCTCATCCCTTCTTCCCCTCAACCTGTATGACTGACTTCTCCCTTGTCCCCCCTTCTGACATCTCTATCCTCCTCTCCAAAGCCCACCCCTCATATGCTCCAACCGACCCTTTCCCCTCCCTTCTTATTCCTAAAATCTACCCTCTTCTTATTCCCTAACTAACTTCCTTCTTCAACACATGCCTTTCCATGGCCACCTTCCCCTCTGCTTTGAAGCATGCCACTATCATTTGATTCTAAAGAAACCTTCTGCTGATCCCCTGCTCACCTCTAACTTCCGTCCTATCTCACTTCTCCCATTCCTCTCTAAACTTCTTGAGTGCATCCCCTACTCGGAGCTCTCATCCTTTGTCACTAATCTCTCTCTCCTTCCCCCTTCTCAATTTGGCTTCCGCCCCAAACACTATCCTGAAACAGCCATCACTTACATCCTTAACTCCGCCCTCTCCGCCCGGCACTCTAAGCAATCCTCTGTCCTTATTCTTCTTGATCTCTCTGCTGCCTTCGACACTGTCAATCACCCCCTTCTTCTCAACACTCTCTCTTCCTTTGGATTCAAAGGAACTGTGCTCGGTTGCCAGTCAATTTGTCAAAATAAATTGGTCGACCAGACAAATGGTCGAAGCAAATTGGTCGAAAACCATTTCGTCGAAATTTTTTTTCTTCTATTTTAACCCTTTATTTATTTATTTTTTGGGGGGGTCCCCCCAACCCCCCTTTTTTGCCTTAAAAAACCTTTTTTTGCCTAAACGAACACCCAAAAAAAAATATATAATTTAAAAAAAAAATTCGACGAAATGGTTTTCGACGAAATTGCGTCGACCAAATGTCATTCGACCAATTTGAGGTCGACAAATTGACTGGACACCCTGTGCTCAACTGGCTATGCTCTTACCTCTCCTCCCGCTCTTTTACTGTTTCCTGGGGTGGCCACTCCTCTCCTACCTAGCCTATGGAATACGGAGTACCTCAAGGCTGGGTGCTTGGCCCTTTCCAATTCTCTCTCTACACCTCCTTCCTTGCCCCTGTTATCTCCTCATTTGGCATCTCTCACCATTTCTATGTCGACGACACGCAGCTCTTTCTTTCCTTCTCTTCCTTCTCTCCTGATCTCCACCTTAAACTTTCTTCCTGTCTTACTGCCATTAAAACCTGGATGTCTTCTCGCTTTCTTTCTCTTAACCCTGACAAAACTGAAGTAGTTTTCTTCCCCTCCAACTCCCTTCCCCCTCCCTCTCCTCCTCCTTTCAATCATTTTCCTCACTCTAATCTTACTTTCTCCCCCCACCTCGCAACATAGGCATTCACTTTGACTCCTCTCTCACTTTTTCCCATCATATATCTCTCACCTCTCGTGCCTGTCGCTACCATCTCTATAATATAATATCTATATTATATATCAAAGTCTGCCCCTCTCTTACTTTCCATGCCACTAAACATTTAATATCTTCCCTTACCTTCTCTCGCCTCTTCTACTGCTCATCCTTGCTCTTCGGTCTACCTATTTCACATCTCGCCCCCATCAAATCTATCTACCACTCTGCCATCCGTACCCTCTGTCTCCTCACCGCCCGAGACTCCATCTCAGCTTCCCTATCCTCCATTGGCTGGCTTCCCTTTCACTCCCAACTTAAATTTCATTGTCTCTGCCTAGTCTTCAAATCTCTCCATGATCTTGCTCCCCTTATCTCTCTTCCCTTCTCTCTTTCTACACTCCCTCTCACACCCTTCATTCTGCTGACCACTCCCTCCTCACTGTTCATCCCTCCCCTTGTGCCTAATCCTGTTTCCACTCCTTCCAACTCCTAGCCCCCCTCCACTGGAACTCTTTACCTCTCTCAATCTGCTCTATTCGTACCTTTTCCTCATTCTGCACGTCCACTAAATCTCTCCTTCTCCATTCCCCGCCATGATACCCCTCCCCCTTCTCGCTATCCCCCTCCCACCATTTCCGTCTTCCCCTTAATCCTCTCCCTCCACTTCCCCCTCCACCCCTACCCTCACCCCTTCACCCCTTCCGTTTCCCTCCTCCTCCTCCTACCCATCCTCCCTCTTCCTCCCAGCTCTACTCCACTACTCTCCCCATTCCCTTCTGTCTAATTCCTCTACATACTGTTTTGTTGGTATGATTCAAAATGTGTAATTTGCTTCTACTGTTACAGTTATTTTGTTATTGTTAAATGTATCCTGTTGTTGTTAAAATGTCCAGCGCTTTGGTGTAAAGCGCTATATAAACTTAATAAATACAAATACAAAATATTATGATCATTTTAAAAGTGGCATACACTTTATGGCAGAAGAGGGAAAAAGCTTGAATCAGGCACCAAAGGAGCAGAAATGCTTGGCTTATGGGAATAGGAGGATTTCTTGTCTCACATACTTCATGAACCCACCTGATCTACACAACAGATACCCACCAAACGTCGATTTCAGTAATATTGTTTAGAGAAAAAAACATAGAAATCATTTTACAGAACCAAAACTCTAAGGAAAAATACAGTCAATAGAACAAAACCAAGACAAAGGCAAAAACAAGAGTAAAAATGAAAAGGTTATTGAATCACAAAAGAAATGTGTGATTCTCCATTGTTTGAAATTCACAAATCAACAAATTGAAAATAGCTCTGCTTTGTTCTTATGAACAGGATAACACATGTTAAGCCCACACATTAACTAGGCTTTTGTTCGAGATGCACACAAAAGGGACATACATTGTCTATTCATGAAAGAACACCAGAATAAAGATGGCTGCTCTGGAAAGAACAATGGGCAATGTGTCAAATCAATGGGATTCATCCCTTCTCCCCAATGGGGAGCCTCCCTCTAAGGGGCTAGGGAGGTGAGACTCGGCTCCGCTTGATCCTCCCTAAGGTTCTCGAGAGTGGTACCTCACAGGGAGAGACTCTCTCTTAGTGAACACGGAATCCCACTCCAGTACGGAACTAGTCCATCCTCCATAACAGTATATATGGGATTACAAGATGTAAAGAACATTGTAAACTCCAGGAAATTTGCTGAAGATAAAACTAAAACATTACAGTGTGCACAAAAAGAAGGATCTGTTTCTTTAAGGAGAGATGTACATTTACCTGAGAGGAGGAGGCTGGTGCGACAGAGTATTCTGCATAGAGGTAACGCACAACCTGAGAGAGAAGAGTGTAAGCAGAGGATCCCCGTGACGAAGTAACGCTGGGAGGATGCCGAGCCAAGGAGAGCTGTGGAGCCTGCAACTTTTGTAGTAGTCCAGAGCAGCAGAGAGAAACGCGAGAAATTCAGCGTTTTGAGGAACGAACAAAGAACAAGTGGGGTCACCTTAGCATTTGGGTGGCATGACCACAAAGACTTTCTGGTGGGCAGGCCCCATTTGAACAGCGCAAACCACCAAGCGAGATAAAACTAAAACATTACAGTGTGCACAAAAAGAAGGATCTGTTTCTTTAAGGAGAGATGTACATTTACCTGAGAGGAGGAGGCTGGTGCGACAGCGCAAACCACCAAGCAAGATAAAACTAAAACATTACAGTGTGCACAAAAAGAAGGATCTGTTTCTTTAAGGAGAGATGTACATTTACCTGAGAGGAGGAGGCTGGTGCGACAGAGTATTCTGCATAGAGGTAACGCACAACCTGAGAGAGAAGAGTGTAAGCAGAGGATCCCCGTGACGAAGTAACGCTGGGAAGATGCAGAGCCAAGGAGAGCTGTGGAGCCTGCAACTTTTGTAGTAGTCCAGAGCAGCAGAGAGAAACGCGAGAAATTAAGCGTTTTGAGGAACGAACAAAGAACAAGTGGCGTCACCTTATCATTTGGGTGGCATGACCACAAAGACGTTCTGGTGGGCAGGCCCCATTTGAACAGCGTAAACCACCAAGCGAGAGAGTCCACAAGAGGTCCTGTGACCAGTAGTTCGACCTGGCCACATAGGTGAAGAGATCTGAATGAGAGATAACAAAGCCAAGGAAGATTATGAGCAGCGGAGTAGAGGAAGAGAACCTGAGCGAGCAGTGGGCCGAAAGCATTCCCCTGCAAACACAGAGGTAAAGGGGAGAACAGGAGTAATGGGAGGCTGCCGGGTCATCAATATATAAGAGTTCAAACTCATATCAGTGAAATTGATAAAATACTGAAAATAACGCCAGTAAAGTGGAACTGTATGAACGTAACCACGAGAATAATGAAAAAGCCTAAAAGAGAAGATATCAAGGAATGAATACCAAGAGCAACTCGTCCCGGTGAAAGTGACAAGTCCCCAAATATAAAGCCTGTAAAGTAGAACAGTATTAAGGTGATCCCGAGAATAGTGAATGAACTTGAAAGGGAAGGTGTGACAAACACCCTGGGAAGAAGGGTGGGAATCATAACTGGAACTGAAGTCAAATGATTTAGGACAGAGAAGAAGTGAACAAACTGAGCGAAGGGAGGAAAGGGGAAGGCTCACATTGCTACAAAGGACAGCCAGCTTAAAAAGGCCAGAGCTACATAGATTAGAAAGGCATATACACTTGGGAGAGAGTATAAGAAAGAGAATAACAAATCCCTGTGGAATAACTATCCTAACAGGGTTAGAAAACACGAATACATTATAAAAGAACTACAGGACCTTCTCCAGATTGTGACAAGAGACTATCTGAAGATATCTGACTAACGAGAACTGTAAAAATCATAGAGACATCCATAAGAGAATAATCAGAAGGAAGATACGTTTCCTAGTATCATTTAAGCTAGTGCAATAGTGGTAGGGTCACTTAGAATTAGTTTAGAGGGAGGAAATGTTCATTTCAGAATTCTGATGACTGATGAGCACCTCAAGTTATTTATATAGGCTGGGAAACTGCTATAGAGATAGGGAAAGATAGGCTTTATTTTAATTTTTGAATAAATCACACAAAAAATGTCCTTCAGGGGTCTGCCTGCTTCTTCCGACCTGTCTCAGCACTAAAAATCAAGTTTCATTTGTATTTATGTTGTGGTAATTCTGGAAAGAAGGCAAGCAAAGTGAGAGAGAGGGCATCAACAGCGTGACTGGCTGGGCATATAAATACAAGGGAACATTGTGGTTAACTGTCGGTTGATCTAAAGGGTGGAACAATCTGCCCCTTTCCCTCCATGAGATGATCGAACATCTCACTTTCTGGCGTAAGTTGAAAATGTTGCTGTTTTAATAGTGGCGTCTGTTGTTTTTATCATCACTCCCTCTCTGTAGCACCATGATGCCCTCGGGTAAACGTGCGCTGGATAAGTAACCATAACATAACATAACAGAAGATAAGGGAAAGGGAAAGATGAAGCACAATGGATTTTATGTGTTCAGAACATGGATTTAAAACCAGTGACTAAATCCACCATTGCAAAGAATTCTGATCAGATGTGACAGCCTGTAGGTGCTAGTGTGGCAATAAGCGAGATGGCGGGCTTATTGCCATTAGTATTCCGGGGTCTGCAGGCTCAGGAAACCAGTTTTCCCGAGTTTGCAGCCCCAGAACACTAATGGCTTACGAAACCTTTTCAAGCGTCATGTCTTTGCCGTTTGAAAAGGTTTTGTTGACGTACTCGCTGGTTCTGTGAACACTAGACCACGCGTACTGCTTCATTAGTACGGAGCAACAGGGCACCATTCCGGGCAAAGTTGCTCCGTACTAATGAACGGGATAAAAATAAAAATAAAAAAGTACACCTTGGAAAAGGGATAAGGGCTACGTGTGGTCCCTTCTCCATTTCCGAGGTTGCCTTGAAAAAGGAGTGCATCCGGCACGCTAACGACATTCGTGCATCCACGAGACTACACTGTGGTATGGCTCGGAAACGAGCCAATCCATGTTCAGTGTTTCCCGTGAATGCGGCGTGCCGGGTACTAATATCCAGTAGCACCTAAAGGCTGTCACAACCGATCAGAATTCTAGAACAATAACATGGCATCCAATTTAGAATATGTAGTGCAAGAAAAATTGTTCTTTGCAAGCTAAGGTGAAACCCAGACAATGGCGTAGCAGGGGCCCCCTCAACCCCTGCAGTTCGGGTGGCCCCCACACATGTCCTGGGAGGGGACCCCCTCAGACTAAAAAATAAAAAGAAAAGAAAAACAAAATAATAAAAAAACAAAAAAAGAAATAGTTTATTTTTGAAGTCACTCTGCCTTCACAAAGAAAGGATTTCTGTTCTGGTACAGTCACTTGACAGAAATAAAAAGAAACCATTTCTTTGGCCCAGAGTGTGGCACGACCAGTGATTTGTTGCCAAGATGCGGGGGAGGGAGGGCCCTCAGCATGGCTTGTAGGGGGTCCCCCAGATTTTGTGCTACGCTACTGAACCCACATCCTCGTAAAATATGTACAAACTAAACACCTCATGTTTGTGAGTTTGAAACATAACTGATTGTCGTGTTGTAGAAATGCCCTACAACATAATTCACTGGAAGAGAAAAGCACTCTGCCCGGTAAACTATGTTGTGTGCCATTTTAACTGCATTTTCATAAATTGAGGAAGGGGAACAAAGTTGGCACCACCTTTTCCACCGGCTCCATGAGGAAAATAGGCCTGCATCATTGTCCCTAACACATTTTTATGCTGACAGAGAAACATGAATCCCTACGAATGTTGTCTGTTTTTTACAGCTGTAAAAGCCAGAGGCAATCCATGTGGATGATCGTCATGCTGGACACTATGCACATATCTGGTGGCAGACAAATCAACTTGTTTTCTCTTAGGAGATGTAAACAGGCACAGGAACTTTGGCGAACCAGGAGTCCCTTGCCTTGTATGCAGCCCTAAGGCAAAACTATTACAGAGCCAAATAATGTAGTGATGCAGCCCTTTTCTAAAATGAAATTCTTAATGTACACTGGTCTAAATGCTGTGTGAACACGAAATGCACTTTATGTTTCAAAAAGTTTACACGCGCATTATTAAATGTTGTACATGACGAGTGATATGATGGTTTACACATTTCGGTCCTGAAGGAGAACTTTGAAGGAACAATTTGTGTTAACCTTTTAGTCACATGCAAAATTCAGACGGCTCTCGCCAGAGTTGCAGTTCAGGACTTCAACATCAACATCACACCCCTTCAATCACCCACCCACCCACTTGTAAGGTTCTTTTATGTTCACTTTAAACATGAACTGTACAAACAAAAATCCAATGACAGATTAAGGTGGGAAGTGTTATGTTGCACCTGCAGCCTATTTGGTTTGGGAATGCAGCCCCATTTGAACTTACTTTGTGCATAATTAATACTGATGGTGGGCATTTGTTGTTGTAGTGTCATGATCAGGGAAGCAATGACTATTTCAACTATTAGCAAGTGAAGCCAGTCCTTTACTCCCCCCTCTGACTCATTGAGATCTGTGTAAGTGTCATCATAACCAAACGGATCCTGTTTGCATATAAGGATACAAGTCTCAAAGAGTTATGATCTTAAGGCCTATGAGTCACTGACTTTTTCCAAAAGGGAACATGCTACTAGAGTGGCATTTCAAAAATGTAGTAATACAAAGTGAATATATTGCTTTAACTATGCAAGTTGTAAAAGTTCTGCTTGTCAAAACAAATATAAAGCTTTTTAGCTGCAAACGTTTATGTTTATATTTATTGCAAATAAAACACATTTCATTCTGAACATTATGTGATTAATAATATAAAAATGTGTTTATAAATTGATGTATTTGCGGTCCACCTTTTTTACATTATTGGTTGGAACATTAATGAATATATAGGTGTGCACTGCACTGATGTTCATTAACACTCTTCACTTGGATCCATCCCATTTTAACTCACAAAATAATATTAGTGTCCTATGAATTGAGATGTTGCTTGAGGGGAAAAATATTACATTTCTGCATAGGAACCTGATGTCAGAGTTGATAAAATTCCAAGATGAGAATATTGAAGTTAATGATCCATCTTTATCGCTCTGTTTCTAGAGAAGCTTAGACGAGATCTTCTCATTCCAACTCCCGGAACATCCTGTCTTTTTTTTTAAT
The DNA here is from genome assembly GCF_040938575.1 of Ambystoma mexicanum. Classification (NCBI taxonomy): domain Eukaryota; kingdom Metazoa; phylum Chordata; class Amphibia; order Caudata; family Ambystomatidae; genus Ambystoma; species Ambystoma mexicanum. Next base: position 334,719,440 of record NC_090927.1, read on the forward strand.
ATACATGCTACAAATGAATAAACATAATTTGATGAACCAAAATATGATTTATGGAATTAGGTAATGAAGATAAATCTACATTGAAAGTAATTTGCCTTCAGTCTAAGCTGTATTTAAGTGGGCCATCAACGACGACTTCTATGATGATAAACATCCACCTGCATGTCACAGGCCAAAAGGAACAGGTGGGTGACCTATTTCTGCTTGTATGGAGCCGTAAAATACTACAGTCCTCTGACTAATACAATGTCACTGCCAACCTTTTCACAGACAAGTTTAGGCAACACATTGACACAGTTGTATTGAATCGTTTTGTTTGCCTACACAACAATTTTAATTGGTATAGTTAATTATGCTGCTGACCCCATCACCCATAGCTAAACTGACTCTGTTTTTGTCTGAAATGCTAGCTAAAGATGTTGCCCAATTGTGGTTTAGACTGCATGGCTAGCAATTGTCTAGACTAAATCTGTGTTTACCATCCACTACATCTGTACAGCTGACTATATTGCTGTTTATCATTGAGTGAATCATCACAACCATTTTTGTTTCTCACCATGCTGCTCACCGCATACCTAACACAGGCGGTAAGTTACCGCCTGGGCCGTGACTTTACCACCATGGCGTAAACTACGTTTACGCCATGGTGGTTGGCGGACTTACCGCCCCATTCCGACCTTGGCGGGGCGGTAAGTCCCCAATCCCCATTTACCCTTCCCCATTCCCATTTTTGCCCCATAGGGCATAATGGGAGTGGGGAAGGCGTTAATTACGCCACCGTAAATTACGGTGGCGTAATTAACTCCATGGTCCCTTAGCGCCATGGATTTTAACACCTGCTAAAAGCAGGTGTTAAAAGCGCCATGGCGCTAAGGGACCTCGTAATTGGCGGTAAGGGGTCGGCGCAGCTAACGCTGGCGTTAACCCCTTACCGCCAGGGTCGTAATGAGGCCCGTGTAATTTGTGAAAGATTCATGACACAAAAAAATTAAAAACATAACACAGCTTCATTTCATTCTTTGTAGTTGCCTGCATACCAAGCACATAACCACATAGCCTATGTTGGTGCACAAATACACACAACACCAAGCTATTTTGAAACATTGCACTGGCCTCACACTTTTATGGCTTGTACACTACAAAGGAGGATAGTAAAGGGGCAAAGTCCTGGTCGTGGAAGCAAAACCACGCAGAGCAAAAGAGTCTCGAAACCGGATCTGCGCTTAGAAACCGAAGGCAGGTATTAAGCATGTTATAAAAAAAAAACATTAAAATACATTTTTAAATCATATCTAGTATATAACTGAATTATGATTAACCACTACTGTGTAGTTGACTCACTGTCTCGCCTGAACCTTAGCTCATAGCTAGTTTTACTTGATTGTATTTATACAGGTTTCTATAACAACTATTTAACTTAATATCAATGCATGCACAGCCAGATGTGATTATGTGTACTCATGTGAAAACCAAACACATTAGGGACATTCTCATATTGCTGAGCTTGTAAGTCTAGAAATGACCGTTCCAAAGCATAGATGGTATGTTATGTTGGCCAAAAACCAATTGCATAATATGCCCTATATCGCCAATACATAATCCTCAGCATATCAAAACTATCTAGATCAAGGCGCCAGCGGGATGATGAAGCAGGATTAATTGCGTAATTTATAGCAAAATCATTTATACCATTTTGGGGCCAAGCAATAAACTCCTGGAATATACGAAGATTGTCCAGAATTTTAGAAAAAACGATAAATGGAACGACCAATATATTATATAATATGACCCTAGAAGAAAAGGCAGTTAGATTAATGACATTTCAAAATAGAATGGCTCTTGATATAATTTTGGCTGACCGTCGAGGTGTTTGCAAAATTGTGGGGTCAGCGTGCTGTGTATTTGTAAGTGACTCCTCCCCTACAATGTTTGAGGCAATAAAGAAATTACACATTCTGAGCTCTGACCTTCGTACCCCGACAGGTGGTTGGGAACTGAATATAAGTTCCTGGTTTTGGGAATTACTGCGCTCATGGGGATGGAAACTAATTGCAATTTTAGTAACGATACTCGGAATCTTCATGACATGTTGTTGCATACACTTCCTGTCAATTATTTGCTCTGAAATAACTGATGAATGCGTACACATGGTATCAGAGAAAAGAACTCCCAAAGTGGATATGAATGCGAACAACGAAACACAAACCATGAAAGAGTTCATGTCAATTAATATTGTTGATGAAGATTATAGTAGTATGGATAGCTCAGAGCTATATAAATGGTCAGAGGAAGATGCGATATATGGTTGATGCTCTTGGCTTTGTAAATCTAAAAATTACCCGACCAAAGCATAGATGATATAGTATGTCGGCCGAAAGCCAATTGCATCATATGCCCTACATCGCCAATACAGAATCGTCAGCATAACCACAGAGAATCCATTTTGTCTCTAGATCCGCCACTTGCTTTCCTTGCCTTTATGTTCCAACGCTTTGCAAAATGTATTTCATTTCGTTCTGCTCTAACTGGAAGCAAGGCCACAAGTTACATGTTGAGAGACCGGCCCAGACAGAGATGCCAAGCAGTACAGAAATACATTGTTTTCCTCCCTCACAAGTCCTTGAAGGCAAGCAGAGAGGCATTTAATCAACAAGCCAGGTGCCAGCCGGTCTCGCTGAAACTGCAGAAACAGGCCGTTAAAGGTATGAATTATACTTTTCTAGCGGCCCCCCTTTTGGGCCCGTCTTAGATCAGGCTGAACCCTAGTTCACGAATAGAAACTAGACAATAGCATGCTTTGGAATGTGTCTCTCCTACGAACACAGTTTGCTCGCTAAACAAGTGCTTTATGTTCTCCATAACAAAGAAACATGCCTGCTCCCTGCAAATTGCAACTGTTGCTAAACCAAGTAATATAGATCAAGAAATACTGTGTCATATTTGTCATAATTGTCAATCACCAAAGCCAAGCTCAATAAGATACATTATGAGTGGTTTTTGATGTGTCACAAACAGATTGTACGATTGTCATAAATTAACTGACTTCTAGACCTGCGTAACTACTGCATAGTTGCATCATGTGTATACATCCCTAGTAATTAGGGAAACTGTGGAACGCCCTACCCAAAAATCCCTGCCTGAAGGAGAACCAACTGAATTTCAGGAAACAGCTCATAACTTGGTTTTTCGACTAACTACTTTGAAAGAAATGGAAAATAATAGCAACCGACTAAAAACCGTGCCCCAGAAACATGGGCTAATTCACAACAAGCATTTTTAAACCTCTAGGCTCTACGATCTGTGGGAACCAATATGACTAAGAGAACATCTCCTGCGTGACACTGGTCCCCAACTTTTAATGTCAGTGAAATCTATCACCAAGGGCCAGGAAGTGACAACGCTTTCACCCCCACTCTCCACCCCACTCCTCACTACTAAAATATTTCATCCTTACACCTACCACACTCCTACAGACAACCTCCTAGGTCTAGTCTACTTAATAGATTCAGACCCTATCCATATTCTATCAACAACCATGCTATTAATATTTGCACTACAGAATCCGGGAGCTGCCCATATGTCTATCCTGCCCGGTCGGAACCAACCGCAAACAACAGAGATTTTCATCTATCAACACCAAAGGTTTCTGCATCTGCCTTTCTGCTATATTACTAACACATCTGCCCTCCTTTCTTAAAGAGCCAAGAGCAGTGAGGTCAACATTATTGGCATAAGGGCACTATATAATAACACTTTGCATTACATTCCATTATATCTCAAAATAAACCATGCGTGTCCCCCATAACAGCCTGCTACACATCAATAATCACAACAACTGCTTCACAGGACCTTAAAAACACTCTGGCAGCCCTCCACCCCACCACCTACACAGCCCAATAGTCTCCTCTTCTGTTGAGAAGGTCATCATAGGATAAGCACTGACAGCAGTCCTTGAAATCAACAATCAATTCCTTATGCAAAGGAAATTCTCAGTGCACTGCAACCAGACAAATACACCCCCAGTGAAGAGATCCACCATTCAACTAGATGATCTGGCCAACTATTTCCCATCATGCATACACAATCGGGTATAGAACTTCCAAGCTGGATTCTGACCACGAAGCAGCACAGAGAGTACCAGCAATCAAGTTATCGTTATTGGATGCCACATTCTAAACAAGGGAGAGGCAGGCCTACTCCTCCTTCTCAACTACTCTACCATCTTCGATACTGTTGACAGTTAAGCCTTCCTAACATCCTTGCCACTGATATGGAGTCTGATGAAACAGTCCTGCAGTGGTATGCCTCCTACCTTTGCAAAAGGTGTCAACTTGTTCATTTCTGACCCAACATATCCCTTCTCCACCAATTAAAGGTTCCACCCTGTTCCAGTTAATCTTCAACCTCTTCATGGAACCTATGGGTGATCCCCTCACCTACATTGGCATCTATATATCCTAATACAGAAATACCACACAATGTTACCTAAAGATCAAGGTAATCAACCACATCTGGTAACTCAAGCACTTTCTGTCCCTGGTCCAAGCACGCATCTCAAGCACTTACCTGAATCTCAACCTGAGAAAGACCCAAATAAAACCTGACCAAGTATGCTAAAGTCCAGAATTAGCTAACCGAAAATAAGCCTGCAGGATTCATGTCTCAACTTTCAACCAGTGCAGATAAGGATAGATAGCATGACCTGCAATTCATAAGTGTAAATCTCTGATGCCTCCGACCATCTTATTCAAAATATAGCATTAAAATAAGCATATATTTTGGGGAAATAATATTTATTTAATTTACTCCAATATCATTCAATTTTGACCCATCGAAAATGTACCAGGTCGATGTAATTCTAAGGCAAAGTATAATCCTATCCCTTTACAGCTGACCAGAAATATGCTGCCTCCTTGCCTTAATTCATGTGACATGTGTGCAAATTATCCCAGGAATTTGGTCTGTCAATACCAATTATCAAGACTCCTTCTTGGCTCCATTTTTCAGGACATTTTCAACACATGTTAGCTCAATATCACTAGATTACTTGATCCCTTTAGATGTCGAAATTCTCAGAGAAAGTAGTAGCATTCCATTTCTAATTCTTTATTGATCTCATGCATGACTACTGACTGGATTGCAATGGAACATTGCCATTTCTGAAATATGCAAGGCAATTGTTCATGAGTATTCATTCCAACATGTTACATTCCCATGCCAGTTGGTGGTGTTCAGTGATTAACATTCCTCTGAAGCAATTGTACATGTTCATTAATAACTCGAACAACTCTTTTGGTGGTGATATCCAGATTCATTTGTGGTGAAATATTTCACGGCTTACTTCTGTTAAGATGTTGAAGGTTTTTGGATGCTCTACTCAGAGAATTGCATAACTACTCAAAGTCCCATCTTTTTATCACCACCTATCATTTCTCTGCCTATCCAAACCACATCCTGAGCCTGATACATATTGCCGCTGAACGACTGCTGTTTCCAGGCCATCACGAGTAATAGTTGACAGAAAATCAACATGGCCCCCTGGTATTGCCTGATGTGAGCAGATAATCCCCTGATGATCAATATGTTCACAGAGTATTCAAGAGAAACAGTGCAGACAGTGGAAGTATTTTGGGAGTGCATACAATAACTGTTTGCATTCAAAGCCCTGTGAGACAACACACACTAGCACTGCCAGTGTGGTTCGGACCTTGCTTTGAGACATACATATGCAGATACCAAGCACCGTTTAACAATACACCCAGAGTCCCATTTTCCTGTCACTAGGGGCTATCTGCTGTGAACCACAATCTGCTGTAAGAAATCATGCACTGCTCCCCCCGTCTATGCTGCACCATGAATTGTACTGCCATCTAGTTGTGCCAAATTTGACTTGCCTTGCCAACTGCTGCCCATCCTTGCTGGACTCATTGCAACCTCCAAAGTACATGTTCTATGGCTGACCCCCTGGACCACCCTGTTGCCGCACTTCACTTGGGGCTCCAACAGGAACATGTTGGCGAAGAATTGAAATAGGAAAAATTCAAAATTATGAGGGTAGTAACTTTTGGACAGAATAGTAACTGAAAAGGGCGGTCTCTCTGGAACCATTTTAACAATGACAGCACAAGCCACAGAAATATAATGTAATGCCAATACAGTCTCTATCTAAAACCATTACCTGAACCTTAATGATTTAAGATGTGAATTTATGGCAGGGTGGGACAACAGTATGTGGTTTCACAAAACATCTCAAGCTCTGGTCAAGCAAAAAGAAAACCATTGCCATCCTAGATCGTGGAGGTCTTGAAGAAATTGGAAGTCTGGAGACAGGCCGAGTAGATAATTGCAAAACTAAATATGCCCAATATCTATCAGTTTCCCGTTGTATCTTACTGTGATTGTAACACACTTACAGTCTGAGGCACACTGAAATTCAGTGCCACTGATATTCACTGATATTCAGTGCTGGCACTCTGCACTTCAGTGCCCATCGGAGCCTCTTACTGTGCAGTTCATGTGCTGGCTCTCTGGTCTTCGGCGCCCACCTGCTCTCTTCATCTTCAGCGCCCACCAGCTCTCCTTATCTCCTGTCCCCCCGTCCCACAGTCTCACCGCCCGGCCCTCCTCGGGCCACAGAGTCCTTTCCACTACGAGCCCTAGGAAGCCCCTCACCAGCTGATCCCTCCTGCCTTCCACTTCAACAAGCTTTCCAAACGACCGTGTCTCTGCCCACCTCCCTCCACACACCAGGGTATCCTTGCTACTGAGGCCCTCTCTGCAACCAGCTCTCTGAACCACAAGGACACTACCCGGCCCTCCTCCACAAGCAGGTCCATTCCGCAGAGTGCCCCTCCTCAGCTGAACCCAACTCGGCCTCCCAATGCGGCCTCCAGACCTCTTTACCTACCAACCCCTCATCTGCCAGCTCGCGGGTCCTCACTACTGCCCGCCTTCCTGACCCCGGCTCCCTGTAACTATCAGCCCTCCTCTGCAACCGGCTCCCTGAACCACATCTTCTCCTTCCTCTCTCTCCCCCTTGATTATGCTTTCGGCCATATCTCTTCCCCACCGTCCTCTTTAAACTTCCCCCCCACCCTTCTCCCCATCTCCGCCTCCCCTATCCTCTCCTACTCTCTTTCTCCCTCCTCCTCATGTCCATTACCCTCTTTAATCCCCCACTCTTCCTTTACTACACCTACCCTCTCTCACTGCCCTAATCTTCTCTACCCCCCCACTGTCCAACCCTCCTATCTCAACAAAATTGCTCTCTGGAACGCTAGATCCCTCTGCAATAAGACCGCAGCAGTTCTAGACATGTTCCTCCGGCTCAATCTTCATTTCCTTTGCCTTAATGAAACCTGAATCCCTACTCACAACACTGCAGTCCCTGCTTCCCTAACCACCTCTTCATCCTCCTTCTCTCATATCTCTTGTGCTACTGGCCGTGGCAGAGGTATTGCCCTCCTATTCCACCCACAAATACCCTTCCTCTCCCTTCCCTCCATCTCTTCCTTCTTTCCCCTCCTTCGAGTTTCTTTAAAAATCCTCCTCCTCTCCTCACCCCATCTCCTTTCTAATCATATATCGACACCCTAGCCCACTCTCTTCCTTCTACGATGACCTCGATCACCTTCTTTCTCCCTTCTCTCCCTCTACCTCACCTCTCCTCTGTACTCGGCGACTTTAATATTAACTTCCCTTCTCCCCCTCACTCCTCTCCCTTTCTTCCATCCTCAACTCCTACCTCCTTTCCCCTCTTCCTTCCTCTCCTACTCACTCCTCTAGCTCCACTGTTGACCTCATCTTCAACTCTTCCTACCCCTACTGTCTCTACACTCCCTCTCTATCTCTCTGATCATGCTTTACTCTTCTTCTCCCTTACTCCCCTTCCCCTCCCTTCCTCTCCTAAGCCTTCCCCTTCAATTTTTTCACAATGTGACCTAAGCAGCTTTGATCCCTCCCTCTTTCTTGAAACTTGCTCTTCTTCTCTCCCCTCTCTCTAAGATTTCTCTTCACTATCGGCCAATGACGCACTTTCTACTCTCTCCTCTTCTATCTCCTTCTCACTCGATCTACTCCACCCCCTTTCCTTCTTCCGTCCAACCTGGAAACCCTCTCAACCGTGGCTCTCTCCTCAAATCCTTGACATCTCCTCCGACGTCTTGAGAGACAAATCTCCTTCGCTATCCAACCAACCTCCTACTTCTCTTACCACTCCCTTTATGACTCTTGCCTCTCCTCGGCAAAAAACGCTCCTACCACTCTAACCTTCTTCAATGCCAAGCCTCCCACCCCCGCCGCATCTTCCAAACTCTCTCTCGTCTTCTCTCTCCACCAACCCCTGCTCCCTCAACCTCCTCCACCCTTTCTCCCTCTGACTCTCCCTCTGACTTTGCAAAATTCTTCTCCTCCAAGATTCTTGCCCTTCGGCAAAAAATCAATGTCTCTTCTTACTCCTCCACTCGCCCTCCTCCCTTCTCCCCCTCAACCTGCATGAATGACTTCTCCCCTGTCTCCCCTTCTGACGTCTCTATCCTCCTCTCCAAAGCCCACCCCTCATCTTCTCCAACCGACCCTTTCCCCTCCCTTCTTATTCCTAAAATCTACCCTCTTCTTATTCCCTTACTAACTTCCTTCTTCAACACATGCCTTTCCGTGGCCACCTTCCCCTCTGCTTTGAAGCATGCCACTATCATTCGATTCTAAAGAAACCTTCTGCTGATCCCCTGCTCACCTCTAACTTCCGTCCTATCTCACTTCTCCCATTCCTCTCTAAACTTCTTGAGCGCATCGCCTACTCGCAGCTCTCATCCTTTGTCACTAATCTCTCTCTCTTTCCCCCTTCTCAATCTGGCTTCTGCCCCAAACACTCTCCTAAAACAGCCCTCACTTACATCCTTAACTCCGTCCTCTCCGCCCGGCCTTCTAAGCAATCCTCTGTCCTTATTCTTCTTGATCTCTCTGTTGCCTTCGACACTGTCGATCACCCCCTTCTTCTCAACACTCTCTCTTCCTTTGGATTCAAAGGATCTGTGCTCAACTGGCTATGCTCTTACCTCTCCTCCCGCTCTTTTACTATTTCCTGGGGTGGCCACTCCTCTCCTACCTAGCCTCTGGAAAACGGAGTACCCCAAGGCTGGGTGCTTGGCCCCTTCCAATTCTCTCTCTACACCACCTTCCTTGCCCCTGTTATCTCCTCATTTGGCATCTCTCACCATTTCTATGTCAACAACACGCAGCTCTTTCTTTCCTTCTCTTCCTTCTCTCCTGATCTCCACCTTAAACTTTCTTCCTGTCTTACTGCCATTAAAAACTGGATGTCTTCTCGCTTTCTTTCCCTTAACCCTGACAAAACTGAAGTAGTTTTCTTCCCCTCCAACTCCCTTCCCCCTCCCTCTCCTCCTCCTTTCATTCATTTTCCTCCCTCTAATCTTACTTTCTCCCCCAACGCTCGCATCATAGGCATTCACTTTGACTCCTCTCTCACTTTTTCCCCATCATATATCTCTCACCTCTCGTGCCTGTCGCTACCATCTCTATAATGTAATATCTATATTATATATCAAAGTCTGCCCCTCTCTTACTTTCCATGCCACTAAACTTTTAATCTCTTCCCTTATCTTCTCTCGCCTCTTCTACTGCTCCTCCTTGCTCTTTGGTCTACCTATTTCACATCTCGCCGCCCTCAAATCTATCTACCACTCTGCCATCCGTACCCTCTGTCTCCTCACCTCCCGAGACTCCATCTCAGCTTCCCTATCCTCCATTGGCTGGCTTCCCTTTCACTCCCAACTTAAATTTCATTGTCTCTGCCTAGTCTTCAAATCTCTCCATGATCTTGCTCCCCCTTATCTCTCTTCCCTTCTCTCTTTCTACACTCCCTCTCACTCCCTTCATTCTGCTGACCACTTCCTGCTCACTGTTCCTCCCTCCCCTTGTGCCTAATCCCGTTTCCACTCCTTCCAACTCCTAGCCCCCCTCCACTGGAACTCTTTACCTCTCTCAATCTGCTCTATTCCTACCTTTTCCTCATTCTGCACGTCCCCTAAATCTCTCCTTCTCCATTCCCCGCGATGATACCCCTCCCCCTTCTCGCTCCCCCTCTCCCACCCTTTCCCTCTTCCCCTTAATCCTCTCCCTCCTCTTCCCCCTCCACCCCTATCCTCACCCCTTCACCCCTTCCGTTTCCCTCCTCCTACCCATCCTCCCTCTTCCTCCCAGCTCTACTCCACTACTCTCCCCATTCCCTTCTGTCTAATTGCTCTACATACTGTTTTGTTGGTCTGATTCAAAATTTGTAATTTGCTTCTACTGTTACTGTTATTTTGTTATTGTTAAATGTATCCTGTTGTTGTTAAAATGTGCAGCGCTTTGATGTAAAGCGCTATATAAACTTAATAAATACAAATACAAAATATTATGCTCATTCTTAAAAGTGGCACACATTTTATGGCAGAAGAGGGAAAAAGCTTGAATCAGGCACCAAAGGAGCAGAAATGCTTGGCCTATGGGAATAGGAGGATTTCTTGTCTCACATACTTCATGAACCCACCTGATCTACACAACAGATACCCACCAAATATCGATTTCAGTATTATTGTTTAGAGAAAAAAACATAGAAATCATTTTACACAACCAAAACTCTAAGGAAAAATACAGTCAATAGAACAAAACCAAGACAAAGGCAAAAACAAGAGTAAAAATGAAAAGGTTATTGAATCACAAAAGAAATGTGTGATTCTCCAGTGTTTGAAATCCACAAAACAACAAATTGAAAATAGCTCTGCCTTGTTCTTATGAACAGGATAACACATGTTAAGCCCACACATTAACTAGGCTTTTGTTCGAGATGCACACAACAGGGACATACATTGTCTATTCATGAAAGAACACCAAAATAAAGTTGGCTGCTCTGGAAAGAACAATGGGCAATGTGTCAAATCAATGGGATTCATCCCTTCTTCCCAATGGGGAGCCTCCCTCGTAGGGGCTAGGGAGGTGAGACCCGGCTCCGCATGATCCTCCCTAAGGCTCTCGAGAGTGGTACCTCACAGGGAGAGACTCTCTCTTAGTGAACACGGAATCCCACTCCAGTGCGGAACTATTCCATCCTCCATAACAGTATATATGGGATTCCAAGATGTAAAGAACATTGTAAGCTCCAGGAAATTTGCTGAAGATAAAACTAAAACATTACAGTGTGCACAAAAAGAAGGATCTGTTTCTTTAAGGAGAGATGTACATTTACCTGAGAGGTGGAGGCTGGTGTGACAGAGTATTCTGCGTAGAGGTAACGCACAACCTGAGAGAGAAGAGTGTAAGCAGAGGATCCCCATGACGAAGTAACGCTGGGAAGATGCAGAGCCAAGGCGAGCTGTGGAGCCTGCAACTTTTGTAGTAGTCCAGAGCAGCAGAGAGAAACGTGAGAAATTCAGCATTTTGAGGAATGAACAAATAACAAGTGCGGTCACCTTATCCTTTGGGTGTTATGATATGATATATGATATGGCATTTGTAATGCGCCTATACACAAGTTTTTCAAGGCGCGACGAGGCAGGGAGGGGGGAACAAGGGGAAGACAGACAACGATCCTACTAGGCCAGGTATCATTCAGACCGCGCAAGTGCAGGGGTAGGGGGAAGGGAAAAAGTGCAAGGGGAAGGGTGGGGGGGGGGAGTGCAGTACAAATAAGTAGAATAGAAATAAAATAATAAATAAATAGGGCCAGCTGGTGGCAAGTGCAAGGTAAGTGCAGACAAGTGCTGGGGGGGGGGGCTGTAGTGATACACAGACAGTCCCGCAGTGCAGGGGTTGCCAGGGAGGCAGTGCAAGTGAAGAGTGACTGGGCCCAGGACCGAGGTCGGTGAGAGTGGTCCAGTTGCAGAATCAGTGCAGTTTTGGTGAAGAATTTAGCAGGGGAGAGGGCGAGAGAAAGCAGAAGTGAAGAGGAAGGTTTTGAGGTGCTTCCGGAACCGGAGATGGTTCTCCTCAAGTTTCAGGGAGGCAGGAAGGCTGTTCCAGAGGGAGGTCCCTGCCGCGGAGAGAGATCTACCCCCAGCTCGTTGCTTCGAGAAGCAGCTGACCCTGAGGGAGTTGGAGATGGATGAGCGTAGGGCTCGGGAAGGAAGATATTTAGGAAGAGAGAGTTGAAGGTATTTAGGCCCCAGTCCCCAGAAGGCCTTGTGGACAATGCAGAGGGTTTTTAACTTAATCCTCGCAGCCACTGGGAGCCAGTGTAGAGATTTCAGTCCTGGAGAGATACGGTCCCTGGGCTTGAGGCCAAGGACAAGTCTCGCAGTTCTGTTCTGGATGAGTTGCAGAGGGCGGAGAGTTGAGGCAGGCAGATTAAGATAGAGGCTGTTACAGTAGTCCAGCTTTGAGAGAACCAGGGCTCGGGAGACAGTGAGCTTCTGGGGGAAGGAGAGGAAGGGAAGAATACCTCTGAGGAGGTGCAGCTGGTAATGTGACTTCTTAGAGACGTCAGATATATGAGGAGAGAAGGAGAGTGAGGAGTCGAAGATGACCCCGAGGTTTTTTGCCTTGCAGGTAGGAGCAGGAAGAGGGCCAAGAGAGGCCGGCCAGAGAGCTGCAGCGAAGGAGGGAGTGGGTGTGCCGATGAGTAGGATCTCAGTCTTACTAGCATTAAGGCAGAGTTCATTGGCAACACACCATTCCTGGATAGCAGACAGACAGTCAGAGATGAGGGAGGGAGAGGAGGAGGCCGAGGGTAGCCTGAAAATGAGCTGGGTATCGTCCGCATAGCACTGAAAGTTGGGGCAGAGGGCGGCGATGCGGTGGGCAAGGAGTGCCAGATACTGGTTGAACAGCCAGGGAGAGAGATTAGATCCCTGGGGAACGCCACAGGTGGAGAAAAAGATGTCAGAGAGGAAGCACCCAAATTGGAACTGGGAGGGTCGATTGGAAAGGAAAGAGGTCAGCCACGCCAGAGCCTGACCAGTGATACCCAGGTTATCATGGAGACGGTTGGGCAGGATGGCATGTTTGACAGTGTCAAAGGCAGAAGAGAGATCGAGCAGAATGAGAACACACGGAGTGTTGGGGTCGAGGTTCAAGAGCAGGTCCTCACGGATGTTCAGGAGAGCAGTTTCCGTGCTTCTGGCCGCTCTGAAGCCAGATTGATGGTCTTGGAGACTATCAACAGCTTCAGCATGGAGGTTAAGCTGGGAGATGGCCAGTTTCTCCAGGAGCTTGCCCAGGAAGGGAGTGATGGAGATAGGGCGATAGTTAGCCGGACAGGAGGGGTCGGCAGAGGGTTTCTTAAGAAGAGGGTGCACAAGGGAGTGCTTGAGGGGGGATGGGAAGACTCCAGAGGCGAAGGAGTGGTTGCAAAAGTCAGCCAGGGCAGGAGCCAGGGAGTCGATGTGGTCCTTGATAGTTTTGGAGGAACAGGGGTGAATCTGTTTAGACAAGACTTTCATAGATCGGACTTGTCTGGAAACCTCGTCAGCAGAAAAAAGGGGAAAGGCAGAGAAGGAGGGAGGAGGGGTGGCTGCAGAAGGGCCAGAGGAAGAGCAGGGAAGAGAGGGGGGAGGTGATAGGAGGAGAGTGAGGACAGGATGTCCTGAGTTTTAGAGATGAAGTGGGAGGCCAGTGCAGTGCAGAGGGCCTGGGAGGGGACAGGAGAGGTAGAGACTGCAGCAGGGTTGGCAAGCTCCTTGCAGATTTTAAAGGGTTCAGCCGAGTTGTTAGATGCCGCAGAGATGCGGGCTTGGATAAGGGCTCTCTTCTTGGTGAGAACAGAGAGACCACAAAGACTTTCTGGTGGGCAGGCCCCATTTGAACAGTGCAAAACCACCAAGCGAGATAGTCCACAAGAGGTCCTGTGACCAGTAATTCGACCTGGCCACATAGGTGAAGAGATCTGAATGAGAGATAACAAAGCTAAGGAAGAATATGAGCGGTGGAGTAGAGGAAGAGAACCTGAGCGAGCAGTGGGCCAAAAGCATTCCCCTGCAAACACAGAGGTAAAGGGGAGAACAGGAGTAACAGGAGGCTGCCGGGTCATCAATATATAAGAGTTCAAACTCATATCAGTGAAATTGATAAGATACTGAAAATAACGCCAGTAAAGTGGAACTGTATGAACGTAACCACGAGAATAATGAAAAAGCCTGAAAGAGAAGCTATCAAGGAATGAATACCAAGAGCAACTCGTCCCAGTGAAAGTGACAAGTCCCCAAATATAAAGCCTGTAAAGTGGAACAGTATTAAGTTGATCCAGAGAATAGTGAATGAACTTGAAAGGGAAGGTGTGACAAACACCCTCGGAAGAAGGGTGGGAATCATAATGGGAACTGTCTCAAATGAAGTAGGACAGAGAAGAAGTGAACAAACTGAGCGAAGGGAGGAAAGGGGAAGGCTCACATTGCTACAAAAGACAGCCAGCTTACAAAGGCCAGAGCTACATAGATTAGAAAGGCATATACACTTGGGAGAGAGTATAAGAAAGAGCATAACAACTTCCTGTGGAATAACTATCCTAAGAGGGTTAGAAAACCCGAGTACATTATAAAAGAACTACAGGACCTTCTCCAGATTGTGACAAGAGACTATCTGAAGATATCTGACTAACGAGAACTGTAAAAATCATAGAGAATAATCAGAAGGAAGAGACGTTTCCTAGTATCATTTAAGCTAGTGCAATAGTGGTAGGGTCACTTAGAATTAGTTTAGAGGGAGGAAATGTTAATTTCAGAATTCTGATGACTGATGAGCACCTTGGGTTATTTATATAGGCTGGGAAACTGCTATAGCGATAGGGAAAGATAGGCTTTATTTTAAATTTATGAATAAATCACACAAAAAATGTCCTTCAAGGGTCTGCCTGCTTCTTCCGACCTGTCTCAGCACTCAGAATCAAGTTTCATTTGTATTTATGTTGTGGTAATTCTGGAAAGAATGCAAGCAAAGTGAGAGAGAGGGCACCAACAGCGTGACTGGCTGGGTATATAAATACAAGAGAACATTGTGGTTAACTGTCGGTTGATCTAAAGGGTGGAACAATCTGCCCCTTTCCCTCCGTGAGACGATCGAACATCTCACTTTCTGGCGTAAGTTGAAAATGTTGCTGTTTTAATAGTGGCGTCTGTTGTTTTTATCGTCACTCCCTCTCTGTAGCACCATGATGCCCTCAGGTAAACGTTTCGCTGGATAAGTAACCATAACATAACATAACAGAAGATAAGGGATAGGGAAAGATGAAGCACAATGGATTTTATGTGTTCAGGACATGGATTTAAAACCAGTGAATAAATCCACCATTGCAAAGAATTCTGATCAGATGTGACAGCCTGTAGGTGCTAGTGTGGCAATAAGCCCCGAGACGGCGGGCTTATTGCCATTAGTATTCTGGGGTCTGCAGGCTCAGGAAACTAGTTTTCCCGAGTTTGCAGCCTCAGAACACTAATGGCTTACGAAACCTTTTCAAGCGCCATGTCTTTGCTGTTTGAAAAGGTTTTGTTGACGTACTCGCTGGTTCTGTGAACACTAGACCACGCGTACTGCTTCATTATTACAGAGCAACAGGGCACCATTTCGGGCAAAGTTGCTCCGTACTAATGAACGGGATAAAAATAAAAATAAAAAAGTACACCTTGGAAAAGGGATAAGGGCTACGTGTGGTCCCTTCTCCATTTCCGAGGTTGCCTTGAAAAAGGAGTGCACCCGGCACGCTAACGACATTCGTGCATCCACGAGACTACACTGCGGTATGGCTCGGAATGGCTCGGAAACAAGCCAATCCATGTTCAGTGTTTCCCGTGGACCCGGCGTGCCGGGTACTAATGTCCAGTAGCATCTAAAGGCTGTCACAACTGATCAGAATTCTAGAACAATAACATGGCATCCAATTTAGAATATGTAGTGCAAGAAAAATTGTTCATTTCAAGCTAAGGTGAAACCCAGACAATGGCGTAGCAGGGGCCCCCTCAAGCCCTGCAGTTCGGGTGGCCCCCACACATTTCCTGGGAGGGGACACCCTCAGACTAAAAAATAAAAAGAAAAGAAAAACAAAATGATAAAAAAACAAAAAAAGAAATAGTTTATTTTTGAAGTCACTCTGCCTTCACAAAGAAAGGATGTCTGTTCTGGTACAGTCACTTGACAGAAATAAAAAGAAACCATTTCTTTGGCCCAGAGTGTGGCACGACCAGTGGTTTGTTGCCAAGCTGCGGCGGAGGCCTCAGCATGGCTCGTAGGGGGACCCCCAGATTTTGTGCTACGCTACTGAACCCACATCCTCGTAAAATATGTACAAACAAAACACCTCATGTTTGTGATTCTGAAACATAACTGATTGTCTTGTTGTAGAAATGCCCTGCAACATAATTCACTGGAAGAGAAAATAACTCTGCCCGGTAAACTATGTTGTGTGCCATTTTAACTGCA
Source organism: Ambystoma mexicanum (assembly GCF_040938575.1). Lineage (NCBI taxonomy): Eukaryota > Metazoa > Chordata > Amphibia > Caudata > Ambystomatidae > Ambystoma > Ambystoma mexicanum. The sequence continues at coordinate 334,735,847 of NC_090927.1, forward strand.
TTTTCATAATTTGAGGAAGGGGAACAAAGTTGGCACCACCTTTTGCACTAGCTCCATGATGAAAATAGGCCTGCGTCTCTGTCCCTATCACATTTTATGCTGACAGAGAAACATGAATCCCTACGAATGTTGTCTGTTTTTTACAGCTGTAAAAGCCAGAGGCAATCCATGTGGATGATCGTCATGCTGGACACTATGCACATATCTGGTGGCAGACAAATCAACTTGTTTTCTCTTAGGAGATGTAAACAGGCACAGGGACTTTGGCGAACCAGGATTCCCTTGCCTTGTATGCAGCCCTAAGGCAAAACTATTACAGAGCCAAATAATGTAGTGATGCAGCCCTTTTCTAAAATGAAATTCTTAATGTACACTGGTCTAAATGCTGTGTGAACACGAAATGCACTTTATGTTTCAAAAAGTTTACACGCGCATTATTAAATGTTGTACATGACGAGTGATATGATGGTTTACACATTTCGGTCCTGAAGGAGAACTGTGAAGGAACAATTTGTGTTAACCTTTTAGTCACATGCAAAATTCAGACGGCTCTCGCCAGAGTAGCAGTTCAGGACTTCAACATCAACATCACACCCCTTCAATCACCCACCCACCCACTTGTAAGGTTCTTTTTTGTTCACTTTAAACATGAACTGAACAAACAAAAATCCAATGACAGATTATGGTGGGAAGTGTTATTTTGCACCTTCAGCCTATTTGGTTTGGGAATGCTGCCCCATTTGAACTTACTTTGTGCATAATTAATACTGATGGTGGGCATTTGTTGTTGTAGTGTCATGTTCAGGGAAGCAATGACTATTTCAATTATTAGCAAGTGAAGCCAGTCCTTTACTCCCCCCCTCTGACTCATTGAGATCTGTGTAAGTGTCATCATAACCAAACTGATCCTGTTTGCATATAAGGATACAAGTCTCAAAGAGTTATGATCTTAAGGCCTATGAGTCACTGACTTTTTCCAAAAGGGAACATGCTACTAGAGTGGCATTTCAAAAATGTAGTAATACAAAGTGAATATATTACTTTAACTATGCAGGTTGTAAACGTTCTGCTTGTCAAAACAGATATAAAGCTTTTTAGCTGCAAACGTTTATGTTTATATTTATTGCAAATAAAGCACATTTCATTCTGAACATTATGTGATTAATAATATAAAAATGTGTTTATAAATTGATGTATTTGCAGTCCACCTTTTTTACATTATTGGTTGGAACATTAATGAATATATAGATGTGCACTGCACTGATGTTCATTAACACTCTTCACTTGGATCCGTCCCATTTTAACTCACAAAATAATATCAGTGTCCTATGAATTGAGATGTTGCTTGAGGGGAAAAATATTACATTTCTGCATAGGAACCTGATGTCAGAGTTGATAAAATTCCAAGATGAGAATATTGAAGTTAATGATCCATCTTTATCGCTCTGTTTCTAGAGAAGCTTAGACGAGATCTTCTCATTCCAACTCCCGGAACATCCTGTCTTTTTTTTAATATACATGCTACAAATGAATAAACATAATTTGATGAACCAAAATATGATATATGGAATTAGCTAATGAAGATAAATCTACATTGAAAGTAATTTGCCTTCAGTCTAAGCTGTATTTAAGTGGGCCATCAACGACGACTTCTATGATGATACACATCCACCTGCATGTCACAGGCCAAAAGGAACAGGTGGGTGACCTATTTCTGCTTGTATGGAGCCGTACAATACTACAGTCCTCTGACTAATACAATGTCACTGCCAACCTTTTCACAGACAAGATAAGGCAACACATTGACAGAGTTGTATTGAATCGTTTTGTTCGCCTACACAACAATTTTAATTGGTATAGTTAATTATGCTTCTGACCCCATCACCCATAGCTAAACTGACTCTGTTTTTGTCTGAAATGCTAGCTAAAGATGTTGCCTCATTGTGGTTTAGACTGCATGGCTAGCAATTGTCTAGACTAAATCTGTGTTTACCATCCACTACAACTGTACAGCTGACTATATTGCTGTTTATCATTGAGTTAATCATCACAACCACTTTTGTTTCTCACCATGCTGCTCACCACATACCTAACACTGTGTGTAATTTGTGAAAGATTCATGACACAAAAAAATTAAAAACATAACAAATAGCTTCATTTCATTCTTTGTAGTTGCCTGCATACCAAGCACATAACCACATAGCCTCTGTTGGTGCACAAATACACACAACACCAAGCTATTTTGAAACATTGCACTGGCCTCACACTTTTATGGCTTGTACACTACAACAGAGGATAGTAAAAGGGCAACGTCCTGGTCTTGGAAGCAAAACCACGCAGAGCAAAAGAGGCTCGAAACCGGATCTGCGCTTAGAAACCGAAGGCAGGTATTAAGCATGTTATAAAAAAAAAAACATTAAAATACATTTTTAAATCATATCTAGTATATAACTGAATTATGATTAACCACTACTCTGTAGTTGACTCCCTATCTCGACTGAACCTTAGCTCATAGCTAGTTTAACTTGATTGTATTTATACAGGTTTCTATAACAACTATTTAACTTAATATCAATGCATGCACAGCCAGATGTGATTATGTGTACTCATGTGAAAACCAAACATTCTCATATTGCCGAGTTTGTAAGTCTAGAAATGACCCTACCAAAGCATAGATGGTATGTTATGTTGGCCAAAAACCAATTGCATAATATGCCCTATATCGCCAATACATAATCCTCAGCATATCAAAACTATCTAGATCAAGGCGCCAGCGGGATGATGAAGCAGGATTAATTGCGTAATTTATAGCAAAATCATTTATACCATTTTGGGGCCAAGCAATAAACTCCTGAAATATACAAAGATTGTCCAGAATTAAAAAAAAAAAAGATAAATGGGACGACCAATATATTGTATAATATGACCCTAGAAGAAAAGGCAGTTAGATTAATGACACTTCAAAATAGAATGGCTCTTGATATAATTTTGGCTGACCGTCGAGGTGTTTGCAAAATTGTGTGGTCAGCGTGCTGTGTATTTGTAAGTGACTCCTGCCCTACGATTTTTGAGGCAATAAAGAAATTACACATTCTGAGCTCTGACCTTCGTACCCCGACAGGTGGTTGGGAACTGAATATAAGTTCCTGGTTTTGGGAATTACTGCGCTCATGGGGATGGAAACTAATTGCAATTTTAGTAACGATACTCGGAATCTTCATGACATGGTGTTGCATACACTGCCTGTCAATTATTTGCCCTGAAATAACTGATGAATGCGTACACATGGTATTAGAGAAAATAACTCCCAAAGTGGATATGAATGCCAACAACGAAACACAAACCATGAAAGAGTTCATGTCAATTAATATTGATGATGACGATTATAGTAGTATGGATAGCTCGGAGCTAGATAAATGGTCAGAGGAAGATGCGATATATGGTTGATGCTCTTGGCTTACATCCAAAAGGAGGGTTTGTAAATCTAGAAATTACCCTACCAAAGCATAGATGGTATATTATGCTGGCCGAAAACCAACGGCATCATATTACCTACATCGCCAATACAGAATCATCAGCATAACCATAGAGAATCCATTTTGTCTCTAGATCCGCCACTTGCTTTCCTTGCCTTTATGTTCCAATGCTTTGCAAAATGTATTTCATTTCGTTCTGCTCTAACTGGAAGCAAGGCCACAAGTTACATGTTGAGAGACCGGCCCAGACAGAGATGCAAAGCAGTACAGAAATACATTGTTTTCCTCCCTCACAAGTCCTTGAAGGCAAGCAGAGAGGCATTTAATCACCAAGCCAGGTGCCAGCCGGTCTCGCTGAAACTGCAGAAACAGGCCGTTAAAGGCATGAATTATACTTTTCTAGCTGCCCCCCTTTTGGGCCCTTCTTAGATCAGGCTGACCCCTAGTTCACGAATAGAAACTAGACAATAGCATGCTTTGGAATGTGTCTCTCCTACGAACACAGTTTGCTCGCTAAACAAGTGCTTTATGTTCTCCATAACAAAGAAACATGTCTGCTCCCTGCAAATTGCAACTGTTGCTAAACCAAGTAATATAGATTAAGAAATACTGTGTCATATTTGTCACAATTGTCAATCACCAAAGCCAAGCTCAATAAGATACATTATGAGCGGTTTTTGATGTGTCACAAACAGATTGTATGATTGTCATAAATTAACTGACTTCTATACCTGCCTAACTACTGCATAGTTGCATCATGTGTATACATCCCTAGTATTTAGGGAAACTGTGGAACGCCCTACCCAAAAATCCCTGCCTGAAGGAGAACCAACTGAATTTCAGGAAACAGCTCATAACTTGGTTTTTCAACTAACTACTTTGAAAGAAAATACATTTAAATATTATAGGAAATAAAAGCAACCGACTAAAAACCGTGCCCCAGAAACATGGGCTAATTCACAACAAGCATTTTTGAAGCTCTAGGCTCTACGATCTGTGGGAACCAATCTGACTAAGAGAACATCTCCTGCGTGACACTGGTCCCCAACTTTTAATGTCAGTGAAATCTATCACCAAGGGCCAGGAAGTGACAACGCTTTCACCCCCACTCTCCACCCCACTCCTCACTACTAAAATATTGCATCCTTACACCTACCACACTCCTACAGACAACCTCCTAGGTCTAGTTTACTTAATAGATTCAGACCCTATCCATATTCTATCAACAACCATGCTGTTAATATTTGCACTACAGAATCCGGGAGCTGCCCATATGACTATCCTGCCCGGTCGGAACCAACCGCAAACAACATAGAGATTTTCATATCGACACACAGGTAACGGGTACTTCCGACCTGAATCTATCAACACCAAAGGTTTCTGCATCTGCCTTTCTGCTATATTACTAACACATCTGCCCTCCTTTCTTAAAGAGCCAAGAGCAGTGAGGTCAACATTATTGGCATAAGGGCACTATATAATAACACTTTGCATTACATTCCATTACATCTCAAAATAAACCATGCGTGTCCCCCATAAGAGCCTGCTACACATCAATAATCACAACAACTGCTTCACGGGACCTTGAAAACACTCTGGCAGCCTTCCACCCCACCACCTACACAGCCCAATAGTCTCCTCTTCTGTTGAGAAGGTCGTCATAGGATAAGCACTGACACCAGTCCTTGAAACCAACAATCAATTCCTTATGCAAAGGAAATTCCCAGTGCACTGCAACCAGACAAATACACCCCCAGTGAAGAGATCCACCATTCAACTAGATGATCTGGCCAACACTTTCCCATCATGCATACACAATCGGGTATAGACCTTCCAAGCTGGATTCTGACCACGAAGCAGCACAGAGAGTACCAGCAATCAAGTTATCGTCATTGTATGCCACATTCTAAACAAGGGAGAGGCAGGCCTACTCCTCCTTCTCAACCTCTCTACCATCTTCAATACCATTGCAGTTAAGCCTTCCTAACATCCTTGCCACTGACATGGAGTCTGATGAAACAGTCCTGCAGTGGTATGCCTCCTACCTTTACAAAAGGTGTCAACTTGTCCATAGCTGACCCAACATATCCCTTCTCCACCAATTAAAGGTTCCACCCTGTTCCAGTTAATCTTCAACCTCTTCATGGAACCTATGGGTGATCCCCTCACCTACATTGGCATCTAGATATCCTAATACAGAAATACCACACAATGTTACCTAAAGATCAAGGTAATCAACCACATCTGGTAACTCAAGCACTTTCTGTCCCTCGTCCAAGCACGCATCTCAAGCACTTACCTGAATCTCAACCTGAGAAAGACCCAAATAAAACCTGACCAAGTATGCTAAAGCCCAGAATTGGCTAACCGAAAATAAGCCTGAAGGATTCATGTCTCAACTTTCAACCAGTGCAAAATCTCTAGGCTTCATTATTCTCTGTACCTTTCAGACAAAACACACATCTCCATGAACACCCAAACCTTATGATACCAGCTCATGCTCCTTCACAAGGTTCAGCCCTTCATCCCACCGCAGGTTCAGTCATCAAAATTCTGGTAAACACCCACCTGGAGAGTAGCATTGCCCATCTTGCAAGTGTCCCACTTGAGAATTTGGCCATTCAAAAAGCTCTCCAGCAACCTGCAGTGCACGTCATCACAGGAAAAACAAATACAACCACATCAGCAACATCCTCAAATAACTGCATTGTCTACCTCTTCAAGAATGCATCACATTCAAGACAGCCTGCTTCACCTACAGAGCAGTCACAAAGAAAACAGCAATCTGACTGAGAAACTCACCATCTCCGGAGTCCAACACACCACAAAATGGCAAAATATTGTTGGATTTGAAGGAAATAACTGTAATTCGGGAAAATAGGATAAAGGCTTTTTTTCTGATTGGAATCTTGTATCTGGAACAAGTTACAGATTAGACAGATCCACACCATGCTACACTTCAGGAAGGAATTGCTCCACTCAGACCTACCTCTCTTCCCCTGCCCCAGAGCTCCAAATGCCAGTAGCACCCAGTACCCTGCGAGTATCCCCATGGGTATGCTCCCCGATATACAGTGCCCCATTGCTTCCCAGCTCGGTTGCACTTTATACATCCCTTACATATTCATAAACATACATGCACAGATATATACATAAACATGCACATATGAAGTTATTGAGACTTGGAAGGAGTCTGTCTCACAATGTCCTACCCTCACCTTGTTTTTCTATAAAGTACCATCAGTATGATCACAATACTCTGAATATTGTAGGGCAGAGGCTTTCGCCTAAAGCCCCAGGACGTCCTCCTTCTTTCAGATGAAAATTCTAAAAAAAAGGGCCTTTCATGCACCCTCTTAACCAGCACATTGTTGCCAGCATCCATGCTATATCTAGACTTCACTATGTAATTACTCTCCATGGTGGCTTGTCAGAATATGATATAATGCGGATGAATGTTATAGATAATGCTTCTTAGAACAATCGAGAGTCACTGATAGAATCCCTCACTTCCCATAGTAATGCTTAGGCTGCTCTGTCCACCCATCCAGTACACATATATTCGGCTCCATTTGTTTATAACTACCACAGTAATAACAAAAACGTTTTTAGTGAATTAAAAATAACAAAGTCGAATTTGCGGGTCCAACCCCAAGCCCCTGTAACCCTAGATTTATTACCCGCCCACCCCTCACCCTTTTGTATCCCTTAACCCCACCCACCATATATAGTTTTAACCAGAAATTCAACATTTTTTTGTTATTTATTTTGCATTATTAAAGATGTTCGTTATTTGTATTTCGTTATTATCACCGTATACCATAGATTCTATTTCCTAAATATTGCAGGATACGTTGGTATGCATAATTAAATTCTATTAAGTATTTCTGCCCCTTTTCAGGCATGTGAGTGATTTAGGAAGGCTAGAGTATTGCTCATACAAATACTCATATTCAGGTTTCACATAGCATCAAGCCACCACACCAAGCAGTCAGGGGCAGAAGAAAGAATGTGTACTTGTTTCTCATTTCTCCCTCATGCCATGGTTGGTAGACGCTGTTAGTGGCAGTGTAATGCTTACTGTGTGGAATCAGAAAAAATACAATATTACGGCTGCTACACCAAGCAAAGGAAAATTCACCAACACGGGCTTGTAAAGATTCCCAGAATCTTTATTACAAAACTGAACAGTATTCAACAAAGTACACAAATAGCTATTTGGCCGTCAATATATCACAGAGACCACTGGCAGGGTTCAATGTGAGCAGAGAACAGAATGTCCTAGCTGGACATCGACGCATTTATACAATTTGTAAAATGATGTCCAGCCCTCTTACAGGTTAATCATACACTGGGCTAGGTTTGCGCCAGGTTCACTTTCCTAATTTACATATCTCGTGCATGCGGTTTACTTTTGAACACATTAACTAACACACTCCATTATTCTTTAATTTAACATTTATATTCTTTACATACTGTTTTAATACAGACCAAACAAATGTTTCACATATTATATTCGGATAGCATTACTGTTCTTGTATACTTGTAGTTTAACATTGCTAATTCAATTCAATTCAATTCAATCCTGCTCCCGAGGTCAACAAAGGACAAGGTCTACATGACCCTTACATGTAGCCTGAAGGCAGGTTGGACATTAACTCTCCTACAGAGGTTGGAGACGTTAAAGCAAGAACAAGGGCACACGAGACGGCCATTTTAGATTACAGGGTGACTTTGTACAAAAACCCCAAAATGGCGGATCTAACCTAAAATGGAGGCTTGATTCAAGATGGCGGCTCACATCAATTTCTAAGGTCAAGACCTTGTCGTAGAGTGTTATTCGCGTACAATCTTAAGCAACTTGGCCTAGGCCAATATACATACAAATCGTTATATTAGGAGGCATAATTTAATATCCAGTTCGACAACTGTCCCATGGGATAATTACCATCTGTACCACTTATGTGTCCTGCCAGGAAGCCCTGGGTAAAATTCACTACTGAGTGCAACAGGCTAAAGTTGCATCTTGGTGAGTTGGATATACGTTTTAACCAAATCTTTTAATGTATTATCCTGGGCCCAGAGAGATGTTTGAATGATTTCTGGAATTAAAACTGAATCTACAATGGGAATGAAAACCTGTGTTTCTGTCTGGGAACATTTGGATGTCATCCAAATGGTTGAATGCTTCTTCATCTTCAACTTTATTTTGGCTATGAAGCCATAAAAGTGCATACAAGAAAAATATAACAATTAGATCATAAAAAATACATTCAAATGTTAAGAACTATTACATGGTAAAATACAAATGAACTCAGTAGGGCATGTTTACTATAGCAGCATTTTGATTACTTAATAGAAACATAAAACATTACCGGTCTAGATTGAGGATAGAACTCTCTAAGTCTTGTCTACGGGTGAGATTTTACTCAATCAATCACACAATCTTGCTTCTAAGTAAGCAGGCTCTATGTATAAAATGAACTGTTGCAAAAATGACATTCAAATCAGTGCACTACCTCAAATATTTCACAGCCAATACTGTTTAGCGAGCCTCTGCTTCCCTCAAATTCTGCTTAATAAACTTTCTCCTCAGGTTCATTGATTCTGGATAAATCAACAGAAAATGGACAGTTGACTCATCAAGAGCCCCACTTAAAGGACATATGCTTGAATTGGATAGCAGCAATTTTTGGGTAAAAGAAGAAACAGGTAGTATACCCAATCTATATCTTAGGTATAGCGACCTTTCAAATGGAGCAGAGACAATTTATAAATATTGTTTAAAACCAGGCAACATCATCACCTCAAGATACTCCAGACCCAACTTCAGGCCAGCAGCATCTTGTACCATAGCCTCACTACTCCTTAACTTTCGGTTGGATTTCATAACTATTACCTGGGATATTAAGTGAGTTTTCCCACAGGCCTCGAACTTCCAGTTCCTGGCAAATAGCCTTAACATTCTGGGCCCACTTAATACTTTTACCACCCTCCAAATCCCAGAAATATGGCAATGCGTCCCTATGGAGTGCTATACTAAGTTGCTTCCACAATCTGGCCCAAAAATAAACTGGCTGTGTGCGAATCAAAGACGAAACCAGGAAAAGATCAAGTTCCAAATACACCAACGCTATGGGCGTCCTAACAGATAACAGCAACAATTTCTTTTCAATGTATGCTCATGTATGCTCATAAATTGCAATCTTAGATATATCATCATGACCCCTAAGCTCAGAACTATATTGGGCAGCGGGGAAGGCCTGTTTTACATGAAAGACAATATAGCACCACCTAATTTCTCCAAGGTTATGGAACCTTTTTGAATGTGTGCTGCTCATCCTCCTGTTTCCTGAAATCTCAGACCAAAGTAGTCAAAGTGTTTAACCTGCTCGAGTATCACACCATTCACTTCCAATTGCAATCGTTTGTGCGTAGAGTAGGGAGGTTTAAATGCATGAACATTGATTTATCCACATTTAACATAAGAGGCAATTCCTCACATTCATTCATAAAAATTAAGAAAGATTTGTGAAGGCCCTGGGGAGTTGTAGGAATAAGGACATCATTGTCTACATAAAATAAGGTGAGGTAATTAATTAAGGCCAATTTAGGGCAATCTTGACATTCTCTAATGAACCTATCTATAATTTCCTGAATATAGATATTAAACTGTCTGCTGCCTTAAACACAGCACTTGCCACTTGCTGGCAGCACTACCACAGTTTGCCTCAATTTTCTATTTATTTTATTTATCTTCGCTCCTCGGCTTCTGCACTTTCCACTCTCCCCCTTCCATGCACTTTTTCCCTTTTCCCTTTCCCATGCACTTGCGCATTCTTAATGTCACTGGGCCTAGTAAGATCGATTTTATGTTGTGCTGTGTTCTCCCTTGTTCCCTTTACCTTGCCTAGTCGCGCTCTGAAACACTTGTGTACGAGCGCGATATAAATAAAATATCATATCATATCATAAACAAAAGGGGGACAGAGCACACCGTGTCCGACCACCTTTTCCACATTAAATGAACGTGATAGATCACTCCCTAATACATACGTTACATTCACCCTATTGTCAGTATACAACTGACAAATGATGTAAATCAGGTCAGAAGGGGCATCAAAGGCTTTAAGAATTTGCGAGAGAGTTGTTCTGCAGTGAGTCAAAAACTGTTCTTAAATTCAAAAAGGCCACATATGAACGTATTTTTCTCAAGATTGTGTACTTCTAGATTAAGAGAGACAGCATAAAACATTGGTCAAGAGTGCCCAGATTTGCCCTGAATCCCCCCGGTAGATCATAAATGTTGCACTCCCTATTGGCCCATTCTTGGAGGAGTTTCAATATTACCTTTGCAAACACTTTCCCGATACTGTCCAGAAGAGAAATGGGGCGCTGGTTTCCTGGTTGTTCTCTTCCACTCTTCTTATATATGAGGAAAATCCCTGCCCTTTGCCATGAAGGTGGTATTACGCCACCGCACAGGACAGCGATAAACACCCTAGCAAGAACCTCTGCCCATAACATCATCTCTTTCTGTAGCAAATCAATAGGAATGAGGTCAGGGCCTGCAGCCTTTCCACTCTTGTGTGAATTTACTGCAGCAGTCACTTCCTAGATGGACACCGTCAGAGTGCTACAACAGAAATGGGGGCTGGGCAATGAGTAATCGGCCGTACCTGATAAAGGTTAGAAATGTGCAACCACCAGTCACCCTCACTGATGTAACATTGTATTACTCGATCTCACTCAACGCTCCATCAGATACCAACTTCCAAAATAATACCCAATCCCCTGAATGTAGGGCCTTTAAGAGAGAAGACCATTTTTTAAAGGAGGAGACTCTTATATTCCATGTGGGCTGCACAAAGTGTACGATTATCAATCACCAAAATTGATCTAGTACAGTCTATAATTTTGCCTTTTGCAATGTGGCAAGCCCTGTCATCCAAGCCTGGTCTTGTAATTGCTGCTCTTTTTATGATCTTAACTGGGACCAAAATGAAGGGGATAATGTTTGTGGTTAGGGACTCATATTCAATTAGAACTCGTACATCATCCGTAGATTCATTACAGATAACTTCAAGGTTTTTAATTATAGATACATATACTTTGGGCTTCGAGCCATGTCTGATTGAATTGGACCACTTCACTGATTTCCTTGCATGGTGTTGGGGGAGAGGTAGTCTTGCCCCACTCCTCTCGCAGTCCCGCATGATCAGATCCCGCCTATGCTGGAAGGGGGGATTCATCCCCCCTCCCCGCATACATGTGAACTACCTTACTACCCTGTCATTGTTAACATAGAAGCATGTAACCAAGACTTATTGAAATTCAGACACTTCATTTTGTGACACCCCATAACACCATTTTTTCTTCTAGGTCCAAAAATGATCTCTAAAAAGCTTGTCTCTCCCTCTGCCTGGCACCTCACACCACTAGCCCGAGCCCCCACCATCTCCTGCCAGCTCTGCACAAGATCTGTTCTCATTGTTGCGAACATTAGTATCATCCCCGGATAAATGATCTCACCACACTGTGTGAGACCGGAGCAGGCCCCCACCCTTGAGAACATACATCTCCACTAACCTGCCTGTTCTCCCTCGACCCCTACCCACTAAGCCACAATCCACCAGGCCCATGCCCCTCTGCTATTTGATACAGATTCACATCTAACCTCCCATAGTGACCGAACAAAGGCACTCCCCAGAGCCCTGACCTCAGACACTCATATATTATTTCTAATCCTAGCACTTGTCTATTCGTATCACGAGGCATCAGGTAGATCAAAACCTCCAAGGTGGGCACCAGGGTCTAGGTCCTTACATTTATGGGTACCGGGGTATAAAGGGTACAATGCATGTCTATAACTTGTCTATGAACTATGAGAAGCACCCGCATTCCTACCAAACTTTATGACTGTCATTGTCTCATGCTTTCAAAACCTGTGAATGCAAGACCAGTTAGTCAGGGAAAGTGTCATTTTTGCTGGCCTGACCTTCACCTCATAAAGATGAGCCCAGCTGACCCACGTGCTGCGGAAGTGAGACCCAAGAATCATCCAATCCTACGTGGTCGGCCCCTACAGATCCATATAGCATCAACTACACAACCCAATACTATTGCATACTTGTAATTTTGTAACATGAAGTCATCAGTGACGATTTCCTCTCGTATAATGTGCTGCCCGTGTAATGTTAGCACTCTCTGGGCACCATAGTTCTTTGCATGCCATATTTATCTCATATAAGCTTTGTTCAAATTGCAATCTATCTCCTGGTCTCATTCCCTACTGGGGTGTGTCCATTATTCTGGTTGTGTGAATATCGTGTTTGGGAATGGGCACCTTCAATGGCCACCAATTTCCACAGATTGTAAATTTGGTGGGACTAAATAATTTTCCTGGAGGGTTATATTCCCAATAAGACTGGCAACAAGTGGGAAATTTTTACTTTTGCACCTGCCAACCACCTCAAAGTCAACCACTCTGGCATAATTTGGCCCAGAAATTAAAATATATTATATAACCCTTAAACGTAATTTGATTGCTGGAAAATCGGCCTTTAAAAGCCCTCAGATTTCATTTAGAGATAATACATGCTGATTTCAGTGCCTGGTGATGTTGTCTTGTCAGAAGTGTACCTATCAGAGCTGGAATATCCCATGCCTGATCCTGATCATCCCATAGTTCTAAAAGTTCCCTGAGCAGTTCAATTTGAAGATTAAAATCCCCAGCTACCACTGTATAAATATTGATAGCCGATGAAGAGAAACTGGAGAACATATGTTCCTCCAGGTAAGCTAGAGTGGCAATACAATGCATGGTTGAGGGTCTATTATAGATGTTGTAAAGTCGCAAAAAAATGTCATCACCGAACCGGATCAGTAACGCTGGCAAGTCTGGGGACCCAGATGTTATTTGCTCAATCCCCAATCCACTGAGGTATCAAACCAAACTGATAGGCCGCAACCAGGACATACCTTTGGTCCCTTGATTGCTGGGATTCCAAAGGTCTGAAAGCCATTGAATGGTGGGGGATCAACTGCCCATGTCTCCTGTAGCATTACGATTTGGAATGTATGCATATAATTGCACCAATCAGGAATGTCTAATAATCAGTAAACTCCCGCTATATTCCAGGACAGTAACTTAATAGTGCCTATAGCACTCACCTTACAGTTGCTCGCCCAACTATTCAGTCGATTCCTTCTAAATCTACAGGATTTTTGGCCCTTCCACTGCTAACAAACTCCCCAGCTTTTGCTACATCTGATGGTTCCCGGAAACATGGGGTTTGCTTCCTATTGTCACCCGAGCGGCCATAGGGGCCCACTGAGCCAAAAAAGGTTTCAGTTGATCTAAGTTGTATCCCAACTGATTTGGTGGAGAAGGATCTGCAATCAATACTAAACATACCCTCAGCCAACAAGCATGAAGAGAGGAAAACCTGTATATAACCCATATGAGCTCCAGGTGAGGAACCTCTAGTGCAATACAAAATGGTGTCACTTATAACAGATAGATAGAGCTCAGTGTTTTGTCTACTGCTGGGAGGTGTGGCGTGCCTGCTTGGTGCCTTGTGAAGTACACAAAAGACTGTTTTATGAAAGACTATCTGCTGGATTTTTCGTTGGAGTTCTATTGTGGAGTCTTTTAATCATTTCTAATGTTGGGAGGTGCGGCTTTCTACCTTGTGAAGCACACAATAGACTCACCACACACAGAGAACATGGAGTGAGCTGAGTGTTTTGTGTTTTCTGCTTCGTGCTTTGTGCTTTTGCCTTTGCTGCCAGAAGTTCTACATCACAGGGTGGTCCTTCCACACAAGACGCACGGTAAGACTGTTCTTTCCTGTAAAAAACTGTGTGCAGCAAACAAACACGAAATGCAAAGCCCCTGGGTCACTCCCAGTATGTGCTGCGAAGCATGCCAACAGTCGACGACTGTCCCTAGTGCCAGCCTGATGGGGACACGCAGTGCTGCTGTGGCTTCATCAGCCAAGAAATTGCATCTTCCAACCACTGTGATACCTGCATTCACTGACTCTGTGTGCACAGCTATTACCGCGATAATGGAGAAAGGATCTAATGAACTTGTAACGAAATCTCACCCAGAGAAATTATCTCCTGATGCTCACATATCCACTGTTTACAGCAGTTGAGCAAACAAAACAAAAAAAAAATGGATAGAAACGAATCCAATGGGTGCATTTGTTTTTCAGAGACTCAGAATCCTCAAAAGAATAAAAGATCATTTGGGCACATTTAGCATAACCACAGAAGGTCTAGAATCACCCACCACAAAATTAGGTAAAACCCTATTATTACAATTTATTTTATTTATTTATTTATTTACTTGATTTTAACCAAAAAGAATTGATTTTTACAAGGTATTTTGGGGTCTGTTGGTGTAGTTTCGCCGATTTCAATCTTGGCTAAGTTCGTTATTTAAGTCAGAGTTCAGTAGCCTTTTTTAAGGCAGCTTCAAGGATCTTGACTGCCGCTATAACCCATTTTGTTTTTTCCCCGGCGATCAATCTACACCACCAAATGTGTTCTTCTCTAAGAGTAGAGTCCTGGAGAAGCGGTAGCAAGAATGCCGCTCGGAGGTGGGCGGTTTTAGGACAATTCAAAATCAGATGTCTTGGTGTTTCTGTGATGTCTGGGTTTAGACATAGTCTGCAGGTTTTGTTTATTGGTTGAGTGCGGATAGCCCGAATTTCTTGCGTTGGCATCAGGTTTAGTCTTGTTCGCATGAACATTTTCCGGAGATTCTTGTTTGGGAATTTGATGCAATAGTTCTGCGGAAGATTTAGTTTATTGGTGGTAGGTGGAAGGTGACAAAGCAGTTTGTTTGCCGTTGCCAGATTGCATGTAGTGATCCAGTCCTCATGTGCTACTTTGCTTTTGATTTTTTCCGGGTTTAGGATTAAGTCCTCATGGGTGCAGGCAAGGTCTTTTAGTTTTGAAGTTAGTTTCTTTTCCCAAAGGGTCAATGCTTTACAGCGCCCCCTCTCAAGTTCTTCTCGAATCATTTTATATATTGGCAGCGAGTCCGGGTCAATGATTTTCCTCAATGCTCTCATTTGGATTTGTTCTAAGGATGCTGACAGAGATAATAAGCCAAGTTCTCGTCGTATAGCTGCAATAGATGTCGATTTTGGCAAACCCAAAACCGCTTTCCAGAAGTATCCCTCCAGTTTTGGCCAGATGGAGTCGTGTATGTTAAGCGCTACCTCCATTCCGTAGATTAAAGCTGGTACCACCTTTTGTCTGTAAAACTGGATCGCCGGTATTAGGGAAAATTAACCGTATTTGTTGTCGATCAGTCTTATTTGAGTGGTAAGTGTTTTGACTTTCGCCCACAGAGCCACGGTGGTTGAGTTCTCAGTTCTTAATTCATCAATCATGACACCCAGGTATCTGATGTTTGTGACTATCTCGATCTTTACGTTGTCTAAGAACCAGGTGCCACCTGGTTTAGATTTTGAGCGCTTGTTCCCCAAGATCAAGATTTTTGATTTCTCTACGTTTATTTCTAAATCGTTTTTGGTAATGGATCTGGCCAGGTTTGTCAACTGGCGCTGAGGACCGACTTGAGTTTGATCCATCAGAATCAAGTTGTTGGCGTAGAGCAACCTGGACACTGCGCTGTTTCCAACTTTTGGAGGGAATGCTCTCAATGAAGTTTGCGTATATTGAAAGTCATCCAAAAATGCGATGAATAATGCAGGGGCTAAGGGACATCCCTGTTTGACCCCTCTTTCAATCTTTACTGCTTCCGATAACATGCCTTGTCGGTTTAATCGGACTCGCATAGTTGTCTCTGTGTGTAATGCGATTATTGGGTCCAATATTTCCTCTGGACACTTCCAGTTGGGCAATTTCGACCATAGTCTTTGACGGCTTACTTTATCAAATGCTTTAGATAAGTCGATAAATGCGAGGAAAACTTTCGGAGCCCCGTTTTTTACGTTGTCTTTGATGATGTTCAAGATCAAGATGTTTATGCTTGTTGAGGCCGTCTTGAGAAATCCCGTTTGGAAATGATCGGTTGAAGGAGAGGTTCTTGCCCAATTTTGAAATTTTGATAGGAGTAGGGTCGCAAATATTTTGCCCATGATGTCCAGTAGGGCTATGGGTCGATAGTTTGCCGGATTGTCTCTACTTCCTTTTTTCCGCGGAGGAGCGATCAAAACCCCTGAACCTACGCGAAGCGGCACACGGAGTTGGCTCGCCAGAGTTGCGAGCAGTCTACGGCAGTCCGCACTGCCTTTCCAGTCTTTCTACGCTGGCCTTCTTTTTTCCAGGGAGGAGCGATCAAAACCCCTGAACCTACGCGAAGCGGCACGCGGAGTTAGCTCGCCAGAGAGAAATGCAAGCAGTCTACGGCAGTCGGCACTGCCTTTCCAGTCTTTCTACGCTGGCCTTCTTTTTTCCAGGGAGGAGCGATCAAAACCCCTGAACCTACGTGAAGCGGCACGCGGAGTTGGCTCGCCAGAGTTGCAAGCAGTCTACGGCAGTCCGCGGCCGTCCCGGCCGAAATGGCCTCTTCAGCCAACTCGAACTTACTCAATTCACTATCAACACCGACAACACCGCTAGGTTGTGTCCTACGCAGCCAATACACATGCCTGGAACGAATTGACCGACGTAATAAAAAAGACAGAGGAAACCTACGATCCCGTCCAAACGTAAGGAAGGCAAAGGGGGAGGCTAAATCCATCTCATCCTCCTCCTCCTCTTCCCCCTCTCCACCGTCTAGGCCAAGCTCGCTAGACAGCTTGCCGCTGCGTGAAGCAAGCTCCCGGGCCGACAAAGAGGAAGAAACCGCCGTGCAAACTGAGTCAGACCCATTGAGGGACGAAGTCTTCGATCAGCTCCCCGCTGTTACTGGAACCCCTTTGCAGTCAAACCCCGATGTGATCTCGCTAGGAGGCTCCATAGACAAGTGCGAAACGACGACGACAAGTCCGTCTGACTACACGCCGTCCCTGGCTCCGGGAAATCAGTTTTCAGTCTCAGGAGACCGGCCTGCCTCCGCTGCGGCGAGTGGGACCACATCTGACGACGCCGAAGGGCGCCGTCGATTTGACCCCAGCGGCATGGTCTTACTGAGCCGACAAAAACCCCCGGACCTTTCCGCTTCCGCCACGGCTTTTGCCATGGCAAGTGGGATTGCACCAGGCGTCGCCGGAGGGCGGCGCCGGTCAGACCCTTGCGCTTTGGTCCGGGAGGAAGCACAGAGTCTTGAACCTCCAACCGATTCAACTTTGCAACAAATTTACGAAAAGCGCAATATCCATACGCACGCTCTACAAGCTGGAAACCAGGGAGACAACCTAGCGTCATGTGCCAATCTTGGAAGCACCATTCAAGTCGAATGGCATGCAAATTCTGGGTATACGACAACATTTGATGAAGGAGATGACATCGAAATGCCTACCACTTTACCATCACACCCACCGTTAACTCCACCGACAACAGAGAGGTCGGTAGGTCCCTCGACTCCCCCTTTAACGGTGGCTCCTTCCACCTTACCCGTGGTAGCGGACCCAAACTCAACCTCGGGGAACGTACCGGCCACAGAGCGTTACGCCTTACAAAGACAAACTGCTATAGCTTTACTAAAACGAAAAGCACTCCATCAGAAGAAACCCCGCAAATCCGGGACTTCACTAAGTTCCAATCACTACCAAAGGAAGCAGCGCCCAACAGCAAAGAAAATCGAGATTGGGAAAACGCTACTTGCCAAACCCTTAACATGTCATGTACTAAAAGACTTCTTCGCCAGACAGACAAAGAGAAAACTGGTGAGGGAAGTCGAGCTTTCAGATGCAGAACTATTGGACGCAATTGCTGAAATTCCCCCGGCTCCTAAACATATGAAAACGGGGGAGGTCGATTCACCGAACCCACCGTTAATCGAATTATGCCTCTCTCCAGTAAGGGCTTCAGACTTCCCACATAACCTGGACCATCCACAGCTAAACCCACCTACTGGACCTACACAACCAGTTCTCAACTTGCTTGTTGAGTCATCCGAAGACCGAGTGCTAGGACCTAGCGTCCTAGTCCCAGATAAACATAACCTACCAGCAAATGCCAAAAACGACGCCTCGCCTCAAAGAACTATTGCGAACCAATTCGCTCCACGCACACGCCCTTTAGACCATCAGAGAAACTCCTCCACTCTGGGAAAAGACAAATCCTGTGAGTCTTCGCCACCAAAATTAAGCCACGAATCAAAAAATCAGTCTCCAGATATGTTTGCAGTGATGTCAGCCATCACGGTGGCCTTGTCCCCGTTTGGAAAACTGTATGAATCGCTCAACGAATCAATGAAAGATCTGGTGGCAATAGCGGCCTCTACAAACTCAAAAGTGATCTTCTTGGAAGGCTTCATTACGGCCCTAAACCAAAAAAACATGGAGCAAGAACTCCAGTGGGAGCAAAGAATGTCACACCTAGAAGCCCAATTAAGATTAAGACCCCCATATATACTCTGTGCATCAACAAATATAGACAGACACACAACCATTCAGGAAAAACTGAACAAAGCAAACAAGGGTCAACCAATTAGTGAAACCCAAACCGCTCTTGAAACTGAAGTATCCAAAGAAGGCTGTCATCAAATAGCCAAGGGTTTGAAAAGAGGTGCGGACGAATCTAGCAGAAAAACGACACCGCCCATTGTTAAAGCAAAAACCAGAAATCGGAAGAAATCGGAACCCAAACCCGTACAAAGCCTTAGCTGGAGTAAACAACGGGAGGAGCTACAACCCAAAAGAACGTTACTCCAAGCCATGGTACAGAATTCATCAAAAGAAGCAGCACTTCTGGAATTTCAACCGACAACCGAGGTGGACGACTTACACCCTTCAATCCCAGACTCCTCCTTGATGAACCTCACACAACACTTAGAACCGGAAGTTACATCAAATCCACACATCGCTGTGCGAAAGCCTTCATCAACAGAATTAACAAACGCTTCTACCGATTTATCTACACCGGGCTTCACAAAAGCGTCCCTGACTTCATCGAACTCAGCTGCTTTGTTCGCACTCAACGCGACAAAAGAACTACCGTCTGAGGCACGGTCGGCAAATACACACCCCATAGCGGTCGTCAAGATGACACCACATGACAACAAGCCGCAAGACAACAATAAAGAGTGCATTAACACATCACTCCAGTCAAGGTCGGAATTAACCAAAACAAAAAAAGACCCCCCAATACACGTCCAAACCAGGAGCCAAACCCGCCTCTTTAAAATGGAACAACTAACGTCAGGAAAGAATTTTCTTGTTCTGAACAGAAAAACAGTTCTCACATTAGTGGCTAAAGTGCCCAGTCTGACCCATTTGTCTACTACGAACTTCGTCTTAATCGAACCTTACCACAGGCAGAAAAAGGCCAAAGCATATCTACATGTAAAAACCATTCCTCAACATGAGCCAACTAAAGACACGCTTGATGCGCTGATTCAACTAGGCTTCGGCCTGTTAGAAATACAACTACCTCAACCTGCTTGTCAAGTAGGATCAACACATTACAAGAAAAATTCTCCAACCACAAATCACAAATCACAAAAAATACCGACTATCAAAGTCACTATGCAGAAACACGAGAACATCAACGTGAAAGACCTAAACATACGCCACGGACCTGGACAAGCAGAGCCCACCACCTTAGACCGGAAGGGGGTCAAAACTGGAAAAAAACATGTCTCAGGTCAGACAGAACCCCCGTGAAAGATTTCCCCTCGGACCACAAAGAACAATTGAACCAACCGCAATCACAGACTCCATCGGGTCCCTGGTCTTGGTTAAGAAAAGTGCTAAAGCCAAATCCTCAAAATTAGCAATTACCTAGCACAGAACTGCAAACCTCGGACAAATTATTGAATCAAACTACCGAAGACTTTCCCCAGACCATCTCCATGTGCTCCTGGAACACGCGAGGCCACGACCATCTGCTAAACCCAGAAACACAAGATCTAGCAAAATTTGACATAATCTGCCTCCAAGAGACTTGGCTGAGGGAAAAACCAATTCTAGATGGATATGATACCGAAATATCACCGGCAACAAAAGGCATTTTTGGAAGACCATCATCAGGCCTTCTGACTTCAATCAAAATCGGATCCGGAATTGATGTCAAGGCAAAGATAGCTGAAACTTACGGAACCCTCGCTCTTCAGACAGAATGGTGCCATCCGAATACAAACGCAAAGGGAAACCAGAAGTCAAAGCTGGCTATCATTAACACTTATTGGAATCCGCAAAGATCTACAAACAAGGAATTTTGCGACGAAATGACCACCCTGTTAGACAAGATCAACGCTGAACTTTGTATCGACTTCATCATAATTTGCGGTGACCTGAACACAAAGTGTGATCATTTTAGGCATGCAGCATTATCGACAGCCACAAAAGTAAGAGGAGACTTGTGGTCAGACCTGATGGACGCCAGAAACTTCCATAACATGGCAATGGTGAGGGGCCAACTTCCTGCACTTCCAACATGGGAACGTGATTCGTCAACAGCTACACTCGACTATATCTTCACTTCACTTGCTTTACTACCTTACGCGTCCACCTTCGTGATTTACAAAACGAAAGAAAGCGATCACAACCTCTTAACCATGACGTTGGAATCTATAATTCCGGTGAGATCGTCCTACACACCAAAACTGGAATTGGCAGCGAACCAAAAGCGGCTTCAGCTCACATCATCAAACATCAAAGAAATAACGAAAAATTACGATGAAGCCCAAAAAAACGCCACGGGTGCTCCGACAAGGCCAAACTACCTGCCCCTTCTTATACCTCATACGCAAAAGCAAAAAACCGGCAAGGCCATAGTAACAACTGGTCACCATGAATATGACGAAGTACTAGTGCAAAAACGAAGAAAACTGAGAAAACTACAACGCAACCTCAAAAGAAACTCCAATGAAAAGGTTAAACAATTGCTGGCTGCGGTGACCAGAACTTACAGATCATGGGTAAGACACCGGAGGGCGGAACTTTATCAGAAGGACGCAGAACAGATGTTAAAAACATTAACGTCGAAAAGTGTTGGAGATTTCTGGGCTCTAATAAAGAACAAGGGCATCCGAACCGATGACAAACTATTCAATTTGATACCGGAATCATCGTGGACAGCTTTCTATTCTGCCCAATTCGCCCCTACTCTATACCTGACATAGAGGTGGGAAATCAAAAGGAAGCAACATGGATAAATCTAGCAGTCCAAGATGAAATAAAGTCAGTTATCTCAAAACTGAAAGCGTCCAGAGCACCCGGACCAGATGGATTGACCAATATAGATCTAAAGAAAAACCAAACGGAATGGTCCCTTTTGATTACAAACATTTCGATCACTGCAGAATATCCAGACAAGTCCCGAAAACATGGACAGAGACAGTTATTGTACCCATTTTTAAAAAAGGAAGTAGAGACAATCCGGCGAACTATCGACCCATAGCCCTACTGGACATCATGGGCAAAATATTTGCGACCCTACTCCTATCAAAATTTCAAAATTGGGCAAGAACCTCTCCTTCAACCGATCATTTCCAAACGGGATTTCTCAAGACGGCCTCAACAAGCATAAACATCTTGATCTTGAACATCATCAAAGACAACGTAAAAAACGGGGCTCCGAAAGTTTTCCTCGCATTTATCGACTTATCTAAAGCATTTGATAAAGTAAGCCCTCAAAGACTATGGTCGAAATTGTCCAACTGGAAGTGTCCAGAGGAAATATTGGACCCAATAATCGCATTACACACAGAGACAACTATGCGAGTCCGATTAAACCGACAAGGCATGTTATCGGAAGCAGTAAAGGTTGAAAGAGGGGTCAAACAGGGATGTCCCTTAGCCCCTGCATTATTCATCGCATTTTTGGGTGACTTTCAATATACGCAAACTTCATTGAGAGCATTCCCTCCAAAAGTTGGAAACAGCACAGTGTCCAGGTTGCTCTACGCCGACGACTTGATTCTGATGGATCAAACTCAAGTCGGTCTTCAGCGCAAGTTGACAAACCTGGCCAGATTAATTACCAAAAACGACTTAGAAATAAACGTAGAGAAATCAAAAATCTTGATCTTGGGGAACAAGCGCTCAAAATCTAAACCAGGTGGCACCTGGTTCTTAGACAACGTAAAGATCGAGATAGTCACAAACATCAGATATCTGGGTGTCATGATTGATGAATTAAGAACTGAGAACTCAACCACCGTGGCTCTGTGGGTGAAAGTCAAAACACTTACCACTCAAATAAGACTGATCGACAACAAATACGGTAAATTTTCCCTAATACCGGCGATCTAGTTTTACAGACAAAAGGTGGTACCAGCTTTAATCTACGGAATGGACGTAGCGCTTAACATACACGACTCCATCTGGCCAAAACTGGAGGGATACCTCTGGAAAGCGGTTTTGGGTTTGCCAAAATCGACATCTATCGCAGCTATACGACGAGAACTTGGCTTATTATCTCTGTCAGCATCCTTAGAACAAAGCCAAATGAGACAATTGAGGAAAATCATTGACCCGGACTCGCTGCCAATATATAAAATGATTCGAGAAGAACTTGAGAGGGGGCGCTGTAAAGCATTGACCCTTTGGGAAAAGAAACTAACTTCAAAACTAAAAGACCTTGCCTGCACCCATGAGGACTTAATCCTAAACCCGGAAAAAATCAAAAGCAAAGTAGCACATGAGGACTGGATCACTACATGCAATCTGGCAACGGCAAACAAACTGCTTTGTCACCTTCCACCTACCACCAATAAACTAAATCTTCCGCTGAACTATTGCATCAAATTCCCAAACAAGAATCTCCGGAAAATGACTAAACCTGATGCCAACGCAAGAAATTCGGACTATCCGCACTCAACCAATAAACAAAACCTGCAGACTATGTCTAAACCCAGACATCACAGAAACACCAAGACATCTGATTTTGAATTGTCCTAAAACCGCCCACCTCCGAGCGGCATTCTTGCTACCGCTTCTCCAGGACTCTACTCTTAGAGAAGAACACATTTGGTGGTGTAGATTGATCGCCAGGGAAAAAACAAAATGGGTTATAGCGGCAGTCAAGATCCTTGAAGCTGCCTTAAAAAAGGCTACTGAACTCTGACTTAAATAACGAACTTAGCCAAGATTGAAATCGGCGAAACTACACCAACAGACCCCAAAATACCTTGTAAAAATCAATTCTTTTTGGTTAAAATCAAGTAAATAAATAAATAAATAAAAGGATATAAAATCCTCGTTGTCAGCCAGAACTGCAGTTAGATTTCATAATCAGGGGAGCCATAGGGGGATCATTTGCTACAGATGTCGACCCACTGGGTGGTACATGGTTGGATCCTGTGCCATGTGGTTCAGAAAGATCCCCTGCATTCATTCTGTTGAGATCTGAAAGCAAGTCCTTGAACTCAGTGATCAAAATGTTAACATCTCTAATGGGTCTAAATAATTTTGAAATGTTCTGTGGGCTGCCCCCCTTTGGAACATCAGCTACGGCTTTCCTTTTAACCATTATCAATGAGAAGAAAGAAAACCACAGTAGCCAAATGCACAACTACTAATAGTGGGCCTTGTTTCTGAGGGCGGAGAACAGGGAGCAGGAGGGTAGCAGGAAATCACAGTCACATTCACAATCCTCCTTCCTCAACTCACTGCTAACAAACTTCCTAATCCTGGCTTCAATGATATTTCTCTACATGCCACTTGATCCAACGGTTCTCTGCACTAGTATAGGGCTGCCAGGCCACTAAAACAACACTACAGATTGAAGGACAGCCCTCCCCGCTGTCACAGAACTCCCAGCAGGAGTGCAACCCTGCGAACTTCATCTCACAGGCTTTGGCCCTGCGGGTTTTCCACAGTGTACTTAAAGTCTGGAGGCTTGGCTTCCGATGGAAGGTACGGTGGCCGTCCTGGGCTCAGCACACAGCTTGCAGCAAGGAGTTTGCAACTCCCATGCCCTTGATCCCACAGGCTTGAATTGATGCAACACTGTGATTGGGAGCTGGGATTACTCAGCTCCCAAAAGTTCTATAAATGCTGCAGAAACTCTGCTAGACCTGCACAATTTCCAAGACTTATTTTGATGGGTCGCACTGAGAATTTATTGTGGATTGTGTTGGACATTTCAGTTGACAGTTAGCAGAAAAGAGAATCAGAGACAAGGGGCCTCATTACATGGTAGGCGGTAGCCATGGCGCTATTAGAGCCATGGCTACCCCCTTACCGCATTCCGGGTCCGTGATCCCGGAATGGGGACTTACCAGGTCATTCCGACCCTGGCAGGACCGGTAAGTCCCCATTCCGGGAACCATTCCCCATTCCCATTTGAGCTCCCATAGGGCTCAATGGGAATGGGGAAGGAGCTAATAACGGGCCCTCTATTAGCGGGCCTGTTATTAGCTCTGAAGTGCCTCAATGGGTCCCTTCCTTAACGCCTGGTAAAACCAGGCGTTAAGGAAGGGACCCGCTTCGGGACCTCGTAGTAGGGCGGTAAGGGATTACCGGCACCAGTGCCCTTACCGGTGCCAGTAATCCCTTACCGCATACCGTGTAATGAGGCCCCAGGTGTTGATAGAGCACATGCTGGCAGCAAATTAGCTGAGGTGGAGAACAGGATATCTGAAGAGATGGTAAAAAAAAGGTAAGGGCTTCATCAGAGTGAATTGAACAATCTGGAGCTGGAAGTGTAGAAGCTGAACAAGAGATGGCTAATCCAAGAATGTTACCCTAGGAAGGAGGTGAAGGCTTCAAGAAAAAAGGGAGCAACATGTCTGCGGTGGGGCTGTACCCAGAAGCCGGCAAGAGTCAGAGAGCTCTGAAGAAAGAGAGTAGGATAATTGCCTGCTGTTGCCAATATCCCAGCTACCAGTTGCTGAAGACAAGCTTTGAACATGACAATCTTTGAAGAGTGTGTAGCAGGATCGTGCCCAGCCTAACAAAGACGCAAGGTGGTTCGGGGGAGGAGGTGATTGTTCTCATAAGATAGCCTAGGGAAAGAGCGAGAAATATTACAAGCACATTCCTCATTGAACAATCTTCTTAGACTCTTAGGGCAAGATCGAGAAGGTTCTATACAGTATGCCTCCAGTTGGAAGGCATCCCATGGATACATAGACTGTTAGTGACTTGAAGAACAGTTTCTTGGAATGTGGACACCCCAAGAAGTGTGTAAAGGTGAGCAGGGCAGGAGTTTGGGATGGGATGTTCAGATATGTATTGATAAGTTGGTCTTTTCAATAGGTGGCCATCTCTGATCTAACATTCCCTGGTATACAATCCCACCCCGCAATTATGTGAAAAGGCACAAGGTGTGTGTATAATGTGAACTCAAATTTCAAATTTAAAAAAAAGAAACTCAAATCTGGTCCTTTCACAAAATGTAGTACACTCATTCAGTCACACAACACAACTATTAGTGATATTTCTGATTCTAACTTCAATAAAATAACGTCATTTATAAATACAATCTTATTCCACATTTACATCACCACTTACCGGCCAGTATATTCATGCTCTCTTCAGTTAACATTTACATAAAATGTGTCTCTTTATAATCAAAAATCAAGTTTAGAACATTGTATTTTCTTCCGTATCAAAAACAAGTATCGGTAACAGGTAAAGGTTGTATGCCTATCAAAGTTATTTGCATTCCATATCAATTACCCCTTAGTAAAGATGGTTCTGAGGGTTACTACTATGTGCATGTTATTTGAATGTAGGCTATAATGAGTTTCACCTAATTCTGATGGTTTGAGTTTAAAAACACTGTTATCAATATATAACACACAGGATTTTAATTCTCTCACTCAGTGTAAGAAAATAGTTTTATGATTTTCTAATACAAGGAGTAGTACTCCTCGCAACTTTAATCAGGTCCCACAGGTGCAAAGCCCTTTTCCTACTGTGCAGCATCAGGGGAGAGAAGACGATGCAACTTATATTAGTATCATAATAATGCAAATGGAATTAGTATAGCTACACACCTTTTCACCTTTGCATATGCAAATATCTATAGATTTCACAGGTTGCAAGTTTACAAGCAATTCTCCATTAGTCTGTGGACTGTGCACATTTGAGCTACAGCAAACAAGTTGTCTATAACTCTGCAAACACGTTGGGTATAGTTTATTTTAACTATCATTTACAAAATACTGAACTCTCAGAACTGGGAAGTGTCCTCTGTTTTACACCATTACGTTTCTAGCCCTGATGAATATGATACTGTCAAAACTATGGTTATTCTTTGAAACTACTGCTCACTAGTCAGCAAAATTCATGTGATATATCAACTAAGGGCATGATTCACTGGAGAGATCAACCAAAGCTAGATTCATTAAAGATATAAATTACAAAACTTCCATCAAGGACTACTGATGTTAATATAAATAATTTATTTTCTCCAGTTGAGAGACTTTCTTTAGTGAGCAAAATTGTCTCTGTCTCAACAGACTCAACATACTATTTTGGGCACAAAATTTCACAAGTCATATCATTAAGGGGCCAATTCATGGAACAAATGTGTGCCAAAAATCGTGGCGCAAGGTGGCGCAAGCGTGAAAAAGCAAGTGCACGTGTGCGATCCATGGAAGGCCCTGTGTGTGTTTACCCCGGGATGTGCACCAAATCTGTGCGTGGCGCACATGGGCTAACACGTCATTGCAACATCCTGAACGCTGTGCGCATCGCGCACAGCGAAAGCGCACAACGTTAGCGCACACACCAAAAAGTGGGGGGAACAGGGGGCGGAACACACGGAATGGGGAACAACACTTGAAAAAGAAGGCGTAACTGGGGAAGTATTGCAGGTACATACACGGAACGCCCACACTCACGCGAACAACACGTATTCATGGAATCGAATACGGGAAACCCATGCACGGCAAAAGAATCGCACAGTCATCAACACGTCCGCCACACAAAGGCAGGCGGAAACGTCCCCACGTACAGTATAAAAGTGCGCACAAACGACAAACACCTATATACAGCTACGATGAATGCCCTATTTGTCGCAGCACTGATCATGGGACACCGCAGGAGGAGGAGAATAGCCAGGCCCTGCATTTTTTTCCCCCAGGCCAGCCTTTTTGGGATGCCTGACGACCAGGTCTATGGCAAGTATAGTTTTCCACCTTGTATCATCCTAGACCTGGTCAGGGAGTGGGAAGATGACCTTCGATCACCCACCCTGTGCTCCCAAGCATTGAGCCCCTTGGAGAAGGTGCTCAATGTTCTGCATTATTTGGCCACTGGGTCATTTCAGCGGACAAATGCCATAGTCGGGGGTGTCTCACAGGCCACGCAGTCAAGCTGCCTACACCAGGTGTTGGCAATCATCACTGCGCGCCCCTCAGTTCGCAGGCACATGTACATGCCCAGAACACTTGCAGAAAGGCAGGCCGTGGTCCAGGACTTTTACAGGGTGGCACACTTCCCCAAAGTGCTCGGTGCCATAGACTGCACCCATCAAAACCGCAAACACTGGCATTCCATCAACGTGCACGTTGTATGCAATGCCAAGGGAATCATCACCTCTGTCTATGCAAACTACCCTGGCTCTATCCATGAAAGTTTCATATACAGAATGTCTGCCCTGAACCGGGCTCTGGAGGCTGGGAAGCATGATGACACATGGCTCATAGGTGAGTACAAATTCCTGTGCACATACATGCATGTCACAGACATACAAATACACAAACCTAACTAATCACAACCATTATCACCTCCCCTGGGGACAGTGCCTACCCTCTGAGCAACCACATGATGACGCCAATCCAGCACCCCACCACACCACCCCAGGTAAGATACAACGCTGCCCTGTGGGATGTATTTACCCATGCATCCGAGCCCTACCTCAAAACTGTGCAGTACTGACATGGAAAACATCATGATGGCCAGAGCTTCCCAGAAAATGCACAGGGAAATGCATGAAGAATAGGCTGCCACTCATTTTTGCCGATGTTATGGGCACAGAAGGACACTGCCTAAACCACCAGTGGACTACCCACACAGTAGTCTAAAACCATTGGGAGTGGCAATGCTGATTGCCAAAAGCAAACCCATAACTGTTGGGAATTCATTTTCTTAAATCCCAAAAAGGGGTGCAGTACCAGTACTCACCACTATCCAAAAGCCGGCGTTTTAAAACCACCAGATTTTACTTTTTTGTAGAAAACTGAATAAATGAACCCAAAACATGCCAAAGAAAGACTTACTGAGAGGTGGATCCAATGTAAAGTTATATTCTGAAGTGACTTGAAGGTTTATAATAAGACTGGCTGAGCTGTGGATTTCAGCAGTTTAAGTAAATTTGGACTGAAAGACATTAGAAATCTCAATGTTTAAGAGAAATGAGTGACCTACTTTTGAGTGTCACATAGGTTGCAATTGTTTAAATGTCATAGTTTTAAACTTAGAATCAGCATTCTAGCTGCATATGTGAAATTGTTAGTTTATTTGAATGCAGAAACTGGGGAACAGAAATGACATGTAGCAAAAAACTGGCTTAAAGAGATTCCAATTTGCCTGGCAACTACCCCATCAGGAGTGAAACTTGAGTCACAGCTGTGTTCCCAGGCCTAGCTGCCCTTTTGCTGCTCACACCAAAAGGGATATGACACTTCCCTGATTGAATTACCTGGGCTCTGCAGGAAATTGAACAAAGCCCTGTCTTGACTCAGGCAAATGTTTTATGGCGGGAGTCGTAAATGGAGATTTCTCCTGGAAGCACAGGGAGGGGCACTGCCTGTGAGAGCAAGCTGGCTTGGCAGAACTGGAAAAACCAGAAATTCAACCTTGTGCTGGAGGAAAACCACACCCCTTTGGGGCCAGAACATAACTCTAAAAAGATGAATAACTCATAGAGCGGACATGTGAAAATTTTATAAATGATACCATAATTCTTGTGATTTTTCTGCCCACATTTTAAGAGGTTTTTAGAACCGGTGGCATGTTCAGGGGGGTTTTAGCAGAAAAGAGGATATTACTCAAAATGTGTGCATGTGAAAAATCTGACACTTCATCTATTAATGACCATACTCCTTGCGCACATGTGTGTAAATTTGGGTCAATGTCAGAAATTGCAAAATCCGTTAAAAAGTGAAATATGTGCCATTTCTCAATGCAAGCCCCCAGGAAGAGCAGATTTGGGACAGAGTATACCTCATGTGATATGTGACATGGGTATGTAATTTCAAACAACTGTGTAACTGTGAAATATGTATTTTGATCATATATAGATTTGGGTGCACAGATGACAGGGGAGTTTTTTTTAAGAGATCATAAATGGCTGACATCACTCTGACACAACTTAGCTCCCCCAATCAGGGGAGAAATGAAAGCTGGACCAATGACAAGTGAGAGGGGCAAGTTTAGTTATGACCAACACACACACCCACTTGCAGAACATATAAATGGACCACTGAAACTTAGGTAGAGACCTTCATTTCCATCTGCAGCTGGAAGCTCTGCCGGGAAAATCCATACTTTACCTCCATCAATCTCCAGAGAAAGCTGTGCAGAAAGATCCAGACTTTAAATCCCTCAATCTTCAGAATCCAGAGAGAGAGCAGACCCAGATCACTGCGAAGTGCAGAGACCAGAGTCCCGTCTAAAACCTGACCAGATCCGTGACGAGGCCCATTTCACTCAAGAATATAGTGTGAGTACCTAGAAAACTGTGCAGAACCAATCTCCTAGTTAAAATAATATAATTCAATCTAGTTTAATCTAAGTAGAACTGTCTCCTAACTGTCACCTGTCATTTGCAAAGCTGTCACCTGTCATTTTCTAGTTGCAAGCTGCACTTGTCTTTTTGAACTTTAAAATTTCAAATCTGAATAACGACCTTTATTTAATCGCTCATATCTCCGTGACCGTTTGTGCTAGAGACTTGCAGTAACTTTCCTAGGACCCCAAAACGATAGTGATAGTCATTGTAGTTCCTCTGTAATCGCGCTCGGCGCATTCGCAAATTTAGCCGCGATTTGACATTTTACCGCGATTTGCAAATTTCTTCACGTGTAAAAAACAGAAGCTGCTTGCCTTCCATTTGCCAGAAATTAGTTTAACCTGCTAGTTACTCCTAGATACTTGCTAAAGTGAGCCTGGACTAATATTAACTTGATTTCACTCACCCTGAACCTCTAGAGGGAATTAAAAGCATTTTAGCATATTTTTTTCTACATTGCCAGCACATTTAAAAGCATTTGGGCCTGTGTTTTCAACGTCTGTAGTCTAAGTTGCTGGGTGAACTGAATCACATTTGATTGCATTTCTGAGAACTGTGTGCCTTCCTTCCATTTCCTTGCATAGCATAAAAGGGGGGGGTGAATCGTCCAAGAAAGTGATTACATTGTCTTTTGCTGAAATCCTGTCAAGTTATTTTCTGTACTGCATTTCATTCCACATTGCATCCATTTGAAACCATAAAAGTATTGTTGCTATCTTATCCATTTCATGTCAACTCCTTAGTGATTATAAAGAAGTGTGCTAGTGCCAGATTCTCCGTTGTTAATCTTTATCATATCAGATTAAGTGTGATATCCAATTATTAATTTATTATAAAGCGTGATATAATATATATTGTTTAAATTATCAAATAAACCTTTTAACTTGCAAAACAGAACTACTTCTTGGCTCAGTGGGGTCAGGGGGATTCCAAGGGAGGGGTGTTATATAGGGGTAGTCATCCAGAACGCATGAACTGGACATAAAGATATATCAATAAGGGTTTTCATTCAGTATTCTAGACTAGGCGTTGACTTGGCTGTAGTGCTGAATTGAATCCTCTTACAAATTGGGGGCTCGTAGCCGGGATTCTGGGTTAGAATACCACTTGTGCAGCTTAATACAGTGTGCTAACTGACGGGATACATACATCCAGTCGGATCACCACGCTGCATTACGCTGTGAAGCATTCTTCAAAAGGGACACTCCAAGAAAAGTTCTGTTCTGCAAAAATAAAATACTAACTTCTGTAAGTCAGGACAGAGACCAATCTCTAGAATGACGACCTTGGTAGATATGAAAATAGCCAGAGAGCACTTCTTACATAAACTATTTGTGAGAGGTGAATGGGCTGAGCAGGGCCAGGAGGCCTGGTTGCAGGCCATCACGCGACAGGCCACTGAAACAGGGTCAGATTTATGGAGAGATCAGGGTCCATTACATGTGGCCCTGAGTGAACTATATATGGCTCCTAAGGCCAAAGATGAACACGACAAGATTGTTAGGATAGCGGCATATTTATATTTATATATGGGAGCCATACAGAATAAATGTGCTGAAGGCCATGATCTGGCAAAAAGGCAACAGATGGCGTTAGAGAAGGCCCAATCTGATCTGGACTCTTCTGAGCAAAGGCTGCACAGAAGCCAGGAGTCAGAAGATGAGACCAGACAGTACATCACTAAAATAAAGGAGGATATGGATGTGCTGCAAAAGGAAAAGTCAGAACAGGATACCAGATTTCTGGCCTTGCAGAAGGAACACCAAGAAGGTTTGGACTCCCTACTGCAAAGCCAGAAAAAGCTGGAGCAACAGCTAGACTTCAATAGGGCATGTGCTGAGCAGGTAGTCACCCTGCAAAGCCACCTAGATAGGGAGAAGGCAGAGAGCAATAAACTGATTCTGAAAGACCTGGATACCCAGGCAGAGTTTGATCAGGAGCGCCAGAAAGCTGGTGCCTTCCAAAGGCAAAGGGACAACCTGACGGTACAGATGCAGACTCTTAGTCAGGAAAGGGACACCTTAGGCCAGGAAGTCTGCCACTTAAAAAGAAAAATGGAAGAAAATCACCTGGCCCACCAGGGACTGGGTGACCTCCAAAAAGAACACCAGAACTTGCTAGAGCACACCAGGAGGGTGGAGGATGCTCTAGCAAGAAAGGAGCAGGTCAATAGGGACACAGCTCAGGAGGTAACCCTCCTGCAGCAAAGACTGGCCCAGTTCTCCAGGACCAACCAGGAAGCACGGAGGGAAAATGAGGCTCTCTGCCAGCACAATGAGAGGCTCCAGCAACAGGTAGCGATGCAGGAGAAACTGATAGAGTCGAGGAAGGCCTTAACAGAGGAACTGAAAGCACAAATGCAGGCTCTTGCATTGCAACAGGGAGCAGGGGCGGATAGAGATGAGGTCCGCTGGGAAAGAGAGATTCCTGACCATAACCGCAGGAGCCCTAACACCAGGGGCCTTCATCTCCCCCAGTCCCTGGACTCTACCACCCCCATGTCCCCTGGCGCACATGAGCACAGGGCCACAGGGATGGCAGATTACTATCCAGCTAAGAGTATGGGGCTCATAGGCCAGTACCACTCAGGAATGGAGGGGTGGGCATCCGGGTATGGGCACCCAAGTACAGTACAGTTCAATGGGGAACCCCAGGAGAGTAGGCCCATTAAGGGCATCCTGAAAACCTCTGCCCAGTTAGGTCAGTGGAGGGGGTACCCATCAAATCCTGGCAGCAAGGAGGAATCTGAAGACTCCTCTGAACTGCGCAGGACACAGGAGACCAGGTCCCCACATTCTGCCAGCCATTCCCAGGCTCGCAGAATCCGGGAAAACCTGGAAGAACAGACGGGAACCTCTGGGAGCAGTGCCTCTGAGTCCGAGGACGAATGGACAAGGGTTACCGGAACCAAAAAGGCCAATAAAGCAAAAAGGGCCTTGCTTAAGGACCCCTTAAAGCAGATTAAGGCGATCAGGAGCGTCATCACGCCTTACCATAAGAACGCTAAGTATTCTGTTTGGGAGCACTTAGAGTTGTTTGAACAAATGATGGAGACTTTCCATTTGAAGGACAGCCAAAGCTGTATTCAATATGTAAAGTGGACCTTCTCCCCGGAATACTCCAGTTTCTTTGCGGGGCTGGAGGACCAAAATCATTTAAGATGGTCCACCTATAAGGCGGCCATCTTGAAACATTTTTCTGTTCACAGAAATCCTCAAGAGGCTCGCAAGGCAGCCTACAATTTGCAATGTGGGGAGGATCAGGCCCCACAAGAATTTGTGCAGGAGTTAAAGCGTGCTTTTGCACAGACCACAAGAAGGGTGCGCACGGATAGCAGAGAATTTATAAATACGTTTTTCCATGCCTTGCCCAAATATATCATGACCCAGCTCGTGAGGGATTTTCACGAGAAAAGATCTTTAGACTGGGTCATTGAACAGGCTACCCAGATCTATGAGGTGCAGAAACCGATAGATAGCAAAAGTAATGCCCAGAAAAACCCCAAAGCCAACAGCACCCCTGCTGCTGCCAAGGTGGCAGAGGTAAAGGTCACCCCCGTTTTGGATTTGGAGATGGGGGGCCTAAAAACCTACCTGCACCTAATAATGCTAGGCCCAGGAGGTCCTCAGGTCAGTCACAGACAGGGAGCCAAGGAGGCAGCCCCACAAATGGGGTCCCTCGCTCTCCTGATTATGTAAGTCCCTGTTACAAGGGAAATCGACCCATCCTGGGTTATGTGTGGACTCCTCCAGCCCAAGGGGGGGGATCCAGCCAAGCACCTAACCCAGGGAACGTCCCTCCAAACTTCCCACAGGAGGGCAGAAATTTACCAAACCCTGGGCAGAACTTTTTCCCCAGATATCCACCCGACTTTCAGCCCCAAAACCATCCATCCTTCTTTCCCCAATTCCCTGAGCCCAGACCACTGAATCCGGGAGAGGGGAGGCCAAGGGTGGAGGGGTACCCAAATCTTCCCAACCCGGGGTATTACCAGAGGAGGGACAGCTACCCTTCCCGGGATCAGCCCAGGGGAGAAAACAGAGCCCCGTATCAGCCTGAGCGGGTTTCCCAGTTAGAGCGCCAGGTTCAAAACATGGTGCGGGATCTGGGTCACATACTGAGGGCTCAGCAGAACCCTCAGATCTGCATGCCGGCGCAGAACGCACCCAACTCTGGACCTGGTGCTCCAGAACAATGACGGGGGCAGCACCCCGATAACTCACCGGTTCCCAGGGAGGAGGCACAAGCGGAAGGGGGGTGTAAAGCCTTGGAGGAAGCTTCCTTCCTCACTTGTAAACAGCCCCTGGAAACCCAGGAACCGGAAACAAAGTCTCTTGTCCCTGAAAGTCTGCCTCCTAAGGAGCAGAGGGGGGGTAGGAGAAACAAAAGACCCAAACAGACTCAGTTTGAGGAGGAGGTACAGATCTTCCAATTTGAGGGAGAGGGATCCTCAGAGGATCCTGGGAAATGGATCTTCTCCTTCAGAGAGGGGGGAACTCCTCCCAAAGAAAAATGGGTCCCTAGGGATGCAAATCCAGACTGGGGAGATGGGGAGACTGAGCTACCGCCGCCCACCATCTCATCCCAGAACCAACAGCAAGAAAATCCCCTGGTTCAAACCCATCCTGGTGACTGCCTCCAAAAAGGGGGGGCGGCCCAGAACCGGAGCCAGGGGAACCCACAATGGCTCTGATCTCCAGTTGCCAAATTTTTCTTTCAGATTCCCAAGGCTCTCCACAGAATTCTGCCCAAATCTCTTCGCTAGCGATGTCCAAAACCAGAAAATTAGCCCACCAGTTGTCCAAAAATGTACATTATCTGTGCCCCCTTGAGGAGAAGGAGTGAAGATATTATGCCCCGATACAAGTACAGGGACAGGGTACAATTTTGGCACTGGTGGACACTGGATCTCAAGCTACCCTTCTGTCCAGAAGGGCCTTTGATGAACTGAATGCAGGAAGGGGAGAGAATTACCAAATTCCTCTCACCTCTCTTCCTGGACAACTGCAGAACTTTGACGGGAAGGAAATTCCCGTTGAGGGGACTGCAGATTTGGACATTAAAATTGGGCGACACAAGTTGAAACACCCAGTCATAGTTGTGACCCCAGAGGGCACCCCTTGTTTACTAGGGAATGACCTCCTGAGAAGGTTGTCACCCCTAATAGATTGCGTAAACAAGGTCCTCTGGACCCAGACTAGCCGACCAATAAAATTAAAACAGAGTGTCAACCATGTTAGTTTAAACGGCACCTGCCACATGGTTGAACAAAAACCTGACCAAGTAGAATTTCACTTCCAGAATAGCCAAATTCCAGACGTGACAGTAATAGCAGTAGGACAACAGAATGGTGATGGGGGGTCCTCTCTATTTCTGAAAATCAACCTTCCTTCCAGTCTAATGTGGTATTCCACGCTGGAAGGAAACACTCTGAAATTCTATACTAATCCACAATCAGAAACTCCCACTCCTATAGTCCAGAAAGATGTGAAATCAGCTCAGAGCCTGGCTGAGATTCAGCAAATTGGAGAGCAGTTGTTCATCCCTGTTCAGTTAAATGATGGGAAGGACTCGGTTCTCGCTCGAGTGTGGGTGAACAACGGTAAGAGCTTCATCAGCGAAGCCATGTTCCGCCAACTCCCAAAAGATCCAGCCATTCCCACATTCAAACTGATAGACAAATGGGAAATGGACCTGGAAGCGCCTAATTCCAAACATCTCCTGCCAAGCAGGTGTATGCTCAAAATCTCCATTGGCAACAAGAGCATAGTCCATAATTGTTGGGTCGTGCGAGACGTCCCTGCCGCCTTTTACTTAGGCAGTGACATTCTCAATCGCTTTGCCATTAGTTTGGACCTAATAAACTTCAAAGCTTGGTCCCGATTAGCGGATAATCCCATGGGCTTTGATGATCCAGAAAAAGCATTTAGGTCAGCTCAATTGCTACCTTATGCAGTTGAAATTCAGGTTAAAGAGGAAGTCACCATCCCAGAAAGGACCCGACAATTCTCCCTGGAAGTGAAAGTTAAAAGGGGACAAGAGTTGAAAAACCCTGATGCTTACATACATCTAAACGCTTCTCTCCAACAGCAAGGGTTGGGGGTAAACCCAACTCCATTAGTCAACATAGAACATGATACTATTCCAATAGAGGTGGATAACAGCGACTTAAAGAGTATTACTCTAGCCGCAGGCACCATTATTGGAATGGCGGTTGATGACCGACATTTCTCCATTGATCTTGGAAATGAACTGTTAGGACCAATCCCCAAGGACTGTTTTGACAGTGACAGTGAAGACAATGCAACACCAGACAGGATTTTTACCCGGCATGGGGGGAACTTCCTGGTGTACACTTCTTGCCCTTATGGTAAGGAAGATGTGACTTGTGACTTCAGGAGGGATGAGGTGATTTTCCAGGTCCATGAGGGCTGCCTTTCCCACCTGAAGCCTCCAGTCCAAATCAGCACTCTGACCAGGGACTTCTCCACCCAGCTGGAGGAGGCCGCTGAAATAGCCAAACCAGAAGTCTTTCCAGGCTTCAGGCAGATGGCGGAAGAGAGAGTCAACCTAGCTGATGCCTGTGTGACTCTGGAACAAAAGCAAAAGTTGAAACAAGTTTTCTTGGATTTCCAAGATCTCTTTGCGGTAGACTCATATGACTGTGGTCGCACCGACATCCACACAACAACAATCCCCACGGACCATGGCATGACTCCTGTGTTTGTGAAGCAATATCGCTTGCCTCTCGCATCAATGGAGTCCCTTACTGAAATAATTAAGAACCTTGAGTCCCGGGGAATAATCCGTCCAGTTCACAGCACTTTCAATAATCCGGTGCTGGGAATATTGAAGGCGAACGGCCAGTGGAGACTCTGCGCTGACCTCAGGGAGCTCAACAAACGGGTCCATACTTCCCGATGGCCTCTTCCCTACATTGACCAAGGGCTGGCCCAGATTCAGGGGTCACAGGTATTCACTGCAATAGACCTGACCAATGGATACTGGACTGTGCCTGTCAGTAGGGAGGACCAATACAAACTGGCTTTTACCTTTGGGGGCCAGCAATACACATGGACCCGGACTCCCTTCGGATACCTCAACTCCGGCAATGAATTCAACATTTTCCTACATAAGGCCATGCCCGACCTGTGTGCGAGGGGTAACCTGGCTTATGTAGATGATGTCCTCATCAAACGTTCATCTGTGGAGGAACACATAGCGGAGATCCGTTATGTTCTGACGCAGTTGAGGGCCGCCGGAGCAAAACTTTCC
The DNA here is from genome assembly GCF_040938575.1 of Ambystoma mexicanum. NCBI lineage: Eukaryota > Metazoa > Chordata > Amphibia > Caudata > Ambystomatidae > Ambystoma > Ambystoma mexicanum. Next base: position 334,773,379 of record NC_090927.1, read on the forward strand.
TTTCAGAAAGCACAGTGGTGTAGAACCCGTGTTAATTTCTTGGGGCATGAGATTACTTCTCAGGGTCTCTGTCCCCAGGAAAAGAAAGTGGAAGCACTTCAGAAACTGAAAGACCCCACAACTCTGCGAGAACTAAGGAGCCTCCTTGGACTGACTAATTACAGCAGAAAGTTCATTGAGGGCTACGCAGAGATTACCAGACCCCTGATTCATCTCCTGAAGGGGGGGGTCAAGTGGGAATGGGGTCCAGAACAATCCAAGGCAGTAAGACAACTCAAAAGAAGCCTCTCACAAGCGCCTTGCCTAGCTTACCCTGTCAGAAACAAGGAGTTCTTCCTGGAGACAGGGTTCTCTAATACGTGCTTGACGGCAGTATTATACCAAAAGCATGACAAGGTCAATAAAGTAATCTCCTATGCGAGCAAAACTTTATCCTCTGTGGAGGAAAAATTCAACGATTGTGAGAAGGCACTCCTGGCAACGGTGTGGGCATTGAAGAATTACCGCCCGTTTATCCAGGGGGAACACATCATAGTGGAGACTCCACACCAGCCTCTGCAATATCTCCAAAGTGACAGAATCCGGGCCGGAAATGTGAGTAATTCCCGAATTACTTCCTGGATTCTGTCAATGCAAGGCTTTCCTGTGGAGGTCAGATATGGCCAAAACAAGAAGAGTCCCCTCGCGCAAGGTCTGGCTGACTTGCATGATTGTGCCAGAGAAAACTGTCTCGAGGACGAAAGTCTAAAAATAAAGGACAACATGGAGGCATACCTTAATTCCCCCCACAAAGTCTTTGAAGAAGACAAGTGTGAGGGAATGCCCACTGTGTATGTGGATGGATGCTCTTACCATGTTGACAACAACGGGGAGAAAGAACTGGTGGCCGGCGTAGGGAATGCATGGGTGAATGAGTCCCCAGAACCCTCCGCTGGATACAAAATTGGTCCCCCAAGTAGTCAGGTGGCAGAATTGATGGCTGTGCATCAGGCCATCCTCACTGCTGTCCAGCATCAACTCCACGAACTGGTCATAATCACAGATTCGGATTATGTACGGAACGGGTTCGTGGAGCACCTGGTTAATTGGAAAACCAGAGGCATGTTATGTGCTAACAACAAACCCTTGAAACATGGGAAGTTGATCCAAAACATTGATGATCTGGTCACATCGAATGGGATGACCATCTACTGGAAAAAGATCAAGGGTCATTCCAAAGTAGAGGGACCAGACAAAACTGGAAATGACTTAGCTGATCAGTTGGCCAAGACCGGGGCCATCCAAGGGGATCTAATTGAGATTGAGTCCCTGTTGGGGGAAATCCAGGTCACTGCTATCACTAGGTCCCAGACAAATGCTCACAACGACCTTTCAATTGCACAATGGAGTAAGGAGACCCCTGATGCTGATTTGATTACCGCTCAGAAGGGGGATCCAATTATTGGTAAGTTTTACCAACACCTTGAGGACCCTGAGAACTTTCCCCTGACGGATACCGATTATATTGGGAAAGAGGACCTAAGAGTGTTGATGAAATGTCCAAAAATGTTCCAGATCCAAGATGGTTTGCTGGTAAGGAAATCCAAAGCTGGCCACGATCAGTGGGTGGTTCCTACCTCATTCCGAAGCCTGATGTTAAGTCACGCCCATGATGCGGCCACTGCCGGTCACAGGGGGTTTCACACAACATTGGAAATCTTAAGAGAGGTTGCATACTGGCCACACATGGGGCAGGACCTCGACCAATACTTGAAGGGGTGTCTTGTGTGTGCACAATTTCAGCCATCATCCCTCACGCACCGGGCGCCTTTACAAAAGAGGGGAATGACACTCCCATGGTCAGATTTACAAATCGACTTTGTAGGCCCCGTGATTCGCTCCGCGAGGGGGAATAAGTACATGTTGACCGTCACATGCTTGTTTACCAAGTGGGTGGAATGTCTCCCAGCCCCAAATTGCAAGGCAGAAACCGCAGCTGCCCAGATGATTAACCACATCTTTTCCCGTTTCGGCCTACCTCAAAGGATTGAGTCAGACAGAGGTAGCCACTTCACCAGTGAAGTAATGACAAAGATGTGGGAGATACTGGGGGTCAAAAGGAAGTTACATATTGCTTACAGGCCAGCTTCTTCTGGAGCAGTGGAACGCTACAACCGGACAATTGTGAGCATCTTAAAAAAGTTTGTGGCAGATTCTGGGCCAAGTTGGGATATCTGATTACCTCTGGTCCTAATGGCCATCAGATCTACCCCTTCATCTGCAACCAAAATGTCACCATTTGAGTTGATGACGGGGCGCAAGATGGTGCTTCCGCAGCATTTGCTCTACAGGACCCAAGAGCAGACACTGATAAATGCCTCCACAACTCATGAGTATGTGGAGAATTTAAGGAAACACCTTCAACATGCTTTTGCTTATGCTCAGCGGAATCTAGAAAGATCAGCTGATAGCATGAAGACCCACTATGACCTGAAAACTTCCAGGAAGGAATATCAGGTGGGAGACCGGGTCTATCTATACAACTTCCAAAGGAACCAGGCCAAGCAGCGCAAATTTTTGCCTACATGGAAGGGACCCTTTGAGATCATCGACAAGATCTCCCCTGTGGCCTACAAAATCCACATCCCCAAAGGTCCTTTGGCAGAGGGGGAAGACAAGTGGGTCCACATTAACCAGTTGAAATGTTGCCGTCCCAGGCACACTCTGCAACAACTGGAGGAATCCTCTGGAATCCTAGCGGGTACTGTCTCAGACTAATTCAGTTCCAACCATAAAACATACCATATCTAGTCTCTAAAATATTGTGATTTGCATGAAACTGTCTCTTAGTTATACTGTTTTTTTTTTCAAAATAAGAATGTAATGTTTCGTTATGATGAAATGCACATGCTGCCCCACTATCTCAACAGTGGTGGAAAAACTTCTATGAGTAGGTATTGCCGCTCTTCCTTTGTCGTCCTAGGAGAAAGAAAACCTTGAGACGGGCCAAGGACGACGATCCGGAGACCGGGAGCAGAGACGCAACGGGCCCGGGGTACCGCCCAATATTCCCATCAGGACCGGCGAGGAGAACCGATCGACCAGTACCGGATGGAGGAAGAGATGCTGAACTGGCCATCCACCGGAAGAAGATGAGAACTACATCCCAGATCTTGCGGTTCCCACCAGTGAAGGATCAGATGGCCACCGCAAGAAGGGGGGCTTGTGGGATGTATTTACCCATGCATCCGAGCCCTACCTCAAAACTGTGCAGTACTGACATGGAAAACATCATGATGGCCAGAGCTTCCCAGAAAATGCACAGGGAAATGCATGAAGAATAGGCTGCCACTCATTTTTGCCGATGTTATGGGCACAGAAGGACACTGCCTAAACCACCAGTGGACTACCCACACAGTAGTCTGAAACCATTGGGAGTGGCAATGCTGATTGCCAAAAGCAAACCCATAACTGTTGGGAATTCATTTTCTTAAATCCCAAAAAGGGGTGCAGTACCAGTACTCACCACTATCCAAAAGCCGGCGTTTTAAAACCACCAGATTTTACTTTTTTGTAGAAAACTGAATAAATGAACCCAAAACATGCCAAAGAAAGACTTACTGAGAGGTGGATCCAATGTAAAGTTATATTCTGAAGTGACTTGAAAGTTTATAACAAGACTGGCTGAGCTGTGGATTTCAGCAGTTTAAGTAAATTTGGACTGAAAGACATTAAAAATCTCAATGTTTAAGAGAAATGAGTGACCTACTTTTGAGTGTCACATAGGTTGCAATTGTTTAAATGTCATAGTTTTAAACTTAGAATCAGCATTCTAGCTGCATATGTGAAATTGTTAGTTTATTTGAATGCAGAAACTGGGGAACAGAAATTACATGTAGCTAAAAACTGGCTTAAAGAGATTCCAATTTGCCTGGCAACTACCCCATCAGGAGTGAAACTTGAGTCACAGCTGTGTTCCCAGGCCTAGCTGCCCTTTTGCTGCTCACACCAAAAGGGATATGACACTTCCCTGATTGAATTACCTGGGCTCTGCAGGAAATTGAACAAAGCCCTGTCTTGACTCAGGCAAATGTTTTATGGCGGGAGTCGTAAATGGAGATTTCTCCTGGAAGCACAGGGGAGGGGCACTGCCTGTGAGAGCAAGCTGGCTTGGCAGAACTGGAAAAACCAGAAATTCAACCTTGTGCTGGAGGAAAACCACACCCCTTTGGGGCCAGAACATAACTCTAAAAAGATGAATAACTCATAGAGCGGACATGTGAAAATTTTATAAATGATACCATAATTCTTGTGATTTTTCTGCCCACATTTTAAGAGGTTTTTAGAACCGGTGGCATGTTCAGGGGGGTTTTAGCGGAAAAGAGGATATTACTCAAAATGTGTGCATGTGAAAAATCTGACACTTCATCTATTAATGACCATACTCCTTGCGCACATGTGTGTAAATTTGGGTCAATGTCAGAAATTGCAAAATCCGTTAAAAAGTGAAATATGTGCCATTTCTCAATGCAAGCCCCCAGGAAGAGCAGATTTGGGACAGAGTATACCTCATGTGATATGTGACATGGGTATGTAATTTCAAACAACTGTGTAACTGTGAAATATGTATTTTGATCATATATAGATTTGGGTGCACAGATGACAGGGGAGTTTTTTTAAGAGATCATAAATGGCTGACATCACTCTGACACAACTTAGCTCCCCCAATCAGGGGAGAAATGAAAGCTGGACCAATGACAAGTGAGAGGGGCAAGTTTAGTTATGACCAACACACACACCCACTTGCAGAACATATAAATGGACCACTGAAACTTAGGTAGAGACCTTCATTTCCATCTGCAGCTGGAAGCTCTGCCGGGAAAATCCATACTTTACCTCCATCAATCTCCAGAGAAAGCTGTGCAGAAAGATCCAGACTTTAAATCCCTCAATCTTCAGAATCCAGAGAGAGAGCAGACCCAGATCACTGTGAAGTGCAGAGACCAGAGTCCCGTCTAAAACCTGACCAGATCCGTGACGAGGCCCATTTCACTCAAGAATATAGTGTGAGTACCTAGAAAACTGTGCAGAACCAATCTCCTAGTTAAAATAATATAATTCAATCTAGTTTAATCTAAGTAGAACTGTCTCCTAACTGTCACCTGTCATTTGCAAAGCTGTCACCTGTCATTTTCTAGTTGCAAGCTGCACTTGTCTTTTTGAACTTTAAAATTTCAAATCTGAATAACGACCTTTATTTAATCGCTCATACCTCCGTGACCGTTTGTGCTAGAGACTTGCAGTAACTTTCCTAGGACCCCAAAACGATAGTGATAGTCATTGTAGTTCCTCTGTAATCGCGCTCGGCGCATTCGCAAATTTAGCCGCGATTTGACATTTTACCGCGATTTGCAAATTTCTTCACGTGTAAAAAACAGAAGCTGCTTGCCTTCCATTTGCCAGAAATTAGTTTAACCTGCTAGTTACTCCTAGATACTTGCTAAAGTGAGCCTGGACTAATATTAACTTGATTTCACTCACCCTGAACCTCTAGAGGGAATTAAAAGCATTTTAGCATATTTTTTTCTACATTGCCAGCACATTTAAAAGCATTTGGGCCTGTGTTTTCAATGTCTGTAGTCTAAGTTGCTGGGTGAACTGAATCACATTTGATTGCATTTCTGAGAACTGTGTGCCTTCCTTCCATTTCCTTGCATAGCATAAAAGGGGGGGGTGAATCGTCCAAGAAAGTGATTACATTGTCTTTTGCTGAAATCCTGTCAAGTTATTTTCTGTACTGCATTTCATTCCACATTGCATCCATTTGAAACCATAAAAGTATTGTTGCTATCTTATCCATTTCATGTCAACTCCTTAGTGATTATAAAGAAGTGTGCTAGTGCCAGATTCTCCGTTGTTAATCTTTATCATATCAGATTAAGTGTGATATCCAATTATTAATTTATTATAAAGCGTGATATAATATATATTGTTTAAATTATCAAATAAACCTTTTAACTTGCAAAACAGAACTACTTCTTGGCTCAGTGGGGTCAGGGGGATTCCAAGGGAGGGGTGTTATATAGGGGTAGTCATCCAGAACGCATGAACTGGACATAAAGATATATCAATAAGGGTTTTCATTCAGTATTCTAGACTAGGCGTTGACTTGGCTGTAGTGCTGAATTGAATCCTCTTACAAATTGGGGGCTCGTAGCCGGGATTCTGGGTTAGAATACCACTTGTGCAGCTTAATACAGTGTGCTAACTGACGGGATACATACATCCAGTCGGATCACCACGCTGCATTAAGCTGTGAAGCATTCCTCAAAAGGGACACTCCAAGAAAAGTTCTGTTCTGCAAAAATAAAATACTAACTTCTGTAAATCAGGACAGAGACCAATCTCTAGAATGACGACCTTGGTAGATATGAAAATAGCCAGAGAGCACTTCTTACATAAACTATTTGTGAGAGGTGAATGGGCTGAGCAGGGCCAGGAGGCCTGGTTGCAGGCCATCACGCGACAGGCCACTGAAACAGGGTCAGATTTATGGAGAGATCAGGGTCCATTACATGTGGCCCTGAGTGAACTATATATGGCTCCTAAGGCCAAAGATGAACACGACAAGATTGTTAGGATAGCGGCATATTTATATTTATATATGGGAGCCATACAGAATAAATGTGCTGAAGGCCATGATCTGGCAAAAAGGCAACAGATGGCGTTAGAGAAGGCCCAATCTGATCTGGACTCTTCTGAGCAAAGGCTGCACAGAAGCCAGGAGTCAGAAGATGAGACCAGACAGTACATCACTAAAATAAAGGAGGATATGGATGTGCTGCAAAAGGAAAAGTCAGAACAGGATACCAGATTTCTGGCCTTGCAGAAGGAACACCAAGAAGGTTTGGACTCCCTACTGCAAAGCCAGAAAAAGCTGGAGCAACAGCTAGACTTCAATAGGGCATGTGCTGAGCAGGTAGTCACCCTGCAAAGCCACCTAGATAGGGAGAAGGCAGAGAGCAATAAACTGATTCTGAAAGACCTGGATACCCAGGCAGAGTTTGATCAGGAGCGCCAGAAAGCTGGTGCCTTCCAAAGGCAAAGGGACGACCTGACGGTACAGATGCAGACTCTTAGTCAGGAAAGGGACACCTTAGGCCAGGAAGTCTGCCACTTAAAAAGAAAAATGGAAGAAAATCACCTGGCCCACCAGGGACTGGGTGACCTCCAAAAAGAACACCAGAACTTGCTAGAGCACACCAGGAGGGTGGAGGATGCTCTAGCAAGAAAGGAGCAGGCCAATAGGGACACAGCTCAGGAGGTAACCCTCCTGCAGCAAAGACTGGCCCAGTTCTCCAGGACCAACCAGGAAGCACGGAGGGAAAATGAGGCTCTCTGCAAGCACAATGAGAGGCTCCAGCAACAGGTAGCGATGCAGGAGAAACTGATAGAGTCGAGTAAGGCCTTAACAGAGGAACTGAAAGCACAAATGCAGGCTCTTGCATTGCAACAGGGAGCAGGGGCGGATAGAGATGAGGTCCGCTGGGAAAGAGAGATTCCTGACCATAACCGCAGGAGCCCTAACACCAGGGGCCTTCATCTCCCCCATTCCCTGGACTCTACCACCCCCATGTCCCCTGGAGCACATGAGCACAGGGCCATAGGGATGGCAGATTACTATCCAGCTAAGAGTATGGGGCTCATAGGCCAGTACCACTCAGGAATGGAGGGGTGGGCATCCGGGTATGGGCACCAAAGTACAGTACAGTTCAATGGGGAACCCCAGGAGAGTAGGCCCATTAAGGGCATCCTGAAAACCTCTGCCCAGTTAGGTCAGTGGAGGGGGTACCCATCAAATCCTGGCAGCAAGGAGGAATCTGAAGACTCCTCTGAACTGCGCAGGACACAGGAGACCAGGTCCCCACATTCTGCCAGCCATTCCCAGGCTTGCAGAATCCGGGAAAACCTGGAAGAACAGACGGGAACCTCTGGGAGCAGTGCCTCTGAGTCCGAGGACGAATGGACAAGGGTTACCGGAACCAAAAAGGCCAATAAAGCAAAAAGGGCTTGCTTAAGGACCCCTTAAAGCAGATTAAGGCGATCAGGAGCGTCATCACGCCTTACCATAAGAACGCTAAGTATTCTGTTTGGGAGCACTTAGAGTTGTTTGAACAAATGATGGAGACTTTCCATTTGAAGGACAGCCAAAGCTGTATTCAATATGTAAAGTGGACCTTCTCCCCGGAATACTCCAGTTTCTTTGCGGGGCTGGAGGACCAAAATCATTTAAGATGGTCCACCTATAAGGCGGCCATCTTGAAACATTTTTCTGTTCACAGAAATCCTCAAGAGGCTCGCAAGGCAGCCTACAATTTGCAATGTGGGGAGGATCAGGCCACACAAGAATTTGTGCAGGAGTTAAAGCGTGCTTTTGCACAGACCACAAGAAGGGTGCGCACGGATAGCAGAGAATTTATAAATACGTTTTTCCATGCCTTGCCCAAATATATCATGACCCAGCTCGTGAGGGATTTTCACGAGAAAAGATCTTTAGACTGGGTCATTGAACAGGCTACCCGGATCTATGAGGTGCAGAAACCGATAGATAGCAAAAGTAATGCCCAGAAAAACCCCAAAGCCAACAGCACCCCTGCTGCTGCCAAGGTGGCAGAGGTAAAGGTCACCCCCGTTTTGGATTTGGAGATGGGGGGGCCTAAAAACCTACCTGCACCTAATAATGCTAGGCCCAGGAGGTCCTCAGGTCAGTCACAGACAGGGAGCCAAGGAGGCAGCCCCACAAATGGGGTCCCTCGCTCTCCTGATTATGTAAGTCCCTGTTACAAGGGAAATCGACCCATCCTGGGTTATGTGTGGACTCCTCCAGCCCAAGGGGGGGGATCCAGCCAAGCACCTAACCCAGGGAACGTCCCTCCAAACTTCCCACAGGAGGGCAGAAATTTACCAAACCCTGGGCAGAACTTTTTCCCCAGATATCCACCCGACTTTCAGCCCCAAAACCATCCATCCTTCTTTCCCCAATTCCCTGAGCCCAGACCACTGAATCCGGGAGAGGGGAGGCCAAGGGTGGAGGGGTACCCAAATCTTCCCAACCCGGGGTATTACCAGAGGAGGGACAGCTACCCTTCCCGGGATCAGCCCAGGGGAGAAAACAGAGCCCCGTATCAGCCTGAGCGGGTTTCCCAGTTAGAGCGCCAGGTTCAAAACATGGTGCGGGATCTGGGTCACATACTGAGGGCTCAGCAGAACCCTCAGATCGGCATGCCGGCGCAGAACGCACCCAACTCTGGACCTGGTGCTCCAGAACAATGACGGGGGCAGCACCCCGATAACTCACCGGTTCCCAGGGAGGAGGCACAAGGGGAAGGAGGGTGTAAAGCCTTGGAGGAAGCTTCCTTCCTCACTTGTAAACAGCCCCTGGAAACCCAGGAACCGGAAACAAAGTCTCTTGTCCCTGAAAGTCTGCCTCCTAAGGAGCAGAGGGGGGGTAGGAGAAACAAAAGACCCAAACAGACTCAGTTTGAGGAGGAGGTACAGATCTTCCAATTTGAGGGAGAGGGATCCTCAGAGGATCCTGGGAAAGGGATCTTCTCCTTCAGAGAGGGGGGAACTCCTCCCAAAGAAAAATGGGTCCCTAGGGATGCAAATCCAGACTGGGGAGATGGGCAGACTGAGCTACCGCCGCCCACCATCTCATCCCAGAACCAACAGCAAGAAAATCCCCTGGTTCAAACCCATCCTGGTGACTGCCTCCAAAAAGGGGGGGCGGCCCAGAACCGGAGCCAGGGGAACCCACAATGGCTCTGATCTCCAGTTGCCAAATTTTTCTTTCAGATTCCCAAGGCTCTCCACAGAATTCTGCCCAAATCTCTTCGCTAGCGATGTCCAAAACCAGAAAATTAGCCCACCAGTTGTCCAAAAATGTACATTATCTGTGCCCCCTTGAGGAGAAGGAGTGAAGATATTATGCCCCGATACAAGTACAGGGACAGGGTACAATTTTGGCACTGGTGGACACTGGATCTCAAGCTACCCTTCTGTCCAGAAGGGCCTTTGATGAACTGAATGCAGGAAGGGGAGAGAATTACCAAATTCCTCTCACCTCTCTTCCTGGACAACTGCAGAACTTTGACGGGAAGGAAATTCCCGTTGAGGGGACTGCAGATTTGGACATTAAAATTGGGCGACACAAGTTGAAACACCCAGTCATAGTTGTGACCCCAGAGGGCACCCCTTGTTTACTAGGGAATGACCTCCTGAGAAGGTTGTCACCCCTAATAGATTGCGTAAACAAGGTCCTCTGGACCCAGACTAGCCGACCAATAAAATTAAAACAGAGTGTCAACCATGTTAGTTTAAACGGCACCTGCCACATGGTTGAACAAAAACCTGACCAAGTAGAATTTCACTTCCAGAATAGCCAAATTCCAGACGTGACAGTAATAGCAGTAGGACAACAGACTGGTGATGGGGGGTCCTCTCTATTTCTGAAAATCAACCTTCCTTCCAGTATAAAGTGGTATTCCACGCTGGAAGGAAACACTCTGAAATTCTATACTAATCCACAATCAGAAACTCCCACTCCTATAGTCCAGAAAGATGTGAAATCAGCTCAGAGCCTGGCTGAGATTCAGCAAATTGGAGAGCAGTTGTTCATCACTGTTCAGTTAAATGATGGGAAGGACTCGGTTCTCGCTCGAGTGTGGGTGAGCAACGGTAAGAGCTTCTTCAGCGAAGCCATGTTCCGCCAACTCCCAAAAGATCCAGCCATTCCCACATTCAAACTGATAGACAAATGGGAAATGGACCTGGAAGCGCCTAATTCCAAACATCTCCTGCCAAGCAGGTGTATGCTCAAAATCTCCATTGGCAACAAGAGCATAGTCCATAATTGTTGGGTCGTGCGAGACGTCCCTGCCGCCTTTTACTTAGGCAGTGACATTCTCAATCGCTTTGCCATTAGTTTGGACCTAATAAACTTCAAAGCTTGGTCCCGATTAGCGGATAATCCCATGGGCTTTGATGATCCAGAAAAAGCATTTAGGTCAGCTCAATTGCTACCTTATGCAGTTGAAATTCAGGTTAAAGAGGAAGTCACCATCCCAGAAAGGACCCGACAATTCTCCCTGGAAGTGAAAGTTAAAAGGGGACAAGAGTTGAAAAACCCTGATGCTTACATACATCTAAACGCTTCTCTCCAACAGCAAGGGTTGGGGGTAAACCCAACTCCATTAGTCAACATAGAACATGACACTATTCCAATAGAGGTGGATAACAGCGACTTAAAGAGTATTACTCTAGCCGCAGGCACCATTATTGGAATGGCGGTTGATGACCGACATTTCTCCATTGATCTTGGAAATGAACTGTTAGGACCAATCCCCAAGGACTGTTTTGACAGTGACAGTGAAGACAATGCAACACCAGACAGGATTTTTACCCGGCATGGGGGGAACTTCCTGGTGTACACTTCTTGCCCTTATGGTAAGGAAGATGTGACTTGTGACTTCAGGAGGGATGAGGTGATTTTCCAGGTCCATGAGGGCTGCCTTTCCCACCTGAAGCCTCCAGTCCAAATCAGCACTCTGACCAGGGACTTCTCCACCCAGCTGGAGGAGGCCGCTGAAATAGCCAAACCAGAAGTCTGTCCAGGCTTCAGGCTGATGGCGGAAGAGAGAGTCAACCTAGCTGATGCCTGTGTGACTATGGAACAAAAGCAAAAGTTGAAACAAGTTTTCTTGGATTTCCAAGATCTCTTTGCGGTAGACTCATATGACTGTGGTCGCACCGACATCCACACAACAACAATCCCCACGGACCATGGCATGACTCGTGTGTTTGTGAAGCAATATCGCTTGCCTCTCGCATCAATGGAGTCCCTTACTGAAATAATTAAGAACCTTGAGTCCCGGGGAATAATCCATCCAGTTCACAGCACTTTCAATAATCCGGTGCTGGGAATATTGAAGGCGAACGGCCAGTGGAGACTCTGCGCTGACCTCAGGGAGCTCAACAAACGGGTCCATACTTCCCGATGGCCTCTTCCCTACATTGACCAAGGGCTGGCCCAGATTCAGGGGTCACAGGTATTCACTGCAATAGACCTGACCAATGGATACTGGACTGTGCCTGTCAGTAGGGAGGACCAATACAAACTGGCTTTTACCTTTGGGGGCCAGCAATACACATGGACCCGGACTCCCTTCGGATACCTCAACTCCGGCAATGAATTCAACATTTTCCTACATAAGGCCATGCCCGACCTGGGTGCGAGGGGTAACCTGGCTTATGTAGATGATGTCCTCATCAAAAGTTCATCTGTGGAGGAACACATAGCGGAGATCCGTTATGTTCTGACGCAGTTGAGGGCCGCCGGAGCAAAACTTTCCTTTCAGAAAGCACAGTGGTGTAGAACCCGTGTTAATTTCTTGGGGCATGAGATTACTTCTCAGGGTCTCTGTCCCCAGGAAAAGAAAGTGGAAGCACTTCAGAAACTGAAAGACCCCACAACTCTGCGGGAACTAAGGAGCCTCCTTGGACTGACTAATTACAGCAGAAAGTTCATTGAGGGCTACGCAGAGATTACCAGACCCCTGATTCATCTCCTGAAGGGGGGGGTCAAGTGGGAATGGGGTCCAGAACAATCCGAGGCAGTAAGACAACTCAAAAGAAGCCTCTCACAAGCGCCTTGCCTAGCTTACCCTGTCAGAAACAAGGAGTTCTTCCTGGAGACAGGGTTCTCTAATACGTGCTTGACGGCAGTATTATACCAAAAGCATGACAAGGTCAATAAAGTAATCTCCTATGCGAGCAAAACTTTATCCTCTGTGGAGGAAAAATTCAACGATTGTGAGAAGGCACTCCTGGCAACGGTGTGGGCATTGAAGAATTACCGCCCGTTTATCCAGGGGGAACACATCATAGTGGAGACTCCACACCAGCCTCTGCAATATCTCCAAAGTGACAGAATCCGGGCCGGAAATGTGAGTAATTCCCGAATTACTTCCTGGATTCTGTCAATGCAAGGCTTTCCTGTGGAGGTCAGATATGGCCAAAACAAGAAGAGTCCCCTCGCGCAAGGTCTGGCTGACTTGCATGATTGTGCCAGAGAAAACTGTCTCGAGGACGAAAGTCTAAAAATAAAGGACAACATGGAGGCATACCTTAATTCCCCCCACAAAGTCTTTGAAGAAGACAAGTGTGAGGGAATGCCCACTGTGTATGTGGATGAATGCTCTTACCATGTTGACAACAACGGGGAGAAAGAACTGGTGGCCGGCGTAGGGAATGCATGGGTGAATGAGTCCCCAGAACCCTCCGCTGGATACAAAATTGGTCCCCGAAGTAGTCAGGTGGCAGAATTGATGGCTGTGCATCAGGCCATCCTCACTGCTGTCCAGCATCAACTCCACGAACTGGTCATAATCACAGATTCGGATTATGTACGGAACGGGTTCGTGAAGCACCTGGTTAATTGGAAAACCAGAGGCATGTTATGTGCTAACAACAAACCCTTGAAACATGGGAAGTTGATCCAAAACATTGATGATCTGGTCACATCGAATGGGATGACCATCTACTGGAAAAAGATCAAGGGTCATTCCAAAGTAGAGGGACCAGACAAAACTGGAAATGACTTAGCTGATCAGTTGGCCAAGACCGGGGCCATCCAAGGGGATCTAATTGAGATTTAGTCCCTGTTGGGGGAAATCCAGGTCACTGCTATCACTAGGTCCCAGACAAATGCTCACAACGACCTTTCAATTGCACAATGGAGTAAGGAGACCCCTGATGCTGATTTGATTACCGCTCAGAAGGGGGATCCAATTATTGGTAAGTTTTACCAACACCTTGAGGACCCTGAGAACTTTCCCCTGACGGATACCGATTATATTGGGAAAGAGGACCTAAGAGTGTTGATGAAATGTCCAAAAATGTTACGGATCCAAGACGGTTTGCTGGTAAGGAAATCCAAAGCTGGCCACGATCAGTGGGTGGTTCCTACCTCATTCCGAAGCCTGATGTTAAGTCACACCCATGATGCGGCCACTGCCGGTCACAGGGGGTTTCACACAACATTGGAAATCTTAAGAGAGGTTGCATACTGGCCACACATGCGGCAGGACCTCGACCAATACTTGAAGGGGTGTCTTGTGTGTGCACAATTTCAGCCATCATCCCTCACGCACCGGGCGCCTTTACAAAAGAGGGGAATGACACTCCCATGGTCAGATTTACAAATCGACTTTGTAGGCCCCGTGATTCGCTCCGCGAGGGGGAATAAGTACATGTTGACCGTCACATGCTTGTTTACCAAGTGGGTGGAATGTCTCCCAGCCCCAAATTGCAAGGCAGAAACCGCAGCTGCCCTGATGATTAACCACATCTTTTCCCGTTTCGGCCTACCTCAAAGGATTGAGTCAGACAGAGGTAGCCACTTCACCAGTGAAGTAATGACAAAGATGTGGGAGATACTGGGGGTCAAAAGGAAGTTACATATTGCTTACAGGCAAGCTTCTTCTGGAGCAGTGGAACGCTACAACCGGACAATTGTAAGCATCTTAAAAAAGTTTGTGGCAGATTCTGGGCCAAGTTGGGATATCTTATTACCTCTGGTCCTAATGGCCATCAGATCTACCCCTTCATCTGCAACCAAAATGTCACCATTTGAGTTGATGACAGGGCGCAAGATGGTGCTTCCGCAGCATTTGCTCTACAGGACCCAAGAGCAGACACTGATAAATGCCTCCACAACTCATGAGTATGTGGAGAATTTAAGGAAACACCTTCAACATGCTTTTGCTTATGCTCAGCGGAATCTAGAAAGATCAGCTGATAGCATGAAGACCCACTATGACCTGAAAACTTCCAGGAAGGAATATCAGGTGGGAGACCGGGTCTATCTATACAACTTCCAAAGGAACCAGGCCAAGCAGCGCAAATTTTTGCCTACATGGAAGGGACCCTTTGAGATCATCGACAAGATCTCCCCTGTGGCCTACAAAATCCACATCCCCAAAGGGCCTTTGGCAGAGGGGGAAGACAAGTGGGTCCACATTAACCAGTTGAAATGTTGCCATCCCAGGCACACTCTGCAACAACTGGAGGAATCCTCTGGAATCCTAGCGGGTACTGTCTCAGACTAATTCAGTTCCAACCATAAAACATACCATATCTAGTCTCTAAAATATTGTGATTTGCATGAAACTGTCTCTTAGTTATACTGTTTTTTTTTTCAAAATAAGAATGTAATGTTTCGTTATGATGAAATGCACATGCTGCCCCACTATCTCAACAGTGGTGGAAAAACGTCTATGAGTAGGTATTGCCGCTCTTCCTTTGTCGTCCTAGGAGAAAGAAAACCTTGAGACGGGCCAAGGACGACGATCCGGAGACCGGGAGCAGAGACGCAACGGGCCCGGGGTACCGCCCAATATTCCCATCAGGACCGGCGAGGAGAACCGATCGACCAGTACCGGATGGAGGAAGAGATGCTGAACTGGCCATCCACCGGAAGAAGATGAGAACTACATCCCAGATCTTGCGGTTCCCACCAGTGAAGGATCAGATGGCCACCGCAAGAAGGGGGGCTTGTGGGATGTATTTACCCATGCATCCGAGCCCTACCTCAAAACTGTGCAGTACTGACATGGAAAACATCATGATGGCCAGAGCTTCCCAGAAAATGCACAGGGAAATGCATGAAGAATAGGCTGCCACTCATTTTTGCCGATGTTATGGGCACAGAAGGACACTGCCTAAACCACCAGTGGACTACCCACACAGTAGTCTGAAACCATTGGGAGTGGCAATGCTGATTGCCAAAAGCAAACCCATAACTGTTGGGAATTCATTTTCTTAAATCCCAAAAAGGGGTGCAGTACCAGTACTCACCACTATCCAAAAGCCGGCGTTTTAAAACCACCAGATTTTACTTTTTTGTAGAAAACTGAATAAATGAACCCAAAACATGCCAAAGAAAGACTTACTGAGAGGTGGATCCAATGTAAAGTTATATTCTGAAGTGACTTGAAGGTTTATAACAAGACTGGCTGAGCTGTGGATTTCAGCAGTTTAAGTAAATTTGGACTGAAAGACATTAAAAATCTCAATGTTTAAGAGAAATGAGTGACCTACTTTTGAGTGTCACATAGGTTGCAATTGTTTAAATGTCATAGTTTTAAACTTAGAATCAGCATTCTAGCTGCATATGTGAAATTGTTAGTTTATTTGAATGCAGAAACTGGGGAACAGAAATGACATGTAGCTAAAAACTGGCTTAAAGAGATTCCAATTTGCCTGGCAACTACCCCATCAGGAGTGAAACTTGAGTCACAGCTGTGTTCCCAGGCCTAGCTGCCCTTTTGCTGCTCACACCAAAAGGGATATGACACTTCCCTGATTGAATTACCTGGGCTCTGCAGGAAATTGAACAAAGCCCTGTCTTGACTCAGGCAAATGTTTTATGGCGGGAGTCGTAAATGGAGATTTCTCCTGGAAGCACAGGGGAGGGGCACTGCCTGTGAGAGCAAGCTGGCTTGGCAGAACTGGAAAAACCAGAAATTCAACCTTGTGCTGGAGGAAAACCACACCCCTTTGGGGCCAGAACATAACTCTAAAAAGATGAATAACTCATAGAGCGGACATGTGAAAATTTTATAAATGATACCATATTTCTTGTGATTTTTCTGCCCACATTTTAAGAGGTTTTTAGAACCGGTGGCATGTTCAGGGGGGTTTTAGCGGAAAAGAGGATATTACTCAAAATGTGTGCATGTGAAAAATCTGACACTTCATCTATTAATGACCATACTCCTTGCGCACATGTGTGTAAATTTGGGTCAATGTCAGAAATTGCAAAATCCGTTAAAAAGTGAAATATGTGCCATTTCTCAATGCAAGCCCCCAGGAAGAGCAGATTTGGGACAGAGTATACCTCATGTGATATGTGACATGGGTATGTAATTTCAAACAACTGTGTAACTGGGAAATATGTATTTTGATCATATATAGATTTGGGTGCACAGATGACAGGGGAGTTTTTTTAAGAGATCATAAATGGCTGACATCACTCTGACACAATTTAGTTCCCCCAATCAGGGGAGAAATGAAAGCTGGACCAATGACAAGTGAGAGGGGCAAGTTTAGTTATGACCAACACACACACCCACTTGCAGAACATATAAATGGACCACTGAAACTTAGGTAGAGACCTTCATTTCCATCTGCAGCTGGAAGCTCTGCCGGGAAAATCCATACTTTACCTCCATCAATCTCCAGAGAAAGCTGTGCAGAAAGATCCAGACTTTTAATCCCTCAATCTTCAGAATCCAGAGAGAGAGCAGACCCAGATCACTGTGAAGTGCAGAGACCAGAGTCCCATCTAAAACCTGACCAGATCCGTGACGAGGCCCATTTCACTCAAGAATATAGTGTGAGTACCTAGAAAACTGTGCAGAACCAATCTCCTAGTTAAAATAATATAATTCAATCTAGTTTAATCTAAGTAGAACTGTCTCCTAACTGTCACCTGTCATTTGCAAAGCTGTCACCTGTCATTTTCTAGTTGCAGGCTGCACTTGTCTTTTTGAACTTTAAAATTTCAAATCTGAATAACGACCTTTATTTAATCGCTCATATCTCCGTGACCGTTTGTGCTAGAGACTTGCAGTAACTTTCCTAGGACCCCAAAACGATAGTGATAGTCATTGTAGTTCCTCTGTAATCGCGCTCGGCGCATTCGCAAATTTAGCCGCGATTTGACATTTTACCGCGATTTGCAAATTTCTTCACGTGTAAAAAACAGAAGCTGCTTGCCTTCCATTTGCCAGAAATTAGTTTAACCTGCTAGTTACTCCTAGATACTTGCTAAAGTGAGCCTGGACTAATATTAACTTGATTTCACTCACCCTGAACCTCTAGAGGGAATTAAAAGCATTTTAGCATATTTTTTTCTACATTGCCATCACATTTAAAAGCATTTGGGCCTGTGTTTTCAACGTCTGTAGTCTAAGTTGCTGGGTGAACTGAATCACATTTGATTGCATTTCTGAGAACTGTGTGCCTTCCTTCCATTTCCTTGCATAGCATAAAAGGGGGGTGGGGTGAATCGTCCAAGAAAGTGATTACATTGTCTTTTGCTGAAATCCTATCAAGTTATTTTCTGTACTGCATTTCATTCCACATTGCATCCATTTGAAACCATAAAAGTATTGTTGCTATCTTATCCATTTCATGTCAACTCCTTAGTGATTATAAAGAAGTGTGCTAGTGCCAGATTCTCCGTTGTTAATCTTTATCATATCAGATTAAGTGTGATATCCAATTATTAATTTATTATAAAGCGTGATATAATATATATTGTTTAAATTATCAAATAAACCTTTTAACTTGCAAAACAGAACTACTTCTTGGCTCAGTGGGGTCAGGGGGATTCCAAGGGAGGGGTGTTATATAGGGGTAGTCATCCAGAACGCATGAACTGGACATAAAGATATATCAATAAGGGTTTTCATTCAGTATTCTAGACTAGGCGTTGACTTGGCTGTAGTGCTGAATTGAATCCTCTTACAGCCCGTATTGCTACCAGGGGCATAGTGGAGCGCGCATTTGGAGTGCTCAAGTAACGCTTCTGCTCCCTTGACCGCTCTGGCGGACAGCTACTATTGCACCCCCAGTAGTGTGCAGGATCATTGTGGCAGCATGTGTCCTGCACAATGTTGCAACACGGCGGGATGTACCGGGATGTACCGGTGGACATGGTGGTGCCCCCACATTCACAACCACATGCACAGGCGCTGCCCATGGAAGGGAAAAGGGCACGTGGCGAGGCAGCCCAGACCCAGCTTGTGGCCACATTTTTCACAAAAACTTCCACCCCTGCGGAGTGCACCAAGGGCTGGCACATACCAGGTGACAATCGATGATGACAAAGAGACAGTCAACTGTCACAACCTTACCACCCAGAGAATGTTGCCACGGAAGTGCTACATTGTGTGCATCCCTACCTACTTAAACATAACTAATCCTGTGTGACCAATACGAACACATGCAAAGTGTGTATCACACCACCCCTTGCAAAACAGGTCATGGCAATCAATGGTATGTCACCCAAACCGTCCCAACCGACATCACCCTTGTCTGCCACACCATGACATGGCATGCAACAGCAAAAGCCCAACACATGTCCAATTACGTACGAAGTGACATGTGATAACTGGAAAGAAGCCCGAGACAATCACACCTGACATGGAATCAGATGAAATGACTGACCAGCAACCTCCCACGCATACCAAGTCATACACAAATGCTTGCCACCAGTGGTAGCATCAACAAAAGACTGAATGCCTGTTCTCATGCACATTGGCCAAGCCAAATCCGCTAATCCCTAACCCGTGTGCTATGTGTGTCTCCTGCAACACACTGCTCAGCACACAGCCCAGTGAGCAGCCATTATGTTGGGTATACACCTTGAGCATCACATAAAAAGGACAAGCAACAAAAATAACATATTGATGCATGTACACAATCCCCAAATGGCAATTGATCATGCGCTGCAGGGACACAGCGTGCCAGAGAAGGCAATCTGTGTGCACGTGTGGGCATGGAAGGGTGGTGTACGTGTG
Source organism: Ambystoma mexicanum (assembly GCF_040938575.1). Classification (NCBI taxonomy): domain Eukaryota; kingdom Metazoa; phylum Chordata; class Amphibia; order Caudata; family Ambystomatidae; genus Ambystoma; species Ambystoma mexicanum. The sequence continues at coordinate 334,793,004 of NC_090927.1, forward strand.
GTGGAGCATTGTGTAAGTGAGTGTGTCAGTAGGGACATGCACTCAATATATGCATTTGAAATCAAGTGACCCTCAGTGTCCTGTACACATCACATGTGAACATTGCCCATGTGTACACCCTAGCATGTCAAACCACAACAATCCCCTGACACCTGAAAAGTAAACACAACACAGGAACAGCCATTGACCAGAAGAACGCATCATGTACATAGTACCCCACAATGACAATGTCAGAGAGTGTCCAAACACTGTAGTCCAAGCTTACTGTCCAACAAAAAAAGACCCTCCCTCATTCACACATCACCATGACCTTCTGAACAACTTTGTCTGGGGTCTGTAGCCTTCTTCCTTCTAGTCTACCTGGCTTCGGGATCCCCCTACCCATTGGTCTCCATGTTCCACCTTGCATGTAAATAGGGTCCAGCCCCCTCAGAGGCCACCTTGACTGGTAAAAATACCAAATCACGGGAGAATTCCAAGGAGCCAAACCCCCAAACCAGGGAAAAAGCCTGAAAGCCTGTAACCACCAAAAAACCCTGGAAGAGTCTCCAGTAGATGACTTGAAGTCGCACAAAATGTCCAAGCACATGTCCAAGCAGAATGATACAACAACCAAGGTAGCAGAGTTCAACAATGGTTCAACAGGATGGGTACCATTTTCAGTATACAATATACAATGAGGATGCAACAACTGATGGGTAGTGTCACAGCTCCGGTCTCCAGGCGCAAGAGTGGCACGAACCAACCACCCTCTCTGTGGTCTGGGCGCCTGCAAGGTAAAACTTACACAGGCCTCCGAGACACGGCGGGGAAAGAGGGTCAGGGATCCGTTGTTTGGATAGGCATTGGTATTCAGGATAACCGAAAGAGGGGCAGGAGAGGGGAGTTGGATGGGCAAGGGAAAGTAGGCGCTACAAAATACAACTATTGACAATAACACATACTCAATGAGAGAAGCCATGTTCTTCATGCACATTGTACAAAATGAGTCAAATGCAAGCCAAAGAGAGACTTATCTCTGGGGTGAGTGCTGGCCTCTTGCCCGCACACTCTCAGGTCCAGTAACAGGAGCATTTCAATGCTGCAAAGAGAGCGTGCGTTACTAATCTGTGTGTGTTTTCAACACACACACAACATCCTTCATGCCTCAAACTAAGTGACTTCTCCACAAACACTCTTGTCTGCTCCTTTGTTCGTATACTTTAGCTTGCCCCCGTGATGGTTCATACACTGTATATGCAGTAAGGCAGGTGCACCTGGCCGCGCGGTAAATGGAAGACCAATGTGTCAAGAATCACACATGATAGAATCATCCCTGGGTGAGCTGCAAGACGCGTATGTCGAGGTGCGACTTCAGTACAAGTCATGTTCTGCCAGCCGCGGATTTCAATAGGTAGTGCACGTGGCAATTTGCACATGCAAATGATATACACTGCACTCGAGTCTGTGCCTCGCTGGGTGCCCCTGTGTGCTGTATTAGTTTCTGGCTAGGAACGCTACTGCGCTAATAACTCAGCTTCTATGGAGCAGGGGGGGCTCGAGGATATGGGCGACGGCCCCTGCGTGTGCCCCTGACAACTTGTAAAGCTACTTGGCATTTGTTCCTCAATGACGCATCTTAGCTGTACTGTGCACTTCTTCCACAATGCCTGGCCAAGCTACCGAGCACTGGCGCTACTTAGCATGCATGTGCAAGGGGCCTGGTAGAAGGTTGGCTGGGGTGTGGCCCCTTGTGCTGCTCACCTTGCTTGGAGCTCCTGGAAACACGTCTGCTTCTGTCGAATGTCTGAGCACAAGCCCTGTGCTTCTGCTTACGCACGTATGCGCACATGTACACCAACCAACGTGGCCATGTTTCAGTAGTTCTTGGCCCCGTGTCTGCTGGGAAAGGTAGTCTGGAGGCTCCTTTTCCTGCAGAAAGGGCATACAAGCTATTAATAAGGTTGGAAGGTTCCCTGTGTATCTTCATGCTGGTTGTCACTGGGCCATGGTTGAGACCTACATCCGAACTCCTCCCACCATCAGGGTGATTTTGACAGCCAAAGGGTGCAGGCTACTGTCTACAGCATGAAGTGCATCAAGCACATATACAAGCAAGAAAAGAACATACATCACAATCAACATCAATAAATGGACAGATCAATTCTGTACTCACCAAAATTGATTGCAGACATGCCGTGGAGAAAACCTACGTAATCCCCACACAAGTATTACAGCAGCTGACAGGCCACAGATATGATGAAAGTCCAATGCCCTTGTGTAAATGGTTGTAACACCAAACCATCTTTGCGAGCCCATGGATAAGGGAAGCAGGAGTGGTATATGTGAGTCAGGACCCCAAGCTGCAAACACATACACGAGACAAGCTTAAAGGGCCCAGGTGGAACAGACAGTGGATGCTTTCAAAAGCCACAAAGCACCACACCGTCACATGAATGCACAATAGACAAGCAATTTCTAACTATATTAACTAATTAAACTAACTATAAAAAACGATATTAACTAATTAAACTAACTATAAAAAATCATATTAACTAATAAATCTAACTATAAAAATCAAAAATGGCCACATACCACCTGGGGGGGCACCCAGGAGAGGGGAGGTACAAGGTGCACCTCAACACCCACATGCAATGATGTGAGATAAAAAAACCTCCAAGGGCTCAACGCATGCACAGCCCGACCTGTGTGGGAGATAAGTCGTCGTCCTCCTCACCCTCTGGCTCAAAAAGTTGACCACGCCTATGCACAGCTTGCCCCTCATTGGCAGCAAGTCTGTGGGATGGGTGAGTCTGGTTCTGTGCAGCGATGACATGTAGGTCAGCATGCAGAACCTCACATGATATAGGTGCTTCCTCATGCGAGGTAACACGTGTAACACAGAGTTCTTCCTGCATGGCCTGGCTGGACAACTGATACACCTCCCAGCAAGCACGTAGCTCAGCCGAGATGGTATTAAGATGCTCCAACCTCTCCACTGACCGCTTCCTCTGGGACATCAAGAGCACACCCAGATTAGATCTGAGGGATTCATAGTCAACCCTCATGGCTTCCATGTGTGCCTCTGCGTGAGCAGCAATTGCTTAACGCAAAGACACCATTGCAGCCCAGCGTGCCCTGTCTGAGGCCTTGGACTGTGCCACCCGCTGCTGGAGATCCACCTGCCTAGCAGGGGGAGCACAGATTGGGCCACAAGCTCCATGCTCTGCGCTATATTATCAATTGCTGCCCCTTGTTGTTCAGAATTGGCAAACATGGCTTACTCCCAATCAGTATACCCCGGTGGCGCGTGGCCACCGTGTGGCCACCGCATTGCTGGGCTTGACACCTGCGGGGCCCGAGGAGCCGCCATCCTTGTTGGGTAGCACCGCCCGCGGCTGCAGGACTACATTCCTCCATTGATGTGATGCCCCAGACACATGAGAAACTGGTGTGGAGTGTGACCCTGTGTCCCGATCCACCACAGGCAGAGGTCCCACCACCGTCTGGCCCCTCAGTGCAGGTGTCACGGACAGAGGAGTGTCCACATCAGAATCACTCACCGCTGATGATTGGACGTGATGCACATTGTCGTCAGAGTGATCATCGGGCTAGACTCATTCCCAGCCCTAGACACGATGGTCTGTAACACAAGTGGGTTCTCGTGGTCTACCACCCCATGACCCCCACTTGTGCCAGGTTGCTCGTGTGATAGCAACCCTGTGCCTGGCATGACAACACCATCCTCTGGCTCCATTGCGTCATCATCTGAAAAGGGGAAAAGGGGAAGAAAAAAACATGAGTACACGCCAGAAGCACATAATCCACACACACATACACATCACATTGACAGCCAACACATGAAGCAGACATGTCACACACAAATGAGAACCTGGCATGCATCCAGTGGCCTTGATATGCAAAGACATCCCAAAAGCAGAAATGGATGTGTATGAATAGCAAAGCCTACACAAGTACAAAAAGTAGTATATGAACTCCATCAGACACCACCTCGGTCAGGCATATGTCACAGGCAGAAAAGACAGATGGCAACAAAGAGATGGCACACACCATAAACATGTCTGAACTGCAAATTGACCACTGCAAGTGAATCCAAACACACAATGACACACATAATATGCATGTACACATGCATCACTAAACCATCATCACCAAAATAGGTCCATCCATCTGCAGCTCGGCCCGTACCGGGTGACATGGGCCATGTAGATATAGTGAATGTCCCAAGCAAAGCAAGTGCCTGCAACCAGGCATGAGGGACCATAATACCCAGTACGGTCTGAGCTGCAGGACATGGAGCCTCCACAACACCCCTCAGGGCTTGATTCCTTGTATAAAATCTCCACGGCCAGGCACCACCATATTAGCTAAGTGGACCTGGGCGTACACATACTGCACAACAGTGCACCTTCAGGATTATGCCAGTTGAACATAACGTGCGCAACGCAGAAATCTCACCAGCATGAACGTCAATCAACTACATATTAGTCAGCCAACAAAAAAGCTGCAAAAGACACATGTGTAAATGAACACTTTCACACACACATAAGTGAGTAGTCGCAATGTTGCACTACACAACGTTGAAGCTGCTTGCATATGTACATGTGAAAGCGTTTAAAAACACCCCTTTCCCCATATACCTGTATTGTGAACATGAACAGCATCCAATACAGCAAAGCAAGCAGCTACAATGCTGTTTGCTTTGATGTATGTGGAAGTGTACACATACACACGTCAAGGCAGCTCCACAGTCATTACAACCTGATTGGCAGGCTACATTCAATCTGCGCCCTATGCCAGTTGGTATAGGCTGTAGATTGAGCAATCTACTTTGCTAAACATCCACTAGGGAGTTCCATTACTGAGTACATGTGTCACAGGATGCACCTGTGCCCGTGGCATTCATGACAGAGAAGGGATGAAAATCTGACCATACATGCCAGGTCACTTTGACATTGCAGCAGTGAGTATGTAGAACGGTGTAACACGTCTCAGAAGTGGGTTGATGCAGTGCAGGACATGTGTACATTACCCACTATCTACATGAACTAGTACATTATGATGTCTATCAATAAACGTGAAGGCAGTGTAAGGGCAAGTTCAAGCATCACGTGCAATGTACATGCAATGGGTTGCATAACTACAAACAACCCCCCCCCACCCCCCAAGTGAAAAAGCAGGGAGGCATTGCATGGCAGCGAAAGGGTGACCAGAGACCTGTGTATTGGCAGACAGTGTTGACTAGTGTCAATTGCATCATCTGAGTCAACTGACAACACAGTAGATGATAATGGGACAGTAAGCAGAACACATGATGAACCCTCAGTAGTACACCCATGTGTGCAGAAGCCACTACACCAGTTGAACAGAGTCAGGGGGGCTGAAAAAGGGGGAGGCCTGTGCCCCACACAGACTGTGACACCCTAAACATATGCGTGATGCAGGACTGAGCCAGAGTGGGCATGGAATGGATGATCAAATGCATGAAATGTAGGTCATCCTGGACATGTATACAATGATCATCCTGTCAAGGACACATAGGGGAATGCATGGAATGCACATGGAGCATGAATGGGCACTCATGTCCCTGCGGAGCATATGCCATCTGCATAGTCCAAGTGAGACACCCTGCATCAAGGACAAAGGATGTATCCCACTGTATGTGTCTGGCAGGTTGGCTGGGGGAAGTGTGCATGTACACAGGATCCTTGAACAGGCCATTGCAGTACTCCAACATGATACACACCAGTGCCATGGTGAAAGTGGGGTGCAGGGGGGTGGAGGGGCAAGGGAGCATACCTACGTGGAGTACCCACATGCAGGCAGAAGACACATGCACGTCAGTCATGCAATGACATAGTCCCAGAGCTGAGAGGAAAGACACCCCAGGCTACATGCAGAAGGGCCAGTGAGATGGAACATGGACCGGAGGGGCAGCCGGGTGACTAGCATGTGAGCAGGGTGCAAGTGTGGTGATGAGGACAGTCCCCATCTGCTATACATGTCCAGCATGCTGCACAGCAGGCACGCATCAGTGAAGCATTGCATGACTCGCACATGAGAACCATGTACACATGACATGTAGTGGCAGTCAAGCACAACACATCACACAAGTAACACACACATGGGGCCTCATTACGACCCTGGCTCTCCCGGATTCAAGGGGGCCGATACAGCACCGGCCCCCTTGAATCAGGGAGCGCCGATTACAAGCTTCCCATCGCGGGACCCGGATCACACGCCTGGTAAAACCAGGCATGCTTTCCGGGTCCAGCGAGGGGAAGAGGGAGGCAATAACGGGCCAGATGTAATCTGCCCGTTATTACCTCCCTCCCCATTCCCATTGAGCCCTATGGGGGCTCAAATGGGAATGGGGAAGGGTTCCTGCATGGAGGACTTACCGGGTCCTCCTATCTCGGAGTAACCCAGTAAATCCCCATTGCAGGAACCCGGTAATGGAGCCTGGAACGGTGGCAGCCATGGAGCTAATAGCTCCATGGCTACCGCCATTCTCGTAATGAGGCCCATGTTCTGGACGAACACGTGACAACACTCACTGGACAGGGCATCTAAGTCCTGCATCTCTCCCACTCCTTCGACCAATCCTGCCGGTATGAACCCTGCAACGACTGACTCGTGCGAAGTGAGGTCTTCCTCCTGAGCTGGTGACCCACCGCCAGTCAAGCCAGTCACAGCATAATTGGAGGCACACTTCGCCTTAGCACTGAGACGGAGGTCATCCCAATGCTTTTTGCACTCTTGAGCTGTGCGCACCTCATGTCCGAATGCACTCACACAATCCGCAACTTGCTTCCAATGGGACATACGATGGGCAGGTGTAGTGTGACAATTCGGCCCCACTAGCATATCACGGTTGTGGTCCCGCACGTAGTCCAGTTCCTTCATGCAGAAAGGCTTCTTTATCGACGTGCCAGAGGCCAGAGCTGTTTTTAGGGTCCCAGACTCTATTGCAGGTGCAACCTTCCTCCTCTTGGACAGTGGTCCGGACCCTGACTGGCAAATACCGCCCTGATCAGTATGGGCAGTGGCACTGGTGGATTGAACCAAGGGAGTGGCAGGTGTAACAAGGATGCAAGCCCTGACTTGTGTCAGTGGCTGCTGGGTGCCCCTGACTTGACCCTGCGCAGCAACATCTGCTGTGCTAAGGTCACTGACCGGGACTGTCCTGGATGGTAGACTCACAGCCGGGGTTGTGTCGGCTGCATCTGCCTATGCACGTGCCGACACCCCGCTGCTCGGGGCAGCAGATGACAATCCTGCCCCAGGGATATGTGCCTCGGTCTGGGCAGCACTGTGTGCACTTACCCTGTGCCTCCTGAAATCCTGGAAATCATCCTGGGACTCTTCCGGTGCCAACGCAGAATGTGCTGGCCCACCCTGAGCCTGGGTGGTGGTGTTCACATCTACACCTTCAGCTACCACTACCCTTGAGCCCGTGGCAGTCGATGAAACGGACTGCCGGGTCACATTGGGGCCAGTGCCAGATGCAAGAGCTGCATCTCCCGTAACCACAGGGGGTGGTGGCATGACTGAACCAACATGTGGCACAACATTGTGCCAAACTGGCGCACCCCTGCCTCTTCCCCCTCTGCGGCCACCCTGGATACCCTGGAGTCCCCCTACTCCCTTGTCATCCCGGCCACATCCCTGACCATGCCCGCCATGTGGAGTATGCCCAGCTGAGGCACCCCTCACCTTTCATGGCCAATCATGGCACAGATGGAGTAGTGCCGGCACAGATGGAGTAGTGCCAATGGGAGGTGTACACAACAATTGTCCTGGGCAATTGGGTTGAAGGGGGTGGGTTACAAGATGTTAACAGCACCTCTGTGCACCTGCAAGGCTGTATATGACTGTGGTGATAAAGTGAAAGGTCACGCAATGCTCAGGCACCCCAAAACTGCTGTAAAACCGTGCACGCAACCCCCAGTGTGTGGAATGAACCTCCCTCCCGCAGTACGCGGTGGCACCCAGGGACACAAAAAACACATACGCGTGGGACACGCAGGCTACTATGACCTCAAAAACGGGTACGCGATACATAGGGGCACCCCCAGTGGGAAAAATAGCATGCGCGACTCACCGTCAGACTAGAGTGATAATGAAAAACATGCGTAGCCAATACCCCCGCCAAAAGAAGAGATACGTCCTTGATTCACTGTGGAGTTGTGATGGCGCGCGAAACAACACGAAGTAGCAACACACACGTCGGTCTCCACGAAAGGCACGTACAGCGAACTGCTGGCCCCGCTCACTTTTAACCCATGCTGAGGGAAACGCCTGCGCCCGTCACTTCACTTAGGCGCTTAGGCCCTTTCCTTGAATTACATGCATTAACACACAGACGTGTTGTGTTTTCACATGCTGATTCACTATGCACCCGTCACGAGGGAAACACCTGCGTGCGTTATGTCACAGACACGCTTACGTGCTAAGGGCCTTTCCTCGAATTACACACTGATGTGCTATTTTATCACGTGCCAATTCACTCTGTATCAAGCTGGCCACGCGACAACACATGGAAGACGACGCTCCTGCCCAGAAGGCCATTTTCCGACCCCCCAGAGCCCTGAGCCCGCTCCCATTCGCCATCTGCTGCTGCCTGCCTGCTGGCCACGTGCCCCGCTATTTGGTGCCTGCACGTCAGCCATCTGCAGGGGTCCAGTTGCTTTGACCACCCCTGCTGGAACAGAAGACTCCCGACTGAAGTTCCATCACTCCACAGATCAGCACGAGGACCCAGTTGCCCACCCACACCTGCCTCAGGGGTTGCCATGTCAGGGGAAACACCATCGGAGACCACTGGCAACTCCCAGCCGGAGAGGCAGAGGGCTACCAGCTTCATTGCCGCAGAAGTTGGTATCCCGGAGGAGCAAGTCCTGGTGCTTTATGATGCCCTCTTCGGAAGATCACGCACTGCCAATGAAGGACGGAAGAAGATCTGGAAGGACATTGTGGCTGACATCAATGTGGAGGGGGTGGCAGCCCGCAACATGCAACACGTCTGGATGCGCTGAGAGGACTTCAGGTCCAGGACCCTCAGCAAGGCCCGGCGCCTCTTGGAGGCAGCGCATGCAGAGTGGTGCCGGGTCCATTTTACCAACATCCAGATGAGGGTCCTGGAACGTACACGCCCAGCGCTCCACCTCCAGGCCCTTCAGAGGCAGACCCGTCTGGAGTCAAGCGGTAAGTGTCCATGCGTACTGATTGGATACAGTGCATGTTGAGGTGTGCCAGGAGTGTGCAGGTTGGACATTTATCTTGAAAGGCCCATGTATGGATGTGTATGTACAGGGACATGAGCCTGCCACATGTGGGTCCAGTCATGTGTGAGGCACATCAATGATGTATGTATTCAAATGCATGATGCCTAAATACATGTGGGGGTGCATACATGTTTACATTTCTGTGTATGTACTATGGCATGGTTGGGGTGTGACACATGGATGCTGGTTCCACCTTCATGTACGTGCACGGTATACATGTGCATGTATTTGACATGTGCCCCACTGTGATACACAATGAATGCATGTGACACTGACATATAGGAGGCTGATTGGCAGATGTGATATAGTTGCCGATGATTTCACTGTGACAGGTGGTGGAGATGTACAAATGCATGTATGTCTGGTGGCGTGTGTGCATGGGTTCGGCACTCCTCGTGTTGCATGTGACATCAGGCTGACCTTCGAATGCTCATACTGTTGTATGTGTATGGATGGGGCTACCAGCTGCATCATTCCTGTTAATTTGCGCATGTGTGTGGGTTCAAATGATCTGTGTGTTGGGGAGTGTGATGCCATCTGTGAAGTTTGACACTGCCACTCATGTGCAACTGTCATGTGTGTATCAGACCATTGTACCGTGCCCTGATGCCTGTGTTCTGTCTCTGCCTGTCTGCACCGTCAACTGATGAAGAGGGCAGAGATGGTGCTGTGGAGCACAGCGGCAGGGATCCCACTGCCAGCCGGAGACTCAAGGCCGAGCTCCCCTCCCATGTTGTCATCTCTTCGGGGAGTGAGGAGTCTGGTGCTGCGTCCGCAGCCGCAGCTGCCGAGGGTAGGTCCAATAGGCGGAGGTCGGAAGTGGACTCTTAGGCAGCAGAAGTGGCAGCTGAGACCCCACAGGGTCTTATGGAGGAAGATGGCACGGAGTCATCTAGGTTGGTGGGGGTTTGGTTGAGGAGGAGGCCGTGAAAGGCCCATGCACGGGGCGTGGAGGGGGGTATTCCACTGGTGCTAGTGGTGCAGTCCAGGGGCAGGGACAGGAGGCAGCACAGGCGGCCGCGGATGTGCCTGTGTGTAATCCTGTCCCCGATCCTGTGACTGCATCATCCGGCACCAGCAGGGATGCCTTCGTCCAGACTGGTTTTCAGGGAGGGGATGCGCACACAACAACTGGCCTTTCTCTCCCTGAGGATGTTGCAATCTGGGACCGTGTTGAGCCTGTCCTGGCTGGGGTGGCGTTGCGTCAACGTGGCATTCGGGATGACGTGCAGGGTTCCCGTGTGGACAATGCACGTTATTTCGGATGCCTCGTTGACCGGGTCGACCTACTAGGACGGGTCGCCAGTGCTGGGTTCCTCCATGTGCTGGACCTTCTACCGACCCCCTCCTCAACTGAACCCCCTATGCACCAGTCGTCCTCCATGCCATCTTCCTGCCCATGTATCACCTGGGAACCCTGTGGAGCTGCCCCTGACCCAGCGGCCAGGCTGGTGGAGGACACATCCCTGCCACAGTCGGGAGTTGGAGGTCCAGCAGGGGTGGCCACCCCAACAACTGGACCCCAGCAGGAGGAGGACGTGCAGGCATCGACAAGCAGGGCACATGCACGGCAGCAGCAGCCTCAAGGTGGGAGCGATGATGGCTCAGGCCAACAACATCACGGGGCAGGCATCGGCCAGAGGGCAGGAGGACCCTGGATTGGGAGTGTCTTCCATGTGGCAGCGGTTGGGCTGGCAAATAGATGCGGAGCAACAGCGGGTGGAAGAGGCACGGCTCACAATGGTCAGGGCGGAGAACTCCATGCGCAGGGCGTTGAGGCGGACTGAGTGCCTCGAGGCAACTCGCAGGAAGTTGGAAGAGGCCATGGCTGCGTCCCTGCGAGACCTCAGGGCCAAGGAAGAGGCCCGCCTCCAGGACGTTGAGGAGGAGTTCGATGATGCCCTGGCCTGGGATAGCAACAAGTGAGCCGCTGGACTTGCCCACTGCCTTTGTACATAGTTCTTTAGGGTTAGGTTTCCTTTGTTTTTTCTTTATTTTGGAGTCCATGGACTTTGCTCCACTTTATGTACATAGTTATTTTTATAGGCTTTTTGGTAGGGTTCATTTTGTTTAGGCATCATGGACCCTTCGGACTTTCACAGACCTGTACATACTTTAGTTATTTTGTCATCCCACGGATCAATGGTTTTGAAAAAAAAAATCATGTACTTTATTTGGACATTTGAAATGGACCACTTCCCTTTTTTCCTCTTGTGGATTTTTGGCTTACATTGGATTTTTTTTTTTTTTTGGATTCAATCATTTCTTGATTTGCAAGTTTGATATTTCTTTATGTTTTTTAATTACGTATTTTAATACAAATCATATTTCTTCACTATTGGTGTTGTGTACTCTCATTGTTTTTGTGCATGTCTCAATGAGCATTGCCTCAGTCATGTGTTGCCACTGTATGGCTCTGTTGTACATTTATGAATGGCCATGGTGGTTCTTTTGAGGCTCTCGTGGCATGGGTAATTTGGGAGTAGGGGCAGTGGATGCTTGCGTGCTTGTACTGGGGGGCAGGAGGGATTTGTGTAGGCATTAGGCCCATGTGTCTCTTTTGTTAGAACATGGTGTTTGGTGGGCCACATATCGGGGCCTGCTGGCAGGTGCCCGTCAATGTTGGGTGGGGGACATGAGTCGGGGCCTGCTGGCAGGTGCCCGTCAATGGCGGGTGGGTGTGTGGGGGATATGAGTCGGGGCCTGCTGGCAGGTGCTCGTCAACGTTGGAAGGGTGTATGGGTGGGGGACTTGAGTCGGGGCCTGCTGGCAGGTGACTGTCAATGGTGGGTGGGGCCATGAGTCAGGGTACTGCTGGTAGGTGACCGTCACTGGTGGGTGGGTGGTGGACATGAGTCGGGGCCTGCTGGCAGGTGCCCGTCAATGGTGGGTGGGTGGGGGACATGAGTCGGGGCCTGCTGGCAGGTGCCCATCAATGGGGGACATGAGTCAGGGCTCACAAGTGCATGGTGCCATGTGGGCTGCCTTCAGGACATGGTCAGGGGTGTAGGGTAGTCCCCTGTGTTGTGGGCTTCCTACAGGGCATGGTCAGGGGTGTAGGGTAGCCCCCTGTGGTGTGGGCTGCCTACAGGGCATAGTCAGGGGTGTAGGGTAGTCCTCTGTGGTGTGGGCTGCCTGCAGAGCATGGGGAGGGGGGAAAGGGCACAGCCAGGAGGGCCCATAATGCCAAATCGCATGTATAACTCCCTGTGCACCCCCAGAATATGCACAGGCAGCTCATCCACCCTCCCGATGCCCTGAGGCAGCCCATTCACCCTCCCCATGCCCCACAGGCAGCCCATCCACACTGGGCATGCCCCACAGGCAGCCCACATCACAGGGGGGACTTTTTCCATGCAACTTACCTGGTGCGAGCGGCGTATGTGTATTCCGAGGGGTGCGCAAGGAGTTTTACACGTGATTTTTGCTGGCGCGAGCGGGTTACGTGTATTCCAAAGCAGTGCGCGGGGAGTTTTACATGCATTTTCGATGGCGCGAGCGAGGTACGTGTATTCCGAGGGGTGCGCGGGGAGTTTTACATGCAATAGGCCTGGCGCAAGAGGGGTACATGTATTCTGGGGGTGCGCGGGGAGTTTTACACACATTCTCATGGTTATGGGGCGGTATGCTGGTCCACTGGCCTTTGCGCCATGTACTGGATTTGTGCGATGTTTTTGGCGCACAGGGCAGGGTTGGGGGCGTAACTGGCGCTGCTGCAGGGTCGCTGCGCCACTTTGCACCACAGCTGCTTATGGATGTATAAATCCATGAATACGCCGTGTGCCTGAATGGGTTTTGGGGCATGAGGCTGGCAAAGACTGCCGCACATGCACTCTGTGCACCAGCCGCGTGTGCCACTTGTGCGCCAAAATTCTATGAATTATGTTTGTTTTTCCATAAATGTTTTGTTGCAATCCTGTTGTATCATGCATTGTGTGTTTTAAAAATGTTCTCTGATTTGATCTGGATTTTTTCATGTCTTTCTTGTATATTGTTTTTTCACATTGTATTAGCTCTGTATAAATTCATCTGCATTTGCACTTTATGGTCTGTATATAGGACGAATTTGATATTTGAACAGATGACCTATGTATTGTATTTACCTTCAATAAGTAAGCAATAATGCCACATTCCTTAGGCTTTACCTGCCAGTAATCCCAGAGGCCCGAATTACAGGCCGCTGAAGCCGTCAGAACGCAGTAGAATTGCCATTAGCACCTGAAGCAAACCCTTGAGATGATAATATGAATAGAAAATAAAAACACCTATGCTGCTTCATTCACAACATCGGCCACAGAGAGTCAGGGTTGCCATGGAAATGTAAGGCAGAGCTCCTCTTCCATATCCATGGGTTCAACATGAAGCTGCATGGCCCGGGCGGAGGAGCCTTTAAGAGGTAAGGGGATGATTTGGGGGAATTTATAGGGGTGCGGAGGGGCTGGATTTGGGTCTGGGAGGCAGGGGAGGAGGGAAAACAGCAGTGCCGGGTTTCCGCGACCACATGGGTAGCTCCGAACTTTGGCTTACATCGGTAGATTCCGCCTGTGTTTGGAGCAACCTAATTGACTGCCACACCCATTAAGGGTGCTGAATTGAATTATATTTTCTACACTCCCTTGGTGTCAAGTATAAATGAAATGATATACGGATTGAATGTCTTAAGTAATATATGGAATTTACAAACACTAATTTATTCCATGAAGAGTTCGTTTTTAGATTTTCTGTTCTGTGCTCTACATCTTCATGAGTTAGGGGGACACCTCAGAGTAATTGTAGTCCCTGCTTGCTCTTATTTACATTCTATCTCCCTCAGGGTTAATACAGAGAATGCAGGACACAATTCAGACTAGGAAACTATAATATACTATTCCCATTCTGTTAATATTAATTAGGGAGTCCGGTTTTAGGGTTTACCCCGATATCTAGACCCCATTAATATAAATCAATTACTCACGGGACTCCAATAAACCACAGTAATTGATTAATTCATACTTACTATGTACAAGGAGCAGGATTTGAAGCTGTGTTCTTATGTATTCAAGACAGAAGAGTTGCCAGTGAGCTACACTGGCAGCTCTATGAAAGAGTTGTATTTAATGACTTAAATGATTATGCCCCATATTTGAATGTATGTCCTTTCTGATAGCTTTTTGCATATTATGCACTGCCACAATACTAGGTATATTAGAGAGTACTCAATGTTTTATATAGCTGGAAAATGCTAATCATAATCGTATTACAGAACTATAGTTCTTTTTACAGAGTAATTATACTGAATTCTCCATTTTCCCTTTTATATCCCTGAAATGATTTATACATAAATGTTACAAAAGTGACCTGACATGGATCCCGAAAGATGTTCTGTTCCTGACAATCTAGACCTGGGGAGACTTTGAAAAGGAGACCGTGTGATGGACAATTACACCACATTTTCAGGTATCATTGCTTGATACAGTAAGGATAAGGTGAAGTGGTTACAACATCTTGTGCTGAGAAATATTACTGTACCTATGCACGCAATTAAACAGTAAAATAAAATCTGTGGTTACACTGGAAAAAACAGTTATCCATGTTTTTTTAAAGAGTGACCGGGAAAACACTGACAAACACTGATTGTGGAAAATGTTGAAAACACTGAAAAAACACCCCGGAAGTAAAAATAAAAAAAATTTAAAAAACACCTAAAACAGGAAACCCTCATAATAATGTATGATCCCACGTGCACAGAGACATTCTATGTTTCCAACAAGAGGTCAAATCCCACTTAGCTTTAAATATAATGAAAAAACACTGTTGCATTTCACACAGAAAATATCACTACATTCTGCATGGAATGAGTAACCCCCAGTGGAAACCACCTCGTCTGTATTCTCCCACACTAGGCACTTAGTAGGACAATGATCTTTGCTGATGTATCATTTGGGGGGATTGTTATCCTCACTTTGGAATAATTCTTTAATGTGCTGAATTAATGATGGATACTGAGGAATTTTCAAGAAACCCTGTGTCAACCTCTACTCCCTCTTGGAAAGCAGGTCTGCTCCAGGAAATAGTCTCCTTGATGATACTGTCACCTCCTCCAGTAATATTCAGGCTAAGCTCACCTCTAGCTGGAACAGGTGTTTCCCTCCTATTCATCCTTTTGATTCCAAAGAGACATCCCTATCACCTGTGTGTTTTTCCCTTCGCAATGGATGGTTTCCCACGCTTTGTCATGATTATTTCACACTTTTTGATGGTTAAATATTTTCATTGGCTTGTACAAAGGTCAGAGAATACCTCCCCAAAACTGTCATAGGTGGATCATATTTTCAAATATCAGAAAGGTGGGCAATGCCTGCTCTTACCATTTTTTAATGCAAAACCACATTTATCCCATATTTAATCATAGCAAGGTGCCACATCAATGAAATATGGATTTCTGGAATCCCGTGGCCTAGACCGACGTCTGGATAGGGCCATAAATATGTGCCATTTTTAAAATAAAGTTATTCATATTAATAATTGTTAAAAAAAAAATAAACATGTAAGGAATTTGAATTTGGATTTATTTGATAAAGGAATATTTCATAACACATTTTCGATTTGTTTCTAGGTTATATGGTTGTAGATTTACGATCATACATTATTTTCAAATGTATAAATAGTTTTGATTGAAATAGCCCCATTATATTCTAGCAACAGAATACCAGTCTCAAGTTTGATTTCTTAGAAATGGGAAATCATTAGCCAGCAGGCCTTTCATTAATGATTAGCTTGGATCTGCTCATAAGGGCCAGATTTGTTAGGGTTCCCATTATGCTGACCATTTGGTGTACTGCTCAAGTGTCAAGGTTCAAAGGTAATGCTCTAAGTACAGTAGTGTGCTCTTTGAAGTGTGGACTTCTGGGAACAGGCTAGGTTGTTTTGTGAACAGTCCTGATTCCTATCAGATCAAAACACCATGGATTCAATTTTGGTGGAATTTTAATTTGTATTTATTAGAATATTCTCTTGGAAGGAGCACACAAGCATTGGGCCTCTCATTAACTTGAAGGCCTTCAAGAAAGTCCTATGTTCTGTGAATAACAATAACCTTGTGTTTTCATTTTTACAAGGCAAAAACAAGTTAATTATGCCAGAAGGCCCAGTGAAATCTCCTAAGAATCATAAAGCTGATACAATGTATACTCCATATGGTGAGTGAGCATGAGCCGACAAAAAGAAATGCAAATAATGTTTTAAATCTGCTACTCTTCCGGATCAACACACCAAAGTTCCCAGAGGTTTAATTTCAGGGGCCACATAGTCTTTTGACCACACAAGTGTTGCTGGGCCCACTGGACTCCATTGCCCGCAACATGGTTGATGGCAGCGTTCTGCACCTCCCATTCCTAGGAAGCGCACCAAGATTCCACCAGCCCCAGAATTGGATTGGCTGGTGCACTGCATTTCCACCCACCATCAGCAACGATAGGCCGAAGCCGGCCATTCCAACTAAGGGCTGTGAATAAGGGCCTATCTGTGCCTGTTCGTGGCGGTTTGTGCCATTGGCCAGACACGCTGCCCTATCCCCTGCATGCCACAGTGAGTACACTCTTCTTATGGTTTGCCCACCTGCTGCCCCTCCAGTCTCTGCTGCCCCTCCAGTCTCTGCTGTAGCTTCCATAAACTATCTCTTCGCAGACGCACCTCAGCACCGGGTCCTCTCAAATGCATATCCCGCACTCACGTTCTGCCCCACTGCCCGATGAAAGCATAACTCTCCTGATCCCACGCCGCAGTCCGTTGTCAGGACTTGCTACAACCTCATCAAGGCGCCACTCGCCACTGTGATTTAACTCTGCCGGCAGCATTATGGATAATAAATCCAAAAACAATTCTCACTGCGAACCAGTCTCTGAAATATACACCACCAGTATGACCACTGTGGGCCTGTCATTACCACATCACCTTGTGTTCCCAATGCATATGTACCACAACTATAGCTTGTTTGTACCGTGTTAACACTGGCTAAGCCAGCATTACTGCACATGTGCGATATTGATCCTAGAGGCACTCACACCGCCTGGAATTAGTTAGATAGACTGGTCGAGCTGACCACTTGCAGTCTACTTTCCCATGCATGCCTTGCCTACGATCTGTCGTGATATGCCACACTACTCTTGCTAGCCACCTGATCTGCATTGTCTGTTCGGCCAATTTTACCCTCACCCTCTTTGATGTAAACTTTGAGGTAGTATCTTTGCACTCTGTGCTTCATTGATAGTTGCCTTTTTTGTTGCCCACCAACTGCTTGTATACCTTGCATTGCATCAGACCCTGCAACCACCCATGGGAAGGCAACAGTGACCTACTCTCAGCCAAAATATCCCTGTCCCCCAACTGCACCATCAATATCCACCTTTTATACCGGCCCCCTGGACTAGCACCAGAATTCCAAGGCCACCTCCTCCACATACTCTGTACCAACCTTAAAAGCTGCACCAAATCTATCCTACTCGGCGACCTTAATCTAGGCTTGAATGAACCTGAAGACAAAGCAGCCTCAGCCATAGCCAAAGAACTAAATAATCTAGGGTTCATACAAAAAGTTACTAACCTAACCCAGTGCAAAGATTGCGCTCTCGATTGGGTGGCAGACCACAATTGCTCAACCTACTTTATCTCCAACTCTGCCTACCCATGGACTAACCACAACTGCATCCAATTCACCATTCCCACCACTCCCACCCCCAAAGCTCTCACATATGCCCCCCTAGCACAGCTCAGAAGTTAAAAAAAACTAACCACAGACAACCTTCGTCCTCCTTGATGTCTCTGAACTCAAGCCCCCATTCTCGAATGACCCTTGCATACTTGCAGACATCTACGCCGACACCCTCACCAGAGCTGTCAAAACTATAGCCCCAATCAAATCAAAAAAAGAAAACAAATCCATGCACACCAACTCATGGTTCATGGATAAACTACTCACCCTACGTACCTTTAAGCGTAACGCTCTAACCAACTGGCAATCAAAGCCCAGTGACTCCACTAAGGGAGAATTTAAAAAACTATCCTTGCAATATCAAGAAGCCATAGTCTAAGCTAAATGTAAATCATTTAACCACAGGATTTCCAAGGCTAACTCACAGTCCAAGGAAATGTTGTCCATATTCAAAGAACTCAACACCCCTTCCACTAGCCGCGATAACATCATCAAGGATGAAGCATGGCACGCCAGCATTCAGGCAGCCCTGCTCAATTAAATTGAAAAGCTCCACAAAACAATACAAACGCAATTCAAAGCCTTGCCCAAGATCGACCACACCCCCATGCCTAACCTCCCTCCTCAAACTCCCCCTAACCTTTTCTTCTCATTCCATGATGTCTCAGAATCTGAAGTCCTCGAACTCCTCCAGAAACACAGACCCTCGACTTGTTTGTTTGTTTGTTTGTTTATTAATTTAATAAAGCGCACCAAACCCTTGGGTAGACGGGCGCAGCAATACAAGAATTCTCGAGGCTTAGTTACAGTGCCAGTCTCAGGCAGGTACATACAAGTGAATATAATACAATACAGTATAGTGCGATATAATACAGTATATAATACAGACTGGGCATAGCTTATATTTATGGTGCGTATAAACATGTGAATGCACCATATAATACAATGTATAATACAAGATCTAGCTGATCAAATGTGCAGGTCGAGGAGCGTGGCAAGCATAGTCTAAATGGAGGGTGAGGGAGGAATGGCAATAAAGAAGCCGAGAAGGTTATAGGTCGTTGGTGCAGAGCCAGTTGATAGCATTGTGCCTGAATTTGGTGTAAGGTAGAGGGCGCCTAAGGTCGATTGGTAGTGTATTCCAGGATTGCGCAGCTTTGACTGGGAAACTAGTTCCTCCAGCGGTAGACAGCTTGTACCACAGGGTTTCGAGCATGAATGAATTAGTGGATCTGGTAGGTCGGGTCGTAGTTCTCCTAGAGATTTTTTCTGCTAGGTATGAGGGAGCTAGATTGTTTAGGCATTGAGATGTGATGGAGATAGTTTTTAGGAGGATTCTGTCTTTTATTTTTAGATAATGGGTCTCTTTCCAAGAATTTAGTAATGTGGTCTTTAGTTGGGACGTTCAGTGCTGCTATTAAAGGCATTATTTTGTAGTTGTTGTAGTTTGTCAGTGACATATTTGTTAGCGCCAGAGTACAAGGCATTGCAGTAATCTAGTCTGGACATGATTAAAGCGTTAGCCAAGGTGATACAACTGGCACTAGAGAGGAATGGTCTGGCAGTGCGGATTAGCTTGCATGTGTAGGCTGTTGTGGAGGCGAGGGAGCTGACTTGTTTTTTGAGGGTTAGTGAGGAGTCTAGATAGAAACTTAGTGTTTTTACAACAGTCATGACTGTGATGATATTGTTGTCAATATTGAAGGATCCATAGTTTGGGGGTAGTTTTTTTAGGTTAGTGTCAGATCTGAGGAGCAGTATCTCAGTTTTATCGTCATTCAGGCAGAGGCCATGGGTCGCCATCCATGCCTGAATGAGGATGTATATCTTGTTCACCAAAGCCAAGTCCATTTCATAGTTGCCCGAAAGGGGTATGAGGATCTGGGTGTCATCTGCATAATTTGTGTAGGTGACGCCCAGTCTGTCCAACTTGTCAAACAATGGCTTGGTGAAAATGTTATACATGGTGGGTGAGACACAGGAGCCCTGTGGGAGTCCACATGTTATTTGGATAGGGTCAGCGCAGGTTGAAAAGCTCCATAAAAAAATACAAACGCAATTCAAAGCCTTGCCCAAGATCGACCACACCCCATGCCTAACCTCCTTCCTCAAACTCCCCCTAACCTTTTCTTCTCATTCCATGACGTCTCAGAATCTGAAGTCCTCGAACTCCTCCAGAAACACAGACACTCGACTTGCAAGGGAGACATTTGTCCTCCCAAAATCATCAAAGAATGTGCTCATTCCCTGGCTCCTCTCATCATGGCATTCATTAATGCCTCCTATGAAGCCTGCACTGTCCCCTCCATCCTCAAAGAAGTCTCGGTTTGCCCTCTTCTAAAAGATCCCTCCTCTCCTAACAACTACTGCCACATTACCAGTGTCCCATTTCTCCTCAAAATCCTTGATAAAGCAGCCCACAACCAGATCCAACAGTTCCTAGAAACCAACGCTATCCTTGGTATAAGGCAATCAGGGTTCCGTAAAGGCCACGGCACAGAAAATGCCCTTCTAGATCTAAAAGATCAAATAACCACAATCATGGACAAAGGCAAACCTGCCCTCCGCCTACTCTTGGATCTCTCTGCCGCTTTTGACCTTGTGGATCACAAGACTCTCACCTCCCACCGCACGCATGCAGCACACTCATGGATCACCTTCTTACTTGAAGGAAGCCATGCACAGCTCCCACCCTATATAAACTGTTTACTAAACCACTCTTTGACAAACTAGACTTCCTCGGCATAACTTATACCGACTATGCCAATGATACGCACATCCTCCTACCGCTTTCAGGCATATATGAAAAGGACTCCGCAGCCCTCCTTCAGATCTACACTACCATCCAGGCATGGATGGCAGCAAATGGGCTATGCCTCAATGGCGATAAAACCGAGATTATCATTATAGGCCCTAAAGAAAGACTAGCCAAACTCAGCCAACAATACTGCAACTTTACTATCGATAGCTCCATCATCCCAGTCTCACCAGCAGTCAAGACACTTGAGGTGGTCTTCGACTCCACACTGTCTATGACTCGCCAGGTCAGTGCCATCGATTCTGCATCTGCCCACACCACCAAGCTTATAAACGCAGTCAAACCCTTCCTCTCCGACCAAAACTGCCCATCAATAGCGAGAGCAACCATTGGGGCTATATAAGACTACTGCAATGCTCTCCTAGCTGGCACGTCCGCTAATAGACTCCAAACAGTCTGAAATAATGCTCTCAGAGCAGCTCTCAGGATCCCGAAAAGAGACCACATTACGCAGCGAGCTGCCCACTGGCTCCCTGTTAAGGAAAGAATAACCTTCAAGACTCTCACTCTAACACATAAATGCCTAAGCCTCTCTGCCCCTCCCTACCTATCAGAGACCTTATCCAGAGATATCTCATCAAGTCCAAAAAGAACCTGCCACACAAACATACTACGCATCCCACTTATCCAAAGATCCAAAGCGGGCGGGATTAGCTTTCCAAACCTAGCACTCAAATTTGGAACACCCTACCTAACACACTCAGAGCTGAGACCTCCCTCACAGCGTTTCGGAAAAAGCTCAAAACAACACTATTTAACTAACACACCCTCCCCCTGGCCCTCACTCACTCTGCCTGTAACCAAGTATGTACCTTGCCTCCTTCTGTAATTTAGTGATTTTCCACATTGATATAAGTCGTCTGTAACTCAGTGAGTCTCCACGTTGATGCAAAATGTCTGTAACAGCACCACGATGCCCCGGGGCTGCTGCATGCTTTAAAAATGCTAATTATAAATAAATAAATAACCCAGGGCTATAGTGGAGTTTAACATGTGTTCAAGTCAGCAAAATAAACAAGAACACAAGCATTGGCAAAGCAGTCCCAAGATACCATATTCTTGTTTATACATGAAAGGTGCATTCACTTCTATTGTAGTGAGTGGCTGTAAACTATTCTTATAAAATACTTAACAATGACTTCACTCCTTTTTGTTCCACATTTCCCAACCAGAAGACACGTTTCAGTTTAAGTCATATTTTTCTTTTCTTCATAACTAACTGCTCATATTTTCCATTTGGAACACTTTCCATGTGAGCTTATTCAATTAAAGATGGTTTGCTTGCAGGCTTGAATAAGTTGATGTGCATTTCAACAATGGAAACTAAGGTTTATCCTGTGCTTATCAGCATTTCTCATACTTTTATTTCTGCAATGAAGTATTAATGTTCTCATCTGCATTTTAATGTCTTTATTTGTAGCATGGGGGTGCACCATTTAAAACACATGGTCATCCCCATGATAAAAGTTAAACGTTGTATTTAAATGAGAAACGTTCAACCTACTTAGTTGTGATATGTGCAATTCTGCAGAACATTATTTTAGGGTGAATTCCTGCCTTACAATTCAGTGATGTTTCTGATGTGTGGCACAATATGTGTCATTTGTGGGGTGCTATCTTTCATGGAAGCAAGTAACTACCTGCAACCTCATGAGAAACCTGTTCATATTAACTGGTGAGTAACATTGATGAATGAAGTGTGATATTAGTTGAATCCCTCTTCTTTTTAAATTGAGGCAGTCCCCATGTCTCGTAATCTGTTTCCACAGTTGTTACAAGATAACATATGGCCTGCTGTGCTAGGAAACCCCCTTCACCTACTTCAGAAGCATGGAACCTGGGAATCCTTCCTCATAGACACTGGCCTATACATTTACCAACATATAGAAGACCTCAACAAAAAGCAAACTACCTACTACATATGGGCAGCACGTATACTAAAATTGGAATGATACAGAGAAGATTAGCATGGCCCCTGCCCAAGGATGACACGCAAATTTGTGAAGCGTTCCATACTTTTCTCCCTGCCACTCTAAAACTTGAGGAGAACCATCTCCGGTTCCGGAAGCACCTCAAGGCCTTCCTCTTTGCTTCTGCCTTCGCCCCCCCTCCTCTGCTCATCTGCTCTCTCTTGGCACTGTGCACCTGGCCACCCTCTGTCCCCTGGGCCCAGGTACCTGCTCACCTTGCCACCCTCCTGCACTGCCACCCGGCCACCCCTTGCACTGGGGACTGTATCTGTACCCATACAGCCCCCCCTTTTTCTTTTCTTCTTTTTCTGCACTTATCAGACTACCCAGTCTGCTGCCTTAAACACAGCACTTGCCACTTGCCGGCTGCACTACCACTGTTTATTGCATCAATGTTCTATTTATTATTTATTCTGCTCTCCTCTACTCCGCACTTTCCACTCTCCCCTTCCATGCACTTTTTCCCTTTTGCCCTTTCCCATGCACTTGCGCGTTCTCAACGTCACTGGGCCTAGTAAGATTGCTGTTGTGTTATGTTCTCCCGTGTTCCCCTCCCTTGCCTAGTCGCGCTCTGAAACACTTGTGTACGAGCGCGATACAAATAAAATATCATATCATATCATATCATATCATATCATATCATATCATATCCTCAGAAAGATACTCCCGTTTGGATCTTACACAAAATATTATCATCACCAATGCCCTATTGCTCTCCAAGCTAGAAAACTCAGATTCTCTCTATAACTTCCAAATGATCCAAAATAAAACTGCAAGATGCATAGTGAACCTCAGGCCTTAATACCCACCAAAACTAACATAGAAATAAAAACCCAAAACATTAATCACAGGCAGAAACCTGCACTTTGCACTGCACTCTACTTGTGATCCCTCCTTACAAACCATCAAGATCAGGGGGGTCCATCTTCTTTGTCCAAGCCCCCTCAATGTGGAACTCAATTCCACTTAGCATCCACTGCATAGAGGACCACATTTGCTTTCCAGAGGGCCCTCAAGACCTGGCTATCCCCCCTGCTTCCTGACAAGCCCTTGCATCCTCCTCAGGTATGTTAACCTGCATCCAGGTAAATAATGAACCCACCATGAAATTTACAGAGAGATGGAGGGAATTAATTCCAGCAGACCACAGGACAGATTCCACACCATATTTACGAAACCAAGAAACAAGCCAGAACACACAGATACGTATAACAGTGCGTGCTTATGAAGATAGCCAAAGGCAAGGCCAGCCAAATGCACGCATCTGCTATCATACACCACTGGGAGACGCATACTCTCCAAACGACCTCATAGCACCCATCCACATACCAGCTCGATATGGGTAATAGGCATGGCAGGCAGGGGATTTAGCAAGAGAAGACAGGGGACAGGGAAAGATGAAGCATAATGGGTGTTATGTGTTCAAAACATGGATTTAATACCAGTGAATAGATCCCACATTGCAAGAATCCTGATTGGTTGTGATAGCCCACAGACTACTGGACAGTAAAGTACAATACACAACATTCTAGAACAATAACATGCCCATCCCATTTAGAATATGTAATGCAAGAGAAATTGTTCAGTGCAAGCTAAGGTGAAACCCACATCCTTATAAAACATCTACACACTTAACACCTCATGTTTGTTGAGTCTGAAACATAACAACTCATGATTGTCGAGACGTAAAAATGCCCCTTAACCTAATTCACTGGGAGAGAAAATCACTTGGCCCAGTGAACTATCTTGTGTGCCATTTTAACTGCATTTTCATGAATTGAGGATGGGGAACAAAATCGGCACAACCTCTTCAACTAGCTCCACGATGAAAATATGCCTGCCTCTCTGCCCTATGACATGTTTATGCTGACGGAGAGACTGGAATCGCTAGAAAT
Source organism: Ambystoma mexicanum (assembly GCF_040938575.1). Classification (NCBI taxonomy): domain Eukaryota; kingdom Metazoa; phylum Chordata; class Amphibia; order Caudata; family Ambystomatidae; genus Ambystoma; species Ambystoma mexicanum. The sequence continues at coordinate 334,817,663 of NC_090927.1, forward strand.
GCTGTCTGTTTTCTACACCAGTAAAGGCCAAAGGCAATCCATGTGGATGAATTGTCATGCTGGCCACCATGCTCATATCTGGTGGCAGGCAAACCACGTATTATCTCTTAGGGGATGTAAAATGGCACAGGAACATTGGACCACCAGGATTCAATTGCATTGTGTGCATCCCTAAGGCAAAACTACCACAGAGAAAGTGCTGCAGAGACAAATAATTTAGTGATGGAGCCCTTTTTTTAAAATGTACCTCTTAATGTACACTGGTCTAAATGCTGTGTAAAAACTAACTAAACTTTATTTAAAAAAAAATGTTTACAAGCACACTGTTACATTTTGTCCATGACAACTGACACAATGGTTTACACGTTTTAGGCCTCGATGGAGAATTTATCATGCACCGATTTGGGTTAGCCTGTCAGTGACATGCGACATTCAGAGGGCTCTCGCCAGAGTAGCAGTTCAGGACTTCGGCATCACACCCCTCCAATCACCCAGCCACTTTAAGTTTCTTTTTTGTTCACTTTAAGAATACATTGCACCCAAAAAACACCTATGGCAGCTCATTATTCTGCACATGCAGCCTATTTGGTTTGGGAATGCAGCCCCATTTGTATTTACGTTGTGCATAATTAGTAGAGATGGTGGGCATGTGTTGTTGTAGTGTCATGTTCAGGGAAGCAATGACCATTTCAGCGATAAGCAAGTGAAGCTACTCCTTTACTTCCACCATCTAACTGATTGAGATCCACGCACCTGTCATCATAACCAAACTGTTCCCGTTTGCATTGAAACAATCAAGTCTCCAAGAGTTATGATTTTAAGCCGTATGTGTCACTGACTTGTTCCAAAAGGGAATCAGCTCCTGCAGTGGCATTTTATAAATTTGTAGCAATATAAAATTCATATATTATTTGTCAAAACAAATATATAGCTTGATTTGCTGCAAACGTTCATGTTTATATTTATTGCAAATAAAGCACATTTCATTCGGAACATTATGCGATTAGTAATATAGAAATCTGTTTATAAATGGATTTATTTGGAGTCCACCTTTTACGTTATTGGTTGGTACATTAATGCATATGTAGATGTGCACTGTACTGCTGTTCATTAAAACTGTTCACTTGGATCTGCCCCAATTTAATTCACAAATTAATCTCAGTGTCCTATGAATTGAGAAGTTGCTTGAGGGGAAGAATATTACATTTCTGCATAGGAACCTGATGTCAGAATTGATAAAATTACAAGATGAGAAAATGGAAGTTAATGATCCACCTTTATCACTCTGTTTCTAGAGAAGCTTAGACGAGATCTTCTCATTCCAACTCCCGGAACATCCTGTCTTTTTTTTAATATACTCTAAGCACATGCTACAAATGAATAAACATCATTTGATGAACCAAAATATGATTTATGCAAGTAGGTAATGAAGAAAAATCTACATTGAAAGTAATTTGCCAACAGTCTAAGCTGTGTTTAGGTGGGCCATCATCGACGGCTTCTATGGTGAGACAAATCCACCTGCATGTCACAGGTCAAAAGGAACAGGTGGGTAACCTATTTCTGCATGTGTGGAGCCATAAAATAATACAGTCTTCCGACTAATCCAATGTCGCCACCAACCTTTTCACAGACAAGATTGACTAGATGAGGCAACACATTAACATAGTTGTATTGAATCATTGTGTTACACTCGTGTTACCCTACACAACAATTCTATTGGTATAGCTAATTATACTGCTGACCCCATAACCCATAGCTAGACTGACTCTGTTTTTGCCTGTAATTATAGGTAACATGTTGACGCATTATGGTTAGACTGCATGGCATGGCTAGCAATTGTGTAGACTAAATCTATGTTTATCATCCACTAAATCTGTAGAGCTGACTATATCGTTGCATACATAACACATAATATGCTGATCATTAAGTTAATCATCACATTTGCTTCTCACCATACTGCTCACTGCATACCAAACACTGTGTGTAATTTGTGAAAGGTTCATGACACAGAGAAATAAAAACAACTAACACATAGCTACATTTCACTCTTTGTAATTGCCTGCATACCGAGCACATAGCCACATAGACTGTTTTGATGCACGAATATACACAACAAAGAGCTACATTGCATTGGCTTCACACTTTTATGGCATGTACACTGCAGCCATACATATCTAGCATACAATTGAATTATACTCGACCTCTACTGGTTAGTTGACTCACTGTTTGGCCTGCTCCTAAGCACTTAGCTAGATTAACTCAATTGTGTTCATACAGGCATCTATAGCAACTGTTTAACTTAATATCAATACATAAACATCTAGTGCACAGTCAGATTTGATTCTGCGTACTTGCCTGAATACCAAACATATTAGGAGCTTTCTCATAGTGCTTTGCTCATAACATCTGCATGACAGATTAACTGACTTCTACACCTGCCGAGCTACTGCATAATTCATCATGTGGCTATATCCCTAGTAATTAGTGAAACTGTGGAACACCCTACCCAAAACGCCCTGCCTGGAGGAGAACCACCTGACTTTCAGGAAACAGCTCAATAATTGGCTTTAGAACCAACCACTTTGAAAGAAAAGGAAAATAATAGCAACGACTAGAAACTTTGTACCATAACCTTGGCTAATTCACGAGAAGCCGTTTTGAAACTCTTGGCACGAACATTGTGGGAATCAAGCTGACTCATGGAACATCTACTGCGTATCATGGTTCTGCAGTTTTAATCTCAATGATTTCTACTGCAAAGGGCCATGAAGTGACAGCACACTCACCCCCAGTCTCCAACCCCTCATCCCTTAACTAATTCCTCACTACTAAAATCTTGTATCCTTACACCTGCCACACTCCTACAGATGACCTCGTATGTTTAGTGTAATTAACAGATTCAGACCCTTTCCATCTTTTATCAACAACCATGCTGTTATTATTTGCACTCCACAATCTGAGGGCTGCCCATATGGCTATTCTGCCCGGTCAGAACAAACCATAAACAACAAAGATGTCCATATCGACACACAGGTATAAGGAACTTCGGACCTGGATCCTTCAACACCAACAGTTTCGGCATCTGCCTTCCCACTACCCGACTAACACACCTGCCCTCTTTTCTTAAAGAGCCAAGTGAAGCCAAAACACAACTCGCCCTTAGAGTATTTTCCAAAACCGGTCTCCCCACAGCTGAGCTCCTGTCGGTAAAAGTCCCTCTCTCATCCACTCAGACCATTCTACTACATCTCATCTACTGAACTCCTGAGCCCATATCTTCCTTCAAGCAAGATTTAACCCCCCTACTGACCCAAAATACCAAACCCGGCTCACAAATTGTTTTGCTGGGAGTCCTCAATTTAGGCCGTCATGACCCTAAGGATACCAATGCTACAATTATAGAAAACTCTATCACACAACTTGGATTCAACCACAGTATTACTGAACCTACACATAATAAGGGCAGAACCCTGCATTGGCTGGCAGATTTAAATTGTAATACCACAATCATTAACAATTTTCTGTGCGCCTGGTCAGACCACCACTGCATTACATTCACATTACAGGAGATCACCAGCAGCACTACGTCCTCTTCCATTGCACCACAAACCATATCAAGAAATAGCCGCAACATTTCATTAGATAACCGTTACTTCAGACTATTACTGACCCCTCAGCTATCCTGGACAAATACCCTTCTTCGTTGGTAGACCTGCACAACAATACACTAGAACAAGCACTAAACAAAATTGCCCCTCTTAAACTGAGAAAGGCGAAACCCACAGCACATCTAAACAAATGGTTTACGGCAGACCTAAAAGCACTCCATAACACCAAAAGAGCCTCTGAAGCTAACTGGAGAAAAACACCCTCCATTCCCAACAAGGGCAAATTTAATAATGCCACCTCTACCAACAAACTGCCATCCTTAACACTAAAAAAGAGATATATAACATGAGAATCCAAAATGCAAAATCTGGCATGAAAGAAATCTTTACCATTCTAAGGGAATTGGAGTCCCCTACACCACTGACTGAAGCCTGTGTGAAAGATGTGGCCTGGTGTGCTAACATTCAAAAGTTCTTATCCGATAAAAATGCCTTACTGCAAGACAAAATTGAGACAAAAACCAATAGACTTGCATTGAGCTCTGGCTCTCACAAACAATCTGACAAGCAACGTCCTCCCTGTTGCCCGTTTCACTTCTCTCCAGTCACCACGAAAGAAGTTGAAAAAATCATCTTAGGTATAAAACCTTCACACTGCCAGGGTGACATCTGTCCAGCGTAAGTGATCAAGGAAGGAGCAAGAGACGCGCGCACCAAGCAAGTACCACAAGTACCTCTTTGCCTCAGGACGCCGCTTGTGGATTCAGGACCAGCTGCTGCCTTTGTTCTTTGCAGCGTTCTACAGGTGACATTTATGGACTGAGGTGTGTGAAGCCACGCCCCCTCAAATGCCGTCCTCAAATACAGACGTGCGCGCGCACCAAGCAAGTACCACAAGTACCTCTTTGCCTCAGGATGCCGCTTGTGGATTCAGCACCAGCTGCTGCCTTTGTTCGTTGCAGCATTCTACGGCTGACATTTATGGACTGACGATAAAGCACCATTCTCAAGAAGAACTATAGACTTTGAAAACGTTTAACTTGAATATTCCATACTAAAATATCACTCGTTTATTTTTTTGTAGTGTATGAAGCCACGTCCCCTCAAACGCCGTCCTCAAATACAGATGTGCGCGCGCACCAGCGCATGCGCACCAAACAAGTACCACAAGTACCTCTTTGCCTCGTCGTCGAGGCTGGAGGTTTTTCTTGTGGTACTTAAATTCTCAGTGTTATCTATACAAACAAGCTCGGGTGGCGTGGCCTATCTCACCATTGACACGCTTACAACAATGAAAGCATTCAGTTTAAAAACTAGAATGCCGCCATCTCTCTGCACAGCAACGGCATTAGAAAATCTTGGAGGTCTGCAGCAAACGTCCTCGAATTTGAATTCAACACCCATCAGAACCAAAGGTACCAAAGGTGGGCTGCCCAATATGGACATACGGTCGTTTTGTAGTGATTCTCTAACAGCTCATAGAGTAAAATCTAGATTGAAGAATGAACAGCTTACAGAGGAAAAGAAGATTCCTGGTGCTGCATCCTCTGGCCCTGTGCCTAAAAAAATTGTTATGTTATGTTATGTTACCAGATGCCTTGGAAGGCACACCAAGAGTGCAGCCCTTGAAATCTTTGTCGAGTTAATCTATCTTGGACACCGCTTTACTTGAAAATATACCTGTGACTGTCCAACCCATTACATCCATCTATCTGACCCCAACCGCTAAAGATGTAGCGGTAATTGACCTGGATCTCAATGATTCGTTTTTTTCCAACAAAATGATGTCTGAAAATCTTTCTAAGTCCCCTATAATGTTTTCCGAGGTGACCCACACCTTCATAGAAACTGTTTCCTCCATCTCTATATCAGAGACAAGTGTCGTACAGACCAACTCACAGGGAATGAATACATCATTATGTTTGGAAAAAAGTAAGTCATCTATAAATATTACGTTACAGGCTATGAATTCAGCTATTCAGGCACTATGGAAAATATATCAAACCATAGATAATCGAATCACAATGCAAGAAACACTCATGCAGAAAATGTTACCATCACATGAATTACCAAAAAGTGAAACTCAACTGCATGTGGCTCTTAACTACAAGAGTCTGTCAATTTTGACAGTCACTAATTCTGAAGCATGCCAGACCGATAAAGTCTCTGAGCAAGGCAATCTCAGTGTGATTACCGTGGAGAATGGTGAAAGTGGAAGAACAACCAGTGTTTTACCATACATTGCTTCAATTATATATGATCCATCAGCAAACATTTCAAACTTGTCTAAAGAGACAGATACAGATCCACTGATTAAATCGGCTGTGGTTCCCAAAGGTGCATTATACCCGATGTTTACACCAAGGATCCCAGAGGTATGCAAACAAAAAAATAAGAGAAACATGAAAGCAATGAGTTCCTGTGAGGAGTCATTGCCTCAATCAGTGAATAAGGGCATTAAGAAAACCAAGAAAGCAAATTTAAAGTTATCTTAAATTGAATGCTCTACAAAACACACGGGAGACTCTGCCACCAAACAATATTTGAAAGCTATTACGCTCCCTAAAAAGAACCAAATACTCACCTCTCAGGCTATTATGAAAAAGTATGCTCAGCAAATGCACATTAAAAAGAAAATGGAGATATGCTATTTCCATCCTGTTCAAGAACTGAATTATCCTCCTTTGAATGAGCTCTTACAGGCGCTAGGTTCTCAAAGTACAACTTGCCCCCCTCCACCATGTGACCTAGTAAATTTTAATAATCCTAAACCAAACGTGAGTAAGAACTCCAATAGTAAGATTATATCAAGTGCTGACCATGATAGATTGGAAATCAGGACAGCGGTTGATGCTTATATGTCCAGTCATGTTCAACCTCAAATTTAAATAACTAAGAGAGCCTATGAATGCATCGAAAGTAAAGCTACTCAGAGTCAGAGTAACTCGAATTCAGTGCAGGAACAGGTGTCATACTCAATGTTAGACAAGATGAGCTTAGCCTCATATCCTAACAAAACAGCGTTTGAGACCTCTAAAAAGGGAATGTCTGTTCAGATGAATGTCCTATGGTTGATGCACGAGTGAATGACGCATTTCCCTCGAATGATCTGTCGTGCGCCATCATACGACTAATTGAGGGTGCACTGGGGAACTTACATAATGGGTAAGGAGATAATTGAAACTAAAAAAATCCAGTAAAAAGACTTTGGCTGATAAAAGTATTCCCACTAAGGCGAAACCAGCTCCTCACTCGTTAATCCTGGCCTGTAAACCACCCCCAACCACTCAATACGATCTAAATCGGAGAGAGGTGATGGCGATATTCTTAGACATTCCACAGTTGGAAGACATTGTATCTGCCGACTTAGCATTGGTGGAGTTCGTGCAGAACAAGAATCTAAACACAGTGAGACTCTGGATACAATCCAGGGTGGTGCAAAATCTTATTTGGCAGTCGAAGGATTTCCTGGCTGCACTGGGTTTTGATCTTACTATCGATCACTCTAATTCGCAAGGAGCTTTAATTAAGAGTAATCAACTTCCCTATGCGCCCTTACCTCAGAGACAGCAAACTAATTTGGATCAGTCGAAACATCCAATGCCCAATAAAACAAAAGGTAATGCCACTTTTAATATACCTTGCTCCTGCTCGCACAATACTGATCAAAGATAGCTAAGCCCAAAAAATGTGCAGATGCTTACCTTGGTCAGTTGGAATACTAGGGGCCACAAGCATCTAGCTAATAATGATCAACATCAGTTAAACAGCTATGACTTGGTGCTTCTGCAAGAAACTTGGTTGACTGCACCTCTGATTTGGGATCGTTATGAGGTGTTTTTGAATCCAGTTATTAAAACGACAATGGGTAGGCCAATGTCTGGACTCCTCACAGCTGATAGGAAAAAAAAATGATCTTTCTTCACAACTGTGGGTGATACCCAATGGATTTATGATATTGATCAAAGTTTGCACTCCTGTTGATAACTACGCCGTGCTAAATTTGTACTAGAACACGGAAGCAATAAGTGATGACTGTTTTTTCAGAGATCTGAATGGCCTTTTTGACATTGTGACTGGTGATCGGCAAACTTGATTTCTCATCCTCGCTGGCGATCTGAATTTAAGATGCTTGGAAAGCATGAATGAACAAGCTAGTCAAAGAAAAATACGCTGAAGATCACTAGTACAACATAGAGGTCTGCATGTTTTGAATGGAGCTTTTACATCTGACATACCAGCTGCTCCGACTTGGCACACAGGTCCTGTGTCGTCAATTATAATATCTATGTAAATGCGGCTCTGTGGCCAAATGTTCAAGATTTTACTGTCATAACTTCAGAAGCCAGTGACCATAACATGTTGACCAGTGAATTAGATGATCAAATGCAATGTGATCATGTTATGATATGGCATTTGTGATATGGCATTTGTAACGCGCCTATACACAAGGGTTTCAAGTGTTTCAAGGCGCGACGAGGCAGGGAGGGGGGAACAGGGGAAGACAGACAACGATCCTACTAGGCCAGGTGTCATTCAGATCGCGCAAGTGTAGGGGTAGGGGGAATGGAGAAAGTGCGAGGGAAGGGGAGGGGGGTGTGCAGTACAAGGTAAGTAGAATAAAATAAATAGGGCCAGCTGGTGGCAAGTGCAAGGTAAGTGCAGACAAGTGCTGGGAACGGGGGCTGTAGGGATACAGAGACAGTCCCGCAGTGCAGGGGTTGCCAGGGAGGCAGTGCAAGTGGAGAGTGGCTGGGCCCAGGACCAAGGTCGGCGAGAGTGGCCCAGTTGCAGATTCGGTGCAGATTTAGCGAAGAATTAGCATGGGAGAGGGAGAGAGAAAGCAGAAGCAAAGAGGAAGGTTTTGAGGTGCTTCCGGAACCGTAGATGGTTCTCCTCAAGTTTCAGGGAGGCAGGAAGGCTGTTCCAGAGGGAGGCCCCTGCCGAGGAGAGAGATCTACCCCCAGCTTGTTGCTTCGAGAAGCGACTGACCCTGAGGGAGTTGGAGACGGATTAGCGAAGGGCTCGGGACGGAAGATATTTAGGAAGAGAGAGTTGAAGGTATTTAGGCCCCAGGCCCCAGAAGGCCTTGTGTACAATGCAGAGGGTTTTGAACATTATCCTCGCAGCCACTGGGAGCCAGTGTAGAGACTTCAGTCCTGGAGAGATACAGTCCCTGGGCTTGAGGCCAAGGACAAGTCTCGCAGTTCTGTTCTGGATGAGTTGCAGAGGGCGGAGAGAGGAGGCAGGAAGATTAAGATAGAGGCTGATACAGTAGTCCAGCTTTGAGAGAACCAGGGCTCGTGAGACAGTGAGCTTCTGGAGGAAGGAGAGGAAGGGAAGAATACTTCTGAGGAGGTGCAGCTGGTAGTGTGACTTCTTAGAGATGTCAGATATATGAGGAGAGAAGGAGAGTGTGGAGTCGAAGATAACCCCGAGGTTTTTTGCCGTGCAGGTAGGAGCAGGAAGAGGGCCAAGAGAGGCCGGCCCGAGAGTTGCAGGGAAGGAGGGAGTGGGTGTGCCGATGAGTAGAATCTCAGTCTTACTGGCATTAAGGCAGAGGTCATTGGCGGCACACCATTCCTGAATAGCAGACAGACAGTCAGAGATGAGGGAAGGAGAGGAGGAGGCCGAGGGTAGCCTGAAAATGAGCTGGGTATCGTCCGCATAGCACTGAAAGTTGGGGCAGAGAGCGGCGATGCGGTGGGCAAGGAGTGCCAGGTACTGGTTGAACAGCCAGGGGGAGAGATTTGATCCCTGGGGGACACGACAGGTGGAGAAAAAGATGTCAGAGAGGAAGGACCCCAGTTGGACCTGGGAGGGTCGATTGGAGAGGAAAGAGGTCAGCCACGCCAGAGCCTGACCAGTGATACCCAGGTTATCACAGAGACTGTTGAGCAGGATGGCATGGTTGACAGTGTCAAAGGCAGAAGAGAGATTGAGCAGAATGAGAACACACGGAGTGTTGGAGTCAAGGTTCAAGAGTAGGTCCTCACGGATGTTCAGGAGAGCAGTTTCCGTGCTTCTGGCAGCTCTGAAGCCAGATTGATGGTCATGAAGACTGCCAACAGATTCAGCATGGACGTTAAGCTGGGAGATGGCCAGTTTCTCCAGGAGCTTGCCCAGGAAGGGAGTGATGGAGATTGGGCGATAGTTAGCCGGGCAGGAGGGGTCAGAAGAGGGTTTCTTAAGAAGAGGGTGCACAAGGGAGTTCTTAAGGGGGGATGGGAAGACTCCAGAGGCGAAGGAGTGGTTGCAAAAGTCAGCAAGGGCAGGAGCCAGGGCGTCGATGTGGTCCTTGATAGTTTTGGAGCAACAGGGGTGAACCTGTTTAGACGAGACTTTCATAGATCAGACTTGTCTGGAAACCTCGTCAGCAGAAAAAAGGGGAAAGGCAGAGAAGCAGGGAGGAGGGGTGGCTCTAGAAGGGCCAGAGGAAGAGCCAGGAAGAGAGGGAGGGAGGTGATAGGAGGAGAGTGAGGACAGGATGTCCTGAGTTTTAGAGATGAAGTGAGAGGCAAGTGCAGTGCAGAGGGCCTGGGAGGGGACAGGAGAGGTAGAGACTGCAGCAGGGTTGGCAAGCTCCTTGCAGATTTTAAAGAGTTCGGCCGAGTTGTTAGATGCCGCAGAGATGCAGGCTTGGATAAGGGCTCTCTTCTTGGAGAGAACGGAGAGACGGTATTGCCTTTGGAGCAGGCAGCAGGCCAGTTTGTCAGAGGATGAACATGAAGCACGCCATTTCCTCTCTGCCACCCTGCACTTGCGTTTAAGGGTGACGAGCTCCGAGTCATACCAGGAGTTACATTTGGCTTTGGGCTTCAGGCGGATTCTCATGACAGGGGCAAGGATATCAAGAGTATCAGATAGAGCAGAGTGGAGCATGGAGAGGGCAGTGTCAGGGTGGGAGTCAGCCGAAGGGGGGGGTGCGAAGGTGGCAGCGAAAGCCTCAACTGACACGCGCTTCATGAGTCGGATGACCGAGAAGGTGGGTGGCAGTGATGAGGGTGGCTTTGTCAGTGGGGTAGGCAGGGTGAGGTGGGAGGATAGGAGAAAGTGATCACTCCAGGAGAGAGGAGTGGAGAGAGGGACGGAGAGGGGAAGGTCAGAAGAGATCAGAGCATCAAGAGTGTCCCCTGCAGAATGAGTAGGCCCAGACGGGAGAATAGAGAGTGAGAGAGGGTCGCAGAGGTCACAAAAGAGTCCCGTGGGGGGACAGGAGACATCCAAGTGGATGTTGAAGTCACCAAGAAAGAGGAGTTGAGTGGTTGAGGACAGGAGTGAGGAGGAGAGGTCAGCCCACTCAGAGAGGAAGGAGGAGATTTGACCTACCAGATTTAGTGAGGAGAGCAGGGTAGTCAATAGAGAAGCAGTTAGAGAGGATAGGCGAGATAGAGAGCACCATGGAGTAGGCGGGAGTGGGGGAGGAGGACAGACGATACGAGAGCACGCAGGCAGTAAGAGAGCGGCCAGCCCTAGTTTACCACATTACAGAACAGTGAGTGCGTATTAGGTACAGAGGCCACCTAAGTTTGAGAATCCTGAGGGGGGAGAAAACCCTGGTTACCACAATTCAGAACAGTGAGAGCGTATTAGGTACAGAGGCCACCTAGGTTTGAGAATCCTGCGGGGGGGAGGAAAACCCTGGTTAACACAATTCAGAACAGTGAGAGCGTATTACGTACAGAGGCCACCTAGGTTTGAGAATCCTCCGGGGGGAGAAAAAAACCCTAGTTAACACAACTGTGGGACACAGTGAGGAGAAGACACCATGCGAAGAAGTGACGAGGAATAGATGGGGTGGGCCAGGAGAGGTGGAGAAGAAGTGCAGGCGCCTGGCGTCCCCTGCGGACACCTGCAGACACACAGGGAGCCGCAACCGTAGGAGCCGCCCTTTGCCTAAGGGGCCCTTAGCCGAGGGGGCTGCCGGGCAGGGGGCTGCCCAGGAAAGGGGTGGATATAGGCAGAGTGAGGAGGGTAGGGGGGTGTGGGCAGGCATGGAGGCGGGAAGGGAGAGGAGGACCAGGAAGTGGGAGGGGGGAAGCAGCACAACAATGCGCTCAGAGCGCGAGGCAAAATTTCAATAATTGTAGCAACAAAACTCACAGAGGCCCACAGGGCCAGGCAGGGCTTCCCTAAGCCTGCAGATCCCCCAGGCTACCGGCGACTGCTCTCCCATGCTCCGAAGAAACAAAGAAGAGAGTGGGGGGAGCAGCCGTCGAGTAGGCCAAGAGGGAGGCAGCCAGCCAGCCAATCAGAGGGGGGGGTGGGCGGGCAGGGAGGTGGGAAGGGAGAGGAGGACCAGGAGTTGGGAGGGGGGAAGCAGCACAACAACGCGCTCAGAGCGCGAGGCAAAATTTCAATAATTGTAGCAACAAAACTCACGGAGGCCCGCAGGGCCAGGCAGGGATGTTTAGTAACGAACTCAGGCAGGTGTTGTCTCTGAAGGTCGGAGGATGCCTTAATGTATTTCAACGAGCTCCTTAAAGAGTCAAATATGAGCAAGGCTAACATGCCAGATAGTTCTGGCATTGTGTATAGTAACATGCTCCAAACATTTCAGCAGACAAAAAGCCTCACTAATTTGCAACAGAGTCATTTGCACACATTTGACAATTTGGTACGAATGAGGAAAACTGCCTATTGGGCAGAGTTAAGGAAGCTCGCCTTGCATCCCCCCGCCATCAGAACGAATTTGGCAAAGAAGTTGCGCAACTGCTTTAAAAACTGGGTCAAGTGTCATTGAGGATTGCTTTATCAGAAAGATGGAGCTCAAATGTTAAAAACGCTTGCTAGTTAAAACATCTCCAAGATGTGGGCTACTCTGAACCAAGCTCTTGGACAGCATCAGGTCTGTATTCAGTCCTCTGTCGTTGATACACACACATGGGTTTCGCATTTCAGTGAACTCTATGCGGCACCAACTAATAGCACCCTCTCGCATATACCTGACAGTTTAGCCCCCTTCAACCTTTCGTTTGATGAGGCGTAGATATTTCAACTTATAACTGCCAGTAAGTCCAAAGCAGTTGGCCCGGATGGCTTGTCCAATTTCACCATGCAAAGGCACCCTGAATTATGGGCATCCATTCTGTTCCATATTTTTACCGCTGTCAATCATCATCAAAAACTTCCATCTACATGGACTCAAACAATAACGGTACCAGTTTATAAAAAGTGTGACCGGCTGTCTCCAGATAGCTATCGCCCTATCTCACTATTATACGCCCCAGGAAAAATCTTCTGTAGAATCTTACTGAAAGAATTGAATGAGTGGGTTGAAAAGAAATCTTTGCGAGATCCGTTCCAGTCAGGTTTTGTGAGAGGTTTGGGGACTATCCCAATATTTTCGCGCTTACCATGGTGCAAGCTCAACAACTAGTGCAAGGACAACCATTATATCTGGGATTTATTGATTTCAGAGCCGCTTTCGACTCAATTGTTCCTCACACCTTGTTATCCTTAATAGCACTGCTCCATTCAAACACATCAATGCAAGTATGCATAACCCTTGATGGGATGCTATCACCAAGGATAGTCACTCAAAGGGGCCTAAAGCAGGGATGTGCCATGGCCTCCTTCCTGTTTAATTTCTATATATTAGAAATCAGTGAATTTTTTACCAAGTGTGTGGGAGATCCCTCTAAGATAGGAAGGCAAAAAGTCCCGTATCTATTATATGCGGACGACTTAGTTCTACTATCACAGACACCAAGAGGACTGCAAAACATGCTAGAACAACTTGGCAGTTATGCTCAGATTAATAACCTAAACATCAATAAACATAAAACTCAAATAGTTATTTGCAACCCAAAGATAAATTTTAAGGTAGGCAATCACAAATGGCAACTGCAGCAGTGTAAAATTCATATTGTTGATCAATATCGATACCTAGGTGTAATTATACAACACAAAACATCACTAGCACAGTATAAGTGCGAAGTAAGAAATAAGCTACACTCTTTGGTATCTCAATCGCAAATACTTCTTCGCAAGTTTGGGAAGTTCTCAATGAAACACATCATCATGTTCTAAAAGATGAAGGTAACACCCATCTTATTATATGGTGTTGAAGCTTGCCTCCCTAAAGATCGTATATTTTGGGATGGCATAGATTCCTCATATTGGAAGCAAGTAATACAACTCCCACCCTGCACACCCATAGCATTGACTCACTTTGAGCTGGGCCTCACATCTCTCTATTCATAGGTGGTGTGGAAACAATGCGCTTTTTCCGGAAAGCGCTAACTGGCCTAGAAACTCCGACTATTCTGAAGGTTGTAGTTCACAATTTACTTACGTCAAACAACCTCTTTCCACGGAAATGGCATAATCATGTTTTAGATGCTCTTAGTGATGCAGCCATAACCATTGATTTACTCATATCAAATCCCAATCGAGCAAAAATTAAAGTATTTCAGTATGATTGGGCAGAAAACATAATAAAATGTACAAAACATAAAGACTTCAATGTCCTCCTGTTTGGATTGAAGAAGCATGGGATAATGGCATCTTATCTTGAAAAATGTCCGTGCCTTCTCATAAGGAGGAAGTATATGAGGTTTAGGTTAAATTTACACATAACTCGTGACATATTATGTAGGAGGAAAATTATCTCAAATGAGCAAAACTACTGTCGGTACTGTGAGAACATAAATCAGATTGAAACTGTGCAACATTTGCTGATAGATTGCGAAGCAGTAAGTGAGGCAAGAAGGAGATGCTTCAAGGATAAATTGATGTTTCTTAATCACCTAACCCAATTTCAAAAATGGCAAACACTCTTCTCCAATCCAAGAACCTCAATACAAATAGCAATTTTTGGACATGGTATTGCCGGATACCCTCCTGAGTGAGGATGAGAACTCTGTTTTTTTGTAAATCATAAAACAACGACAGTCAGGGTTTAATTTCATTCTAGGGATAAGGGAATTAACTGTGCTGCCTTTGATGTAGTATTTCATATTTTATATCTCAGTATTTTAGTTTTTTTTTCTTTTCTTTTTAGTTTGGTTGATTCATCAGGAAGTATTATTATTATTATTAACTGCTTTTCATCAATCTAATTTGTGATTATGTGGTATTTTATATTTATGTTCTGTCTCAATCATGGATGAAATTGATGAAAATTATATGTATCATGAACTCAAAAAGAATTTTAGTTTTTTTAAAAAAAAAAGGAAAACAAAGGATAATTTGGACTGTGTAAATAATTTGAAAAGTTGTTTTACGACTAAACAAAGTAAATTACATTTTTTTTTAAAAAAAAGCAAGAGATCTGGCCCCCTTCATCACCACCTTGATTAATGCATCTTGTGAAAATTGTTCAGTCCCCAACAATCTTAAAGAGGCTTGCGTTATGTCCCTCATCAAAAAACCCAATCTAGACCCCAACATACTGACCAATTATAGACCTATTACAACGGTCCCTTTCCTCTTAAAAATAGTAGATAGAGCAGCCTATCTACAAATTCAAAAGCATCTAGAGGATAACAATCTGTTGGGCCTGTGTTAATTTGGCTTCAGACAAGGCACGGTACAGAAACGGCCCTCTTGGACCCAAAAATCCAAATGGATGATGACAAAGACAAAGGCAAGCTGGCTATCCTCGTACTGTTTGACCTCTCATCAGCTTTTGATCTTGTTGACCACCAGATCTTCACTTGGGCTACGTCATTCTCCTCAAACGCAGCTAGCTGGATCCTATCCTTCCTCTCAAATAGAACAACAAGGGTCTTTGCACCTACAGCATCTGGCGAGCCAGTACCCATCCATTGTGGAGTTCCACAGGGCTCCTGTGTCGCATATTCACCAAGCTCCTCTTTGATCACCTTGATAACCTGGGTGTCACCTACACTAATTATGCAGATGACACCCAGGTCTTCATTGCGCTCACTGGTTGCTATAACGAATATTACAAAAAGCTAAATGACATTTACCTTGAAATCCATGCATGAATGGCTGCCCATAGCCTGGGCATCAACAACGACAAGACGGAGCTCTTGATCATTGGATCCCAAGCCCATCTAAACAGACTTGACACACCATATAGCACTTTTAATATTGATGGAAACATCATTAATGTCGCCAACTAGGTCAAACCGCTAGGAGTGTACTTAGACTACACCCTATCCCTCAAAGAACAGGTCAACATCACAGCCTCCACTACTGCTTATACCAATATATTGATCAATGCATGCAAACCCTATCTCTCGACCAACATATTTCTGACGCTTGCCAGGGCATTAATCATGTCCAAGTTGGATTACTGCAACACCTTATTCTTAGGCTCTTCCAAAGATAACCTGAATAAACTTCAAGTTCTTCAGAATAATGCTCTCAGGTTGGCACTAAAACCCACGGTCCAATCATATCTCTGCCACCAGACGTGATGTACACTGGCACCCAGTGCGGGACAGAATATCCCTATGTGCGCTAGTCATCAAGCACAAATTCCTGTCCAACACAGCCCCGAAATATCTGGCTGATAAATTCTCTAGGAATTCATCCTCCAGACCATCTATGCAAACTGCCTTGTCATCCTGAAATACAAACTAAAAACTGCCGGTGGGTCCAGTTTCCCGGTGTTCGCCGCTAAGCAATGCCACTCTGCCCTTGCAGTCATTAGGGATGAACCTTCTTTCAGGACCTTCAGATCTAAAGTGAAGGACTGGCTTTTTAACCAGTAACTCCATATGCAACCTTTACCTACTATGCTTAGTTGACCCTGCTTATCTCATTGTTGACCTTTGAAATCTGCTTCCTTTTCCAACTGTATGTAATGTTTACCTTTATTTATAATGACACTAGCATGATTGACCAACCTGTAACCCAGTCAATTAGCTTAGTATCTATTGTTATTGTTTTTCTGCTTTCTTTGATTATATTCCTGTAACATTCAACTATGCTTTAGCTCCCATATACCCCAGGGTTCGGGGTGCTCCACAAATTATAACCTAAACTAAACTAAACTAAGCAAGGCCAACATTATTAGTAGAAGCGCGCTATATAAAACCACGTTAGATTACATTACATTACATTACAGCTGGGAATAAACCAAAGATGTTCCCATGCCAGCCCGCTACACATCAAAATTCACAACTGCTACACAGGACCTGACAAACACTCTAACAGCGCATGACCCCACAATCTACACAGCCCAATAGTCTCCTATGCTGTTGTGATGGTCATCATAGGACAAGCACTGACACCACTACCCAATACCATCAATGCATTCCTTATTCAAAGCAACTTCCCAGTACACTGAAATCAGGAAGATACACCGCCACGGAAGAGATCCATCATCCAACTGTTCTCCATCATGCATCTACTGTTTCTAAGGAATATGACCGAAAATACTGTTGGTATCTAGATTCACAAAAACATCATAGAACACAATCGGGTACAGAACTACCAAGCAGGATTATGATCACGAGACAGAAAAGAGACTGTCAGCAATCAATGTATCGTCATTGGACTCCACATTCTGTGCAAGGGAGAGCTGGGCCTATTCCTGCTTCTCAACCTCTCTGCCATCTTTGATACTGTTAACAGTTAAAACCTCCAAAATCCTTACCACTCACATGGAGTCTGATGAAACATTCCTGCAGTGGTATGCCTCCTACCTTTGCAAAAGATGCCAACTTGTCCAAATCGGACTCAACAGATCCATGCTCTACCAAGTTAAGGCTCCGTCCTGTAGAGAGGCCGATGTACACATCATCTATAGTGCCTGCCCCCTCACCTCTGTCATATTGGAAGAACAACAAAAGAGCACTGTGTGTGACACCTGGTATCATCCAATACCACATCGAAGGTATGAGAGACGTTATGCACTCAGACAACTGTATCGTATGTATCCTCGAACTGAAATGGTAGACATGAGTCTGCAGACACCACTGGACATAGAAGAGCTATAAGTGAAGTCGACTCGAATAGATGTTACGTCACAAAGAAAGAAGATACATGGACGCACTGAATCTGCTGAATAAATGTCTAAAGAATGAAGCAATGAAGTAAACATGTAAGTGAATATGAAGAAAGCCGTACACAAGAAGGAGATAAGTGACAAGAGATGCATTAGATGTATATACGCAGAAACACAAGGTAAATAAGACAATGTAGAAGCTTGCTAAATTAGGACACATAACACGAGTAAAGCAGCCATGTTAAGAAAATGGATGTCTGCATCATATAAAGGTAAGCAAGAAATCTCGAGGAGAGAGACCAAGGCTGCAGAGCTGACAGGCGCTGGAATACAGCTTTGTGCGAGAACAAAGGTTATTTGCTTGGCTTAGGATCAAGGATGCCTCAGCAAGAAGCAACTACAAGGAACGAAATGAGTCAGAGAGGTATTAAGCTCACCTGGTATCTGCCGAGGCGTTGGGGCATAGGTGCAGCCCTCACTGATCTTGAATCAACCCCTTCAGGCCTCTCCCTCGGTAGAGAAGCTGTGAGCGGTGGTACGTGGTGATACTGCTCCTGTGAATTATGGAAGGTAAGCTCTCCATCCTGCTACTTCTAGCAGGGCCGCGTTGAATGGGATCTAGTTCCTTCACTGAACCCTGATAAGGATTAGTCCAGTCAAGCTGTGACTATGCTTCTCCTTATGATTGTCTCTTGAGCTCTTGTGATTCTGTTTGTTCTGTTTAATGTCTTTATATGTTGCTCCTTATGCCCGCAATAATGTCTCTCTTCTGTTTTCTTCCCTTAGATGGAAATGCGGCCTCAATGCAGCTGTGAGACTCAAGACGTGGCTAGATGGAAGATTGATGCTACCGCAACATTCGACAGCAGGTAACTGATGGTTTAAGTAAAATTATGAAGTATGGCGAAGCGCGACCTTAAACTGACTGTTTTTCCGATGTATAACCTTGTCTTCTGTTTTTCCTTGCAGGCACTGCTGTCGATGATGGAGCGCGTCGTGCTGCGGTGCCAAGATGAAGATTTCAGCATTCCGGAAAGTGTAAAGATGAATGCTCGGTTCGCCGAAGAGATGGACAGGTAAGAACACCTTCCCCCAGTTGGTATGTATGCTGGCATGAAGCAGGATGTCCAGGAAGCAGGGTCTTCAAAAGGTAAGCAGGTCTGACCTCAGGCGACGGTGAGCGTTACGCTGCTGGTAAGTGCAGAATAACACGAAGCGTCTGTCTTGAGGATCAGGGCAGCTTATATAGCTGTGAATCCATTAGCAGCCACACCCAAGAATACACTTGGGGCTGCGTAATGGATGGAATGTTCAAGGCTAATGCATCTGAAGTGCTTAATGGATAGAATGTTCAAGGTTAATGCATCTGAAGTGCATAATGAAAGCTTTTTGGTGTTAAATGGATGTTCTTGTTTACTTTTGTTCATGAGCCTGGCGCCAAAGGTGCCAGGACAGTGTCCACCCAGGTCTCCTGTGCATGTGACCCCTGCATGCCTGTGCCCCTGACTTCATGACCATGACAAGAGGATACGCCATCTATGTAAGACATATTTCTTTCAGAGTAAGGAAAGGATTGAATAATTATGAGTGCAAAATATTGGACAATCAAAGATGCAGAAAGAGCATGCAAGACGGAGCAATCAAATCTGCAGATGCCAAGAGGAGTAACAACACCAAATATAATTGAATCAAATAGCACTAAATAAAAGATCAAAATGGCAAAAATCATGGAATGGATAAAACCTGCCTCAAGATTCATCCTCCTGGGCGATATGAATCTGGGTCTTAACCATCCCTCAGACGACTATGCACTTTCCATTACCAACTCTATAGAAGCCTTAGGCTTCACCCATCATAACACTAACCCCACACATGAGAAAGGTTACATGTTAGACTGGCTGACACTAACTGCAACATCAACATTCTCTCAAACACCCCTTGCCCTTCGTCAGACCACAATATCATCACCTTTACCATTTCGAAATACACCCAACAGAATTACACTCCTCAACAGGCAAAATCCGCCCTCTTAAAAAAAAACACCTGCAACATCACTGCAACCAATTTACTCCCTTTGTTGCAACTTCTAACACACCACACACCCTCCAGCAATGACACGACCACCATGGTAGAACTTTATAACCAAACCCTCCTAGCTGCGATTGACAAAATAGCTCCGATGAGCATGCACAAACCTAAACCTACAGCCCACTTGAACTCTTGGTGAACACCTAATCTCAAAGTGATGTGAGCCTCCAAGAGAGCAGCTGAGACACCAATAAAGAGCTCTTCACCGCCACCTCAAAATGCTACAAACACGCCATTCTACAAACTAAAAGTATGACCTACAATGAGAGAAAGCTAACTCAGGCACCAACACACATTTCACCATTATGAGAGAACTTGAATCTCCGGCCACTACCCCAGACGACTGCCTTAAAGACATTATCCGGTGCTCAACTATCCGGAACAAAATAGCCACACTAGAATCCAAAATTGTGGCAAAAGAAAATAAACTAACTCCAATCCAAATACTGCAAGACTCTTTGCCCCCAACACAGATCTCCAAACCCCTGTTCAAGTTTACTCCGGCATCAATCTTAGAAGTCACAAAAATCAAAAAAGGCCTTAAGCTGTCCAGATGCCAAGGGGACACCTACCCTGCTTTGATCATCACATTCTGTGTGACCAAGCTTTCCCCCTTATCACTTCACTAATTAACACCTCCTTTTCAAGGGGTACAGTACCAGTGAATTTAAAAGATGCCTGGGTCGACCCTCTCCTCAAGAAACCCACACTGTACCCTAATATACCTACCAACTATCGCCCCATCACAACAGTGCCCTTCCTTCTCAGAATACTGGACAGAGCAGCCTACCTGCAAATCCAAAAGTACTTGGAATTCAACTACCTCCTGGGCCTGCGACAATCTGGCTTCCCACCGGACCACAGCACGGAATCCGCTCTTGTTGATTTAAAAATCCGAATGGATGAGATCAAAGATGATGGCAAACTAGCCCTCCTCATTTTACTAAACCTCTCATCAGCCTTTGACCTTGTGGATCACAAAATCCTCTGCCAACACCTCTCCCTGGCCACTACTTTTGTACCAAAGCTCTAACCTGGATGGAATCCTTCCTATCTAATAGAACCATGCAGGTTTTTTCCCCTATGGCAGTGGCGCCTCCAGCAGCAGTAACTTGCAAAGTTCACCAAGGCTTCTGTGTCTCCCCAACACAGTACAACATGTTCACGAAACCTCTCTTTGATCTCGTAAATGATTTGGGTATCACCTACACCAAAAAAAACAGATGATAACCAAATCCTCCTCCCCATCTCAAGCACCTACGATACTGACTCTAACTCACTCAGCAAAATGTACCAAACAATCCAAGCCTGAATGGCACAGCATGGCCTGTGCCTAAATGATGAGAAAACTGAGTTACTCCTTATAGGATCTCAATCTCGGCTGATCAAACTCAATGAGAACTACAAATCCTTCATCATTGATGGGAATGTTATCACGGTATCTAAAGAAGCGAACACCTTCGGAGTATAATTACACTCCTCTCTCTCCTTAACCAGAAAGGTAAATCCCATTGCGTCTGTGGCAGCATACATCTCTAAACTCATCAATGCCTGCAGACCATTCCTTAGTTCCGACAGCTGCATCACAATTGCGAGTGCTCTTATTCATTCCAGGATAGACTAATGTAATTCCCTCTTTGCTGGCTCAAATGTTCACAACATCAAGAAACTACAGATCATCCAAAATAATGTGATAAGAGCTGCCCTCAATATTCCTAATAAAAGTCACATATCTAGTGACAGATGGAATGTCCCCTGGCTCCTGGTCCATGATTGTATTGTATTCAAAACCCTCTCCATGACTCACAAGTGCTTGGCTAACACTGCCACTAGATACTTGGCAAATACATTTTCTAAAACACAATCAAACAGACCTACACGCGCTGCCTATTTGGACCTACTCACTATCCCCAAATCGGCAGAAAGCAGGGAGTCGTAGCGTAGCTTCCCAGTGGTAGCTGCTAAATACTGGAAT
The DNA here is from genome assembly GCF_040938575.1 of Ambystoma mexicanum. Lineage (NCBI taxonomy): Eukaryota > Metazoa > Chordata > Amphibia > Caudata > Ambystomatidae > Ambystoma > Ambystoma mexicanum. Next base: position 334,839,261 of record NC_090927.1, read on the forward strand.
GCCCTTCTTCTCTCACTAAGATCAGAAGCCTACATGTGGTCTTTCTGCAAAGGATTAAAAACATGGCTATTTACGCAAGTCCTGCAAAACTAGCTGCGTTACCACAGCCGCTTCTGCATGAACAACTAGAATCCCAAAATAGCTACATTTATTATGCATGTATGTATGTATCACTGCCTTATCCAAAATTTTCAAAGCAGTAACCTTTAAGTATGTATGTAATTATTCCCCACTTCCGCAAGCTAGCGTCCAGATGCCTTTGGTACGCTATACAAATGTAAACATAAATAAAAAATAAATACATAGGCCCTCATTAGGGCCCTGGCGGAGAGGGTTTTACGCCGGCGTAGTGCATGGCGTACCTCTCCGCCAGACTACGAGTTCCCGTAGCGCCATGGATGATTTTTACGCCTGCTTTTTGCAGGCGGAGTAATCCATGGCGCTACGGGATCTTGATGTTAATTACGCCACCGTAATTTACGGTGGCGTAATTAACTCCTTCCCCACTCCCATTATACCCTATGGGGCAAGAATGGGAATGGGGAAGGGTAAAATGGGGATTGGGGACTTACCGCCCCGCCAAGGTCGGCATGGGGCGGTAAGTCCGCCAAGCACCTTGGCGGAGTTGGCAGCTTTGCGCCATGGACCATGGTGCAAATTGCACCATGGTCCTCCGCCAAGGTCCTAATGAGGGCCACGTGGTGTAAGAAAACAAGGCCTATTCATTTGTATTTGTATTTTTTATTATGTTTTATATAGCACCTTAAGCCAAGGCACTGAACAGAGAACAGGGAGCGGTACAATAAAATGAATAAGCAAAACATAATAAGAAAACAATCAATCAAGCAAATAAAGAATAGAACGAGATAGAATGTAGGCAGGCTATTCCAGTCAAAGGGAGCTAAAACAGTGAAAATTCAAAAACGAGACTGAGCACAAGGGGGCATGTTGCCACCATTACAAATTGAAAGGTGAAGCGTAGAGAATGAGAAGGGTTATAGAAAGATACCAGCACAGGGAGATGGTCAGGAGCAAGACCATGGAGGCATTTGAAGACGAGGCATAGGAAACTAAATTTAAGTTGAGAGTGAAAAAGATAACCAGCCAAGAGTAGCAAGAGAATAAGGGACAGAGTCTTCGAAAGGGAAGTAGAAGAGGGAGACAAATAGAAGAGTTCAAAACAGATTTTATAGAAGCAAGACGAGAAATTGGGAGCCCAAAAAGAGGAACAGTTAAAGAGTTGGGAAAAGATCAAAAAGGAGATCAACAATTTAGAAGCTTGAAAAGTAAGAAATAGACAAGCATTATGGATATTGGAGACTAGCTTTATGGATATTGTGTAGGTTAAAGCTGCAACTGCATGAAGTTAGAGAAATGTGTTGAGAGAAGGATAGACTAGAATCAATGTAGAACCCAAGATTGCGGGCCGTAGGCAAGATTGGAAGCTGGGAAGGGCGGAAAGAAATAAAGGACGGGGGAGAGGGAAAAGGGTGTTAGCAGGAAAGAAGTGCACCTCAGTTTTCCCTGCATTAGGTGTAAGATAGTGAGAAGACATCCAAGATTTGATGGCCAGAAGACAAGCAAGAGTGTGGTGAATTTCAGAAGAAAAGGAGAGACAACATTGCGTGTCATCAGCATAAAAGTGGTGTTACAGGGCAAAGGAAAAAATAACAGCAGCAAGAGGGGATGTTGTAAAGAGAGAATAAAAAAGGGCCCAAGACGGACCCTTGTATAAAGCCATGGTTAAGCAAAAAAGATTTAGATGATTTGCCAGTCAATGAAATAGAAATGTTTATATGAGATAGATTGAAACCAGCATAGGCTTGAACCCGCAAAACCAAAGGAAGAAAGAGATGTCAGTAGAAGGGAGTGTTCAACAGTGTCAAACGCAGCAGACAGATCCAAAAGAATAAGAAGAGATAAGTGTTTAGAATATTGTGCAGTAAGAAGTGAGTCCAAAACAGAAAGTAGAGCAGTTTCCATGGAATGAAGAGGATGAAAGCCAGACTGGAATTGTGGTAGAATAGAAGAGTTAGACACAAAGGTGGAAACTTGAGAATAGACCAACCGTTCAATTAATTTAGAGAGATAGGGTAGCATGGAAATATGACAAAATTTGAAACGATTAATGGTAGGTTTCTTTAAAATTGGAATGATAGAAGCAGGCTTAAAAGATGTAAGGAAAGTGGAAGTTGAAAAACAGATATTGAAAAACAAGATACTATAGGAGGTTCAACTTTGAGAATGAGTGCAGAAGGGATTGGATCAGTAGGAGAGGAAGTGGGGGGAGCATTAGCCAATAGAAGAGAACTATTCATAGAGCTCCAGATGAAGTTAACAATGTATCTTCACTCCCTTTAAAGTTCAGAAGAAGAGAACAGTCAACAAGGTCAACTATTATTTTTTACTTGCTGCTAATGAGCCAAATGTCCAAGGTTGGAAGAGAGTGCCAGCCAGTCTTGAGGGCTTATGTGGTGAGAACTACATACTGTTGCAGAAGCCTATCTGCGGCCAGCATTATGCTATTATCTGTATTTTATGTAGTTATGATATGTTATGATATGATATGCCATTTACAACAGGCCTATACACAGTGTTTCAAGGCGCGACAAGGCAAGGGGGGGGCAGAGGGAAGACAGGCAGTGATCCTACTAGGCCAGGTGACATTGAGATCGCGCAAGTGCAGAGGAGGGGGCAAGGGGAAAAGTGCAGGGGGAAGAGGCAGTGCAGTACATAGGATGACAGTAAAATAAATAAAGACAATAAATAAAAAGTGCAGCCATCAGGTGGCAAGTGCAAGAGTAAGTGCAGACGTCAGGTGTCAAGTGCTAGTAGGAGCTGTACGGATAAAGAAACAGTCTCTGAGTGCAGGGTTGCCAGGGGGTCAAGTGAAGGTGTGTAACTGGCAGGGGGAACTGGGCCTGAGATCATAGGGTGGCCAGGTAAACCAGTGCAGTTTCAGATTCAGCCAGAAGATCAGCAGGGGAGAGGAGGAGAGAAAGCAGAAACAAAGAGGAAGGTCTTGAGGTGCTTCCGGAACCAGAGATGGTTCTACTCAAGTTTCAGAGAGGCAGGGAGGCTGCTCCAGAGGGAGACCCTGGCAGAAGAAAGATATCATCCCTGGGTGTTTAAGACATGCCTACCAGATAAGGGCCAGCCAATGATGTTACTAACAATTATATAGAATAGAAGCATATATGCTCCCCTAACCAATGTCTTCACCTGATAGGTTTTATTGTTTGCATCTTAGGATGATGTCATAGCTGACGTACATTGAAGTATAAAGGCTTTTGTATAATGGAAATGTGATGAGAGTGTGTGAACTACACGTCGTTTATTTGCCAGGTTTCCCTACTTTACTGAATTGATAATACAGTAGTGTTTTGCCATTTTCTTTGAGTTCTTCCGGTTATTTGGACCTGAGATCATTTGTTTGGTAATCCCATTCAGCACTTGGAATGCTCCAGGTGCTAATGCACATTTTGGTAGCAGTGAGGATGGTTCAGATTCACACTCTCTGATTTTTGACATCTTCTAACATAGGCCAGAAGATCGCAGAGTTTCCTGTGGAGAGCGGAGAAAAACACACGTGTGAAAATGAGACGGTCGGCAGGTGCTTCTTTGAAGAAATTCCTGTCCGGTCCTCATAGGCGCCCGACGGATTGAAGGCGAACTTGTCAATTGGGGAAGAGCTGATACCGAAGGGCTCAAACTGATCAACGGAAAGTAGAACATTGAAGGTGTCAAATAAAAGGGAAAGGGATTGTATTGTAAGCATAAATGTATATAGTAAGGAAACGGGAAATGGTTAGCTTTAAGAGAGAAAGTTTACCTTGATTCCTATTCTCAACGAGGTAGAAGGTAACGCATTACACTACTAGTGGCGTATTTTTTAGGGATTCCTGAGTTAAGGCAGAGCCGAAGAATACGTTGCAAACTCCAAAATGGGGTAAAACTGAGATGAGATACATTTACTAGAGAAAGTAAAGGAAGACAATCGTAGAAATTGTTGTGCACATTTGTTTGGGGTCATGAATATGTCAGTGTAAAAAGTTGATTTATTTAACTAAAAACATAGAACGATAGTAATAATCTAGATGGTTATCAGACCCTTAAAAATAAGTGATTGACGTCAATCATAGGATGATAACAGTTGAGAGAAAAACTATAAGCAAAATTAGATTCTAAGATTGTCAATAATAAAATAGCAGGACAATGAAAATTTACAAAACTATAAATGAAGGATTAAAGAGAATGATATTGTGAAGGCTTGAACATTGGTTGAAGAATTATTTTCTGTAATTGGTGGCGATTGATGGTGCTTGCCCAAATTGATTGTTGTGATATAAATAATTGAAGTAACATCAGAATCAAAGGTCTGGTAAGTATTGCCAGTTAAAAATGACTTGTCATTATGGAGGACACTTACATCTATGCAAAACACTACCAAGGTAAACACCTCAGATTAGGAAATAACATGCTGAGTGGGTAAGAGGTACGGCACGGCTGACAAAATGTTCATACCTTGGCCTCAAGTGGATTCCCTATCAAGAACAGCATTACATCATATGACAACATACTTACATGCTGTGCAAAGGGAAGAACTGACAAAAAAGGTTAGTGATTTTAGAGCTATGGAAAATGTATCATAGCGAGAGAGAAGACCCACATGCGAGGGAATGGATGCTTAATGGATGGATGCTTAATCAGCATGAAGGCAAGAGTACAGACACTGTGAAACAAGGATTTTATCTTTTAAAGGAGCTAAAAGCAGCAGTGGGGTATATTAATCTGATATACGCAACCGCTGCTTATAGCAGCGAAGATAGTATAGAGGAAGTAAGGTTAAAGAACACAAATATATGTCCAGACATAGTAAAAGTGAACAGTGCAACGAGAGAAGGGATAGATTGATAGAGATAGAGACATAAAGAAGAGAAAGGTAAAGCGAGTGAAGTGACAATTGCACAGAATGAGTGAAAAGGAGGACAGATATTACTCACATTAGATGGAAAGTGTATTGACAAAGTTAAAGAAAGAAAAGAAACAGAGGAACAGGAGTGAAAGGAAAAAGAATGAGAAAGGGCATAAAAGGGTATTTACAAAGTTAAAGAAAGAAAAGAAATAGAGAAACAGGAGTGAAAGGAACAAGAATAAGAAAGGGCGTATGGAGATGAGAAGGAAAAAGAGTGGAAAAGAAAAGGAATAACAAAGAAGGTATCACGAGCAGATAAAAGAGAAAGAGTGAAAAGATGGGGAGAAAAAGAAACATGAGGAAATGGAAACAGAGATTGAAAGAATAGAGGTTGCAAAGAAGGCGAGAGGGAGAAGAGAAGAGGGAGATGAGAAGATGAGAAAAGGAAGAACAAAAGGAAATACGAATAAGTAGAGGACAAATGGAAAACAAAATAGATCACATTATTAACATATGTGTAATACCAGTTGGAGAACAGGAATGATGGGAAGAAGAGAGAGGGTCGCAAAAGCCCCAAGGGGAGCAGCATGACATACCTAGAGTGACAACATGGTCTGATGAGTGTGAGGCAGAAGGCATAGAGAAACGGATTGGGGAATTATATGGACAGATGAGGAAAAAAGATGGTAACTGGACCAGAGGGATTATCGAAGGATCTCCACCAAGAGAAACAAGAGATAGATCGGACGATGTAATGATGGACAGGCATAGAACACTGTCCTTAAGCAGATAAGAGCTTGATGAAGAGGAAAGGGATAACAGCCATACCAGTTTGGGTATAATATTGTCAGAGGAAGAAAGGGAAGGAAAAGGGGTAAAATAGTCAGATTTATAAGAACCAAAAATTAAAACACCAGAGCCTATATCGTATCCCGAACTACCACAAGGACATTTGCATAGTTTTGGGGAAATGTCCCTGCCAAATGTAAATAGATTGAGGTCAGGTTGAAGATGGGTGGACAAAACTCGCCCCACCTGGAAGACAAGGAGTTTAGGTGGCTACTATTGTAAAACAGTGTTCACACAATTTCCATTATTAGAGAAAGCGGGAGGACGGCCACAATATATGCTGTGGCCGTAGATGGATAAAGATGGATAAAGATATTTAGAAATGTAAATTACCTAGTTTGACTGAAGTAGCGGGTAAATGGATTTATGAGCTAGAGAGAATGACAGCGGGAATGACATTAGCAGTGGGTGACATAAAAGCCCTAATAGCTGCTATACTAAGGGAGTGTGACAGCACAAAACATGTCATATGTTGGAGTACCATATAATAATTGCAGAGCAAATGTATGGAGGGCACTTAGGGTACAGTATCCTGATATGCCAGACATGGGTGTGATTATGATTATAAGGAAAATGGGAGAGAATGAAGACCCTGTTGCTCATATTCAAGAGATTCAAGTGCGTTGGCATCTCAATATGAGGTAACTGTGGGATAAAATGGTTGCAATATGTTATCATATTTCATGTCAGGGACTGCTCGAGCCAGTGCACAGGCAAATGCGAGGATGGAAGTGAAGACATGGCCAGAGAGACAGTTGACTATCATACATCATTGTCAATTGTTACAAGAGTAGGATAAGAAAAATGCCTAGATTAGGAAGCTTGAGGAAGCAAAATTAGCTCTGAAAAAAAACTGTTGAAACTCACCATAGAAGGTGCATTGTTGCTGAGTTGTGAAAAAGTGGTTAAACCAGAGTTACAGTTTACACAACCAATCAATGTAGGGTACCCAGTAGATCAGGGTGGGCATCATTTTTGGCCATGTGGAATAGGGAGTGGACTTAGAGGATGAGGAGGCGGATTTCAAAACCCTCAAGGGGGAGGGAAGATTCAATGGAAGACAACCGCAGCAAAGCTGGAATTATGGTGGAATGGGAGATATGGCCCGCACATGCAGAAGTAGCGAGGGCATGCAGAAGAAGTGGCAAGCTCCAAGATGGGGGGCGGGCTATTTTCCACAGTATAGTACAGAACCCATGGAATATTATGCCCAAGATCATATGCAGTATCAGACACTTGTGCCACAAATGCAGCAACCTGAGCAGGTACCTATGCAAACACAGCAAGTACAGACCCAAAAGTACACTCCAACTCAACAGGCTAAAATACCACAATGGAATCTGAATACAGGAGCCCCACAAACACCTACACCCAGGATAGGGAATGTGAAAGTGGTGGGAGGAAATCTCTTTACGGGTACAGGGGTGAATTTATATTCACAATAGGAGAGCCCACAGAGCAACTTGATGTGTTCAGTACGATAGGTGACACCAAACCCCCAAGCGGAACCAATGGTCAGGGTAATGATAGAAGGCAAGGCATTTTCATTTCTTATACAGGAGCAACTCATTTCTGTGTTTGAGAGGGAAAGTACCCAATGGGTGTCATTCTGAGTTGGGGACGGTAAGGGATTCCGGGCACCAGTAAGGAGACTGGTGCCGGTAATCCCTTACCGCCCAATTCCAAGGTCCTTGGCGGGGACCGTAAAGGATGTGTGGTCGGACCACAGATTCTTTACGGGACCCATTAAGGATTCTTGGAGCTAATAACGGGCCCTCGATTAGAATGCTTTCCCCCTTCCCATTGAGCCCTATGGGGGCTCAAATGGGAATGGGTAATGGCATTTGGAATGAGGACTCATCGGGTCCGCCTAGGGCGGAATGTCCCGGTAGGTCCCCTCTCCACAAGACTGGACCCGGACACAATTTTGGAGGTAGCCATGGCGCTAATAGCACCATGGCTACCTCCAAACTCGTAATGAGGCCCAATGTCTGGCATTGTCATAATGTGCAGGGATTCTCTGGGGCTATGAGTTTAGTTCCTTTTACTGATGAATTACCAATTTCAAAAGGAAAACATGACGTATTTATGCCACTATTGTATTCTCGACAGACACCAGTTAACATATTAGGACTTGACTTGATGACAAAACGTAACATGACAATATCATTTACTGACAAAAGGGATAATATGTCCCACTTCCGGAATACATTACATGCATATAAGAGAGTTTAAATTAGCATTTACAGGCCAAAAAGCATTTTGAGGTGTTCCTTTAGACCCAGAAATATTTCTGTATGGAGTAAACTGTTTGTTAACATGGCTTCCTGGATTGGTAGGTAAATTGTTCAGGATACCTGACAAATTTTTGTTTAGACCACAAATATCTATGGATGATGAGGAAGGACAGGTTATTCCCATAGAACTAGAAACAGTAATAGTAAGTAAGAAAGGGGAGCTTGCTCATGGAACAGATGAAGAAGGAAGAACATGGAGAACAGTAGTAGCTCTTGATGAAGGGTAGAGACTACTCGACTTGACAGACAACGAGTTGTTTAGAGACGAGTATTCAGACGATGAACTAGTATTTTTTTATAAGCCTTATCTATTGAATACATGTTAAGAATAGAGAAATACCACAGAGAATGGCATTGGTAAGAAAAAGAAACCCTCATTCTTCCAGGAAGTTTTAGAAAAGGTGCCAAACATATTATGGATCAACAGTCTTTATGGCGTGGGTCTATGGAGTGGAGCAGGATCCGTCAAAATTAAGCTTAAGCCAGGAGCACTTTCTCCTTGAGAAAAACAGTATCTTATGTCCACAGAAGCATATGATGGTATATTTGAGACAATGTCTGCTTTATACAGCAGGCAATATAATTAACATCAGATTACACATGTATGCTGTGTAAATTTTAAAGAAATCAACGGGGGGTCATGGAGCTTTATTCAGGATCTACAACCCCCTAAACAATATTGTCGAAGCAGAGTTTTCTCTGGTTCCAAATCCAGCTATGATATTATGTAACGTTTCAACTACAACCAAAATTTTACAGTAATAGATTTAAAGAACACTTTCTTTTTAATTCCTCTTCATGACGACCCCCATGATCTGATCTTCTTTTCATATAGAAACCAGCAGAGGAAACATACACGATACCACAGGGGCACTGTGAGTCCCCGTCAATCTTTAATAGGGTTCTTCAGGTGGACCTAGGCAATTTACAGCTCGAGAGCACAATAATTCAGTATGTAAATGGCATATAAGTGTGCAGGGAGAAAGAAGAACAATGCAGAAAAGTGCCAGTTCAGCTAATGACCGTATTGGCAGAAATAGGATACAAAATAGACAAAGGGAAATGACAGTATTGTCAGGAAGAAGTCCTGTATATAGGACAGTTAATCATTAAAGAGGGGAGAAAAGTGACACCTGATGGAGCGGAAGAAATCATGAAAACTCTAAGACATAAGGCAGTGAGGGAAATGCAGCAATGTTTCGCCCTATGTAATTATTGTAGAGCCTGGGTTTTTGACTATAGTACAAATATCAGACCACTTTTGAAAGTACTTAAAGAAGCATAGACAGGTAAATATGACATAAAATGGACAGATGAGATGACAGAAGGATTTGAAGCGTCAAAAAAGCCCCTGTGTTAGGGATCCCAGATTATAACAAATTGTTTTATTTATTCTCACATTCAAATGGAGTTGTAGAGCAGCCGAAAGCATCTGAAGGATGTCCTGCCCCTAGTTTGCCTATATGTTGGAAACAGTAAATTGTGACATGTACAATATCAGTAAGAGTACCTATATCGTGAGAAGCCTTTGAGACAAGGTATCCACTGAGAAAACCCTATGTAATGTTTCCCCGCAAGGATGATGGCCTCCTAGGAGCGATACCAGAGGAAGTGTGAAAAGATGGAAAGAAGAAGCTGGTGAAGTCACAGGAATTGAGCGTGATTCATTAAGAAGTATGACCAGAGAAGAGAATGCATAAACGGTATAGAATATGATGGCGAAGTAAAGAATTGAGAAGACGTTCATGTTTGGAATGAAGATTACACATGTGAAAAAGCATTTCAGAAAGTGCAAGTCATTTTATAACTGTAAAGATGCTTTAACGCAAGTAGACTAATAGACTAGTAATCATAAGGTTGGCTATATGTAGTGAATAGACTGCAGGCAGTGCCACCAATATATATATATGTATATAGAATCTGGACATTTGATGCTATAATTTTAGTAAGCTCAATCCATGGAGAAAGGAGGATGGACAGCTGTGTGTGTGTCGCAGCAAAGAATAAACAAAGGCTTGTAGATCGCAAAGCGCAGCCAACACTGGTTATCAGTCCTCAAAGAACAAGTAAGCAAGAGAAGTCGAGGCGCCCCTTGTTAAGTTGCAAAGAGAGAACATCCTGTGAGCCAAGTTCTTCATTAAAGACAAGTAAATGCTATGAAATGGGCCGATTCATGGTCTCTGATCACGTGAGTCCAAGATTAGAATAAACGTGGGCATACAAGCCTCAACTTTGATAAGAACGTGCTCACACTCCCTTATAATCCCAGAGAGAGAAGCTACTACTAGGCCAAGTTCAAAGACAATACGAATGGCAGTGTGATGAGAGATGATGGGCTAATTGGGTGGGGATGTATGGCCAAGTCCACCCACCAGCACCTGGGGTACCAGCTTACGTGCTACTAGAGAATTGAATGTTCCAGATGTTCCAGAAGGGTACAAGCATGACAACCAATTGTAGAAGGCCACATAACAAAAGGCTTTATAGATTGAGAGCCAGTGAGGTGTGTTTCTAATCACAGTCGAGGAAGACCTGCACTATGACTTGCACTAAGGGAGGACATATGTTGCCCACCTGACTATAGCGACCCAATCACAATCCTATCCCATACAGAAAGTATACTTAGATGTTCCCCTTGAACCAACCACAATCCCCCATAGGTCTTTGTAGTTTGCCACATGGTCTTACGTCACATATGACAAGTGTTTGCTATAAAAATGTAATTCTTTATAAAATGTGTTGAGATCGTGCTGTGCCATTGATGTTAGTTGTACTCCATGTTTTAGATAATTGATATTAAAACAGAGCATTTTGCCAGCTTCCTGAATCGGTCTTCTTGTTTGGTGTGAGAGTTATTCTCCATCCCATCCTTCGTACAATGTGTTACCTTACTTAAAAGGACCACAAGGGTTCACTTGGTAGCATGTCTGATGGTTGGATAGAATGACCCATCAACCTATAGACTCTAGAGTTTCGAACGATTGGATACCCTCAGCCATCTAGCTGGAAGAACGCAAGATTTCCTGTGGATGGCGTCCGATAAAGAATTGTTGCAAGAAAATCGAGACACGGGGAACGGGTCCCTCTTTGACGAAATCCCTCCTGGTTTCCACACACTCTTTGCAGATGGAAGGTGAAAGTGGTCAATTGGAGGGGCGTCAATACCGAAGGCCTCACGCTGAAAGAGCGAATGGTGAGTAGACTAAGGGGAATGGCAAATTGAGTGGACAGGGTTGTGGTAGTTAGAAGTAACAGGTAAAATCAGTGTGGGATTGTGTATCTGAGATTATGAGAGAATAAGGCCTGAGAGTCCCAATCCAAGAGGATTCTCAAGGAGCTATCAAACACTTCAGTCAAAATAATCTAAGCTATGGATGAGTAGGCTTGTTATAAGATGACAGCTCAAATCCTATGATCAGGATATAATTCGGGGCGGAAATAAGAGGAGTGATCACTGCGAAAAAATGTGAAGAGTAGACTGGTCTGTCTGCTTGTGTATTTGTTGTATACTGTGGTGTCGAAGAGCGACAATTGTGTAAAAGGAGTTGGAAAAAGGTAAAAAAGATATAGCATCTATTTAGAGAAAATGTCGTTATTTTGTGTAAATACTGGTAAGTATTGACAGTCAATTTAGACTTGTTGCAATGGGAGATATCACACCTTTGATGCATTTAAGACATTGCTAAAACATATGCCCAAGCTCAAACCGTACAGTGCAGAATGGGTGAAAGGCATGGCAGATAAAATGTTCATGCCATGTACACAAGGAGGATCATTGTCGAAAGCAGTATTGCAACACATGACTACATACTTGCACGCTGCATACACAGGAAAGAAATTGAAGAAAACGTTAGCTATATTAAAGCTTTTTAAAATGTATCAGGAAGATAGAAAGGACCCAATACCTGCAGATTGGATGCTTAATCATTGTAAAGAGGAAGGGTCTGAGCCTTCTGCTCCCATTGCCTCGCCTGAGGTAAAAATCTATAGCACAGAAGATGTAGAATTGTATCCGTTAAAGGAACTGAAGGTGGCGACGGGGTATATTAATCCGATATACAAACCGTCTGCTTATAGTAGTGACGATGGTCCAGACGAGACCAAGAGAAAAGAGGAGATCATTAAGGTCTTACAAAAACAGGCAAGAGAAAGGCGAGCGATCAAATGTATCGGCAGATATAGAATGGGAGATCAAGAGATGGAAGTGAGGGAAGGACAAAGATGATGAAGTAACGCTTGTACAGAACAAATTGATGGGAGGAGAGATATTACTCAAGCCTGATGGGAAAAGCATTGAGGAAGTTAGGCAAAGTGAAGATCAAAACACACAGTATAGCAATGACAGGGAACGAGAGGGCAGATTGAAAGAGGATGTGTATAAGAGGAAGAGTAGAGAGCAGTGAGAACAGATGTATCAGGAGGAGCAACAAAGGAAAGAAGGAGAGGCAGAGGAGCAAAGGATGTATGACAACAGACGGAGAGCAATAGAGGAACACAATAAGCAAGAAAGAAAGAGAGACGAGGTGGAAGCGCAGAAATTAAGAGATAAACGAATACCAAGATGAAAGGAAGAGGAAGAAAGAAGAGCGGGGGTAAGAAGAGATGAGATGAGAAAGGAAGAAGAAAGAGTTAGATGGGAAGCAATTAAGTGAAATGAGGTAGATGAAGAATTAGAACAAAAAAGGAGATGCGGGATCGTGATATTAATCGCATCCAAAAGGAATTAATGGAGCCAAATCCAGTAATACAATGGAGCAGTATGGAGGAGCAGCGTCAGGGCGTTCCAGAGTGACCATAGAAGAGAATTTCAATATAGCGAGTATCAGAGATAGGATAGATAAAGCCAATCAGGATTTAAGAGAAAGTGGCAAATTGAGAAGCTGAGGGAAGGGAGAGCAAAACCTAGTGACCAATGAGGGAATAGATTTTTACGAAGAGGTGGAGGCATGGTTGTAGAGGAAGGGGTGGATTTCAGATTGTGCAGCATGAGAATCAGAATGTTCAAGGAGGGTTTAACCAAGGGGGACTAGTTAGATGCAGTCCTCATATATGGTGGACATGTAGGATGACTGGGCATATTGCGTGCACATGTGGAAGTTAAGGGTAAGTACAAAATAGGTAATTCTCAAGAGCTTATCCTCCAACATATAGCTCATGAGATGGGGAAGGATTTTCCCAATATCAGACAGTAGATCAAGCACAAGCGCCGCAAGTTCAGCAGGCACATCATCCATAACAGTTACAGCAAACGCCAGTGAATCCACCACAAGGGCTGTCGCAGCACGGCCCCATGCAGATTCAGCAGAATGCAAACACAGGACAAGGACAAGTACAGAAACCTAGGATATGGGGTGTCACTGTGGTGGGAGTGAATCCTTTCACAGGTAGAGGGGTGTGCATGTATCCACAATACAGTACTATCCGTGACACCATACCCCCAAGAGGAACCAAGGGTTGATGTGAAGATAGGAGGCAAATCATTTTCATTTTTAGTAGACACTGATACAACTCGTTCATGTAAAATATCCAATGTCGGGGAATTCCATGAATTTTCAAAGATTCTCTGGACCTACAAGTCGAGTTCTTTTTACTGACGGATTACAAGTTTCGATAGGAGAATGGGATATATCTGTTCCATTATTGTATTCATGGCAGACACCAGTTAATACATATTAGGAAGAGACTAATGACAAAACCCAACATGACAATTTTGTTTACTGACAAAAGTATAGTGTGCTCCAATCCTGGGATACACTATATGAATGTGACTGAGTTTATCTTGGCATTTACAGGGCTAATGGCTCTACGAGGTGTGCCAATTTAACCTGAAGTTTTCCTTTATGGAGTGAGCATTATGTTAACATGACTATCTGGTTTAGTGGGAAGGACCATGAGGCTACCTGATGAATTTCAGTTTAGACCACAGGTACCTATAGACAAAGAGGGGGTGGCAGACCATCCCTCTAGAATTAGATGCAGCCATAGTACAAAGGGAAATGGCAATGCTCGAAGGGACAGATGATAAAGGTAGGCCATGGAGAACAGTAATTGCTATCGGGGAAGGATACAGATTGACTGATGCCACTAATGATGAGATTTTCAGAGATAATCCATCAGATGATGAAGTGGTGTTCTTTATGAGCATTGCATATTGGATCAGAATAGAGAAAAGAGAGATTCTATAGCATATGGCAATAATGCAGCAGCTTCCAACATTTTTTGATGAAGACTTGGAGAAAGTGGCAAGTGTTTTATGGACTAAAGGCCCTTATGATGTAGGCCTGTTAAAGGGATTAGTGGAGGTGAAAATAAAGCTGAAACCAAGAGCAATTCTACCTCGAGTGAAACAGTTCCCAATGTCTCAATATGCAGATGAGGGCATTTTTGAGACTATCTCAGCATCGATGAAGAAAGGGATTCTGGTACTGTCAGAGTCATCACTGCAGCGTACCCTGTGAAGAAATTAAAGGGAGGGTCGGGAAATTCATACAAGAAATGAGACTGATTAACCAGATTATAGAGGCAGAGTTTGCTTTAGTTCCTAATCCAGCAATGATACTATGTAGTATTCCAGCAGAAGCACAATATTTCCTAAAGTGATTGAAGTGATTTGAAAAATGTGTTTTATTCAATCCATTGCACAAAGATTCACATTTTTGTTCTGCCAAATCCACCTGAAGCTCACATGGCTGCCTCAAGGGTACTGTAAGTCTCCATCGATCTTTACCAGATTCCTCCAGATGGACCTAGGCAATATTGATTTGAAAAGCACTGTAATACAGTACGTAGATGACATTTTGATTTGTAGCATAAAAGAAGTTGACTGTAGACAAGATTCGATTCAATGGATGAATATTTTAGCAGACAAGGGATATATAGTAGATAAAGAGAAGCTACAATATTGTAAAGAAGAAGTGTTGTACATAGGCCAGTTGATCTCACATGAAGGAAAGAAGGTGACACCTGAAAGAACTGAAGCAATTCTGAAAACTGTAAAACTGCACACGGTGAAGCAGATGCAGCAGTTTCTAGGATTATGTAATAATGTGAGAGCATGGGTGTTTGATTACAGTTCACATACAGGATACTTTTTAGAGGTTTTAAAGAGAGAACAGGTGAATAAGGAAAAAATAGTATTGACTGAAGAAATGGTGAAAGAGTTTGAAGAATTAAAACAGGCAATTTGCACAGCTCCTGTTTTAGGAATTCCCAACTATGCTGAGGAGTTCTTTTTTGCTTTCACATACAAATGGGACAGTTATGACAGCAGTGCTTACGCAGAGGACCACACCGGGGTACAAACCTCTGTCATATTACAGTAGGATTTTTGACCCAGTTATGAAAGGGCACTTTCCTTGCGAACAGTCAGTGGCAGCCACTGCATTCGAAATTGAGAAATCTACAAGTATTGTAATGGATTGTTCTATGATGCTTTTTGTGGAGCATGCCTTGTTTGGCCTTTCGGAGAAAACTTAGGGTCCATTGACATCTCAGAGAGGTTCTGTATATGAAGTAATAATATCAAATCCAGAGATTAAATTTGTCAGGTGTACAATAGTTAAGCTTGCCACCTTTGTGGCAGAGCTTGAACATGTGCATGATTGTGCAAATTATGGGGAGTTTTACAATGACATACCACACGTTAAAGAAAATGCACTGGCAGGAGAGGAGATTCTCTTTATTGATGGCTCTTTGAAAATTGATCAGACAAGTGGAGAAAGGCATTCTGGCGCAGCTGTAGTGAGGCATAGAGTGAACAGAGAATTTGGGGTGGTAGTAAGTGCAAGACTACTGTCGCACTTTTCAGTGCAAGCAGCAGAATTGGTAGAGATTATTGTCGCGCTTGAGAAACACGAAGAGCAGGAGGTGATGGTGTACTTTGACTCCACCTATGTGACAGGGCTAGCACATTGGAAGAGGAGGAGTTACCTCTGTGCGGTTGGCACTCCAGTGCAGCACACATCTTTATTGGACAGGCTTATTATGGCACTAGAACTCCCAGCAGCCATAACAATAGTTAAATAGCAGAACTGTTAGGGAGAATTCTCACCCAAGTGCTACATTTCCTCTACCTTAGAGCCCTCCAGCTCTTTTGCTATATTTTGGGACTTTGAACTTTTCATTTTCAATGTGTTTTACTCTTGTGTTCTTTGGTTATGGAGTTTTAGGTAACCCCACAGGAATCATCTTTTTATTTTTTTATTTTGTTTTATTTCTGTTTAGTGCTTACACACCTTTACAAATTCTTAAAAATAGTTTTTACATAAAAAAAGAATTATACATTTTTACAACACAATACATATTATGACAAAAAAAGAAAAAAACTGCTTTTCTAAAACAGTATGCACAACTATTTCTACTTAACAAAAAAATATACAAACAAAATAAATGACAGTTAAAAAAACAATCATCATAAAAAGAATAAAACATAAGACATTCCTTGCTCGCATAACATCTTAATAAAACTCTTATAAACACAAGATGAAACTTTCCCAGGTTATACATACAGCAACTGAGATTGTGAGAGTCTTCTATTTCTTTATAGTTTACAAGAAGATAAAACGATAGAAGCATCTAATTCGGCTTCAATATGACGTAAGAAACGGACAGTAGCTAGAATTACGGCATTGCTCCTGCCCTACATGCATCCCATCCAAATGAGATTTATAGCTGGAGCTGTGTTCGTATTCTTAAAATCTTTCAACATATGCAGTCTGATTTTCTCAAAATGTGGACAGAAAAGAAAGAGATGTTTTGTGGTTTTGTTGGCATCTATACAACAACAGAACCGACATATCGTATCATGAATAAACTTGTCATTAGAAAACCAATGCTTGGTCCGCATATTTGTGTGCAATAAATCAAAACGAAATCTCATGTATCTTTTACATGATTTATTACAGGGAAATAAGGTCAAGTATGAAAGAGGAGCATATTTAGCGTGTCTAAATTGCGCATACTCATAAAAAGAAGCATACGCAGAAATTAGATCAGAAGTAGCAGCCCAATCATTCAAAAAATGTCTTTTTTTGGCAAGACCCATCTGCAATTTGCGGTCATCAGGCTGCAAATTAATCTGTTCCAATAAATTGAGCATACGTTTTTGAAAATGCACAATTGAGACAGGCTGAGACTTGGCAAGCATTATGGAAAAATCCTCATAGAGCGCATTCAAAGGAGGAAATAGGATTTTTGTAAAGTTAGTAAGCAGTCTCCAATTGAATCGAGAGGCCAAAGAATTAAGCCAGAGTTAATGCCTCACCATCGCATTTGGAAGATAATTGGGAAGACCAAGCGTGGCTTTCCAGATTTTACCTTGAAACTTATTTAAATAGGTGTCAATTAAATAGGTGTCAATTTCAACAAGGCATACATCTAGTCCATAAAAATTCAATAAGAGGTGTTAGGGAGAATTTATAATATTTAAAATATATGAGTTTGATTTGTCCCTTAAGTGGCAGTACTTTTTCAGTAAAAGAAGCCTGCCATTTCATGAGTCAGTGTTATTTGACAAGTTATAACACAAATATGTTAAATTTTGAACAAGATTGATTTTGTTTTCATTAATTGACCATCTTTTTTTTATTTTTTTATTTTATTGGTTTGGTTAATAGAATCAACCTTTCAAATATTTTCACCATATTAAACTACAATATTACAAATAGTGCACTTGAACTTGATATTACATTTCATTGATGGTTACAGATAGAATTGTGCAAAAACAACAATCGAAATAAGTGGTTTCAGCAAGGTAAAAAAAGATCTAATGATCTATGGCAGCACGTTTTAGATTACAACAATACTTTTCTCTCGCTAATAGCATTCATCGGGAAACACAGCATCCAAAAATTGTACAGTGGCTATCTTTATAAATAGTTTAGATGATGTGAAAATATACTGCCACATATCCTTGTGTATATACTTATTTTGTTCATCAAGATGATGTTTAAAGTACAATTTACGAATAGTTTTCAGTTGAGGACAGTACACCATAAAATGTTCTAAAGTCTCTTTTTGATCAAGGGTTTTGCAAAAGCGACAGTAATTGTCAGACTACGAGAAAGGACATCTAAAGTTGGCCACAGGTTCAGACGGAAGCGAAGAAGCTTCTGTCGTAGTTTTAGACATGGGAATTTGATCAAATCATCTGCCATGATTCTGTAGCGCTTGTGACCAAATAAGTTTCGTTTGAGGTCCTCATAGTTTAAACAACGATTTTGGTTAACACACCAGTCATTTTGTTGGATTTTCTTTTTTGCACTGCCTTCATTAGATAAAAGAAGCTCCAATGAGATTGATGCGTCAGCTAGTGCATTTAGAGTTAAACCGCACCATTTTTGAGAAAATATTTGGTTTCTATTTAACAAATGGGAGTCCACTTTGCCTAGAATATCTGTGCGGTTAAGGGAAAGAAGACATTTTCGAAAGAATGCACAATATTTCCACGTGACATATGAAGACATAGAGAGGGAGCCCAATTCAAAACGAATCAATGGTAATGGAGTACATGACGGTAGATGCAAGACTTGCTTCCAAAAGGAAGATTCTAATCTGTCCCACCAAAGTTCATTTTTTGGGGATTGTGCTTCCGACCCAAATGTTAAGATTGGAAGGACATTGCATATATAAAGTTAGTACGTGTTTTATTGTAAATTTTCCATATTTGTCCATTAGTAATTTCGACTGGGCAACTAAAGATCGTAATTTGCCCTTGGTCTCTGTATCTTGACCTGGGTTTGCAAGAGTATCAGTGATTAATATACCCAGGTATTTATAAGTAGGTATCTTGACAAGGGCAATGTCATGCAATTTCCATATGAAAGGTTTTACTTTGGCTCCTGAGTGCCATTTGATGACCATTATTTGCGTTTTATTTGTGTTTATTTTTAAGTGTTTTTTATCCACATAGTACTCCAAACTATCTAAGAGCTTTTTTAGGCCACTTTGAGTTTTTGAAATGAGAATCAGATAATCTGCATAAAAAAGATATGGAATTTTGAATGGGCCCATAGTAGGTGAATCACTGCTAATCTGCTTTAGAGCAATACTCAGATCAAAAATGAAAAAATTGAATATAGAGGAAGCTAAAATGCACCCTTTTTTCAATCCTCTAAATGTTTTGAATTTTGCTGTCATGTCACCTCCTAAAGCAAGTCATACCTGCATGGTGGTGTTCGTGTGAAGTAAAACTATTAAAGAAATCAGAGAAGGTGGAAAATCGTATTTAACTAGTTTGGTGTATAAAAGAGATCTGTCAACTGAATCAAAGGCGACCTTGAAGTCAACGAAGGCCAAAAACAAAGTTTGTCTTCGAGTGGCATACTCAGAGAGAAGTATATTTAAAGTGATGATATTGGGAATAGTGCCTACTTTTGCTACAAAGCCCTCCTGAAAGGAGTCATTAAGTTGAGCCTGCATTGTCCACTTATGAAACTCTCTCAAAATCAAACGAGAACAGATCTTCCCGGGGGCGTCCAATAGCACTATCGGTCTATAACAGGATGGGTCCTTCCTGTTCCCTTTTTTAAAAATGGGTATGTGTCCAGGATGGTGGAAGAGTTTGCGTTTTAATGATCATGGTGAAAATTTGAGAAACAGAATTTGCGCCCATATTTCTGGGTTTTCTTTCAACATTTTGTTAGATAGTCCATCTGGGCCACAGGCACCAGAGCGGCTAGCTTTCTTGATAAATAAACGAATGTCATCCAGATCAAAAATTAGGTGGAAATTTGTCCAGCAATTGGTGGATGTTAAAGCAAACCCTCCATCTGGGACATTATATAAGGCTGAGAAGTAGGTAATCCAGTCAGCCTCAGAGACTTCATTAGCTTGGACTATTGCCTGTGGCCCGGTGGTGGTTTGATTGAGAAGTGACCAGGTGTTGGCAATGTTCTGACTTTGAATGGTGGCCAATAGCAATTGACTATCGGTGTGAAATAATTTGGCACGTCTAAATTTGATCCAATTTCTGTACTTGGTTTTGACGCTTGACAGCTGGGAACATTGTATGCTAGCAGGTAGTTTCATCGCTTCCCTCTTTTGAAGTCTGAATAAATTCTTTCGATTTCTGACTTCAAGATCGAAAATATGCAGTGAGGGGGATCGAAACTTGCATTTAGACGTGGTACGGGGTAATGAGGGGCGGATGGATTGAATCATGTCGAAATAACAGATGTTAGAGTTACCTGAGTTAAGGTGGTATTTTTTAACTTCACGATCCAGTTGTGCATGAAGACAATCCAAAGCTTTCCCCGTCCATCTTAATTTATTACCTGCATTGTTAGTAATAAGTTGGGTGTGATGAAATGTATCTCTCTGCATGTTTGAGTCACTATACAACACCCATTTAGCAGTTAATTGATTGTGATCACTTAGGTTAGAGCTTACAATTTGAAAGTCTGTTACATCAGAAAAAAAATTGAGGTTCATGTACATATAGTCAATGATGGAAGAAGACTTCCCTCTGTGCCACGTCGCCCCGGGGGGATATTGGATTTGAATGCTCCAGTTAGTCTGTAAAAATTATGATGTTTCACAAATTGAGTCCATTTTTTAGTTCGAGTTTGATTGTTTTTGTTGCTACTAGTTATACAATCAAGATTTAAATCGCCCGCAATCACAAATTTGTGCACCGTTTTGTCTAAAATAATGATGTTAATCATATCACTGAAAGTATCTAAGAAGCATTCATCTGTTATCCCCACCGGGTTCCAATATACATTTATAATGGCTTACGATGAGGCAACCAATTTGAGATGTGACATTTGAATAAAGGGATTGGGTGAAGACCAAGGAGTGAGATTGGTATTAATATTGGCTTGTATAGCTGTCAATAACCCACCAAATGGTCTACCACAAGAGCCCTTATTTGCCGCGTTTATTAGGACATCATGTGCGTCCCAAATCGGCGTGGCGGTTAACCAAGTTTCTTGCAACAAAATCAAATTATATTTGCTTAAGGAGCTAACATCATTATTCAGAAGATGAGCGAAGCCCCTCGAATACCAACTCAATAGCGTGAACTCACTTGATATCAAAACTTGATCTAGTTACTGCTGGTGCTTTGTGTCAATTGGGGGTCTAGGATCTCTATGACCACACGAGAGTCTTTCATAGGTGAAATGTTTGGTCTGACTGAGAGGGTGTTGCTGTTGAGGAACCTTTGCATTAACATTAGGTTCCAATAGAACTTCAAAACCAAGGTCAAACAGAGCCCTTCTTGCTAACCATATGGCGTTCTGGATAACTCGAGATTGCATCCAGAGTCTCATTGTGTGCAAATTGGGTTTCTCAAAAAAGTCCACCAGAGTTAGATCATCCGAACTAATGTCTTCTAGTGCCGAAACGTCTGCAAAGATATTCAAAATAGAATTTCGATTTAGTACAAATTGTTTGTACGGCAAGGATCTGCACTTTAGTACTAGACAGAAATTGGCCAGGCGTTTTTGTGCAATTTGTCTGGTGGTAGATTTTTTGTTGCTGACCAATGGTATGGGAGGTGAAGTTTTGAAATCTTGGGATATGGCGGCTTTTAGTAAATTGAGTAGTTCGGGGGCAATTTCGGCCAAGAGAGATTGATTGTGATTACTAGATTGGGCTTTGGGCGGGAGGCATGAACCAAGACAGTACTTATTGAATGATGTCTTATGCTCACAGGGAGTGGACAACGGGCCGCTCATGGTGTGAGATTCTTGGTTGGCCAAGGCCAATGGGTGCTTGTTCTGTGCCATTTCGGTCAAAGAGAAAGACCTAAAGTCAGCAACACTCTGACCTGACATATAGGCATCAACAGCCGGTCGAATTTCCATTCGATGCAGCTCAGATGAGGGATTAGAGGATAGAGGATTCGAGATGATTACTGGCTTCTTTAAAGGAGCAGGCTTTGGAGGTTTGGAAGCATCGATTGATGCGACCAAAGCATCCAGGGGAGCATAGGGAGGTATAACTGACGCACTCACTTGGTTGATAGCCGGAGAGGAGGTTGACGTGCGCAACAGAGCCATTTGCTGATATTTTTCTGACACTGCCAAAGAAGCAATGAAAGCATTTTTTTGGCAGAAAAATTTGACGGATAAACTTTTTAGTTTTCGATGAGTTATCTTGCTTGACAGCTGCCTGATTTTTAGTTTTCTTTGTTTTTTTCCCACCATTCAGTAAGGAGGGGCCCTTGCCACCATCTGTCTGCGCTTTGTCACCAAAAAAATCATAGGGGACATTCGCTGCCAGCGAGGGCCCAGGACCAGCCAGAGTGACAGCTTGCCCTTGTGCAGAAGCACAAGGAGAAGCTATAGCATCGCAAATAATGCCTTCAATGAATGGAACTTCCGCTTTTGGGAAGGACGTGGCCGGAGTAGTATGCCTAATGTGATTGCTCGCAGAGGCATGTGAAATGAAAGAAGTCTGTGTACCTAGAGAGACTTTCGTCACTGAAGGAGTGTTTCTTAAGTCACTGGGGTTAGATTCACAGACAAATATATGAAATAAGATGGGAACATTCTCTTGCCATGCTAATATCCTGTCCAACTTTTGAGTTGCTCAAAGGATTTGCCTGTCCAGGAATCAAAAAGTTTAATTAAAGTTTGCAACGAGAGATGCATAGCAGATAGTGTCAAAATCACCAAATTATTGTTTGCCATTTCTGAATCTGCCTTGCATGGTAAAACTGGAGACTGTGCACATTGCCGAGCAGTAGGGGCAAGGTATGAAGCATCAATAGCAGAACAATTGGACTCACTGTCTGAAAACATGATTGGAGATTCAGACAGACGTTGAGAGGCACCTTCAGGAAATAAATGTGAAGAAAGATCTCCATCACTCATGTTCAAGTTGGTAGTGACACTTTTTGTGGGAGCGCAGGGTGTAAACTCTGTCACAGACTGAACTGGGGCAGATGGGGGCATATTATGTAACATCATGCTGTCATAGAGCGAAACATTGTGAACGTGCCCAGTTTGTATAGGGGTAGCAGTTTTACTTACTGCTGTTGTGCTTTTGGTATCATTAGGCATAGAAACGAGAACCTTCAAATGTGTGGGGGTTTGTTCAGGGGCTGCTCGAATTATAAGAGGGGGCCTTGAAGAATCTGACATGGGCCACTTAGTGATGTCTTTACAAAATTGTCGGATGTCTGGCAAAGGGGGCCCCTTGCGACCAACCTTGCGACCTTTGCGTGTTCTACTGGCAATCGGCGTAGAGCAAAGAGTCAAGGGTGGTTGTTTCTGTGCAATCAGTACGATGGAATTTCGTGAGCACGAATTGCGCCCAGCTTGTATCTTTGGAGGCAACCCCGTTTTTAATGAGGGGAGCCGCGACTGCATTATGCAGATAACAATGTAAAATAAGCTTTAGACGTAGATAGAGGTGCAGAAAATATGATAAGTCCAAAATGCACTTAAGAGAGCTTAACTGAGTAGCAGCAGCGGAGTTAATGCTTTAGGCAAAACATAGGCTACCCACCCTGCTCACCAGTAGTCAAAAGTTCTACTATTACACAGTCGGGATTGGAGAGGATTCTGGTACTGGGTTGCCGACTGCTCAGCACATTGCGCCCTCAGCCGCACAACAGCCAGTGGGCTTGGCGCCACAAGGGTGCTTGCAGCTGTGTTAAATGCAGTTCCAAGGTCACGTGATCCGTCATGTGGGCGCTGTCGGGCTCCGCCTCCTCCTGAAGGCGAGTGCGAGCGTTTTCCAGCAAGAGCCCCCTGTTGCTCGCAGTGCTGGCAAATGTAAAGTCAGCCTTCAGAGAAACAAACGTTCGCTTTGCGATACACTCCTTAATGAGGATGTATGACCATTTACACCATTTTTTGCGGGAGGAAAAGATTAGAATATTAGACTTTAGGGGGTTAACAGAAAGATTATTTTGGTTACAATAGAAAAAAAACTCTCGAGCCTATTTTGAAAACCTGATTGTGTATGATCAAACAGAAGGACATTGTCCACATAAGCCAACCAAGAAATATGTGAGGTACCCAGGTGAGCCGCATTTGATTTTAATGAGTCACAGATGTGATCGATGTCAGCGAGGTAAAGACTGAACAATACCACAGCAAGGTTACACCCTTGTTTGACATTGATCGCAGTGAGAATTGCATCAGTCAGCATGCCTTCATGAGTAATCCGCACCTTGAAGTTGGTATTGTGGTGGAGCAAAGCAATGAGTGCAACTAAATATGGTGGGAATTTGTAATCAAACTTTTTCTGCCAAATCAGACCTCTTACTACACTGTCAAATGCTGACGAAAGATCTAAAGAGGATATAAAAATAGGACCATTGGCAGAGTGATGAGACGACAAAATGAGGTGAGCTAAGATACTTGCATTTAATTGTGTCTCCATTGATTTTCAAAAACCCACTTGTGCTTTACAAAGAGTAGAGTTTGCCCTAATGAAGGTTTCTACTTCACTCAGGATTAATAAGGCAAACATCTTTGCGGCAACATCGATTAACGCAATCGGACGAAAATTATTGGGGTTGTTAAGAGGACCTTTTTTATCTAATTGAATAATAATAAAGGTTAGCCACGAAACAGGAATTCTTTTGGATCTAAAGATGGAATGAAAAAGTTCCAAGAAGATTTTTGCCCGGAATTGTGTATCATCCTTAATAACGCATGGTGGAAGACCGTCCGGGCCTGCACATTTAGAGGGTTTTAGCTTATGAATAGCGTGGACAATATCTGTGTATGACCATGGACACAAATCAGGAATATGATGAAGTACAGAAGAAACATCAAAGGAAATAAAGGATGGAGGGAGAGAATATTTGTTCTTCAAAAAGGTAAACCAAGTAGAGCCGTCAATAGAGGAATCGTTTTCAAATGTCTTTGGTGTTATGTTTAGACAGATTAAGCACCATTTTTTGATTGAATTCTAACAATATCTGATAGCGCATTCTTTTCATTTCTGATTTATAACGCAAAATAATGTATTTTTTGGCATGAATGTATACATCTAAACATCTAAATCTAAACTCTGTATACTCTTTTTTAACATTCGGAGCTCATCATATTTTCTTTGTCTTAAGCGAGCTATGGAAATTGAGAGGTGTAGAGAGAGGCAAAGCAGCTCTAGCAGAGAGTGCAATGATGCTAAAATGAGATTTTATCATTTGTAAGTTCCATTGCATGATCTTCTCTGAGAAATTCCCATAGGTCATGATTGACTAGAAACATTAGTCTTCTCCATGTCGCAGCATTCCAATTAATGGAAAGCATAAAGGGATCTACTTGTAAAAGAGACAAAGCTGTAGATGACGAAAACTCCTTAAAAAACAATCTCAAAGATGAACAAATGGGCAACCAAGCCGAGAATTGGGAGTCACCATTGGCAGAAGGAGCCCCCGATAAACTCCTTGATGCAGCAATGTAGTCAATGGTGGAATATACTGACCCTCTCTGCTATGTATAAAAGGTTAAAGGAGTGTTAGGAAGCAATGCATGAATATCCCACTCTTTCAAAAAACAAGTCCAAGAGTGCCCATGCGAAAATAAAAGCTTGTTATTTGCAGACAAGATGGGTATAGAAACAAGCAGTGACGAAGGGTAAAGTGTGGCGTTAAAGTCACCACCAATTATAATTTCAGCATTTTGACTACGGATAAATGCTTTAAAAAGAGCAGTGTTCAGTGCTTGAATAGCCTGAGTAATAGATAAGGAAATATGATTCCAATAGAGAGAAATAAGTATCAGATTTCTGCATTATTGTATATCAAGACCCAATTCTATAATTAGGAACAAGTTAGACGCGTAGGTATGTTTAACTAAGAATTGCATATTGTTGTTGATTAAAATTGCCAAACCCCCTGTAGGTCTACCTGCATTCTTCTGCTCCACCGGATGAGTAATGGAAGTAAAACCATCGAACTGCACATCAATCAAACACATAGTTTCTTGGATGAGCAAGACAGAGGGAGTGACTTGAGAGGCATACATCGACAGCCATTTGCAGAGATGTTTTATCTTGCAACAATTCCAAGAAAAAAGTGCAGAGATCACTCAATTATGAGGAACTACAGGTTGTGCGTTGGCTGCTGCGGCTGCCTTTATTAAGGGTTCAAGCCACGTTAACCCATTGAGTGCTTTGTTTAGCGATGCCAGTTGTTCTATCATAAGGTTGTTATTGACACCTTTACGAGATGCAGTGTCTTGTGCACCTTCAAGCTCAGCTGTGATTAAGGGGTTGAATGTCCAAGCTTCCTCCAGAGAAGGGAAAGCCTGCATCTCTAACCCCACGAGAGCCAAGTCAGTTTTGAAATCCCAGAGCAATTTTGCAATTATCGGAGATTGAACTTTACATAGCATCCGATTATTGTCATAGTTAGAGAGCCTAAACCATTCCACGTCATGAGTAACAAGATTACACAGAGATGGGATTTTATACAAGGCAATCATTAGAAAAGATTGATTTATATGTGCCAAACCATTAAGGTTCGGATCGCTAGTCCAGCCAATGGTAATTTTCATCTCGTTGGAAATTTCAAGAAAGGACATAAGAGTTGTGTTAGAAATTACCAAAGGAAAAGGAGATGGTTCAACACCAGAAGGAATCCCAGTTTTGGCATTACTCAGATCTTGAGACGCAATGGCGTGAGGCTCCCGAGGCTGCTCATGCACAGGTAAGGGATCTTTGTGAGTCTGTTTGATCACTTGTTCCATTGGTGTTTGAGAAGCAACAGCGATACATTCATTGGCAGAAGATTGAGGCGCTGAAGGTACAGGTGGAATATGAGCAAAGACATGGGGGAGTAAAGGGAAAACCACAGGGAAGGCCTGATTTACAATGCAAGATTCATCAGTTTGCATCACCATAGAGGTTTTTTTGTTGGCTACTGCAGGGAAGTATGTGCCCATGTTAGCTTGCACTAGAGTAGCTTGGATCTCACTTTCATGTTTTACAGAGAAAGAGGACTGCACTTGGGCTGTACATGACTCATTGCATGTTCTGTTGGTATGTAAAGCAGAAGAAGAAGTACCATTGTTGGAGGGCCTAATTAAGCAATGATCTTCTTTTGGTTTAATTTGAAGAACCTTCTTACTTTTGTCTTTCAATTGACTAAGGTTCAGGATTTGTTCTTTAGGTGCAGAATTGCCATCTTTTTCTGTGTCAATCTTCTACGTTTTTAGTTTTACAGTAGATTGAACTCGATGTCTTCTTTTTACTGCTTTTTGATGGGCTTTTTTTGTTTTACGTGACATATGATAGAAATGTAATGATGACTCTTCTTTAACAATAGAATTTACATTTGATGCTTCATCAGCCTGCTCCTGGTCCAAAATGTCAGTAATAGCAGAAGGGCTGTCAGGTGAGTTTTCATAAGGAACAGTTTCATGAATTACAGAAGGCTCTTCTAAGAGAGAATGTGGTACAAGGTTTGCATTATATAGTATTTGTTCCACCTGCAAGAGTCTTTCATGCAGTAATTTAGCTAGAGCTATGAAATGTATGGGCGAAGACAGAGGTAACTTATCTACCAAGGTATTGGATTTAAGAAAGACATTAGCAAAAGTAGTAAGTATTCCATTTGCTAGAAGAAGGTCATCTGAAGTACCAATAGATGAGGAGACAACCTGAGAAGCTTGTTTTACTAATTCCTTTTGTAATAACAGAACAGATCTTTCTCGACAAGCTAAATTAAATTTATGACATGCTTCTTCAGCAAGAATGAAGCCTTCCAATTTTGAGAGTTTTTCAGTGTTAGTCAAAATAATCTCTTTCATATTCTTTAATACAGTGTGAGTGAATTCATGCCCTCTATCCAGAAGATTGAGGATTTGCGTCAATACAGGAACATATTGAAACTCTTGTTCTAATAAATGTTGGGAATCCTCATCTTGAGGAATAGAGGACACAGGAGATTGTGGCAAATGTAACACTGGCGAGGTATCATTGATAGGACCTTCTTATAGGGACCGAGCTCATGGGTGGGCGATTGTAAGTTAGCATGTGGTGCAGATAAGTCCATTGATGGAGAACTTGCAGACATCGGAGGTGGGGAAAATGAACAGAGTGGAACAGTTATGTTAGAGGATAGACACTTGCTGGAATATGTTGATAATGCAGCTTTGTGAAAATGTACTTGTTCCTGAAAGGTTCCTGAGCTCGATACAGGGGTAGAAGGACCAACGAAAGGCTTATCTGTGTATTTATATCTGCCATCACCACAGGCCCGAGCATGGAGGTATCTGATATTGGAACAAAAGCATCGTCTTGTGGTGCCATCTCAAGTGCATGAGTGGATTTTGCATAATCTACCCCTGGTAATGACATGTGTGCCTCATATTTGTTTGCATCCTTTAAAGAAAACTGCAAATTTAAGTTTGATAATTTCTGCTCCTCCTGTGTCAGTGCTGAAGATGAATTTACTTGTGGAGAATTTTTCAAGTTAACAGCTGTATCACTTCTATTAAGTGGAACATTGTTCTGATATGACACAGAAAGGAGCAAGTGTTTCCCACTTAAAGACATCTTATTGGTGTGGTCAAAAGGGCCATCGCATCTGTTTACAGTTTCTTTACTGGATATTTCATGAAAGCGTTTCCCGCTCCTAAGCGTGATCTCCAAAATATGGCTGCTATGACAAGTGAATCATAAGTGTTGGGATGCGTGGATTAACCTCACTCCACCTAATGGGTAAAAGTAAAATATACGGTACCTGAATGTTATATACGCCTCTGGGGGAGCAACAACTTTCCCAATGGCAGTCATAACGATTAGGCTTGGAATAGCTAAATAAACAATTATAGCACACTAGCCATTGCAATTGCAAATACTGCCTGTATGCACCATGGTAAGATGTTCCGCAGCGTCAGGGGAAACCTACTTGTGGCGCCTCAGAAACAAAACATCAGCAACGGACCGACACATCTGTACCTAAGGGTAAGTGCAACCTACCACTAAAGTACAAATAATCAAACAATTACACGTATTTGTGTGCAGTATTCTAGAGGATTTTTTTTGTTTGTTTACATTGAGGTACCTTATGTAATAGCAAGCTCTCAGACCCCTCACCTCCTCGCCGAACAGCCAAACAGCCAAACAGCCACTTTTGATGGCACTTTGGATGCGCGCATGTGATGCGCGTGTACCGCTGTTAATAAGGAAGTGATGCTCTGCTGGGGCCGGGCTGCCGCGGGCTTGGAGGGAGGAGCTGTAGATGAGAAAGCAAAACTTTAGGGAACTTTAAAGAAGTTAATGGCACTCGTAATGGTTACCAACAAATCCACGGAAAACCAGTGGTCTAATGAATGAAAAGTCCCAAATGTCAGATATCAATTACTTGTCAAGATGAAATAAAGAAGTCTCTGGGACAGCAACAAACAAGCTTGTCTGACTATGATCTCTTCACATATCGATCAGATGTTAACTGTGGGTTTTTTAATGAAAACCTGAGTAACTTTAACATCAGTCAATCAGAGGCAAAATTAAAGACTTAAAAGACATCAATGGGACTTGGAAATCCAAAAATAATACAAATCCTGCGACTTCTGGGGCACAGATTGAGGATTTCTTAATGGATGATACACCTCTTTCCCAATCCGTGTTGGAGGAGTTTGTTAGGCTCGCCAAGATAGTGGAGGAGCAACGTTACGAGATACTTGAAGAAATACGTTCAAAGTACACTGCAAAAAATATGGTTACGATATCACTGTAAAGTGATATACATGTTATACAAGAATGGATCACCATATGTAGAGTTATTATCAGTGCATATAGACCCACATTACCAAATTACACTGAATGCAAGCAGATATCCAAGGCCAAACAATACTGATGTGTTATTATACAGCACTTACGTATAAGCGCTTACTATAGAACAAATATACATACAATTACACCCAAACTGTGTTGGTACTCATTTATCAACCTTAGCTGGATAGAAGGCTGAGTTGACCTTGCAGGATATCGAACCTCCAACCTGCAGATGACACACACATTGCAGTAGTGAGCCCTCTACCCACCGAGCTATCCTACTGGCTATAGCTATCAGAAAAGCAGCCACTCCAGAAACAAAGAGCAACATGCTGCTGGCCAGAGCCCAGGAGCCTCAATTTTAAAAACAAGTTTTTATTTTTTAGGGGTCGCAAGGGAGACCTCAGGGTTCACAGGTACGACACCTGACCACCCCTAAATGACATGCCTCCATCTGAAGGACTTGATATTGTTGAACCAGAACTGTGAACATTGTGCTGTAGATGCCCAGGAGTGTCCTGTGGTCAGAAGTTCCCCCTTGTCCCATGATTCAAAAGTGGGGAAGGGAGACCCAGCCATACAATCCTGACTTATCTTTTTGTGAACACTTCTTTCTTTTCTGGTGAACATTATCCCACACTTTTTTAGTAATTTAGTAGTAAGGATTGGCAGTATTTTATTTTAGTATAGGCACTTTTTATTTGACAAGACACCACTAGGACTGCCTTATTATTATTTGATGGTTGTAGCTTGCTCCCATCTTAGATTTATGTTTAGATTAGGTGTTTATCTCACCAATTATAAAGTTCACTAAACACCCTTGAACTGTGATCATTTATTTATTTGTAGAGTGTGCAGCAGCCCGAAGGTGCTTGTTACAGACAGAATGCTTAGTTACTGGCAGAGGAACAGTAGCAGTTATGCATTACAAGCTTTTAACAGGAGTAAAAGACATACAGTGGGATAGATGAAAAGGCACGTTTTGATTTTTTTCAGGAAGGCAAGGAGAGAGTTTTCTGCTCGGATCTCTGTGGGTAGAGCGTTCCAGAACTTGGCGGCTATGTAAGGGAAGCCTAGTCCTCCAGCTTAAGCTCTGGTGATGAATGGAATGTGTAGTTGGTTGGTGTAGTAAGTCCTAGTGGGTCGTGTAGAGTAGGATTTGGTTATAATCTCTGCATGGTATGATGGTGCTGTAAGTTTGAGACATTTGTGGGTGAGAGTGAGCATCTTAAATGTGATGCGCTCCTTAACTGGGAGCCAGTGAGCTTCCTGTCTGGCAAGGGAAATGTGTTCCCTTTTGGGAAGGCTCAGTGCAGCTCTTAGGGCATTGTTTTGCATGACTTGGAGTCTGTTTAGGGTTTGTGTAGATGTACCTGCTATATAATAGTCTAGTTCTGAGCCAATGGTGGCTCTAGCTATCGATAGACAGTTTGGCTTGGATAGGTATTGTTTAATTGCGTTGATGAGTTTAGTGGTGTGAGCTGAAGTGGAGGTGATGGCACTGACCTGTCTAGTCATAAATAGTGTGGAATCTATGTAGACACCTAGGGTCTTGACAGATGTGGAGACAGGGATGATCGTATTATCAATGGTGAATTTGGAGTACAGTTTTTCTAGTTTGGCTAGTGTCGTTTTTTGCCCTAGTATGATGATTTTGGTCTTCTCCCCATTAAGGCTGAGGCCATTGGCTGCCATCCAGGCTTGAATAGTGGTGTCTATAGAGTGAAGTGCTTGGGTGTCTGTGTTGTAGGAGCCGGTGAGAGGTAGGAGTACCTGATTATCATCAGCGTGGTTGGTATATGTGATACCTAGGGCGTCAAGCTTGTCCAAGAGGGGCTTCATGAACAAATTGTACAGTGTGGGTGCTGTGCAGGAGCCTTGTGGGACTCCGCAGTGGATAGTGGCGGGGGCTGCATTGGCTATGTTGGAAATACTTTCATTGCCCTGCCTTCCAAGAAGGAGGTGATCCAGAGAGCTGCTTCATTGGAGAAGTTAGCTGATTGGGTGAGTTGTGAGGTAATTGTTTTATGACCGACCAAATCAAAAGCTGCCGAATGGTCAAGAGTAGTAGGATGGCTGGATTACTTGTGTTCATGATTTGAGTGATCTGATTTTTGAGGTTCACCAGGGCTGTTTGGGTGCCGTGACCTTTTTGGAACCCAGATTGCTTGGTCCCGAGAATAGAGTGAGATTCAAGAAAGTGTTGGATTTGGCAGTGGGCAGCTTTATCCAAGATCTTGAGGAGGAATGGCACAGTGGTTATGGGACGATAATCGTTGGGCTGTGCAGGGTCTAGTGTGGGCTTTTTCAGAAGGGGGCGTACCCATGCTTTAAGGCTAGAGGATGGTTGCTGTTATGAAGGACGCATTAATAAAGGCTGTCAGAAGCGGGGCAAGGAGGTCTGCGCAGTCCTTTATGAGCTTGGGTGGACAGATGTCTCCTTTGCACATGGAAGGTTTAAGGTTATTGAGGAGGCTGATTACTTTGGGTTCAGTGATGTCTCTAAAAGAGAAGAGAGGTTTGGTAGTGTTTGGTGGGGGTGGGGTGGGGTCAGGTAGTATGGGCCCATCATAGTGAGGTAGGGCTTTGTAGTGGTCAGGAATTTTTTAAGGAGTTCAATTTTGTTGAACATGGCAGATTGTATACTAGCACACCATGCTTCATCTGTGTAGATCTCCTCTGGATTGTTTGGAGGAGAGATGAGTTCATTGAAGATAGCGAACATTTCCTTTGATTGGGAGTTGGCATTGGAGATTCGGACATCGAAGGTGTTTGCTTTGGCTTTGGTGATAGCATCTTTATATTGGGGATTAAAGATGAGGTTAAAGCAGTTCTTAGTGTTGTCGCTGGGGTAGGTTTACCAGTTTTTCAGAGCCTCCCTTTTGAGGGAGCATAATCACTGCAGTTCTTCAGTGAACCAGGACTCAGTGTGTAGTGAATTTCTTTCCTTTTTGCATTCAAGTGGTGCTATGGAATTGATAGCTATAGAAAGGGTATCTTTGTATACGTCCACTAGGGTGTTAGGATCGTTGGAGAAAGGGGGGGGGGGCTAGTGCTGGGATGTAGAGTTAGGGTCATAGGTTATCCTGTGTGAGTGTTTTAGAGCTTCTTACTTGAGCAGTGGGGGCCGGTGTGTTCGATGTGATAGTGGTGAGACAATTGTGGTCTGCAACCCAATCAAGGGTAGAGCCTTTGGAGTGTGTAGGGCTTGAGACTTTTTGAGCATCTTTATATTGGGGATTAAAGATGAGGTTAAAGCAGTTCTTAGTGTTGTCGCTGGGGTAGGTTTGCCAGTTTTTCAGAGCCTCCCTTTTGAGGGAGCATAATCACTGCAGTTCTTCAGTGAACCAGGACTCAGTGTGTAGTGAATTTCTTTCCTTTTTGCATTCAAGTGGTGCTATGGAATTGATAGCTATAGAAAGGGTATCTTTGTATACGTCCGCTAGGGTGTTAGGATCGTTGGAGAAAGGAGGGGGGGGCTAGTGCTGGGATGTAGAGTTAGGGTCATAGGTTATCCTGTGTGAGTGTTTTAGAGCTTCTTACTTGAGCAGTGGGAGCTGGTGTGTTCGATGTGATAGTGGTGAGACAATTGTGGTCTGCAACCCAATCAAGGGTACAGCCTTTGGAGTGTGTAGGGCTTGAGACTTTTTGTGTGAATCCTAGATCATTGAGCTCTTTGTAGAGAGTGGCGGCGGCTTTGTCATTGGAGTGATTAAATCCTAAGTTTAGGTCTCCAAGAAGAAAGGTCTTAGTAGAGTCTTTGATGTTATCGCTAAGTAGATGGATGAGGTGTCCCTAGAAGTCTGATTGGAGGCCAGGGCGGCGATATAGTATGTGTATGTTGGAGGTGTTATTAGGGGACAGTGCAAGCTTGACAGATAGGATGTTGGAGTTTCTATCCCATGAATGACTAACTGTTCTAATGGCGAGGGCTTCTTTAAAGATGAGGGATACTCCTCCTCCTATGCGACCTGGTCTGTCTTGTCTGAAGATGGTGTAGTCAGGAGGGAGTGCAAGAGCGACAGTGGGGCCGGATGCTTCATGTAGCCATGTTTCGGTGATGGTCAATAGGTTGAGGTTATGGTTGGAAAGGAGGTTGTGTATTTCTAGGGCGTGTGCTGGGATTGAGCGAACGTTGAGGAGGGCACATTTAATGTGTGGTGTGGGTGCGTTTTTGGACTTGATGCTGGCATGGAAGCTGCCTGTGTCAGGTGAATTGTGTGGCGTGGGTGTGTTTTTGTATGCAAGTATGTACGATATGTGAGGTGCAATTGTGGATGGAACGGGAGCCTATGCGAATATTATGGTGTGATCTGGACGTGGGAAGGTAGCTGAGATATAATGGATGAGTTCTGGCTTTAAGTCTGTTGTGTGTGGAGGATAGAGGACATTAGGTAACTATATGTGAGCATAGAGGTTGTTGAGTGGTGATGAAAGTGGACATGATGGCATGTTAGTGGGCTGCGGGAATGGAGTGGTGCAGTGGTGGTTGAGTGTAGGGAGAGTTAGTGAGTATAGTGGTATGGTGGTAGGTGGCTAGAGTGAGTAAGAGAGCAAATACTGTGGTGATGGAGATAGGGTGACTGGTGAGAATCTTTCAGGGGAACTTGCTCGTGAAATTGGGCAGCATGGTGTGGGTGATGGAAGGCAGAGGACAACAAAAATGGTTGGGGGATGCAGGGGTGAGGAGTGCAATAGGGAGAAATCAAATCGGCAAAATATCACTACAGGCTGCAATTAGCAAGGTGAGCAGGCAGCAATGGGCAAAATATCACAACAGGCTGCAATTATACAATAAACAGGCAAACAAAGGGCATAACATCGCAGCAGGCCGATATTGGTATGCAACAGCTTTTATCATGTAGCTCTAAACAAGCAAAAATGTGCTGCTAGTGGAGAAAGTAGATAAGGAATAGTCATACCATATGAGATGGCGGTACTGGCATCGGGTTTCACAGATGAGGGCATTCGTTTGTGTAAAGAGTCAGAGAGTCTTAGGGTCAAAACCAAGGCTAATCTTGCAGGAGATTAGATATGGGGGAAATAGTTAAGGCACACACAAGCGGGAACAGGGGCAAACAGGACCTTTGTCTGGCCTTCATCTGTGGCCACCGGCGTATCCACCTATCAGTGGATGTGCAAATTCAAATGGTTGCTTGGATATGGGACACAGGCTTGCTATGGTCCCGCGTTGCGCCCGGCATGAGGAGGTCAGGCGGAATATTTAGACTGGGTCAGGCAGGCCGATTTACTCGTGGGGAACGGATTAAGACCAAATGCTTCAGCTCACTGTGAGCGGACCATGAAAATGAAGATAGCGCAGGAATGGTGGCTGATTACCTCACCCTTACCATGGAATGGGTGTCGAAGCGTGCGGATGGCACGGCGATCGTGGATGTGTTGCTGCTCAACCCTGTACACAGGATGGGGCTATATGAAGCTCCTTGAGTGGGGGAAACTCGTGTCTGTCTTTACTGTTGCTGCCATGAGTTACTTACATATGCTTGGCTTGTCCCTCCTTATTCCATGAATTTGGAAATATGAGTTTTGTTGGTATTTTACATGTTTGATAGCATTGATGATTGGTGTGTCTGTATGCATGCATAATCAGAAGCAAATGTGCATGTTAGTACTGTTCATATGTTAGCATGTATTACATGTAAATGTAAATATGGTATTTCTGCTACGTGCATTATCATTATGGTCTGTGTGTGTGTACACACGTGTCATCTAAAAATATGCATGTGCGTGGGATTTCTCTCCTACAAGCATAGTATGTTTACATGCAGATGCATCATCCTCAAATGTCACGTTTAATGGTGCTCCTATCTTGCATTTGAAGTAGGCTTGTCACAGCTCTATAATGTGGTACGCGCGTGTGTGTTTGTGTCAGTGCATGGTTCTTCATAAAATGCATATCTCAATGTTGTTTCAATCTTAGATGCATAATATGTTCTTTTTGCATTCATGATATATTCATGCATACATGAATTAAGTTTCTGCCTTACAGGCATGATATGTGTGCTGTTGCCCTATCGTGTGGTAATGGTGTATGTTTCTGCATGCACCATCTACAACTTCATGTCTGAATTGTATTTATGACTCATATACATAGTATTTCATTATACAAGTGCCAGTCACAAATATCTCTATAAATAGTTTTTAAGTCTTATTTACCCTGTATGTTCATTGCACCTTCACGGCTGGTCATGGCATGTATGTGTGTGTGTGTTGTGTGTGCATGTGTCATCTACATAAACATGTGTGGATTGTGTTGACGTGTCCCATGCACAGAATGTGTTTATGCATATGTCACACCAATGTGTGAATGGCTTTTTTGTCTTACTTAAACTGTATGTTCATTGAAGCACTTTATTGTGATGAAACTAGGTGTTTGTGTGTGTGTTTATATAAACATGCGCATGAGTATATTGTTTCTGCTTTACAGGGATACTATATGTTTTTGCTTGTTTAATCCACCAATGAACATATGAATTGTGTTCGAGTTGTATGTTGTGAGTATGTTAATCCCAGCCCCGTAGTGTGTGTGAGTGTAGGTGTGTGTGTGTGTGTGTGTGCGTGTTGGTGTGTTTGTTTGTGAATCATATCACTTTGGAGTATTGACTGAAGCTGTACAACCCCTAGATAATGGAGCCTGGATACCTCCTGTAACAAAGGGGGGTGGTCAATCTCAATTCAACGGCATGGTACAAACGTAAACAAAAATCTAGACAAGTCATCAGTCCAGCTTTTATGTATGAAGACCTCAATTCTGGGAGGAAAAGGAAAACTTAACACCTTCCTTTAAGACCAATCCCATATTGCTACCTACAAAAACATCATCATAGCCCAAACCTCTGCCCCATACAACATGATAGGTAAGATCTTAACTTGGAACAGTTTAACCAGAACACTTACCGAATATCCACCTCCCTTGCAATACAGAGCATGATACCTTAAAGAGCCCGTTGAGTTTACCCTCCTTCACTTCCATTGACACACTTTACCTAGATTTCAACAATCAGCCTATTCTGGTGAAATTGGATATGAGTTGTTTTATCACTTATTGGAAGTTGGTGAATGCTCCGGACAATTCACTGAAATGGTTGATGTTCGATATTTTGAGTTTTAGCAAGAGTTTTATGTCTGGCTGTTCCATTGTGCAGATAAAGCTCCTGGCTGAGAGATGGCTTAATATGATCCCAATTAATGTACTCATCTTGCCACTTTCTCACTTTAAGTAAACCCTGAAAGTGTATCTATACTTACAGAGTAAGGAGTTACATACAGTACATTTAGCCACCAAATCTAACGCTGCCTTGTTCTATACATACATAAGTGAATGGGAGGACACCCCACGCTACATCAGCAATTTTCTGGGTAACACATTAATTTGGGGGGATTTGAAACTTAAATTCAACTGTGTAAGGACACTTGGAATTACTGGCACATTCTCAAACATTCTGAGAGAGGATAGACTTTGCTGCCTTTGTGGGAGTAATGCTTAGATTCTGTTCAAGACCTATTAACTGTTTTCTACTTGCTGTTAAATTTACATCTCCAGGCGTTAAGATCAGCTGCCATGGAGGTGAACTATCCCTCTGAGCATTTCTGGAATATCTTCATGGGTGGTAACCATGAAGCTTGTATTTTGTATTTGAGCACTTTTTGGTAAAGGATTGTTATAATCTGGAGGAATCATGTTTGTATTTAGTCTGGACCCAAAATGGTGTAAAAATGAAGCTGGCACTTTGTATTTGGAAATTGATGGACATTAACGTTGCTAGCATTGAATGTATTCATTGTTTTATTGAATGCGCTTCCTTGTTTATTCGCTGAAGGTTAGCTCAATTTTAAGGTAGAACATGACCTTTTCTATATTGGTCTGTTATGTTGAAATGTTTTGTTTTAAGTTGTAGAAGTATTTAAAGATGTTGGGCACTAGGTGGGCATTACGTTTGTTGGATTGTGATATATTTGTGGTTGGCACAGTACAGTTTTTAAATGATAAGCCTAAAGAAAAACTTAACTAATCTTTTACGTCACAGTACCCATTTCTTTCATAGCCTAACAATTCATGCTAAAGCATGCACATATTAAGAGAAATATATGCATACAACATGTCATTTGCAAACTCATACCTACATAGAAAGAGTCAAACACATTTCATACGCTACTGCCTAAAAACTGAAATACAAACTATAAACCTTACCCACTTAGCCACTATGAATTAACCTTCTTCACGTTCCTTCATAATTTCTCAGAAATCAGTTACCTGCTGTATTATGCCTGCTGTATTATGCCTGAAATGCCAAAAGACTTTAATAATACCTGCAAATGTTTCACTCCAAACTTACTAGTTCAAATAAACTTTGCCAGTAAGCTAACAGAATGCACAAATCTCCACAAATAAGCAAAAGAACATTGTCGAACATCATAACTAAGTTAGCATTCACCGGGTGCACTGCCTCGTAAAACTTTTCAAATTTAAAGGCACTTCAAACACTTCCACAATTCTAACACAGTAGAAAATCACCAAAATAGAGTCACAAAAAACACCTACAGGCCGATTCATGGAATAATTAGCGCGGCGCAAGTGGGCAAAAATGTGCGAATCGCAGTGGAATAGCGAAAATCGCAGTGCAAGTGCGAAAATCGCACGAAAAGCAGCGCACGTCGATTCATGGAAGTCCGTGCGCGAGAAAACCAGCGGATGTGCGATAAAAAGTGCGCCGCGCATGTTGGCGCACAGGCCATCTAACAGCGTGCGCCAGGTCACAGCGAAAATCGCACAGGCCACAGCGAAATTCGCACATAGCGCGGCGCACGCAACAAAAGTAGGCGGAACACGGGCGTAACACTCGGAATGGGGAACAACTTGCAAAAACGTGGGCGTCACGGGGGAAGTACAGGGCACAAGTGCGCGGAACGCCCACACGCTCGCCTACAACACGTATTCATGGAATAGAATAGGGCAAAAAAGCGCACGCTCAAACCAGCGCACAGGCACAAACACGACCGCCACAAGAAAGCAGGCGGTAGCGTCTCTGCGGCTGTAAGAAATGTGCGCCAAAAGGTGCGCCAACAAATAGCACCCATATACTGCCATGATGAATGTCCAATACTGTGGCCCTCCAGGACAAATGACGTGCAAAGGGGTACCCACAAACACGGACACGCTGACAAAAAATACGTGTGCGTGTATACCGGGGTGCGCGGGAAGTCTCACATGCGATTCCATCAGGGTAGGTGTATTTCAGGGGTGCGCGGGAAGTCCCACACGCGATTACAGCAGAGTACGTGTATTTCAGGGGTGCGCGGGAAGTTCCACACGCGAATAGCCTGGGCGCGTGTATTTCAGGGGTGCGCGGGAAGTTCCACACGCGAATAGTCTGGGCGCGTGTATTTCAGGGGTGCGCGGGAAGTTCCACACGTGAATAGCCTGGCCGCGTGTATTTCAGGGGTGCGCAGGAAGTTCCACATGCGAATAGCCTGGCCGCGTGTATTTCAGGGGTGCGCGGGAAGTTCCACACGCGAATAGCCTGGGCGTGTGTATTTCAGGGGTGCGCGGGAAGTTCCACACGCGAATAGCCTGGCCGCGTGTAATTCAGGGGTGCGCGGGAAGTTTAACACGCGAATTCAGCAGGGTACATGTATTTCAGGGGTGCGCAGGAAGTTCCACACGCGAAAGCCTGGGCGCGTGTATTTCAGGGGTGCGTGGGAAGTTGCACACGCGATTCCATCAGGGTAGGTGTATTTCAGGGGTGCGCGGGAAGTCCCACACGCGATTACAGCAGGGTACGTGTATTTCAGGGGTGTGCGGGAAGTTCCACACGCGAATAGCCTGGCCGCGTGTAATTCAGGGGTGCGCGGGAAGTTTAACACGCGAATTCAGCAGGGTACATGTATTTCAGGGGTGCGCGGGAAGTTCCACACGCGAATAGCCTGGCTGCGTGTATTTCAGGGGTGCGCGGGAATTTCCACACGCGAATAGCCTGGCCGCGTGTAATTCAGGGGTGCGCGGGAAGTTCCACACGCGAATAGCCTGGGCGCGTGTATTTCAGGGGTGCGCGGGAATTATCACACGCGATTTGGCTTGGTACGTGTATTACAGGGGTGCGTGGGAAGTGACACACGCGATTATGCTGGGTGGGTCCTCACAGGTGTTCCCTGTACACCCTCGACGGACCCTGCAGGCAGCCCACAAAACAGGGGACTACCCTGCACACCTGCTCATGTCTCCCACCACCCCCACCCCCCACCATCCAGGGGCACCCTCCACCAGGCCCCGACTCATGTCTCCCACCACCCCCACCCCCCAGCAGTGCAGGGGCATCCTCCACCAGGCCCCCACCCATGTCTCCCACCACCTCCACCCCCCACCATCCAGGGGCACCCTCCACCAGGCCCCCACCCATGTCTCCCACCACCCCCACCCCCCAGCAGTGCAGGGGCACCCTCCACCAGGCCCCCACTCATGTCTCCCACCACCCCCACCCCCCAGCCACCAGGAACACCCTCCACCAGGCCCCCATCCATGTCTCCCACCACCCCCAGCCACCAGGGGCACCCTCCACCAGGCCCCCACTCATGTCTCCCACCACCCCCACCCCCCAGCAGTGCAGGGTCACCCTCCACCAGGCCCCCACCCATGTCTCCCACCACCCCCACCCCCAGCAGTGCAGGGGCATCCTCCACCAGGCCCCCACCCATGTCTCCCACCACCCCCACCCCCAGCAGTGCAGGGGCATCCTCCACCAGGCCCCCACTCATGTCTCCCACCACCCCCACACCCCAGCAGTGCAGGGTCACCCTCCACCAGGCCCCCACGCATGTCTCCCACCACCCCCACACCCCAGCAGTGCAGGGGCAGCCTCCACCAGGCCCCCACTCATGTCACCCACCACCCCCACCCCCCAGCCACCAGGGGCACCCTCCACCAGGCCCCCACTCATGTCACCCACCACCCCCACCCCCCAGCCACCAGGGGCACCCTCCACCAGGCCCCCACTCATGTCTCCCACCACCCCCACACCCCAGCAGTGCAGGGGCACCCTCCACCAGGCCCCCACTCATGTCTCCCACCACCCCCACCCCCCAGCAGTGCAGGGTCACCCTCCACCAGGCCCCCACTCATGTCTCCCACCACCCCCACCCCCCAGCAGTGCAGGGGCATCCTCCACCAGGCCCCCACTCATGTCTCCCACCACCCCCACACCCCAGCAGTGCAGGGGCAGCCTCCACCAGGCCCCCACTCATGTCACCCACCACCCCCACCCCCCAGCCACCAGGGGCACCCTCCACCAGGCCCCCACTCATGTCTCCCACCACCCCCACACCCCAGCAGTGCAGGGGCACCCTCCACCAGGCCCCCACTCATGTCTCCCACCACCCCACCCCCCAGCAGTGCAGGGTCACCCTCCACCAGGCCCCCACTCATGTCTCCCACCACCCCCACCCCCCAGCAGTGCAGGGTCACCCTCCACCAGGCCCCCACTCATGTCTCCCACCACCCCCACCCCCCAGCAGTGCAGGGGCATCCTCCACCAGGCCCCCACCCATGTCTCCCACCACCCCCACCCCCCAGCAGTGCAGGGGCATCCTCCACCAGGCCCCCACCCATGTCTCCCACCACCCCCACCCCCCACCATCCAGGGGCACCCTCCACCAGGCCCCCACCCATGTCTCCCACCACCCCCACCCCCAGCAGTGCAGGGGCATCCTCCACCAGGCCCCCACTCATGTCTCCCTGCCCCCAGGTCCTGACAATACTCAATCATGGCAGTAATGGGCAGCATACCCAGCACAAACACCCAGGCAAGGATTGCATCCACCCACATAGTGAATGCAATTACATGATACAACCACAATGGCAAGTCTGTAAATGAACACATGTCCGTCACACACACATACACAATGGGTGCAAGTGAATGTCAAAACCCATATCATGACATGTATGAAACCAATGAGAAAATACCACAAGTGAAAGTTAAAAAAATCATGTATTAAAGATGAAAAATAAGTAAAAAAATCAAACATACAACAATGGGGATAACAAAATAAATGGTCCATGTCCGAGAACAAATGTAAAAATAAAAAAAACAAAGTAATCCAAAAACAAATGTTGTCCAAAGCAAAATCATGTGGAAGTAAAATAATGAAAAACCATTTCCTCATGGTGAACACAATAATTAATAAAAAAAATGTTTCTTCAAAAAGCAAACTATATACACGAAAATTCCAGGGTCCATGAGCCCAACACCATAAATGAAACCTACTACTACCTAATGAAAATAATATATACAAAAAAGTGGCCATTGTCCGAGCGGTCCAAAAAAACAAAAATTAATAAAGGAAACCTAACACTAACTAACTAAATAACTATATACAAAGGCAGCGGGCAAGTCCTGCGGCTCACTCGGTGATGTTGCTGGCCAGGGCATCATCGAACTCCATGTCGATGTCCTGGAGGCGGGACTCTGTCCTGGCCCCGAGGTCTCGCAGGGATAACCCCATGTCCAGCTCAAACTCCCTGCGAGCTTCCTCGAGGCACTCAGCCCGCCTCAACGCCCGACGCATGGAGGACTCCGCCCTGACCATGGTGAGCCGCTCCTCTTCCCCCCGCTGCCGCTCCGCACCTATCCGCTGGACCAACTGCTCCCACACGGAAGACATCACCATCCCAGGGTTGCCCTGCCCTCCGGCCGATCTTGATGGCCCCGAGCCATGATGCCTCCCACGTCGAGCCTGCTGCTGCCTCCGACGCCACTGCCTCTGCCAGCACGACAGCATCCAGTCTGATGGAAACCACTGACGCCGTCGTGCACGTGCCCTGCCCGATGATGCTGTCACATCTTCCATCTGCTGGGGTCCAGTTGCTATGTTGTCCACCCCTGCTGGACCTCCGACTCCCAACTGTGGCAGGGATGGGATCCCCACCGTGCTGGCTGCATTGGTCGGGGCAGGTCCACAGGGGGCCCTGGTGTCATCTGGGCCGGAAGACGGCAAGGAGAACGACTGGTGTATAGCCTGCACAGAGGAGGAGAGGGCCGCCAGATTGGCCAACACATGCAGCAAACCCCCGAACATGGCCGATCCCAATTGGGCCACGTCGGCACGGTGCACTTCGTGATGACGTGCGTGCTCCTCGCGGGAAGCACGCACGGCATCACAAATCACAGCCGTGCGCATCGCGACCCCAATCAGGACCTTCTCCGCACGGCCAGGGGTTCCCACGTCCGCAGGTGGAGGGGAGTCAGGTGACATGGACATCCCCTCTACCTGCGGACGGGCCTGGGACGGGGCATCCCTGCTGGTGCATGGTGGTGCACTCACAGGGTCAGGGACAGCGACATGCACAGGCCCCTCCACGGTGACCTGTGCTGCCTCCTGCCCCTGGCCCTGGACTGCACCACTTGCACCAGCAGGGATGCCCCCACCAGGCCCCATGTGTGCCCCAGTGGCGGCCTCCTCCTCCTCTGTGCAAACCACCAACCTGGATGGCTCCTCACCGTCTCCCACCGTAGCAGGCCCCTGTGGGGGCTCACCCACCCCTTCCACTGCAGCCGTGGCGGCATCCCCGCCGCCTTGCTCCACAGTGCCGTCTCCGCCCTCTTCTTCACTAGCCGCTACGTAGAGGGAGACAAAGAACACAAGCATCAGGGTACTGTACAATGGTCCCCTAGACAGGAAGCAATAGCAGATGAGCACCACTGTCAAAGTACACTTCCATCATGTCCCTCCACAACACATGGGTCAGTCCAGGCAAAACACACACAGTAACAGGCATGCTGCATGCCATGCACATTTCCATGCATGTCCAATGGACTCTTGAAACATTCAATGATATGTAACTCACATACATCATGGCTCATGCCTATCACATGCACACACTTCACCTCAGTCACATCCATCTGGCCCCAAACACACCAAACACAGCGGATACAAGGGTAATTTGGCTGCTTCACTGAATCTGTGCATTGTCACACACATGTGTCATGCATCCATGGCATGCACAAGTCACAGACACGCAGGTCAGGCACACAGACATGGCTACCATATATGTACCTGGCATCAGCACCCATCCCTCACCCCCACCCATGTCCAGGTACAGAGACTGGCATGCTCTCATGTTCAAAATCTGCATAGGGCTCCCCATGCGGCATTTGAACACATGCAACAACCATGTGGGTCACACATCACTGGTCGCACATGCATTACTATGATGTCCCTGCACACATACATGCATACATGGCCTATGGCACACATACAGGCAAGTATCATAGAACCAGCACACCGCAACATGCCCTGTCTCACACAGTAATGCTTGGACACTTACCGCTCAACTCCAGACGGGCCTCCCTCTCAAGGATCTGGGCGTGGAGCGCTGGGCGTATGCGTTCCAGGACCCTCATCTGGATGGAACTCATGCGGCCCCGGCCCCCCTCCACGAGGCGCCGGGCCTTCACAAGGGTCCTGGACCTCAAGTCCTCCCAGCGCTTCTTGATCTTCAGGACGTTGCGGGTTGCCACCCCCTCCGCGTTGATGGCAACCACAC
This sequence comes from Ambystoma mexicanum, assembly GCF_040938575.1. Lineage (NCBI taxonomy): Eukaryota > Metazoa > Chordata > Amphibia > Caudata > Ambystomatidae > Ambystoma > Ambystoma mexicanum. Next base: position 334,883,569 of record NC_090927.1, read on the forward strand.
AGTCGGCCCAGATCCTCTCCCGTCCTTCCTTGCTGGCGCGGGACGATCCAAAGAGGGCATCATACTGCCCCAGGACATGCTCCACCAGGACACCAACTTCGGTGTCAGTGAAGCTGGTGCCCCTCTGCCCCTCTGGCCTGGGGTTGCCACTGGTGCCAGATGTGGAAGTGCCCGACATGGCAACCCCAGAGGCAGGTGTGGGTAGGCAACTGGGTCCTGGGGCTGGGCTGTGGAGCGATGTAATCCCAGTCGGGAGTCTTCAGTTCCAGCAGGGGTGGACACAGCAACTGGACCCCTGCAGATGGCTGATGTGCAGGCACCAAATGGCAGGGCACGATGGCAGCAGGCAGGCAGGCAGGCAGGCAGCAGCAGATGGCACGTGGGAGGCTTCTCGGGGCACTGGGGGGCAGTAACTCGGCCTTCTGGGCAGGAGCGTGGTCTTCCGTGTGTTTTCGCGTGGCCAGCTTGATACGGAGTGATTTGGCACGTGAAAATCCTGCACGTCAGCGTGAAATCCGAGGAAAGGCCCTTAGCGTGTAAGCGCGTCAGCACGCATACGCGATTCTATTGGACCAGAGTCCCTCAGCGCGTAAGCGCGTCTGTGACGTGACCCGCACGGGTGTTCCCCACTCAGCACGTGATGACGGGGCACACGTGGAAATACTGCACGTCAGAGTGTCATCGCGTGTAATTGGACAAAAGTGCGCGTACACGCGATTGGCCTATGTACGTGTATTTCATGGGTGCGCGGGCACTTACACATGCAAGTACGTCAGCGAACCTGTATCCCGTGGTGCGTGTGAATTTCCACACGCTATTGGACTGGGAACTGGATTCCAGGGGTGCGCGGGTCACACGCTCGCCTAGAACACGCGCAAAGCATAAATTTGCGCACTTTAACAATAACAAGCTCAGACGCCAGGATGAACATACCGTTCCTAGCAGCAGTGGCAGTGGGCTACCAAAGGAGGAGGAGGAGGATAGTCAGGGCCAGAATATTCACACCCAGAACCAGCCTTTTCGGGATGCCTGATGACCAGGTGTATGGGAGGTACAGGTTTCCACCACACATTATACTGGACCTGGTGAGTGAGTGGGAGGATGACCTCACATCACCCACCCTGTGCTCCCAAGCACTCAGCCCCCTGGAGAAGGTCCTCAATGTACTGCACTTCTTAGCCACTGGATCATTTCAGCGGACAAGTGCCATAGTGGGTGGGGTGTCACAGGCCACCCAGTCACGCTGCCTACACCAGGTCTTGAACATCATCACTGCACGCCCATCAGTCCGCAGGCACATATACCTGCCCAGAACACCTGCAGAAAGGCATGCTGCCGCCCTGGATTTTTACGGTGTGGCACGATTCCCCAAAGTGCTAGGTGCCATCGACTGCACCCATGTGGCTCTACGTCCCCCCAGGGCATCTGAGCACATCTATAGGAACCGCAAGCACTGGCATTCCATCAACGTGCAGGTAGCATGTAATGCCAAGGGAATCATCACCTCAGTATATGCCAACTATCCCGGCTCCACCCACGACAGCTTCATTTACCGAATGTCCACCCTAAGCCGGGACCTAGAAGCTGGGCGGCATGGCGATACATGGCTGCTTGGTGAGTATGTATTCCACTGCACATGCATGCATGTTGGATACTGAGCAAGGTCACAACCCCACCAATGATACCAATCACCACCTCCACAGGGGACAGTGCCTACCCTCTCAGCCCCCACATGATGACGCCAATTCGGAACCCCACCACGCCACCCGAGGTAAGATATAACACAGCCCACATTACGACCCAGGGCATAGTGGAGCGCACATTCGGAGTGCTAAAGTCACGCTTTCGCTCCCTTGACCGTTCTGGCGGCCAGCTGTTATACGCTCCCCCAGTAGTGTGCAGGATCATAGTGGCAGCATGTGTCCTGCACAACGTTGCAACATGCCGGGGCCTGGCCGTGGACATGGTGGTGGCCCCACATCCCCAACCACATGCACAGCCGCTGCGCATGGGAGGGGAAAGGGCACGGGGGAGGCAGCCCGTACACAGCTAGTGGGTAATTACTGCACATAGAAATCACACCCCTGTGGAGTGCACACTGCCCTGGCACATTCCATCTGACAATCAATGATGACTCAACCTGACACTGATCCTAAATGTCTGGAGAATGAACCGTGAATACCATATCAGCCTGAGATTGTTCACCTGGAAGTGTCACAATGTGTGCATCCCTACCCACACAGACACCACCAATGCAGTTTTGTGAAGTTACACATTCAAGCAGCTAAAATGAATACCCACTTGCAAAATGCAACAAGAGGACAGTGCCATGTCAGCCAACCCAACCCCAGCACCGCCACACGACACACCGTGCCATGTCATGCTAATTGCAGGTAAACAAAGTAATCCCCACAACATGACACTAGTCTCACTATGTACAGTGTCCCTATTAGAAACCTGCAACACCTGAAATGCTCACAGCAATGCCGGACCAACAACATACTTGAGCACGTAGTACCATTAACATGACATCACAAATGTTACATATTAGTAGTCTCACCACCTGGAAATGCCTGCACTCCCACCACTACCAACTGTGCAGTGTTGGCGCCATGTAGAGTTGTAGGTGCACTGCTGCCAACATGGACCCCATCTCCAGACTAGAGGTCCTTGTGTAGACATGAGGAAGGGACCTGCAAATTGGGAGGTAAACACAGAAGAAGAGTTACACATCAATGCAACATGCAGTGTACAACACAACAGCAATATGCACTAGGAATGTATACACAGTATTGACTACAGACTGCCCACACAGCTCATGGGAGTCCAACGTCACTGTGTAATTCACTGTCACTTGGGCACACCCTTTGCAAGCCCATGGAAACGGGAAGCAGGAGGGGTGTGTGTGACTCAAACCCAAGCATCTGCACCAAATACATTACAAGCCTGCATGTGCCCAGCCACAATTCAGCGTATGCCCACAGGAACCACGGAAGCCAACAAATCGTCCCAAAAAAATTGGGAATAAAAGAAATCAAAATAAAAATAAAAATAAGAAACAATCAAAAATGGCCATTGATGGGCCCGGGGGGGTTGGGGAGGCCACCCAGGAGGTCCGAGGACAGGATGCACACCAGAACCCACCTGCGTGGATCCTGGGAAGATAAAACACCTCCATGGGCTCATGGCCCACACGGCTACCCTATTGTGGGAGTATCACTGCTGTCGCTATTATCACCCTGTGCAGCTGCATCCGGAGGTGGTTGCACTATGGGAGGCAGCCCACGCAAGGCCCTAGTCTGCTCCTCCATGGCTGCAAGCATGCGGGTGTGGTAGGTCTGGTTCTGGAGGATGAGTTTGCGGAGGTCCCCATGCAACAACTCACGGGATGCCCGGACCTCCGCCCTCGTTGCCTGCATCTCAGCTGAGAGCGTACGGGTGAGACGCTCCAGCTGCTGTTCTGTCCTTTGGTGTGTTGAAGCCTCAAGCTCAACAAGAGTCGTCCTGAGGTGAAGGAGCTCCTGCCTCAGGGCTTCCCTGTGGCCCTGGGACTCAATGGAGATGGCCTCCTGCAGAGTCGCCAGTGCCGCCCGCCTGTCCCTGTTGGACCCCAACATGTCCTCCCTGTGTGACTGGCAGATGGAGTCGGTTGGCTGCTCTAGTCGCTCCATCAGCCTTTCTGGGGGGACAATGGAAGTGGCCACCCTATCCATGGCCTGAGCCATCATCTCGGATGATGCAGCCTGTTGGGTTGCCATACCGTAAATGGATTGCTCCCATGCGGTATTGCCGGGTGGCGTACGGCCACCACGTCGGCGGGCACCACACCTGTCTGGGGCAAGGCGAACTGCGCCTTGCTGGGCCGGCACTGCCTGAGGCTGCAGGACTGCATTCCCCCTCTGATCTGCTGGCCCAGGAACAGGATCAGATGTCGCGGAGTGTGACCCTGCATCCGTAACCACCGAAGGCGTAGCTGCCAACACTGACATCCCCATGGAGGGTTCTGACCCTGGTGCAGGTGGGTGAGACAGAACAGAATCCCTCCCTGGAACACTCACCTGCGACGGCACGTAGGTCTCATCCGAATCAACACCTGAGTACAGCTCGGGGGAGGTGCAGCCAGAGACACCCCTTGAGAGCATGACCTGCAGCACTTGTGGGTTCTCCTCCACCACCACACCACGTCCCTCACTGGTGGTTGGTCGGCCCTCGGACCCCTCCTGGGTCTGCACCATCTCCACAACCCCAGCAGTATCAGGTGCGCCTTCCCCTGCAAAGACATGAAAACAAAGAAATGGAAACAGGCATTAGCACCATGGCACACAATGAGGGCTGAGAAGCAAGAGAACCAGTACTTGATTGACACATGTCCCACATGACTGAAACCCTCCCATGCATGCACCCTCACTGCGTATGAAGTGCAGGCAAATGGCACACACTGATGACACCAAGATGGAAGATGAACACATTTTCTGCATGCTGCCTGGCAGTGGCATCACACATTGGCCTGTGATTGCCAGGTGATACACACACGCCATCATACAGATGGCATGTACCATTGCTATTGAGTGAAGATGGAGAGGAGGGCAGCACCTATTCATTCAGTCCAGTTCCTGCATGTAATTGCTTTTCTAATTCTAACAGGTCAGATTTTTCACCTGGAGCTGCCAGTCTGAAATGGTCCAATTGCACAGGGACATGTGTGTACAAATGATATCCAGGTAACAAAGTCACTCCACTTTACCATAGCCATGTCAGACATGTGACTAGTGGACAGCGACATGCCTAGCGAAAGTGGTGGAATGCAAACAAACTGACTGAATGAACAGTGAAAAATAAGCAACTATGTTGTGGCAAGGTGACACTTCAAGGGCAACTGGCGTGCAGTTGGGCTAGATGTCTACTGTTGGCAGAAGGGATACTGCTATGGCCAAATGCAGCTGCGCAGGAAGTATTGCATGAAGCACATGGCTGACCCATACGACTCAGGCGCACACACTCTCACCTGGCACACAAACAGAAGCCCTCACAGACACACCATGCACATGGATGACACACACATGCATGTGCACTCACCGGACAATGCCTCGTAATCAGCCAGATCTCCCACGCCTTGGATCTGTTCCTCCGTGACGTAGGTCCCAGCGACTGACTCATGTGGAGTGAGTTCCATGTCTACTACTGGAGACCCACCTCCAGTCACTAGAGTTGCTGCATGACTTGAGGCCATCTTACTCTTTGCCCTGCGCTTTAGGTCATTCCAGCATTTATAGCAATCATTGGCTGTGCGCCTCACGATCCCAAGGGCACTTACGATGTCCGCAACGGTCTGCCAGTGTGCCTGGCGTTGTGCAGGTGTGGTCTTGGATCCTGCAACAATGACCATCTCGTTATCATGTCCGGACACATACTCGACAAGTGCATTCAGTTCGTCATCCGTGAAGCTGGGCTTCCTGGATGGGCCGGACTGTGTAGCCGTGTCTGGGGCATCAGCCTGTGCCGGACGAGCACTCTTCCTCTTCCGCTTGGAAGGTGGTGTTGATCCTGAGTGTCCTGCGTCGCTCTGGACACTAGGGGCAGGAGCCCTGGTGGACTCTGTATCAGGAGTGTGGGATTGCACACTCAGCATGGGAGTTGGTGCAGGCATTGGCTCTAGTGTGATGGTGTCAGGGGGAATGTCAGCAGCATGGACTAGGACCTAAACTGTCCTGGCTGGGTGTGTGAGGGCTGGGGTGGATGGAGCCGCAGCTGCCCCTGCAGCCTCTCCGCCCTGCCTCCTTGGTGCAGCAGATGACCTTGCTGGCCCAGATGCACGTGGCATGGTGACATCAACGTGCACCAGCGCACGTGTCATAGGCCTGCTGACCTGGAAGTCAGCCATGGAGTCAGCCAGATCTGGTGCCACAATGGGCTGGTCCAACAAGGGCTGAGCATGGATGGTGTCAGCCACATCAGCCTCAACGGGAGGGGTGGGGGGATTATGGGTGCCCTTGACTGGTCCTCCACACATGGGGGGACAGGCTCACCCTGCAAGTAACGACCACGTCCCCTACCGGATCCACCACGGCCACCACTTGTGGCTCTTCCACCTTTGCCACCCTTACGGAATCCTCACCTCCCAGCCATGGCACTGATGTAAATGTGCGTATGGGAGTGGCTGGAAACTATTGTCCTGGGCAATTGGGGGTCAAAGGGGTTGGGTACCAGATGGTAATTGTACCCTAGTGCTCTTGCAAGGCTGATTGTAACCCCTGGGGAAAGATGACGGGTCACGCTACGCACAGGAGCCCCAGAAAAGGGAGATGACGTGCACGCAACCCCTCCTAGGCCACGTGTGCAGAAAGAAAAACCTGCACTACGCTGTGGCACCCAGTAACACAAGAATGAACGTATGCGTGTCACACGCAGCCTAGAATGACCTCTGAAGGGGTAGGCTACACACGGGGCAAGCACAGATGTTAGATACGTGCGTGACTCACCGTCTGCCTGGTAAACAAGCGTGTAAAAGGAGCACGTTTGGTTGGCAACACCCCGCCAAAAGAAGATTTGTACGCTGTCTGAGGAGACAGGACAACAGTAGAAGGGAACACTGTTTGAGGGAACAGGCCCAGGTAAACCAGTAAAAGCGAAAAAAGAGAAAAAGCTGTCAGAGGTAACAGGGAATACGAACTTGAAACGCCGTGAAGTAAATCGCGTGTGAAACGACAAGAAGTACAGAATTCACCCACTCGCTCTCCACGAAAAGCACGTACAAGGAAAACGTGTTCTACACATACCTTTTATACAGGGCCACACGTCCAGCGTCACTTACGCAGCGTGTACGCGCTAGGGCCATTTCCACCAATTACACGCTTTGTCACTTCTGCGTGTAGGGACATTTCCACCAATTACATGCTTTGTCACTTCTGCGTGTAGGGCCATTTCCACCAATTACACGCTTTGTCACTTCTGCGTGTAGGGCCATTTCCACCAATTACACGCTTTGTCACTTCTGCGTGTAGGGCCATTTCCACCAATCACACGCAATTACACTCTGACGTGCAGTCTTTCCACGTGTGCTCTGTCATCACGTGCTGTGTGGGAAACACCCGTGCGGGTCACGTCACAGACGCACTTACGCGCTGAGGGCCTTTCCTCGGTTTTCACGCTGACGTGCAGGATTTTCACGTGCGAAATCACTCCGTACCAAGCTGGCCACGCCTACGGACACGGAATACCACGCTCCTGCCCGGAAGGCCGAACTACTGCCCCCCAGAGCCCCGAGCACGCTCCCACCTGCTGCTGCCTGACTGCCTGCTGCCCCTGCACTGCTGGGGGGTGGGGGTGGTGGGAGACATGGGTGGGGGCCTGGTTGAGGGTGCCCCTGGTGGCGGGGGGGTGGGGGTGTTGGGAGACATGGGTGGGGGCCTGGTGGAGGGTGCCCCTGGATGCTGGGGGGTGGGGGTGTTGGGAGACATGGGTGGGGGCCTGGTGGAGGGTGACCCTGGTGGCTGGGGGGTGGGGGTGATAGGGGACATGGGTGGGGGCCTGGTGGAGGGTGCCCCTGCACTGCTGAGGGGTGGGGGTGATAGGGGACATGGGTGGGGGCCTGGTGGAGGGTGCCCCTGGTGGCGGGGGGGTAGGGGTGTTGGGAGACATGGGTGGGGGCCTGGTGGAGGGTGCCCCTGGATGCTGGGGGGTGGGGTTGTTGGGAGACATGGGTGGGGGCCTGGTGGAGGGTGACCCTGGTGGCTGGGGGGTGGAGGTGATAGGGGACATGGGTGGGGGCCTGGTGGAGGGTGCCCCTGCACTGCTGGGGGGTGGGTGTGATAGGGGACATGGGTGGGGGCCTGGTGGAGGGTGCCCCTGGTGGCGGGGGGGTGGGGGTGATAGGGGACATGGGTGGGGGCCTGGTGGAGGGTGCCCCTGGATGCTGGGGGGTGGGGGTTTGGGAGACATGGGTGGGGGCCTGGTGGAGGGTGCCCCTGGTGGCTGGGGGGTGGGGGTGATAGGGGACATGGGTGGGGGCCTGGTGGAGGGTGCCCCTGGTGGCGGGGGGGTGGGGGTGATAGGGGACATGAGTGGGGGCCTGGTGGAGGGTGCCCCTGGTGGCTGGGGGTTGGGGGTGGTGGGAGACATGAGTGGGGGCCTGGTGGAGGGTGCCCCTGCACTGCTGGGGGGTGGGGGTGTTGGGAGACATGGGTGGGGGCCTGGTGGAGGGTGCCCCTGGTGGCGGGGGGGTGGGGGTGTTGGGAGACATGGGTGGGGGCCTGGTGGAGGGTGCCCCTGGATGCTGGGGGGTGGGGGTGTTGGGAGACATGGGTGGGGGCCTGGTGGAGGGTGACCCTGGTGGCTGGGGGGTGGGGGTGATAGGGGACATGGGTGGGGGCCTGGTGGAGGGTGCCCCTGCACTGCTGAGGGGTGGGGGTGATAGGGGACATGGGTGGGGGCCTGGTGGAGGGTGCCCCTGGTGGCGGGGGGGTGGGGGTGTTGGGAGACATGGGTGGGGGCCTGGTTGAGGGTGCCCCTGGTGGCGGGGGGGTGGGGGTGTTGGGAGACATGGGTGGGGGCCTGGTGGAGGGTGCCCCTGGATGCTGGGGGGTGGGGGTGTTGGGAGACATGGGTGGGGGCCTGGTGGAGGGTGACCCTGGTGGCTGGGGGGTGGGGGTGATAGGGGACATGGTTGGGGGCCTGGTGGAGGGTGCCCCTGCACTGCTGAGGGGTGGGGGTGATAGGGGACATGGGTGGGGGCCTGGTGGAGGGTGCCCCTGGTGGCGGGGGGGTGGGGGTGTTGGGAGACATGGGTGGGGGCCTGGTGGAGGGTGCCCCTGGATGCTGGGGGGTAGGGGTTTTGGGAGACATGGGTGGGGGCCTGGTGGAGGGTGACCCTGGTGGCTGGGGGGTGGAGATGATAGGGGACATGGGTGGGGGCCTGGTGGAGGGTGCCCCTGCACTGCTGGGGGGTGGGGGTGATAGGGGACATGGGTGGGGGCCTGGTGGAGGGTGCCCCTGGTGGCGGGGGGGTGGGTGTGATAGGGGACATGGGTGGGGGCCTGGTGGAGGGTGCCCCTGGTGGCGGGGGGGTGGGGGTGATAGGGGACATGGGTGGGGGCCTGGTGGAGGGTGCCCCTGGATGCTGGGGGGTGGGGGTGTTGGGAGACATGGGTGGGGGCCTGGTGGAGGGTGCCCCTGGTGGCTGGGGGGTGGGGGTGATAGGGGACATGGGTGGGGGCCTGGTGGAGGGTGCCCCTGCACTGCTGGGGGGTGGGGGTGATAGGGGACATGGGTGGGGGCCTGGTGGAGGGTGCCCCTGGTGGCGGGGGGGTGGGGGTGATAGGGGACATGAGTGGGGGCCGGGTGGAGGGTGCCCCTGGTGGCTGGGGGTTGGGGGTGGTGGGAGACATGAGTGGGGGCCTGGTGGAGGGTGCCCCTGCACTGCTGGGGGGTGGGGGCGTTGGGAGACATGGGTGGGGGCCTGGTGGAGGGTGCCCCTGGTGGCTGGGGGGTGGGGGTGATAGGGGACATGGGTGGGGGCCTGGTGGAGGGTGCCCCTGGATGCTGGGGGGTGGGGGTGTTGGGAGACATGGGTGGGGGCCTGGTGGAGGGTGCCCCTGGTGGCTGGGGGGTGGGGGTGATAGGGGACATGGGTGGGGGCCTGGTGGAGGGTGCCCCTGCACTGCTGGGGGGTGGGGGTTATAGGGGACATGGGTGGGGGCCTGGTGGAGGGTGCCCCTGGTGGCAGGGGGGTGGGGGTGATAGGGGACATGAGTGGGGGCCGGGTGGAGGGTGCCCCTGGTGGCTGGGGGTTGGGGGTGGTGGGAGACATGAGTGGGGGCCTGGTGGAGGGTGCCCCTGCACTGCTGGGGGGTGGGGGCGTTGGGAGACATGGGTGGGGGCCTGGTGGAGGGTGCCCCTGGTGGCTGGGGGGTGGGGGTGATAGGGGACATGGGTGGGGGCCTGGTGGAGGGTGCCCCTGGATGCTGGGGGGTGGGGGTGTTGGGAGACATGGGTGGGGGCCTGGTGGAGGGTGCCCCTGGTGGCTGGGGGGTGGGGGTGATAGGGGACATGGGTGGGGGCCTGGTGGAGGGTGCCCCTGCACTGCTGGGGGGTGGGGGTGATAGGGGACATGGGTGGGGGCCTGGTGGAGGGTGCCCCTGGTGGCAGGGGGGTGGGGGTGATAGGGGACATGAGTGGGGGCCTGGTGGAGGGTGCCCCTGGTGGCTGGGGGGTGGGGGTGGTGGGAGACATGAGTGGGGGCCTGGTGGAGGGTGCCTCTGCACTGCTGGGGGGTGGGGGTGTTGGGAGACATGGGTGGGGGCCTGGTGGAGGGTGCCCCTGGTGGCTGGGGGGTGGGGGTGATAGGGGACATGGGTGGGGGCCTGGTGGAGGGTGCCCCTGCACTGCTGGGGGGTGGGGGTGATAGGGGACATGAGTGGGGGCCTGGTGGAGGGTGCCCCTAGATGCTGGGGGTGGGGGTGTTGGGAGACATGAGTGGGGGCCTGGTGGAGGCTGCCCCTGCACTGCTGGGGGGTGGGGGTGATAGGGGACATGGGTGGGGGCCTGGTGGAGGGTGCCCCTGGATGCTGGGGGCTGGGGGTGTTGGGAGACATGGGTGGGGGCCTGGTGGAGGGTGCCCCTGGTGGCGGGGGGGTGGGTGTGATAGGGGACATGGGTGGTTGGCCTGGTGGAGGGTGCCCCTGGATGCTGGGGGGTGGGGGTGTTGGGAGACATGGGTGGGGGCCTGGTGGAGGGTGCCCCTGGATGCTGGGGGGTGGGGGTGTTGGGAGACATGGGTGGGTGCCTGGTGGAGGGTGCCCCTGGTGGTGGGGGGGTGGGTGTGATAGGGGACATGGGTGGGGGCCTGGTGGAGGGTGCCCCTGGTGGCGGGGGGGTGGGGGTGATAGGGGACATGGGTGGGGGCCTGGTGGAGGGTGCCCCTGGATGCTGGGGGGTGGGGGTGTTGGGAGACATGGGTGGGGGCCTGGTGGAGGGTGCCCCTGGTGGCTGGGGGGTGGGGGTGATAGGGGACATGGGTGGGGGCCTGGTGGAGGGTGCCCCTGCACTGCTGGGGGGTGGGGGTGATAGGGGGCATGGGTGGGGGCCTGGTGGAGGGTGCCCCTGGTGGCGGGGGGGTGGAGGTGATAGGGGACATGAGTGGGGGCCTGGTGGAGGGTGCCCCTGGTGGCTGGGGGGTGGGGGTGGTGGGAGACATGAGTGGGGGCCTGGTGGAGGGTGCCCCTGCACTGCTGGGGGGTGGGGGTGTTGGGAGACATGGGTGGGGGCCTGGTGGAGGGTGCCCCTGGTGGCTGGGGGGTGGGGGTGATAGGGGACATGGGTGGGGGCCTGGTGGAGGGTGCCCCTGCACTGCTGGGGGGTGGGTGTGATAGGGGACATGGGTGGGGGCCTGGTGGAGGGTGCCCCTGGTGGCGGGGGGGTGGGGGTGGTAGGGGACATGAGTGGGGGCCTGGTGGAGGGTGCCCCTGGTGGCTGGGGGGTGGGGGTGGTGGGAGACATGAGTGGGGGCCTGGTGGAGGGTGCCCCTGCACTGCTGGGGGGTGGGGTGATAGGGGACATGGGTGGGGGCCTGGTGGAGGGTGCCCCTGCACTGCTGGGGGGTGGGGTGCAGGGGGACATGAGCAGGTGTGCAGGGTAGTCCCCTGTTTTGCGGGCTGCCTGCAGGGGCCGTGGAGGGTGTACAGGGAACACCTGTGAGGACCCACCCAGCCTAATTGCGTGTGATAATTCCCGCACACCCCTGTAATACACGTACCTGGCCAAATCGCGTGTGATAATTCCCGCGCACACCTGTAATACACGTACCTGGCCAAATCGCATGTGAGAATTCCTGCGCACCCCTGTAATTCACGTACCCAGCCGAATCGCGTGTAGAACTTCCCGCACACCCCTGTAATACACGTACCCTGGCCAATCGCGTGTAGAACTTCCCACGCACCCCTGTAATACATGTAGCAAAACAAATCGCGTGTGATAATTCCCGCGCACCCCTGTAATTCACGTACCCTGGCCAATCGCATGTAGAACTTCCCACGCACCCCTGTAATACACGTACCAGGCCAAATCGCGTGTGATTATTCCCGCGCACCCCTGTAATACACGTACCCAGCCGAATCGCGTGTAGAACTTCCCGCACACCCCTGTAATACACGTACCTGGCCAAATCGCATGTGAGAATTCCCGCGCACCCCTGTAATACACGTACCCTGGCCAATCGCATGTAGAACTTCCCACGCACCCCTGTAATACACGTACCAGGCCAAATCGCGTGTGATAATTCCTGCACACCCCTGTAATACACGTACCCTGGCCAATCGCGTGTAGAACTTCCCACGCACCCCTGTAATACACGTAGCAAAACAAATCGTGTGTGATAATTCCCGCGCACCCCTGTAATTCACGTACCCTGGCCAATCGCGTGTAGAACTTCCCACGCACCCCTGTAATACACGTACCAGGCCAAATCGCGTGTGATTATTCCCGCGCACCCCTGTAATACACGTACCCAGCCGAATCGCGTGTAGAACTTCCCGCACACCCCTGTAATACACGTACCTGGCCAAATCGCATGTGAGAATTCCCGCGCACCCCTGTAATACACGTACCCTGGCCAATCGCATGTAGAACTTCCCACGCACCCCTGTAATACACGTACCAGGCCAAATCGCGTGTGATAATTCCCGCGCACCCCTGTAATACACGTACCTGGCCAAATTGCATGTGAGAATTACCGCGCACCCCTGTAATACACGTACCCAGCAGATTCGCGTGTAGAACTTCCCGCACACCCCTGTAATACACGTACCCTGGCCAACCGCGTGTAGTACTTCCCGCGTACCCCTGTAGTACACGTACCCTGGCTAATCGCGTGTATGACTTCACGCGTACCCCTGATATGCACGTTACCCGCTTTGCGTTCCTTGTTTGGCAGCCCTGTAGACTGGTCCAGGGTTAGCGCAGCCCTTTGCGATGATTTAGCGATTTTGATGGCTTTTCCTTGCGCAAGGGCGTTCTTGGGGGCGTTACTGGCGCTGCTGCAGGGTCGCTGCGATACTCTGCGCCACGGCTGGTTTGGGAGCCTGAAATCCATGAATACGCTGTGCGCGGAAATCGGTTTTAGCGCACGTGCCTGGCGCAGACAATCGCACGCGGACACTCTGCGCCAGCCGCTTGCGACACTTTTCTGCGAATTTCTATGAATTACCCTGCTAATATCCAGGTAAAAGCACATACACATCTGCAATATTTGTCAAGGGAATAGTTATGCTGCTTGGTGGACACTAGGGTTTCTTTTGCACCCCAATTCTTATCACATCTTTCAATATCAGTGTGAAACAACCTTTAATTGCAAATATATTTTTGTTACACATAACCATAGCATAACATGTAATACTGCTGCATCACTCTCCTAAAAACACTGAACAACAATATTGAAAACCCTACTTTCCAAACAATACTTATAAACTTGACTAAATCAGACACCTAAACATACTTAATTTATCCTAGATATATATCAATTTATAATATGCATGAAATATAGAAAAACACACACTCACACACCTTCATCTTCTCCTAATAATGAATAGATCTTCACAACAGCCAAACAAAAAACATGTGCACACACTGAGTTCTGCAGTCAGAATGTCAAAAGTTCACAAAAAGGTCTCTTTCATAGCTTTCAGAAATCAATACCACAACAAAGGACTGTAGAAAGAAAACAAGTAAAATGCCCAACACATTTTTATTACAACCTATAACAGCCAATAAACCCCAACACAAACCTTCTAAAGAATGCTTTGTAGAACATGTACAAACACAATTAAATAAAACGTTTATTTTTTCTTAATTTGATCAATTATATAACCGTGGCTATAACCTCGGTTACTTTGCGAAAACCCTCCTATAGACGCAGCTACATGTGCATTTTTCAAATGCGCTGAAAAACACATATTGCAAAGATTTCAAATTTAAATTACACATGACATGAGGTGAGAACATCCAAACAGAAACACATTTAACAATCTGTGCAAAAACATCCATAAAATAATAGGATTACTGCACCAAACTACAAACAGCTATAAAAACAAATACAATGAGAAGGTTCATCCCCGCTGCTACCAAAGCCCGCTACAAAGTATGACGTACCATAGGTGTCATAATAGTCGTGGATCGAGTCAACTGCCAGTAGTCACGGCTATCAGTAAAATCTTTAAACATTGAAAAAGACATATTGACAAGGTGTACTAATTCAAACAACATAAAGCTACAAATGAGGACATAGAATCAGGAGCACATGTAAAATTGTGTAATGTAAAATCAATGAAACAACATGATCAATGCACAGAAATTCAAATCACCATACCTCTGGCCAAGGCTATAGTCATAGATGCATCAACACTCGTGAAAAATACATGACGTCTCATTGGTTTAGAGGTACCTGCAGCTATAATCCATCTGACAGAGCACAACGTTCCATTGGCTGATGTTATAATGGTGGCTATTTAAAAAAGAAAAGTATCAAAGGAATTTACTTTTTCTCACTATACTTAAACAGTTCTTTTGGTGGCTCTTAAAAGAGCCTTTGGCCCTCATTACAAGTCAGGCGTTAAGGGTTTAGCGGCGCCGTCGGCGCTGTTAACCCTTAACGCCTGATTCACACTTTAACGCCTGCTTTTTGCAGGCGTTAAAGTCCAAGGCGCTAAGCAACCTTGGTGCTAATTACGGCACCGTAATTTACGGTGCCGTAATTAGCGCCTTCCCCATCCCCATTATGCCCTATGGGGCAAAAATGGGAATGGGGAAGGGCAAATGGTGAATGGGGAATTACCGCCCCACTCACCTTGGAATGGGGCGGTAATTCCGCCATCCACCATGGCGGAATCCGGCATGGACCATGGTGCTAATAGCACCATGGTCCACCGCCTGACTTGTAATGAGGGCCTTTATGTTATTTTAACAATGTATATCCAAAAAACACATTTTCAATTAAAGAAATACTCTTCACCTATATTACCCAAAAAATAATATTGGAACATTTCTCTGTGCCCATTCTTTAGATGATTCATTCATTTTCTTTTCCCAAACAGAAAGAAATCTGTGCACCCTGTCAAAAATATTTCTCCACAATTGCAGCATAAACCTCTATTTTCAAACACCCCATCTAAAATAATATTATAGAACCAAAAAATATCTGTAAACCAATGCTTTGACCACACATTCCCTATGTGTTCAATATCACTGTGAACCCCATTTTCAAAATTATTCTCAAATTCTCCACAGTGTTCTGAACAATCAAAGTCTTCTCCTTCTGAAATTGGCTGCATGTTTGAAATATCCAATCAAACAATACATACAACACCAAGAATATAATAATCTCCTACAACTACACCTCACTGTCAACCAACAAAAATGTACTATGTAGAAACACTCATAATACAATGATACAATATAATTTACAGCTTCACTGGCATATAAAAACTTCCCTCAAAAAAATACATTCTCTTATAGGTTCAACAATTCAACAGCATCTGAGGTACTTGACATCCTATTGGAAGCCACCCACCACACAGACAATGAACAGCCAACCAGGAAGTAAATATAAACATGCCATCTTCTCTCCTCATGTACACTTCCTCCGTTGGTAATTTGAATATCTCAAGTGACCAAAAGTATTTTTTCTACCACACTAAAATGGAAAACGACATGTCTGGGGGACAATTATCCTATAGAACAAGAAATTAAAAAAGACACTGAGCACAATGCACCAGAAGAAAATACAGCACAATCAGGATTTTGTAAGTACATTTTATATATTCATTTAAAATTAGACTAACAATTATATTTAAAGGAACACATATGACTAACCAAAAACATTTAATATATCCACCTACAATAAAACTATAAAATGTTTATACAACCAACACAAATACTTTTAAAGTGTATCATATCTTCAATTGTTTAAATATATTTCAAATAGTTTCAAACAGATGAAGAAGGGATTCAAGTCTCAAGAAGATTCAAACAGGAACCACCACAATAAGTACCCACAACTATGATTATGAACTTCTTAACAGAAGTAAAATGACAATTCATATTCAACAATAAATACAATCAATGAAAAAGGACAAATCACATTTAAACAAAAAGCCACAACCACATCACCACCCAAATAAAGCTACTTAGAAGAAAATTTGACTGCATAGGTATTCACCTTTTTCAAAATATGTACACGTATATATATTATTATTGTATACAGAGTATTTAAAATATTACAATAACTGTTTCCAAACAATACACTCAATACATATTAAAACGTTTTCCACATTTATTTATTTTCTCAAATATTTAGTATAGCCACATCCACAAAAAAAATCCAATGATGCCCAATTGTTTTGTAGTCACTGTTATATAATTGTGCGTGTTTCTTTTTATAAACCGAGTATACAATGTGAATAACAAGAAAGACAGTAAAAAGAGTACATAAAAATAATGTATTTTTTGCGCATTACCGCTATAGCCGCAGGTGTAATTCATGGAACCCGTGGCTAGGATCCCCCCCAGTCATTACTGCGGTTACCCCTGCCTCCAAAAATCCAACAGCACATTGGACAAAACCGTAGCCATGGTTATTCATCTATGTTTAAAAAAAATATAGTAATATCCTTCTATCTGAAAAAATGTAATCAGTTCAAGAACACACACACTTTAACACACAACATTTTATGACCTTCATATTTTGTATACAATGCATCACATGCTGTATATGAGATACAACATTTGTGCATACAACACTGTTGTTCTCTGTGTACATACTAATAATTGGATAATTGGGAGAAAAAAATGCATCTTGGATTAAAAAACCCACACAACTTAAAAAAGTATAACAAAATACCACTACAAGAAACTAACAGGAATACATAAACTGAGTGAGAATAAACAAACGACATTAAACTGGGTGTTTGCAGGACACCAGATGAGGGAAGTTAAATAAACTGGGAGAACAAGAGAGAATAGGGTGGGATAATACTACTTGGAGAACAAGGGATAGAAGACAATCACACAAGTAGAAACACTAGAACTGTTGTGAATGAAATGGAGATCACTGCAGATAGTTGGCAATTATGAGGCATTGTCTTTTTAGTGCTGTAATTTTCATTGTTTTACATATTTCTTCCCTGTTGACAACATGTGCAACCATGATAGTAACAGCAGTGATGATAATATCACTTGAGTTCTGAATCTGTCACCACCAAGGAAAAAAGATACTAGAATGAAGAACATTGCAGAAGATAAACACTCCTGTTAAAAAAGCAGCAAAGGACATGCTATGCCCATGGTGCAATAAAAATCTACAACAGGGCCCTTCTATTGCTCCATCACAAAGCCTAGGAACATCAATAAGGAGAAACCATCTAGTGCGAATCCACTGTGAAGATTTGGATGATGCCTATCAGAAATCACACAAGCACCACAAAATAAAAATGCATGGGCTCATGCATTACGTGCACAAATATCAGCACCACCTCCAGCACCTGCACGAGCAAGACATCACCAGCACTGAAAGAAGCCTCAACTTCTGCAGCTTCAACTGCACGTTTCCAATTTTACCAGCTGCTCCCATCTCCAAGAGTACCACTATGTTCTGAATATAGGTTGATCTTTCATGGGAGTTAACTTTCCAACATCTAGTGAAAGTCCACCGGGATGATGGGATCTATAGAGCTACAATAAAATACACAAACAAATGACTACAAAGTACTTGCAAACCACCATGAATTCAACTACCTCACAAAACACTCAACAGACCTAAAAGTACTGCATATCTGAAAGTGCATTAAAATTACAGTGCATACAATGAAGTAAACTGTCAACCTCACTAACATAAATACACAAACGAAATGCCTGCTTGTAAATGTCATTAATTGACAGATCTAATTCTATAGATCCATATTAAATACTTTCCACACAATCAAAGCAGATTAAAAAATCATAATGACCAACTGATATCAGTAGTAAATATAACTAACACACACAAGACTGCAAGTAAACCTTAAACAATGTAAACATGTATTAACACCTACTTACACATCAGCCACACTCCTAACATCTCCACAGTGAGAGTTCTGGACTCAAAAGGATACAACTGCAGAAAAAGGGTGGCTTTTATACTTTCCAAAATGAATACCAAAAAAAGAGAACTATATACCAAATAAACTACAAAAATGGAAGACACATTTTCACTACAACCAGTCACAAAGATCTACAGAAATATAACAGTAACAACAACCAATAAAAAACAATGAAACTCACAGAAATCTATTTTTCCCCACCCAGCCTCTTTCATATCCGTGACTATTTGATGCGGCTGCAGACCTTGCTTTGTGTCAACGGCTACACGTTCATTTTTCTGCAAACCCAAAATCAAACTAAATTGGCCTTCAAACCTTCAAATCAAATAAGTGAACTAAGTACATAACATAACACAACCAAATAAAATTCTGTACTGTATCATCCACATAAATATATAATTATTGCACAGAAAATGTACGTTTATAGATGCAGCTCTAAATATACCAGCGGTTGCAGCAACTAATGAAACACTGAATAGTATTGGCATGCTTAAACACATGCTTTTTTAATGGAGGTGGCTACAAATATACAACATCCCATTTGCTGTGATGCACAGCTTTGTCACATTTACCTGCGGGTAACAAAGCCACGCACAGAGTGGCTGCTTCATAGCTGTGGATAAGCGTAACAGTACCATCAGCCAATAAAAACACACCCTGCTCATACAAACTATTAGAACATTCAAACTAGGAATCATTTTCACGGAAACAGAGAAAGACTGCAGATAACATGGCGAATGAGCATTACATATTGGATCAGGAAAGAAAAAAAGAGAGATCCCACAATGAATGATGATAATGCGGCAGTGTCCTGCATTTTTTAATGAGGATATGGAGAAAGTACCAAATTCTTTACGGACTACGGGCCCTTATGACGTAGGCCTGGTAAAGGGGGTGGGATAAGTTAAGATTAAGTTGAAACCAAGAGCAATTTTACCTCGAGCAAGGCAGTATCCCATGTCTCAAGAGGCAGTCAAGGATATTTTCAAGACTATGGGCCTCATTACGACCCAGGCGGTAAGTTACCGCTTGGGTCGTACCCTTACCACCATGGTGTAAACTATATTTACACCATGGTGGATGGCGGATTTACCGCCCCATTCCAAGGTGAGTGGGGTGGTAAATCCCCATTTCCCATTTCACCCTTTCCCATTCCCATTTTTGCCCCATAGGGCATAATGGGAGTGGGGAAAGTGCTAATTACACCACCGTAAATTACGGTGGCGTAATTAGCACCATGGTCCCTTAGCACCATGGATTTTAACGCCTGCAAAAAGCAGGCGTTAATATCACCATGGCGCTAACGGACCTTGTAATCAGGCGTTAAGGGTCGGCGCCGTTTACGGCGCCGTTAACCCCTTAACGCCTGATTCAGAATGAGGCCCAATATCAGCTATGATGGAACAAGGCATCTTAGTCACATTAGAATCACAATGTAATACTGCAGTGTATCCGATTTAAAAAATCAAAGGGTGGTTCATGGCATTTAATTCAGGACATGAGACTGATAAACTTGATTGTAGAGGCAGCATTCCCCCAGAAGCACGATATTTCACGGTGATTGACTTGAAGAATTCATTTTTCTCAATCCTGTTGCATAAACATTCCCAAGATCTTATTTCATTTATGTTCTGTCAGACCAAGCTGAAAAGTAAACATTTGTTCTGGGGTACTATGTGTCTCCATCGATCCTTAATTGGGTCCTGCAGATGGACCTAAGCAATATTGATTGCCAACGGTTATACTGCAATACGTAGATGATATTTTAGTCTGTAGCACAAGAGAGGAAGAGTACAGATGAGACTCGATTCAACTAAGGATTCATTTAGCAGACAAAGGATATAAAGTGGACAAAAAGAAGTTGCAGTATTATCAGGAAAAGTTGTTATACATGGGACAGTTAATTTCACATGAAGGAAAGAAAGTTACACGTTAAAGAGCTGAGGCGATCATGAAAACATCAAAACTGCACACGATAAACCAAATGCAAGAGTTTGTAGGAATGTGTAAATATGTTAGAGCATGGGTATTTGATTATAGTTCATACGCAAGACCCTTGTTGCAGGCCCTGAAGAAGGCACATGTGAATAAGGAAATAATTGAATGGACTGAGGAAATGGAGGTGGCGTTTGATGAACTAAAAAAGGCAATTTGTACAGCTCCAGTTTTAGAAATTCCCAATTATTCTGAGGAGTTATTTTTATTTTCACATACAAATGGAACAGTTATGACAGCAGCACTCACACAGAGAACCACATTGGGGTACAAACCTTTCGCATACTATAGTGGGATTTTTGACCCAGTTATGAGGGGCCACCTCCCTTGCGAACAATCACTGACAGCAGTCACATTCGCTATCAAAAATTCTGCAAGCATAATGATGGGGTGTTCCATGACTTTATTTGTTGAGCATGTTTTGTTTGCTGTTTTGGAGAAACCTAAGGGTACACTGACATCTCAAAGAGCTACTTCGTATGAGGTGGTTGTATGGAATACAGGGATTAAAATAGTCAGGTGTAAAATGGTGAATCCTGCCATGTGTGTAGCCAAACTACTGGCAAGGGATGAGCAAGTGCATGATTGCTCAAACTATGAGGAATTCTATGACGAGATCCCGAGGGTAAAGGAAAATGCTTTAGCAGCTGGGGAGGTTCTTTTTATTGATGGTTCTTCGAAGATAGATGAAACTGATGGAGAAAGGCACTCAGGTCAGCTGTGGTAAGGCACAGAGCAAATAGGGAGTTTGAAGTAGTAGCAAGTGCAAGACTACCGGCTCATTTTTCAGCACAGGCTGCAGAATTGGTGGCGCTTATTGTCGCGTTCGAGAATCACAAAGGGCAAGAAGTGATGGTGTACAGTGACTCTGCTTACGTGACATCAACCGTGCACGCAGGGCTAGCACGTTGGAAAAGGATGGGCTACCTCCGAGCGGACGACACTCCAGTGCAACACGCCACTTTATTGGACAGGCTCATTAAAGCACTACAACTCAAAGTAGCCATTGTAATAGTTAAGTGTGCAGCACATACTAAGAGAACTGACTTTATTTCACACGGAAACCAAGCCGTAGACAAAGAGGCCAAAAGGGTTGCATATCCATCTGAAATTTTTAGTTTTGATACTCCTGATGTGAAAGAAAAAATGGTTGTAATAATGGTTGTGAATGAAGGGTTTAATCATTCATCACAAACACAATTGATGGAAGTTCAAGGTGGAGTCAAGGTGGAGCTCAACAGGAAAAAAAAGAATTGTGGACGGGGAGGGGGTGTTCTTTATCCCCTACCAAAGCACTTTGGCAACAAGACAACACTGGTAAACCGGGGATGCCTATAGTCTTATTCAGGGTGGCATTAGAACAGCTACACTACCCTGCACATGTTACTAGGGAGAGCCTCACAGCAACCATTGCAGAGGATTGGTTCATACTGAACTTGTTAGAACATGTTTCTTTTTATGTAGTAAATTGCATAGTATGTCAAAAGTGTACTGCTGGGCACATGCTGCGAACAGTCAGAGGAGTAATTCCTCAACCAAATTGTCCTTGTCAGTATTTACAGATTGATTATGTTGATAGGCTGCAGGTCTGTAATGGATATAGGTATATGATAGTGGTAGTGTGCTCGTACTCGAGGATTGAAGCTGGTCCATGCACACATCCTGATGGCACTTGCGCAGCAAAGTTTTTAGTCTGAGAAGTATTTCCTAGATGGGGAGTATGGGAGGTGTTGAGATCAGATTATGGACCCCAGTTTCTGAAGGAGGTATTCAAACAGATTAGCTTATTGCTTTGCATTAAACACAAGTTTTCTCATTATCACCAGCAAGTGAATGAGAATTGTGAGAGACTCAACGGTCTGCTCAAAGAGAGAATAGCAAAGTTAAAATTGTCACTAAAGAAGGGGTGGCTGCATTGCCTGCCCCTTGCATTATACGCATTGAGAAATCAGCACGGCTCTGACCACCACCTCACGGCCCACAAATTAGTTACAGGGAGGCAAATGAGAACATCTCTGACTCCTCCAATGAGGACTAGGAATGATTCCCAAACAACTGCAGAATTGTTAGGAAATGAGTTATGTGAGTACTCATGTATGACCGCTAGTATCTCTGTCATTTCAGATCAAAGCAAGCAGAAGGGGTGCCGGTCTCAGGACACAGATGAAGACAATACAGCAACCGGACTTGAGAAGGTATGTGTTCCTAAATTATTTGCTGGAGATAAGGTTCTAATAAGGAACTTCACAAGAAAGTGGCACAAACCCAGATTAGGTGGCCCTTTTGTTGTAGAAGACATTACTCCTTCAGCAGTTAAGGTCCAAGGGAGACAAGCTTGGACACACCTAGGAGATGTGAAAGTCTACGCTGGAGAGATCGTCACACCCCCAACCCATTCGGAAGCAAGTCAACAAGAAGTTTAGCATGTGCAGTCTCGATCAATGACGAGGAAGAAGGATGCAAAGACTATCTAGTAGAAAGACAAAAGTGTACATTTGGACTGTGGCTCCCCTGAAACACTCCTTATAGATATTATAGCAGGAAGTGAGAAAGTTACCATTCTTGAGCCACAGGAGTTTGTTGACATTGGACTTTGGAGGGCAGAAGTAAATGAACAAATTCCCAATTTAGACTTTCTTTTCGATGAATGGAAGAAGGAGCAGTTCCCCGACTCTTTTCTCACTGAGTTTCTCTTTGGAGGTGCCCATGGTGCTGTCAGATGTTGACATACACAGACTACTTCTTGCTGTCTTCATTGTTATACTCCAAGCTTACCCTGCTCTTGTTGGGCATAGCACTGACGTGCACACTTTTATCCAAGATCCTAAAAATGGCCTGCCGATTAGATGTTTATTGGCAGCAATTACAGAACAAATCAGACAATTACCTGAGCATCTCTTCGGATGCACCAATGGTCCTATCTAACAATGATGCCCACAAACTACTTGTCATGATCTTTTATATTTGCTTCAGGTTCACCCTTATCTTGTTTGGTTCAACACCAACGCTAATGTGTTTATACAAGATCCTATAAATTGTCCTGCAATCAGCTGGTTACTTGTGGAGATTATCGAGCAAATCAGGCAGCTTCCTGAACACCTGAAAATGTGCCTGAATAAAAAGAGTGTTTGCTTCTTTAAAAGTAATTACAGGCAAAAATGCGGTCTATTGAGAACATTGCAGTTCCATACAGTGAACCGAGTCAACAAAGTGTGGAGAGACTCCGTTGGTGGAACCTAATGTATTGGTGCATAACTTATGCATGTTCAGCATCCATTATCATTTCTCGGTTTCAATTGGTCCACACTGTTTACTTTAATGGTTCCAGAAGGGAAGGAGTTCCGTTAATCATTCCCACTCCAGTTACCTTTGTAGAACTAGACACAGTAAAAAGGCCAAGGCCTTATGTCATTGTTCCTACTCTAGCAGCACATGTGGCAGTACCTATGTCTGTGACAAGTGCCCCCATGCATCACTTTCAAGGGAGGTCTGTGTTTGATCTACTACATGATCATTATGAAAGGAATCATTTAACAAAGAAGAGAAGTGCAAGGAAGGATGATTACGAATTAAATGATTATTTAGGCAGTACAGCACATTTGGGGAATAACAATGCAGTATCAGCACATGAAAGAAGTGGGAAAAAGGACATTTTAGGAGGATTGCTATGTATGTGCACTCCTGCCTTATGATATGGGAAAGTCTAAGATATTCATAGATAGTGAAATAGATGTTCAAACAGCTCATTGCCTAACTCACCTTGCACTCTGTCATACAAGGGGTCAGTTCCAGGGTCGAATGACATCCTTGTTATGGGTGATACAATGGTCAGCCCCAGATGAAGATGATTATGTTCAAGACTTAAAGACAAGAGAGAGAGAGAGAGAAAGCACACACCAGAAATCATGTGATGAAATATGAAGAACCTGGCATGAAAGGAGCTGGAATCAGATGAGAAATAAACAGGAAGCTCAACTGCCAAGGAAAGACTGATGAAGAAGTTTGAAGTTGCAAGGAAAGAGGCCAGATGCAAATCTGGGGAACAGTACTTTCTCCAGATGGCTGGGAAGAAGGCATAGGCGTATGCAGAGCTGTGGCAGTAACTGGTCAACTCAAGCCAGTTATTTAACAAGTGGAAAAAGTATGAAATCCTCTCTGGCCGAGGCTTGCAAAGCTTCTGACGTGGGTCGAAGACAAAGGAGGCCCATTGCAGATAGTGCCTTTGGCTAGTGTAGAGCTATGTTTCAGAAACATTGGCACAATGAGAGTTGGAGAGAATCAACAGTGCAAACAAATCTCTGATGTGCCAGGAATGAAAGATGGGACAGTAGTGATAATGGATCACTATTGGGCATGCAGATCCAGAGCATACATAAAGCTGCCAAGAGACTGGGGAGGACTATGTTCTATAGTGATTGTTCATGTTTCAGCATTGATGATTCCAAAGAGTGACCTGAACATTGTCGAGTTTCCAAAAGCAGATGCTCACCTGAGGAAGAAGAGATCTGCTGAACTCTTTAATCGAATGAAGTGAGCAAGCTATTTCTCAGCCAAGTCAATAGAGGCATTCAATGCTATTCCATATGAACACAGATTGTTCAGCAAGACTACTTCAGTTTTACTGCTGTCTATATGCCTCGGATCCAGACAATGGCAAATACCAAATTGTTACAGATAACCAGATGGGAGCTTTTGCAGACGATCAACACCACCTTAAAGGAATTCAATGCTATAAAGAAGGAGCTAAGAGCCATGCGACTGATGACTCTTCAGAACAGATATGTTTTGGATGTGATTACAGCTATGGATAGAGGTGTTTGTGCCAAAATCAGAGAATCATGTTGCACATTCATACCTTCTCATGACGAAGAGAATGGCACCTTGACAGAGGCCATAACGATGCAAAAAAAAAACCCACGTCAAGATGGAAGACGAAGTGGAAGATACTGGTGATGACAGCTGTTTCATGTCAATCTTCTCATGGGTTCCACAATGAATGGCTAAAACTTTCAAGTTCCTGTGAGCCATGTTGGTGATGATCATGTTTGGGTTCTGTGTGGTTAGGATACTAATCACACAATGCAAGAAGACTGCAACGAAAGCAGGAATGAAGACTGTATTTGATGTTGAATCAGGATTCAAACCTAAACAGCTGACAGATGATGAAATCAGAGACTACGTAAGGGCCAGTAATCATGCACCTCAGGGAACAAAGCTCCTGTATCCGAAGAACCACAACAAGTATGTGGGAAGATGGATCTACTTCAGTCCCAATGTACAATGCGGTCTTATGACCTGGAGTATTGATGAGCATGTGAAATCAGCCAGATGCCTGAAAGGAGTCATAAAGATATGGATTCCAAAGAAGTACTTCTTCAGTCGAGGATGTCTTGATGTGAAGATTGATGAGAGAGTGGTCGATGAATCGCCCAGAGGGGTGAGTATAGAGGAGGAGCCAAAAACCCCTACCAGAAGCTCTGCCCCCATGTTGCCCATAGGTTGTGAACTGGAAATTGCGACACGTGCAGTACCAATGAGGATGCATGTACTGCCAAGAATTCTTTAAACAAGGTATCCATTGAGAAAACACTATATGCATTCACGAAGGAATGATGGTCTTTTGGACAATGTCCCGGAAGAAGTGTGAAAATGGATGAGAAAGTGGACTGGTGATGTCATGCGAAGCAGAACTGACGCACCCTGAAGAGATACAAAAGACGGAAGAATATAGACATTCTGTAAGATCTGAAGCAGATGTATCGAAGATAAGCAACATTTCGGGATCGAAATGAAGATGCTTGTCTAAAGAAACTCTGAAAAAAATGCAAAGTCATTTTTATACTTGTACAGATGATGTAACACAAGTAGACAAAATAATCATGTGGCTGGCTACGTAGTGAATAGATTGCGGCGTTGCGCCAATGTATATAGATAGGAATGTATAGAATCTGGATGTTCCTCATTGCACTTTAGCAAGACTTGAACCCAGTGAATGGAAAGGGCGTGAGTGTGGCGCAGTTGGAATAAAGCTGATGACGAAGAAGAATTCAAGAGTCGAGGCCACCATGAGCCCTGTTGTCTGTCAAGAAGCTACATGAACGTGAGAAACAAACTTCTATTTGAGGTGGAATGATAACACTGAAGGAGTCAACAGTTCATCATTTAATACTATTATATGCAATGAATAATTGGAAAACATGGTCTCCAGTCACATGGTCAGATGAAAATAGACTTTGCGTCGAGCTACACCGAGACCAGAAGACCATGCCACACTGCCTCTTATTCTCAGGCACAGAGAGCTTTTGCAAGGCCAAGTTCAAAGCCTTAATTGAATGGCAGACCGCAGGAGTGATGATAGATGTTGGGCTAAATGGGTGGGTAGGCATGACCAGGCTGGCCCTCCCAGCACCTGGGGTAACCAGCTTGCACACTGCTAGCAAGAGGAATATTCCAGAAGGGTACAAGCATGCCAACCAACTGTAGAGGGCCAAGTACCAGGGAGCCCTATAGTTTGTGTAGCCAATGAATCGTTGTATATTTTGTGACAATGAAGATGACTTG
Organism: Ambystoma mexicanum; assembly: GCF_040938575.1. Classification (NCBI taxonomy): domain Eukaryota; kingdom Metazoa; phylum Chordata; class Amphibia; order Caudata; family Ambystomatidae; genus Ambystoma; species Ambystoma mexicanum. The sequence goes on from NC_090927.1 coordinate 334,910,247, forward strand.
CACTAGAGGAGGGCTTAGTTGTCCACCTGATGTTAGAGAACCAATCACAACCCCCATCAGTATAGAACATATACTTAGATGTTCCCTGTAAGCCTATCAAATTCCCAAGTAGGTTTTTGTAGTTTTCCACGTAGTGTGACGTCAATGATGACAAATATTTGCTATAAAAGTGATGTTTTTTATGTGATGCATTGGGATCGTACGGTGCGACATCCGTTGATGTCTGTTGTAATTAGATAATTTAAAATAAAACAGTAATAAGTTTCGCCAACTTCCTGAGTCGGTTTGGTTATTGATGTATCAGTAAGTTTTGCATCTCCATCCATCTCTAATTATTGCTAACTTGTCTTAAAGGGTCCCAGGTCCCGGGGTTCACAACGTAAATAATTTGGAACTGAAGTTGACTTAGAACATTCTGTACCTTCAGAAAACATTCCCGAAAACCTCATGAGCACCAATGTCCTAATAAAGGCATACAAAAAAGAAATAGCTCAGTTTCAAAACACATCTGCTGAAATACCAGACCAAATATGTGTCTTTTGTTGCAGAACGTTTTATAAAAGGAGCACAAAAATAGTAGACCTATCCTATAAAATAGAAGACAATGAAGAATTCCAATGGTTCCAATCAGCTTTATATCTAACAGCAGAAACTAAATACAAAATAACTGAACCCTCAACAGTATGCACGTACTGCAACATAAAGCTTGACAATAACCAAATGCCATCACGTGCTATCACAAATTGCCTCTTCCGAAAGCTCTCTAACAACTTAACTTGTACGAGATTGTTATAATACAAACAGTGCACCAATTTCTAGCTATAAAAACCCTTCAACCGAAATCAGCCAAATTACCTCCATCCAAGTTACCAAAGCGCATCCGTGGCAACGTAGTATATTTTCCATGAGATCTAAAGGAAAATGTACAAACTCTAGGAGTGCAATGACCAATAGATCAATCTTTGATTATACTAAAGACAAAATAATTTGGCAACAACTAGTCAACTTAAACAAAGTTAGACAAGCCCTGCAATAGCTAAAAGAAAATAATGAATACTACAAAGAAATACACATAGAGCAAAACTTAAGCAAAACCACCAAAATTATTCAAGGCTCTCCAGCAACTGGCCAATTTGAATGTTTAGATCCTGTTACTAAAGCCAACATTTTAGACCAGTGTACAATTCACCCACTACACTCCAAAGACACCATTGATGATGCATTAGAAACATATCCAATGCATCCAACCAAAGAATCCCCAATGAGAATATGGGAAAAAGTGTAGAAGCACATGCTTTTCCTCCACTCTTTCCTACAGGAAAAGGAGGAAGATATGATGAAAGGTCTGAGTAAATTAGTGCATCAGAATATCACTCCTTAAGAATGTCTTCGATAGTGAAATAGCAACTCTATGTTATGAGTTGCACACACATTAAAAACAGGCTCTAACTTTTTAAACATATCCACTACCCAGTTGCTTCAAAAAATAAACGACAAAGATGAAGTTTTGCAGTCAAGCATCACAAATATCTTGGCAAATATGCATGGTACAAATGAATACTTGTTCCAATGTCACATTCATGTATATTGTATGTTAAGGAACCTAGGCCCACCCACATGGTTTGTTACTTTAAATTGTGCAGAGTATGCATGGGATGACTCGCATGACTTCTTACGCACTACAAACCAATATAAAGATGGAATAGATATAAAAACAGAAGGAGAACTCTGTTCTCTTGACCCTGGCAATGTGTTAAGGTACTTTCACCATCACTTCATTGCCATGCTGCACTTCATTTGCAATAAAATTACACCTCCGCTCGGAGAAGTGCAACACTTATTTTGGAGAAAAGAATATCAATAAAGAAGAACACCACACATCCACATGCTTTTGTGGATAAAAGATGTTCCTAAATTTTGCGATGATAGTGAGGCCACTGTTTTGCAGTTTATTGAAAATGCAATATCCCTTCAGAAACCAATGATAGTAAACAACATACACACGTCTTAAGCTTCCAAAAACCTAATTGTGGCAAATACTGCTAACGTAGATGTAAAAACAAAGTCTAATACTATACCAAATGTCGCTTTGGCTTCCCTAGACAAGTTCGCAAATAAGGACAAGTAAATAGCTTGATGTCTTCTGTTAAATACAGCATAAAAGGCAAATCCCCTCAAAATACATACAACATTAAAAGAGATGAAGTATCCCAGTACATCACTGATTACAATGCAGTCATTGCCCTCTTGTGGAATGCAAATATGAGACATACAATAAATTGCAGACAATTCCACTGGAGTTGCAAGATATGTCACAGCCTATCTCACCAAAGCTGAGAAAACAGAGCTGAAAAACCTCTTGGATGACATATCATCTGACAAAACACTATCACAAAAATTGCACAGCTTTGGTATAAAATGCTCTCCCATAGAGAATGCTGGTACTATGAATGAGCAGACCGTTAGACTGGTACAGCCTTATATGGCAAATCTGAACAGATCGCCTGGCTGAACCTTGGACCAGCTTTATCCTGAAAAAGAGTACTAAAATCCTAATAAGAGTTAGAAAACATAGCCACAAATGATCCCAACAGCCAGGACATTTTAGAAAAACAATTTAATTGGCATGTACTACCCACCCAGAAGTACTGCTTTGGAAAACATGTGTCTGTACGACATTGCCAAACACTACACCTACAAAAACAATCTCAAACCAAATGACACAACTGGCAAATATTCAGTCTCAACTTGTGAAGGAAGCCTAGTAAAACTCACCAAACCCAGTCTAATTAACCACATATGGTTATCATTTAAATCTCCAAAACATAGAGAACAATATTACATGGCCCTACGTGGAGAAAATAAATATAAATATTAGGTGACTATGACTCATTTGAAGCTGCATTCATAGCAAATTAAAGCAGTATAACAAATGACATGTTCGAGCAACACAAACAAATATTGGACAATGAACGCCAACAAGAGAAAGAAATTGAAGCTCAACTAGACAAATACACTCCTGAGGGCAGTCAACCTTCACTTCCAGCAAGTCAAGAACCACTTGGAGAACCACTCATTCTAAATGAAGCAGAAATAGCCATGACTGAGGTAGAAAATACCATGTATCAATATAAACTATCTGAGGAAGACTTGTCAGTGCTGGAATCACAGCTAAATGATGAATAACTCACTATTTATCTAGACGTCACTCAAGAAATCAAACATGGTTTTAAACATGAAACTAAAACCTGCAGCTGTAAACATTATAAACCTCTGCTCCTGTATGTAAGTGGTAAAGCTGGTTCTGGTAAAACATTCTTAATTAAAATATTCAGCAAATGTATATAAAACTTAACAAACAACAACCTTTCGGCTGTACTAACAGCCCACACAAGTTTAGCTGCCTACAACGTAGGAGGTGTAATTGTACACCGACTTCTGCTCCTCCCCATAGAACACCAAAACACAGAATACTACAAATTATCAGCAGAAGCTGTTACTGAAGTACGCAGAATTCTAAAACAAATGAAAGTGATCCTGATAGATTAAGTAAGCATGGTTTCCAACCTCATATTGGCTTTATTTCATCTCAGAATGCAAACAGTCCTAAAAACGAACTACGAAGAACTGTTTGGAGGAAAACATGTTATTGTTTTTTGGAGATCTCCTACAGTTAACACCAGTGAAAGGTCGACCTATTTTCAAAACATTAGGACAAAAACAATGCCGCAATACCCTGGGGAGCATTGGAAATGTCAATCTCTGGCAACATTCTCACTACAGAGAACTAACTCCAAACATGCTCCAGACTGCAGACTGCAACTATGATAACATTTTAAAAAGCAATAGAACTGGTCTCCTTGCTAAAGATGCAGAATCCATCTTAAATAGTAGACTAATCCATGAGCTATATGGACAAAACACATCTGCTCCTGATGTCGTAGAACAAATACCTCAACAAAATCCTAAATGAATACCTTCCCTTGCAAGTTGTAGTCAATTCAATTAGACGATGTTGAAAAAAGAAATGCAACCCATACTGCATATCAGCTCCACAGACAGACTAGAAGTGCATGGCATGAAACTTCCCATGTGTAAACAAGCAACAGCATGACTAAATAGCTTAGAAAAATGTATCTCCAACACAGCTGGATTAGAGAAAATATTGACTTTGTGTTTAAACTGCCGAGTAAATCTAAAATGTTACCTTGACGTAGAACAAGGTTTAGTCAATGGAATCAATTGGTACAGTTGTTGGCTTCCAAACATATCCACATGACAACAAGATTCAATTTGTCAACCTCCACTTTGACAGAATTGCAAAGGTTAAACAAATTGGCTGTACAATAGCACGTTTCCTTCTTTTCAAAGACATGTTCCTATACAGAGAGCAATTTTCCCTGTCTCTTGCATATGCTGTCACTATTCACAAATCACAAGGTGTAACCCTAGACCAAGCATTGAGTTACATAGCACTTTAATGTCTGTGTCTATTCCTAGTTAACTGGTCTATTCCTAGTTAACTTTGATGCAAACAAAGGCAACGCTGGCATTCCTTGCATGATATGATATGATATGGCATTTATAAGGTGCCTGTACACAAGTGTTTCAAGGCATGACAAGGCAAGGGGGGAACAAAGAGAGGACAGACAATGATCCTAATAGGCCAGGTGTCATTCAGATTGCGTAAGTGCATGGGAAGGGGGGAAAGGAAAAGTGCGTGGGGGAAGGGAGAGGGGAAAGTGCAGTACATGTGACAGTGGAATAAATAAGATAAATAAAACACATAAAACAGCCATCTGGGGGCAAGTGCAGACATAAGTGCTGGAAGGGGGACTGAAGGGATACAGAAAAAAATGGTCCCCAAGTGCAGGGGTTACCAGGGAGGCAGTGCAGGTGGGCAGTTGATGGGGCTGGGGCCAGAGATCAGAAAAGGGTGGCCAGGTAACCAGTGCAATTTCAGTCAGGAATTCAGCATGGGAGGGGAGGAGAGAAAGCAGAAGCAAAGAGGAAGGTTTTGAGGTGTTTCCGGAACCAAAGATGGTTCTCCTCGAGTTTCAAGGAGGCAGGAAGGCTGTTCCAGAGAGAGGCCCCTGCCAAAGAGAGTGATCTGCCACCAAATTGTTGCTTTGAGAAGCGACTGACCCTGAGGGAGTTGGAGGCAGATGAGCGAAGAGCTCGAGAAGGAAGATATTTAGGAAGAGAGAGTTGAAGGTATTGCGGCGCCAGACCCCAGAGGCCTTGTGTACAATGCAGAGGGTTTTGAATTTAATCCTCGCAGCCACTGGGAGCCAGTGCAGAGATTTTAGTCCTGGAGAGATACGATCCCTGGGCTTGAGGCCAAGGACAAGTCTTACAGTCCTGTTCTGGATAAGTTGCAGACGGCGGAGAGTGGAGGTAAGAAGATTTAGATAGAGGCTGTTACAGTAGTCCAGCTTGGAGAGGACCAGGGCTCTGGAGACAGTGAGCTTCTGGGGCAAGGAGAGGAAAGGAAGAATACATCTAAGGAGGTGCAGCTGGTAGTGTGACTTCTTAGACACCTCAGAGATGTGAGGGGAGAAGGAGAGTGCAGAGTCGAAGATGACCCTGAGGTTTTTAGCCTTGCAGTAGTGGGAGGAGGGCCAAGAGAGGCCGGCCAGAGAGCTGCAGGGAAGGAGGGAGTAGGTGTGCTGATGAGTAGAATCTCAGTCTTACTGGCATTAAGGCAGAGGTCGTTGGTGGAACACCATTCCTGGATGGCAGACAGACAGTCAGAGATGAGGGAAGGAGAGGAGGAGGCCGAGGGTAGCCTGAAAATGAGCTGGGTATCATCCGTATAGCACTGAAAGTTGGGACAGAGAGCGGCGATGCGGTGGGCAAGGAGTGCCAGGTATTGGTTGAACAGCCAGGGAGAGAGGTTAGATCCCTGGGGGACACCACAGGTAGAGAAAAAGATGTCAGAGAGGAAGGACCCAAGTTGGACCTGGGAGGGTCGGTCAGAGAGGAAAGAAGTCAGCCACGCCAGAGCCTGACCAGTGATACCTAGGTTATCACGGAGATGGTTGAGCAGGATGGCATGGTTGACAGTGTCAAAGGCAGTAGAGAGATCAAGCAGGATAAGAATGCAAGGGGTGTTAGAGTCGAGGTTGGAGAGCAGGTCTTAACGGATGTTCAGGAGAGCAGTTTCCGTGCTTCTGGCAGCTCTGAAGCCAGACTGATGGTCATGAAGACAACCAACAAATCCAGTGTGGAGATTTGGCTGGGAGATGGCCAATTTCTCCAGGAGCTTGCCCAGGAAGGCAGTTATGGAGATTGGGCTATAGTTAGCCGGGCAGGGGGGTCGGCAGAGGGTTTCTTAAGAAGAGGGTGCACAAGGGAGTGCTTCAGGTGGGAAGGGAAGACTCCAGTGGCGAAGGAGTGATTGCAGAAATCCACCAGGGCAGGAGCCAGGGAGTCGATGTGATCCTTGATAGTTTTGGAGGAACAGGGGTGAACCTGTTTTGACAAGACTTTCATAGATCGGACTTGTCTAGAAACCTCATCTGGAGAGAAAAGGGGAAAGGTAGAGAAGGAGGGAGGAGGGGTGGCTGCAGAAGGGCCAGAGGAAGAGCAGGGAATGGCGGGAAGGGGATGAGAGGAGGAGAGTGAGGACAGGATGTCCTGAGGTTTAGAAATGAAGTGAGAAGCCAGTGCCATGCAGAGGGCCTGGGAAGGGACAGGAGAGGTAGAGACTGCGGCAGGATTGGCCAGTTCCTTGCAGATTTTAAAGAGTTCGGCCGAGTTGTTAGATGCCGCAGAGACGTGGGCTTGGATATGAGCTCTCTTCTTGGTGAGGACGGAGAGCCGGTATTGCCTTTGCAGCAGGCGGAAGGCCAGTTTGTCAGAGGATGAACTTGAAGCACGCCATTTCCTCTCGGCAACCCTTCACTTGCATTTTAGGGTGACGAGGTCTGAGTCATACCAGGAGTTGCACTTGGCTTTGGGCTTCAGGCCGATTCTCATGACAGGGGCAAGGATATCAAGAGTATCAGATATAGCAGAGTGGAGCATGGAGAGGGCTGTGTCAGGGTGAGAGTCAGCCAGGGGGGGCAGAGGGGGTAAGAAGGTGGTGGTGAAAGCCTCAACTGACACGTGCTTCATGGGTCAGGTGACCGAGAAGGTGGGTGGCAGTGACGGAGGTGGCTTGGCCTGTGGGGTTGGGAGGGTGAGGTGGGAGGATAGGAGAAAGTGGTCACTCCAGGAGAGAGGAGTGGAGAGAGGGAAAGAGAGGGGAAGGTCTTAAGAGATCAGAACATTGAGAGTGTGCCCTGCAATACGACAGGCTATGGGCACTATACACCCCCATCTAGATATCTCTGTACCTCAAAAGATGAAACCTTTAAAAAGACAAGTAATACAAACAGAAGCTACAGCCAATCTCCCAGCAACACCACTAAACAATATAGTCACAAAACTGTCTAGTAAATAAATCAACTGCACAAACATAAGAAAAGAAAGACACAAATGTCTCTTCTCCAGAAAGATCTGCAGGCCCCTCAAACGATCCACAAACATAACTCTCTGGTTCAGTTGTATTTGCAAATGCTCATCATTCACAGAAATGTCACAAATAATCCTGACCAATGTTCCCTCTGAGCTGTGTGCATGTGCGCCTGTCCAGCTCCCTTCTGAATGTCGCTCAGAAGAATTTGAGCAGCGCACACAGACGTTCCCATTTTCTCAAGAATGAATAAGGCACAAGCCACAGCTGTTAACTGGCGTTTGCTTTCTCTCCAAATAAACAAAATTATACTAAGTCGTCTTGATATTCTGGTCTAGTCTAATTAGATTACACTACTTTGAAAGTGTGACCTTAAAAACACAAAAACTGTAAACAGAACAAGAGGTTAAAATGAATATGAAAAGTGGCTCCATGAACAGAAGATATAACTCTGATATGCCCACATACATCAATAAAATAACCTTCCCTCCCCACCAATGGCTTCTATACCTAATTTTACCATATGTGTACCTTATGTCTCTAACTTCCACCTCAGTACACATTTAGATATTACAGGACAACCTTGACTCTGCCTATGTTGCCTATGGGAAGGGTTAGCAGGTTTGTGCTACATCCACTTGTATTATGTTTGTTGTAATATCAATCACAATCAAGGACCAGAATGTGTGTTACTCATGATGCCTTACCAACATCTCCATTTATACTATATAACCCAACTGTGAGCTTAAACATCCGATATGGATTGTAAGTAAGCAGACTAATTGAATGGGTAACCTCCCCCCAAGCTTCCTATTCTTTGTACAAATGCCATACAAATTCTTTGAAATGGTACCCTTGCAAGTTAATGCATTATTAACATCAAATATTAATTTGCCCGCTAAGGATTTTGAGAAATGAAATGTCTAACTCGGTGTCTCCTACTTTAGCATTGGTAACATTACCACATAAGTGGAGAACAACATTGCAATATTATTTACTTGACCTGCCAGTGGTAATAGGCAAGGACTATGGCTGGAATGACTTGTACATTGTGTTAGGGCAATGGATATTCAGACAACTAGAATGCTTTTCACAAAATCTGCATCCTTTCCAAGTTTTCAGAGTTCCATTGGCCATATACCTTAACAAATTACACTGAAACAATGGTTTCACTGAGCACTTGCATAATCCTACCAAATAATATTATGATTAGGTATGTTACAAACAATCTTGTATGCACAGCAAAATAATTGCATGCATGCATATTCATGTCATTTTCTTAAACTGCCCATAAAATCAGAGTAAAGCTTTAAATATGTTTTGCTTTCAAAATATTGTGGGTATGCACATATGCCAATGAGTGTTTTACTGCTGCAATCCCTCACTTTTTACAGAGTCCGGTCAACTAGTTTTGGAGGCTAGCACAGGAGCCGGGGAAGGGTATTGAGAAAGGGCACATCAGAACACTCTTTGCAGTAGAAAACAAATCAGCAACTTTCAAAAACCAAGTCTGATGTTTCAGCAGTACAGCACAGTGAAGGAAATGTGTTGTTTGTTTGTTGAAGGATAGGAAACTCTAGGAGCAGTCTAGGAAATGGCACCTTCTGTTTCTTTCTGAGGGCTTTTCCATATAATTGCGTGTTATGTGTTTAGTGCCCTTAGCATCCCCATGTATCATGTTTAACTAATATCAGTGAATTGCAGAGGAGGGGACTCTAACTGTTGTACCTCTGTGAAAACTGCTATTAACATAAAAGGCATATGCATGTGCTTTGCTTCAACAGGCTCCTTAAGAAACCTCAGTAATGCTCTTATTGAATTAGTATTAAGCTGTGATGAGGAAGGGTAGGCAAAACTATAGACTGTATTTTTTGCCCTGTCATTTCACTTCCTATGTCAGGGTTACAAGCAGGGTTTGATGAGATTCTACTCTCTACATGGAATTAAATGATTTTTCAGGGAGCAAAAAAAGTAATTTGCTTTGCCAATAGAGATACTTTATGACTATTAAGAGATGTTCTTTCCCCTTAAAATTCCTCCTGAATTCAGACAGTAATATTAGAGGTCCTTCCTATGTAACTGCTCTGTTGGCTACTACTTATCAATGGGGCTTTGTGTTTAGCAGCAGGGGGTAGGCGCCTATATGTTTGTTTGCAATTTATGTTGGGCAAATTTTCCTTGTTTTAGAAAATAACAATGGGTGGTGGTGTGCCTCTTAGCTGCAAGACTGGTTTTGAGTAATTGCTGTCACAGCTCTGTTCAGAACACATTATAATTTAGATGGTAAGCAGAGGCATGGGAATTCTCAACATATTCTATGGTGCAGTTATTCTGCTGTAATTTTCATCCTTACACAAATTATGTTCACCTGGCCTTTACATTAGTTCATTATGGTGGTGGTTCCTTTTAGTTGCCATTAATCCATCTGCAAATATTGCATCCTGTCTGAATTTCTTGCCAGCCACATCACTTATGATATGTGATATTTATTTTTTTGTAATAAAGATTAGTTTTTTTCCCTGTGGAATAAAACACTGTCTACATCGTCTCAAAATGAATACTTTTGCTAGGTATCATAGCAGTTCCTTAAGTCTTAGACTGGTTGATCTCTTTTTAATTACATATAAAATATATTTTTTAGTCTATCTTTGGAAACTGTTATGTAAATTACACCTTTTACACAGATGTGTAAAGAGTTGCAGTGGCCAGAAAGGAGGGACTCCCTTACAAACGCTTTGGGAATGACAGCTCACCAACTATGCATGCTCATAAAGTGGCTTACCTCATTAGTCATTTGCTCATATGAAAAATAATGTGTGCACAAAGGCCAACCATTTCTGCACGTACAGACAAATAATTAGAGGGAACACTGATCCTGACAACAGTTACAGTGTCTCAGGTATAAGGCAAGAATTGGACTACTGTGCAGGAAGGGTAAAATTGACCATAAACACACAGGAAGATCCACAAGAATTCCTAAACGTACTTACAACAAGTACTGGAAACACAAAACATCCCAATAAATGAAATCATCCACATTTTATACACGTGGATACATATATGCACTCTCTGCAACCATGTTTCACAAGACCACATCCCTCATGAATGCTTTGTATATGTATCCATACCAAATCCTGAATCTATTCATTTTCACAATCTTCTGCAGAATGCACATCATGGCATAGTATGCCCTTTTTGCAATTCAGACAATTGTTTCACCATATAAAGAAACTCACATAACAAATATGTCAAACTAATGCTTCTAAGGTACAATGCAGATGGTACCAAAAATAACTGTAAGCTTCCAGACTTCACACACAGCCAAATATCTCTTGGAAAGAAATCCTTCACAACAATAGGTATAGCATACCACACTGGTGCCACCACCACCTAAGGGCACTACACTGCATATCTCAAAAAAAGAAGTGATTGGTTTGAATGTAACAATACCTACATTACTCCAAAACATAGGTTACTGGCAAATGTAACACATGCCTATTTAATATTCCTTCAGCCCAAATGTAGTCACTAAACTATAGCAAAATTAACAATTAGAACATGCCAAAAGGTATCTAACTACTTGAAAAATAACCTTAATTCCCAAACCTTTCAAATATGCCATCTCAATTCTTATATGACAAAACATATTCTAACCTCTAGTGCAGTTAGTATACTCCAACAGGTATCTTACTATTTCAAGCATTCCCTTAATAACAACATACTTCAAACAAACATACTATCACCCTTACACTCACGTTACTATAATCATTTTGTTTTTTTATCTAGTACAGATTTTATTCCCAATGACCCAATGATTATTTGATGTCAAAACAACAGCAGTGTGTAATACACTAATGTTTTACCAAATATAGTACTCATAATGTACTGTTTATGAGGGTCCATAAAACATGTATATTTAAAATTGTATACAACTGCAGCTTTTAAATTATCATACTTAACAAATTGTACAGTTTTTTCTACAGAAAATAAACCAGAGATTCCAGCTTCATAAAGCTATAAAATGAAGTAACCATAGCAATTATAATCAAATACATATTCTATGAACACTATACTCAATTGTAGTACAATCATAATACCTTATATAGTTCAATTACATCATTCCTCCATATTACAAACACGTTGTACTCCAAGTTCATTACCTATAATTACTATCCACATATTACTATAGAATCTGGTCACTGGCCTCAACCACCACAATACAATGAACTATGTAATAAGTACACACCATATGCCATCAAAAAATAAAACTCACACTGACCCCCCTGCAATCGAAATGATGTCCATGGACACCGAAATTGACTGCAAACACAGCAGCATTTCCAAACCCTTTTTGCACCTATAAAAACAGCTCCACATTACCTTAATTCCACTTCCCTACCATTTCTACACCTTTCAGCCATCAAGTAACACCAAATGTCTTTTCCAAGTGGCCCGTTCACAGCGCTGTCTATGAACTGCTGCATTGTCCGCGGACAGCTACGACACCTGCCCAACCTTTTTCCACCTAATAAAATACCCCATATCATTCTTTTTCCACGCTTCTTATCCCCTCTTTCCACCACCAAATAACCCCAAATGTGATATCCAGACTTTTCCCCCACTTCACTGTCCATGGATCCAACATGGCTGTCGCTTCCATAAATATTATGCACCTCACGCGTTTTGCCATCCATTCAGTAGGTGCATCCAATTGTCTACAGACCTCACGCTGCCTTCTAGGCCAATCTGTGGAAATCGAAATAAGATTATACCTCCTATCGCATTGTTTGAATGTATGTTGGCTTACGCCAAGTTGTCTAAAACATTGTGTAAATAGATTCCGCGGCAAGGTCTTGACCTTAATGTATTGTGTAAATCGCCATCTTGGATTTAGCCGCCATTTTAGGTTCTCTTGTAGTGTGGAAGTCACCCTGAACAACAAAATGGAGGCCGAATGACATTTGGAGTGGGATTCTGGCCGTTGTGACCTCCACACACATGAATAAGTAATATGCCCGCAGGCCACTTGTTGGGGTCGCGAACTGAGACCTTGTCCTATCCCTGACCTATGTGTAAATGAACAACTGTATCAGCGGAACTGATCAAATGCATACATTATGGGATTGACCTGGCAACGAACTCTAGGCCTGGTTGCAAGAATGGTTAACCCGTGAGGGGGTTGGCCAGAGCTGGATAAAAAGTATAAAAACCCAAGTATCCCAATGTACGGTCTCTCACACTAACACGGCGAACTACCGTTGATAGTTCGTTCTGTTACTCTGAGGGCCGAATAGCTATCCGTTTGTCAATTGACTTTTGGTAATTGTTGTATCTTTGAATAAAGCGCTTTGTATGTCCTTTGTAACCTGTGTTGGTGTGTTTCCTTTGGGCTTCCCGGCCTCATATCAATTTTTCTGTTTCCACAGTTGGCGCCCGAATAGGGACCCTCAAGATTGATGCCGGATCATTGAAGGTTGACGCAGACTATCGAACCGGGATCGGACGGTGTGATTCTGTGGGCCCGACCGATCAAGACGCGATACCTCGGCAGTGCTGCACGATCCGATCCTTGGACGATAGTCGTGTGGTCTGATACGGCATCTTGACGAGGGTCCAATTTTGAGGCTGGCAGATTTGCCGAAACCACCAAACACAAGGTAAAATTCGTTAGCTAAGTTCTTTGGTAAACCATACAATCCTCCTTAGGTTTGGTCAGGTGCAGTCGTGACCCGGCTCTTAATTTAACCCTGACAATTTGAATTTGGCGTATTGTATCTGCAGACACAATTATTGAACCAGGTAACACCAATTTTTTGTGAAATGCCTGGGAAATTGTCTAGCTGCTTTAGGGCTCTGTTCCGCAGCGATCGACAATCCTTGGAATTTAGCCGCCCGGCACCACAGGAGGGGTCGCCGGCGTGTACTATGTACTGTAAGTATGGCATTGGAAGTATAGTATTTAATGGTAATTGGCACAGACAGACCAGACATGCCTCCGAATTTCAGTGGCCAATCAACGGTAGTTTTGAGATCCCCCATATTGAATACTTAGAATCGATCTTGTTAAAGAAAAAGGCTAGACCAGCAGCCTTTGATGTGTTACAGAATTGGAAGAAAGAAGCACTACAGCAGCTTAAAAGTAGGGATAAACATGCACATCGCCATAAAACAAACACTGAAAAAGCATTATTATATGATAAAGAAAAGCGGTCAGAATCAGATAAAAATATGGATAGAGATTTTTCACTCGGGATCCAGAAAATTTATCCCTCTAAAGATTTCCATGTTTCTGAGGAATTTATTGAGAAATTATTAAATGAACGCAGGCCCGATGCCTCAGCGCCACCACCGTATGCTCCTGTTTTGGGCGCTCTGCCCATTCCTGCTGTTGTTCCTGTTGTTATTCCTGTTCCCCCTGTACAGCATATTGTTCCTAGTCCTCTTCACCCTGCACCGATAGTTGCACCTTTGTTAAATTTACCTATACCTCCGTTCCCGAGTGGCCCCGTATTGACTGAAGTCGATTCAGGTGCAGGGTCAAAAATCGTGACTCGTAGTACTGTTTCTGCAGATAAGAAACAGGAATTGTTTGCATGAGCTAAGCATTGCATGGAGAAAGGTGATCAAGCTAATGTTTTTTCCACATTATCTAATTTGAATAGTTTTCCCGAGAAAAATGTTTTTATCAAAGGTTTGGGGACCCATTTGTGTGTAATGTGGGGTAGATTACAAAATTCGGATCTTCCACAAGGGGTGAGAGATCTGAATGCTTTGGCTCTTTCGAGGGACACAGAGCAGAAAGTATATGGACATGTTGAAAGATTGTTTGAGTTTAGGAAAGACTTTGAAAAATCACGAGATGAGGATGATGAAGATGATAGAATATATGTACAGACACGGTTCCTTCCGTGCCGTAGATCGGCACCTTAGGAAGTACGAATTTGTACTAAAGATGCGGTTCGATGGATCTCGGATTCATCGATACCGCCAGACGAAGTGTATGGCACGTATAGTCAGTATACAGTAGAAATGCAAAGAAAGGTAATTCAGGTGATGGTACAGCACCTACAAGAGGAATGTGTAAGGAAGAGGGTTAGTTGCCCCATAGAATTATTGGGGATTTGTAAAAGGGCTTTTTCGCCCGACACTTCTACAGCTGCCTTAGTGCTCGACCTGGCTCTATTGCTTAGTAAGCGGCCGGAGGTACCTATATCTCAGTTGCCTATGAGAGAGGTTCCTCAGACCTTTGTCCCAAAAGTTGAGATCCCCGCCAATGCGGCCACTGGTGCCCCCGCTGTGGATATCCCTGCACATTATGTATCACAATTCGTTCACGTCCCGTTTTCACGACAGGAAGTGAACACAATTAGACAATCAGTTCCCGATATTAGGAAAAACCCGACGGGGTTTTACAAAGAAATAGAGTCCGTTTTACAGTCCTCTGTGTTCACCTTGAGTGACATTGACTTGTTATTCCCTGTACTCCTACCCGTAGATGTATGGAAACAGGTTCGGACAATAGACGATGTGCCGGGGCTGGGAGATACATGGGCAAATATGATTAGAATTGATGGAGAAAGACCAGCTGGTGAGAAACCACCACAGGTAATACTTACTTTACCTGATAGGATTGTCGCTAAACTAAAAACTATAATTCCAGAAAAAAGGATTATTTGGGACAAACCTACGGCCTGTGTCCAAGGGAAAACTGAAGGCACCACCGAATTTTTTACTAGATTCGAGCAGGTATTTTCTGACTTCAGTGGACAGGATTTAGGTACAGAGTCGGGGAAGAGGTTGTTCGTGGACAAATTTGTACGTGGATTGTTACCTGACATCCAGTCACAAATTATGTCCTCTGAGAGCGCTTGGCAGGCAAAATCTCAATCTGAGGTTTTGCACATGGCTCAGTATTATGAGAACCGTGTTAATAATAAGAAGGAAAAAATTGAAAAGAGAAAGGGAGATTTGAAAACCAAAGTATTATTACAGCAAATTATTAGAAAACCCAGTGGAGGTATGAAACAAACTAGAGGTCAGTACGTTCCAAAAGGAAATGCTCCTCTGAGTCCTGTAAATACTAATCAATGTGCTTATTGCCGCCAGGAAGGTCATTGGCGAGCACAGTGCCCTGTCCTTTGCCAGAGGACAAGCAGTACGTTTGGGGGTATGGGTAGACGACCTAGAGGCCGCCCTGGAGCAGGAGGCCCTGACAGAGCTCAGCTTTTACAAGATTCTCAGCAACCTTTTTCACGGGAAAATCAGATCTCGAGTATGGACTCGAGAAACATATTTGATCACCCTTCTGCTGCCTACCTTTCTGAAGAGCTTCCTTCTGATGAGGCTCTATTTCATTAGGATTGCCCGAAGCAGGGTTTGGAAACTTCACCTATTCCCGTTAATCAGAAAGGCCCCTACGTTGAATCATTAGTAGGAAATAGGAAACGCCAGTTTTTGATTGACACTGGAGCACAGAAGTGCTCCATTGATCATTCTAGGGTTCCAAACATCCCACTGTCAGGGCAAACAAATGTTTCCGTAGGGTTTTCTGGTATACCAACTGTCTGTCCGGTTTGTGCACCGGTATCCGTTTCTTTGGGTCCCTTCACGGACCATTGTCCTTTTCTTCTCACTTCGAACTGTGGAGAGAATTCGCTGGGGTTGAATTTGTCAAAGAAATTGAACGTAGTAATTCATTGTTCTTCGGATGGAGTACGGCTAACGGTTTCACCACAGCAACTTCCTAATTCTCAGTTCTTGATTCGACCTTTACCTCTCGAGTTCAGCATTGTCCCGGAATGTTTGTGGGCGGTGGACGACAATGATGTTGGAGTGTTACAGATTGAGCCTGTTAAAATAGTCGTGAAACATGGGGTGAAACTGCCACGCATCCCGCAGTATAAAATATCAGTCGAAGGTGAACGTGCTTTGAAATGTATTGTCTCCGATTTTGTACATCGTGGGGTGATCGAGGAGATTACAGGTAGTTTGTGTAACAGTCCGATCTTACCCGTATATAAGAAAGGCGACAATGCAATTCCATACCGGTTTATAATTGATCTTCGTGCTATTAACCGAGTGGTCGCCCCACAATTTCCAATTGTGCCTGATGTGACGATGATATTAACAATGATCCCTGCTACGGCTACGCACTTCAGCGTTGTGGATTTAAAGAACGCTTTCTTTAGTATCCCTACACATAAAGAAAGCAGATATCTGTTTGCGTTCACCTTGGGGGGACGCTCATTTACATTTACAAGGGCACCTCAAGGGTATACTGAAAGTCCTAGTATTTATAGTAGAGCCTTGAAAGAGCAGCTCGACACCCTTGAATTGCCACCTGCTTGCACGCTGCTTCAATATGTTGATGATTTGCTTTTGGCTGCAGACTCTGAGAGTGCCTGCAAAGAAGGCACTGTATTGTTGCTCGTTCATCTAGCTAAGAATGGTCATAAAGCTTCGCTTAAAAAATTTCAATATTGTTGTCATGAGGTTGCCTATCTAGGCTACCTCCTGTCAAAGGAGGGGAGAAGATTGACACCTGAAAGAATAAAACACATTTCTGGCATGTCTGTTCCAAATACACAGAAGGAAGTCAGAGCCCTGATGGGTATGGCTTCTTACTGTAGGTTGTGGATCCCGAATTTCGCACTAGTGATAAAACCGATGTTGGCTTTGACGAAGAAGGGCATTTCTCTGCCACTGCCATGGGAATCGGAACATCAACGATCATTTGAGCTTCTCAAAACCGCGCTATGTTCGGCACCGGTTCTGGGTACTCCAAATTATGACAAGGCCTTTGTGTTGTTTGTGCATGAATGTGATGGATGTGCTTTGGCTATGTCAACACAGGAACACGGAGGGAAGAATAGGGCGTGCGGCTACTACTCCTCCGCCCTTGATCCTGTCGCATGCGCTTTGCCAAGATGTTTGCGCGCTGTCGCTGCTGCTGCCGCGTCTGTAAAACAGAGTGAGGGAATGGTCCTAGGCCATGATTTGATTTTGATGGTACCTCACTCTGTTGATATTTTATTGAACAAAACCCAAACGCAACACCTCACCTCAGCACGGTTAACAAGGTATGAACTAATTCTGTTTGCCCCTCATATTCAAATTAATAGGTGTTGTGTTCTCAATCCGGCTGAACTCTTACCTTTCCCGCAAAACACTGTTTGCGGTGACGAAGAATTACATGACTGCCTGTATACCACTGAACAAGAAACGAAGGGCAGGATAGATCTCATAGATACTCCTTTGGACAATGCAGAAGGGGAGCTGTTTTGTGATGGCTCCTGCTTCAAACTTTCGAATGGTACATCTACAGCTGCTTATGCAGTTACTACATTGAGCAAAGTTGTCGAAACTAAGAGAATTTCGCATAACTCCGCGCAGGCCGCAGAGATTATAGCGTTGACCCGAGCTTGTGAACTTTCCCAGGGGCATAGAGTCAATATATATACTGATAGTCAGTACGCATTTGGGGTGGCTCACAACTTTGGAAAGCTTTGGTCGGAAAGAGGGTTCCTGACCTCACATGGGACCAAGATTCAGCATGGCCCCTTGATAGTGCAATTACTTTCGGCACTCTCACTCCCTAAACAGTTAGCGATCATGAAATGTGCAGCACATCGCAAGGTCATAGATGATGTAGGCAAAGGGAACGCTTTTGCGGATTTGATAGCCAGACAAACGGCCACAGACTTTAGCACGGACATGTATGCTTCGAGGGAAATGAGACATGCTTGTATAATGGATGAAGGTATTGGGTCTGTGCGAGATATTCAAACTGATGCCACAATGGAAGAATTTAAAAAGTGGGCTGACGGAATGGGGAAACTGGATGACGAAGGGTGTTGGGTGGATACATCCGAAGGGAAATGGTTGCTTCCTGATTCTTATGTATCGGCAATGGTTACAATGGCACACGGTCATACGCATGTGTGTGCCCAGCAGATCACGAAAATGTTAGAACAGGTTTGGGTAAATGACAAGATTCTGGAAACTGCAAAGAGGAACGTCCAGAACTGTATGATCTGCCTACAGCACAATGTGACTCCACAGTGACTCCAAGGGGAAGTTTCGGGCCCCCCTCTGTCCCCTTTGAGGTCATCCACTTTGATTTTATTGAAATGGAGCGATGTAATAATCTAAAATATGTTCTTGTAATTATTTGTGCCTTCAGTAAATGGGTCGAGGCTTTCCCCGTCAAAGATGCTACCGCCATGACCACTGCAAAGGTTATGGTAAAAGAATTCTTTCCTCGATTTGGGCTCCCGAGGATAATCTGGTCGGATAATGGTCCTCACTTTATCGCAGCAGTAATTTTGCAAATATGTGCAGCCCTATGTATTGAGCAACGATTTCATTCAGCTAGACATCCTCAAAGTGCTGGGTTGGTAGAAAGACACAACGGTATTTTAAAGAATAAACTTGCAAAAACATGTGCTGATACCAAACTAAAATGGCCAGATGCTTTGCCTATTGTGTTATTAGCTATGCGTACCACACCTCAGACTAGAACTGGGCTTTCTCCATTTGAAGTAATAATGGGGAGACCTGCTAACATTTGGGGTCTCCCGAAACCTAAAGCCCTGAGGGAGGTGGAAAATGTATTGCTTGTAGACTACTGTAACCAGTTAACTAAAAATCTGTATTTTATTTACCACCAGGTGAATTCTGCTTTACCTGTACGGTTCACGGGCCCAGGACACGATATACAGCCTGGAAGTTGGGTCCTCGTGAAGGCCTACGAGAGGTCTTCCTGTCTCGCGCCTCGCTGGCGGGGACCCCATCAGGTGTTATTGATCACCAGGACAGCAGTGCGGGTGGCTGGAAAGAAGAACTGGATTCATGTGACGCACGTCAAGAAACTTCCTTACCCGACGCCCCACGTTACAGAAGAAGCAGAACCCCTGGCTGATGCTGCAGTCTCTGATCTTGGAGTAGCAAACAGCGCTGTGAGTGCGTCAGAGAAGTTCTCTGAGCCTGAGGAGCTTGGGGAACAGTCCATTTCGTCTCCACACTCTCTTGAAAAATCACTTCCGGAAAACACTGTTTTGAGCTCTGCGACTTCCGTCGCCACCGACACATCGCTTCCCTCAGGAAGTGACGATACTTTGCTTCCGGACCAGACAATTTCGGGTACCATCAGGTACAACCTTCGACCAAGGAAATAGAACTACGGCACGAGTTTTGTGCATCTGGAAAAAAAGGAAGTGATTGGAAAATTGTCTTGTTATGAGAAAGTTTTGTTGAACAAAAAGGGATTGTGCTGGCTAGGGTTGGGAAGGACTAAGAAATCACGCGACCGTAGTGTCGCCAGCAACGAACATTGGGGCCGTCGATTGAGAAACTACGATGCCTGCCACCTTCACGGCTGCTCCCCGTACTGAACTTGTAAATAAGGGGGTGACCAAATCGAACAATGAACAATGTGCCTGGGCCCCGAAAACGTACTGTTGTGTTTTGATTATGATTATTGTTATTTTTGCAACTGCTGCTGTAGGACTTTGGTATTTCGAAGAAATCTATCCTTTGAAACCTTTATTACCGACTAAGATCGTACCAACTGTTTTGACTCCCTCTGTACACCTTCACACTCTGTCCCCTAGAGACTCCCAACATAGACAAAAGTATCATAATAACACTCTGATGATAGTAATGAATGCTACTCATGCCATTTTTAATAAGAGTAATTGTTGGATTTGTACTCATTTACCGCAACATGGGAACAAGGGACTGGGATGGTATATACATCCTCTACCTTTAACGACTTCTTGCTATGCCTCTCTTAGAGCACTATTCTTTGGCCGATGGAATAATAGCATCTCAGGGAACTTTGATGGAACTAATTTTAATGTTTTCGAGAAACGTGAATTGACTCCCCTGGGATGCTCGCTTTTCGCAAATAGAAGTAAACCTAACGTCGCTTCTATTAGGCCGTCTGACAAACTATCTCTTCCTTTTCAAACTCTGATTTCCTTTAAAATGGCTACGATAGGCAATAAGGATGCTGTACCTCCTTCTTATTCTATAAATCATAGTCCTGACTCGGTTCCCTTCTGTGTACAGAGAAATGGCACTAGGCCAATGGGAGATTTTGAAGCTTGTAAAAATATTGTAAATTTGACTGGGGAAAACAGGCCTCTGTATGTAGGGGGGCCTGTTTATTTTGTTTGTGGTAGTTTAGCATTTCCCTGGTTGCCCAAGGATTGGCAGGGAACCTGTTATTTAGGAATATTGTTACCCGGGGTATTTGTAGCTAGTACATTGGAGGTTTCTAAGGCTCGCCCACGGCGAGACAACAACGGAGATACCCCTGGGCAAGTGTTGGGGGACATAGCTAAATCGGTTGTGCCCTTTTGGGGACAAATAGCAAACTCAGAGAACATTAGGGGATTAGCAAGGGTACTGGAGAGAACGATCAACCGGACCACGGACATACTCTACAATATGACCTTAGAGCAAAAGGGGATAAGATTGGTAGCACTTCAAAATCGGATGGCATTAGATGTCATCTTGGCAGAACGAGGTGGAGTATGCAAATTAGTGGGGTCGGCTTGTTGTGTTTTCATTTCAGACTCCTCACCAACAATTTTTAAAGCAATTCAGAACTTGCATACTCTCAGTTCTGAAGTCCATATCCCTGTAGGAGACTGGAACCTTAGTACTTGGTTTTGGGATTCTTTGCGATCTTGGGGTTGGAAGGTGCTTTCCGTTATTCTGGTTATTTTATGGATTCGGTTATTCCTTTGTTGTTGTTTTCAATGCCTCTCAAGTATATGTGGAATGATAGGGGGGTGTTGTGCTCAAGCAGTGAGCGCAATGGGGCATAAAATATATACCCCAGATACAGCATCTAAAGAATTCATGTTACAAGAGGTATTTATGAACGACCTCATGGCTATAGACATTACAGACAATGATGCGGAATCTATGGATGATAACACATGGAGTTATTTTCAAAAGTATTAGGAATGATGTTTAGCACTTGGCATAGGCCAAAAGGAGGGTCTGTGGAAATCGAAATAATATTATACCTCCTATCGCATTGTTTGAATGTATGTTGGCCTACGCCAAGTTGTCTAAAACATTGTGTAAATAGATTCCGCGGCAAGGTCTTGACCTTAATGTATTGTGTAAATCGCCATCTTGGATTTAGCCGCCATTTTAGGTTCTCTTGTAGTGTGGAAGTCACCCTGAACAACGAAATGGAGGCCGAATGACATTTCGAGTGGGATTCTGGCCGTTGTGACCTCTGCACACATGAATAAGTGATATGCCCGCAGGCCACTTGTTGGGGTCGCAAACTGAGACCTTGTCCTATCCCTGACCTCTGTGTAAATGAACAACTGTATCAGCGGAACTGATCAAATGCATACATTATGGGATTGACCTGGCAACGAACTCTAGGCCTGGTTGCAAGAATGGTTAACCCGTGAGGGGGTTGGCCAGAACTGGATAAAAAGTATAAAAACCTGAGTATCCCAATGTACGGTCTCTCACACTAACACGGCGAACTACCGTTGATAGTTTGTTCTGTTACTCTGAGGGCCGAATAGCTATCCGTTTGTCAATTGACTTTTGGTAATTGTTGTATCTTTGAATAAAGCGCTTTGTATGTCCTTTGTAACCTGTGTTGGTGTGTTTCCTTTGGGCTTCCCGGCCTCATATCAATTTTTCTGTTTCCACAAATCGGAGGCCCTTCCATGAAGCGAACAGGGAAGTGAGTCCATGGATGTAACCCGGATATCACTAATTTGTTTTATCTACTTTTTGGTCATTTAAAAAAACTAATGGACGGATGTACACCAAATTTATAAAAGCACACTTTTGGGACCAAACCGCCACTCCTGCCACAAATCTGGTGAGAATTCATCCAGCGGTTTGGGCTGTAGGCATTAGCACATTTCTTATGCATTCCGTCTTTGGGAAAAAACACATCTTTTGGGACCCCCCCATATAACTTTGCGCCCCTCTGCACAAAATCTCACCAAACTTTGCAGTATTAATCTGACGGGGCCATTAACTTTTTTTTCAAAATGTCATGAGGATTTATCTGAGTGGGCAAAGGTATAAGCCACCGAAAAAGTGTTGTTCCTACGAGGGAAGAGGCACCAAGCAGTAATATGGAGGAGCAGGTTAACAGGGGAAAATGTTGCCTGTGTGCTACATCTAAGGTAGGGAGCAGTGTTTCTCGTGCTCACTGATTACAGCTGCAAAAGCACTTCGAAATTGCTACCCCCTGCAGAGTGGTGTGTTGCGGTATATACAGAGTACTGTTGTCTTCGAAAGGTATGGATCAGCAGCCTCATGTATCGCTTGCAAGGTAGCTGGTGGGATTTTGTGTCCCACAGAACTCGGCTGTTTGATTACAGTATTGGTTATGGAAGATGAGGTGGAGGAAGACAGCCTAGCAGTTGCTAGGAAAGGAAGAACCTTTCTGAGATCATTGTGGTGGTTGGATTTGGTGTGGCAGCACATGGAGGTGGTCCCGTAGGAGTAATGTCCAGGTAGTCCGCGACTGAGTACACAGTTGGACTGCATTTCACTTTGGTAGCCTCAACATTTGGTACATTTTCAACAGTGGTAAAGAACTGCAACACCCATGATTCTCTCTGGGTGCTAGGGGTAGGCACTTCCTCCACCTCATCTTCTTGGTCCTCTTCATTGTCTTTTGAAGTACTGTGCTTCTTTTGTTGTTTAGGTCCTCCAGCTAGTGGTGGTGGTGGCCCTTGGAGAGAAGGGATAGCAATAGCTGGTGCCATTTTTCAGATAAATAGCAGTTTTGCTAATATTCTTTGATTTATGTGCTCTATGCTAGATTGTTCATGGATAATAAGTAAGAACAGGTGTAATCTTTGATGTCTCGGGTGTTAGTCTTAGCAGTGAACAGTGGTGGCGTACCATATATGGCAAATTTCTGTCTGTTTACGGTTTTACTTTTAACCATAACGTCCTTTAAACAAAGTTTTTTCATATAATAGAGGGTATTTGTAGTTCATATCCACAGTTATAGAAAATATATTTATATATATATGTGTATATATTTTTACAGCTAAAGTGACATTGGAGGTAAAAATCACTCTGAGACCCCCATCCATGCAGCATTCGGGACCAACCCTCCTTAGCTTCAAATCAAGGAAGGGGTCGGCCCGTCAGGCCATGTTGCTTTAAAAATTAGCACAAGTTACAAGACCAATTAGAGCAACATGACCTGACAGGGCCGCCACCTTCCTTGCTTTGAAGCCAAGCCGTAACGGCCCTGGTTACTGATCGAATGGGAGACAGGCCACAGACCTGGATGCTGCATGGTTTCTTAGTTTTAAATATCTCATAACACATGGTTGCCACATTATATCTTTTAAAACCGTGCTACTCTCGGTACTTGCAAGCATTGCACTCTAAAGGTCAACCTGCCATGAGGCCCATATGAAAAAAGCAGCTATCTTTGGCTAAGGAGCTACTAATAAATGGAGAATTGGAAATCCATTTTACACATGCGGGGCAAACTACAATAACCTTTAGTAAATTTTAGAGGGTGACAGACTCTGCCCTATAGTTAAAGTGATTCAGACTCCCGTAGGAAACCTGAAAATGCCAATTGCTAATAACGTTTGACTCGTGCAACGAATTTGGCCAAAATTCTGAAGATAACTAGACACACCTGCCCCTCGTCTCCCAACCCCCTAATTTTGTGAATGATTTGTTAAACAAATGATTAAGGAAAAATAAAATGAAGTTGCGCCCTATTCCCCCATCTATTTTCCGATAAACAAAAAAGGTAAATTTTTGCTGGACCGCACATCCCCAACTGCTGGACGGATTTGGACCAGGTGCTAAACAACTTGGGCATGAAGTGACGACTCTGGGCCCTTTTGTGGTTTGGGGTTATTCCGTCCAGTCATTTTTAAAATATTTGATGGAAAGGGGGTGTTTTCTCCAAAATAGACAGCTATATATCGGATAAATTACCAAGAAACCAAGCATTTATAAATGAAGCAACCGCCATCTTTATTTCTTGATGCAAGAGATAGCCGCGACTATAGCCAAGGGTATTGGCAAATGAAATGCAAAAAAATGCCATTTGCAGGTGAAAAAGCATGCACATGCCATCAGGCTAGAGGTGGGGAGAGGCAAGAGGACACCAAATGAAATTTGGGAGTTGGGGGGGTCTAGAGACTGAGTTTGCTGCACAGAGTTTTCAAAGGGGGAATGGAGCAGGAAAGGCAAGAAGGCCATAAGGAGAGGAGGAGCTAGCTTAGATGTCAGGGGCACTTTGTGAGGACTGGGAGAGCAAGAAAGCAATTTTTCTTGCTGTTTTCCCAGTAGTCGCAGCTATAACAAACAGAAGCACGCCGTTTCATTAGTTGTTTTCATACACAGGGGTATAGAACATTGCACCGGCTTTAACCTGGGGTACCTGCAGCTAGCTGACATTTTCACCAAAACTGCATCACAGTAGTGACTAGTGTTATAGGGGGAATGGGAGAGGGCAGGGTGGTCAGGAGAACATCCGTGGAGTGGGGGAAGCTGGAATAGACATTGGGGGAACTTGGTGGAGGCTCAGAGAGTAAGGAGGCCTTTTTTCCATCATTTTTTCCGATAGCTGCGGCTATGACAAACAGAAACAAAACAATGAATTGGGTGTTTGGATGCCTGCCGGTATGCAGCATGGTGCCAGGAGTAAGTAGTCGTGTTAACGGATCTCGTCAGTTGATTGGTTGCTATTATACATATGGCTATGTGAAAAGCCAAATGTATTAAGCAATACATTTCTGTGCAATAATCATATTATTCTGTGGATGTTGGACCACACAAACCTCTACCCTTGTCTCATTTGAACTTTTAAAGGTTGGCAATGTGTGTTTTTGAATTACTAAAAATTGCACCTTTTATTGACAAAACAACCAGACAAAATATTTACCACAGCAACGTAAGCTTTGCATGTGCAGAACAACTACACTTCACTTTTTCATGCACACAAACACAAAAGAGGTCAACATGAGCTTCCTTAATAGTGTAGGTCACAATAGGCCTCAGTAGAACAATAATTTCCCAAACAGATCAGATACAGAATTGGACCCTGTAGTTTGTACAAATAGTGCACATCAGCATGGGTAGTACAAGTTAATGTTTCCCTCACCGACATGTCACTATGGACTATGAACTGCAGTATTGCATGGTTCCCTCGCACAGAGCAAGTCACCTTCAGCCTCAACATTAAGACATAGAAAAGAGCCCAGTGGGCATGTGGTGTTAGCTAACCTTCCTCATCACAGACTCTGCACGCATGAGCATTGAGCAATGGAAGTGCAAGCATTCATCAAATAGAATAGAATGAATCAGCAGTGTATGCTTCCATCAAATAGAATGGTTGCAGCACGGGCCTCAGCAGTGTTAAAAATGCCCTGCCAGCAAGAGGTAAACAAGGGGTTGAATACTTTTAGCTTGTAATCTTGTGAGCTTGGTGGGGTAACAGAGCAGAATTCTGTAACACATACAGAACAGGGACGTTTAGGGCAGCTGTACTGCAACTTTCATTGACACAGCAACCAGATAAAGCATGTACCACAGCAACATAAGCTTTACATGTGCAGAACAACTACGCTTCTCAGTTTTTCACACACACAAACATTTAACAGGCCAACATGAGCATCCTTACTACTGTAGGTCACAAAAGGCTTCAGAAGAATATATTTTCTCAAACAGATCAGGTACAGAATTGGACACAGTAGTGCACATTTGTACAAATAGTGCACATCAACATGGGCACTACAAGTGCATGTTTCCCTCACAAACATGTCACTATGGACTGCAGTATTGAAAAGTTCCCTCGCACAGGACAAGTCAGCGTCAGCCTCACCCTTAAGACATTCCCTCAAGTACAAAAGAGCCCTGTGGGCTGCAGTTGTGTAAGGTAACCTTCCCTCACCACAGACTCTGTAAGCATGAGCCACATACGTTTAAGCATTCATCATATAGAATAGATTGAATCAGTAGTGTATGATTCCATCATGGGCCTCAGCAGAGTACACTTCCATCACATACAATGTATATAACGTTGGCCCCAGCAGTTAAAGCTACACTCAGACAACATAGGAATGGCCCTAGTAGTGCAAGCTACACTTATGTAAATGAGACACACAATTGTTTGCCAAGTGCAAATTACCCCAAGAATAACAGACACAGCATGAGCCTCAGCAGTGCACTCTCAGCCAACATATAACATCTCAGCCCACATATAACAGTCGCATTATGGACTTGGCTGTGCCTTCTTCCCTCGTGTAGAATCGGGACAGTATGGGCCATGTCAGTGCCTGCTCCAGTTGCATAGTTTAGACATATCAGGGGCCTTTGCAGCCCATGATCCACTCACATTGAGCATAGATAGTGCTGCTAGCAGTGGCTGTGCAAGCTCTGATTATCTTCATTAATGCACCTTTCTCACAATAACAACCATATGCATTTAAATTAAGTGGTGGGGCTGGATACCGGCACAAATTAAGCACTGGAAACTAGTTGATTGGTTATATGCTGTTAATGTGGCTTTGGTAACTTCTTTTTCCCCTTACTTCAACGTACATGTAATAGTGATGTTTACTCATTTACACACGTTCATGATTTTGGATAGATACTGTGACTTCATTTTGTCTTACTTTCTACCCCCACACACCCATACCCATCCTCTCTGGCCCCATCCACTGATTCCTTGTACGTCTGCCATCACTATCCCCATCTTGTCTATGCCCACTCACCCTACTCCCACTGTATCTACTCCTACCCATCCACCTTAATGCAACCCGATCTACTCTCACCTGACCATTCTATCGCACCCTCTGTCGCCCCATCCACTGCTCCCACATCATTTATATTCCCTTGTCCCCACTGTATGACTGATTGACTGGAAGCGAATATTCCAGTTAATGAAAGGCAACGATCAGTTCTCGCTCATCACACTCCCCAGACTCGCTGACAGTCGCAACCTTTATAACACTAATTCACAGCACACAATAGCATAGAACATGCTTTAAGTAAAATATGGGCCAATACTAAGGACTTCTTAACCTCACAACTCCCAATAGGCTGTATGCCCACATTAAAATGCCAAACAGTAAGATAAGAGACACAAAGGGTAATTCTTCCTAGAAACCTTCTTCTTTCTGGGCTCTCAGGACGGTTTATAGTGATTATTTCGAATTACATCATTTCGAATGCCAAAATGTCGAAAAAATGTTACCTAAAAAAAGAATTTCAAATGTTTTTTTTGTTATTTTATGTTTGAAATTGGTGCATTAAAAAATACATTCGAAAAAAAATGTAGGTAAAATGTTTTCGACATTTTTGTCATTCAACATTTGTTTTTCGGCATATTAACTGGATACCTCTGAGGACATGTGAGATTCTGACTCCTCTGGGAAATCCCCACCATAGTTGGTGGTCTGTCGCCTCACTACTATGCCTGCTTGCTCCTTTGATTCCTGTCTTCCAATGGGATGCTCAAGCTCTTTGTACTGCTGTAATACACGCCCTCCCCGCCACCTGCAGAACCTTCCTGCTTCTTGAGGAGTTGACAGGTTGTGGTTATTGTGCATGTCTGCATCCACGAGCCCTCATAAACTGCAACAGCCAGAAGTCACACTGGCACAACATTCAGCCTGCTGTTCGTGTGAGCTGCTTCCATGATCCATCTCATAATCCTTTGGGGTATTCAGTAAACTGAAACGTGGAAAACTGAAAGAGGGCAGAAGACAGTGGCATGGGCAAAAGGGACAAGCTTGAAAGGTACACTCATTATCCAAGCAATGCATTGACATTGCCAAATACAGGAAAACAGCACTAGAAGTACCATCCTTCAATTAGCAGTATCTTATGGCATGCACACACATGCCCTTTTGGGTGATTACAGAGCAGGAGGAC
The DNA here is from genome assembly GCF_040938575.1 of Ambystoma mexicanum. Lineage (NCBI taxonomy): Eukaryota > Metazoa > Chordata > Amphibia > Caudata > Ambystomatidae > Ambystoma > Ambystoma mexicanum. The sequence continues at coordinate 334,938,625 of NC_090927.1, forward strand.
ACCAGCAAGCAAAACATGGTATCCTTAAACACATGACTGAACCTAACATACAGCCTTATTTACCTACTAAGACTTCACTAGTGGCACATCTTAGTCAAAACTAATACACACAAGGGGAGAGCAAAAAGCAATGAGAAAAGATACAATGGCAACCTCGGCACAACCCTTGACACAGTCAGGGCAGGAAAGAGAATATTCATGTAGAGCCAGAAGAACATGAACAAAGGTGTTCAAAACACAATGACACAGGGCTGTGGACGATGCGGGACTGAGGGTCTTGTTTCATATGGAATACGATCCTATCAACTGTGGATTTGAGGCCTTTTCAGTCAAAGCAGGGTTCAGTGCCCTTGGAATGCTAGGCACTCAGGGTACCAGGCATGCCGAATGATGCCTCTAGATGGTTGCGGAAGTCCTTAATGACGTGTAATTTCATTATAATGTGGCAGTAGTGGACGTTGTTCTCATATAAGCATCACTCTTCCAGGAAATCTGCTTTTCTGCATAGTAAAAGGCCACCATTTAACTGGTTTGCCTAATTTGCTGCAATGAAGCAGAGTCCTTGGAACTGAGCATACCATTCAATGTGGTACTGCTCAGTATAGCCTCATTTCCCACATCCATATGCAAAGTTATTTGGATAAAGAATGTTGTACTCGCCTGGCCTCCATAACTTTACTCTTTTCAGATTGCATAAGGCCGCTGTTCAGATAACGTGTCTAATCAAAACTTTGTGTAAATGTAAGTGCGCCAATGCCCTACTTGCCTTTTGTTCGCAGCAAACTTAAATTACATGTAATGGAAGTTGGGCTGTATTTAACTTCCATTCGCACTATAAATATTTCAATCACTGAGCCCGATATACTTGGGGGACGTAGGGTGAAGGTTCTTTGTAATGGAAGCTAAATGCAGCGCCTGACAGCTCGAGGACTGCCCACTGCGCAAAAACACGGGTTATCAATTTGAGCTAGGAATAGAAAATGCTGATATTTTAGAAAATATGCAATTTGTGCACAAAGGCAGGGAAAAAATAGCTGTGCTCACCGTGTAAGAGTCAAATGTAATTACTATTTTTAATGTAATGCATGTCTTACAATAAACACAGCTGTGACTCAACTCTAAACTGCTTCTGAATCAGAACATATGTACTTTTAAGTGTCAAAGAACTTGCATTGCATTACTGTATTTCCCGAATTGGTAATGCTGACGGATAATGCCCGAAAACGAACACGTTTTGGAATTAGGAGCTAGACATACTGCAGTCTCTTCTGTAACCCAGAGAATGGACTCATACAGTCTTCTTGACGACTCGGCACCCTAATGCTTAATGTGTAGTTGTTGATAAAAATGACAAATATTGCGATAGAAACCTAAGATATGCACCCTCGACAACGGGTAGATAGCCATTTTAATCCCACGGTTCCGTCTGGGGTGCAAATAGTTTTTGTTGTTTTTTTGTTGCTGGAGGTGGGCTCTGTGCAAAAAAAACTGTGGCTGCTGGCATTCCAAATACAAATTTGAAAAATATTTCTGGCAGCAAGCTGACGGGAAGGAGTGCTGGTGCCAGGAGCCCCAGAAGGTAAGTGGGATGGGAGTATGGGTGGGGAAAGAATTGGGGGGGTGGTTGCGGTGGGGGGGCGAGGCAGGAACCTTGGCGGGTCGGCTGGGACGGAAAGAAAAATAGCAGACATCTGGGGGAAGGGGCTCCAGTGGCTGGTAAAATTTGGACGCTGCACTGGTAGTTCTTGCCCGTGTTTCCAGCCATTTCCAGCCCACTGATTGGCTGAGCTTTGAGCTTTCCTTCCTTGACATCAATGGTACCCACAGCTATTTGCAATGGCTTGAACTCTGTCCTGACTTTAGGGGGTACGTAACGTATTTTGGCTTTACTTCCCTCACTCAATTTACCTACCTTGTAGTTCTACCTACCTTCTACCTAGTAGGTTCATATGGTTGCCAGTGCACGGGGGCTGTACCAGACTGCTTTATTGTTTTTACTATCGCACATATCACCTTGCATTCATTTTTATTTAATATAGTTGTACATAGTTCAAAATAACTTTTACAATCAGAATTACTTAATACAAAAGAAATAAAATGGTCTTCAGCATCATAGATCTATGAAATCTGCATATTTACAATACAATAGAAAAAAATACCTATTCATTTTCTCATTTTCATACAGCGTCACAAACCAAACTCATACTGGATTATAGTGGTCAAATCGTTCCTTTATAATATTAAACACAAAATGTGCAGTATTCATTTGATTACCCTGTATCATAAGTGCAAAGATAGGGAAGGACCCTTCTCCATACCCTATGTAGTGTTAAGAGGGCTTTCATGGGCTCTGTATTTAGGCAGAACACCCAGAACTCTGCTGATGTAATACAGTTATGTTCGTATAGGAAAGGCCCAATGTTACCATAGAAACGGCTCCCATGTTTGGGCACTCCATAAGGATATGTTTGGCTGTATCTTGGTTAGTTCTGATATTACTGATTCTGTCGAATCTTTTTTCCACTGGCACTTTCCATATAGTACCACACACTGTTAGTACTGGTAACTGATTTGTCAGCAATTTTAGATGAAAGTTACGGGCTTCAGGGCCAGGGCAGAGTGGTAAATAACGTTCTAGTGTCATGAAACGATGGACTATCTGTACCATGCTTTCATAGCCCTTTAATTTAGAAAGAGCATAATTACACTGCCAGTCCCATTTCGACAACCACCATTCAAGCGCCCTCTTTAGCGTGGAAAAAAACAGTACATCGACCAAAGTCCGGTGACCAGCCAATAGCATTGCACAATTCTCTGAAGAGTTTGACGTGGGGGGACGTAGTGTTCCCAGTCTGATACAAGTCATAGCTCAGACCCAAATTAGACAGGAGAGGGCATTTGGGTGCTGTCTTTGACTTTATTTTTATTTATTTTTTATTTATTTTTACATGTGTAAAGCGCCTCAGCCCAGGGGCATCAGGGCACTGTTATGGAAACCAGTTACATGTGAGCCTCGGAACCAGCCAGTCATTGATGGCAAAGAGGCTGATCTATGCCCGTCCTATGGGTGATGCAAGGTCCAAGTTCTGCTGGGGCACTAGTGTATTAGGTGAATAGACAGGTTTTTGCGGCTTTGCGGAATAGCCAGTAGGAAGATTGTGCTCTTAATGCAGGTGGTAGGGCGTTCCAGTTGGTTGTTTATGACAGCCTTGTCTTTCTTACACTGATGAGCCCTAGTGTTTTCTGGTTCCAAATATTCCACTAGGTGCTGTAGTTGTAGTATGCTGCTTGTATTGGTGCACAGATGCAAGTATCGGAATGTTACCTGGTGACTGAAACTGAAACCTTGATGTAGTGTAGGTTCCAATCACCAGGTAACATTACGATACTTGTATCTGTACACCAATACAAGCAGCATACTACACATCCCCTTTCTTTATAACAGACACACAAAAACTGCTTAAAGTACTGTAAAATATGGTGTGCATTACTGCTATGATGAATGGTAGTCAGGAAAATGCAGCAATTTTTTTTTTTCACCTGCTACCAGCTTACAGTGGAATAAAGCACGGCAGAGCACTGTGCTTTAAAGAAAATGAAATTAATCTGCAATAATCAGACTTTTAAATGGTGAAATCGCCTTGTGCTGTTTAGCCTAATGACCTTTACCTAGTAATGGCATTTTAAAAATGTGGGCACTCGCGCTGCGAGTGTTGGACTGCTGAGGGTCTGAAGTGCAGTTCACTGGAGCTTCGTGTGACCGTTGGAGATGGTTGCATACTGCAGATCTGTACAGCCAGACAGCTGCTCTGAGAATGATGACGTTGTGGAATGTCATAGGGGGTTGGTGGAGCCCCGAATGCTGATGTGACTCTATGGGGTCCGAAAGAGATGCAGATCAGTGCTGCATGACCGTTAAAAGGTCATAGTAAGGAGCTATATGTAGCTCCGTAGCTGCAGATTAAATGATGACGTGACAGAACATCAGGATCTATTGGTGGATACAGAATGCAGAATGCAGAAAGCTTTGGCGTTCTTACCTGCGGCGTAATTGTGGACTTTGTGATTATGCGAACACTAGGTCCATGAGTGTTCTTTTCTATCCTGCTTCCGTAGCATGGAGGTTCCTGAAACACATGAAAGGAAAGGCCTTAGGAGCGTGGCCCAACGTGATTACGTATGCGGAAGTACCACAATGGAAAAAGGTCTTTCTTTTTCTTTCTTTAAATTAGTGTAGGCGTGGGCGGACCCACGCAGGCGCTTCCCCATCCAATTGGATGATGTGCACCTATCCACCATTCAGCATTCAACCCACGTAAACTCACAATTCCTCCCACCGCCCTGTCTGCCTCACAAAATCCAACAAGACACTACTCCTCCTCCTGCCTCTCACCCCGTCACCTCCCAACAAAGCCTTCCCACTCAACTCAGCCACACCCTGCGCAGACAACCGAACCCTCATCAATTCTCTCTCTACAGCATGTCTCTCACACCTAAACAGAAAATGTTCCACAGTGTCAGACACTCCACACACCGCACAGTCCCTCAACTCTCGCTTCCCCACTCTAAACAGACAGTCATTCAGCCCCATATGCCCTATTCTCAATCGATTCAGCATCACCTCCTCCCCCCTCCTCCATTCTAGACTTCCCGGATCCACCTTTACTGACACTTTCTCACGAATACCAAACATCCACCTGCCTTTCACCCCACTCACCCACTTCTCCTGCCACTCATCCATGACCCGCCTCACCATCACTGCCTTTATCTCATCCACACTCAAAGGCAACCTTACATCAACCGCTTCCCTTCTCATACCCTCACCCGCCGCCAGATCCACTAACTCATTTCCCAGAATGCCGCTGTGACTGGGGACCCACGCCAACTCCAGATCCATCCCCCCACGCACACACCGATCAATCTTTCTCCTGATATCCAAAATCACATCCTTCCTATCACCATCCCCTGCCACAATCGCCTGCAACCCACTCAACGAATCTGAAAACACCACTACTTTCTCAAACCTCAACTCGCACACCCTTTCAATCGCCATTGCAATCGCCACCAACTCAGCCGTACAAATTGACACATCATCCGTCAGACGCCCCACTTTATACTCCCCAGTGCTTTCCAAATAATACGCCATTCCCACTCTTCCAGATACCGGATCCTTTGAACCATCCGTGAACACCCTGCACCCTTCTTTCTCTGCCACATATGCCTGAACCAAAGCTTTGATCTCACCCCTCAGTGCTTGTTGTTGGTGTGTGTGTCTGTTATAAAGAAAGGGGATGTGTACTATGCTGCTTGTATTGGTGCACAGATGCAAGTATCAGAATGTTACCTGGTGACTCGACCTACACTACATCAAGGTTCCAGTGGAGACAGGACACACAGTATGGGAAAGAGATGGATAAAGAGGTTTCTACCTTGTGCTCTTACCCTCTTTCCATAACTTCCCTGTAACTCAATAAAGCTAACTTCCTTTTATATATATATATCTGCCTCTAGTCTGGTCCCTATATATATTAAGAACCCCAAATGCTACAGTAGTGATATGAATAAGTAATCTGTCCTTTCAGAATTCCACCTTAGAAGGGATTTACCTAACCATTTAGTGAGTACCAATTATTTTTGCACAAAATCCTGATGTTTTCATTCAAGTGAGCTAATGTAGCAGAATTATCCAAATAGCAAAGACCACTCGACTCATTATGGGGCACCCTATGAGGATTCAATGAAAACCAACACCTCTCTTCTCAAGTGATACAGTTGAATGGGTCCAGAAACATACCTCATGTCTGAATTGATTTGTTAACGGGTCCTTGCCTCCTGCTGGACCAGCCCTCATCAGAGTGTGTCTTACATGTGACATGTTTAGCAATGCCCCTTAGACTCTCCTGTAGTTTAGTAATTAGAACTAAAGTAAACTCCTCTCAGTAGGCTCTTATGGTCAGTTGCCTATGTATCCCCCAAGCTGTGCCATGCAGGCTCTACACCAAATGCTCTCCTCTCAAGGCCTGTAGGTGGGGCAGATTCCTCTGCACACCATTGTTCTCATTCAACATCTCTTGATTGATGTGCTGGGTGCCATGCACCTTTCATGTGGTCATCAGAGAAGAACCATTCCAGAAATATCTATCTTTAGCACAGACCTTCAGCTTTCCCTCCAGATCTGCACTCTTCATTGCAGGCCACACAATGATCAATGAGTGACACAATGTTTCAGCATGCTACTCCACTACTCACAGGTGATCTCCCACAAGGGCAGGAGGTATGCTCAGGTCACACAGAGGGTTTACTGGGTCTTTGGCCACACAAGGTGTGGTGCAAAAGGACACAAGGGATATGGGGGTCCATTAGGCAAACAAATGAAAATTTGTATTTTTCAGAATTCTCAGCCACCAATATGGCCATCCCCACATTAGCTATACCACATGATATTGAGAAATAACTTCTATTTCTTCACCGCCCATGCAGTGAGCATTTATTTCTGCTCAAATATTGATTTCATAAATAACTTTATTTGTGTTCCTACGAGATGATGTGGAATAGCTTATTATTATTTGGAAACATGCTGCTTTGAATTAAGTGCATTTGAATAGTATAACTCAAAACAAGCTGGCTTTATTAATATTTGTCAATTTTATTGAGAAATATTTTCTAACCAAACGTGTATTCTTTTGATCAGCTTTCCATGACTACCAACACTGTGTACATCATAATTCCCTTCCACCTGCGGAATCAAAGTTTGCATATTGTAATTAAATGGACCTTTAAAATATAACACAGTCTGTTATTGTTGTTTTGTTCGAAACTCTTAAATTGAATTTTATGGATTGATAGCTCTGGATTACGTTTAGAGCATTATACATTCGTATCTGATCTTAGACTGTCTACTTACTTCACTTATATTGTTGATGAATTTTACTGTGCTTGAAGAGATTTGCCATGCTTGTAAAATGAATGATGTGTTTTAAGAATTGGTTTTAATCTATTTTTAATGTGGTTTTTACCTTATTTTGTATGATATTAATCTTTTTTGGAAATGTCTCCATGGTGAATTATATTAAAAGTATGTTCATATGTATAAAGAGAAATTGAAAGATTGATTAATCAGCCAAACAATAAAAAAAAAGAAAGTATCAGTTTAAATAGATTCATTTGTGAGATCAGGCGTCATGAAACAGATGCGGGTAAAATAGGCATTAATAGTTTTTATAATGAATAGGTTTATGGGACTTCAACCTGAAATTACTTTCTTGATTCATAGTTTTTTCTTTCTTTATGCAAAGTATTAAGTGTTTTTTATATTTTTGAATAACATGAAACCTCCATTACTTTAATTTATAGTTTCCAGGCGAAAGGTTAATGTGGACTCTGAAGCCGTTTGCTAATGAAGGGTTATTGCTTTGTCAGCAAGTAACCAGCCATCACGTTTAGAATGCACACAGAAACGTATACACACTTCTGAGGCCATTGTTTGTCAAATAATTCCACAATGGTTCTGTATTTTTTCAGTAAGGTAATACGTACATGTTTTCCTTATATAAAGAAAAAATGGTGCCCTTTTCTTACAAAATTCATTAGCCTTTTCTATAGGTCAAATAAATTGTACTGGTCTCTAACTTAAAGAAACAGCACACATTTCCCTGTATGTTATCAGTATTTACAACAAGGCTGACTAGGCACATGCCTAGAGTGTCAGATTGCCAGATGAGCTGCATCTTATTACAGTTTATTTTCAATTTACTGTTTGTTATTTTTTAAATATAAAGTCAGTTTTGGTTCCCCAAATATAGCTGATCCATAACACTGTGAGCAATGTTAAGCTGTTAGCAGTCATTCCACTCGGCTAGCTCAAACCTTCAAGGACCTAATTTGTATATATGCTTGATATTTCCAAAAGCTTTATTGTTAGGGTGAATGTTGTGCATATAGATACATAATTTTAAAAAAAGGAAACACGAAACAAACCCAGCATACTTTAGCTATTTAGTGATACAGTCATACAACTCGCACAGACATACATGACAGATATAAAGCTATTTCTTATCTTCCCAAAATGCTCTTTAATATGCAAAACAGCCAAAACCTCATTTATTTTACTGGTGACGCTTCACATTATCTTTTGAGTTCTTTCTAATCAATACACACATACACTTTTTTAAGCAATTACTTTTATATTCAGATACAGGACATGCGTGTTTTAAACGTTACAAGGGTAAAAATGATGCATCATTTTACAATATTAAATACATGCCTAAGCGTAAGTCAAGCACAGAGTTCCCACAGGTGGCACTAAAATGATGTGGATAAGCGCATTATAAATGCCATATCATATCATGTTCAGAAACAAGAATTCATTTCCATCTCCGACCCCACATTTCAGAGGTCTGTCGCTGCCCAAAAGGTGCAAGCATGAAATATATCATAGGGACGTTAACATGGCGAAGAATAGATCTGAATGCACAAGTGCCTCAAGAAACATATGAGAGGATACTCAAAGCCACAGAAGGGTGAGAACAAAATCTGTGTTACAAAGGTACACACTGTTTCACAGCTGTAAAGGTGTCCCGTAAAGATATGTATTCAGCCATCTATACAGAAACTGCTCAGGTCTAAGCAGGCAAAAGGCATCCTTGCTGGGTGTATCATGTATCTGCACACTCAGTGCTACCAGGAGAACCAACTGCAAAGTATTTTCACACAATGCATAGCTGTGATGTGCATAAGTATAATACAAGGTAGGACTTTTACTGTGATACAATACATCTAATGACAGAACGACATCTATAGCTATACCCACACATCTTAAAATGTTCCCATGTACAGTCCAATCAACTCTACGGAGTTAACAAACATTTTAAATGACCTTAAAATCAATCTGGCAAGACCCATAGCCTAAACTGCACCTGCAACGGTAATATTGTTTTGGAATGCCTATCCATTGCTCAATTTTATTCTTGGAGTGTTGGGTATTTGATCAATTGTACAAACCGTAATGATGTAAAGATTATGTACCACTTCATTTGTAATAAGAGGTGTCTGCTGTTGCTTCCTACACATGAATATTCAGGGTCGCCCTTATGCATTACTCCACCATGAGAATGCACAACCAAAGATTCCAAGAACCTTCTCCAACTGTCATACTCTACTGAGGTGTTTAGGCCCAGGAAAGGTTTATACATTTCACTTGTAATTTTGCCATATTTTAATGGTGTTCCAGCCCAAGGAATTGGAAGTACATCGGCTGCAGCAGGTAACTTGTTTTATTTCCAATTTCCCCCCAGCTAAAACCAAAACTGTAACCATGAAAAGGGGGTTGAGTTATTTTAATTCAAAAATTGTATAGGATGTGCTTGTACCTCTTACATATATTTCATATGTTAATGTTACGGTTTGACAAGACTGGAAGTAGACATGTAGTTATGTTGCATCAATATTACAGACCAGTCTAGGTGCTTTGCATGGAGTGACAGCAGGCAATTTGTGAGACAAACGAGCTGTTAGCATCGAAACGCAAATTCCTCATTCCCACCTTCTCTCCCTTGTGTCCACTTGGCAGACAGCTTATGTTCTTACCACTTGCTCTAAAAGATTGTTTTCAGATTTAACCATAAGTAGACAATTAGCTGTAACAATTACCTCTAGTGTGTTCAACTGTAGAACACACTGCCTTCTCCAAATCGTGGGCAGCTGGTATGTGAAAACACTCATTCAAATAATACAACACAGAAGATTACAGGCTTGAATTAATAGAGAGGAAGCAATAACTTTCTAATTCCTGCAACCTTAAAAACGTCTTTATAATATTTTAGAGCCAATATGGGGTCCAAAATGGGGTTGAATGGGTGTAGTTTGGACAACAAGGACAGAGTTTGATGAAGGCGCGGAATCTGATGAAGGTGCAGAGTCTGGCATGGGTGGAGTAAAGTTGGGGGGCATATGCACTTATTTGGGTTTAGGGCAGCAGAAAGCCTAAATACACGAATGCCTACAACAAAGTCAGGATTATATATTCAGTTTTTCTTCAAATTGGCAAATAACAAATTAAGTACATAATGCGTGATTAAAATGACATGTGCAAATTCATAATTTGCTACTTTATGATTTTGTTTGTCTTGTGAACAATATAGACGGAGTTCTCCAGGGCAATGCAATGGGATTCAAAGAGTCACTGTTTCTAATGTGTGCACTCCCATATGCAAGGATTATAAAATGTGATTTTTCGTTCAATACAAACCCTACAATCCCCCCTCGACAGTGCTGACTTAAAATAGAAGGGACAAATGAAGGGTGTCTGAGTCTTCTCTGGAGCCATGTGCTGCCTGGGGACTGTGAACACCTTTCTTTGTATCTTTATTTTCAAAGATGAATTCCCAATTTTCACCAAATATCCATCAATGTGCTTTAAAGTTTGTTATTCAAGTTGTACATTTCCCAATGGCAAAATGTGTCATAAGAAAGAAAGGTCAAGACTATTCACAGGTATATTCATGTTTTTCCAGGCACAACATATTTTATTTTTTATTTATTTAACATTTATAAAGTGCTCACACAGCCCGCAGGCATCGAGGCGCTGTTACAGGAATTGTTTTTTTTTTTATAGATGCGTAATTGTGTTTTTTTCTTGTCTTAGTTACGTATTTATAACGCGCTTAAACACCCAGAGGTTTCTAAGCGCGGGCCCGGGGATCGAACCTATTGTTGCTTCGTGTTGTCTTGCTTCCAAGACGCGCATGCTGCCGCTGAGCTATCCTCCCGGGACATATAGACATTTATCAGGTTGTTCAGGCGTCCTCCTTCAATCAAATCCCACTCTTTCCTTACTGAATGGGTGTCACTCCTGCACAGACTTACCCAGGGCGTCGCCAGTCTGGAAGAATTTCACTTAGTTCAATTTTAAGAGATGGGTGAAAAGGCATTTATCCATCCATATCAACATCCTTCCTCAACCTTTGGAATTCATACTGATTTGTCCCCCACTTTGGAATGTGGTCAAGGACTTAGGCAATGGTATTGTTAACTAGGGGTTCAGGCCATAAGTATATGTGTTTAAGGGCTGATCGAAGATGACAGCTTTTCAGCTGTTTAATATGTACACAATGTTCTTCTGCCCGATCCCCTTTTGGAAATCTTAAGTTTTAAGAACATGCAGATTTATAATCTATCCCTGCAAAGGTTCCTCTCCAAGAAGGCAAACACTTTCTCTCTTTAGATTGGTTTCTTTGAACGTTACAAAGATAGACCTTGTCACTTGCCTCATACTACCTTTTTGAAGTTCTAGGGACATAGTAATTGACTTAACAAAGATTTCTCAAGGCACCTTGGGCATAGATGCAAGTATGTGATAAATGCTTTCAAAGATAGTTGGCCTACTCATGAGTAGAAAAGGCATTACTCAATGTCTGCTCCTGTGTTTTGGTATAACAGATGTAGAGGTAGCACCTGGAAAATGGAGACATCCATGCAGCTGAAGGTGTAGACCTCGGAGCAATCATGACCAGGTTGATAGTTCCCAATAGGTCCAGAATCCACCACAAGTCTTTTAGTTATAGGGTGGTAAGCAATGTGATGTTTCATTGTCACTCCTAAGATTTCCAACATCTTAGTCATCTTAGTCATCAACTCACTGGTAAAGAAAAAGAGAGTCGACGCAATACGTTGTTGTAAAGAAAAAAATGAGAAAATATGACATGAAAGGAGTGACGTCGTTCATGCTCAAGAATACATTTACATTAATCTCTCTCTCTCTCTATCTCTCTCCCCACTCTCCTACCTTTGGGGGTTGCTCTAGTGGAAAGATAGCAGCACTGACCCAGTAACCTCTCTTTGTTTGATTCCTCTCTGGAGTGTATTTCAAAAATAGGCTTTGGAATTTCTTATAAGTATAAATGACATCTAAAAAATGTCCACAAGGCAGTTGAGGTCTTGTAAAAAGTTTGTATCGCTGCAGGAAAACAATTCTAAAATTCTAAATAATGAGGTATTTAAATGGAAAATTGACTAGGGATCACCAGGTGCTGTGCATCATATCCCTGATGTTTTTAATATTTGGCAAACCCTAAGTTAAAGGAAAGATAAATAACCACCCAATTCACACAATTTTAATAGATTGCATAACAAAAAACAATCAGGAGGGAGGTGTGCATGAGCTACCACCTGCCTTAAGGAAATGTCTTTAAAGTAAATAAAAAGATTTCGGGGGACTTTCAAAGTGCAGCACTTAATCGAATAGCATTTGATAGGCAGGGAAACCTCTGCCGAGCTATGGCTCTCTCCATTTCTCCTATATTCTCTAACTGCTACACTATCACCTACGCCCCTTCTCTCTGAAAATCCAGTAGGAAAAAGCACAAAAAAGACATCTTGATTGCAAACCCGGGACTTCCCATTGCAGACATCTATGTCAGTGCTTCCTCTAGAGAGGTTTTCACTGATATCCTCTTCTCTGTCCCCTCTCCAGATCTATGAACCCCCCCCATCTCATCTCTAATCTCTCTCCTTCCTCATGCTCTTCCATTAACGGTGGCACCAAGTAGGAAGTCCTCTTGGCCGGTTTCTCATCCTCACGTTGCTTCGTTAATATCTATCACACTGGCACCATCCTGGTTAAGGGTCCACAACCCAACCTCCTTCTCTTTCACCAGATCCTGCTTTCTCTCATTAACTTCCTTCCTTCTCCCCATCTACTCTCTATTCTCTGACTGTACTCCACTTCATAAAACCTTCTAAGGCACAGACCTCCCCCACCTGGCAACTCTGACATCTGTCTCGTTCTTGAAGACATTGACTTCGACATTCTCGCTCTTACCGAGACTTGGTTCAATTCCAACTCAGTCACTGCCTTTGACGCCCCACTCCCTGACAGCTTCAAGATCATCACCAAGCCTCAACCTCACTGCACTGCCTTAATCTTCCCCTAGTGGGTTCCTGCTTCTATTTTACCTACCAAATCCTATTCTTCCTTTCAAAGCGTGGTTTTCAAGTTGGTCATCTCTCCCATCTCCAACCTGACCATTGCTACCATTACCGGCCTCAGGTGCCACTATCCTGTTCTTCTCTGAATGGGCAGTCCTCTGCTCTTCCTTACTTTCATCCACCTCTAATCTCCTCCTCCTGGGTGACTTCAACATTGAACTGCACTCCACTGGCTCTGCATCCATTCTTTTCACTGACCTCTGCACCTCGCTGTCACTCTTCATTCTCCCTTCTGGGCCAACCCACCCATCTGGACACACTCTGGATGACTTTATACTCTCTGACCTCTCTCCCCCTCACTAGTCACCCCTCTCTCCTGGACAGACCATTCTCTCCTCTCCACCCACCTGGGTCCCGTTGGCCCCGGACTGTGCCCATCGCAAAGTCACATAAACCTCATTTGCTAACATCCGCCCGATGAAACGAGTGACTGTGCTGCATTCGCCTCCACCTTCACCACCCCTCACCCCCCACCTCTGACACTTCTTGTGACTCTGTCCCCAGAAACCTCCACCCGTCCATAACCAACACTCTTGGCATTCTTGCCCCAGTCATGTGGATCCACCTGAAACCTTCCTCTAAGCGTAACACCTGGTAACAACACCGAAACTTGTAGCCCTGAAACAAAAGTGCAGGGTTGCAGAACAGAAGTGGCAAACCTCCGGTTTATCCTCTGACAAACTTGCGTCCGTGTAAAGAAAAGAGACAATATACAGGCACGGGTCTCTGGCGCATCTAACAACAAGGCAGAACTTTTCAAGATCTGCAGGGAACTTACTAAACCCTTCCGCAGTTTCCTCCTCCTCTTCTCCATCCCAGACCCTCTGCAATGCACTGGCCTCACACTTTGCCACCAAAACTCAGGACATCTTCATCACCCTTTCTACACTCCCTCACAGTCCATCCCACATCCCTTTACATCCACCCCCCCGCCCTCCTCCTTCCCCCTTCTCCTCCATCTCCCCTGTCACACCAGAAGAAGTTACCAGTGTTGTCTGCTCCATGAAGGTCTCTTCTAAACAGGTCTCCCCTTGCTCATCCAGGACCATCAAGGATAACATCAGCTCTTTTGCTCCGGCTATTAATGATTTCTGCAATCACTCTTTTGCCACTGGATCTTTCCACTCCCCCCTTAAGCACTCCCTTGTGCGCCCACTCCTGAAAAAAAAATTCTCAGATCCTGCTTGTCCTGCCAGCTACCGGCCTATTTCCATCAACGCCTACCCGGGGAGCTGCTTGAGAAGCTGGTCTTGCCCCAACTGAACTCACATGCTAAATTTGTTGGTGGTCTTCACGACCATCAATCTAGATTGCGAGCATCCAGAGGTACGGAAACTGCTGTTCTGAACACCCATGAAGAACTGCTCGCATCGCTGGACTCCAACTCCCCCGCTCTCCTTCTCCGTCTCGATCTATCCTTTGCTTTTGACATAGTCAACCATTCCATCCTCATACAAAGGCTCCACAATACCCTTGGTATTTTGGAACAGGCACTGGACTGGCTGACCTCTTTCCTCACTAAGCACTCTTCCCAAGTCATCCTGGGCACCTTTTCCTCCTTCCCTCTCCACCTGTGGTGTCCCCCGGGGTTCTATACTCTCCCCCTGGCTCTTTAACATCAACCTTGCTCTCCTTGCAAGCCTCATTGCCTCCTTCGCCTCCAACTTCCAGTGTTACACAGAGGACACACAGCTATTTTTCATTTAATTCCTAGCTGACCCTCTTGTACCATCCATCATCCTTGAATGCCTATCTGCCATCCAGTCCTGGTGCACCTCCAACTATCTCTGCCTCAATGCCTGTAAAACTGAGATCCTTCCCATCAGGACCCCTGGTGCTCCTTCTTCCCCTCACTCTGGCCTTCCTCCTTGGGCTCTCCCCCTGTGCCTTCAACTGAAGCCAGACACGTTGGAGTCCTCTTTGACTCCTCTCTCTCCTTCCTCCCTCACAATCAGTACATTGCCAAGAAGTCCCACTTTCAGCTCTTCCTTCTCAAAGGAATTTTACCTTTTCTGGCTTTTCCTCAGAGGCTCAATTTGACCCACGCCCTGGTTCTCTCTAGGCTTGAATACTCTAATATCCTGCTCATGACTCTTCCATCTTCCACTCTGCGACCCCTCCAGATAATCCAGTATTGAGACTTATCCTTGGCCTTAAGCCCAGGGACTGTATCTCTCCTGCACCAAAAAGACATCACTGGCTCCTGATTGCTACATGGATTAAATTCAATTCCTTCTGCATCATCCACAAGGCTGTCTGGGCCTTGGGACCACACTGTCTTCAACTTTATCTTACTAAATACTCTCCCTCTAGACCACTACATTCCTCTGGCATCAAAGCTGTTGGTGTGTAAAGCGTTTTGCTAAACAGAGAGTAGATGTTGTTCACTTTCCTCAGCGGACTCCCTCGTATGGAATATCCTCCCCCTCCATCTGCGCCTTGAGCAGGATCTTCTCAAATTCCGGAATACTTTCCTCTTTTCCTCCTCCTTCCCTTCTTCTTTCCTCTTCTAATCCCACAGTTGCTGTGATTGGTGTCTTTGGCCCTTATGCCTCTTCAGTGCCCAATCCTCCCACACCGATTCTGCCCAGCTCCTGTCTATCCAGAGCACTTGCATCTGCACACCCTCTGCAGGGACATCATTTCACCAAAATGCCAGGGGTAGCGGAAGTGACATCATATGACCCCTGATGACATCACAGGAAGTGATGTCATTTGACCCCACCCCAAAGTGATATAGCGGGAAGCGATGGAACACAACCTTTCACCGGTTGACAAAACAGGAAGTGACATCACATAGCATTGTACACTATGAAAAATATGGATACGATATCACTATAATGTGATGTACATTTCATACAAGAATGGATCGGCATATGTATCATTAAGATCAGTGTGTATAGGCCCATATTACCAAATTACTGTGAATGCAAGCAGACGTCCATGACCAAATGATAATGATGTGTTATTATATAGCACTTACACTTAAGCTCTTTATATAGAAAAAATATACACCCAATATCACCCAACCTGTGTTGGTACTCATTTATCGACCTCAGAAGGATGAAAGGCTGAGTTGAGGCGTTTAAGAACAGACAAAATCAGTGACTCACCCCCTGAAGTGTGCTTGAAATAACATAAATATAAATAAACCTTTAATGAGTCTGGCACTTATTGTATAGAATTGCAGAAAGATACATTATTTGGTATTCCTATTCTTTCTTATTTAGGGTTAGGGTTAGGGAACTCCTGTTCTTATTTTTCTTTTTTTTTTAAGGGGCCTGAACAAGAAAGCCAGCCACTCCAGAAGTAAAGAGCCACGTGGTGACGGCCACAGCCCAGGAGCTTGCATTAGAGGTCGCAAGGGAGACCACAGAGATTGCAAGGGAGACCTCAGAGGTCCCTGACCCTCGGCCCTGGATGTTCGCGCTTACACCTCCTTCGGCCCCAGTCCATGTAGCACTCAACATTCCTAGCACTTCATCTGTGGCTCACCCAGGAGCTTGGACTCCCCAGCACTAACCCCGCTTACCTATTCATTGCTGCATTTGCACGTTCTGAATACTCGCAAGGCATAGTAGGTGCATCCTTTCTACCTTGTCCCCCCTCTGCTCTTAAATATTGTGTTTTTAATGTATTTCCCACCCTTGTTCCCTCCCTGCCCTGTGGGTGCTTTGAAACAGTATTTTCTTATTGTAATAGCGCCTAGCAAGCCAACAATAAATACATAAATAAAAATTGTCATAAACAACTCATCCAAATATTGTTACACTAAAATCAAAATATGTGTTTCCCAATGTTAATTAGATAATATTAATCAAGCACACGTGTTAGTTATGGACCAGTAACTGTAAGGCAATAATGCCAATGCAGTTAAAAATACAACAAATGTAGACTTCACAATGATTTAGCAAGAATGTAATAATGACTCTAGTCATTAGAAAAAAAACAATCAATGATTAATAAATATGATTAAAAAATCCTAAAATTAGGAACACGGTTTTGTGCTAAATGTCCTCTCTTTATGGACTTACTCTAAATGTCAATATATGTTACCACAGTAAACTCAGATAGTATACTTTCTCCTTCCATCCTTCTCTGGACAAGTTAATAGTAGCGCCCAGGTGAAGCAAAACGACCCCTTTTTCATCTTGCTCTAGCCATCCCTCCTTGAGAATTAATTTCCCTAAACATAAATGAGAAACATAACTGAATACACATTTAAAATGTCAAAAGGGCATCTAAATGTGTTGGGACTATTAATGACAGCCCACTTCGGCATTGTGTCCCCCTTAAATATGGTGCCCATAAATAAAATAAAACAAAATCAATTAATGAAACAATAGTTAGAAATATGAAAATGCATGGATATGCAATGCTACACGTTTCTGACACATACTGCAGACTACAAGAAGAAAAACATGGCACTAGGGGCCACTGTTTTGAATAATTATCAGAGGCAAAATATACAGAGGGTTATTTTATACGGTGTGGAGTGGTAAATAGTGGTGCAAAACCAAGCTGTACTGCTTTTCCCCTATATTTACAGCTCTGTCTTCTTTCCAATCTCCTTGAAGGTGGAGTAGTGGCAGCAACATGTATGCGCTAATGTCGATGGCCCTTTGCACGCAATTTACACTTTTTGAACAATGACCCCACATAGCATTGGGTATCATGGGGGTGGGGGAGGGGCACTGACAATTGGCATGTGACAGCAAACTCCAACGCATAACGGGTGAGCTAGCCAGAAACGAAATTGCAGTGTATGCTAGTGTCATTGACAACTATGTCAGCAGTGGCTCTTCCTCCCTTCAGTATGATCGCACAAGAAGGGTGACTGCAGCAAAAGGTTCAGATCACGGGCCTACACACAACCCTCTTACCCTTAAAACACCTACTTCTCCCAGTGCAGTTCTCGAAGCCCCATCCATAGCAAGGTTTCACGATAACCCACGATTAGAAAAGTACCTCCACGTCACTCTTCCTCGTCCCAGTACCCACATATGAGGCATGCCCAAGCCAAAACAAATGGAAGGGCCCACAGGAAGCAGGAAAACCAGAGGACACCCAGATCTCAGTGCAAAAACACACAAAGTTTAATGTGCAATTGAACAACAGAACATCACAGCAGGGCATGGACAGCAGCCCAACTTCAAAGGAATCATCCCTAGAATTGCCCACATTCAGCCTGTATTTCAAAAGAAAATGATTGGGGTCGGCCCAGGTAGCTGCCCTGCAAATCTCATGCAATGGAACACCCTGAGCATCCACCCAGGAAGCAGCCATAATCCTGGTAGAACAACCCTGCACACACACAGGGACAGAAAGACCAGCAACCAAAAATGCCATAGAGATCACTGTCCTAATCCAGTGACTAATGGAAACAACCAATGCCTCATTCCCTGCTCCAGCCGCACCAAAGTTCACCAGAAGACTATCGCACTACAGAAAAGCTGCCGTCCTGGACAGATAATCGAGGACTATCCGACATACATCCAGATATTTCCAGGCCACTTCATCCAGGGACAGGGGGTAAAGATAAAATGCCAGGAGGACCACTTCCTGTGACAAATGAAATTTAGAGGCCACCTTAGGCAAGAAACAGGGATCATACCACAACGCTAAGCAGACAGGCAAGACAGAAAGAAATGGTGGACGGCAAAGGAGAGCCCCAATCTCCACCAGATGTCATGTAGAGGTGATGGCAACCAGGAAAGCCGTCTTGGGCATAAGGTGCTTAACATCAACAAGTTCAATTGGCTCAAAAGGAGCCGACTGAAGAAAACGTTAGACCAGTGGCAGATCCCGAGGGGGGAAACCCAAACACAAAGGCAGCCGAGAAGAAGCCAAACTCCTCAGGAACTGCCCCACCAGACCCAGACCCAACAAGGGAACACCGGAACCCATCAGCAGGTTCTTCAATGCACCCCACTGAGCTCGCAAAGTGGCTACAGCCAATCCTTTATTGAAACCATCCTGCAAGAACTGTAACACCCTCTGGACACCACAACCTTGGGGGGAAACGTCTGCACCCTCACACCAGCTGAGAAAATGGGCCCAATGCCTATTGCAGGCCTTCAGGTGCTAGGTCGCATGGAATGTATGATGGTTTCTACCACCGGAGCCAAGAAACATAAGGTCAACAACCTTGCCCTCTCAGGAGCCAAACAGACCAGCGGTTGCCAGGTAACCCCGCCACTAGAACCCCTTGAAAAGGGCAAAGCCAGCTGGGAATCCTCCAGACTTCCTGTACCTGAAGATCCATTAGCGACGGGAACCACCCCCTGCAGTGCCAAAAGGGAACCACCAAGATCACCAGAGAAGAATTCTGGCAGATCTTTTGAACCACCCTGGGAATGAGAGGAAGAGGAGGGAAGGCATACAGGAGACACTGAGGCCACTTGGTAGCATCTACCCCCCATTCCACTACTGACTCGAACCAGGAACAAAACCTGGGAACCATGGCCGAAGAGAGTGTTGCAAAAAGATCCAACACTGGAGTCACAAACCAGCAAAAAACTTTTGAAAACACCAGATCGACTATATCAACTCCGGGAAGAAGAGGAACACCCGGCTGAGATGATCCGCTACAACGTTCTCTACCCCTGAATGTGAAACACCTCCCGGGAAAGGAAATGCTGCTCGGCCCAAGCCCTGATGCACCCAGCCAGAGAATTCAGGGCCCTCGACCCTGAATCCCCCTGATGGTTGCATAGGCCATGGCAGAGGAATTGTTGGTCCAAACAACCCAGCCTGACCCTGAAGGAGGGGAGTAAACAACAGGACAACCCGATGAAAGACTGCCAACTCCCACCAATTCAAGGATTGACAGAACCCCTCCATGTTCCACTGCTCCTGTGCAGAGACCCCAAGGAAGTCCCCCACCTGGAGCCGTTGGTGTCTGTGGTCAGAACCCCCCGAGGGGGATGATCCAACTCAAACCCCATCAGCAGGCAGGAATTCTGCAACCACCAACCCAGAGCTACTCGCAGATTGTTCAAATTCAGGACCTGCTACTAGAGAGATTGGGAGGAGGGGGACCAGTGAAGCAGGAGATGTACCACCAGAGGGTGATTATGGAGGCGGGCTCAGGGGACCAGAAAAATACTAGAAGCCATGTGCCCCTGTAACAACAGGACCACTCTTGCAGATGCCCAGGGACACTGAAGGACATCCGAAAGGAGTGACTGGAGCGTGAAAGCCCTGGCCTGGGGTAGAAGAACCTTTCCACTCCTGGTGCAGAACCAAGCCCCAATGAACACCAGTTCCTGGGAAGGGGCCAGCTGAGATTTTTCCCAGTTGATCAGGAAGCCTTGCACCTGGAGCAACTGAAAGACAAGGAGAAGATGAGACTGAACAGTGCATCAGAGATCTTCCTTGATGAGCCAGTCATCCAATTATGGGAATAGCTGTATCCCTGCAGATGCAAATGCGACCCCAATGGTACCATCACCTTCATAAAGACCCTTTAAGCTGACTTCAATCCAAAGGGAAAGACCCTGAACTGATAACAGGCCCCCACCTACAGAGAACCAAAGGAACTGTAGATAATACGGATTAATGGGCACATGATAAAAGGCATCCTAGAAATCTGTAGTATAATTGAGCGTGTTCTGGAGTGCAGCGCCACTGCATGGAATCACATTATTGCTGTAATGTGGTACAGCAAGCTTGGTCTGTTCGTGTGATCACTAGAGAGGCCTCGGGCCTACATTTATGGATACCACAATTTTCACATATAGCATTCACCAACCCCTGTGGTATTATCACTAATTTATTTACATTAGTGATATTATATTACCAGAGGCCTCTCTCTCTGCTGATTCATGTACGCTCAGCAGACTATTGTATTATATTCCACTCAGAAGCCACACACACATACCCTGAGTGGAATCACGCACACAGCTATTTATAATTGCTAATGACATTACTTCATCTGCATAGGAAATGTGGCACGTATATTACCTAATAACCTCCCCTTTTTTGTATGGCATAATTTAAATGCACCAAAGAAAAACAGAAGCAAAAACACCCTTACACAGTCTGTGAGTTATAACAGTTTCATTTCAAGATAATACATGACCAGCTTTGCGAGGCAGTCCTTTCTAAAATAAACAGAAGAGAAACAAATACAATAATACAACGCATTTCATTTTACATTTGCAACAATAAAAAGAACAGTACATCAATATGACCGTATTTAGATGGCAACATTATAATGTGGCATTTAAACACTGTGGTTCCCCAGCTATATTTTTCCTGCCTGAAACAGACTTCATTCACACGACACTCCAGCAGATTTTACGTGATAATTACCAGTTGTTTGTAGCTTTTCAGCATGCAAAATCTCCTGGCTTGTCGCCTCCGAGCAGTGACACAGGGCTTTCTTTTTTCTTTAAAGCACACAGCGAGAACATGCAGTTCAATCTGCAATCTGCAGTTCTCAAGCCGGTGCCAAGTAACCAGGTACCCCCAGGCTTTGAAGGTCAGTATTCCAGCTCCTCACAGCAGCAGAACAAAGGCGACCTCACTGCAACTCTGCACAATGTCTTCTCCCCTTCATTCTCTCAGAGCTACCCCAAGAAACCTCTGTTACATCCCCCAGGCTGACGTGTCACCAATCAAATTCACAATATCATATCCTCCTTCCTCAACAATAGGTCGCTTTTACAGTAGGAAACTGTATCTAACTGATTTCCTGTTATGCGGAGTGATTTCCTGCAAAGGCAGTGAACAGCAAAGAAAAAAAAAAATCTAAATGCACGTTTAAAAAATGAATCTCAGCCTGCCTCATTTTTGCACATGGAGAGCACATTATAATGTTATTTGGTTAGAATCGGTGTTAGTATTTGTTACTTAAGTTAGTCAATCAGGTATCTAATGTGGTCTCCTGTAAGTGAGGCATTTTCAAGTGAGAAAAGAAAATGGTGTGCTTTTAAAATATGTAGCCTGTCTTCATTCATATGTCCATATGTTACACTGGCAACACATGGCTTGCTGTACCACATTACAGCAATAATGTGATCCCAGGCAGTGGTGCTGCACTCCAAAACACGCTAAATTATACTACAGATACCCTCCTTTTTCTGAGAATTTGCCCATGGTCCAAGCCACAATTGGAAGAAACCCAACTTGCCTCCTTTCTTCCTTTAAAATGTATGCGTATTGGGATATCTTTCTCTCCCCGTTTTATCTACTAACATGAGCAACGTCTTCATCGTCACTGACAAAACAATCAACCATCCTCCCATTATTAGCACCAGGACAGCTAAACCCACTATAGAGCGTTCCCCCCAGGTTCACCAATGGAACCTTTCCACTTCTATTATACCCAGGTTACTAACTGTAATATTGTTCTTTCTTAGATTCATTTTCACTACATGCTTATCTTTATGATTCAATAAGAACTCCACATCCGGATCCATTGGAAATGCATCCCTTTGAAAAAATTCAATATTTTCTACTTGGCTTTCCCAAATGTCATTCGTAACATGAAATAATGTTAAACCCCCAATCGAAACATTTGTGTCCTTTGGAACCTGTAAGTAAAATACATTAAATTTCACCTGTTTGACCACAAATGTTCCATGATTCAAATGTACTACCGTAAAATTCTTCATACAGGTGCTGACCAACCATTTACCTTTGACCATCTTAGCTTGTGCCAATTCTTCACCCCCCCCATATTGCTAATAATTACTTCACATCCTTCTGATATACTTCTGAAGTGGGAGAATGGAAGAACAGGCTCCCGCCCTTCCCCTCTCGCGCCTGGCCTAGAGGATCACGGCCTAGACACCCGCCACGAGAGGAGTTTGCCTATCTACCAGACGACCAAATACCCCGGTACAGGAACATACGGATGTGCCCATCTACCTGCCCAGCAGCCCGCCCTGTCCATGCCGACACCTGCGGCACGGATGAACTCAACTAAATCTACACGTCGTTAGAGAAGCCATGACGACCTAGCCAACGGTCAGCACACCTGTGCAAAAATGCACACCGGACACTCCCACACCAATCCACACGAAGAATATATTCAGTGCTATGACGTAGGCGACAGACATACTCACGGACGAGCATCTTTATTATTTTTCACATAGGCTCTCAAAATGCAGAAACGCAAGACGCATCATGAACTTATCTAAAAAGGCTTGCTCACGCTTCTTCTAAGAACCATGTACCATAATGAAGAATATAACGGAGACACAATACTGAGGATAGAGCAATATGATACCGTAACCTAAAGCGCTCTGCATCAAGCGGTTCCACCTATGCTCCAGGCCCAAGTAGGCCGCAAGCAAAAGCTTCCATGAACATTGAATGAGCAAGAACTGGGTTGCTGACCCTGCAGAATGAGCCCGGTGAAAGTACACCACCAAGGGCACGATGTTGCAATCTCGCACGCTGCAAGCCAACGCCAAGGTCGCACCTGCAAGATAAACCAGGCACACAGTAGGAAAAACAATATTAATTGTGTTGAATTTTGCCTCAAACACGGTCCCACCTCACGTGACAAAGCCAAACCTGACAAGATGCCAAGCCCAGGAGGAAGGAGATGCCTGAATCCCACGTTTCAAGACACAGGCAGATACAATTAAAAGACTCATTGGACATCTGCAGCAGTGGGAGTAGTCGACCTCCCAACATATGAATAAATCCTCACATTGTTTACACCTACCCATATTAAAACATTGTTGCAAATTACAGGTGCACCGCGAGCTGGGAACAGCGATAGTCCCAGACTGGGCGGCTCGCGAGCGGACCAATCAGAACATGGGGCTCCTATCACTGACGCCATTAACATTGACCAATCCTCAGAGGTCTTCATGTAACAATTTTCATGTATCAAATTGAACGGACAGCCCAGGTATACCACCTGACTAACCCTCAACCACTAATACCGTTCTCTATATGCATGCTATACTAACCCTACCACTCGAGTAACCAATCCAGAGTGGAGATAGGTTTTTTGCTAAACTTTCCAAGTGACGCAAGTAGCGCGTCATACTAAGGTAAAAAGGGCCTGCGAGCCCCACGATTGTGTGTGTGTCAGGACGGACGCGTACGCTCCTTGACCCATCCCTGCCGTTTTGTCTAATAAACAGCAGAGTCACCTTGCTTCTTGCGTGTGTCTCATACTCTATCTCTTTTGGGATATACGGGAGGAGTTGGGGCCTCCCTGCCCGGAGGTCTGCAGACGGCCCGGCCGACCCCGGCAGAATTTCCCCCCGACAAGTCGGTCAGATTTCAAACCACAAACAGCGTCCGTAGCATCAGGAATAAACGGTTTAACTGGACACATATAATTTTGTTCTTTAAATTTCACACAAGTTTCCAAATTTGGTATCAAGTAAACCTCAAAATCCTATGACTGAAATGCCACCACTTCTGCAGTTTAAACTTAATAAATTTGTCCTCTTGCCAAAATCCCACATTGTGTACCCACTTAGTTTGATAAATGAGTTCATGGGCTACATTTGGGATGCATAGTAAAAACCCTATTTCCAACCTTTCCAAGTCCACATATAAGGGCATTGCATTACCCCTTTCAAATGCAATTTTAACCTGTACCACATTAATCTCCCTCCTGGTCAACCTTTCTATCATTTGATGAATAATATCCTGCGAAATGAAGTACAATGGTATATGTCCTTGAATCAATTGTAAAATTGCTGTTTGAACTTCTCTCATGTAATTCGTTAACAGTCTATCAACAGGACTCATTATATTCAATATCTCACTCAATGTTCTGTCATGCTTAATAATCAATTTAGTTGCCCGTTGAATAACATCCGCTTGTTCATTCAATATGATCGCAGTTTCATTTATGAAAATTATTTTTCATTTAATCCCCCGCTAATTCCATCTAAGGTTTTTTGTATTATTTCTAGGTCAACACTCAGTTGTTGTGCTTTAGTACTCAGCGTCCCTACTGAAATGGCATTGGCTGTTGACATCGTGGTACCTATTATGGCTCCAATTACAGACATTACTAGTGAGACTGCAAGCATTAATGCTCCTCTTTTTCCTCTCCTCTTCTTAATGTCTGCTGAATTCACAAATGTTTTCTCCAACTGCATCAATATGTCTCTTATTGAATGCTTAGCATCCTCTTTTCTTAGTTCCAGCCACTCTTTAGTGCTCAGATTTAATTCCAGTATTGTTATAATGTTTTTCCATCAGAGTATCAGGATTAAATGCTATGTAAATGTTCTGGAAAATCATCCTTCTATCACTCATGGTGAATCCTGGTGCTTCTTCTACCGCAATACCAGATGCTGGTCCAGGCTCAATGGCAACCTGTGCTTCTAAAGTTTTGAAGTTCCCTCCGAATGTCATTATAATTATCCATATTGCTGGCATCATCATCAATGCCGATTGCTTTGTAGCCTTGGTCTTCACCCCCTTCCGGGGCTTCTCCGGAATCCATCCGCGTGAACTCCAGGGCTCCAGCTTCTCCAGTGTCCTCCGGCCCGTGACCTCCAAACCAAAATGTGTTAATCAATAGTCTAAATCAAATAGAAAAGAAACAAATTAAGTACTTAGCACAATACTAACTTCACCCTTTTGCCAAAAATAAAACATGCTTTGCAAAACATTTTGCCCTTTTCCTCTCGCCTTCTGAAATTAAGCACATGTTAGAGAGAAAACAAACATCCATAAAATAGCATTCAATATTTAATACATTTTAATTTTGTAAACTAACTCCATTAATTTCAGCCTCCATTTTATATATATATATATATATATATATATATATATATATATATATATATATATATATATATATATATATATATATATATATGTCACAGTGTTTATGTTCCATTATAATAATCAGTCACCTCTATTTTATTTCTCTGCCGTTGCCCTCTGACTAAACCCATTTATCTTACCTTCTTTTATGTATTCAAGGGACTTTGGCCCTCATTACAACCCAGGCGTTAAGGGGTTACAGTGCCGTAAAAGGTGGCAGCGCCGTTAAACCCTTAACGCATGATTACGAGGTCCCTTTGCGGGTGGCACTTTAACGCCTGCTTTTAGCAGGCATTAAAAAACCAACCCGCAAAGGGACCTAGGAGCTAATTATGGCACCGTAATTTACGGTGCTGTAATTAGCGCCTTCCCCAGTCCCATTGAGCCCTATGGGGCAAAAATGGGAATGGGGAAGGGCCAGGGCGGCAAGGGGAATTACCGCCCCGCCAACCTCGGAATGGGGCGGTAATTCCCCATTCCGCCATGGCGGAGTCAGTAAGTTACCGGCATGGACCATGGTGCTATTAGCACCATGGTCCAACGCCTGGGTCGTAATGAGGGCCTTTATCTGTTTCTACATGCTCAAGTCATTTAACCTCATGTCTGGGGTGCCATGGTTTAATTTGATTTACTTGAACACACTGTTCTGTTACTGTTTCACCTTAAGTTTTCAAAATGTTGTACACCACGGGAGAGACCTTATCTATCATTCGAAATGGCCCTTGCCAGGCTGCTAGAAATTTGGAATTTTTCTGTTTACCTTTTCCAAAATGAAATGTATAAACCTGATCGCCCACACAATACTCTTTCACTGATGTCTTTTTATCATAATATGACTTTGCACTGTCAGCAGCTCTTTCTAAATTTCACTGTACAAAAGCAAATGCATGTTGTAAATGCCTCCTCAGTTCATCAATGTATTCATGAACTGTGGTTGCGCTCACAAGTGTCTGCTCATGTGTTCTGTATAGCAGGTGTTGTGGTAACACCATTTTCCTACCTCTCAAAACCTCATGGGGGCTAATACCTGTTGCTTTGGCAGGAGTTGATCTGATTGCCATAAAACCCAAAGGTAAACGTAAATCCCAGCTGGAACCTGCTTCTCCTACAAACTTCTTTAATATGTCCATAATGGACCTATTACATCGTTCAACTTCCCCAGAAGAAGCCACTCTATATGCAATATGTAATTTCCTTTTCACACCCAGTATTTGCCATAGCTTACTCATTAGAGCACTTGTGAAATGACTTCCTCTGTCTGATTCTATTCTTTGTGGTAACCCAAACCTTGAAAACACATGATTTACCAGTAATGTAGCTGCTGTTTGCGCACTACAATCTGGTGCAGGAATACACTCAATCCATTTCGACATCAAACACACCACACTCAAAATATAACGGTTCCCCCTGCTCGACCTCTTTACTGGCCCTACATAGTCTATTTGCAAATCTGACCATGGAAGAGTTAAACCTCTGTTCATTAATGGGGCTCTATGCATTGGTGAGACGAGTTTAAATTGGGCACATACAAGACATCCTCTAGTTTATAATTCCACACCTAGGGACATATATGGCCAGTAAGCATAATCTTCCAGTATCTCCAATGTTTTTGTGAACCTCTGTGGCCTGCAGTTATTGCATCATGTGCATGGTGTAGCATTATCCCTCTGAATGAAAGG
Organism: Ambystoma mexicanum; assembly: GCF_040938575.1. Taxonomy (NCBI): domain Eukaryota; kingdom Metazoa; phylum Chordata; class Amphibia; order Caudata; family Ambystomatidae; genus Ambystoma; species Ambystoma mexicanum. Next base: position 334,966,047 of record NC_090927.1, read on the forward strand.
GGTACCACCCACTGTATCTGTCCTGTTATGGACTCTCTAATCATGAGTTCATCCTGTAGTCTAATTTGTTTTTTATTCTTTAATAGCACCCTCAACTCTTCTTTTCCCCTACAATCATTTTCTGTTAAAGGGTTTTGTTCAGGATCTATCAAATGATTATAATAGATTCCCAAAATGTGATCATCCTTTTGTGCCTTAATCAAATCTTGACCTGGTGGGTGTATCATAACCCCATTGTACCACTGGTTGATCTATCTCCTTTGGTGTTTTAGAGCATGTTACTGCATCAATTTGTATTTCACCAAGTAAATGTTCAATAGGTAGCAATTCTCCCATCACAGTCCCAATTTTAGCCAGGTGATCTGCCTTATCATTCCCCTCCTTATCCTCTCCTGGAGTTTTTAAATGCCTACGAATTTTCCTCCAGTATATTGATAAATCATTCTCTGATACCAAATTGTCTATGGCTTGTATCATTTTTCCATGTTTAAGAGGCTTCTTTGTAAGAAGATTCAATCCAGCACTACAGCTAAGTCAATGCCTAGTCTGGGATACTAAATGGAAACCCTTATTGATATATATTTATGTCCACTTCATGAGTTCTGTATGACTACCCCTATATAACACCCCTGTCTTGGAATCCCCCTGACCCCACTGAGCCAAGAAGTAGTTCTGTTTTGCAAGTTTAAAATGTTTATTTGAGAATTTAAACAATATATATATATATATATATATATATATATATATATATATATATATATATATATATATATATATATATATATATATATATATATATATATCACACTTTTATAATGAATTAATAATTGAATATCACACTTAATCTGAGCAGTAATCAATAATGGATAGTCTGTCACTAGCACTCTTCTTTATAATCAATGATGAGTGGGTATAGTATGGATAAGATAGCAACAATACTTTTATGTTTTCAAATAGATGCAATGTGGAATGAAAATGCAGTACAGAAAATAACTTGATAGGATTTCAGCAAAAGACAATGTAATCACTTTCTTGGACAATTCACCCCCCCTTTATGCAATGTAAGGAGATGAAGAGGAGAGCACTCAGTTCTTAGGAATACAATCAAATAGAATTCAGTTCAATTCCCCCCCAGCAGCTTATACAACAGATAGGAGTTTTGAAAAACAGGCAAAATACTTTGAATATGGTGACAATGCAGTGAGAAATCTGCTGAAAATGCTTTTAATTCCCTTTAGGAGGTTCAGGGTGAGTGAGAGATACTAGGGATGAGTGCAGGCTCACTTTAGCAATGATTCAGGGATGGTGATTAAGAGGCAAACAAAATTTTTGGCAAAGAAAAGCAAGGAAGCTGCTGTTTTCACACGTGGCTGGATTTTTAACCAAATCACAGCAAAAGTCGCGAATGCGTAAATCACAATTACGGCAAAAGTATGAGTCGGTTCTAGGTTCGTTGAAAAGCTAACATTCTAAGCTTTCAGAGGAAAGTTAAACCAAGTTCCTAGCCCAAACGGTTACGGAGTTATGAACGATTTTGTGAAGGTTGTTTTTCGGATTTGAAATTTTAAAAGTTCAAAGCGACAGGTTACAGCTTGCAGCTAGAAAATGACAGGTGACAGCTTTGCAGCTGCAGAATTGACAAATGACAGTGGTGCAGCTTTACAAAATAACAAGTGACAACTTCTAGGAGGCAGTTCTGGTTAGATTAAAATAGTTTGGATTAGATTATTTTAACTAAGAGATTGGTTCTGCACAGTTCTGCTAGGTACTCACAATATATTTTTGAAATAGGCCTCGCCACGGATGTGGTCAGGTTTTGGACTGGACTCCAGTTCTGGTCTCGGCACTTCACAGTGATCTGGGTCAGCTCTGCTCTGCTGGTCTAGCCTCTCTGGATTCTGGATGTAACACTGCTTTCTGGGTTCTGCTACAGGTTCTGGAGATTGATGGATTTGAAGTCTCGATCTCTAGATGTGAAGTCGTCGGTCAGCATGCTCCGCAGCAAATGGAATTGAATGTCCCTACCTGTCTCAGCAGTCTCTTTTATGTGTTTTGAAAGTGGGTGTGTGCCTGGGCCTAGCTAAGCCTGCCCCTTTCTACTTGTCATTGGCCCAATTCTCCCCTCTCCCATGATTGGGGGAAGGAAATGTGAGTCAGAGTGATGCTGTAGGTTTTATGGGTCAGAGGATCCTCCCCATGTCAGTTTGCCCGCAAATCTATATTTGATTCAAATACATATTGCACAGATACACAGTTGTTTAAAATTACATGCACCCATCACATATCACATGAGGTATACTCTGTTCAAACTCTGCTCTTCCTGAGGGCTTGCATTCAAAAATGGCAACTTATTTTCGATTTTAGTGGGTTATGCAACCTTGGTTCTTCATTAAAAGTTATACACATTTACAGAGGCTGTCCATACCTACTCCAGTAAATTCCCATATCTCTAGCTTAAACACAGAGTATGTGGTGTCAATAAATAGCGGGGTTTTGCCCCAGAACATCACACAAATTGGAGTTTGGGCTTGAATCGAAGGTACATTTTTTAAATTAAGGCTCTCAAAGTTATACATTCCTGTCATTTGATTACAAAGAGTTATCAGTGTTTCTGTAAAATATATATTTTGCTTTCAATTCAGTTCTCAGAGTGTTGGAGTCCGCCTCCAAGACTTGGGTGGGTCAGTGACCATGCCTCTGCTGGCAGGCAGGCCTTTGTTGACAGGAAAAAGTCAAAATCAACATATTCTATTCAGGTGCCAGAGCCTATTGTGTGGTCTCCAGGAGGCTCCCGGCCAGTCTGCCTTCTATCAATCAAGAGGTCATGTGAGATTCTGACTCCTGGTGTGAATCTCTGGAGGTGAGAGGTTTCCCAGCCTTTGGTCTGTTAATTAAATCAAATTGTCTTCTGGGAACAGCATGTGGTTAAGATTTTAATTAACTCCCAGCCTTTGATGTAAAGCCCTCTCCTGCAACTCCTGACATGCAGTTTCCCTGTCAGAGTTTAGACCGCTAGCGCCGCCCTCAGTCAAAAGCGGGTACTGCATGCATTTTTTTTTGGATCAGTCTTGAATTCAAGCATTTCAAACAAGAGATATTACATGGAAGTATATTGTCCAGGTTCAACAAATGGCATTGGTGTAGTTCTGCAGTAAAATAATTTTGTGCCCATAAATTAGCCATGTTTGACCTGAAGAAAACAAATTCCCAACAGTTATGGGTTGCTTTTGGCAATCAGCATTGCCCCTTTTACAATGGTTTTAGGCTCTGTGCCCTTCTGTGCTCACAACATAGGCAAAAATGGGTGGCACCTTGGGTGACCATCTTGGTGTGCGCAACTGCGCGGTTCTCCTAGATCCTGGCGTGGATGTGGGCGGCGACAGCTCAACCCCACATCTACCCTGTCTATTGATTTATTTTTATTCCGAGATAGGATAATGGGCAGCGACGGCTTAATCCCCATGTCTATCCAGTCTATTGATTCAGCATGGGCCAAAACCCTGCAAAAATCCCCCCCGCCCGACTACGCTTTGATCCAAATCGAGGGGAAGTCGGGTGCAATGGAGGTTTTTAGCCCTTGCGCTGGTATGTCCTCATTATCTTCTTCCAATTCTGCAAATGGCACAGTTCAGCATCTTTTCCTCCCTCCAGTCGATCAATCAGTTCTCCTTGCTGGTCCTGATGGGAGGATTGGGCGGTACCCCGGGCTACTCGGGTCTCTGCTCTGGTTGCAGATGAAGGGGTAGATCTGATGGCCATTAGGACCAGATGTAATCGGATATCCCAACTTGGCCCAGAATCTGCCACAAACTTTTTTAAGATGCTCACAATGGTTCGGTTATAGCTCTCTACTGCCCCAGAAGAAGCTGGCCTGTAAGCAATGTGTAGCTTTCTCTTGACCCCCAGTATCTCCCACATCTTTGTCATCACTTCACTGGTGAAGTGGCTACCTCTGTCTGACTCAATCCTTTAAGGTAGATCAAAATGGGAAAAGATGTGGTTAATCATCAAGGCAGCTGCCGTTTCTGCCTTGCAGTTTGGGGCAGGGAGACATTCCACTCACTTGGTAAACAAGCATGTCACAGTCAACATGTACTTATTCCCCCTAGCGGAGCGAATCACGGGGCCTACAAAGTTGATTTGTAAATCTGACCATGGGAGTGTCGCTGTCATGATGCCTACCCCGGAACACCAGGCCAGGCCCAGCACCCCCAGAAGCAGGCATCATGCCCTCGGGTAAAAGCCCAGCGGCCCCTTATAGGGGCTCTTTGGACTCAGTCCTGGCTCCATAGGCGCCAGGCTCATGTTGGACATCAGTCCTGGCGCCATAGGCGCCAGGCTCATAAAGGGAGGTGTTTTGTGCACTTACCTGATGCAGACCATGCTGCACGCTTCAGGCCTCCGTGAGACCTGAAAGGGACTATTTTTTCATAGGGACTATTTTTTCACTCGGGCGTGGCCAGGGAAGGATACATACCTAGTTGGGGAAGGATACATACCTGGGACTTCTTTGGAGGCTATTTAAGCCACGCCCAGACAGCAGCTCATGCTTCGCGTTGTTCTGCTTCCTGCAGCTTAACGCTCACCGTGTCTGCTCCTGCTCCTGGACTCCAGCCACACCCGCCTCGAACCTGGAAGACCTGCAAGGAAGGAAGAGAAGAGAAAGGTGAAAACCAAGGACTATTTCAAACTTCTTACCTGCATCCGGAATCTTCTCGCCAGCATCCCTGAAGAAAGACTTCCATTTAAAAGCATTGCTTTGCTCGCTGCAGCGCAGCGCTTCACTCACCTGTCCTCGAGACATCTCCCGGCTCCATCGCGGCTGTCAGCATCAGACGCCACATCTCTGCACCTAGGGGAGAGAGGAAGAAACAAAAGGTGAGCAGAAGGAACACAGAAGGAAAGCCTGATTAACAGCCATAATACTTACCGGCTTTTCTTCCACATTTCGGGTCGGCGCTGCCCCGTTGGCAGGTACCGTACCCCGGCCCTTATGGGGAAAGGACAAGAGACATTTCTGAGGAATGATAAGGACATTTAGAGGGATCTCCCTCATCACTACTCACCTCGGCAGTTTAACCCCTCGACGCATCGCCTTCATTCTGCACCTGAAATAAAGGACAGATCACAGGTTAGAAAGACAACATAAAGGGGGCCTCACTTGAACTTTGAACTTTCACACTTACGGCGCATCGCTCAGGAAAGTCAAGTGGATTTTGCCAGCGCCATTCTGAAAACCAGTGAAGTAACTGGAAGAACGCGCGCCCCTGCACCAGAAGCAGGATGGAGAGTTCATCCTTCCAAACCATAAGGTGAGCTTAAACCGGGGTTTGGAGGAAGTTAGAGAGGAACGAAGGGGGAAAGGGGGGAGCTAGCACACTATTCTGCAGACTGTTAATCCCCTTTCTCATCTGCAGAAGGATATTCCTACGGGTCAGGCAAGCACGATTTGGAGGTCCTGTCCAATCGGTGTTCCGGGTCCTGCGCATCACGCTAGAAGAGGCCACAGCAATCCAGACTAGACCAGCGCCCCCGTGGGAACCAGGTGAGCGTTACAGTCTTTCCCCTCTTTTGGAGAGGTGCCCGGTGTGTGAGGGATGTTGGCTGAAATTGTGCACACACAAGACAACCCTTCAAATATTGGTTGAGGTCCTGGCCCATGTGTGGCCAGTAGGCAACCTCTCTTAAGATTTCAAGTGTTGTGTGAAACCCCCTATGACCGGCGGTGGCCGCATCATGGGCGTGACTTAACATCAGGCTTCGGAATGAGGTAGGAACCACCCACTGATCATGGCCAGCTTGGGATTTCCTTACCAACAAACCGTCTTGGATCCGGAACATTTTTGGACATTTCATCAACACTCTAAGGTCCTCTTTCCCAATGTAATCAGTATCCGTCAGGGGAAAGTTCTCAGGTCCTCAATGTGTTGGTAGAACTTACCAATTATTGGATCTCCCTTCTGAGCTGTGATTAAATCGGCATCAGGGGTCTCCTTACTCCATTGTGCAATTGAAAGATCATTGTGAGCATTTGTCTGGGACCTAGTGATAGCAGTGACCTGGATTTCCCCCAACAAGGACTCAATCTCAATTAGATCCCCTTGGATGGCCCCGGTTTTGGCCAGCTGATCAGCTAATTAATTTCCAGTTTTGTCTGGTCCCTCTGCTTTGGAATGACCCTTGATCTTTTTCCAGTAGATGGTCATCCCATTCGATGTGACCAGATCATCAATGTTTTGGATTAACTTCCCATGTTTCAAGGGTTTGTTGTTAGCACATAACATGCCTCTGGTTTTCCAATTAACCAGGTGCTCCACGAACCCGTTCCGTACATAATCAGAATCTGTGATTATGACCAGTTTGTGGAGTTGATGTTGGACAGCAGTGAGGATGGCTTGATGCACAGCCATCAATTCTGCCACCTGACTACTTCGGGGACCAATTTTGTATCCAGCGGAGGGTTCTGGGAACTCCTTCACCCATGCATTCCCTACGCCAGCCACCAGTTCTTTCTCCCCGTCGTTGTCAACATGGTAAGAGCATCCATCCACATAGACAGTGGGAATTCCCTCACACTTGTCTTCTTCAAAGACTTTGTGTGGGGAATTAAGGTATGCCTCCATCTTGTCCTTGATTTTTAGACTTTTGTCCTCGAGACAGTTTTCTCTGGCACAATCATGCAAGTCAGCCAGACCTTGCGCGAGGGGACTCTTCTTGTTTTGGCCATATCTGACCTCCACAGGAAAGCCTTGCATTGACAGAATCCAGGAAGTAATTCGGGAATTACTCACATTTCCGGCCCGGATTCTGTCACTTTGGAGATATTGCAGAGGCTGGTGTGGAGTCTCCACTATGATGTGTTCCCCATGGATAAACGGCGGTAATTCTTCAATGCCCACACCGTTGCCAGGAGTGCCTTCTCACAATCGTTGAATTTTTCCTCCACAGAGGATAAAGTTTTGCTCGCATAGGTGATTACTTTATTGACCTTGTCATGCTTTTGGTATAATACTGCCGTCAAGCACGTATTAGTGAACCCTGTCTCCAGGAAGAACTCCTTGTTTCTGACAGGGTAAGCTAGGCAGGGCGCTTGTGAGAGGCTTCTTTTGAGTTGTCTTACTGCCTCGGCTTGTTCTGGACCCCATTCCCACTTGACCCCCCCCTTCAGGAGATGAATCAGGGGTCTGGTGATCTCTGCGTAGCCCTCAATGAACTTTCTGCTGTAATTAGTCAGTCCAAGGAGGCTCCATAGTTCCCGCAGAGTTGTGGGGTCTTCAGTTTCTGGAGTGCTTCCACTTTCTTTTCTTGGGGAAAGAGACCCTGAGGAGTAATCTCATGCCCCAAGAAATTAACACGGGTTCTACACCACTGTGCTTTCTGAAAGGAAAGTTTTTCTCCGGCGGCCCTCAACTGTGTCAGAACATAACAGATCTCTGCTATGTGTTCCTCCACAGATGAACTTTTGATGAGGACATCATCTACATAAGCCAGGTTACCCCTCGCACCCAGGTCGGGCATGGCCTTATGTAGGAAAATGTTGAATTCATTGCCGGAGTTGAGGTATCCGAAGGGAGTCCGGGTCCATGTGTACTGCTGGCCCCCAAAGGTAAAAGCCAGCTTGTATTGGTCCTCCCTACTGACAGGCACAGTCCAGTATCCATTGGTCAAATCTATTGCAGTAAATACCTGTGACCCCTGGATCTGGGCCAGCCCTTGGTCAATGTAGGGCAGAGGCCATCGGGAAGTATGGACCCGTTTGTTGAGCTCCCTGAGGTCGGCGGAGAGTCTCCACTGGCTGTTTGGCTTCAATATTCCCAGTACCGGATTATTGAAAGTGCTGTGGACTGGACGGATTATTCCTCGGGACTCAAGGTTCTTAATTATTTCAGTAAGGGACTCCATGGATGCGAGAGGCAAACGATATTGCTTCACAAACACCAGGGTCCGTGGGAATTGTTGTGGTGTGGATGTCGGTGCGGCCACAGTCATATGATTCTACCGCAAAGAGATCTTGGAAATCCAAGAAAACTTGTTTCAACTTTTGCTTCTATTCCAGAGTCACACAGGCATCAGCTAGGTTGAGCCTCTCTTCCACCATCTGCCTGAAGCCTGGAAAGACTTCTGGTTTGGCTATCTCAGCGGCCTCCTCCAACTGGGTGGAGAAGTCCCTGGTCAGAGTGCTGATTTGGACTGGAGGCCTCAGGTGGGAAAGGCAACCCTCATGGACCTGGAAAATCACCTCATCTCTCCTGAAGTCACAAGTCACATCTTCCTTACCATAAGGGCAGGAAGTGTACACCAGGAAGTTCCCCCCATGCCGGGTAAAAATCCTGTCTGGTGTTGTATTGTCCTCACTGTCACTGTCAAAACAGTCCTTGGGGATTGGTCCTAACAGTTCATTTCCCAGATCAATGGAAAAACGTCGGTCATCAACCGCCATTCCAATAATGGTGCCTGCAGCTAGAGTAATACTCTTTAAGTCGCTGTTATCCACCTCTATTGGAATGGTGTAATGTTCTATGTTGACTAATGGTGTTGGGTTTACCCCCAACCCTTGCTGTTGGAGAGAAGCATTTAGATGAATATAAGCATCAGGGTTTTGCAATTTTTGTCCTCTTTTAACTTTCCCTTCCAGGGAGAATTGTCGGGTCCTTTCTGGGATGGTGACTTCCTCTTTGATCTGAATTTCAACTGCATAAGGTAGCAGTTGAGCTGACCTAAATGCTTTTTCTGGATCATCAAAGCCCATGGGATTATCCGCTAATCGGGACCAAGCTTTGAAGTTTATTAGGTCCAAACTAATGGCAAAGCGATTGAGAATGTCACTGCCTAAGTAAAAGGTGGCAGTGACGTCTCGCACGACCCAACAATTATGGACTATGCTCTTGTTGCCAATGGAGATTTTGAGCTTACACCTGCTTGGCAGGAGATGTTTGGAATTAGGTGCTTCCAGGTCCATTTCCCATTTGTCTATCAGTTTGAAGGTGGGAATGGCTGGAGCTTTTGGGAGTTGGCGGAACATGGCTTAGCTGATGAAGCTCTTACCGTTGTTCACACACACTCGAGCGAGAACAGATTCCTTCCCATCATTTAACTGGACAGGGATGAACAACTGCTCTCCAATTTGCTGAATATCAGCCAGGCTCTGAGCTGATTTCACATCTTTCTGGGCCATAGGAGTGGGAGTTTCTGATTGTGGATTAGTAAAGAATTTCAGGGTGTTTCCTTCCAGTGTGGAATACCACCTTAAAGTGGAAGGAAGGTTGATTTTCAGAAATAGAGAGGACCCCCCATCACCAGTCTGTTGTCCTACTGCTATTACGGTCACGTCTGGAATCTGGCTGTTCTGGAAGTGAAATTCTACTTGGTCAGATTTTTGCTCAACCATGTGACATGTGCCTTTTAAACTTATATGGTTGTCACTCTCTTTTCATTTTATTGGTCGGCTAGTCTGGGTCCAGAGGACCTTGTTTACACAATCTATTAGGGGTGACAACCTTCTCAGGAGGTCATTCCCTAGTAAACAAGGGGTGCCCTCTGGAGTCACTACTATGACCGGGTGTTTCAACTTGTGTCGCCCAATTTTAATGTCCAAGTCTGCAGTCCCCTCAACGGGAATTTCCTTCCCGTCAAAGTTCTGCAGTTGTCCAGGAAGAGAGGTGAGAGGAATACGGTAATTTCTCCCCCTTCCGGCATTTAGTTCCTCAAAGGCCCTTTTGGACAGAAGGGTAGCTTGGGATCCAGTGTCCACCAGTGCCAAAATTGTACCCTGCCCCTGTACTTGTACCGGGGCATAGTATCTTCCCTCCTTCTCCTCAAGGGGGCACAGATAATGCACATTTTTGGACAACTGGTGGGCTAACTTTCTGGTTTTGGACATTGCTAGAGAAGAGATTTGGGCAGAATTCTGTGGAGAGCCTTGGGAATCTGAAAGAAAAAGTTGGCCACTGGAGATCAGAGCCATTGTGGGTTCCCCTGGTTCCAGTTCTGCCCCCCCCCCTTTTTGGAGGCAGTCACCAGGATGGGTTTGAACCAGGGGATTTTCTTGCTGTTGGTTCTGGGATGAGATTGTGGGCGGCGGTAGCTCAGTCTCCACATCTCCCCAGACTGGTTTAGCATCCCTAGGGACCCATTTTTCTTTGGGAGGAGTTCCTCCATCCCTGAAGGAGAAGATCCTTGTCCCAGGATCCTCTGAGGATCCCTGTCCCTCAAATTTGAAGATCTGTACCTCCTCCACAAAGTGGGTCTGTTTGGGTGTTTTGTTTCTCCTACCCCCTCTCTGCTCCTTAGGAGGCAGACTTTCAGGGGCAGGAGATTTTGTTTCCGGTTCCTGGGTTTCCAGGGGCTGTTTACAAGTGGGGAAGGAGGCTTCCTCCAAGGCTTTACACCCCCCTTCCCCTCGTGCCTCCTCCCTGGGAACCGGTGGTTTGTCGGTGTGCTGCCCCCGTCATTGTTCTGGAGCACCAGGCCCAGAGTTTGGGACATTCTGTGCCGGCATGCCCATCTGAGGGTTCTGATGTGCCCTCAGTATGTGACCCAGATCCTGTGCCATGTTCTGAACCTGGCGCTCTAACTGGGAAACCCGCTCAGGCTGATACGGGGTCCTGTTTTCTCCCCTGGGCTGATCCCGGGAAGGGTAGCTATCCCTCCTCTGGTAGTACCCCTGGTTGGGAAGATTTTGGTACCACTCCACCCTTGGCCTCCCCTCTCCCGGATTCAGTGGTCTCGGCTCAGGGAATTGGGGAAAGAAGGATGGATGATTTTGGGGCTGGAAATTGGGTGGATACCTGGGGAAAAAGTTCTGCCCAGGATTTGGAGAATTTCTGCCCTCCTGTGGGAAGTTGGGAGGGAAGTTCCCTGGGTTAGGTGCTTGGCTGGATCCCCCCCCTTGGGCTGGAGGAGTCCACACATAACCCAGGATTGGTTGGTTTCCCTTGTAGCAGGGACTTACATAGTCAGGGGAGCGGGGGACCCCATTTGTGGGACTACCTCCTCGATTCCCTGTCTGTGACTGGCCCGAGGGCCTTCTGGGCTGTGAGTTATTTGGTGCAGGCAGGTTTTTAGGCCCTCCCATCTCCAAATCTAAAACGGGGGCAACCTTTACCTCTGCCACCTTGGCAGCAGCAGGGGTGCTGTTGGTTTTGGGGTTTTTCAGCGCGTTATTTTTATTTTCGATAGGCTTCTGCACCTCATAGATCCGGGTAGCCTGTTCAATGACCCAGTCTAAAGATCTTTTCTCATGAAAATCTTTCACGAGCTGGGTCATTATATATTTAGGGAGAGCATGGAAAAATGTATTGACAAACTCTTTGCTGTCTGTACGCACCCTTCTGGTGGTCTGCGCAAAAGCATGCTTTAATTCTTGCACAAATTCTTGTGGGGCCTGATCCTCCCCACATTGCAAATTGTAGGCTGCCTTGCGAGCCTCTTGAGGATTTCTGTGAACAGAAAAATGTTTCAAGATGGCCGCCTTATAGGTGGACCATCTTAAATGATTATGGTCCTCCAGCCCCGCAAAGAAACTGGCGTATTCTGGGGAGAATGTCCATTTGACGTACTGGATGCAGCTACTGCTGTCCTTCAAATGGAAAGTCTCCATCATTTGCTCATAGAGCTCCAATGTTCCCAAACAGAGTACCTGGCGTTCTTATGATAAGGCGTGATGACACTCCTGATTGCCTTAATCTGTTTCAATGGGTCCTTAAGCAAGGCCCTTTTTGCCTTATTGGCCTTTTTGGTTCGGGTAACCCTGGTCCATTCATCCTCTGACTCAGAGGCACTGCTCCCAGAGGTTCCTGTCTGATTTCCAGGTTTTTCCGGATTCTGCAAGCCTGGGAATGGCTGGCAGAATGTGGGGACCTGGTCTCCTGTGTCCTGCGCCGTTCAGAGGGGTCTTCAGATTCCTCTTTGCTGCCAGGATTTGATGGGTAACCCCCCCACTGACCTAACTGGGCAGAAGTTTTCAGGATGCCCTTAATGGGCCTATTCTCCTGGGGTTCCCCACTAAATTGCACTGTGCTTGGTTGCCCTTACCCGGATGTCCGCCCATCCATTCCTGGGAGGTACTGGCCTATGAGCCCCATGCTTCTGGCTGGATAGTAATCTGCCATCCCTGTGGCCCGGTGCTCATGTGCGCCAGGGGACATGGGGGTGGCAGAGTCCAGGGACTGAGAGAGATAAAGGCCTCTGGTACTAGGGCTCCTGAGGTTATGCTCAGGAGTTTCCCTTTCCCAGCGAACCTGGTCTCTATCCGCCCCTGCTCCCTGTTGCAATGCAAGAGCCTGCACCTTCAGTTCCTCAGTTAAGGCCTTACTAGACTCTATCAGTCTCTCCTGCATCGCTACCTGTTGTTGGAGCCTATCATTGTGCTGGCAGAGAGCCTCATTCTCTCTCTGCATTTCCTGATTGGTCCTGGAGCACTGGGCCAGTCTTTGCTGCAGGAGGGTTACCTCCTGAGTCCCATCCCTACTGGCCTGCTCCTGTCTTGCCAGAGCCTCCTCCACCCTCCTGGTGTGCTCTAGCAAGTCCTGGTGTTCTTTTTGGAGGTCATCCAGTCCCTGGTGGGCCAGGTGATTTTCTTCCATTTTTCTTTTTAAGTGGCAGACTTCCTGGCCTAAGGTGTCCCTTTCCTGACTAAGAGTCTGCATCTGCGCCATCAGGTCGTCCCTTTGCCTTTGGAAGGCACCAGCTTTCTGGCGCTCCTGATCAAACTCTGCCTGGGTATCCAGGTCTTTCAGGATCAGTTTATTGCTCTCCTCTTTCTCTCTGTCTAGTTGGATTTGCAGGGTAGCTACCTGCTCTGTGCATGCCCTGTTGAAATTGATCTGTTGCTCCAGCTTTTTCTGGCTCTGCAGTAGGGAGTCCGAACTGTCTTGGCATTCCTTCTGCAAGGCCAGAATTCTGGTATCCTGGTCAGCCTTTTCCTGTTGCAGTATATCCATGTCCTCTTTTATTTTAATGATACACTGCCTACTATAATTTTCTGCCTCCTGGCTCCTCTGCAGCCTCTGCTTAGAAGAGACCAGGTCAGATTGGACCTTTTCTAACGCCATCTGTTGCCTATTTGCCAGATCGTGGCCTTCAGCACACCTGTCTTGCATGGCTCCCATATATAGATACAAATATGCCGCTATCCTAACCATCTTGTCTTGTTCATCCTTAGCTTTAGGAGCCATGTATAGTTCACTCAGGGCCACATGTAAGGGACCCTGATCTCTCCATATATCTGACCTTGTTTCAGTGCCCTGTTGCATGATGGCCTGCAACCAGACCGTTTGGTCCTGGTGAGTCCACTCACCTCTCACAAATAACTTACGTAAGAAGTGCTCTCTGGCTATTTTCATGTCTACTAAGGTCGTCATTCTAGAGATTGGTCTCTGTCCTGACTTACAGAAATTAGTATTTTATTTTTGCAAAACAGACCTTTTCATTAGAGCGTTCCTTTGAGGAGTGCTTTATAGCGTAACACAGCGTGGTGATCCGACCGGATGTATGTCTCCTGTCAGTTAGCACACTGTATTAATCTGCACAAGTGATAGATCTAACCCAGACGTCCGGCTCGAGCCCCCAATTTGTAAGAAGATTCAATCCAGCACTACAGCTAAGTCAATGCCTAGTCTGGGATACTGAATGGAAACCCTTATTGATATATCTTTATGTCCAGTTCATGAGTTCTGGATGACTACCCCTATATAAAACCCCTCTCTTGGAATCCCCCTGATCCCACTGAGCCAAGAAGTAGTTCTGTCTTGCAAGTTTAAAAGGTTTATTTGAGAATTTAAACAATATATATATATATATCACACTTTTATAATGAATTAATAATTGAATATCACACTTAATCTGAGCAGTAATCAATAATGGATAGTCTGTCACTAGCACTCTTCTTTATAATCAATGATGAGTGGGTATAGGATGGATAAGATAGCAACAATACTTTTATGGTTTCAAATAGATGCAATGTGGAATGAAAATGCAGTACAGAAAATAACTTGATAGGATTTCAGCAAAAGACAATGTAATCACTTTCTTGGACAATTCACCCCCCCCCCTTTATGCAATGTAAGGAGATGAAGAGGAGAGCACTCAGTTCTTAGGAATACAATCAAATAGAATTCAGTTCAATTCCCCCCCAGCAGCTTATACAACAGATAGGAGTTTTGAAACACAGGCAAAATGCTTTGAATATGGTGACAATGTAGTGAGAAATCTGCTGAAAATGCTTTTAATTCCCTTTAGGTGGTTCAGGGTGAGCGAGAGATACTAGGGATGAGTGCAGGCTCACTTTAGCAATGATTCAGGGATGGTGATTAAGAGGCAAACAGAATTTTTGGCAAAGGAAAGCAAGGAAGCTGCTGTTTTCACACGTGGCTGGATTGTTAACCAAATTGCGAATTGTGGCAAAATTCGCGAATGCGTGAATCACGATTACGGCAAAAGTATGAGGAAGCAAGTCGGTTCTAGGTTCGCTGAAAATCTAAGATTCTAAGCTTTCAGAGGAAAGTTAAATCAAGTTCCTAGCCCAGACGGTTACGGAGTTATGAACGATTTTGTGAAGGTTGTTTTTCGGATTTGAAATTTTAAAAGTTCAAAGCGACAGGTTACAGCTTGCAGCTAGAAAATGACAGGCGACAGCATTGCAGCTGCAGAATTGACAAATGACAGCTTTACAAAATAACAAGTGACAACTTCTAGGAGGCAGTTCTGATTAGATTAAAATAGTTTGGATTAGATTATTTCAACTAAGAGATTGGTTCTGCACAGATCTGCTAGGTACTCACAATATATTTTTGAAATAGGCCTCGCCACGGAGCTGGTCAGGTTTTGGACTGGACTCCGGTTCTGGTCTCGGCACTTCACAGTGATCTGGGTCAGCTCTGCTCTGCCGGTCTAGCCTTTCTGGATTCTGGATATAACACTGCTTTCTGGGTACTGCTACAGGTTCTGGAGATTGATGGATTTGAAGTCTGGATCTCTGGATGTGAAGTCGTCGGTCAGCATGCTCCGCAGCAAATGGAATTGAATGTCCCTACCTGTCCCAGCAGTCTCTTTTTATGTGTTTTGAAAGTGGGTGTGTGCCTGGGCTTAGCTAAGCCTGCCCCTTTCTACTTGTCATTGGCCCAATTCTCCCCTCTCCCATGATTGGGGGAATTAAATGTGAGTCAGAGTGATGCTGTAGGTTTTATGGGTCAGAGGATCCTCCCCATGTCAGTTTGCCCACAAATCTATATTTGATTCAAACACATATTGCACAGATACACAGTTGTTTAAAATTACATGCACCCATCACATATCACATGAGGTATACTCTGTCCAAACTCTGCTCTTCCTGAGGGCTTGCATTCAAAAATGGCAACTTATTTTCGATTTTAGTGGGTTATGCAACCTTGGTTCTTCATTAAAAGTTATACACATATACACAGGCTGTCCATACCTACTCCAGTAAATTCCCATATCTCTAGCTTAAACACAGAGTATGTGGTGTCAATAAATAGCAGGGATTTGCCCCAGAACATCACACAAATTGGAGTTTGGGCTTGAATCGAAGGTACATTTTTTAAATTAAGGCTCTCAAAGTTATACATTCCTGTCATTTGATTACAAAGAGTTATCAGTGTTTCTGTAAAATATATATTTTGCTTTCAATTCAGTTCTCAGAGTGTTGGAGTCCGCCTCCAAGACTTGGGTGGGTCAGTGACCATGCCTCTGCTGGCAGGCAGGCCTTTGTTGACAGGAAACAGTCAAAATCAACATATTCTATTCAAGTGCAAGAGCCTATTGTGTGGTCTCCAGGAGGCTCCCAGCCAGTCTGCTTCTATCAATCAAGAGGTCATGTGAGATTCTGACTCCTGGTGTGAATCTCTGGAGGTGAGAGGTTTCCCAGCCTTTGGCCTGTTAATTAAATCAGATTGTCTTCTGGGAACAGCATGTGGTTAAGATTTTAATTAACTCCGAGCCTTTGATGTAAAGGCCTCTCCTGCAACTCCTGACATGCAGTTTCCCTGTCAGAGTTTAGACCGCTAGCGCCACCCTCAGTCAAAAGCGGGTACTGCATGCATTTTTTTTGGATCAGTCTTGAATTCAAGCATTTCAAACAAGAGATATTACATGGAAGTATATTGTGCAGGTTCAACAAATGGCATTGGTGTAGTTCTGCAGTAAAATAATTTTGTGCCCATAAATTAGCCATGTTTGACCTGAAGAAAACGAATTCCCAACAGTTATGGGTTGCATTTGGCAATCAGCATTGCCCCTTTTACAATGGTTTTAGGCTCTGTGCCCTTCTATGCTCACAAAATAGGCAAAAATGGGTGGCACCTTGGGTGACCATCTTGGTGTGAGCAACTGCGCGGTTCTCCTAGATCCTGGCGTGGATGTGGGCGGCGACAGCTCAACCCCACATCTACCCTGTCTATTGATTTATTTTTATTCCGGGATAGGATAATGGGCAGCAACGGCTTAATCCACATGTCTATCCAGTCTATTGATTCAGCATGGGTCAAAACCCTGCACATCTTCTTGTATGTAATCATGCCTCTCGCTTTCCAGCCAGGTAAATATTCCACAAAGCTATTTCGTGCATCGTCAGAATCCGTCACCAGGACTATTTCAATAAATGTATTATCAACTGCAGCAGCAATTGCTCTATAAATGGCTGTCAATTCCGCTACTTGACTGCTCCTAGCTCGAATTCTCATCCCTATACTGGGGATGCCTTCACATTTCAACCAGACATTTCTTATTCCTGACACTAATTGTTTATTACTGTCATTTTCAATGTGAAAAGCACAACCATCAACATATACAGTTGGCAAATCCATGCATGTTTTTTCATCAAAAGCTTTGTGTGGTGATTGTTCAACTTCCTGTAAATTAGGTTCCACTTCCATTTCGTTGGATACCTGTTCAGCTGTACAGTCATGTAGATCTGCTAAACCTTGAGCAATTGGGCTTTTTTTATTTTGGCCATATCTCACTTCTACAGGAAAACCCTGTAATGCCAGCATCCATTAAGTGATTCTGGACTGTGCTAGATTACCTGACCTAATTCTTTTATTCTCTAAAAACTGCAAAGGTTGATGATTTGTCTCAAAAATCACCTTTTTTCCCTGAACAAAAGGGCGGAAATGTTGTAGCGCCCACACCGTGGTCAATAGGGCCTTTTCACATTCATTGAATTTATTTTCAACTTGGGAAAACACCTTACTTGCATAGGCAATGGTTTTGTGATTCAAATCATGTTTTTGTGAAAACACTGCTGACATACAATGTTCAGAGAAACCTATTTCTATAAAGAAATCCCTATCCTTTATGGGGTATGCTAAACATGGTGCCTTTACATGCCATTCCTTTAATTTAGCCACTGCCGCAGACTGCTCTTTTTCCCATTTCCAGGGTGTATTCAGTTTTAGCAATTTAGTCAATGGTTGAGTAATTTCAGCATAATTTTCAATGAACTTCCTGTTATAGCCTGTAATTCCTAATAAACTTTTTATCCCTTTCACATTTTTAGGGTCTCTTAGTTTTTATATGGCCTCTATTTTCTTCTTTTTTGGGTTTAGTCCATGTTCAGTCACTTCATGGCCTAGAAAATTCACTTTTTTCTTGCACCATTGTGCTTTTTGTAAAGATACTTTGGCGCCTGCTTTCTGCAATTGGCCAAGAAGATGTCTTATTTCATCAAAATGGCGTTTCAAGCTTTCATTTTTTATCAGGACATCATCCACATAAACTATGGTTCCTCTTTCCGCTGCATCAGGCATAGCTTTTCTCAAAAATATGCCAAATTCACTCCCACTATTGACATACCCGAATGGAGTTCTAAACCTTGCGTAATGACTCTTATCAAATGAAAATGAAAATAAATTCTGTATCTCCTCTGCCAATGGCATGCACCAATATCCAGGGGTGAGATCTAACGTGGTAAACACTTTTGAACCATGTACCTGAGCTATGCCCTGATCAATGAATTGCAGTGGCCATCTGGATACTGGCACTCTTTTATTTAACTCCCTCAAATCTGCACATAGACGCCATTGACCATTTGGCTTTAATACACCTAAAATAGGTGTGCTGGATGTGCTATGAATAGGCCTGATAATTCCCTGAGACTCCACATTTTTAATAATCTCTGCCAATGACTCTAAACATGCCAGTGGTAATCTATACTGGCGCACAAATACTGGGCTTCTGCTACACCCTTCCGGTAGCGTGGCCACATGTAAATCAGTGAGACCGCAATCATAAGCATCTTTTGCAAATACATCTTTAAACTCCATGAATATCTTCCTCAGTTCATTTCTATCCTCATCGCTGTCACATGCATCCGCTGATAAAATCTGCTCCTCTACCATTTTGGAAAATTCTGGAAACTGTTCTGGTAGGGGAATCTCTGCGCTTTCCTCTAACTGTATTGCTGTGTCTCTCTGTAAAGCTGCCACTTTTAAATGTTTTGGCGTATCGGCTTCCACTTCAATGGGCTGATTTTCTATTTCATTTTTATTTAATGTTATGCAATCCTTTTGATGACAGCACACTGTCTCACTTGAATCATAAGGGTAAACAGAATTAATTTTAAATATTCCTGTGGGCTGAGAGTCCAGGTATTCTGGCAACTCACCCTTGGCATCTACATACTTTTCAGGGATTTTTGTATGGCCATTCCTAATGGGAAGTTTTCCTCTAAATGCATATCTTGACAACCTTTATTATTCACCATCATTTTTACAAACCCTTCACCAATATCTACCAATGGAATGTATTCATAATCCAGGCCTTGCTGTTTTATGGATTCATTCAAGCACACAAATGCATCAGAATCTTTCATCTGCTGTCCCTTTTCGCATTTCAGTGTTATTGCAACCTGTTTGGTGAATGCGGGGATAATAGTATCCTTCCTCAGCTGTAATTCAATTGCATATGGGACCAGCTGTGCGCAATGATAAGCTCTTCTTTTATCTTCGAATTCAGGTGCCAGCCCACCTAGGCGTGACCATATTTTTTGATTAAGGAAATCTAATACCATACACATTTTGTTCATTATATCATTGCCCATGTAAAATTCATTTTGTGTCCCACTCACTATCCAAACATTATGGTGAATTGTCTTTTGTCCAATACTAATCTTCAGCATGCATCTTCCTGAAATTCGGTTTTCAAAGTCTGGACTGTCCAAATCACAGACATATTGGTTTTTAATTCTAAATTTCGGGATCTCCTCCCTCTCCATTATTTTTTGCAACAATTTCTCATTAATGAAACTCCTTTCCTGTTCAAGTGCTAAAGTGGCTTTTGTTGTTTTAGAATAGTCATTTATACCAATGTGAACCCATGGTTGCTCATCTTCCATGTGTATTTCAGCAAGAGTGGTGATGTGTTTTTCTGAATCTACTTTAGGAGCAATATTCTGTTTGCATGTCTTCTCTTTTAAATAAAAACGTAATGTGTGCTCATCTATGGCATTTTGACATTTTTTCCTTGGGTCCAAGTATATTTGTACAGGTAGTTTTTCATTTTCACTCTGCATTTTGTCTTGCCACAATAATATAACAGTGACGCTAGGGATGCAGCTATTCTGGAGATATACATCCACTGCATCATTTGTTTTGGTAACGGTGTGACATTCATTTATGTTGCTGTTTTGTGATTTTAATTTCTTAGGTCTCAATGGTTTTTTGGTTAAGGACCACAGTACTCCACTCACCCCATCTATGAGAGGAGACAACATTTTCAGGCAATCTGCTCGCATCAGAAATGGAATTTCACAAATGGATGTGACCAATACCTCCTGTTTCATTCTGTGTTTACCTATTTTCATGTCAACCTCGGTGATGCCTATACTAGGCACCTCCTCCCCGTTAAAATTATGCACTGTAGCTTGATTTTCCTTCACTGTGATCTGATTCTGTGGGGATCTCCCTTCATTGATACTCTTTACCAATTCTTTAGACATAATTGTGGCCTGTGCGCCAGTGTCAATCATTGCAAATGTATTGCATTTTTCTTCTACAGTGATGGGAGCATACTGTCTTCAACTTCCTCTAACACACATAAGAAGTGCGAATTCTTACTGATTTCAGGGCTCGCCTTTCTCAGGCCTTATTCACTTTTGGCTAAGCACATTGGTAAATGGAAAGACATTTTTCCCTCCTTTTTGCCCATTTCTGTGTGAGAGACTTTATTCATTTCCCCATGTTCAGAGGTTTTTTGGAGTGTGGCCAACGTTCGCCCATCCATCCAGGTATCATCAGAGACCACATTACAACCCTTCAACTGAACATGTGTAACAACATCACTTGGCAATTTGTCATTGTCTAATTCAGTGCATTTGTGATTATTTAGTATGGTACCAGCCCTTTTAACTTCAAAAATATGTGGCTCAAAGAATTATTCAGGTGATTGACCTGTACCCTCCTTTTGAGTATTTCCTTTTTCTGCCTGTGTTTGGTTATTGTTCTGATTGCCCAGGGAAAAAGTTATATCATCCCCACTTACTCTCTGCTCACTGGTATTCCCCATGTATGAGTCATTTTTTTTAAATCTGTCTCTTTGTTCCTTTGGAATTTCAGGTGTTTCTTTTTCCTTTGTACAAATCTCCAATGATTTAGCTCTAGGTTAAACCGAACTTCTTTCATAAGGGTCTTTGCACTTTCTGTCACATGTTCATTTACTGGTATCTATATGTTTTAATCTTTATGCATCTCAGAGTCATTATGGAAAATCACATCAGAACAATATGTTTTCTTGACACTGCAGGTATCATAAGTACTTAGTCACTTTTCAGAAACCCCCCGGTCATTGCTAGGGCCTTCTGCCGCCTCCTTGGATAACTGTTTTTGCGCTGTACAGAGCTTTCCTATTTGCTCAGCTAACATTTTCACTTGGGCCTCGAGGCACTGGAATCTTTCCATCTCGCTAGAATCCTCTCTCTGTGGCCTAGATCAATATTGGTTGTTTTCCCCCTGATTGAATCTATTCTGGTACCTCTCAGGAGAATGATTTCTATTGGGAGAGTTCCTGAACTCTTGATTCATTTGTGGAGGGGAGCGGGGTGCACCCATCCTTTGGTTGTAGTTCCCTGGTGGGGAATCATTGTACTGACGTGGAGTGTAGTTCATGTTCTGCCTCATGTCCTGTCTCTCAGGTTGTGGGTACAGGCCCCTATGTTGATTCCCATTATCAGCAAATCGATCCACATATCGGGGTCTGTCCTGATTACCATATATCATGGTATTGGGATCAAATCTGCTCTGTGTCCCCAATGTCTGGTACGGACCATCATTTCTTTGATCCAGATTTTGTCTGTGGTTATTGTTCATACCTGACATATCAGGCCGATAGCCTGCCCAGGGCCTATCTCCTAAGTACCTGTGGCTGATGTAGCTCTCCCTATTACTAGGATCATGTGATTGAAACATTGGTACAGGAAGTGATGATCTTTGTTGATTACCCCTTTATTCAGGTGTCAAAATATTTTTAGCTGGACTTTGAGCAGACCTAAGGGGCATTTTGGCTGACCTGATTTTTATCACTGTTGCTGAGGGTTCTTTAGATTTTGGTATGGTGTCTTTCATTTTATCACTTTCTCTACCCTGACATTAAAGTACTTCATATAGTTTTGTGCTTTGGTGCACAATCCACTCAAGGGACATGTCACGATCAAATTCACGGACCAGTTATGATATACTGTCTTTCTGTAACGCATAGAAGTATGCAGATTTAAACTCATTAGAATTGGGGTCAAAAGATACATCAAAGCGAGAAAATGTTCTTTTTGAGTCTTGTAAAAACTGGTGAGGGGATGCATTAGGCCCAGCAGTGATTGTGTAAGCGACTTTCTTTGCCTTCTGCAATGATTGGAAAGGAGAAAAATGACGCCTTATCTCTTTTTCAAACTCTGCCCATGTCATATTCTGCTGCTCATTCAATCCTCTTATGATACTGGCTGTGGGAGCATCTAAAGTTAAATGAAAATACTGCCTGTATTGTTCCTTAGGTATCTGGAGGGCTTTAAAAATGTCATGAACCGCTACTAAGTGATCCTCTATGCAGCATTCTCCTCCCTTCTTAAATGGTTTGATCAGGTTTGATGGATTTCATTATCTTTATGGGGCTTCTTGTTGCAATGCATGGTATTGCACTAATTGGTGACTCAACCCTGGTTCCAGGTGTATGGGATTGGTGGCGGCCCCCAATGGGAGTATCAAAACCCCCAAGGGTGCTGCAACCAAGTTCAGTCACCGGCCCAGTCACTGGGGCACTAGCTCTTTGGGTAGAAATAGAATTCACCTCAACTCCATTGAATGTGGTGCCCTGCCGCCTCTCCTTGTACCTGGGAATGCACATTTGCTGTTCCAAGTCCTTACACTTTTTAAGGAGCCTGTCTGCTTCGTTTTGCAAATAGTTATTTTCATCACTCATTTTATTAATTACCTCCTGCATGTTGCACATTTGCATTTGGCATTCATTAAATTCTTTATTTCTCTTGTCTCTTTCTTGAAGCATTTTAATCATTTCCTGTTCTGCATTTTGAAGATCACTTTCCTTTTCATAATGTTATTTTTGTAAAATCTGCATTTCTGACACAACCACATCTTTATCTTGTCTAATGTGGTCCACCAATTCTTTTAAGTGTACCAATTCTTGTTCACTGTCCTCAAACTGTTTTTTGCTTTTGGACAATTGAATATCAAAATCTCTGCATTTTAACTTCATGTCTTTCTGACATCCTTCTAATTCTGCTCTTAACATTTCCTCCTTTTTACTTGCCCCATCTACGTCAGCCTTTAACCTGTTAATCAGCTTGGTATAATTTTCTTGCATTCACAGGGACCTTTTCAAAATAAACCAGATCTTGGCGCATCGCCGTATCAAACAATCTTTCTCTGCATGTGTATGGGCTGCATTTAATAACCTTAGAAGGCAGACCTGAATTATGCTGCCTTCGGCAAAAATATTGTCTAGTTTTTCTTTCTGCACCTCACCATGAATGCGGTCATGCCATTCTGAGGCACTGTTCGATGACCACATCCCATGTGCATATAATTTTGCCTCTAAATATTGCACTAGCTCTGTGAATGTGGCTTCCATTTGAGACATTCTGAAATTCGTTTTTAGTGACACACTGCTATTATGAAATGGGTTCCCTTTAATGTACAGATGGCAGTGTGAGACACACTTGCCACGCCCAGTAGGTGCTTTATGATCACTTTCCCAGCCTCAATGGTACCATCACCTTCATAAAGACCCTTTAAGCTGACTTCAATCCAAAGGGAAAGACCCAGAACTGATAACAGGCCCCCACCTACAGAGAACCCAAGGAACTGTAGATAAGACGGATTAATGGGCACATGATAATAGGCATCCTGGAGATCCAGGGAGAACAGCCGATTCCCCAGCATGACTAGGGGAATGATCTTCTGCAATGTTTCCATCCGAAATCGAACCCCCCTGATGAATGCATTGAGTTGCTTCAAGTCCAAAATCAGATGGAACCTCCCCTAAGACTTTGGGACCAAGAAGACTCTGGAGTAGAATCCCAGACCCCACTGGTCCCTGGGCATGGTCATAATGGCCCCTTTGAATGGAAGCTCAGCAACGGCTGAGGACATAGCCACTCTCTTGGCAGGGTCCCTGCGTAGAGTAGTCATGATCCATGATTGATGAAGAAGAGGAGACAGAAAGTCGATCCAGTAACCTTTGCGCAGCACATGCTTTCTCACATGGAAAAAAATTGAAGGAGTCGGCCACCCACTGGCAACAGTAATTGTCAGGGCTTTAGATGACCTTCCGTCAGATTTGGACCACCAGGATGGGGACGGATGCTCCTGGAGTGATGGAAAGGGCCATGCCATCCCTCAGACCCCTCGCTCTGAGGCACAGCCCCCGAAGAATGCCTAACCAGTGGCACAGGTTTATGCCACAACCGCTCTGCATGCTTGTCTGCCCGGGATACCTGGTGAACCTTGTCTTCCAGACAGTCCCCGAAATGTTTACTTCCCACAAAGGGAAGCTTAAGAGCGGAGGCCTTCTGGGAGTTGTCAGATTTCCAGTGCCTCAAATGAAGCTGACATCAAGCGAAACGCAAACAACCATGGATGTGGCGTTGCACCTGACGGCATCATACAAAAGATCTGTAATCCAGCACTGGAACACGGTCAGAGCCATCTTCCAATGCCTTACAGAGAAGCCAGAAGCCCCCTAGAACTGTCTCCACCATATATGAACCATTACTGGTTACCCTTGGCGCCTGATGGGGACCCATATGAGCTTTTTTCAAATCGGCATTTGCCATTCAGTCCACTGGGTCCCAAAGAGCAGCCTCCTCCGCAGCCATGGAGGAGAGTCCCACCAAACTGGCCAAAATATCCTCTACAGCCACTATGCCTGCAAGAAGCTTCTCTGCCCTCTTAAAAGGCTAGAGTCACGGCATGAAGTGCGGCATGGATATGTGCTTGGGGTCCTTCCATTCACATAGCACTTTGGTCTTTATATTGGAGTGTGCTTATATTCTTGTATCTTTGGTTTCGATAAGCACCCCCACTCCACAAGGTCAGAAAACCCCATGGAGTCCCAAACCTGGGCTATAACATTCTCCACAGATATTTCCCCTCAGCTTCCTCATCGGACTCCAATCCCACCAATGAATGCATGGAAGCAGAAGACGTGGATGTGGATGGGGAGGATGAAGAGACAGAAGTGGGGCTGGTCTGATGCCTGCGCCTGCCCCGGACATGCTCATTCTCTGTAATGGCCTGCTTCAGAAGTACCTTAATCTCCCTTTGGGATAAAGAGAATTTCAAAGCCATGGCCTTTTTATGGTTCCTTCTGATGTGGTGCCCGTCAGGACTTGGAGAACTCCCTGGAGAGTCCACATGCTTGTGTTTTACTGACCGTTTGCCCATCACAACAGCCAAAACCAATCCTGCAGCTACACGCTGGTGTGAAACCTGCATTGTTTCCCCGGGAAGGAAACAGGAACCACTGAGAAACTTGAGGCCACCCAGATAAGCAGACCGCCCACTCCCCAGGTCAGGCAGCCAGGGAGGAAGTGCAGGAAAACCCCAGTAAAAAATGGCGAGGTCCTGCCCCCAACCAAGTCCCAGAAAGAAGGAGGAGGGGACCGCTACGGAAACCCGAAGCCACTCAGGCCCCGCCAAAGGTTACCGCCGGGATAAAACAGCTGCACAAGTGTGCCGAGAAACACCTTGCATCAGGACCCATAGCTCTCAACCATGTCTGTCACAAAAGCGGGTGAAAACACCCGATTTTGTTTTTGGCGGGTGAGAGCCCATTGAAATGAATGGGCGTGCAGGAGGCTTGGCAGGTGAGTCAGCTCTTTACAAGATTGGTGATATGCGCCAAAAGAGTGTGAGTTGAGCGCTATGCAGGACCCCAAGCCCCACAGTGGGGGCCATGCTAGGCTGCAATGCTCAACCAGTCCCCAATCCCCCACGGGGAGCCCGAGAGTCCGCATCTTACTGGGTGAGCCACCCCGTAGGAGAACGTCACCATGGAAGACTCTGCAATGATATTTCCCAAAGCCCATTTCCAGGAATAACCAGTCCCTGTCGGAGACAGGAGAAAAAGAACTGGTGTATTGTGGGTAAGTAGGATGGTTATACCTCCAAGAAAAAAAAAGTTCATGTATGAGGTGGAGCCTCATAGGTGAGTACTGTGACGAGGAGAAGAGGGACATGGAGGTCATGTTGTGCACCAGATTTGTGTTCTCCTATATTAGAGTGTGCACCTAGAGTGCGCTTCCTTCATTTAGAGAGGTCACTCTGGAGACAGCTAAACTCTTGAAAGAAAGCTTTCTGTTCTCTTCCCAGGATCATAATATCGAAGCACTTTTCACTTGGTCTCTTGCCACCAAGTCTATTTTATGGCACGTGTCATTCACACAAGGGCACATCCATTTCCGGAAACCCTGTGACCATTTATCGTGTCTCTGACGCATAGTGTTCCAATACGTTCAATAGGAAATGAGAAGATAAAATACCCGTGCAATAAGCAATTAGGAGAAGAGGATCTCTGGGTGTCCTTGTCAGTCAGACTGCTGTCAACAGCATGCCAGTGAAATGACATGCCTAGGTCAATGCCGGCCTTGCAACATAACACATGTATCCGTAAAACATGTCCAGCATAATGAGCGAAGTTTATCAAAGTGGCAAGCATGCCATGCAACAAGAAAACAACCGCATGTATTTATTGCCGTCATTAAAAGGGTAAGGCCAAGTGTAATTAATCGCAGAAAGTATGGACTGCTATGGTACGCCTTTCATCTTTTAGTTATTCGTGCTTTATTTTTATGGTGTGTCCGGGTTTATAGCACTTGCTGTAAACTACATGAATGTATATATGTCCCTGAGCACAATATAATTTGAACAGTAGCATTGACGCTGAGCCAAAGACCACCTTCGTTCACTCTAGTGCACAGTAATGCCGTCCATTGGACGTGAAGCTCTAAACGTGGCAGTACGAAAAAAAACATTAGCTACTAT
This sequence comes from Ambystoma mexicanum, assembly GCF_040938575.1. Classification (NCBI taxonomy): domain Eukaryota; kingdom Metazoa; phylum Chordata; class Amphibia; order Caudata; family Ambystomatidae; genus Ambystoma; species Ambystoma mexicanum. The sequence goes on from NC_090927.1 coordinate 334,992,548, forward strand.
GTTCGCGAGGATTCAGCACTCCGCATTGTGCTGTGCGCGTGTATTCCAACCCTGGAAGCATCTGCTCATTTTTTGCGACACAGTTGCATTTTTAGCTAACCCGTAAAAAAAAAAATATATCACGTACAAAATTACAATAAATATATGAGCTATTTCCCTCAATATGTATAACCTCTGGCACGAAGAACCTCCAGAGGCCTCTAATGAGCAAAAGAGCTGTGTCTTAAATAAAGAGGATCGTGTGACAATTCTGCTTAGGATCAGCGATCGTTTGTGGTATTTGTTTAGTTGACTACTTCTCAGCTTTCCAGTCATAACGCTCGGCTACGGTTTAACAGTGGCAGTGCGACTCATTCGCTTCACGTGATTAGTCTCTCAAACACATTAGCAGAGCGGAGGTCACGGCGCAAGTACAGGCCATTTCACGTTTTGGCTGCAGTCTCTTGAGCTAGTGGCATCTGCAAATGCCAGTGAATCCATTTTCAAAGCGGGATGCTTTTAATAGCCAGCCTATTACCGAAACGCGCAATATGGTATCCGGCCATCATTGTCATTAGCGTATATTCCTTTTTATTTCTGCTGAGCAATTACTGCAATTTCCAACACAGTGCACAGAAAAGGAAGAAGGTCCGCAATGGAAGTGCCATCATGTGTGTATCGTGGGGAGATGGGAGATAGCACAATGGCGTGGCAAACACTGCCATCTTTCCGTTATTGTGAATCCGGAGTAATGCAGACGCGCCACCCACGCAAAGACACACACGCGCGCACTCATAGGATGCACCAACCAGAAGCATGGCAGACTCAAGCGCTTTTAGTGGGGGTGGGTGATTGTTTTCCCCTGTAACCAACCCCTTGCTATTATTGTGGAATGAAGTCATCCAGGCAAAGGCAGTTCTGGATATCCTCATTCAATGTTCTAATCAGTGGGTTAGGGTGTTGTGGTCCACTCTTCCATACGCCACAGAGGTCTAGCAGGGTGGGAGAGGCTGAAGATCTGGTCGCAGCTTTCAGGAGTTCCTATGTTTTTGAGAGTGGTCTCTGCGCCTGTTAAGGCGAATTTTCAGTTTAGTGCTAAATTCCACCAACCCCCGAGCTCTTTTGCTGAACTTTACGACTCTGTACTTTTTATCTTATGTGTTTCTGTTGGTTTTGGAGTCTGACAATCCCTAAGACCAACCAGATCAGCAAACAGGGTTCGCTTGTCCACCCCTAGATTCAAACTATCCACGATTGAAGGTAACAGCTTCCCCGTTAAAGCGATCATGCTATGGAACTCACTGCCTCCTACACTGCGAATAGACCAGTCTTACCAAAACTTTAGAACCAATACTATCTTCTGGCTGAAATTCAACAACCACTAATTTGCACGATGCATAACCCTCTGCCTGCGCAACTGAATTGCAACAAGTAATGCCCACTGGCTATTCCCAGGGCTGCAACCACAATTTTGTGCACTATGTGCATAATATCTGTAAATATCTGTATATTCTGCCTTTGTAAGAAATGTATTTCACTTCATGATTCACTACCGGCTACCCCCACACAGCGGTAACTATAACTTTGTACACAATGCTTTATATTATCTGTAAATATCTGTATACCCTGCTTTGCAAGTAATGTATCTCACTTTATGATTCTCTGTAACTAAGCTTCGCATTTTCTTGTAACTGCTACGCCCTGATACCCTTGGGTCTGGTCCGCATTATAAATAATAAAACAAACAAACAACCAAACAAACAAACTCCATAGGTATCATCTTTTTACATTGTGGTACACAGCACCTTCAGTGCAGTCACATAGAAATCCTTTGGATTTCTAAGGTTGAAATACCTTCTCTTGGATAACTACTGTTTCCAAGAGCAGTGAAGTGAATTTTACTTTACTTACATGTTGCAACTTTCTAGACCCAGCACACACTATCTTACAATAGGGTGCTAGAGGAGTTACTTAGTATCCCCTGTGTCTAGTTTCTCATGTAACATTGTTATGTTACCCTTTTTACAATTAATGGCTGGTGGCAGTGGTTTACTTTTTCCTACCATTGTGTTTTTCTATTGCGTGCTGCAATTGCATCTGCAGTTAAGCACCCATGGGTGCCCATTTTGTCAAAATGGCCCCAGTCTTCTTTTTTCGCCATTTCTTTTTGGAAAGGTTCTTCTTGAGATTTACTCCATGCGCCAAACCAGGTTTGGTCCCTTTGTTTGTTTTGTTTTTGGTGGGATTCACCTGTGTATCCCGCCTCTGGCTCCGGGTTTATAGCACTTGCTGTAAAATACATGAATGTATATATGTCCCTGAGCACAATATAATTTGAACAGTAGCATTGACGCCGACCCAAAGACCACCTTCGTTCACTCTAGTGCACAGTAATGCCGTCCATTGGACGTGAAGCTCTAAACGTGCAGCACGAAAAAAAACATTAGCTACTATGTTCGCGAGGATTCAGCACTCCGCATTGTGCGTGCGCGTGTATTCCAACCCTGGAAGCATCTGCTCATTTTTTGCGACACAGTTGCATTTTTAGCTAACCCGTAAAAAAAAAAAATATGCATGTCCTGCCTCTGCATGTCTGGCAGAGGCAGGAAGTGAGGAAGGTGCCCGAAACTCCCTGTGCTTAATCCCCTTGGGGGATTCACCGGACTTGCTGTAAAATACATGAATGTATATATGTCCCTGAGCACAATATAATTTGAACAGTAGCATTGACGCCGACCCAAAGACCACCTTCGTTCACTCTAGTGCACAGTAATGCCGTCCATTGGACGTGAAGCTCTAAACGTGCAGCACGAAAAAAAACATTAGCTACTATGTTCGCGAGGATTCAGCACTCCGCATTGTGCTGTGCGCGTGTATTCCAACCCTGGAAGCATCTGCTCATTTTTTGCGACACAGTTGCATTTTTAGCTAACCCGTAAAAAAAAAAATATATGCATGTCCTGCCTCTGCATGTCTGGCAGAGGCAGGAAGTGAGGAAGGTGCCCGAAACTCCCTGTGCTTAATCCCCTTGGTTAGAGGAATGCACCCAAAGGTGATTGGCCGGCTGGTTGTCCTTGGAGGACAGACACCCTGCTGTGTGATTGACAGCTAGGCTGTGGATGAATGGGAGAAACCTGCATAAAAAGGCAAGGCTTTTGGCTTGGAAGGCAGAGTCGACCACTGGATGAAGGAATCAGAAGAAGAACTTGGAAGAGACGCTTGCTGCAACTCCTAGACCGTTGGTTTGCCCGGTGAAGCCCTGCTGCATTGCTGAAGCTCTGAATTCACTTCGACTAGAGAAGCCCTGCAACAGACGACTTCTCCCCTTGGGTTAGTGTAACCAATCAACCCTAAATAACTCGTCTGGACATCCTCTCGGAGCTGGCTGTACTTCCATTTCTGCTGTCGGAACCGATTGCCATGGAGAGGAACACCAGATCGAGTGCATCATTTTTAAGTCGGACCCGAACTACAGGAAGATCCGCCAGACTCCCATGAAGTAGGACTGACCAAGCCTGAGCCACCTCGACAGAGTGCTATACCCCAGATGTGAGGAAAGTCCATAAAGGTATCCGAGAACCACGGTGGTACTGTTGGCAAGAGCCGCGAGGAGCTGAAACCACAAACTGTTGCTGATCTGAAGTTTGCCTATTGCTGCTGCCAACCTTCAATTCGTAGTGTAGGACTCCCCAGACGTCTTCCCTCTTGTCTCCACAACTAAGGCCCATGAACAACAGGATCTGCAGACCTACACAGGAACAGTAGCCAGCTGGAACCAGTTTTCTTCAAACGAAAGGTAGTGTAAAACTAAGGAGTTGCTTACCTCTTATTAGCCTTGCTAGTTCTCAGTTGAGACTTGTCTTGGTTGCTTTGCAGAGCTGCTTGCAGCTTTACCCCTCACAAGCCTCCCAGCTTGTGGCTCTACAGTGATTTTATTTTTTTCAGAGACTTTTAAAAACTTTGTGCAAGACTTTTACTTACCTATCAGAAGTGCTTCAGTTCACCTAGACTCTTGCTCAATTTACATGGCTGTCCTGGCTCCCTTAAAGACTGTTCTTAAATCTGACGCTGTGCTTTACCTTTCCCCCAGGAAAGAGTAATTTGCTTTGCATTGGCGAGTTCAAAAAATACTTATCTGTTTAAGAATATTTGCTAAGCATTGTTTCATTCCCTCCTCTTTTCCGTTTGACACTAAACCTCTGTATTGCTCTGAATGTACCGATAATATATCAATGTCCACAGTGTCCTAGTTATTTAGGTCACCTCTGGGTGTAGGAAGTGTCTGTGTGCCATCCCAAATGGGTATCTACTGATTTATTGCAACTGAGAGTGTGTGTAGTTTTGATGTATATTATTGTGTTACATACATTTGCTCCCTTCTAAAGAAGGCTTATTCAACTGTCTGTTAAATGAAAACATAATAGTTTATTCGAGAAATCTTGAGTGTAACCTTTTATTTGGAAACTTGTCATTGTGAACCTATGTGTAATAATCATACTGCGTACATAGACCCCTCTTAAAATAAGCCTGGCTGCTCAGTCACTCTACCAACGTGTGTAGTACATGCTTATACCAAAGGTTGGGTTAACTATTGCCAAGAGGACAAGGCTGGGGCAGTCTCCCACAAGGTACTGCATACAATTTTGCCTAACAGCACCTCTGATGGGTCTGAATCCAGACCTTTGGCCATGGAAGAGATTGTGTCCTTTGCTGTGTTCTTGAAGTTGAGGGAACTGCACCATTTGTAAAATGTGGGCCACAAAAGCAGGTTTTGAATGGAACGATATAATATGATATGCTATGACATTTATAATGCGACTCTACACAAGTGATTCTTGACACGACAAGACGAGGGGAAACAAAGGGAAGACAAAAACAATGATCTTACTAGGTCTTGTGTTATTCAGATCGTACAAGTGCGGGGAAGACGGAGGGGAGAAGTGCCTGGGGGGGTGGGGACTGGAGGGGAGAAATGCAAGTAGCTTAATAAGTGCAGCCAGTGGGGTTGCAGGTACAGACCCTTAAGTGCAAGGGGAGCCCGGTGGCAGTGCAAGGGCAACTGGACATGCAGGAGCCTGAGCATGAGTTCAGAGGATAGCCAGGTGACCAGCGCATGGAGCAGTCAGGGACATCAGCAGGTGAGAGGAAGAGAGAACGCGGAAGCAAAAAGGACAGTCTTGTGTTGCTTCTGGAACCAGAGGTGGCTCTGCCCAAATTTGAGAGAGGCAGGGAGGTTGTTCCAGAGGGAGGCCCCAGTCAATGAGAGAGATCTGTTCCCCACTCTCTGCTTGGAGAAGCATCTGACCCTCAGAGAGTTGGAAGTGGATGAGCGGAGAGCTGGAGAAGGAAGATGTTTAGGAAGAGAACGTTGGAGGTAGTGCAGTCCCAGGCCACAGAAAGCCTTGTGGACGATGCAAAGGGTCTTGAACTTGATCCTTGTAGCCAAAAGGAGCCATTTGAGAGAATTCAGAGCTGGAGAGATATGATCCCTGGGCTTGAGGCCAAGGACAAGTCTCACAGTCCTGTTGTGGATAAGTTCTGAAGGTTGAAAAGTAGAGACGGGCAGATTTAGAAAGAGGCTGTTGTAGTAGTCCAGCCTAGAGATGACCAGAACTCTGGAGACAATGAGTTTCTGGGGTAATGTGAGAAAAGGAAGAATACCTCTGTCGAGGTACAGCTGGTAGTTTGACTTCTTACAGACGTTGGAGATGTGTGGAGAGAAGGAGAGGGTGGAGTTGAAGAGGACACCAAGGTTCTTAGCCCCACAACGGGGAGCAGGAAGAGGGCCCAGAGTGCTGCCAGAGAGAAATAGGAAAGGAGGGAGCAGGTGTACAGATGTGGAGGATCTCAGTTTTACTAGCATTAAGGCAGAGATCGTTGGCAGCACACCATTCTTGAATTGCGGCCAGGCAGTTGGGTATGAGAGAAGGAGCAGAGATGGCTGAGGGGAGACTGACAGAGAGCTGGGTGTTATCTGAATAACACTGAAAAGCGGGCCAGAAAGTAGCGATGCTGTGGGCAAGAGGTGCCAAGTAGTGTTTGAAAAGCCAGGGAGAAAGGTTTGTCCCCTGGTGGAGCACCACACATAGACAGAGAGATAGCTGGCAAAGATCTTTGACGAGCATTACACTATTTTAGAACTAGGGATGTTGGCTTTTCTTAAAGCTAGTGGAACCTTTCCAGATGTTAGGCAGTAATTACAGAGAGTGATTAAAGTGGAATGTCACAGTGCTTATTCATGATAATGGCAGGGCAAAAGTTGGTATCACTGTGGGATGCCTACAGTTTGCTGGCTGTGTCGATGTGTGTCATAACAGATATTGGGGTGATATGAGCTGAGAAAATGTAATATGTATTGGGTCATTGACAATAGTACACATTGTTCGACTGATTTTCCATACTTTGGCCTGGTGGACAGATGTATAGAAGGACAACCTATATTGCGACAGGGACAACTCTGGGAGCTGTAGCCAAACCAGTTCAAGGTAGCAAGGCGAGTGGTCTAGGATAAGTCTAAAGAGGTGGTGAGCTTGTAAGGGGGCCACAACGAGCACACACAGTAAATCAGTCCAGGAACACACTTAGACAAAAGGTATAACAATCCTTCTTTACTTATGGCCAAAACACACAGTGAAAAATTACTACTAAAAGGTAATTTATCACTCAATACTAACAATTATATACATATATACAATTACTGGAGTAGGGCAAAATGCATATCAAACCTCTGAGAAGAAAGGTACAGATTAGTATTAGCACTACTAGTCCACACAGATTCTATTCTAACTTCAGAAATCCATCCCTAAAGTGTGTGGGGCCTTCAGCAAAGTCCCATACAGTTTTGTGAAGCTGGAAAAAACAGAGGTAGGTTTTCTGGGGTCCAGTGAACAGTTCCACCTGTCAGGGGATGAGTAAAACTAGCTAACAAACGTGTTCCCTACTTTCTTATGTGAACAAGCAATGGCAAAGCTAATGTAATTTAAACGTAATCACACCCAATACACTGATTCTTCCCTGGACTTGGCAGGTTGATTGAAGAAGGTCGATGGTAGCTTTTCCTGCCATCAGTCTCAGCCTTTGATTCCCAGGGGTTGCAGGTTCGAGCAGATCTCTGGTCAGTGTCTAATGCCGGGTCTCCCGGTTGATGAATGCAGCAGAACTAAATGCATGCCCCTCTCAGGACAGTAATGGATGCAGGTAAGCAGTTTTGGACAATGGCCACAGATGCACGGTGACGCAAAAGGATTCACTTGCTATGATCAGACTTTCCCTCCTATCTCAGGACTCCTTGATGCCAGAACCACCTACCATGACATTTCGCAGAGGTAAGTCCTGTTGCACAAGCTTAAGTTCCCCCAAGTTCCAGGCCTCAACTCAGAAGGGCAACATCTGCAGCATGGTAGCCCAAACTCAGAGCTCGTCAGCCACATGGCAGTACTGGGGAACTTCTGAAGGCTCTTCTTCGTAGGCCACCAAGCCAACTTCGAGTTTGGAGGGTCCCTCCACTCCAAGGGTCGCAGTGTTACACTCACCTGGCTCCCACAGAGGTGTCAATCAGAACTGGACAGCTGCGGTCTCCACCAATGTGACGCGCAGGGCTGAGATGTCGGACTGGACTGGCCCACCTAGCTTTGTTTGCTTGGCCCGTAGGAATATTCTTCTGCAAATGGAGAAAGGGAATTAATCACCCGTGGAGTTGAGCGTAAATCCCACCACCCCCGCTGTTCTCCCCGCAGATCGCCTTTGATGTCCCCTCTTATAGTCTCACATGATGGTTTGAAAAGATGAGCTCTCTATCCTGCATTGAGCGCAGGGGCACGTTGATAACCAGTTGCTTCACTGGCTTGAAGGAATTGGTGAGTTCCAGAACAATATTGACTCCAAGATTCCCAGCAAGATGCCGTAAGTATTAAGTTCGTAAGAGTTCAAATGCCTGACTTTCACTCTTGTCCGATTCCTTGCAGGTTGATGCTTGATCCTAATAAAGAGTTCCTCGTGGCAACCGGTAGTATTCTGGTAAGGATTTGTATTTTAAAGTCAATATGTAACCTGTTGCTTTCTCCCTTATTCAGGCGCTGAGAGAAAGTATGAAGTCTTGGGGAATAATACCTCCGGCGGTAAAATCATTTAAGTCTATTGTGGTGAGGAGGGTTTCCCTTGTTAGTCCCTTTGTTTCACCTTGCTGTCGTTTTGTTTCCCCTTAGGGGCCGGGGTTTGGCGAAGATGCAGTGGAAGCTGTGCCAACCCGTGAAGAGGAATAGTACCCCCGGTAGTAAAATCAGGTAAGTCTATAGGGGGTAACTAATATTCCTCTGTGTATTCCCTTAGCTCACCTTGCTGTTCTTGTCTTCTCCTTAGGTGCCGGAGTGCGGCGGGAACATCCAGGAGGATGTGGTGGAATGTGAAGATGCTGCGAAGGCCGGTGAGTTCAGCGTGGCGCAGCACAAGGCGAGGCGAGGTGCATAACATAACTTCTTTCTTCCAGCTCGAAGGCGCGATGGATCGGGATTTCAGGTAAGGATTAAACGTATTGCTCTTGTTCTAACCTTTTCTCCTTCTTTCTCCCTTTTTCTAGGAACTCCAAACTCGAGGCGGGCGTGGCAGAAGGCTGGATGCAGACTTGCAGGCACGGTGAGCGTTACGCTGCTGGATGCAGAATAACGCGAAGCGGGTGCTGCTCTTCGGGTGTGGTTTAAATAGCCCCCAAAGTAGTCCCAGGTAAGTAATCCTCCCCAGCCACGCCCGAGTAAAAAATAGTCCCTAAGTAAAGTAGTCCCTTCCAAGCCTCTTTTGGCTTGGAGCTCTTGCAGCATGGTCTGCATCAGGTAAGTTTGCAGCATGGTCTGCATCAGGTAAGTTTTAATCTTTGAGCCGGGCACCTATGGCACCAGGACTGACGCTCCATATGAGCCTGGCGCCATAGGCGCCAGGACTGGACCCAAATAGCCCCTAGCAGGGGTTGTTGGGCTTGCTTAGGATAACTTGATGCCTGCTTCCGGGATTGCTGGATGTGGTCTGGGTCCCTGGGGGTAGGCATCATGACAGCACTCCCCCCCCAAGGCCCCTCCTAAAGTTGTTCTTCCCTGTGTTTTCGGTTTGTCTGGGAAATTTCGGTGGAATTTTTTCACCAATCGGGATGCATGAACATGGTCACTAGGTTCCCATGACCTTTCCTTTGGTCCGTAACCTTTCCAGTCGATTAAATAAAAGAGTTTTGACTTTATCAGCTTGGAGTCCAGGATGTTCTTAACTTCAAATTTGGGTTCTCCGTCTACAAGGATAGGGTCTGGTGGCTTGGTTAGTCTTGTCCCTGGTTGCACTGGCTTCAAAAGTGACACATGAAAGACGGGGTGAATTTGCATATTAGCAGTTAAGTCCAACTTGACAGCCACCGGGTTGATAATGGCCTTAATAGAGTAAGGTCCCAAATATCTGGGGTTAAAGGTACGTGTTCCTTTTAGAGGTATATGTTTTGTGGCTAGCCATACTTGGTCCCCTATTTGGTATTGTGGAGTATCACTTCTATGCCGATCAGCATCTTTTATTTTTCTTTCGCCTGTTTTAAATGTGTAGTTGCTTCCTTAAAGGCTTGTGTAATCGTAGCGTTCAGATGGTCCACTGTGGGCATTTCTAAGTGTTGGGGTGAGTCAAGGTCTGAGGTTCTAGGATGGTGCCCATATAAGGTATAAAAGGGGCTTTGTCCAGTTCCAGAGTGTACTGAATTATTGTATGCATATTTGGCGAACCAAAGAATGTCTTTCCAATTAATCTCAGTCTGATGTAACATACAACGCAGGAATGGTTTGAGAGTCTGGTTGGTCCTCTCCATTTGACCATCGATCTGGGGGTGGTGACTGGTCGATAACCTCACATCGATTTGCGCCAATTGACAGCACTTTTTCCAAAAATGTGAAATGAATTGACTGCCCCGGTCAGAGACCAATATGGACGGAAATCCGTGTATGCGAACAAAGTTTTCGAGGAACTCCTTGGCCAGGAATGACACTGAAGGTAATCCCTTTAAAGGAATAAAGTGGGCCATCTTGGAAAAAAGATCCACAATAACTAGAATGGTGTTAAATCCATTGCATGGGGGTAGATCAGTAATAAAGTTTAATGATAAGGTGTGCCATGGTGTAGGCGGAATGTCTAAAGGTTGTAAGAGTCCAGCTGGTTTTTTCTTTTGACTTTTGTTTTGGGCGCAAATGCCACAAGACATCACAAATGATTTAATATCCTTTCGCCAGGTGGGCCACCAGAATTGTCTTTTAATTTTAGCTTCATTTTTTGCAATACCTGGGTGCCCCTCCATTAGGGTATCATGATAACGGGAAATGACTAGCTCTTGTAGTTCCTTGTGTGGCAGAAATAGCTGCCCTTGGTAATAAGGCAGATCATTGGTGACAGAGTAGTCCGGGCCTTTTTTTACCCAGTCCTGCAGGGCTGTAGGATCAAAGAGTTGCTGGATCTTTACCTGAATGTCCTCTAGTGTCTGTAGAGTAGTCATGCCAAGAATTCTTTAGGAAATTATAGGTACTGGTCCTGGGTTCACTTCTGCCTATCCCATCCCTATTCGGGATAAGGCGTCTGCTTTACCATTCTTACAACCTGGTCGATAGGTTATTACGAAATCAAACTCGGCAAAGAACAATGCCCATCGGAGTTGACGTGACGATTGGGCCTTGGCTGTCTTTAAATACTGTAAATTCCGGTGATCGGTGATCACAGTAATGGTATGCCTGACACCGATAAGATAGTGCCGCCAAGACTTGAAGGGGGATTTAATGGCTAATAACTCCTCGTCGGTAACCGCATAGTTTAACTCGAGTGCCAAGAATTTTCTGGACCAAAATGCTACTGGATGAAGCTGGCCAGTTTCAGGGTCCTTTTGAGACAGGACAGCTCCCATGGCTAGACTGGATGCATCGGTTTCCAATATGTATGGAAGTTCAGGGCGCGGGTGCTTTAATACAGGTGCAGACGTGAATTTCGCTTTCAGCTCTTGGAAGGCATTTTCAGCTTCTTCAGTCCACATAAAGCGTTTATTTTTTCGCAAGAGTGCTGTGATGGGATGTACAACATGTGAAAAATCCGGGATGAATCTGCGGTAGAAATTGGCAAAGCTGAGCATGCTTTGTACTCCTTTAACTGAACTTGGTGATGGCCACTTAAGGATTGCATCCACCTTTCGTGAGTCCATTCGGACTCCCTTTGGGGTCTGGATAAACCCAAGGAATTCAACTTCTGTGGCATGAAAAACGCATTTTTCTAGTTTTGCATATAGTTTGTGCTGGCGCAATTTCTCAAGGACTGCTCGGACGTGCTTCACATGGTCAGATTCTGAAGAGGAGTATACTAGAATATCATCGATATATACGACAACACAAACGTCAATGAGTTCACGAAGAACATCGTTCATGAAGTATTGGAAGGCTGCTGGTGCATTGCACAACCCGAAAGGCATCACCTGGTATTCGAATAACCCATACTTAGTGTGGAAGGCAGTCTTCCATTCGTCGCCTTCTTTTACACGTACCAGATGGTATGCCCCCCGGAGATCTAATTTAGTGTATATACAAGCGTCCTTCACTTGGTCTAGTAGTTCAGGGACCAGAGGCAATAGGTATCGGTTCTTAACAGTTATCTGGTTCAATGCGCGGTAGTCTATGCACCTTCCTTTTTGGGCACGAAGAACAAAGCTGAAGATGCAGGGGACTTGGATGGGCGAATAAAGCCATTGGCGAGGTACTGGTCTAAGTATTGTCGTAGGTGAAGGTTCTCAGGTTCCGTAAGGGCATAGATCCTGCTACAAGGGGGTTGTGCACCGGGTATGAGATCGATTTGACAATCGTACGATCTGTGAGGAGATAAGGTGTTTGCCTGTTCTTTGTGGAAGACATCCTGGAATTCTTGGTATTCTGGAGGTAGTTGCATGACTGCTGTGGTTACTGTGGCCAGGCCTGCGTTCTGACTTTTCTTTGGGTAACAGGTTTGTGCACAATCCGGGAAGGTAATTCTCTTTTCTTGCCAATCAATACAAGGATTATGTGTTTCCAACCAAGGTATCCCCAGTATTATTTGGAACTGTGGGGCTTTGATTAGATCAAACACAATAGTCTCTCGAGGCCCATCCTGACCCAATAGTGTCATCTCTGTGGTGGAATGAGTTACAGGCCCAGAGGCAATTTCAGTTCCATCGACTGTGGTGATGACATCTGAGGTGGTTTTTCGGCAGAGAGGTAGATTCATCCTGGAAGCCAATTCATAGTCCACATAGTTTCCTATGGCCCCGCTATCAATGTATGCCCTTACTGCGTGCATACGCGATGGCTGCCCTGGATCTACGAGGACCATTGGTATGATGAAATGCAAAGTCTGAGTATCCTTCTTCAAGCTCGGCAAGCGGAGCTCTACGCTTGTCGGGCGTGGTCGTTTCCCGAGTCTGACTCCATATGGCTTTTATCAGCAGCTCCTACCATCTTCTTGGGTGGTTTTACAGGGCAATCCCATAGAAAATGGCCAGATGTTCCACAATATAGACACAATTGCATTTGCCGTCTCCTTTCTCTTTCCTTCTGGGTTAAGGATCCTTTAACCCCTCCGATTTACATGGGTTCTGAAGCATCTGCTTCTTTGGGGTTAGCGTGGGTTTTGACCAACACCGATTCTCAAACTTGGCTCGATCAGCCTTTCTGTTCTGAAGTCTGTGATCTAACTGGACCACTAAGTCTATATATTCAGCGCAGTCTTGAGGTGGGTTCACGACTTGAGCCAAGACATCCTTGAGTTCTCCTCGAAGCCCTCAATGAAATAACGTCCATAGGCGCCAGGACTCGACCCAAATAGCCCCTAGCAGGGGTTGTTGGGCTTGATTAGGATAACTTGATGCCTGCTCCCGGGGTTGCTGGGCATGGTCTGGGTCCCCGGGGGTAGGCATCATGACATGCAGTTCTGGCTCCTTCATTTTCTTCCTGGATCTCTCCAGAGTGGGAGTAGGGGTCCTCTTCTTATCCTAAAAGCCAGGTAAGAACAGCAGCTCCAATTAGCCATTGACAGTTCCACCCCCCACACACTCCCCAGCAGTGGTCCAATCAGGACCACTGGCAGCAAAATCCATGCATACCACTCAAAAATACTGGTACAACAGTGGCAAACACACATAGCCTTCCAGTAGCCCGCCAAACGCCTCTGCTTTCCCGGGCACTGGAAGTCTATATAAGGATTTTCCTGGACTCACAGGGCAGGAAGAAGGCTAAAAGACAATATGGCCAACGGACAAGTGAAAAACCTTGAAGCATGGCCCTGTTTGACCACTAGCCACAGTTAGTAGCCAAACGTGATAAACTCAATAAGGCTTAAACGAAATGCACCAAAAATTAGTCAAAAATCACTGCTGCAACGAGCTTGTCAATTTAGCACACTAGAGTAACCAAAAATACTCTGAGTCTTAATCTAGGGAAAACCAAATTGTGCACCCCATTTTACTGCAATATAAGATGCTTTGTACAATGATAAAAAAACTACAGCAAGTGGTACCAATTTATTAAATGTAGTAACAAAGTAACTAGACTAAGGGAAACAATGTATCCCAGTACTGACAGCCCGAAGGACATGTCAGTTCCCCCATAACAGATGAGAAAAAGCCAGTGTAGTGAAGCCTAAGGTTTCTCTGTACTGTAAAAGGAACAGGTCAGATACAAAAAAAAGCAAAAGGTTTGGGGTCCATAGAAATGGAAGGAAAGGTGCAGTAAAGAGGAATGTTTTCTAACACTCGCCCTCCTAGACTAGGGACAGGGGGAACTAATCCACCCCCGGATGGGTACTCTGTTCCAGTCAGTTATCCCAGTTCAACAGCTCATCAGCATTGCTAAATTTGGGATCTTGCCTAAGACCAATACTGAAGTTCAAGGCCTGTAGACTCATGAACAACTTGAGTCACTTTGGATTCTCTCCCTTAATATCCACCAACCACTTCAAAGGCTTAGGGTGAGAATACACAGTGAACTGAGTCCCATAGAGGCGGGATATCAACTTTCTAAGGCACCATATAATCGAAAAGCGACTCTTCTTCAGCTGGGACCACCTGAGTTCTCTACTTTTAACTTGGTAGCTGATATGATATATAGGTTGTTCCTCAACTTTGTCATCAAGCTGTAAAGGTTGTCCAACTATCCCGGTGTCATAGGCATATGCCTCCACTATGAAAGGTCTCTTCCAATCAGGTGGCCTTAAACCAGGGGCCCAACCTTAGGATTCTTTCACGGCAGTGAAGTCTTTCTCACACTCCAGGGTTCATAAGAACTCTTTAGGTCCCATTGAAGTACTGAGCGCAGTCAGAGGGACAGCTATATTTCTATAGTCTGCTGCTTCACTCCTGTGTTTCCCAGTGAGGCACAGGAAAGTGCTCACTTGGGATTTGGTATTGGGGGTTGCCCATTTCTGTACATCATGTACTTCCCTTACAAGAGGTTGCATCTTGCCTCCACTTACACCAAAGTTATGCTGATGGAAGGCCAATGGTTCCTGGTCAGGTTGACACTTGGTTGTCTCCCAGAACAAGTTGGCCTGATGGAGGTCCTGACACCCTGTCTCTTTAGTTATCCCCAGCTCCTTCCAAGTGGAGGTTCAATCTGTCATGGCATCCAGACATGTACTGCTGAGAACCTTTTTCCCATTCGGAACAGGGTCTAATCTCATTTGACAGGAGTCAGTTGCAGCCACCAATACAGAGTCAATACATTGAAGTAAGGAGACAAAGCTGCTGTCTCCTCCTTAGCATAGACTGCCAGGGATATGTTTCCATACCAAGCAGAGGGATCAAACAAAGGCTACTGTACTTTTCATTACAGAGCTGATCCAGCAAGTTGATACCTCTTAGTGCGGAGTGTGTATTTGTCTTGGTGACAGCATACAGAGTTCTAGTGCCCATACAGAATACCAAACTGACTGTACCTGTTTGTTCTTCCAGATCCTTAGCACTGGACTGTAGACAGCTAGAGTGCTCAAACACCCCTTGTTCCAGCACAGGGTGGATCTCACACCAACTGTCAGAACGTCTTGGTTGTTCTGAACTACCATTTAGTGGGTTCACTAACTCCCATAATACAGCCTGGTTTACACCAACCTGTTATCAGGGGTCTCAGTGACAACAAGGAGGGAGATTGTCTCAGCAGAATCTCCAGCTTACCTTGCTGATGTGGGGTCAGGTGAGGAAACACTAGGTCATCCGCACAGAAGCCATTAGACAGGCTTCTTTGGCAAAGGGCAGGGGGACACACAGATTTCTCTGGCTCCCTCTCTGTAGCCTTAAGCAGGGCTCAAAGTCTGTCTCCTGTCTCTCAGGATTGCACCCTCCACACTATTCACAGGAAACTTTATGGTAAACCTCCAGGGTTCCCCAAGGCCTACTGAATAGTTTTCCTTGGCAAGCCACATGTGTTCAAGGATTTATAAAGTAGGTTTGACAGGAGAAAGATCCACCTGCTTCTCTGGGGCTCACTGAAGGCTCCAATCAAACTTAAGAGCGCTTTGACAAGTCTCTCCCGCAGACCATCCTCCTGTGGATGACAGTTCAATGACACTTGACAGGTCACTTCACCCTCCTTCCACTGTGTCTGACCACTACTAAGTACAGCAGAGGAACTACCCCTGGGACTGTCATTCAGTAAGCTGTCAATGACTGACTTGGCTGTCAATCCATGTGGGGTGGTACAAAAACATAGGGGATTGTGATCAGCAATCACCAATTGTAACCTATTGCCTGATGTCTCCAGAATCAAAGAGCTAATCAAATTAGGCCTGACTTCTGTTGAAAATGAGTTCACTGGTAAAAGTGAATTCTGAAGTAAATAAATTCCTGTCTCACACCTGTCAACCTGGTGACAGATAGTGAGACTCCTACATTGGTTTTCTTCTGGGACCCCCATCGTGGGCCTGCAAGAATGTGTGTTAGAACTCTCTGGTGGTATCCTGACACTTAGATGATCCACAAAGGGAATGTCACACAACAACTACAGGAGTCTCACATCCTGAGAAACCTCCAAACTATCAATCTTTTCTCTGGTGGACTCTGTGGGCCTACCTTCCATTAACCCACCTTCCTGTTGAATTCTTTGCTTCACTGGAGGGGTACCCTCCCATTGGAAGCATGCCTTTCTCCATAGGCTTATCCATGAAGGTTTTCTTTTCTGTTGGCCCATAATTCTCTCTCTTACGGATCTCATCTACCAGTATGCTAGGTAGCTCAGGAGTCCTAAAGGATCCAAGATTTTCTGGGGGGGGTCCTTCTTCCAAACATGGAATAGGGACTCTACCAACTTCCTCATCAGATGTTGTAGGTACAACAGGGGGGAAATTCTCCTCCCCTCTGCCTCTGTTTCTGACTCCTCTGTCCATGGGTTTCCCCTTAGGCCTGGCATTCCCTTAGGCTTGGCTAAGGCATCCTGATTCTGAGACCAAGTGTTTGAAGGGGCCGGTGAGTGTCTATGAGGACCTAAGTCTTGAAGACTAATCTCACCCAGAATTCTTCTAGGAGCCGCTTTCCTAACATTGATGCCCTTACCAGTTCTCTATTCACAGCTCTAATGACAGGTGCTAATGGAACATTGAGAGAGGGACTACCAGCCAACTGAGTATCCCCCACAGGATCTCTGGCAAGAACTTGTGGATTTTCCATGGAGGAAGCTACATCAGTAGGACTGGGCCCAGTGTTCCTAACAGTAGTGGTAGTTACACCTGCTACCAGAACACTATCCTCAGAAGAAGAATGACTAAGGGACAGGGCTAGGTTTGAGAGCAGAAACTCCAGCACTACTAGTTTACAATGAATCTAGTCTATGTTCAGACTCTTTACCTGTGGGGAAGGAATCTAAAGGGAAGGATACTCCCTTGCAATCTCTTCTTCCTCATACAGAAGGAAGGCCAGACTTGCAGAGTGGACCCGCAAGGTCTTTACCCTTACACCTGTGGTCCCCCTTCTTGTGGTCACTGGCTCCACAAGTATAACAAATCCCACTGGGTCTTGACACATAGGGAGGCTTAGAAAAACTACTTGCATGCTTGGGAGGATTAGTCTCACTACCCTGACCTTACTCTTGTGACTGCCCTATATTAAACCTTTTGTGGGCCTTCTTGTGCAAAGATTTATCAGTACCCCACCCTCTTTCTTTCTTCTGATTTGTTTCCCACCTCCTGCTTACCTGAAGCAGTCTTGTCCTTAGGGGACACTCTATGTCAGACCCAAAAGTCAGCCGCAGTGTCTAACCTCTTAGGATCAAACTCTTTAGAGTCATCTAAATGCTGCTTAAGGTCTGGGGAACATGAGGCAAACATTGTTATATGTGAAAAGTCTGCCGGAACTCTAACACATTATTAATAATATTAAAAAAAGAATTAAGTGCCTCGTGTCAGCTGCAGTGTCAAATTTGGCATAAACGAGTGTTTTGTTGACCTTATGGTACCAAAGGGCTGTGAATAGGCTGTTGTAAATTTAGCTGGAAGATTTTCCTTTTAGCGTAAAGATTTCAAAATATAACAAGCCATCCGATCAATGAGGGGGTTGTAAGCGAGGATTGAGACACAGCAATTTGAAAGCAGAATCTTTTTCACAGATTGTCTAGGTTGACACATCGACTAAACAATGCAGGAAACCTAACAAATCAATCACATTATGATTTCCATACTAGATCAAAAGTTGGATCACACGTGTATTTAAAATAACCAAATAATGAATTCCCTCAAAGTTGCTTACCTGCTAATCTACCTCACCACACACGTTTTTCAAAGAATCTGTAACACAAGTAACATGAGTCATATATTCTTTTTTCTTGTACACTCTAAATCTCCTCAAGAATTGGGCAGAAGCCTACCCAAACATTAAGATGAAAGTTTGCTTTAAGTTTTGTAAAATGTTGCCTCTCAGCTTTTGACATTTCCATAATGGCACTGCAGTCAGAATGAGGAAGTCTACTGAGCAACTATGCAATTCTATCAGCATCACTCACTCCTTGTACTTCACATTCATACTCAAAAGTTGCAAGACAATCAATTATATAATGATTCTCCTCATACACATTGAGCAGATATTTTTTGGAATCTTGGATGTGAAGAAGACCCTGAAACAACTCCAGATCCTCTCAAAGAACCGTGTGAAGCCTGAAGCTTGGAAAGATCCATCTGGTGATCTGTGTCCTTCTGCCTCTCAATTCTTTCAAAGTCTAACCAAGCCAAGTTAAACTCAAGCGCTTTCTCCTTGAACCTGAGCTTCTCCTTTATTAAGGCAAAAATTGCCTTAGCCTCTGAGGTTGTGACAGAATATAGTCCAGAGGATTCACCCTCTTCCTCCTCACCTTCAACATTAATATCGTCAGTGGCGGCAACTCCATTAATGTTGCTGGATCCAGCCCCAGCTCCACTTTCAGTACCATTAGCTAGGGGAGGTGCCCCCTTACTGTTCCCAAAACCAAGCATTTTTACAATTAGTTCAGCTTTAGTGCGAGACACTGTCAGGCCTCGGTCACTACACAACCTTTTCAAGTGATCCACTTTTGAAGAACTTAAAGTAGTAAAAGTAATTGTTTCCATATTATCAAATCTAGTAGGTGACTGTCAACTACAAGGCAGTCAAAGGGGGTCAAAGGATTGTTTAGTTTGTAAAGGTGTCCAGTCAAAGGATTGAAAACAAAGGATCGAATGCCCTTTTTTCGTAACCAAAAGTGCTGAAATTTTTTTTCTAATGCTTTTATATTTATTTATATATTTTTGGGTTTAGTATGCAGAAAAAAGTGTTTTAAAAAAGGAAAATAGGGTTTGGGGGGGAACCCCCCTAAAATAAAAAAAAAAAGCATTCTAAACTTTCTTTTCTGCGACTTTTGGTGTCGAAAAAAAAAGGCATTTGATCCTTTTGTTTAAGATCCTTTCACCTACAACCTTGTGTAAGTGTTATCCAGACACTTCACCAGTGTACAACACTGAGGTACACAATACTGATCCTCACCCACTAAACACCTACATGTTAAGTGCAGAGGGTCATCCCACCGGTGTACACCAATTTGTTAGGACTGATTGCCTATACTATGGCCTGGTGGACAGATGTATAAAGAGCCAACCCATATTGTTACAGGGACAACTCTGGGAGCTGCAGCCAAACCAGTTCAGGGTAGCAAGGCGACTGGTCTAGGCTAAGTCTCAAGAGGTGGTGAGCTTGTAAGCAGTGCGCACTGAGAACACACAATGAAGCAGTAAAGGAACACACTTAGACAAACAAGTATACAAATACTTCTTTACTTATGGCCGAAACACACAGTGAAAAATGACTACTAACATGTAATATTATCACTCACTACTAAAAATGAGATAAAAATACATATCAAACCCCTGAAAAGGAAGGTACTGATTGGTATTAGTACTATTAGTCCACAGAGATTGTATCCTAACTTCAGAAGTCCATCCCTACGATGTTTGGGGCGTTGTGCCCAAAAATTCTTAAAAGTTCCATACTGTTTTGTGAAGCTGGAAAAGGTGAAGGTAGGGTCTCTGGAGTTCAGTGAACAGTTCCAAGTGTCAGGGGATGAGATAAACTAGCTAACAAATGTGTTCCCAACTTTCGGAGTGCTTGTGTGAACAAGCAATGGTAAAGCCAAAGTAATCTAAAAGTTACCAAACTTTTAAAAGGGAGTTAAGGGAGCAGGTATGTATTGCTATAACTCACCCCCAATACTCTGATTCCTCACAGGACTTGGCAGTTGATTGATGAAGGTCCAAGCTTGCTTTTTGCTCCATCAGCCTCAGCCCTTGATTCCCAGGTGTTGCAAGTTCAAGCACCTCTCTGGTTGGAGTCTAATGCTGGTCTAAGTTTTCCCAGTTGAATAATGCAGAAGAACTCGATGCAGGGCCCCTCTCAGGACAGGAATGGATGCAGGTAAGCAGTTTTGAATGATGGCCACTAATGCATGGCAACGCAAAGGGATTCACTTGCTGCGGTCAGACTTTCCCTCCTATCTCGAGTCCCCTTGAACCTAGTACCATGAGATTTCTATGAGGTAGGTTTTGTTGCACAAGCCGAAGATCCCCCAAGTTCCAGGCCTCAACTCAGAATGCCAAAATCTGCAGCACGGTAGCCCACGCTCAGAGCTGGTCAGCCACAGGGCAGTCTTCTTCGTAGGACTCTAAGCTCATGTCGAGAATGGATGTGCCCTCCACTCCAAGGGTTTCAGCTCCTTCACAGGACTGTTGCAGATCTTCCACAGGACAGGTCTCTACAGGGAAGCCGCAGACGTTGGTCGCCAAGCCTTCTTCTGATGGGTCCACGGTCTCCTGCAAGTTTTGTAGCTGGACAGGAGTCTTGGATCCTTCAGTTTCTTCCAGGATCTCTCCAGATTGGGAGCAGTGGTCTTCTTCTTATCCTAAAAGACAGGTAAGAGCAGCAGCTCCCACTAGCCAATGACAGATGTGCCCCCAACACACAGCCCAGCAGTGGTCCAATTAGGAACACTGGTGGAAAAACTCATGCATACCACTCAGACACACTGGCAACAGTTTGTGGATTGGGACCAGACAGTCACAGCCCACTTCCTGGCAGCAAACACACATAGCCTTCCAGTAACCCGCCAAAAGCCTTTGCTGTCCCGAGCACTGGAAGTCCATAGTCACAGGCCAGGAAGAAGGCTAAAAGACAAGATGGCCAAAGGACAAGCGAAAAACCCTGTGGCATTGCCATGTTTGAACACTAGCCACAGTTAGTACCCAAACACTGTAAACATGGTAAGGCTAAAACGAAATGCACCAATAAATGCTAAAAAGTCACTGCTCATGCCACCAGCTTGTCTATTTATCACACCTAGAGTAACCAAAAACCCTCTGAGTGTTAGTCTAGGGCAAAACAAAAAGTGTACCCCACTGCACTGCATTGTAAAATGCAATGTACAATGATAAAAAAGACCACAAGTGGTAAAAAGTTACTACAAGTAGTAACAAAGTAACTAGACTAAGGGAAACAATGTTTGACAGTACTGACAGCCTGAAGGACATGTCGGTTTCCCCATAACAGATGAGCAAATGTCAGTATAGTGAACTGTAAAAGGAACAGGTCAGATACAAAGATAAAAGCAACATGTTTGGGGGTCCATAGAAATAGACGGAAAGGTGCAGTAAAGAGGAATCTTTCCTAACAGAAACCTTGTTTCTAATCTCCTCCCAAAATCAGAGAAATATTAATCTGTTTAGATTTGTTTCCATCAGTTGGCCTTTCGGTATGCTTTTGAAAGGATTCTGTGTGGTGTTTTTTGGCCTTGGATTGGCTTTTATACGCACCAAACATTTTAAAGTTGTCTGCCCTATCTTTTTTAATCTAGATGTTTGACTCTTGGATGCATTGCTTATGTTATGACATGGTGATAGATGCCAATGCTCAATGAGACTTAGCAGGGCAAACCTATATCTAATTATAAATATACAGCACGGGCCTCACCAAAACAAGCTTCCTACACAGGGAACTATTATAGCTTGGGACTCATCAAAACGGGTTTCCCATGCAGGGAGCTGTTACATCATGGGCTCATTTACTGCATGTTTTACCCACATGGAACAAGTACAACAAGGCCTTTGGAATATCTGAGTCTCCTACTCAGTGAACACTCCCCTCCAGTTTAACAGGCATAGCAGCAGTCTCACCAGCTCAAGCGAGGGACAGCACCTGCTGCAGCAGTGCAAGATCACCTCACATGTCAGGATTAACAGTACCCTATCTCTTTTGTTATGACCTTTTCATCTGTTTGCTGGAACTTTGATAAGATTGACTATTGTTTTCATTTTGCACTCTGTTCGGGGGAAGTAAATGCTGCCTGCAAATACGCTTTTCAGGCTGCGTTTAATAACAGATTCCTTTGGTATCTGCCTGGTTTTGATGAGGTGCAAATCCGAGTCTGTTCCACAGGATGACATTTTTTGTATATCTGCGCACACATCTCAAGAAGGTGTATCCTCAGGCGCACTGATGAGACGGAGGAAGACTGCACAGCAAAGATCTGATTTCTGCTCTGTGTACTCTCCTCCATCTGGCAACTGCTGAAGAATGGAGCACTGCATCGAAAAGAGGCATACAAGCATTACACCGTCTTTATTTTCTTCTACTTCCCACTCCACCAATTGTATAATGAGGTCACAAGTAAAAACTGTCTGAAAATATTAAGTCTTTGCAGAAGGTATTTAGAAAGGACACCCTTAACTCTCCTGGTGGAGCAGGGGGATTAGGAAGCAAGAACAGAAGCAAGAGGCAACACAGGGGTGTGAGACATTGAAGTTGAGTGCAGAGGAGGATCGAAGGGAGATGGTGTGTAGGCAAAAATACAATCAACCTGGTACTGAAGAGCAAGAATGCTGATATCTTAGTAGACTATGAGAAGGGAATTAAAACAGATGTTGTTATGCATGGAGAGCCATCTAGCAAGGTGAGAGTAGGTATAAGTGTGGGGGAGCTGAGCAGGTTGTAGGTAGTCTGGGTATTTAAGATGATGACTTTGTGGAAAGGGAGGAAGGCCAAAGAGGTGGCATGAGCAGTAGTCAATTTTCCTTAGCATGAGGGTGGCAATTGGCATTTTTATAATGTAGTAAGAAATTAACTTTCCAAATATTGAGAAGTTTGATAATGATAATGAATTGTTGCATTCTGCTGTCATTATCAAAGAGGACACCATGGTTTTGAGTCTTAAGTGAAGGAGCATGAAGCTCAGGGCAGAAGGAGATAAGAGGGGGATTGCAGGGATGGTGTTGGAAGCTGGGAGACAAATGACTTCCATTTTCAAACAGTTCAGCATGAGGCAGCAGAGAGCGATGGATTGAATGTAGACAACTGGTAATGTGCCTGAGATAGCTGCGGTGAAGTAGTGAGAATAGAAATACAATTGAGAGCAAGGATGTAGCAAGTCTACCTAGGGCAGAGGTATTGAGAGTTAAGAGTAGAGGCCCAAAGACGTATCATTGCCACACTCCAGCATGGAGAGGGTGGGATCAGAGTTTGAGATTTCGAGTAGAATTGAAAGGAACATCATGCCAGGTAGGGGGCAATCCAGGGAAGAGCAAATAAGTGAAACCAAAGTCCCTTGAAAGTGAGGAGAGAGGAGTGGTTGACAGTGTTGAAATAAGCAGAGAAATCTAAAAAGGATGAGTATAGATGAGTAATCTGAGTGGTGAACATCAGAGAGAAAGTTGGATACATGCATACCTTCAGTCTCAGTGGATCTGCAAGGCCATTATCACCAATATATTTAGTGTCCCAGTTGAAGATCACCTGCTCATGAACCTTAAAATAATGAGGGAGGATGGAAACTGCATGATAGTTCACCTGGAACTTTGGGTTAGCAGAAGGTTTCTTCAGGAAGGGAAGGTCAGTTGTAGATTTGAAGAAGGGATACAAACCCAACCAATATAAATATAATGCTTAACCATGTAGAGAAATTCTCGCTAAGTAATGGCAGCTGCAGCCTTCCTTACCCTTTACCCATTGCCCAAGGCCCATAGCATTCCATGTCCATGGTCATGTAAGGCATAGTACCTTCTGTTAGCCTGACCCATTGCACACATTTCATCAGCCCTCAATCTAGGAGCCCCACGCACACCTCATGACCCTATACCAAAATTCCCCATGCACTAAATTTCTCTGTAGCAGTAAAATAGACATGAAGGAAAACTACAGCACAGAGGAGGGATCACCCCCTCTCTATCTTGATACACCTGAGCGGTGTGACTTCTTGGACACAGGCCCCTCTCCCCTCTGACTGCTAAATGATCTGTGCAATCATGCACTCTCCCATGCCAAGTGGAAACACAGTAAGAATTCACATAGGCAACGCTTCCCAAGGATCATGGGCTGACACCACTTGGTCTCCCACACCGCTCTTGCTGGAATGGTCTGCCACCATGCTTTCCCCCACCACTGCTACAAGAAAAGTGGGTGTGGACAACAGAAAAGCACCTCCTCTGCTCTTGACCTTGTGTGGACAGGTGAGGCGGCCTGGGACTTGTTCTTTAGCTTGCCACATCACTAAGGTGGCCTGCACCTTTTCCTAAACTGCACCACACAAATGACATTATCCAGGACTTCAGGTCTTCAGAGCCTGCTCTAACTGACCCTGTGGTGGGATGGCTTCCTCTGCAGGTTGTCTACTCATGTGGGTTGCTCGTGACACACAACCCAGGAATTATTTATACCTCTGGGTTGCTTTCACCAGAGTACTACCACCACTTACAAGCACATACAACAACGTGCCTTTTCTTTGATTGCTACAGCATGCACCTACACATGGGGAAATAGCATCCTCATATATTCTATTATTCGGGTCCTCTATGATTACATTTACCAGACTTTGAGTAGGGTGCTGCGCTCCAATTTGACCACATCAGGTATAAAATGCCCCTAGCTTTGTAACTGTCTATGCATCACCACGAATAAACAAAGCACACAAGAAACAGACGACCACTGAGCCAATTCTTTATCATGCACTTTATATGCAGTTTGAAAGGCTCCTCTCAGCACACACTTTTCGTGATGAAAATAGTAAATGCAATGTTACAAGCTGGATGTGGCAAATGCAACAAATTAACTCAAGTTGTAATCTTACATTTTACATTGGAGTGAACGCATTCTCCATTTTTACAGACCAAGATAGCAATGTGAAAATGCTTCAAATCCTCCCCTCTCCCTGCGATAAACTTATTTTCTCTCTTAGTAATTCTATTTAGACTTCACTGTTTGGCTGCAAACTCATAGCCATCTATAACCTTGGAATGTATAAGAAATCTTGGCAGGCTTACGTTGCTCTTAGTTTGCACTTAGAATATCTGCCATTTTCACATAGAAGGGAAAGACACATTGAAAATATCTGTGCTCATGTCACCTTGTTTAGATTGATCCAGGTAGCTATGTTTGGACACCGGTGCACACCTTATAGTAGAAAAGTTTTAAATAATGGTTTTAAGTATAAATCTTATGTATTTAGGTGCAGGGGAGGATCTGGGATCATGGCACAACACCCCTACAAAAGGCAATGAAAGAAAGAAGATTCTACCTAGGAATACTCCAGTCCCCTGCACACTTTCAATTGTTTGGATAAAAATCCAATACTGTAATTAGTCACAGAGTATGATAATATATTGTGCAAACTCAATATAGATAAATAAATACCAATATCTTCCGTAAACATTTCTTTATAAATAGAGTATATAATTCAATGCCAACAAGATTTTTTTTTTGTTTACAGAAAAGAAAACAACAGAAAAAAGGGGGCAAAGAAAACCTTCTTTTTTGTTAGAGGGGGGCTTGACTCAAGAAGGCGATTTGACATATGAGCGAACAGAAGAGTCAACAGCTACCCCTTAGCAACCGTGTAGAGGAAGTAGGCTTATAGAAGGCAGATAGCTAGTTTATACAAATACTGGCAATTGAAGGTCACGAGAAAAGGTAAATAAATTGTGTGGTAATTACATGTATTCATAAGTGCAGACACACATCTAAAAGGTTTATAGGTTCACAACAGAAAAAACAATTGAACCTTTAAAAGGACAGATGAGCCCTATTAGGCTTACAATAAAGAGTTGCAAGGCTGTTTTTTTTACCACAGTTGAGAGAGTGAGGGTTAGTAACACAAGTGTATACTGTGAATTTGAATACTACTTTGAGACTGGTAGTATGTTATTGTTGTCGACACAGGTTGATATTGGTGTTTCTAGTCCGGGAATGAGTAAGCCTTCACTTTGATGGAAATGTTCGCAGTTGAAGGGTCCGAACTTTCATCAGGACGTGGTTTGGGGTGGTGAACGCCTAGGAGAACAGATGACACATAGGAGAGAGTGTCAGGCATAGGGTGACCTTACAGAGAAAAAACATTCTGTGTAGAGAACTGCGTGCTATGAGCCTACCTTTGTAGTATCAGCGGTTGATCATGTAGGGAGGTGGGTTGCTTGCAGGGCGTTCGTAGCCAAGGTCTACAAAAAAGGGTAACAGAAAGTTACCTAGATATGATGTTTATTCATCGGAATTTAATAACCAGTATGGAAGCATACCTTAGGGTGCTGGTATGTTGTGTCCAGCGAAGAGACTGGATAGTTCATAGGTTAGATGCCTGCTGGCCCAGAAGTGGTAACTCAAAAGTTGCTAAATTTTCCATTTAGCTGAGTAAAGTAAAAGACACAAGGGCAGAAAATAAGCTAGTTAATGGGCTTACTATTGGATCCTCAAGTGGAAGTGCCTAAACACAAGATTAGAGGCCGGGGAGTGTTTCTTAGCATGCTAAGGTCGGATTCTATATTTTTATTTTTAAGTGCCGTAAATTAGGTCAAGATATATATATAATAGTTGGCGGGGTGCTGGGGTGGCCGAGGCTAAGGAAGTTTCATTGAGTGAAAAATGCTACTTTAACATTTAATTGAGGTGCTGCCAGTTGGCAGGAGCATTTTGTAGCGTGCTATGTGGTTCCAGACGTAATGGTGGAGTAAACCATGCTGTAAATGAATTAATTTCTCATGTCTGTTGAGTATTCACTGTCATGTTAATCATTTAAATACCTAACTATGGAAATCAAATGTGTCGCCTGTGTCACTATATCTGGCTGGAATCAGCTTCCTTACGACATGCATCCAATTGCTATTATCACTAAATTATGGCCCACTACCATGATGCATAAAAATATAGAATCCGACCTTAGCACGCTAAGAAACACTCTGCGGCCTCTAATCCTGTGTTTAGGCACTTCCACTTGAGGATCCAATAGTAAGCCCATTAACTAGCTTATTTTCTGCCCTTGTGTCTTTTACTTTTGTCGGGGTGATTATGCCGGGGCCGGCAGAGCCGTCAGCGGACCTCCGGGCTGGGAGGCCTCAACTCCTCCCGTGTTCCCCAAAAGGAGTATGAGACACACACACGGAGCAAGATGGTTCTGCTGTTTATTATAACAACGGCAGGCATGGGTCTCGGATTGTACGCGTCCGTCCAGCCTCTCACTCTTAGTGGGGCTTGCAGGCTCTTTTTACAGCAGTATGACGCGCTATCTGCGTCACTTGAGAAAGTTAGAAAAAAACCTATTGCCACTCCAGATTGGTTCCTGGAGTGGTAGGGTTAGTATAGGGTACATGTGGAGAACGATGTTAGTGGTTAAGGATGAGTCAGGTGGTATACTTGGGCTGTCCCTACTATTAGATACTTGAAAACTGCTACTAGGGGACCCCTGGTGATTAGCTAATACTACCGACATCAGTGATGAGCCCCCCTGTGTTCTGATTAGTCCTCCCGCGAGCCCCCAAGCCTGGGACCATCGTCGTTCCCAGCTCGCTGTGTACCTGTCATTAGCAACAATGTGCAACTATGTGTTTGTGCAGGCAACGTACAGGTCTGCTTATAGGCTTGTGAGTGGGTGTTCCCATCGCTGTAGGTGTCCATCTTGCCGCTTTGTTGTTGCAACCTGTGTCCCAGACGTGGGACCCAGGCAATTTTCTGTTTCGTGGGTCTGGCACCTTGTCAGATCGGCTTGGTCACGTGTGGAAAGATCATAGCTGGAGCAGAATCCTGCACGTTAGATTTGTATTTCATTTCTGTGGGCTTGGCTTTTTTACAGGTGTAACCTTGGTGGTGGGCTGGTAGCAGGCGAGTTGCAACATCGTGGCCTTGGCTGTGAGCTCTCGCTGGGGCTTGTTCTGCATGATCAGCACTTGTACTCTTGCTCTGAGAGGATTTTCATGGAGAGGCTCTTGCTTGCTGCCTACTCGGGCCTAGTTCATGGGTGGTGATACATAATCCATTGTATGGAGATCGTGGGGTGACATGGCGTCACAAGCAGTGTTAGTTATACATGATGGTGTCGTCACAGGGCGAGTGGTCGGAGAAGCGTCAGCAAACGTATACACGAGCTCTTCAGGCGTCTTGCGTTTCTGCATTACTATAAAAAAACTATGTGAAAAATAACAACGATGCATGTCAGTGGGTGTGTCAGTCACCTACGTCATAGCACTGAATATGTTCTTGGTGTAGGTTGGTGTGTGAGTGACCAGTGTGCATGGTGGCACGTGTGTTCTTGGCAGTTAGCTAGGTCGTTATGGCATCTCTAACGATGTGGATACTTGTAGCTGTTTTCTTAGTCAAGCTCATCCATGCCGCAGGTGTCGGCTTGAGTCGGACAGGCTGGTGGGCATACCCTTATGTTCCTGAACCAGGGTATTTTGTCATGTGGTAGATAGACAAACTCGTCCCGTGGGGGGTGCCTGGGCCATGATCCTCTAGACCATGGTCTTGATGAGATTGGGGGGAGCTTGTTTTCCCATGTCGTCAACGCTAGGGCGGGTCTGATGTTTGTTGGGCTTCATGTAGGTGATTCCAGGCGTGCTTATCGTGTAGCTTTACTGCTCTGGGAGCCACTGCCTCTACCAAGTGGGGCACGGTAATGCGTGGGCTGTTCTACATTCTATTGAAGTTGCGGAGGAGCACGTGATCTCCCTTCGCAATAGTGCATAGTCCTTCCTTTTCTTGATCCTTGTTGGTGTCTTCTTGTTGAGAGCTCTTTGACCCGCCCCGCGTGCGATCGAGCTGTTGAGATACAAAGGCAACACTAGTAATCAAGGAAGACACATATTGATACATTTCGTCACTAAAAACATTTGCAGTGTTATCATGGTCAGTAAAGGCCCTTGATGTTGGCGTTAAAGGAAGGCGCTTTTGATGTCCTGTCACCACCTTATGGGAAGTGAGGTGGTGATCAGATCCTGGCCTATTCCTCAGCTCAAATAGAGCCAGCGGAAGGCAGTACAACCAGCTCTTTTTAGTTGTCTGCTGAATTTTGGCAATTTCCTCTTTTAATAGGCCATTCAGGCATTCACATATTCCGTTGGCCTGCGGACGGTATGCGCATGCAAATTTATGTTTAATTTTATTTTTAAATGTATTTATTGGCATTTATCATTTTTACATTTGCATGACATAAAATATGTCCATAGATAGAGGATGATAAGCATTTCGTAATAAAACATTAACATTTAACAATTCAACTTTAACTGTCTCCAAGTGCTCCTTCCATCATGGCAGGGCAGTCTGTCGGTTCAGAGGGGGTTGGGCAAGCCGGTGGGAGGGGAGAGAGGGGACTTGAGCTTGTAGGGACCCAGTGAAGTTGTGGCTAGTTGCTCTCGGGGTCCTGTCATGTTGGTTGTGAATCCGTTTTCCATAGGTTTGTTCTTGTTCATGGGGGCTTGTCATCCGAGGGGTGAAACAAGGATCCTGTAAGTACTTTCCAGGCTGTTAGGGTCATGCTCGAGGCGTCTGTGGGCCTGGCAACACTGTCTTCCCATGCCTTTGTTTCAGCTTGTACCCAACGTTCCACTTCTCTGTGCATTACCTTTTGTTGAGGTCCTGCAGGTCTTTTCCAGCAATTGTCCTTTTTGCCAGCATGCACATGATGTCCATTAATTTGGCCAGGTGTTTAAGTTTGACCGGCCTGGCGTACGTTCCCAGAAGGCATTAGTCCGGGGTCCACTTGTACCTTGTCAACCCTGCTTTTTTGCTTGTCAGCTGTACGGTGGTCCACAGGGACTGTGTTTTGGTGCACGACCAGAACATGTGAATCAGGTCCGCATTATTCTCACCGCACCAGGTGCAGACAGATTGTGATGATTTATTGAATTTCGCCAGCCTGGATGGGGTTAAATATGTTCGGTAACAGGTTCAGTTGTATTTGTCTAAATCTGTGGTTTCTGGAGACTGCTTTAAGGTACGCTAGAGCCCTCTCCCATTCTCCATCAGCCATTTCCCGGCCCATGTCCGTTTCCCATCTTCTTTTCTGATCGGCACTTCGTGGGTTGGGGGTGTCACTCAAGTTGCCATAGATCTGGGACACTGGTCTCCATCCCTCTCCCAATCTGTACAATAGTGTGATCAAAGGGTTTGATTCCGGTTCCTCCGGCCATGTTGTCCACTTGTTTCGTGGTGTAGTCCGTATCCTTTGATACCACAGAAACTCGCCCTTGTGGATTCCAGCTTCCTCCTGTAGTGTTTCTAATTCCTTAAAGGTGCCATTGTCGTATAGGTATCCCCACATATATATCCCTTTTTCTTCCCAGCTTCTGAGGTGTTGCAGGTCCATGTTGGATCTGCATAGGTCTGAGATCATTGCTATGTCTGGGGAGTAGTGATTCTTTGTGTGGACGAGTGCCTGTGCTCTGTGCCATATATTTCGCCCTACGGCAGTCAAGAAGGGGGCATTTCGCATCAGGTGGCTGGGGGCCCAAATAAGTTCCTTCGGATGGATCGGGGAGACCAAGGGTTGTAGCAGGGGCGTCTCAGATGTGGTGTCGTCTGCTAGCTACTTGGTCACAAAACTGAGTTGCGCTGCCAAATAATATTTCTCGATGTTTGGGAGTTGAATTCCCCCCTGGTGTGGGGTAGGACCAAGGTGGTGAGTGCTATCTTGCGTCTTCCTTTCCCCCATAGGAAATCACGGAGTATCACTTATTGGTTGGCTGTGTGGGGTAGGGTCCGTCGCGCATCCGCACCTGTTCCCCAAATCTGGGTGGTGGGGGATCCCTAGTTCTTTTCCGCCTCACTTACTGTGTTATATGCTTGCACACTGCGCTGCTGTTTCTACTATCTTCCCATCAGCTCCGCTCGACTGCACCATGAGTGCATCTCTCCGGCCCTCGTTCCTCCCGCGGCAACGGCTCCCCGGAGTGCCTTCGGCGCCAGTACCGCTGGGCTCGAATTTCAGTCCCTGTGGTTTCTCCACAGCCAGGGAACGAGTGGGCCCCTGTTCTCCTTATCCCATCGCTCTGATCAATGGTTGATGACCCATCAATGTACATTATCTCACCTCCCTTAAGGGCATCCTCCTCCACCTTCCTTGTGCTGGAGTACATTTCAATAGTCTGTGTGCAATCGTGGGCATAAGCACCTTCCTCAACAACTTTTGCTATGAATCTGGCTGGGTTTACACTACTGCATCTGACAATTGTCAATTCGGGTCTGGATACAATTATTTCATAACCTGACGCCCTCTGTGTGGTCAGTGTGGACTTAAGTCTGTTCAAAATTGCAAACAGTGCATGTTCCACAAATAATGTGGTGGGGCACCCCATTGTTATCCACAATCATTTTTCCACCGCAAATGCAGCTGCGGCGAGGCCCTGTTTGCAAAGGAAATGTCCTAACATGACAGGGTCCAAGTGACCGCTGTAGAAAGCTATTGGCTTGTGTCCCATGCTAGTTTTCTGAGTCAATGCTGCTTTCATTACTGCTGAGTCGCAATGTGAAAAAATGAAAAATTGTTGTTCGTAATTTGGAGTGGCTAGTACGGGAGCTGTGGATATGGCGTGTTTCAACTCATCAAATGCCTCTTTCATTTCTCTTGTCCACCCCAACCTCTTGTCCCCCTTTTGCGCCTCTCTTATTGCTTCGAGCAGGGGTCCTATGTATGAGCTGTAGTCGAAAACCCATGCTCTACAGTAGTTGCATAGGCCCAGGAACTGCTGCAGCTCCCTCACAGTTTGTGGTTGTGGTATGTTGGTTATGGCTTGAGCTCTTTGCGGTGCAATGTTTCTTCCGTGCTGGGAAATAAGTTGGCCAATGTATAGTACTTGTTCTTGACAGTACTGTAACTTCTCCTTGTCTACCTTGTACCCTTTTTCAGCCAACACTGTCAGCATTTTTACTGAGTCTTCCCTGCACCTCTCCTCAGTTGTGCTGCAAATTATTATGTCATCAACATATTGCAGCACCGTGCTCTCCATTTCAATGTTTCCCAAATCCATCTGTATTACTCTGTTGAAAATTGAGGGTGCCTCGCAGTACCCTTGTGGTAACCTGGTGTGTTTCCAAATTGTATTCCTGCATGTGAAGCTTGTCAAATCTTGTGAATCTGGGTGTAGAGGTATTGAGAAAAAGGCATTTTTGAGGTCAATCACAGCGAACCGTGGTGCCTCTTCTGGTATTCCGCATAGTATCGTGGCTGGGTTTGCTGCTATGGGGTATTCTGCCTCTACAATGTAATTCAAGGGCCTGAGGTCCTTGATTAAATGCCAAGACCCTCCTTTAGCTTTGCGCACTGGGTACACAGCCGGGTTACATGTTGATTCTGATGGTACCAATATGCCATCTTTTATCAGGGCTGTTATGGTTTTGTATATATGCCCTCATCTGCCTCTTTTGATAGTGGGTACTGCTTCACTCTAGGTAGTATTGTGCCCCTTTTCAACTTTATTTTTACTCCTCCAATGCTCTTTATGCAGCCCACATCATAGGGACTGGTGGTCCACAGTGATGCTGTAACTTTAGCCATGTCTTCCTCATAAAATGGTACTGGGGTAGATGCAGGTGCCTCGAGTGCCATTGCCATTTTCAGTGCTACTTGCTTGTATGTCACTCTCAACCATATGTCAACACTCATCATAAACACCATCTCCCCTCTCCCTTGCTTTCTGAGAAGAGCTCTTCGTCAGACACTTGCATGAGCCTGCATCCTTCAGCCAGTGCTATTACTGCTCTCCATGCTCTCCCTTCCCTGGGCATGTACTGCGATGTAATCTGCAGTTGCTATAATGCTTTCGATGCTCACCGAAATCACCTTCCCCTCTGGTTCACTAGCTGGCGTCTCAGTCCTGAACAAATATGCTGCTAGCCTCCTCCAAATCTTGCCTTCTATTCATGGCATCCATGCAAATGCCATGTCAGTTCCATATTGGAACATTTCGCTATCCACAGGCTCAGCTCGAGCTACTGTTTGGCCACAGTAAGCTTGCAGTATTTGTCGTGCAGTAAGCATGTTTATTCCTGGTGTGGAGCAAATTATGCCGTTCTCCGTGAAGGAGATCGTCATATTTAATCTGCTTCCAAGTATGTTCACTGACGACTCCTTTGAACACAGGAGTGGGACAGACATGTCATAATCTCCTATAGATAAGGAGATGTTATCAGTAAAGGCAACCAACCCTCTAGCCCCAGAGAATCCTTGAGTGTGCAAGGCCTCGCCTGACATTTTAAATTTACCCGCCCTTATGCAAGACCTAGTTGCCCCGGTGTCGACAAGGAAGGAAAATATTTTGTCACCTATCGCTAACTGAATGCGTGGTTCCTCCGCACTATTAGGTGTTATCGACAGGATTTGACACATCAAAGATGTCTGTGGGCTGTCCTATTGTGGGTACAGTGACTGACCGCTTCCAGTGTAAGGGTTGTGTCCCAAGACGGTCACCCTCCCTAACTGTGTCTGTTGCAGTGGTGTATTAATGTTTGTCAATTTATTGTCCTGCGTTTGGGTGAGCTGCTGTACTGGTTGCACTTGGTGTTGTTGTGTAGCTACCACCTGTTGCTGCGGTGGTGTGTATGTTGTGATGCAGCGTAGTGTTGCACCTGTTGCTGTGGCTGTTGTGGTGATACTTGCTGTTGTGTGTTGCTCTGTTGCATTCTCTGCTGTTGCTGGTAAACCTGTTGCTCCCCCATAGGCCCTTGTGGTCCCTGTTCCCCCCAGGCTGGTGGGGTGGGCCTCATTCTACATGTGCGTGACATGTGCCCTACCATTCCACAAACCCAGCATATAGGTGGTTCCCTGGCCTGCCATGGGAAATTCTCCGAATTTTCTTGGTACCCTTGCTGCCCATTGGGGTAGTAACTTCGAAATCCTCCCCCTTGCTGTTGTGCATGTTGGCCATACCCTCTCCCTCTCATCATCCCGCCCCTCCCCCGGGGGTTGTTATAATATCCATTTCCCAGTGGCATGTACCCTCCCCCTGTGGGAGCTGTGTATGGTGGTGGCATCTGTTGTGTTATAAGTTGTGGTGGTTGTGGCAAAGGTACTATTTGTTGTTGTGTGGAATCTTGTGCAGGCACTACTTGCGTGGGGGTTGGTGCAATTATTGCCGGTGCAGTTATTAGTGCTCCTTCCATGGTATACTTTGTTAGTTTTTTCTGCACTCATTTTGCCTCTTCTGCTTTCCTATCTTCTTCCTTTTGTTTCATCTTTTCTTGCCACATCCTTCAGTAATGTACTATTGTTAGTTGGATTTCCGGTCAGGCCTTAGCTTCCATTCCCACTATCTTCTTCAGTTGTCTTTCTACTGTCTCCGGGAGCCCTTGTACTAGTATGTGGTAAAAAATGGCTGCTGTTTTGTCCCATTGTTTCCTAGTTTCCAAGCGCCACTTCTCCTTAATCTCCTGGATATAATCAACAGGGTCTTATTCTCACGCATCTTGCGTGATGTAATTGCTCCTATGTCTGATGTGTCGGGGTACTGGACCCCCAGGGCCTGCCACAATGCATGCCTGCAATTGGCAAATGGTGCCCGTCATGTGACGTGTTTGTTATTGTAACTCCGGGGAAGCCTGCCCTCTTCCAAATGTCATCTGCCTCGTCCCCCAATATTGATATTAATAGTCCCTTCACGTCTCCCACTGCTAGTTTATGTCCCGCGGTGTGTTTTTCCATCTCGTATATCCATTTCCCTGCCCCTCCACTTAGTGATGGGAGCCTGCATTTTATATTCTTCTTATCAGCGTGCTTCCAGGGGACATTTTGTGGTCTGGCCCCTCCCCTCTCCAATAGTGCATTCAATTGTACCCCATTTGTTCCCCCTGTGGTCATGGGGTGGAACCTGTGTACTCCTCCTCTTCCTCTGTGTCAAGTAAATCTGTTGCCATATCTATATTACCGCTGCTTGTCGTATCTTCTCCTTCGTTTCTCCTCCCTCTCCTATTACTCTCTTGGTTCACTGCAGGTGTGAGTGGCCATTCTTCCTGTCTGCGTACTGGGAGATCTCTGAGCCTGCCGATGTATTGTGCGTGTTCAGGTGTGGGTGGGCGTGTTGGGTGTGATAATGTGGATGTTACTGCGTGTTGTTCCTCATGCCACTTCTCTTACTTTTTCTTCACTTTTCTTTACTTCTTCCCTCTTCCTGCATGCCCATGGTGATTCCCCATTAGTGTGTGTGATGTACAATTTATCTAAGCTCTCCCTACCGCCACTTCTTCCTTCTCTTCCCGCACCCTCTTCTTCTTCGCTGCAAAATTTGTCCAGGAGCGACAACCCCCAATCTGTCCTTTTCCCCCTTACTGTCACCGTTTTTAAGTCTATTAAATCCGTTCCTTTCTGTTCGCCTCTACTAGTTGCTCCCCCTTGCGTTGATGTTGTAGCCACTTCCTCATCCTGATGCGCGTATGTTCTTACCCCATGCTCCAGTTTCCTTTCTCTGCTCTCCTCTTCCTTCTTTGCCACTATTTCGCCACCTATTTCCTCTCTCTTCTTTTTCAATTCTTCCATCACCTCACTACTTACCTTAGCTAATATCCTTTCTTCCTCTCTCCTCCTCTCCCAGTTCTCCTTTTCCCTTTGTAATATGCTTTCTATTACTTTTCCTTTCTTCATATTTCCTGGTGCTTTCATAGAGCATTTTCTTCTTCCATATTTCCATTTCCTTTTCCTTCTCTTCCTCCCTCCCCTTCATGTCGCGCTGTGCTACTCGGGAAACCCTTTCCGCTATTGCCTTCATCCTCTCCGCTTCCCTCTTCCTCTCTTCTGTACGCTCCTTCATCCTTTCTAGCTCATCCCTACTTCCCTTCCTCTCCATCCTCCTTCCTCGTGCCTCTTGCTCGAGCTGCTTAATCAGTGCACTCCGCTCATCCCTCAATTCAGCCAATCGTTCCTCCAACATCTCCTCCTCTTCCTGTGACAGCTCTCCTTCCCTTGTGTTACTCTCCTCACCCCCTATTCCAGTACTACCTTTGTCGTCTTTATTCATTCTCTTCACCACATCTATTTCTTCTCCTGTGAATGTCCCTCGCAGCTTTAAGAGCACCTGCGCTGCTATCCATTCGTCTTGTCCTATGTTTGAAATGTGCTCCTCGCTGTTCTTCCCTCCCTTTGTGCGCGTCTGCGTGCAACTCGAACCCACTGTGCTCGTCACCTCCTCCCCCCTCTGGTAGCTACCTGTTGCGGTATATGGTGGAGGGCTGTATGCGGGGTTTGAGTACCCCTCAGCTGCTGTCAGTTGTTGCCTTGCTGCTTCTCGTAACTCTCACACTGGATACAACCCACCTTCCTCCTTCTTCACTACCTTCGCTAGGGGCATGTCTTCTGTCCCTTCCTTCTTTACTTCTACTTCATGTGCATTACCAGACCTTTCATCTCCCTTCCTGTCTCTTTCTGCGCACTGTGTGTTACTGGTCGCCGTTTCTCCGTTCCCTTCTTCCTCCTTAATCTCCTTCCCCTCCTTTGTTTCTTCGCTCCCCTTCTCTTCTTCCCTCCCTTCCACAGTGAACATTCCGGTTGGTCCTGGCCAGGATCCCTGGAACATCCTCCACAATTTAAATACCTCCACGTGATGTGCCAACTTCTTCCCTTTGTACGTGTTGTGTATGTGTGTCAGCAGTGAGTGTTGGACTTACGGTTCAAAACTGCTGTTAGGCGGCCATGGTGTTGTCATTTTGTTGTCTGTTCCTTGTGTCCATTCTATGCTATATTTGATAAGTTTATCCCTGTGGGGTGACACCGTTTTGCAAATATGTTGGAGGGGGGTAATCAGAGTGTTACCCCACCCTCCAGATCCCGACCCATATGACATGGTTATACTGTGCTTTTAACTCCCCTCAGCACAACCATCGTTACCTGGCCCCGTAGATTGGGGACTTTCGACCGTCCGCTAAAAGTAAAACAGTTACAAGTATACAGTCCTTTTCCTCTGTTTGTTTTCTTCCTTTGATACTGTTGGTACGGTCCCCTGTGGCCGCGGCACACAAAGCCCCCTGCGGCTGCGTGCCCTGTGCGACGTGCTAGTACAGCCGCCCCACCTTTTCCACTCCCCTCTTTCTTCCACCTTATTCAGTGTGGCCGGCGTTCTCTGTGCACGGTCACTTCCCCCTTTTCACCCTTCCCGTATTTGGGGGTAGCCGGCGTTCTCTGTGCACGGTCTCCCCACCTCTGTTATGCCGCCCTTATCCTCTGCGTACTCCGCTACCACCCCTCAAACAACGCAATGTGGTCAAGGTGTCTCCTATGAAGGCCCTACGGGTGACGTCACCAACCTCTTCAACTATTACCAGTAAGATCTTTAGACATCAAGAGAGCGCGCAATATGTTTTAACTTCTTGTCCCCGTTAACCCCACAGCTGTCCTCTTGTTACGCCCGGAACAAGGTAACCAACAATACACTCTTATAATCGGACTGCGCATGCTGCGTCGCCTCGCGTGTTACACACCCCTCGCTGGGGGGGGTTTAACCAGCCAATTATCTTCCGTACTTGGTAACAATCTAGCTACCTCCTACAGGAAAATGTCATCTATCTATCGAGTTTCAACTGCTCGATCAATAGTGATCCTCGTCTACTCATTGATCAAAAACGCCAATTCATAGGAAAGCCTCACACCCCTCTCTACAGGTGCCCATGATCCGGACCAATCAGTGTCTACGAGCAACCGCACGTGGTGCCTTCTGGCTCCATCCACCCTGCTTCTGTGATGTGGTAGAGGACGGCCCTCGTGCCTGTCACGTTACCGCTCACTCGTCTTTCATACTTATTAATCAAATCTTTGCAACACACTGTAATAACACCTCCCACCACCCTTATTACAATTCCTCCCCCCTCCCTCACAATGTCACATTGCTCGTTGGGTGTGTCATACTCACCAAGTTCTCTTGATGCGGGGCCGCTCAACTGTGTGCACCCCTCCAAGCGACTCGCCACCTCCCCTCGTCTGGACCACGTCTGGACACTCGCCAACCGCAGGCGGGATACTTCTCAACCGGCTCCCGAGGGCCAATATCCAGATTGCACTGTCCGGTCTTCTCGCAGTTCTGCGATGGTCCTGTAGTCCTCAAAAGGGGGCAGTGGCAGAGGGGGCCGCGCCGCCGGGTCTCCTTGCAATGAGAGGCCTTGGAAAAAACTCAAAAGGGTAGACCTTAAAGAGATCTCAGCAGTGCCTCCAACTTGTCGGGGTAATTATCCCGGGGCCGGCAGAGCCGTCCGCGGACCTCCGGGCTGGGAGGCCCCAACTCCTCCCGTGTTCCCCAAAAGGAGTATGAGACACACACAAGGAGCAAGGTGGTTCTGCTGTTGATTATAACAACAGCAGGATGGATCTCGAATCGTACGCGTCCGTCCAGACTCTCACTCTTAGTGGGGCTCGCAGGCCCTTTTTACAGCAGTATGATGTGGTATCTGCGTCTCCTGGGAAAGTAAGCAAAAAACCTATTGCCACTCCGGATTGGTTCCCCGAGTGGTAGGGTTAGTATAGGGTACATATGGAGAAGGATGTTAGTGGTTAAGGATGAGTCAGGTGGTATACTTGGGATGTCCCTACTATTAGATACTTGAAAACTGCTACAAGGGGACCCCTGGTGATTGGCTAATACTACCAACGTCAGTGATGAGCCCCCCTGTGTTCTGATTGGTCCTCCCGCGAGCCCCCAAGCCTGGGACCATCGTCGTTCCCAGCTCGTGGTGTACCTGTCATTAGCAACAATGTGCAACTATGTGTTTGTGCAGGCAACGTACAGGTCTGCTCATAGGCTTGTGAGCGGGTCGTTCCCATCGCAGTAGGTGTCCGTCTTGCCGCTTTGTTGTTACAAGCTGTGTCCCAGACGTGAGACCCAGGCGATTTTCTGTCTCGTGGGTCTGGCAATTTGTCAGATCGGCTTGGTCACGTGTGGAAAGACCGTAGCTGGAGCAGAATCCTGCACATTAGATTTGTATTTCGTTTCTGTGGACTTGGCTTTTTTACAGGTGTAACCTTGGCGCTGGGCTGGTAGCATGCGAGTTTCAACATCGTGGCCTTGGGTGTGAGCGCTCGCTGGGGCTCGTTCTGCATGATCAGCACTTGTACTCTTGCTCTGAGAGGATTTTCATGGTGAGGCTCTTGCTTGCGGCCTACTTGGGCCTATTTCATGGGTGGCGATACATAATCCATTGTATGGAGATCGTGGGTTGACATGGCGTCACAAGCAGTGTTAGTTATACATGATGGTGTCGTCACAGGGCGAGTGGTGAGAGAAGCGTCAGCAAGCATATACACGAGCTCCTCAGGCGTCTTGTGTTTCTGCATTACTATAAAAAAAACCTATGTGAAAAATAACAATGATGCACGTCAGTGGGTGTGTCAGTCACCTACGTCATAACACTGAATATGTTCTTTGTGTAGGTTGGTGTGTGAGTGACCAGTGTGCATGGTAGCATGTGTGTTCTTGGCAGTTGGCTAGGTCGTTATGGCATCTCTAACGATGTGGATACTTGTAGCTGTTGTATTAGTCGAGCTCATCCATGCTGCAGGTGTCGGCTTGATCTACTTAAACCCAAAACACACACTAAAAAACACTGTTTCTCTTCATATCCAAGTTCTCTAGGCAAAGCTTTCAAATTTCTAAATGCATTAAGAAACACTGGAATATTTTGCACAATGATCTGATTCTCCTAAAATTATTCCCCACACCTCCTATGATGTGTTTTAAAAGGGGCAAGAACATCAGGGACACACTGGTTAAGGCAGAGAGGATACCTAAAGACAAACAACAGTTTTTTTCCACAGAAAATTGGGGACTTTCTCATATTTGGGATGCACACATTGTAGCAATGTCATTAAAGGGAATGAGACTATTCCACTTACATGTCATCGGGAGTAATATATATCATAAAATGCCCATGCGGAAAAGTATATGTCCGACCAACAAAAAGATCAGTCAAATTAAGGTTAACTGAGCACAAGTCCAATATAAGATGCAATAATCAACACTCACCAGTGGCTCATCATTTTAATTCACAAAAACATACAATTGCACAATTGAAGTTTCAGATTCTTGAAGTAGTAAAGCATCCCAAAAGAGGAGGTGACTTTCAATCTCTTCTACTGCAAAGGGAAGCTTATTGGATTGACATGATGGACTCTATACACCCAATGGGACTGAATGAAGATTTTTCCCTGAACAGTTACTCATAAATCTGTATCTCTGTTGAAATAGATGTTAAAGCTATTACTGCATCAATATGATTTTCCTTAGAATCTTGTGAACATTTTGATCCTATTGAATGTGGTTTCATTGTGATAGGCATGATTGAGGTGTATTTCTGACCAGTATGTATTTTTTTCACCATACTTATAAGAATATAGACTTTAGTTAGCAACATGTATTTAGTTGAATTCCCGACCTAACAACACTCTTTCTTTTTTTTTTCTTATACCTCTTCCATCAATACAATATGCATTTTGTTTAGGAATATGTAAATCCTTGTGAATAAATCCAGACACTTAGAATTGTTTTGCTTTAAATACATTAAGATGTTAACATTGAGACTGAATGTTTGTAGAAATGTCTTTGTTCTATGATTGTTTCCATGTTTAAATAAGTGTATCTAGTGCTCAGTATAATGGTTGACTGATTCCCTCTGGATATCCAGGATTGCACTGAATTTAATTTGGCCCGATTTATTGGTCTAATTTACATCCAAACACCCTGCTAGTTCTAGGCCCTCAGTATATATCCATTTCTTGTACACTTCCTAATTGTTTCCCAACATATAAAATTCTTTATTTATATAATATTCAATACATTCTTATACATATATTTTGACAGGTATCTTTATGGGTACTCAAATTTAGGAAGCCCAAGATCAGATTTACTTTAATGTATGCTACACACCATTATGAGCCACACCACGCAAGCTCTATTATTTTTCATTGAAATACCACACGTAGTGAGAGCTTGGTTCTTTCTATGTTGAATTTTTAATTATGAATTATTTTTAAATTCTCCTCTTTGGGCGTCCTAGACATATCTAATGTTATGCTATGGCATTTTCCATTTTAGAATCTACGCACGCTTAATACATTTTCTGTACTCCCAACATGGACGACCATGTGTCTCCATGTCAGTAGTCTTCTTTCTATTGCGAGTGTCTAAGTACTATATAGCAGCCTCCAAGATGGCGCAGCTCGTTTCCATGGCAACTTGCGCAGACACTGATAATCAACGCAGACCCTCTACGCCTCACTCACCTGAGCTAAAGGTACGCGCTTGTTCGAACGCTCCTCCCTCCGCTAGGGACTGTCTACAAACTACTAGGTCTTTACTTATACTATATGTTTTTACTATAGAATCTTGAGGCTGAATGAGCGCGTAATCACGCTAAATACACAGCTGCAGCCAGGATATCGGGAACAACGATATCTGCACCAATCTTGGCACACTCGCAAGCATAGCAATTGGTATATAGACATCTCTGTCTTTATATTCGACTTTTCGTCTTCCTCGCTCTAC
The DNA here is from genome assembly GCF_040938575.1 of Ambystoma mexicanum. Lineage (NCBI taxonomy): Eukaryota > Metazoa > Chordata > Amphibia > Caudata > Ambystomatidae > Ambystoma > Ambystoma mexicanum. Next base: position 335,033,783 of record NC_090927.1, read on the forward strand.
ACAGGGGCATACTTGGATTTATTCTTCTCTAGTTACCAATTGTGTTTATTACCCTATAGATTGAGTTGGTTTTCACCACTATATTTGGGGATTTTCTGTTTGAACACGTTGACATTGATCCATATATTAAAGAACACTCTCCAGCTGATCCAACTGGCGTACATCACTCTTTGTCAGATGTTCATTAGGTATGTCAAATCTTGGTGATAGGAATTAAGGTACCGTTTTTTCACATCTACACATTTTTGAATATACTTATCTTTCCAGGCTTGAGTTTGCTTTTGGAATAATCTTGTGACCATCCTTGGGATTATTGGACCAATTACTGGTTTCACCCACTTAACCGAGATACATTTCTCAATATTCCATCACGCACCGTACATGGTAATTATGTTTCTCTTTTTACTTCAGTTTCCGACTCAGATGAGTATTCTTCATTAACTCAGCCTGCAAACTTTGCCCTGATTTCATTCAGTGACGTCCTTAGGGATAATTCAGGGTACCATCAGTCAACCCACCCTTGCTAAGATCATTTGAGGGGGTTTCCCATCTCAAATTGTGATTGTAACAGACTCTTTTCTGTCTGTACAATAGAATTTCATCAATGTGTTTAAATTGAAAATTTAAAAGTTTCAAAATACTCCAAAATAGTGAAAACACTGGAATCCAATGAGGATATTGATGCTTTTTTCCAGGGGAGAGAGCTTATATATTTAGCTTGTGCATATATCATGTAAAATAATATGAATTAAGTGAAATATTTTGAGCATAATATTGTACACTGTTGTCTCTTTTCTCTAAAGAGTCCTTACTGGCATGCGTTGCTGAATAAAACAGACTCCATTTTTTTTCATTCCTTTATGTACACCATGATGTTATATTGTTTTCTTTTCGGTTCTGTAAACAAAAAAAACTATTTTTTCGTAAGATCTTGTTATTTATTTATCTATATTGAATTTGCACAATATATTATCATATTCTGTGACTAATTACAGTATTGCATTTTTATCCAAACAATTGAAAGTGTGCAGGGGACGGGAGGATTCCTAGGTAGAATCTTCTTTCTTTCATTAGTTTGACCCAGAATCACACCTCCCAAGCCCAGCTAGGGAATACCCTAATCAATTGCTTTATTCATTGTAACTACTTTGAAACACATTCTCACCAAATTCAGCGAGGAAACTTAGCTCATATGGGAAGTCTCTGATAAACCTGACTGTCTCTCCCTCATTCAGGTCTGCAACAGCCACTGCCCACTGGAACAGCCCCTCCTTCCTCCACTGGCATCGGCTGAAGTCTCCAAGTGATCAGTCCAGAACACAGATGGTGAGCATTCAGCACCCCATCACTTCTTTTTCTTCTCGCCACTTCTCCCTTATTTCATCCAACTTTGCTTTGAAAGCCTTTTTCCACTCCTCCTTCTCAGCCCTTTTAAGTCTACTACTCTGCAGTCCCCTTGACTCCTATATCCAATATGGATTCCTTACCTCTTTTCCCTGCATTCTTGCATTAATGTTGATGCCATGCATAATGTTTCTAAAAAAGTGCTGTGCATTTTTAGCACACACCCTAGTCAATTTCCAAGAGGCTAACATGAGCTCCTTCACAGTTACCTTTGCACAAGGTTCAGAAAAGTAGCCCGGGGTGGATATTTGACACATGTCCCTTCTAGTTTCCTGCACTCTAAACAATGGTCTGCTTTAGGCAGAATGATTCTGAAAATTCCTTGTACTCTAAGCCCCACGTCCCCGTCGCAAAACTGTTTTAATGTGTGCATTTTATTTCAAAACTAGCATAGTCTCTATCTGCTTCAGTATCTACACCCCCCCAGTTTGCACCCACAGTTTGCACCATTCTAAACACTGACCATTTTAGCATGTTAGGGTTAATTATTAGTATGATAGGCGATTAGTAGTGTTATGGTACACTATGCTATGGTATTCTATTAAATCAATTCAAGCTACACTATCCTCACACCTTTCTTTGGTTTGTATTAATTCTCATTAGCGTCACACATCAGTGCTGAGCCACACACACTGGCTACAGGCTACAATTTCATCATACACTTGGACAGTGGCATACCCATTCTACAAGAGTCTGAGTTGTCACTAAAACTCTTGGCCTGCCTAAAATGCTGCACCACTTGTTCTTATATTTCCCCCTTTTGTTTCCGTAAGGTACCACAATCTAAGGGCCTCTGCAGAAACAAAAGATCCTGGCTACACCTCCATCAATCCATGGAATCTTGGGCACATTTGTGAGAATAAGCCTTTACACCTACTGGCTCAATAATCATCAGTTATGGTTTGCAATGTCAATTATTCACAATTTTTCACATCATTAAACAGGTAATAATGTTTTTTTGCATGTGTTTTGCACATGATTTGAATTTTCTTTGAGTCCTACTGCTAAAATAAAATATTTAAAATATGTAATATTTGTCCATATAGTCAATACATGTTCAGAGGAATAGATGGCTCAATAAGTCCAGATCTAGAAATAAATTGAAATCAATGTCCCTAAATTGAAAGAATTGGCTTACACCCATAAATATATTCAGGTCGAATGTTCAGGAGTCAAGAGTAGATAAAAATTGAGATAATGGTTCAATTCAATTATAGGCTACAGTTTTCAGCACACACTTGGAAGTGAGCTTTGTTAATTTTGAATTTTAACAACATTCACCCCGTAGTGTTCTGCCAAATGGGGAATTAATTAAATTAATATGTTGAGTTATATAGGTTAAGGAAATACACAGTTGTGCCCCCCCCACCCACTACAAAGGGAAAGGATTCAGGGCAAGCAGACACCCACCACCTTTTGGTTTTCCAGATCTTAGTTCTACTTACATAGCAAGCCTCTGTTTAAGGTTTCAGGAAAGCCAGCTGCATCTCAGGACACTCTGGAAAGATAGCACAGGGGTCTGGTCACTCCACTATCAAATATGGCCTCCCGCTCTCCACCACAGGACCCAGTCAGCTTTGAGGCCTTCCCAGAAATTGACAGCTCCACCCAGATGCACTCTCAGCAATCTCCTCTGGAGTCTCCCTAAAGCAGTCAGATGGTAAGTTTCAGCAGCCTTCCTGTCTTTCTCTTCTCTCTGTCCTCCTGTATTTATCTTTTTTCTGTCTCCAAGGTTTTTGTGCATCCCCAGTCCTAATGCAGTCCCCCTTATATAGCAGAAATAACATCACCCATTTTACAATCTTGGGGAAGTACCCTGCAATAATCCCTGCCACTAGGATTGGAAGGTTACTCCTCTGTTTCCTCTCAACCCCTCGTCCAAGTCAGAATTGGTTTAGAGGTTTAGAACACTATATGGCAGTTCACATTTGTAATCACCCTTTTGTTCTCCTTTTAACTTTTTGGAAAAGACGAGTTCTGTATCACAATTTCATAATTTTACTAGCAACTGCCATAACAAACATATTTTCTGTTTTAGCGGATCATGGAGAATTATATAAGCCTACCGGCAAATTTGTATGATGTAGCATGGCCATGTGGCACATTTCTACTGTTTCCATAACAAGTACAACAGTTATGAATATGTAAGTTATTAAGCATATCCCTAATTTAATTTGACTGTGCTCACCAACTCTCACTTTTTGAACATGTTCAGATCAGCCAGAAACCTAGTCTAACTGGCCATTACATATCACAGGTAGATTAATTTTATATCCCCAAAATCACCTGGAAATTACATAGACATGGTACAAAAATGAAATCAATCCACAGTATGGTTGCTGGGAAAAAGGCCTAAATTATAATAGTTCTTTTAAATTAATTGTGAATGTTCATGTTCAGCAAATGGGAGGTCTGCTTCATCCAGCACAGCCATCCGTCTCCCTGTGCCAGCCTGTGACTAGTGTTTCTTTCTTAGTCTCTTTGGAGTTGGTAGTTTGCTCTTTGAAGTGGGTTCCCCCATTTTCACACATATTAGTCGTGCTTCAGCCAAGGGTGAATTTCCTTGATGCCCCAGCTGTCCTAGCCTGCAGGTCTGGGGAACATTGAATTTTGATGGCTCTAGGAGCACATTTTTACTGTAGGGCTCATTAGATGGGAGATGTGACATCACGGCTGGAAGTGGGAGATTTCCTTTTTGAAGTTTTAACCACAGCCAGAAACAGATTTTCCATGAAGACAAAGTGGTTCTTCAAATGTCACTGGAGTTTTGTAAGTGAAACATAATATACATTGCTTTTGTCAACCCACACATCATGTTTGTTTTCCTGACATTTATCTGAGAGCAGGGATTTGTATTCCCATTTTTGCTTCATAAAAGCCATTTTTATTTGCACACACATGTGCAGGCTGTGTTTAAAAATCCTGTTTTTGAATTCCAAGATGGCCGCCGTCTAGGGTACACGCGCTCCTCCGAGCTCCGTCTGAGCGGGAGATCTAACGGTGCAGCCCTGAGAAGCCCCAAGCGTGTCCTTTCACAGCTGACACACTCGCAAGGAGTGTGACTCCCACCAGGACCAACCTCGACTGAAATTGGACGAGGTACAGGCAGCCAAAAACACACAATGAAAGACGCGGTGGAACCCTGCTGCTGGAGGAGGAGGAGCCCATGGGGAGTCTATCTGGGGCCCACCGGAGGTCCCGGGAGTGAGGTGAGGTGAGGTGCCCCCCCCCTTTGCGGGCTTCCTGGAAGCCACCCACTGTACAAGTGAAGCACTGCGGGGGTGCCTGGGTTCAGACCGCTTCGGTCCTGGAGGACACTAGAGGCTGGGGACGGGGCAGAGGCAGGAAGTGCAGGCCGGTGCCGGGCATCCAGGGCCTGATTGCCGGCATCCTGGAACCGTCCTGATCAGCAAGTGGGAAGTTGGGAAGCAGCCCGTGAAGTAAGGCGCAGGCGGGCTCCCGTGGGTGAAAGAGGCCAGCACAGCAACACGACACAGCCAGGGCAGAACGAGACCAGGCTGGAGGTGAAGCAGGCGGAAGACCCGGAAGAACAGTAAGTGCGTGCATCAGCAGCCGTGCAGGCCCCAGAGGTGGCAGCCATATGGTGGGTCGGAGGGGAGGGCCTGAGCTGTGCGAGTAGTCAGGCTCCCCTTAGGAAGCAACCCGGAGGTGACTCTGCTAGGAGTTGGAGCAGGGCCCCCCACGAGTCAAGAATATCTGATCAAAGTCATTTTGGGAATCAACCCTTTTGATAATTAATTGACTATTTTCAGTTTTCAATTGTTTTATTTCTGATTGGAATGCAACAAAGTCTGTCAAAAAGACTCTATTAAGAGCAGACTGGTCATTTAGCTTGAGTTGCAGTGTGCTCAGAGTTTCTACACACTCTTTTTGTGCATTTGTCAGTGCAAAAAACAGTGTTTCACGCTCTGCAATCCCTTGCTTCAGTGATTTTAACTCAGCTTTGATGTGTTGAACATGATCCTGGGCCTGTGACAGGTCTCCAGCCTGATTCATCCTACTAGCCTCACTATTTTGCCAACGTTCCTCTACTAAAAGCAAATGAAAATATAACTGAGCAGTTAGCTGAACCATTTGTATTTGTTCATCATGAGCAGTTGTGGTCACATAAAATAGCTGAAGTACTTTGTGCAATATTCCGGCTTCCAACCAAATATCGTTGCTTTTTGAGGTAACCTCCCGCACAATTCTGGTTTGCCAGTTTTCTGCATCATCCTCAACCCATACTCCTTTGAGAAATAATTTAGTTAGGAGATGCTCCCTTGCTTCCCCAATTTGTACAGTAGTCATTTTCACAATTGGCTTTTTGCACTTTAATAAAACTTTCTTTATGCATGGGCAAACTCACCCTGTTCCTGCTTAACTTCCTCACTCAAATAAATTTGTACACACTCTTAATGTTGTACCTATACACCTCCCTTGAACTCAGGAGTTAAGTCCTAGTGGTACTTTAACAAAACAAAGATGACTTTCCCTCCACCTTAATGCAATTACATCAAAGTGAATAGACTGTCACATGTACTTGTCATGGGTCAAGAATATGAAGCTAAATCCCGGCCACGAGCCCCCATTTGTAACAGTTTTTTGAGAAGCCCCCCTCAACACAGGGAGTCCCTTCCCTCCCCACTCAAGTGGTTATTTAACAAACTGTTTAACAGATTCTTTTTTAGCCCTATCTCAGACACATATCATTCCCCTTGGATCCCTCTGCCCTTAGCTAACAATGAGCCAAGAACCAGGCCTGTGCACAGGAAATATATTGGTATTTACTTAAATGAACAGTAATAGAAATTAGCACAACAATATCGAAAACACCACTTTATCCGTGGCACAACATAATCAACTTGGCTCCGCTTAAATACATCACACAAGTAACTTAAAAAGAACACAGACACAATTGTTCCCTTTCTGTAAATCTCACCTCACAAAATAATTACACTAATCAATAATATCATTTTACCCCAAACTTATGGATTAAAACAAACACAGGGTGATGTATCGCTTTATTTTTCAGACACCCCACCCCCTTGCTTCGTTGTATGTTGGGAAGTCAGACAGAAAAATGTGAATGCTTTGGGTAATATCGGATATCAGAACCCCCTTAATGAAAGGCCTGGGTTCGGGGACCTGGATAAAAAGGTTGGACTGATTTAAGAACAAAGACACCCTTCTTCCTGATAGAAGTCTGGGTCAGCTGGATAACAAGATTACCCAATTCAATTTTAGGCTATACTTTTCAGCACATACTGGGAAGAGAGCTTTGTTAATTTCAAATTTTAACAAATTTCACCTGTAGTGTTCTGCCAAATGGGGAATGAATTAAATTAATATTTTTGGTTATGTAGGCTAAGGATCTACACAGTTGTTCCCCCTACCCACTATAAAGGAAAAGAATTCAGGGCAAGCAGACACCCCCCAAATGTTGGTTTTCCCGAGCTTGGTTCTACTTACATTGTAAGGTTTCAGGAAAGCCAGCTGCAGCTCAGGACACTCTGGAAAGATAGGGCAGGGGTTTGGTCTCTCAACTCTCAAAGATGCTCTCCAGTTCTCCACCACAGGACCTAGTCAGCTTTGAAGCCTTCCTGGAAATGGACAGCTCCACTGAGATACACTCTCAGCAATGCCCTCTGGTGTCTCATTACAGCTGTCAGATGGTAAGTTTCAGCAGCCTTATTTTCTATCTCTTCTCTTTGTCCTCCTGTCTTTCTCCCTTTTCTCCTTTTTCTGCCTCTCAGGGTTTTGTGTGTCCCCAGTCCTAATGCAGTCCCGCTTATATAGCAGAAATTACATCACCAATTTTACAATCTTGGGGAACTACCCTGCAAGAATCCCTGCCACTAGTATTGGACAGTTACTTATCTCTCTCCTCCCAACCCCGCCTCCAAGTCAGGATTGGTTTAGAGGTTTGGAGCACCATATGGCAATTCTCATTTGTTATCGCCCTTTGGTTCTCCTTTTCACTTTTTGGCAAAAACTACATATGTATCACAACTTCATAATTTTACTAGCAACTGCCATAACAAACATATTTTCTGTTTTAGCTCATCATGGACAATGATATAATGATGTAACATGGCCATGTGGCACATTTCTGCGTTTTCCATAAAAAGTACCACAGTTAAGACTGTGTAAGTTATTAAGCATATCCCTAATTGTATTTTTCACCGTTCACCAACTCTCACATTTGGACCATGTTCAGATCAACTAGAAACCTCATCTAACTAGCCATTGCATTTCCCAGATTCATAGGTAGATGAATATTGTATCCCCAAAATCACCTGGAAATTACATAAAAAGTTGAACACAAATGAAATCAATCCACAGTGTGGTTGCTGCGAGAAAGGCCAAAATTACAATAGTCCTTTTAAATTAATTGTGAATGTTCATGTTCAGCAAATGGGAGGTCTGCTTTATCGAGCACAGCCATCTGTCTCCCTGGGCCAGCCTGTGACCAGGTTTTATTTAATGAGTCTCTTTGAAGTTAGTAGTTTGCTCTTTAAAGTGGGTGTCCCCATTTCCACACATACTAGTCTTGCTTCAGGCAATGGTGAATTTCCTTGGTGCCCCAGCTTTCCTAGCCTGCAGGTCTGGGGACATTTTGACACCTCTAGCAGCACATTTTTACAGTGTGGATCATTAGATGGGAGATTTCCTCTGTGAAGATTTGACCACAGCCAGAACCAGGTTTTCCATTAAGACAAAGTGGCTCTTCAAATGTCACTGGAGTTTTCTAGGTGAAACATAATATACATTGCTTTTGTCAACCCACAAATCATGTTTGTTTTCCTGACATTTTTCTCGAGCAGTGATATTTTTTCCCATTTTGTTTTTTTTTAAAGCTGTTTTTATTTGCACACACATCTGAAGGCCGTTTATGCTTTCAGTCTCCATTCAACCTGGCACTCACACCACGAGGAAGTCATAGAAAATGGCGGTGTTCGCTTCTGTGTACATGTTGCCTAGCAACGTGTGTTGTCACGGATAGGCTGATTTACTGCTCCGTGCCTACTTCCGTGATCCGCAGGCACGGAAGGTGAGAGCCGGTCCTCCTTCAAAGGTCCACTACTAAGGGCCCATCCTGTCTTTGCCTGTCCGCCTGCAGCTTCCGTGAAGGGCACAAGCCCCCTGATGTACCAGTGACCTGATCCAGGAGAAGCAGGATCGTCGCGCACCTCCCCGCACCCTCTCATGTTTTGTGGGTAAGCTTTGTCATCTCCCATACCAGGCATCCAAAGCTTCCACCTTCTACATGCATGGCCGCATGCCCAACTATAACATCCTGCAGTTCCCCAGTCACCATTCAACCCGGCACGCACACCGAGAGGAAGCCATATAAAATGACGGTGTTCGCTTCTGTGTACATGTTGTCTAGCAATGTGTGTCATCGCTGATAGGCTGATTTACTGCTCCGTGCCTACTTCTGTGTTCCGCAGGCACCAGAAGGTGAGATCCGGTCCTCCTACAAAGGTCCACTACTAAGGGCCCATCCTGTCTTTGCCTGTCCGCCTGCAGCTACCGCGAAGGGCACAAGCCCCCTGCTGTACCAGTGACCTGATCCAGGAGAAGCAGGATCGCCGCGCACCTCCCCGCACCCTCTCATGTTTTGTGGGTAAGCTTTGTCCTCTCCCATATCAAGCATCCAAAGCTACCACCCTCTACATGCATAGCCGCATGCCCAACTATATTGTCCTGCAGTGCCCCAGTCACCATTCAACCCGGCACGTACACTGCGAGGAAGCCATATAAAATGACGGTGTTCGCTTCTGTGTACATGTTGTCTAGCAACGTGTGTCATCGCTGATAGGATGATTTACTGCTCCGTGCCTACTTCCGTGACCCACAGGCACCGGAAGGCGAGAGCCGGTCCACCTACGAAGGGCCACTACTAAGGGCTATTCCTGTCTTTGCCTGTCTTGCCCCATTGAAGCCGTGATGCACGACCCCCTGTCCGTCACAACTACAGTCTCTCTTCCGCCCTTATGACTTGCGGTAAGCAATACTAACACTCGAACGAGATTCACCATACTACTCTTTGAAAATCACTTCTGAACTCTGTCATCTTCCTTATCATCAAGACTGTGCCTGACAGTGAACTCAACTTTTACGTGATCCGCTAAACCTGTTCTCTACCTACATCACTGGACATACCTTCATGTAACCCTATTGCTCCAATGCGCACTGCCATGCCCACTGCGGATTGCTACTATTTTATTTGTATCGTAGATCCTTACTCTCTATAGCAGTAGTGTAAAATGTATTACTATTTATAATTCACTGAACTGTTCAAATATCCTTAGACGCTCTAGAAGAAAGCTTGCATCACCTGGCCCAGACGCTACCGCATAACGACCAAAACTACATATTTTAAGTAGCTCTAGATCTCCAACCGCCAACATATACCACCTCCTGGCCCCCCAGCCTAACCAAGCCGATTTACGGCCATTTGTGCTACCTAGTGCACCTAGTCCTCCTTCATCTGCATAGCCCTCACCACTATCTGCTAATATTGCTCTTAGCATTAAGCCCCATGCCACCGACTAGTATTGCCCATCTTGCCTAATAGCTTGGCCTCGTGTGCAGCCATCGTACTGCCCAGTGACATGACCCGCCCTGCTAGCCATTTCATTGTCTAGTGTTGCCCAGTAACATGACCTGTTCTGCTAGCCAATGTATTGCCTAGTGTTGCCCAGTAACACTACCTATTCTGCTAGCCATTGTATTGCCTAGTGTTGTCCAGTAACATTACCTGTTCTGCTAGCCATTGTATTGCCTAGTGTTACCCAGTAACATTACTTGTTCTGCTAGCCATTGTATTTCTTAGTGTTGCCCAGTAGCATTATCTGTTCTGCCAGCCATTGTATTGCCTAGTGTTGCCCAGTAACATTACCTGTTCTGCTAGCTATTTTATTTCCTAGTGTTGCCTAGTAACATTACCTGTTCTGCTAGCCATTGTATTGCCTTGTGTTGCTTAGTAACATTGCCTATTCTGCTAGCCACTGTATTACATAGGGCTGCCTGTTGACAGTACCCACTCAGCTAGCCATTGTGTTGCCTAATATAGTCACCTACTGGGCTAGGTGCTTAGCACCTCACACTCTAGATTTGTACGGCTACCTACGAATCTAATAATACCATGCTCAGCACTATCCCGAATGGCCACTCTACGTAGAACAACACTCACGATGGCCCATTTTCTATCACTATTCCATACCATAACTCCTACCAATTTCCCACCATCCACCCAGATCAAGTTCCCACCTGCCGGTTTGAACATCCCTCCCTCCATTATTGGCCCCCCCTGTCCATTCACGCCCATGGAATGGATCCATCACTTTGCCTCCCCACCTATGCCATTGGTCCCTTGTACACTTACCATGAGGAATGCAAGACTAGGGCCACGCTTCCCTCACAAGAAATAAAAAGAAATAGCCTAGTCACCCCTCAGTTCACTACCAGGCCCATCGCTGCACAGTTACCCACCAACTCATCTGTGCCCCCTTTCCTCTCAGAGAACAAAATGCCAGATACCACCTCCTCCGTACGACCACAACTGAATCCACCAGACACACCAGTCACACCAGATATTAAAGGAGCCCTCATCAACACTCGATCACTAGTAGCCCACTCCCTTGACATTGCCGACTTCATCACCTCTAATCAATTAGACATTGTGGCCATATCAGAAACGTGGTTAATCCCAGCTGCAGGACCTTCTCTAGTGTTAGCCCTCCCTGTCAATTATACTATCATCAGAGCAGAGAGCCACTGGTAAAGGGGGCATCGTCGTCTTTATAGCCAAAACCCATTTCAGCCTCATAGAGTTCTCTACCACTCCCCTACCGTCAGCTGAGCTCCTCTCAGTTAAACTGCCACTCACCCCTACTCGCACCCTACTTATGCATCTCATCTGTCAGCCTCCTGGCCCTATCTTCTCCTTTGAGGAAGACATCTCACTCCTATTGACACAAAATACTAAACCTGGCTCCCAGATCATCCTGCTACGAGATGTAAACTTAGGCCTTCATGACCCCAAAGATATGAATAGTTACTCCCCCTACCTTGTCCAGGAACAAATGTAACTTAACCTTTGATCACTTACGGCCCCTACTACAGCCCCTTGCCAACTTACCCCCCTCTGTTGATAAGGACCCTGTCTGTCTAGTCGGAATGTATAATAACACCATGGAATGAGCAATAAACACGATCTCTCCCTAAAACTCCAAAATGCCAAACCTAAAACCCATCTAAACAAATGGTTTACAGCTGCGACAACCTACAAAACAGCCATTCTCAGCAATTCAGAATTCAGAACGCTAAGTCAAGCACAAAGAAACTCTTCACTATACCTAGGGAACTTGAGTCGCCTGCACCCCAGCAAAAACTTGCTTGAAAGACGCTGCCTGGTGCAAACATTCAGAAGCCCCTCTCAGACAAAATAGCATTATTACAAGCTAAAATTGAAACAAAAAAAATGTGTTGCCTAGTTCTATTAACGCTAAAACTTCCATCCATCAACGTCCATTGTGCACCCCCTTCCACTTCTCTCCAGTCTCCATCAAAGAAGTAGAAAACATTATCCTAGGGATCAAACCCTCTAATTGCCAGGGAGATATATTCCCAGCCCCGGTCATCAAGGATGGAGCAAGAGAATTAGCACCGTTCATAACAGCCTTGATAAACTCCTTCAAAAACTGTTCATTCCCTGACAAGCTTAAAGAAGCTTGGGTCATGCAGCTTCTGAAAAAAACAAACCTAGACCCCAACATTCTCATCAATTACAGGCCTATAACACGTTACCTTTTCTCTTAAAAATTCTAGATCGCGCTGCATATCTCCAAATACAAAAACACCTGGAAGATAATGATCTATTAGGCCTTCGACAGTCCGGCTTCAGACCAAGACACAGTACTGAGACTCCTCTCTTAGACCTAAAAATCCAAATGGATGAAACCAAAGACAAAAGCATATTGGCCATCCTCCTTCTATTAGATCTTTCAGCAACATTCAATCTTGTCGACCATAAAATCCTGACTAAACATCTAACATCAGCTGTAGCCTTCTCACCGAAAGCCACTAGCAGGATTCAATCCTTCCTTTCAAATAGAACCACTAGTGTTTTTGCGACCTCTGTGTTCACGCCCCCAGTTCCAATCCACTGCGGAGTGTACTCCAAAAACTAGAAATACTTCCAGAACCAAGTTATGCAATGTCACTAAGTAACCAGCCTGTTGAGGTTACTCACATTGTGATAATGGGGCATGACTCTGACCCAGAGTAAGCCTACGGATTCAGGGTCCGTGCATTATGAATTGTCAATCTCCAGAAATCAGTGTGTGAAGATTATAAAATGGTATAATATGGTGATTCAGAATTCAAGCCTGGTGTCAGGACCTTTCAAGCTATTCCGTTTAAATGGGGCTTTATCTTTGTGCCCTGCCCCCTTCAAATTTGACATGAAAGCTTAATAGTTAATAGTGGTCATTTGGGGGTAAAAGCTTCCTGCTGGCTGCTTTTCTTTCTTTTGTTATGCAGAGGCCATTAAACCTGTACTGTGACATTCTGTAGTTTTAACATCCTCTCTCTTGCTACATATAGCACAAGATGAGATTACAGGGTGGAGGGGAAGGTATGCACATATGCCCTAAAGAAACATTATTCCTCCCAAATTGCAGGCTGGCACTCTTTAATTGTGCACTGTTGGTCAAAGATAGACCTTTCGAAAAAAAACTGTTCAATAATCACAGACATGTTTCACCCTTCCTTTAGCTCTTTGGAGTGGAGTATCTAATATGCTGGGAAATTAATAAAGTTCAACAGTGGAACTCATCAAGCTGTTGATTTCTTTTTTTATTATTTTATTTTATTTGTGTTTGGTTAATAAAACCTTTACAAAACATCATACTTTCATTATTAAGTCCATTATCTATTTACAATATTAAAACGAATCATTTACTTTTCAACACATAAAAAAGCCGAGAATGATCATATCTGTAGTATATAAAACTGTTAACATATAAAATGCATCTTTTTCAGCATAGGCCATCTTTAGGCATACAGGGCCAGCTCGTTTTCGATAATCCTTAAGAGATGGCCTAATGGAAATATTATCAGATAGTAATTGCAATTCATCAACCCTTTCCACATGTTTTCTTTTGAGTCAGCAAGATCAGAAGTTGCAAATTTCATTAGAAGCATAGAGTGTGCTGACTTAAAGTGTTGACATTCCAAGATCAAATGTTTTAATGTCTCCAAAGGCTCCTGACAATCAGGAAATGGGCATTTCATACATTGCATTTCATGTGAGATGTTAGACCAATCACTGCATCGCTCTTTTGTATGGTACTGGTTCAATTTAAATCACATATAATATGCTCTTATGGTCACACTTGGAAAAATACAGATGTACTTGCTACATGGGACACGCTTATGGATGAATTTGGCATATTCAGTACATGTTGAATATTGCTGTATTTGATCAATAGTATGTATCCAGTCTTTCTCAAACAATTTTTTTGAACATATGCCGGTCTGAGGTAGAGATCCTCCTGAGAAACCAGTAGACTATCCAGTACATTCTCCATACGTTTTTTATACTGATTGATCGAAGGGACTGTTTGAGCCTTAAGCAATATGTGCAAATCAACATATAGGCTGTGCCTCAGCGGATTTAACATTTTCGCATAGTTGCATAAGGCACGCCATAGTACCCTACATGACAATGGCCCTCATTACGACCCGGGTGGTAAGTGAAAAACGATGCCGGTAAAGGATTACCGGCATCGCTTACCGCTCCGCATGATTAGGAAATGACAACCCGCTATTAGCTGCACCATACTTTACGGTGCCGCAAATAGCGACATGAGCGCGGGCATGAGATCGCTCATGCCGGAAATAGCGCCATGGCGCAAACAGGGGAACATCACAACTCATGCGGACATGCAATTAACGCCCTAGTGAAGGCCGTAAAGTACCTTACCGCCATGGTGCAAATACCAGTATCGTGGAACACCCGTAAACGGCCATGTGCAGTGTTCCCAACTGCCATAGGTGCACAAAATCAGCACAGGTGGAGGCAATACAGACTGGGCAAGCACAAAAGGAGCACACCCCACCCCTTCCCACACCCAGTCACACTCCACAATGATTCCAATACTACTAGCAATGCTGGGGCTGGAGGACCTGATTGCAGTGGAAGTTCTAAAACAATAACAACAACAACAGGCAGCACAGAGGAGAGGCAGGAGGAGAAGGAGGGCAAGGCAGGGCCAGCATGCCCCACCAGTGCAGCCAGTGGCACCATGCAGACAGCCCCCAATCCCATGCATCAGAGCCAGTCCATTCAACCTAACCGCTGAGCAGATCCACACCCTGGACCGTCTGGACCGGGACACCATCACCACCATTGTGGACATGATACATGACAACATTGTCAGCCTGATTGAAACACGCACTGCCATCCCACCCCTACTGAAGGTAGTGTCTGTGCTCCACTTCCTGGCCACAGGCACCTACCAGCACAGAGTGGGGCACATGCATGGCATTTCACAACCATTATTCTCACGTACACTGAACCAAGTGCTTGAAGCCCTCCTCAAGCACACAGACGACCACATTTCCTTACCACGGTCTGCCCAGGAGATCTCAAACACCAAAGTAGGTTTCCATTCACTGGCTGGCATCCCTGGTTGCATTGGCGCCATTGACTGCACCCATGTGGAATTGGTGGTCCCACATGCCATGGAGCAAGCGTACCGCAACCATAAGCTATACCACTCAATCAACGTGCAAATGGTATGTGACTCGAACAGGATCATCACACATTGTTGTGCGGATTCCCCGGATCAACCCATGATTCAATGGTCCTGTGGAACTCCACGATACCACGCTACATGGAGCGACATGCAGGGCAGAGATCCTGGCTTCTCGGTGAGTCGCATGTTATGCCCATGGAAAAGTGATGTGGGTAGGTGATTGAGGTATAGGTGCAAACTTCACCTGGCTGAGATGGGTGGGAGGGAGAGAGGCATACTTCACCTGGCTGAGATGGGGGGGGGGGAGAGATGCATACTTCACCTGGCTGAGATGGTGGGGGAGAGATGCATACTTCACCTGGCTGCGAGTGTCAGAGGGAATGGAGCATGCTCATACCCCAAAGCAGCCCAGACTGGACATGACGCCTGACCACATAATGCAAGATGTAAGCAGCCCTACCATGTAAATGAAGCAGTGTCACAACCATTCCACAGCCATCTGCATGTGCACTGTACCAAATCAGACCAAATCCCCCTCAACACAATGCAGGTACAAGCAATGACTATAGCCAATACACAGCACCAAACACCATCAACTGAAAGGGCAGTCCCCCATTACTGCATACAAAGGAGTCACATGAGGGTCAAATACATCAAAACACCACTACACTGACACAGAGGCCCAACTGAATTGCATGACACCATTTGTTGTGCGTAGTGAGATCATCATGAGGCTGACATCAACGGTGCCAGGATGAAAGCATACAAATTACTGAATATCTGCCAGATCACAGAAACAACCGCCGTGGACTAACACAGTGCATGAGCACACACAAGGAACTGGACCCCCCTGCGCCCACTAGTTGATGGCATGCACACCAGTCCATAAGAGGAATACACACATAGCAGTCACATTGTGTGTCTCCATTCATGCATGGAAATTGGGTTGAATTGAAGAAATAAATGCATGCCATGGTGTCACTTAATGAGGTCCCATATGATGTGATGACTTACACATACATTATTGCCCACATGCAGGTGATGCAGGCTATCCCTTGAAGAGGTGGCTACTTACCCCAGTCCGGAACCCACAGAACCGGCACGAGGAGGACTATAATCGTGCCCATACAGGAACTCGTGTGGTGATTGAGCAGACATTTGGCCTCTTGAAGGTTTTGCTGCCTCAGCAGGTCTGGTGGGGCACTCCTGTACCGCCGTGAGAAGGTGGCAAAGATCGTCATGGCATGTGTCATGCTACACATTATGTGCATCAGACGGAATGTGCGTCCGCCTCCTGACGCTGAACTGCAACCACCTGACGAAGAGGATGAGGAGGGTGGGGATGGGTCAGCACGCACCTCAGGGATGCACAGGAGGGACGTGACATGCGTCAGACTCTGATCAACCAATGTTTCTAGCACACATGGACGGGGGTGTTACATGGAGATGGCACTCGGGGCACTGGGTGTGTCAGGGACATGGACACTATAGACTGTTAACCAATAAAGCACACGTACGCAATAAGCAATGTCCACACGTGAATTATGAGTAATCAAAATGTGTATTGAAGAAGCATAACTAAGTGAACAAGTCCTCCACCCCACACACCCTCTCCCCTGTCCCCCCTCAACTCCCCCACACACCCTCTCCCCCTCAACTCTGCCACACACCCTCGCCCCACTCCCCTCTCAACTCCCCCACACACCCTCTCCCCTCTCCCCCCTCAACTCCCCAACACACCCTCTCCCCCCTCAACTCCCCAAAACATGGTGTGCAGTACTGTGAACCAGTGGACCACATGGCACCAGTATGCAAGGCTGTGCCTACTGGCATCCCCCTCTTCCAGCACCAGATGCCCCCCTGTCTGATCGGCGCAGGTTCCTGCCAGACCTGTGCACGGGGCCGGTCCTGGTGGAACTAGCAGCTGAAGATGTACGTGGTTGCTCGGATAACTGTGGTGGACGCATGTCCCGCATTGCTGCCACCATCTCAGACAGTACATGCCGCACTGTGGCCAGTTCTGCACATATATCCTTTGAGGATGACTCTATTGCTGACTTCAGGGATGCAGCACATTCCCGGATGTCGTCCCTTACACTCCCACATTCAGTAATGTGCTGCGTCAAGAGGCCAGTGAGCTGCTGCTGGCACCTTACAATGTCCTGGATCCCCTCTTGGGTGTTTGGGGCTGGGGTGGATGTTTGAGGGGTTCCCGAAATACTGTGTTCGTCGGGCACAGTTGGGGTGGGGCTGGGAGTTGCTGGCCATGAGTTATCCGGAGACAGACCGTAGATGCTGTGTCGGGCAGGCTTCATGGGGACGGGAGTGGGGAATGCAGGGGGCCAGTCGGGGGAGTTGCAACATGCAGCACATCCCCTTCCTTATCATCAGAGATTGCTGCAGTGGCAGCTGTTTCACCAACTGTGCTGCTTGCAGCCGATGCAGTCCCTTCTGCCGCCGACACTTGGGTGATGGTGGCTGTTGTAGGTGCCATAGTGGGGAACGTAGAGCACATTGGTGCTGTGGCCTGTGGTGTGGTCTTGGCCTTCCGATGTCCTGCCGGTTGGCCTATGCCCCTTGAAGTGGAGGAGCGGTGTTGTCCCTCCTCGGCCCTGGCCTTCTTACGTGGTGTGGCACCGGTGTCCTCATCAGCGCTGTCAGATTGTGTGCTTGTGGGGGACCAAAGGAGGGAGAGGGTTAGTGATGGGTCTACGGGCATTGAGCATGCATTGGGGTGGTTGCATTGATAGGGATTGGTAGATGAGTCACATTGGGGGGAGTGACATACAGATTGCCTCACTCTTGGGTGGGTGATGCATGGAGGCATTTGGGTTGCAACACAAATGGGGTGCATCATGCATGTGGACAAGGTGATGCTCTGCACTGCCTGTAGGCAGTCTTGTGCTTATGTGTCTGATGGACCCTGATATACATCATTGCACTGTCAGTTCAGGTGGACATCATCGTGGTGGTATTGGCATTGTATTATTAGAGACACCTACCTGCATCGGCTGATGACGGGGCTCCTCTCTCCATGTCCCTGACTCCCTCTATTGACTCGGTGCCTATGGTGGAGGCACATATCTGTTCCCACGGTTGGAGTTTTATGGGCGACTCTGCACGTCCACCTGTCGCCTTCCCAAGGTTTCGGTTGGCCGACAGTATACTTTGCACACGTAGACGTAGGTCGTCCCATCGCTTGCGGCATTGTTTTGGTGTGCGGGGTGTGGTGGCGACAGCACTGACAATCTGGGCTACCAATGACCAAATCTGCTTTTTACGCTGCAGCGCTGGTCGGGACATGTCATTTGCAAACACCACGTCTGCATGCTCCTGCAGTGTCTCTGCCAACATGGTGAGCTCCTCTCTGGAGAAGCGCTCCTGGCGCAGCCGATCTCCAGTTTTTTTGACAGCTTTTGGCATCCTAAATTCAAACAGGTGGTGGTTGAGGTGTGTGGGAGTTCTGGGAGTCAGGTGGCTCCTGGTTGTGGTGGATGGCAATGGATTGTGTTTTTAAAGATGGCCGCCATGCTCTTTCCCGTTCCTGTGCGATGACAAGCGGTTACCGCTATTTGAGGTGACCACTATTAGTGGTGACCGCTAATGCCGATGGCTAGGATGCCAGAGGTGCTATTTGCACTGCAGACGATGCCGGAAAGGGGGATTTTTCTGACTTTTTCGGCATGGCAGTGAGTTAATTACCGGCATGGCACAAAGCTTGTGCTCGCGAACTCGTAATGGGCTGCTTTTAGCGGTCTATTGCCAGCACAGACACGGTAATTGCGCCATGCCGGTAATGACCGGTACTTACCGCCAGGGTCGTAATGAGGGCCAATTAAATTAACCCCAACTCATCCCTAATGATACAATTAGGTATCGCTAATGGTAAGTGCAGTGCTCCTTTAATCAATCGGCCCTGTAACGTATCAAGGGACACCGTTAGGTCGACTAGACACATGTCTAAAATGTAAGTTAATACAGTCTGTGCTTTCATTATGAGGAAATCCTTCACTGGCATTAGTGAGAATCGACAATATTTCGCAAAATGATTCTCATTTGACTTGCTAGGGGCCGTGCTTTTTGATTCAATCTTTCTTTCCAAAGGCTAACCGAGGAATTACTACTGAATTGGTAACCTAGATAACATATCTCTGCTGGCTGAGACACCACCACATCTCCCAATTTCCATTTGAATGTCTTCAACTTCTTTCCAGCATGAAGGACCATAATACTTGTTTCTGCAGCATTATGTGCCAGATTGATCTCATAAGCATAATTCTCAAAGACATACAACTTTGCTTGCAGGCCCGCTGGCGTATTTTATTTATTTATTTTACATTTTTAAAGTGCTCACACAGCCCGCGGGCATCGAGGCGCTGTTACAGGAATTGTTTTTTGTTTATTTAGTTGCGTAATTGTTTTTTTTTTTGGTCTTAGTTGCGTATTTATTACTCGCTTAAACACCCAGAGGTTTCTAAGCACGGGCCCAGGGATCGAACCTGTGTTGCTTTGTGTCGTCTTGCTTCCAAGGCGCGTACATTGCCACTGAGCTATCCTCCCGGGCGTAGAATCCATAATAATTAAATCGTCAGCAAAGGCCAGCCAGTGGATTCTCAAACCACCCATTCTTACAGAATACATACCCTTAGCCCTCCAGATACTCTCCACATCACACAGGTATAAATTAAAAAGTGTAGCCGCTAGGTTGCATCGTTGTTTTAAACCTAGCGAGGTTTTGATAGTATCGGTCATGGCTCCCTCCTTATTAATTCTCACCCTGTATGCTGTGGAGGAGTATAATCTCATGATTCAGTATATTAGTCCTCCTGGAATGCTAAGGTTGACTATTTTTATCCAAAGAATCTCCCTTACCACATTATCAAATGCCACCATCAAATCGACACTTGCAATATAAACTGGAGCCGCCCCCTTTTTTTTGTATTTGTCAAAATGTGCAACATGAGAGTTGCATTCAATGTTGTCCCCATATTTTTCCTAAAGCCAATCTGTGCTTTAGATAAGATGTTTCGCTGTGATATGAAGTTCTCTATTTCGTATAGTACTAGAGACGTGAATATTTTTGCACTTGTATCGATTAATGATATCGGCCGATAGTTCCTTGGTTCACGACGGTCGACTTTTTTAAATATAGGGATAATTATTGATGTTCCCCATTGCTCAGGGGTGATCCCAATCTTTCGTATTAAGTCAAATTTGATCTTCAAAATGCGAGCCCATAGGACAGGATCCGCTTTGTATACACACAGGGAAATCCCGTCTGGACCAGGAGCTTTGGAATGGGAAAGCTTTTTTATAGCCCAAACAATGTCAGATTCAGTGCAAACGAAGGATTTCCACTCTAAATTGGTATGGGCCCACTGTTCCACAGTTTCAAAGCGTGATGGTAAGGGACATTTTTCAGAAATACATGTTTTCCAAGTTTGAGCAGATATAGTGCTGTCACTATTAGTTGACTTAATATCTGATGTGCTCTGTATTATGGTCCATACTGACTTAGTACCATGTTTGCAAATCCTTCCTATGAGCTCGCAATTAAGATTGTTCTTTTTAGTAATTCGCAGGAATACCAATTTATTTTTATATCTCTGAAGGATGCTTTTTTTTGAGTTAGCAAACTGCTCAAGATTGCAGCTGTGTTTTTTAATAGAACGAAGATCTTTATTTTTCTTACATTTTAACAACTGGATCTCATGATCAAAATGTAGGACTGGAGCGGTAGGTTTATTAATCCATTTATCACAAATAGTTGTTATTCCCTTGGCAACAATCTCATCGATCATATGTTCATTTTCGTATATAGATGCCATTTTTTAAAATGTACTTAAGTAATTTCTTATTAATTCCGTTATTTTTTAGCATAAAAATGGATTCCATCTCAATGAGATAAAAGGTCTATCAGTTTTGATCAAGGGGCGTAATGTATTAACTTTATGACAGTCAAAGGACATACTTAATTTAAGCTGTATGTGGGCATGATCACCTATCGTTATTGGATGAATCAGAACGGGGTCTAGTACATGCCTCAAGGTGTTTGACACTGTGAAAAAATCAATCATTGATCTCGAGTCCCCACGACCCCATGTGAATTTGGGTGCAACTTCTGCACATGGTACAAAAGAAATATCCCAACTTTCAAAGTATGCAATCCACTTTTTTCCTCTATTCCAAGCTATTCTCCTATTTCCTTCTAAATTGCAAATCAATTCATCAGACCCTGGTCGACATATTGCATTAAAAGCACTGCCAATTAAGATTTTGCACATAGGCATTGAGATAGTGATATTCTCTAAACATTGATCTAAGTCATCGAACATGGCCTCCACAGGAACTTTCAATGGGTTCCAATATATTGTGATGGCTATTATTGTTTCTTTCATGTTCTGACCCATCGTCAGTGAAACTGCAAGCACATTAGGTGATCTATGTACAATGTCAGATTTACATTTCACATGGTTACCAATAGCTATCACAAGTCCACCCATTGGACGACCTTCTAGGCCCCTACTTACAGGGCAACAATAAGTCTCAAAACCTTCAACGGTTAGCATCTGTACACTCATAGTTTCTTGTAAAAAATTGATATCACATTTCAAATGACATGAGTACTCTGCCCACCACCTATGCAGCATCAGATGCCCACAAGAGTTCCATGAAATAACAGTCAATCCTAAGTTGATCTCATGTTAGGCTGAAGGTTTTGCTGATTTCATATTAGAGATTAAACACAGTAGCGGTTCCACCCAAGCTAATTCCTGGTTACCCGCGGCCAAGGTTAGTAAATCAATTATATATTTTTGTTGGACTTCACCTGACCTATTTGTTTCAGGTTCATTCTTTTTTATCGGTTTATAAAGAAAATTATGTGATTCTATTTCATAATTGAATGTGAAAAGGAGGAAGCCCATCTCCTTTAAATCATCTCAAAAGCTCCAGATATGTTTTAAGACATTTGCATTGGATACGTAGCATAGCATGCAGTAATTAATTTCTTGTGCTAAGGCAATCCTATCAAAGTCATTACCCTTTAAGATTCGCAATGTAGGAATATTAGCTATGAAGTCCATAAGATATCTCAGATTGATTCTTTGACCCCGTAGGACCTCGGGGTTACCCTCCAGACCAATTATGTCAAACTCCTTTAGGGTACTCTGTGGTTCCCCATGAGTGTTTGACCTCACAACTACCTGTGGGTTTGCGATTTTAATAGGAGTGGGAGAAGCCCTATTGCTCATAGGCGAACCCCCTGCAAGCTCTTCAGGATGAGCAGACCTTTCAACCAGTAGCGCAGTGGCTGATAGTTCTGCAGATTTGGCTATCCCATTCAATTTTATAGTAGGATAACTACCGCTATTAGTTTGTGGGATACCATTTCCCTCCAATGTACACCATTTCCCATCCTGAACATTCACTTCATTTCTGGATGGTTGGACGAGGGAGGCAGCGTTTCCGCTCTTAATATTAGGGGGTATCTCAGTACTCACATCATCAGTTTTCAAAGTTGAGAAAGATTTAGAATTCTTAATCGGACCTAAGGGAAATCTTAACTGTTCTCGCCCATGTAGAGACTGAGATCTTACTGATGCCGTTGAATGGTAAGATCGTAGCTCATTAGTAGAACTAGGATCTATTACGGGGCTCCTCATGTCACAGGTGGACTTGTATTCCTCTACTACATGTAAGTGGCTATATTTGCCCGACCCACTGATTATACCATGGTTGTTTTGGATGGATGGGTGTACTATAGATTGCTTTTCCTGTGGAGGATTGCACATTTCAGCATAAGAGACACTATTATGTGAGTTAAACAAATATAACAAAGTCCAGAGGAAGGAGTGAGTGGGCACAACATATTTGCTTTGCTTTCGTATAAATTGCAAGAATTTGAAAGAAAGGTTGTTTGTTCCTGTCACCAGTTACCGCCCCATTTGCGAGTGGTGGTGAAAGTTAATGATGCACGAATGACTGGACTGAATTTTCCAGTGCACTGGAAGGACCTAAGTGGGCATTTCCATACGTTATTACTTGAAATTAGTAAGCAAAATATGGTAATTGTTCATGGAATATTCTTAACCAGACTTTGTAGATTCAAATGTAGGTATATTCTTTATTTGGTTGCTCTTTGTAGAAGGCCCCTTGCACCAATTTTATCGTCCAATGCATTTCGGTCCTTAGAATACCTTCTTAATGGACTGTTGTTACAGAGAAAGATATACATAGAATAATAAATCAAAAACTACCAACATCTCGGTTCAAAAATAAAGAAATAAATAACCCAATTATATGTTATATACTTTGTTCAAAGTGTGTAATGTGAAAAAATATCTTTTACCTGTGTGCGTATAATTTTTGCCCTTATTAGTATATTCTTTCTTGTTCAAAAATGTTTCCAAGTTATTATCCACTCAGACAGTATTTCTTTGTAATGCTACAATATTGTTGTTACATTCTTCTGGAGTCAATTTCAGGTGGCTTATCTAAATGATGAAAAACTGTACATCCACAAGAACTGGTGGACCCACGGGTGGCCATAGCTTACCCACCTCCCACATGAACTACACCCACAGGACGGGGTGCGGGCACTGCGGAACTCCCCGGGCCTGTCGCCTGCCTCCTCGGATGTACGGAGCCCCACCTTGGTGCCCAGATATCGCCGCCTCTCCCCCCTCACGCCTTCACTTTGGACCTGGGCCCTGCAGCAACAGTGCAGAGCACCCCTCCGCGCCTCTCACTAGTGGCCTAACACCTGCGCCCCCGGCGCCCTCGGCGTGAGTGGACTGTGTGCTCACAAGATGGCTGGTAAAAACAGCAGGCCCAAGCAACGACAGACCACCATGGACACATACGCAGCCAGCGAATCTCCAAACCCTGAGAGCACGAATTGTGTGCCCACAGATCTTCAACCGGACCCTACGGCACCGACGATACCCGAACCCAGTAACACCCAGCTCCTCGAAGCCATCAGACTTCTCCAAACAATGATGGAGCACAAAATTCATGCCGTTGCCATTGACCTGGGCCTTCTGCGCCAAGATGTCGGCTCCTTGGCTGGCAGGACTGAGGCGCTCAAAACACAGGTCAAAGAAAATGCTGAATCCAAAATGCACCTCCTCCGAGACGTAGACGAGCTCCAACAAAGGGTCAAGAACTTGGAAGACAGGGCAGAGGAAGCGGAGGGGAGAGCCCGTCGCAACAATATTCGTCTCCTTGGGCTGCCTGAGGGTATCGAGGGCTCCGACCCCACTAACTATATTGAGAACCTCCTGCTGCAGGAGGTGGGAGCTGGCAAACTCTCCCAAGGTTTCTCCATTGAAAGGGCCCACAGAGCTCTTGCTAAAAAACCTCCACCGGGCGCTCCACCCAGGCTGGTGATAGCAAAAGTCCTTAACTACAGGGACCGAGAGGTAATCCTAGCCTTTTCCCGAGCGGGTGGCCAAATCAAACGAGACTCCGCCACAATTGCAATCTACCCTGACTACACCTTCCAGGTTCAAATGAACAGAGCCCAGTTTACACACACAAAGGCCAGACTGAAGGCAGCTGGGTTGCGTTACATGCTCCTGTACCCTTCAAGACTTAAAGTGCTACACAACAATAGGGCACACCTATTCGACACTCCGACACAGGCCAGAGACTGGATGGACGGGCAGCAAATACCTGATATCGAGGAAAGAAAGCGGAAACCTAGATAATGTTTCTCCCGCCATTTCGATAGGAATCATGTAGCCTTCACCTACCACCGGCGGGTGAATTGAGCACCTACACAGCTGATTGGATCCTGATATGGAGACACTGGAGTCAAGGTTCACTCCACCCCCTGGAAAATTGGAAAATTTCTTTCCTTTTTTGGGTGTACATACCCACCCGTAGGGCACCTGGTGACCTATGCACGGTCCTACGGAGCGGAAACGGGATTGTCATAACGAGGGTAACCTCGCTGGGCTAGGCTATGTTCGGGTTGTTTACAGTTAATGGGGGGGTGGGAAACGGGGAGTTACTGCTACAGTTGGGAACTACAAACGGGAATTACCAAGACCACGGAAGCACTCGTCATGCATTTCTGCACTAATAAGACTCAGAGCCCTGCTGGCCCCACACGTCCGTCTACGTAACACCTATGGCTGACACAGTAAAGATCGTTACGTGGAACGTTAGAGGCCTGAACAGCTTTGTCAAACAACGACGCGTCCAATCCTACTTGAAGAGATGCAAGGTCGGAATCACCATGCTCCAAGAGACTCACCTATCTGCCAAAAAGCTAGACGCCCTGGCCAAAACTTGGCGTGGCACCCTAGAAGGTTCCACATACTCCTCCGATGCCAGAGGGGTCCTGATCTGGATTGCCCCCACGGTCCCCTTCAGGCTTACTAGCACTAAATCAGACAACGAGGGGAGAATGGTTGTGGTTTGTGGTTCTATCGAAGGCAAAGAGCTATGCCTAATCAGCACTTACTCACCCAACCACGACACAACTACCTTCTTCCACTCCCTCTATACACGGCTCACCCCATATATGGACAGAATTATGATATGGGGGGGCGACAAAACTGCACCCTTGACCCTTTGCTGGACAGATCCGACGACAAACACAACCGCCCCTCCCCTCCGGCCAAAATACTTTCCAAACTAGTCCACCAGCATGTCGTGCATACTAGGTTAGATTATATTTTTCTCAGCCAGACACAGCATTCTGTGTTTGTTGACGCGCACTATTTGCCGAGGGTGCTGTCCGATCACTCTCCCCTGTTGATCACCTGGGAGTTGTCCCCGCCTAGACCCCCCATACCCACGTGGAGATTGAGAGCGGAAGCTCTACTTGATACAGCATTCAGAGAGCACATAAGAGACGAGTCCGAAGAATATTGGGAGAACAACCTACATAGTGTTAAATACATAAGCACCGCCTGGGAGGCATATAAGGTGGTCATGCGGGGTGAGATGATCGCAGCAGTTGGGGGTGCCCAGAGATCCATCACAACAACCCTGTTGGAACGAGCCGAGGGAGACCTGTGTGCCCTTGAGGGCAGGGATTACTCATCTCCCGATCATTTACTTAAAATTTCCGAACTCAGACAAACCTGCCTAAAGCACTGGGAAGCCCTAGGTAAACTAAGCTACGCACAGAGAGGGTCCATGCCCTGGGGGACAAACCCGGAAAACTCTTAGCTTGGCTCTACAAAAGGGAAACCCCCAGGCCACCCATATGCCACATACTCGCACCGGACGGCACTACCGTGCATACCCAACAGGAAATTAACTCAGTTTTCTCTAGCTACTACCATAATTTGTACTCTGAGACCCCCCCTCTGACACGGGGATCGAGGACGCCCTTGACGTCATCGACTTGCCAAAACTAGACTCGCATATGGCCGAGACCCTCAACGAGCCCATCACTCCCGACGAGGTCAAGATGGTAATTAGAACGCTACCAGCTGGGAAGACCCCGGGCTCGGATGGCCCCCCAGGGGAGTTCTATAAAACCTATGAAGAAACACTCGCCCCTATATTGGCCCAAGTCTATAATGAGGCCTTCGAGCATGGCACCCTCCCGGATTCCCTGAGCGAGGCCGTGATAATACCCCTACTCAAACCTGGGAAGGACGGGGCAGATTGTGCCTCATACAGGCCCATCTCCATGCTAAATGTAGACTGCAAGATCCTCACCGCATTGCTCGCCAACAGACTACGCAGAGTGATCCCACTGTTGATCCACCAAGACCAAACTGGATACGTCCCCGGACGATCCATCACTGAGAACCTGCGTAGGCTACATCACGTTATTTATAGTACCGAGGGAAGACCACAGAAACTCGCGGTGGCGTCACTGGATGCCACCAAAGCTTTTGATTCCGTGAGGTGGGAATGGCTATATGCCACTATGGCAAAGATGGGAATAGGCCCCGTATTTGTAAAATGGACCCAGTTGGTTTACGCCAACCCCACTGCAAGGGTACGAACCAATAGAACCTTTTCCGCAAAATGGTCCCTACACAGAGGCACCCGTCAGGGTTGCCCCTTATCCCCCATGCTGTACATCATCGCCGCCAAGCCTGTAGCAGCCTACCTGAGACAGGAATATGGAGATGAGGGCATCACTATAGATGGGACAACTCATCTCGTCTCTATGTATGCGGACGACACCCTCTTATATTTGCAGGACCCTGAACACCTCCTACCCTACATTCTCGAAACCCTACACAGCTTTCACAAGCACACCGGGAGTAAATCTTGACTCTACCCCCTAGCCGCACTACACAGTGATTATATGGGTCCCGCCCTCCCCTAGATCTCGAATGGCAGGCGACATTGTTTAAATATTTGGGGATAACCATTCATCGAAACCCCGGCACGGAACAAATACTTAACACTGTAAAGGCCAAAAACTGTCTCTTGAAGTCCATGGAGTTTTGGGGGCGGCTCCCGCTCTTGGTGGCCGGGAGGGCGGGCCTCCTTAAGATGGTCGCCCTGCCCCGCCTATTGCATAACTTCACTAACATTCCCTTCTATATCTCCCCGCGTTCTTTGAAGACCTCAACAAGCTCTGTAGGGGCTTCCTCTGGCAGGGAGGCAGGCATAGGGTGGCATTGGAGACCCTCCAGAGACCATGCGAGAGGGGTGGGCTGAAGATCCCCAATTTTGAACTCTATTTCCTAGCCAGCCAGCTGAGACACATTGTGCGGTGGATGGCCGACGAAAGCACAACTGACACCCGCCTCCTCCAGCCGGCCCTCCCCCAGCTATTACTTAGGGATCTGCTGTGGACCAAGAAGAGAGCCCTCGAACACTGCCCTTACCTCGTTAAGCTGGGACTCCGACTCTGGAAAAGGGCCTGCAAACTGGTCGGGTCCGAGGACCCGTACTCCCCAGAGATCCCCATTGCAGCACTCATGTCCAACCATTCCTGGGGGCAACTTGAGACCCGTACACAATGGGAGACTTTCGGGGTGGCCACACTTGGGGACCTAATCCGGGAGCAGACGGTTTTGGCCTTCCCGGTCCTTTGCGACGCCACTGGCCTCCCGGCCGGGCAATTCCTTCTTCACAGAGCGGTCATACAGGCCCTGACTAGCAGATGGCCTGTCGCTATTGACCTGAATGATGAAAACGAATGTATCGAAACGATACTTAATGCCGCCGAGGTGGGCCACGAAACCTCACGTATTTATGAGGCCCTACTATGGGCTCCACCAAAGATGACCTCAAATGCCGGGACAAATGGGAAACCGAACCGAACTTGGTTTATGAAGACAAAGCCTGGGGTGATATAACCCACTACCACAAAAAAGTCTCCTGAAACGCCTGCTTACAGCTCATCCAACTGTATGTTACGAACAGAGCGTACCTCACCCTGGAAGCCATATCCAGATTTACCGGTGTGACCACCCAATCATGCCCCAAATGCAGCGAGTCCAAGGTTGGCATGACCCACATGTTCTGGGGATGCCCAGTGATCAGAGAATTCTGGACTCAAGTGAGGGAAAGAGTGGCTGGTGCAGACATTGACATTGAAGTGGACGAACCCTCGGCATGCATCCTGGGCAGGTATGGGCACAGCAGGGAGAACAAACCCCTCAACAGGCTCAGAGACTTTATTTATATAACTGCCAAGAGGCGTATAGCCATGGGGTGGAAGAGCCCCAGAGGCCCACCTATGTCCCTATGGTGGGGAGATCTTACAAAGTGGATCGCAGCGGAAACTGCGGCATTGGGAGACTGCGATCCAAGTGCAGAGACTTGATTCTAGCAAAGAGCTACACCGTTGGGTGGCCTTAACAGTACCCCTGCTATATCCAGAATCACAGGAGGATGAGATAACCGGGGAAGGCGACCCAGGCCTGGGCATGGACTCATGACGAACATAGAACTTACCGTGGTCTTGGAGGGGGAAGGGAGGGAGGGGTGGGGGGGAGTTGGGGACTTACCTTCTGATATGCTCAACCATTACCATTGGTGCCTGTTTTCTTCTTGTTATCGTTTGTTATCAAACTAATAAAATATATTTAAAAAAAAAAATGATACAAAATATGGGCTATGTATTTTCATCTATGATGGCTGTAATTTGTAACATTCACATCACCAAGCATCATTAACATAGAGAGAGGAAAGATCTATTCTCTTAACAATATAGACCTGTTACATACTTTACTGGTATGCACTATGATGGCTTTAATCTGTAACATTCACATCATCAAGTATCATTAACATGGGCAGAGGTAAAATCAACAATAACAATATACACCAGTTACATACTTCATTAGCATGTACAAATCTCCTCAAAACACGTTAGTTAATATTGATAATGTTTCCAAAATGGCTACCGGCACACGACGATGACATCACGTTGATGACGTCATTGCGTTATGTGCCGATGCCATTTTGAGTGTATATTAACAGTGAGGGCAACCGGCAACGCGTATCCACGCGAGCATGGTGCCCTGCTGTTCAAGGAGTGTTTCAAAATAGGTAAGAATCCCCTTTTGGGGGGAGAACCACTGTTAATTAGACTCTTGAATGTATGTAATTGTGGAACCCAACAAAATTGTACAGTTTTCATCATTTAGATTACCCACCAGAAATTGGCCCCAGAAGAACGTAACAACAATACTGTAGCATTACAAAGAAATACTGTCTGAGTGGATATTACTTGGAAACATTTTTGAACAAGAAAGAATACTAATAAGGCCAAAAATTATACGCACATGTAAAAAATATTTTTTCACATTACACACTTTGGACAAAGTATATAACATATAATTGGTTTATTTATTTATTTTTGAACTAAGATGTTGGTAGTTTTTGATTTATTGTTCTGTTTATATCTTTCTCTGTAACAACATTCCCTGAAGAAGGTCTTCTATGGACCGAAATGCATTGGATGATAAAAATTGGTGCAAGAGGCCTTTCACAAAGTGTAAGCAAATAAAGAATATACTTACATTTGAATCTACAAAGTCTGGTTAAGAATATTCTATGAACAATTACCATATTTAACTTACTAATTTCAAGTAATAACTTGTGGAAATGCCCACTTAGGTCCTTCCAGTGCACTGGAAAACTCAATCCAGTCATTTGTGCACTATTATGTGAGTTAACCTTTGCCTGATTTAATACTTGGATGGCCTCTCTCTTTGTTACCCTTTCTAGCAAGGGAGGATTCAATTTGTCTCCCTCTAAAGTCACCTTATTGGCAGTTAGGTTCTCAGTGGTGTTTAGTGAACTCTTAATATGCTTCTCACCCGCCCTAGGAAAGTAATTCAACATACTATTTCGGGGTTTGTCCTTCTCATTTGAATATGGGAGAGAGAGTCCGGTCGAAGCCGTTTTGGGTCTCACATTTCCCATAGTATCCAAATGATTAGATGGCTTTAGCATAGCAGGTTGTTTGAATTTCTTCCCTTTGTTATTAGCACAAAGGGAATCAGATTCAGAAGCCTGGCAGGGTAAAAGAAGCATACGGCTTTCTTCCGTTAGTTGGTCTACATCAATTATGTCTTCATTGTATAGGGATGTTTGAAGAGCAGCCTGCCCCTGGTCCCTGTTGTTTGTCATTGTGACCAGAGGAAGCTCTTCACCTTCCTTGGGGAACACCTGCCTTCCAAGGGACTTTGCCTCTCTCCTACGTTTCTCAGCTTGTTTAACGGCTTTGAGGTGTAATTTCTTTTAGCCTACGGGATAGGAAGCCTTTTTTTCCTTTTAATTCAGATTTTGGATTCACCTCGGGGTTAGTCTCTTCTATTATTTTTATCAATGCAGAAGGACTATCAGGTGTTGCTTCCTCCATATTTTGCATAGGGTCTACTGGAACAGCTAATC
Organism: Ambystoma mexicanum; assembly: GCF_040938575.1. Taxonomy (NCBI): domain Eukaryota; kingdom Metazoa; phylum Chordata; class Amphibia; order Caudata; family Ambystomatidae; genus Ambystoma; species Ambystoma mexicanum. The sequence continues at coordinate 335,064,790 of NC_090927.1, forward strand.
CTAGGCTCAGACTAATTTTTATTTCCCTGATATCATTTTTTATAGCCTCAATGTCCTTTTGCAAGATTTCATATGGGGAGATATTGGGTGTTTCAAGCGAGAACTGATCAAACTGCACTCCTAATTTTTACACAAGAGTATTTTTAAAGGTATATCCTGAGAATTATTTATTTTAAGGTGCGGAGGAGATAAATAACAACCCTGGCATATGGGTTGCAAAAATGTACACAATAGATCAAGTTCCCAAATGTGGGAACTCCTGTCCTCTGCACTCTATGGGTGGCTCTGTGAGGAGTCTTTATATGTTTGATTAATTGTTAGGTAATGATTAAATAAATACATTTACACAATAATGTAGGTAATTTGCTTAGTGACATAGATCAATACATATATCAATACACATTGACTGTCATGCCGCCGTCTTTTGGTGGTCGCTGGCGATTATGGAAGGCTTGGCGTTGGCGGCGTCATTAGAAGTTCCGTGGTTTTTTCTTTCACTTCCTGGTTTGGCGGTCTAGTCTTTTTTCTTCTGTGTGTCTTTCCTTTCACTTCCTGGTTTAACGGTCTAGCCTTTTCTCTTGTTTCCGTATTTAACCACGCCCCTCTCTGAGCTCTGTGCGTTGCAACTTTGTTTCTTTCGCTTTGTTGCCGTGCTACTGTGTTTCTAGTACTTTTGCCTGTTGCCTGGTTTACTCAGTACCTAAAGCAGCATTCCTTTCTACTGTTTTTTCCCCTTCCTTGGATTTCCCTGTTGTTCCGTTTCATCTATTCCCGTGCCTTTCAGGGCTCCTCTATCCCTTTCTGTTTTCCGGATCTCGTTCCGGTATCTGGCAGTGGTGTGTTCCTCCATCCCGGTCCCCGGGGCTTCTCCTGCTACAAACCTCGAATACTACAGCTTTGACTACTTCGGAAAGACTTTCCTGTTTTCGCTTGCATTCCGGACTCACCAGTCAACTCCTCCGGCTCCTATTCGTTATCAACAACATCCGGCGAGAGGTTTTTTTAAGCGGCTGCTTTTTTCCTCTCTTCCTGGCATCTTCGGGACAGGGGCCGGCTGTTTCCCTGTTTATCAGGGAATCAGGGTGGCTTCTTCCCGCGGACGACCGTATCTCTTCACAAAGAAGAAAAGACCTAAGGACAAGCTTCACAGACGAGGAAATCTTCTGGAAGAGACAGGTGAGGAGAAAGGGGAGGTGGACATAGACTTATCTGATTTGGAGGATTCTCCGATATATCCCAGCATTCGTGACAGTTTGCAACGCCAAGGAGAGAACACAATGTCTATCTCGGAACAGGTCCAAGATTTGCTCACTGCAATGCAGAATGTGACATTAGAATTACAGGCTGTGAAAGCCGAAAACGCTGCTTTGAGGCAGCGTGTCGATCTCTTCGAACAGTCCCGGAGTGATCTGCCCCCTATGCCGTTAGCCTGCGGTAAATACGATGGCTCTCCAGCTAGATTCAAAGAGTTCATGGAATGCATAATCTATTTCACTTTCAGACCACAAACATATGCCTCAGACTCAGCCCGTATAGGTTTTCTAATTTCTAATCTTACGGGTAACGCTCTTTCTTGGGCTACCCCTCTGGTGACCAGTGCCAGCCCTTTACTCCAAGATTACGCCGGGTTCACCGCCCAATTCAAAACAGCTTTTGAAAGGCAAGAGTCTGCGGTAGTCGCTAGTGAACAGTTACTGGATATTCGACAAGGAAGCTCGGATCTCCTATCGTACATCTCCCGTTTCAAACGGGTGGCTGCTGGCGCAGGCTGGCAAGAGAACGCACAGTACACCATCTTTCGCAGAGGATTAAGGGAGGACCTTAAAGATGAATTAGCAAGGGTTAACCGACCAGCTACTTTAACCGACTTGTGGTCTACTGTTATTCAGCTGGACTTCCGCATCTCAGAACGACGGTCTGAACGTCGAAAACAACGTGGATTCCCGGCTACACCTGATCCTGGGATTCACTCTCCCTCTCCCACCTGTATGTCGAAAGAGGAACCAATGCAGATTGGGACTACCCGAGGGCCACTCACCCCGGAAGAAAGAAGAAGACGCAGAGAGAACAACCTGTGTATGTATTGTGGATCCAATCAACATGTTCTTAGAGACTGTCCTAACGTGCCTCCAAGACGTTCGGGAAACGCCAGTCCTCGGAACTAGTTGGGACAAGTTACCGAGGGGGATTTCCTGGTCCCTTCGTCTCCTTATCAGTCACACCCACGCCGTCCACAGAAGACAACCATCTTATGGTAGTTGGAGTAGAGTTATGCCTCTCTCAGCGGTCCTATGATGTTTTGGCCCTACTAGACTGTGGTGCTGCCGGTTGCTTTATGGATTTGGTTTGGGCGGAAAAGGTTGGCATTCGCCGTTTGCAAAAAAACGAGGATCAAAAGGTGGAGGGTGTAGATGGCAGACCACTCAGCTCGGGCCTTATCACTCATACTACACCTCCTATGCAGATGAAGATTCTACATCACAACGAAACAATTCAATTTGACCTCATCCGAGCAGCACATTCTCCATTGATTCTGGGAGTCTCGTGGCTTCGGAAGCATAATCCGACCATTGATTGGACAAAGAATCAACTGTCATTTACATCAGCTTTTTGTCGTAGTTCATGTTCCTCACAGACCCAACATTCTACGGTCCATGTTTTTCCGGAGTTAGACTCTAGTTCGGAGGTATTAAAGGTAAAGAGCATTCCCAGAGAATATCTCCGCTACCAGGAGGTGTTTGCGGACGATGGTCCTCAGAAGTTACCACCTCATAGACCAGAGGATTGTCAGATCGTTCTCCAGCCCAACGCTGTTGTACCTTTTGGTAGAATGTTTTCTCTCTCCCTTAAGGAAAAGAAGGCACTTAAAGAATACCTGGATGCTAATTCACATCATGGCCTGATCCGACCTTCGTTTTCTCCTGCTGGGGCTTCGCTTTTTTTTGTTCCAAAGAAAGGTACCGATGAACTTCGCCCTTGCATTGACTATAGGGGTCTTAACCAAGTTACTCTCAGAGATAGGTATCCCATGCCACTGATCGGAGACATCCTAGAAGCTGTTCAAGGGGCGAAGATCTTCTCAAAGATTGATTTAAGAAGAGCCTACCACCTTTTGAGGATACGATCCGGTGATGAATGGAAGACGGCCTTTCGCACTCCCTTCGGACACTATGAATATTGTGTTATGCCGTTTGGTCTTGTTAATGCTCCATCTGTATTTCAGAGATTCATGGATCGCATTTTCTCCGATCTACTTTTTCATTGTGCTGTCGTCTATCTCGACGACATTTTGGTTTATTCTAAAGATGCTCAACTTCATGCTAATCATCTCCACCAAGTCCTTCAAAGATTACAAGACAATCTACTCAAGGCCAATGCTGACAAGTGCATTTTTCAAGTCTCCGAGGTCAACTATCTTGGCTTTATCCTGTCTTCAGAAGGCATTCGCATGGATCCCGCTAAGATCGACGCCATCTTGCAATGGCCAACACCTCATACCATCAGAGACGTCCAAAGATTTTTAGGTCTAGCCAATTTTTATCGCAAATTCATCCAAGGATTTTCGGATCGAGTTCTACCCATTACAAGGTTGCTAAAGAAGTCATCCATGCCCTTTACCTGGTCTTCTGAGGCAAACCGGGCTTTCCAACTTCTCAAGAAGGAATTCTGCTCTGCCCCGGTACTTCATCAACCAGATCAGAAGCTAAGATTCATTGTGGAAACTGACGCCTCTTCTGCAGCAATTGGGGCAGCTCTTCTACAGGAACATGAAGGGTTAGAATATCCCGTTGCCTACATGTCCAAAACACTGAATGACAGCCAAACACATTACTCGGTAATAGAAAAAGAACTACTGGCAATGAAATCCGCATGCGAAGAATGGCGACATCTCCTACAAGGAGCTACTCATCCTTTTGAAATCAGAACGGATCATAAGAATCTTAAGATTCTGCAAAAGATGGAATGCGTCAACTCACGTCAAGCTCGCTGGGCGCATTTTTTCTCCCAGTATGATTTCGTACTGACTTACTTACCTGGTTCAAAGAACATACTTGCTGATGCCCTTTCCAGAAGACCAGTTCCAGACAGGATTCCGAAGGAATTTCCCAGTCTCATGCTACCAGAAGTTAAAGTGATCTGTTCTGTGGAGTCATTCTTGGACAGAGTCCGTAAGGTCACGCGGTCCACTCACCCTCTCCCGAAGGATCTATCCATGCAAGGTGGTTTATGTTTTCGACAACAACGTTTATTTCTACCAGACAGTTTCACCCGTCAGTCGGCTTTAAAATGGTGCCATGATGATCCAACAGCAGGACACAGAGGCGTAAAGAACACCTTGGAGTTGCTTCTTCGTAGGTTCTGGTGGCCTGGGATGGCCAAAGAAGTCAAAACCTACGTCAAATCATGCCCGGTATGTTGTCGATCCAAGTACAGCACTCAAAAGGCAATAGGGTATCTGCAACAACAGAACCTTCCAAAGAGACCCTGGAGCGTTATTTCTACTGATTTCATTGTGGATCTGCCCCCTTCAGAAGGTTGTTCATGCATCATGGTAACGGTCGACTGCTTCACTAAGATGGCACATTTCACTCCCTTGGCGGGTCTCCCTACTGCAGCTGAGATGGCGGCTGTGTTTGCCAGAGAAATATTTCGCTTACATGGTACCCCGGACAAGATTATTTCTGACAGGGGTTCTCAGTACACCTCGAAGTTCTGGAAGGAACTTTGTGAAAGACTGGGTATGGAACGTGCTTTGTCATCCGGTTTCCACCCACAGACCAATGGACAGACAGAAAGAACAAACGCCACTCTGGAGCAATATCTTCGGTGTTTCACTAATGCCCAACAGGACGATTGGGTTAGTCTGTTGGTTACGGCGGAGTTTGCCTATAACAATGCAGAGCACAGTGCCACTGGTCTCAGTCCTTTCTTTTGTTCCTATGGTTTCCATCCCAACTTTATTCCTTCTCTCTCTTTTCCTCCTTCTACAACTCCATCAGTTGATGCCCTACTTACCAGTATCTCGGATGCTCACAAGTCTGCCAGGAGTTGCTTGCGAGCTAGCAGTCTCCGGTACCGAGCTTACTGCAACCTTAAGCGCCAGCCGGTTCCGGCATGGCGTAAGGGCACCAAGGTCTGGTTGTCTACTAGGTTTCTGCCTCGTTGGCTACACCCCTCTAAACTATCTCCCCGCTACCTGGGTCCTTTCCCCATACTTTGCCAGATCAATCCTGTGGCTTTTCGTCTCCAGTTGCCAAAACACATGCACCGTCTCCATCCGGTGTTCCATTCCTCTCTCCTAAGAGAATTCAAGGGCGATCCCTACCATCGCACTTTGCCACGTGATCCGGTTCCCAAGGTGGTTCCTTCTGATGAGTATGAGGTGGCCTCCATTCGGGACTCCCGCTATCATCAGGGTCGCTTGGAGTATCTCATCCACTGGAAAGGATATCCGCACTCAGAGGACTCCTGGGAACCGGTGTCTCATGTTCACGCTCCAGCATTGATTCAGCGGTTTCACCGTCTGTTCCCGGGTAAACCGGGGGGGGTGCCGCTTGGTAGGGGGCATACTGTCATGCCGCCGTCTTTTGGTGGTCGCTGGCGATTATGGAAGGCTTGGCGTTGGCGGCGTCATTAGAAGTTCCGTGGTTTTTTCTTTCACTTCCTGGTTTGGCGGTCTAGTCTTTTTTTCTTCTGTGTGTCTTTCCTTTCACTTCCTGGTTTAACGGTCTAGCCTTTTCTCTTGTTTCCGTATTTAACCACGCCCCTCTCTGAGCTCTGTGCGTTGCAACTTAGTTTCTTTCGCTTTGTTGCTGTGCTACTGTGTTTCTAGTACGTTTGCCTGTTGCCTGGTTTACTCAGTACCTAAAGCAGCATTCCTTTCTACTGTTTTTTCCCCTTCCTTGGATTTCCCTGTTGTTCCGTTTCATCTATTCCCGTGCCTTTCAGGGCTCCTCTATCCCTTTCTGTTTTCCGGATCTCGTTCCGGTATCTGGAAGTGGTGTGTTCCTCCATCCCGGTCCCCGGGGCTTCTCCTGCTACAAACCTCGAATACTACAGCTTTGACTACTTCGGAAAGACTTTCCTGTTTTCGCTTGCATTCCGGACTCACCAGTCAACTCCTCCGGCTCCTATTCGTTATCAACAACATCCGGCGAGAGGTTTTTTTAAGCGGCTGCTTTTTTCCTCTCTTCCTGGCATATTCGGGACAGGGGCCGGCTGTTTCCCTGTTTATCAGGGATTCAGGGTGGCTTCTTCCCGCGGACGACCGTATCTCTTCACAAAGAAGAAAAGACCTAAGGACAAGCTTCACAGACGAGGAAATCTTCTGGAAGAGACAGGTGAGGAGAAAGGGGAGGTGGACATAGACTTATCTGATTTGGAGGATTCTCCGATATATCCCAGCATTCGTGACATTGACACAGTTAAGTATTTTTAGAACAAATCCATTGATTTATTAGAAGCCCAACACGTTCTTTGAAACAATTCACGTCTTCAGGGGCAATTTGCAGAATTTTTCTTAAAGTAATCTGGAAAACATAATATTAAAGTAGATGCATATTAGTCCCAATAGTACAAAGAAAATTATATAATTTTCAATAGCAACTGAATACCTCATGGAGAATCCATATATATCTTTTCAACAAAACTCTATACATAAGGTAGACATAAGTCAAACAAATCATACTGTAATAACTATTTTGGAATCTCTATGCGTTCATCAATGATTAACATAGTGACATTTTTGTATTGAAAATAATTTACCTATGGAAATAATTCCATTGCTCATAAATGTTGGCTGTTCATCACAAAGAGAAAGCTGTAAGTCTCCTGAACTTGTAGTGTACCCTTTGTCCCTAGGCTGTTAGTAGGAAAAAAAGGGGAAAGGGGGAAAGAATCATCAAGATAAGAGATCCTGAATCTAACTAACTAAAAATTAGGACTAATTAAGGGTGATGACTTACCACCCTTGGTCTTGATTATGACTGAAGATGGTAAATTGAGTGAGAATCACTTCATCTTACAGAGCCTTTCACATGGGAAAAATCATCCCGCCCCAGGGCGGGCTAATCCCAGGAATACCTAAGAGTAAACCGAAAAGTGGAAATACTAACTAAATATCAAAGAAGATAGAATAAGACTGATGTCAAGCAGAAGATCCCAGTATACTTACAGTTGAGTAGTCAGGTAGGTGTGTAGTAATAGAGGGAAAGTGTGATCTCCCTCCAGGACTCGCTTACCCATTAGTGGTGTTCGCTGTCCTTAAATACCCACAAAATGGCCGACTAACGTCAGGCGTATGTGCGTCAGAAGAAGCGTGACGTCACGATGTAAACATCGTGATGTCATTGCGTGCATGCGCGAAGCACTGTAGCGCCCGATCATCTAAAAATAAATTCGATCGGATTTTGAGAAATGACTCAATGCGATCAGATTTTGAGAAATAACTCAATGCGCAAAGCAGTGAGCTCCCAATGGGGGCCTGAATGTATCAAATGGTAGGATTAACCATTATTATATTTGAGAAAATAATGACGTGACAAATGCCAAGCGCGAAAGTTGTAGCGCTGGAGATGGAGTTAATGGCTGTTTTAGCTAACGCTAGCTAAAGATAATTGAATGCCTTCTAGAAAATATGAGGACATATAAGTAAGACTGAATAAATATGTTAAAAGATTAATAAAAGGATAAAACGAGAATTTGAATGAGATAAAAATACAGAAATGACAAGATAGTAAGAAATTGACAAAGTGACACATATACTAAGCCGGTAATCATGATCAATAAGAGAATGGTCTCTGAAAAGTTAATCATAAAGGTCACTAGATAGATGAACAAGTTAATAAAATGTCGTTTAGTAGATATTAAGGCATGGTCATAGATTGTAAAATCACAAGATAAAAGAGTAAAACCCAGGAGATGTAAAAGCATGGTAACAGGTTACTTACAATATACTGTCAATAATGCCTCTTAGCTTTTATAGCTGTATCATTACGAGCTCCCATTCTGATAGGCCACAGTTTGATAGAACCAGATACATTTGTAGCATATGCAGATTTAGAAATTACAACCTAAATGCCAAGTCTTCAGAATACTGTTGTCAACAACACTGTATTGTTACCAATCAGAATTTTGAAGGGCTTATTTATAAAAAAGGACCCATATAAAAATCTTCATTGAGCACAAGTGGGGCCAATGAATCAAGCTTATGAATCCAGTATAACTCTCTCTGTGCAAGTCGTTTTGCAAGGTCACCTCCTCTCAGTAACTGTTCCATGATTTCCAAGACGACCCATCTGATTTGGGAAATAGTATGTCTATTTTCATTAAAGTGTCTGAAGTCTGGAGATTTCTGGTTGCATGTTCTTATGTTGGATTTGTGCTCTGTGAGTCTCTCTTTAATTTTTCTTGAGGTATATCCCACATAATATTTGCCACAAGGGCATTTGAGGGCGTAAATCAGTTTTTTGCTCTCACAAGTAGCAAAATCTTTAAGTGGATTTTTTTTTGCCACTGTTAGGGTGTCTGATATGATCACCTTTCAGAATGTTGTAACAGTGTTGGGAGTTCAAGCATGCAAATGTTCCATGCTTAGGTTTGGTCAGAAAAGTTTGTTGTTGACTTTTCAGTTTTTCGGCTCCGATCAATGAGTCTCTTAAGTGTTTGCCTCTTTTGAAGGCTAACATGGGAGGTTCGGGGAAAAGTTTGAGATTGGCGTCCGATTTAATAATGTCCCATTGAGTTATTTCTCAAAATCCGATCGCATTGAGTCATTTCTCAAAATCTGATCAAATTTATTTTTAGATGATCGGGCGCTACATCGCTTCGTGCATGCGCGCAATGACATCACAATGTTTACATCGTGACATCACCCGTCTTCTGACGCACATACGCCTGACGTTAGGTGGCCATTTTGTGGGTATTTAAAGGCTGCTAATGCCACTAATGGGTAAGCGAGTCCTTGAAGGAGATCACACTTTCCCTCTATTACTACACACCTACCCGACTATTCAACTGTAAGTTGGGATCTTCTGCTTGACATCAGTCTTATTCTATCTTCTTGGATATTCACTTTTTGGTTTACTCTTAGGTATTCCTGGGATTCGCCCGCCTTAGGCTGGATGCTTTTTCCCATGTGAAAGGCTCTGTAAGATGAAGTGATTCTCACTCAATTTACCATCTTCAGTCATAATCAAGACAAAGGGCCTCATCACGACCCAGGCGGTAAGTTACCGCCTGGGCCGTGACTTTACCACCATGGCGTAAACTATGTTTACGCCATGGTGGTTGGCGGACTTACCGCCCCATTCGGACCTTGGCGGGGCGGTAAGTCCCCAATCCCCATTTACCCTTCCCCATTCCCATTTTTGCCCCATAGGGCATAATGGGAGTGGGGAAGGCGTTAATTACGCCACCGTAAATTACGGTGGCGTAATTAACTCCATGGTCCCTTAGCGCCATGGATTTTAACACCTGCTAAAAGCAGGTGTTAAATTCGCCATGGCGCTAAGGGACCTCGTACTCAGGCGGTAAGGGTCGGCGCTGTTTACGGCGCCGTAAACCCCTTACCGCCTGGGTCGTAATGAGGCCCAAAAGGTGGTAAGTCATCACCCTTAATTAGTTCTAATTTTTAGTTAGTTAGATTCAGGATCTCTTATCTTGATGATTCTTTCCCCCTTTGCCCTTTTTGATCTACTAACAGCCTAGGGACAAAGGCTACACTACAAGTTCAGGAGACTTACAGCTTTCTCTTTGTGATGAACAACCAACATTTATGAGCAATGGAATTATTTCCATAGGTAATTTATTATCAATACAAAAATGTCACTATGTTAATCATTGATGAACGAGTAGAGATTCCAAAATATTTATTAAAGTATGATTTGTTTGACTTATCTACCTACATTGTCTACCAATGAGGGTATAGAGGTTTGTTGAGAAGATATATATGGATTCTCCATGAGGTATTCAGTTGCTATTAAAAACTATATAATTTTCTTTGTACTATTGGGACTAATATGCATCTACTTTAATATTATGTTTTCCAGATTACTATGCAAAATGCCCCTGAAGAAGTGAATTGTTTCACAAAACGCGTTGGGCTTCTAATAAATCAATGGATTTGTTCTAAAAATACTTAACTGTGTCAATGTGTATTGATATATGTATTGATCTATGTCACTAAGCAAATTACCTACATTATTGTGTAAATTTATTTATTTAATCATTACCTAAAAATTAATCAAACATATAAGGAAGCCTCCCAGAGCCACCCATAGAGTGCAGAGGATGGGATTCCCACATTAGGTAACTTGATCTATTGTGAGATATTGGGTGTTGCAATATTATCCACCAACTCACCTTCGAATTCCAGTGTTTGAGTGTATTTCGTCAATTTTTTGTCAACACGTTTTCTTTCCTTAATTGACCCATCTATATGCTTCATACAGTCATGCTGACAAATTGCTACGGTTGTGGTTTCTTTTGCCATCACAAAACCTTCCAACCGATTGAGTTTTAGAAGTAATTTAATGGACACTGCTTTTAGTTTCCTTAGTTCTAAATGCGTAAAATCATGACCCTTGTCCGGTAAATCCAGGATTCTAATTATCACTGGGAAGGAATAAGGACTAGGTGGAGTATATTTTTGGTCTAACGCGTCTTCCCTGTTTTCTTGCTGCTTATCCAGGTGTTGAATCTTTGAGGGTGTAAAGTTACTCACATTCTCTCCTATGGTGCTTGAGAGATATCCCACTTGATATCCTGAGTCTTATTTGTCAAACATATGGGATTAGGGACCATATTATTAAATCAGAGTTTATTGGGCAGATCAGCACCTCTTAATGGTGTAAAAGATGGAGGTTCATAGTGGACATTACGATGAACTAAGGGTGTTCGTACACTGATAGATGTTGCTAATGTGCTTATTTAGTTCAATGTTCGCGCTACATCTTCTTCTAATAAAGAGGTATCTCCCTCGGTTTAACTTATATTTGAACTGGTCGCAGAGGACATTACTGCTAATGGCATCTCCTTTTCAGCCTGTTTGGAAGTCGTCGGGATCTCAGGGTCAAATCGTTTTTTTATGTTCACAGAGGAGCATATTGCCATGGTTTTGCAAGATTCGTTATTTAACTTAGGTGGCGTGATCCAATCAGCTAAAGGGCCACTACACAAATCACCATTTGGTTCGGAGGTAAAGACCCTCCCATTAAGCTCAGGGTATTCAGCATTTACGGGGAAAATTAAAGCATCAACGTTAATTATATTAGCAGTAAACATTTCAGTTAGGCGCCCACTTCGAAACCATGATGCCATACCTTCGTAAATGAACACACGTTTCTATACCAAGAGCGTTGGTAGTATCAGGCGTTAGCTTTCTTACTAAACACTCTTGACCAAGGATCAAATATAACTCATTAAAAGGTAAGCAATACAGTTAAGAATGGAAGACCACTCACCGCTCACCCCTCACCCTAACAGCCCAACAGCCCATACACTTTCGATGTCAGTTTGCGATGCGCGCGATGCTCGTTCACTGCTTATTTAAAGCTAGTTTCGGGAGTCAGGTGGGTGTGGCAGAGTGGGAGCGAGTGAGTGATGTTGATACAGACCAATGCAATCAATGCAGCTAAAGAGAGAGCAAAGAGAAAAGAGAATCAGTCTCCCTTATTCCTCGCGCTATCAGGGACAGCAGGAGCAGTTAGAACAAAGCTACTAGGTAAACATAAACACTAGCTCAGTCCACTTCATTTACTTGAGGTTGTAGCTCGCAGGCAGAATCCATGTTACGTGGCAATGAAACTTCTTCTTGCCGATTCGTAGGGGGAAATTGACAAGCGAAATGAGGAAATGTGAAGAGGGCAGCACTCCAGTCAGGTTGGTGTGGCTGAGCGAGGGAGCGAGTGAGTGATGTTGATACGAACCAATGCAATCAATGCAGCTAACGAGAGAACAAAGAGAAAAGAGAATCAGTCTCCCTTATTCCTCACGCTATCAGAGAGCAGCAGGAGTAGTTAGAACAAAGTTACTAGGTAAATGGCAACAAGGGAAGTTCTGTGGCAGGGAGTCATGGTGGGGGCACCTGCATGTCTGGAATTAAGAGGCACACTCCTTTGTTCTGAAGGGAGAATTTGACCGCAAAGGTATCCATTTAGCTCATGATAATGACCAGGTGCACTCCACGTGACTAAGGTTGTGGGGAGGGTAACATGTCAAGTAACCCACCAATCCAGAAGCGGGGAACCAGGTTAACAAAGTAGAAGTTGTACTGTGTAAAAGTGTGCCACTTTTGCATTGTGGGATTTGTAAGCGGATTTAATTCAACATACAGCTAAATCAATGCCTAGTCTGGGATGCTGAGGGAAACCCTTATTGATATATTTTTATGTCCAGTTCGTTTACTCTGGATGACAACCCTTATTTAACACCCCTCTCCTAGAATCCCCCTGACCCCACTGAGCCAAGAAGTAGGTTTGTTTTGCAAATTAAAAGGTTTATTTGAAAATTAAACAATATATATATATCACACTTTTATAATAAATTAATGTTTGATAGCACACTTGTGAAGATGATAGTGATCAACAATGGATAATGTTACAGTGGTACACTATTTTGGATGGCTTAGAAGTGATATAGAGAAGATAAAGTAGCTGAGAATGCTTTTATGGCTTCAAGGACAATGCAATGATGAATAAAAATGGAGTACAGGAAATAAACTTGATATGACTTCAACAAAAGACAATGTAATCACTTTTCTTTGACAATTCACCCCCCCCTTTATGCAAGGTAAAGAGATGGAAGAAAAGCACACAGTTCTCAGGAATGCAATCAAATATAATTCAGTTCCCCCCTAGCAAGCTTAGAGGAAGACAGGTAGGGGTTTTAAACACAGGCAATATACTTTGATGTGGTATGCAAAGAAGTGAGAAATATGCTAAAAATGCTTTTAATTCCCTATAGGGGGTTCAGGGTGAGTGAGAGATACTTTAAATTAATTCAGGATCACTTTAGCAATGCTCTATGAATGATTGTCAGGTTGCACACGAATTTCAGCAAGGAAAGCAAGGACAAATATTTTTACACGTGGCTGAAATTAAGCAAAATGTCAAATTGCGGCAAATTTATTCACGTGCGTCGAGCGCAATTACGGAGGCGCTATAAGGGGTAGTCGATTTTAGGTTTGTTGGAAAGCTTAGAATCTTAGCTTTAAGATGAAAGTTAAATCTCGTTCCTAGCACAAACGGTTCCTGAGATACCGCCGATTTAGTAAAGGTAGTTTTTCAGATTAGAAATTTTTAAAGCTCAGAATGACAGTTTTCAGTTTTAAAGATGACAGAATGACACGATTCTAGGAGGCAGTTCTAATAGGCTAAAATAGTTTGGATTAGATTATTTTAAACTAAGAGATTGGTTTTGGCACAGTGCTAGCTGGGTACTCACACTAGATTTTGGACAGGAATGCGACTTCGTCACCGTCCGGGTCAGGATTGGCTGGACTTCTGCTAGCGGTTCTTCACGGCTATCTGGTCTCTGGGTCTCTGGTTCTGTTATCGGTTCTGCTAGCAGTTCCGGATACAGCACTTCTTTCTGGATACTGCTACAGGTTCTTGCAAAAGTTCTTGGCAAAGAATTCAAACAGCTTGCCCGGCTGTTGAATAGTTTGGTTGGTTTTGAGGCCTGCTGAAAAGAATTCAGTTTGTGGATTCAGACCTCTCTGTTACAAATTCTGGAGTTAATTTCTGGTCTCTGGAGATTGATGGATTTGAAGTCTGGATCTCTGGATGTGAAGTCTGAAGTCTCCCGGCAAAGCGTCCCGCAAGAAAGTGGAAATTGAATGTCTCTACCTGGGTTTCAATGTTCCTTTTATGTGTTTTGAAAATGGGTGTGTGCCTGGGCCTAGCTAAGCCTGCCCCTCTCACTTATCATTGGCCAAGCTTTCCTCTCTCCCTTGATTGGGGGAAAGAAATGGAGTGTCAGAGTGATGCTGTAGGTTTTATGGTCAGAGGAACCTCCCCTTGTCAAATTGCACACAAATCTATTTCTGACCCAAATACATATTTATCTATGTACCATTTTTCTAATATTATAGGTCCAGTTAACATATTTTCTGTAGCACCAAACCATCCGATCCCTGTCTTTGTACGATGTCGTGTCCACTTATGACAGAATTCTCCCCTTTTCATCCAGATAACGACCTCTAAACCTTTCCAGATTTTACACACATGTGCACCAGGGATATGGGTTTCAGATGATAAAGTGTCAGATTTTTAACATGCATACATTTGGAGTAACAACCTTTTTTCTGCTACTATCCCCAAGAACATCCCACAGGGTCCTAACACCTCTTAAAATGTGCACAGAAAAATCACAAGAACGATGATGTTATTTATATAATGTTGTCAAGTCCGCACTGTGAATTATATATCTTTTTAAAATCATGCTCTAGCCCCAAAGGGGTGTGGTTTTCCAAAGCACATGGTGGAATTTCTGGTTTATCCACTTCCCCCAAGCTCAGCTTGCTCTCACAGGCACTGCCCCTCCCAGTTTCTCCCACGAGGAAGCCATTTTACGACCCCCCCAATATAACATTTGCCTGAGCCAGGGACAGTGCTTTGTTTAGTTTCCTGTAGTCCCGAGGTTCTCCTCCCCTAATCCAATCAGAGAGGTGTCATCTCCTTTTGGCAGGGGCAGCAGAATGCAGCCAGGCCTGGGAAGAGTTGTTGAGCCAGTTCAAATCCTGTCGGGTGTAGTTGTCAGGCAGAATTCAGCTAAATGTCACTTTAGTTCCCAGTTTTCTACATTCAAATCCAACTTACAATTTTTGCACATGCAGCTAGAATGCTGATTCTAAGTTCAAAACTATGACATTTAAACAATTGCAACCTATGTGACACTCACAAGTAGGTCACTCATTTATTCTAAACGTTTCGATTTTAGTGGCTTTAAACCCAAATTCACTTAAACTGCTGAAATCCACAGCTATTTTTTATATATACATTAAATAATTACTTCCTTCAAGTCATTTCAGAATATAGTTTTACATTGTATCCACCTCTAAGCAAGTCTTTCCTTGGCCTGGTTTGGGTTCATTTGTTCAGTTTTACACAAAAGTCTGGTGGTTTTAAAACGTCGGCTTTCTGATAGTGGTGAGCACCAGTATTGCATCCATTTTTGACATTAAGAAAATTAATTCCCCACAGTTCTGGGTTGCTTTTGGCAATCAGCATTGCCATTCCCAATGGTTTCAGGCTACTGTGTGTGTAGCCCAATGGTGGTTTTAGGCAGGGCCCTCCTGTGCTCACAACATAGGCAAAAATGGGTGGCAGCCTATTCTTCATGTTTTCCCTGTGCACTCTCTGGGGAGTTCTGGCCATCATGATGTTTTCAATGCCAGTAATGCGCAGTTTTATGGTAGGGCTTGGATGCATGGGTAAAAACATCCCACAAGCCCCCCCTCTTGCGATGGCCATTCTGATCTTTCACTGATGGAACTCGCAAGATCTGGGATGTTCGCCTCATCTTCTTCCAATTCCGCAGATGGCACAGTTCAGCATCATTTCCTCCATCCAGTTTGATCGATCGGATCTCCTCGCCTGTCCTGATGGGAATATTGGGCGGTACCCCGGGCCCCTCGGATCTTTGCTCCCGGTCTCCGGGTCATCCTCCTTGGTCAGTCTCCATGGTTTCATCTCTCCTAGGATGATAAAGCAAAAGCGGCAATACCTATTCATAGACATTTTTCCACCACTATTGATATAGTGGGGCGGCATATACATTGTATACATCAGGATACATTTTGGAGTCTTATTTTAAAACAAGATATAACATGAAATATTTTTTTTTCAAATCATAATATTTTAGAGACTATATGTGGGATATTTAAGGATGGGACTGAATTAATCTGGAGCGGTCCCCTCTGGTATTGCAGAGGACTCCTCCAGTTGCTCCAGAGTGTGCCTGGGATGGCAACACTTTAGCTGATTAATATGGACCCTCTTGTCTTCCCCTTCCGCCAGGCTACCTTTGGGGATGCGGATCTTATAGGCTACAGGGGAGATTTTGTCTATAATTTCAAACGGTCCCTTCCACGTAGGCAAACATTTTCGCTGTTTGGCCTGGTTTCTTTGGAAATTGTATAGATAGACCCGGTCTCCCACAGTATATTCCTTCCTGGTGGTTTTCAGGTCGTAGTGGGTTTTCATGCTATCAGCTGATCTTTCTAGATTCTGCTGAGCATAGGCAAAAGCATATTGGAGGGGTTTCCTTAAATTCTCCACATACTCATGAGTTGTGGAGGCATTTATCAGTGTCTGCTCTTGGGTCCTGTAGAGCAAATGCTGGGGAAGCACCATCTTGCGTCCGGTAATAAACTCAAATGGTGACATTTTAGTTGCAGCTGAAGGGGTAGATCTGATGGCCATTAGGACCAGAGGTAATCGGATATCCCAACTTGGCCCAGAATCTGCCACAAACTTTTTTAAGATGCTCACAATGGTCCGGTTGTAGCTTTCTACTCCCCCAGAAGAGGCTGGCCGGTAAGCAATATGTAACTTCCTTTTGACCCCCAGTATCTCCCACATCTTTGTCATGGGCTACCTCTGTCTGACTCAATCCTTTGAGGTAGACCAAAACGGGAAAAGATGTGGTTAATCATCAGGGCAGCTGCTGTTTCTGCCTTGCAGTTTGGGGCCGGGAGACATTCCACCCACTTGGTAAACAAGCATGTAACGGTCAACATGTACTTGTTTCCTCTAGACGAGCGAGTTACAGGGCCTACAAAGTCGATTTGCAAATCTGACCATGGCAGTGTCATCCCCCTCTTTTGGAGAGGCGCACGGTGTGTGAGGGATGATGGCTGAAATTGTGCACATACCAGACACCCCTTCAAGTATTGGTCGAGGTCCTGCCTCATGTGTGGCCAGTATGCAACCTCTCTTAAGATCTCAAGTGTGTGTGAAACCCAATATGACCGGCGGTGGCCGCATCATGGGCGTGACTTAACATCAGGCTTCGGAATGAGGTAGGGACCACCCACTGATCATGGCCAGCTTGGGATTTCCTTACCAACAAACCGTCTTGGATTCGGAACATCTTTGGACATTTCATCAACACTCTAAGGTCCTCCTTCCCAATGTAATCGGTATCCGTCAGGGGAAAGTTCTCAGGGTCCTCAATGTGTTGGTAAAACTTACCAATTATTGGATCCCCCTTTTGAGCCGTAATTAAATCAGCATCAGGGGTCTCCTTACTCCATTGTTCAGTTGAAAGATCATTGTGAGCATTTGTCTGGGACCTAGTGATAGCAGTGACCTGGATTTCACCCAACAGGGACTCTATTTCTATTAGATCCCCTTGGATGGCCCCGGTTTTGGCTAGCTGATCAGCTAAGTCATTTCCAGTTTTGTCTAGTCCCTCTACTTTGGAATGACCCTTGGTCTTTTTCCAGTAGATGGTCATCCCATTCGAGGTGACCAGGTCATCAATGTTTTGAATTAACTTCCCATGTTTCAGGGGTTCGTTATTAGCACATAACATGCCTCTGGTTTTCCAGTTAACCAGGTGCTCCACGAACCCGTTCCGTACATAATCCGAATCTGTGATTATGACCAGTTTGTGGAGTTGATGTTGGACGGCAGTGAGGATGGCCTGATGCACAGCCATCAATTCTGCCACCTGACTACTTCGGGACCAATATTGTACCCAGAGGAGGGTTCTGGAAACTCCTTCACCCATGCATTCCCTACGCCAGCCACCAGTTCTTTCTCCCCGTTGTTGTCAACATGGTACGAGCATGCATCCACATAGACAGTGGGCATTCCCTCACACTTGTCTTCTTCAAAGACTTTGTGTGGAGAATTAAGGTATGCCTCCATGTTGTCCTTGATTTTTAGACTTTCGTCCTCGAGACAGTTTTCTCTGGCACAATCATCCAAGTCAGACAGACCTTGCGCGAGGGGACTCTTCTTGTTTTGGCCATATCTGACCTCCACAGGAAAGACTTGCATTGACAGAATCCAGGAAATAACATGGGAATTACTCACATTTCCGGCCCGGATTCTGTCACTTTGGAGATATTGCAGAGGCTGGTGTGGAGTCTCCAGTATGATGTTTTCCCCCTGGATAAATGGGCGGTAATTCTTCAATGCCCACACGGTTGCCAGGAGTGCCTTCTCACAATCGTTGAATTTTTCCTCCACAGAGGATAACGTTTTGCTCGCATAGGAGATTACTTTATTGACCTTGTCATGCTTTTGGTGTAATACTGCCTTCAAGCATGTATTAGAGAACCCTGTCTCCAGGAAGAACTCCTTGTTTCTGACAGGGTAAGCTAGGCAAGGCGCTTGTGAGAGGCTTCTCTTGAGTTGTCTTACTGCCTCGGATTGTTCTGGACCCCATTCCCACTTGACCCCCCCCTTCAAGAGATGAATCAGGGGTCTGGAGATCTCTGCATAGCCCTCAATGAACTTTCTGCTGTAATTAGTCAGTCCAAGGAGGCTCCTTAGTTCCCGCAGAGTTGTGGGATCCTTCAGTTTCTGAAGTGCTTCCACTTTCTTTTCCTGGGGACAGAGACCCTGAGGAGTAATCTCATGCCCCAAGAAATTAACACAGGTTCTACACCACTGTGCCTTCTGAAAGGAAAGTTTTGCTCCAGCGGCCCTCAACTGCGTCAGAACATAACGGATCTCCGCTATGTGTTCCTCCACAGATGAACTTTTGATGAGGACATCATCTACATATGCCAGGTTACCCCTCGCACCCAGGTCGGGCATGGCCTTATGTAGGAAAATGTTGAATTCATTGCCGGAGTTGAGGTATCCGAAGGGAGTCCGGATCCATGTGTACTGCTGGCCCCCAAAGGTAAAAGCCAGTTTGTATTGGTCCTCCCTACTGACAGGCACGGTCCAGTATCCATTGGTCAGGTCTATTGCAGTGAATACCTGTGACCCCTGGATCTGGGCCAGCCCTTGGTCAATGTAGGGCAAAGGCCATCGGGAAGTATGGACCCGTTTGTTGAGCTCCCTAAGGTCGGCGCAGAGTCTCCACTGGCCGTTTGGCTTCAATATTCCCAGCACCGGATTATTGAAAGTGCTGTGGACTGGACGGATTATTCCCCGGGACTCAAGGTTCTTAATTATTTCGGTAAGGGACTCCATGGATGCGAGAGGCAAGCGATATTGCTTCACAAACACTGGAGTCATGCCCGGGTGCGTGGGAATTGTTGTTGTGTGGATGTCAGTGGACCACAGTCATATGAGTCTACCGCAAAGAGATCTTGGAAATCCAAGAAAACCTGTTTCAACTTTTGCTTCTGTTCCAGAGTCACACAGGCATCAGCTAGATTGACTCTCTCTTCCACCATCTGCCTGAAGCCTGGAAAGACTTCTGGTTTTGCTATCTCAGCGGCCTCCTCCAGCTGGGTGGAGAAGTCCCTGGTCAGAGTGCTGATTTGGACCGGAGGCTTCAGGTGGGAAAGGCAGCCCTCATGGACCTGGAAAATCACCTCATCCCCTCTGAAGTCACAAGTCACATCTTCCTTACCATAAGGGCAAGAAGTGTACACCAGGAAGTTCCCCCCATGCCGGGTGAAAATCCTGTCTGGTGTTGTATTGTCCTCACTGTCACTGTCAAAACAGTCCTTGGGAATTGGTCCTAACAGTTCATTTACTAAATCAATGGAGAAGTGTCGGTCATCAACCGCCATTTCAATAATGGTGCCTGCGGCTAGAGTAATACTCTTTAAGTCGCTGTTATTCACCTCTATTGGAATGGTGTCATGTTCTATGTTGACTAATGGTGTTGGGTTTACCCCTAACCCTTGTTGTTGGAGAGAAGCATTTAGATGAATATAAGCATCAGGGTTTTTCAATTTTTGTCCCCTTTTAACTTTCACTTCCAGGGAGAATTGTCGGGTCCTTTCTGGGATGGTGACTTCCTCTTTAATCTGAATTTCAACTGCATAAGGTAGCAATTGAGCTGACCTAAATGCTTTTTCTTGATCATCAAAGCCCATGGGATTATCTGCTAATCGGGACCAAGCTTTGAAGTTTATTAGGTCCAAACTAATGGCAAAGTGATTGAGAATGTCACAGCCTAAGTAAAAGTCGGCAGTGACGTCTCGCACGACCCAACAATTGTGGACTATGCTCTTGTTGCCATTGGAGATTTTGAGCATACACATGCTTGGCAGGAGATGTTTCGAATTGGGTGTTTCCAGATCCATTTCCCATTTGTCTATCAGTTTGAATGTCGGAATGGCTGGATCTTTTGGGAGTTGGCGGAACATGGCTTCGCTGATGAAGCTCTTACCATTGTTCACACACACTCGAGCGAGAACAGAGTCCTTCCCATCATTTAACTGAACAGGGATGAACAACTGCTCTCCAATTTGCTGAATATCAGCCAGGCTCTGAGCTGATTTCGCATCTTTCTGGACTATAGGAGTGGGAGTGTCTGATTGTGGATTGGTAAAGAATTTCAGAGTGTTTCCTTCCAGTGTGGAATACCACCTTAAACTGGAAGGAAGGTTGATTTTCAGAAATAGAGAGGACCCCCCATCACCAGTCTGTTGTACTACTGCTATTACTGTCACGTCTGGAATTTGGTTGTTCTGGAAGTGAAATTCTACTTGGTCAGATTTTTGTTCAACCATGTGGCACGTGCCGTTTAAACTAACATGGTTGACACTCTGTTTTAATTTTATTGGTCAGCTAGTCTGGGTCCAGAGGACCTTGTTTACACAATCTATTAGGGGTGACAACCTTCTCAGGAGGTTTTTCCCTAGTAAACAAGGGGTGCCCTCTGGAGTCACTACTATGACCGGGTGTTTCACCTTGTGTCGCCCAATTTTAATGTCCAAGTCTGCAGTCCCTTCGACGGGAATTTCCTTCCCGTCAAAGTTCTGCAGTTGTCCAGGAAGAGAGGTGAGAGGAATACGGTAATTCTCCCCCTTCCTGCATTTAGTTCATCAAAGGCCCTTTTGAACAGAAGGGTAGCTTGGGATCCAGTGTCCACCAGTGCCAAAATTGTACCCTGCCCCTGTACTTGTACCGGGGCATAATATCTTCCCTCCTTCACCTCAAGGGGGCACAGATAATGCACATTTTTGGACAACTGGTGGGCTAACTTTCTGGTTTTGGACATTGCTAGCGAAGAGATTTGGGAAGAATTCTGTGAAGAGCCTGGGGAATCTGAAAGAAAAAGTTGGCAACTGGAGATCAGAGCCATTGTGGGTTCCCCTGGTTCCGGTTCTGGGCCACCCCCCCTTTTTGGAGGCAGTCACCAGCATGGGTTTGAACCAGGGGATTTCAGTATTGTGGGTTCTGGGATGAGATGATGGGCGGAGGTAGCTCAGTCTCCATATCTCCCCAGTCTGGATTGGAATCCCTTGGGACCCATTTTTCTTTGGGAGGAGTTCCCCCATCTCTAAAGGAGAAGATCCTTTTCCCAGGATCTTCTGAGGATCCCTCTCCCTCAAATTGGAAGACATGTACCTCCTCCACAAAATGGGTCTGTTTGGGTACTTTGTTTCTCCTACCTCCTCTCTGCTCCTTGGGTGGCAGACTTTCAGGGGTAGGATATTTTGTTTCCGGTTCCTGGTTTTCGAGGGGCTGTTTACAAGTTGGGAAGGAAGCTTCCTCCAAGGCTTTACACCCCCCTTCCCCTTGTGCCTCCTCCCTGGGAACCGGTGGGTTATCGGGGTGCTGCCCCCGTCATTGTTCTGGAGCACTAGGTCCAGAGTTTCGGGGATTCTGCGGTGGCATGCTCATCTGAGGGTTCTGTTGAACCCTCAGTATGTGACCCAGATCCCGTGCCATATTTTGGACCTGACGCTCAAGTTGTGAAACCCACTCAGGCTGATACGGGGCTCTATTTTCTCCCCTGGGCTGATCCCGGGAAGGGTAGCTATCCCTTCTCTGGTATTACCCGGATTGGGGAGATTTGGGTACCCCTCCACCCTTGGCCTCCCCTCTCCCGGATTAGGTTGTCTGGGCTCAGGGAATTGGGGAAAGAAGGATGGATGGTTTTGGGGTTGGAAATTGGGTGGATACCTGGGGAAAAAGTTCTGTCCAGGATTTGGTGAATTTCTGCCCTCCTGGGGGAAGTTAGGAGGGTTAGGTTAGGTTGGGTTAGGTGCTTGACTGGATCCCCCCCCTTGGGCTGGAGGAGTCCACACATAACCCAGGATGGGTCGGTTTCCCTTGTAGCGGGGACTTACATAATCAGGGGAGCGAGGGACCCCATTTGTGGGACTACCTCCTTGACTCCCTGTCTGTGACTGGCCCGAGGGCCTTCTGGTGTTAGAGTTATTCTGCACAGGCAGGTTTTTAGGCCCCTCCATCTCCAAATCTAAAACAGGGGCAACCTTTACCTCCGCCACCTTGGCAGCAGCAGGGGTGCTGCTGGTTTTGGGGTTTTTCTGTGTGTTACTTTTATTTTATATGGGCTTCTGCACCTCATAGATCCGGGTGGCTTGCTCAATGACCCAGTCTAAAGATCTTTTCTCGTGAAAATCTCTCACGAGCTGGATCATTATGTACTTGGGAAGAGCATGGAAAAATGTGTTGATGAATTCTCTGCTGTCCGTGCGCACCCTTCTGGTGGTCTGCGCAAAGGCACGCTTCCATTCTTGCACGAATTCTTGTGGGGCCTGATCCTACCCACATTACAAATTGTAGGCTGCCTTGCCAGCCTCTTCGGGATTCCTATGTACAGAAAAATGTTTCAAGATGGCCGCCCTATATGTGGACCATCTTGAATGGTTTTGGTCCTCCAGCCCCGCAAAGAAACTGGAGTATTCAGGGGAGAATGTCCATTTGACGTACTGGATGCAGCTTCTGTTGTCCTTCAAATGGAAAGTCTCCATCATTTGCTCATAGAGCTCCAAGTGTTCCCAAACAGAATACTTGGCGTTCTTATGATAAGGCGTGATGACACTCCTGATTGCCTTAATCTGTTTAAAGGGGTCCTTAAGCATTGGCCTTTTTGGTTCGGGTAACCCTGGTCCATTCGTCCTCTGATTCAGAAGCACTGCTCCCAGAGGTGCCTGTCTGATCTTCCAGGTTTTCCCGGATTCTGCGAGCCTGGGAATAACTGGCAGAATGTGGGGACATGGTCTCCTGTGTCCTGTGACGCTCAGAGGAGTCTTCAGATCCCTCCTTGCTACCTGGATTTGATGGGTACCCCCCCAGTGACCTAACTGGGCAGAGGTAATTAGGATGCCCTTAGGGGGCCTAATTTCCTGGGGTTCCCCACTAAATTGCACTGTACTTAGGTGCTCATACCCGGGTGCCCGCCCATCCATTCCTGGGTGGTACTGGCCTATGAGCCCCATACTTTTGGCTGGATAGTAATCTGCCATTCCTGTGGCGCTGTGCTCATTCGCGCCAGGGGACATGGGGGTGGCAGAGTCCAGGGACTGAGAGAGACGAAGGCCTATGGTACTAGGGCTTCTGAGGTTATGCTCAGGTGTTTCCCTTTCCCAGCGAACTTCATCTCTGTCAGCCCCTGCTCCCTGTTGCAATGCAAGAGCCTGCGCTTTCAGTTCCTCAGTTAAGGCCTTACTAGACTCTATCAGTCTCTCCTGCATGGCTACCTGTTGCTGGAGCCTATCATTGTGCTGACAGAGAGCCTAATTTTCTCTCTGTGCCTAGTGATTGGTCCTGGAGTACTGGGCCAGTCTCTGCTGCAGGAGGGTTACCTCCTGAGTCTCATTCCTACTGGCCTGCTCCTTTCTTGCCAGAGCCTCCTCCACCCTCCTGGTGTGATCTAGCAAGCCCTGTTGCTCTTTTTGGAGGTCACCCAGCCCCTGGAGGGCCAGTGATTTTCTTCATTTTTTCTTTTTAAATGGCAGACTTCCTGGCCTAAGGTATCCCTTTCCTGACCAAGAGCCTGCATTTGTGACGCCAGGTCGTCCCTCTGCCTTTGAAAGGCACCAGCTTTCTGGCGTTCTTCATCAAACTCTGCCTGGGTATCCAGGTCTTTCAAAAATCAATTTATTGCTTTCCTCTTTCTCTCTGTCTAGTTGGATTTGCAGGGTGGCTACCTGCTCTGTGCATGCCCTGTTGAAATTGATCTGTTGCTCCAGCTTTTTCTGGCTCTGCAGTAAGGAGTTCAAACTGTCTTGGTGCTCCTTCTGCAAAGCCAGAATTCTGGTATCCTGGTCTGTCTTTTCCTGTTGCAGTATATCCATGTCCTCTTTTATTTTAATGATATACTGCCTACTATCATTTTCTGACTCCTGGCTCCTCTGCAGCCTCTGCTCAGAAGAGACCAGGTCAGATTGGGCCTTCTCTAATGCCAACAGTTGCCTACTTGCCAGATCTTGGCCTTCAGCACATTTTTCCTGCATGGCTCCCATATATAGATACAAATATGCCGCTATCCTAACCATATTGTCGTGTTCATCTTTAGCTTTAGGAGCCATGCATAGTTTGCTCGGGCCACATGTAAGGGACCCTGATCTCTCCAGATATCTAACCCAGTTGCCGTGACCTGTTGTGTGATTGCCTGCAACCACGCATCGTGGCCCTGCTCAGTCCATTCACCTCTCACAAATACTTATGTAAGAAGTGCTCTCTGGCTATGTTGATGTCTACCAGTGTCGTCATTCTGGAATTTGAGTTCCTTCCTGACTTACAGAAGTTTGTATTTTATTTTGCAAAACAGACCGTTTCGTTAGAGCGCTCCTTTGAGGAGTGCTTTCACAGTGTAAAACAGTGTGGTGATCTAACCGGATATGTGTATCCGGTCAGTTGGCACACTGTATTAAGCTGCACAAGTGGTAACTCTAATCCAGAATCTCCGGCTACGAGCCCCCACTTTGTAAGCGGATTCAATTCAACACTACAGCTAAGTCAATGCCTAGTCTGGGATGCTGAGGGAAACCCTTATTGATACATTTTTATGTCCAGTTCGTTTACTCTGGATGACAACCCTTATATAACACCCCTCTCTTAGAATCCCCCTGACCCCACTGAGCCAAGAAGTATTTTTGTTTTGCAAATTAAAAGGTTTATTTGAAAATTAAACGATATATATTTATATCACACTTTTATAATAAATTTATGTTTGATAGCACACTTGTGAAGATGCTAGTGATCAACAATGGATAATGTTACAGTGGTACACTCTTTTTGATGGCTTAAAAGTGATATAGAGAGGATAAAGTAGCTGAGAATGCTTTTATGGCTTCAAGGACAATGCAATGGTGAATGAAAATGCAGTACAGGAAATAAACTTGATATGACTTCAACAAAAGACAATGTAATCACTTTTCTTTGACAATTCAGCCCTGCCCCTTTATGCAAGGTAAAGAGATGGAAGGAAAGCACACAGTTCTCAGGAATGCAATCAAATATAATTCAGTTCCCCCCTAGCAAGCTTAGAGGAAAACAGGTAGGAGTTTTAAACACAGGCAATATACTTTGATGTGGTATGCAAAGAAGTGAGAAATATGCTAAAAATGCTTTTAATTCCGTATAGGGGGTTCGGAGTGAGTGAGAGATACTTTAAATTAATTCAGGATCACTTTAGCAATGCTCTATGAATGATTGTCAGGTTGCACACGAATTTCAGCAAGGACAAATATTTTTACACGTGGCTGAAATTAAGCAAAATGTCAAATCGTGGCAAATTTAGTCACGTGCGTCGAGCGCAATTACGGAGGCGCTATAAGGGGTTGTCGGCTTTAGGTTCGTTGGAAAGCTTAGAATCTTAGCTTTAAGATGAAAGTTAAATCTCGTTCCTAGCACAAACGGTTCCGGAGATACGGCCGATTTAGTAAAGGTAGTTTTTCGGATTTGAAATTTTTAAAGCTCAGAATGACAGATGACAGTTTTCAGTTTTAAAGATGACAGAATGACACGATTCTAGGAGGCAGTTCTAATAGGCTAAAATAGTTTGGATTAGATTATTTTAAACTAAGAGATTGGTTTTGGCACAGTGCTAGCGGGGTACTCACACTAGATTTTGGACAGGAATGCAACTTTGTCACCGATCGGGTCAGGATTGGCTGGACTTCTGCTAGTGGTTCTTCACAGCGATCTAGTCTCTGGGTCTCTGGTTCTGTTATCGGTTCTGCTAGCGGTTTCGGATACAGCACTGCTTTCTGGATACTGCTACAGGTTCTTGCAAAATTTCTTGGCAAAGAATTCAAACAGCTTGCCCGGCTGTTGACTAGTTTGGTTGGTTTTGAGGCCTGCTGAAAAGAATTCAGCTTGTGGAGTTAATTTTTGGTCTCTGGAGATTGATGGATTTGAAGTCTGGATCTCTGGATGTGAAGTCTGAAGTATCCCGGCAAAGCGTCCCGCAAGAAAGTGGAAAGTGAATGTCTCTACCTGTGTTTCAATGTTCCTTTTTATGTGCTTTGAAAATGGGTGTGAGCCTGGGCGTAGCTAAGCCTGCCTCTCTCACTTATCATTGGCCAAGCTTTCCTCTCTCCCTTGATTGGGGGAAAGAAATGGAGTGTCAGAGTGATGCTGTAGGTTTTATGGTCAGAGGAACCTCCCCTTGTCAAATTGCACACAAATCTATTTCTGACCCAAATACATATTTATCTATGTACCGTTTTTCTAATATTATAGGTCCAGTTAACATATTTTCTGTAGCACCAAACCATCCGATCCCTGTCTTTGCACGATGTCGTGTCCACTTATGACAGAATTCTCCCCTTTTCATCCAGATAACGACCTCTAAACCTTTCCAGATTTTACACACATGTGCACCAGGGAAATGGGTTTCAGATGATAAAGTGTCAGATTTTTAACATGCATACATTTGGAGTAACAACCTTTTTTTCTGCTACTATCCCCAAGAACATCCCACAGGGTCCTAACACCTCTTAAAATGTGCACAAAAAAATCACAAGAATGATGATGATATTTATATAATTTTGACAAGTCCGCACTGTGAATTATCCATCTTTTTAAAATCATGCTCTAGCCCCAAAGGGGTGTAGTTTTCCAAAGCACATGGTGGAATTTCTGGTTTATCCACTTCCCCCAAGCTCAGCTTGCTCTCACAGGCACTGCCCCTCCCAGTTTCTCCCAAGAGGAAGCCATTTTACGACCCCCCAATATAACATTTGCCTGAGCCAGGGACAGTGCTTTGTTTAGTTTCCTGTAGTCCCCAGGTGCTCCTCCCCTAATCCAATCAGAGAGGTGTCATCTCCTTTTGGCAGGGGCAGCAGAATGCAGCCAGGCCTGGGAAGAGTTGTTCAGCCAGTTCAACTCCTGTCGGGGGTAGTTGTCAGGCAGAATTCAGCTAAATGTCACTTTAGTTCCCAGTTTTCTACATTCAAATCCAACTTACAATTTTTGCACATGCAGCTAGAATGCTGATTCTAAGGTCAAAACCATTACATTTAAACAATTGCAACCTATGTGACACTCACAAGTAGGTCACTCATTTATTCTAAACATTTCGATTTTAGTGGCTTTAAACCCAAATTCACTTAAACTGCTGACATCCCCAGCTATTTTTTATATATACATTAAATAATTACTTCCTTCAAGTCATTTCAGAATATAGTTTTACATTGTGTCCACCTCTTAGCAAGTCTTTCCTTGGCCTGGTTTGGGTTCATTTGTTCAGTTTTACACAAAAGTCTGGTGGTTTTAAAATGCAGGCTTTCTGATAGTGGTGAGCACCAGTATTGCATCCATTTTTGACGTTAAGAAAATTAATTCCCCACAGTTCTGGGTTGCTTTTGGCAATCAGCATTGCCATTCCCAATGGTTTTAGGCTACTGTGTGTGTAGCCCAATGGTGGTTTTAGGCAGTGCCCTCCTGTGCTCACAACATAGGCAAAAATGGGTGGCTGCCTATTCTTCATGTTTTCCCTGTGCACTCTCTGGGTTCTGGCCATTGTGATGTTTTCAATGCCAGTAATGCACAGCTTTATGGTAGGGCTTGGATGCATGGGTAAAAACATCCCACAGATTACAACATGAAGGATGGTGTCATCTGGGTGCAATAGTGGTGATGTTGGTAGTGGTGCAGTCCCCACATGATGATGTTTTATACTTTCTGATCTGTGAAAGGTAAGCTCTTTCTCAAAGAGATGTATACAGGTTACGGCAATCATCCTATAATTCTTCTGCCTATATATCTGTGGTGGCATTTTCCTCTTCATGCTACGTAGCAATGGTTTCCAACAGCAAAACACCTTCCTACCGGGACTCTAATAGAGCATGAGGTTTATCTTGATCAACACCCATGTCAAGATTGGTTGTATGTGATTTCAGGGATGAAAACAAACATTGGTGGATAAACATAATTTGTTTCACCTACTAAAGATCCTTTCCAACATATTTTAGGACTTGTGCAATTATATAAACAAACTCCAGTCATAGAATATGTGGAGAAAGTGCCAGATAGTAGCTGGAAAGAAATATCATTTACACAGCAATATTTGTTTTCAGCTCTGAAATCACTTGATATCGTCATCCTCATCATCATTATCATAATCAATATTCGAAGACTTATCAGTAGATGGGGATGTGGAGCCTGGAATTTTCAATCTCTGTACAACTACACCATGTGTTGTTCATCCCTGTCCTTCATTACACAGATTACCCTGACAGTGTACATAAATCATAGTGCAACCTCCTCTGTCAGTCTCAGTGGCTGTTCATACTGATGCAGTACCTGTGTGTGCACTTGTGTGTGTACTCCAGGGTGATTGCGCTGTGGTGTGAAACCTGATAGTGACGTACCATTCAATTGACCAATTCCGCCAACCCCAGTGCAAGTGCTGAAGCTGATGTGAAAAGTTGTCATATGCTTTGTTGCTCATTTTGGTGCCACAGGAATTTTTTTCCAAATGTGTGGTTCACTTGCTGAATGGTATCACCTACCACCCTGAATGTCTGATACGTTCTCTGACAAACAACATGTGAGCATGACTTTCAGCCATGTTGCAGTCATTCATTATCTGCTCCTCCTTATCCTTCTGCTCCATCACCCAATGACATATTTGTCATTCACTCACTTCATGAGATGTAAATTGAATTATACCTCTAGCCTCCTTCACTCTGCTACTGTCTTCATCAAATAACATGTTTAACACAGGCTGCCCTCATGGATTTTCTGTTCCTCTTGCTCCTCCACACCCATCCAAGTGCCACCCCATGGTGCACTTGTTATTAACTCACTTCAAGAGATGTTCACTGAATTGGTATCTCCTCCTTCCCTGATTCTTGCTGACACAAATATTGCATGAATGGGTGTCTCCCACAAAGCTGCCCTCAAGAATTCACTACTCCTGCTCCTCCTCCGCTCAATTGTTCCCCAGTGACATATGTGTTGTTCACCCACTTCAATAGTTGGACACTAGATTATGGGCCTCATCACAAGTTAGCCGGTATCCCGGCTGGGCTACCGCCCAACTTTATTTGCGTTAGCGCCCACCTGTCTGGCAGTATTTCCACTGGATCATAGGTTGGGCACTAACTGTTAATCCCCATTCCCCATTGAGTCAATTGGGCACAATGGGGAATTTTCTGCACAATTATCGTGTAAAACTGCTGCCGGTAATTGTGCCGAAAATGGAAATCTAAATATCAAGGTTAGAGCGATCATCATCGCCTCCCGGGGTGTTTCAAGCCTTTGGGAGCTTTAATGCACACTCCATTTCATGAAGTTCTAATGGGGGAATCATATGCCTGACAGTACACTATTTCTATATCCTTCATCTATCTCCTGATGCCCCAACCAGAAAGGTCTTTATGAGAGGGCTAAAGGGGCACTTGCCCGGGGTCCCCACTTGGGGGAGTGGGGTGTAGAAAGCTGTCTGATCAAAAGAAGTCCATGCCAACTGTTCACCAAACTTAATTAGCACAAATCAGGATATGTTATGGCATGCTGCTGAGGCTCTAAACCTATTGCCTCTCTGTTGTTGAAAAGTACATTCTGCTCTGATTAATTCATCCTGCAATGCGTTCGGTGTTCGCTGTAACATACATAGTTTGTGCTTTTACTATGGCACTACTCCTGTAGCATTGTCACCTTTCTGTGGGGATTATATTGCTCATGTGCAATAGCCAAAGTTAAAATGCATATTGATACATTTGAGTGACGCAGTTGTTCAGTAGATGGCTTAGTGTGTTAAGCTCTCATTGCATACATTTGTGTTCATATGCAATTCCATCAAGGCTGACTCAGCCTTTCCTATGTCTGAAGTTGATAAACCTGTATGTATACGTACTTTTGTTTTGTGGCACAACAGGTGCTATTATCACCAATGTACCTGCACCAGATAACGATTGCTATAGAAACTAACCTAGCTCAGTATGGTGAAGGTCTTGAAATTGATTTGCTTGGCAGCAACCTCCAATGATGAGTATAACATCTCAGGAGAGGTGATTCCGTATCCAAATGAAAGACTGTGGAACCACAGTGTACATGCTTATATCCTGACTTTGCCATAAGACGATACAGTGATCCGGGACAAATCATCTTATATCACTGAAAGTACTGTGCTGTCTTCTGTGAAAAGGTTTGCCTTCTTACATGCTGGTGGCATTGTTTTGTTAATTACGTTAGCATACTTTTTATGTAAGCCCTGTCAGTGCAAGAGAGAGGACTAGCTATCACAGGCCCATGGCAAGCATATTTTAAGGTTTGCTTTTTGTAGAATTCAAACATTTTTCTGCACAATGTTAAATAACAATTTCACATGCCTCTGTTTTCGGTGTATTTACAGCTTTAAAATAGAAAACAGAAACCCAGATTAAATATTTCAAGATAACATCAGTTAGTATGCTGGTACTTAAATTGATGATGGTGAAGTTGAAACTAGAATCATTCCCATATTGCATAATATGCTTACGTAACGCTTTCTTTTTAAAAAAATGATCAGGTTGGGTTATGTTGTTTCCATACTTTCCAAGTAATTGCTATAAATATAAATTCATGGGATCTGTGTCCTGCATTTATACTATGTCCACTGTACCTGCCTTCTGACTGCTATTGATGAACGGTTTCCTGTACGTGGCTACAGCACGAGGACCATTGTCGTGGACTGCGCATGTTGCCCTTGAAATGCTTCTTGTTTATCATTCTGATTACAGCAAGAATGAAGCGGGTAAGTGGACTGAAAGTGAGTTCACATGCTGGGAGGTAACATACCAAGCTATGGGTTGTGATTGTGACAACATGGAGTTTGGAGGGCGGGTCTCGGTGGGGGCGCAACCAGATATTCTGGAGTCCCTTTATTCCTTTGGTTCGTTGGAGGGGGGGCCGCAAAGGTGTCAGTGCTCTGGGGCCAAAAAGTGCTTAAAATGTCCCTGGCTCCTATAGATCATCCCGACTATTCTGAAAAAGAGAGGCAAAGTGAGTATAACAGATTAAACTTCAGATGTAGGATTCTACCCTTGGAGAATAACCTTTCTCGCCCCAGGTGTCCAGGTTCCAAAATGCCATCGTAAATATCCTTTTTACATTCTTGACTAATTGTAGCCATGTTCCGTTAGTTCTCATTCTTCTTTTGCTCAATCAAAAATGGCTAGGCCTGCCTTAGCTTCCTTACCTGCCCTTTCCCATCATCATATGTATTATTTCATCGGGCACCCCTGAATTCTCTTCCCAAGGCCTGCTTTAGGATGCTGCACTCCTTATCCTAAAAGTCCCATTTCTTAATTGGGGAGGGTCTCTATCTATATGGTTTTTAACACAAGGGGTTTCCAAGAGTGTCCTAATACAGACCAGAATTCTCTCTAATTCCTGCATTTTACAGAGGGGCTGTGTTTCAGTATCCAGAATGAGCTCCAGGCCAGACATTGGTTCCCCATATATGATGACATTATTTCTCCCTTTTTAATGAACCACCCATCTAAATTGCTGAAGGAGGCGCCAGAACTCCTGTTGGGGGTGTGTCCAGTGGCTGCGCAAAGATTCCACATTGCGGATCATGATCGCGTTCTACGCTACCTGCTGCTTTAAAATCCCTTATGCCCCGCTGCTTACACAAGGACAGGGCAGTGATGTACCAGGCTTGGGCCCTGTGTACCTCTAAAGGCGAGCTTTGCAGGGATATCCCCTGGAAAGTGGCCATTCAAGTCACGCAGGAGCAACATCCCTTCTCTGTGAAACCTGGTAAGACTGCAAACCATCTCGCACACAGGTTATCTGAACGTCGACCTGAACGAAGCCCCCGAAATTCAGGTAATTTAGTGATTGTCTGAAAAATATCTCCCAGGTGTAGAAATGAAGATGCAGCCCTCAATGAAATGCACACGCTGCAATCTGGGCCATGCCTAAGTTTCCCTAAGAGAGATCACAAAGTGTTCTCAGTAGGATATCCATTATTTCATGCATTGCACAATACCAAACGAGAGATTAAAACAAAAAGCTGTTGTTTTAGTGGTGGAGGGTGTTCTAGAAGTTTCTAACTAAATGTTAGTGATAGGGATTCTGCCAGTAAGTTATGAGCTGTGTGATTTTGATGGATCTTCCACATGAAGCAGAGGGCATAAACACTGAAACCTCCCTCCATTCTCGGTGTTTCACTTTCAGCAAAGCCCAGTATCTCCCCCAGCGGTGTGTGGAGATTATTTATTCCCATGGACTACCCCCGCACTTTCTCACCTGGAAAACCTGGTGAATTCCAAAGGAAATCACAAATATGTTATTTCTGGACATTACAGGTGG
Source organism: Ambystoma mexicanum (assembly GCF_040938575.1). NCBI lineage: Eukaryota > Metazoa > Chordata > Amphibia > Caudata > Ambystomatidae > Ambystoma > Ambystoma mexicanum. Next base: position 335,097,441 of record NC_090927.1, read on the forward strand.
CATTTATGATAGTAAAATGTTTGCATGGAAACCATGGCCCTACGAGCCGAATTAAGAGCCATTCATTGGTGCACTGGCCTTCATGGAAAGCATTGTGTATGTTATTTCTGCATATGTGAGATTTACTGGCATCTCATTTCATCTGATCCTGTGTCACTGCATTTGTTACTGCTTTTTTATCACAGAAATATGGTGGAGGGGGCGGCCTCTTGTCTGTATACTCAGTCCAAGCCCCCGTTTTTGCAGCAAAATGTGGTAGAAAATTGCTGGGAAATGGGATCCAGTGAGATGGGATGTGAGCAAAGTGGAAAAACCAGGACCATTTTTTTATGTATAACTATATTGTAATCCCTATGTATGGACAAATGTGCTATACACTTCCCTATTTGCACAAATTGTCTTGGGCCGAGAACCCCCCAAACCCTAATAAGAGATTTTGGACTTGCTCGCTACATTCGCTCATACAGTGTAATATGGGCCCACTTTGATAAACATTTCCATGGCCACTTTAAATTCCCAGCCCGTCCCTGGAGCCATTTGTGAAAGCAATCAACATTTTACAGAGAGGACTGCTTGCACTTTTATCGACATTGAACAGTCATCTGTGTGCGATATACAAGTCTATCCAAAATGACCATAAAAACGTCAGTGAAAGAGTAAGAGCTAAAGAGCGGAAGGGATAGTGCAAGAGTGTTGGAACAAAACGAAAGCACGAGAGAGATGGAGAAAGGGGAGCAGAGGAGAGACAAAGAAAGTTCATGAGAAAATATCAGCGCATGTGCATTTGTTTATAGGGCTTATCAACATGTCAGCGCTAGAACTATACTACCGGTTGTAAGAGGAGCTGGCTTAACACGATGCCATCCGGCTCTCTATTATTAATAGGTTGGGCACTGTTATCCTTTCTTAGACTGGCACTACGAATAAGAAACAGGAATGCATTGGCGAAAGGCAGCCCATATAGTCTGCCAGTTTCAGCTGCACGTTGAAAACTACACTGGCTCCCAGTTGGTGAACGGATTGAGTTGTAGTCTCTGGCCCCGATTCATGGAAATATTTGGGGGGAAAATAGGGGATTTGCACGCCACTCTCTGGACAAGTCCTCGTTCGCTGGACTTTCCTGAGAATTGCGTGGAGTTCGTGCAGGCCTGGCACGTCCCTGCGAATCGGGGCAGTGTGTGGGCTGAGCCTACGCACGACCAAAATAGGGGGGGAACATACAGAATGAGGAAGAACAAGCGAAAATGTGGGCATGCTGAGGGACGGTACAAGGCCAAGAAATGGCACACCCATAGATGTACAAATATAACCGTATTCATGGATTTCTACTCGGAACGTTGGGTCGTGAAAAGGAAAAAAGCAAATCCTGGAACTCATACGCCACTTGATAGCAGGTGTAAACATCAGAGCAAATAGGACCAAATGCCTATAAAGCATGCAATACACACCAAACAAACATCAACAGCCACAATGAATCCAACCATACTCTGAGCTATCATGCACGGACAACGCAGGAGGAGGAGGATGCCCAGTACCCGGATCTTCACAACACGCACACCGCTTTTTGGGATGCTGGAGGATCAGGTCTATGGCAGGTACAGATTCTCACCATACAATCCTAGACCTAGTCAGGGAGTGGGAAGATGGCCTAACATCAGCCACCATCTACTCCCAGGACCTTACACCGTTCGAAAAAATGCTGACTGCACTCCATTTCCTTGCCCCTGGGTAATTCCAGCGGACCACTGCAGTAGTAGGTGGGATATCACAGGCCACCCAATCACGCTGTCTCTACCACGCGTTGTCCTGCATAACAGCATGTGCATGTGTGCGCAGGCACATATATGCCCCCAACACCAGTGGAAAGGCAGGCAGTCATGTACAATGTCTATGCAGTGGCACGCTTCCACTGTGTACTAGTTGCCATAGACTGCATAAATGTTGTACTACGGCCACCCCGATTGACAGAGCACATCTACAGGAACAGAAAGCACTGAGACTCCATTAAAGCAGGCAGTGTGTGATACCAAGGGAATCATCATGGAAGTGTATGCTTATTTCCCAGGCAGCACACCTGACAGCTACATCTTCCGCATGTCACCACTGCACCCGGCACTGATATCTGGAAAACCTGGCAACACATGGCTCATTGGTGAGTATGAACGCTCATGCACATACATGCAAGTCACACACTGAAAAATAGACCATGCCATTGAATGACAACACCAACCATCTTATTCCTATCTAAGTCCAGATTATCGGGGCCAAAGCCAAAACTAGAATCCCTATTGGAAAAGGGTTACAGCACATGTGGCCACGTGGCACATGTGGCCACGTGGCACACGTGGCCACGTGGCCAAAGGGGTCATAATTGGGAAAGAAGACAGAATAGAGGTAGAAGAGGTAGAGAGTACTACCAGTTCAAAAATGATTCCCAGTCTTCCAATTTTGCCCCACAGGGTCAGTTTGCTTCACAGGGCCATTTGGCTAATTTTCCTCCTCAGACACTCCCTTTTCCTCCACCCAATCAAGGTCCTCCACCGATACCCTAACTTTGTTGAGGCCCGAAAATAAAGCTTACAGGAGGTAGCTAACTTCTCAGCAGTATATCATATTTCCAAAAAAGTATTGACCAAACAGGAAGTAGCTATATTGGAAAAAGATTTTTCCTTTATTCGCATGAAGAACCCAGATAAAATGGAAGCAGAAATAGAATTTCAAAGCTTCTTTCGAATAATTTGTTTGAAGGACTTCTTTAGCATGAAGAATACAGATATGGCAGATACACATAACAACACCCCCTTCAAAGTGATATCTTCTTTTACTCCTACTCTCCAAATGGTCTCTAAAGAAATGGCTATTTTTGAGAAGGTGGTTTTGAGAGAATTTAATGCCATTTACGATACTCTAGACATAGCCAAACATCAAACTAGCTACAATATTTCAAAAAAGGAATGGGATTGCCTTTTTTGATTATGAAAGGACCAGTCCATTATTATTAAACAAGCGGACAAAGGGGATGGGGTAGTAGTCTGGGATGCCAAAGAAGTACGACATCGAAGTGATGAGGAACTTGAACAATACAGACTTTTATCGCCAACTCTGGGGCGACCCACTAAAAAAATAGCCCAGATCTCTACACGAGCCTTAGATGAGCCTTAGATGCAGGAGTAATTAGCAAAAAGGAATTCCAATTTTTGACATCCAAAGAAAAGAGGACTCTGTCTTCTATATATTGCCCAAAATATACCTATAAACCTATCGTATCCCTTTGGCTCTATATCAGAGACCATTGGTCAATTCCTAGACTTCTTCTTGAAACCTTTAGCGGCACGATCAGACACATATCTGGCAGTTACAACCGACATGATTAGCCAAATGGAGGGCCTAGCGTTCAATACAGAGACAGACTTTTTAATCACATTACATGTTAAATCTTTGTATTCTAACATTCCCCAAATGGAATCATTTAACATTATGAAGGAATTTTTGGACACAAGGGATGGACATCAGCAAATTCCCAGTGATTTCCTTATAGAGCTCTTGGAAGTGGCATTAACAAAATATTTCTTCAGATTCAAGGCGGCTTAATATTTACAAATAAAATGTATGGCCATGGGGGCAGCTTTTGCCCCTCATTATGCCACTATTTATATGTGGAGGTTTGAGCAAGTACACATACTTAATGAAACCAATCAATTTTTTCTGGCCCTCAAATTTTATAAACGATATATAGATGATATCATTATCGTTTGGAACAAGGAAAAGGGGAATTATGAGGAATTTTTAGCATGGATCAAATCCCTCTATTGCAGTCTTCGGTTCACGATGCAAACAAATAATAACCACATTTTTTTTAGACCTTGTGATTGAAATTTAGAATGGTCTGATTATAGTCAACCTGTTTTGGAAGAAAACTGACAGGAATACTACCCTTACATATGATAGCTTCCATTCCCATGCCTTAAGGAAGAACATCCCCTACGGCCAATTGTTGAGGGCTAGGCATAATTGTTCTAAAATTGAGGACTTGTTAAACAGTCCAATATCATACAGGACAGACTGTCAGAGAGGGGTTATCCCCAAAATCTACTCAGACAATCCCAAAAAAGAGGCAACAACCAACACAGAGATATAATATTGGCTAAGAATAATGAACAAAACATCACCAATTAAAGATCAGTCTGTGCTATGACTTTTAACACTCATCATATTGAAATTAAAAAGGCAATTTCGAAACATTGGCACCTACTACAGCTTAACGAGCCTGGTCTTGAACCTCCTATATACACCTTTAAAAAAGGAAAGAATCTGAAGAACTGGTTTTCGTGAGCTGATAGAGGAGCAGCCGAGAAAGTTCCTGTGACTATAACATCCCTATGGGGTGCCAAACCGGTGACTGGACATTTTCCGTGTGGTTTTTGCTGCCAATGCAGATCCACTATGGCATGTACCACTGTTATTATCGATTCCAAATTATTGCATACCACTTGCAATACTAAAAATGTGATTCATGCCATCACATGTCCATGTCTCAATACATATATAGGCAAAACATCTAGGCCTATTAAATAGCAAAGGTTTGAAATAGTACAGCCGAGTCGTGGAGATAAAAACACATACTTTTGAGGTGGGATTCTAACCCGGGAACTACCGACAATCGAGACAAAACCCAACAACGAATGACCACTGATTGGATGTATGTGAATTGAACGTATGCTCTAATTTTGAAAAAGGCTCTTGTGAAGCTGAAACATGTGGAAGCTGAAACATGTGGTAATGTAAAAGGGCACTCCCATGGGAGTTTGAATATGTGTCTTTTGAAATATAAATTGTGAGTGGCGCAGTTGATTTGTGTGAAAACAATACGTTCACTATTAAGCAAAGGATCACAGAGGACAAATCCAAGATCCACACCACAAATTTAACATCTCCATTGGTAGCCAATTTTTGGGAAAATAATCAAAGCTGTGAAGAACTTAAGTGGTGGGCTCTGGAACACATCTGGGGAACTCATGCCCAGGGTACGTCCACCAGACTAGCACAGAGAGAACAGTGGATGATGTACCATAACCTATGCTACCAGGTGGGGCTCAACCAACAGGAAGAATGGTTACATTGCATGCTTCTACTACCACTGATTTGTCATCTAATACCCTTTCAACCCGCTGATGTTGTTATATGTGCTTCCCATTATTTGGTTGGAATAACACTCAGCTGGCTGGAATGGCCATGTATATATGGCTTGGCTACCACTCCCATTAAAAATAGAGGCAATACTTTATGATGTTTCTAATATGTACATAAAGGTATTATGTAGTTACATCTAATGTACTACATCTCGGACCTCAGAAGGCAGGTCCACTGGCTACCCATTCGGCAGAGGATCACCTTTAAAATACTCTCCCTCACCCATAAATGCCTCCATGACCTTGCTCCCCCTTACCTTGCCCAGAGGATCTCACGACCCACCTCTGCCAGGCCCGCGCGATCTGCCTAAACTAACCTGATCTCTACACCCAAGACCTGCAGAGTACGTGCAGGTGGCTCGAGCTTCCCAGCCCTAACAGCTTCACACTGGAACGCCCTACCTACGTACCTCAGGGGGATTGACTCTCACCTAGCCTTCTGCAAAGCCTTAAAAAACAGGCTGTTTGTCTAAACCCTCCTGCCATGATCGCTTCAGACACACGAATGTCATATGTAACCCCCCTCCGCTTTCTATCTCTGTAACTAAGTACCTATGTTTTCTATGTTTACATAATCTTGCTTGCATACACCTTCCTGTAACAGCACCTCGATGTCTATGGGCTGCAGTGCGCTCTACAAATGTAAATAAATAAATAAATAATGTCCATCGCACTGTTGGGCATCACCTTGCAGTCTATTTGGGATAGATACTGAGTCGGCAGGTTTTTTGATTAGCTTAATTTCTAGTCGATGCATGTGCGTATTAGATGTAAATCGATACAGATTAGCACTTGATATTTGCCACGATGTACAGTAAGCACTTTGGAAATAGGGGATGCGAGATTCGCTTGACCAACTAGTTTGCTAATGATTATTTGATTATAATTTGTCTGTACCTTTATTACGCGGTGAGACTAACAATCCCATAGTCCTCTTTCTGTGACCATGAATGACTCGTTTCCATAGAGTCGGTCACGCAGGAGGTTTTCCTCGTGTTTATAATCCATAGACGGTAGCAGTTGCATAGTTAATTTCCGCTGATTTTCCATGGGAGATGAGTGATTTGTTTCATGTGGCCGCACTTGATGGGTGAGCCTTCTTTTTCAAACTGTGTTCACATTTCTATTAGTGCTGTGCATTTCGAGCCCCACGCAGTAGCATTTTACGGCTTTTCAGTGCACATGTCTCTAAACACAGAGTTACCATTTCTGCCGTCGGCTGCATTATGGGGTGCACTGTTAAAAGTAACCATTTAATGTTCTTACAATGCTCCGCATTTCAAGCTTGGCACAGTAGCATTTAACAGTTTTCTATTATGCGTGTCTGCACATACGGCACGTTATCTTGATATTAAGCCTGCTGGTTCACTAACAGGCAGTTTCCTATATTCAATCCCAGGTATATGATAAATACAGCGTTGCAGTGCCTTTAGGGTGTTTTCATCATCTTCGATACCCAGAGGCTCGATTCTATTTTGGAAAGAGGTTTTTTGGATGACACCTGCCAGTAGACAGAGGTCAGTGAATATAGCTTTGTTCCATAATGTGGGCTGTTGTCTTCGAGTGCACATACTAGGATTAGAGTTGTACCAACCACAGTTCTCCTTCTTCTATGTCTCCCCAGATAAATTGTTTTTCATCTGATTTTCTCTTGGTTGGAGGATGACATTATCCCCCCATCATTATCAAGAGGAAACAGGGGTATATTGTTCTTCTATTATATATGGAACTCTATTTATTGTAGAAATGAGTTGTGGACAGTCAGGTTTTAAATTGTTTTTAACTGTGTATCGTTCTTTTTTTTATTAGAACATTTTGAATGTATTTGACTGTTGTACAAAGCACAGATGGAAATAACGAAACATTGTACAGATATGGACGTATTTACTATGTTTCTTAATGTATACTCGTGTTATATGCCCATTTGTCCTGAGGAAGACAAGCATCAGTTTTTGATGTGTTAAACGTTGAAACTAAATAGTAAGGGAATATTCGAATTTGGAGTATTGAAACATTGCTATATCCTTAGAAGAATACCTTTAGTTGACTCTATTTAGATATTGATCTTTTTCAGACATTTTTGCACTTTCCTGTGATAACTAGAGGAGAATATATGTGCTCAACAATTTAGGTATGTGAACTTATTTGCCTCCGACATATCATTACAGCACGTATCAGTTGTAGCACTTTATAGCACTTTTTTTGTGGATTTTTACTTTTTATCAAAGTTTTTGATGAATTGTTTTAAGGTTTTAATAGTACCATGGGTTTGATGAAATAACAAAATAAACATGTGGTATTGTTTTATGACATTATGCTAATAAAATTTGATATTAATTGATTTTGATGCCTCGCAACCTTACACACTACTTTCTACTAGTTTGAGTCCTTCCCTTGAATATACAAAAAATGAAATGTACTGTGTGACATTACTCATTGTTTTTGCTTTAATACCAACCATGTCGACATTTACAGGGGACAGTGCCTACCCGCTGCCACCCTTCATGATGACACCCACCAGGAACACCAGCTAAGGTGAAGTACAATATTGTACATGTACCCACTCAGGGCATAGTGGAGCGCACATTTGTAGTACTAAAGTCACAGTTCTGATCTCCTGCACCACCAGAAGTCTGTAGAATCATTGTGGCTGCATGTGTCTTGCAAAATGTTGCCACATGGTGCTGTGCACCAGTGGACATGCAGGCAAGACACCGCCCACACCCACAAGCACCACCCCTGGCCTTGACTGACCAAAGGGCACAAGTTAGAGGCTGCACGCACACATCTGTTGCAATCGTACTTCACATAAATACCAGCCCCTGTGGAGTACACACAGTGAAGCCACCTCCCAGGTGCCATTGATTGATGAATTGTGGCCTATCCTCTGTGCCCACATCAACACTCAGAGAATGTGCCACTGGGTGTGCTAAACTGTGTGTGCCCATTAGAATTAAAACAACATGCCCAAGAAGAGGCCACAGAAAAGTCTTGTAAGGGGCAGTATGCCACTACCACTTTGTGAAGTATGTAGTGAAATCAATCTTGAGGATCAACAACTGTACCAATGGCCAAAATCCATGAACAAGTACAGATATGATGTTACAGAAAAATTAATGAACTAGGCGACAATCAACTCTTAGTATCTAGCCATTCATGGACACCAAAATCAACAATTACACCAATTCCTAGAAGCAAACCAAAGTCTGATTAAAGACCTGGTGGACCATGTGCACTACAGGCACAAACATATCCATGTTGTTGTGAGTGTGGAAGCAGGGGTGCAAGATTAAACATGTGACATACATACTGGTAATAGGTATACATTGCACCCTATATCAAAATAACAGAATAAGAACCAATTTTTAATAGAGCCGCAGTGTTTGACACACCCCAAGGGCAACATCCACAAGACTGTCGAATAATCGTACAATCACACATGAAAACAGCCTGTGACTCATGCCCCTAACCTGCATGGAAGTGCACAACTAAACCACACAGGCATATCAGCTTGACACAACAGTGTCCATGCTGTACACCCACAAGCACACACTATAAGGAAAAAAATTACAGAGTGCCGTCACATGTACAACTACTGGACTGCATGTAGACAGCAAACCACACTCATGATACCACAGGTAGGAAGGCATACTACAAACATGATGCTAAGAAACTCATGCAAGAACAGCCTTGGACCCACAATGCATGTCACACAACAAAAAAACAGTTCAGTGGCCAAACCATTCCCTGACAACCACTATGCCCACAATACACAGTCACATCAAAGCAGTCATGTTGAAACCAGATGAAAAGTGCATTGCAAGAGAAATACACATCTCACCTTATCCCATGTGAGTCTGCATCATCAGGACAGTGCAGTTCACCAAACTCCTGCTCTGTTAGCCTGGGAACCACCAAACCCTTATGCTGTTTCCTGTGCATGCATAGACCTTCTACTTCACAATTCCTGCATCCATCATTCCATGCCAAAATCACATGTAGAGAAAAACAATTCAATGTGAGTGCTGGCAAAACATCCATGCACCCAGACATACACCAATATGTGCCCCCCTGAGTGACATGCTACAAACGCATACAATAACTCACCAGCCACCCATCATCATGTGTCCTGGCACACATGCAGCCACCTCCACTCACCTCATACCAATGCAACATGAATAACCCACACAATTACACATTAGGCACCCACAGCCCCTACACTGTCTGCCCCCACCCCGAGTGACATGCAGTGAATGACCATGTTACACTTATCCATCACCATGCTGATGGTACCTTCCCAACACATGCACCTGGCCATAGTCAGCATGACACTGAGACACCACCCAAAAAGAGAACATTAAGAGGATGGAAACCCAGGAACACCTTTGTAGTATTGTTAATGCCATGATATACCATCCCCTCATCAACATGGCAGTGTGACAATGCAGCAAACAATGACAGTGGAACCGATGATGCTAAGCCCAAGAACAAGTGAACCAAAAATCTCACCAATTGCACAGAAAGCCAGATCTTGCAGAAGGTAGCACTTCACAGAGGCAGGTGTCAGACTGGAAGGCAGGTGACCGAGGCAACTTGCATGATACACACAAGCATGAGACAAGAAATCAATGATAAATAGAGGCCAATGAAAAACACACACAAAAGGGATCATGCCAAAGGAAAGTGCAGGGGAATTCAGACTTCACTGGTAATGGACTGAATTTGATAAAATATGCATTGAACTGAAGTTAGCATTGAAATGCACCCAGCAGCTGTCAACATGCTGCATAATAAGTGGCAGTGTGCCCTGCATGGTACATGGTCACCATGGCAGCCAACAAAGAATGGACAATCATGTGTGCCTTGTGCGTGGCGTACATTGCATCCCAACAATATGCAGCAATTCTGGTATGTGTGTGGATTTATCTTGGGACAGCTACCCCAGAAGGGGAATAAGCACCAATATTGGACTGCCTGTGTGGGTAGGAATTACTATTAAAGAATCTTCTTACGGGAAGCCATGTGACAGCCAAGAAACATGTGTAAAGTGCAAGGATACACTCACCACCACCACCTTAATAGACATGGCACAGCACACAAATAGCCTGGCATCCACCCTCATAAAAACTCACCAACTAAGGCCCTACAGTGAAACTCACTCCCAACTAGGATCCTGCAGCCAGTGCCATCATGGTTATCTTGTAAAAACAGCATGCACACACAAACCAGCCTAGCAACCTAATGTGTCACAAGCACCCACGAAGCTGTACCTGTTCCCTCCAAACAAGTAAAATAAAAGCAACCCCACACGGTGCCAGACTCCATGCCATAAAAAACTAAACACGTCACACCCTGAGTGCACTTCACTTACCTACACATGTTATCCACCTGCAAATACATTTTCAAATCACAAAGACATGCATTGCATTACAACAAGTTCAACATACTGGCCATCCACGCCAACTCATGTAAGGAACACGAAAGTAGGCATGCACCAGCCAGTGTACAAGGATCACAAAGTGCAAGAGGGCAATAGGACACAGAGTGACGATTAATGATTAGTGGAGTGAAGCGGGAGAGAGTAAGAGAGAGTAACAGGAACAAAATTGCAAGGAGAGACTGTCTGGAGAGGAGATGCGGACGGGCATGACTGACATCACAGTGTGTGAGGTCATAGAAAATCCGCCCTAGGGAAGAAGATGGAGACAAGAACACTACTTTAAGCAGCATCCTGTTCGGAGAGGATGGAAGGAACATAAATGGACAAGAACCACATGTAGTGGTACATGAAGGACAAAAGTAGGTGATGGTGAAGGGCAGACTGGCAAAGAATGGGCACATGTGAAATGTTATTCAACAGCTCTACATCATAAAAAACACAGGAAACACCCACCATTGCATGCAAATCAACCAAAGACCCATGTGCGCCACACCCCTGCAAAGAAGGCACTCCAAACATATACCCAGACTGTAAACCAACCAACATACACCCCAGTACTACAAAACTTCAAATGGACCTCCGGACAACATGCAGCTGTTCTTTCTCCCTCAACACACCACACACACTGATTGAGACTGTCCCGGGAAGTGTGCATGGATTCCAGCAACATCAGGAGAACAGATGAAGACAAGCACATGCATCGGTCCCCAATGTGGGCACGCAATGTTCAATCACTGACAGTGGAAGATGACATGAAGAAGGAATCAAAACCAAATAACATGTAACACACCCTGGTGCAGATATCCAGCAAAATCTAACACTGTAAGAAACGTGTCCTCATTGTGTAACACAGAACCAGTCAGTCATGGGAACAGATGCACATGTTTGTCTAAACCGACATGCATCAAGTGTGATAAACATGTCCGGTGGAGTCAAAGCACACAAGAGGACAGCATGATAATCCATAATCGTCATGAAGCACTGCAGCAGAGGATGATGAGCCATGAGAATTAATGTGTGTGGCGTATGTTGAACAGTGGCATGTCTGGGCAGGTCATGGAAGTGTAGAAGGGAGTGGATTGTGAAATGGCACAGGTCAAAGAGAAGTGTGCACAGGGAGTGGGCTCTAGGCTGGACTACTGCAACAGCCTCTGTCTAAATCTGCCTGCTTCTACTCATCACCCTCTGCAACTCATCCAGAACAGGACTGCAAGACTTGTCCTTGGCCTCAAACCCAGGGATCGTATCTCTCCAGGACTGAAATCTCTGCATTGGCTCCCAGTGGCTGCAAGGATTAAGTTCAATACCCTCTGCATTGTCCACAAGGCCTTCTGGGGCCTTGGTCCTCAATACCTCCAACTCTCTCTTAGTAAATACCTTCCTACTCAAGCTCTTCCCTCCTCCACCTCCAACTCCCTCAGGGTCAGTCGCCTCTCCAAGCAACGAGTTGCAGGTAGATTTCTTTCTTTGGCTGGGGCCTCCATCTGGAACAGCCTCCCTGCCTCTCTGAAACTTGAAGAGAACCATCTCCAGTTTCGGAAGCACCTCAAGACCTTCGTCTTTTCTTCTGCATTCTTTCTTCCTCTCCACGGCGGATCTCCTGTCTGATACTGCACTGGTCACCTGGCTACCCACTGGCACCTTTCCCCCTCCACCCTCCCCTGCACTTGCACGATCTCAATGTCACTTGGCCTAGTAAGATCAATGTTCTGTCCTCCCTCTGTTCTCCCTTCCTCACCTCGTGTATATGCGCATTACAAATGCCATATCATATCATCAAGGTTGGTCATGCAGATGCATAGTGAATGCATGCCATCAATCAGTACGTACATCCAGACTTAACGAAACACTGCCAATGAGTAAAGTGTGTATAGTGCCACTTTAATAATCCAAGGCACTAAAGTAGAGGAATCCCGTTAGACACTGGACCACAGTGGTGGAGACAAATGTGGAATGCAATCTGCAGGCAATGCCATGTGAGCCCAAACATAAAAACATTAAAAGATGCCAGTAATCTCAGCAAAATCGAAATGGTGGCGTCTAGCATGCAAGGAAAACCAAATCAAGCTGCTGGAACCCATGGTCACCAGTATATGAGCGTTTGAACTGGAAACAATGTGTTGTGCCGTAAATGGAGTTTTTACATTGGTGTTAACTACTGTGGTAACCAAGGGTAAACGGGCATCGTGTGTCAGCTCCGAACATTAAGTGGCCCGTGCAGAATGTACTTAGTTAGAAAGGTGCCATAAAGAGTGACTACAAATCAAGCTACTTGCATCCTTGATGACTGGATACCCGTGGTGTATGTCAATCTTCAATCCAGAGGTTCATCAGAATATGGACCCGCTAGCTGTCCCATCTAGAGATCTACAGGGAACGGAACATGGAAAACATGAATCGCTTGTGCCAGGCATCGATCCACGCAGCAAACTTATTAGAAAAACAGTGCACAAGGCTTCACACTGTAAAGCATAGTACATACCAAGAGTGCCTAAAACACTCGATTAATAGCATCGCCTGTTTATGACTCAGCGCGTGAGAAGGCTGGACTCATAGTCACTTAGTGCAACCGAACACGGACCACACAAACGTGTGTACACTCATAGTCATGGCAAACAGGCTCTCACGCCCATTTATTAGGTATGACTCGGTCCATGACTGATTATAATCCGCCATTTTACAGCAGAAAACTATCAATAATGACGGGTACCCGAATAGGTAACTGGGCCTGAAAACGGATCCAACGACAAAAATAAACAAGTCCCCTATGACTTTGGGTGACCAACGGCAGAATGAAAGAAAAATAGGGCCGTTGAAGAAGTGGTCAGTGAAAATCACTACTGTGCCTAAACACGTATGTACCATGGTTCAAAAAGAGCAGTAATGTCTCTGTGATCTAAAGAAGTGTGAGATACTAAAGCTAAATATGTACAATCTGTACCACAGCCTACCTATTAAGGGGGCAACGAGGCGAACCTTGTTAAATGGGCACACTCATAAAACCATCCTGTGTCACAAAGTAAACGTTGTGGCTAACGAAACTGGGGGTCCCTAATCAGTGTTAAACGGGGTACAGTGAGTTTGCACTTGTAGATCATGTAAACACACAACATGGATACATTAATATTTCTAACATACAAATCGGATACCCTGGCAACATTTATACAGAGTGAGGCCATAATAACCCTTAATGTTCAATAGCTGGTAACCATGGGCAGCTTGATTTGGTTTTCCGTGCATGCTAGACACCACAATTTCGATTTCACCGAGATTACAGGCATCTTTTAATGTTTTTATGTTTGGGCTCCCATGGCACGGCCACATGCTGCATTCCGCATTTGTTTCCTTAGTGAGGTATTTTCTGTATTTCCATTGAGAGGGTGCTCGCCTCTCTTTTTCTGTTACTGGGGCTGATGTACCTCCCCTCATGGTAGTAATTCTAGATACCATACTGTTGATGACAACCATTACTACTGATTACCAGGCAGATGTTTTTCTCCAGCTGATCCCTTTCTCTACTCCACTCAATTGTTTGAGTAGTGGCTGTGGCCTTAAGTTGAGCGCAGTGGATTGTTCGCTTTTCCTGTATTAGATACTGAGTAGGTGCTGCTTACAAGCCTACTACGACTTAAACGACTAGTTGTGAGCCCCCACGAGCACCATTGACGGTACTTTATCCCTTTTCTGTGGCCCTCTAGTTCACTTGTTAGGTACTATAACAAAACAAAATAGCTATGTTTGAGCTGACCCTTTGTCCCTTCTCTTTGAACCCACAGGTTGCATGTATCCACCTTTTTTCTAAACTGGACACGATTGTTTTATTGGGATTTTCGTGGGATTTTCGTGATTTAACATCACTCGTAGCAAAAATTCCTTAGGAGCCTAATAATGGGGCTTAAAGACGCTGACTTCTAGGTTGACCCCTTACTCCCAAACTAGCCCACTACTACCGACTGTTGCCAACTCTTCACAGATTACTGCCTTATGAACCTCGACTCTCCTATGTTCCTATGTGTCTGCTCTCAGCCCATAGTGCTAATCTCATGTATGTATATAACCTGTATGTATATAATTTGCCTGTGTGTAACCTAAATGCCTTAGGTAAATGTACATTATTTTGTGTAACCAAGCTGTGAGTGATCTTTTGCAATGTGCCTTAATACCCACGTGTTTGGTGCGCAATACAAGTAATAAAACAAACAAACAAACACAGGGACATAACTTGTTTTATCTGACAACTATTAGAAATGGATACACTGTTTGAAATGTGTTGAGTGTATCCCCATTTCGCTGTGAACAATTACCATTGATTATTTACGATGCCCTATATTTTTATGTGTTTAATATAATGTGTGTATGACCTTTTGATTAATTGATGATTTAATATCTTTTTAATATTTCCACCTTTGATTAAAATGTACTTGTTGATCCTACAAGGTTTCAATTGCTCAGTGTACCTTCTTTGTAGTACAACCTTTGTTCTGAGCTCTAAGTGCATCCACACAAAAAATACACACGCATAGAAGTGTAACTGCACATACACACAGATGCATGTGTACAGACACACATCAGCCCAGACATTTACCAAGATACAAGGTTAAGCCACCAGTATGTCAAGATGTGTGCTGCATGCAAATACTATTGTGACCAATAACACTGGCACAACATGCGAGACATAGCACATGTTTACCTGCTGACTGAGCTGGCATGATGTGATTCCCTCATCACCTCCACAGGAACTGTGACTCCAAATGCATGAGAGGAGGGCCAGTGCCTGGCAGAGGGCATGGGTACTACGGATGCAAAAGTGTGCATGGTTGACCTCCCATGGAGTGCAGTCACTACATGAATCTGTATCACTGCAAAAACATTGGCCAATGCATTACAAGAGCTGTATTTCACAATCATGCATAAAGCACACATGCATTAAGATTAACTTAACCCAATGTTACCTGTATATGCCCTCCTGTTTCCCACGATGCAACCATGGCAGTTGACGTCACCGTGCATGGCTGCTTGTCCACAACTGCATTCATCATGCCCCCAAGAGTGCAACTGCACATGTCAAAGGACCTAAACAAATTAAAATAAATAAAATCATATTGGAAAGAGAGAAAATAAATCACCCACATCCAGGGAATAGAATAAACCACCAAATAGTGTCCATGCAGAATTAAGGGGAACCCCAAAACAATAAAATTAACTCTGGCCATGGACAACAAAAAAAAGGTCCATCATGGATGGGGGGAACAGAAGGGGGAACAGAAGGGGAGTCCACCCTGGAGGGGGGAGGGGTTGGGTGCATGTCAATTTCAACTTGAGTGGTCCAAAAATTAGGCAAAAAGAAAAGAAGAAACAACTTCTATATGCTCATGGACCTCATTGCAACTTTGGACAAGGTGGCTGGTATGTTCTGGGACCCACATCCTGCGGTTTATATGCAGGAGGATGTAGTGGTGGAGCCATACCACACCGTGCCAAGGCCTGGTCTTCACGGGCCACAACCAGCCGTGACATAGTTAAATGCACCAGCGCAGTGAGGTTGGTGTCCTAGTGGCTGAGAGTTCTTCATGGATAGAAATCCTCATGGCGAACATTTCATGGCTCATATCTTCACTGTATGCTTGAAGATCAGTCCTTAATGTTCACCTCCAAGTGCAGTCTGTCGGAGCGGCATGAGGAATGCATGACCTGTTCAGTTGCTCCACCCAGGCTGCTGGTGGGGTCATTGAATTGGCCATCTTTTCCATCCCATCAAATATCTTGTCTAACAGATTCCCATGTGGGAGGGATGGTAATGCAACATCAGCTGCTCCAACTCTGTTTCTCCAGCTTGCACACTTCTCCCACGTCTTGGCGGCCAGATGCAAGGTTTCATGCCTGTTGTTGTGTTGCCCCTGTTAGCTGCAGGTCTGCAACCCTTCCTTGAACATCAGCCCCAGGACCTGAATCCAAATCATGGGAGGTTGACCTTGCAGCCATAACGACTGCAGCCGGGGGGGACAACCACTGACTGGCCTTGTGAAGCTAGGTGCCCCCTCATAGACTCGTGGGCCCCATCTGATCTGCCCATTGGGCCACTCACCTGTGCCCCCTTGGAGGTATGCACATCAGGTTCAGCATCAAAGCCAGCTGAGTTAGAAGTGTCCAAAAAGCATTCAGCATGACTCAGGATGGTCTGGAACACCAGTGGGTTCTCACGGCCTACCACACCACATCCCGCACTGGTGGTGTGATGCACCATTAACTCTTCCTCCTCCTCCTCCACATCTCTTGCATTCTCACCTGCACATGGACAGAGAAAGACATATTGATCCATGTTCAAAGAAGCGAAAATGCACATATGACAGCAGATCGGGTGTCTAGGGTGTAGAGTTATAGACCCGCAATTTCACAGGGGTTCCACTTTGATTTACAAGGGGGCCCGCACATCTTCGTAGGGGTGCAGCCTAGACTTATGAGGAAGCTCTTACGTTTTCGCAGGCGTTTCCTCATTGACTCACGAGGAAGGCTGCACACATTTGTAGGGGTGCATCCTCCACTTGCAAGGAAGCTCTCAAAGTTTGCAGGGGGTTCCGCATTGACTTACGAGGAAGGCTGTGTGTTTTTGCAGGGGTGCTGCCTCAACATATGCTGAAGGCATTATGCATTCACATGGTTGCAGCCTCGACTTGCGAGAGGAAGCTCTTGTGTTTTTGTAGGGGGTTCTGCATTGACTTACATGGAAGGCTGCGTGTTTTCGTAGGGGTGGACGTGGAGCTTTCTACTTAGGTTGCGATATAGCTTGGTTTTAGGCTTGCGTGGGGGCTATGCTGTGGGCATTCCTCACGCAGCTTGTTTTGAATTGCAGGTCAGCTAGATATGCATGTTTAGTTCCATGAATCAGTGGAGGCCCGCCCAGTGTCGTTTTCTGCGCGCGGCCCTTGCGGGTTTAATGCAATCTTTTCCATTAATCGGGCCGTCTGTGTATGATCCACCAGGCACATTATGGCAGAGGCTTTTGTGGCTTGTAGGATAAAGTTGTTCCTTATTGTTGTGTTCGATCCTCATGCTCAACTTGCAAATCTCTGCTTCAAGTTCCAAAATACCACCTTGAGCGGTGTGGTGGACCAGCCTTTTCCGTGGCTGGTCCCAAATTAAAGAACTCTCTTCCTTTATCACTGTGTCTAATCCATGATATTTATCACTTTAAGGCACATTTAAAGACCTATCTGTTTGCCTAAACTCTTTCAATCTTTCTCACTGTATTTTTCAGCACCCCAATACCAATGGTGTAGGTTATGCTTGCACTATATAAGCATTTGATCGATTGATTGAAAACTGATTGCTATTGCTTTGTATTTTGTATTCCATGTTTGCATTGTATTGTATGAACTGTTTTTATGTATGTTTTATGGAATTGTATTCTGGAATAAATAAACAAATGAAAGATTATCTGTTTGTGTTTGTGTGTTTCATTTTTTGGTAATGACATTTGGGCTGAGGATACATTATATGGGTGGGAGTGGGACACAGAGGAAAGGGTTAAATAATAACATGTAAGAGTCCCCTAGATGCATGTCTGCCTGGAATGTAAACTAGTGGCTCATTCCTGGAGAAGAAGACAGCATTTTAAAGTAAAAATTAAATGATTTCCCAGACGTTTCCCCCAACCTGCTAGACTTCGCGGACAATTGATGTGAGAATGTTTTGAGGTTTTTGCCTTAGTTCCCCATCATGCTCAACACAAAACTATCCAAAAAGAAAAGAAAAGAAGAGGATACAGATACAAAGTCAAGGGAGAGAATTGTGATGCCAATATTAACGTTACGTCACTTGAGAAATTACTATTTTTTCTATTTATTGTGTGAGTTAGTTAAAATCAAACTTTACACACATTTAGTCAGTTCATCACACATTAACATACAGCTAAATCAAATGAATATCTTACAAAAGTAAAAGCAGCTTGAAGAAATGTAAAACCCGAATTAACAATCTGCCATTGGGATCATTCAACACATTACACCATAAAACATTCCAGAATAGAAACGGGTGAATGTTAAAATATCCTTTAAAACTCTCATCATGGAGCTCTGATAGAGTTTGGCAGTTGACAAATAGATGTTTCAAAGTTTCAACTCCTAACCTACAACAACGGTGTATACAGTTGGCTTCAGACACCCCCGAACTATTCCCTATCACATCATTGGTTAAAAGAAGATTCCATTTAATTTGTAACCACAACTTTCTGAGGAAAGGGGAGGCATGCCTAATCAAACATTGCTGAGGAGAATTATACGGTTTAATATCCATTATTAAGTGTGTGAAGGGTTTTGACCCATGCTGAATCAATAGACTGGGTAGATGTGGGGATGAGCTGCCACCGCCCATCATTCCATCCCAGAGTCCAGGAGAACCGCGCAGTTGTGCGCATACCAAAAGCGCGAGGGGTGAAAGGTGGTGCCAAAGGAAAAATAGCAGCACCTGTCAGAGCAAAAGCGCTTTTAAATCACCTCTGTTTCTTTGAGGGCAAGCTCTAAATGTCAAGTTCAAACATTGCAAGATAGCTAATACCGGAGACCTTTGTTCAAAAATCCGTTTTACTGATGTCAAAAAGTTGCTGAAATCATGGGCACAAGACCACTCTAAAGATTCAACCTTCTTGTGGGGGGGGGGGGTGCCACATAACCACTCTAATGTAAGGATGCCTATCAAAATAATAGCAAAAATCTCCTGTCAAATTCAAGACAACTCAAAAATGGATGCAGTACCGACAAATTCCACAAGGCGGCGCTAGCGGTCTAAACTCTGACAGGAGAACTGGCTGACAAAGGGACCTGAGTCAACTGGACTTCAAAGCCTGTGGGTTAATAAAAAAATCTTAGCCACCTGCTGTTCCCAGAGGCCAAGAGGCTGAGAACTCTTAACACCCCAGAGACTCACAACAGGAGGCAGGATATCACATGGCCCTTTTGAGTGAGAGGGAGGGAGTCTCCCCTTCAGCCTGGAGGAGAGAGACAATAGCCCTTTCAGTTGAATGGGGTATGTTAATTTTGAGTGTTTCCTGTCAACAGCCCTCTGCCAGCAAGGAGAGACATGTGATCACTGACCCACCCAGACTTCTGGAGGCGGACCCAAACACTTTGGGGAGCTGAATTGCAACAAATATATATTTTATAGAAACAGTGATAACTTATTGTAACCAAATGACAGGAATGTACGACTTTGAGAGTCTTAGTATGAAAAATGCCCTCACGATTTGAGTCCAAACTTTAATTTGTACCATGTTCTGGGGCAAAACCCCGCTAATTATGAATATTGTAGACACTGTTTTTAAGCTAGAGACATGTAAAGTTACTGGGATATATGTGGAAGGAAAACGTACCTTTGTATAATTTTTGATGAAAATCCCATATTGCAAAACCCACTAAAATCGAAAATAAGTTGCCATTTTTTAATGCAAGCTCCTAGAAACGCCAGAGTCGGAACAGAGACTACCTTAAGCAAGGTGTAATATGTACATGTAATGTCAACCACTTGTGTACCTGGGAAATATGTATTTGGATCAGAAATAGATTTGTGTGTAAAGATGACAGGGGAGTGTTCTTTCTGGAGGCCATAAAAATGACATCACTCTGACACACTATCCCTTCCCAAATCAGGGACCAAAGAATCTATTGACCTATCAAATCAAAAGAGGGGCAGGCTTAGTGATGCTAGGCACACACCCATTTGCAAAACACATAAAAAGAGACAGCTGGGACAGGTAGAGAATTCAATTCCATTTGCTGCGGAGCGTGCTGACCGACGACTTCCCATCCAGAGATCCAACACTTAGACTTCCAAGCTAAACAGAGACTACAGAACTTTTAACCAAGAAGGCCCTCTGCAAGCAAAAGTATTTATCAGCAGGCCTCAAAATCTTTTGCAAACTATTCCACAGCCGGGCGAGCTGTCTGAAATCTTTGCCAAGACCTTTTGCCAGTACCCAGAGAAAGCAGAACCTGATCCAGAGAACTTTGGCGAGTACCAGAGACCAGACCAGAGATCCAGAGAACCACAGGCCGCTGTATCCAGAGAGCTGACCCAGATCGCTGTGAAGTGCCGAGACCAGAACCCGAGTCCAGTCCAAAACCTGACCAGATCCGTGACGAGGCCCATTCATTTCAAAATTAGGAGTGAGTATCCGCCAGAACTGTGCAGAACCCAATCTCTTAGTTAAAATAATCTGATCCAAACTATTTTAACCTAATTAGAACAGCCTCCTAGAAATCGTGTCATCTGTCATTTTTAAAGCTGCACAACTGTCACCTGTCAATTCTGCAGCTGCAAGCTGTCACTTGTCATTTTGAGTTTACTTTAAATCTGAAAAACTACCTTCACAAAATCGTCCGTATCTCTGGAACAGTTTGTCCTAGGAACTTTCGATTTACGCACTTGCAAAAGCTACAGCGATTTGCGATTTGGCCTGATTTCATCATCTGTAAAAAGATAGCCGCTTTTGCCTGAACTGCTAAAATTCGTTTGCAACCTAATAACCATCCCTGAACCATTTTCTGGGCTGACCTGAACTGATTTAAAGTGTCTACCACTCACCCTGAACCTCCTATAGGGAATTAAAAGCAATTTTAGCATTTTTCACTTCCTTGCCACCACATTACAAAGCACTCTTGCCCGTGTTTTAAAAAGCATACTTGTTGTCTAAGCTTGCTGGGGGGGAACTGAATTCCGTATTGTATTTGATTGTATTCCTGAAGACTGTGTGTGTTACTTCCATCTCCTTGCATTGCATATAAGGGGGGGTGAATTGCCACCAGGGGAAAAGTGAACATATTATCTCTTGTGAAACCATATCAGTTTATTTTCTGTACTGCATTTATTCCACCTTGCATTTCCTTGAAACCATAAAGCATTTCAGCTACCTCATCCTCTATACTACTTCTAAGTAACCAAATCAGTTTACCAGTAGAACGTTATCCATTGTTGATCACTGTCATATTTTAAGTGTGATATCCAATATTAATTTATTATAAAAGTGTGATAGATATATATTGTTATATTTCTCAAATAAACCTTTTAAATTTGCAAAACAAACCTACTTCTTGGCTCAGTGGAGTCAGGGGGATTCTAAGAGAGGGGTGTTATATAAGGGTTGTCATCCAGAGTACCTGAACTGGACCTAAAAATATATCAATAAGGGTTTCCCTCAGCATCCCAGACTAGGCATTGACTTAGCTGTAGTGTTGAAGTGAAGCCACTGAACAAGTGTTCATATATCTTGTATGGCACAAGCTTCAACCTGGTACTAATCCAATCGGCCTCAAGGTGCACCTTCTTAAACTTTTTTGGATTACGCTCCAACTCTTCAATCTGTTTGTCAACCAACAACAGGAGAACATAGTTCACCCAATGCTCAAAACCAACACAATTTCCCCGTATTTGCAAAAGGTTAAGATTCTTGAACAGAGTAAATGCAGGAGGGAACAATACACAACGCAAAAGCAAACATCTTTTTCATTCTACCTTCAAGCTTAGAGAGGAAATTCCCAAAATGTGCCTTATTGCAGCAAGAGTGGTACCACGCGGAAGACTTAAAGTGCGTTTCCATAGAAACGCCTCTTCCTTATCTCAGTCTATTTTAGCCTCTTTGACTTCAGCCCCATAAGTCAATTTTGGGACAATCACTTGATTGTAAAGTTTCAGGGCAGCAATCAACGAAAAACACCTGTATTTCTTGTCATAGTTGAGTTACCGGTGTAATCGTATTCAATCTCAGTTCATTAGACACCAGCAGCTTAGACCATCTGGAGCTAATAATGGCTCCCAGGTATTTAAATTCTGATACAACCTGTAATATTGCGCCCTGTATGTGTCATATAAAATTAGATCTCAAAGGCACACTTTTTTATGGTTCAGAATCATAATTTTTGATTTTGAATGGTGATTTCTAAACCCAATTACTTAAAAAATGTGCAAAGACCAATGCAATGACCAATGCATGCTATAGGTGTGGAGTCAACTAGAATAAGGTCATCTGCATAGAGAAGATATTGTATAATGATATAACCCAATCTCGGGGGATTAACCCCTGTGCCTTCCAGTGCAGCTCTGATTCCCAAAATATACAAATTAAAAAGAAAAGGGGCGAGGACGCATCCTTGTCTTAAGCTGAGTATAACAGTGATCCAGCCTGAGTAACAACCACGGTTATCAAGTCTGACATTAGTCCTAAGATCCTGATGTAAGAATTCCAACATCAGTATAAGGTCCTCCGGGCAACACCACACCCTGATCATTCCCCATAGCTTGTTGCGGTCGACACAGTTGAAGGCTTTTTTAATATCGAGGAAGGCAAGATTAAATGTGTGTTTGGTCTGGAATACCTGTTTTCTTAACAATTGAAGAATAAACCCATTAAGGGCTGCATTAATGCCCTTACAGAAACCACACTGGTTACAGTCCAACATATTTGCAAACATTAACCACTTCGCCAATGCATGCAATAAGAACCCTGCATTTCTTTTATTGTATGAGGAGTCCAGGAGAGAAACAGAATGATAATTACCTGGGTTGGTCCTATCCCTCTTTTTATGTATAACAACAATAGTGGCTTCTCACCACGTCTCTGGGCACACACTCCATTGTACCACATTACGATACAGCTATATTAGGACTACAGCCCATAATAGCGGTTCAGATTTAAGGGTTAGATGACTTGTTCCATCAGGGCCAAGAGCATTGGAGGCATTAGCTGTTTTAATGGCCAACAAGATACCCTCTAAATCAATGTCCAACAAGTTCCACCCCAGGCCCCCAAGGACTAACAAGTTTGGTAGTCGAACCCTCATCTTGGAGACCATCTGAGGCATACAACTCATTAAAAAACTCCTGCCACACCTGACCAGAAATAGAGTGGTATTGCAACAAGCACTTCTGAGCCCCCTGCAAATTAAACTCCAAAAGTTAGCTATCTGAGAGGATGACAGAGCTTTGAGCATCACTTCAGCATCTGCTTGTTGTAAGTCCCCTTATCCAGGTCCTGTAAATAAGTTTACATTTGAACATTTTGCATTGTACGTAAATATCAGTTTTAATAATTGCCCTAATGTTGCCACCCAACTCTCTCTTCTTATCCCAAACCTCAATATTGGGCCCCTGTCTAAGGGCTATGGGACAAATGCCACTAGAGAGCTCAGAGACCAGTTAATTCGGACTGGAGATAATGATAGAATGACCGAGGATACACATCAGCAAAGGGATTCTGCGATAAGTTCTGTTCAACAAAGGCATTAAATCTGGGGGGGATTTTTGGGGGCCCACCTGACAGCATGATTCCATGGGTTAATTGTTAAGGTATCAGACAGAAAATCTCACCCTGATATACCAATACCCCCAAGGCAAAAGCCTAAGCCGGACATGCTCACTGGCTACATCATGCTCAATGCAAAACTATCCAAAAAGGAAAGCAAAGAAGCGGATACAAATACAAAGTCAAGGGTACATCTAAGCCGACCACTCACCCAAGTATAACTGGGCGGAATATCCACCCCAACATTGCGATTAAGGGGAACTAAGTCAAAAACCTCAAAACATTCTTAAATCAATTGTTCTTGAAGTCTAGCAGTTTGGGAGAAAGGTTTGGGAAATCCCAAACCATACCATCTTGTGTCTAAGCACTCTGAGTTAAAATCCCCCAACACAAAAAAAAACAAACATTAGACATAAAAGCATACTCTTCAAAGACATTAGTGATTTCTTCAAGAAAGTCGGTTAAAACAACAGTTTGCGGATTAAAATAAACATTTAAAATAATTAATATTTGAGTTTCTTAAGATAGAGGATCGAACCATGTTATCTTGCAGCCCAAAATGTCAGGACGGGCAACTTGTATGTCCCCAATATTACTATTTGAAGAAACACAGCAAGCACAAATTAAGCCTCCATATGGGTGACCCTTAGTGCCTTTCCATGCCGGCTCATGTACAGCCGTAAATCCACCAAGCAAATGAACATTTAACATGATGGATTCACGTATGCAAATTAAGTCTGCTTGGGTACTAAGTGTCACATTTGTGCTGAAATGGGTGAAACTGTGGCTGTTCCATGAAAGAAGTCTTACCAGAGAAGTTCAGCCAGGACGACTTTGCGCTGGATCATTCTGATGAAGTGAGTTGATAATATGGGACCAATCATAGGTCACCTGGTGCTTTGTTGGCAATTGAACAACCTCATTGCACACTTGCCCAGCATTTGCTTGAACATTTATCTTTAAGGGTTCATACAATTTTGCACCAAGTCCACCCTCATCAACTGGGTTAGGCTTGACCAAGACATCTTCAGGGCAGTCATTTGAAAGCAAATATCCCATATTGCACAAACACGCCTGCTCCAAATCCGGACCGCATCCTGGGAAGAAGGGAAGAAGAAGAAAAGGTTAGAGCAAGAACCTAACTTCCAATCTTCATCGGCTCCTGAATCCACCGCATCCCTGCACAAGGAAAAAGACTTTGAAAAAATAAACACGTTGCACCGCTAGCAGCTGCGCCATATTTACCAGTCTTCACAGAATCTACACGATAAGGCACAGCTTACATCTCTTCGTAGCTGCATTCTCGGCACCTAGAGGAAGACAAGAAAAAACAAGGTGAGCCGAGAGCAAACATAGACAATCTTGGTTACCGCCAGGCACTTACTTGATTTTCCGCCCGAGGTATAATTCTTTGGCATCCAGCATCTTCTTATGCCGCACCTGTAAAAGGACAAAAGCACTTGGTTAGAGACATTTAGCATCATTATTTTCTATCGGACAGTGCTGGGTAATACAGACTCTTACCTTAGCGCGACCTGCTGCCAATCAGGAGAATTCCTTTTGGACCAAGCTGCAAGATAAATAAAGGAAAAGGGAAATGAGTGAATAGCAGACATTGGAACTCTAAAGACTATATAATTACGTCTCCACGCCACTTTCTCCAGAGCCCTATTTCGTCTGGAACTCACCCTATTCCTTCGATCCAGTGGAGTAACTGGCATCCTACGTGCCCCTGCAATCAGCGCAGGATGGAGAGCTCATCATTTCAAGCACTAAGGTGAAGACATAAAGAGAATATCGGAGGTGTTCAGTGGGAACAAATTGGGTGCAGGTATCCTCGCAATCCATGGATGGCTAACTCCCTTCTATTGTTTTCAGGAAACTAC
The DNA here is from genome assembly GCF_040938575.1 of Ambystoma mexicanum. Taxonomy (NCBI): domain Eukaryota; kingdom Metazoa; phylum Chordata; class Amphibia; order Caudata; family Ambystomatidae; genus Ambystoma; species Ambystoma mexicanum. The sequence goes on from NC_090927.1 coordinate 335,123,244, forward strand.
TTTTACGGGTCAAGCAAACAAAACTAGGAGGGCCAGTCCAGTCAGTCATCTCCGCCCTACGAGTCACGCTGGTGGAGACCACTGCTGTTCAGTCCCGTTCAACGCCCCTGCGGGAACCAGGTGAGCATAACACACAGTTTGAGTGGCGGCAGACACTGTGTGCACACCATTCAGTGAGGGAATGTTCCTGAGTGCCTGTGGGGCATTCATTGCCATAATGAAGCCTTCTAAAAAGTTCATTTTGTCAAGTAATTCTTTCAAGCATGATCAAACTTCTCTGAGCTCATACATATTCATTGCATGACCCCAATCCATGGTATCCAATATGCGATTCAAAACAGGAAAAAAAAGGCATCAACTATTGGCTCCTCATGGGTCTCTAAAACAGGGGATGACACAATATTTTTTTTCTTAATATCCAATGAACTAGAGTCCAACACTTGGGATGAGCAAGCTGAAATTCCCAGCCCTGGTTGATTGAAGAAAGAGCGGGCATCCACCGGTGGGGGTGAACCAAGATAAATAATGGCTAACTTGTCCTCCTCAAATTGATTAACTGAAAGGGTATGCAAAGCAGGATTATACAATATCACCTCATCCTTGCATCATGTGAAAGATGGAGACCCATGCCCAGACAGGGCATTAGGCCCACCCAAGGAAAGGCGAACAATCTTTGCAAATTCAGATGACACAACCAGAGACTGAACAGACATGTCTGAGATTAGGTTTGAACCCACATAATCTATTAGGTCCTCCGGATCGGCATGCGTTAAAGAAAGAGAAAAAGTTGAGGTAAGAGGTGTATCTGAAGAAATAGTTTGCTGTAGAAAGTTTGAAAGGGCCACCTTTAAATGATTTTCATTTGGTTGCGCTTTCGTAAAGTACAAGTTTCAAGAAATAAATCTGTCACTGGTCAGACCCAGCGTGATAAGCAAGTGGGACCTTTCACTAGACCAGGACAAAATATTGTGCACTGCAGGACCGGAAAAACGAATCAAAATAAAGACCCAACAAAGTTGAACTGCAAAGACCAGAACCAAACAGAGAGCTCAAAGGTGTTCAGCCTGCAGTCACTCTCAATGCAGTTAAGCCCAAAACACTGGTTCCAAAGAGTCCTTACGGCAGTGGTGGATAGTAACTATTATTACAAGATTGTTTTGAAAAGTTCAGGCAGAGAGCTCAAAGGCATTCAGCCCGCCATCACTCTCAAAGCGATTAAGTCCAAAAACCTGCTTCCAAAGTCTCCTTACAGCAGTAGTGGATAGTAACTATTATAGCAAGGTTGAGGTAAAAAGTTCAGACAGAGAGCTCAAAAGTGTTCAGCCCGCAGTCACTCTCAATGCAGTTAAACCCAAAACACTTGTTCCAAAGAGTCCTCATGGCAGTGGTGAATAATAACTATTTTTGCATAATTGTTGTGAAACATTCAGACAGAGAGCTCGAAGGCGTTCAACCCGCAGGCACACCCTGTACAATGTCAGTGAACGCACACGTGTTGCCTCTCTCCAACAAATACAATAATATCAGTGGTGTGTCTTATAGAAGTATGACCATTTGTGTCAATGCTGGCGAAATACGAGCCAGGAAGCAAAAGCGAAAAGCGAGTGTCGCCAAGCCCGGCCACCAGCCAAACACCAAACACTCTGATGCACTCTGTGTCTCTCTGCTCCTGCTGGGCTGTTAAGTAGGAAGTAATGGAGATAGAAAGAGGACTTCCAACACGCTGGGAATATAGAAGCAGTGTTTAAAAGTTTTGCAATGCAGTGCAACAAAGTAACACTAACTCCTCCACTGCACCAAACACTCTGAGGCACTCTGCCATTTTAGAAATTACAATTGTTTTTGCTAAAAAGAGGATTGGTGTAAGTATCTGTTAGATCCGCTTCATGTCCAACATGCGCAGTGACGTGAGGCACTTCAATAAAGTACCCGCCCGGCAGGAAGCCCAATAGTTTGGGACCCAACGAGGAATGGGTGTGTTGCGTCTTTTATATGCTGCTGGCACTGCGCATTACCAGGCCCCATGCACGGCCTAGCTCGAGCTCATCCCCACTGGCTAGCCCAGCAGGGAGCACAACACTGGTGATGAGGACATGTATTAGAACACATGCGCACAGCTGATTACGTGATATATCGGTGCCAAATGAATACTACATGAACAATTTTTGGAAGTACAGAGGGATATGCCACTCCACACATGGATGAGGGAGAGCAAACATTTCCTCATTTGATAAAATGGATTTCTGAACTCTGACCTGGTGGGCAGAGGTTCACAAGACCAGCCTAGTTTATGGGAACAGGGCAACCTTCTGGACAAGCCAGACCAATCAAGGTAGCATTGGCGACGGTCAAGACTAGATCTCTGGAGGGGTCAGGGTGATCGAAAGACCACAATGAGCACACATAGTAAACAACACCACAAATTACTCTGTCAGTAATTGACAGAGTAATTTGTCAATTACTCCCTGCAAAGAAAGGGGTCACACAGTGCAAATATCTTTAGGCTGTCCTTCACAATTCAAACCCTAGCTAAGAGGCAGTCCAGTACCTAAAATGAGTGGAGCCTTCAGCACAAAAATACATTTGGTGATGGTTCATGCAGCCGTGCATTTATGCTCAAAACGGGGTCTCTTCAAGGGGCTGTAGCGACTCAGGAAGGTGTGTGAGGCAGTGAAGAATAAGTTCCCACTATTCAAGGAGGTTCTCCCCAAGAGGGCAGAACAGGATTCAAGAGTTGGGAATAGCTTGGTAGCACAGGCTACCTTGATAAAGAAAAGTGGCCCTCAGAGGATTCTGTGGTGGGACAGTGGTCATTTATCCACTCATGCTCAAGGGATCAGGCCAGTTCCAATTCACTGATTCTGAGAGCAAAGGGGGGCACAGCACCAAGGTACCCATGAAGTTCGTCACCACAGCTCAGTGACACAGTGACCGCAAATTCCCGGGTTCAGGTGTACTCTCCTAATTCCAGAACTATGAATGCTAGGTGTAGGAAACCCGGCGGGAGAGTGCCTTAAACCCAGAGTTTACAGTCTCCAAATGCTCACGTTGAAATTCAAGACAGCAGCAGTGCCAGGGCAAAGGTCCCGTACAAGCACGTCAGTTCACTGGACGGTCCAAGAACACTTCCGAAACGGCACACTTATAGGTTAAGCTGGAGGTGCTTAGAATAGTTGGTCCAACTATTCCAATCAGAAATAGGGGGTCCGATGGGACAACAGTGGGCTCAGGTTGCCAAACCTTCCAGTAGGTCATCAGCGGTTCCACGGATCTGCTTCTTTGTTTCAGGATACATGGCTCTTTTACTAAGTTTGGAGTGAACTCAGAAGATCGACCTGGAATGGGTGTAAAATGCCTTCTTTTATCCAATATCTCCTTCGTGCCAAAACGAAGAGAAACCAAAAGGAGATATGCTCACATACAGCCATCCCAGAAATGGATGGACCAATCACGGAACATAGTGGTCCCAGGATGTGTATTGGAACTATCCGGCTCCAGCCCACATCAGGGGTGCACACACACACAAGGCATGCAGAAGCCTGTGAAAGCTTCAGTTTGCGTGGGGGTCTGCATGGCCAAATAAGGAATTTCCTGGGTCAACCTGGAGATAGCAAAGGGACACAATGGCCAAAGGACAGAACAAAGGACCTCATGGCATGGCCATTTTAGGCAATGTCAACTGTCCTGGGCTAAACGCGGTAAACACAGTATGGACCATAGAAAAGAGTTAAAAATACATTACATGAAAAGTAACAACTGCCACCAGCTCTGTCCAAGGCACACTTGGACATTCACCAAAAATCCTTTGAGGGTGTCTAGGGCCTTAAAAATTTAAAAGAGGAATCCAACGCACTGTACTGTAAGGTACTTTGGACACTGAAAAAAAGCTACTAAAGAATAGCAACAAAGTGAAAGACTAAGAGAAACAAAGTCTCCCAGTACTCAGAGTCTTAAAGGCATGCCAGTTTCCCCATAACAAAATTAGCAAATGCCGAGTGGCGTACAGCAGAAAGCTCATCTCCACTGGCAAAAGTCAGGCTATGATGGAAGCACAACATCACAACAGCAATTCACAGGCGAGGAGGGGCAAACACAAATTGTTCACCACCACACAGGTGCCATTTTCAACACAGTTTCCCAATATGGCTACTGGACTTTCCACACCAAGGCCCGGCATGCCGGCGAGAATGGCGGCCTCACTAACTCCACTTGCGCCATCACCTCGACACCAATGGGGTTCCTCAGCAGCGCTGGGGCCTTTTGACCCATACACAGACCCATCATCAGTGGGGCCCAGCTGGACCATCTGGCTTCAGAAATGTTAGATGTCCATGGACTGAAAGGATATAACAACCTGAAGAAAACTAAGATCACACCTTCTACTCAATGTTGGTGACGATGTGCTACACATCTTTAATTCATTAGCCATGGGTGATGGCGCAGACATATATCAACTGCCCTAAAGGCGCACTTCATGCCACAACTAAAACCTGATTTCAAAACCTTCAACTTCTGCACCACAGTGCAAACAGAAGAAGAAATGCTCAATGCCTACCACACAAGGCTCAGACGAATGGCAATATCCTGCAAATTCAACAATGTTGAAATAGAAAATTAGGCACAAAATAATCAACGGAATGTGTGGAAAAGCTATGTAAAACAGCCTTGAGCAAGAAAGGAATCACCCTAGTGAAAATACTAGAACTTGGCCGCCAAAGAGAGCTATCACACGCAAGAGCGGTGCAAATGGGCTCCACCGTTACAACTAGCACCGACGAAAGCCACTGTTGCGCAGATCACAAACCGCCAATCTCCAAGGGACGAAAGCGTCAAAGCATATAACTCCCCACAGTGGCAGCCAAGAATCCCAGGGCCGACCGAGTGCGGATGGTGTGGAGGAGTGCTACATGGGAGAAGAAACTGCCCAGCAGAAGGAACCATGTGTGGAGCATGTGGCAGAAAGGATCACAATGCACGCGTTTGCAGATCCTCGGGCCAGACCCAATGCACGCAACAGCAACCACCAAAACCCCTCGCCAGGAAGAAAAAGCAAGCGGACACGCACCTGGTGGTAACCAGAGACAACTCATTGACAGATGAATCTGGGGATGAACGTGAGGAAGCGGCAACAGCGGCAGAAGCAGGGTGAAAGAAAAGGAAAGGAAAAATCCACCTGATATCTTCACTGGAGCAGTGAGGCACGGACCCGAACAAGACGAAGAGACGACCCAAGTGTCTCGTGAACATACAAGGCCAAGAAACCATGATGATAATCGATATATGAGCATCAGTGAAGGTCATGCCAACAAATGTGTTACGGAAATTACAGCCCCAGCCAAAGCTCGAACACACAGAGACCCCACTATTTGCCTATGGCAGAAAGATGCCACTTCCAGTGGTGGGGCAATTCAGAATTGTACTGCATAGAGGCAAAAAGACTATTGATTTGCAAATGTACATAGTCAATGCAGAAATTGAGTGCCTACTATGTTGGGAATCAGCTGAGGAACTGGACCTCATAAGCTTCATCTGCGATATCACTGACTCTACGGACGTCACAAACCGACTCGCCAAGCACCCAAGCCTCGTCCAGGGCATTGGATGCCTCAAACGAAAGCTAGTAAAGCTACATATCAACCCTACAGTTCAACCCCAGGCAGTACACCACAGAAGGATTTCGTTCCACCTGAGCGACCTGGTGATAAAGGAACTACAGGAACTTGAAAAAGTGGGCACAATGAAACACGTGTTGGGGCCAATGCCATGGGTGTCCCTGATGGTCCTCACAAAAAAAAAACAAGCAACCAGGAAAGGTACGAATCTGTATAGACATGCGCCTACCCAAAGCAGTTAGAAAATGGGAAAGGCAAATCCCCGCCACCCTGGACAAAATAATCACAGACCTCACAGGGTTAAAAAAATATTCTCAAAACTCAACCACAACACTGGCTACCATCAAATGAAGCTGCACCGTGACTCGCGGTACATAACAAACTTCTCAAGTCAACTGTGCCTAAGGTGCTAAAAGAGACTAATTTTCGGAATTTCATCGGCAGCTGAGGTCTTTGAACCAGTGATCCAAGATGTGATCTAGGGTATGCCAGGGGTACTAAATGTCAGCAACAACATTCTCATTCATGCCAGCGACAGAGAGGAACACACGGGCCACCTCGAGATGGTCATTGACAGACTGGAAACAGCAGGCCTTGCAACACACAGCAAAAGGCGTGAGTTCCTAAAGGATGAAATAACATTTTTTGGATACGTCTTCAATAAAGGAGTATCCGCTGACCCCCAGAAAGTGGCAGACTTTAAAGAAGCCTCCCCCCACCAATTACCGCCACAGAGGTATGTAGCTTCTTGGGCATGGCCACCTACTGTGGCAGGTTCATCCCCAACCTTGCAACCATGTCACAACCACTCAGAGAACTCACCAGAGCAAATGTCACATGGGACTGGAGCCCCAAGTGCACAGAAGCCTTAGAACGGATCAAAGCATCACTGTGATCGAACACAACCATGGCATACTATGACCAGGCCGTAACAATGGAACTCTACATAGATATGAGCCCGCAACAATGCTAGTCCAACAATCACGGACCCGTTAGACCAGATCTATTGCATATGCCTCCCGTGCCCTTACGCCGACCAAACAACAGTACTCCCACATTGGAAAAGAGGGCATAGCTGTTCTGTGGGGTTGAAGACATTTTCACATATATCTCTACCATTGAAAGTGCAAAACCTACACCGACCACAAGCCCCTGATTCCAATCATTGACCTGGCATACCAGGCAGGTACAGACAACCCGGAAGACTTCCTATCCAGGCATTCAAGAGCTGCAACCCTCTACGAAGTGGATGAATCAGAGGAAACGGGAGAACAAATCTGCTAGATCCTCAATACCACGACCCATCTAGTGACATCGTGAGAAATACAATATTGGCCCGAGTTTGGAAGTCATTCCTCTGTCACGTGCACAACCGCACGCCTGCAGCCAAAGACTTCCTCACTGGAATGTTCCCAGTACGGCAGGAGCTGTCCGTTATAAGCTTGGGATTGATCTTGAGGGAGCATGCATAGTAATTCCCATCAGCCTACAAGACAGGATCATAACACATGCCCATGACAGACATCAAGGAATGGTCCGAACAAAGGCTAGAATAAGACACCGGGTGTGGTTTCCCCACACAGGCGCCAAAGTGGAGGAGAGAATCACATCCTGCCACCCATGCCAAAAACAGGAGCACTGCCAAACCTGGAACGAATCAGTTAAATGGAGCGTGGATCATCAAGTTAATGCAATTGCCTCATCAGCAGCGTACCATGCTAAACTCATTAACGCAGCTAGGCCTTTTCTCTCCAAGAAGAATTGCACTAACATAGCCAGAGCCATCACCGGTTCAAGGCTAGACTACTGTAATGTACTCTTCTTAGGGACATCAAAAAAAAACCTGTAAAAACTGCAAGTCATTCAGAACAATGTGCTTCCTGCAGCCCAAGGCATCTCCAAAAGAGAACACATCACTGCCGCCAGATAATCAGCCCACTGGCTCCCAATAAAAGAAAGTGTCATATTCAAAGCATTGACACTTACCCATAAGTGAATCCACCTCTCCGCACCAGATTACCTATCGCAAAGAATCCGACCTTCTACCTCCATAAGGCCAACCAGAACACCTTATGCTAACATGCTTAGAGAGCATTCCGCAATGAAAACCACGCTCTTCACTTGATGTACACCACACTCACCACCTGTGATTGCCTAATGCAGCTCCTGTTAACCTGCAAAATGTATTTATAACTTGTACTCAATGTATTAATGTACAACATGTAAATGCATAAACCACTGGTACCTTCCCTGTAACTAAGCGCCCCTCAAGTAACAGTGCCTCGATGCAAGTTTGTGCTCTATACAAATGTAATAAATAAATAAATACATCAAGCTGGGAAGCCATCAGCATTGACTTTTGCGTAGTACAGGCGGAAATGTACCTGCTGGTGGCTATCAATGACTATTTGCGATACCCTGAGATGGAGATAATACCCTCAACAGCAGCAGAAATGTTAATCCCAGCACTCAAGAACATTTTCGCCACACACAGACTGCCCAAGTACATTAAGAGCGAAAATGGACAACCATTCCAGGGGACGGATATAAGGAGATATTTGGATGACCTACACATCCAGTACCACCACATCACACCCAGTTGGCCGCAAGCAAATGGAGATGTAGAGAGATTCATGAGACACTCAACAAAGTATTATGAATCTCCAGAGCTCAAAGCCGCCGTGGTGAGTTGATCTGTACCGGTTCCTGCGGAACTACAGAGTAACACCTCACAGCTTCACACACGTGTCCCCTGCAGTCCTCATGTACGGGACAATGGTAAACTCATCAATACCACATTAGCCTGCCAGGAGTGTGGATGACATTGACAGCAAGCACACAAGCTAAGAGGGTAGCAGCAAACAGGCACATAAGCCACAGAAGGAATACAAAAGAATCCAAGCACAAGGTGGGTGACCAATTGCTGGTGCTACGAAACCCCACAAAGACAAAGCAAGAAACCTGCGACAACACACCATGGAGAATCATCCGGACGGAAGGAACAATGGTGACAGCAAGGAGATGGCATGAGACAATCACCATTAATGCAACCTGGCTCAAAAGAGTCCCAGAGGAGAAGTGGACAGACAGACAGGGAAAAACAGCTGAGAGAAGACAGTGGACCCACAGGGCACGCCCCAAGGAAGAGAGTGGAGGAGGACATGATACAAGGCAGTGACAGAGGTGAGCCATTGGAGATAGAGGAGGCATTCCCACTAATCGAAGATGAACCTGGAAGGGGGAGGTGAATCAGAAACAATGCCTCGGCCTCGGCCCCGGCCCAGCATATATAACTTGAGGGAAGCCCCGAGAGCTCCAGCGAAGCTTAGAGACTATGAGTGGTGAAAGAGAAAAAGACTATGGCCCTCATTACAACCCAGGCGTTAAGGGGTTAACAGCGCCGTAAAAGGTGGCGGCGCCGTTAAACCCTTAACGCCTGATTACGAGGTCCCTTTGCGGGTTGGAGACTTTAACGCCTGCTTTTTGCGGCACCGTACTCAGCACCTTCCCCATTCCCATTGAGCCCTATGGGGCATAAATGGGAATGGGGAAGGGCCATGGCGGCATGGGGAATTACCGCCCGCCAACCTCGGAATGGGGCGGTAATTCCCCATTCTGCCATGGCGGAGACGGTAAGTTACCGGCATAGGCCATGTTGCTATTAGCACCATGGTCCAACGCCAGGGTCGTAATGAGGGCCAATTTGTGTTTTACATGTAAAGGGGGAGGTAGGTACATGTGCCGGACTAGATAACACAGAGATCCAATGTACAGTTTTAAAGTGTTTGTATTAAGGTTTTTCATTAATTGGGTTAAAGCAAGAATGTTACATCCCCCTCACGTCCCGCATGCGTGCTGATGTGAGGCCTTCAATAAAGTACCCAGCCTGCCGGAAGCCCAGCAGTTCGGCACACGACGAGCAACAGGTGTGTCATGTCTTTTTCATGCTGTTGGTGCTGCGCATTACCAGGACCCCTGCACGGCCTAGTTCGAGCTCATCCCCCGCTGGCTACCCCAGCAGGGAACACAACAGTATCATCCGCAGGTGGTAAGTTGCAAGAAATAACCTGCAGAAATAAAGGAGAGAAAAAAGACGTGTGGATACAAGGGGGAAGCATTGGCGTCATTTTAGTAACCTTTTACAGATAACGGAAGTGACATCACAGGAAGTCACAGCAGGTGTTACTTTACTGTCACAACTCTTATGTCCCCAAAACATTTGATAGAAAAATGTGTATTACAGTTGCTGAACAAATCAAGAAATTAAACATGTAAATAAGCAGATAATGTGGAGTACATGTGTAAGCAGGGAAAATATGGGCTGCCCTTTGCATGTTCTATTGGCTCGAGATGGTATGCAAATCTGTGAATTACTATACATTGAATGGATGCTCTACGTGCACAGGGCTTGTGACTGCCACTGCTGAAATCATTTTCCCGCTGATTCCTAAAACAGTCCATATTGAATTTTCAATAGCTTTCTAGTTCTTGCTTCTAAGAAAACCGTGAACATAAAAACATCAGTGCAAAAAAGCAGTTCTGACAATACCTGGGCTATTACCTTAGTAGGGTGACTCTGAAATTGCAGAACATGAAAGGACGAGAGGCTTTTTTCTCGATGATTGCAAATGCTCTCCATAATGGCCCCTTACATTATGTCTTGTCCTGGTCTCATCAAAAATGAACAAAGCAGAATCTGACTGCGGATCCAAACATGAGAGAACAAAAGCATGTAAGTTTAGTCTATTAATGGTTGGGAAAAACGAGTTGCTGGTTTCACAGAGTCAAAGGGGTTGTGGGGGTTTACGAGTGTTGCCGATAAATGTATAGCTTTTAAAATATATGTGCTCAATTGTTTCTTTATGTAGTGATTTTAACATGAAAGGATTTCAGCAAGTTAAAGCCACCCGTGACCACTGTTGGTGGAAACGTAGCACTTTTCAATCAGACTTTACATTTTTTGTTTGGTTCCAAAATTCTTGATTGACCTGATGCCTCACACTATTCGAATCAGTACTGGAGTGTAGGAATAGCTGGCTTGATTATATTATCATATGTCAAAAGTATTTAAAAGTCATCCTTCATATACGTGCCTATACAATGGCAGCAAAGTTATTCCAATGAAAAGTCAGCAATTTTAAAATAAACTAGATGACGCCATTTTGGCAACACTTATCAGGAAAGGCTGATGGTCAAGTGGTGAGAATTAATGATATTAATGTGTTGTAGAGTGCATCCTATTGTTCCTATGCACTGATACATTATAACCAAAAAAGTGATGGGTGGAAAGTATTGAATTTGAACCACTGGCACTGCTCTGAGCAACCTTCCACACCGCCATTTTTTGACCCATCTATGCAATTGTATGGAAATCAATCAGGTACTACCATTAATGGGCGTGGCTCCGCCCAAACTGCTACACCAGGTCCCCACTGCAAAGAAACACAAGGTAACCTCAGACATGTTTTGGTATTTTTCTGTAAAGGCTTGGCATGCAAAGAACGATCTTCTGGAGGGTTGCCGAGAGTGATGCTAGAGGTAAAGATTAATTCTAAACTTTCCAGCCATCACCACTTTTGTTTTCATGTATTCACCCAAAATTGGACGAGTATGCCCAAACATGGGACTTGTGCCTAGAGACAAGCTACTCCTCACTGGTGATGCCCAGTCAGGCCGGAACTTGCCTGGGGATGCCTGTCGTCTGTGCAGAAAGGTTGTGACCTAGCAATTCGGGATGGACTGCCCCTTCTGGGGTGGGACCAAGCCTGATTTTCATATGGTCTTTTCCTTTACTGCAATGGCTTGGCAGGTGAAGAACGATGGTCTGGAGGGATGCCAGAGGTTAAGATTAATTCTAAACCTTCCAGCCATCACCTCTTTTGTTTTCCTATGCACTGATATATAAGGTGATATCATTGCTCACATTGTTGGTACTCAATTTCAGAAAGATGAGTGGCTGAGCAAGCACTGCCTGAATCTGAGCCTGTGATTGTAAGTTGCACATAGATGCTTGGAGTACTTACCTGTAATCTTCATTAAACCTAAACCCTCTATTCATATGCCAGTGCATACTTATAAAAGTCAGTCTGCCTTACCCCATTCATTCTCCCATTCAAAAATGTTTTCTTCAATGGCCGTTCCTCTGCTACTTCCCTGGTAGTATAAGAGGAGCCAATTTACCCATGTTCCTCATGTACAGTACCAAAAGGGGCAAGAAATGCACTTACCCTATGGAGGCAGAGCTAAGATTTAGAACTGTGACTAGGAAGGTAGTTTATATGTGTAATGCAGATTATCATTAAATAAACACGCATTTCTACCACATCCTCTGTGTTTCCTTCCAGTCCATACTTATTTATTTATTTATATATGTGTTTATGTATTTATTGATTGTGCATTTGTTAGGAGCTTATAGAGTAAGTCAATTCTGTTTCCAAGCGCCCACAGGGCAACAGGGAGGGGACATGGGACTGCCAACAGTGAATACAGTGGAAGATAAAGACCAACCTGCTATGCCTTGTGAGTATTCAGAATATGCAAGTGCAGCAAGAGAGGGGAAGTGAGGATGGGGGTAAGGGCTGGAATGTCCATGCTGATGGGTGAGCCGCAGATGAAGTGAATAGTATGGTAAGTGCTATGCGGCCTGGAGCTGAATTGCGTAGAAAGTTCAAGCCTACAGGATTGAATTTGGTGGGAGCTGAGGCAAGTGCTGTGAGGTAGGCAGAGGCTGGCGCAATTGGATAAGGGAGGTCAGGTCCCTGAGGGATACATAAGGGCCCTGTCCACCAATCACAGTGAGTGTGAGATTTTCAGAGGGAAGGAGGAGGTGAAGAGGAAAGTCTTGAGGAGCTTCTGAAATTGAAGAAGACCTGCTCAAGACGAAGAGGAAGGGGGAGTCTGTTCCATAAGAGGAAGCCAGCTGAAGAACGTGATAAGCCTCCGGTCCTCTGTTTAGCGAAATGCTTAACACACAGAGAGTTGGTGCCAGAAGACTGCAGAGGTCTAGAGGGAGAGTATTTAATAAGAGAAAGTTGCAGATAGTGTGGCCCCAAGCCCCAGACAGCCTTGTGGAAGATGCAGAGTGATTTGAATGTAATCTGTGCCGCAACCGGGAGCCAGAGAAGAGTTTTTAGAGCAGGAGAGATGTGTGGTCCCTGGCTTAAGCCAAGGATAAGTCTCGCTGCCCTATTCTGGAGTAGCTGAAGGGGTCGTAAAGTAGAAGAAGGTTGATTCAGGAGAAGGCTTTTGTAGTATGCAGGCCTAGAGTGAACCAGGTATCGTGTAACTTTGAGCTTCTGGGGGAAGTGAGAAAAGGGAGAATTCCTTTGAGAATGAAGCCTCAACTTCTGCAGCAGTATCAACCACATTTGTTTCAATTTGACTGACTCCCAATATCTCAGTTATGAGAATCATGTGTGAACTATGCTACCATGGGAGGTGCCACAACTAAGCAATATGAGAACTTAATATCTCAATAACAAATTAACTGTCATCCTTAGTTTTTTTAAGTGACAGTTGATGTCCCCCTTTTTTTGAAAATGTTTTAAAAATAAAAAATAAAAACAAAAAAATTACAGAACTTATATGTTCCTTTTTATTTTAATTCCCTTTGATATGTATTTCATCCTTATGTTTTCTCCTTCCATGTTTCACCTCCCTCTTTCCTTCCCCCAAAATGGCCCTTTTAAGGGTGACCCTTTAAGTCACAAAAGTAGATGAAATTGGAAATATACTGCAAAAATATTTTGCAATATCTATTGTAATTTATTTTATGTAGTTTGAGTGTCTAAAACCCCCCAAAATGTTTGCTTGTAATTACAGTTACAATGTTAACAGGGGGCATGTAGCCACCGATAGAATCACTCCAGTCATTCCTCTCTTTAGCTGCGCCTGCACATACCTTCATCTCATTGGCCTGTGCTGTAGCTGTGGCTTTAAAAATAATATTAAAACATATATACAAATCTGTGTATATACATATGTGTATTATATATATATATATATATATATATATATATATATATATATATATGTATATATATATATATATGTATTGTCAGTGAGTAAAACCCCCTGGCCTAGATTTTTCAATGCACCAAAATAAGTGAGGCAGACATGTGATGTCATCAGTGATGCCATCAATGATATTTGTGATGTCATATTTGATGTCATGGGTGTTAGTCTTAGCAATTCACGTAGATGCTGCGAGTTATGGTTGCTGAGTTTACCATAATGGGGGAATGTGCAGTGTTTTTTGGTTTCACTGTTAAGTATAACATCCCATTAACAAAGTTTTTTTACTGAATGTACATATATATATATTCAGTAAAACAACTTTGTTAAAGGGACGTTATGGTTAAGTTGCGCTACTAAAAACCTTTGAAATTCAGTGAAAAAACGTTGTTAAAGGGACGTTATGGTTCAAAGTAAAACCGAACAAAACCCCTGAAATTCGGCAGTTATGTTAACATAAGCAACCATAACTCGCACCACCATGCACTGCTAACACTAACACCCAGGACATCAAAGATGACATCACCCCCATTTTGTGAATTTTCGAACATTTCAGGACAATTATCATGTCATTATTCAACATATTAACATTACAAATATTATACTTTCATCTTGTACTCTGCACACAATGCTATGTTTCTCCATTAGTAGCTCAGTATACTAGATGGAATCCCATAATACAATGCTATTTATATCAATGCATCGTTCAAAGCACTAATAACGGTATGATATGTATTGCAATATCCTTGACACTTTTTTCGCAACATTATAATAAAAATCCCTAGTACACAAATTCCATGAAATGTACATACACATGTGATGTCAACAGTGATTTCATCATTGACATTTGCAATGTCATCTTTGATGTCCTGGGTGTTAGTTTTAGCAGTGCACGGTGGTGGCGCGAGTTATTTTTCATAGCTCACCATAACTTGCGATTTTCAGTGGTCTTTCGGCTGTACTTAGAACCATAACATCCCTTAAACAAATAATCACGCAAACAATATAAAAAACATGGCGTGCAAAAACCAACTTCTCACAGATGGCTTTACACAGAATGTTGCAAAGTAAGAATTTATGCTCGTTCACAGTGAAGGTCAGCTGCTTCCATTTTTTTCTCGGGCCCCGACAGAGATTGTGATGAAAGACTTCTCTTGAAGGAGTGTTGCTAAAACGTAAGAGAAGATAAGGATGAAATTTCTGAAACGAAACCACTTTTATATATTATATCACTATGCGAAAGATCGTTCGCACACGCAGCGTCGTATTTTGGGACTTCACTACTGGTAGACAATGGAAATGGCAATTGTACTGTAAGTAACCCTTTAGATTATTTTATACCAAATATAATTACAATAGCGTAGCATTAAAGACCGCTCAAGTTGACCTTGTTCGTTGAAATTAGCATAATGTTTTCTACCGCACACTATCACCGCCGAATTGATCCCCTGTCGTTTAGAGGGCTCTGAAAAAGCCAGACGACACAGGGTGGGTTAATAGAAATAATTTAACCGGTCTATAGACGGTCAAGTGCTCTACTCGCTGTGCCACTTCACTGTAGCCTGTCACGTGGCACAGCGAGTACAACGCTCGCTTTGACATCCCTGCACACCTTGCAAACGCAAGTTCGAATCCCGGCAAGGCCAAACTCAGCCTTTCATCCTTCCGTAGTGAATAAATGAGCACCAAACACCGTGGTTAATAATAAGCACTGCTTAGATAGCTCACGGTTCTTAGCGCTCTATGGGAAAATATTATTATTTTATTATTAACATACTCCGTTGCACTATCTTCGATAGCAAATAGTTTCACGCCCTAATAAATAAAATGATGATTTTTAATGAAGATCGGCTGGTGAGACTAATTTATGTTTTTTAAAACAGGTATGTGGCCCCATTTTGCCTATGTCACGATTTACAGACTCCAGCGGATGGGGTCTTCAACTGCCAAGTTCAGGTCCAAATATGCAACTTCATGACCCTCACCATTTTATGGGACAATTGCCAAGGACCAATATGCCCTTACGCAGTACTAGCGGCTACAAACAACATACCAACCAATAGGGTGGTCTAATGGCTCGTTGTTGGAGCAACCTTCCGATTATCAGAGTGACCATTTACTGCTTTTATCACAAACCAACAGCCTATCTACCGCAAAGGAACAACGCGTGGCTCAAAATAAACTTTTGCTGATCGACAGCAGAGACAATAGCAAATTGCTGAATATTCACTAAACATTTCATGTGAAATAAATGTACTTTACCAAATGTACAATCCTGCTGTTTACTTTTAAACCACAGTTTCATATTCCGAATTGTGGCGCACTGAGTTGTAAGCTGATCTAACACCCTCTGTACCGCAAAGGAACATCGCGTGCCTCAACATGAACTTTTGCGGATCGATAACAAAGACAAATGCAAATTGCTGAATATTCTCTAAATATTTGATGTCAAATAAATGTACTTTACAAAATTTACAATCTTGCTGTTTGCTTTTAAATCACTGTTTCATATTCCAAATTGTGGCGCGCTGTGTTGTGACATAATATGTGTTGTCTTCCGGGTTCTGTGTAAAGTCACTTAGGACTGCAGAGAACTGGGCGCGTTTGATGACGCACCCTGTAATGTCACGGAGAGAGGCGGGAATATGAATGCTTTGATAATATCAGGCTTAGGGGCGGGAGATATTATTTAGTGTCGCAAAAGCAAGTCAGCCAGGTCAATAGCGCCAGTCATAGGATTATCACATAATGTCGGCGCACACCAGCCGGATTTATCGTTTCTTTAGTGGACAAAAAGTCGGTTGACGCCCATAGGAAATTGTATTATAAGCGGACAAAAGGAGTGGTCTTAAAACACTTTCACCCTGACAACGAACAATACAAACAACGTTCTCAGAACACCCCCATTTTGTGTAATTGCAACCATTTTGGGACACCGCAAGTGTACTTAGAACACATTCAACTAGACAGATTACAATACGGACAGCGTCCTGAGGACACCCCCAGTTTGTGTATTTACGAACAATTAAGTACACCGCGAGTGTTCATAGCTCATTTTTACTTTCCTTGCGAACAAAAATGACACATACTCCGTCCTCTAAACACCCCACCATTTAGTTTATTTACAAAATGTCAGAACAGCCGTGTTCTCCGCGGACAAATTGAACGCAACAAAAACATCTAGCACATAAAAAACAAAACATTGAACCTATCTCATACTCCCCCACCCTCCCCAAACACTCTTACACACCAACACACGGCACTAAATACAATTTTGTATCCACACTGCGCTGTACGTGGTCGACGGCAAATACAAGATGGCGGGCGCCACAGAAAATCTGACGTGCTCCACGCCCCTCGCCGTCCAATCAGCGAACACGTCACATGTCCGCGGACATGACGCAAGGCCATGGGTCAATCGGGGTGCTGTCCGCGAAGCGAACAGGAAAGTCCGTCCACGAAGCGAACACAGACATCACTAATTGTTTTGCCTTACGTTTTGGTCGTTTTATTAAAAAACTACTGGACGGATTTACACCAAATTTGCAAAAGCAGGCTTTCGGGACCAAGCCCCCGCTCCTGCCGCAAATTTGGTGTAAATCCGTCCAGCAGTTTGGCCTGTGGCCGTGCGCAAACTTTTTTCCCATTCAGTCTATGGGAAAAAAAAAAGTTTTGGGACCCCCCCCTATAACTTTGCCCCCCCTCGACGAATCCTCACCAAACTATGCGAAAAAATTCAGAGTGACCCATATACTTTTTTGCAAAGTTTGGTGAGGATCCGTCCAGGGAGAGCGAAGTTATAAGCCGCCCAAAAATTGCTCTTCATATGCATGCAGCAACTTAACCATAACTACATGGCCACTACCGTGGCCATATAATATAGAGCAGGGAACGAAAACAAAGGGGCTAAACATGTGATGTGGTCAGTGATGTCATCATTTACATATGAGATACATCTTTCATGTTCTGGGTGTGACTTTTAGCAGTGCACAGTGGTGATAGCAAGTATGGGGGCTCAGTCTGCCATAACTGGCAAATTTCAGGGGCTTTTCAGTTTTAATTTGAACCATAATTGAGAGGGCGAAAACATTTTTTTTGTGAAGTGCACAGGTTTTTTCGTAGGGAAACTTAACCATAACATCCCCTCAACACATTTTTTTTGTAGTGAATTTTACAGTTTTTTGGGAGGGCAACTTAACCATAACATCCCTTTAACAAAGTTTATTTAACTGAATGCCATAGGTTTTTAGTAGTGTAAATACATCATAACAGTACGCTAACAAAAATGTTGTACTACATTTATCAGGGTTCTAATAGTAACACATAAGCATACTACTGTAAAGAAACATTTGAAGTAACTATCCACCTAGTGAAGAATTCCACATTATCATATGCTGGCGCACAGCATGGGGGCATGTTCGAAAAGTCCTACGCACTTCACAATGACATATGTAACTGGGTGATAGTGCGGAAGTACATTGTATATTCTTGTACGAACTTGAAAATGGAAAATTTCCGGCACAGAACTCCACAAGGCAAGCGTGCAACACAATATAAGCAAGAGTGCATACTGACGTATCTGGATCATTAACCCCCATTCCTCCCCAAAGAGTGGGGGATGAATGCCATAAGCAATCGAGATTTTACAGCAGTAACCTGTTCTACCAAGAAAGAGGATTTTTTGTCTTCAACTAGAATGCCTCCGGCGTTCCCAGCTGAAGAAAACAAATCCTTTTTCAAGATGGCCACCATAGAAAGGGAAGATGGGTGTTGGATAGAAACCCTTCTTCGCTTTCCATTGCAGGCTACAGAAAAAAGGAGGCCCCAACTCATGTCCCCCACCCCACCCACCATTGACGGGCACCTGCCAGCAGGCCCCGACTCATGTCCCCCACCCCAATCAACCCACCCACCATTGACGGGCATCTGCCAGCAGGCCCCGACTCATGTCCCCCACCCACCCATCCACCATTGACGGGCAACTGCCAGCAGGCCCCGACACATGTCCCCCACAACGAGTACCTGCCGGCAGGCCCCGACTCATGTCCCCCACCCGACCCCCAGTGATGGGCACCTGGCAGCAGGACCCGACTCATGTCCCCCACCCCACTCACCCACCCACCATTGACGGGCACCTGCCAGCAGGCCCCGACTCATGTCCCTCACCCCCCCCAGTGATGGGCACCTGCAATCAGGCCTGACACATGGCCCACCAAACAACATGTCCTAACAAAACAGACCCATGGCCCTAATGCCAACCCAAATCCCCCCTTCCTCCCAGTACAAGCACGCAACCATCCACTGCACCGACTCCCAAATTACCCATGCCAAGAGTGTCTTAAAAGAACCACCATGGCCATGCATAAATGTACAACAGATCCACACAGTAGCAACACGACTGAGGCAATGCTCATAGAGACATGCATAAAACCAATGAGAGTACGCAACACCAATAATTAAGATATATGAAATGTATTAAACATTTTTATGAAATAACATAATGAAAATTAAAACTTGCAAATTAAGAAATAATGAAAACAAAAAAAATAAAAATAGAAAAATCCAATGTAAAACAAAAATCCACAACAGGAAAAAAGAGAAGTGGTCCATTTCCAATGTCCATATAAAGTATATAAAAAAATAAAAAAATACATTGATCCATGGGATGTCCAAAGAATGAAAGTGTGTACAAGTCCAGAACTATATAAAATGTAAGTCCAAAGGGTCCATGATCCCCAAACAAAAGGAAACCTACAAAAAAGTCCTATGAATAAAAAACTATATACATAAAGTGGAGCAAAGTCCGTGAACTCCAAAACAAAAAGATAAAACAAAGGAAACCTAACCCTAGAGAACTATGTACAAAGGCGACAGGCAAGTCCTGCATCTCACTTTTTGATGTTCCGGGCCATGGCATCATCGAACTCCATGACAATGTTCCAGAGGCGGGCCTCTTCCCTGGCCTCGAGGTCTCGCAGGGATGCAGCTATTGAGTTGGCTTAAGGCACTCAGCCCGCCTCAATGCCCTGCGCATGGAGTTCTCTGCCCTGACCATAGTAGCCGTGCCTCCTCCACCCGCCGCTGCTCCGCATCTATCTGCTGGCCCAACTGCTGCCACACGGAAGACACTCCCAATCCAGGGTCATACTGCCCTCCGGTCGATGCCTGCCCCTGTGATGTTGATGGCCCAGAGCCATCATCGGTCCCACCCTGAGCCTGCTGTTGCCGTGCAGTGCCCTGCCTGTTGATGCCTGCATGTCCTCCTCTTGCTGGGGTCCAGTTGGGGGGGTGGCCAGCCCTGCTGGACCTCTGACTCCTGACTGTGGCAGGGATGTGTCCTCCACCAGCCTGGCCGCTGGCTGAGGGGCAGCTCCACAGGGTGCCCAGGTGATAGTTGGGCAGGAAGATGGCACAGAGGATGATTGGCACATAGGGTGTTCATTTGAGGAGGGGCTCGCTAGAAGATCCAGCACACAGAGGAACCCAGCGCCGGTGACCTGTCCTAATAGGCTGACTCGGTCAATGAGGTATTCGAAATGACATGCCTTGTCCTCACGAGAACTCGTTGGCGCAATGCCACCGCAGCTAAGACAAGCTCAATCCAGTCACGGATTGCCACGTCTGCAGGGAGAGGAAGACGAGTTGTTGTTTGCGCATCCCCTCCCTGAAAATGGTTCTGGACATGATGATGTAGTCACAGGATCAGGGCCAGGATTACACACAGGCACCTCTGCGGTGGCCGGTGCTGCCTCCTGTCCCTGCCCCTGGAATGCACCACTAGCACCAGTGGAATCCCCCCTCTAGGCCCCGTGCATGGGCCTTCCACAGCCTCCTCCTCAACCGAACCCCCCACTAACATGGATTACTCCGTGCCATCTTCCTCCATAGGCCTCTGTGGGGTCTCAGCTGCCCCCACTGCTGCTGATGAGTCCACCTCGACCTCCGCCTCTTGGATCTTCCCTTAGCAGCTGCAGCCATGGATGTGGTACCAGCCTCCTCACTCCCGGAAGAGATGACTACGTGAGAGGAGACCTGGGCCTTGCATCTCCGGCTGGCGGTGGGATCCCTGCTTCTGTGCTCCACAGCACCGTCTCTGCCCTCTTCATCAGTCGATGCTGCAGACAGGAAGAGACAGAACACAGCCATCAGGACACTGTACAATGGTCGGATACACACATGAGAGTTGCACATTGGTGGCAGTGTCAAACTTCACAGATGGCATCACACTCCCCAACAATTTGAACCAACACACAAGCACAAATCAACAGGAATCGTGCAGCAAGCAGCAGCATCCATACACACACAACAGCATGAACATCCAAAGGTTGGCATGACGTCACACGCAACATGGGGAGTGACAAACACATGCACACACGCCAACAGACAGACATGCATCTGTACATCTCCACCACCTGCCACAGTGGAATCGTCGGTACTATGTCACATCTAACAATCGGGTTCCTACATGTCTGTGTCACATGCATCCATGGCGTATCACAGTCGCACACATGTCAAACACACACACGCACATATATGCCGTGCACGTATATGAAGGTGGAACCAGCATCCATGTGTCGCACCACAACCATGCCATAGTAAATACACAGACATGCTAAGATGTGTGCATCTCTACATGCAATTGTGCATCATGCTTTGGAACACATACACCATTGATGTGTATCACACATGACAGGACTCACATGCAGCACGGTCATGTCCCTGCACATACACATCCATACATGGCCCTTTTCAAACATATGTCCAAGCTTCACACTCCTGACATACCTCAACATGCACTGCGTCCAATCAGTACGCATGGACACTTACCACTCGACTCTGGACCACTCTCCCTCTCGAGGACCTGGCAGTGAAGCACTGGGTTAATGCATTCCAGGACCATCATATTGTCGGTGGTAAGGTGGACCCAGCGCCTCACTGCATCCGCTGCCTCCAAGAGGCGCCAGGCCTTACTGAGCATCCTGGACCTGAAGTCCTCCCAGCGCTTATGGACGTTTTGTAGTTCGCGTTTTGCCACCCCCTCCGTGTTGATGGCAACCACGATGTCCAGCCAGATCCTGTGGGATGTTTTAACACCACCCTGCAAAATTCCTGTGCATTGCTTGCATCAGGAACATCAGAATGGCTGCGGAAAGAATTTTGCTTGCTAAAATCACTCAGAAGTGTGTAGTAAAAATCAGAAAAATAGGCCGCCATCCACTTTTGCCTATGTCAGTGGGAACAAAGGAGACCACTGACAAAACCCATCATTTGGCTACCCACAGAGCAGCCTTAAACTACTTGAAAAAGCAAGGCTGATTACAAAAGAAACACAGAGCTGTGTGAAAATCAGTTTTTCCTGGTTGTCAAAATTTGCAAAAATCATGGCTCACAAACACTCAAAAGATCCAACCTCCTTATTGGCTGCTGAACATCATTCTACTTCAAGAATCCACATAAATATAAGGTCAGAAGAAGTATATGTTATCAGAACAAAATCCACTTTTGAAGATGGTTGCTGGAAAGAAATATGTCAAAAATGGGTGCAATACCGTTACTGGCCTCCGTCAGACGCTGGCGATCTCTAAATCTGACAGGTGAAACTTGTGTCTCAAAAGCTAAATATGCCAAAGAAGGGACTTCCATCAAATGTATTATAAGGTGCCACACATTGATTTTCATGTTGAAAAAGACTGGAATTGAAGATATGTTTGCTTATTTTAAATTTGTAACTGTAATTTTTCACAAGGAACAATGTCACAATTGACCATAAGGTAACCTGATTCAGCTAAACTCCAAGAGGATTCCTACACTGAGCTTCAAACACATTCCACACCTTCTCCCTAAACAAAGGAATATTTTCCCCTGTGCTCTGCTGAGTATCTGACAGGCAAGTGTAAAAGGAAATGGGAGGAGCACTCTGGCATGTTGCTCTGAGTGAAGACAAAGTACTCTGTCGAGCTGAATGACAATGCTAATTCGGGTGTGACTGACACCAACTGCCCAGGAAGACAAGCCCATGTGACTCTTTGAAACAGCCAAGCCTTGGAGGTGGGTCAGACTGAAAATGTGGATTTGAAATTGAAGAAACTGTATGTTTGAGAAAAAGACTTATAGCAAATTGTACTGAACTGATAAAAATATGGGATTTATAGGTTATTCAAATGCAAAATGTGCCCACAGTTTTAACCTAATCTGGAATCTGTGCGACATTCAGAGACTGAACCACGAAAAAGTTAATATTCTAGCTATGGTGTTTATGTTAGGAACATGAAAATTTACAGGAATATGCCCAGAGGGTATGTGCATGCATGTGTACAAATTGGTACAGAACTGACACTGAGTAATTGCCCAAAAGCGCGAA
Organism: Ambystoma mexicanum; assembly: GCF_040938575.1. NCBI lineage: Eukaryota > Metazoa > Chordata > Amphibia > Caudata > Ambystomatidae > Ambystoma > Ambystoma mexicanum. Next base: position 335,146,230 of record NC_090927.1, read on the forward strand.
AAACTGTCATTTGTGAACAAAAACTCGTAGGAAGATAAGATTTTGACAGAAACATACCTTAGTCAATCTGTCATGTAATTATGTATTATTAACAAGTAGTGCATATTGGAAATGTGTTTTTGGGAAAATAGATTTTCTGGGTAAGAACAAAGGGGAGGGATTTTTTCTGGACCCTGAACACTGTGTCACTCTGACACATGATGACACATCATGACACACTATTCCCTTCTCAAATCAGGAGAGGGGGAATTCTTTGACCTGTCAGATCCTTAGAGGGTTGGGCATAGTATAATCAGCCTCCCCACCCCTTTGAAAGATGGATAAATAGGGACTGTTGAGGACCCGGACACACACATTCACTCATCAACTGAACCACTGGCGAAGCACCCTGCAGGAAGATCCAGACTCCAGAACCTAGATCCAGAGTCCAGAACCAGAATCCAGACTCCAGAACTCTGAAGCAGAAGGGCCAATCCAAAAAGCTGAACCCTTCTCAGCTGGCCTTTAGAATCTTTTGCAACCTGATTCTAACCCCAGACTTTCAAGGGGCACCACAAAATTCAACAGCCTGGCTGAGCCGTTTTGCTGCTTCTAGCCAAGAACCCTTGCTAGAAACCAAGATCCAGATCAGTCCAGCAGAGCTGTAATCCAGATCACGTCGGATTCAGTCCAAGAGGCCGTGCAGCCCAGAGTGCCTTGCTGAGAGCAGTCCAGGTGTCCTGAATCCTGGCCGGTGGTGAGCGAATTCCAGCCAAACCTTTGACCAGATCTTTGACGGGGCCCATTCCATTCCAAAGCCATAGTAGTGAGTATTTAGCATAGAACTGTCGATAGCCATCTCTTAGCTTAAGTAATCTCATACAACCCATTCCAACATATCCATAACTGCATTATTGAATCTCTTTTGTCTATCTTAAATTCTTTTCTCCTCCACATAATCCTGTGATAATTGTAGCGCTAATCATTTTGGCACTAATATATATTTTCTGGAGAAAGGCAATCATCTCAGGCAGATAGAAACCATCCAGAGGCGCCTCTGGATAGGTGGCCGTGCTGTCCGTGTAGTTTGCGGCTCCATAGACTCCCTAGTGTTCCAAATCTTCAACAGCGCATCTTTCATTTTAAAATCTTGACTCTTTTGAGAAAAATCGACCTTGACTAAAACCTCTGTAACTTCTGAACCGTACGTGCTAGGAAATGTAAATGTCATTTTGAAGCTAACATCCTCAGCTTTCGAATGAACTAAGAACCGCATTACAACTCCTGATAGTTTTGCTGTGATCTCGTTTTTCGGGAGCTGAAAAGTTTGCTGCGATTTCGCATTTGGCTCAATTTCACCACATGTAAAAACCGCTATTTCTTGCTTTCAACTTCTGAATCTCGTTTTCCATCTGCAAACGATTCAACAATCATTGCTAGTGTTTCCCTGAACCTATCCAAAGCAACTCTTACTAGTTCTGAATCCTATTTAGCAAATTAAAATCATTTTTAGCATTTTTTTCATCACTTCATATTACATTCAAAAGCATTTGCCCTGTTTAAAATCAGCCCTGTTTCTCTCTGCTTGCTGGAGGGGAATCGGGATTGAAACTGCAATTGTTGATTGTTATTCCTGAAACCTGTGTGCCCTTATTTCATCTCATCATATTGCATATTGGGGGGAGTGAGTAGTGACAGGGGGAAAGAGTGATCATATTGTCTTTTGATTGAAGAAATATCAAGTTTTATTTCTGTGTTGCTTTCTTTCCTATCATTGCATTTCCTTGAACCATACAATGATTCTCTGCTACATTATTTATCCCATTACTAATCCTAATTGATTAAAGAGATTGTTGATATTGTAATATTACCCATTGCTGATCATTTAATAAATATTCATAAGTGTGATATTCAAATATTATTCATATTTATAAAAGTGTGATATATATATTGTTCAATTCTTCAAATAAATTTTTTAATTTGCAAAACAAACCTACTTCTTCGCTCAGTGAGGCCGGGAGGATTCAAAGAGAGGGGCGTTATATAAGGGTACATCATCCAGAAATAAAAGAACTTTAGACATAAAAATATATAAATAAGGGCATCCCATACTAGGCATTGACTAAGGTGGAGTGCTGGGTTGAAAACGCTTACAGATTTGGGGCTCGTGTGTGGGATTTCTGGATTAGAAATACCACTTGTGCAGCTTAATACAGTGTGCTAACTAATAGGATACATAAATCCTATTGGGCTACCACGCTCTATTACACTGTAAAAGTACCCCTCAAAAGGGAACACTCTAAGAAAACGGTCTGTTTTGCAAAAATAAAATAATAAACTTCTGTAAATCAGGAAGGAAATCAATATTTCCAGAATGGTGACATTGGTAGACATCAATATGGCTAGAGAACACCTTTTACATAAGTTATTTGTGAGAGGTGAATGTACTGAGCAGGACCAGAAGGTGTGGTTGCAGGCAATCACAGAACAGATCAATGCAACAGGGTTAGATATCTGGAGAGATCAGGGTCCCTTACACGTGGCCCTGAGTGAACTATATATGTCCCCTAAGGTGAAGGATGAGCAAAATAAGATTGCCAAGATAGCGGCATATCTATATTTATCTATGGGAGCCATACAGGATAAATATGCTGAAGGCCAAGATCTGGCAAGTAGGCAACTGATGGCATTAGAAAAGGCCCAATCTGATCTGGACTCTTCTGAGCAGAGGCTGCAGAGGAGCCAGGAGTCAGAAAATGAAAGCAGGCAGTATATAGTTAAAATAAAAGAGGATATGAGTATCATGCAACTGTCACAGGTTTCTCCCCTTCTCACCTGGCTGTATTGTTTGTTCGTGATCTTCGAAGATGTCTTCTTTCGCACTGTTCAGGTTTTATATAACCCTGTGCGTAGATCCTCGGGTTCCAGCGTGTGGTTCTTGACCTGACTCTAGGAAGCGTTCAGATGTCCAGGAAAAAGTCCAGGAAATGGCGAGGAGCGCACTCAGCAACACGAATGTGCTGGCAATCCAGGAAATGCAAGGTGAGGAAAAAGGGGATGGATGAAGAAAGAGGAGATTCAGGGGACCGGGATCCAGGAATCAGAAGTAATCGCTGTACGAACTCCAGCCGCACACGTCTGACTACTGCAAGCGGTAGCGTTGAGATGCGCAGGGCTGCGGGGGTGTGTCTGCTTTGTAGAACGTAGATTGTACAACGTGGAGACTGGCAAACAGCATTCCGCGTTCAGCAGCCATGTTGGGAGTACTGCTGAGTTCAGTCCCCTATGAGTCAGGGACCACGAAGTCCAGAAGGGACGCGTGCAGTGGTTCATGACAGCATGCCTCCTCCGAAAACCAGTTCCTCTGGGTTTGCCCGGGTGTATAAGGTGGTACCTTCGGAGCAGTCTGGGGGCATTTATGTTTGAGACGGTTCCCAGGTGCGTTCACTGGGAAGGTACCCTTTCCACTCAACTAGATACTATAGCTATCCACGTCTGTACCTGGAGTCACATATTCTGGAAACCTAGTATTCTAACTGATCATTGACAATCACAGGGGTAGATCTTGGAGCAGTTCGGTAGGACTGGACGTATGGTTTCAACAGAGAAGTGTGAAAAACTGGGTGGATCCTCTTCCAAGATTCTGGTAGTCTGAGTCGCAAGGCCACTGGGTTAATGATTTCATTTATGGAGAAAGGACCATAGTACCGGGGAGCCAATTTGTTTGGTTGTAAGTGTCGAGGCAGAAGTTTCGAGGATAGCCAGACCTTATCACCTATTGTGTATGAAGGCCCTGGTCTTCTTTTGGAGTCAGCATAGTGCTTGGTGTTTGTTCGGGCCTTTTCGAGGTGTTATTTTGCTTCTTTGTGTACATTGATGAGGGTTTCAATCCAGGAGTCAACTGTAGGAACAGGGGTAGGATGTGGGAGAATGGATGGTAGAACCGAAGGGTGGCTAAAGAAGAAGGGACTGGTTTTGACAGCCGAATGATCTGAGTTGTTGTAGGCAAATTCAGCCACAGGTATCAAGAGTGACCAATCGTCCTGGACCTTGGTGGCGAAACAGCGAAGATATTGTTCCAGAGTTTGGTTCACGCATTCAGTAGCTCCATTGGTTTGCGGATGATAACCTGAGAATAGGGCACGTTGGATTCCTAGTATGCGACTTAATTGTTTCCAGAACTGAGATATGTACTGGGGTCCTCTGTCAGATATGATCTTGGAAAGTAGTCCGTGAAGTCGGAATATGTGTTCCAGGAAGATTCCCGCAAGTTCAGAGGAGGATGGTAGTTTATATAAGGGTGTAAAATGAGCCATGTGAGTGAATAACTCAATAGTAACCATGATAGTTGTGTATCCCCTGGAAGGTGGTAGTTCCACAATAAAGTCTGTAGCAATGAATTCCCAAGGTCTTGTTGGCCGCACTGGTTGGAGCAGGAGACCTGCCGGTTTCTTGTTGTTATGCTTGTTTTGAGTGCAGACTGCACAGGTTTGGATGTAAAGCTGGACATCATCCTTCATCTTCGGCCACCAAAACTGTCTTTGTATTAAACAGAGGGTGTTGGTGATGCCACAGTGTCCTGAATGAAAGGTATCATGACATAGGCTTGTGATCTTTTGTCGTAGTCTCTGAGTGGGGATGACCAGACAATTGTCCTTGAATAAATATCCACCCTTCGTCTTGAGGTTCCATCGATTCTTTCCGTTAAACTCCTTCCAGATTTCAGAGGACTGAGTTTGAATCCGAATGTCTTCTAGGAGACTGATTGCTTGGGCAACAAATATTGTGTGGGGAAACATCTTTGGGAAGGATCGGTCTTCAAGAGTTTCACAGTCAGGACGTCGGAATAAGGCGTCAGCTATTATATTGTGTGTTCCAGGAACATGATGGATTTGAAACTGGTACTGGGCAAAGAAGAAGGCCCAACGGGCTTGACGACTGTTCCTACATTCCAGGGATTGCAGGACTTGAAGATTCCGATGGTCCGTGCGGACCTGTACAGGATGTTTCGCTCCCAGGAGTAGATGACGCCAGTCTATGAAGGCTTGGCGGATGGCTAGTAGTTCCTTTTCCAAAACAGAATAGTGGGTTTCGCTAGGGGTCAAGGTGCAAGAAAGGTAGGCGATGGGGTGTTCTAGCTTGTCATCAAATTCCATTTTTAGGACTGCCCCGATGGCGTAGTTAGAGGCATCAGTTTCCACTAGGAAGGGTCGATCAATGTCAGGTTGGGCCAGGATGGGGGCTTGTGTAAACTCCGACTTTAACCGTTGAAACGCCTCATCTTGGACTGCTGTCCAGTGAAAGGGTGTATCCTTCTTCAACAATGTAATGATCGGATGTGCAATCTCCGAAAAAGAAGGTATGAATTTCCGGTAGAAGTTAGCAAGCTCCAGGAAGGATTGAATTTGTTTCACAGTAGTTGGAACAGGTTAGGAAAGAATGGAGTCTACTTTTGAGCAGTCCATTCCAATTCCCTCTGGGCTTTGGACGAATCCGAGATAGTGAACAGTAGACACATGGAAAAGGCATTTCTCAGGTTTGGCCAGGAGCATATGTTCACGTAGACGTGGGAAAACTGCTTTAACATGTTCTTCATGCTTCAGATGGTCCTTGGAGTATATTAGTATGTCGTCCAGGTATACTATGTCGAAGAGAAACAGCATATCGGATAACACCCGGTCCATAAAATGTTGGAATGTGAAAACAAAGAAATTTATATGAGGCTGGGAAGCCCAAAGGAAACACACCAACACAGGTTACAAAGAACATACCAAGTGCTTTATTAAAAGCTACAACAGTTACCAAAAAGTCAATTGACAAACGGATAGCTATTCGGCTCTCAGAGTAACATAACGAACTTCAACGAGAGTTCACTGCGTTAGTGAGAGAGACCGTAAATTGGAATATTTGTGCTTTTATACTCTTTATCCAGCTCTGGCCAACCCCCTCGCGGGTTAACCATTCTTAAGACCAGGCCTAGGGTTCCTTGCCAGGTCAATCCCATAATGTATGCATTTTGATCAGTTCTGCTGATACAGTTGTTCATTTACACATAGGTCAGGGATAGGACAAGGTCTCAGTTCGCAACCCCAACAAGTGGCCTGCAGGCATATTACTTATTCATGTGTGCGGAGGTCACAACGGCCAGAATCTCACTCGGAATGTCATTCGGCCTCCATTTTGATGTTCAGGGTGACTTCCACATTACAAGAGAACCTAAAATGGCGGCTAAATCCAAGATGGCGACTTACACAGTTTTCGTTAAGGTCGAGATCTTGCCGCAGAATCTATTTACACGATATTTTAGACAACTTGGCGTAGGCCAACACACATTCAAATACTGCAAATAGGAGGCATAATATTATTTCGATTCCAACAGACCCTCCTTGTGGCCTATGCCAAGTGCTAACATCATTTCTAATACTTTTGAAAATAACTCCATGTGTTGTCATCCATAGATCCCGAATCATTGTCTGTAATATCTATAGCCATTAGGGCGTTCATCAAAACCTCTTGTAACACGAATTCTTTAGATGCTGTATCTGGGGCATATATTTTATGCCCTATTGTGCTCACTGCTTGGGCACAACATCCCCCTAGCATTCCATATATACTCGGAAGACATTGAAAACAGCAATAGAGCAATAGCAGGATACCCAAAATAACCAGAATAACAGAAAGCACCTTCCAACCCCAAGATCGTAAAGAATCCCAGAACCAAGTGCTAAGATTCCAATCTCCTACAGGGATATGTACTTCAGAACTAAGATATGTACTTCAGAACTAAGAGTATGCAAGTTCTGTATTGCTTTAAAAATTGTTGGCGAGGAATATGGTACGAAAACACAGCAAGCGTACCCCACTAATTTGCATACTCCACCTCGTTCTGCCAAAATGACATCTAATGCCATCCGATTTTGGAGTGCTACCAATCTTATTGCTTTTTGCTCTATGGTCATATTGTAGAGTATGTCCATGGCCAGTACCCTTGCTAATCCCCTAATGTTCTCAGAGTTTGTTATTTGTCCCCAAAAGGGCACAACTGATTTCGCTATATCTCCCAATACTTGCCCAGGGGTATCTCCGTTCTTGTCCTGCCTTGGGCGAGCCTTAGAAACCTCCAATGTACTAGCTACAAATACCCCGGGTAATAATATTCCTAAATAATAGGTTCCCTGCCAATCCTTGGGCAACCAGGGAAATGCTAAACTACCACAAACAAAATAAACAGGCCCCCCTACATACAGAGGCCTGTTTTCTCCAGTCAAATTTACAATGTTCTTACAACCTTCAAAATCTCCCATTGGCCGAGTGCCATTTCTTTGTACACAAAAGAGAACCGAGTCAGGGCTATGATTTATAGAATAAGAAGGAGTTACGGCGTCCTTATTGCCTATCGGAGTCATTTTAAAGAAATTAGAGTTTGAAAAGGAAGAGATAGATTATCAGACGGCCTAATAGAAGCGACATTAGGTTTACTTCTATTTGCAAAAAGCGAGCATCCCAGGGGAGTCAATTCACGTTTCTCGAAATCATTCAGATTAGTTCCATCAAAGTTCCCTGAGATCCTATCATTCCATCGGCCAAAGAATAGTGCTCTAAGAGAGGCATAGCAAGCAGTCGTTAAAGGTAAGGGATGTATATACCATCCCAGTCCATTGTTCCCATGTTGCAGTAAATGAGTACAAATCCAACAATTACTCTTATTAAAAATGGCATGAGTTGCATTCATTACTATCATTAGAGTGTTATTATGATACTTTTGTCTATGTTGGGAGTCTCTAGGGGACAGAGTGTGAAGGTGTACAGAGGGTGTCAAAACAGTTGGTACAATCTCGGTCGGTAGTAAAGGTTTCAGAGGATAGATTTCTTCAAAATACCAAAGTCCTACAGCAGCAGTTGCAAAAATAACAATTATCATTATCAAAACACAGCAGTACGTTTTCGGGGCCCAGGCACATTGTTCATTATCCAAGTTGGTCACCCCCTTATTCACAAGTCCAGTGCGGGGAGCAGCAGCGGAGGTGGCAGGCATTGTAGTTCCTCAATCGACGACCCCAATGTTCGTTGCTGGCGACGCTACGGTCGCGCGATTTCTTAGTCCTTCCCAACCCTAGCCAGCAGAATCCCTTTTGTTCAACAGAACTTTCTTATAAAAAAGGAAAACTTCCAATTACTTCCTTTTTTCCAGATGCACGGAAAAACCCGTGCCGTAGTTCTATTTCCTTCGTCGAAGGTTGTACCTGGTGGTACCCAGAATTGTCTGTTCTGGAAATAAAGTGTCGTCACTTCCTGAGGGAAGCGACGTATCGGAGGCGACGGAAGTCGCAGAGTTTGAAACAGTGTTTTCCGAACGTGATTTTTCAAGAGAGTGCGGAGACGAAATGGACTGTTCCCCAAGCTCCTCGGGCTCAGAGAAATTCTCCGACGCACTCACAGCGCTGTTTGCTACTCCAGGATCAGAGACTGTAGCATCAGCGAGGGGTTCTGCTTCTTCTGTAACGTGTGGCGTCGGGTGAGGAAGTTTCTTGACATGCGTCTCGTGGATCCAGTTCTTCTTTCCAGCCACCCGCACTGCTGTCCTGTTGACCAGTAACACCTGGCAGGGTCCCCGCTAGCGAGGCGCGAGACAGGAAGACCTCTCGTAGGCCTTCACTGGGACCCAACTTCCAGGCTGTATATCGTGTCCTGGGCCCGTGAACCGTACAGGTAAAGCCGAGTGCACCTGGTGATAAATGAAATACAGGTTTTTAGTTAACTGGTTACAGTAGTCTACAAGCAATACATTTTCCACCTCTCTCAGGGCTTTAGGTTTCGAGAGACCCCAAATGTTAGCAGGTCTCCCCATCACTACCTCAAATGGAGAAAGCCCGGTTTTAGTCTAAGGTGTGGTACGCAGAGCTAATAATACAATAGGTAAGGCATCTGGCCATTTCAGTTTGGTATCAGCACATGTTTTTGCAAGCTTATTCTTTAAAATACCATTGTGTCTTTCCACCAACCCAGCACTTTGAGGATGTCTAGATGAGTGAAATCATTTTTCAATACATAAAGCCGTGCATATCTGCAAAATTACTGCTGCAATAAAGTGGGGACCATTATCCGACCAAATTACCCTCGGGAGCCCAAATCGAGGAAAGAATTCTTTTACCATAATCTTTGCAGTGGTCATGGCGGTAGCACCTTTAACGGGGAAAGCCTCGACCCATTTACTGAAGGCACAAATAATTACAAGAACATATTTCAGATTATTACATCGTTCCATCTCAATAAAATCAAAGTGAATGACCTCAAAGGGAACAGAAGGGGGCCCAAAGCTTCCCCTTGGAGTTACTGTCCCCTTACCCACATTGTGCTGTAAGCAGATCATACAGTTCTGGACATGCCTCTTCGCAGTCTCCAGAATCTTGTCATTCACCCAAACTTGTTCTAACATTTTCGTGATCTGCTGGGCACACACATGCGTAGGACCGTGTGCCATCGTAACCATTGCCAATACATATGAATCAGGGAGCAACCATTTTCCTTCGGATGTATCCACCCAACACCCTTCATCATCCAATTTCCCCTTTCCTTCAGCCCACCTTTTAGATTCTTCTATTGTGGCATCAGTTTGAATATCTCGCACAGACCCAATACCTTCATCCATTATGTAAGCATCTCTTATTTCCCTCAAGGCACACATGTCCGTGCTAAGGTCTGTGGCCGTTTGTCTGGATATCAGGTCCGCAAAAGCGTTCCCTTTGCCTACATCATCTATGACCTTACGATGTGCTGCACATTTCATAATCGCTAACTGTTTAGGGAGTGAGAGTGCCGAGAGTAATTGCACTATCAAGGGGCCATGCTGGATCTTGGTCCCATGTGAGGTCAGGAACCCTCTTTCCGACCAGAGCCTTCCAAAGTTGTGAGCCACCCGAAATGCCTACTGACTATCAGTATATATATTTACTATACGCCCTTGGGAGAGTTCACAAGCTCGGGTCAATGCTATAATCTCTGCGGCCTGCGCAGAGTTATGCAAAATTCTCTTAGTTTCAACAACTTTGCTCAATGTAGTAACTGCATAAGCAGCTGTATATGTACCATCCGAAAGTTTGAAGCAGGAGCCATCGCAAAACAGCTCCCCTTCTGCATTATCCAAAGGAGTATCTATGAGATCTATCCTGCCCTTCGTTTCTTGTTCAGTGGTATACAGGCAGTCATGTAATTCTTCATCACCGCAAACAGTGTTTTGTGGGAAAGGTAAGAGTTCAGCCGGATTAAGAACACAACACCTCTTAATTTGGATGTGAGGGGCAAACAGAATTAGTTCATACCTTGTTAACCGTGCAGAGGTGAGGTGTTGCGTTTGGGTTTTGTTCAATAGAATATCAACAGAGTGAGGTACCATCAAAATCAAATCATGGCCTAGGACCATTTCCTCACTCTGTTTTACAGACGCGGCAGCAGCAGCGCGCAAACATCTTGGCAAAGCGCATGTGACAGGATCAAGGGTGGAGGAGTAGTAGCCGCACGGCCTATTCTTCCCTCTGTGTTCCTGTGTTAACACAGCCAAAGCACATCCATCACATTCATGCACAAACAACACAAAGGCCTTGTCATAATTTGGAGTACCCAGAACCGGTGCAGAGCATAACGCAGTTTTGAGAAGCTCAAATGATCGTTGATGTTCCGATTTCCATGGCAGTGGCAGAGAAATGCCCTTCTTTGTCAAAGCCAACATCGGTTTTATCACTAGCGAAAAGTTCGGGATCCACAACCTACAGTGAGAAGCCATACCTATTAAGGCTCTGACTTCCTTCTGTGTATTTGGAACAGACATGCCAGAAATGTGTTTTATTCTTTCAGGTGTCAATCTTCTCCCCTCCTTTCACAGGAGGTCGCTTAAATAGGCGACCTCCTGACAACAATATTGAAATTTTTTAAGCGAGGCTTTATGACCATTTTTAGCTAAATGAACAAGCAACATTACAGTGCCTTCTTTACAAGCACTCTCAGAGCCTGCAGCCAAAAGCAAATCATCAACATATTGAAGCAGCGTCCAAGTAGGTGGCAATTCAAGGGTGTCGAGCTGCTCTTTCAAAGCTCTACTATAAATGCTAGGACTTTCAGTATACCCTTGAGGTGCCCTGGTAAATGTAAATGTGCGTCCCCCCAAGGTGAACGCAAACAGATATCTACTTTCCTCATGTATAGGAATGCTAAAGAAAGCGTTTTTTAAATCCACAACGCTGAAATGCGTAGCCGTAGCAGGGATCATTGTCAATATCGTCGGCACATCGGGCACAATTGGAAATTGTGGGGCGACCACTCTGTTAATAGCACGAAGATCAATTATGAACCGGTATGGAATTGCATTGTCGCCTTTCTTATATACAGGCAAGATCGGACTATTACACAAACTACCTGTAATCTCCTCAATCACACCACGATGCACAAAATCGGAGACAATGCATTTCAAAGCACGTTCGCCCTCAACTGATATTTTATACTGCGGAATGCGTGGTAGTTTCACTCCATGTTTCAGAACTATTTTAACGGGCTCAATCTGTAATACCCCGACATCATTGTCGTCTACTGCCCATAGACATTCCGGGACAATGCTAAACTCAGGAGGTAAAGGTCGAATGAAGAACTGAGAATTAAGAAGTTGCTGTGGTGAAACCGTCAGCCTTACTCCATCAGAAGAACAATGAATTACTGCGGACAAATTCAACCCCAGCAAATTCTCTCCACAGTTTGAAGTGAGAAGAAAAGGGCAATGGTCCGTAAAGGGACCCAAAGAAATAGACATTGGTGCAGAAACCGGACAGACAGTTGGTATACCAGAAAACCCTACAGAAACATTTGTTTGCCCTGACAGTGGAATGTTTGGAACCCGAGAATGATCAATGGTGCACTTCTGCGCTCCAGTGTCTATCAAAAACTGGTGTTTCCTATTCCCTACTAATAGTTCAACGTAGGGGGCTTTCTGATTAATGGGAATAGGTGAAGTTTCCAAACCCTGCTTCGGGCTATCCTAATGAAATAGAGTATTGTTAGAAGGAAGCTCTTCAGAAAGGTAGGCAGCAGAAGGGTGATCAAATATGTTCCTCGAGTCCACACTCGAGGACTGATTTTCCCGTGAAAAAGGTTGCTGAGGATCTTGTAAAAACTGGCCTCTATCAGGGCCCCCTGCTCCAGGGCGGCCCCTAGGGCGTCTACCCATACCCCCAAATGCACTGTTTGACCTTTGGCGAAGGACAGGGCACTGTTCTCGCCAATGACGTTCCTGGCGGCAATAAGCACATTGATTAATATTCACAGGACCCAAAGGAGCATTTCCCTTTGGGACATACTGACCTCTAGTCTGTGTCGTGCCTCCTCTGCGGTTTCTAACAATTTGCTGTAATAATACTTTGGTTTTCAAATCTCCTTTCCTCTTTTCAATTATTTCCTTCTCATTATTAACACGGTTCTCATAATACTGAGCCATGTGCAAAACCTCGGATTGAGATTTTGCCTGCCAAGCGCTCTCAGAGGACATAATCTGTGACTGGATGTCTGGCAACAATCCACGTACAAATTTGTCCACGAACAACCTTTTCCCAGACTCTGTACCTAAATCCTGTCCACTGAAGTCAGAAAATACCTGCTCGAATCTATTAAAAATGTCGGTGGCGCCTTCAGTTTTTCCTTGGACACAGGCCGTAAGCTTGTCCCAAATAATTATTTTCTCTGGAATTATAGTTTTTAATTTTGCGACAATTCTATCAGGCAAAGTAAGTATTACCTGTGGTGGTTTCTCACCAGCTGGTCTTTCCCCATCAATCCTAATCATATTAGCCCACGTATCTCCCAACCCTGGCACATCGTCTACTGTCCGAACCTGTTTCCATACATCTACGGGTAGGAGTACAGGAAATAGCAAGTCAATATCACTCACGGTGAACACAGAAGACTGCAAGACGGAGTCTATTTCTTTGTAAAACCCCGTCGGGTTTTTCCTGATATCGGGAACTGATTGTCTAATTGTGTTCACTTCCTGTCGTGAAAACGGGACGTGAACGAATTGCGATACATAATGTGCAGGGATATCCGCAGCAGGGGCACCAGTTCCGGCGTTGGCGGGGATCTCAACTTTTGGGACAAAGGTCGGAGGGACCTCTCTCATAGGCAACTGAGATATAGGTACCTCCGGCCGCTTACTAAGCAACAGAGCCAGGTCGAGCTCTAAGGCAGCTGAAGAAGTGTCGGGCGAAAAAGCCCTTTTACAAATCCCCAATAATTCTATGGGGCAACTAACCTTCTTTCTTACACATTCTTCTTGCAGGTACTGTACCATTACCTGAATTACCTTTCTTTGCATTTCTACTGTATACTGACTATACGTGTCATATACTTCATCTGGCGGAATCGATGAATCCGAGATCCAACGAACCGCATCTTTAGTACAAATTCGTATTTCCTCAGGTGCCGTTCTACGGCACGGAAGGAACCGTTTCTGTACATATATTCTATCGTCTTCGTCGTCCTCATCTCGTGACTTTTCAAAGTCTTTCCTAAACTCAAACAATTTTTCCACATGCTCATATACTTTCTGCTCTGTGTCCCTCGAAAGTGCCAAAGCATTCAGATCTCTCACTCCTTGTGGAAGATCCGAATTTTGTAATCTACCCCACATCACACATAAATGAGTCCCCAAACCTTCGATAAAAACATTTTTCTCGGGAAAACTATTCAAATTAGATAATGTGGAAAAAACATTAGCTTGATCACCTTTCTCCATACAATGCTTAGCCCACGCAAACAATTCATGTTTCTTATCTGCAGAAACAGTATTACGAGTGACGATCTTCGATCCTGCACCTGGATCAACTTCAGTCAATACGGGGCCACTCGGGAGCGGAGGTGTAGGTAAATTTAATAAAGGTGCAACTATCGGTGCAGAAGGAAGGGGCGGTGCGATAGGTGGAGGAACAACAACTAGAGGACTAGGAACAATAGGTTGTACAGGGGGAACAGGAATAACAGCAGGAACAACAGCAGGAATGGGCAGAGCACCCAAAATAGGAACATACGGAAGTGGGGCAGAGGCATCAGGCCTGCGTTCATTTAACAATTTCTCAATAAATTCCTCGGAAACATGGAAATCTTTAGAGGGGTACATTTTCTGGATTCCAAGTGAAAAAGCTCTATCCATATTTTTAACTGATTCTGAACGTTTTTCTTTATCATATAACAACGCCTTTTCGGCGTTTATTTTATGATGGCGTGCATGTTTGTCCCTACTTTTAAGCTGCTGTAACGCTTCTTTTTTCCAATTCTGTAAAACATCAAAGGCTGCAGGTCTAGTCTTCTTTTTCAACAAGATTGATTCTAGGATCTCAAAACTACCGTTGATTGGCCTCTGAAATTCGGAGGCATGTCTGGTCTGTCTGTGCCAAATATCATTAAATACTATACTACCAATGCCATACTTACAGTACATAGTACATGCCGGCGACCCCTCCTGTGGTGCCGGGCGGCTAAATTCCAAGGATTGTCGATCGCTGCGGAACAGAGCCCTAAAGCAGCTAGATAATTTCCCAGGCATTTCACAAAGAATTGGTGTTACCTGGTCAATAATTGTGTCTGCAGATACAATACGCCAAATTCAAATTGTCAGGGTTAAATTAAGAGCCGGGTCACGACTGCACCTGACCAAACCTAAGGAGGACCGTACAGTTTATCAAAGAACTTACCTAACGAATTTTACCTTGTGTTTGGTGATTTCGACAAATCTGCCCGCATCAAAAATGGACCCTCGTCAAGATGCAGTGTCAGACCACACGACTATCGTCCAAGGATCGGATCGTGCAGCGCTGCCGAGGTATCGCGTCTCGATCGGTCGGGCCCGCAGAATCACACCATCCGATCCCGGTTCGATAGTCTGCGTTAACCTTCAATGATCCGGCATCAATCTTGAGGGTCCCTGTTCGGGCGCCAACTGTGAAAACAAAGAAATTGATATGAGGCTGGGAAGCCCAAAGGAAACACACCAACACAGGTTACAAAGAACATACAAAGTGCTTTATTAAAAGCTACAACAGTTACCAAAAAGTCAGTTGACAAACGGATAGCTATTCGGCTCTCAGAGTAACATAACGAACTTCAACGAGAGATCACTGCGTTAGTGAGAGAGACCGTACATTGGAATATTTGTGCTTTTATACTCTTTATCCAGCTCTGGCCAACCCCCTCGCGGGTTAACCATTCTTAAGACCAGGCCTAGGATTCCTTGCCAGGTCAATCCCATAATGTATGCATTTTGATCAGTTCCGCTGATACAGTTGTTCATTTACACATAGGTCAGGGATAGGACAAGGTCTCACTTCGCGACCCCAACAAGTGGCCTGCAGGCATATTACTTATTCATGTGTGCGGAGGTCACAACGGCCAGAATCTCACTCGGAATGTCATTCGGCCTCCATTTTGATGTTCAGGGTGACTTCCACATTACAAGAGAACCTAAAATGGCGGCTAAATCCAAGATGGCGACTTACACAGTTTTCGTTAAGGTCAGGACCTTGCCGCGGAATCTATTTACACGATATTTTAGACAACTTGGCGTAGGCCAACACACATTCAAATACTGCAAATAGGAGGCATAATATTATTTCGATTCCAACAGGAAGACCACTGGGGCATTAGCAGGTCCGAAGGGCATAACCAAGTATTCAAAATGACCAAAGGGTGTTCTAAAGGCTGTTTTCCATTCGTCACCATCCTTCATACGGATCAGATGGTAGGCACCTCTGAGATCTATTTTCGTGAACACTACAGCTCCTCTTACCACTTCCAGGATATCCGAGATTAGGGGCAATAGGTAGCGGTCCTTGAGGGTGCATTGATTAAGACCGCGATAATCTAGGCAAGGCCTAAGCTCTTTGGTATCTTTCTTGGGGACAAAAAACAACGAAGCTCCCGCTGGGGATTTCGACGGTCGTATAGTACCATTTTCCAAGTTGGTATCCAGGTATTCTCGGAGGGCTCTTTTCTCAGGTTCTGATAGAACTGTTACTGTTGTTTTTCTGAAATGTGGTAAACTAGGGTTTTTCTCCCCTCGCAGGATTCTCAAACTTAGGTGGCCTCTCCACTGTGTACCTAGCACGCATTTACTGTTGTTTTTCTGATATGTGGTAAACTAGGGTTTTTCTCCCCTCGCAGGATTCTCAAACTTAGGTGGCCTCTCCACTGTGTACCTGATATGATATGATATGGCATTTGTAACGCGCCTATGCACAAGTGTTTCAAGGCGCGACGAGGCAGGGAGGGGGGAACAAGGGGAAGACAGACAACGATCCTACTAGGCCAGGTGTCATTCAGACCGCGCAAGTGCAGGGGTAGGGGGAAGGGACAAAGTGCAAGGGGAAGGGGGAGGGGGGGGAGTGCAGTACAAATAAGTAGAATAGAAATAAAATAATAAATAAATAGGGCCAGCTGGTGGCAAGTGCAAGGTAAGTGCAGACAAGTGCTGGGGGGGGGCTGTAGTGATACAGAGACAGTCCCGCAGTGCAGGGGTTGCCAGGGAGGCAGTGCAAGTGAAGAGTGACTGGGCCCAGGACCGAGGTCAGTGAGAGTGGCCCAGTTGCAGAATCAGTGCAGTTTTGGTGAAGAATTTAGCAGGGGAGAGGGAGAGAGAAAGCAGAAGTGAAGAGGAAGGTTTTGAGGTGCTTCCGGAACCGGAGATGGTTCTCCTCAAGTTTCACGGAGGCAGGAAGGCTGTTCCAGAGGGAGGCCCCTCCGCGGAGAGAGATCTACCCCCAGCTCGTTGCTTCGAGAAGCGGCTAACCCTGAGGGAGTTGGAGACGGGTGAGCGAAGGGCTCGGGAAGGAAGATATGTAGGAAGAGAGAGTTGAAGGTATTTAGGCCCCAGGCCCCAGAAGGCCTTGTGGACCATGCAGAGGGTTTTGAACTTAATCCTTGCAGCCACTGGGAGCCAGTGTAGAGATTTCAGTCCTGGAGAGATACTGTCCCTGGGCCTGAGGCCAAGGACAAGTCTTGCAGTTCTGTTCTGGATGAGTTACAGAGGGCGGAGAGTGGAGGCAGGCAAATTAAGATAGAGGCTGTTACAGTAGTCCAGCTTCGAGAGAACCAGGGCTCGGGAGACAGTGAGCTTCTGGGGGAAGGAGAGGAAGGGAAGAATACCTCTGAGGAGGTGCAGCTGGTAATGTGACTTCTTAGAGACGTCAGATATATGAGGAGAGAAGGAGAGTGTGGAGTCGAAGATGACCCCGAGGTTTTTTGCCTTGCAGGTAGGAGCAGGAAGAGGGCCAAGAGAGGCCGGCCAGAGAGCTGCAGGGAAGGAGGGAGTGGGTGTGCCGATGAGTAGGATCTCAGTCTTACTAGCATTAAGGCAGAGGTCATTGGCAGCACACCATTCCTGGATAGCAGACAGACAGTCAGAGATGAGGGAGGGAGAGGAGGAGGCCTAGGGTAGCCTGAAAATGAGCTGGGTATCGTCCGCATAGCACTGAAAGTTGGGGCAGAGGGCGGCGATGCGGTGGGCAAGGAGTGCCAGATACTGGTTGAACAGCCAGGGAGAGAGATTAGATCCCTGGGGAACGCCACAGGTGGAGAAAAAGATGTCAGAGAGGAAGGACCCAAGTTGGACCTGGGAGGGTCGATTGGAAAGGAAAGAGGTCAGCCACGCCAGAGCCTGACCAGTGATACCCAGGTTATCTCGGAGACGGTTGAGCAGGATGGCGTGGTTGACAGTGTCAAAGGCAGAAGAGAGATTGAGCAGAATGAGAACACACGGAGTGTTGGAGTCGAGGTTCAAGAGCAGGTCCTCACGGATGTTCAGGAGAGCAGTTTCCGTGCTTCTGGCCGCTATGAAGCCAGATTGATGGTCATGGAGACTATCAACAGCTTCAGCATGGAGGTTAAGCTGGGAGATGGCCAGTTTCTCCAGGAGCTTGCCCAGGAAGGGAGTGATGGAGATTGGGCGATAGTTAGCCGGACAGGAGGGGTCTGCAGAGGGTTTCTTGAGGAGAGGGTGCACAAGGGAGTGCTTGAGCGGGGATGGGAAGACTCCAGAGGCGAAGGAGTGGTTGCAAAAGTCAGCCAGGGCAGGAGCCAGGGAGTCGATGTGGTCCTTGATAGTTTTGGAGGAACAGGAGTGAATCTGTTTAGACGAGACTTTCATAGATCGGACTTGTCTGGAATCCTCGTCAGCAGAAAAAAGGGGAAAGGCAGAGAAGGAGGGAGGAGGGGTGGCTGCAGAAGGGCCAGAGGAAGAGCAGGGAAGAGAGGGGGGGGGTGATAGGAGGAGAGTGAGGACAGGATGTCCTGAGTTTTAGAGATGAAGTGGGAGGCCAGTGCAGTGCAGAGGGCCTGGGAGGGGACCAGAGAGGTAGAGACTGCAGCAGGGTTGGCAAGCTCCTTGCAGATTTTAAAGAGTTCAGCCGAGTTGTTAGATGCCGCATAGATGCGGGCGTGGATAAGGGCTCTCTTCTTGGTGAGAACAGAGAGACGGTATTGCCTTTGGAGCAGGCGGCAGGCCAGTTTGTCAGAGGATGAACATGAAGCACGCCATTTCCTCTCTGCCACCCTGCACTTGCGTTTTAGGGTGACGAGATCCGAATCATACCAGGAGTTACATTTGGCTTTGGGCTTTGGGCTTCAGGCGGATTTTCATGACAGGGGCAAGGATATCAAGAGTATCAGATATAGCAGAGTGGAGCAAGGAGAGGGCTGTGTCAGGGTGGGAGTCAGCCGAAGGGGGAGGGGGGGCGAGAAGGTGGCAGCGAAAGCCGCAACTGACACGCGCTTCATGGGTCGGATGACCGAGAAGGTGGGTGGCAATGATGAGGGTGGCTTTGCCTGTGGGGTAGGGAGGGTGAGGTGGGAGGATAGGAGAAAGTGATCACTCCAGGAGAGAGGAGTGGAGAGAGGGACAGAGAGGGGAAGGTCAGAAGAGATCAGAGCATCAAGAGTGTGCCCTGCAGAATGAGTAGGCCCAGACGGGAGAATGGAGAGTGAGAGAGAGTCGCAGAGGTCACGAAAGAGTCCAGTGGGGGGACAGGAGGCATCTAGGTGGATGTTGAAGTCAGCAAGAAAGAGGAGTTGAGTGGTAGAGGACAGGAGTGAGGAGGAGAGGTCAGCCCACTCAGAGAGGAAGGAGGAAATGTGACCAGGTGGCCCATAGATAGTAGCCACGGTAAGGGAATGGCTAGGAGAGAGAGAGAGTCGGCAGACAAGACATTCAAAAGAGGAGTAGGTCTGCGAAGGAGTGACAGTGGCAGGAATCCACTCAGGGAAGATAAGGGCAACACCCCCCCCTGCACGGTTGGGCCTGGGCACAGAGAAGATCTTGTAACCTTCAGGTAGGAGTGTGTCAAAGCTCGTGACAGAGCTGGCTGTGAACCATGTCTCAGTGAGACCGAGGACGTCAAGGTCCAATTCCTAACATGCATTTACTGTTGTTTTTCTGAAATGTGGTAAACTAGGGTTTTTCTCCCCTCGCACGATTCTCAAACTTAGGTGGCCTCTCCACTGTGTACCTAACACGCATTTACTGTTGTTTTTCTGAAATGTGGTAAACTTGGGCTTGCCGCTCACTTCCTGTCTGCGTGCTCTCGTATCGTCTGTCTTCCCCCCTCACTCCCTCCTACTCCATGGTGCTCTCTATCTCACCTATCTTCTCTAACTGCTTCTCTATTGACTATCGTGCTCTGCTCACCAAATCTGGTAGGAAAAAGTTTAAAAAGGACATCCTGGTCTCCAACCCAGGCCTCCCTAACGTTGACACCTACACTAGTGCCTGCTCCAAGGAAACTCTGGTTGACATCCTCTTTTTCGTGCCTTTGCCTGACCTATGGACCCTTCATATGGTCTCTGTGCTCTCTCCTTTCTCCTCTTCTCCCATTAATGGTGGCACCCGTTGGGATGTCCTCTTGGCCTCCTTCCACTCCTCTAAAGCCATCATTAATGTCTATGCTAATGGGACCGTCTTGGTCCAAGGCCCTCAGGCCAACCTTCACCTCTTTGATAGACGCTTCCCACGCCTCATCAACTTCCTTTCCTCTCCTGCTGTCCCCCCTCCTCTGTCCTCAGCTACCTTGCCTCTACCCTCCCTCCCTGCCCCCTCTCGTGCTCCTTCTTCACCTCCTTCTTCTACACCACCGCAGGGCGTACCTCTGATCTGTACCCCTCCCCCGAAGTCCTTCAAGGATGGCAACCTTCTCCACATTGCCACTCTTAACTCTCGCTCTGCCATCAAGCATTCCTCTGATATCTGTCACCTTCTTGAGGAACTGGACCTTGACGTCCTCGGTCTCACTGAGACATGGTTCACGGCCAGCTCTGTCACCACCTTTGACACACTCCTACCTGACGGTTACAAGATTCTCTCCGTGCCCAGGCCCAACCATGCAGGGGGGGGGGGCGTTGCCCTTATCTTCCCTGAGTGGATTCCTGCCACTGTCACTCTTACGCAGACCTACTCCTCTTTTGAATGTCTTGTCTGCTGACTCTCTCTCTCTCCTAGCCATTCCCTTACCGTGGCTACTATCTATCGGCCACCTAGTCAAATTTCCTCCTACCTCTCTGAGTGGGCTGACCTCTCCTCCTCACTCCTGTCCTCAACCACTCAACTCTTCTTTCTTGGTGACTTCAACATACACCTGGATGCCTCCTGTCCCCCCACTGGACTCTTTTGTGACCTATGCGACTCTCTCTCACTCTCTATTCTCCCTTCTGGGCCTACTCATTCCGCAGGGCACACCCTTGATGCTCTGATCTCTTCTGACCTTCCCCTCTCCGTCCTTCTCTCCACTCCTCTCTCCTGGAGTGATCACTTTCTCCTATCCTCCCACCTCACCCTCCCTACCCCACAGGCAAAGCCACCCTCATCACTGCCACCCACCTTCTCGGTCATCCGACCCATGAAGCGCGTGTCAGTTGAGGCTTTCGCTGCCACCTTCTCGCCCCCCGCTCCCCCTTCGGCTGACTCCCACCCTGACACAGCCCTCTCCATGCTCCACTCTGCTATATCTGACACTCTTGATGTCCTTGCCCCCGTCATGAGAATCCGCCTGAAGCCCAAAGCCAAATGTAACTCCTGGTATGACTCGGATCTCGTCACCCTAAAACGCAAATGCAGGGTGGCTGAGAGGAAATGGCGTGCTTCGTGTTCATCCTCTGACAAACTGGCCTGCCTCCTGCTCCAAAGGCAATACCGTCTCTCCGTTCTCACCAAGAAGAGAGCCCTTATCCAAGCCTGCATCACTGCGGCATCTAACAACTCGGCTGAACTCTTTAAAATCTGCAAGGAGCTTGCCAACCCTGCTTCAGTCTCTACCTCTCCTGTCCCCTCCCAGGCCCTCTGCACTGCACTGGCCTCTCACTTCATCTCTAAAACTCAGGACATCCTGTCCTCACTCTCCTCCTATCACCTCCCTCCCTCTCTTTCCGGCTCTTCCTCTGGCCCTTCTGCAGCCACCCCTCCTCCCTCCTTCTCTGCCTTTCCCCTTTTTTCTGCTGACGAGGTTTCCAGACAAGTCTGATCTATGAAAGTCTTGTCTAAACAGGTTCACCCCTGTTCCTCCAAAACTATCAAGGACCACATTGACTCCCTGGCTCCTGCCCAGGCTGACTTTTGCAACCACTCCTTCGCCTCTGGAGTCTTCCCATCCCCCCTCAAGCACTCCCTTGTGCACCCTCTTCTTAAGAAACCCTCCTCCGACCCCTCCTGCCCGGCTAACTATCGCCCAATCTCCATAACTCCCTTCCTGGGCAAGCTCCTGGAGAAACTGGCCATCTCCCAGCTTAACCTCTATGCTGAATCTGTTGGTAGTCTTCATGACCATCAATCTGGCTTCATAGCTGCCAGAAGCACGGAAACTGCTCTCCTGAACATCCGTGAGGACCTGCTCTTGAACCTCGACTCCAACACTCTGTGTGTTCTCATTCTGCTCGATCTCTCTTCTGCCTTTGACCCTGTCAACCATTCCAACCTGTTCAACCGTCTCCGTGATAACCTGGGTATCACTGGTCAGGCTCTGGCGTGGCTGACCTCTTTCCTTCCCAATCGACCCTCCCAGGTCAAACTGGGGTCCTTCCTCTCTGACATCTTTTTCTCCACCTGTGCTGTCCCCCAGGGATCTAATCTCTCTCCCTGGCTGTTCAACCAGTATCTGGCACTACTTGCCCACTGCATTGCTGCTCTCTGCCCCAACCTTCAGTGCTTTGCGGACGATACCCAGCTCATTTTCAGGCTACCCTCGGCCTCCTCCTCTCCTTCCCTCATCTCCGACTGTCTGTCTGCTATCCAGGAATGGTGTGCCGCCCATGACCTCTGCCTTAATGCCAGGAAGACTGAGATGCTACTCATCGGCACACCCACTCCCTCCTTCCCTGCAGCTCTCTGGCCAGCCTCTCTTGGCCCTCTTCCTGCTCCTACCTGCAAGGCAAAAAACCTCAGGGTCATCTTCGACTCCACACTCGCCTTCTCTCCTCGTATATCTGACGTCTCTAAGAAGTCACACTACCAGCTGCACCTCCTCAGAGGTATTCTTCCCTTCCTCCCCTTCCCCCAGAAGCTCACTGTCTCCCGAGCCCTGGTTCTCTCGAAGCTGGACTACTGTAACAGCCTCTATCTTAATCTGCCTGCTTCCACTCTCCGCCCTCTGCAAATCATCCAGAACAGAACTGCGAGACTTGTCCTTGGCCTCAAGCCCAGGGACCGTATCTCTCCTGGACTGAAATCTCTACACTGGCTCCCACTGGCTGCGAGGATTAAGTTCAAAACCCTCTGCATTGTCCACAAGGCCTTCTGGGGCCTGGGGCCTAAATACCTTCAACTCTCTCTTCCTAAATATCTTCCTTCCCGAGCCCTTCGCTCACCCGTCTCCAACTCCCTCAGGGTTAGCCACTTCTCGAAGCAACGAGCTGGGGGTAGATCTCTCTCTGCAGCAGGGGCCTCCCTCTGGAACAGCCTTCCTGCCTCCCTGAAACTTGAGGAGAACCATCTCCAGTTCTGGAAGCACCTCAAAACCTTCCTCTTTGCCTCTGCTTTCTCTCTCCCTCTCCCCTGCTAAATCCTTCACTGAAACTGCACTGAATCTGCAACTGGGCCACTCTCACCGACCTCAGTCCTGGGCCCAGCCACTCTCCACTTGCACTGCCTCCCTGGCAACCTCTGCACTGCGGGACTGTCTCTGTATCCCTACAGCCCCCCCTTCCCAGCACTTGTCTGCACTTACTTTGCACTTGCCACCAACTCGCCCTATTTATTTATTTATTTATTTTATTCTACTTACTTGTACTGCACTTCCCCCCTCCCCTTCCCCTTGCACTTTTCCCTTCCCCCTACCCCTGCACTTGCGCAATCTGAATGACACCTGGCCTAGTAGGATCGTTGTCTGTCTTCCCCTTGTTTCCCCCCTCCCTGCCTCGTCGCGCCTTGAAACACTTGTGTATAGGCGCGTTACAAATGCCATATCATATCATATCAATGAACATCCTTCCAAAAGGAATCACTGCTGAGGGTTCAGTATCAATAGCGCAGTCTTCAGGTCTGTGAGGGGGAAAAGCTTGAACTATGGCGGTCAAAAACACATCAGTATAATCCTGATAGGCCCTGGGAACCTGGATGATATTCGAGACAGTAAATGGACCTTGCTGGTTAGTTTGCATGTCTTCAGAGGATCTTGACGAGGAAACTAGGGATAAACAGTGGGACATACAATGTTCTGAACCAAGAAACAAGGATCCTGCTGCCCAGTTGATGTAGGGGTTGTGCTTCTGTAACCAAGGCATACACAGTACCATTGGGTAATGGGCAGATCTTATAATGGGTAATGGATCCTGAAGAGAGAGGTCTTCCATCGATAGCTTCTACAGGTTGCATGATGTCTCGTGTTTCATATGGAATGTTATGGGTAGTGACCCAATCATGATCTATGAATATCGGTTCCATGTAATAATGTCGCCACAAAAATATCGCCATGCAAAAATATCGGCGAAAAATGGTCGTTTTTTTTGTGCCGAAATTATTGCATGGAACATGCTGGGGACACACCCGCAACCCCCAAATTTCTTTTTTTTTTTTTAAATCATGTAATTTTTTTTCGCCCCTGTCGCCATATATATGGTCACCCAAATAATATCGCCACGACATTTTCCCAGCGATATTGTTTACGGCGACCATACATGTGGCGATATTATTACCTGATACCTGAATATCCCTATGGCCCCACAATCCACTAATGCCAGAATGGGATAAGATTCTTTCCTTGAAGGCGATAGAAAGGCCTGCAGAATCACAAGATTGCTTTGTCCAGGAGAGTTCAAGGATGGAATGGATGTGGAGCAAACATCTCTCTCCCGAAGCTGTGCTCCATCTAGGATCGGGAGCTGGCGTTTCCCGAACACCGTGGAGGGGCAATAGGGCACTCTCTCACAAGAGGTTTATCAGAGGCACAATACATGCACAGACCAGTGTGAATCCGTTGCATCCTTTCTTGCGGAGTGATGGGTCCGCGGAAGGCTCCTAGTTGCATGGGTTCTGGGTCCGTGGTCGGGGAAGAAGCAGGGTCAGGTCTAGAGGAAGGTTCTATAGAGGCCTTTTGATAGGGTATTTTAGTCTTCTTCTTTTCCGCTTTTCTTTCCTGCATACGAAAGTCACTTTGTAGGGAAAGATCAATGAGAGCCTAGAAGGAACTTGGGCGAGCTACCCTGGCTAGCTCGTCTTTTATCTCTTCATTCAAACCTCTTCGAAAGAGGGTGAAACAGGCCTCAGAGGCCCAGTCTGCTTCCTTGGCAAGTTCTTTAAAGCGTGTCACATAGGTTAGCATATCCTGGGATCCTTGTTGGAAGTCCAATAAGCGTTCTTGGGCATTGTAAACCTGTTCTGGGCGATTGAACATGGTCTTTAGTGCCTGCACGAAACCATCATAGTCATCCAGGAGGGCATCACTCGAATTAACTAAGGGAGTTTCCCAAGTTAATGCATTCCCGGAGAGATGTGAAATCATAAAGCCCACCGTTGCCCTCGGGGTGGAGAAGTAATAGGGCTTAAAGGTTAAGTGCACTAAACATGAATCGAGGAAGCCGCGAAGGGTCTTTGAAGAGCCATCATATTTATCCACCACTCTGCCCAACAACACACTTTCCTTGGTTGTGGAGTCACGTGACAGGACCAATTGTTTCAATGCCGCATTTTCAGCTTTAAGATTTTGAACTTCTGTTGTTAACTCCTGCATGCCATGCATGAGGTCTTGAACTGCAGCCTCCATTTCCGTAACTGTATCAGTTTGTTGACGTCTCAATTTTCTGTCACAGGTTTTCCCCCTTCTCACCTGTCTGTATTGTTTGTTCGTCATCTTCGAAGATGTCTTCTTTCGCACTGTTCAGGTTTTGTATAACCCTGTGCGTGGATCCTCGGGTTCCAGCGTGCGGTTCTTCACCCGACTCCAGGAAGCGTTCAGATGTCCGGGGAAAAGTCCAGGAAATGGCGAGGAGCGCACTCGGAGATACGAATGCGCTGGCAATCCAGGAAATGCAAGGTGAGGAAAAAGGGGAAGAATGAAGGAAGAGGAGATTCAGGGGACCGGGATCCAGGAATCAGAAGTAATCACTGTACGAACTCCGGCCACACACGTCTGACTACTGCAAGCGGTATCGTTGACACGCGCAGGGCCGCAGGGGCGTGTCTGCTTTGCAGAATGTAGAGCATACAACGTGGAGACTGGCAAACAGCGTTCTGCGTTCAGCTGCCATGTTGGGCGTACTGCTGAGTTCAGTCCCCTATGGGTCAGGGACCACGAAGTCCAGAAGGGACAGGTACGGTGGTTCATGACAGCAACAGGAAAAGGCAGAATAGGAAACCAGAATTCTGGCCTTGCAGAAGGAGTACCAAGAAAGTTTGGACTCCTTACTGCAGGGACAAAAAAAGCTGGAACAACACTAGATTTCAACAGGGCATGCACAGAGCAGCTAGTCACCCTGCAAAGCCACCTAGATAGAGAGAATGCAGAGATCAACAAATTAATTCTGAAAGACCTGGATACCCAGGCAGAGTTTGAGGAAGACTGCCAGAAAGCTGGTGCCCTTCAAAGACAGAGGTACGGCCTGGCGTCACAGAGGCAGGCTCTTGCCCAGGAAAGGGACACCTTAGGCCAGGAAGTGTGTCACTTAAAAGGGAAACTGGAAGAAAATCACCTGGCCCTCCAGGGACTGGCTGACCTCCAAAAAGAGCATGATAGATTGTTAGAGCACACCAGGAGGGTGGAAGATGCTCTGGCAAGAAAGGAGCAGGCCTAGGGACAGGACTCAGGAGGTAACCCTCCTGCAGCAAAGACTGGCCCAGTACTCAAAGACAAACCAGGAAGCACAGAGAGAAAATGAGGCTCTCTGTCAGAACAATGATAGGCTCCACAGGCAGGTAGCCATGCAAGAGGGACTGATAGAGACTAGTAAGGCCTTGATTGAGGAACAGAAAGCTCAGGTTCTTGCATGGCAACAGGGAGCATGGGCTGATAGAGATGAGGTTCGCTGGGAAAGGGAATCACGTAAGCATAACCTAAGGAAACTTGGTACCAGAGGGCTTCATCTCTCCCAGTCCCTGTACTCTGCCACCCCCATGTCCACTGGCGCACATGAGCCCAGGGCCATGGGGATGGCAGATTACTATCCAGTCAGAAGTATGGGGCTCATAGACCAGTACCTCCCAGGAATGGATGGGCGGGCATCTGGGTATGGGTACCCAAGCACTGTGAAATTTATTGGGGAACCCCATGAGAGTAGGCCCACTAAGGGCATCTTGAAAACCTCTGCCCAGCTAGGACAGTGGTGGGGGTACCCATCAGATCCTGGGAGCAAGGAGGAGTCAGAAGACTCCTCTGAGTGCCCCAGGACCAAAGAGACTAGGTCCCCACATTCTGCCAGCCATTCCCAGTCCCGCAGAATCCGGGAGAACCTAGAAGATCAGACAGGCACCTCTGGCAGGAGTGCCTCTGAGTCAGAGGAGAATTGGACCAGGGTGACCCGAACCAAGAAGGCCAATAAGGCAAAAAGGGCCTTGCTTAAGGACCCTTTAAAACAAATCAAGGCAATAAGGAGTGTCATCACGCCTTATCATAAGAACGCTAAGTATTCTGTTTGGGAGCACTTAGAGCTCTTTGAGCAGATGATGGAAACTTTCCATTTGAAAGACAGTGGTAGCTGCATTCAGTATGTGAAATGGACCTTCTCACCAGAATACTCCAGTTTCTTTGTGGGGCTGGAGGACCAAAATCACTCTAGATGGTCCACCTATAGGGCGGCCATCTTGAAGCATTGTTCTGTTCACAGAAATCCCCAAGAGGCTTGCAAGGCAGCCTACAACTTGCAATGTGGGGAGGATCAGGCCCCACAAGAATTTGTGCAGGAATTAAAGTGTGCATTTGCGCAGACTACCAGAAGGGTGCGCACGGACAGCAAAGAATTTGTTAATACTTTTTTCCACGCTCTACCAAAGTACATCATGACCCAGCTAGTGAGAGATTTTCATGAGAAAAGATCATTAGACTCGGTCATTTAACAGGCCACCCGGATCTATGAGGTACAAAAGCCCATTGAAAACAAGAATACTCAAAAAAGCCCCAAACTAACCAGCACCTCTGCTGCTGCTAAGGTGGCAGAAGTAAAGGTTGCCCCCATTTTGGACTTGGAAATGGGGGGCCTAAAAACCTGCCTGCACAGCAGAATAATACCAAGCCCAGAAGGCCCTCGGGCCAGTCACAGACAGGGAGCCAAGGAGGTAGTCCCACAAATGGGATCCCTCACTCCCCTGACTATATAGGTCCCTGCTACAAGGGGAACAGACCCATCCTGGGTTATGTGTGGACTCCTCCAGCCCAAGGGGGGGGTCCAACCAAGCAGCAACTAACCAGGAAACTTCCCTCCTCTCTTCCCCAAGGAGGGCAGAAATTGCCCAAATCCTGGGCAGAACTTTTTCCCCACGTGCCCACAGAACTTCCAACCCGAGAACAATCCGTCCTTCTTTCCCCACTTTCCTGAGCCCAGACAACCTAATCCGGGAGAGGGGAGGCCAAGGGTGGAGGGGTACCCAAATCTCCCCAACCCGGGGTATTACCAGAGAAGGTCTAGCTATCCTTCTCGGGATCAGCCCAGGGGAGTATCAGCCTGAGCGGGTTTCACAGCTAGAGCGCCAGGTCCAAAACATGGCAAACAGAACCCTCAGATGAGCATGCCGGCACAGAATGCCTCAAACTCTGGACCTGGTGCTCCAGAACAATGACGGGGGCAGCACCCTGACAACCCACCATTCCCAGGGAGGAGGCACAAGGGGAAGGGGGGTGTAAAGCCTTGGAGGAAGCTTCCTTCCCCACTTGTAAAAAGCCCCTGTAAACCCAGGAACCGGAAACAAAATCTCCTGCCCCTGAAAGTCTGCCACCCAAACAGACCCATTTTGAGGAGGAGGTACAGATCTTCCAATTTGAAGGAGAGGGATCCTCAGAGGATCCTCGGAAAAGGATCTTCTCCTTCAGATATGGGGGGACTCCTCACAAAGAAAAATGGGTCCCAAAGGATTCATATCCAGACTGGGTAGATATGGGGACTGAGCTAGTGCCGCCCATCATCCAACCCCAGAACCAACACCATAAAAATCCCCTGGTTCAAACCCATCCTGGTGACTGCCTCCAAAAAGGGGGGGGGCAGAACCAGGGGAACGCAAAACTTCTCCCATCTCTAGTTGCCATCTTTTCTTTGCAGATTCCCAAGACTCCCCACAGAATTTGGCCCAAATCTCTTCTCTCTCAATGTCCACAACTAAAAAACTAACCCACCAGTTGTCCAAAAATGTGCATTATCTATGCCCCCTTGCGGAGAAGGAGGGAAGATACTATGCCCTGGTTCAAGTACAGGGGCAGGGTACAATTTTGGCACTGGTGGACACTGGATCCCAAGCTACCCTTCTTTCCAAAAAGGCCTTTGATGAACTGAATTCAGGAAGGGGGGAGAAATACCAAATTCCTCTCACCTCTCTTCCTGGACAACTTCAGAACTTTGACGGGAAGGAAATTCCCGTCGAGGGGACTGCGGATTTGGACATTAAAATTGGGCGACATGAGGTGAAGCACCTAGTCCTATTTGTGACTCCTGAGGGCACCCCTTGTTTACTAGGGAATGACCTCCTGCGAAGGCTGTCACCCCTAATAGATTGTGTAAACAAGGTCCTCTGGACCCAGAGTAGCCGACCAATGAAGTTAAAACAGAGTGTCAACCATGTTAGCTTAAACGGCACATGCCGCATGGTTGAACAAAAATCTGACCAAGTAGAATTTCAGTTCCAGAACAACCAAATTCCAGACGTGACAGTAATAGCAGTAGGACAACAGACTGGTGATGGGGGGGTCCTCTCTATTTCTGAAAATCAACCTTCCTTCCAGTCTAAGGTGGCATTCCACACTGGAAGGCAACACTCTGAAATACTTTACCAATCCATAATCAAATATTCCCACTCCTATAGTCCAGAAAGATGAGAAATCAGCTGAGAACCTGGCTGATAGTCAGCAAATTGGAGAGCAGTTGTTCATCCCTGTTCAGTTAAATGAAGGGAAGGACTCTGTTCTCGCCCAAGTGTGTGTGAACAATGGCAAGAGCTTCATCAGCGAAGCCATGTTCTGCCAACTCCCAAAATATCCAGCCATTCCCACATTCAAACTGATAGATAAATGGTTAATGGATCTGGAAGCACCCAATTCCAAACATCTCCTGCCAAGCAGGTGCATGCTCAAAATCTCAATAGGCAACAAGAGCATAGTCCATAATTGTTGGGTCATGTGAGACGTCACTGCCGCCTTTTAATTAAGCAGTGACATTCTCAATCGCTTTGCCATTAGTTTGGACCTAATAAACTTCAAAGCTTGGTCCCGATTAGCCGATAATCCCATAGGCTTTGATGATCCAGAGAAAGAATTTAGGTCAGCTCAACTGCTGTCTTATGCAGTTGAAATTCAGATTGGAGAGGAAGCCACCATCCCAGAAAGGATCCGACAATTCTCCCTGGAAGTGAAAGTTAAAAGAGGATAGAAATTGAAAAACCCTGATGCCTATATTCATCTAAATGCTAAATTCCAACAGCAAGGGTTGGGGGTAAACCCAACACCCCTAGTCAACATAGAACAAGACACCATTCCAATAGAGGTGGATAACAGCGACTTAAAGAGTATCACTGTAGCCGTAGGCACCATTATTGGAATAGCGGTTGATGACCGACATTTTTCCATTGATTTAGGAAATGAACTGTTAGGACCAATCCCCATGGACTGTTTTGACAGTGACAGTGATGACAACACAACACCAGACAGGATCTTTACCCGGCATGGGGGGAACTTCCTGGTGTATACTTCCTTCCTTTATGGCAAGGAAGATGTGACCTGTGACTTCAGGAGGGATGAGGTGATTTTCCAGGTCCATGAGGGCTGCATTTCCCACCTGAAGCCACCAGTCCAAATCAGCACTCTGACCAGCAACTTCTCCACCCAGCTGGAAGAGGCCGCTGAGATAGCAAAACCAGAAGTCTTTCCAGGCTTCAGGCAGATGGTTGAAAAGAGAGTCAACCTAGCTGATGCCTGTGAGACTCTGGAGCAGAAGCAAACATTGAAACAAGTTTTCTTGGATTTTCAGGATCTCTTTGCGGTGGACTCATATGACTGTGGTTGCACCAACATTCACACAACAACAATTCCCACAGACCCTGGCATGATTCCAGGGTTTTTGAAGCAATATCGCTTGACTCTCGCATCAATGGAGTCCCTTACTGAAATAATTAAGAACCTTGCGTCCCGTGGGATAATCCGTCCAGTCCACAGTACCTTCAATAATACGGTCCTGGGGATATTTAAGCCAAACGGCATGTGGAGACTCTGCGCTGACCTTAGGTAGCTCAAAAAACAGGTCCATACTTCCCGGTGGCCTCTTCCCTACATTGACCAAGGGCTGGCCCAGATCCAGGGGTCTCAGGTATTCACTGCAATAGACCTGACCAATGGATACTGGACTGTACCTGTCAGTAGGGAGGACCAATACAAGCTGGCCTTTACCTTTGGGGCCCAGCAGTACATGGACCCTGACTCCCTTCGGATAGATCAACTCCGGCAATGCGTTCAACATTTTTCTACATAAGGCTATGCCCGACCTGGGTGAGAGGTGTAACCTGGCTTATATAGATGATGTCCTCATCAAAAGCTCAAATGTGGAGGAACACATAGCAGAGATCTGTTATGTTCTGACACAGTTGAGGGCTACCGGAGCAAAACCTACCTTTCAAAAGGCACAGTGGTGTAGAACCTGTGTCAATTTCTTGGGGCATGAGATTACTCCTCAGGGTCTCTGTCCCCAGGAAAAGAAAGTGGAAGCACTCCAGAAATTGAAAGACCCCACAACTCTGCGGGAACTCAGGAGCCTCTTGGACTGCCTAATTACAGTAGAAAGTTCATTGAGGGCTACACAGAAATCACAAGACCCCTGATTCATCTTTTGAAGGGGGGGTCAAGTGGGAATGGGGTCCAGAACAAGCCGAGGCAGTAAGACAACTCAAAAGAAGCCTCTCACAAGCGCCTTGCCTAGCTTACCCTGTCAGAAACAAGGAGTTCTTCATGGAGACAGGGTTCTCTAATACATGCTTGACTGCAGTATTATATCAAAAGCATGAGAACGTCAATAAAGTAATCTCCTATGCGAGTAAAACTTTATCCTTTATGGTGGGATAATTCAACGATTGTGAGAAGGCACTCCTGGCAACGGTGAGGGCATTGAAGAATTACCGGCCGTTTATCCAGGGGGAACACATCATAGTGGAGACTCCACACTAGCCTCTGCAATATCTCCAAAGTGACAGAATCCGGCCGTAAATGTGAGTAATTCCCGAATTACTTCCTGGATTCTGTCAATGCAAGGCTTTCCTGTGGAGGTCAGATATGGCCAAAACAAGAAGAGCCCCTCGCGCAAGGTCTGGCTAACTTGCATGATTGTGCCAGAGAAAACTGTCTTGAGGACGAAAGTCTAAAAATCAAGGACAACATGGAGGCATACCTCAATTCCCCACACAAAGTCTTTGAAGAAGACAAGTGTGAGGGAATGCCCACTGTCTATGTGTATGTATGCTCTTACCATGTTGACAACAACAGGGAAAAATAACTTATGGCCGGCGTAGGGAATGTATGCGTGAATGAGATCCCAGAAACCTCTGCTGGGTACAAGATTGGTCCCCGAAGTAGTCAAGTGGCAGAGTTGATGGCTGTGCATCAAGCCATCCTCACTGCTGTCCAACATCAACTCCACGAACTGGTCATAATCACTGATTCGGATTATGTACGGAACTGGTTAACTGGAAAACCAGAGGCATGTTATTGGCTAATAACAAACCCTTGAAACATGGGAAGTTAATTCAAAATATTGATGATCTGGTCACCTCGAACGGAATGACCATCTATTGGAAAAAGATCAAGGGTAATACCAAAGTAGAGGGAATAGACAAAACTGGAAATGACTTAGCTGATCAGCTGGCCAAAACTGGGGCCATCCAAGGGGATCTAATAGAGATTGAGTCCCTGTTGGGGGAAATACAGGTCCCAGACAAATGCTCACAAGGATCTCTCAACTGCACAATGGAGTAAGGAGACCCCAGATGCTGATTTGATTACGGCTCAAAAAGGGGATCCAATAATTGGTAAGTTTTATAACACATTGAGGACCCTGAGAACTTTCCCCTGACGGATACCGATTACCTAGGGAAAGAGGACCTCAGAGTGTTGATGAAATGTCCAAAAATGTTCCGAATCCAAGACGGTTTGTTGGTGAGGAGATCCCTAGCTGGCCATGATCAGTGGGTGGTCCCTACCTCATTCCGAAGCCTGATTTTAAGTCACGCCCATGATGCGTCCACAGCCGGTCATAGGGGGTTTCATACAACACTTGAAATCTTAAGAGAGGTTGCATACTGGCCACACATGGGGCAGGGCCTTGACCAATACTTGAAGGGGTGTCTTGTGTGTGCACAATTTCAGCCAACATCCCTCACACACCGTGAGCCTCTCCAAAAGAGGGAGATGACACTGCCATGGTCAGCTTTGCAAGTCGATTTCAGTGGGCCCGTGATTCACTCCTCTAGGGGAAACAAGTACATGTTGACCGTGACATGCTTGTTTACTAAATGGGTGGAATGTCTCCCGGCCCCAAACTGCAAGACAGAAACAGCAGCTGCCCTGATGATCAACCACATCTTTTCACGTTTTTTGGTCTACCCCAAAGGATCGAGTCAGACAGAGGTAGCCATTTCACCAGCAAAGTAATGACAAAGATCTGGGAGATACTTGGGGTCAAAAGGAAGTTACATATTGCTTACCGGCAGGCTCTAGTGGTGCAGTAGAGAGATATAATAGAACAATTGTGAGCATATTAAAAATGTTTGTGGCAGATTCTGGTCCAAGTTGGGATATTCGATTGCCTCTTGTCCTAATGGCCATCAGATCTACCCCTTCATTTGCAACTAAAATGTCACCGTTCGAGCTGATGACTAGATGCAGGATGGTGCTTCCCCAGCATCTGCTCTACAGAACCCAAGAACAGACATTGATCAATGCCTCCCCAACTCATGAGTATGTTGAAAATCTAAGAAAACACCTTCTACATGCTTTTGCCTATGCTCAGCAAAATCTAGAAAGATCTGCAGACAGCATGAATACCCACTATGACTTGAAGACTACCAGAAATTTCCAAAGGAACCAGGCCAAACAGCGCACATTTTTGCCTACCTGGAGGGGTCCTTTTGAAATTGTAGACAAAATCTCACCAGTCGTCTACAAAATTTGCATCCCCAAAGGCAGTTTGGCAGAGGGGGAAGATAAATGGGTCCATATTAATCAACTAAAGTACTGCCATCCTAGGCACACTCTGCAGCAACTGGAGGAGTCTTCTGGAACCCCAGAGGGAGCCACTCCAGTTCCATAAAATTCCAACTCTAAAATATTCCATATATATTCTATAAAATACTATAATAAAAATGTGTCCTGATTTATCAAATGTATGTGTCCGCCCCACTACATTAATAGTGGTGGGGAAATGTCTACAAATATGTTTTTGCTTTGTCATCCTAGGTCATCATAGTATTGATTGGAAACCATGGAGACTAAGCAAGGAGGACTACCCAGGGACCAGAGGAAATATCAGAGGGGCCTGGAGTATCGCTCAATACTCACATCAGGACTGTCGAGGAGAACCGATCGATCCACCCCTGATGGAGGAAAAGAGGATCAACGTTGTCATCTGTGGAATCAGAAGAGATGAAACTGACATCCCAGTCTTGCGAATTCCCATTGATGGACGACCAACGCCAAATCGCAAGAGGGGGGGCTTGTGGGATGATTTAACACCACTAGTCCAGGCCCTGCAACATTTCTGTGCATTGCTTGCATCAGGAACATCAGAATGGCCACCAGAAAGAATTCTGCTCGCTAACATCATCCAGAAATGCGCAGGAAAAATCTGAAAAATAGGCCACCATCCACTTTTGCCTATGTCAGTGGTAACACAGGAGATCATTGCCAAAACCCATTATTTGGCTACCCACAGAGCAGCCTTAAACTACTTGAAAAAGCAAGGATGATTGCAAAAGAAACACAGAGCTGTGTGAAAATACGTTTTTCTTGGTTGTCAAAATTTGCAAAGAATTATGGCTCACAAACACCCAAAAGATCCAACCTCCTTGTTGGGTGCTGAACATATTTCTACTTCAAGAATTCACATAAATATAAGGTCAGCAGAAGTATAAATTATCAGAACAAAATCCACTTTTGAAGATGGTTGCTGGAAAGAAATATGTCAAAAATGGGTGCAATACCGTTACTCGCCTCCGTCAGACGCTGGCGATCTCTAAATCTGACAGGTGAAACTTGTGTCTCAAAAGCTAAATATGCCAAAGAAGGGACTTCCATCAAATGCATTATAGGGTGCCACACATTGATTTTCATGTTGAAAAAGACTGGAATTTAAGATATGTTTGCTTATTTTAAATTTGTAACTGTAATTTTTCACAAGGAACAATGTCACAATTGACCATAAGGTAACCTGAATCAGCTAAACTCCAAGAGGTTTCCCACACTGGGCTTCAAACACATTCTACACCTTCGCCCTAAACAAAGGAATCTTTTCCCCTGTGCTCTGCTGAGTATCTGACAGGCAAGTGTGAAAGGAAATGGGAGGAGCACTCTGGCATGTTGCTCTGAGTGAAGACAAAGGACTCCCTTGAGCTGAATGAAAATGCTAATTCGGGTGTGACTGACACCAACTGACCAAGAAGACAAGCCCATGTGACTCTCTGACTCAGCCAAGCCTTGGAGGCGGGATAGACTGAAAATGTGGATTTGAAATTGAAGAAACTGTATGTTTGAGAAAAAGACTTATAGCAAATTGTACTGAACTGATAAAAATATGGGATTTATAGGTTATTAAAATGAAAAATGTGCCCACAGTTTAAAACTAATCTTGAATCTGTGCGACATTCAGAGACTGAACCACGAAAAAGTTCATATTCTAGCAGTTGTGATTATGTTATGAACATGAGAAATTACAGGAATATGCCCAGAGGGTATGTGCATGCATGTGTAAAAATTGGTACAGAACTGACACTGAGTAATTGCCCAAAAGCGTGAAAAACTGTAATTTGTGAACCAAAACTCATAGGAAGGTAAGATTTTGACAGAAACATACCTTAGTCAATCTGTCATGTAATTATGTACTGTTAACAAGTTGTGAATTTTGGAAATGTGTTTTTTGGGAAAAATAGTTTTTCTGGGTAAGTACAAAGGGGAGGGATTTTTTCTGGACCCTAAACACTGTGTCACTCTGACACATGATGTCGCATCATGACACACTGTTCCCTTCTCAAATCAGGAGAGGGGGAATTCATTGACCTATCAGATCCTTAGAGGGTTGGGCATAGTATAATCAGCCTCCCCTCCCCTTTGGAAGATGGATAAATAGGGACTGTTGAGGACCCGGACACACACATTCACTCATCAACTGATCCACTGGTGAAGCACCCTGCAGGAAGATCCAGACTCCAGAACCTAGATCCAGACTCCACAACCTAGATCCAGACTCCAGAACCAGAATCCAGACTCCAGAACTCTGAAGCAGAAGGGCCAATCCAAAAAGCTGAACCCTTCTCAACTGGCCTTTAGAATCTTTTGCAACCTGATTCTAACCCCAAACTTTCAAGGGGCACCACAAAATTCAACGGCCTGGCTGAGCTGTTTTGCTGCTTCTGGCCAAGAACCCTTGCTAGAATCCTAGATCCAGATGAGTCCAGCAGAGCTGTAACCCAGATCCCGTCAGATCCAGTCCAAGAGGCCGCGCAGACCAGAGTACCTTGCTGAGAGCAGTCCAGGTGTCCTGAATCCTGTCCGGTGGCGAGCGAATTCCAGCCAAACCTTGGACCAGATCTTTGACGGGGCCCCTTCCATTCCAAAGCCATAGTAGTGAGTATTTAGCATAGAACTGTCCATAGTCATCTCTTAGCTTAAGTAATCTCATACAACCCATTCCAACATATCCATAACTGCATTATTGAATCTCTTTTGTCTATCTGAAATTCTTTTCTCCTCCACCTAATCCTGTGATAATTGTAGCGATAATCATCTTGGTGCTAATATATATTTTCTGAAGAAAGGCAATCGTCTCAGGCAGATAGAAACCATCCGGAGGAGCCTCTGGATAGGTGGCTGTGCTGTCCATGTAGTTTGCGGCTCCATAGACTCCCTAGTGTTAAGAAATCTTTGTTCCAAATCTTCAACAGCGCATCTTTCATTTTGAAATCTTGACTCTTTTGAGAAAAATCAACCTTGACTAAAACCTCTGTAACTTCTGAACCATACATGCTAGGAATGAAATTTAAATGTCATATTGAAGCTAAGATCCTACTCCAACTCCTGCTCTTTATAGTGACAGGGGAAAGCGTGATCATATTGTCTTTTGATTGAAGTCATATCAAGTTTTATTTCTGTGTTGTATTCTTTCCTATCATTGCATTTCCTTGAACCACACAAAGATTTTCTGCTACATTATTCATCCTATTCCTACTCCTAATTGATTAAAGAGATTGTTGATATTGTAATATTACCCATTGCTGATCATTGCATAAATATTCATAAGTGTGATATTCAGATATTATTCATATTTATAAAAGTGTGATATATATATATTGTTCAATTCTTCAAATAAATATTTTAATTTGCAAAACAAACCTCCTTCTTGGCTCAGTGAGGCCGGGGTGGGTTCAAAGAGAGGGGCGTTATATAAGGGTACATCATCCAGAAATAAAAGAACTTTGGACATAAAAATATATAAATAAGGGTTTCCATTGGGCATCCCATACTAGGCATTGACTTTGGTGGAGTGCTGGGTTGAAACCGCTTACAATCCTCTCCCGTCCATCCTTGTCGGCAGGTCTTGTCCCGTAGAGGGCATCATAATGCACCAGGACTTGCTCCACCAGGATGCCAACCTCTCCTACTGTGAAGCTGGCAGCCCTCTGCCTCTCTGGCTTGGGGTTGCCAGTGGTCTCTGATGGTGTTTCCCCTGACATGGCAACCCCCGAGGCAGGTGTGGGAGGTCAACTGGGTCCTGGTGCTGGGCTGTGGAGTGATGGAACTTCAGTCAGGAATATTCTATTCCAGCAGGGGTGGTCACAGAAACTGGACCCCTGCAGATGGCTGAAGTGCAAGTACCAAATAGCAGGGCATGTGGCCAGCAGGTAGGCAGACAGCAGCAGATGGCTGGTGGGAGTTGGCTCGGCGCTCTGGGGGGCAGGACAATGGCTTTCTGGGCAGGAGCGTGGTCTTCCATTTGTTGTCATATGATGTTACAGATGATGACGTAATGGAGCCAGAGGATGGTGATCTCAATCCTGACACAGGGTTGCTATCACATCAGCAACCTGGCACAAGTGGGGGTTGTGGGGTGGTAGGCCATGAGAACCCACTTCTGCTGCAGACCATTATGCCCAGGCTGGCAATGAATCTAGCTCGGATGATCACTCTGACAACAATGTTGAGTTGGATGCGCGTCATGTCCATTTGTCGACGGTGAGTGATTCTGATGTGGATGATCCTCTTACCGCGACACCTGCACTGAGGGGCCAGACAGTGTTGGAACCTCCACCTGTGATGGATCAGGACGCACGGTCACACTCCACACCAGTTGCTGATGTGCCTGGGGTATCATGTCAACGGAGGGATGTAGTCCTGCAACCGTGGGCGGTGCCAACCCAACGAGGACTGCGGCTCCTTGGGCCCTGCGGGTGTCAAGCCCAGCAACGCAGTGGCCATGCGCCACTGGGGTATACTGAGTGGTAGCAAGCCATTGTTGCCAATTCTGAACAACAGGGGACAGCAATTGATAAGATCACTCAGAGCATGGAACGTGTGGCCCAATCCGTGCTGCCCCTGCTAGGCAGGTGGATCTCCAGCAGCAGGCCGCACAGTCCACAGCCTGCTCGCTCAGGCTGGGCATGGCGGCCTCAGACAGAAAACGCCGGGCTGAAATGTTGTCTCTGCATCAAGCACTTGCTGCTCACGCAGAAGCACACAGGGAGTCCCTGAGGGATGACCATTGATCCCTCAGGTCTACTCTGGGTGTGCTCAACATGACCCAGAGGCAGTGGACAGAGGACAGGTTGGAGCAGCTTGAGAATACCATCTCAGCTGAGCTACATGCTTGCTGGGAGGTGCTCCAGATGTCATGCCAGGCCATGCAGGAAGAACTCCATGTTACATGTGCTACCTTGCAAGAGGAAGCACGCGTATCATGTGAGGTGCTACATGCCGACCTACGTGTCATTGCCACACAGGACCAGGTTTACCAGTCCCGCAGACTTGCTGCTGACGAGGGGCAAGCTGCGCATAGGCGTGGTCAGGGTACTGTGCCACGTCCACCTCTTGAGTCAGAGGGTGAGCAGGACGACGAGTTTCTCCCACACAGATCGGGCCGCCCAGGTGTTGAGCCCATGAAGTTTTTTTTTTATCTCAACATCATTGCATGTGGGTGTTGTGGTGCACCCTGTACCTCCCCCTCCTGGGTACCTCCACCCTGGGTCGTTTGTGGCCATTTTCTATTTTTATAGTTAGTTTAATTAGTTAATATAGTTTAAAATTGGTTGTCTATTGTGCATTCATGTGACTGTATGGTGCTTTGTGGCTTTTAGCAGCCACTGTCTGTTCCAGCTGGGCACATTCAAGCTTGTCTCTTGTATGTGTTTGCAGCTTGGGGTCCTGACTCACATATGCCACTCCTGCTTCCACTATCCATGGGCTCGCAAGGATGGTTTGGTGTTACAACCATTTACACAAGGGCATTGGACTTTCGTCATATCTGTGGCCTGTCTGCT
This sequence comes from Ambystoma mexicanum, assembly GCF_040938575.1. NCBI lineage: Eukaryota > Metazoa > Chordata > Amphibia > Caudata > Ambystomatidae > Ambystoma > Ambystoma mexicanum. Next base: position 335,185,630 of record NC_090927.1, read on the forward strand.
GCTGTACCACTTGTGTTAACACCCCTAGTGGGAATTATGGATGTTTTCTCCACAGGATGTCTACAATCAATTTTGGTGAGTACATTATTGAACTGTCCATTTATTGATGTTGATTGGGATGTATGTTCATTTCTTGCCTGTATACGTGCTTGATGCACTTCATGCTGTAGACGGTAGCCTGCACCCTTTAGCTGTCAAACTCACATTGATGGTCGGAGGGGGCCGGGTGGTGACAATGTCAAGTTGGTACATGTTGAGTACAGCCACTGGGGATTGTGGCAAAGGAGGATGCATTAGGGATGTGACCCAAGAGGCACAACTCACGGTCCAGTCCTCACCTGAGATGTCCACCTATACTACTACTACGCTCCCTTCTGTTTAGACGGCACGCTGTGTCTGTCTTCCCTCTACGACGTTGATGCTGCCTGACGGCGCAGTTTTCCTACTGGACTACAGCTCTTTTACTTGTTTTTCACACTCTGGTGCCTTTAGTCCCTGTTCTTCTTCCTGCTAGTGTCCTTGTTGCAGATCTGTCTGCCCGTCTCTCGGGCAGTTATTTCCACGTACTCTTACACTGCCTCAGTTTGCCTCATTACACTTCTGTTCAAATGCATATCTCTGTCGCTCTTCCTGTCTTTCATATATTAGATCCATGCTTTCATGTTGAGTGTTGCCTTTTGCCAATGCTATTCAACTGTTGTGTCTCTTAACTTGCTTCCAGCCGTTTTTGGCTATCTTGCATTCTCTGGGCCTTTCTAGACTTGTGCTGTCTCTGCCTTTCTTAGTTCAGACTATCAAGGATTTATTGGGTTTCAACTCAACCATCCAGTTGTGCCAGTCTCCTTGATTATTTTCTACTCAAGTTCTAGCTCTACCTGTCAGGGTACAGAACCTGGGGTTGCGTGGGAGGAGGTCAGATGTAGGTCTCAGACATGGCCCAGTAACAAGCAGCATGAAGACACACACAGAAAACTTTCCAGCATTATTAAAGCCTTTTATGACCTTTCTGCAGGATAAGGAGCCTCCGGACTACCTTTCCCAGTAGACACCGGGCCAAGAACTACTAAACCCTTCCCACGTTGGGTGGGGCACACGTGCGCATGTGCACGCAAGCAGAAGCACAGGGCTTGTGCTCAGATGTCCGACAGAAGCAGACGTGTTTCCAGGAGCTCCTAACAAGGTGAGCAGCACGAGTGGCCATGCCCCAGCCGACCTTTCTCCAGGCCCCTCACTCATGCAAGCTAAGTAGCGCCAGTCCTGGGGACCTTGGCCAGGTGTTGGGGAAGATGCCCACAGTACAGCTAAGCCGCGCTGAGGAGCAAATGCCAAGAAGCTTTGCAAGTTGTCAGGGGCACACGTAGGGGGCGTCACCCATATCCTCAAGTCCACCCTGCTCCATAGAAGCTAAGTTATTAGCGCAGTAGTGTTCCTAGCCACAAACTAATACAGCGCAAGGGGGGGCCCACAGCGATGCACAAACTCAAGTGCAGTGCATACCATTAGCATATGCAAATCGCCACGTGCGCTACATATAGAAATCTTTGGCTGGCAGAACGTGACTTGTAATGAAGTCGCACCTCGCCACACACGTCTAGCAGCTCACCCAAATACCATTCTATTGTGTGATTCTTAACACATGTTCTTCCATTTAACACGGGGCAACGTGCAGCTGCTTTACCACATTAACAGTTTATGAACCATCACGGGGGCAAGCAAAAGTATACAAACAAAGCAGCAGACAAGAGTGCTTGTTTGGGGAGGAGTCACTAAGTTTGAGACATGAATGGTGTTATGTGTGTGTGAGGAAAACACACACAGAATAGTAACTCATGCTCTCTTTGCAGCATTGAACAGCTCCTGTTACTGGACCTGAGAGTGTGCAGGCAGGAGGCCATCACTCACCCCAGAGATAAGTCTCTCTTTGGCTCACCCTTGAAGAACATGGTTTCTCTGACTGAGTATGTGTAATTGTCAATAGTTGTATTTTGTCTTTTTCCTACTTTACCTTGCCCTTTCCCTTGCCCATCCACCTCACCTCTCCTGATCCTCTTTCCGGTTATGCTGAATACCGATGCCTATCCAAACAACGGACCCTAACCCTCTTTCCCCGCCGGGGTCTCGGAGGCCTGTGTAAGTTTTACCTTGCAGGCACCCAGACCGCAGAGGGGGTGGTTGGTTCATGCCAGTCCTGCGCCTGGAGACCGGAGCTGTGACACTACCCATCAGTTTTTGCACCCTCCTTTATTCTTGTGTACTGAAAATGCTACCCATCCTATTGAACCATTGTTCAACTGTGCTACCTTGATAGTTCTTCTATCATTCTGCTTGGACATGTGCTTGGCCATATTCAGCGACTTCAAGTCATCTATTGGAGACTCTTCCAGGGTTATTTGGTGGCTACAGACTTTTACCCTGGTTTGTGGGTTTGGCTCCTTGGAGTTTTCTGTGATTTGGTATTTTTACCAGTCAAGGTGGCCTCTGAGGGGGCTGGACCCTATTTACACACAAGGAAACAAGGACACCAAGTGGTAGGGGGATCCTGAAGCCAGGTAGACTAGAAGGAAGAAGGCAATGGACCCCAGACACAGTTCTTCTGAAGATCATGGTGATGAGTAAATGAGGGAGGGCCTTTTGTTGTCAGACAGTACCCTTGGGCTACAGTGTTTGGGCACTCTCTGACATTCTCATTGTGGGGTACTATGTACATGATGTGTTCTGCTGGTCAATAGCTGCTCCTGTTTTGGGTTTACTTTTCAGGTGTCAGGGGATTGTTGTGGTTTGACATACTTGGGTGTACACATGGCCAATGTTCACATGTGATGTGTACAGGACACTGAGGTTCACTTGATGTCACATGCATGTATTGAGCCCATGTCCCTACTGACACACACACTTACACAATGCTCCACCAAACATACAACCATCCTTCCATGCTCACACGTGCACACATATTGCTTTCTCTGGCATGCTTTTTCTCTGCAGCGCAAGATCAATTACCATTTGGGGATCGTGTACATGTGTCAATAGGTAATTTCTGTTGCTTGTACTTTTTGTATGATGTTTAAGGTGTATCCCCAACACAATGGCTGCTCACTGTGCTTTGTGCTGAGCAGTGTGTTGCAGGAGACACACACAGCACATGGGATAGGGATTTGTGGATTTGGCTTGGTCAATGTGCATGCCAACAGGCATTCTGCCTTTTGTTGATGGTACCGCTGGTGTCATGCATTTGTGTATGACTTTGTATGTGTGAGAGGTTGTTGGTCAGTCATTTAATCTGATTCCATGTCAGGTGTGATTGTCTCAGGCCTCTTTCCATTCATCACGTGTCACTTCGTATTTAATTGGTCATGTGTTGGGCTTTTGGTTTGCTCTTTTGCTGTTGCATGCCATGTCATGGTTTGGCAGACAAGAGTGATGTGGGTTGGGAGGGTTTGTTTGACATACCAGTGATTGTCATGGCCTGTTTTGCAGGGGGGGGGGTGGTGTGATATGCACCTTGCATGTGTTCCTTTTGGTCATACAGGATTGGTTATGTTTAAGTAGCTAGGGATGCACACAATGTAGCACTTCCGTGGCAACATTCTCAGGGTGGTAAGGTTGTGACAGTTGACTGTCTCTTTGTCATCAACGATTGTCACCTGGTATGTGCCAGGCCTGTGTGCGCTCTGCAGGGTTGGCAGTTTAGGTGAAAAAAGAGTGGCCACAAGCTGGGTCTGGGCTGCCTCGCCACGTGCCCTTTCCCCTCCCATGGGCAGTGCCTGTGGTTGGGGATGTGGGGGGCACCACAATGTCCACTGGTACTCCCTGCCTTGTTGCAACATTGTGCAGGACTCATTCTGTCACAATGATCCTGCACACTACTGGCAGTGCATATACTAGCTGTCCGCCAGAGCGGTCAAGGGAGGGGAAGCGTGACTTGAGCACTCCGAATGTGCGCTCCACTATGCCCCTGGTTGCAATATGGGCAGCGTTGTATCTTACCTTGGGTGGTGTGGTGGGGTTCCGTATTGGCATCATCATGTGGTTGCTCAGAGGGTAGGCACTGTCCCCTGGGGAGGTGAGGATGGTTGTCATTAGTTAGGTTTGTGTATTTGTCTGTGTGTGACATGCATGCATGTGCACAGACATTTGTACTTACCAATGAGCCATGTGTCGCCATGCTTCCCAGCTTCCAGGTCCCGGCTCAGGGCAGACATTCTGTATATGAAACTGTCATGGGTAGACCCAGGATAGTTTGCATAAACAGAGGTGATGATTCCATGGGCATCGCATCCAACCTGTGTATTGATGGAATGTCAGTGCTTGCAGTTTCGATAGATGTGCTCAGTGGCCCTAGGTGGACGTAGGGCCACATGGATGCAATCTATGGCACCAAGCACTTTGGGGAAGTGGGCCACCCTGTAAAAGTCCTGGACCACGGCCTGCCTTTCTGTGGGTGTTCTGGGCATGTATATGTGCCTGCACACTGAGGGGTGCACAGTCATGATTGCCAACACCTGATGTAGGCAGCGTGACTGTGTGACCTGTGAGACGCAGGACATTGAGCACCTTTTCAGTGCTTGGGAGCACAAGCTGGGTGATGTGAGGTCATCCTCCCACTCAGTGACCAGGTCTAGGATGATACGAGGTGGAAACCTATACCTGCCATAGACCTGGTCATCAGGCATCCCAAAAAGGCTGGTCCTGGGCAAACAAAATGCTGGGGCTGGCTATTCTCCTCCTCCTGCGGTGTCCCACGATCAGTGCTGCGAGAAATGAGACATTCATCATAGCTGTATAGATGCGTATATACGTGTTTGTTGTTTGCACACTTTTATACTGTGTGGGGACGCTTCTGCCTGCCTTCTTGTGGCGGATGTGTTTACGCCTGTGCATGTCTTTTGGCGTGTGTGGGTTTCCCATATTCGATTCCATGAATAAGTGTTGTTCATGCGCTTGGGGGTGTTCCGTGTATTTCCCAGCAGTACTTCCCCAGTTACGGCTTCCTTTTCACACGCTGTTCCCATTCCGCGTTTTCCGCCCCCTTTTTGGTGTGTGCGCTACACGTTGTGCGCTTTCGCTGTGCGCACCGTGCACGGCATTGGGGATGTTGAAGCGATGTGTACGCCTGTGTGCGCCACCCATGGATTTGGAGCACATCCCAGGGAAAACACGCGCAGGGCCTTCCATGAATCGCACGCATGCTCGTGCACTTGCTTTTCCACTCTTGCGCCAGCTTGCGCCACAAATTTCGGCGCACATTTGTTCCATGAATCTGCCCCAAGATGTATAAACAACATGATTATCTTTATGCATAGAAATGATTGCTGTGTTTCAGGCCTACTTCTTCCCCTACGTTTGTGCATCATAAGATGCGATTGAATTCTAAGGAAAGTACTGTAAGAACATGTGAGAATATCAACGTCTACAAATGTAATACCTTTTGAATTTTAAGTTTTTGACTGTCAGTGAATAAACTCACCTGGCCTAGATATGTCAGTGAACAAAAAAATAAGGGGCTGGACATGTGATGTCATCAGTGATGTCATCAATGGTGTGCAGATAAAATGTCGAATCAATAATTTCGAATGCATTAATTTCGAGAAAAAAAAAGTCAAAAAAAATGTTGAATATTTATTTTTTTATTTTATATGTTTTTTTGGGGGTTTGGCTAGTAAAAAAGGGTTAGTAAAAAAAAACAGGAGTTTGGGGGGAACCCCCCCCATTAAAAAAAAATGACAAACAAATAATACATTTGACATTTCTTTTCTCGACATTATTGATTCGAAATTAATGCATTTGAAATTATCGAATTCGAAAATATCACTATAAACCGTCATCAATCATATTTTTGATGTCATCTTTGATGTCATGGGTGTTAGTCTTAGCAGTACACGGTGGTGGCGTGAGCTATGGTTGCTTAGCTTACCATAACTGGTGAATTTCAGGGTTTTTTCGGTTTTACTTGTAAATATAACGTCCCTGTAAGAACGTTTTTTCACTGAATTTGATAGGTTTTTAGTAGCGTGACTTAACCATAACATCCCTTTAACAACGTTTTTTCATTGTATTTCATAGGTTTTTATTAGTGCAACTTAACTATAACGTCCCCTTAACAAAGTTTTTCCATTGAATTTCATAGGTTTTTATTAGTGCATCTTAACCATAACGTTGCCTTAACAATGTTTTTCCATTGAATTTCATAGGTTTTCATTAGTGCAACTCAACCATAGCATCTACGAACATCTGACTTCATTGCGGACCATCTGGACAGTGCCACATGACCATATGCTGGCGCGCGGCATGATGACGTGTCCGAGAACCTGTCTGCACTTCACAATAAGATCTGTGCCTCACGAACAGTTCAGAACTGTATTTTCTACTGATGTAGGAACTTTCAACTTTAAAATCTCCCTTGCACAGCTCCAACACCTATTCCTATTCATCCATTAACAATCTAGTGCAGAGTACATACTTTTGGCAAAACTGCTTTTTATCTTAAAATGGAATCAGCTAATGCCATCCCTCCTCCCCAAGAGACACCACCACTGCTGTAATCAAGGAGCATGAGAAACACAGCCCCCTACCTTAGAAATAACACACAAGCAACATTTCCCCTGTCCACCTGCCCCTTCATATTAATGTATGTTGCCTCTTCACTCATTTTCCTCCCCAACTTTCATTCTAAGCTCTCCTGCCAAAAAATAAATGCATCCAAAAACAGCAAAATAAATGTTCCTTTAGGAACCACCTTTCACAGTTAAAAAATAGAACTAAAAAAACATATAGGCTCCATCTACTTTTAATTTCTCAGTAAAGTGCACAGACACAATAAGATTTTCAAACATTTCCATTTGCATTCTGTGTTGTGCTAATGGCAATATTGTGGTGTTTACCCCCCATTCCAGGCATGGAACGGAGGATACCGGCCTGGCAGCTCAAGTTATCAGCCCAAGCAAAGCGATGGTGGATAACAAGGTCTCCAGACCATTATCCCCCCATTCCAGCCCCTGTGAAGGTCATTAGCACCCTAAGTTCCCAAAGTGGGAACCCGGTGTGCTAAAAAAATGATTTTTCTTCCTACACTAGGGCGCTTGCGGTGTCCCGGTGTAGGAAGGAATATCCTTTTCCCAGATGGCCACCATGGAAAGGGAAGGCGGGGTTCCGTACAGGGCCCCTCTTCACTTTCCATGGCAGCCTGCAGAAGGCGAAAAGAGAACCCTATGACCATATTACCACAAGCACATTTTTCTTCCCTTTCAAACCTATCCCAATTTCGAATAACTTTACCACGAATCCAGTCCCAGGTGGACATGGCCACTTTAACCCCATGTGTTGTCCCTCGTGGTCATGGCCAGTAGCCAGATTGTCCGGATCATCACCGTATTCCATGACCCGGACAATCTGGCCACTGCCCATGGCCACAGGCTACACCTCAGTCACCAAAGGTAAATCACTATTTTTTGTATCTACATTATGACACAAAATCTATTCAGACTTTTACGAAAACATTTATTTCTAGATCTATAATCTTTTTGTAAAACTTTCTGTAGATTTGTCAAATGGCACCACATGTATAAGCCTTTACCATATTTTGGGACCCCCTCTAATTTTGCCCCCTCTTGACAAAATCCCATCACACTTCGCAAAAACATTTATATCTAGATCTATTATCAATTTGCCAAAATAAGTGTAGATTTGTCAAATGGCACCTCATTTATAAGCCTTTACATTATTTTGTGACCCCCCCTCTAATTTTACCCCTTCTTGACAGCATCCCACCAAACTTTGCAAACACATTCGGAATCAGGTCGGGAATATAATTGCAAAATTTAATGCGGTTTCATTGAGTGGTGCCAAAGTTATATGCCATCCAAAAACTGCCCCCAAACATCTGAAGTGTCCCCGAACTTTTCAGGACTGTTTGCGAACATCTGAACTGCTCGCAGACTTTCGTGGCAGAAAACGCACATTTTTGCTAATTCTTGCAGCCATATCCCATCCTCATCACCCCTCACCTCCCCAGAGATTATTTGATAAGTTTGACAAGTGCAATGTTGTGTTTTTTAATATGTTTTTACCGCGATTTCCACGGACACCAGCAAAGTCCGCAAATCTAAGAAGGTGGGCGTTTCCAAAAATCTGATGCACCTCACGCTTCACTCCAACCAATCAGCAAGCACGTCGCGTGTCCGCGGACATGAGGCAAGCCGATTGGCCAATCGGTGTCCTGTCCGCAGAGCGAACAGGGAAGTGTGTCCACGGAGCGGACATAGATATCACTCATTTTTTGAGACCTACTATTTGGTTGTTTAAAAAAAAAAACGACTGGATGGATTTTCACCAAATTTACAAAAGCACGCTTTTGGGACCAATCCGCTGGTCCTAACGCAAATTTGGTGAAAACCCAACCAGCGGTTTGGGCTCCATTCAGTCTACGGGAAAAAAGAAATGTTGGGACCCCCTCTATAACATTGCCCCCCCCTTGACCAAACCTCACCAAACTTTGCAGGACAATTCAGTGGGCCATATACTTTATTCGCAAAGTTTGGTGAGGATTCGTCCAGGGGGAGCCAAGTTATAAGCCACCCAAAAAGTTCTCTTCCTAGGAGATGAGCAACTTAACCATAAGTACATGGCCGCTACCGCAGGCTATGTAATATACTCAGCAAAAAAACATTGTTAAAGTGACCTTATGGGTAAGTTGTACTAATAAATACCTATCAAATTAGGTGGAAAAACACTTAAAGGAATATTATGGTTACAAGTAAAATTTAAAAAAAAAACAGAAATTCACCAGTTATGGTAAGCTAAGCAACCATAACACGTGCCACCACAGTGCACTGCTAAGACTAAGACCCAACAAATCAAACATGACATCACAAATGATATATAACAACGTTTTTCCACTGAATTTGACAGGTTTTTATTAGTGAAACGTAACCATAACTTCCCTTTAACAAAGTTTGTTCGCTGAATTTCATGGGTTTTTACTAGGATACCCTTAATCTTTCTACATTTCCCTTACATCATAGAGAACCACTGCTCCCAACATGATAGACAAGGAGTCAGCGGACTGTGCGACTGTCCCCACACTTCGGACAGCATTCACACTGCCCAAAAACAAGGGAGTTACCTTACATTATTATATCCTGCAACGAACAAAGACATGCACTTTAAACTAAAACAGATACATCTAGCACATTCAAAAGTTAAATATCTATACGCATTCTGTACTTATAAAACCAGAAGTACAATATCATAGGTTCTGCAACATAATGGAATGCATTAAAGCAGATAACTGTAATGTACATCTAACAATACTACCTCAGTGCAACCTTGCATACACACTCAGAAGCAACTCCAAGCTATTCAGAAGAAACCCTTACAAAAAGTAGTAAGTACATTGTATTTCTTCTTGTAACATTAGCGTTTATTATATGTACGTGAATTGTAAGAAATAGCAGTATTGTTTTCATTAAACAGAAATGGCAAGCACCCTGGAATGGTTAGAAGAAAATGTCCCCTTGATGAAATGAGTGAAGGAAATAGCTCTAATGGTACAGAATACAATTTTTAAAGTAGAAAAAGTGTTGTAAATTGTTTCACATGTCACTAAAACATGGTTTTCTTTTTGACAGTACATAGTGCAAATGAAGAAAGTGGACCAGAATTACTACTAAATGACCAATAAGATGGGCACAGACAGCTCTAAACTCCAAATGCAGCAAATTAACTATTAAATTGGTCTGTAAAAATTGATAAATTGAACAATAGGTTTGTAAAGTTAATGACATTTTGTCAAAAGTCATATTAAATACAAAATTCAATACCACTGTCCCGGTTGTACCTATACCCTTTCCCCCTTGTCCAAGCCAATTATCCCCACTAAATGACTTCAATCAACAATGCTATGATGACACCTCAATCCCTTCCTTCCCTCATGAACAATCTGTAGAAAACCCCAATTCCCCATATATATTTCCCATTCTGCTACCCCTTCCCTTTCCTAATTGAGTGTATTTTTGTGTCCTAATAAACATCTTTGTGTGTACTGTTGGTGTGTGTGTGTTTTTTTTAAAGCACCGTTTGGAACCTGCAGACAGCGTGACTGTTCGGGTTGTCAGTAACCCAAATGGAGGTGCCCCCGAACATCGCACCTGTCCGGAGATGTCTGAAAAGTCATGATGCACTTTTATGTATTTCGGGGGCCCAACCCCTGCCCTGCGGACACCTGGGCACATCTGCATCTGATCTCCTCTGCCCCCGAACTCTGCACCTGTCCGGAGATATCCGTGTAGCCGCGATGCACTTTTGTTTAGTTTAGGGACCCAACCCCTGTCCTGCGGCGACTTGGGCACATGAGCATCTGATCTCCTGTGCCCCTGAACAACGTGCCTGTCCAGACCTGCCCACCATGCACGTGTTGCACTTTTAATTAGTTTGGGGGACCCACCCCTCTCCTGCGGATACCTGGGTGCATGCAAATCTGTTCTCATATGCCCCCGAACACTGCGCCTGTCCAGAGCTGTCCGCCCACTCGTGTTGCACTTTTAATTAGTTCAGGGGCCCCACCCCTGTCCTGCGGCCACCTGGGCACAAGCACACACTGTCTCCCACGCAAAAGGTGTCTGCAGGTCAGCCGTCCTATCCACGGTCATCTGGAGACGTCATCATGTGACCACATTTGTGCTGCACATCGGGAGTATCCGCGGACACTGTTTGTACCCCCAGGCAGTTAGAAAGTCGATTTCTGGCCAACCCAGAGTGTTTTAAGCTGAAGCCTCACATTTGCAGAGGTCCTAGACCATGTCCTGGTCGATCTATCAAGTTTTTGTAACATTTTGAGGCCCACCAGAGGCCCGAAGTGTCCACAGACAGCACGTCTTTAAAGGGACACACCCACTGCTGCTCCTCATTGTGTTTCTGGCTGTCCAGGGCTGAGCACCTGCTGTAGATTTTGGATTCTGATCTCTACTTCTGTGAGAAGATGGCATCCATGGCCACTGCAGCTGCCCCACCACCACCATCACCACCACCTGCAGGCCCTGAAGAGAGTAACAGGCGTGGTAATGTAGAGGGGGATCAAGAGGAGGACGAGGATGTGGTAGTGGAAATCCCTCTCAACAGCTGCCTACATGAATCTTGGGTGTGGAGGCTTTTTACCACCGTTGGGGGATACACAAGGCACGAGCAGACATAGTTAGACGCACTGAGTGCAAATTTACACTCAGTCACAGAAATCCTGGTCTGTATAGCTACAGGACTATTTCCATGCGGCAACACCTAAGATCAAATCACAAGGCAGCAGCTCGTAGGGTCATACCTTACGAAGGGGCATGTAGTTTGACATCCACTGTCACATCCTCATCACCTGCTCCTGCCACCACCAGACACACAATTTTGGGGCAGAAGATCCCTTCAGACATCTCACAGGCCATACAGGCCACAGTCGACCCTTACCTTTCGAGGGTCACAGTGCTCTGTATGTACTGTGACATACCACTCTGCAGGGAGAAGCAGTTTTGAACTGCTTTTGAGGCTGCTGTGCGGGAGTACAAGAAACACTGTCCCCTACCTAAGCAAGGCCCACCCAACATCTTCCTCTTGCCAACTGCCCCTTTGTCCCTGTGGTTGGTGCCCCTTCCCTAACCTCCCTTCTCTCCCCTCACATCCCTTGTGTGTCTTGTGAAAAAAAGCCCAAATATTTATAAAACAAAAACATTTAAAAAAATTCTTTTCAGAACCACCTTTCACAGTTCAAAAATAGAAATACCCAAAAAAGGTGCAGGCCCCTACGCAGCCTGCGAAGTCTGTGGACAGTGTGGTAGTCCGTGGACATCTAAAAAATGTGGGTGGTGGGTCCATCAAAAACATTGTACTCTTTTGCGTGGGAAAGTGGTGGCCTTCTTTTGTGTGTTTTGTATTTAAAAGTGTTTTTCAAGTTTTAAAGTAAGGTAGGCAACACCTAGTGCAAAGTTCTTGCTATATTTGCAGAAAGTGCTTCAAAGCATTTAGGATATTTTGTCCAAAAAAAGCTGATTACCAGCATCAGTAAGATGTACTCCATCTCTGCGAACATTATTGATGCTATGAAATTTTATTATTTCATTATCGAAAGACGTTATGCCAACATCTCTCAAAAATTCATGAACAGCCTTCTTGACATTGTGCCTCGCTTTCCCCATTTGCAGACTAAATGAACTTGAGCGCAGCGACATCTGTCTCTGGGCAATGCGAGATTTGTCTGGAGTTCAGGAACATGTCCATCATTTTTCCAAATGTCTTCTTCAATAGAAACTGCAGTGAAATTCCAGTTATATGGCCTAAACTGTTCCCTCCGCAATGAAAAATGATAATTTCCGGATGTTGGAGCGTGACCAAGTTGACAGAAAACGGTAGCGAGTCCACCCACTTCATGCTGTGCACTCCATACCACTTCACAGTGACATGATGAAATCTAAAAGTTACAGCCACTCCACACTGCTCTGCGTACACCTGCAACCAATTATCTTGTTTTTTTCCTCCCCTTACAGGCTTACAGGAACCTCTTCAATGCCTTCCTCACATTATAAAGGAAAATTGCATTTCCAATATTTGACAAGTACATTCCATCTGCAGCAAAAAAAAAATCACACTCTGAGAATTGATGTTATCATTCTCAAAAGATGACATCCCAACACTGCACAAAAAAGAAAATATGCCTTTGTTCACAAGGCACCTTCCCGTGTCTTGTTGAGGGCAGAAGACATTGGGGCAGTCCCATAGTACTGTAGGTGGTATGTGAAAAAATATTGCCTTTGCACATGGAAAGAGCTGCATTATTGCCTTCAGGAATTCCTTCACTGCCCTCTGTAAAGTTACTGCGCTAATGTACCCCAACTACAGTCCCCCACAGTTCACCACAAGGACATCTGGAGTGTTAAAAACAGCCATATTTCGATAAAGTGCAAGCACAACTTTCAAATTCCAGCAAGGCACACCACACCACAAAGCCTCCTCTCCCTCCAATCAAAGGTTGGCAGAAATAACACTTAACTCTGCATACCTCTGCAGATTAGTCATGAAACAATCTCCCACCATCTGCATACTGAGTCTCTTTATCTCTCCAACCACAGCCATCTTCACTACAAACAGCAATGAAAAAAACATTTACCCTCTCTTCCTATAAAGCACAACCATAACACCTGATTGGCTAATCCCCACATGCCAGGCATCCTGAAAAACCCAGATGTGGCACGCCCTATCCGCGGATTACTGCGTTGTCCGCGGAACCCATAACACAGTGCAGCCCTTCCACTTCACTCTTTGCAGTACTTCCTCATTGGCTACTGTTAAGCAGTCACACACCCATCCACCAATCACAGCCAAGAACTTTACATCTAACTCTGTCATCTCAGTTCAACACTGCAGATGTACTGATGAACACTCAGAGTACAGGTCTCCTGTTATTCCCAAGCACCTGCATAAAAAAATACTGTAAAACTCTCCAAGATTTCTACTTCAATATTCATCCACATCTGCATCTGTCAACACAAATTACAGGTATGCATATATTTTTTAAATTACATTTCCAACACTTTTATAAATGCATATCAACAGGGTTCCTACCAGTTACCCGGAATTAACCTACTCAATAATCATACTCTCATGTGTCCCACCTCCTCACATCAAATGGCACTCACCTATAATCATGTGTAGTTGCAAACATTTTTTTTAATTACAATGTTCATAACACTTTCAAAACACATGTTTGCAATTTCAGCCTCACTCTCTGTCTTTTTTGTGAAACAAAAGAAAACAACATTTAAAACATTTCCACAGTAGGTTTATGTGCCAGATCCTGTGTGAAACTTCAATATATTAGCAAGACATGCATGCTTGCCCATATCACCCATTCTAATGTACAAACTGTTTTTTTTCTTCTTTCATTCTGTCCCTTATAAAACCACTTTGCCCACTAACAAAGCTGCACTAAAACTCCTACAATGCACACTCAAAACGCAAACTGTATGTTTGTTACTAATGCATGGAATGAAACATGACAAAATCCAATGTGTTTAAAACTATTCATTTCAGCACCATTTGAAGGGAAACAAATAAAGACATGTGTACATTTACAACAGTGCTGTAATTTTTAATAAATAAATGAAACAAACTAGACACAATTTCTCAAACACATTCTCCTTTCTAATCCATAGATGCTTCTTGGCTTCTCAAATTTTCTCTGCATACTAGGACATGCAGTGCACCATTTCTAATACAAATAGTGCAACAACAACTCCCACACTTTCAAATCTCCAGCCCCGTAGGGCATAGTTATTTTTTTAATTTTTTTTTTATTTGAAACTTCAATTCAATATAACTTTGATGCAAGCAACAAGGAAACTGAACTTTTGTTACAAACCAACAGATCACTATTTCCAAACTTTCCCAAAAAAAACAAAAACAAGACCAATAGAAAACAAACAAAAAGAAAAGAAAAAATCCTTTGTGTCCTTTACAACTAATTTTCTGCAGTTATCGTTAAATGAATGGTTCGTCAAAAAATATTATTGTCCCTATGGGTCGGCCATGTGCTTTTGATCACAATTCGATCGATCGTACAAACATTTCCTATGCACCTTACCCGAGTTTTCGTCTGTTAAACACAAGCAAAATCAGGCAGCAGAGCGCCGCCATTTTGTGATAATCTTATCACTTGCCGCATCACCCTGGGTGACCTGCGTTTGCGGCACTAAATCATATCCCCCGCCCCTGAGCCTGACATCACTAGACGCGTACCGCCCATTTCACAACGCCAAAGCACATCTCGTGTCAACATTCTCTGCGCCTCAGCTAATGACGTGTCGCCATGGAAACGGGAGGAAGCCGCTTTCCTCGACAAGTATAAACAGAGCGTTTCACAACACACAACAGCAGATTTTCTTTTCCATTCCTCTCGCTGTATTTCTTTGAGTATTCTGTGACTCGTTTCTGTGCTCTGGTCAGCTACCTTCGTTGCTTGTAGTCCGTGTGAACAGATACCAGTACCACCGCTATAAATTATTTTCGTTTCTTTACCACACAATGGCAACAATAATGCCCTACCTGTATGAGCCCGAGTATTCCGAAGAGGAATTAGTGGAAAGAGCAAGCTCCGTAGACGATGGGGATTTGGACAACAGTTGGGCCGACGTTTCAACAGATGAAGAGCCTGGGCCTAGTCGCACGGACGGTGTTTCCACCTGGTGTACCTGCAATCAGTGCGCGCTAATGCCAACAGAGGTGGAGAACTGCTGCTGCCGAGAAAACTCTGGATGCTTGTCCTACATATCGCAAGGCAATCCACAGCCGCAATGTGTTACCGAGCTGCCAGACTTTATTGCAGTCTGTCTCACACGGTCCGTGTTGAGGATTTTGATGGTGCTTATGCACGAACTTCATGCAACAATTTGCCCTCGTAATCCAAGTAACGAGTAAGTGTAGTCTGGTTGTGATGTCAGTTAGGCCACTACTATTTCACGGTTGTCCCCTATATTCTCGTAACTTCAAGATATCATTGTCATATCCGTTTAGTCTTACAATTCTCTAGTAATAGTCACATAAAAGTCTTTTGATATTGTGCAGTGTCTAGTTAGCATTTGTCAGGGTAAAAATGTCATGTCATACAGGAATTGTCATTGACAACCAAGGTTTAATACACTTATATTGGTCATTTAAAAACAGATTGTATCTTTCTCTTTCATAGGTGGTACAGGCTGGTGGCCTATCGTTCGTACACGTGGTGGCTACATGGGAGGCTTGGACATCGCGTTCGACGAGTAATACCCGCCTGTGTCGTTGGCGTCATTAGACAAACTTTCCCCAGCGACAGTGGTCAGTACAGGGGATTTTCCCTCGCCGAGCTGCAACCAGAACTTTACAATGTGTAGTATTTTTGTGCCATCAAAATAAGAAACCAAATAAAACACAACATATTTTTTATCAATGGTTGTTTCAGTTTTTAAGTGAATCAAGTGTGTTTCCATTCAGCAGTGTACCGGTGCCTTGTCTGCACGCCTCCCGGCCCATCCATCCCACCACCCACTATCAAAGGCAGTTCGCACCAGTCGATGTGCGCTGCCATGGGGGGCTGTCAGGGGCACAAACGGCCAAGGTGCCAAACAACATGTACACTTCAATAGGTATCCCATGCCCAGGGGCCATTGCTGACATGGCCTCCTCAGACCACGTGTCTCCCCCGAAGCAGACCGCGCCCCTGCAATCCACATAAGTGTGTCTCCATTCAGCAGTGTTCCGGTGCCTTGTCTGCATGCCTCCCGCCCCATTCATCCCACCCCCCACTATCAAAGGCAGTTCGCACCAGTGGATGTGCGCTGCCATGGGGGCTGTCAGGGCGCAAACGGCCAAGGTGCCAAACAACATGTACACTTCAATATGTATCCCACGCCCAGGGGCCATTGCTCACATGGCCTCCTCAGACCCCCTGTCTCCAGGCAGGCCTCCCCCGAAGCAGACCGCGTCCCCGCAATCCACATAAGTGTGTCTCATTCAGCAGTGTTCCGGTGCCTTGTCTGCATGCCTCCTGGCCCATCCATCCCACCCCCCACTATCAAAGGCAGTTCACACCAGGGGATGTGCGCTGCCAGGGAGGGCTGTCAGGGGCACAAATGACCCAGTGTCTCCAGGCAGACCTCCCCCAAAGCAAAACGCTGCCCTGCAATGTACACAATGCCACGACATATACACGTCATTCATTCAAAAACACACCACTTTTTGTTATTCTTTAGAAACCACTGGATATTTACCATGAGAACATCCTTGAGCACTGCAAGTCAACTCGTGAACGTGCTACTCTGTGACCGCTTCGAGTGAACTCGTCAGTGCTCTACCTGTGAACATCTCCCTGTTCTCCTGCCACTAATTAATCTGCTTGCTGAATCCAACTGTTTGTTGGTCAAGGTAAGGACATGTATCCTAATGATATCTCCTTCATTTGTAAATTCTGAAGTATCTAACTCCGTAGTGCTATTTTAATTTGTATCATTGCTATTGACTTGAGTTTCTTTTGTTATGTTATCGGTATATCAATTTTTATCATTGTCAATTGACATCGTATTGCATCCTTCGCGCCCTGCCTATGGTATAAGCATGTTTCATATTCGTGCATGATAGAACGTTCAAGGGACGAGTAACATGTTCTGATTTTCAACACATCAATGAATAGTTTGTGAAATCTGTCCTATAATACAGCGGCACACGCTGCACTGGTTTTGCTGTGGTGCCCAAAAGAAAGCGTGCATCGAACAATGTATGGTCCAATTCTTTCTTTCGCACATGCTTATGCAAAATAATTTTATAATAATGTTGACCTCTATTTTGCAGAATTTACAACAATGCCTGCATGTTCTATTTTCGGTTGCCCTTCGAAGACCCATGACAAATCCGAAGGCATTACAATGCATGTATTCCCTAAGACTGTTGATCGAATAAGAGAATGGGTCAGACGTTGCGGATATCCACTGGAAGACCTTATAAGTAGAGTTAACCAAGTCTTGGAGGACAAGAGGGGTCATCGATACTGAATCTGCAGCCTGCACTTCTCACCGAATATGTACGACACATCCTTGTACACAGAGAGGAATCAACCGAGAACAACTCGGAAATTGCTCCCAAACGCTATTCCGACTTTACTCATGAAAATGCTGCCACAGGTGAGTCACGCTTCTGGATTTAGCTTTAGCTTTAGTTAGCTTTTCGGTGAAAATGCCACTTAGAGTACTTTCAATATTTATGTGATTGAATAGCTGTTGAAATAATGACTTTTTTGCTAAACATCAGTCCTTGTTTTGCAGAACGCACTTAGAAAAATGATTTCTGGGGATGGATAACTATGCTATATTATTCAGTCTCCTTACATGCCATTTTGTAATGTTGGAATTTCTAAATTGAATAATACTTTCCCTTTACCACTCCATGACTATGCACCGAATATGAAGGAACAAGATTCAACATCCATGTCTTACATCGAGTCATCAACCACTTCGAGCGTGTATCAGGTGATCTTACCTAGCTATTCTGTTCCATACTGGTTTTATATACGGAATTCTAGATAATGTGATCATATTTTTGCAACGTATAATTGCATTACACAATGTTTCTTTACCACTTTACTGTTGATAGGTACCTAAGTGGTCTTTCAAAATTGTGTGTCCCGTTTCCAATCTTTTCGACATCACTAACGAAAGTACTGTGTTTCAGGGAGATGCTGAAGCCTCCACTACAATACGAACACCCCTTGTAGTAGATCCGGTGTCAGGTGTATGGGTCATCATAGCTCAATAGGACGAGATAATCCGATCATATTTTCACAACGTATCATTGCATTGCACAATGTTTCTTTGCCACTTTACTGTTGATATGTACCTTTGTCGTCTTTGTCCCGTTTCAAATCTTTTCAAACGCACTAATGCAAGTACTGTGTTTCAGGGAGATGCTGCAGCGTCCTCTACACTTACATTATCCATTGTGGGTGTTCCGGAACCAGACCATACAGTTGCTCCTGAGCCAGAGGTATGCACACTGACAGTACAATCGAATAAAAGAAAGTCAGTCTAATTACACGTGTAATGCCAATGACATTTTAAATGGATGCTATTTTTTGTAGGGATGTATACAAGATCTGTATATTGAACCGGAGGAACGTGTATCAGAGTCGGTCTGCCAGTTTGCTGATGTTAGAGTAAAGAAGGTTTCAAAGAAAAGAAATAAAAATAAGGTTAGTTATAAACACTTTCTATTGGTGGCAACAGTTTTGTGCCAAGGCCTTCATTATATGCTTTTTTTAATGTCATTTGTACAACACTGTATGTTGGATTTACACTGAACATCCCTTTTCCTATCTGTCCTGTAGTTGCCCAATCGAGTATGGACTATGCAGACACAGACAGTGATACAAATGACAGATGCTGCTTGCCAAACTGTTTTCACCATGGAGGAACTATTCATTGAGGCGCGTCATGTTCACACTCGAGATGCCTATGTCCAATGGCCAAAAAATGAATTTAATAAGACCGGCGATTCCAGCAAAGTGTTCTTGCACCATTGCTAAAATGTGCCCGCTCCGCCAGAGGAAGGTGCAATTGAATTTATAGAAGATAGTTTTACATTGCTCGATGAGCACTTGACAGCATCGACACCCGCCAAACAAATGCCCCCCAAAAAACAGTCCACATTGATGTTTTCTCCTATCCGTCGTCAAGTATCAGATGTTGAAATGACGAAAACTGAAGCATCAGCACTATTGACCGATGAAACAGACAAAGATATCGACTATAGTATGTCCTGTTTTGCTGATATGTCCACCACGGGTCAGTCCGAAACAACAATCTTGCCTTTTGACAGTATTACAGTATAATAAAAAAGGCCAAATACATAGTATTCAACAGCAGCTTGATGGATATTATAAAGATGGTGAAATGTGTGCATTCAGTGGGAGGGGAAGTATGTGGAAAGCCATTAGTGAGCGTGACTCGTCTAACACAAGGCAGTAACCGGAAAGTACATGCCATCTGTGAAAAGTCACATAAAGCATTTTCATGGTCCACTCAACCGATGCTGGGGAAACTGCCAGCTGGCAATCTACTGTGTGCATCAGCTTTACTTTTCAGTGGTTCTAGTTTCACAACGTTATCCAGTTTCTTTCAGTTTGTGGGACTCCATTTCATTTCCAAAACGCAATACTACAAATACCAACGTGATTATCTATTCCCTGCCATCAGTGATGCTTGGAAAATTGAACGATTGGCTATTGAAAGTATATTCCCCGACAAACGGTTCAGGCTAGCTGGCGATGGACAGTGTGACAGCCCCGGATTTTCTGCTAGGTACTGCACCTACCATCTCCAGGACATGGAAAGTAAGAAAATTGTGAGTTTGGTGGTCGTGCAGGTGTCCCAATGTAAATCCTTGGTGGCCATGGAGAAACTTGGTTTTATAAAATCACTGGAAGATCTACAACCGAGGGGAATGCAAATCGAACTCATAGCCACGGACAGACACGTTTCAATAGCCAAGACAATGAGAGAGCAGTATCCAAATATTAAACATCAGTTTGACGTATGGCATGCTGCCAAATCAATTAATAAAAAAATCTCGCCTGCAGGGAAAAAAAAAGGTTTTGAAAGTGTTTCGCAATGGTCCCAGTCTTTCAGCAACCATCTTTGGTGGATCTCCAAAGCATGTGATGGGTCTGTGGAAATTCTACTGGAAAAATGGCGCTCACTGATGCACCGCTGTTCCAACGTTCACCACTGGACAGAAAACCAACATTTCCACCAATGTGAACATGGCCCTTTGTCCCCAGAACAGACACAGAAGAAGAAGTGTTTGATATCATCTTCAGCTCCACACAAAGCCCTTGAGAAGATTGTGTTTGATGAAACTCTATCACGAGATCTGAACGCACTGAAAGAATTCTGTCACACAGGAGGTTTGGAGGTGTTCCACAATATGTGCCTAAAGTACAGGCCAAAGAGATGGCATTTTGGCATCCAGGGGATGAAATGTAGGACTTTACTAGCTGTATTAGCGCATAACGAGAATGTGGGCCATGAACAATCTAGGACAGCTGGAAACTTAGGGATGCTTCGCTACAA
Organism: Ambystoma mexicanum; assembly: GCF_040938575.1. Taxonomy (NCBI): domain Eukaryota; kingdom Metazoa; phylum Chordata; class Amphibia; order Caudata; family Ambystomatidae; genus Ambystoma; species Ambystoma mexicanum. The sequence continues at coordinate 335,206,251 of NC_090927.1, forward strand.
TACTGCCTTTACAAAAAGAAGCAAAAAATGGGTGGTCAAGCCAGTATATGATGAAATGGAATCCGATTTTGTGAAAGATCTCATTGTTAATGTCGTCGAGATGCATAGTCATGGAATCACGCACAAACCTGTTCAGAGCACACATACATTTCCACAAAACATTGCCAGTGTCCCATGTCCACCCAAAGCAGAGCTTGTAAAATTGTTCAAATCCCGGTTGAAATGATGACCGTCTGTTTTTATTTTTGCAAAATAAATTTCTATAATCTGTATAAATAAAGTATGCATTTTGTCTTTTGAAATCTATCCTCTCAGTCCTTTTCTTAAAAATATATTACAATTATTACAATTTGCTTTCACATTTCACAGTTTAGTTGAGATACTGTGGGACCTTCATTTTTCGTGTTAATGTACAATCGGTAACAGTGTGTAAGAATATTTGGGTTTTGGCAGTTGACTTGCAATAAAGTTCTGCAAAAAGCTGAATAACTGCTGGACCTACAAAAGGGATTAGACCTAGGCCACAAAACATTCTAGGCACGCAAGAAGTACTTACTGTGAAAACATGCCATGGGGTAGGAGGCCATGAGATAAGCAGAGGTGGGCCTATTGGCAAATTTCACCTACAGCTGAGCAGCGCCACGAACAACGAGCGGACCCCTATTTCCTGAGCCCGTGTTTCAAAATTAATTTTCTCATGGATGCGTTGACACGGGATGTTGCAAAGCAAGAATGTACGTTCATTTTGAGTGAAGGTCACCAGCTTTGAATTTCGGCTTGGGAGCTGTGAGACCCCACGCGTCCCTCACACAGTATAAGGTTCTATTGTTTTTTGACCTTGAGAGGCAGGGACCATTACGAAAGGGATTGAATTGAGGTGGGGTGTAATAACGTATGATATGATAAGGTTGCCAATTCCGAAACTGCACCTAGTTACGTATAAGTTCAGTTTTTGAGAAAACGTTGACACGAACGGAGGATTCTGCATCACGGTCTGCATTACGCCTAGAGAATGGAAATTGCAAATATAATGTACGTTTCTCTTTAGACGATTTCATACCAGAACTAATCGAAATATGAATAGCTGACCGTTACTGATGGGTGACATCCCACCCAAAATTTCTAGACGTTCACTCAGCAGCACTTTGTAGGAATTTACAGATGTTAATGTCACTGTGGTGGGCCCAGCTACATTAGCTTCAGGCTCCACTTGTTAGACAATCCTGGCCACGCCTCTGGCAACAGGGGCAGGCCAGCATCGAGACGCATGTAGACCACCACTCATTTCTCCCTGGCTCTACGCTAATAAATCATTACATTTTTTGTGCACCTCGAATTCTTGCCCCAGTTTACGCATTACGGTTAGTGCTCAACATTCTCATTCGCAGTATCCGCGGAAGCAAATAGCAGAGTACTTTGATATTCCACGTTGTATTCTCTCGGTTCACATTGTGTCACCTCTGCGCTAATAAAGGAAATTAATAATTGTAATAAAGATCGGCTACTGAGACACTTTTCGATTTTTATCTTTTGCAAACAGGTACATCGTGCCATTCTGCGATTGTCATCTATTCCAGACCCCGACCGATGGCTTCTACAACCGCCAGCTGCAGCTAGATATCAATCGCTGGATCTACTTGACCGTATTTTGGGACGACAGACAAGGTCCAATCTGTCCGTACGCAGTACCGGCGGCAAGGAGCAACATAACAAACTTTACGGTGCTCTAGTGCCAAATTGAAGCACCAGCCTTGCAATTCACTGTGCGACCGGAGTGCTTCGATTACCCAAAACAAACACCCTGTGTCCCAAAAGGAACAGCGCATGACTCACAATAAACATTTGCAGATTTATTAAATGAGAGCAAAGAAAAAAAGTTCTATTTTAATTGATAAGGTCACACGCCGATTGTTATCGAAACATTTATTGTGAAATAAATGTACTTCACCAATTGTACAGTCTTGTTGTCTCCTCTTAAAGTACAGTTTCATTTCCCTAATTGTGATGCGACGCGCTGTGAGATGATGTGTGTTGTTTTCCGGGTTCCGCGTCAAGTCGCGTAGGTGACGACTGGGCGCGTTTGGCCACGCTGCCCATCAACTTCACGGAGAGAGGCAGGGAATATAAATGATTTGGTGATGTCAGGCTCAGAGGCGGGGGATATGATTTAGTGCCGCAAACGCAGGTCACCCAGGGCCATGCGGCAAGTGATAAGATTATCACAAGATGGCCGTGCCCTGTTGGCTGATTTTGCTTGTGTTCAACAGATGAAAGCTCGGGTAAGGTGCATAGGAAATGTTTGTACGATCGATCGAATTATGGTTAAAACCACATGGCCGAACCATATGGACAATAATATTTCTGACCGAACCATTCCTTTAATTTACAATTTTTCCTTTCAACTGTAGCGAGTCCATATAATCGACGACAGCACAACTCAATTTTACATTGTGTCCCACGGATGCATATGCCCACCAATTTTGCATATTCATATCAGCAGGTATAGAGCCCCCAGGTGGCATGTCCGCAAAGCAGTAGTGGTAATACAACCTGCCAAAGATGTTGTATTGTTTCGATTTCAAGTATATAGAATCGACAGAGGTTGTCATTTAGTTTGCTGGTTTGTCGAAGCCATAACATCTCCTTAGTCTTCAACGCATTTAAGTGTAGCCTCAAAAATTGCTCACGATGGTGGCGCGACGGGCAATTTGTCAGATATCGACACTGTACATTTAATTTATGAGCTCCAATGTCCGACTTCAATGTTGAGGACATTTTTTCCAAAGTTCCTGATTTTGGATCCAGCACCAAGATTCAAACTTCTTTTTCACATGTTGCGGTTGTGTAATCAAGTCAGATAGCTTTTAGTCGCCATTTGACAAAACTTCTTCCAAGAGCTGTCGCCAAAGAGACCTGACATACTGCATCCTGATTTAGGCAGAAATATTTGATACGCCGGAATCAAAGGATTCAAGTTCATCTTGCGCATCACTATCAATGATTTCCACATGACCCAAGAATGCAAGGAATTCAAGGACAGGTCATATCACAGTGATGTCATTGAGATGTAAGACGGTAATTTCATTTTTTAACCTTCTAGTTTTTGCCTAAACTGAACATCAATGTTCCAGCCCGCTTTAGACCCAAAGGTAATTGCCGGAACTACTTTTTGTAAGTAAAAAATAAGAACCAGAGCAAGAGTGAATTTCCCATAGTTCTTATTTATCTTTGAACCTTGAATGCTAAATTAGATTGACGAGGTCCTGCTTCCAATGATGTTCATTTAACGATGTATTAAACATTATGCCAAGATATCTAATGGAAGTAACCAAACTTAATGGTTCTCCATCAATTTTCCACTCAAAGGCATTCTGTTTTTTGTGCCATGTGCCCCAATGGTCATAGGGCCTCATTACACGGTAGGCGGTAAGGGTTTACCGGTACCGGTATTTTACCGGTACCGGTAAACGCTTACTGCCTTACTATGAGGTCCCTTTGCGGGTTGGGGAATTTAACGCCTGCTTTTTGCAGGCGTTAAAAACCAACCGGCAAAGGGACCAGGGAGCTAATTACGGTACCGTAATTTGCAGTGCCGTAATTAGCACCTTCCCCATTCCCATTATGCCCTATGGGGCAAAAATGGGAATGGGGAAGGGCAATGGGGTAAGGGGGAATTACCGCCCCACCAACCTTGTAATAGGGCTGTAATTCTCCTTTCCACCAAGGCGGTGCCGGTATTTTACCAGCATGGACCAAGGTGCTAATAGCAACTTGGTCCACCGCCATCCGTGTAATGAGGCCCATAATCTTGGTCTTTTCAGTGTTTAATTCCAAATCATTAAGATATAAGTACTCATGTAATTTTGTTAATAGCCGTTGTAGGCCAATCTTCGTGGATTCCATTAAGACAAGGTCGTCGGCATAAGTTATGCATCCACTATCGATATAATTTAGTTGTGGAGGAAAGCAGCGCACCTCTTCAAGATATTTTGGTAAATCAGAGATTAATAATTTAAACAATTCGGCAGATAAAGGGCACCCCTGTTTAATGCCTTTTTTAGTTGATTTTTTTTTTAGAATTCACCCTGATTGTTTAGGCATATCTGGATGAAAGTATTAGAGTATAAGGCTTTCACTGGATCGAATAAGTTTGGGGGGCAGTTCCAGTTCAACATTTTCTGCCAAAGCTTTCCACGATTTACACTATGAAATGCACAACGCAAATCAATAAATGCCAAGTACATTTTTTTTTGCCTTTAAAGTTTCAAGTTTTAATATATTCAATATCAAAATATTTACTTCCACACCGACCCCTTGTGTGAAACCAGTTCAGCGGATATCGCCAATCTGTTCTCGCCTGGCCCACAGGGCTAATCATTGTTGGAAGAAAGAGGCAAAGATTTTTCCGATTGTGTCCATCAGGGCAATCGGGCGATAGTTGTTAGGTTCAGCCCGATTGCCCTTTTTGTATATTTACACTCACGCCAAGACTCTGGAATCTGCTTTGAGATGGATAGTAACGAAAACAGTGCTTCGATGAAAATTGTCCATTGAAAAACATTATTTTACAACATCACATTTGTGACCAGATCTGGGCCTGCGGCATGAGAATTTTTCAGACCACATATGGTGGTTTCGATTTCATGCGAGGCTACATTCAAATCCCATGTACTTAGATTGTTCTCTAACACAATCGTTGGTTCATTTGTAGGTTTGCTACATATATTCACAAATGTGCTTCCCATTTGGCAGCTTCAATTTCATTTGAAATCGAAGCAGAATGTTACCCGTGTTCAGAATAGGCCAGATTTCACGAGAATTCTTGGATACCAGATGTTTCATTAGGGACTCTGCTTTATCTTGTTCCATTATTATTTTTTGGGATTTCAGCCAATTCCTGTACACTTGCCATTGTGATCGAATAGCAGATTTAATTTCCGCTCCACACTTGGTAGAGCTATTAGTCTTCTTCAGCGATCTAATGTCTCGTCGCATTGCTCTCTTGGCATTTGTGAGGATCATACTTGATAAGTGCTTAGGCGTCATGCCCATCGCTCGCTCGCTCAGAGACTCGAACGGTAATAAAGTCAGTAAGCAAGGGAGCATAGTCTACCAACTGAGCGTCGTTCTGATTGAAAAACCACTGACTCAGACTTTGAATTTGTGTACCATTGATTTGAAGACGATTTCCGCCGGCATTAACCAAGAGTGGAATTTCATACGTCTTGGAACACTGAGTCCATTCAATCATGCAGGTGAGTCGGAGTAAATCATGGTTGCTTTTTATCATCTTACATACATTTGTTCGAACAGGTTTTGAGATGCCCAAATGTAGTCAAATATCGTCTGTGATTTTAAATTTGACCAGGTTGCATGCAGCGGTTGGTCTCCTCTCACACTTCCGTTAACCATTTTACAATTTCGATTTTATAGTGCAGACCTCCAAAACTGACCCCTTACCGGTACCTCGTCACTTGGTAATGTTTTAAATGTTTGTTTTTCATGATCGAATTTAAACCATGTACAGTTTAAGTCCCCACAGCAAATAATCGAAAGATTCTTGAATGTGATAAGAGACCTGTCAATATGCTGTGCCTCGTTCATAAATGTCCTGGTGCTGATTTTTTCAGGGTTCCAATGTCCATTTATAATAAGCAGGTGCTTCCTTGTTAAAGTGTTTACGACGTTCGTCTGCAGAAGAACTCCTTGGATAAAAGGGTTTGGACTCAATTAATCCACAATTAACCATCATGAATTAATTTTTATTAACATCAGAAGAACTGAAGAAGGCTTTCCCATTGGATTTTTGATGGCTGGGTTTAATAGAGTAACATAGCCATCCCTTGATGGTGCCTCATTTAACCAAGTCTCCTGAATTTTCCAGCACAGCATCAAAGTCATTGAATAGGTGAGTGAACCCTCTTGTGTTCCAAGATAGGAATTCACACAAGCACTCACGTGCCTCCTGTCATGGCTAATGATGAGTCTGTTTTTTATTCAATTTGGCTTCCAAATTTGAGAATCTTTGGGGGTAATTGTCATCGCAATATTGCGTAGAAGATGAAATTGTCATGGCTTTTAGTAGGTGGCCACATTTTTGTGCATGGGTTTCATGAGCCCCAGACAATGGATTCAAGTCTGCTGAGCTATTTCTTAAAGCAGTAGGTTCAAGAGTTACATCAAATTCAAAAACTAAAAGTTCTTCAGTCGCTTTCAAGATAGTATTCCGGACTGAGGCTGAAGCAATGTGCAAGAGAACTTGATCACAACATTTCTCGGTGGCGTACTCGACAATTTTGATATCTTCAGACACAATTGTACGAAGTGAAGGAATGCAGCTGAATAATTTCATCACGTTGTAACGATTCAAATTGATTTCACAAATTTGTGTCGCCGTTCTAGAGTTAGAGTTCAGATGGACATGAGAAGAATAGTAAACCTGCTTATTTTTTTGGATTGTGGTTAATTTTGGATTCAAGTTTGGATTCAAGTGTAGATTTCAGTCAGGAGCTTCAATGTTTCCATCAATGTACTTTTCCCAGTACACAACCAGTTTTGTATTCCTTAATGAGGGACCCACTGCAACACAAGGTGCCGCCAAAGGTCGAGCCACCAATTGATCAAGGGATTCTTCAGAGGCTTTTTCTTCATCGAAGTAGGTTGATAAATCACAGAGATTAATAGTTGACCCAGGTGACCCACTCACAGAGTTTTCAATTTCAGAGTCAACTCTACGCCGTTTGTTCGGAGAAGGATCTGAACGGCATTAACGAGGACTCAAACTTTCGTCAGTATGACAAACTTTTGGATGACAAAGTTCAGTGGTCTGGCTTCTAGGCAACAGCCCACGTTTTGTTGATGGTACCATATTTCTAATAAATTGCCTTTGTTTAATTGCGCCATGAGAGCTTTTGGCGCTTGGTGCTCCTTTTGTTGAGAACAGACCCTGAGAATTTGGTAATTTTGTAATAAGATTAGGGGCTACCTTCCGATTTGAAGTAACAGGTTTGGCTGCTCCCTCAAATATACCAAATGAGACCAACGGATTTGCGAAAGTGGTCCTCATAGTCTGAGAGTTGTTTTGAAAAGTCAGCTTCGTAGCCTTTTCAAGCATTTCCATATTTGTTGCTTTTTCAATAGATAGTCTGTTTCCAGGATTACCTGTTAAGGTTTGGGTGTTAAGTTGCTTGTCATCCGATTGTGAAACAGTTGGTTGAGTTTGATCTATACGCACTCTGAGTGGATCGACAAGTTCTGGTATTGTTCTTAACGTGGGCTTTGCCATATGAGAGATGTCACTAGGATGTAAGGGAGGTCGTTGGATTTGGACCAAGGATGCCCTCGCAAGATCAGCAGTTTTCAGTGCCAGGTCTGGCATCGATTCCGCCTTCTGGGGCATCATAGAAGTGGAGTGACGCATCCATTTGATGACTTCTAAAAGGCCGTCAGAAAAGGTATCATTCTGACAATGATGTCGAGCGGCTAGATCACTTAGACACTCTTGCCAACATGTCATTTGATCAGCTTTGCATAGTAGTTGGGTTTGAAGGAATGTATTCAAGGATTCAAATTTTTCCATCTTTTCTTTTAAGATTGTAATTAGTGCTGACTGGTCATTGAATGCTTCATGTAAAGATTCATACAGCTTAACAAAAGGAAGCATCACCATTGATGAAGCTGCAAGAACGTTATTATAGATCTGAGTCAAAGCAGCAGATGAAAAGCTAGGTCCAGAGTGCTCATCAATTCCTGAATGCATACTGTTTGCAGTGTCTGAGTGTAAATCCCCAATTACAGATGCATTTACAGATGGCACAATAGTTGTTTCTCTGAGTGGATGAGTAGTTCTTGGCCGTGGAGCTACATTTCTGGGCATCCTAGAGGAGGCTTTTCTATGTTGTTGTACAGTCGGAGTTTGATTCTTTTGATTCTGAACCGGCTGTATTCCTTCGTGTGCAGTACCTAGAATGACGTCCACATTTGAAGAAGGCTGAACAATGTCGCCAGTAACTAGAGATGCACTTAGGTTTTTTTCAGTTCGTGTTGCTACTCTCTGATTACAGGAGTAGGTGCCGGAATTATAGGCAAGCTCAGCAGATTTCTTCTTTCTTAAGATCGAATCCTGAAGTGCACTCAAAATTTTGTTAGAGTGCATCGGCTCGTGATCCACAGGGGCCGTTTGTTGATTCACCTTTGGGGCATTATTTATTTTGGACAGAATGTCACTGTGCCCCACAAGTGATTTTGGGTCACATACATGCGATTCCTTCTGTAACTCAGCCTCATTTTGTATAGTGACATCTGGATCATGATGCTGTTCTGGTAAAATTGCAGGAATTGCGAGAATTGCAGGAGTTACAGAAACTGTGTGTTCATGCAGGATCTCAATGATGTCATGAGTTTCCATTAGCTCAGCATCAGTGAAATCGAAAGGTGAAAAAAAGACATCTGCAGGTTTCAGAAGTGGTAGTATTCAGAAATGTTTGCACAACATTGATTGAGGGTAGCGTACTGAGAGGTGCGGGGACCAAACCATTTAAAGTTAATAGACCTGCATATTGAGAAACGTCAGTGTTCAGCGCCAACGCAACCGCAGGATCCACCCCGGCGTCAACACCGATGACCCAACCAACCTCAGCCTCCCTGTCCAGGCAAACGCACAACTGCAGGGTGCCACAAACAGCATCACCGGTGGAGGGGCCATCTCCTGCCAAGGACGTCCCAGCAGGAGCTGCAGCAGAAGCTGCAGGAACAGCAGGAGCAGCATCACAGCCGCCCACGAGACCGAACACAGCCGCAGAGACAGGTAATAAGTCCAATAATGATGTTGATGTTTGAAGTTTTAGAGCGCTTACCTTCGGGGATTTCAGTGCTGTGACGGCCTTCAGAGTGGTCCATGGATTTTGCGTTTGACGCTGTTGAAGCGTTTTTCGCCTAGTAACGGGACCTGTATGACCCATATTGACAGTCATTTCTCCTGCAGACCCGCAGCATCACAACACGGAATGACACAGACTGACTCTGCTTCTCGACTCCATGCCGTGCTCCGTGCGATATTTCCTCTTTTATGGGCACACCCCAAGATTAAAGCCACAGTGTACAAAAACAAACAGCATAGCGCTGGAGACGATTGATGTGAACCCACTGACGGACAGAATATTGCGAGCACGCGTTTCCCGCACGAGTAGGCATTAGAACTACCGGCACATGTAGAGTGAGAACTCAGTGGGAAAGTGGAGTCTCCCGCGCGCAGCTAGTTACACCAAGATAAATCTTGAAAACTCCTAAACCGAATTACACGGCTGAAGGCCGAAGTCAGACAGCAAGAACAGCCATTTTGGTGACACAGAGAGGAATGGCTCTCGCTGAGGGCGGATGTAGTGTACAGACCACCTAACATTTTGGCGAATGAAGCCATGTCTAGAATTATTGGAACTATGGCTGGTAGCACGTAATGTTACATGTGATACACTGGAAAATACAAGTGCCCTGAAGACAGAACCAGCAGAATATGTATTGGGGATGATTCCGTATATATATTTCTGTAGCAATTTAGATTTATGCTGGTCCTAGAAACACATGAACACAGTACACTCTCCTTGCCCATGTAAATTAGGAAGAGCATAAATAATATCATTGAGGGTTAACACACAGACCCCCCAGTGGGGTACAGAAAGGGTTTTTGGTGTATGAATTCCTAGTCCATAAAGACAAGTCATATATAAACAGAGGAATGAATTCCAAATGGTGTTGTTGTATAATTGTTTTTAGTACAATAATGTTGAGTACAATGTGTTGTTGAAAAAATTAAAATATGTATTTTTTTTTTATAAACTACATGGTTATTCGCCCTTCTTTTGAGTATCGGGTTATCATGACCTGATGCATTGGTATCTGTGAACACTCGCTCTTAGTGAAAAGGACAGGAAGCTGGTTTGTGGGAATTTGCTGTTTTGGTTTTTCAAAAACAGAGTCAGGAAAAGCACGTCGCTGCATCTCCTCCAAGACAAAGAAACACAGTGTAGGCTGACACAGACTGACTCTGCTTCTCGGCTCCACGTGGGGAATACTTATCACAGGACCACCAGCCCTATTACCAACGCTGCCAGTGCTCCCATGTCCCCATTCCCATACAGTACTATGCAACTGCACACACATAGAGACTAACATTTTTCACCACCTGACTTTCCAGGCCAACATGACCTGTAATGTCCTAGTGACACTGTGAATCTAACTGCCAAACAATTGTTAGGAATCTGGTCGCAACCCATCTGAAGCAACGGCAGGGTTACAACCATATTCGTAATTATGTGCAATGTTACTAACTCTTCTTCCCAACAACTCTTCTTAAAGTGCAAAATAATGTCTTCTTGTACTACAATTACTTTGCCATTACCACACATACCCACACAATTTCTTCTTTCTCAATTCCAGTGAAGAACAGCCTCCTGAAAGAAAACAACCTCTCTCCACGAAGATAACAACCAGAAGAAAACTACTCTTCACATCCTACAAAGTGAACTTGTGTAGCAGTATTCTGTCTGCATTTACTTCACTCTTACTTACTTTGTATTCTCATCTGAACACCAGTATTGTAACACCCACTAGTATTGTGAAAACATTGTAATATCCTTACTTACTCATGCAAATATACTATTTTACGCACTAAACCAAGCCCTTCACACATCTACACACACAGCTACTCTTAAATCCTTCCCAACCAGAACTAACAGCCCATTACACAATCACACAGCCCTCTATTTATGTCTGCCCTCATATTCACACACTCATTCAGAATGCATTCAAATACATTGCACAACTTTCAAACCCACACTTTCCTTTTTTCTCCAACGGACAGAACAGAATGCCTACTAAAAATCAACTCTGTAGAAAACAACAAAATAATAGAACAGATAAAACTAAAAGCATGCAAAATACTTATCCCCCTCTAGCAGAATGTATAGCAAATGTTCAAACAAAACTGCTAATACAGTCAGTCAACAAAACTGAACCAGCTAACATTAAAAAAAACGAGTGCCCCTCGTCCAAAAAGTTAAAATAAAGAGAAATATATTAACAAGAATACACCTATTAATAGTGCTAGCAATACATCTACCAATGTTAAAGTAGCCACAGTTAAGCATTCCAAAAATATAAATTTTACAAAAAATGTTCCACCGTAGAGTACTTCAAAATCTTATAAAAACAGCAGAAAAGTCACACTCAACCCTTACAGATTACCACAGAAGACTAATCCTGGAAGCTCTCATTGGGAGCACAATGATCCTCAAAAGAAAACTGTTTATATTAATTTTAACCAGAATGAAACCACAAAAGTACTTCTAACATGTGCAATGTCAATCTAGATACCTTTGCAAACTCCTTTGAAGGTGAATGGATTCACATAAGCAGCACAGAACCATATTTCAATGAAGAGGCATATAAACAAGAGCAGAAAAACCCAATTGTCATACATAGTAGTGGCCAAGAGCATGAAATGTTAGACAACACCATTATGGAACAAGAAACCCTCATTGAGAAAATGTCCCCAACAAACTTACAATCAACTCTTCATTCCCCAAACCAATCTGCCTAGTCTGCAAATGCCCCTGTACCTCAATGTTTAACATACAGAAACAATCCTTCAAATCTTTACACCAATTCCACAATCACTATGTGAAAGTAAAGAGAAAATTAGAACAAAAAATATACAAACCATGGACTCCTGTCCAGTGCACAATTACACTGGACTGCGAGAACATTCATTAGCCAGCATTTCAGGACCTGCTTGCAAAAGCACCGTCCTCCACATCAAAATGTTCGCAACACACCATTCAACTATACGGAATCCTTTCCAGAGACTGTACTATGCAAAAAGTCCTGCTTTAGAACTGCACCATTTTAATAACATTCACCTTCATGGCACAGCCAAATAACTCCTTCAACAAATAGACCACATTCAAAGTAAATAATTACAAAAAGTACAAAAATAAATAGCAATGTTTAAAAGCACACATGCTGAAGTATCAAACCAGGTATGTGTCTGTTGTCGCAGAACTTTTTATAAAAAGCACACCAAAACTGTACGTATAACTTACAAAATTGTAGACAATGAGGAATCCCAATGGTTGCAATTAACTCTTTATCTTATAGTACAAAACAAATAAAAAATTACTAACCCCTCAATACTTTACACATACTGCAATACAAAGCTTGATAATAACCAAATGCCTTCAATGCTCCAACAGCTTAATTTGTATGAGAGCATTATAATCCAAACAGTGCACCCATTTCAAGCTTTAATACACCTTCTACCCAAAACAGCCAAATTGTATCCTTCTGAATTACTAAAAGACAATTGTGGCAAAGTATTTTATTTGCCATTAGATCTTAAAGAAAATGTCGACATTCTAGGAGTGCAACAGCCAATAGATCAATCTTTGATTATCCGAGTGAATAGTGTACCAACGAAAGACAAACAAATTTGGCAATGACTAGTAGTCTTAAACAAAGTTAGAAAAGCCCTACAATATCTTAAAGAGAACAATGAGTACTACAAGAAATAAAAAAATGAACAAAACCTAAGGGAAACCACCAAAATAATTCAGGATTCCTCACCAACTGGCCAATTTGAACTTGTAGATCCTATTACAGCATCCAATATTTTAGACCAGTATACAATTCACCCCCTACACTCCAAAGACACCACAGGCGATGTACTAGAAACATATCAAATGCGTCAAGCCAAACGATCTCCAATCAGTATATGGAAAAAAAGTGTAGAAGCACAAGCTTTTCCCCTATTCTTTCCAACAGGAAAAGGGGGAAGATATGTTGAAAGATGCACACAAATAACAGCATCAGAATACCCCTTTTTACAAATGTATTCTGAAGACCCCAGATTCAGACAAAATGTTTAATACATATTCCACTGCCAGTTTAAAAGCAAACTAGCAACTCTATGTCCTGAAGTTGCACACACATTGAAACCACATTCCAGTTTTTCAAACATGTCTGCTACCCAACAACTTCAAAAGATAAAAGACAAAGATTAAGTTTTGCAGTCAAGTATCACAAATCTCTTGGCAAACATACGTGGTACAAAAGAATACTGGTTGTGAAGTCACGCTGATGAATTGTGTATGCTAAGGAACCTTGGCCCACCCACATGGTTTGTCACTTTGAGTTGTGCAGAATATGCATGGGAGGACTTGCACGACTTCCTACACATAGAAAGCCAAATCAAAAAAGGGATAGACATAAAACACCAGGAGAACTCTGATCTCTTGACCCTGTAAATGTATCAAGATACTTTCACCACCGCTTTATTGCCATGCTGCACTTCATCAGTAATAAAACCATTCCTTTCCTCGGAGAAAAGAATATCAAGCCAGAGGACCACCACACATCCACATGCTTTTGTGGATAAAAGATGCTCCTAAATCCGGTCATGACAGTGATACCACTGTTTTGAGTTTATTCACAAATATGTAACCTGCAGCATCCCTTCAGAAAGCACACATAGTGAGCTACATACACACATTTTACGCTTCCAAAAATATAAGTGTGGCAAATATTGCCAACAGAGACATAAAAACAAAGGTAAATACTATACCAAATGCTGCTTTGGTTTCCCTAAACCAGTTTCAGCAAAAGGACCAGTAAACAGATTCATGTCTTCTGTTAGACACAGTGTGAAAGGAAAATCGCCTAAAACACATACTAAATTAAATACCGCATTAAAAGAAGCAAAGCTTCAAAGTACATCAATGATTACAATGCAATCATTGTCATCTTGTGAAATGCAAACATAGATATACAATATATTGCAGACAATTCCACTGCTGTTACAAGATATGTTGCAGCCTACCTAACCAAAGATGAGAAAACAGAGCTACAACACCTGTGGGATGACATATCATCTGACAAAACACTGTCACAAAAATTGTACAGCTTCAGCATAAAAATGCTCTCCCATAGAGAATGTGAATGCTACGAAGATGCAGACCATTTTAGCAGGCCCAGTCTTATATGGCAAATCTGAACACATAGTCTGGCTTAGCATTGGTCCTTCTGCATCCAGAAAAAGAGTGCTGAAATTGTACCAAGACATAGAAACAATAGCCAAAAATGATCCCAACAGCCAGGACATTTTGAAAAACAATTTATTAGAAACATACTACCCAAACTGAAGTAGTGCTTTGGAAATCATGTGCCTATACCACATAGCCCAAAATGTCTCCTCCAAGAATAATGTTAAAGCAGATGAAAAAAGGTGAAAATACATAGTCACAACTTGTGAAGGCAGCCTCGTCAAACTTACCAAACCCAGCCTAATTAATCAGCTGCATTAAATGCAAATGATAGCAGTATAACAAATGTCAATTTCATGCAATAAAAAAACATGTTGGACAATGAACGCCAAGAAGAAGAAGCTGTTCAAGCACAACTAAATGAAGACACTCCTGAGGGCAGTCAACCTTCTCTTGCAGGAAGCCAAGAACCACTTGTAGAGCCACTCATAGTAAATGAAGCAAAATTAGCCATGACTGAAGTAGAAAACACCATGTATCATTTTTTTTTTTTTTTTTATTTTCATTTAGTTTATACAAACTTTTGAAAAACTTTATCTTTACCATAAGATCAACATTCCATCTATCGTCCTTAACTATTTTTCACTAAACACCTTATTGGTCTACTTCTCGAGGCTTGTTCTACCCCCTATTCCTCTACCTTTGCACCAACAGATATTCTGTTTTATTAGTCTTTTCAAAGAGGTTGGTCTCCTGACCTATAGCTGTACAGGCCGCTGTTTTAGGCAACCACCGGATTCATTTTTAGGCGCTTCTGCAGGAGCTCTAAAAATCGCATTACTGCAATCAACAGTGGCTTGCTTTCAGTCAAGTGTAGTTGTCTCCACCATTCTTCTTCAGACAGCGTCTGGTAATTTGTCATCATCTTTCCCATGCAACTATCACGTTGATCGTTTAGTTCAGTACAGCTTAGAATGAGGTGTTTTAAATGTTCATCTTTCTCTCCACAGAATCGGCATAGAGTGTTTCCCCTTGATATCGCACGCCTGATCCCCAGAATTTCTTTTGTTTCTAGAATGTTAAGACGAAACATCAAATAATGTTTTCTGAGTTGCTTGCACGGAGCCAGTGCCAGATATTTCTGAAGAGTATTCCGTTTTTTTGCTTCTTTTGGTTGATTAATCCACAGTGTGAGTTGTTTAAGGAGCTGAGTTGCAAACACTTTACCTATAACGTCGAGGAGGGTGATGGGGCGGTAATTTGCTGGCTCAGACCGTAAGCCTTTCTTGAATATCGGAACAATAATTCCTGATTTCCAGGTTGCAGGGATCCTGCCTTCTTTTATTATCGCCTTGAACAGAATATCACAGAATTCCGACCATTCATTGATGTTTTCTTTTAAGTCAGCATTCGAGAGGCCGTCAGGTCCAGCAGCTCTGGATCTGCTGCTGTTTGCAATTGAGGTTCGAATGTCCACTCTGTCTATTTGTAAGTCCCATGGTACTTTTGTGTGGATCTCCACTGTACTTGGACCTTTCCGTCTTTTAAACAGATTTTTGTAGTAGCACTCCCAATTCTTTTCCGTTACCATATTTGTTATGATCGCTTTTTCTGAGTTAGATGATTCATTTATTAAGACCCAGAATCCCCTATAGTTCCTTTGGTTCAGCGCTTTCAGAATTATCTCGGCATCGTTTTGTTCCATCTTAGCTCTGTATAACTTGTGCCAGTTGTTATATTGGTTTCTCACTTTTTTGGACTGGTTTTGGTTTGCTATTCCTTTCGTGGCATTAATTGATCTTAATGTTTTCCTCAATTCCCTCTTTTTTTCGCCACTTCCCGGTCGTACTTATGTTTAAAGAAGTTTTGGTTCCTTAATACCTTTGTTTTTTTGGATTTATAAATTTCCAGTAAATGGAACATTGTTTATTACTAAAGGAATAAGGATGTAATGTTAAAGGTTTAACTATACTTAACCAATATAACAAAAAAAAAAAAATAAATAAATAAATGCTGGTATTCAATTGCCTCAATCAGGCCTTGTTCCTGGGATCTTTGCAATTGTTCAGATATCACCTTAATATTTGGTTTCTTTATCCTTAGTCTGTTCCGCCCAGGTTCCACCGAGATGTCACATCTCCATTGTTCCTTTTTTTCTACTTTTTTCCATTTCCATTCCATTGATGTAATATTATGATCACTTTGGATGGTTTTAGTGACTGTAAAAGAGACTATTTCATGTAGTATGTTCTCCGAGACAAAGATATAGTCTATAATAGATTGCTGAGTTCCTCTTTCCCAGGTTGGTTTTGCTGGAATGTCCCCTTTTGTTGCTCCATTAAGCATTGATAAATTTCTATTTGCCATTTCTTCTAACCAGCATTCATTTTTAAGTCTCGCCCCGTTGGTCTTTGTTGTTTTTCGTTGGTCTAGGTCAATAAATTTCCTATTGAAGTCTCCACATAGGATAATTAATGCCTTTGAGTCTTCTATTTTAATTGTGTCTATGGCTTCAATGATATCGTCTTCAAGCTTTTGGTTGAACTTTGGAGTCGTGTTCCAGTATATATTTAATATATATAGTTGGTCCATCAACTTCTCTGTGGGTTCTGTTTGTTCTACGCAAACCTCCTGAAGGAAAGGTGACAAGTTACGAGCCGATTTTATTCTTAGTCCACATGTTCTTTTAATTAGATTCAGTTGTCCTGACATAGGCCGCCCTTTTTTTTGTTTTATCGCTGGGTTTATCGCTACTTCGTAACCGTCCACACATGGTAGATTAGAGATCCATGTCTCTTGCAAACATATCAAGTCTGCCTTTTGTATGGATTCGGGTGGAGATCCTAGGAGATGTGAAAACCCTCTGGTGTTCCACGAGGCTATCATCAGTGTCCCTATCTTGTCATAGCATTAGCTCCTCATTGTTGAGTTCAATGATTTTGCCAACCAAGACCATTTTTTCTTTTCATCCTCTTCGCAGTTTACTTCTGGGGATTTAGAGTTCACTGGACCTAACTTTTCGCGATTATCCACTGTTATTTTGATTTTCTTCATCTTTATATCGTCGGGAGGACCTACTACTTCAGTCTCCATTTCAGTGTCTTTAGACTTAACGTTGGACACATACTCCTTTATTACACTTTTTCAGTTGTTTTGTTTACCACTAGATCTTTCTCGTTTATTTTTAGTACTTTTGGTTCTTTTATTTTTGCTTCATCACTTCCCCTTAAGGTGTTGTCTACTTCGTACACTTGATATCCAACTTCCAGGAGTTGTCTCTCACTCATCATGATCAATTCTGCATCTTTTTTGTCGTTGATGTGCAAGAGTACACATTTCTGGTTCATCTCAGCCATGATTTCCACACGATCAATCCGAGCACTCTTTATTGCTCTTAACACAGGGATTTTTTGGAATATCTGTAAAATAGTGTACCGATTTAGTGGGGTATCGCCTTTTCTTCCTTCAATTTTCTCCACCAGTAGTCTGTACTGGTGGTTTTTTCGTGTCGTTTTGTTACCGACAATCAAGTTAGGATTTCTTAACTTAGCGGACTCTTCGGCATTCCCTCTAGGTACTCCGACTTCTCTTGCGAATTGTTGTGGATTTTCTTTCGGGAGCTCCGTGACGTGCGTATTGTTCTCCTGCTCATCTAGTATGGGATTTTTTTATAACTTCCCTAACCTTAGATGAGTTTCCCTGCTTCAACATAGTCTTCAACCTTTTCTCTTCTAAGGTGAGAAAGGTTTGTGAATCTTCCACCTTTTTTGTAATTTTCTTTGCTGTAAATTGAGTTTTTTTGGTGTTTCTGGCCACAAAATCACTCTTTTACTTGACATTTCGTCTTCTTTCTCTTTCTTATCTCCTTCCATAGATGGTTTCTGTGGGCTTGCCTCTGACTCACGATCATCTTGTCCAGTATTACTTCCATTTTCGGTAGTTTTTACTACCCTATTATCGTCCTTATTTTCTTCAGCGTCAGACACACTGTAAGTTGACATGTTCAACAATTCCTCCTCGTCACCTTCTATGTCTTCCGCATCCGACTCAATTGTACTCCTTATCGGTGACCTATTGTCTTCAGTCAGGTTTTCTGGCTGTACTTTGTTGTCCATGATTTGGATCTCATCGTCTTTTTTTTTCTTTTTCCCCTTCAGTTTCGGTAGTTCAGAATTATTTACAGTTATGTTCAATGCTTTAATGTTTCTGAAGAAGTTAGCTGAACTACGAGAGTTCCTGTTCTTTTTTACTTGTTGGTTCTTAGGTTTTTTATTACAATCATTTGAGTTTAACTTAACTATTTTTGATCTCTTCTCGTTTCTCACTCCTGAACAGATTTTCGGGTTTTCAAATATATCATACCACTCACTCTCATTCTTTTTTCCAGGTTCAGTTACAGGCTTACTTCCCAGAGTCTTTGTATTTGTATCTATAGATTTAGACGTTTCAGGTGGATTGGGTGGTGGGAGAACTTGCTCTTTATCTACTTCTTTTTCGTTTTGCTGTTTACTTTTCTCAGCTTCTTTTTCTATAGGTTTCGTAGAGACAGTCAAGGAGCAAGGCCTTGTTTTCTGTGCAATCTCCACACCATTACACTCCATCCTTCCACCATCACTGTCATCATGCCTAATTACGAGCTCCTTATCATAACAGCAATTCTGTTGAGGTACCCTTATCTCCGCTTCTTTCTTCTTTTTTTTTCCAAGTGGTTGCTTAGTTACTCCAGATTTCTCGGGTGTCTCTAATGTCTCTAGGTTGATCACTGAGGTCTGGCTTGTTTGCACTGTTTTAGGGACCTGTGTTGTATTTGAGTCTCTCCTTCTTTCTCGTTCGTTTTGTAGTAGCGTAAGGGCTTGCCTTGTCACTTCTGCTAGGAGTTTCTTATCTTCAGAGTTATTTCTTAAGGATTCTTTTAGAGCCATTAGTGAAATATCATTCCCTCGTTTGGTTACCACAATCTCAGAGGTCATTTCCTTAAGGTCTGTCTCTAGTTTGATCATTTTAGAGTTTAGTAGAGCGATCAAAGTCGTTTGGTCTCTGTAGTTCTCATTTAGGTTCTCGTACAGCTTCATTAGAGTAGCCACAGCTATTGTTGCGGCAGACATCAGAATTGGACTTAGCTTTGATATTATTATTTCAACACAAGTCGATGTTTCATCTGTATTGTTTATTCCCTTCAGGGGTGTCACCGCGGGTTTCCGCCAATTTTCCTTTCCCGTAGTTGTTGTACCGTCTTCATCATCCGAATCCATGGATGGGATTAAGGTGGCACGTCGTTTAGACCTTTCCGGTGATTGAGTCACACCAGATGTATTTCTTCCCATGCTTTTCTCTTCTCTTTGGCCTTTGAGTCTTTTCCTCAGACTTCGATCCTCACTTTCGGAACTTTCTCTTCTGCGACTTCTCTTTTGAGACACTATAATCTCCTCGTTTCGAGATTCAAATGCTGGCGAGTTTATTTCTAAGGTCATTACTTCGTGGATACTCCTGTGTTTAGGATAGTGTAGCTCTGCAGATAGAGGATTTCCCTCGTTGGCGCTTATTTGAGATAGCCTTCGAGTTTGCAGCAGTTTTGCGTTCATTTTTGCTAGATCTTTTATCACTTGATCCACAATCCCAACTGAATTTCTTCTTTCTCCTGAATTTAAATTATTTTGTGGTAGCGTTGTTGGTAGTGTAGAGCTTTCCATCCATTCATTAGGTGGTAACCACATCACCCTAGTACCCTCCGTTTTCTCTAGCGCAGGAGGGTGTTCTTTTGTGTTTAGTTTAGCAAGGGAACCCCTTGTGTCTTGTAGTAATTGTATCAATTGCTCATCTCCTTTGCTCGTGGTTGCTGTCATTTCTATTTTGTTTAACTCTGGTTTATGCATCTCAGCTACCTTTGTCCAAGCCAATAGTTTTAACGATGAACTCGATTTTAAATGCTCAACCGTAGCTGCCGCTCTTTGTATCTTCATTAGGCTTATGTTCTTATCTTGAATCAATTGGGCTTCGTCTCGTATTGGGTCCTCAGGCCTATGCCCGAGGTAGGGGGTATTTGGAGATGGCTGGTCACTCAGAACCTGGTGTATCATAACAGTGCAGACTTCGGCACTCTGTGTTCCTAATTGGATTCCCTCAGATTCGCTGTTCCTTCCCTGTACCTCGACCACCTGCATCTCTTTTTTCCGTTTCCATGGTTGCTCTAGGTTTCTTTCCATGCATTTCAGGGGTACCGAAGTACTTTGCCCCTTGCTTCTCCCTGCAGTTCTCAGATAGAACCACTTTTTCAGTCTCGGGCTCATTTTTGGTTTCTTTCTCAATAGCCTCGTCCCGCTCTTGGTCTTCTTCACTTTCAGAGTCACTTCCTAGATCGAAGGTATCCATCGAGTCATTAGCGATTCCTTCCCTTCTCAGCCACGCCATTCCCATATGTTCATGAGAGCCGGTAGACCTGAGTGCCTCAGTGCTAGAGTGCTGCTGCTGCCCAGTGGTGACGATGTTGGATGCCATCCTGGGGTCGTTAGCTTGGGAAGTGACGCTCTTACTAGCCATAGTAGCAGCTACCTGGGCATTAGAAGAGGCGAAGGACTGATTAGGAGCTCTCTCCATGTCAATAGGATTTCCTATGGTAATGGACGTCGCATTCAGCCCTCGTTTAGCTTGAGCACGTGTATTAGCTTTATTCGTAGTCCCCCTCATTGCTGCTGACATTATCGAACAGTTCAATTCTTAAAGCTACCAGTAAGCACCATGTGAGACTTACGGTACTTGTTTGGACCACGTTTCACACACTTTTATCAAGGCCCTTTTTGCAATGTTAATTGGACTTACCTTTGGCCCCGGTTCGGGATCAAAGAGGGAATACCTCTGCAGTCTCCCGTTCCCTGGTCTCTGGTCGAGCTGTCAGGGCCTAACAGCCGCACAACAGCCAGCGCCCTCCACCCCTACCGGGCTCAACGCCGCGAGGGTGAAAGCGAGTGCTTTTTCAGTGTGTTTTGGGTCACGTGACTCCTCACGTGAGCAGCAACAAGGCTCCGCCCCCTCCTGGGAACGAAGCAACACGCCGCTGGTGTTTAGAACAGCTGATGGTGTAGATTTCTCTGTGCAGCTCCTATTTCATGGGTCTCTGGTGGACAAGCAAAGTCCTCAGTACAGGCAGCACAGACAATATGAGCAATCAGAAGAAAACTTGGCACTGCTGAAATCATAACTGAATGGTGAGAAAGTCAGCATTTTCATAGAAGTGACTAAAGAAATTGAACATGGTTTGCAGCATGAAAGTCAAACTTGTAGCTGTCAACATTATAAACGTGTACACCTCTATGTAAGTGGTGAAGGTGTTTAATTGAAAACCTTCTTTAAAAAAAACATCAAAAATGCCTCCAAAATTTAACAAACACCAAGCATTCAGGTGTTGCAACAGCCCCCACAGGTTTGGCTGCCTACAACATAGGATGTGTTACTTTACACCTACTATTGCTCCTTCCAATAGAAAAACAAAACAAATTAGAATACTACAAACTATCAACAGAGGCTGCTGCTGAACTATGCAGAATTCTGAAACAAATGAAAATGCTCCTAATAGATGAGGTGAGCATGGTCTCCAACCTAATGTTGGCTTTATTTCACCTCAGATTACAAGACGTCTTTAAAATGGACTATGAAGAACTCCTTGGATGAAAACACACTATTGTTTTTGGAGGTCTCCTACAATTAACACCAGTGAAAGTGAACCTATTTTTAAAAACCTTACGACCCAAACAATGTCACAACACTCTTGGCAGCATAGGCAATGTAAATCTCTGGCATCATTTCTAATACAGAGACCTAACCCAAAACATGCTTCAGTCTGCAGACCTCACCTATGCTAACATTTTAAAAAGCATTAGGACTGGGAGGACACTTCCTATGTGTCAACAAGCAACAGCACGACTAAATAGATTAGAAACATGTATCTCCAACACAGCTGGTTTGGAGAAAATGTTAACTTTGTGTTTAAACTGCAGAGTAATTCTGAAACGTAACCTTGACATGGAGCAAGGTTAAGTTAATAGAGCAATTGGTACAGTTGTTGGCTTCCAGATGTATCCACATGACAACAACATTCAGTTTGTCAACATCCACAACAGATTCCCATGTACTGCTCTGCCCCCTCAGCCCTTCCCCCCGCACTTTTCCCCTTCTCCCCTCCCCTGCACTTGCACAATCTCATTGTCACCTGGCTTCCCTCTGTACCCCCTCCCATGCCTTGTCGCGCTGTGAAACACATGTGTATAGGCGCATTATAAAGGCCATATCATAACATATCATATCATATCATAGTGCTAGAATGCTGTTTGTGAAATGGAAAACAGTTTCAATATGCCAACAGATGTAAATTTAGTACATTCTTTAATAATGCTATATAGATTTTCTTTCCCAATAACCCAACAATTTTGCAAACAGAAACAACAACTGGGCAAAACAAACACTAATGTTGTTTCACCCATAGTTCTTCAAATGTACTGATTATGAGGGTCTACAAAGTTAAGTCACTAACCTGTAAAACTGTCTACAGTTAGAATATGCCACCTGGGATCTAAGTGCAGCCACACTACTCCAATACTACTTTTAAATAGCAAAACAGCTGGAATACACCAACAGAAATAAAAGTGCTTCAAAAGATACCCTTCAAAACTATAAAACTATCAACAGTTAGAATACACCAACTGGTATCTAACTACACCCGTAATACTACAATATTAGTTTCCAATAGTGAAAGAATTAAAATCACAAACAGAAATGAAAGTGCTTCAAAACTTACCTTTCAAAACTGTTAAACTATTAACAGTTAGAATACGCCAACTGGTATCTAACTGCACCCATAATAATGCAATATTAATTTCCAATAGTGAAAAAGTTCAAAACCACCAACAGGAATGAAAGTGCTTCAAAGCATACCCTTGAAAACTGTAAAACTATCAACAGTTAGAATACGCCAACTGGTATCTAACTGCACCCACAATACTGTAATATTACTTTCCAATAGTGAAAGAGTTAAAATCCACCAATGGGAATGAAAGTGCTTCAAAACATACCCTTAAAAACTGTAAAACTATCAACAGTTAGAATGAGCCAACTGGTATCTAACTGCAGCCATACCACCAGCACTTTCGAAAAGCAAAACACGCACAAATTACAATTCTTCCGACTGCAACACTGCTTGTAACAACAAATACACTTATTTGTGCACCTTAAACATTCCTTTACGTACTGCACACGTCAAACAAACATAGTATGACACATAACATTAAATAAATGAACTAGGGTTTTTTTCTTCCAACATGGATTACTTTTCCCACAGACCCAATGATTATGCAACCAAACATAGCAGCTGTTCAAAACGCACAGTAATGTTGTTTGACGCATGCTACTTGGAATGTACTGATTATGATGGTCTAAAAAGTAAATGAATATGTGAGATGGTATGCAATGTGACATTGAGAAATATCCTACCTAACTAATTATGCTACATTTTTTTCAAAGAGAAAGAAGCACATATTTCTCCTGCATTAACATGTACAACCAATGATACATCAATGAAAAGTACCATTTCCACTTCAATGATATTGTGTTACTATGTTCCAAAAACTACACACTGCCTATACAGTATGTATAATTACTATACACATATTATTATAATGGTTGTTTCCAATGGCCAAATTCCATTTCTGTACACATATTATTACAATGCTTGTGGCCAGTGGTCAGATTATTGAGTGCATGGCCGTATTATGCTGTGGTGCTTGTGGCCAGTGCCTAGATTCTGGGTGCATGGCCTATGGCCTGCAGCCATGCACCCAAGAATCTAGGCACTGGCCACAACCACTACAGCATAATATGGCCATGCACCCAAGAATCTGGCCACTGGCCACAAGCATTGTAATAATATGTGTACAGAAATGGAATTCTGGCCAAAACCACCAAACCACAACTTGCCCTTAACTTCCCAATTCAAACACCATCTGCAGAGATCAAAATACCTATTTTTCACCAATTGCAATATCGCCACATAATCTAGATTCCACTCCCCTACTCTAACATCCTCATATCATCTACATCCACTCACCTACCCTAATAAAGCCTACCTGCACTCACCAGATAAACTGTCTGCCCAAGACACAGTCTGCGGTCTACTGCGGTGTCCGTGGACTGCCACCCCAGTACGCTCTTCTTCCAACTAAACAAAAAGACCCATATCCTCTTTCTTTCACTCCCCACCCTTTCCAGCACCTCTTTCCAACACCAAGTTACCCAAAATGTGTTCCCAGCCTTCTCCACCACCACGCTGTCCACGGACAGTTGCGGCTATCCACGTACAGAACATGGTGGGCATTTCGTAAAAATATGACGCACATCACGCTTTTCATCAGCCAATCAGCAAGCACAGCAGATGCCTGCAGACATCACGCTGCCCTCCGGACCGATCAGTGTCCTGTCCACAGAGTGCACAGGGAAGTGAGTCCCCGGACCAAACCCAGATATCACTAATTTGTTTTGACCTACATATCACCTATTTCAAAGAAAACTACTGGACGGATTTACACCAAATTTACAAAAGCACACTTTCAGGTTTAAGCCACCGCTCCTGACACAAATGTGGTGAAAATCCATCCAGTGGTTCGGTCTGTAGGCATGTAATTTTGGGGACCCCCCTAAAACTTTTCCCCCCTTTAATGAAACCTCACCAAAGTTACCAATTCAGACCAGACTATATACCTTTTTTGCAAAGTTTGGTAAGGATTTGTCCCGGGGGATTGTTTGTTAGAAGCTGCCCAAAAAGTGTTCTACCTATGATGTTGAGCAGCTTAACCATAACTACAGGGTCGCTACCGCATGCACTGTAATTACATGGCCCGCGGTAGCGGTCGTGTAGTTATGGATAAGTTGCTAAACCCATAGGAAGACCTTTTTTTTTGGCGGCTTATAACTTTGCTTTCCTTGAAAGAATCCTCACCAAAGTTTACAAATAAAAGTATAAAGCCCCATCTGATTTTTTTTTCGGCAAGTTTGGTGAGGTGTCGTGCAGGGGGGGAAATTATAAGGGGCTACCAATTTCTTTTTTTTCAAAGACTTAATGGGGAAAAATTTTGCACACAGCTACAGGCCAAACGGCTGGATGGATTTGTACCAAATTTGCAGCAGGAGTGGGGGCTTGGTGCAGCAAGTGTGCTTTTGTGTCTTTGGTGGAAATCCGACCAGTACTTTTGTTACAAAGAACTGAAATGTACATCTAAAAAAATGTGTGATATCTTCTTCCGTTCCGCTGACCCATTTCTCTGTTTGCTCCGCAAACAGAAGTCTCATTGACTTGCAATACGATGTGCTGTCTTTGAACTTTGGAAGCGGCCGGTGGTTGGCTGGATAAAAGTGTGCTGTGCATCAACGTTTTTGGGAAACACTGTCATGGTGTATCGGAGGAGGGTGTTGTGGTGTGTGTGCCAAGCCCCCACAGCATTGTGTGCATGGCTGGTGCTCTTGTACATAACAGTGTACCCACTAAAATTAGTCATATCTGTCTCCACTCTGGCGTCCCATTTCCCTGTTCGGTCAAAAATTTGATTCGACTGCATTGTGCAGTGACGTGATGTGCGTCATAAGTTTTCGATACCGCCGGCATGTTGTATACGAGGACAATGCTGCGACGGAAGGGCTTGGAAAACATTCAACTTTATGGTATCTGGTGGTGGGAAGAAGGGATGGAAAGGGTGGGGGAGTGAGAAGTGCTTCATCTGATATATGTCATTAGAAGAAGATGGTGGTGTGCCAGCGGTATGCGTGCATACTACGCCAATTCGCAGTTACCTCAATAGGCAACAACCTTGTATGGTGATTGCAGGAAGCCTTCGTTATGATATTTCAGCTCCAGCGGAAATCTCTTTCTGTGATGAGTGGTGGCATGCTGAATTGCAGAAGGGGAGTGCATTCCACATGACATGAACATTTAAAAATAGTGTGTCTATGGTGTGTTTTGTGCAGTAAGTCTGTAACCCCTTCGATGCATGGCTGGAGCCCTTGCACAGAAAAATATGCCCAATGGTTGAAAAAGTATGTGCACTGGTTGCAAGGAGGTGTGACATTGTTGCTTTGTGTGTGTGGTTTGGCTGCATTGCACACCTTGTTGGTTGCATTGTTGTGGTGATTGTTAGAGCATCCTACGGTTGTCAGTGTATGGATGGAGATGCTGCAGTGAGCAGTCCTGCAGAGTGTCCACTGGGTGCAGTGTTGGAATAGTGTCCATATAGAAGAGGGTAAGGTTAAACTGGTTCTTATTTGTGGTTGGGTAGTCTTCATTGCAAAGATTAGTAAGTGTTGCAGTGCTCTATTCAGTATTGGTTCTATGCACATAATACAGAGTTGGAAGTAGACCAAATGTTGTGAAGATGTTGTTCTTTGGGTGGCATTAATACAATGCTTTGTGAATGGAAGTGGGTAGCGGTGCCTAACATTGTGGTATTCCTCTGCATTATGGTAAGTGGAACATGTGTTTGTGCATCCTTGCTTTATGGTGCAGTGGTTGGGTAGAAGTGCTGGTCCCTATGTGGCCTTTGTGAATTCTGGCACATGGCTACATGTTCTCCTGCATGGCTTTGTAATGTTGTGGTGGATGTAGGCAAGGCCTAGACTGTTGGGTGCATGGCCAAAGGTCATAGGCTGTAGGCTATGCACCCAACAGTCTAGGCCTAGGTCTTCACCACAGCTTCCACAACATAATCCAGCAATGCAGTTGTAACTCTGCATGTCTTCGAAGGTGGGGATCTTTACACAATGGTTGTGGAGGACATTGTAGACTTGGTAGAACAGCAGAAGGGAGCTGCTATGTGTACATTAGAATATGGTGTAGATCATTGCACATGCTGCACATCAAGGAGTCACATGTGACCATTTGCTTTTGATAGGGTTTGCTCTTTATAAAACCCTTCAAATGTTGTGTTGCTTGCATGGCTGGAGCCCTTGCACTGACAAGTATGTCGACTGGTCGCAATTAGGTTTGCCATTGTTGCTTTGTGCGTGTGGCTTGGCTACATTGCACACATTGTTGGTTTCATGGGTGTGGGGATTGTTAGAACATCTTACAGTTGTTGGTTCATGGCTGGAGACGCTGCAGTGAACAGTGCTGCAGCGTGTCCAGTGGGTGCAGTGTTGGAATACTGTCCGTATCGAAGAGGGTACGGTTGTAGTGAATGCAATATGTGCTTGGGTAGTTTGCATTGATCATATTAGTAAGTGTTGTACTGCACTCTGCACTATTGCTTGTATGCAGTAACTTCTCACAGTTGTGGCTGCATGGGTGGAGATACTGCAGTGAGCAGTGTTGTAGCATGTCCACAGGTTGCAGTGTTGGATTAGTGTCCATATAGAAGAGGATACGGTTGAACTGGTTCTTATATGTGCTTCAGTAGTCTGCATTGCGCAGATTAGTAAGTGTTGTCGCGCACTATGCAGTATTGGTACTAAGCACTTACTAGAGTGTTGGGAGCGGACCAATATTGTCAATAATTTGTTGTTTGGTTGGCAGTAATAGAATGCTTTGTGTATGGAAGTGGGAAGGGGTGACAACCAGTGTGGTATGTGTGTGGATTATGGTAACTGGAACATGTTTTCATGTATCACTGTATTATGGGGCGGCGGTTGGGTAGAAGTGATGGTGCCTATGTTGACTTTGTGAATTTTGGAAGCTGGCTACATGTTCGCCTGCATGGCTCTGTTATGTTGTGGTGGGTGTGGCCAAGGCCTGGACTGTTGGGTGCATGGCCAAAGGCCTTAGGACGTAGGCCATGCACCCAACAGCCTAGCCCTTCACCACAGCCACCACAACACAATGCAGGCTTGCAGTTGTAACTCTACATGTATTTGAAGTTGGTGACTTTTACACAATGGTTGTTGAGGACATTGTAGACTTGATATTGTGGCATGAAAGGAAGTGCTCAGCACCACACATGTAAAATATGGCCAATGTACATAGACACCTACATACCGTTCAGCACACTTAATGCAACGTTATGCAGCCTTGCATGCAAACATGTGGCTGGGGTGAAAGCTGGCAGACTCAATTGCAGATGGGGAGTGAATTGCACATAATATGAGCATTTAAAGATAAGGTGTACTATGGTGTGTTCTCTGGGGTGAGGGCATAGTGCCTTGGATGCATGGCTGGAGTGGAAAGGGAAGAAGGACTGTCCCTGCTTTACTGGAGTGCGTCCCTCACTGTAGCTGAAAAAGCACAGATGCCACATCCTGCCCTATTTTTCCCCATCAGTCTGTTCAGTGAGGGTGGCAGGTAGCGATAGAGAGGCACAGAGTCCTAACAGTGGATGATACCTTTGTGCAAGATCTGTACATGTATGCTGCACAAATCGGCATGGCTGCTAATTTTGCATTGGAAGGAGTGGAGGCTTTCTGGGGCTCTATCTATGAGGGCAGTTTCGGCGGTATGGTTGACCTTTGCAGATGTGTGGCCTTTGTCGGTACTGTTGATGTTGTCGTACTGCATTATGGAGCTGTACCTTTGGGATGCATGTCATAGGGACATTTGCTCAGTCGCCTAAAGAAGTTGATGGAAGAAGTGATGCAGATTTTTCCCACTACCAAGGTGGTTTTCTCAAGCATACCCCCAAGAGGAGCATGGGACCATGCGGGTATAATTTGTCCCCAGCAAGAGGTTGGAAGGTGTTTCATTAACAGAAGCATGTGTCAATGTATGTCCACTGCTGGGATGTTCTCCATCGGCTATGACATCATTAAAAAGCGAAATGTGCACTGGTTCATTGCAAATGGCATTTTTGACCAACCTTGGCAATGCTGTTTTGTTTTACACTGTGCAAAAAGTGTTGAAGGCAATACTGTAACAATGTAAGGAGGCAACCAAAATAGAAACTCAAATAAAGAGCAAAAACAAGTTATCTGTAAGCAAGTAGAAAAAAAAAACATCTTTTCCAAGGTACCAATAAAGACCCAATCCCCTAACCTGTTTCACAATTCTTCCCCTCACACCCCATTCCTAGCACGATAACTCTGTGGATTCTGCAGTAGTTTCATGATTAAACGTGCCACATCCGCCCCTTTTCAGGATGGTAACCATGGAAATGGGACTGTGGGGGGTTTCTGATTGTGGTGTGCATGGAAAAACTGTGGCAGAAGGTCCCTTTGTACAGAGAAATGCAGATGACTATAGGGGAAGTGTGCAAGCTAAGGGGCAGGTATCCAGTTTGTAGGCATGCACTGTATGTAATTGTTTACAGTTGCAGAAATGTAATATGATGCATTAGGTACGAACACATTTCAGGTATTCAGTCAATATATTGTATATGTTTATTTGAGAATTGTGATACCATAATAGCTAACTAAGAAGGAACATCAGTTAATGTGGTCCTCTGTAGATATACCTGTAGATATACCTGTAGGATGACGCATATGGTCAATTTTCCCAATTTCAGAGTGAGAGTTTCACTTTCGTGCTCACTATGGTGTAGACACAAACAAGGGACAATGTTGGCAATGGAAATAAATATGGGACAATGAGTATGTGGTGATAACTAAAGACCCATTTCTCTTTCTATTCTATATTGAACTCACTTGCTAAAATTGGCAACTAACACAGACCAAGCTATGTGACGAAGAAACTAGGTGTCGCAAAACACGTCAGCTGTTGCTGTTGTCTCCTGCTTACGGCTTTGGAGCTACACATGATTTTTAACATTTTGTTACTGCAATAAAGAAATATTTTTAACTTTAATTTTTGGTTCTATGGTGCTTCTGTTTTTCATGGACGATGGTTGCAAATTTATGAGATTTTGGCTGGGAGTGCTATTCAAACTTGACAGTGTTCTGGTGAACAAAGAAAAATAAATGAATAAATATATATATATATGCAAATTATATACTATCTCATTTTCTACAAGTATATATATATATGACAGTTTACATAAAATGTTAACAATTGTAAAACATAAACATGGTATCAAATTGTGTTTTAAATAATGACACTTTCAAAGAGAAGGGGTATCTACAGTTTAGTATAGAAAAAATAAAATGCTGTATGATTACCTCAACTACACATAGCTCACATAGCTCTTGAAATCTTTCCACCTTGTTCCATAGATCAGCATTCACATGGTGAGTAGTAATGGAACACATATCATATTTATTTATGAACTCCATCACACAACCATCACTTTCTGTCCCAATCAACAACAGCATATGTATAAGTGGAACCCAATGTGCCGGGTACTCTTTCCTCCAAAATAAATGTTCCACAATGCCTAATGGACCATTTTCTTTATTACATGTAAAGTGTAACATGGCTACATATTGGTGATGAAAGAACCGCGATACACTTAAAGGGTCCATGGAACACAATTCTCTTGGTGTCTTGTGTTCTATGTCTTCTTTCTCTGGATTAGTTTCACAAATCCACTCACCAAGATCATCCCAACCAGCTCAACCTAAAGTCACAAACCAAGTTGGAGAGGCCACATTTCTGATCATGCATCTAACCAGTCTCCTATACCAATATTCCTTAGTTCCTCTCATTCTAGCAAGAATATTGGTAAGGTTACTCTCGAATACATCTTTTTTTCATTCACCAGTTGCTGCATACCACATGCAGAATGATTTTGAAATCTAGATCTGGTCTGAAGTGTATGAGCAACAGCATAACATAATGTTGAAAATTCATTGTCACAAAATAAGTGAAAAATATATTGAATGTTGGTGTGGAATCGTGAATCTTCAGAATACAACAATATTCTGAAGATAAGAAGAAGAGATTGGTACCTTCCGATCATCCAATCTGCCTCCTGTACCAGTTGGAAAAAGCATAGGAACCAACAAGCTTCTAGACGTCTTTTACCAGACACTGATTTCGATTGATATCATTCCAAACTGTCGCCCATGACTTCATGTGAGTGTAGAGAATGAATAGTGTAATTTTCATACCCACTATTTCCTTCTGTAACAGACCTTGACTGCTTTTGTTTGTTGACTCAACTTCAAACATAGATAAAGCTGGTATAGCCACACTGGCTTTGTATAAATCATTGTGCTACAATAGAAACACCAATGCGTTTTTCACCTTTCCAATATCTATAAGCTGTTGTCAAATGTTCTCATCTTTAGTGGTAAAACATTTACTGAAAAAAACAAAGAATCTGCAATGCTACACTTCACTCCTAGAGTATAGACATTTTCTTCCAAATTGAGAGGTAAATACACAACTTTGCCTCTCACAGCTTGCACTAATGATTTTTTAATCAATTTTGGCATCTTTATTTTCAAATTCACAATAACTTGAAAAGGTTGAACCATTTGAAATCCAATCATTTCAAACATGTTACATTTTTGAAGCACAACAGGCATATCAGACACTACCATGTAATTCAAGACACTTCTTGCAGGAATACTTGTTTGATTTTAAAACCCAAAACAGTGTCTACAAAAAGAAAGTGGCTCACTTTTGTTGAATCGCCCTTCTGCAAACAGAAACAAGTTCTGTCCAAATATCTTCTATACTCAATGTTCTCCTCAGTGTACACTAGTTGCACTTGAGATTTACAAAAAGTGCATTGACAAGATACACAATGTCAGGCCTTTCAGTAGTATACAACTCAAACATTCCAATACTTTTGCTATACTGTTGAAAAACCAGATCATTTGAGAGCATAGGATCATCATTTTCACGTCCTGTAAGTGTTTCATCTACGTACACATTCTCTTTTAAATGCATTATATTTATAATTTGCAGTGTACAAACTGGATTTTCTACTGTTCCAGTCAAAAGTGTTTGATTTAAAAGTGCAAGAGACATACTTGGTGTTTTGCACTAATATAGTTTAACTACAAGGAATCTAATATTAGTATGATCTATAGCCAGCATCCGTCTATGATGAAACTGACTCTAACATCTACTTTTATCAAGACAAGCTAGATAGTGACCCAGAAGTCCTGTTTTTTCATGAACTTCACAGTCATCTATTTTCTGTAGCATCTTGATCTGTCTTTGAACGTTATTATTTTTGTGCAAAACTTGCAAAAATCTCTTTAAGACTTTACAAGAAAATATATCAATATTGCACAAAAGGTTGCCCATCCATACCTCAATTTGCTTTTTAGGTTTTATTCTAGACTGACCTAAACTTTAAATGTCTGTATTATCCAACCTTATTGTTTCTTCTTTTTTCGAAATCAAACCGTCTTGGATTTCATAGCTACGCCCACTCTCATCAATAACAAGAGGCACATTCTTTCATTGAATGTAACTCTCCTCATTAAAACATCTTTCTATATGAGAAGTGTGTTTACACTTTCTGCCAAACATGTCACAAAAGTTGTCACATCTAAGTACATTAACTGTTTCTTTAATTCTATGGAATGGTGAAGTCGCCTTAAGTAATGTGTTAAGTTCATTCAATAGAAAAAAAATGATTTTTATTATTACTTCTATTTTTTTCTTTTGCAAAAAACACTGTACAACATATCTAGATTTTAGTTTCAGAATTCTGCAAAGATTTGTAAAAACTCGAGAGTAGTACATTTTCATATATATTTGTATTCCTCTGTTTCAAACTGCTTATTCTAAAAATCTTTGTGTTTATTTACTACTAATGTATTTAATAAATGTGCTCTTTTAATACTTTCAATAAAAGCCTTCTTGGTTCTATTAATTTGTTCAGTTGGCACATCTCCGATTTGAAATTGCCTATTTTCAAAAGTATTATCGATAACCAGTGTTGTATTATCTACAGTGATTGTATCTGCAAATTTGAGAATAATACTTTTTAAAATATTATATTGTAAAACTTTACTTCCCTGCACACAATTCATCCATCTGGCACAGTGTTCTTGCTTGCTTGATGGCATCTTAGAAGAAAGCTGTAAAGAACACATTTGGAATGGTGAAGGTCAGTGATTGTGTTTTTTGTATATTTTTAATAAATAATATTATTTTTGTTTATATAAAATGTATTCAGTATATTTAGGTCTGTAATTTAGTACAGTGTTTAGGTAAGTAGGGTTTTCCATATTGTATCAGTGTTTTCTGAAGTGGCTTCAATCAATGGTACATGTTATGCTATAGTTATGTGTGAGAAAAATAAATTTCCCATATTAAATGTCTTTGCTTCTTTTTCTAAAGGTATCACCTAAAAAATCCCACAGTTGGTGCATATCTTTCACTTCATATGCTCATCCATTATCATGAATTCTAAGGCTGGAAAACAAATGGTCACTATGATCAATATAATTAGCATCTTGAAAATGTAATGCACCAGCCCACAAATGCACCACAAACTGAGAAACTCAGTTACCATCCATTCAAACACTTTGTTCATATTATTTACACTACATGCAATCCTTCAAAGACTTTCTCCGATCATATAAAGCTAATCTCTAAGAGGTATGTCAGCCTATTGGCCAAAAGGCATTCCTTCACCAGAAATTTGAAAGAAGGGCACATGGAGGAGCAGGAAGTGGTGGAAATTGCAGCAATAATACAGCCTGAACCACAAATGATACCAAAGGATTAAACATGTTTTCAACGTTTAAACCAGTAAGAACTCTGAAATCCCAAAGGAAGACCCGGGAAAGAGAAAGACTGATTAAAAAAACTTGAGAAAAAAAAACAAGAACATAAGAACTACCCGTAAGCAAAAATCAAATGTCTCTAGGGCCTTCCTAAAGAATTTAAGAAGTTCACACTCTATGGATAAGAGACCAATGTCTAAGCGCCCAAGATGAGAATTGATGTTGCCACGAGTTGATCTGGAAATGGATGTCCTGAATTAGAATACTGTTGAAGTACAGATAGAAGAAGATGTTATTTTTATTTATTTATGTATTTAATATACTTGTAGCCACACAACTTTGTATATACAATATAATTGAAGATATAGACAGGGAAGATGATGATGTGAAATGGAACGACCTAAGCCCATCAGATTGGCCAGAAATCGACAGACAAATCACCCAAGTTTCCAAAACAGTTTTCTTCAAGGCGGATGTCTTTGGACAAACCCAACCAGTTACCATCAAGAAATGAGTCTCCTCAATTCAAGACTATGGAAGAAAAAAGAAGAGCAATGAGTAAGGTCCAAGTACCAACTACTATTCAGAGAGAACCTGACAAAAGAGACGAGAGAAGCACTGTGATCAGCTCAAGTGAAACGTCCCAGAAAAATCAAGAACAGTTAAAATCTAGCTGTGTTGCCCCAAAGACCAACCTAATGGTCTCCTTGGAGAGAATTATTGCGGGCCCAAATGTTAATGTTAATGTTAAAGGATATTTGTACCACGCACTATCACCACCGGAACGGTCCCCTGGTGCTCTATCGGATCTGAAAAGGAATGGGGTTAGTGGGTGAGTTAGTGGGAATGAGTGGTATAAGTGCAAGAGAGCAGTGATGTGCTGTTGGCAGCTTCAGCTCAGTTAACACTGTTCGCTGAGCAAGGGGGTGCTTTCCGGTCTGTAGCCGTTGTGTGTTGTTGTGCGAAGCTATGTTTGGTTTGTTTTGTTGTTACAGTGTAGTGAAGTTTGTGCGGTTTGCTGTGCTTTAATGTTATGGTTGTGTTTGGTTAGAGTTTGAGAGGTGTATGCAGAGGGGTGAAATTGTTAGTGGGTTAGTTATTTGCCTCGCTATCTAGAAGTGATCAATGCTGAATTGTGATGTTCTTTCTGGATGTGGCGTGTGAATAACTCTGCATTTCAATCTAGATCTGGCACTGGCTAATATTCACATTCCTGTCTGTATATGACGCACAGAATATACACAATTATATCCAAATATGGCACTGGGCCACCTTCAACATCTTGTTTCGGTGCTAAGTAAGCTAGCTTTCATAATTATATCTAAATGTGACAATGGCTAATATTTGCTATTCTATCTAGATGTGGTACTGGCTGGCATTCACATTCCTGTATAATTGTGACGCAGGCTAACGTTCACATATTTATCTAAGTGTGGCACTTGCTAACATTCGCAGTTCTAGCTGAGTGTGGCACTTATTAACATTCGCAGTTCTATCTAAGTGCGGCACTTGCGAGCATTCGCAGTTCTATCCAAGTGTGGCACTTGCTAACATTTGAAGTTCTATCCAAGTGTGCCACTTGCTAACATTTGCAATCCTATCTAGATGTGATGCGGGCTACTGTACACAATTCTGAATGTGTTATTTGCTATCTTGAATACGAGGAACGTGATAAAGCTACTGCACTACATCCCACCACTTAGGAAAATATCCACAGAGGATATTAAGGTGGTGGAGTTTGTAGTTGAGAGGAAGATGGACTGGGTAATTGTGCATCTCGCTTCACAGTCAATGAAGGAGGTGCTTTTGACAGAGAGCGATAAACACTTACCACTAGGATGTGAACTCAGCGACCACCAAAAAAGGATTAAAGCAAGTTGGAAGGAGGTGACAGATAAAAAAATGACAGACTCAAGGACTAAGAGCAACTTGGGTGGTCGTAAGAGGTAGGGGATCAAAGGGAAATTGCAAAGAAAAGAGAACCTCAGTTCCCAAAAAAAGATCTCCTTCCTTTGAAATTTACTATAGAAAAACAAAGGAAAAAACAAAAGAGCGAGTGTGAACAGTAAAAACAAAAGAAGATGAAAGGGAAGTCAACAAATTGGGATTGGTTAGCTGGGGCGTTGGGAAACCCTAATCAGTACTAGACGGTATGCCGTCGCAATAACCAAATACTTCAAATTCAAATTGCATCATGGAATACAAGAGGTTTAAAGTCACTTTTCTCAGATAAATCTCTCATGTTGGATCAATTCAATATCCTTTGCTTACAAGAGACATGGCTTAGATCCACACCCCTGTGTGATGGTTATGTGGCCCACCTAAACCCAGAATGCAAAGGAATCACAGGGAGACCCTATTCAGGTCTCCTGACGCTGATAAAAGTAGAGGCTGAGCTAAGAGTAATCATCCATAATTATCCAAGTCCTTATGTGAAAATTCAGAAAATAATAAGGGAAACCGGCCATTTGAAAAAAAACTACCTCCTAGTCAATGTATACTGGAGGGTGAATATGCCCTGGGAAATTAAATTCATTGATTCAGTAATGAACTATATGGATGTCATCATGGTACAGTGGGAATATGCCCAAATTATTATATGTGGGGACTTGAATATCAGATTATTGAATAAAGAAGGTTGGCCATTGAAAGATTTGGAGTTAGAGAATTGAGCACGCTGCTGGTCTACAGCCTTTAGAGATTTATATATACTTGCTGCCCAAACAGAAGGTGATTGACCAGGTGCATTCATGTCTTCATGTCAAGAAAAATGAGTGAGGTGGTTGAATGATTTGAAGTTGTAAAACAGATGTCAAGTGATCATGATCTTTTGGCTATATCTCTGTGCCTGGTCGATCCGGCGAAGTCTTTGGAAAAAATGGTGTTGTAGAGTTAATTTGCGGAAATAACAAACTGAGGCTTAGGAACGATGATGTTGCAAATATGATGAAACAATACCAATGTGCGATAGAAGATAATCTCTAAAAGGTTGATTATCTATTGATCTTCAAGGATTTCAGACAAGTGTCTAGTAAGGATGAAAAAAGTGTTATGTTACCAAAGCATGCATATGATATGGAGTTGGTGAGACTAAGACAGATCTTGAGGGCTGATATTAGAAAGATCAGGCGGGGAGGTGAATTGTTCATGATGGAGAGGATCCAAAGAAAAAAACTAAAATATTGAAATTGGTTAATATCAACAAAAGCACTGAGAGCGCAAACAGAGGGTGAGAAAATGAAAAACAATGGTCTGTTCCGAATACAAAAGAAACATATGGGAACTCTTGAATAATGGAGCGAATTTAGGACCAGCACCCACTATGAGTTCAGTAAGTGAAGAAAGATGGGTGTCTTATTATGCTGCCCTGTTTGCAGGTCCAAAGAACATAAAAAAGATGGTCAGGAATGTTCTAGAGAGAGATGGGAATTTGTATTTGATGAGGATGAGGCGAGACGGATGATAGGTAATCTTAGTTCCTTGAGAGCAGCAGGCCCGGATGGTCTATCTAATCAGGAGCTGAAAAATAACATAGGGTTATGGGGAGGAATGCTGGTCTCCATGTTTAAACAAGTTATGCATCATAATCAAGTACCAACATTTTGCCAGGAGGCTAACATAGTCACCATTTTCAAGATGGGTGATGGGGCAGATCCAAAGAACTATCGCCCTATCGCCCTTCTTGATTGTTTGGAAAAGTTATTTGCATCCATCTTGCTGCGGGATTCAAATGCATGGGCAAACAGGGCTGGAATATTTGACCCAAGGCAAACTGAGTTCTTGAAAGATTTTGGGACCTTGTTGAACCTATTTGTTATTAATATCATAAAGCAGGGGGCGCTTGAATCAAAAACCTGTGTATACATGGCACTCATGTATACCTTGAACAGACTTTCAACGGGGTCAAAAGAGAACAACTTTGGGCTAAACTAAGAAAATAGAATTGCTCTGTCAACCTGGTAGAGGCCATGGAGGTTCTGTGCTCCAACACTTCTATTCAAATATCTATCGGCAAAAGGCCACCTATGAAGGAAGATTCCAACCTATCATAGCTTAAAACAGGGTTGTGCTTTGGCTCTCCTACTTTTTTGTCTCTGCATAGAGGACCTAGCTGAATCGCAAAAGGATGTTAGAGCATCTGCTCCTGGGGTGAATTCGGTTGAGGTACCCTGGATATTATTTGCAGATGACCTGGTATTTCAGGACCAAACACCCATTGGTTTACAAAATCAGAATGGATTCCTTCACCGAATATCTTACAGGGAATGGCATGAAAGTCAATGTGTGGAAATCAAAGGACTTGGCCATGTCGTCAGCGTATAGAAAACTGGGGGACAGGTTCACATGGAGAGTGGGTGCCCAAGCCCTGGGGGTGGCAGAGTACATGATCTATTTGGGTATGATGATTAAAAGGAACATGGATGATAAAGGACATTATTTTCAATTGAGGCCTAAGATATTCAAGCTAACCAACCAGGGGACTGCCCTCCATAGACAGTATGGAAAGTTCTTGATGATGCCACTTATTAAATTCTACCGCTAAAATGTTGTCCAGATTCTAACTTATGGTGCTGAAGCAGTGTTAAATCTATCATAGAAGATCTGGGAAAGACGAGGGATTTTTCTGGCAGAGGATTTTGACAATACCAAATTTGTTTCCGATGGTTTCCATTTGATATGAACTATGGTTACAATTGATGGCTTTGGTGCTCTTATGGAAAATGATGGCATTATATAGAACATGCTCCTATGAGCCTTCAGTGATCCCCTTCTCTATCTTTGTTCCAAAAAAAGGTAGTACAAGAAGGAAATCTGATCAGGTGGAGAAGGAAGGTTGAGAGCATTCTGGCAGATAAGGATATTGAGCTGAGTGATCTAGCCTCCAATCCAGTAAAAGTGACAACATAAATTGCAGGAACTACACTGGATTGAAACCATTGAGGATAGGAGTAAATATAAAATGAGACCAATTATAGGAATGGAGTGAACAGGTCTGAACCAAATACCAAGATACCTCCAGAAATTCCCATCGGCTTTCTATAGAGACCTCCTACTTAGGTCTAGGTTGAATATCTTAAATACACGGGAGGTCCAATTAGCAAGGAAAAAGATTGACTTGACAAATGCATAATGTAGGTATTGCAGGGAAGGGGGAGTGTTGAAACTCTATTTCACTTAGCTACTTCCTGCAAAGTGCTATCAGAAGTGCGATCAAGATTTTTAGAAGTTCATGTTGATTTGAGACTCTCTCCTTCGGCTAAACAGGTGGCAATTTAGTTTAGGTGAAAGATCCAGTTTGGTACTTGCAACTATGAAATTGGTGGATCTTGTGCTTAAGGAAAAGTGAGGCTGTGGGTCCTTTTAGATTGAATTTTAAACTTCACATTTTTATTGTAATTGATGCATGTTAGGGTGAGTTGTGTGTTTAAGGGACGATTAATAATTAATTGAATTTGGAATATGTTGATGTTAATGTTAAAGGTTTGTTTTGTAAAACCAATAAAACATTAGAAAAATAAATTATGAATTCAATTCAAGAATGTATTGCAGCAAAATGAATATAGGAATCTAATAGCAATGGATGCATTCAATCCATAGGTGCGGCAGACTTCTATTCAAGTAACATCAATCTCTGAATCAAATCACAGCGTATCAATGCACAAGCAATGCACAAGCACGTTATGGATGTAGAGTTACCTCTGATTGTAAGGGCAATAACATCTATTTAATGCAAGCGCAATATCATTGCAAACCAATTTGGAAGCAATGTTGTCAATGGGTGCAAAGACAGTCCATGTGTACAAACCAGTCTCTGGAGACTGCGATAACAAAACAGTCTGAGGGCTACAACAGCTGATGTATGGAGAGCTGTTGGTGGCTCAATATAATGTACGGTTGCATATAACTAAATAGTGGCGCAATAAATATGTGGGGATAGCTCAGTATACAGAACTATGTAAAAACAATCTGCAAATCTCTGTGCAGTTAACATGTAAACGAATACACGCTGCATGGAAGCAAAAACAATTGAGTGCCAAATCAAAACAACTTGTAACAGTGATGAAATATGAAATGATCTGACGAAACAGTATGTGGAAGCAGTCCCAATGAGTCCAATAACACTTTATGGAAGCAGGCAAACTGTAAGGTTGCAGTAGCAAAGATGCTGGGAGTGTAAGAACAGTCTTTCGATGCAAAACAGTCTCTGGGAACATGCACAATCTATGAATCTAGCAAAAATGACCTTGAGCACTCTGCCTACAGAAGCATAAACTGTTATGGATTTAGCAAAATATTGTATGAGTATGGTAACTGTATATGGAAGCAATCAACCATAACATTGAAATAAGCTTTGTGTGTAGCGTTGATCATTGAGTGGTTTAACAACTGTGTATGTGTGAGAACCTAGCAGAAAGGCAACAAGCACGGCATTGATGATTGGAGACAATCAGTTTCATTATAATGTATACAGACACTTTACCGGACCGGCCGACTAAAGGTTTGCTGGTGGCGCACCTGTGTTACCTCCAGCTAAGGCAGGTGCCCTACTGGCAAAACATGCCATAATTACCAGTAATTACCAGCACCGGCAATACCAATACCGGCACTGACGCCCCCGTGGGGTGGCCCTGGACTAATTCCTATTCACAAAATTCTGCGTCCAGCACACCATATAGAACACTACACCTCTACACCCAACTTACATGCCACACCTCCGACATGTGCATCCTAGCACCACGGGCACACAAGGTTCTCCGTCAGACACAAAGGCTTCCATGCTCTTGGTACAGAACATCTTAAAACGTATCTCCACACAGCGCTCAGCGTACTTCCGGTTTGACTGCATCAATCCAACAGCATCTACCCTCTCTGCCCACTAACCTCAGACAGCCCCTTCACTTTCTTATCCAACAGGAGCACCTCTGGTTCATGAAAATAGCAGCGGAGCATGGTATCAATCCCAATACCCTAAAAACAACGCAACATAGCACCTTGGCACTCACTGATGCTGAGAGAGTAGAGGGAGCTACACAGACAGCATTAGAACGTTTTAGAATGAGAAGCATTAGAGACACTCTGCTTCCAGTGCGTGTCCAGGGAGTGCCCTGGGGTGGCACGTGCTACCCCAGGAATCTGATTGACCACCCGAGGTGCCACCCTATTATCATAAACTATGACCATGATGTTTGTGTGCCCTCGTACTTCATGCCAACTGTTGTAGTCCTCACGGGGACCACCATATGGTGCCAGCATGCACCGCTGCGACTGCTCGTATAAAGACACGCGGGAGACAGATTAGGGAAACAACCTTCTTTATTGCCCTCTACATCCAACTGTTCCCGGGCTCTAGTAGCCCATCCACTTCCTCCCCTGTCCCTCGTGTCAGGTCCTTTCCGCTAGTCTTAAGTTGGTCCAGTTTTTAAGGTGGCACGCTTGCTTTCATCCTGCAACACCTCCCCCCTGCTTAACATCTTTGTGGGGTCGCTGACTTGTGTTGCATTCTGGTGGTCGCTGCGGTATGCACTTTGGTCTTGTTGGCCATTGCTCTTATATTTTCCTCCCTGGATCTCTCCGTTCTCGCAGATTGCTCCTTTTCCACTGTTGTCCTGCAGTGCTCCTCGCTGATGTCGTTCCCTCCTTGCAGGATATTCTTTGTCTGCTGCTGATGTGATTGCTGTGCAGAAGTCGCGTATTTGAGTGATCCTTTGTGGCATTCTGCATGCTGTCTTGTTCTTTCCAGTGGCTCCCCTTTTTGGTTTCCTTTTGTTGTGGGTGTCCTACTCCTTCCTGTTCTGTCCTCTGGCCCTTCCACCTGGGCTTCCTTTCCTGTGGCCCTCCTTTTCTTGCTGCCCTCCTTTGGGCTCCTTTTCCTGTTGCCCTCTTTTCTGGGCTCTCTTTTCTGCTGCCCTCCTTTCTGGGCTCCCTTTTCTGCTTCCCTCTTTTCTGGGCTCCATTTTCTGCTGCCCTCCTTTCTGGGCTCCATTTTCTGCTGCCCTCCTTTCTGGGCTTCTTTTTCTGCTGCCCTCCTTTCAGGGCTCCATTTTCTGCTGCCCTCTTTCCTGGGCTCCCTTTTCTGCTGCCCTCTTTTTGGGCTCCCTTTTCTGCTGCCCTCCTTTCTGGGCTCCATTTTCTGCTGTGGCTCTCTTGGGCTTTCCTGCTACTTGTGCATCAAGCTGCCGTCTCTGTGGGCGGATTGCCTTCCTCTCATTTCTTGCTGTTGGGCAGAGTGCCCCTTTTCCGCTGCGGGTGGACTTCCCCCTCTTCCCCTCGCCTTTCCTTGCCCCCCTCCTCTTGGGCAATTTTCTCTTGACGCTGTCTCATTTGCTGTTGCCTCAGGGTCATCAAGATCTTCCTCCATCATCTGCTCTTTTCGGTACTGCTATCCTGTCGTTCTCCGGTCCAGCTGTTAATCCGCTCTCCTCCTTGTTCTCTGGCGCCATG
Organism: Ambystoma mexicanum; assembly: GCF_040938575.1. Classification (NCBI taxonomy): domain Eukaryota; kingdom Metazoa; phylum Chordata; class Amphibia; order Caudata; family Ambystomatidae; genus Ambystoma; species Ambystoma mexicanum. Next base: position 335,248,271 of record NC_090927.1, read on the forward strand.
CTCCTGGTTCGCAGCTGGCCATTTTACGTCCTGGTCCTCATGCCATCCGTGGTCTGTTATATGCTGTATGCGCCATAAATCTCCCGTGGCAATCATTCCTGTGTTAGCTCCTCTGCGACAACGCTGTACTTCAATGTTCGCGCTTGACCCTCTATGTTGTGTTTCACTGGGCTAGCTGCTGGCCATCTGAGAGCAACAGGTCTCAAGCAGTATCCCTCCACAGGGCTCTTAGTTCTGCATGAGATCTCTTGATGCTCCTTGGGTCCTCAGTGGGTGGTCTGTGGCATTGCCAGACGGCCTTTTCCCTTTGCCAGCTACCAAGTCGTTCCCACATTGCTGGTGGCACTCAGATGAGCAGTCTGTGGTAGTCTCTGTTGTGAGCCTGTTGTTGTCACCATTGCAGGTGGTTTGCATGGGCTGCCACGTGTGTCTGTGGTTTATGGCGTGGTTACTCGTATCCTTGGGTTGGACAGCGGTGGCTCAGATGTAGCTTTGCACTTTTGGGGCTGTTGGCAGTCTACAAATGGGTGCCCTTGGTCCTCAACAGTGGTGTAAGCGGTGTGATGGCTTTCCACCTTGTGGTTATCCCTGTGGTGTTGCTCACTCGTGTTATTGTCCTTCTGTAGGCTTGGCAACTTGCAGTACCAGTGGCCTGTGTGGTGTGGGGTGGACACCGTAGTGGTGGTCGGTGATTGGCCCTCATAGCTTTCTTCTGGTTAACCCTCTGTGGGCCTGAGGATTTGTGGCGCTTGTGTCCTCCGGTGTCTCTTGGCGTAACACACTTGTCATGTGTGTCCTTTATCTCTTGGGCTCGTGCTCTGTGATTTCGTGCCGCCTTTATGATGTGGACCCCCCTGGGTTGGCGCGATGTCATGTCCCGGTGTGTTAGTTTCTTATGTTCCCTTTGATATTAAGAAAATGTCTTTCTTCGCGGGAGCGTTTTGGCACTTTTTGCAGGCATTTCGCTGCCGTTGTGGCTGGCAGGACGATGGTGTCCCAGTTAGTGTGCCTTGTGTTTTATTGATTTATTTTTTTCATTATTTTTTTTCCTCTTCAGAGAGGTTTGATTTTTTTTTTCTCTCTCGCATGCTCATGGGAGCGTTTTGGCGCGATTGTGGTGCTTCTCGCTGGCGCTGCTCTTCGTTTGGCAGGCGGCGGTGGGTTAGGGGGCGCGGCCCTCATTGCGACGCTTGCGCAGGCCTTTGTTCTACATGCCCCGATCGGGTAGGGGTGTGGACTTCTTACCGATGTTCGGTGCCTCCCATTCTGGGCCGCTACGGTCTTCGTTTGGCGGTAGGGCTCCTCTGTGCTTTTTCCACCTGCTGTGCTCCCACGGCGGATTTCTGCTTCCCACCGGGTGCTGCAGGGCTCTTCACTTCCCGGGTCACTGAAGGATGGGCTCCTCTTCTGGGCACCCGTCTGACCGTGTTTAAACGCGGGCTGCTGGGCTCCTTTACTCTCCTGATGGGCTCTCTTAGATGTAGCAGTGCATGTTACTCCTCCACTGCTGGGCACACCGAGACCACAGCCCTCCTTGGCTCTGCAGGATCCGATGACCCTCTTCTGCCGCAGGCAGCGATGCCTGCTCCTTGTGGCCACTTCTGCTGGGCACACGGTCCTCTTCTTGGCACCGTACTGTGCCGCTCCTCTCCTTGCGCCAGTCCTGCGTGCTCTGACTGGTGGCACACGGCCCCTACTTAGTTGGGCATTCCATTACGTGGCGCGCACCTTCTTCCGCTATGGGCCTCACTGTTGGGCCGCTTACTCCTGTCGTACTGCTGGGCCATCTTTGCTGCTGCACCCATCCTTCGCTGTACTTCTGCAGGGCACCCCGTGCAGTACGGTCCACGGCTGGGCTCCCTCAATGTCCTGTTACTGGGCCACTTAGTCTCTCTTCTCCTCTGCTGGGCATCTCGTTTCCCTTCGTCGCCAGTTGTTATAGTCCTCATGGGACCACCATATGGTGCCAGCATGCACCTCTGTGACTGCAAGCCCAAGGGGCCTTTCCGTATAAAGACACGCGGGAGACAGATTAGGGAAACAACCTTCTTTATTGCCCTCTACATCCAACTGTTCCCGGGCTCTAGTAGCCCCTCCTCTTCCTCCCCTGTCCCTCATGTCAGGTCCTTTCCCTTTGTCTTAAGGTGGTCCATTTTTTAAGGTGGCACGCTCGCTTTCACCCTGCAACACCAACTCTGCATAAGTCAGTGCCGCACTTGGGCCACCCCAGTCAAAAGAGTCTATGAACACCACTGCCTGTGTCCCCACTCCCCAGTGCTGCAGGGAGCGGCCTGTGTGCTCTTGGCCAGGGGCAGCTCGGCGCATGGTAAATTAGACCCCGGATGGTATCACCAGTTTCAATCTGTTATCCCAAATAGGGCTGTAAATGACCTGGCATAGAAGAAAAAAGCACAGTTACTTTAGTCTGCAAATGTGCTATTTGCATTCTTAGCTTTTATCTTACATTGCAAAATATTGTTCATTGTCACAGCGTTGACGAAACGCAAAGTGAAAACCAATTCCCTTTGTGTTGTGCTTCTGGCAGGCGACCTTTTCCTCTTCTGCTATTGGACACGCGTGTCCTTTTTTTCCCCAGCACTCCCGCTGCATCAAGCGAAACATGTTCGCTATAATGATAGGTCTGCCCACGATACCTCTGCCCTTTCGGTTCCTTTCAAATCGTTCTTGAAAATCTTCTGCTGGGCTAGTAATTCGTTGCCGCAGTGGGTTTTTAAATGTATTCAAATGAATTCCCAAAGCAAAGCAGGGTGGGTGTTTTAAAATGTCAAGGGGCAGTTTGGAAAGAGCTCTTAGCAAACACGAGTGTCTATCTTGAGAAGCGCGCTCCCAAATATGCATGGTCATGTACATCAGTGACTCACCCAGCGCCTGCAACCTGCCGGCAAATGTCAAGAGGCATTCGCACTTTCACTCCAGACCTCGGAATTGTAGCGTGCCTGAAGTGCTCTTGTTTTCATGACGAACCATATGCGTTAATATTCCAATGATATGTACAGACATATTGCACAACAAGAATCTGATTTATACAGACACATGCCTGTGCATGCACTGGTTGTTGCTAAATCTGGAAAAGATCAGGGGCTCAGCTAATGTCGGGACTGGCGGGACTCGGGGCTAGCTAGCATTTTGGTTGTAGCACCTGAGCTTCTTTGCGGGGCTACAACCAAAAGACACGGGGCTGTAGCCCTCTAAGCCCCACACACACACACGCACACTCACGCACACTCTGTGGTAGAGCTAATTGGACTTTTGCATCGCCCGTCCACATTCAGAGCCTTTGATCACCGGCCCTCACTCCTCTTTCGTTTACGGGAGATGCCATTCCCATGATAAACAATGTCTGAGACCCCAGAGCAGCAAATAAACTTAGCCTGACAAATTCTTTTTAAATGCATCTCTATGTTAACAGCAGTTTTCTTAGCAACACGTTTAAAATGTCCATCATTGTCTGTGATAAGCATGCCTAATGAGTGTCCATGTTTAGGCGACAGGATCCGCCACGATCAAACTTTCATTTGAAATTCCGCACAAAAGCGAGAGTTACCAACCCGATCTGTGCCTTCTTACCTTACAATTAGACAGAAAATATAACTTATTTTTAAAGCTGCCTAGTTTATACCCATGATGTCTATTAGTCGACATGCAAAAAGGGTTTGCTTCTTGTGTGTAAGTTCAACTTTCTTAACCTGAACTCACTGGAAGTGAATGCCAAGCAATGACTTTTGGCTGGCAACTTTATCCATCAGTTTCTTTTTCTGTGGCTAATTAAGACCTGTAAGTGCAGTGGCAAAAGACAGAATAGAATTTCCAGGCTCTCTTTCCATTGCATTATCTTAGTTGTATATTTCCTTTCAGCATGTGGAAAATTAAATTCACACTCTTTTCACAAAACATGTTCCTTTTTATTATCTATGTAGAGGTCACTTGTTAATGTTAAAGGATATTTGTACCGTGCACTATCACCACTGGAGTGGTCCCCTGGCGCTCTGGTGGCTCTGAAAAGGGAAGGGTGGGGGTGAGTTAGTGAGAATAAACTGGAAAAGTGCAAGATAGCAGTGATGTGCTGTTGGTGGCCTTAGCCCGGTGGGTCTGTAGGCTGGGCTTGGGGTGTTTTACGGTCAGTAGTCGTTGTGTGCTGGTGTGCGAGTTTATGTGTGTTTTGTTTTGTTGTTGCAGTGTATTGAAGTTTGTGCGGATTGTTGTGTTGTAGGCTTGTGGTTGTGTTTGGTTATAGTTTGAGAGGTGTATGTAGAGGGTGACATTGTTAGTGGATTGGTTATTTGGCATTGCTGTCTGGAAATGGGGCACTAAATTTCCGTATTCTCTCCAGGTGGGGTGCGGGAGCATCTCTGCGTCTCCGTCCTGATCTGGGGCCGTCCGATACTCACAGTGCCTTTAACACATGGGATCCACTCACATTCATAACCTTGCCCAAGTTAGTCCACGATCACCTCCATGATACCTGTCTGTATGTGGGGCAGGCAGGCGTTTGTGGGTCTCTTTAAATCTGGCCCAGAGAGCATTCCCAATCCAGTGGGTGCGCCGCATCAGCTAGCCGGGGCAACTCCGTCCATATGTGGTGGCTGGTTGGCATTTAACATCTTATTCAGTTGCTTGAGCAGATTTGTTTGTTTGTTTTATTCATTTATAATGCGCACCAAACCCAAGGGTAACAGGGCGCAGCAGTACAGAATATGTGAAGATTCAGGTTGTATAGTTACAGATAATAATATACAGGCAATAGCAGTTAAACAAATAATAATATACAGGCAATAGTATCTATATACATAAAGAGGACTGGACTTGTACAGATAGATAGGGATGGGGATTATATACAAGCAGGTGGTATGCAGAACTGATAGGCCCCTACTAGTTGTTAGAGGACTTAAGCAGGTTGATATAGCTAGATGTAAATTTGAGGTAAGATTGCTCGATGAGTAAAGGGTGTGGCAATGAATTCCATACTTGTGCCGCTCGGACGGGGAAGCTGGCACACCCGGCATTGGTCAATTTGAATCTCGGAATGATGAGGCTGTTAACATTACAGATTCTTGAGGGTCTGTAGGAGCTTCTCTTTACAAATCTATCAGTGAAATAGGGGGTGCAGCATTATGCAAGGCTTTATAGGTGAGGGAGGCAACTTTTAAAAGGATTTTATCTTGGATAGACAGCCAGTTGTTATTGTGCCTTATCTTCAAAATATGTGATCTTTTAGATATGCCGGGAGCTGCTCTCAAGGCATTGTTTTGAAGAATTTGGATTCTACGTGGGATAGATTTGTTAGCACCAATATATAAGACATTGCAATAATAGAGCCTAGACAAAATAAGGTGTCATGACCACTGTGAGGGGGCACAAATTGTGCCACAAGCAGGCTCCCACCAGAACCCTGAGGGCCTTAAAACCACTGCAAAAGGGCTCCTGGAGCCAGTCCTGGCGCCTTTGGCACCAGACTCATATGTAGGAAGGAAGGGCTGTTCAAACTAGGTCCCATTTATGTACATGGGCCTTTAAATCCAACATGGAGGCACTCACATTGTCTAGTTCTAAGAACCAAGCCATGCAGTCCAGTGGTTTTGGTGTGGCAGGGCTGGAACTACTTTCCCTGGTACTACTTTACCTGGGCTATATAAACCACACCCTGACTGCAGAACATGCTTTGTGTTATTCTGCAACCAGCAGCGTAGCGCTCACCGTGTCCAGCTCCTGGTCTTCAGCATCTTCCTGTCATCCTGCAAGAACAAGAACAAGATTATTCTGTTTTACCTGAGAAAACACCATCCAGCACTCAGCATCTCAACTGGGCTGCAATCTGTGGAAACCGAGAGAAGAAGAAACATCACTCACCCGTTAGTACTAGCTTAAGGACTTCCGGCGAACCACTACCACAGTTGCTGTTTGGACATTGCGACCTGCAATAACAAGAAAGGTAAAAACAATATTAGAACGCGCGCTTCCAAAACATTGAATTCCATCATTCTTACCTGAATTCCATTGCGCTACGCCACGCTTCCATCCGGAGCAACACATCAACATCTGCAAAGGAAAAGAGACATAGGCCTCATTACGAGTCCACCGTCCCGGAATCCGGTGATTCCGTGATAACGGTGACACCGTTTCCGCGAATGCAAGGTTGCGGAATGAACAGCTGATTACGGCATGTGGGTCACGCGCAACACACCGAGGCGGAAATGTTGTACACAACGTACACACCCAGGCACATGGACATACCACCACAAAAAACGGTGCAAAACCCGTGTCCGCCCCCGCCGCCACGGACAAAGAATCACCAGAAGCGGAAATACCATGTCCGCAAAAAAAAAGAACAGAAACAGAGAGGCGGCCATTATATAAAGCACAATCCACTGCCATCCTCAGACACCACAGGTTAGATTTCCTCCCTGAGACTGAGAACAAATGGCATCTGAATCCCAGCATGCAGACAGTGAAAGCAGTGCTTCAGTGAGGTTGAGCTCACAGTCCTGGTGGAACACATTGTCAAGCATGCAGAAATGCTCTTTAGCGCAGACCACCGGCGCGCTATCCAGCAACGCTACAAGGAGGCAGCACATAAGTGCACAGCAGTCGGTGTGACGACACGCACTGTGAAGGAGTGCCATAAGAGGTGGGATGACCTCAGGCTCCGGGTGCGCAACCTCATTGCTGCACACCGCCAGCACAGCACTGGCACCGGTGGAGGCCATGCATCCCCTCTCAAGTTGCAATCGTAGGAGGAGTGCTGCAGCAGTGTCCTGCACCTCGAGGGCATCCATGGCATCGGAGACGCAGAGGCAGGAGAGAGCCCACCTGCAGATGCCGGTATGTGCACAAAGTACAAAGCCATAGTGTGAATGCACCCCAGGAGTGACCCAATGGACCCACTGACCCACCCCAGCCAGAGCAGGAGTGACCCAATGGACCCACTGACCCCCCCCAGCCAGGGCAGGAGTGCCCAATGGACCCAATGACCACCCAGATGACAAGTAACACATCCCCAATGCATGTCTCCAGGACATGCACACAGTACGTGCCTGAGTGGAAGCAGAGACACACACACCTGAGTGCATCAATAGTCACAAGTGTGTACATGCAAGTAGTCATGGATCGTTCAGTTTGATGCATGTGATAGGCACATCAAGTAACATCACACAACTAACAGCATGCCCTCTGTATCCCCACAGCCATGTCAAGTGACAGCGACGAGGCAAAGAGGCGATGCAACGGCCAACTGCACGCGCCCAATGCAGCACTCATGCCCAGGAGGACGATGCTAGCTGCTCTGGCACACAAGCACCAGCTGCATCAGGCACACCAGCACCAGCAGACGCCACCATCCTCATGCAAGCACCCACCATGGCCCTGGATGCCATCTTGCAGCCCACCTGCACTGCTGAGGAGGCTGCATCGAGTGATGACAGTGCCCTGGCACCTGCAGGCCGAAGTTGTACAACAGGTTGAGGGGGACAACACGGATCAGTTGTCATCCATCCATGGCCTACAGTTCAGCCCCCAAGCACTGCAGAGCCCCATGCACTCCCCAACGCCCTCCATGGCTGAGCTCAGTACTCGCTTGAAAGCATTGAGGAACAACAGGCCACCCTGACACAGCTCGTAGAAAGATAGTTGGAGGAGGCCAGGCTGCAGCGTAAAGAGGCCATGCATCAGCAGGAGGAGGCCAGGCTGCAGCATGAGAGCAATGCGACGTCAGTGCGTCGGCTCTCCAGGGCCATTGGACGATTTGCAACCACCATTGTCAACCTGGCACTCCCTGTCAGGGAAGGGAATAGTGTGCAATTCAGCATAGCGGAGTCAATGTTGGTTGACCAGCAGGCGATTCAAGGATGTGTGCCCATAGTCACACCAGCAGTTACCTCAGCCAGCACCGCCCCATCCAGCTCTGCCACTGGCAGCCCCCGGAGGTGCTCTAGTCGGCTGACTGTACCCTCCAGCAACGACACTCCTGCGCATAAGCGCCCCCGCAAATTGTGCCATGTGGGGATGGCAATAGACATGACATTCGGGGACACTATGGGTGTATGGGGGTTGGTACATTTGGGTGGTGGGGGAGGTCCATTAGGGGGTTAGTCGTTTGGGGCCTGGTTGGGGGTGGATACGTTTGGGTGGTTGGGGAGGTCCATTAGGGGGTTAGTTGTTTGGGGCCTGGTTGGGGGTGGGTATGTTTGGGTGGTGGGGGAGGTCCATTAGGGGGTTAGTTGTTTGGGGCCTGGTTGGGGGTGGGTACGTTTGGGTGGTAGGTGGGCACGGGTCTACAGCTTCCCTACCCACTGCACCTTCTTTCCTGCTTTTTCCATAATACAACACCATAATGAGTGGACATCCGTCATTTCACTTGCAGTCAATCCATTTATTCACCGGCATCGTCATATCCATGCAATGCTGTCAATGTGCAGTCTCTCAAAAGTAAATGCGGATGAGTGTATCCCGTGCTCGTTGGCCATCTTGTGCACCCCTGTGAGGGTGTGGAGCCACCCCATCCCCATCCCTATCACCATCCCCATCCCCATCTTCAACTCTATCATCATCGTGTGTGTCTGTGGGCAGAGGAATGTTCCTGCGCATGCACAGATTGTGCAGCATGGCACACAAGCACAATTGTACCCGTCGTCACTGGGTTGTAGAGCAGTGATCCGCCAGATCTGCTCAAACAGCAGAACCTGGCCTTCAGTAGGCCAAATGTCCTCTCAATCATTCCACGTGTGCGGGCATGTGCCCTGTTGTACGCCTCTTCATGCCTGTTCCTTGGCCACCGTACAGGCGTCCTCAGCCATGGTGTAAGTGCATATCCAGCATCACCTACATGGGATGGAAATGTGTGGAACATGTCAGTGTTTTTTGCCTGCTCCTACCTACAAGGCAAAAAACCTTGGGGTCATCTTCGACTCCACACTCTCCTTCTCTCCTCATATTTCTGACGTCGCCAAGAGGTCACACTACCAGCTGCACCTCCTCAGAGGTATTCTTCCATTCCTCTCCTTCCCCCAGAAGCTCACTGTCTCCCGAGCCCTGGTTCTCTCGAAGCTGGACTACTGTAACAGCCTCTATCTTAATCTGCCTGCCTCCACTCTCCGCCCTCTGCAACTCATCCAGAACAGAACTGCGAGACTTGTCCTTGGCCTCAAGCCCAGGGACCGTATCTCTCCAGAACTGAAATCTCTACACTGGCTCCCAGTGGCTGCGAGGATAAAGTTCAAAACCCTCTGCATTGTCCACAAGGCCTTCTGGGGCCTGGGTCCTAAATACCTTCAACTCTCTCTTCCCAAATATCTTCCTTCCCGAGCCCTTCGCTCATCCGCCTCCAATTCCCTCAGGGTTAGCTGCTTCTCGAAGCAACGAGCTGGGGGTAGATCTCTCTCCGCGGCAGGGGACTCCCTCTGGAACAGCCTTCCTGCCTCCCTGAAACTTGAGGAGAACCATCTCCGGTTCCGGAAGCACCTCAAAACCTTCCTCTTTGCTTCTGCTTTCTCTCTCGCTCTCCCCTGCTGAACAGCTAATTAATTCTTCACTGAAACTGCACTGATCCTGCAACTGGACCACTCTAAACGGCCTCGGTCCTGGGCCCAGCCACTCTCCACTTGCACTGATGCCCTGGAACCCCTTTGCACTGCGGGACTGTCTCTGTATCCCTACAGCCCCCCCCCCCCTTCCCCAGCACTTGCTCTGCACTTACCTCGCACTTGCCACCAGCTGGCCCTATTTATTTATTTATTACTTTACGCCACTTACCTTGTACTGCACTTCCCCCCTCCCCTTCCCCTTGCACTTTTCCCCCTCCCCCACCCCTGCACTTGCGCGATCTGAATGACACCTGGCCTAGTAGGATCGTTGTCTGTCTCCCCTTGTCCCTCCCCTCCCTGCCTCGTCGCGCCTTGAAACACCTGTGTATAGGCGCGTTACAAATACCATATCATATCATATCATATCATATCATTTGTGGTATCATCTTTTGGTCAGATGCAGTGCAATCTTGTGTCATCATTGGTTCATCCATATGGGCCAAGCAGTGGTCGGACCAGTGGGTGATTACCATTCATGGGTAATTGTTGTCGACACTGGCATTTGGACATTGCCCAACGACTTGCTGTGCATATGTAGTTGCCCTTGCAGACAATAGTGGTTGGTAAGTATGGCATTGTGCAATGATGTACAGACATGGAGGAGTCAATCAATAGACTGTGATGATGTGGTTGTTGCAGGATGTCTCATGTGCATTCATCATGTGCATTGGGGGGCAGTGGTGCATAGTGTGGGTGGCTGTATTGAGTGGCTCAAGTTGTATGGCCTTGTGGTAGTATTGGTTGTGTGTCTCATTTGACAGGGTGTGTACGCGCACACTGTGGCAGCCTGTCATGTGTAGCTTTGTGATGTGTGAGTTATGCTGACCATCCATTACATGGGCCAGGGGGTGGCGCATGTTCAGTTGTAGCAGCCCACTCACACAGGCCATTGCCCTAGATACACCCCCCTTTCCACAGGGCCTGTGCATTGGCAGTTGTACTCACCCATTAGGCATGTGCTTTGTCCTGCATAGCGTTCCATGTAGCGTGGCAATGTCAAATTCTGCATGACCATTGAGTCATGTGTTGAACCTGGAAAACGTGCGCAGCAATGTGTTATCACCTGTCCGGCGTCACATACCATCTGTACATTCAGTAAGTGGTACTGTTTTCTATTGCGGTACACCATCTCCATTGCAAGTGGTACTGTCAGCTTTATGTGGGTGCAGTCTAATGCACCTATGAAATTTGGCATGGCCGCAATGGCATCAAAGGCCAACTTGGTTGCAATGACCTGTGCAAGGGTACGGGGTAGGGCGATGTGTTCCAACACATGGCGCAGCAGGGCATCCAGTACCTGTCCCAATATTTTAGAGAAACAGGGTTGTGAGAGCCTGTGCAGCTCACCAACTGTGTGCTGATAAGTTCCGGTACCAAGAAAATTCAGTACCGACACCACCTTCAGGAGGGTGGGGGGGGGGATTGCGGTGGAAATGCCAATGTGGCTGCTGATGTCCTCAATTATGGTGGTGATGTACATGATTGTTGGACGGTCCAGCCGGTATAATGTGTGGATCTGTCCTGGGGTCAGGTTCCAGGATGAGGCCCTGATGCATGGTATTTCAGGCTGCCTGCTTGGTCGTGCCGGCTGCACAATTGGGTTTGGCATGGGTGCAGGGTTTACTAACTGCAACCTGTGCCTCCTCCGCCTCCGCCTCATCCTCCTCTACACCATTACTGCCACCATGTGCAGTGCTGCCTGTATGTTCAATAGCCCCAGTCCCAATGCTGCTGTAGCTGCTGCCTGCATAGTTGTGTTTGAAATTGGCCTGGGTGTGGGTGCGTCCCTTGTGTAGGCTCCCAGTGGCCTTCTGGGTCCAACTGGGCTAATTCGCTGCACCTGTGGACACTGTTTAATGTCATGTTCGCAGTGGCACCGATACCGCCTTCGTGGCCATGGTTTTTCCGCCATTTTCATGGCAGTGTTTCCATGTCTGTGGTACTCGTAATGCCCATGGTGTTAGGTGTTGCCGGTAACTGGGGGTTTCCCCGGCGACGCATTGTACGGGTCCCTTAACTCCATGGCAGCGGTTTGTGTTGGTGGTATTTCCAGGATCGTGGGTCATGATTTGTCGATCATGGAAACGGTGCCGGTATGGTTATACCGGTGGTGTTAAGTCCTGACCGCCAGACTCGCAATGAGGCCCATATTCAGGTTCACTTTCAATATTAAACAACCGCACAGCGACGTACTTACCTTAATGGATTCCGGGGGCCTGTTTTTCATCGCACTCTCATCCACTCACAGCACCACAGTGGCCTGTGAGGAGAAGAAGAAGAAAACACAGGTTAGCTTTAAAAGACAGTAAAGGCGCTGCCCTTTGCACTTTCTCTTACCTAGAAACGTGCCTCTCCATCCGGCACGCCAGCATCAAGACCTTCGCACCTGAAAACAAGGAGATAAAGACATTAATGAATTCCCACCATAAACAGAACAAAGACTTACAATTAACAAACCTACCTGCCTACCTGCAGATTTGGGGTCACAGCAGGCCTGAGCCCAAGGAAGGCAAACTGCAACAGCGAAGCAACTTGGGCAGCTCGCCAACAAACGTCAAGCGCCCCTGCACAAGAAACACGGGACGGATAGCTCACCCTACAAATAACTAAGATTCTTTATTCAGCACTGGGCAACTACGCATCCAGGATTCCAGATCTCAGAGCCTTCCAGATGCCCCCGGGGATATCAGGTTAGCATAACATAAGGTCTCTAGCCAAAATAATGCAGTTGTCATCTGAAATGAAGTGTTTACCTGCTCTAATAATCTTGCATGTGTCAGCTGTATCTGAAGCTAAGGAGTTTGCCTGTTTATCGAAGGAGAGGGTGGCATCCAGGTAAAAGCCAGTGTCTTCACCTCCTTGGCTACCTTGATAACATTCCCATTGATCTCGAAAGAGGAGTAGTCCTGGCCTAATTTCCTGAGATTGGAGTGGGTACCCAGAATAATTAATTCAGTTTTAGCATCATTCAGGCATAGAACGTGAGTTGCCATCCATGCCTGGATGATGAGATACACCCTATTTACCAAGGCTAAATCCTTGTTGTAATCCCCTGAAAGTGGGATGAGAATCTGGGAATCATCTGCATAATTAGTGTAGGTGATACCAAGAGAGTCCTGATCATCAAAAAGGGGCTTAGTGTTACGCTCACCCAGCATCCACGGGGACGCCACCCAGCCGTAGGGACTCTGGTATCCTTCTCTGCGGTTCCCAGGTGTGACCAGCGGGGAAGTTCTGCCTGGAATACAGGTGGGCAATGTTCAAGACTGGGCAACTGGGATAAGCACCCCCCCACCACCTCGTATGCCCGCAGCCCCTCTGAACCTCTCCTCACCTTGTTGTTAATTCAGGTGTGCTCTCCGTCCTGCCTTCTAGGCAGGGGCGCGTTGTCCTTTGTGGGCGAATGCAATCTAGTTACTTCACTGATGCTGGCCCACTTTGAGTCTTTAAGGTAGGTCTTACTGCTGTTGTATATTGTTGTTATTCTTGCATGCCTTTCTTGGTCTCTTTCTCTTCCATAGGTGCGCGGAAGTCCAATGTGATGCATTGGCTGAATTGGGTCTCGCCGGTAAATGATGGCTTACAAAGAGCGCTATGATGCGGTACGGAGGCGCTATGCGCAGCGCTATGATGCCTTGCCTTTGCTAACCTGTTGTCTTTTCTTTCCCATAGATCACGGTGCTCACCCGGTGTACGAAATCCCGAGGCGATGCTGGTCGAGGGGCGACTTGGGAGGTAAGCTTCTCGGCACAGTTTGTTATGTTGTAAAAGTGTCTAACGTCTTGTTTCTTACTTTTTTGCAGATCCGTCGGTCCGGGAGACGCGCTGATCATAGGATGCTGTTCGCAGGAGCTGTGGGCAGCCAACGATGAAAATGACAGGTAAGCTGCTGCTCCTAACGATGTCCTCTTGTCTCTTTACAGATGCTGTTCTTCCGAGGTTCGCAGGTACAGCTGAACACGATGAGCGTCACGTTGCAGGATTGCAAAGTAACGCGAAGCGTGTTATCCAAGTCGAGTGTGGTTTAAATAGCTTCAAGAAAGTAGTCCAGGTAAAGTAGTTCCTAGGCTACCATACCCAAAACACTATATCACATTTATATTTATATTTATATTTAATAAATTTATATAGCGCGCAGGCAGCCCAGGGGCATTGTGGCGCTGTTACTTGCAAGGAAGACTTAGTTACAATGTGTGCAGGTTGTGCCTTGGGTTACAGTGAGGCAGTGACCTGTGATCAGATATACCACATAATACATCATACAATACAATTATGAGGGCTAGGCCATGTAATTGTTAGATGAACAGGGTCGTTTTCAGGGTTTTCCAAAAGGCGTTCAGTGAGGGTTCAGAGCGCAGGGAGCTAGGGAGGGTGTTCCAGTGTACGGCAGCGAGGTACGGGAAACTGGAGCCCCCTGCTCTGGTCCTTTTTACCCTAGGTACTGAGAGCATGCTGGCATAGGGTGATCTAGTGGGTCTTGTGGAGGAGACCAGGTGGATCCTCTGGGAAAGGTACATTGGGGCAGCAAGATGGACACATTTGTGGGTGATGCTTAGAGCCTTGAATAGGATCCTCTCCTTTATGGGGAGCCAGTGGGATGCTTTTCTGGCAGCGGTGATGTGCTCTCTCTTGGCAATGCCTTGTGCAGCGCGCAGGGCATTATTCTGTATTACTTGGAGCTTCTCAAGATTTTTGTTGGAGGTCCCAAGGAAAAGAATATTGCAGTAATCAAGTCGCGAGCCGGTTATGGCCCTGGCTATGTTAGTGCAAGTGTCTTTTGACAGATAAGGTCTGATTGCGTTAAGGAGTTTTGCATGGTAAGCGGCCGAGGAGGCAATGGCGTTTACTTGTCTGGTCATGGATAGATTGGAGTCTAAGTAGACACCTAATGTTTTTACCGTGTCAAGTACTGGTATCATGATTGAGTCAATGGTGAAATGACTGAACTGAGCGTCAAGTTTCTTGATGGTGTCAGGGGAGCCTACGAGTAGGAGCTCAGTTTTGTCAGAGTTAAGGCAGAGGCCGTTGATAGCCATCCACATTTGAATTGTGTTGTAGATGTTGTTGAGGGTAGCGGAGTCCGTGTCATAGTCGCCTGTCAGAGTGAGAAGGATCTGTGTGTCGTCGGCGTAGTTGGTGTAAGAGATGCCCATGGCGTCAAGGATGAGGAAGAGGGGGCGGGTGAAGATGTTGTAGAGGGTGGGGGAGAGGCAGGAGCCTTGGGGCACCCCACATAGCATGATAGAGGGTGATGCAGTGGCTAGGTCAGAGAAGACCTGCATGGTCCTGCCTTGGAGGACATAGCACATAGCTTGGTTCCAAAGAGCCAAGCTATGTGGATGCCTCCATGTTGGCTGGCACTTGAAATAAAGTAGTTCCCCTAAACACAGGGCACCAGGACTGGCCCAAAGAGGGCCTAGGCAAAGGATGCCTATGTTTGTTGGAGACCCGAGCCAAGACCCCTCCTGGCCCATGGGCTTGCCAGGGGGTTTCTGGATGTGGGTCGTGACACCACTCCCCCCCAAATCCCCTGTCAAGGTGTTCCTTCTGTCCGGCCCAGGTATAGTTGGAAAGTTTCGATGATATTTTTTGATCAGACGTGGTGCATGAGTGTTGGATTAATAATTGCCTTGATGGTGTAAGGCCCTAAGTACCTGGGTTGAAAAGTCCAGGTTCCCTTGATGGTTACTAATCTGGCGGCCAGCCAAACCTTGTCTCCTACCTGATAGTCAGGGTTTTTTTTCCAGTGTTGGTTGGCAAATTGCTTTTGCTTTTCTTTGGCGAGAATAAGATGTTCTTTGGCCTTTTTGAAAGCCTGAGTGATGTTGGTGTGAAGGGTTTTTACTGCTGGCATTTCCAAACTGGTTGGGAGATCCAGTTCTGAGTTACGTGGCTGTCTACCAAAAAGAGTATAAAAGGGTGTTTGTCCGGTACTGGAATGCAAGGAATTGTTATATGCGTACTCGGCTATCCATAGTAAGTCTTTCCAGTCTCTTAGTTCATGGTGCAACATGCACCGTAGGTATTGCTCGAGGGTTTGATTGGTCCTCTCGGTCTGACCGTCCGTTTGGGGGTGATGGCTAGTGGATAGCGAGACGTCGAATTGCGCCATTGCACAACACTTTTTCCAGAAGTTGGAGACGAACTGGCTACCTCGATCGGAGATCAGGACTGATGGGAAGCCATGTAGTTTAACAATACCATCCAGGAACACTTTGGCTAAAGTGGATGCGTCAGGGAGGCCTTACAGCGGAATAAAGTGTGCCATCTTTGAGAATAAGTCCACGACTACAAGAATGGTGTTAAACCCTTGACTGGGAGGTAGGTCAGTGATGAAGTGGAGGGAAAGAGTGTGCCATGGAGTGGGAGGAATGTCCAAAGGTTGCAGAAGACCGGATGGTTTTTGTTTTTGCGACTTATTTTGTGCACAGACTCCGCAGTACTGAATATATTGGATGACGTCTTTATGCCAGGCAGGCCACCAGAAGTTCTGTTTTACCTTGGCTAGAGTCTTGGTGATTCCAGGGCGCCCTTCGATCAGAGAATCGTGATAACCTGAAATTAGTTGTTGTTGTAAGTTTTTGGTGAGTACATACAGACGATCCTTAAAAAAGGGTAAGTGATCTTTGATGGAATATTGTTCCCTCTGCGCTTGCCATGCAAGGAAAGTATCTGGATTCATGGTTCGTTGAATCTCGTTTCTCAGTTCTACTTGGGTTAAGGCTGTAGTGAGGCCCAAGTGTTTGTCTTCTGGTATGATGGGGACTGGGTCTGGGGTTGTTATGTCACCAGTGCCTGTACGAGAGAGTGTGTCAGCTTTTCCATTCTTGACCCCTGGTCGAAATGCGATGAGATAATCATATTCGGCGAAGAAAAGGGCCCACCGCAATTGGCGTGAAGACTGAGCTTTAGCTGTTTTAAGATATTGCAGGTTTCGGTGGTCCGTGATAACTGTAATGGTGTGTCTGGCCCCCGAAGGTAGTGCCGCCAGGCTTTAAAGGCGGATTTGACCGTCCAATAGTTCTTTGTCCGTGATGACGTAATTAATATCCGGAGGTGAGAATGTTTTTGACCAGAGGGCCACTGGATGTAGCTGGCCGGTTTCTGGATCTCTTTGTGAGAGGACAGCTCCCATTGCTATACTGGAAGCGTCCTTTTCCACGATATAAGGAAGATCATGGCGAGGATGTCGCAGGATTGGCACGGAGGTGAACCTTTTCTTAAGTTCCCGAAAAGCTTTTTCTGCTTCTTCGGTCCAGGTACATTTTTTTTGTTTTTTCGTAGCAATACGGTGATCGGGTGTACGACCTGAGAGAAGTCTGGTATGAACCGGCGATAGAAGTTCGCAAAGCCCAACATGCTTTGTACCCCTTTTACTGACGTTGGTGATGGCCATTTCAAAACGGCGTCTACTTTATGCAGGTCCATTCTGATGCCTCCTGGAGTAAGAATAAAACCCAGAAACTCAACTTCGGTGACCTAAATAAAACACCTTTCAAGTTTTGCATATAAACGATGTTCACGGAGCTTGGTGAGGACTGAACGGACGTGCTTGATATGATCCTGTTTTGAGGTTGAGTACACTAGGATATCATCTATGTACACTAAGAAGCAGACATCAATTAACTCTCTCAAGACGTTGTTCATGAAATATTGAAATGCTGCAGGAGCGTTGCATAACCCAAAGGGCATGACTTGATATATTCTACAAACCGTATTTGTTACGGAAAGCAGTTTTCCATTCGTCTCCGCTTCTGACCAGGTGGTACGCTCCTCGAAGGTCCAATTTGGTGTAAATCTGGGCATCTTTGACCTGATCCAGCAATTCAGGGATAAGTGGCAAAGGGTAACGGTTCTTCACGGTGATCTGGTTTAATGTGCGGTAGTCAATACAGGTTCTTAAATCCCCTTCTTTTTTCAGTACGAAGAACAAAGGACTGGCTGCATGGGACTTTGATGGACGGATGAATCCGTTTGCAAGGTACTGGTCTAAATAAGACTTGAGATGAAGGTTTTCAGGTTCCGTAAGAGCATAGATTCTACCGCAAGGGATTTGAGCACCTGGAACAAGGTCAATCTGAAAGTCATAGTACCTGTGCGGTGGCAGCGTGTTTGCTTGGTCCTTCTGGAATACATCCTGGAAATCGTGGTATTCCTCAGGCAAGGTATTAGTTACTCCCAGGGTTGATGCTGTCGCTCCGGGAGTCATAGAGATCCTGAAAGCAGGTTTCTGTTCTTGATAATAACAGGCTGGGGAGCAGTCGCTGGGGAAGGTTAATTTCCTTGCCCGCCAGTCAATCAAAGGGTTGTGAGCGACTAACCATGGCATCCCTAGTATGAGCCGGAATTGAGGTGCCTTGATGAGATCGAACGAAATAATTTCCCGATATCCGTCCTGGCACAGCAATGTTATCTCGGCTGTGCATTGTGTTACGGGTCCGGAAGCGATTTCTGTCCCATCCACCGTAGTTACCGTGTCTGTAGTCGGCTTGGAACATATGGGAAGCCCCATCTCTGCAGCCAAGACTTGATCTATGTAATTCCCAACTGCTCTGCTGTCGATGTATGCTTCAACGGCAGGCATTCTTGATGACCGTTGGTTATTAATTAAGATCACCGGTATTGCAAAGTGTGAGGTCAGTGGCTCTTTCCTCTCACTCGACAAACTGACCTCTCCGTTTGCCGAGCTGGGTAATTTTTTCCGACTTAGATTCCTTCTCTTCATCTTTTTCCGTGGCACTGATGATCTTCCTTGGAGGTTTCACTGGGCAGTCCTTCAGGAAATGCCCTGTTTTTCCACAATACAGACATAGTTGTTGTTGTCTCCTTTTATCTCACTCTTGTTTTGTTAGTGGAGGTCGTACCCCTCTGATTTGCATAGGCTCCACAGTATTTTCTTGCACTCAAGTTACATTGTCTCTAGATCAAACATACACAGCCCGAGGGTCCATTTTGGAACGGTCTGCTTTTCGGTCTTGCAAACAGTGGTCTGGTTGTACGACCAAATCTATGAATTCAGAACAGTCTCTAGGACGATCAACCACCTGAGCTAGAACGTCTTTTAATTCGCCTTGTAAGCCCCGATGAAACAACGTGGTTCTTTTGTTTTCAGGCCACCTAGCTTCAGCAACCAATCTGTTGAAAGTCGCAATGTACGTTAACAAGTCCTGATTCCCCTGTTGGAGGGAAAGGAGTTCATTGTCCACTGCTTGCTCTCGGGTATGGCGACCAAAAAGTTTTTCCATTTCCCTCTGAAATCCCCCAAAGTCATGTAATAAAGGGTCATCATGGGTCACCAATGGTACCGACCAATCTGCTGCGCTACCACTCAGGTATGAAAAAACAAAGGCAACCCGAGCTTGGTCATTTGGGAATGTTCCAGGCCTGCAAAGAAAGTGAAGGCGACACTGATTCATGAAAGCTGCGTATTTCCTTGGATCACCTGCAAACCTCTCCGGTGGTCCCAAAGGAACTGTTCCCGGTAACATGATTTGTACCAGAGTAGAGGTAGTGGATGGCATGGTATGATTTTGCATCGTTTGGTTGTTTCCAGGTAGAGGCGTCTGTCCTGCTTGTGATTGCAAGTATTGCCTGCTAATTTCTTCAGTGCGCTCTTTAGTCACTAATAAGTCTCTCCGGAGAGCGTTAGTCTCTTGTCGGGCAGAATCAACCTTGTCACGAAGTTCTCCTAGGCGCCCAGGTGGATTGGTTTGGCAGGCTTTGCATTCTGTTACGCTCAACTGGTATCCACGGGGACGCCACCCAGCCATAGAGACTCTGGTACCCTTCTCTGCGGTTCCCAGGTGTGACCAGCGGGGAAGCTCTGCCTGGAATGCAGGTGGGCAATGTTCAAGACTGGGCAACTGGGATAAGCAGCCCCCCACCACCCTTTTTGCCTGCAGCCCCTCTGGACCTCTCCTTAGCTTGTTGTTAATTCAGGTGTGCTCTCCGCCCTGCCTTCTTGGCAGGGGCGCGTTATCCTTTGTGGGCGAATGCGATCTAGTTACTTCACTGATGCCTGCCCACTTTGAGTCTTTCAGGTAGGTCTTATTGCTGTTATTCTTGCATGCCTTTCTTGGTTGAATAAATGTCTCTTTCTCTTCCTTAGGTGCGTGGAAGTCCATTGTGATGCATTGGCTGAATTGGGTCTTGCCGGTAAATGATGGCGTATAAAGACCGCTATGATGCGGTAAGTAGGCGCTATGCGCAGCGCTATGATGCCTTGCCTTTGCTAACCTGTTGTCTTTTCTTTCCCATAGATCGCGGTGCTCACCCGGTGTATGAAATCCCGAGGCGATGCTGGTCAAGGGGCGATTTGCGAGGTAAGCTTCTCGGCACAGTTCGTTGTGATGCTGGAAATGCATCGGAGGGACAGGGCCTCCGTATCCTTGTCCTTTACTGCTTTTTATCGTGTGTTCTGTCGTGTTTTCCGCGCAGGAGTTCATGTGGGACTCCTGTCGGTGCAGCTCTCTTTCTTTTGGTTTGGTGAACGGACCCGTGGGATACCCTTATGGCACCCATGGGTGGGGGTACAACCCTGTGCCCCTAGTGTATGTTTCTGGGCACATGTGGGTGGCCCACAGAGCAGGGTATGGGCTGGTGGCAGCTCCATGCTGAATTTGACAGGTGCGTGGAGTATTCTCCATTTTGGGATACCCCGGCCCTGCCATTGGGATCCGTTGATTCCTGATGGAAAACAAGATGGCCCCGGTGGCCTCTTGCTTTCTATTACCCATTACCTTGTTTTCCCAAAGTCCTGGGAAGCCCTGACTCTGTCCCTTCCCCCTGACTGGCTGTTGGATGGAAGTGCCATATATGGTGTTGTTATGAAGGCCCAGTCAGACTAGCTGGAGCCTTCCCGGTGATGTATGTTGTGGGTACCTCCTGTGGGTGGGACCTGGGTGAATAGAATGTGTGACGAATATGCATTCTGTGTTGTGGGTGTCTAGTATCTGGTGGTTGACACAATGACTGAGACAACCCTGCCCGAAACCGGTATGAATGCAGCTTGGAGTGTTGAATGGCTCGGTACTTGTCCCAATACACATAACTTGTTGTGAGTGTCTGGAGAGAAGTGAATGGCCTGAATACCTTGTGTGCCTGATTGGCTGCCTGCCTGCATGAAGGCCCGTAGTCATGATTGGATGCTTGAGTGTGACCCAGCGGAATGAATGGGAGATCAACAGTATATCTGGGGACCTCTCACTGCTAGGAATCGTGTTCAGAAGCTGAAGTCCACTACGACGAGTAACTGGATTAACTGACGCTTGACCTTGAAGCCCTGCTGGACGAGAAGAATTGCTGTTGCTCTCCTTCACAATCTGAAAGCTGCTGTGCCTCCAAGGACTGACCCAGAGAGGACCTGGTAAGGCGCCCTCTTTCCGAGCTACGAGGGACCATCGTGCACAGCTGATCTTTGCCAACGCTCCCTGGTAGACAGACCTTTGACAGGCTGCCGACCCGATACGGGGTCTGCTGAGGAACTCCAAGGTGAAGCACTCGGACTGTTGTCCGCCACTGTCGACAACCGGAGCCACCATGCTCCCGTTTGCCTAAGAACTTCCATTGATCATCGGACGCTCTCGTCTGCATCGTCATCCGCTTGTCTCCCGCTGGAGACGGCCTGACCATCGACGCGCCGAGGAGCATCCAACGGTGGGTTTCCCGCCACCTACAGATCGCAGAGATGCCGACGACTCGACGCCCTTGCTGGGCTACAGTTCTTCATCATCTCTTTGCGGTCCAGAACTATTGTCACCGAGGTGCCCCGCACGCCTCTTCCTTGCAGGACGTCGACGAGCAACGCTAGGAACGAAGCGGGCACTTTCCCGCCATAGTTCACCCTGTTCACCGTCGGACGTTCGACGACCCGTGACTCCTGCCTTAAAGGGAGGGCACTCAAGAAGGGCCGTCGATTCCCCGACACCGAACGCCAAGTTCCCCGACACCTCTCGACGATCCGTGGCTCCCGCCTGAAAGCGATTCAAGAAGGATCGGTTGGCGCATCGTCGGAGAACTCTACTCCACCAGGTACATTGGGGGGGTAAAACCTTAACAGGAAGAAGTAAGGCTATTGAACATTTGGACTGGGCTCGTGCTATATATCTTTATCTACAGGTTGCCCAGGTGGGGGATCTCCACACAGACCTGTGTCTAGGTAACAGGGCCAGCATTCTGCCTATTGTTTCAACCAGCTTACGTTCCTTCCTATCTCTATTGCTGGTCTACTCGTTATTGATCTGTGTGACATTTTAACCATACAGTTGATGCACTTTAATGAGATTTGATAACATTAGTGGTACCACTCTAGACGTGTACATATTTATCATTATTGATTTCCAAGTACAAAGTGCGTTATTGTGATCGTGTACATACCTTTCAATATTAATTATATAAAGACTGTGTTTTCAGTAATACAGTGTGTGGACATTCCTTTGTGGGGGTTTGGGGACTACACTGTACTTAAGAACCAGCCCGCATCACCTCCTGAGAAGCTAGGCCTTAATTGCTCGACCACGTACCAATCATAGAGAATCTTGGCTGCGGTCCTCTGTGCCTCTCCTCTACCATGTAGAGATCGGAAGTACAGACACCCCCTACCAGTCTTTACATTCGTTATGTTGTAAAAGTGTCTAACGTCTTGTTTCTTCCTTTTTTGCAGATCTGTTGGTCCTGGAGATGCGCTGATCCTAGGATGCTGTTCGCAGGAGCTGTGGGCAGCCAACGATAAAAATTACAGGGAAGCTGCTGCTGCTAATGATGTCCTCTTGTCTCATTACAGATGCTGTTCTTCCGAGGTTCGCGGGTACAGCTGAACACGATGAGCATCACGTTGCAGGATTGCAAAGTAACGCGAAGCGTGTTATCCAAGTCGGGTGTGGTTTAAATAGCTTCAAGAAAGTAGTCCAGGTAAAGTAGTTCCTAGGCTACCACACCCAAAACACTATACCGCATAGCTTGGGTCCAAGGAGCCAAGCTATGTGGATGCCTCCATGTTGGCTGGCACTTGAAATAAAGTAGTTCCCCTAAACACAAGTCTTTATTAAGTATGAGCCTGGCGCCAAAGGCGGCAGGACTGGCCCCAAGAGGGCCTAGGCAAAGGATGCCTAAGTTTGTTGGAGACCCGAGCCAAGATCCCTCCTGGCCCATGGGCTTGCCAGGGGGGTTTCTGGATGTGGGTCATGCCACTTAGTAAATATGGTGTATAGGGTAGGGGATATGCCGGAGCCCTGGCAAATGCCGCACAGAATGGGGATCGGGTCTGCCGCAGCTGTCGGGGAGAACACCCTCATGGTCCTGTCGCTGAGGAAGGATTCGACCCAGGTTATGGCTTCTTTAGAGAAGTGTGCATCGGAGTTGTGGTGGCTGAAAAGGACCTTATGATCAACAAGATCGAATGCAGCTGAGAGATCCAATAATAGGAGGAGGGCTGTTTTACCTTTATCTCGTAGCTTGTCTATTTGCACCTTCAAATCAATTAGGGCAGTCTCTGTGCCATGTTGGGGTTGGAAGCCTGATTGCTGTGCTCCTAAAAGTTTATGTTGTTCCAGGAATTTTTTGAATTTGGGTTTAGGCAATCTTAATAAGGATTTTAACAAAAATGGGACTGTCGTTAAGGGGCGGCAGTTAGTGGAGATGAGAGGGTCTAGGGTTTGCTGTTTCAACAGAGGAAGTGCCCAGGATTGCTTCAAGTTGGTCGGCACTATGCCCGAGGTAAATGAGGCATTAACAAGTTCACATATGAAGGGGGAGAGTTCTCTAGTGGCATCTTTTATGAGTTGGGCTGGGAAAAGGTCACCTTGACAATTAGAGGGCTTGAGGGAGAGGATGACTTTCTCTACCTCCACGATGGATGTTTTGTCGAACCTGAATTGAACAGCTGAATTGTGTTCTTTAGGATATGGGTTGGTATTGGGTTGGGGTGCTTGATTAAGTGAGGCTTTCTTGGTATCTGTTTTCTTTTGGAGCATGGCTACTTTGTTAGATAATGCTTGTTGTATCTCTGTGCACTGCTTTTTGTCTTTTGAGCATGTATCTGGGATAGGAGTAGATGACTCCAATTCCTTAAGGATGGAAAACAGTTCCCTCATACTCGAGTTAGCCTTAGAAATGTGCTTGTTGTATGAATTGCGCTTGGCCAGGTAGATTTACTTTTTGTAATGGGAGGAGATTTCTTAATGTTTGTTTTTATGGTCTTCAGAAGGGGTTAGCCTCAATGTGGATTCAGAACTCCTCTTAAGTTGTCGTAGATCCTTTAGTTCAGGAGTGAACCATTTATTGAGATGGAATTTAGGTGTACTTGGTCTGAGTTTTAACAGGGCGATTTGGTCACGTGTTGTTAGCATGATTTTGTTGTATTCTTCAACTAGCATTTCCGGGTCTAGGTGTTCTTCTAGTTTGTTTAGATTGGGTAGGATAGCAGGAATCACTTTATCCTTTCTGATACTCTTTTTGTTCCTGGTTGGACATGGTGGGGCCATGATGGAGACTGGAGGGAGTGGTCTAGAGGTGGAGAGTTCGAAAGTCACAAGGAAGTGATCCATCCACAATTGCGGGGAGATGGATATGATGTTGACAGTGCAGTTATAATCCGCTAGCCAATCAAGATCTCTCCCTTTGCTTCTCCCTAGGTTATCACTCCCAGCCTTTCGAAATGTGGCAAATGCCAACATTTGCAACTACTTTCAGGGGCGGCACCTGCCTTCATTCACAACTCCATCCGGTCAATTCCCACACCAATGCCCACAACTTAGTTCAAGTGTGGCAAGTGATAACATTCACACAACTCTATAGAAGTATGATACTTGGTAGCAATTATGGAGCGGGTGAGGTTGGTGGCTGCCGTTGGCTAGGGATGCTGATTTCTGTCCTCATGGGTGTCGCTTGTGTCCTATTCGACTTAGCATTGTCTCTCTTGTTGTAGTAGGAGTTTCTCTAGTTGCTTCTGGGTGTTGTCAGTGTCATACTAAATTTGTCATCCTTTTCTTTGTGTTTCCCATTCGGTTGTTTTGTTTTTTCAGTTTGAATCTGTGATGTTGAAGAGCCAGGTTTTTAGTAATTTTCGGAATTGAAGGTGGTCTTTGGTGTTCGCTATATCTTTTGGGATGTTGTTCCAGGTTTTTGCGGCTAAGTGGGAGAAGGAGTAGCCCCCAAGGTTTTTCTTAAGGTACGGTTTTTGTTCCAGGTGGATTCCGTTGCTTGATCTGAGGAGTCTCTTTGGTTTGTAGATTGTTATTTTCTTTTGTAGGAATTCAGCTCCTTGTCCGCTGATTTCCCTGTGTGTTATGCACATTGTTTTGACGGTTATGTAATGTTTGACTTGGAGCCAGTGCAGTGTTGTTAGGGCTGGGATGATGTTGTAAAAGCAAAAAGAGAATATTGAGGCTGAGTACCCCAAAAGGAAATGCACCAACACGGGTTTATAAAGATACACAGATCTTTATTCTACAACTGAACAGTTTTCAAAGGACAAAGCAACAGATAGCTATCAGGCCCTCAGTACAGCACAGCGAATACCAGCCCTGTTCGATGTGTGAAGTGAGTGGGACTGTGCATCAGAATGGTTGTGTCTTTTATACAATACGTAATTTGATGTCCAGCCCACTTGTAGGTTAACCATTTCCTTGGGCTAGGGGTTCATGCCGAGTTTGTTCCTAATTTATGCATCTATACATTTACGGATTATCCTTAATACATACTCCAATAGGTTACAATAGCAACAGCGTGTCTTTGGATTCCACATTAGCCTTCATACATATTCTCATACAATATAGTCAAACAAGTGTTCACATTAAATGCTCGAACAGTATTGTGCATAACATATATTCATGGATTAGTAACTTTGGCACAGGTAATCCTCTATCCACAGGTCAACGAAGGACAAGGTCTCATTGCATGACCCTAACATTTGGCCTGCGGGCAGTTTAAGCATTAACTCGTATGCGGAGGTCAAGACGACCATGTTACAAGCAGAACAATACTGCCCACCATCTTAGAACACACAGTGACTTTGGGGTGAGAATCAAAATGGCGGATGAACCTAAAATGGCGGCTAAAACTGATCTAAGGTCAAGACCTTGCAATGCGGATTTCTTCGCAGAGCGACTGGGCTTAGGCCAATATATACAATAAAGGAAGCATGATATGATTTCACGTTCGACAATGTGGTCTCCTCTGGATAGTTTGAAGAGCAGTCTGGCTGCTGTATTTTGGATCCATTGTAGTTTCTTCAGGAGGTATTTTGGTATCCCAAGGTAGAGGCTGTTTGCATAGGCAATTCTTGACATGATGAGGGTGACGATTGTGCGTGTTTGTGGGTGAAGGAGAGGAAAGGTAGGATTCTTCTTGCAGTGTGGAGGAGGAAGAAGCATTTCTTGATGATTGCATTTATTTGTGGTTCTAAGGTTAGGGTGTTGTCCATCAGGACATCCAGATTGTTTACTACCTTAGATGGTGTTGGTGCTGTTCCCATTTCCGGGCCATGGAATGTAGGTGTTGTTCTCTTGGTTTTTGGATATAATCATGATTTCTGTCTTTCCTGGGTTGATTTTCAAGTTGTTGGTGCTCATCCAGTTAAAGACTTCTTTTAGACACACGATTAGGGTTTAGTGATCGGCTTGAGTGTCTTCGATTTTGTAGATGATTTGAGTGTCATCTGCGTAGTTATAGAATGTAATTTTGTATTTTTTGAAGATTCTGATTACTGTAGTCTGGTAGATGTTGAAGTACTGTGGTGATAGTGAGGACCCTTGTGGCACTCCACAGTCGTTAACTCATGGGGTGGATTTGAAGGGTTTTATCCATACAGTTTCTGTTCTGTCTGCTAGGAATGATTTAATCCACTGTAGTGCCATGTCTGTTATGCCTATGTCTTCTAGTCTTTTGGTTAGGTTGTCATGGCTAACTGTGTCAAAGGCTGCAGAGAGGTCAAGCAGAATGAGGGCTGAGGTTGTGTTGGAGTCCGCCTTTGTTTTTAAGTCATCCCAGATGTATAGTAGTGCTGTTTCCGTTCCTCTTGCGGGTCTGAAACTGGCTTGTACTTGGTCTAGCAGGTGGTATTTTTCTACATGTTCTTGGGTTAATTTGTAAACATAGGTTTCAAGGAGTTTTGCTGGGTAGGGAATGTTTGAAATCGGCCTGTAGTTGGAGAGGTCTTCTACGTCGCCACTTGTGTTTTTTAAAAGCGGTTTGATATATGCTGATTTGAAGGCTCTTGATACAGTTCCTGTTACTTTTGAGAGATTTAGGAGGGTTCTGTAATATTCTGATGGCATTCCTCGTGCAAGGATTGATTTGCAGATGTCAAGATTTGTAGATCCATGGGTGATCCTGCTTTCTTGCTATGTTTTTCCAACAAGACGAATTCCTCTGCTAATATTTCAGGAACGTTTTGGAGTTTGTGCTGTGACTGTGTGCTAGGTCCAGTTGGTTGGAGGTAATGGTTGGTTGGTCTGTTTTGTATGATTTATCGGACATCATTGATTTTGTTCTTGAAGTGGTCTGCCAGGTCGTTGCAAAGTTTCTCTGAGGGAGTTGAGGTGTTGTCGCAGCATGGTGGGTTTCTCATTTCTTTAATGACGTTGAACATTTCTTTTTTTGTATTGGTGGCATTGGTGATTCTGTCATCATAATGCTTTCTTTTCGCCTTTTGTATTTCTTTCTTCTATGTGTGGATTTGTTTCTGGAACAGTATTTTTTTGTCTGGGTTGAATTCTTTCCTCCATTCCAGTTCCATCTTCTTGTTGTCCTTTTTCATGGTGCTTAGTAGTGGGGTGAACCATTGTGCCATTGCCCTTCTTTTGATGGGGTGAATCGTTTTTCCGGGGCGATCTTATCAATTGTATCAGCAATCCATTTGTGTAGTAGCTCCACTTTCGTGTCTCGGTCAGCCAGCTCTAGTTCTATAGTTGAGGGTTTGGTCATCTCCAGTTGTTCGAATAGGTTGCTTGCTTTGACGCTTTTCCAGTTTCGTTTTTGTAGTGGTTGTGAGTTTGGGGGCTGGATGCAGACTTGGGTTGGTAGTCTGTTCACGAAAGGGATGATAAGATGGTCGCTCCATAGTATTTGTATCAGTGGTGCCGTGGTGATATGTTTTTCCTTGGCGAAGATTACGCCAAGGGTATGCCCTGCCAAGTGTGTTGCCCCTTTGAGCAGCTGTCATAATTTCATGGTTGTAAGTTGTCCAATCAGTGAGTTTTGGGAGTTGGCGTGACTTTCTCAAACCAGATGTTTAAGCCCCCCAGGATGATTAGATGTTTGTGGTTGATGGCTATTTTGGTGATGGCTTCTATGAAATTATTGGTGAAGGTTGCATCGTATGTTGGTGGTCTATACACCAGGATAAATGTGATGTTGGTTTTTGGGTTCACTGATAGGCGTATGACCATGGATTCACAGTTGATGATGTTGAGGGGTTTGTCTGTTTTTATTTTCAGGTGTCCTTTGAAATGCTATTGCGAGGCCTCCTCCTTTTTTATTTTCCTGTTTACTTGAAGGCATTTGAAGTTGGTTGGGAGGCAGCTTTGGAGTATGATTTTGTAGTTGTCTTCCAGCCATGTTTGGTGATGAATAGGGTGTCAATGCCATTGTCATTGAGTAGGTCAAAGATCTCTGTTGAGTGTTTAGACATGGATCTTGCATTTATTATAATGCAATGGAATTTAGAGGTTTAGTTTGGTTTGGGCTTTATTGTTGGGATCGTCTTCTGATCGGTGTTGAGTTTTCCTTTCCGGTCGATCTCCATTTGAGGTGTAGGTACAGGTGCGTCTGTGTCGTCTGGGTGTGGTACTAAACACAGCTGGATTTGAGAGTCCTATATAGTGGGAAAGAGGCCCACGCCTAACAGGTCAAATGGGTGTTGTACTAGACACAGTCAGATTTGAGACACAGGTGACCAACAGATTACGATACTAAGCACAGCTAGATTTGAGTCCTGTATATTGGGAGAGAGGCTAATGCCTAACAGGTCAAATGGGAGTTGCACTAAACACAGTTAGATTTAAGACACTGGTGACCAACAGATTATGATACTAGCACAGCTAGATTTGAGAGTCCTATATAGTGGGAGAGAGGCACACGCCTAACAGGTCAAATGGGAGTTGTACTAAACACAGTTAGATTTGAGACACAGGTGACCAACAGATTGCGATACTAAGCACAGCTTGATTTGAGAGTCCTGTATAGTGGGAGAGAGGCCTATGCCTAACAGGTCAAAAGGGAACTGTAGTAAACACAGTTAGATTTGAGACATAGGTGACCAAAAGATTATGATACTAAGCACAGCTAGATTTGAGAGTCCTGTATAATGGGAGAGAGGCCTACGCCTAACAGGTCAAATGGGTGTTGCACTACACACAGTTAGATCTGAGACACAGGTGACCAACAGATTACAATACTAAGCACAGCTAGATGTGGGAGTCCTGTACAGTGGGAGAGAGGCCTATGCCTAACGAGGTCAAATGGGTGTTGTTTTAAACACAGTTAATTTGAGACACAGGTGACGAACAGATTACGATACTAGGCACAGCTAGATTTGATTCCTGTATAGTGGCAGAGAGGCCTATGCCTAACAGGTCAAATGGGAGTTGTACTAAACACAGTTAGATTTGAGACACAGATGACCAACAGATTATGATACTAAGTACAGCTAGATTTGAGAGTCCTGTATAGTGGGAGAGAGGCCTAAGCCTTATATGTCAAATGGGTGCTGTACTAAACACAGATATATTTGAGACACAGGTGACCAATAGATTACGATACTATGCACAGCTAGATTTGAGTCCTGTATAGTGGGAGAGAGTTCTATGCCTAACAGGTCAAATGGGTGTTGTACTAAACACAGTTAGATTTGAGACACAGGGGACCAACAGATTACGATAATAAGCACAGCTAGATTTGAGAGTCCTGTATAGTGGGATAGAGGCCTACGCTTAACAGGTCAAATGGGTGTTCTAATAAACAGAGTTTGTTCAATAGTGTGATGTAGAGGAAGGCAGCAGAGGTGTTAGGTATTATTAAGGTGTTTTAGATAGATTTGATCAGTGGTTAGGCTTCCAGGGTAGAGTAATTGCTCCCACCTAGACCACTCCTACCTTACTGGTCCTATTCGTTGCTGGTTGATGGCGGGCCCCTGGCTTCCCCGTGGACACCTCCTGACACACCTTGGAGCTGCCAATGTAGGAGCTGCCCTTTGCCTTGGGGCCCTTAGCTGCGGGAGCTGCTGGGCAGAGGGCTGCCTTGGGAGGCCACTTATGACCGTTAGGTAGTCCAATCCGGGTGTGGTGGGTGGGGGCTATGGGGGTCGGTGCTGTGGCTCAGCTGAGTTGGAAGCCCAATCAGAGCCGGTGTTGTCACACACGTTGAGCGGAATTGTTGCTTAAGTGGATAGAAATCACAGCGCAAAAGGCCTGCAAGGGTCTGTTAAGCTACGCACTCACCTGGCTGGCGATTTTGGGAAGTGAGGTGAGCACGGGCAGTGCAGGGCCAGTAGGCTCTGTTGTTGCTCTAGAGAGCACCAATCAAACGCAGTGGGTGGATGGGAGGCGGGAGGTTGGGGAAAAATGAATGGGGAAGCGAGCTGGGAGGGAGAGGCAACAGGGGTGCAAGCAGGCCTGGGGGTGCTTTATTTAGGTGGTAAAACACTGCGCAAAGACCTGCAAGGGTCTATTAAGCTACAAACTCACCTGGCTGGTGATTTTGGAAAGTGAGGTGAGCACGTGCAGTGCTAGGCCAGCAGGCTCTGTTGTTGCTCTGACGAGCACTAATCACACGCAGTGGGCGGAATGGGAGGCGGTAGGTCGTGGAAACACAGAAGGGGAAGCAGGCTGGGAGGGAGAGGCAATGGGGGGCCAAATTGACAATGACTGGCTAGCATAGGACAATGTGTAAAGCCATGTATATGCAAAAGTGGATGTTTTTGCATTGCCTCATTAAAGTTTGATTTCTCGGAAATCTAAATGTTCTGTTCTGAGTCAACATGTAGCCTGCACGTTATGAATGTGTGGTTCTCTATAGACATTTGTATGTAACTTTTATTAAACCAGGCTTTTTTTGCATCTTTTAATGTATCAGTGTGTGTATGTGTGTATGTGTGTATGTTTGTGTGTGAGTGGCGTTCCTCAAATATGAATGTATTGCATCCAAGCATGAATCATTTTAAATAGGGACTGCTTGTAATGCTTCCAATATCTTAGATTTCTGGCCTGGAGATGTACTAATCTCCAGTAACAGATACGTATTTTAAAACCCCTTTCCCTCCCACATGCCTATGCATTGAAAGATATAGAAATACAAAGGATTTGCACTTCACGGAGTTCTTCACAAATTGAATTAATTCTTTCAGCATGCATTTTGTCGCACACACATCCAGTCTATACCATGGTCTCCACCAGAATAATTAAATTCACAATGGCTATAGCGGGTCATGATTCCACTATGATCTGAATGTCTCAACACCAACTTCAACCAAATATTTGCAGATAATGATTTTGTTGTTCACTACATTGTGGGATTGGACCTTTAGGAAACCGCAGGTTTCAGGAGGATAGTTCAAGGGCAATGTGCTCGCATTGGAAGCAAGACGACACAGAGCACCACAGGTTCGATCCCCGAGTCAGTGCTTAGAAGTGCTTAGGATACTCTGGGTATTAAGCATGTTATAAATAACCCATCATATCATATCATAACATATCTCACTTTGTATTGGATATGTTATGAACACAGAACATTGGGATATTACCCTGTGTGTCCCTGTTTTTTCGAATTGTGCCTATCTGTACTCCCCACCCTGTGCTCCTCCCAGATTTCATAACTGATCACGTTGGACAATTTAGGGAATTGGTAGTGGTTTCTTTTTATTTACCTTTTAAGATGCAACTTCTGATTTTGAGAGGACCAGCAAAGGGCTGAGTTAGGCAGGCATCATTCCGCAAGCAACCCCTCAATTCATGTGGCTTATTTGGAAGTGAATTACCCTGGACAAATACATCTCTGGCCTGCTTCTCTCAATGGACATGTCTTCCCTCTGCATAGAATCATCCTTTTTGCTGTCCAATCTCATGTGTGTTCCCCTCATTAGTCTTCATCACCCACATCCATATGGAAACCTTTATTCTATGTGTATCCCATTATATACTCCTCACATCCCACCCCCTGGGTTGTCAGAGGTATGTTTTTAAAGCCAACTCACAAGAAAAGGTAGGAGGGAGCTTGTTCTTTCTGAGGAAATTCTAATTTCACTCTCATACTCCAATTTCAGACTCATCTGTGCTACCTTGATGTGACATATAATACATTTTTAGATTCTACGATTGGGGCCAAACATTTTGAAATGTTGAATGATTTAATTCTGATAATGTCTGATGATTTTACACATTTTTAGCATTTCCAAGCAATGCTAAATGCAGCAACATATAACTATCTTCCAAGATTCTGATAGTTACTCTTCTCTACAAACTGTCCAAATATGGTGATAATCAGATTATTTTGTGGTGATTCTCCTGTTCATTTCATTTTTACATCGTTTAAGTTTAAGTATTTTTCCCTTCATTTTAAATGCATTGATTTTGTTGGTTTGCAATTGGAGCAGTTCTCCGCCAGTGGGCAGAGATGATATGTCACCTAAATATTCCCTTTCAATGTTGCCAGTACTCAAAATAAATTGTCTTAGTGTGCATATTATCAATGTCCTTTCACCTTGACTAATCCAAGGCAGATGTCAGATGCCATGCATCTGAATCCCCATCACCTTTTCTGTTGTCCTCTCATATCTATTGTATTTTACAAGCCTCTGGCTTGAATGGGTGAAGAAATATGTTACATATTTTCTTTGAAGTAATCTTTGGACCCATTGTATGGCATCTGGAGTGAGGATTGTTGATGCAATCTCAGGATCCAGGCAGGCTGGATTCAAAGAATCCATTATGTGTGTCTTCCATGTGCATTCTAACTGTATCGGGTCAAGAAAGGTAAACATCCAAAGTATTTCAAGTTTTTTTCATCAGCATTTTCCAGGATTTCCCCAACCAATTTGCTCACCAAAGCAGAACCGAAGCCCAAATACTGCTTCAGCTTTAATATTGCATTTTATGTACTCCTGGTTAAATTAACCCTGTGCACTTTTAATCAGATAATTCTATACTATGGTTTTCCATAAGGCTACAATATGGTTTACACATTTTATAGATTTGTCTCACACTAGAGAAATCTACTCATTAAAACAAATCCATTTTCTCTTCTTAAAGCTGCACTCCAAATATGTTATATCATGTGCTTGATATTTTGTGGTCAGGAATTCACACATGACAGAACTATGCTTTGCCATTAGTAATGTAGGTACCCAAGACACCTATTTAAAGGTGAACATTGAATAGGAAATACATTTGGAGTACACTTTTTGTACGTTGCACAATTGCTGGAAACAAATATAAAATGGCACTCTTCTATGGACATGATAGTGAGCACAGTGTGCACTCTAATCTGGCACCCTTTTAAAGGTGACAGTTAGCTAGAGACAGTGCCAATAAGTGCCAATGTCAATAAATTGTATTTCTTTTGCACTTGCCAGGAAGGCCGTTCTCATTTTATTTAAGTTAGGCCTAATTGATATTAGCTATAAAATGTTCTACAAACAACATGAGTTCTAACGGTATGTAGGTAAGTGCATGAAATGGAGTCAAATACAAGCCTCATCATTTAACCAACATGTGACATTTTAGTGTGCTTCGTGTGCATAAATTGAGAGTCCCAAGAAGTGATTCAGTTTAGTGTATTCTATTAAAAAATAAACTTAATCATGGTTTAATCAAATACAGTTTTGCTATAGTACAGGGCCTGTGGTAGAGGCCCTGTAGTTATGGATACGTTGCTGAACCCATAGGAAGAGCACTTTTTGGGCGGCTTATAACTTTCCCTCCCCAGAAGGAATACTCACAAAACTAAGTATATGGCCTCATCAGATTGATCAGCTTAGTTTGGTCAGGTTTCATTAAGGGGGGGGGGCAAAGTTGCAGGGGGGGTGCCAAAATGTGTTTGTTCCCATAGATGCAATGGAAAAAAACTTTGCTCATGCCTACAGCCCAAACCGCTGGATGTATTGTCACCACATTTGCGGCAGGAGCGTTGGCTTGGTCCTGAAAGTGTGCTTTTGTAAATTTGGTGTGAATCCGTCCAGTAGCTTCTTTTAAAATGAGCAAAAAGTAGGTATTTGATACATGAGTGATATCTGGGTTTGGTCCGTGGTCTCCCTTCCATGTTCGGTCCACGGAGGGGCCTCCGATTGGTCAAGGGGCCGGCGTGAGGTCCACAGACATAGAAAGTGCCCACTGATTGGATGGTGAGTTTGAGGTGCGCCATATTTTTGGAAATGCCCACCATGTTGGATCCGCGGACGGCCGCAGCTGCCTGCAGACAGCACAATGGGGAAACAGTCTTGCAAACACATTTCGGGTCATTTGGTGATAGAAAAAGGGGCTGGGAAGGGTGTGGGGAGTGATAAAATGATGATGTGTGGCTATCTTTGTAGGTTGGAAAAGGTTGGCGAAGTGTTATAGCGGTCCTCGGACACTGCAGTAGTTTGCGGACAGCTCCATGAACGGGGAGCTTGGAAAATGCATTTGGCATTATTTGATGGGTGGAAGAGGGCATAGAAATGGTAGGAAAGTGGAATGAAGGTAATGTGGAGCTGATGTATAGATGAAAAAAGGGTTTGGAAATGCTGCAGAGTCCGTGTTAATTTTGGTGTCCGCAGACATCATTTCGATTGCAGGGGATCAGGGGGTCTTTTATTAGTTGACAGTGTGGGTACATACTTCATATATAATTCATTGTATTGTGGTGGTTGAGGCCAGTTGCCAAATTCTGGGGGGCATGGTCGCAGGCCATTGCCCCAAGAATATGTGCACTGGGCACAACTACCATAGCAGTAATATGTGTAGAGTAATTATAGGTAATATAGTAGGAATATGGCAGAATTACAATAGTAGGAATAAGTGTGTATAGCAATTGTAGGTAATTTAGTGGGAGTACAAAGTGTTTGTAATATGGAGGAATTATGTAATGGAACTGTATACAACAACACATTGCATTGTATAATAGTTTTAGGCAGAATCCTATGAAGTTCCCTTAGGGAGCACTACAGAAGTTTAGGACTACAGGTATATGCAATAAATCCCCTTTGGTTTCAGTCTGTACCACACAGATTTAGTTGGTAGCTGTGGCTGAGCAGTCAGACTTATCTCAAGAGGTAGATGATAAGTATTCAGGGTTTACACAATAGGGCTTCAGGTACTATGGAGCAAGGAAACACTGACCAAAGCTTTGTATTAAAAATAATATATATATATTTATTTTACACACTCTTAAGTTCAACACACAAATCACTATTATCAAAGCAAGTTAAAACAGCCAAGAAAATTATACACAACTCCCTATTTAAATTGTAGACAAGTTTGAGCAAGAGTGAAAACTGAGCAAAACGGCACAGTGTAAACCAAGCAGAAATGGCACTCTAATAATTTCTCAAAAGGGAGGGAAAGGACAAGTTATATAGCTTTAGACTCTGTAACACACGAGCAACACTTCCCAAGTAGATTGTGAACAAGTTAGCAAGGCAGTACTTCAGCATAAGCAATACTTACGTGAAAACCGAGCAAAATGGAACTTCACAATATTAAAAAGGGGGAAGAAAAAGGTGGTCATAAGAGTTAGGTGCACCAACACATTTCTAGGTGAGAAGCAATCTAGAGAAGGCAGTTGTAAGAGATTTAGCCAGAGTAAATAGGCCTGTGCCAGAGTCAGTGGTACAAGGCAAAGTGCCCAGGATCAAAATGTTCTAGTAGCTGCAGTCAAGTCTTTGTTTAACGATTTGAAAAGGCGATTGCAGAAGGTAAAAGATAATGTTAGATGATAGGGGTGGGCAACCCAGTAGGTAAGTAAAGGATTTATAACACCTTTAGCAGTACCCAACGAAACGGGAGGCCTGGCGGAACAATGTACCTGGAAAGTGGAAGAGGCTCCTGCGGTTGCGGTAGTTCCTGGCAGTTCCTGCAGTTCGGGAGATCCAGCAGAGGAAGAGAGGCTCTCGTTGTGGAGGAAGGTTCGAGTTACTGCCCTGCCCAGGGATGAAGCCAGCTGCGGTGCTGCCAAAATGAATAAAACGTACACTCCTTTAAATCGTGGTCGTAGGGGATGGGTGCCTGGCTATCCGGTTTCCGAGTGCAGGGCACTGGCGATTCGACCAAGGTAGGTCCTGGAAGGTGATTGGTGAACTGGTTGGCCCCATCAGCTCAAGGTAAGAAGACTCTTGCAGGTGAGGATCTTCTCGAGTCATTAGAGAAAAGTGGTGAGGATCTGCAGCAGGGCTTCACCGGTGGTTCAGTCATTGCAGATGTCTTCAGCTTGCGTCCTCTTCAGGTTTCTAGTTCCAGTGACCACGTCTTGTCCTTCAGTCCTCAGAACCCTGCTTTTATGCAGCCAGACCCCCATTCATACAGCCTAGCTGTCACTCACACAGTGGGGTGGATCTCCTGGCGGGAGAACCCCCCAGCCTATCAGGGAAGAGTGCGACTTGGGTTGCGTAGGCAACCCTGTCCACGGTGCCTATTTCCCCTCCCACACCTCCTGTCTACCCCAGACTCAGTGGCGCAGAGAGGAGGGCTTCTGTGCAGAAGCCCGCCAAAAGGACAGACAAAGGGTCCCCGACCTGGGTTAGGATTTCAGAGAAAGACATGAGAAAGAAATATTATCAAAGTTCTGGCAAAAAAAAAAACAGCGGATTAAAGTTAATAATAAAATAAACCGGCGGTTTGTTAGAGGCTGTCAGTAAAAGTGGTAGCCTCGAACAATGGGAAAATCCCATAGGGAAATATTTGCGGTCGAATATTTACAGTAGTAACCACTGGCACCAGCCAGAAATTTTGGAGAGAGGGACTGGACGGTATCCTCTCGAAAATGAACACTAGGGAAAAACTATGAACCCTTTCCAGTACTTCCATAGTAAGATGGGTTGTACTGGTTTTGTTCATAAGTATTAACTAGTAAAGTCAATGGGGACTTTACATGCCCTGGGAGACAGTAATCTGTCCCAGGGTATGGAGTCTATGTTTGGGGGTCACTGTAACACCCCTGTGTTACTGCACTGAGGGTGCTGTGTAACATACATGTAAAAAGATGATACCTATGAGGGTGAGAAAAACCCCATAGACCATAAGCACAAAAAATAGCCTAAAACACACATCAGCAATCTGTCTAAGAGTGCGAAAAAGAGTCTGACTCTTTACAGGAGAAATAAATACACCCTTCAAATCCAGCAAAGCTGCTGGGGCACTCTATAGGTAAGGGAAATAAGCCCCAGAAGAGAATTTTCCCTAACACTTGCCCCCCTCCGCCAGACTCCTGGATGCGTCTCTTACCTCTAGTCAGTTAATAACATCCTAGAGAGACCATCAGCATTTTGGTGGTGACATCCTGACCTGTGCTCAATGGTAAAATCAAACCCTTGGAGGCAGATTGGCCATTTTAACAGTCAGACGGGAGACATTCTAGATTTCAACATCAGACAGCCTCTTCTAATTAACAACTGGGCTCTACAATTCCCAGTTCCAAACTGATATATTCAACAGAAGTTGATTTGGGTAAGCCTAGTACAGATCTCCAAAATCTGGCTTCCACCCCATTCAGCCATTTCAGATCTTTCATAGCTAGGGCCTCAAGCCCATACAATACTGTTGGGTCCAACCACTGCTTGTAAAGCGTTATGACCCCCCCTTAATGTGAAACCTGAATGCTCCTTGGTAAACTTCCCAGTTATTTACCTAGCCCTACTGACCTTAGTCGCTATAATATCAGCATAACCGTGCTTCCCAGAAATCTCCAACCCCAGGTACCTGTATCCATCATCATACTCAATGTTCCCCATGGGGGTCGACAGCTTCACCCTACTGAATTTCCTAGAGGTTACTGGCATCTCCTTGGTCTTACCCAGGTTAAGTGACTATTTAAATTCCACAGCATAGGCGGCCAACTCCTCCAAAATTGCCTCCAGACCCGTAATCATGTGGTCAAAAATGGCCAGGTCATCTGCATATAACATGCCACCAATACTGAGGTTTCTGATCTCGCCAATGGCCTGGACAATAAGTCTGCCACGTATAAATTACAGAGTAGCGGGCTTGCATACACCCCTTCCTCACCCCCATGTTAATGCGTATTGCATCAGACAGACAGACACAAACTATAGGCCAATCACTGCGGTGTCATTCCTCCTAAAGATACTAAACAGGGTGGCTTACCTACAGATTCAGAAATTCTTGGAGAAGAACCAACTTCTTGGCACCCGGCAATCAGGTTTCAGACCACATCACAGTACTGAAACAGCATGTATCAACCTTAAGGCCCAGGTAGACGAGTTGGGAAACCAGGGAAAATATGCCCTACTACTTCTTCTAGATCTCTCAGCAGCGTTTGACTTGGTGGACCATAAGGTACTCTGTAACCACCTAGAGTCTGCAGCACATTTCTCGCAACACTCTATAACCTGAATCCAATCCTTCTTAAGTGAGAGAACTATGAGGGTCTTCTCCACCTCAGCAGCCGCAGATCCCATTCCTATCACTTGTGGAGTTCTCCAAGGCTCTTGCGTTTCCCCTACTATGTATAACATATTTACCAAGCCCCTGTTTGATGATCTGGACGGTCTGGGCGTCACCTACACCAACTATGCAGATGACACCCAGATTCTCAGGTAATCTATTCAGAAATTAATCCTTTCAAGCAACAAATAACACAATGGCTACGATACATCGATGATGTATTTATGCTGTGGCATGGATCGATGGATGAAGCCAATAGTTTTTTGGCATGGTTAAATAATCAGAATAGATACCTGAAATTCACAGCGACAATGAGCTCCTCAGAAGTGAACTATTTAGATCTCACTATCTACCAACAAGATAACCGTTTATGGGTTAAACCGTTTGTCAAAAGCACTGACAAAAATGCACTACTGCACTATAAAAGCCACCATGCGAAACATGTTCGGGACAATTTGCCCTTTGGGCAATTTTTACATTTGAAACGTAACAGCAGTACCAACTATGATTATGAAACCGGGGCCAATTTACTTATGGATAAATTGATCGATAGAGGCTATCCCAAAAAAGTTGTCAGGCAGTCTGCCAAACGAGCTTTTAATAACAACCGGGAAGCTCTGCTGGTAAAGAATAAGAAAGACACTGCTAACCATGAGACTCCATTGGTGTTTGTCAACACGTTTAGTAATCTTTCCTATAAAGTCAAGAATATCATATGTAAAAATTGGAAAAAGACAATGAACAGTCCATTACCTATGATAGCTTTCAAAAAGAGCACCAACATTCGTAATCTTGTGATGAAGAATGACATACACCAGGTGGTTAGCCAGGAGGGTGCCCAAAGTACATTGTGGGGTCTGCCTCGAGTGAAGGGTCACCATCCATGTGGAGAATGTGTCATGTGTCCATTTACCAAGAAAATGACCACTGTGAATTTGGGTCTCACTTCTGAATGGGTGCTAAATGAACACACTAATTGTAAAACGGAAAATGTAATTTATATGATTAAATGTCCGTGTGACCTAATTTATATAGGCAAAACCAACAGAAAGTGCAAGACTCGGATGATCGAGCATAGGAGCTGTTTAAAACATCATACTGATAAAGCTCCTCTAGTCAAACATTTCGAAGATAAAAAACATACTTTCTCTGATTTTGAATGGTGTATCTTAAAAAAGATCAATGGTAGATCCCAAGACGAAATTAATAGGAAACTGATTAATCTGGAACAAAAGCTTATCTTTCTTACCAACAGTCATGTCACAGGATTGAATGAGAACATCGAGTGGCATAACATCAGATAAGCAAGTTACCTGTTACCTTGAAGGGACTTTGGAGGTCCTAGGAGTGTTGCACTGTTTGTTGGTACCCATTGAGGGAGAATCTCTATTTCTATGTGAAGAAATGCAATTTGTTGTCATACAGGCCACAAACAAATTGCCTCAAGGGGTTGTTTCCTATGTGGTTGTCTCTGTATTTAGAGAATTTCCACCGTGAGTGATGTTCTGTTGTGGTTTTCTTTGGACATGATCATGGGTAGCAGGTCTATTTTCCCGTGTCCTGGATCAGTTAATGCTCTTTTCAGAGCTGGTGGAGAATGCCTACACCTTTTCCTCACATGTTTTGCATACTTCGCCACTATATTTGATCCGTTTGTGGTCTTGTTTGGGATTTTTGCCCTTTCTCTTGGTATGATGGGAGTCACACCCCTTTTTTCCATTGGCGGACCTGTGGCCTTATTTGCTTAGCAACTCGGGCATGTTTTGCCTTATTTGAATGGGTGTTCCCACGCGCGTGGCGCGGGCCGTGGTGATGTCATCGCGTTACCGCGTTCCGCGGAGCGTGATGACGTCATTGCATCACGCGAGTGCCGCGGAATGGGGATTTCAGTACGGTTTTTGGGCCGTAGTCTCAGGGTGTTGATCCACTGTTATCCCGGGCGTGAGATGTAGTACTCTGCCTGTTTTCAGGTCATCAGTTGGCATAGATAAGGTAAGAACGAGGGGATGCCTTTGGAAGTAACTTTAACCCTAACACTCTGCAGAAGATGCTCCTTTCCTTTGCGATGTATTTACTTAGCACTTTTACTCTTTCAGAGCTAGAGGAATTGTAGAAGGAAGAGGCCCTATCTATACAGACTTGTACTGTAGTGTTTTTCGGAGAATTGAAAATCGCTGGAATAGGTAAGACCCGTTTTTTGGCCTTTATTAGAGTAGCGGATGCTTACTTGACATCTGGGGCTGGGCATCTTACCCTCAATTTTTTTGTATTTTAGGCACTGATAGTTTGTTTTAGAAAATTGGAAAGAAAGATGATGGGTGACTATGCCACTGAGTTGTGACTGTATCCAACTAAAGAACAGTTTTTAACACCCGAGGGTGAGCCGGTTTCTGTTGTTGTGCCAGGCTCTAATGTGGTTGGATATTCCCTAAATTCCTTGTGTTCGGGATTAGGAGGTGAATAAAAATAAAAATACTGCCATTGGTAGAATTCCTCTAGGTACTCACTTACGAATTTCACTTACTGCTGTAATAGTGAAGAGCCAGTACTGACTTGGCTTATACGGTCAAAGACATATATTTCTTTTGACCGCAGATCCAGTACATGATGTAGTGTGTACTAGATACCCTATTGGTGATTAGGGTTTGGCTATGGTGATTGATTACACTGATTATGCCCGTGTTAGTGATACGTGTTTGTCTTTGTATCCTTAGAGATAGCAACCTGGTGTATATGTAGGAAGAATCGACCTGGAGCACAGGATTACTTCTGCCCCTGATGAATGTCCGGTTACTTTGAAACACAGAGCACTGAAACTTATATAAGTTGGGCTGGTTCACACAATGGGAAATGTGAACAATTGAGTTGCCATTGTTGTGCTGTGCTAATGAAATTTTTGGCATTTAATTCTGTACACTGTGAGGTGGCATGATTTTAAGATGTATATGACTATGTTATGTGTATATGTTTTTTTTAAAACAAATGAGTGTATTTCTTGTGCTAAAGAGTGATTAATATATTAAAAATGATATTTTTTGGTAATACTGCTTTTTGATGATTATTGAGAACACATAATGCAGCCTATATTTGTGTCATGGTTGCTACAAGAAATTGCTGTCTGAGGATATATACTGTGTTGATGCAGCCTGTTATATGTTCCTTCCTTTTGTTTAAATACAAATTATTTATCCTCACTTAGTAGGAGGGAATATCACCAGAACGTGGGGGTTACCCCTGTAGAAAAACTATCTCACCCCAATTCTCATCCCACTTTCAGGGGATTATGATCAGGATTTGGCCTTGGTGAACAGAATATACCTCATCATCCAGGCAAGGGTGGCACTCCATGGTTTATGCCTGAATGATGACAAAACAGAACATATCATCCTGAGGACCACATCCAACATTAACAACCTCAGCCACAATTACTAATCTTTCGACATAGATGGCAACATGATTAAGGTTGCTAAGGAAGTAAAAACCCTAGGTTTTTACCTCACGTCCAGCCTTACTTTGGTGAAACAGGTGAACGCAATGGCATCTTCCACTGACTACACATGTAAGGTGATTAGATCGGCTAAACCCTTCCTATCAACAAGTAGCTGTACCACACTGCAAGAGCACTGGTGTTGTCCAAATTGGACTACTGCAATGCCCTTTACCTTGGGTCCAATAAACACATCACTAGGAAAATTCAAATACTCGACAACAACACCCTGAGAGCAGTGTTAGTAATGACAAAAAGAGAACATATTTCGGTAGTAAGAAGACAATCTAACTGGCTCTCTACTATTGACACTATTAGACTAAAAACTGCTTCAATAACATTCACCTGCCTTAATAATGCAGCACCTCCTTACTTAACAGAGAGGTTCAATAGAAGACCCACACTCTGGCCTGCTTGAGTCGTCCACACAAACTGCCTGACAGTCGCTGCCTTCAAAAGGATGACGATCGGTGGTAACAGTTTCCCTGTCAAAGCGGCCCAACTTTGGAATTCCCTCCCATCCATCCTAAGAGCAGACCAAACTTCCCCACACTTCAGACTAAACATCATCAACTGGTTTAAAGGAAATTATTTTTAGCCCATGTATGACTGCTAATTCTTTGCACTCCCCACCTCACGGTGACTGCCTAGGTTATTGCTCTGCTTAGAGCTATAACCCCACCTACTTGATGTTTCCTCTCTAACTTGCTTTGTAAATGTTCACTCTTAGCCACATGTTTCCTGTATTGTATCTTTGTAACTCTGTAAAACACCCCGTATTTTGTATGAGACTTTTTAACTATGTTGTCGAAAGTTTTCCTTGACCTCACACCCTGATACCCTTGGGTCTGGTGTGTGCTACAAATAAAAAACAAACAAACACACAGAGTCCCCTCGTCACTCATTCTGATCCTGGCAGTCCTCGCAGAGTGCCCTAATGACCTCAAAGCGCCAGCTAGGACATCCCGATAAAAAACCACGGTCAACCTGATTGAAAGCCGACCACAAATTGACAAAGGCAATACACAAGGAGGGGCCTTCTGGGGTTCTAGCTTGGGAAATTAAAGTGTCCAGATCTCTGAGATTGTGAACCGTACCTGATCCAGGTCTAAACCCAGTCTAGCAGGGATGAAGAATGTTGGTTTCACTAACCCAGGCTTGAAGATGATCCGGCACATCGGTAGCAAACACTTTACCAGTTACATCGAGTAACGACAAGAGCCTATAGTTATCAGATACCAAACGGTCTCCAGCCTTAAAACTGGGACCAGAATAGCCTTCACCCAGGAATCAGGAATGTTTTTTTCCTGGCATACCCTAATGAACAGAGGGTGTAATACTTCAGCCCATAAACTGGGATTGTTCTTCAATACAGTTGAGGAAAGACTGTTCGACCCCGGAGCTTAACAGTTCTTTAAGGCACGCATGTGGCTACCTATATTGTGTCGAGTAAAATTAATGGGCCTGGGGCTCTCAAACTGCACAATCAGAGGGGTAGGTTCCATTGCTGTTAATATTTTATTCTTTATGTAGGAAATCCAAACCCTCTCCCTTATCGGTTTCCTAGCACTCGACAGAATCCTCCACATAGACCCTGCCGTAAAGGTCAGTAGGGTCTGAATCAAATGCTCCCAATTGCACAGCTTCCCTTCCCAAGTTCTTCTTCTAACCCAATTATGAAATTGGGTCTTCAAGCGGGATCGTAACTTCAATGCCGTACTCAGTGGTAGCACGTAGGTTTCTTCTGAATAGGTGTGTTTCCCTGTTAATCTCAGGGTCATCCCATGTTTATGTACCTTCCCTGTTATAGTCATGGTCTTGCGCTTGTTTTTTCCTTTGAAATTAGATATAGATTTAAGCCACACTTCAATGTTATGAGAGGTCCAAACATAGAGATTTAACCTATAATCGCTAAACTCCTTTTTAGCTTTTCACAGGCCTTATTCACATTCCTGTCTCACCATTGGAGTCGAGGTCCCGATAGCAAAACCCCCAAGTTCACAGCCCTTTTGTTAGTGACTGCCTGTGAACTAACCCCCATTCGACTTGTTTGAGTTACATGGTCACTGGTCACTCGCGGTGACACAGACATTGACAGCACTTTCTCCATCAAAGTGCTATTACATGCAACATATTCCAATGTGAACTGTATATGGTAGTTATGATTGTAGTACATTTGAGGATAATTGCTGTGGTTACTTAGTGGTGTAGCAATATCAAGCTGCAATCTCTGGT
Organism: Ambystoma mexicanum; assembly: GCF_040938575.1. Lineage (NCBI taxonomy): Eukaryota > Metazoa > Chordata > Amphibia > Caudata > Ambystomatidae > Ambystoma > Ambystoma mexicanum. Next base: position 335,292,175 of record NC_090927.1, read on the forward strand.
TTATTTTCTGTGGGAAAAAAGCAGTACAGGTGGTTGAGCAGGATAGTTCAAAAGCTGTAGTTGTATACAAATTTAAATATACATTTTCTGTTGAGACCCTCATAAACAGTACATTCTAAGTACTATGTTTCAGACAACATTAGTGTATGACACACTGCTGTTGTATTGACACTAAATAATTATTGGGAAAAAGAATCCGTACTGCATTAAAAAAACAGATTGCAGTTACGTGAGTCTAAGGGTGATAGTATGTTTGTTTAAAGTATGTTGTGCTTAAGGGAATGCTTGAAGTAGTTAGGTAGCTGTTGGGGTATTCTAACTACATTAGAGGTTAGAAGATATTTTGTCGTATAAGAATTGAGATGGCCTATTTGAAGTGCTTTGCAATGAAGGGTGTTTTTCAAGTAGTTAGATACCTGTTGGAGTATTCTAACTAGATTGACTTTCAAAATTGCTATAGTAGTATTATGGATATAGTTAGATACTGACTGGCATATTAATTGTGCTATAGTCTAGTAACTACATTTGGGTTGCAGGAATATTAAGTAGGCATTTGTTAAATTTGCAGGTAACCTATGTTTTGGAGTAACAGATGTATTGTTACATTGAAACCAACCACTTCTTGTTTCGATACCTGGGAGGGTCGATCAGAGGAGGTCAGCCAAACCAGGGCCTGATCGGTGATCCCCAGGTTATCACAGATACGGTTGAGCAGGATGGCATGGTTGACAGTGTCAAAGGCAGAAGAGAGATCAAGTAAGATGAGGACACAGGTGGTGTTGGAATTGAGGTTGGAGAGCAGGTCTTCAGGGATGTTCAGGAGAGCAGTTTCTGTGCTTCTGGCAGCTCTAAAGCCAGACCGATGATGGAGAGTGGGCGATAGTTAGCCGGGCAGGATGGGTCGGCAGAGGATTTCATAAGAAGTGGGTGGACAAAGGAGTGCTTCAGGGGTCAAGGGAAGACTCGAGTGGTGAAGGAGTGGTTGCAGAAGTTGGCCAGGGCAGGAGCCAGGGAATCAATGTGGTTCTTGATGGTTTTGGAGGAACAGGGATGTACCTGTTTTGACAAGACCTTCATAGATCAGACTTATCTAGAAACCTTGTCTGGGGAGAACAGGGGAAAGGCAGAGAAGGAGGAAGGAGAGGTTGCAGAAGAAGGGCCAGAGGAAGAGCAGGGAGTAGAGGGTGGAAGGGGAGAGGAGTAGAGAGAATACATGATGTCCTGAGTTTTAGAGATGAAATGAGAAGCTAGTGCCATTTTGAGGGTCTGGGACGGGACAGGAGAGGTAGAGACTGCCGCAGGATTGGCCAGTTCCTTGCAGATTTTAAAGAGTTCAGCCAAGTTGTTAGATGCCGCAGAGAGCGGGCTTGGATATGTGCTATCTTCTTGGTGAGGACAGAGAGCCGGTATTGCCTTTGGAGCAGGCGGCAGACCAGTTTGTCAGAGAATGTACATGAAGCACGCCATTTCCTCTCAGCCACCCTGCACTTGCGTTTAAGGATGATGAGGTCTGAGTCGTACCAGGAGTTGCACTTGGCTTTGGGCTTCAGCCGGATCCTCATGACAGGGGCAAGAACATTGAGAGTATCAGATATAGCAGAGTGGAGCATTGAAAGTGCTGTGTCATGGTGTGAGTCAGTCAAAGGGGGAGAGGCAGGTGAGAAAGTGGCAGCAACTGACACGCTCTTCATGGGTCGGATGGCTGAGAAGGTGGGTGGCAGTGATGGAGTTGGCTTGGCCTGAGGGGTAGAGAGGGTGAGCTGGGAAGAAAGGAAAAAGTGATCACTCCAGGAGAGAGGAGTGGTAATAGGGATAGAAAGGGGAAGGTCTGAGGAGATCAGAACATCCAGAGTGTGCCCTGCAGAGTGAGTCAGGCCAGAGGGGAGAATAGAGAGTGAGAGAGAGTCTCAAATGTTGCGAAAGAGTCCAGAGGAAGGACAGGAAGTCTCCAGGTGGATGTTGAAGTCTCCAAAAAGGAGGAGTTGAGTGGTCGAGACCAGGAGGGAAGAGGAGAGGTCCGCCCACTCAGATTGGAAGGAGGAGATCTGACCAGGTGGCCGAAAGATAGTAGCCGCAGTAAGGGAATGGCTAGGAGAGGGAGAGAGCCTGCAGACGAGGCATTCGAAAGAGGAGTAGGCCTGCTTAGGAATGACAAAGGCAGGAATCCACTCGGGAAAGATCAGGGCTACACCCACTTCGGAGCCGTTGGACTTGGGTGCAGAGAGGATCTTGTAGCCGTCAGGGAGGAGAGTGTCAAAGCTTGTGACAGAGCTGGCCGTGAACCATGTCTCAGTGAGACCAACAACATCGAGGTCAAGTCAAGACAGCTGAGCGAGAGTTTAGAGTGGCAATATAGAGAAGGTTGCTGTCCTTGAAAGACTTCCAGGGAGTAGTACAAATCAGAGGTACGCCCTGCGGAGGTGTAAAAGAAGCCCGGGGGGGGCAGAAAGGGAAGGGGGAGAGGGCAAGGTAGCCAAGGAGGAGGCAGCAGGGGGAGGCCAGGAAGCCACAGAGGGGGGAGAGGGGACAGCAGGAAAAGAAAGGAAATTGATGAGGCATGGGAAGCGTCTATCAAAGAGGAGAAGGTTGGCCTGCGGGCCTTGGACCAAGACGCTACATTCACATAAACATTAATGATAACATACTTGCCAACCCTACAGATTTAGTCAGTAGGCTACTGATTTTGAAGCAGCGCTACTGCCTACAGATTTCAGTGACAGATCCTACTGCTTTTTACAGTGGCAAGTAATTTATGTGATTCAAAGGCAGACTGCTTGAGACCAGCCTAGGACAAAGCATGCAACACATTAATTAGTCTGTCTGTACAGTGGGCTAGTAGGTGAATACTTTGATTGGGCTCAGACCAATCCACTGACCTGTCAGCTACGTGCCTCTCTCCTGCACTCTTGCCAGTACAACCCTTAGGTGAACCAGCAGTGAAAGCAAGTGGCAGAGTGTAACACCATCACACAGCCTCTGCCGACAATTTGGTGTTAGCATTCAGAATGATACATTTTTAACATTGCAACATCTTTCCATGTTGTGCTGTTTGTATGCTTTGTATTTTCCTGTGATGTCATTGTTATGGGAATTATTATTTTTCAAACTTGGAAAATCCTACATCTTTTTGGTCACAGAATGTTGGCAAGTATGCGATAACCTTAGAGGAGTGGAAGGAGGCCAAGAGGGCCTCCCACCATGTGCCACCATTAATGGGAGAGGAAGAGAAAGGAGAGAGCACAGAGACCATATGTAGAGTCCATAGGTCTGGCAAGGGAACGGCAAAGAGTATGTCGGTGAACGTTAGCCTGGAGGAGGCAATGGTATAGGTGTCAGCGATAGGTATGCCTAGGTTGAAGAATAGGATGTCCTTTTTAAACTTCTTCCTACCAGATTTTGTGAGGAGAGCAGGGTAGTCAATAGAGAAGCAGTTAGAGAAAATAGGAGAGATAGAGAACACCAGAGAAGGTAGGAAGAGGAGAGAAGAGGAAGGGAGGGAGAGTAGAGAAGAGGAATGGAGAGGGAAGGGGAGAACACTAGGGAAGGACACAGGGCAGGGTGCAAGCAGGCGAGACAGAGGCGAGACAAGTTGAACAATTGGACAAGATGACAGACACTCAGATTTAAAATATTTTCACAATGCAATTTTAAAACCAAGAGAAAACACACCTAAGTATGAGAGTCCTCAATAGAGGGGAAAAGGCCTATGTCTCACAATGCAATTTTAGATATTTTCACAATGCAATTTTAAATATTTTCACAATGCAATTATAAAAACAGGAGAAAATGCACCTAAGTTTGAGAGTCTTGAGTAGAGGGGAAAAAGGCCTAGGTTTCACAATGTAATTTTAAATACGTTCACATTGCAATTTTAAAAACAGAAGAAAACAAACATGTTTGAGAGTCTGCTAGGTGGACTGGGTTAAGCAGGGTAGCATGCGGGACAACCCTGGTAGATAGCTGGCCACTGCTTCCCCTGTTGGCACCTGCAGACACAATCAGGAGTCGCATTTATTGGAGCCGCCCTTTCCCTAGGGGTTCTTAGCCGCTGGGGCTGCCGGGCAGAGGCTGCCCTAGGAGGGTCAGTGAAGTCCAAGGGTGGACCTATCAGGGTCAGGGGGCGAGCTGGGAGGCGGAAGCAGGGAGGGAGAAGGAAACAGGGAAGCCGGGGAAACTTGACTCAAAAGAGGGGAAGGGGACCCACGGAGCAACCAAACAAATTGCAAAAACAAAGACCCGGAGGGTCTTAGGCAGCAACGCTCACCTGCTGCACGCCTGGTGAAAGAGGCAAGCGGCGACCAGTGCAGCCAGCTACAACATGAGGCCTGGTGCAATCAGCCAATCAGGGTCGGGAGTGGGCTGGGAGGTGGGAGGAGGGAGGGAGAAGGAAACAGGGAAGCCGGGGGAAACGGACTGAGCAGAGGGGCAGGGGCCCACAGATCAACGAAACAAATTGCAAAAACAAAGGCCCGGAGGGTCTTGGGCAGCAACGCTCACCTGCTGCATGCCTGATGAAAGAGGCGAGCAGGGAGCAGTGCGGCCAGCTACAAAGTGAGGCCCGGTGCAATCAGCCAATCAGGGTCAGGGCGGGATGGGAGGTGGGAGGAGGGAGGGAGAAGGAAACTGGGAAGCCGGGGGAAACATACTCAGCAGATGGGCAGGGGGCCCACAGATCAATCAAACAAATTGCAAAAACAAAGACCCGGAGGATTTTGGCCAGCGATACTCACCTGCTGCACGCCTGTTCTCCTTGGGTCCTATGCCTGTGCCTTTCGGTGAGGAAAAAAACGTTGGTGTCATCTTTGACTCCACCCTCACCTTCTGTCCTTGCATTACAGACGTCTTTAATAAGTCCCACTACCAGCTGCACCTACTGTAAGGTATTCTTGCTTTTGTCATTTTCTCCCAGAATCCCACTGTATCAAGAGCTCTAGTTATGTCTAGACTGAACTATTGTAACAGTCTATTTGTAAATCTCTCTACCTCTACTCTTCGACCTCTGCAATGTATCCAGAACAGGAATGCAACATTTGTTCTTGGCCTTAAGACAAGGGAAGATATATCTCCAGTCCTGAAATATCTATACTGGCTCCCACTTGGTTGCTGCAAGACCCTCTACGTTATTCACATGGATTGCTGGGACTAGGGACCACACTACATGCAACTATATCTTCCTAAGTATTTTTCTTGTTGCGCCCTTCACTCATCCACCTCAATTCTCTGAGGGTTAGACGTGTCTCTAGGTACAGAGTGGGAGGGAGTAGATTTCTCTCCTCGGTTGGTGAGTCCCCCTGGAACAGCTTCCCTGCCTCTCTCAAACTTGAGCAGGAACACCTCAGGGTCTAGAAGTAATTGAAGGCTTTCCTTTATGCTTTAGCTTCCTCTCTCCCCTGCTGATGGTCTCGTTCTGCTGCACTAACTGGTTACCTGGCCACCCCGTAAACCTTATGGGGACCATGTTCCCTTACGAGCAGTAGCTCCATGCACTGTCTCTGGGCCCACTACGCACTATGCACTATATCTCCAAGCCTATGGTGCCATGCCCATTTGCACTTAGTTAGAACCAGCCAACCTGGCGTCACTTAGTGGAGGTTGCTTATTGCACCCTCCCCTTTCATCCCCCTGGCACTTCTCCTATAGTTTCCCCTTGCACTTGCACAATATGAATGACACAAGGGCTAGTAATATAATTTGTTTTGTTTCCCTTTGTTTTACCCTTCCTTGTCATGTTGCACCTAGAAACAACTGTGCACAGGCATATTTAAATGACTTATCATAGCATATAATTGTTGTTTTGTTCCCTGGCCCCGCCACCCTTTTTTGGTCTTGTGGCGACATGCACATTTTACTGGCCCTGTATAGGAGTAGAAGTGGAGTCCCGCTGCCGGACCTGTCCCACTTGTCTGTTGTCTGGCAAGACTGGAGGCAGTGTCATTGCCCCACTTCAGTCTTTGCCATTTGATAGGGTAGGCATCAACATTGTCAGTCCCTTGGGCCTCCCACATCAGGTGGACACTGGTTCATCATGTACTGGTTGATAATGCCACCATGCTATACCCCTTCGGATCATTACTGCCACGGTGGTTACCAGGCCTCTCCCTGGGCATTTTTACCAGAGTTGGACTCCCTAAAGAGGTGGTCTCTGACAGAGGATCCCACTTCATGTCTAGTTACATGAAAGCAATGTGGAAGGAATGCAGAGTAACATAAGTTCTCCCCCTCCTACTATCCCCAGTCCAATGGTTTGGTTGAGAGGTTTAAGAAGACTCTCAAGGACATGCTGGGTGTTTTGGTAGAGCCCCTAAGGAGGAAATGGGATCTCATCCTACCATGCCTGCTGTTTGCCTATAGGGAAGTGCCTCAAGGGTGTGTTGGTTTCAGCCCCTTTGAGCTTCTCTTTGGACATCCTGTGAGGGGGCCCTTTGCCTTAATCAGAGAAGGTTTGGAAGCCATCCCTCAAGGTCCTGCCAAGCAAGTGGGGGTCTATGTGTTAGCCTCAGATGCATTACATTCACCGGTAGCCCAACATTTCAAATTATATAAACATTTAATAGCACAAATGAAATTGGAAGTATTGGAACAAGTCAAATGCCCAAAAAGAGAGGGGTGATATAAATACTCTATTAAGACAGAAGGAAATTCAATGCATTGACAGACTTGGTTCCTTGGACCGAATAGGGATGAATGTGGAGTTTGAATTGAGTTATTGTATTAGTGATTAGGCTCTAAACAGAAAAATCAAGTACAAAATAACAGAATTGGTCATCCTAAAGACCATGACATGAGCAACCATGTGTCTATATGGTGCAGTAATCCTAATTGCAAGCTAGTGGAATGGGTATTTGGAGGACTAATCAATCTAAAAGTATGTATCCTAGCATTCAGCTCGGGTTTAGAATACCTAATTGAAGCTTTATATAATTAGAGATCATACCATGTGTGATAATTACTTTCATAGCAGCAAAGATATGATGATCCTGCTAATTACGTTATTGTAAAGTTGTAACCGTACCATCAAAACAGAGTTTAATTGACAGATTGAATTGGATATTACTTATTAGGATCCTCTGAGTGTAATTAGCTCTCTATTCATCATTGTAAGCAAGTAGCAGACAGTGCGTTACCTATGACGCTTATTCAGCGCAGTATTAGAGTTTGTTAGTCAGGAGATGGCCAGCTGTATTTCCAATAGGAGCGTTACATAGTGCTACTTCGGCGTCATCCAGGTGGAATGTTATCATTGAGAACAGATAACAGGATAGATGATTTAACTTTGTTAAAGAATACTTACCTATTATAACTACACACATTACCATGTAGGTGACGTGTTTATAAACACTCAGTGTTTCCAGCATCTTTGTTTGCACATATTCCAGTACAGGAGATATTATATATATTATATATTGAAAGAGATATTTTATCTCTTTCAGCTTTGCCAATGAGTGCAGAATATTAAACAGACATCATAATGGGAGATTAAAACCAAGAGACTAATCAGCTTGGTCTACTGTTAAAATAACAACATGTAGTGTTAATACTGATTAGAGAAGACATCTGTTTGATGGGTCCTTTTCTTTCTTTTGTCTTCTTGACAGCACACGGCTAACTGTAGCAGTTTCACCTGAAGAATGGCCATCAGGCCCGAAACGCGTAGTGTGGTGTTGATGTTAGCACTCCATTCTTTGTAAAAACTGAAGTTCTGCTGGTGGGGTTCACCTAATATATTGACACAAAACTGTGATTTATCAGATGTATATTTTGTACAATGTATATTAGTGGGAAGAGTGTAATTAAACTGATGTAAACAACTCTTCCGTGTATCCTTTGAAGAAGAGTATTACATATCGCTTTGGGATAAGGGAAATAATGTATTTATTTTCTTGTTCATTTGAACTGTTTTTTAAATGTTTTACTGAAATGTTACTTTAAAAGAGGAAAGTGAATCCTCATGTGAACTTGAGATACTAAGCACTTTCAATTGAAACAATACATATATATTATTTGACACAAAAGGAAGAGGTCATTGTGATACCTCGAGGGGAGTGACCGGGTATTTCTTTAGAGGTACTGATGAATTGTTGTAAAGTCTATTTTGTTCTCTTTGTAGCAAGGGCAAGCCCAGAGCACCTGAAGTTGCTTGAAATTACCAGATTTATTTTTTTTTAAAACGTTAAAATAATATACAGAGTAGTGCATCCTTAGCCTTATATAGGTTACATATGATGGGCTAGGCATCAGCGAATCTTAAGGCGAGCCAAGAATTAAACAAGTACTGGCATGACCATAAGGCCTCACAAGTGGATTGGACTCCAGGACAGGAGATCCTTGTGCTGGAGCCTACCAAGCCTCGAGCTTTGGCATATAAGCCGACTGGACCCTTCTGGATAACTTGCGAGATGGGCGAAGTCAACTATCTGGTTGACATGTGAATCCTTGGGGTAGCCCCTCATGTATTCCACGTTAACAGGTTCAAGACTTTCCACAGGCGAGAGAAAGTCTCATGTCTTCTGATAGCTTCCGAGCAAGAGGAGGATGAGAGTGAGCCCCTTCCTGATTTGCTGCATAGCAACCCTCAGGATGGCTCAGTGGTGGGAGTACATCTCTCTCCAGAACTGACATCAGAGCAGCAGAGGGCCTGCAGGGCTTTCCTCCGGCAGTATTCCCCTCTGTTCTCACTGACACCAGGCCTCACACCATGGTACAGGCACAAAATTGACACTGCTGATATTGTAGCTGTCAAAAGCAGATGCTATTGGATGTCAGATACTATAAAGAACCACATCCAGGCTGAGGTCGCCAAGATGTTGGATCTGGGTGTAATAGAACCCTTAACCAGTCCCTGGTCCAGTCCAGTGGTCCTTGTATCCAAGGCAAGTTCCCAGGCCGGTACCAAGGATTGGAGGTTCTGTGTGGAATACAGAGGAGTCAATGCCATCACCAAGAATGACGCACACCCATTGCCCAGGGCTGATGAGCTTGTGGACACCATAGGTGCTGCCAAATTTGTAAGCACCTCTAACCTTACCTACGGCTATTGGCAAATAGCTCTGATGGACCAGGCCAAGGAGAAAACTGCATCCTCAACACATGAGGGGCTCTGCCAGTTTAGAGTGATGCCTTTTGGGTTGAAGAATGCACCTGCCACCTTCCAACGGTTGGTCAATCATGTGCTGAATGGGCTGGGGCCTTTTGTGTGGCTTATTTAGACGACATTGCTCTCCCAACTGAAATACCAACGACGTTGGTCCAATATAAATTTAGTGAATCTCTGACTCAATTGAAACCTTAACTCAACAGGGCATCAAGGATGGTAATCATGCCTGCAATGCCTTAGTTGAGACTTTACAGTCCACTGCTCACATCTTGGCCCCCTCTCGGCTTTCTGCCATCCATACCCAATCCTCTGCCCCATGGTACTCTTCTGAATTGAGATTGCTGAAGCAAAAATGCTGACAATTGGAACGGAAATGGCTTCGGCTATCTGAATCTTCCGCAAAGCTGGCCTACATACAGGCATGTAATATCTGTCAGAGCTCGATAAAAAAAGCCAAAGATCAACACTTGTCCAACCGCCATCTGAACGCTTCCTGCTCTTCTAAAGAGCTCTTTCAGGTTGCTAAAGAACTGTCTTCCCTTGTTCGCCCCCCTCCGATGACTCTACACACACAAATCCACTGTGATTACATTGCCTCCTTCTTCAGGGAAAATACCTTTATTATTTGGGAAAGGATATATACTGATCCATCTCTCTTACCCCTCCTAATTCTTCTCTCCATCTGACTGAACAACCCTCTAATGCTTTCACATTTATGACAATGAAACACGCTATGGTCTCAGCTGCCCTGTTAATGCTTAAATCTGCTTCTCCTGCTGATCCGATCTCTCTCCGCACTCTTCACGCTCTTTCTCACAAACTTGCCCCTCTTCTCACTGAAGCCCTTGAATATTCCTTTTCTTCTAGTTATATTCCTGATTCATTTAAACATGCAATGATCTCTTCCTTGTTGAAAAAACCTCACCCTGAACCTGCGGCTGCTGAAAACTACCATCCTGTATCCCTTCTTGCTATGATGAAACTGCTTGAATCCTTTGCCACTCCCCAACTCTCTACCTATCTTGAGACCAGCCATATTCTTTACCCTCTTCAGGCTGGGTTCCACCCCAGAATGGGCACTGAATCTGTTATGGTGGCTCCTCTTGACAACATTACATTACTCCAAGATCACAGGGAGGTTGGTGCTCTTATCCTTCTCGATTTATCTGCCGCCTTTGACACTGTTGATCATCAGAAGCTTATCCACTTTCTTCTTGAAGCTGGAATTTCGGACATCCCTCTGAAATGGTTCTCTTTCTTTCTTTCAAATCGGCTTCAAACTGTTTTGATCCACCCTTTCACTTTGTCCCCCTCCCTGCTTGATTGTGGGGTCCCTCAAGGTTCCAACCTCCCACCCTGCTGTTTAACATGTACCTGCTGGCCCTGGCCAAATTAATCTCAAGGCATAGGATATGCTTCTTTTCCATATTCTGATGATATGCAGATTATTTTCCGGCTAAATATCTCATTGGAGGACCCCCCCAGCAGTTGGATCTTACTCGTCAGTCCCAGCTGTGCAAGACAGTCCTGGACCTCTGAATACTGGCCCCTATCCTTAGGCCCCTGTCCTGAATCCTCCTCATTAGCCAAGAGTTTAGGAATTAAAATCATGTCCTCAGCATCCAGAGAACGCCAAATCTCCTCAGTTTGTCAATCAGGCTTTCTTAAGCTCGAAATGGTCTTGGTCAACCAGAGGTTCTGTTTCACTGTCTCAGATTCAGCAAAAATCAGCAGCTCGTCTTGTCCTGAATGCCCCTAGAATGGCTCACTCCCACAACCTCATTCGCCGTCTTCACTGGCTCAATGTTAGGAGCGGAGTGAAGTTCAAAATCTTCTGTGTTGTTCATCGTGCCATCCATTAAACCGGGGCTGAATTTCTTCAATCTAGACTCATATCCTATCAGCCAAATAGAACCCTTTGCTCAGACAATCAATTTATGCTGGTCATTCCTCGTGTTCAGTGGGCCTGAGCAGGAGGAAGATCCTTCTCTGTACTTGCCCATAAGCCGTGGAATGCCCTTCCTCCTCAGATTCCAGGCATTCCCAACTTCACCTCCTTCCGAAAACAGCTAAAAACTCTTCTTTTTTAGCCCTTGACATGCAGCCACACTCTTTTTCTTCAGAGCCTTGATGCTGTTTGGTCTTTGCTGTGCACTAAAATCTCAGTACAATACAATACAGTTCCACCTGGCAAGAGCATTTGACTCATTCGGATTGGGTGTTGCAGGCCTTGCGAAGTGCTAACCTCACTGTCAAGGCCACCAAGTGCCAGATAGCGCAGGGGAAAGTCACTTTCCTTGGTCATGAGGTAGGAAGGTGTCAAATCCAACCTCCCCCAGTAAGATACAGAATGTACATGACTGGGAGACTCCCACTACTCAAAACCAGGTGAGAGCTTTTTTAGGCCTCACTGGGTAATACCGGAACTTCATGGTAGACTATGGAACCATAGCTGCCCCTCTGACCGCTCTGACTTCGCCCAAGCAACCGAGGAACGTTAATTGAACTGAAGACTGTCAGACGGCCTTTGTTGGCTTGAAGGAAAGTCTATGTAGGGCCCCTGTGTTGTGTGCACCTTATTACAGAAACCTTTTTATTGTTCAAACTGTTGCATGTGACATCGGAATTGGAGCTATTTTGTCCCAGTTACATGAAAAGGGAGGGAACATCCTATCATCCTCATCAGTAGGCAACTCAAAGGCAGAGAACCTAGATGGGCTACTGTTGAAAATGAATGTTTCAGTATAGTTTGGAGCACTAGGCATTTTAGGTCCTACCTTACAGGATCTACCTTGAAGGTCCAAATCAACCATAAGCCCTTAAAGTGGCTTATGCAGATGAAGGGTGAAAACCCTAAACTGCTCAGGTGGTCCATTAGCCTGCAAGGGCTAGACTTCATCATAGAGCATAGACCAGGGAAGAGTCATTATAATGCAGATGGCCTTTCCAGAAGGTATGTTGACCATGTGGATGAGGATGTCAATCTCGTGGGAAATTAGGCCACCCTAGCCTCAGTCTCGGGGGGGTGGCTCTGATGCTGGAAATGCATTGGAGGGGTAGGGCCTCCATGTCCTTGTCCTGTACTCACTTATCATGTATGTGCAGTGTTGTTTTCTGCGCAGGAGTTCAGTTGAGACTCATGGCAGTGCAGCTCTTCCTCTTTTTGGTTGTGGTGTGCAGAGACCCTTGGGATACCCTTATGACACTGATGGGTTGGGGTACAACCCTGTACCCATAGTGTATATTTTTGGGCAACTGAGTGTGTCCCACTTAGCAGGTTATGGGCTGGTGGCAGCTCCATGCTGAATTTGACAGGTGCTCTTAGTATCCTCCATGTTTGGATACCCAGGCCCTGCCATAGGACTCAGTGGATTCCTGATAGAAGGCAAAATGGCACCTGTGGCCTCTTGGCTTTTATTGTTACCTTGTTTCCCCAAAGTCATGGAGAGCCCTGACTATGTCCCTTCCCCTAACTGGCTGTTGGCTGGAAGAACCATATATGGTGTTGAGGGGAAGTCCATTTCAGACTGACTGGAGGCTCCCATTGACTGTATGTTGTGGGTACACCCTATAGGTGAGACCTAGGTGAATAGAGTGTGTGACCAATAAACATTCTATGTTATGCGTGTCTGGTTTCTGTGTGTGTGACACAATGAATGAGACAGCCCTGCCTGATACTGACATGAATGAAGTGTGGTGTGCTGAAAGGCTGGATTCTTGCACCAATCCATATTCCTTGTTATGGGTGCCTGGGTGGAAGCCTTAATGCCTCTGAGCCTGATTGGCTGCCTGCCAACATGAATGCCCTTCTGTCTGATTGGCTGATTGAGCCTGGCTCATCAGAGTCAATGAGGGACAGATGTGTATATCTGGGGACCTCTCACTAACCAAATTGTTCAGGAGCTCAAGTTGAAACTTGAAGCTGCTTATCTTTGAAGCCCAGCTGGAAGAAGAAGAATTGCTGCTGCTTTCCATCAGCGAAATCTAAAAGCTGTCGAGTCTTTTGAGGACTGATTCAAGAGTGGAGTGGAGACCTCTCCCCGAGCTATGAGGGAACATCTTGCAGAAGCTGATCTTCATTGAGGATCCCTGGAAGCCAGTCCCGAAAGGCTGTCGACCGGAGAAGGGGTTCACCAAGAATCTTGACGTAAAGCATCAGGACATCAAGGCAATCGACATCCATTGCCATCGACCAGGGTTCAGAGGATTCGTGTTGCTCAGAAGCAGGGACAGCATGACACTGTGGTGCTCGACAACCAGAGCCGCAATGATCCACCTTGCCTAAGAACATTGAACAAAGGGCTCCCTTGCCATCACTGTCGACTGCTTTGCCTGCCGGAGAAAGTCGAGTTCATCGACGAACAATGAGAATCTGTCAGTGGGTTTCCCGCTGTTATGGTGCATGCTCCAAAACCCCTGGAACTGATGGGCCCACCCCATTCATTGACACCCAATAGGGCTTATCAAGCCCCAAAAGAGCACCCCAGAATCTCCTGGACTCAGTCCTGGCACTGTTGGTGCCAGGCTCATAAGATGGTTTGAACCATATGGGCTACTTACACAGCCAAATGAGGCTGAGCCTTTCTGCATATCCAGGTCATGACCGAGGGACTACTTTACCTGAAAGGCAGGGTTGCGTAAAGGGACTATTTGCCTGGAACTACTTGCAAGGCTATGTAAGCCACACACTGCAGGCAGAAGACGCTTTGTGTTATTCTGCACTCCTGCAGCGTAACGCTCACCGTGTCTGCTCTATCCTCGAGCTTCTACAGCCATGCCCGTTCTGAGATTTCCATGCATCGGTGCCTGAAAGAAGAAAGAGAGAAGAACAGGTGTTATTACAGCGACAAAGGCCTTACCTGCAATTCTCACCCACCGGTCTCGCCTTCAGCTGATCTTCGGATCGCCGTCCTTGTTGGGAAGAGGGCATCTGCACAGGCCTCCAATACACACCCGCGCATCTGCATTCCTCCAGAATACGTCAGAGCGGTTCTTCCATCCATCATCCTGGGGCCGCGCTGTGCCTGCATAGAAAGAACAGAAAACAGCAGGTTAGTCGCGCACAAAACAAAATCGAACAATTATTCAGCAATCCAGCGCCACTCACCCGTGCCAATACTCACTTGGAGATAATCAGCCCAGCATCCTAGGAGAGTCAAATCTTCATCCAAACCTCTGTACGAATCCGCACATGCAAGAAAGACAAAACACGTTTAAACCTTGGGAAATAAAGACATTGAGCACCTATTCCAAGCATCCATTGGCATAGAGACTTGCCTGCTTAATCCAGATATTCCAGACACAGCAACAGCCGCTCTGGGCCAGTGAAGTAACTGTCTCCGGGGAAAGACTGAGCTTACTGCGCCCCTGCTGAAAGTCAAGCAGGACGGAGAGCCAACCTCACAAAGCTCAAAGGTGAGTCAGAAGAGGAGTTTGACATCAGGAGGTTGAAGGAGGTGGGACCAATCCAGCCCCCACTCAAAAGCTAATATCTTGTTTCAACATTGCAGACAAACGCCTCCTGGGGCGATTACAGGTGAGAGGACATCATCATACCACCAGAGCTACGCCAGTGCAGACATCATTCATACAGCTACGTGCTATGCCCCCGTGGAGACCAGGTGAGCGTGACACCCGCCACTCAAAACCAACAAAGACATTACGGAGTGAAGATCCAGACCGTGGTTGAGTCCCGATCAACAAAGCTATCCCAACGCCCACTTCTGGTCCTACGTGCATCACTGAGTATTCTTTGTGGCACCAAACTCTGTTCATCGAGGTGGACTGCACGACTCATCTACACAGGACTTCCACAATCGATCGTTGAAGAGCACCGGGAAGGTCGAAGATGCAGTTTCAACACAAGTGTTCACTTTTCTTCGAGGAATCTCGATGCCCTGTGGCTTCTGTTTCAAAAGGAGGTCACTCTCGAGGGATCCGTCGACGAACCATCGAAAAAACTCATCTATCTCAGGAACATCGGGGTAGTTGTACATTTTGACCAGGAAGCAAGATTATTTAAACATTAAATGGTCTGGGCTTGTTAATTCTCTTTATTACAGGTTGCCCAGGTGGGGGGATCCTCACTCGGAGCTGCATCTTAGCTAAACAAAGCATTCTGACATTGTTTAACCTAACTTGCATTTCTTCCTATGATCTATGCTGCTACACATTGCTATATGATTTGTATGCCATTATAACTGTCAGCAGTGATCCATATTAAAGGAGTCAATAGCTAAGTGTGGTACCACGAATACATTGTACATATTTGCCATATTAGAATTGCCAGAGTCCAAAGCAAGTTATTTATTGATGTATATATCTTGAACCTTTTTTTTTATATAAAGAACTGTGTCAGCACATAACATAGTGCGTGGACATTCCTTTGTGGGGGCCCAGGGACTACACTGTACTTAAGAACCAGCCCGCATCATCTCCTGAGAGCTTAACCCTTGTGTGCTTGTCCATTACTACCACAATAGAGAAATTTGGCGAATTTGTGATGTCATCTTTGATGTATTAGTAGTGCACGTTGATGGTGGGAGTTATGATTGCTTAGCTTATCATAAATGGCAGATTTCTTTTTATTTCAGTTTTATTTGTAACCATAACGTCCCTTTAAAAATGTTTTTTCACTGACTTTCAAAGGTTTTTATTAGTGCAATTTAACAATAACCTTTCTTAACCACAGGTTTTTCACTGAATTTCATAGGTTTTTAGCAACTAAATCATAATGGGCCTCATTACGAGGTTGGAGGAAGCCATGGCGCTATTAGCGCCATGGCTGCCTCCAAACTCCTTTCCGACTCCGCCCTGGTGAATGGAGCAATTACCGGTCCATTCCAAGGTTGGCGGGACCGGTAATTCCCCATTCACCAGGGCCATTCCCCATTCCCATTTGAGCCCCCATAGGGCTCAAATGGGAATGGAGAAGGCACTAATAATGGTACTGCAAATTGCGGTACTGTTATTAGCTCTAGAGTCCCTTTGCGGGTCCCATCCTTAATGCCTGAAAAAAACAGGTAATCCCTTACCGCCCACCTCGTAATGAGGCAAATGTCCCTTTAACAACGTTTTTTCAGTGAATTTCATAGGTTTTTACCAGTGCACTCTTAATCTTCTACAAGTTTGTGATGGTTTGTGTGCCCCCCCTGGACCCCATGATAGTTTGTGTGCCCGCTACCCCCTGTGATGGTTTGTGTGCTCCCCTGCCCCCATGATGGTTTTTGTGCCCCCCTGCCTCCCGTGATGGTTTGTGTGCCCCCTCGCCCATGATGGTTTGTGTGCCCCCCTGGCCTCTGTGATGGGTTTTGTGCCTTCTGCCTCCAGTGATGGTGTGTGTGCCCCCTGCCCCCGAGATGGTTTTTGTGCCCCCTTGCCCCCGTGAAGGTTTGTGTGCCCCCCTGCACCTGTGATAGTTTGTGTGCCCCACTGCCCCATGTGATGGTTTGTGTGCCTCCCCTGCACCCCATGAAGGTTTGTGTGCCCCCCTGCCCTCGTGATGGTTGTGTGTGCCCCCCCTGCCTCCCGTGATGCCCCCTCCCCCCTGCCCCAGTGATGGTTGTGTGTGCCCCCACCTTCCATGTGATGGCTTTTTGTGCCCCTCTTGCCCCCGTGATGGTTTGTGCGCCCCGACTCTCTAGCACTTTGCTATTCATACTTGCATCCTGATCTGTATGATAGCTGCCTGTTCTGTGTCCCCCCTCTATTCTTGTTTTCTCCTACCCCTCCCCTCAAACACTACTCTGAAAGGTTGTCTGGCCTAGTACGTTGGTCACCTGTTTTTGCCATTCTCATCCCCCCTCACCCACTTTCCCTTCTCGCCACCCCTCCCCTCCCCTCTTATTGTTAAACTCTGGCAGTACCTCAAGTTCCATCAGACATAGTAATTGTAGTCGCCTGTCTTACTCTTCCTCCTGCCCTCTGCCCCTCTCCACCCCTCCCCTCCACTTGTTAAATTCCAGAACTACCTCAATTGCCTTCAGGCATAGTAATTGTTGTTGCCTGTCTTTCTCATCCACCTGCCCTCTCCCCCTCCCCACACCTCCTCTCCTCTTGTTAAATTCCAGCTCTACCTCAATTGACGTCAGGCATAGCAATTGTAGCCGCCCGTCTTTCTCATCCACTTGCCCACCCCACCCTTCCCCTCTTTTGTTAAATTCTGGCACTACCTCAATTGTCGTCAAGCATAGTAACTGTAGCCGCATGTCTTTCTCATTCACCTGCACTCTCTGCCTCCCCATCCCTCCCTTCCTCTGTTAAATTTCAGCACTACGTCAATTGCCATCAGGCATAGTAATTGTAGTTTCCTGGCTTTCTCATCCACCTGCCCTCTCCTCCTCCTCACCCCTCCCCTCCTCTTGTTAAATTCTGGCACTACCTCAATTGCCATCAACCACAGTAACTGTAGACGCCTGTTCTTCTCTTCTACTCTCCCCTCCCTATTACTATTCATTAGCACTTACTCTATCATTTGTCTCGTGACCTTTGTGATAGCCGCTTGTTTGTCTCTCCCCCTTCCCTCCTTGTTTTCTCCTCCCACTTCGACTTCCAGTACTACTTTGAAGCGTCGTCAGACCTAGCATGTTAGTTGCTTGTGTTGTTCCTTTCCTTCACCCTCACTCCATTCCCCCCTTCCTCTTGTTAATACTCCAGCACTATATCAATTGTCATCAGGCATAGTAATGCAACCGCTTGTTTTTGTCGCATCCCCCCACCTCCCTTTTGTTCCTTGCACTTGCACTGAAATGACGCCAGTCTGATTAAGATAGTTATTTTTCCCATTCTGAATTGTTTCAAGGACTTGTTAGAATGTAACTGTATTCTCCCATGCTCGCTCCCTCCTTGAAGCGCTTTGAAACACATTGTGTATAGGCGCTATACAAATAAACAATCAATTCAATTCAATTCAATATTGTATTCATACCCAATGTGGCATTTGTAGAGTCAGCATACAGTAAGAATGTTCGCGGTTAGAAGGCAGCATTCACAAAGCCCAGAAGCACAGGGGAGAACAGAAAATGTTCTGACCCATCAACCAACAAATACATATATATAAAGCAACGTTACCTAAGCAATATGCCCCGAGTGGCGGGGGCATTACCGACTCAGGTAATGCCCCGGGGCCCATAGTTATAGGCACAGAGTGAAGCGAGGGCCTTAATGAAGGCCCCGGGGAATTACCTGAGTTGGTAATGCCCCCGCCGCTCGGGGCATATTGCTTAAGTAACGTTGCTTTATGTACAGAGGCATTTCCAGTGTGTTCGCTCCCAAAACAAAGAAGGTAAGTGGGGTTGGGAGGGCGGAAGGGAGGGGAAAGGGAAAAAAAAATTAAAAAACATACCTGTGTCCCTGGCGGGGACGATGGAAGTCTCCAGCCGTGTGGAGGCTCGGAGCGGGGATGGCCCCACTCCGAGTCTTCACACGGCTGGAGGCTTTCATCGTCCCCTGCCGGGGACCAAGGCATAGAAGCTAAGTGGGGTGGGGAGGGCAGGGAGGGAAGGAAAAAAAAAGCCTTACCTCTGTCCCCGGTAGGGGGCGAAGGTAGCCTCTCAGCCTTGGGGAGGTTCGGAGCGGGGATGGTCCTGCTTTGAGCCTCCTCATTGGCCGAGCGGTTGCCCCGCCCCCCCGCCGGGGACAAAGGCCGTGGAATCCCGACGAAGGGATTCCCGGCAGGGTAATGCCCCGGCAAGGGCCAATCAGAATGGTTCTTCCATTCTGATTCTCCCTTTCTGGGTACTACTTATATTTACTGCACCCAAATATACTTTTTTGTAGAAATTATTACTTGAAAATGTACACATTATTTGTTATTTATAACACACAATATAATGGAATGCACCAAGCGTAAACCCTAAGTGTACACCTCATATAATCAACTACAACATACAATACAACTATTAATAGAGACTGACATACACCAAGCATTTTATTTAAAACAATCTCTCACCAAACAATAAGTACACTGTATTTATTTCATTATTGTTAGCATGCATTATGTAAACATGTATTATAAACAAAAAGCACTATTATTTCATTTTGACAGAAATGGCAAACACACATGAATGGTTAGAGGAGAACTTCCCAAAAGAAGAAATGAGTGACAACAACATCCCTAATGGTATACAATACATGTTTTAATGCAAACAAATAATGTAATTTGTATAGACCTCACTAAAAGAATATTTTTTTTTCTTACAGTACATAGTTTTCATTAAGAAACCACGACCCAGTTTAATTATACACAAACCCAAGAAGCACCTGGAGAAGCCATATCCCCAACTCTACATAATCAAGTCATGAACTTGTCTACAAATATGGATGAACTAAGTAATGATTTTAAACAATGTGTACAATTTGTGAAAAATTATGTAATTAAAATGTTTCCCTATCACTGTCCTTCTTGCAGCTGTCTCCCTTGTCCCCAGCCATCATCCCCATCAAATTCTGAAAATGTAAATTAAAGATGCTTTGATGAAACCTCACTTTCTTCCTCAACTGATCATTATTGTACAGAAATTCCTAATTCTCCTATTTATTTTTCCCTTTCCGATACACCATCCCTTTCATGAATCAATGTATTTGTATACTAGAAATATGTTGTATTTCATAGTGTTCTTTTTTTTAAAAACCCAATTATGAGTCCACGGACAGTACCACTGTCTTGGGTGTCCGCACTCAAAATGGAGGTGCCCGCGGACAGGCACGGTGTCCGGACATGTCCGGTTTCACCTGACTCATTTTAATTAGTCCGTGGATACTGCCCCTGTCCTACGGACACCCACGCATATGCGCCCTGCAGTTCCTGCTCGATGGGTGTCCGTGTATGGCCGTAAAGGCCGCGGACGTCCACAGATGTCATCATGTGACTGCACCTGTGTGGTGTGATGACCTGTTCGCGAATGGTGTGTGCACTCCACAGACAGTATAAAACTGCATTTCCAGCCAATCTAGAGTGTTCCAAGCAGAAATGTTACCCTTCCATAGCTCCCAGACCCTTTCTTCATTGATCCGGCAACTTTTTACAAATTTTCAAGGCCGATTTATGACTCTTTAGTCCAAGGACAGCACAACTGTCCATGGATGGTTCCTCTGAAGGGACCCACCCATCAATATTCCTCATCCTCAATCTGGCTATCCAGGAGACAGCAGCTCCCAGCACCTACTTTTCAGAACAGCTACTAATTCTGCAATGGCATCTCTTAAGGCCAATTCTCCTCCCCAACCACCACCACCTGAACAACCTGGAGGACCTGGACAGGGGAACAGGTGCAATGATGTAGAGGAGGATCAAGAGGAAGATGAAGATGAGGTAGAGGAAGTGCCTACCTCCAGCACCCGGAATGAGTCCTGGGTGTAGTGTTTTTAAGACTGTGGGTGGGGCCCGAAGACAAAATCTGCATGTGTTGAATGTATTGAATGTGGGTTGAAATTCAGTCATTGACAACAAGGGTACTACACATTCAGGACCACATGAATGCACTGCCACATCCGTTCCTACCACCCAGTTGCACTGAGAAAGGCTGTTCCTTTGTCACGCAGAAGCAGGCCATCTTCCTCTGTGCGATCTTCCTCAACCGCTACTGCCAAAACACAGGGTTCACCTTTGGGGCAGAGGTTTTCCGATATTCTCAGGTATTCCGTGTTGCTAACGGTACAACTAAACTTAGCGCTGTTGAACATTTCAGGGAATTATTTGATATTGTCTCGTTACTCTGTCTAGTTACAAGAATCAGCAGAGCCATTATAGTTATTTGATTTCACCAACTTTCTGAGAGATAAAGCACTTTCTTTGGTACAGGATCCATTGCTCCCCGAACTACAATACCCTTGTCCTTGTGTTCCATAAGAAGAAACGTCAGGTTCTCCTGCGCTTCTGAGCTTAGTCGGTCTGCTCCAGCTATAATAACACCTACCTTGACCGAGTGGGTTCAGGTATTCTGTGTTGCTACAGGTACTTTTAAACTTACCACTCTCGAGCATTTCAGGGAATAGTTTGATATTGTCTAGTTACTGTGTCTAGTTACAAGAATCCGCAGAGCCATCATAGTTGCTTGATTTCATCAACTTCCCTCTCTCTATCCCTCTCACTACCTCACCCTCATGGACTGATCACTCTCTTATCTCCTCTCACTTAAAGCTTTCTTCTCCTTTAGCACTGGCACACTTTGCACTGCCTCCCACCTACAAGGTCTTCTCACCCATGAAACAAGTGTCAGTGCCTGCCTTTGCCTCCACCTACTTCCCTCCTCCCCCTCTTGTGGCTGACTCCCACCCTGACAAAGCCCTCTCTAACTTACACCTTTCCATATCAAATACTCTCGACAATCTTGCCAC
The DNA here is from genome assembly GCF_040938575.1 of Ambystoma mexicanum. Classification (NCBI taxonomy): domain Eukaryota; kingdom Metazoa; phylum Chordata; class Amphibia; order Caudata; family Ambystomatidae; genus Ambystoma; species Ambystoma mexicanum. Next base: position 335,313,605 of record NC_090927.1, read on the forward strand.
TGTCATGAAGGTCTGACAGAAGCCTCCCAAAAAGTGCAACTCTTGGTATGACTCTGATCTGGCTGACCTTAAACACAAGTTCAGGGAAGCAGAAAGGAAATGGGGATCCTTTGGTGCACCCTTTGACAAGCTGGCCTGCTGCCTTCTGGAAAGGCCAAATAGACTCTACATCCGGTGCAAGAAAAGAGTCCATATTCAAGCCCGCATCTCTGCGGCATACAACAACACAGCCAAACATTTCAAAGTCTGTAAGGAGCTGGCCAACCCTACTGCAACCTCATCCTCTACTGTACCCACCAGGCCCTTTGGAGGGCCCTTGCTGTACACTTCACATTCAAAACACAGGACATCCCGTCCTCTCTCTCCTCTGTGCCACTCATTCACCATTATCTCCTGGGCCCCGCTCAGCCACCCCCACCTCGCCCACCCCTCTTCTCTCCTCCATATCCCCTGCCCCACCTAAGGAGGTTTTTAGGCAAGTCCGGTCTATGAAAGCCTCTTCCAAACAGGTGGACTCTTGCCCCTCCAAATTCATCAAAGACATCCTTGACTCTCTAGCTCCTGCCTTGGCAGACCTCTGCAACCTCTCCTTCGTCATTGGAGTGTTACCCACTTCCCTCAAGCCCTCTCTTGTGCACCCTCTGCGTAATAAAATCCCTGATGACCCTTCTATTCTGGCTAACTATCACCTGATCTCCATTACCTCTTTCCTGGGCAAACTCCTGAAGAATTTGGCTATCTCTCAGCTTACCCTCCATACTGAATCTGTTGGTTGTCTCCATGACCATCAATCTGGCTTTAGGGCATCCAGAGGCACAGAAACTACTCTTCTGAATACCCGTGAAGACCTGCTCTCAAACCTTGACTATAACTTTCACTATATCCTTATTCTCCTTGACCTCTCCTCTGCTTTTGATACAATAAATGACAACATCCTGATCAACTGTCACCATGATGCCCTGGGCATCACAGATCAGGCCCTGGCGTGGCTTGCATCTTTTCTCTCTGACCGTCCTTCACAGGTGGAACATTGGCCCTTTCTCTACGCTATCATTCTCTCCACTTGTGGTGTCCCAGAGGGATCTAATCTATCCCCCTGATTTTTCTGAAGTTCTAGAAACTCCTCAAGACCTACCTCTTCTCTTCCTCTTTCTCTCTCCCTCTCCCCAGCTAACCTCCTTCTCCTTGCTTCTTTCCCACCTTCCTTCTCTGCCCCAACCTGCACGGCTAGCTGACTGGTCACCTGATGCACCTCCAGAGCCCCACAGGTCCCAAGCTCCCCTGCCAGTCCTGCACTTGCCTCCAGGCCTTGCTCTCTGCTTGGCACTACTGAATTATTTCCATGAGAGGAGCCACCACTCTGCAATTAACCTAGGCCCCTGATGGACTGGGCTCTCTAATCCACCTCCCCCTCCTTCGCACTTCCTGTTCTGCGCACTTACAGAACCTTGATCTTGAATTCTCTAGGCCTTGCAAGTCTGTCTGTCCCGTCCTCCCTCTGTCTCCCCTTCCTAGCTTGGTCATGCTTGATATTCTCATGTATAGGAGCATTTGATGACCAACCACCAAGCAGTCTGAGATGTTACCAGACCAGTACTGTAGTTTATTGATCTATATGCTCTTCCCCCTGCCCCCTTTTTTCTCCTTTTTGTCAAGCACTTACCATTTGATATGCATCTGACCTAGTATGCTAGCTATTGTTGTTAGATGATTATGAATCTTCAAGGCCTAAGAATGACAACTGTATTCCCTTGTCCCCATCCCGCCTTGAAGCGCTTTGAAGCACTTCACTTGTGTATAAGTGCTTTACAAATAAACAATTACAATTACAACTTGCTGAGAGACAAAGCACTCTCTTTGTTACTGGAGCCATTGCTCCCTGTACGGACTACAATACCCAGACCTCCGCTGGTTCCATAAGTAGAAACATCAGGCGCTTCAGTGCCAGCTCTTCTGAGCCTAGCCTGTCTGCACTGCTCCTCATCGAACGCACTAAGGTAATGCTCTGTTCTTTACCTTCGGGTTACCACCCGGAACTTGAGCTACTGCTGTATGCGCATAAGCTGCATCGTGAAAGAATAGTGAAAAAGTACATTGCCCAAATGAAGCCCAATGATCTACATATGTGCGTTGACCTGAGCACACCCACGGCTCCTGTCCCGGGTCAGGAGGATTTTTCCCCACCAGGGACAGGAATCCAAGTTCCCAATAACATCCAGATTAAACCTAGTGCCTTTCTGAGTTGATCAATCAGTAAAATGTGGATCAGGATCTTACGGTGATCAAAATTTCACGATTTCATAATTTCACGATTTCATGATTACATATATGATTACATGTAGGAGAATGAGTTAGATATAATGTGTATCACTGAAACTTGGCTGAATTTCACCTGTGGGCCAAAAATAAGTCTGGGAGTGCCTCCATTCTAACATTTCTACTGAAAAAACTGGGAACATAGAATTGGAGGAGAAGTGGCTCTCCTTATTAAATCCAATTTACATGTTTTCGAATCCCAACTTGAATGTGCCAATTGTAATATTATCCCAAGAAAGTTGCTCTCAAATGAAAATTGTTGTTTAAATATTCTATTGATTTATTGCCTGCTGGGAGCATTGCCAAATTTCAATGAAAATATAATGCATCTGCTAGACCCTCCTAACAAACCAATGAGTGCCAGCGTTTTTTTGGGCGATATGAACCGATGGCTGAGTGATCCCACAGACAATGAGGCCAATGACCTTGAAAAACTGCTTATCTGCCAACATTTTAAGATTTCAAATAAGGAGGCTACCCATTTGGGTGATAACATTCTAGACTAGGTATCCTCTAGAAGTATTGAGATGGAAATTACTGGCACTTGTATGTGCCCGTGCTATGACCACTTTTTTGTGGAATGTTTCCTACACCTTCTGCATAAACCCCTAGTGCCCCATGTTGCACCCAAAAAAATGTAAAACAGACATTTAAAAAAAGTAAAATTAGAAGACTTGGACATGTGCATGAACAAGATTATGGAATCTACATATGATTCAGATCCTCCAGATATCTTAGTGGACACATACAATGAACATCTCAAAATCTACATGGACACTGTAGCCCCGATGAAAAGTAAAATGGTCAAAGATAGACCTAGTCAACAATCCTGGTATTCCCCTGCTTTGACCAAGGCAAACATTGCTAAAAGACATCTTGTATGAGTTTGGAAAACAAATCCCACCCGTGAAAATAAAGATGTCTGGAAATCCCTTAAAAAAACATAGAAACAACAAATTTATGAAGCAAAAAAAGATTTCTATTACAAAGAAATCGAAACTGGGGAAACAACTCCAAGAAACAAAATAGCACACGTTTGCACTAGGATATCTCACTAATTAAAGAGCCATAAAAAAAACTAGATCCCAATTAATGAATACAAAACCGTGCAGAACTCAGATCTTTCATTTTCTTTTTTACAGGTCTCAGTAGAGGAACTACTAAACATTTTGAAAACCATGCGTCCTACATCCTGTTCAGGTGAAATTCTCTCGTCTAAGTTTATTCTACAAAACCCTAATGTTTTTTCACCTTTTTTGGTACACTTTGTGAATGCATCTTTTGGTCATGGAAAGGTACCAGATATTCTTAAACATGTTGTGGTGACCCCTTGCCCAAAAAACTGGTCTAAACTTGACTGACCAAAGCAACCTGTGCGCAACCTGTGCCCTATCACCAATTCATTGTTTTCCTTAAAGATTATTGACATGATTGTCATGTCACAATTTCAGCAACATCTGGAATCTTCCAAAATCTTACACCGGAATCAGTCTGGTTTTGGCGCATCGTATGGCACAGAAAGTGGTTTGTTAGACTTGAAGTCAAATATGATGAGCATCATTGATGAAAACAAAGCGGGGCTATTGATACTTCTAGACTTATCAGCCGCGTTTGATCTTTTTAGACCACAAACCCCTCTTAAATTGCTTACCCACTATTGGTAAATGCTCAAAAGAGACAACAAGCTGGATCAGCTCTTTCCTTAGTAATAGACACTCTTGTGTGAGCTAGTGCACTGTAACATCGGTCTCAGAGCTTGTATAGGACGATGTCCCACAGGGAGCATGTTTGTCCCCTCTATTATTAAACTTATACATAAAGCCCGTTGGTGACCTCCCCCCACTCTAGACATCCATTTATCAACTATGTGGATGACACTAAGCTCCTCATGGAGCTGAGTGGTGATTATAAATCTGACTCAGCACGACTCAAGTACATCAACCCAAACAAGAAATAAACTAAATTCAAACTACACTGACATGTGTGTTTAAAATAATTGCATCCAAATCAAAGCAAAAGCTAACACTTTGTGTGTTTACATAATGTCTCAATAAATTCAGAGGGCCACGATTATGGGGTAGTTAGTAGTAGACAGTACCATCTGAGAGTTCTGAGACACGTTAAACAAGTTCTATCTCAAACAAATCATAGTACATTGGTTAGGGCAATTACCATGTCCCATCTAGATTACTGCAATGTCCCACTGGCTGGCACTAGCAGTCTTAGCATAAAACGATTGCAGGTGACTCAGAATTAAGCTATCCACATCATTCATGACATCCCAAGGAGAGAGCATTTGTCACACACCGGGCGGAAGCTTCACCGGCTGACGGTCGCAGCAAGAATACAGTTCAAGGTTCTTACCTTGACCCACAGATGTCTGCATGGTAACGCCCCTTCTTACCTAAAAAAAGAGATGAAAATGTATGTCCCGCTCAGACAACTCGGCACAAGCTCACAGGGCCTGCTGATGGTTCAAAGATGTAAAAAAGTCAGAGGCCAAGGTAGCTCTTTTCCATTCTTATCTGCTCTAGCCTGGAATAATCCGCCCCTAGCATTGTGGGCAGAAGAAAGATATTTAGTGTATTGAAAACATCTGAAAACACACCTATTTGACGGAGCCGCACTTAATCTAGCAACAGCCTTTTCCTGAAGTACATGTTATGTCCCGTCGTATAGATCTGATGTGTTTGTGTAGTGCCTTGATGCCTGAGAGCTTTGGAGCTTTATAAATATATAAATAAACAAATAAAATAATAAGGATCCCACCGGCCACCTCCAAGGCCATACAGGATGCTGTAGATCCTTACCTTTCGAGGGTCACAGTGTTCTTCATGTACTGCGACACAGCGTTCTGCAGGGGGGAGCAGATTTGAAGTGCTTTGAAGGCAGTTGTCAAGGAGCACGAGAAACACTGCCCCTACCTTAAATTTAAGGCATGGCCAACATCTTCCCCTGTCCACCTCCCCCTCCGTGTCTGTGGTTGGTGTCCCTTCACCCCCTTCCCTCCCTTCTCTTCCCCACCATACCTTGCCTCTTCTGCAAAATGAACCTCAAAAAGTGACAAAAAACACTAAACCAAAAAAATGGTTTCAATAGAAGTGAGAAAAAATAGCCACAGGCCCATGTGCCACATTGATAGTTTTATAAGCTGTACTAAACAACATTTTACTGAACTTAATTATTTCTTCGAACTTTCACAAAAAGTGTGTTTTTTTCTCCGTTTTTTTCCATTATCTTTATTCCAACTACTAAAGACTACTTAAATCCATACTTTATATGTTCACACAAACAGTTTCAAAGCCTTTAAAACATTTTCCAGAAAAATCCGATTACCCACATCAGTTAGATGGGCTCCATCTTTCCGAAATGTTTTGGCAATGTCAAATTTAATGTTCTCATAATGAAAAGATGTCATGCCAACATCTCGTAAAAAAGCACACACAGCTTTTTTGACATTGTTCCTTGCTTTTTCCATTTGTGAACAAAATACATTTGAGCGCATCCACAATTGTCTCTGAGCAATGAGCGAAAACATAATTTTCGAATTTGGAAACATGTCCATCAACTTTCCAAATGTATCCTTCATTGCAAATTGCAATAAAATCCTGGTAACGTACCCCAAACTGTTCCCTCTGCAATGAACAACAATATTGTCTGGATTTTTTAAGTGAACCATATTTGTACAAAATGGGAGTACGTCAGGCCACTTCATTCCTTGCACTCCATACGAAAACACTTCAAATTCATTAACTGCAAGATTTCCAGCCACTCCACAGTGGTCAGCGTACACCTTCTGCCATTGAATCCAAGAGTCCCCCAAAATCCATACACTCTGCCTCTTCAATGACATAGCATAGCTATTTTCACTTCTCTCACAAGTCCTGCAAATAAAACTCCTGCTACACTCACTTCCTGTTGTGGGATGTTTTAACCCACTTCTGCTCTGCTAGGCTGCATGACTGTGTTAGGATGGTGCCAGAAATAGCAAAAGGGCCGCAAAAACCTATGAAAATCATGCTTTGCAATGCACAAAAAGATGATTGCCCAATCTGCCACGCATGTTGTCAGTGGTGAAACAGAGATCTCACTTTTGAAATATGTCACTGGGCTCAATAACAAGCGAAAACGTGAAAATGGAGTACAGAAGGAAAAAGCAGTGCTTGGCTAAATGAAATCCCAAATCTTGCTTTAAATCCCTTTTTGTTTGGTGCTGAAACTGCAGAATGCCGGTACAAAACACCCTCAAACATCCAAAATTCTTGCTGGGTGCTACAATTCACTTAGTCTAAGAAATCATTGTGAACTTGCAAGGTCCTGAAATGCTGAAAGCATAAAGGGATTTCCACAGCAAAAGTGGCCTGTCTGTGGATGTCAAAAATCTCTGTGCAGCAGTGGACTGCTGGGATGACAGCTGTCAGGAGCCTGCCTCGTTCAAGAGGCGGAAAAATCGTGTGACATGTTCTGGGGAGAAAGGGCAAGAAATGTGATTTTACACAAAATGTATTTCTGCTAGAAGTATTAAACTTTATACATGTATGCCCATGTTAAACGCGCACAGTTGTGGACATTTGCTTAAGAATTGGACATTGTGTTCCTGATGAAAAGGGCAAAATTCTGAGAAACGCCGAGACAAGATCCCACAGCTACAGGGTTTTGAGGGATAGCTGCTATATAAAATATGTAATCTGTATATGTGATTCTCATAGAGGTTACACATGTGTTAATATGTATGGTGCCAAAAGTAGATTTTGTGTTCAAGGGGTAAGGGGTGGATTCTCTGCCTCATAAAATCACACCATAAAGGTGACACACTGCTTCTCTCCTCCTACCAAGGCAGAGAGGAGACTCTGACCCAATCACCTGACAAAGGGGCAAGTTTAGGATAAACCAGCCCACACACACCCCTTTATCCTAGCATAAATAGAGACAGCTCATCACTCAAAAAGACAGACAGATTCACTCACTATACTGATACAGGCGGATCACCCTGCTGATTAACTCTACATCTTCCTTGCTCCAGACTCCAGAAACTTGTCAAAGCAGAAACCCATTGCATAGCTGAACCATTTTCAGCCAGGCCTCAAATTCCAGAACCAGAACCCCACAAACCTAAGGGGAAGCATCAAAATACAGCCGGGCTGCGCTGTACTGCTTGCCTGCTGAAATAATTATCATCAGAACCAAGAAGGGCAGATCCAATCCAGTCCTGTGCCATGCTGTAACCAGAGTGCATTGCAGATCCAGTCCAGTCGTAGGCCGTGCAGTGACCAGAGTGCCTTGGAGATTGCTGATCCAATTCGATGTACCCAGCCATCTGTCCTAGAACCAGATCCAATTCTCTGACCAGAATCTTGATGGAGCAGAACCCTGATGGTTCCATTTAAAAACATGCCTAGTGGTCTCCATAGATAGAACTGTGTCACTAGCATATGTACCTTGCTTAGTTAATCCCTATCTTAAACCCATCCTACCTTGTATTCAGAACCTGCATTGTTAGGAGTATTTTTGAATTGTCTGAACTCTCTATCCAATCCATCCTATCTTCCTCCATAACTAATCTTGTTAAAACTATCTTTGCGCTGATCTTTTCTCATCTGAAGAAGGCGAGTTTCCTCTGCAGGCAGTCACCCTGATCAAGTGACTGTGTTCCTGGGTGGTATTCGTTTTGTTCATAGTCATCCTCTAGTGTAAGAAATCCATTTGTCATTTTAAAAGTTCATTCCTGTTTTCCATTCTTGTGCTCTCCAAAAAAACAACCTCCACTAAAATGTCCATAACTTCCTCAGTTTTCCTCAGTTTTAAAATGTCAACTCCTGCTTGTAGCTAACATCCACAGCTTTAAATTGCATCTAAAACTGCATTGGAAATCCATACGGTTCTCCCGTATCACGCAGTGAAAAGTTTGCAGTGAATTTTTAAGATTTCAAATAGTTTCTTGGTATTAAATCATTGCTTGTGTTTGTGTGCAACTCTCCAAAGCGGCTCCCATAAAGAAATATTTTAACTTTGCAAACCAGCCTGATTCCTGTTTCAGTGTGACAGGGGGGCGGGGGGTTCCAGGAGAGGGGCATGATATGAGTGGTATATCGTTCAGAATCAGGAACTTTTACACAAAAATAAATAAGGATTTCAATTGTGCATTACATGCTAGGCGTTGACTTGGGTGTGTGCACCACTGTACACCACAACCAGGAAACCTAATTGGCTGATACCCTGAAGTCCACGGACAACACGACTGTACGCTGTCTCCGCAGTCCCATTTCCATGCCAGGTACCCTCAAAAGACCTGGAAGTGCCACATGCTGTTTGCGGACTACCGCGATGTTCACAGACACTGCTGCCACTCAAACAGGGGCGGGTGGCTAATTAAACACAATTTCAGTTATTTACACCTTTTTTCCCTTTTTTTGCTTTTATGTATATTATGTACAATTTTCTTATAGGAACTTTTTCAATGCATTTTCAATGCATTCCTAACATTGTAAAGAAAAATTGCATTTATGACATCTGTGAAATGAACTCCATCTTTACAAAACAATTCATACCATCAGACCTTATATTGCAATTCTCAAAATTCCTGCAGCATATAAAAAATCATAAACACTTTGATTGACAAGCTGCATCGATTCTTCCATTTGTGGACTGAAAAAGGGTGGAGATCTACATGTTTGTCTCTGATTCATTTCAGAAAAAAATATATATGCAGCAGGAAACAGTTCCATTAGGCTTTTCAAGAAATCCTTCAAGGGCAACCTGCAAATACATTGGAGTCACATACCTCAAACTGTCCCCTCCACAATCCACAATTACAATATCTGGACATTTAAAGTGAGCCCTACTCTCACAGAATAAGACAAAGTTTGACACATTTAAGCTACACATGCATGCCATAACTCCTCCACTTCTGCCAATCCAATAATTCCAAAGATGCCATGATTTTCAGCATTCACCTTCAACGACTGAATTGAAGAATCCTCAAAAATCTACACTCTGCTTCCTCGATGACATAGCCATCTTCACTGTACACAATGAAAACAGCTATTGCCCTCTCTCCCTGTAAACCACAACCAGAACACCTCATTGGTTAATCCTCACAGTCCCCTTTGCATTTTAGGCATCTTTGAAAGACCTAGATGTGGCACATGCGATCCTCGCGAACAACCGCAGTGCTGCAGACCTTGCAGCACAGGGACAGCCCTTCTATCCTTTCCACTTTTATGTTCTCCACATTCCCTCATTGGCTGCTTTAAAAGAGTCACACATCCATCCACCAATCACATCCAAAACCTCTAAACCTAACCCTGTCATCTCAGTTCAACACTTCAGATGTACACTTGAATTCTGCAAGTACATATGTCCTGTTAATCACAGCCATATGCATCAAAATCTACTGTGAAACTCTGCAACATTTCTATTTCAAGATTCAACACCTGCATCTAACAATACATATTACAGGTATGCTCATATACTTTTAAAGTATTTTGTGCAACTCTTTTACAAATATATATACATATAGAGGGTTCCTGCTACCTATGCTGTAATAAGGTTCTCAATAAGCCTATTCTCTTTTTAACCACTATTCTTATGTCTTTTCATACTGTCACTTCTAATACCATTTCTCATAATATGAACTCGGACTCCACATCCCAGAATGCAAAGTCAAAACCAGGACTGCATGGAAGCGGGCATAGTATGACATGTACATTGAATGAAAAATGGAAAATGCTGTGCATTTAAAAATATTTATATTTAGCAGCATTTCATTAAAGCTAACAAATGAATGTATACATTTACAACAGCACTGTGTGTATATTTTTTCAACAAAAAAAGAAAGCATATGCAAACAATGTGCACAACGTTTTTAGTGCCACTCAATGTGTGCAAGTTTAATAACTTGGGAGCACATGCATACTTGCTAACATATCCAATTCCAATCTGTATGTGCTTATCCAGTCCTACTTTTTTCTCTACATTCTGGGACTTGTAGTCCAACTTTTCAAAAAAGTACAACTACAATTCCCACAATACAAAGACAAAAGACAACACTTAATTGGCACTTACAAATAAGAACTCACATTATTGGCAAGTACGCATGTACTGTTAACATATTCAACTTCCACACAACAAATGCCACTTAAAAATATTCTATACATCTTTTACACCTGATTTTTGAAGGGCGGTAAAGGGCAGTCTCTGCAGTCTGTGCGGCTCTACAGGACTGCATGAACTGAAGGCTGCATCATGCCCTAACCTCGAGGTCCACAGCAACGGCTGAAAATAAGCTGCGGTTCACTTGGAATACTTTTGGGGCACGGACACATGCATGGTCGTTGCAGTGCAGGCGGCTCCCAGAGGTGGTGACGCACTCTTGGGACACTTCACATTTTGTTTTCTGCCGGTCTGCCTTTTTCTGTGCACTGCGCATCGTGGCTCCCCAGCCAGTGATAAGTCCGGAATTTTTACTTTATTTGTCATGCTGCCGAATCTGTGTGCTTTTTATTCTTTGACACATGCAGCCCATTTTTTTCTAGAAGTACTGTGAGCTGTGAGCTGGGTGTGAGCTGGGTGTATGGCTGGATGTGTGGCAGAGGGTTGGTTGACCTTTGACCTCCCCACCCCATCCCCTCACCATATGTTGCATCTATGCTCTAAAACTGCAAAGCCATTTATATAAGGGAACCGCCTGCTATTAGGACTACCTTCCTTGTGCAAAGCTGTGACCTCCGTTATGACACTTTTGCATTAAGGATTTCATAAAATTGGCTGCATTTAAAAAACTGTGTTCCGATCCCTGATGATGTCAACCTGAACCCTGATGATGTCAATTAAGTCATCTGCTTATCAGCTGCTACAATTACAGTTATATTGTGGCCACGGATATTACCTGGTAGTTTGATATTTTGAACCTGGCAGTGGCAACTTGGAATTTTGGAACTTGGCAATGGCAGTGGCAGTTGGAGGTTCAGGGGGCCATAGATGGACTAAGGCAGCTCCTCAAGCTGTCGGGCGTGCCCTGCCCTCACTGCCTGCCCTTTACTGAGCTGTTGGGCGTGCCCTGTCCCTGCTTCTGGGGGACGGTGACTTTTCTTCTCTCTACTCTAGAGTTTGCTGGAAAGGAATTGGAACTGTGTCCCTTATTGCACTATTTTTTCTACTTTCTCTCCCTGACTTCGCTATTTAGGGTAATGCGGTTTTAGGTTGTTAGGGAGAGGAGCTGCGAGTGAATCTCTCTCCTACCCCAGCCTTATGGTACAATTTAGTTTTGACCTGTGCTCTTAGTGCATATCTATGGAGGCTCTTTTTTACTTCCCCTTATGGGATTTTTTAAATAGTGCCTGTGTGTTTTTATTACTTTGTGTGAATCATTTTATTCTCTTCGCATTTGCACTTTAAGTAATAGGTTCAGTCCCCCTATCAATAGGGGTTTCTTTTGGTTTAAAGTTCCTAGGTTCTTCTTTCTGTGAGCTCCATTCTGATTTAAGTGAGGGCCGGTCTTTGTGCTGTTGAACTATGTCTAAATGTAAGGCTAAAGCTCCCCCACTGGTTCCCAATAAAACTAAAAAAAGCAAGCCCTGTGTTTTGGGTGTGCTGGGAACCCAGGATATTACTGGCATGAACCTTAAATTAAAGTCTAGAAAAGGTAAAGGTGCCCAGGTCGATCATGGCCAATCAAATTTAAACGAATATCTGAAGCAAATGGCAAGCAAATTGGAAGAGCACATCCAACACACAGAAAGAGCTATTGTAGTTGCTAGCTTACAATCTAGTGCACATGGTGACAAAATAACGCCCCTGTTACCATCCCCAAACTCCTCATTTCCCAGTCTTTCACAATGTCTCTAAACTACATTGAATAACCATCATTTGGAAATCGACCCAATGGCTGGCGAAAGAGGTGGGATTTTTGATGAAGGTCTAACTTATGAGGAAGCGAAAGCAGCTGTCCACACGGGCAGGTTGATGGACAGTGGTCAGAACTTGCCCCCTGTTGAAGCACTTAATGACTCCTTGGAGTCAGCTTCAAGTGATTTTAGAATTTTGGATGCGGTATTGGAAAGAAAGCTAGCCCCGGAATTAGAAAAATTAGGGGCCCTTAAAAACAAGTACAACCTTATGGATTATGGATGACCTATTAAGAGGTCTAAAAAAAGATATTACGGAAATTAAAGAACTTGTTGTAGAACGTACAGTGTCAGCCGTCTCTGGGCCCGTACTGGAAGCTCCCGCAACTCAACTCCCAAACTCCTCAACCAAATTATATAGGGGCGGGACGGTGACTCAAAATCCTATAGTCACTGCTTTACCTATTGTGCCTCCAATACGGCACAATGTTGCACTTTTGAAAGGCACTCTTGGAAGGGGCCTAAAACATGCCATGGGGTCTCAGCCGTGGGTACACAAACGATCTTAAAAGATAAATGTCCCCCTAGTGAGCAAGTAGATCTCAATCTTCCCCCAGAGGCTCCCTCCTTGGTAGGAGTTATCACGGGACTCCCCCCCTCTGGCCCTCGGCTAGGCGGAATCCACTATCTCTCTTCTAAACAAGACAGCACAATGGATTAACTCACGCCTGCCTGGTATGAAGGTGAATCCTAGAGGCATCCTTATGGCCAGGAGGGTCTCCTGGGTGCGGAAGGAACCGAAATGCGTTGAGGGGGACTGCGTGGTGGTGTCCATGACTGCTCCAGCTATGCTCAATTATGTAGTTACTTCACTTAATCCAGAGTGGAGGACCTGCAATCCCTCTGCACAAAACAGCGCCTTTTTTCCCCTAGGAGCTTTTTATCCAGTAAAACATCTATCATTAGCATCACGGACCACCACTAAAGCTTTGCACTCTTGTGTGGCATTGGAGGGCCCTGTGGGAGGTTGTCAGATGGCACCAATAACGCCAGTGGCTATGGTAGATCTTACAAATAGCTATAAGGCTTTGGGTGAAATTGAAGAATTAGATTGATTGGCTGCCGCAGGGGAGGCATTTCATCTAAAGGATTCTCCTGGTATAGAAAGCTCAACGGGCCAAAACTATTTTTCTAATGAACGGGTGCCCTCACAGACATCAATGTCTTTCTTATCTTGGAACATTGCAGGTGCTGTGTCCAAGCTCGCGCAGAGGGATATATCTGTTGCTATGAGGGAATACAATATCATGTTCCTTCAGGAGACATGGGCACTCTCCCCATTATGTTTTGATGGCTATGTTTCACTATGTGTCCAAGCCGAGAAAGGTAGACGTGGGCGTTGTTTTGGTGGCCTGGCAATCTTGATGAAGGCATCCTTAGCCCTAATGTTGACGGTAAGAGAAACTAAGAATGGGAATGTGCAATGCATTACTGCTTGTCCTCCCAGTGGCAGTCCCTTATTCATGGTCAATTTTTATAACAGCCCACACATCACTAACCAAGGGTGCCCAGGCGCGCTGAGAGATGTGATTGAAGCGTATGGTAGTGATAATGCGAATTGGGGTTCATTGCTAATCCTGGCTGGTGACTTCAATGCGAAAATAGGCCTGGGGGAACTGTCTGTAAATCTAGACCCTGGAGAAGAATTTGCCTATTGGGTAGCCCCTGCACAAATGGAGGATGAAAGAATGTGCACTAGGGGACTGCAGTTTTGTGAGTGGTTCCAAGAGTGGGGGATCCGGTCTTTGAACGGTTGTGTGAGTATAGACCGGTCTGGTAGGCCAACTTTTGTGGGCACACAGGGATCCTCCATGATTGATTATTTTTGTCTCCATGTTAGTGATTGGGCCCTAATTAAGGAGTTTGAGGTCCTTAAGAATGTTTGTAGTGACCATCACGCATTGCGGTTGGTCTTGGGAACTGAACCACTGATGTTTCCAACTGTTAATTTCTCACACCTGGAGCACTGTGGTCTCAACCCCCTGTGCAAACGAAGAATAAAATGGGCTAAGCTGGATCCCGTGGATACACTGTCATCCATTTGTAAAGCAAATATCGAGGATTTTATGCTTATCCTCTCAAATGGATACCCTCCAGGCCCCATAATATTAGCATCACAGAACATCTGGAACACCATGTTGAATATTTTTCAAAGGGACTTCAAAAGGGGGAGTAAGATACTGGAAACCTGGTTTGATGAACCCTGTCAGTTAGCACAGAAAAACCATAAAGCTATCTTGGCAGCAAAAGACAGTACCCAGCGGGATATAATCGCCGCTCGGGCACATTATAAACGTGTCCTTGCCAAAAGGAAGTCCTATCTAGATGAGTAAGCCTGGGAAGAACTTCTTCAGGCTGTACAGTCACGAGATTCCAAAAAATTCAGGGAATTTGTGGCTAATGGGTGCTCACACAAAAGACTGAAAACATGTAAAGAGAATATTGTAAACGCCTCAGCCTGGGCTGACCATTTCTCTACCTTATACAACGCTTCTCCATCTGATATTTTTTGTAAAGAGATGGATCCGTGGGCCCCATTATTAACTAAGTCCTTTAATGCATACTTAGAATTGGGCAATTATCCGGTGACATGGGGACAGGCTATAATTTTTCCCATCTTCAAAAAGGGTGACCCTGGTAGCCCGCTTTCCTATCGTCCGATCTCCCTTTTGGACACTTCATTTAACATTTTTGGTAGGGCAGTCCTGGCACGGCTTGAACAATGGATTTCTGATTTGGGGGTACTTACAGAGCCGCAATATGGTTTCTGCCCAGGTTTGGGAATTAGGGACCAGGCCCTGAATCTTTACTTGGTGGGTGCTTCATCAATCTATGTGAGGGGTGAGCCACTATACTTGGCTTTCATGGACCTGAGCACCGCATTTGACAAAGTAGACAGGGCGATGCTCTGGGCTGTGCTCAGGTTCATGGGTAGCCCGGAGGACCTGGTCAAGGTGCTCCAAATAATCCACGAAAAAACATCAGCTTGTGTAAGATTTGGTGACCAGGGACAGTGCACAGCTTTTTTTTAGACCTTTTTGGGTGTCCGCCAGGGCTGTGTTGTGGCACTGGTACTTTTTGCTCTATACATAAATGGTGTATACCAGGCCCTTGTTATTTCCAAAGCGGATTATGTCAGGATAGGAGGTGTACCCCTGCCTGTCCTAGACTATGCTGATGACATGGTCATCATAGTGCATACTCCTATTACCTTACAATGTCTGGTGGATGTTTACACTGAATTTATGGCCACACACAAACTCTCAGTGAAATCAAAAAAATCAGCTGTTATGGCTTGCAAGAGCACAGGTGGTAAACGCCTCAAGATGCAGAGGATATTGAGTGGTGGAGAATCTATTCCCAGGGTCACTAGTTTTGTATATTTGGGAATCTGCTTTACTTAGAACTGGCGAGTGTTCAGTCATGTGGACAAACAATGTACGAGGATGAGGCAGGCATTGAGTGGCTTGTCCCGTTTCCAAAATGACTGTTCTGGGCAGCCACTCAAGCTAATTCTTGAAGTTTACAGGGCACAAACCAAAACAGCCACCAACTATGGGGCTGCACTGTGGGGCTTTGAAAAGATTTTAAGTATTGAAAAAGCTGAGGATACCTTTCTAAAAAAACTACTTGGGTTACCACAGTCAGCGTCAAATTATGGCATTCATTTAGAGCTTGGGTGCCTTCATATTGGTGATGAATTGTTAATGGGCCCTCTTGCGCATTGGCTGGCGTTATGGTCAAACCAGAAAGATGTTCTTTCACATAAAATCTTAATAGCATTGGTGAAAAGCCCGGCCATAAGAAAAATACTGTGGCTAATGTATATTCAGAAATGTGTGAACCAGTTAAATTGTGTTAGTCTTATCTGCCCTCCTGCCATTTTGACTCCGAGTGATGTGAGGGCTCATAAGCAATTGTTTAAATCCATCCTCATGTCAAACAGAGAGTTCTCTGAATTGGGCATTAGTGCAAACAGAAGGCATGTTGTTTTAACCACTGCAGACACTATCCAGCTGTATTTGTTACATAGTAACCAACCCTATGAGCGCTGGCCACTTACAAGAGTGCACTTTGACTGTCTATGGTTGGGGACCCGAACAAAAAATTGGACTCACAATGTTCAATCTGAGGCTTGTCCTTGTTGTCAGTGCCCAGTGGAGGACCTTTTGCATTTTGTGCTATTTTGCCCTACCTACTTGGACTTAAGGAGGAAAGCATTCTTGCCATTATTGAGGTCCGCTGGAATGTCTCAAGCCAGGCCGGCCCTTTGTTATCTACTGTCTCCTGCTACACTACCCATCGCTTGGGTATCGGTGGACTATTTGAGAAAGGCCTGGCATAGGAGAACCAAAATCATTTCTAAAAAATTGACTGAACTCTGATAATTTATTGAATACTCAGGTACTCCCTTGGTGGTTTTGAATCTGTATACACACACGCACTTTTCTAACCTTATTATCTTACTCAATGTGCTTTTATCTTTATGTCATTTATTTTGTATTGTATCTTATTCTGTATTGTTGTTTATGGAAAATGTGTTTCCGAATAAATGTAATATGATGATGATGATGATTTTCTTTTCTTTTTCCAAAAAGTTACACACACTGCTGCAATACATTCAAATATCCATGTTTTTACTTTCATGAAAATGCTCCTAAAAACAAACCTTTTTAAATGCTCAGCATTTTCCAGTTTTCATTTCATATAAATGTCACGCTTTCCAACCTCACTCATTACATCCCTTACATTGCCGCCATTGTCCACCTGCTCATACATACATGTATACCACCAAAGTATCTATATTCAACACTTCCCCTTCGATATAAAGTACTCTTCTTTCCAAACCTCTACTATAAGACACCACAAAAGCTGCAACAATAATCCTCCATTGCATTACTACTAGGCCACAATGTCCCTATTCTTTGAAATCAGTACAGCACATTACAAAGATATTGCACCAGAAACACACCACTTCCTTCATTACAATCAGCAGAACTAAAGTAACCTACAAATGCACCTTTTTCTTACACAGATTTTTGCCCCTTTCCTTCTAATATCCCAATTTGCACTACTTATATTCGAGTTGTTCTAACAACATAGTTAACATACTTTAGTAAGTTATCAATAACACAACTTTATTAACTCTCTTTCCCAACAACGCCTCCTACATCCATAAATAACAACCTCTTTTACCCAGTAACTTTCTTTTACAATTAAGGAAAGAAGAAAATACCCAAACACACCAACCAGAAGACTACTCTTCAAATCCTACAAAGTAAGGAAATTACTATAGTATTAATTTGTCTGTTATTTTAACACTATAGTTTCAATGTATATTAGCCTACAGCATTCCTTTCAAATCACATTTATTTTAATTTTACTCATTATATTTCAGCATGCACACTCTTTCTATTCTCATCTAAACGCCATCATTACAACACCCACTGTTCTCCTCAAAACATCATAATGCCCCTACTTATTCATTCACACCACTCACTCACTAACCCAAACCGTTCACACCTCTACATACACTTACTCTTACAACCTGCCCACCCATAACAATCATCCCACTGCAAAATCACACAGCACCCTATTCATCTCTACCATCACATTCACACACCCATTTACAATACATCCATTACTTTCCACAACTTCCACCCACATGGTTTGTTACTTTAAATTGTGCAGAATACGCATGGGATGACTTGCACAACTTCCTACGCATAGCGACCCAAAATAAAGAAGAAATAGACATAAAAACAGCAGGAGAACTCTGTTCTCTTGACCCTGTGAATGTATCAAGGTACTTTCACTATCACTTTATTGCCATGCTTCACTTCATCTTCAATAAAACTACCCCTCCACTCGGAGAAGTGGAACACTTCCTTTGGAGAAAACAATATCAATCCGAGGAGTGCCACACACCCACCTGCTTTTGTGGATGCAAGATGCTCCCAAGTTCTGCCATGAAAGTGATTCCACTGTTTTACATTGTATTCAAAAATACATTACCTGTGACATCCCTTCAGAAACCGCACATAGTCACCTAAGTACAGAAATCTTACGCTTACAAAAACATAACTGTTGCAAAAACTGCCAACATAGATATAAAAACAAAGATAAATACTATACCAAATGTCGCTTTGGCTTCCCTAGACCAGTTTTCAGAAAAAGGACAAGTAAATAGCTTGATATCTTCTGTTAGACACAGTGTAAAAGCCAAATCGCCTAAAACACATACAACATTAAAAGGGACGACGTATCAAAGTAATTACAATACAACCATTGCCCTCTTGCAGAATGCAAATATAGACATACAATATATTGCAGACAATTCCACTGCTGTTGCAGGATATCTCACCAAAACGGAGAAAACAGATCTAAAAGACCTCTGGGATGATATGATATGAAATGGCATTTATAAAGCACATATACACAGGTGTTTCAAGGCATGACAAGGCAAGGGAGGGGAAACAGAGGGAAGACAATGATCCTACTAGGCCAGGTGACATTAAGATGGCACAAGTGCAGGGTAAGGGGGGTATTACCCAAATTGTTTGAACACAATTGTCCGAACAACCCAATTGATCGAAAGTCAAGGGTCCGAATTGACCTTTGCACAATTGACCGTATATATATATATATATATATATATATATATATATATATATATATATATATATATATATATGGGGGTTGGGGGGTTTCCCCCCCAAATATGTAATAACAATTGACCTTCACAATTCGGTCAATTGTGCAAAGGTCAATTGTGATTCGAACAATTGTAGTTCGACCAATTCGTATACATCCTAAGGGGGAAGGGGAAAAAGTGTGAGGGGGACGGGGAGGGGGCAGTGCGGTAGATAGGGTAAAAGTAAAATAATAAAGCAATAAATAATAATAAATAAAGTGCAGCCAGCTGGTGGCAAATGCAAGGGTAAGTGCAAACATCAGGTGTCAAGTGCTAGTAGGGGCTGTGGGGGTGCAGACCCAGTATCAGAGTGCAAGGGTTGCCTCGGGGGCAGTGCAGTTGTGCAACTGGCAGTGGGGGAACCTGGTAACCAATGCAGATCAGAGGGTAGCCAGGTGTCAGGGGTAAGACTGGCCTTAGGCCCAGTACTATTGGGGCTGTGGGGCCAGGGACCATGAAGAAACCCAGATCCAGAGGGTTTCTGTACTTTAAAGGGCTGTTGTGCCCTTTCTGCAGACTGATCCAGCGTTCAGCCCGCCAGAACTACAATTCCCAGCAGGCTTCGCGGGCCCGCGAGCCAATGGGAAGCCGCGCTGGGAGTGGCGCGCGACGAATGCGCATGCGCAAGCCCCAAGACATGGGGCTTGTGCTTGAGACGCCGAGGGTGAGGACGTGAGCCCAGCAGCTCCCCGGAATCCACACGCGAGGGGCCCAGAGCCTCTGGAACAGCGATCCAGCCCCTCGCAGAGAAAAGATAAGTACCGCTCAGCTCGAGCAGATCCTGAAACCCTTAGGGGAAGCGCAGGGGGCATTTCCCGACCCCTTCAGAGCCCCGAAAAAGCTAAGTGGGCGGGTTCATGGGAGTCATATTGGCGCATGTGTGAAAGTCAACAAGAGTGTGTTATACTTTAATTTACATTCGTCCTGCGGAGAATACGCCGGAAAGGTGCATGAGGCGGATAAGTACAACTTACGGCACTCGGTCTGAAGAAAGACTGTGTTTGGGCCAACCGCAAAACCAGGGGTAAGACTGGCCTTAGGCCCAGTACTATTGGGGCTGTGGGGCCAGTGACCATGAAGAAACCCAGATCCAGAGGGTTTCCGTACTTTAAAGGGTTGGTGTGCCCTTTCTGCAGACTGATCCAGCGTTCAGCCCGCCGGAACTACAATTCCCAGCAGGCTTCGCGGGCCCGCGAGCCAATGGGAAGCTGCGCTGGGTGTGGCGCGCGACGAATGCGCATGCGCAAGCCCCAAGGCACGGGGCTTGTGCTTGAGACGCCGAGGAGTGAAGACGTGAGCCCAGCAGCTCCCCGGAATCCACACGCGAGGGGCCCAGAGCCTCTGGAACAGCGATCCGGCCCCTCGCAGAGAAAAGATAAGTACCGCTCAGCTCGAGCAGATCCTGAAACCCTTAGGGAAAGCACAGGGGGCATTTCCCGACCCCTTCAGAGCCCCTGCACACCACGAAAAAGCTAAGTGGGCGGGTTCATGGGAGTCATATTGGCGCATGTGTGAAAGTCAACAAGAGTGTGTTATACTTTAATTTACATTCGTCCTGCGGAGAATACGCCGGAAAGGCACATGAGGCAGATAAGTACAACTTACGGCACTCGGTCTGAAGAAAGGCTGTGTTTGGGCCAACCGCAAAACCCCGGTCTACTGAAAGACCGCGTTTGGGCAAAACCGCAAAACCTGGAAATATCAAGCCACGCGCGGCAGCGCGCCCATAGCAATTTGAGAATCTTGAAGCACACTAAGTGCTGAATGCGTGTTTTACGAGTGAATGGGAGTGAGAGACCGACAGAGCCAAAATGCATACGCTAATGCTTGTCCTTTGTTTTCTTTTAGTTTGAACCTGATTTGAACCTGGACTTCAGATTGCAAGGACGTGGCACATGACTCGACAGCCTTTGCAGGACAGGACTAAAAAGACTGAAGCAAAAGCTAAGTGTGCTGGTGCATGTGACTGTGCTCATGAAACTGCAATGGGCTCTTGCCAATAATTGTTTGATGTTTATTCTAACATGTTTAGTCTTCGTGTTCATGGGGGCATATACATGTTTGTTCTGAAGGGAAATATGAAGGGAAACACCTTTACATGTGGAGGTGTTTAAACAGAACCTTCAGCCAGTTTTGAGGAAAGTGTGCAGTCATCGTTTACCCAAAATCCCCATACCCATCCATAATCTCTCCCTAAACCTCAATCCGGTTACCCTAAAATCCCTCTACCTATCCACCCATCGAGATCCTAACCCTCCTTCCCCGCTCTGGTTCAAGAGGCCTGTGTAAGCTTTGACTTGCAGGCACTGAGACCATTGAGGGGGTGGTTGGTACCTCGTCGCTCCTGCGCCTAGGACCTCGGCATCCTGACACCAGGTAACCAATGCAGTTTCAGATTCAGCCAGGAGATCAGCAGGGGAGAAGGGGAGAGAAAGAAGATGCAAAGAGGAAGGTCTTGAGGTGCTTCTGGAACTGGGGAGATGGTTCTCCTTAAGTTTCAGGGAAGCATGGAGGCTGTTCCAGAGGGAGACCCCACCAGAAGAAAGAGATCTACCACCAACTCGCTGCTTGGAGAAGCGACTGACCCTGAGGGCTTTGGCGGTGGATGAGCGAAGAGCTTGTGAACGTAGATATTTAGGAAGAGAGAGTTGAAGGTATTGACGTCCCAGGCCCTAGAAGGCCTTGTGGACAGTGCAGAGCTTTTTGAACTTAATCCTTGCCGCCACTGGGAGCCAGTGCAGGGATTTCAGTCCTGGACAGATATGGTCCCTGGGCTTGAGGCCAAGTACAAGTCTCGCAGTCCTGTTTTGGATGAGTTGCAGAGGACGGAGAGTGGAGGCAGGCAGATTTAGAAAGAAGCTGTTGCAATAGTCCAGCCTAGAGTGAACCAGGGCTCTGGAGACAGTGAGCTTCTGGGGGAAGGAGAGGAAAGGAAGAATACCTCTGAGGAGGTGCAGCTGGTAGCGTGACTTCCTGGAGACGTCAGATATGTGGGGAGAGAAGGAAAGTGTGGAGTGAAAGATGACCCTGAGGTTTTTAGCCTCACAGGTGGGAGCAGGAAGAGGGCCAAGAGAGGCCAGCCAAAGAGTAACAGGAAAGGAGGGACCAGGTGTGCCGATGAGGAGAATCTCGGTCTTACTGGCATTGAGGCAGAGAACATTGGTGGCACCCCACTCCTGTATGGTGGACAGTCAGAGATGAGAGCGGGAGAAGTGGTGGCCGAGGGCAGCCTGAAAATGAGTTGCATGTCATCCACATAGCACTGAAAGTTGGGGTAGAGAGCGGCAATGTGGTTGACAAGAAGAGCCAGGTACTGTTTGAACAGCCAGGGAGAGAGGTTAGACCCCTGGGGAACACCACAGGTAAAGATAGAGATAGAGGAGCAGTAGGACCCATGTTGGACCAGGGATATTCGATTAGGAAGGAAGGAGGTCAGCCAAGGCAGGGTCTGATCGGTGATACCCAGGTTATCACAGAGATGGTTGAGCAGGATGGCACGGTTGACCATATCAAAGGCAGAGAGAGATCAAGTAAGATAAGGACAGAAGGGGTGTTGGAATCGAGGTTGGAGAGCAGGTCTTCACGGATGTCCTGTAGAGCAATTTCCATGCTTCTGGCAGTTCTGGAGCCAGACTGATGGTCATGGAGACAACTAACAGATTCAGAGTGAAGATTAAGCTGGGAGATGAGCTTTTTTCCACGCGTTTGCCTAGGAACGGAGTGATGGAGATTTGGCGATAGTTAGCTGGGCAGGAAGGGTTGGCAGATGATTTCTTAAGAAGAGGGTGCAGAAGAGAATGCTTCAGGGCGGTGGTAAAGACTCCGGTGGTGAAGGAATGGTTGCAGAAATCTGCCAGAGCAGGAGCCATGGTGTCAATGTGGTCCTTGATGGATTTGGAGGAAGAGGGTGAACCTGTTTTGACAAGACTGTCATAGATTGGACTTGTATAGAAACCTCATCTGAGGAGAACAGGGGAAAGGCAGAGAGGCAGAGATGAAATATCATCTGACAAAACACTGTCACAAAAATTGTAATTTCGGCATAAAAATGATATCCCACAGAGAATGCGGGTTCTACAAAGCTGCAGACTGCTTAACAGGTACAGCCTTACATGGAAATTATAATTATATATTGGGCCTTATTACGAGATTCACAGAAAAAATTAATCCTAACCAGCATGGAGGCAATACCGCATCGAGTAGCTCTGACACCGCTAACAGTGGCTGATTACGAGAATGCGTGTACTCGCGTACCAACATGCCGGTAACGTCCGTACCAGCATCCGTTTAATGACCCACAAACCCCTGTTAGCGCCATCATGTAATGCGCTGACACCGCCTCCGCCTCTGACCACCCCAAAATAACGAGCACCGGCAATACCGGGTCCGGCAATACCGGGCCCGGCAAAACCGGAACCGGAAGTAACATCATTGCGCCGGAACGGGAAATGCAACGGTGCCCATCTTGAAAAACACAATCCCTTGCAATCCCCCACACACAGGAACTGGACCCCCAAAACACCACATACATTTCTACCAGAATGCCAAAAGCTATCAAGAAAGGTGCCTCCTGTCAGTGCAAGTTGCGCTTTTCTGAAGACGAACTGAACATGTTGGCGGACACATTGGTCGAGAATGCTGATGTGGTTTTGGCTGCAGACCTCAGGTGACCTGCACAAATAAGGAAAAAGGAGATATGGGAGGAAATGGCCAGAAAGGTCAGTGCGGTCGGCACTACCACCCGCATGGTAAAAGTCATCAAGAAACGGTGGGATGACCTACGCCTCTGTGTGAGGAATATACTGTCTGCCAATCGGAGCCAGAGGCTAGCAACAGGCGGCGGGGCCCACTCCCCCACCAAGCTCACCAGACGGGAGGAGACATGCACCAGTACCATCGGCATGGAGGGCAGCGAGGGTATCAGAGATTTGTAGTGTGGAGTACCGTAATCGGCAGATGGAGGTGAGTGTCCATACAAACCATAGAAAACCAAAGCATGATGTTGGCCTATTAATGTGATAGTGGCATAAGGCAATGCATGGGCCATCACACACACCTGGACACATCCCTGTCCAGATGCTGTCCCCAGCACTGTCACATCAACATGCATGCTGCATGCCAATGCCATACCTGAAACATACCCCACAAACAGCAAAACAGCATGTGTCACAATGTACGCGGTCCACAACACAAAGGCATGCCACGCAGAATACACCACCTCACACATGTGAGAACCTGACATATGCCTGAATAACCCCCCATATAGCAAGCACCCTGTATGCCACAACTTCAAGATAGCAATGCATCACATGGGAACAACTGCACCAGCACCAGTGTATGCATGATGTACGTACAACCATCACTGATGCAGTGTGTCTCTCAGTCCCCCACAGGCACAGATGCCGACAGCAATGGCCAGGATACTGCGGCACAGGCCAGGACACCAACAAAAAAGACCAGGGCCAGGGATGATGGCACCGGGCCATTGACATCAAAGGCCACTACCAAGCACCAACTGCCACGCAAAGCAACACCAATAGAACATGCCAAGGCACAGGGGCAGCAAACAACAGGTGGAAAACCACAAGAAGGAACACAGGACGTTTCCACTGATCCGGAGGCAGTGGCAGACAGGACCCAGTCAGCCGCAAACATCTCCATGGTGGAGGCAGCTGCCTCAGCGCCCCAGAGTGGAGGCGAGGGAGAAGGCCAGGTTGAGGAATTCTTAGATGAGGACGGCAACCTGTCCAGGGATTGTGCACGCACACCAAGCCCCCAGCACACCTCACAGAGCACCGCAGATAGCACCCCTCAGCACCAGTCAGGAGGACAGTTGATCCGAGAGGCTTGGAGCCCCTAGAGGACAGACCTGCATTGGGCCCCTCAGCAGTTGCCCCATCCACTTCCACAGCCATTCGGGACGTAGAGGGGCGCATGGCCCGAATGGAGGGGCGGCAGCAGGCGCTTATGGACCTTGTCAAGCAATATGTTGCAGGTGGTGTCTTGACAAGGCAGGAGGCACGTGACAACACTGCGGCCATGACAGGGGCAATGGAGATGAATACCAGGCTGATATGCGAGGTACTATCAGCAGTGACCCAGGTCCTGGCCAGGATCGCACAGACCTTGGAGGTGCAGCGTCCTGCACCAACAGTGCAACATGCAAGCACAGCATCATCTACCTGCACAACCTTCCCTTACTTGGAGGACACTCTTTCTAACTGAAGCAGAAAAAGCCATGACTGTAGTAGAAAATACCATTTATCAATATAGAAGAAGACTTTTCAGTGCTCAAATCACAGCTAAATGATGAACAACTAACCATTCATGTAGAGGTCACTAAAGAAATTGAACATGGTTTTAAACATGAAACTAAAAGTTGAAGCTATACAAATTATAAACCTCTGCTCCTGTATGTAAGTGGTGAAGCTGGTTCTGGAAAAACATTCTTAATTAAAGTGATAAGAACATTTCTACAAAACCTATGAAACATACTTTAGGCTGGTGTAACAGCCCCCACAAGTTTAGCTGGCTACCCGATAGGATGAGTAACTTTACAACAACAACTGCTCCTTCCAGTAGAACACCAAAGCAAATTAGAATACTACAAATTATCAACAGAAGCTGCTACTGAAGTACCCAGAATTCTGAAAAAAATGAAAGTGCTCCTATTAGATGAAGTAAGCATGGTTTCCACCATCATGTTGGCTTTAATTCACCCCAGAATGCAACAAATCCAACGATTTGGAGAAAAACACGTTATTGTTTTCGGAGACCTCCTACAGTAAAAACCAGTAAAAGGTCAACCTATTTTCGAAACATTAGGACATAAACAATGCTGCAAAACACTCAACAGCGTAGGAAATGTAAATCTCTGGCAACATTTTCAGTACAGAGAACTAACTCAAAACATGTGTCAGTCTGCAGACTTCACCTATGCTAACATTTTAAAAACCATTAGAACTGGCCTGCATGTCCTTAATGCCAACCCTAGCAAGCTGCAGTCATTTCAACAAAACAATGTTAAAAAAGAAATGCAACCCATACTGAATATCAGCTCCACAGACAAACTAGAAGTGCACAGCATGACACTTCCTATGTGTCAGCAAGCAACAGCACAAAATAACACAGCTGGATTGGAGAAAATGTTAATGTTGTGTCTAAACTGCAGAGTAATTTTGAAACGTAACCTTGACTTAGAACAAGGTTTAGTCAATGGAGCAATTGGTACAGATATTGACTTCCAAACATATCCACATGGCAACAACATTCAGTTTGTCAACATCCACTTTGACAAACTTACAGAAGTTAAAAAATAGGCCACACAATAGCACAATTCCTTCTTTTAAAAGACATGCATGTACACAGAGAACAGTTCTCTCTGCTCTAACATATGCTGTCACAAATTGGAATGTCTAACTCTAGATCACACATTGATTGACATTGGCTGCACAGTCTTTAAGGAAGTTATGAGTTACATACCAATTTCAGATCTATGTACACTTGAAGGTTTATTCCTAGTCAACTTTGATGAAAACAAAGTCAACACTGGCATTCCTTGCATCTTAGGATAGAACAGGCTACATGGACAGTACACCCCCATCTAGATATGTACCCTGTACGTATAAAAAAGGAAACTTTAAACAGAAATCTAATACAAACAGAACCTATAAGAGATCTCCCAACAATACCACCCAAGAAACAAAAACAACTGCTACTCCATCAGAAGACAAAAAAGATGAATATTTCTTCTCACATAATAAGTGCAGGCTCAACAAATAACACAGAAACACAACTCTCTGGTCCATTTAGCAAAATGAATGGAGTAAATTGCTATGCAAATGTAGCAATTAATCTTCTCTTCCAATTACCACCAATTGTTCAAAACATTTACTTAACTGCTCAAACCAGTTGTGTTTGCAAATGCTCGTCCTTCATAGAAATGCCACAAAGAACTCTGAAAAATGTACAGTGTCTCAGGTATAAGGCAAGAATTGGACTTGTGTATAGGAATGGTAAAATGCACCATAAACGCACAGGAAGATCCACAAGAATTTCTAATGTTCTTACTACACTTACTAGAGACCAACAACTACCTATAAATGAGCTCTTCAAGATTTCATCCACATGGAAACATATATGTATTCTCTGCAACCATGTTTCACAAGAGAATATCCCTAATGCATCCGTACCAGATTGTGAATATGTTCCATTTCACCAGCTTATACAAAATGCAAATCACGCATATCATGCACTCTTTGCAATTCAGACAATCGTTCCACCATCCAAATAAACGTACATACCTAATATCGGATACACATGATTGTAAGTTACAATGCAGATGGTACCAAAAATAACTGTATGCGTACTAGCTTCACACACAGCCAAGTATCTCTTGACAAGAAAACCTTACTGCACTTTAATCATTCCCTTAAGTACAACAAACTTCAAACAAACATACTGTCAAACTTACACTAACAGAAATGAAGAAGTTATTTTTTTTTAATCCTGTATGGACTTTTTTTCCAAATGACCCAATGATTATTTAATGTCAATACAACAATATTGTAGCACAGACTATTGTAGTACCAAAAATAGTACATATAATATACTGTTTATGAGGGTCTAAAAAGTAAATTAATATGTGAAATTGTTGACATTTCAAACTATCCTGTTTAACATATTATACTATGTTTTTTTCACAGACAAAGAACCACAGATGTCTCCTTCATCACCATCTGCAACTAAGTATACCTACCAAATGTGATCCTATGTGTTATGTTTACAAACACACAAATACAAATTTGATAACCACTACCCTCAATTATACTGCACTTCGATTGTATTATGCCACCATATTACAAATACGGTGTACTCCCCCTGCAGTACCTATAATTACTATACACATATTACTATACTGTATGCAGCCAGTGCTGGGAAGGAAATGAACCTTTCCCACCCACCCTAGGAGCTTTTGATTGAGAAGAGTCCCATAAATAAGACGTGTTTTGTATTAGGGTGGAGGGGCCGTGCTAAGGAACCCTGTACTCACACAATATTGCACAAAATACAGATGTATAGACGTAGTGCGCGCATATAAAGGGACTGCATAAACAGGAGGTGTGCAGTAAGTATGCAGTAAGTGCACAGTAAACATAGGCCCAAACACAGGCCCAAGTGCTGATGCTGATGCTAGAGGACCTGCACTGCTAATTTCCACAGAATCCTCCCTTTGTTCCTTAACTGTTGCAATTGTTTGTTATCCCAAAAAGGAATGCGCCCTGTAAGGCTGCAAGACTGCACCAGGCTCCTCGCTGCAAACATCCTTCCCAGCCAGGCCACAAGCAGACCTAAAACCTCACCCAAACCACCAGGAGGTATAACACCCATAACTGACCCAGTACAAGACCCCTGAATTTCACCATAGTAGGTGACCTCAGACCAGCAACCATAAAACCAGTGGTCATAAAAGGTCTAAGAGAACACAACCATTTCACCTTATCCCACAATGACACACTTTGCAATACGAGGTACAGGATGGAATAAATGACAGTCCACAGCGAAGGTGGAAACTTTGGGTGTGGAGAGTGCGATGTGAACTAAGCAAGAATGCGTAGGTCAGCATGACCGTGATCCTCCCCTTGTTCCAGTCCCAGAGTTTCCCAGGTGCTCTTCTTACAATAGTAACTTATGAAGAACTCGGCCATCAGTCCCTGGAGAGATAAGCCCACGTGATAAAAGATGAACGGACAGGGCTGGTACCAATCACAGCCTGGCATCCTCTATGGAGAAGGCCCATGTATAGGGTCTCACCAACTAGCCACGCAGGCTTTTGCTATATGTGAAGAGGTGCTGCCTTATAACCTGCATGCACCATTTTTCAGCAGAACATTCTCGAGCAGGATAGGTCATGGCATGCATCTCAATTTTTTTGCAATTAAAGCTTGTCATCCTTGAAAGAAATCTCTAAGTATTTTTTCCCTAGTGGGTTGTATGGCTTCTGATGTGAGCTTTCAGGTGCGTGCCTTCATTTGGTGACCCTGACGTAATCCCAGCACCCCCTCTACCTCCAGAGGTATCCAGGCAGCCTCTCCGGAACGGCCACGCCGACCTCCAATGACCAGCCCCAAAAAAGGGTACTTCCCAGTGGCCGTACAGGAGCCTGACTTTGCAGAATCCTGTTTGCTTGTTGGAGCGGGGTGTGGCCCAAAGGAGAGGCACATGCCAGTGTTGTTGGAACCCTGCGACGGAGGAGTTAGAGTGAATGCGCACACATGAGTATAGCCTTGCAAGTGAAAGAAAGCAGGGGGCCGAAGTGTGAGGAAGTGTGAACAGTGTGATTGAATGTGAAAGTGTGGCATGTTTGTGGCTTGTTTTGTCTTTTGGTCTTATTACATTTTTTAGGAGAATAATAAGGAATGGAAAACAGAAGTGTAGGGAGTATCCCCGACTGAGGGGGAGAAGGTGGCTCCACTCATGTTGTTTAATGTAGAAGAAAGTAGGAAATACATAGAAGCCCCATATAATTAGAGGGCTCGGAAATAGTAGTGTTTGTTATTTTAGCTTGTTATTTGTTGTATTCATGTATTTTATTGTGTAGCAAGGAGGGCCAGGAGGGAAATTGTGTGGCGCTTGTGTGTGTGTGTGTGTGTGTGTGTGTAGAGCTTGGTTTGTGTGAGTAATGAGACCAAAAGGAAAAAGTGGGGGAGGGAGTGGAAGAGAAAAAATAGCATTTTTTTAAATGTTTTGTTGGCAGAAATGGGGGGATTGAATGTGTTTTTACAAATATATACAACTGTATAGCACATTAGCACAGGTGTAGCAACAGCGAAGGTGCAACCAACGTGGATATGGGCGGGGTGAAATGCCCATGGAATGCATGTGCAAGGCCCTGCTGTTGTACTGTGACAGGAGTAAAAAATATCACAACCAGTGGATGGCTGAGACTAGGGGAGGAGGGATGCCCTTCTGCTGTCCAGAGCAGGGCTCCTATGGTCGAAGTATGCTGTCCATATTCATGACATTAAAATACAAAGGGAAATAACTGCTGAATGGAAGTGAAATATTGAAACTCTGGAAAGTGTTTGAGGATACAGAGGAGCGCGAAGGAGAAGGAGGGGGGTGCAGTGATAGTGAAGACTCATTACTGGGCAAAGTTGGGAAGACGTCAGCGGGACACAAGGGACTACATCCTCTAGCAGCCCATACCAAAGTGTGATCAGTCAATCCCCTTTTTCTATTTGATTGTTAAACAAGGCCTACCCAAGGAAGTACAAAAGACATTAGACAAGATTGTGGAAGCAGAGGCGAAGGGGTGACCTGAAGTTCAGTGTATAATAGTGCACCATTCTTGAAGGATAAACAAGAGGAAGACACCAGGCTGAGGAAGCGAAACTGGTACAGAACAAATTAGCTAAAGTAGCTGGGGAGGCATTAGTGTCGGCACCAGCACAGATAGAAGTGACAGGGTACACTCCTGACTTAACAAGTGCCAGGATAGCCGCAATGTGGGCTGAAAGGGGGATTAAGGCGGTGGGGCCAAAATATGCAGTACCCTGGACCGCAGTGCAAGGAGGGCAGCAGCAAGGATGAGGTGGGTACAGAGCAGCAAGGTGGGAGGATTCCGAGGGATGGGACCCTGAGGGATGGGGCAATGCTGGAACTGTGGGAAGTGGGTGCATTTCTCAAGGGAGTGTAGGAGCAGGCAAGGAATGGGGTACAGTAATGGCCATCAAAACTACAAATGCTGGAACTGTGGGAAGTGGGTGCATTTATCAATGGAGTGTAGGAGCAGGCAAGGAATGGGGTACACTTATGGCCAACAAATCTACAGTGCACCACCCCAAAGGAGCCCCTCAAGGGCTGACTCCCAGAATCACCTCCATACAATACGAGATACACCAAGTGTACACACTGTTGCCCCCGCAAATATAGAGGCCACCACCTCCCTCACATTGACACCGCCAGCAGGCAATGCAACAATACCCACCACAACAACTTCCAGCAGGCAGGAAATGCAAACCCCTTTAATGGTGCGCCCAGTGGCACGGTGGCCCTGTTCTAAGGTGCTACAGTTGTGGGGGAAACCCCTTCTCATTCCGAGGGACAAATACTTATCCTGACTAAGACAGCCCACAGAGAGCACTTTCGTGTCTGGTCCTGTCAATGAACCTCACCTATTTGGCAAAACTTTCCACACAAAGGGATTCTCTGGGGCTATTTCTATGGTCCCATATACAAATGATGTAAACATGGGAGCAAGGGTTGTTTGCCCTCCCCTAGTGTATTATGAGAGCTCTCCTGTCTGCTTAGCAAGAACATGATGATCTCATTCACTGACAGCGGCATTTTCTGTGCCACACCAGGAATGTGCGCAATGAGGGCGATGCTCATAAGACATGCCATGATATCTGACGTAGTAGTGCGAGGCATATCATCAACCCAGACATAACAGTGCTTCTGGAAGCAGTAACGCAAATTGCCAAAGCCTGCTGGAGAGTCTCAACTGATTTCATTTTCTGCCCCGTAGTGTCCTCAGAATTGGTAGCTGGGACAATATTATACCTAGATTTACAAGGGTTGTTAGTATCTGCAAAAAGAGTCATTTTTCTTAGAACAGATGATCAAGGGTGCCAGTGGTGTACTCTTTTGTACATGGATCCCAACGTACCCCTCAAGGAAGTCACAGATGCAGAACATGTTGAAGACAATGTCAATGACAGGGGAGAGTAGAGTACTTGAAATGTGTATCCCCTGTGAAGTAATGGTACAGTACAGAAGAGTGCAATGCCCCCTAATGGCCATTGTCGCACCACCTCCCTTAATCCAGGCTGACATTGGGCCTCATTCCGAGTACGGCGCTAACCAATGGCGCTATTAACGCCTTGGTTGACGCCGTACCCGGACCGGCAGCGCCTTGGTGGATGGCGGAATTACCGCCCCATTCCAAGGTTGGCGGGGCGGTAATTCCCCAATCCCCATTTACCCTTCGCCATTCCCATTTTTGCCCCATAGGGCATAATGGGAGTGGGGAAGGTGTTAATTACGCCACCGTAAATTACGGTGGCGTAATTAACATCAAGGTCCCTTAGCGCCATGGTTTTTAACACCTGCTAAAAGCAGGTGTTAAAACCTCCATGGCGCAAAGGGAACTCGGAGTATGGCGGTAAGGGATTACCGCCACCGCTCTCGTTAGCGGTGGCCGCTATCCCTTACCGCCATACTCGGAATGAGGCCCACTGAGTATGTGCCAGCACAATTGTAGACAACCAACCTGCATTGTTAAAGGAAGTGACCCCAGTGCAAATTACACCAAAACCTGGAGCGGTATTAAACTGAGTGAAACAGTAACCACTATCAAGGGAGGCAGAAGAGGGGATAAAAGACACAATACAGGCTCTGCTCCAAAAAGGTATCATAGTACCTCTACCTCACCTAGCAATACTGCCATATACCATCTCAAAAAGGCAACGGGTGCAATTGAGGAATGATCCAGGATCTCTGCCCCCTTAATGACATAGTACAGAAGGAGTTCCCTTTAGTTCTGAACCCGGCCTCCATCTTGTGCAGCATCCTCAAGGAAGCAACAAACACTACACAGTGATTGACATAAAAAACACATTCTTTTAGATACTCTTATACCCTGACTCTCAGTACCTCACAGCATTTTCACACAATGGAAAGTACTATGAGCACACTCATTTACCTCAAGGGTACTGCGAGAGCCCAAGCTTATTCAACAGGATTTTGCATGAGGACCTAGCAATATCCATGTGCCCAGCATGGACATCCAATATGTGGACTACTTATTATTTTGCAGTGACAATGAGCAAAACTGTCTCAAGGATTCCATCACACTCCTGCAGCAAGGGGTAAAAGGTAGACAAGGCCAAACTCCAGTATTTCCAGCATGAGGTGCTTTACCTGGGACAGCTAATCTCAAAAGATGGCAAAAGCATAATACCAGACAGAGCAGCAACTGTGCGCGCCACTCCCAAACATGTGACAATAAAAGACATACAGAAAATTCCTGGGGTTGTGTAAGTACTGCAGGTGCCTGGATTCTGGACTATGCAGCAAACATGAGATGACTCTTACAGG
This sequence comes from Ambystoma mexicanum, assembly GCF_040938575.1. Lineage (NCBI taxonomy): Eukaryota > Metazoa > Chordata > Amphibia > Caudata > Ambystomatidae > Ambystoma > Ambystoma mexicanum. The sequence goes on from NC_090927.1 coordinate 335,346,620, forward strand.
GTCTCAACAAGGTGCAAAAAGGCAACCATAAATTAGAATGGACAGCAGACATGGCACAGAATTTGAATGAGTTAAAAGAAGTGATTTTCACAGCCCCAGTTCTCGCCACCCTAGATTACACACAAGAATTCTATATCTTTTCACGTTCACAGGTCACACTCATGACCGCCGTTCTAACACAGAAAAGTTGGCCTACTACAGCGGTACACTGGATTCAGTTATGCAAGGGCAATTTGCATGCGAACTAGCTCCCGCAGCAGTTGCCTTTACCAATGAAAAAAGCTCCACAATTGTCATGGGATGCTCATTAACATTTTATGTGGAGCACTCAGTATTTGCGACCTTGGAAAGATCAAAGTCCACCTTGACTGCCCAAAGAGCATCAGCACACAAGATTATCATCTCCAGCCCAAACATTCATATAGTATGATGCAAGACAGTAAATTCTGCCATGTTCCTAACGGAAGTGTGCACTGACAAGGACTTGTAACAAAATGACTGCGCCACATATGAAGGTGAAGAGGAGGACATCCCCAAAGCAAAGGACAGTCCACTAGAAGAGGGTGAAGAACGTTTTTTTGACGTGTCAGCAACAATCAACCAGGACACAGCCCAAAGCAGTAGTGGGCCTCGTAGGATGCAACTATGAAACATTAGTAATGAAAAGGTAATGAAAAGGTTATCCATGCACTACTCAGCACAAGCAGCAGAGCTTATACCACTCATCGAGGCGCTACGTGCCTCAAAAGGTTGCCAATTGACCATTTATTTAGACTCAGCATATGTCACTGCAACAGTGCATGCCCGGCTGACTCGATTGAAAAGGCAGCGGTTCAGAAGAACAGATGGGTCCCCAGTTCAACACAGCGTACTCCTAAATACAATCATTTGTACACTATCACAACCCTCTGTGGTAGCTGTCGTCAAGAGTGTCGCGCGCTTAGGTGGCACCGATGAAATAGCATTGGGAAACTCCAGGGCGGATGCTGTGGACAAAATGGGGGCCTACATTCCTGTCCTGGTAATATCAGAATACGTCATAATTACACAACCACAGGACTCGCAGCTGGCAGCATTCACAGTGCTGCCCATAATGCAATGAATTGAACTACAGGGAAAAGCACCAAATGAGGAAATATAACTATGGTCAAGGAGAGGGTGTACACAGTCCCTGTCGACCCACTCTGGAGGCAAGAGTGCACTGGCAAGTCAGTGATGCCTGTAGAACTCTTGACAATAGCATCCGACTAGCTACACCACCCATCCTTCAGCTCCAAACAACACATTGCTGCAGACATTCAGGAAGATTGTTTCATAACAAGTCTTCAGGAGCATCTCACAAATCTCATTATACATTGCACTACCTGAAAAATGTTCAGCACTGGCATGACGCTCCAGACAGTACAAAGGACAATGCCTCACCTCATTGGGCCGTTCCATGAGCAACACATAGGCCCTCATTACAACCCTGGCGGTAAGTGAAAAACGATGCCGGTAAATGATTACCGACATCGTTTTCTGCTAGGTCCGATCATGACCCATGACCGTTAACTACGATGCCATTAGCGGCATCGTACTTAACGCTGCCGCTAACTGCACCAAGGTCGCCCGCATGCGACCTGCCACGCCGTAAATACCGGCATGGCGCAAAGCTACGCGAATCACAAACCAAGCAAACATGCTCCTAACGCCATCACAAAGCCCATTAAGTACCTTACCACCATGGTGCTAATTACGCCATCGCGAACCAACCGTAAATGGCCATGTGCAGTGTATCCAGCTGCCACAGGTGCACAGAATCAGCACAGGTGGAGGCAATACAGACTCAGCAAGTACAAAAAGAGCACACCCCACCCCTTCCCACACCCAGTCACACTCCACAATGATTCCAATAGGACTAGCAATGTTGGGGCTGGAGGACCTGATAGCAATGCAAGTGCTACAACTACAACTACAACAACAACAACAACAGGCAGCACAGAGGAGACGCAGGAGGAGAAGGAGGGCAAGGCAGGGCCAGCAAGACCCACCAGCACAGCCAGTGCCACCACGCAGGCAGCCCACAATCCCACGCATCAGAGCCAGTCCATTCAACCTCACCGCTGAGCAGATCCACACCCTGTACCGTTTGGACCGGGACACCATCACCACCATCGTAGACATGACACACAACAACATTGTCAGCATGATAGAAACACCCACTGCCATCCCACCCCTACTGAAGGTAGTGTCCGTGCTCCACTTCCTGGCCACAGGCACCTACCAGCACACAGTGGGGCACTTGCATGGCATTTCACAACCAGTATTCTCACATACACTGATCCAAGTACTTGATGCCCTCCTCAAGCACACAGACGACCACATCTCATTACCAGGGTCTGATCAGGAGATTGCAAACACCAAAGTGGGTTTCCATGCACTAGCCGGCATACCTGGTTGCATTGGTGCCATCGACTGCACCCATGTGGAATTGGTGGTCCCACATGGCATGGAGGTACCGTACCGCAACCGTAAACTATTTCACTCAATCAACCTGCAAATGGTCTGTGACTCCAACAGGATCTTCACACATTGTTGTGCCGATTCCCCGGATCAACCCATAATTCAATGGTCCTGAGGAACTCCACAATACCACGCTACATGGAGCGACATGCAGGGCCAAGATCCTGGCTACTCGGTGAGTCTCATGTCATGACCATGGAAATGTGAAGTGGGTAGGTGATAGACGTACCAATGCATACTTTACCTGGCTGAAAGGGGGGGGGTGATGCATACTTCACCTGGCTGAAAGGGGGGGGATGATGCATACTTCAGCTGGCTGAAAGGGGGGAATGATGCATTCTTCACCTGGCTGAAAAGGGGGGGAATGATGCATACTTCACCTAGCTGAAAGGGGGGGATTATGCATACTTCAGCTGGCTGAAAGGGGGGGAATGATGCATACTTCACCTGGCTGAAAGGGGTGGGGGATGATGCATACTTCACCTGGCTGAAAGGGGGGGGGGAATGATGCATACTTTAGTTGGCTGCAAGTAGCAGAGGCAATGGAGCCAGCTCATACCCTAAAGCAGCACAAACATCAGCTGACACCTGTAAACATAATGCCTGATATAAGCAGCCCTACCATGTGAATGAAGGTGTGTCCCAATCATGACACAACCATATGCAAGTGCATTGTACCGATTCAGACCACATTGACTTCAACGAAATGCACCTACATGCACAGCACCAAACACCATCAACTGAAAGCCCTGTCCCCCATAACTGCGCAGAAAGGAGGCACATGACGGACAGACACATCAATACACCATTACACAGACACCAAGGCCCACAAAATGTCCCTGTCAACATCAGTATTGCTCATTGGGGTCATTATGAGGCTGACAGCAATGTTGCAATGATGTGAGCGTTGACATCACAGGACACGTGCCAGGTCACCAAACCAAACGCCATGAACGAACACAGTGGATGGGCACTCACAAGGCACTTGACCCCCCTGCATACATTGGTTGATGGCATGCAAAACAGTCCATGAGAGCCATGAACATATACCGGTCACATAGTGTGAATCCATTAGTGCATTTAAAAGTGGTACAAAGTAACAGTTGAATGCATGCCATCGTGGCACGTCATGTTTTGAATTAGATGTCATGACTGACACATACATTGTTGCCCACATACAGGTGATGCAGGCTATCCCCTGAAGAGGTGGCTCCTTACACCAGTCCGGAACCCACAGAACCAGCACGAGGAGGACTTCAACCATGCACATACACGTACCCGTGTGGTGATTGAGCAGGCATTCGGCCTACTGAAGGCACGGTTTCGCTGCATCAGCAGGTCTGGTGGGGTGCTCCTGTACTGCCATGAGAAGGTGGCAAAGATCGTCATGGCATGTGTCATGCTACACAATATGTGCATCAGACGAAATGTGTCCCTGCCCCCTGATGCAGAACTGCAACCACCTGACGATGAGGATGAGGAGGGTGGGGATGGGGCAGCACCACAGGGAGGCGGCGTTGCACAGGAGGGGCGTGAAATGCGTCGTACTCTGATCAACCAATGTTTCTAGCACACGCGGATGGGGGGTGTCACATGGAGATGACAATTGGGGCACTGTGTGTGTCTGGTATATGGACACTGGGGACTGTTCACCAATAAATCAGACATACGCAATGAGCAATGTCCACACATGTGAATTGTGCAAAAAGGAAAAGTGTATTGTAAATGTGATTTTGTTTAACACACCCACTCCCCCCACCCCCTGAACTCCCCAACACACCCACTCCCCCCTGAACTCCCCAACACACCCACTCCCCCTCCCACCTCCCCCCTGAACTCCCCAACACACCCACTCCCCCCTCCCCCCTTCCCCCTGAACTCCCCAACACACCCACTCCCCCCTGAACTCCCTACAAAGGTGTGAGGAAGTCTGTGATGCAGTGGCTGATGTTGGATTTCTCCACTGGGTGGCCACTATTGGCAGCCCCCCCCTTTGCCCCCGGGGCACCCCTGCCTGTGCTACGCAGGTTCCTGCCCGATCGGCGGACGGGGCTGCTTGGCGTTGAACTGGCACCTGAGGAGGTGCCTGGCTGCTCATTGGGACGCATGTCCCGAATTGTCTGAACAAGTTCTGAGATCACGTGCCGCACCGCCTTGAGTTCAGCACAGATGTCCTTTGTGGAGGACTGTATTGCATCCTTCACTGTCTCTGCGCATTGCTCCATTGCTGCCCTTGCACCCTCACATTCTGCCACATGCTCAGTTAGGAGGGAGGAGAGTTGGTGCTGCCGGGTGATGATCTCCTCCAACGACTGTTGATTTTTCTGGCCCATGGATATTGCTAGTGGTATTTCCATTGGGCTGCTCACCTCCTGCACATCATGCACTGAGCATGGAGAGCCTGGCCAATCCTCATCATCTAATTGCCCCTGTGTGGCATCTTCATGCGGGGTGCTTTGGGACAGGTAGGGGGAATGAGGGTGGGCAGTGGGCGGTCCTACATCAATCTCCTCATCATTCCCTGCATCATTGTCCAAGGAAGCTGCAATGGCAGCAGTTTCCCCGTTTGTGCTGCTTCCTGCTGAACCAGTCCCTTCTGTGGCCACCATTTGGGGTATGTCTGCTGCTGCTACTGGTACCGTGCTGCCTGCTGGGGTTACTGTCAGTGCCCTGTCCTGTGTTTTTGGCACGGATTTTGGCTGCTGTGGGGTTTTGGTCTGTACAGCAGAGGTGGAGGGTTGGTTTGCTGGCACTGTGGTCCTGGCCTTCTTGGCAGGTGTGGTGGCAGTAGTGTCTTCATCGTCGAGGTCGTATTTTGAGCCTGTGGTGCAGCAAAGGAGGGAAAGTGTTATTGATGGGTCTGCGGACATTGAGCGGGCATTGTGATTACTGCCATCATTTTGGTTACTAGATGCGGCACATTTGAGGCAGGGGCATACAGATTGTCTCCCTTTTGTGTGGAAGTAGCATGGAGGTATGTGGGTGCCTACAGTTGGGGTGTGCATACTGCATGTGTACAGGGTTGAGGTCGGATGTGGCTGTAGGCAGTCTCCTGCTGATGTGTTGCATTTACACTATAGGGCAACATTGTGCTTCACATGAATGGACTACTTTTGCATGGCTTGATTTGAGGCACCTACCTGCATCGCCTGATGTCGGGGCTCCTCTCTCCATTCCTCCTACCTCTTCAATGCTCTCGATGACGATTGTAGTGGCACTGATTTCCTCCCAGGGCTGCAATTTTATTGGGGACTTTGATCCTCCCCCGGTTGCCATGCCCATGTTCCTGTTTGCAGATAGGATGCTCCTAACGCGGAGCCGGAGATCATCCCACCGCTTACGGCACTGTCTCGCGTTGCGGGGTACTGTTCCCACAGCACTGACCCGCTGTGCAACTAGGGCCCATATGGCCTTCTTCTTTGCAATTGCTGGTCTGGTCATTTGGCTTGAAAACAGTACAGCGGCGTTCTCCTGGAGGGTCTCCACCAGCATGTTCAGCTCTTCCCTGGTGAAACGGTCCTGCCGCTGGCGGTCACAAGTTTTCTTCACAACTTTAGGCATTTTCTCGCAGGAAATATGTAGCTGATGCTTTTTGCCGGTTCTCAGGATCAGATATCCACTGGTTGCGGAGGATGCCAATGGATTGTGTTTTTAAAGATGGTCGCCGTGCTCTTTCCCGTTCGGCCGCGATAACGCTATTTCCGGTTCCGCTTATTTATGGTCACCGCTAATTGCGGTGACCGCTAATTGCAGTGACCGCTAATTACAGTCACCACTCAGATCGGTGGCCGGGATGGCGGTAGTGCACCTTGCGCAGCATACGATGCCGGTAGGTGCCATTTTGGGGGCATTAACGCCATGGCGTAGTTTACATTACCAGCATGGCGCAATGCTCGTGCCTGATGGGTCGTAATGTGCCGCTTTTTACGGCTTCGCTCCAGCACGGACACGTTAGTTGCGCCATGCCGTTAATGTAGAATACTTACCGCCAGGGTTGTAATGAGGGCAATAGATTACGCAGACATGGGAGAAAGATGCAATGGCTCACTATATCTAATAGTTGTAGTGCGCCCATTTTTACAGTGGGTTGAGGCTGGTCCTTTTGCACACCCAAATGCCAAATGTGCTGCTAAGTTTCTAATGTGCGAGGTGTTCCCTCGGTGGGGTATGTATGGTACGGTAAAGTCTGACAATGCCACACATTTTCTCAATGAACTATTCAAAGACATCACAAGACTAGTTGGCATTAAACACCAGATGTGTTCAATTTACCATCCCCAAACAAATGGTGTTGTGGAGCGAATAAACATTCTCCTCAAAAGAAAGCTCTCAAGACTCTGCACTGCCCTAAAAAAGAACTGAGTGCCTTGTTTATACCTTGCCCTGTTCAGTTTGTGTACTCAGCCAAGTAAAGACCATCACCTTCCACCACACGAAATAGTAAGTGCCAGGTGCTTGCATACACTCATCTCCCCAGTAAGGAGGGTGTCAGATGCCCAAAGAGCTGCAGCGGTTCTGGAAGAGTAATTCAAAGAATACTTAATAAACCTAACACGCGCAATCAAATATGTCTCTCGACAAATGGCACAGCCCCGTCCAGAAAGTCCACAGGACCCTGAGGAGCAAGCTACCACTAATACCACACCCACGCAACCACTGCTACCGGGTGAAATGATATATGTAACAAGCTTTGTACGCAAGAAGAACAACCCTAGGTTCTATGGCCCTCATTAAGTGGTATTTTCCAACCCTCTCACAGTAAAAGTGAAGGGGCTTCGATATTGGATACACCTCTCATATGTCCGCAAAGCACCCCCAACCTCATCTCCAGTATACTAAACTAAACAACCAACATACCTCACAATGGCTACTTCAGAATTAATGAGTAATATAAGTGCATGTCCCAGAAAATATAATAAAAAATGCACTGCTGCTAAAAGCATAAGCACATTAAAATAAAAAATGACTCTATCTCTCTCTCTTTCTCTCTCCCTCCTTCCTTCTCTCTCTCTCTCTTGCTCTCTCATTCTCTCCTCTCTCCCACTTTCTCATTCTCCAGTATCTCTCTCTCTCTCTCTCTCTCTCTCTCCCTCTCTCTCTCTCTCTCTCTCTCTCTCTCACTCCCACCCGTTGTTGTTCCCTTACAGGAGTGGATGACATGGAGCCCTCAACGTCAAATTGTTCATTACATGTCCATAATAATAATGAGAGCTATAGGGCCTCATTACACGGTATGCGGTAACCATGGCGCTATTAGCGCCATGGTTGCCGCCCTTATTTTACTGTGTCTGCCTTGGTAGATGGCGGAATTACCGCCCTACTCCACGGTGAGCGGGGGCGGTAAATCCCCATTCACCAAGGCACTTCCCCATTCTCATTTTTGCCCCCATAGGGCTCAATGGGAATGGGGAAGGAGCTAATATGGTACCGCAAATTGCGGTACCGTAATTAGCACCAAGGTTCCTTTGCGGGCCGTTCCTTAACGGCTGCTAAAACCAGCCGTTGAGATCAGGTCCGGCAAAGGGACCTCGTAGTAAGGCGGTAAGGGTTTACCGGTACCGGTGCCCTTACCGGTACCGGTAAATCCTTACTGCATTCCATGTAATGAGGCCCATACTGTTAGTTCTACCAGATTATATTCTTACAATTGGGGCCTACACCTTACGGCCATCCCATTTACCATATTAATGATTCTTCTAGGACTGTATTGGAGTACATCTTTTATCTGGGCAAACCATTTAAAAAAGGGGCCGAGGGGTCACATGAATAGAAGTCCACCACTAAACACAACTATAATGTCAAATGAAACCAGCAACGCAACTATACATATGCATAATACTTCCTAAATAAATAATACCAGTGTCAACAGTGTGTGCATGAGCAGAATGTCAGAAATATTCCCCACAATTAAGAATATATTTTGTTAATAGAAACAATGTTAAAAGTAGTATATTAACAAGGAGATATGCATCGCACCATGATACAATGAAAAGGCAAGCGTGTTGGCTCAAATATGATGCACACCATGACCTAGGCCTGGATGCTATTCAAGATATAAGGCATCCTGAGCATTCGAATGCCGGGTATGCTGACATGAGTGCAGTAGGAAGACAGATAACAAATTCAGCTGCTACGTATTCTCATTGATACCCCATGCATCAGGTGCACGCAAAGTTTTAGTACCACAAGAAGTTCCAATTATAGAGCCACAATACCTGGTACATATCGTGCTATGTAGGATAAAAGGCACCTTCCAGGGAGACAATATGCGACTAGAGCTTGTCAACGCAGGCACCCTACAATGTAAGAGTAATCCGAATGACAGCAACTGCTTACTGCAACTGCTTACAGCAACCATACATAGTGTTTGATGGGGCAAAATACGCAAACAACAAGTGGCAGGAAACCCTGTTCAGTTGCCGAGCTGAAGGGCTCCTAGGGTACAAAGAGAAAACTGTGGCATTCATGGGAAGAACATGTGCACAGATATGTTTGTTTGTTTGTTTCTTTCTTTATTTGTAGCGCGTGCCAGATCCAAAGGTATCAGGGTGCGGTGGCAGGAATGCTTTAAGCTTACTGGTTACTTACATATTACAAGGTTGCAAGTTAATATGGACAGAACACATCACAAAACTGAAATGGATTGCATCAATGGAGAAGACAGTGAAAGTGCATTGAGAGGAGAACTATGAGCTGTGTTTCCACAGTGAAGGATCTGACTTTGTTGGCTTCAATGACCGATGCAATAGAACATTGCTGATTCCAGACTTGGAGAGGGGTACGGAGGCCATGATTGACTACTACTGGGTGTGTGGCCATCAAGTGTACTTGTACCTCCCACCATCATGGAGTGGCTAATTTTCGCTGGCCACGCTACACTCAGCAGTACTGGTAGACCCAGAAGAACATTTAAATGGGGGGGTCAATACCTGATAGAACACTGCCAGCTTCCCCAGCAGTTGAAGAACAAAACCCACTACCACTGCCAGAGTTTCGTGACTCACCTTGCAAGAGCCAATATGATAAACTGCAGAGGAAGAAGCAGTCATCAAACTATCCAAAGGACTCAATAGCCCTGCTTGATGAGTTACCTGAAGAATACCGGCTGTTGAATTTTGCTAAAACATATTTCACATCCCTCTTGCTATCCGGCATACAGGCCAGAAATAATGCTAAGTGGCTGCAAATCTTATGATGGGAACTAGTCCAGTTGGCAAATGACACCGACCAGGGATTCAATGACAGAAAGGTCGAGCTGCGTGCCGTAAGGCTGATGACGATGCAGAACAGATATTTCCTGGGTATGCTGACAGCAAAGGAAGGAGACGTGCGCAAAAAGATCAGCAATTCATGTTGTACATTCATACTTCCCGAAGATGCAGAAAATGGGTCACTGGCCCACATAGTAGTGGCAGTGCATGACATGGGGGTACACATAAAAAAAGATGTGGGTATCCAAGGAGGTGATTGGTTCAATAACATTTTTGACTGGGCCCCATCTGGCTAGGAGCCCTTGTGAAGATGCTGGTTCCTGTCAACGTGTTTCTCCTGGTCCTTTTCTGCACCTGTCAAGTGGGACTACACTGTTGTGCCAAAGCAGTGCCTGCTAGCGCAATGATGATGGTTTCAATTGGCATTTCAAAAGTACCTCATAATACAAAAGAAATAGAAATACAAACTGACCACCCTATCCCTCGTATGGTCCCCATAACCTATGGAGATGAAGTAGACAGACACACGATCATTGTTCCTCCCCCTGACCCTGAAAATTACAAGGACGTATGGGTAGATTTGGCAGGGGATGTATCTACATGACATGCACTCCTGAAGAATGTGTGCAAGCAGGAGAAAGCCTGCGGGATGAATGTAGGGCATGGATGCCAATAAAGGTAACACCACCATATGAAGCTGCTGCAAGGAGGGAAAATGAATGCAAATATGCAGTGGATTTTGTTACGGTAGACGTAATAAAAGTGGGGAATGTTGGGAAGGAAATAAACCTTTCCCACCCACCTATGCACTTTAGAGTAAGATAAGTTCCATAAATTAGATGTGCTATGTACCTGGGGGAGGGGGTTGTGCTAAGGAACCCTGCACTCACACAATATTGCACCAAATACGTATCTATAGACATATAGAGCAATTATAAAAAGATGCCATGTTTGTAGTTATGGTAGATGCATTCAGCCCTGCATGGCCGCGTGGTAAACACAGGACAAAGTGATGATGGTAGAAGGACCCGTACTGCTAATTCCCACATAGATCTCCCTTTGTTTCTTAACTGTTGCTTGTTATCCCAAAAAGGAATGCACCCTGCAAGGCTGCGAGACAGGACCAGGCCCCTCACTGCAAACATCGAACACAGCCAGGCCACAAGCAGACCTCCAACCCCCACACAACCCACCAGAAGTTATGACACCCACAACTGACCCCGTCCAAGACTTCTGAATTCTGCGATAGTAGGTGACCTCAGACCACCAACCATAAAACCAGTGGTCATAAAAGATCCAAAAGAACACAACCATTTCACCATATCCCATAATGACACACTATAATATGAGGTACAGGGTGGAATAAAATATAGTCCGAAGCAAGGGTGGAAACCTTGGGTCGGGAGAGTAGTATATGAATTAAGCAAAGAATGTGTGGGTCAGCGTGACCATGATCATCCCCCTGTGCCAGTCCCAGAGTTTCCCAGCTGCATGCCATAATGATAGAGTAGCATTATCTCTCATGGTCTCTCATGAATGCTGAAACTACTTAATTAACATTTCTCTTTGATTTCTCAATTTTATTATTAAATCTGGTGGTCCATCTCCAGGAAGCCGTGTTAGAATAAAGAATAACAACAGGGAAGAGCTGTTAGAATATCAAACTAAATCAAAAGATAACAACCAGATTGCGTTTGTTAGCACATTCAATACACTCTCTAACAAAGTTAACGCCATATTAAATGCAACTGGCACATACTGAGTTCTGGGGAGTGTCCGATCAACAAACCATTATGTACGTTTAAAAGAGGACCCAACATAAGAGACCTTGTAACCAGAAATGATATCTCTTCAAAATCTTCCCAAATGACTCTGACAGAGTCTTGGGGTTTAGAAAAGCCAACCGGTCATACACCCTGTGTAGTTGTTGTTCCATTACTAAACGAACTAAGGAGTTAGATTTGGGCCTAAAAAAACCTTGGCAACAACAACAGTTTACCAATTGCAATTCACACATGGTTGTGTATGTGATATGGTGCCCGTGCCTGAAAATATATATTGGGATGACAGAAAAAAAAGTAAAAAAAAGGATTACAGGACATAAGAGTAGCATAAGAAATAAGAACGTGACGGCTCCACTTGTAGGCCATTTTTTGGCTATGGACCACACACCAGAGTCCCTTACATGGAGTGTTTTAGCACAAATGCATCACAAGGAAGACATAGCATTACACAGGAAGAGACTGTTGGACAAAGAACAAAGATGAATCTATCTTTGTAACTTCATAGAGCTGGGGCTAAATGAGTTGATTGACTGGAAAACACTTTAGGTGGAGTTTAAGTAAGTCTGGTTGCATCAATAATCTTTGTATACTAAAATATGGAGGACATATTAGGATGCGTTTCATCCTCTGCGATGTCCTAACTTCTGCTTAGGAATTCTTTCCTCCTTTTCTGACCGTTAATACCTGTTGTACTTATGCGGTTGCAATCGTGAATAACATTAGAAAGAGGGCTAAACAACTGTATGATCGATATGGAACTATGGAAAGAGTTGGTGACTGTAGCCCTTTGGTCATGACAAGATCCTGCATATATTAGCCAATGTACACGCTTTAACTGGTTAACTAATTGTGCAAAAGATAACACTATGAGGAGTAAAACATAACTTACACGTTTTACGAATGAATTTGAGGAGAAAATAGAAAAAGATACAAGATCCTCAAAGTTATAAGCGCCACCTGTATTGCGACTAAGTCTATTATGCTAATTGGCGTTTCCGGGTAGGTATTACTCCACCCAACATGGCGGCTCCATTGGGCCACATTACAGACCAGATAGAGCATTCAAGAGTATGACGTTCTTGCTATCAGCTGGTTCCACGTAGTTATATGCAGTATTTTCGACATCGGCCTGACGCAACATTGCGGGAATCAGTAACGAGAGCAGAGAACTCACAACCATCTGGAAAGTTTCCGAAAACAGTTCCCGGCTGTAGGCACAGCAACAAGGGGTAAGTAGAAATAGAGTTTTCTAACTTCCAACTCCCAAGCAATGCAGAGAGTGCTTGTCAGTACTTTTATATACACATGACAAACCTAGTATACAACTTTCGTTCCTCTTCTTTCAGTTTCCACAGAAGAGTTAGAGCAGTATCTCACACTCAGCACGTCACTACATAGCCGGGATACTAGCACGGCATGTTGCAGCTAATACAGCACAATACATTCCTTGTGCGAGTGGGAAAATCCATGAACTAAATGGTACGAGCCATGCAATATCGAGCTTTACTGGCTGAATTTCTATAGTTGTTTTTCTTTAATTATAGGACTGTCAGTATGAGATAGGTTAACTAAGAAAGTATAGTGTCCCTGTGTACTATACAATACCAATACTCACTCGAGGTTCACTTGAGGTTGACCATGTGCTTGCCTATAGTATGCATAGTCTCATGATAAACTTGAGAGTTAAACGTGTTAAATGCAAATTTGATTATACACATTCATTTAAAGCAGGAATGTTGTTTTTCGGTCTTAGAAGTAACGGCGAGCAAGTACTTCCTACTGAGCATGTGTGTCCTCTTTCTTTCTCACCTTTTTAGAGAACAAGTCTTCGAGTATAAGAAGCTTTTCTAATTACCTTTGCTACTAATTTTATGACGGCAGCGAGGTATGCCCCTACCTTTTGAATTAATCTCTTGAGGCGGGTAGACTGCTCCAGCATTTTTTTCTTGAGTAGTACACCTGATCTTTCATGTTGTCTCTCTTCCCTTAGGCCAGTGCTTCACATTAATAGGAAGCTACTACATGAGAACTGCCCTTCCGGTCGCATCAAGTGGCACAGAATAGATACTGGACAAATTTGGTTATTGACATGTTAATTGTAAATTAAAAGTCTTCCCCTGATGAATTTCCCGCCAATAATCTTTCTATGGATAATGGGAATGAAACATGTCGGGTTAACGATACTGTGAGAAGGTAGTCACTGTGTTAATAGGGCATTAAGAGCCGGACTTTACTGAGCATTACAAAAATAATCATGTTACGTATATAAGAGATTCCAGACTAGACATTATAATTTATCATGTATGCTAGTAATGCAAATTGTGTCAACTGTTTTGTTTAGTACTAATTTGAAAGTTGTGTTTGTAGTTTTTGTTTTTGATTATTTATTGATTGATATTTCATCCTTAGTACTCTTTTCTGGTTCATTAACAGTGCTGGTGTTTATAATATATAGGTAGCGTAGAAGTGTTTATCACACTTTTCTCTGAGTCCTACCCTAGGATTACTGTTTCACTTTTCTTTTTCCCTTCCTTTTTCAGTTTTTTTCTTTGTTTAAATGACTTAGGATTTATGTGTTGGATATGTATTTTAGAGTTTTTAGTGATTTTGTTGTAATAAAATAAAATAGATATATATTTTTCCAGAAATAGGCTTTGGTGTTATTTTGATGCAGACCGAGGGCTGTAGTTCTCGAGGGATCGAGATGGTGGTTACTAGATTTAAAAGGGAGAGTTTTTGAGAGGTGTTAGGATATTTTTGTAGTCAGCATTTTGTTGCTAGGGGCACGGTCCTAACTTCTAACTTTGTTAAAAACAAATCCAGTCCTTTCATAGTTTTGTACCATCTCCATTTTTGCCTTTGAATCAAATTGGAAACGATAACGATTGTTTGAGGAAATAGTTTCATTAGTTGTCCCATGTCTTGTTTCATCATTAAAGTAAGGGACACTCCTCATAGATTCCCCAAATCATTGCCTCCACAAAGAATTAGTATGATGTCTGGCTGCCCTGTATTTCTCAGACTTAACAATTTTGGAAAAACTTGATACCAATGCATTCCCCGTAATTCAAACCATTTAATTGTAAAACATTTCAAGCCTAGGTCCATGTTCACAAAAAGCCAGAAACTAGAACAGTCCGCTGTATCCGATCAGCCGCACCATTTTCAAACCAGCCATGATATATGCAGTTATTCTCTGATTTTAGGAAAATGATTTGTAGTTTGGATTTCTCATAGTTGATAGGAGTAGGTTATGTATGATATGTGTGTTTTTGAATTTGTAATGATGGTACAGTTACAATTATCTATGGCTGCCTAGCATCCACCCAGTGCGCTGTGTTGATACCCATGGGTAGATGTGGTACCTTGTGCATCCGTGGCTATATTGTGGAGCGTCGTCTGCTTGTGGGCATCCGGTAACCACAGCTATCTAACAGTTTGGGTCGAATAGCATCATCAATGTATTGTGTGTTTTGGGGTATTAGCAGAGACCAGGAGAGTGGAGGAGGACCATGGGGAGTAGAGGGGGGGGGCTGTAGGCATGGTATAGATACTTGTTTGGAGATTGTGGGAGTGGTAATACATATTTGTATGTATAGTTTTTTGAGTATAGCTGCAGCTAAAAGCAAACAGACATGCAGGGACTTTCTATAACCATGTATATTGAAAAGCATGTGGGTAGGCGTGTTAATCCTTTTCATCATTTTATTGGTTGTACGCATAGGCAGTTATATTTAAAGCTGCATCTATAACTATAAATTATCTATGCAATCATCATATTTTTATGTGGACGATACAGTACAAAATTGTATTTGTGTGTGTCATATTATATCAATTGAAGGTTTGAAGGCCGATTAAGTTTGGTTTTGGGCTTTGTGAGACACCTGAAGGTGTCTCACTTATTAGTCCCCGGGGATCTGTCATCCAGATGGCCATCGCTATTGGATGCAGTTCCTGGGGGTGGACTAGTGAGGGAGGATCACCAGGATGGGGGGTCCTTCGGGGGTGGAAGTGGGACACCGACAGGATAAACATGGTATCACCCTTCTCATTTTACCTTTTCCCCATCCTACTCCATAGGATACTCTAACGCTCTACCCCCCTCTTTTCTGACATGAACACTTCCGCACACCGCATGAGATGACATACAAATACAAAGGCAATTTACCTGACTTGTCCGAATGCCAGGGTCATGCAAAGTCAGGCAATTAACCTGAATCACCCACACCTGACTGCCCTTTCCCTTCCCCACTGAGATAAAAGGTGGAGCACAAGAGCACAATATGAGCAAGGCAGACCGCACGACGAGAGAGCTAACTCAGCACAGTAGTTCAAGACGAGGAGAAAGACATGCAAATTGAGGGCATACCAAGGAAATAAGTGACTTTGCCATTTAAGACCACAAACAATAGCCAGTGTCTGTTGCAGCAGATGTCAACGGTACACATGCACCTCCTATGCTGACAGCCAACCTGGGGAGAGACACGTGGACCAATGGTACCGCCCTTGACTCCACGACAAGAAAGACAAGCAGTTCATCACAGCCAGTTAGTCGAGGGGAGAGCTGATAAGAAACCGAACTATGATGAATGAAAGTAGCAAGTGGCAGATTAAAGTGCTAAGAACTATTGATACGTAAGGGGAAAAGCCAGCATAGCAGATTAAAGCTCCACTTGAGAAACTCTGGCCGATCTCCCTGTTTTTGAACTACCGTAACCAGAAGGCCTTGGGAGAAATGCGAGAAGGGGGTCAAAGTGGTCATACAGGGGTCTAGTACAATCCTATGTACAGTTGAACTCCTTGATGATTGAGAAAACTAAGGGGAAGCGAATCCCATATCGTAAAGTTGGCATGAGTGAACCTGACTGAGAGATGCCGACAAAAGGTGGTGACGTCTGAAGTCCCGATTAACAGTGTGCCGACAAGCGTGAACCTGGCAGAGGGATGTCCAGAGAGAACTGTTTAAAAAGACATTAAGATTTGTGAATGTTACAGATGAATATTGTGTTGAAACCGTAGTGAACCCGAATGAGGGAGGCTAACAATCGAGAGGGATCTTAGCCCGAACGATAGGGAACCCAGGTGTGAAGTACTATCACCCACAAACACAAGTAAAGACAATCAAAGAAGAACTTGGGAACCAGTGTTGACTTTTTTGTATTTTGAGGACCCATCAGACCCTCCGAAGCGAGAAGCTTGATGACCAATAGGACCTGAGACTGATTGAAACACTTGTGTGTAAGCAAATTATAAATGCCATTTCATATCATATATTATCATTGAAAACCTCTTGTAGATCTGAGCCCGAACAAGGGGATCCAAGGATGAAAAGGCATCACCCAACGTGCAAGCTGAAAGGAACTTTTGTTAGTTAGTTTATTAAAGACATCAGGTCATCGGAGGCAAAATACTTTTTTTGTAAGAAAAGATAAATAATCACAGAAGGCCCTGATAATATGAGAACAGAACTTTTAGCTGGTGCTGGGAAAGATCGAGCGTGTGCTGTGCTCCAGAGTCCAACCTGGTCCCATGCTCAAAACGTGGGGGAAGGGAGACCCAACTGCTGCATCCTGACTTATTATTTGTGAACACCTCTTTCTTACCTGTGAACCATATCCATTACTCTTTGTATTTAGCTTAATGATTGGCAATAGGTTTTTTCCTTGGTATAGGCCCTTTTATTTGACAAGACGCCACTAGGACTGCCTTATTTTCATTTGATGGTCGTAGCTTGCTCCCATTTTAGATTTAGGTTTATATTAGGCAATTTCCAACCTGCATATACAGTTTAATAAACACCCTTGAACTGTGATCACTTGTGTCTGTCTTTACTGTTGCCACCGTGAGTTCCTTACATGGTGGATTGTGATTCAGTTGATAAAATTTGAAAAAATAGTTGTTCTCATAGATTCTGATTGTGTAACCACACTGAAAGAGGTGCTGTTCTCTCAGTTGTGTATTCCATCTAGTCAACAAGACCTATTATTTAAAACACAAGTATTATTAGATACACTTCTTCTCTCCTATTATAATGTATAGCCTGGGGACCGACTAATCTTCAAAGTTCAACCTGTGTTTTCTTTTATCAGACTAGCCCTCTGAGTCCCCCTCTTTCCGAGCCTTTTTTTTGGGGGGACCCAGTCTTTATCCATTGCGGTTAAACACACATTTTCCCCAACCTACTTCTGCAACATACTCAGAAGATTCAGAGGATTTTGAAACCCTATCCGAAGGAAGCGAGAGCTGTTTCTTTTCACCAAAAGAAATGGCCGACTTAGCAATCTACATTGCCCAATCAGAAGCCCATCAGATACAGGTAGAAAATAGGCTCCAAGAAAATTTGACAAAGTTAATTAAATTAAAAACCAGTTCATAACTACCACAGAGCGTAATTTAGCCATATCTTGAAGGCAAAGATTTAGGAATGTTTTCCCCAAATTCTGAACGCCTGGCCAAACAATTAGAATGGGAAGAAAACTTGCAAAAATGCTACTTGGGACCCCCACTGAAAGGAGAATTCCAAACTTCCTTTCAACTACTTAACCTTGCACAGGAGCAACCTTTCTATCTATCAAAGAAGGGTTACTAAAAATAGTACAGCAAACTTGTAATTTTTACCGACACAAATTGCCAGCCATAAAATTAAACCCAGGAGAAACCCCATTAGAACTAGGTGAATGCAATAAAAACACAGTGGTCCTATGGATTAAAGCCAGTCCTTAGAAGAACTAATGGAGATGATTGCCTTAGAACAATTCACACATTATTGTACCCCTTTTTGCCAAAATCTGTCCTCCAGTTAAATCAGCCTGCTCTAGCTATGGCAATTGAGACTGCACAGAACCATTCAGATGCAGCTAAACACTTCCATTTGACCAATCGATGGGAAAAACGGAAGGACCATAAGTCCATCCATCAAATCTATCCTCAAGGAGTAGATAAACAAGGAGGATCACACAGGACCAAAGAAGGGACACCACAAGAAAAAATAGAAAGTAGGAAAATGTATCCAAAGGCTAAGGATGAAAGTAGAAAGGAAGAGCTGAAAGGAAGCAGACAACCTCCTTTGATCTGTTTTTCTTGTAGAGAAACATGACATCTACCTAGACACTGTCCAAAGAATATAAAAGATGGGCCAGTGCTGCTTGAAGGGCGAGGAGTGGGAAGAGCCTGAGGAAGATTTAGAGACTTACAGTATCTGCCTGTGTCAAACTTTGGTTGAGTTTACCTATAAAAAATCTTGGGTGAATACAAGATAGGTGAGAGGCTTGATTGACTCAGGTAGTAAGCAAACCGCCATACAGGCTGATCTAGCTACCACAAAAGATCTGGATAATGTGGTCCTAGTTAGAGTGATATGTGTACATAGAGACACTGAGGTATATCCAAAAATACCAGTACACATTGAGATCTGAGGTGAGTCCTGTGAACTATCATTCGCTATAATTCCTGGACTCCGTGAAAAAGCCATTCTAGGATGAGATTTCCCCATCTTCTATACTCTCTCACAAGAACTTCCACCCCTTCAGAGATTTTATACCCCAAAAATCATGGCAGACACACAACTACTCCCAGAAATCCCCCCATATGGAATTGGGAGAACATTGATCCCAAAACAAATCGTAAACTCCAATTTATAGACTATTGCAGAGAAACAACTCAACCCATTCTACCTCTACCTACCCAACCATAACTAACCAGCGGAATATGTGAGAGTTCCTGGTTACCTCTCGTCCCTGTTCTCTTCCAGGTCATAGCCACCAGAAACCTGGACAAAGTACAGGTATTTCCACCTTGCCTAGGGGAAGGGTATGTGAGAAACCTAAAGGTGTCTCACTTATTAGTCTCCAGGGATCTGTCAACCAGATGGCCAGAACACAGCCATCGCTATTGGATCCAGTTCCTGGGGGTGGAATAGTGAGGGTGGATCACCTGTATCGGGGGTCCTTGGAAAGTGGAAGTGGTAAACCAATGGGTGAGACGTGGTATCCCCCTTCTATAACTTTTGCCCAACATACCACGTAGGATACTCTAACACTCTACCCCGCCCTTTTCCGACACAAACACTTTTGCACACCGCGAGAGACGATGGACAACCATCAAGGCTATTTACCTGACATGTCCCAATGCCAGGGTCAGGCAAAGTCAGGCAATTAACCTGAATCACTCACAGATGACAGCCCTTTCCCTTCCCCACCAGGATAAAAGAAAAGATGTAGCACTAGAGCACAATATGAGCAAGGCAGACCGCACAACGTGTGAGCTAACTCAACACAGCAGTTCAAGAGGAGGAGAAAGACAGTGCAAATCAAGAGGATACCAAGGAGAGAAGTGACCTTGCCCTTATCAATAAAGGCCTGTGAAACCTCGAGAGAAGGAATTGTAAGACATTGAATAATAGCCAGCATGGGTTACAGCAGATGTCAAAGGTACACGGGCACCTCCTCTGCTGACAGCCAAGCTAGGGAGAGACACATGGCCCAATGGTACTGGCCTTGACACCACAGACAAGAAAGCCAAGCAGTTCATAACAGCCAGTGAGTCGAGGGGAGAGCCAATAAGAAACTGAACTGTTTTAAACAAAAGTAGCAAGCGCCTGTTTAAGGTGCAAAGAACTATTGATATGCAGGGGGAAAGCCAGCATAGCAGATTTAAGCACCAAGTGGGTGCTCACTTGAGAAACTCTGGGCGATTAATCTGTTGTTGAACTACCATAACCAGAAGGCCTTGGGAGAAAGGCGAGAAGGGGGTCAAAGTGGTCATACAGGGGTCTAGTAAACTCCTCTGTACAGTCGAAAGCCTTTGACTGAGAGATGATTATGAAAACTAAGGGGAAGCGAATCCTGTATCGTAAAGTTGGTAAGAGTCAACCTGACAGAGGGATGCCAATTAAAAGGGGGCAAATTCTGAAGTCCCAATTAACAGTGTGTCGACAAGCGTGAACCCGGCAGAGGGATGTCTACACAGAACTGTTTAAAAAGAAATTAGGATTTGTGAATGTTACAGATGAAGATTGTGTTGAAAGCCATAGTGAACCCGGCTCTGGGAGGCTAACAATCGAGAGGGATCTGAGACTGAACGAGGGTGAACCCGGGGGTGAAGTACTATCACCCAAACGCAAGTAAAGACAATCAAAGAAGCACTTTGGAAGCAGTGTTGATGTTTTTGTATTTTGAGAACGCATCAGACCCTCTGAAGCGAGAAGCATGATGACCGAGGGGCCTGATACTGATTGACAACTTCTTGTAGATTTGATCATAGCAAGGGGGATCCAAGGGTGAAAAGGCATCACACAAAATTCAGGCTGAAAGGAACATTTGTTTGCTAGTTTATTAAAAACATCAGGTCCTTGGAGGTAAGAGACTTTCTTTTTATAAGAAAAGAGACTTAACCACCTGATAAACTGAGAACAGAACTGTAAGCTCATTCTGGGAAAGCTTGAGTGTGTGCTGTGCTCCAGAGTTCTATCTCGTCCTATGGTCAAAATGTGGGGAAGGGAGACCCGAATGCTGCATCCTGACTTATTATTTCTGAACACCTCTTTCTTTCCTGTTAACCCCATCCAACACTCTTTGTTTGTATTTAGCGCAAGGATTGGCAATACGTTTTATTCTTAGTATATGCCCTTTCATTTGACAAGACGCCACTAGGACTGCCTCATTTTTATGTGATGGTCGTAGCTTGTTCCCATTTCAGATTTAGGTTTAGATTAGGTGTTTTTCTCACCCACATATAGTTTAATAAACACCCTTGAACTGTGAATACTTGTGTTTGCCTTTACTGTACGTGAGCATGAGTTCCCAACAGCTTGCAGAAAAATGTGCGTGTAGCTGCGGATACAAAACAAGATCTGTAGCTGAGTAGGTATGGCTATGAAAAGAGGTTGGGTGGGGGAAAGATATTGTGTGTTTCATTGCTTGTTATTGGTTGCTGTTACTTTTCTATTTGTGTAGCTCTTATTGGTAGGTTGTGGTGAAAATGTGTCATCCGGTTTAGTAATTTTATTGGCATATGGCCCTCTTTTTTTGTATTCGTTTTGAAAAGTATACAAGGCACCATTTTCTGCACTTTTATCTTTTTGATTGCAGATGTTTCAGTGTGCACATGAGAGGAGTGTGGCTGATTTGAAGGTAAGTGTTAATAAATATTTCCACTGTTAGTTATATTAACCACTGCTACAATTTTTTCATTTTTTTAATTGTGTGGCAAGTATTTTTGTAATGTATTTTTTAACTTTCACTAACATCGACCTACAACATTAGATTTGTTAATCAATGGCATTTATATGTAGGCATTTATTTTTTTCATTCTTTATTGTGCATATAGTTTTAAAAACACATTTAAACCTTACACAAATTTTCAAAAATCAAGCATTACAAAAACATCCTAACTATTCTTTCCTTTACAGACATCCATCTAAACCGATTGCAATTTAGACCTCTTCTGCATTTAAAGCACCTTTCAACCTAAGTCTTCTGTACTAAATAAATGTATTTAAAATTCATAAAAAATAAGTGTCATACAGATTACATTTCAATTTTCTCACTCTGTCTTTCCTCCAAGAGTTCCATCTCTTCATGTTGGGTACTAATTTGATGATCGTTAAAAACTGAAACAGTGCTTTGCTTAATTGGTATGATATTTTGAATCTGCACATGTTCCAAAGTATAGACCCAGTATTACTTCTGTATCAATCTATACATTTCTTAAAGCAATGCATACACTGATCCCTCAATTTATCACAATTTAGAAGTAGATGTTCTATAGACTCACTTGTCTTTAGACAAAATCTACAACATTCCACGTCTCCCTTTCTCCATTTCACCAAGTATGTCCTGGTCGGTAGGATGTTCATTCTAAATCTCATTAGGATAAAGACTACTTTCCATGAGGGATATTTCGTGAGGTACTGTGCACAGACACCCAGGGGTCATTACGAGTTAGCACCATGGCTACCTCCAAAGTCGTGTCCGGGTTCTTTGAATGGGGATTTACCGGGTCATTCCAACCTTGGAGGACCCGGCAAGTCCCCATTCAAAATACCCTGTTTCCTTTCGAGCCCCCATAGCGGCCAATAGGAATGGGGAGGGAGCTAATAACGGGCCCGCAAAAGGCCGGCCAGTTATTAGCTCCCTGATCCCTTAGTGACTCCCGCTAAGGAAGGCTGGTTTCACCAGACGGCCTTAGTGGGACCCGCTAACGGACCTTGGAATGCGGCGATCAAGGGTTAACGGCACCAGCATCCTTACCAGTGCCGTTAACCCCTTCCCGCCGCACTCGTAATGAGGCCCTCCAGTCTTTTATTGTCACTAAACACGTTTTGGTATATTTCAAATCTTCCTGCTACATCACATGTTTTGCACCAGTCTGCTTGCCAAAATCTGTGTTTGAAACTCCCTGGCACCTGCTCAAGTAAAGTACGCTCCAGTCCCCAGTCTTCAAGTGATTTGTTGTCTCAATTAAGCTGTTACTAAGGTCCACTTGTTTCACTTTCAATTCTGCAAACACTGTTTTTTCTGGCCTTCTTTTAAACTTGTAGCATAGTTAGATTATTTTCCATATAATGTGGGCCTCTAGGAAAATCAGTCCCAATTTGAATCTAATTACGCAAATGGGTATACTTCCTTGAAGCCTTAAAACCTTTTTCTAGATAAAACCCTTGAGATGGCAAAAGTCCTCTTGGTAAAGAATACGAAGAATCTCAGCCCCATACATCACCATAGGGACGATCTTAGTTTTATTGAATTTCACTATCGGAATTATAGAGAATTATCAAAAATTGTGATTAAAATTCCCCATTTGCGCTACTGCTTTTGCAGCCTTTGTAAAGAAGCCTCCCATTAGTTTTTTGTTTTCGAGGGGGTGTTCCGAATATCAAATCCACCTGTTTTCCTCCAAGCCAGACTGGTCTGGTTTTAACTTGTTTTCCTGCCGTTAGCGTAATCAAGAGGATTTTAGGTATGTTAATGACAAAATCATTTTCTAGGCAATATTCTGCAGGCTATTGTCACAATGCATGCCTCTGACCCCCCCAGGTATGACAGCCCCCTGGCAGCAGTGGTGCTAAAGCCCTTCACACTGGCCCCATCGCCTTAAAACTCCATCAGAAAGATACATGGAGTCAGCCCTGGCACCTTTGGCGCCAGGCTCATTATCATGAATAAAGCAATACCAGTTTTGGACCTTAATCCAACATGGAGGCCCATTACACAGCTCAGTTCTTTAGAACCAAGCCACGCGGCCTAGTGTTTTGGGTGTGGCTGGGCCTGGAACTACTTTACTTGGGCTATATAAACCACACCCAAACAGCAGAACACGCTTCGCGTTATTCTGCATTTCTGCAGCATAACGCTCACCATGTTCAGCTCCTGCTCATCTGCTTCTCCAGTGGCCCGATCCTGAAGCCCAAGATCCGGATTCCATTAACAACCTGGAAGAACAAGAACAGCATTAGCGAGCAACAACACTTACCTGTGAAGTAACTGGTCTTGAATCCATCCTGCGCTTCGCTTACCTCGCCCATATCCAGAGTTCGCCGCAACCTGCAAAGATAAAGAAACAAGGACAGCATTAATAACAATTCTTACCTGGGCAAGCAGTGAGTCCTGGCAGCACTCTGTGCTTCTCTTACCTCGCCCATCTCCGGGTTTCACCGCAACCTGCAAGGGAGAAGGAACTAGATCAGCATTAACAAAGCACTTACCTGGGCAAGCAGCACTTCGATCGCTCATCACTCCGGAACATCACCACAACCTGTACAAAGAGAAGAGAACACAGGTTAGCAATTAACACCAATAAAAGCGCAGAGCTCCGCGCATCAATAACTCACCGTGGTCTTCGCCATCAGTGCGGCAACTCCAAGATCGCAACCATCCCTGTGAAAACAAAAGAGATATTGTTAGGGAACAGCATAGTGAAGCAAGACGCAGAGAAGACAGAGAAAACGGAGGGAAAGAAAGAAACAGAATAAAGACGGAAAAGACATTATAACTCACCTGGAAGACAGCAAGCAGAATCGGAGTCACAGCTGGTCTGGACCCGACATAAGGGCATACGGACCAGTGAAGCAACTTGGTCCACGGAACCCCCGCACCAACCACGCGCCACTGCACTTACACACAGGACGGAGAGTTCAACACACAAATACCTAAGGTGAGCAATAACCCAAAGGGAGGGGATTTGGACCAGAGGGAGGTGGGAGTCCACCCATCACAGAACCAGTATCTTAACTCTCCATTCTCCTGTTAAAGCCGCTACCCAATGTCTGTCACATAACCAAGCAGAGAGGGGACCGGGGTAGCGCTTAGACCTCATCAGTATCGTGTGGCACCCCTGTGGATACCAGGTGAGCGTAACAGAATGCAAAGCCTCAATTAACACATCCAACTGGGCGTCATGGAAACATCAGAGACTGACCAGCTAGCCCAGTTACTGGGAGAATTACGGGCTGAGGTGCACCCCGCCCGGCAAGAAACCAAAGCCCTTAGGAGGGAGTTGATTGTCACCAAGGACCGCACCAATAAATTAGCCAGACAATTGCTCGAAACACAGGCTGGGCAGGCTCCGTTGCCAGGGAGTATTCCGTCGATTCCAGCCACATCCGTCAATCCAGTGCAGGTGGTCCACTCTGGGGCAGTTCCTTTGGCCCCACCGGAACGTTTTACGGGGGACCCAAGAAAATATGCAGTATTCATGAACCAGTGCCGCCTCCATTTTCTTTGTAGACCCGGAGCCTTTCCTAACGATCAGTCGTGGTTTGCCTTCATTCTGCCATATCTGAGTGGCAGTGCCGCGGATTGGTCCATACCGTTAGTAAGCCAGCATGACCTACTTCTTCAGGATTTCAGGGGTTTCAACAGGAGATGGAGAAGCTGTTTGCCCGACATTCCCAGGGCCAAGCTCTGGATAACGAACTTCTGTCCCTCCGCCAAGGCAGCCAAGATTTGTTAACATATATCGCCATTTTTAACAGACTTGTCGTTGAAACTGGGTAGACTAAGGAGAAACGAACAATCTTATTCCATCGAGGATTACGGGGGGAATTGAAAGACATCCTAGCTCAGGTGGTAAACCCGCCAAAAGACTGTGAAGAGTTCATCAACCTAGTGGTGCAGCTAGACCACAGGCTGCAAGATCGAAAAACAGATTGAGCCCGAATGAAGAATCGGACTGTGTATGTACGTTTAAAGGAGAACAGTCTGCGTTCTTCAGAAAAAACTTCGGAACCCATGAAAATTGGGTGGGTATGGAGCCCATTAACCAAGGCCTAAAGAGACAAAACGAGACAACAGCAATTATGCCTGTACTGCGGGAAATCAGGTCACTTCCTCAGAGAATGTCCAATAAAACCCCCTAGGAGAACAGATAGAGCTACAGAGAAAGAAGGAGGAGAACAAGAGTCGGAAATCTTCTAGGCCCGGCAAGCATAGAGGTCCGTTTGTCGAGCGAAGGAAAAGAGCCACAGACCTCACACCTTGCCCTGCCTGTGACTTTGATAAGTCACCAACAACTGTCTCAGATGCATGCTGTGAAGGCATACATAGACAGCAGAGCCATTGGTAACTACATAGACCAATGCCTGGCAACAAGGATGGGGCTTGCCCTCTGTCAGAAAACGACAACTGAGAAGCTCACCACTGTTGATGGCACAGAGATAGCTTCTGGTCCTGTAACTCAACGCACAGCAGAATTGACCCTTCTGTGCCAAGACGGACATTGGGAAGCCATTGCATTCGACCTTATCAAGGCGCCTCAGTTCCGGGTGATTGTAGGGATGCCATGGTTGGTGGCTCACAATCCGAACATCGACAGGTGAGCCAAGAAATTAGCCTTCTCCAGTGAGTGTGCTCATGCATGCTACCAAGTGGAAAGGCCATCGCCTGACCCAGAGACACCTGTCCAAGATAAAGAGGCATTGGTACTAGATGTAACAAGTACACTACCAAGAGAATACCACGATTTCTAAGATGTTTTCCAAAAAAAACAGTCTAATACCTTACCCCCTCACAGGCCATATGACTGTCAGATCGACCTCGTACTTGGTGCACAAATCCCGTGTAGTCGAATGTATGCACTCACCGAACCTGAAAATCTCCACTTGAAATCATATCTGGACCAATATCTGGCAAACGGTTTTATCCGCCCGTCCAAATCCCCGGCAGCCTCGCCCCTACACCTTGTACCCAAGAAGGAGGGGGACTTGAGAACGTGCATCGACTACCATGCACCAAACCAGGTAACTGTTAAAAACCGCTATCCTCTACCCCTTATCCCAGAACTGCTGGACCAAGTCAAGGATGCCCAAATTTACACCAAATTGGACCTCAGGGGGGCATACCATATTGTGCATGTAATGAAAGGAGACAAATGGAAAACTGCCTTTCGTACTAAGTATGAGCTGGACGAATATCAGGTGATGCCCTTTGGGCTTTGCAACGCTGCCGCCGCATTACAGTACTTCATGAATGATGTACTATGGGAATTGATCGACGTATGTGTCCTAGTTTACATCAACAACATCTTGGTGTACTCCTCTTCTAAACAGGGCCATGTCAGGCATGTTCGCTCCGTCCTTGCAAAACTCTGACAGCACCAGCTATACACCAAACTTGAAAAATGCTCTTTCCATGTCACCGAAGTCGAGTTCCTTGGTTTTGTCCTCACTCCTACAGGAGTCTGGATGGATATGCACAAAGTAGACGCCATCCTTAGCTGACCATCACTGTCTTCAGTCAAAGGTGTCCAAAGTATGCTCGGCTTTGCAAACTTTTATCGCAGATTCATCCCGGGTTTCTCCCAGATTGTGCACCCGATCACTTCTTTATTACGAAAAAACAACACACTGTTCCAATGGACAGAACAGGCAGAGAAGGCCTCCCAGGAACTCAAGAAAAGATTTACCTCAGCCCCGGTGCTATGACACCCCGCCCATATCTTCCATATGTAGTGGAAACAGATGCCTGCAGCATGGCAATGGGGGCTGTTCTTTCCCAAAGGGATCCCGAAACAGGCCAGTTACATCCTGTGACCTTTTGGTTGCGAAAATGTACTACACATGAACTTAACTATGCAATAACAGACAAGGAACTCCTAGATATCAAGTCAGCCTGGCGGCATTACCTCCTAGGCGCCAGACAAACCATCACAGTAATCACTGACCATCGCAACCTACAATACCTTAAAACGGCAAAGGCTCCATTATCCTGTCAACTCCGATGGGCTTTATTCTTCACAGAATATGATTACATAATTACGTACCGACCTGGAGTCCAGAACGGAAAAGCTGACGCCCTACCTCACATGGGTATTGATGAGAATGCATATTTAACCCCAAACCCGATGTCCATTATTCCAGGTGACAAACTACTAGGACTTACAACAGCGTTATCTCTGGACGAACTCCAAAAGGAAATTCGGCTCCTAATGAACATCGAGGCTCTACAAGACTGGACCATCAAGGTGAACATAACACAACAAAGAACCGACTCCCGTATTTCAGAGGGTGTTTATATCTACCGAATAAGGCACTACAAGAACAAATCATTTCTGGTTATCATGACCCCCTGATAGAAGGAAATCAAGGAATTGCCAAGACCCTAGCCAATGTGAAAAGAAATTATTGGTGGCTGACTTTGCAAAAGGACATTACGCAGTTTATTCTGTCATGTGGCATTTGTGCACAGAATAAATCCCAGAAACAAAGACCTGCAGGCCTTCTTCAACCCCTGGAAATGCCACCTGCACCTTGGCACACACTCTCCCTCGATTCCATCACAGATCTGCCTCCCTGTCAATGGTTCAACACTATCCTAGTGGTTGTTGACCTATTCTCTAAAATGGCCCATTTCATTCTGCTTAAGGGTCACCAAACGCATCCAGTCTGGCAAAGGTGTTTTTAGAACAAATCGTATGAATACATGGTTTCCCCTCCGTCCTGATTTCTGACTGAGGGAGTCAGTTTGTGTCTAACTTCTGTAGGAAGAGTTGTGGAATTGCCCAAATCGATATTCGTCTGTCCACTAGTCACAATCCCCAAACTGATGGCCAAAGGGAGCGGATGAATCAGACACTAGAGCAATACCCTACGGTGCATGTTACATCAAGTGGAATAAAGCTGGAAGGATGTGCTTTGGATAGCCGAATATGCCTACAACAACTTGCTACACATCAGTACCAACACCGAAGAAAAGCCGCAGACTACCAAGTTGGAGATGAAGTCTGGTTGGCATCTTGGCACGTGCCCATAAGAGGAACTCAAACATTTCGTCCCAGATATCTAGCACCCTATACCACCAAGGCTAGTATAAATCCTGTGGCAGTAAAACTAGCTTTACCACCAAATATGCAGATCCATCCCGTATTCCACATGTCACTCTTAAAACCTGTTCGGCCTGGAACCCAGGTCAAAACACCACTAAATCCGGTACTGGTTAACGGAGAACCCGAATTTGAAGTCAAGGACATCCTAGATTCTAAACTCACCAGGTCCAAGTTATATTACTTAGTAGACTAGAAGCGATACGGCCCTCAGGACAGGACATGGGAGCCTAGCAAGCACGTCCATGTGCCATGCTTGGTTAGATGATTTCATCGGAACCATCCGACCAAACCAGGGCCAGACAGAGGAAATACCTTGAGAGGGGCCTTAGGGGGGAGTGCTGTCACAATCCATGCCCCTGACCCCCTCAGGTATAACAGCCGCTGGCAGCTGTGGGGCTAAAGCCCTTCAGACTGGCCCCAAGGGACTTAAAACTCCATCAGAAACATACATGGAGTCAGTCCTGGCGCCTTTGACACCAGGCTCATTATCAGGAATAAAGCAATACATGTTTTGGACCTTAATTCAACATGGAGGCCTATTACACAGCTCAGTTCTTTAGAACCAAGCCATGCGGTCTAGTGTTTTGGGTGTGGCTGGGCCTGGAACTACTTGGCCTGGAACTACTTTACCTGGGCTATTTGAACCACACCCAAACAGCAGAACACGCTTTGCATTATTGTGCACTACTGCAGCGTAACGCTCACCGTGTCCAGCTCCTGCTCATCTGCTTCTCCGGCAGCCCAATCCTGAAGCCCTAGATACCGATTCCATTAATAACCTTGAAGAACAAGAACAGCATTAGCGAGCAAGAACATTTACCTGTGAAGTAATTGGTCTTGAATCCATCCTGCACTTCGCTTACTTCGCCCATCTCTGGAGTTCACCGCAACCTGCAAAGGTAAAGAAACAAGGACAGCATTAATAACAATTCTTACCTGGGCAAGCAGCGAGTCCTGGCAGCACCCTCCGCTTCTCTTACATAGCTCTCAACTCACACGCTTTTGGCGGGTGTCACCCGCCTTGTAAAGGGCTGACTCACCCGCCAAGCCTCCTGCACGCCCATTCATTTAAATGGGCGTCTCACCCGCCAAAAACAAAATCGGGTGATTTCACCCGCCTTTGCAACAGAAATGGTTGAGAGCTATGTCTCTTACCTCGCCCATCTCTGGGTTTCACCGCAAGCTGCAAGGGAGAAGGAGCAAGGTCAGCATTAACAAATCCCTTACCCGGGCAAGCAGCGCTTCGATCGCTCATCACTCCGGAACATCACTGCAACCTGTACAAAGAGAAGGGAACACATGTTAGCAATTAACACCAATAAACAGCGCAGCGCTCTGCACATCAATAACTCACTGTGGACTTCGCCATTGGTGTGGCAATTCCGAGATCGCAACCATCCCTTTGAAAACAAAAAGAGACATTGGGCCTCATTCCAAGTTGGGCAGTAAGGGATACCAGGCACGGTAAGGAGACCGGTGCCATTAATCCCTTACCGCCCTACTACAAGGTCCCTTCGCGGGTCCCTCCTGTAGTGCCTGGTCTGACCTGGCGTTATGGACAGGACTCGTTAAGGGACCAGGGCGCAAATAATGGGCTTGACATACGCCAGCCGTTATTTGCGCCCTCCCCATTGAGTCCTATGGGGGCTCAAATGGGAATGGGGAATGGCATTTTTAATGGGGACTTACTGGTCCCGCAAAGGTCTGACTACACCGGTAAGTCCCCATTGAACTAGACCGGTGCCGGACCCGTTATTGGTGGCAGTCATGGCTCAAATAGCGCCATGACTACCACCAACCTCGGAATGAGGCCCATTGTTAGGGAACAGCGTAGTGGAGCAAGACGCTGAGAAGACACAGAAAAAGGAGGGAAAAAAAGAGACAGAATAAAGACGAAAGGGATAATATAACTCACCTGGAAGACAGCAAGCAGAGTCAGAGTCACAGCCGGTCTGGACCCGACATAAGGGCACAAGTGCCAGTGAAGCAACTAGGTCCATGGAACGCCCGCACCAACTGCGCGCCCCTACACAGAGACGCAGGATGGATAGTTCAACACACAAAAACCTAAGGTGAGCAATAACCCCAAGGGAGGGGATTTGGACCAGAGGGAGGTGGGAGTCCACCCATCACAGAACCAGTATCTTAACCCTCTATTTTCCTGTTATAGGCGCTACCCAACATCTGGTACATAACCAAGCAGAGAGGGGTCCGGGATATCGCTTAGATCTCCATCCAGTATCATGTGGCGCCCCCATGGATACCAGGTGAGCGTAACAGCTATTCAAAAGTTTTTGAATTCCCTGTTTAGTGCGGTCTAGCAGGATGATATCATCTGCATAGGTGATCCAAAAGACTTTTGTGTCCAGAAATTTAGAGGCAATGAATGAAGCCTGTTCCAGACAATTTCCTAAGTCTGCCATATAAGAATTTAAAAGGAATGGTGCTAGAATGCAACCTTGACGGAGGCCATTATTGGTTTGGGTTTTACTTGTTAATAGGCCCTCTTGGTTCATACACCTTCTAATGACTGAGTGATCATGTAAGTGTATCAAGGGTCTGGTAAGCCATTCAGGAGACCCCAGTCAGCCAATTTTCTCCTTAGTTTATCTCTATCTACTCAATCAAAGGATAAAGATAAACTGATCGATGCCACATATATTTCTTTGTATTCTCCCTCCCATGCCAGGTGTTGTGCATAGTTCAGGATTCATCCTGCTAGACTTGTGACAACGTCTGGTCAAAAACCCAGCTAATTTGGTTTTATGATACTATTTTCTCTGTCCCATTTTTCAAGTGAAGAGAGTAGCATTGCTCTGAAAATTTTAGAATCCGCGTTCAGTAGGGCCACAGGTCTATCATTTTTCAGTACCTCTCCATCTCCCTTTTTGAAGATGGGCACTACATGTGCCTCTTTCCAGGATTCAGTGGTAGCTCTTGCTTCAATAAATGAGCAAAACTATCTCTCCAATGCTTGGGTCCATGAGATTGGATTTGCTTCCATTACCTTGTTACAGAGGCATTTGGTCCAGGGGCTCTAGAGTTACTTCTTGTGTTTATAATGTTCTTTAGCTGTGGGAACTAATGCCAAATCTGCCAATTTAAGGCTTTCCCAATTATACGTGCTGTCTGCTGACTTGTTATATAATTGTGAGAAATGAGAGAGCCAACGCAGGTCATAGGTCTGTTTTAAAGTTTTTAGGCTATGTATGACTTGGAGAGACTCCCCTCCTGTTTTAGTGATCCTTCTAATTCCTTTCCTGTATTCCCTTTTAATTAGTTGGATATTAGAGTTATAGATGGGCCTCTTTTGTGGCCTCATGTGTATCCACGGGTTGAGAGACATTTTTATGAAAGCCGGGAATTGGTAGATTGAGCATATTTCTTTATTAATGTTGCTGTAACAGTTCCTGATACCTTCGTACATTTTCTGGTTAAAGTGGTTTATGTCCCCTTCCACCGAGATGAGTCTGTTTTTTCCCCATAGATACTTTTACGCGAGTTATATATCTTGTAGGCCCTAAGGTCAGGATATCATAAAAAGTCACCAATAGCCTCTCATGGTCACTTGGCAATCCATTTGCTAACCTGTAGAGTTGTATTTACATTTTTGCAATTCCTCGGATGTAAAGACAAAATCAATCATAGAGGCCTTTTGGCCATTATTCCAGTTGTTGGAAGCAGGCCCCCTCGAGTTGACTTTCTCTCTGAGACTAGTCAGGTTCCAAACCTCAAAAAAGTCATACCATTTCAACCCCTGATGTCTTGCACCCTTTAACTTTAGGACCATGCTGGTATATGTCATAATTTTCAGCATCAAAATAAATTGCATTAAATTCCCCTAGTATTATGATTAGTCCTTCCGGCCTAGATTATTTCCACCCACTTAGTCTCTCATTCATGTTCTCGATCAAAGAAGCTTGGTCATGGTCCCCATAGTTACAGTAGACATTTATCAACAAAACATGCAAATCACCTCCCTTCACAATTAAGCATATGATCAGTATTCCTTGCACAGCTTTGCCCACTATTTCCAGTTTCGCTATGATATAATTTTTTACCCCAATAAACAGCCCTCCTTTCGGTTGGCCTGCTGCACCGCCTACTGCCATTTGTTGGTGGATGAAGTAAACATCCAAAATTACCTTTTCCATCAGAAAGGTTTCTTGTAGATGCACAATGCTGTAGTTAGACAATTCCTTAGAGGAACCTCCCTGTTTTATCAGGTGGCAGAAGCCCCTCATGTTCCAAGACACTAAGCTAAAGATTATACCCCTCTTTCCAGCTCTCAAATCCCTTGGTGAAAGAGGGTTGGGACAACCACAGACAATCTCTAGTGTCTGATGCTATGTTCTCCCTCTCCTTTACCTTTTTTTGAGGCCTGATGTCATGTAAAATTGACAAAATCTGGGGTCTATTTAGGTCCTTTAGGTCCCGATCTTCAAAAATTACTTTCATGATGAAACATTCCTGAAGTTCCTGTAAGGCTGCATATTTACATGGAGGAGGAACAGGGTTATTAATCAGGAGGTTTCTCTTCCGTGTATCTACATTTCCCTCTTTTGGATCCGCCTTGTAATTCTTTGTAGCAAACGGGACTTCATGAACTGCGGGTTCTCCCCTGTTTATTTCAGATGTTACTGCTGCCATCAAATTAGTCAGGTCTGATTACTTTCAACTCACCTGTTTCTCCATAGTAAATACAGCCTTTTTGGTTGACACTTTGGATTTCAGGCAAGACCCTTGTGGATTAGTGCTATTAGGGGGTGTATATGAGGAAGGTCCTTCTTGCTTCTGGTTTTTGTGTGGGGTATACTTCCTTCTCCACTAATTGTGGTGTGGTCCATAGCTTAGATAGCTCTCCTTCCCCCTGGTTCAGTATATTTGACATTTAAAGTATTAACCAGTGGGCCAGATCTCCCTTCTGTTTTGTCTGGCAGGCTTCCTCGTCCAGCAGAGAAGCCTGCAAGGCTCGACCCAATTGGTCAGATGATTTATGTAATTCCAAAGGGTCTCACAGAGGGGCTAGTAGTCATACATTTTGGTGCATGCTTTGAGAGTCGTTTATTTTCTTGGGATTTAAGTGGGACAAATCTTTTTCTATTCCCACTTTGGGGCTTTCCGGTCTTTCCTAGCAGGGGATCGTCAAACTCTGTGAGGGCGATTCATTGTCTATATGGCAGAATGATGCCCCATCAGTGTCGATTAGCGAATACTGTGATGCATATTCTCTACAAGCCTTAGGAACCATCGCAGTGTTGTTCTTTAAGAATATCGGCGCTATTTTCAAACCTTCTTTCAACGTGACTTGCTTTTCACCTTCTATGTGTTCCAACGTTGGTGTATTCAATGCTTCCCCTAAATTTCTGGGGCACTTCTGGTATTTCATCAACTTTGCTTTCTTCTTCATCTTTTCTATATGGCTTCTCTTTCTCTTGTTTCTCCTTTGTTTTATTTGTCTGCCCCTGGTTTGTAGTTTTGGCATCTGAGGGAGTTGGATCCTTTGGACCCAGGGATTGGTCTAAGTCTATTTCCATTGAGCCAAACCAGAGAAGTTCTTCAATTAGTTCTGCATCAGGAGGAGTGTTCATGAAAGCTGGCAATTCTGTCCTAGGGGCTATTGGTTCCATGATGCTACTATAGACGGCATCCCCAAAATGAGTTGCACACTTAAGTCTGCTTCACCAATTTTATAAATCTCTGAGGCTGGATGTTCCAGACATTTGGTAGTGATTTGTTTTTGGATGTATTCAATTCTTATTGCTGATTCAAGGACCTTTCTGTTGAAAGGCAGCTGCGTAAATTCTGTATGTTCACTAAGTTATTTATTATCTCCTTTACTTCCTTTTAAAAAAGAACTTCACTTCATCTCTTCTTGGTAATATTTCTAAAATATAGGTCATTTTCTTAATTTGCCTTGTGTTGCTATTTGATTCTTCTTTCAAAATGTCAAACACTTTGACCAATGAGGTTAGTACGAAGATCAATGAAGCTAGTCGTTGATATTCTATACTAGACTCTGTTGGATTACCACACACTGAGGAGTTTGAGTGGCCAGATAAGTCCAGGTCACATGATCTGTCTTCCTCCATGGGGGTATTAAACTGCTCAGGGGTATCAGATAGGGAGTCTCTCTCTAGGTAGTCTTTAGGTGGTACTGCTTCTCCTTGGGGCAGGGGTTTCATGCCCTGGAGTAAGGAGATTGAAGGGACATTCTGGCCTTTGAAAGTTAGTAACCCATTCTTTGATTGAGGGGGGACTGTTTTTGGTTCTACAGCCACATTTGTTGCAAAGCATTCCCCTATTTTCCTCTGTATTTCAAGAGACTGTTTAATGTAAAATCCAGGTTGGATGACTTTGCCTGGTGCACTTGAGCCTGATTCATTTACCCCAGTCTCAGTTGATTGGGGAAGGCCTATTCTCAACAGTCATGTCGCAATGTCAAATGCATTACATGATTGCTCTGTCTCTGATTGCTGTAGAGAATTAATGAGTCCTCCTCACATTGCATTCCACCCTTGCCTTCACTTTTTAATGTCATGGTTAATCTGGAATAGCCACTTTGTCAGATAACTGATATCTTTAACAATTTGTTTCCGGTATTATTAGTAGTAGGTTAGCATCTACGGGCATCGACTGGCTTCACTGAAGTCTTGTGTTAAAGGATGAAAAGATCTTGAGACAGTGGCTCTCATTAGGACCCAGGCGTTAAGGGGTTTACGGCGCCGTAAACGGCGCCGACCCTTAACGCCTGATTCCAAGGTCCCTTTGCGGGATGGTGATTTTAACGCCTGCTGATTTACGGTGGCGTAATTAGCGCCTTTCCCCATTGCCATTATGCCCTATGGGGCAAAAATGGGAAATGGGGATTTACCGCCCCACTCACCTTGGAATGGGGCGGTAAATCCGCCATCCACCATGGTGTAAACATAGTTTACACCATGGTGGTAAGGGTACGACCCAGGCGGTAACTTACCGCCTGGGTCGTAATGAGGCCCAGTTTCTTTCCATTTGCCAGTTAAAACCAGACTATCCTCTCTTCACGGTAAGTAGCTCTGGGTAGGGCTGTGGAAGTCCTCCATTGTAGAGTGCCTATACCAGCTAGTCTACCTTTCACTCCCCGAACCCCCAAGCTTCCCGAAGGTCTTATGTATCTTCCTTCCAGACACAGGAGCATATCCTCACCCGCAGAACAGCGCTGAACACTTTTGCACACCACTCCACCATGTAGACATTCCGTTTGTGTATTCATGTTAAAGAGGTTGAAGGTGTATTTGATTGCATTTATTGTAATTTTAATACAGTTTCAGCTATGCAGTACTATTACTTAGCTGTTTTGAGTTTTCTGTAGGTGCATCGTTCTCATCATGCCAGTGTACTTGAACCAGATGTTGTGTAGTTAACTCCTGTGAAAGGCCAACCCATATTCAAACCACAGTGGTACTGCTGGAGATGGGAGCAGCACAAGTTTAGACAGTTCATGAAAAGCCTTCTTTGTGAACTTTTCTGATGATTCTTCAAATGGAGTGTTCCAGTGCTGCAGGTGTTGAAGTCTCTGGCTGTTGGTGGCAGCACCTTAAATGTGTGGAGTTTAATTCTGAACAACCACTGCTCACACCTAGCTTTTTTTATGGCGGTAAAGCTGAAGCCAGTAACAACAGCTCAGTTTCCAAGTTTAATTATCCCACCCTATATTCTCTTGTTGTCCAAGTTTACTTACCCTATCTCATCCGTTCTGTTGCAGCTACTTAGTATAATTTATTTTTACTCAGTTTATACATTGTTGTTTTATTCCTTGTTCACCAAGTTTACATATCCCACCCTATTCTCTCTTGTTCTCCAACTTTACTTAACCTTCCCCATCTTCTATCCTGCAACCACCCTGTATAACTTCTTTTGTTTATTCTCACCCAGTTTTATACTTTTTCATATTATTGTATGTTTTAAAAAAAATCCAAATTGGATGTTTTAACCAATGACCCAATGATTGGTATGTGCAAAGAGAACAACAGTGTTGTATGCACAAATGTTGTACTCCATATAGTGCATGTGATGTACTGCATATAAGATATGAGGGTCATAAAATGTGTGTATTAAATTGTGTTTTTTAAAGTGTGTGTGTTCTTTAGCTAATTATGTTTTCTTGTTTTACAGATAGAACAATATTATAGTTTGTTTTAAACATAGATGAATAACCGCAGCTACGGTGTAGCCCAATGGGTTGTTGAATATTGGAGGCATGGTTAACCCCAGCAACGACTGGGGATAATAGCAGCCGCAGGTTCATTTGACCATACCCGCAGATATAGGCCTCAATGTGAAAAAAGTATGCTGTTTGCACCCGAAAGAGTGCTTTCTAAGAATGATCTAATATGTATATATTTAAAAAAAATCTATGTGACCTATCGCAGAAAGTTTCATATTGTAACCACAGCTAGACAAAAGCGAATGAACTCTAGCCTCGGCTGTGAGTGATGAGTTATTATGTACTTTACATAACATTTTTTATGTACTCTTTTTACTGACCCATTTGTTATTCATATGCTATACTCAGTTTCTTTAAAAACAAAAACACACTATCATAAAGCCGCAGCTACTAAAAATAGGGCGCCATTGGTATATCCAGGATCGCGTCTAGGAGTATCAATAACTGGGGGTGTTTGTTCTTGGGTATCTCAAGCCCACCCCATGTGCTGGGTTCTTATCCATTGCGTAGCTGCTGCTATGGACATTTAAAAAAATAAATAAATGACATGTGGGCGCTATTGAGCGTAGTATTTGTAAACAGTTATTGTAACATTTGAAATAATTTGTATTCATTAATACTACATCTAAGTGTACATACTTGAAAAAGGTAAATAAATATGCAAAAACAGTTTGTTAAAAACAGGTTTATTTTGGGGGATGCGGTTGTGTGTTTTCTTTCTCTTTTAGTTAGCCCAATTATGTGATTTTTACTGTCCATGATTTGTCTTAAATTTTCAATGTCCTTTTTCATTGATTGTACTATTTTTTAAATATAAATAGTTGTTTTAATTCTGTTAATGAATTCTTGATTAGTTTAGTGGGTAGTTGTTGCGGTGCTTCATGTTTGGTTCTTTGTGATATTTGAATGACTTCTTCATCTGTTTGAAAATATTCGAAATATTTTTAAACAATTGAAGCCATAATACACTTAAAAATAGTTTCATTGGTGTATAGACAAATGATAGTAGGTAGATACAGTATATCTATTTGGGGACTGATATTTGGTCCATAAAATATTATTGTTTGTTAGTCTCATTTTACATAAATATAAAGAATGAACCTGGAAAATGATGAATTTGGTGTATTTTCTTCTGGTTCATTTTCCTCAGCGTCTTCTTTTTTAATTCGTCATCTGTAGGATAATTGTCCTCCATCCATTGCATGTAGTTTTAGTGTGGTAGAAAGGAATACTGCTTGTCACTTCAGATATTAGAATTAGCAATGGAGGAAGAGTACATGAGGAGAGAAGGTGCTCATTGCCTGTGTGGTAGGTGGCTGCTAATAGGATGTCAAGTGCCTCAGATGCTGTTCAATTGTTGAACCTTTCAGAGAATATATATTTTGGAGTGATGTTCATATATGCCAACACAACTGTAGATTAACTTGTATCATTGTATTAAGCGTTTGTCTGCATATCATATGTTTATTGCTTAAGACTGAGGTGTAGCTTTAGGAGATTGTGCTTTTTTTGAGGTATATGTATTGTTTGATTGGACATGCAGCCAAATTCAGAAGAAGAGGATTTTCATTGTTCAGAAGACTGTGGAGAATTTGACAATTTTGAGAATGGAGTGCAAAGTGCTGTTGAGGACATAGGTGATGTGTTGTCAAAGCATAGGCTTACAAAAGTGTTTTTGGTTCAATCATACCCATAGGCCCTCACTCACCTCCAGGAGCAGGGGGGTGATGATCACTCTCAACCCTATTACATATACAAAAACATTTCACAAGTTCCCAAGCCTTGAAATTCACAAGGATGCAATCCATTTTGCTATTGGTTAAATTGTTATCAAACTTTGGGGCTAATGGTGTATCCCCTGGTAATCGACTATTGCATGCCCTTAAGTTGGCTGATAATAGGGAGATAGCAATCTCTTCTGCTCGCCTATGTATCCTAGGCAGATAGGTTGAGTTTAAAGACCCAACTCCCAGTCGCTGTCCTCCTCCTCCATGTTAACTGCCATACTACACAAAGTCTGAAACCGAAGATTAAGATCCCTACCACAAGGCTCTTCAAGGGCCCCCGGGCAGATGACCTCCAATTCAAGATATTACTTGCTATCTACCCTGCAAGTTCTGCACCCCTACCATGAGTGATCCTATTATATAAATTCATAAGTAAGATTGCAGATTCATCCCTGAGATTGAGGTGTAGTTCAAGCAAGTCCGGGCAACCAGTATCTATCTGCTCTGCAGATTTAAACAAAGCATCATTCACGCATATTAGGAGACCCCCACCCGGACGACCCTTTGCACCTTTAAGTGGCAGTATGGCAAAGGTAGCATGTCCATGAATGTTAGGAGCTGCCAGCACCCACGTTTCTTGCAGGCAGATCACCTCAGCTTCACGAACAAAGGACACCCCATCATTATCTGACATGTATTTATTTACCCCAGCAATATTCCATGATATGATCCACACCCCAGGCCCTAACTGGCTGCACATGCACCTAGGCGGTAATTTGGCATATGCTGTTTGTCTCCTGAGTCCAGCCCCAGTTCACATCAAATAGGAGTATAGTTCTGGCCCTGCCCAGGGTGCATGGTCCATCAATTCCAAGGAAACATGCCCTGGCTCCCACTAAACTGGAACAGTCTCTGTTGGATCCCAAAGGGGGATAATTACAATCATTCTTGGCACCCCCCTATGGCCAATAGTGCCTCTGGGCATACTATCTGCTCTGGGTCAATTGTGAAACCGCTGGCTGTGATATTCATCTTCCGCAGCTTTGTAAGATGTGTCACTTAGACCCGGGTCAAACCCCCAGCTACCCACCGCTAAAGCGGCGTCCCTGACAAGAAGAAGCATTTCATGAACATTTTAAAGGCATTTGGGGGAAGTGATTGCTGCTCCATTTCCAGTAACCCCCTGACTAGGAGAGGATCTTTCAACTGGATTCTTAGAGTCTCTGCCGTGTGGCCCAGGCAATCTCTCTCAGGACACAATATCACTATGTATCACAGAGAGGCATCCTCTTCTAGCCCTCAGCCAGTGTATAGCTTTCTTTGTGATACCCTCCCCTCACTCATATTTGCCATCCTGGGGCTTAAGCACATTTGTTAAATAAAAGCAGTCCATCCTTAATGCCCTAGCTCGTGTGACTATCGGGGAGAATGTATCTTCATTGATGCCTCTGTCCGAGTCCTACTTCTCTCCACCCTTATTAAACTTAGGGGGGGATGATTTGTCACCTATGAGTTCACCTGTTGGTCACACCCATTGGCTCTACCTGATCCAGCATAAGCTCCTCTCTCTGTCCCAGGGGGCTCCGCTACCACTGCCCCCCCCTGTCCTGTGACAGGTACTCAACTATCTTGGCCAGTCTACTCATATCACTTATTAATTCTTCATTTTCCTTCCACATAAGGGCTATAATATCCACTGCATGCCTGCAGCCCTCACACCCACTAGGCCTTGTCCTGCTTACTACACTTGACTCTTGGTCACCCCACCGGCATAGTGGTCGAATGTGCCACAGGGAACGTGGGTTCCAGAGCCGGTGGGCATGTAGAATCAGCAATAGTACCTTCAGTAGCACACAGGATGCAGAGTATATCAAATGTGTTACTAACAATAACCCCTAGAGCATAGGTGATGGTGATTGTGGCCGCTGTCAACACTTCATGGGTGGCGGATCCCTCCACCCCTTAATCCCCAGATCCCTTAGTTTTACGCCAGTTGGGTGTAGATTAACTTCCATTGGTACACTGTAGTATGCCCCTTCACTTCCCACTAGGTGATTGGGATCCTGATAAACTGGATGTATTTTACCCACATCTGCGAATGCGGCTAAAGTTGCTTTATGAGGACCCATGCTTTCCTTGGCTAATGCTAGCATTTCACGTATGCTGAGCTTCACTTGCTGTCCCCCTGCCTGCTTGCTGTCTCAATCATCTCTTCACCAACTGACACACTACAACTGGAAATCATTCTCAGTCCCTGGTGACCCCCCCATAGCATGGGCCTTTCTCCCACTTCCAGGCCCTTTAATGGTGGGCTCGATGTCATTTAGGAACCCTGCAATCTCCTCGATCATTGCATTGGCTTCATCAATGCGCTCTACAAACTTTATGGTATGCTTTCAGGTAGAACCGTTATGTAGAGGGCTTAGCACCTTTCTTTTACTCATTGTTCCAGCAGTTTGTTAGTCAATCAGGCTAGAAGCCCT
Source organism: Ambystoma mexicanum (assembly GCF_040938575.1). Classification (NCBI taxonomy): domain Eukaryota; kingdom Metazoa; phylum Chordata; class Amphibia; order Caudata; family Ambystomatidae; genus Ambystoma; species Ambystoma mexicanum. The sequence continues at coordinate 335,387,852 of NC_090927.1, forward strand.
TATTGCAGTTAGCAGTGGGTACAAAGGTTCAATCAGCCTAATTAATTCATTAAGACACGATGACCAGTAAACAGAACACAGGGATTCCCAATTCCCAATTGTTAATTCAAAAGGAAGCTTTTAAAAACGATTACATTTGTAAGGAAAGCTTTAAGAACTTTAAAACTTCAAAATCCTTTTAAGACTATAAACAATGTGCACATAAAGCCGATGGTTCAGATTCAATTTGAGTTAAAGTCTGGAAAAATCACCTTCTTGATCCCCGTGACTGGAGCAGTTCAGTTCAAGCTCAGGGTTCAGTGTACATTCAAAATCAACTTTGAAAGTAGTCATCCAGACCCCCTAAACTGGGACAAACTGGGACAGACGCTCGCAGTATAGATCAATGGGCCAGTAGTAAGCCAATAGGTCAGTGTGCCAGTGAGAGATGGATCAGCAAATTAAACAGTATGGCAATACAAATTGTTCTCAGGGGAACAGTTTAGGCGGAAAAACAACATCAGTGGGCTGCAATCAACATGGGCGATACACAACAGCAAAGCCCATTGCAGCTAACTGAAGCATGGAGCATGCCATAGTCAGTCCCCCTCCTCACTCCTGTGCTTGATCGACTTACTTGGTCCTTTGTCAACTTCTCCTGCCGTTCACATTAATAGCCGGTACCTGATTTAGTCAAGTTTATAAGTATTGCTGGAAAGTAGGGTTTTTCATATTTTAGTTCAGTATTTCTAGGAGACCGATGAAGCAGCATCACATGGTGTGCTATGGTTATGTATGACAAACAATATATTTGCAAATAAAGGTTGTTTCTTGCTGACATTGGAAGGTGTGATATGAATTGTGGGTCAAAAGAAACCCTAGTGTCAACCATGCAGCATAACATTACCCTTGCCAAATATTGCAGCTGTGTATGTGCTTTATAGATGGATATTAAGGTGTTTTCTGTGACCCTATTTTGGTGATTGTCTACTGTGTTAGAATTGTGGAAGTGTGTGAATGTACCTTTAAATTTGAGAAGTTTTATGAGGCAGTACACCTGACAATGCTAACTTGGTTATGATGTTCGACAATGTTCTTTTGCTTATTTGTAGAAATGTGTGCATTCTGCTAGCTTACTGGGAAAGTTAATTTGAACTGGTAAGTTTGCAGTGTACATATCTTGAGAAGTGGCTTGGGAATTGCACTGTGATTTTATGGCTAGAGTATGCCAGGTATTAATAAAGTATTTTGGCATTGCAAGCAAAATACAGCAGGTAAATGGTTTCTGAGAAATCATGAAGCAAAGTGAAGAAGGTGAATTCAGAGTGGCTAAGTGGGTAGCGTCTTCTAGTTTGCATTTCAGCTTTTATGTAGTAATGTATAACATGTGTTTGACTCTTTCTATAAGGGTATGAGTTTGCAATGTGTGCATGTTTATCATGAATTGTTAGGTTATGAAAGCAATGGGTACTGTGGCGTATAAGATTAGCTCACTTTTTATTTGGGCTTATCATTCAAAAAATGAACTGTGCCAAACACAGATATATCACTACCTGACAAACATAATGCCCACTTAGTGAAACTCTACTTTTCTCATCTTATTTACGCTACTTGAGCTGCTGAATGGCATCCCCCATTAATCAAGCACTTAGAGGACAGGTCTACATCAGGCATTCTTTTATTCTGTAGTATTTCCACTCCCAACTAATTGTTGATATTAAATTTAGGAATAATAATCAGCAACCTTATTTGGCAGTTTCATAATTTGCTTGTAAATGGTGTGCTTTGAAAGTGCAGGAACCTATTTGGGTTTCATGCTATGTAATCTCAATTGTTGTTGCACAATGCACTGACATAGAGAGATGTAAAATGAATGGGGTGCATAGTAATGTGTATCAATAAACAAGCAGCATACCTCTACCCTTGAACAATATTGCTGCTGTGTTTGTGGTTTTAAGTTGGATAGCAAGCTCTGCTCTATGATCCCATATGTGTAACTACTTTTGTGTTAGATTTCTTATGATGGAGTGCAGCTGATACTTGCTAACTTGGTTTTGATGTTGGCAAATGTTATTCTTTTATTTGTGGTTATTCATGGATTCTGCCATGTTACAGGGAAAGTTAATTTCAGTTGGTAAACTTCCAGTGAACATTTCTTCTCTTTAGAAGCGTTATGGGAATTGTACTCTGAAGTTATGGTTACAGTATGCCAAATACTACTGAAGAAATGTTCACTGAAATGGGAACAAGGGTATTATTGATGACGTTCGCTAGGGTAGAATGCTGGGGTTGACCAGGGCACTTGGCCTTTCAAACCCTAGAGAGAGTGGGGATGGGCAGTAGAGGGATATTGCACATGGTGAAGTATTTTTCTGAGTAGAAATAGTAGCGATTAGTTTGTAGGTGAGCAGGAACAGACATGTGAGGACCTTGGGCCTCATTACGAGTTTGGCAGTGGGGGAAAAAGGGGAGGTAATTCTGTTACCTTCATTTTGCCCACACCACCAAATTACAAGTTTTAGTGGAATTACCATTGGTAGAGTAATGAGTGGTAATTACAGCGATTTCTGGAGGAACAGTGGAGGATGTACCTCCAGTATGATGCTGGAGGTGAATCCCCACTTTTCCTCCCACAAATCAGCAGAATTACCACTCGCAATTCCACTGGTGGTAATTCTGCCAAAAATCCAGAATCAAGTCCTATGGACTCCAGAAATTGGGGACTTACACCACCTACCACCACTTTTAATCCTGTGGTAATTCTACGGGACAAAGTGGTGGTAACTGTAAACCTGCTTGGTGGTATTTCAGAGGATTTACCTCTGGAATACCTCCAAACCTGTAATGAGGAATGTCCTTTGATGAGGACAGTAAAGGAGGACTGATTAAATAGGTGATGGGAGGAGTGAGTGGCAGACTCCAGTCATGTGACCAGCAGCCTACTCAATGCTGTGTGCCTGGAGTTGACCTACAGTCTTTAAAGTAGAGGTTTGTAAGGTGTCAAAACTGAAGCTGGGTGGACCTACTGAGTGGCAGTGCATTACATTCCAGGTCTTCTACCTCATCAACTTCCTCATGAATAGCGGGCACACCAGAAATTATTGAATGGCAGGTTGCTGCCTTAAACCAAAGGTACGTGGCAGATTATCTTGCCACACATTTATCCATGTAAAAAACAAGTTATGCTTATTTGCAACATGTTTATTGTGTTCAGGACTAAAATGTGCACTTTGAATGTTTCGTTTTTTGTAATGAATTAATGTAAAGGGAGAAGACTATGTACCCTTCCAATTTCTTGTGAAGGAATGCCTTTTGCCCTATAAGCAGATATAGCTTTTATAGATTATCCTTACATGATTGGAGAAAGTGTGTGAAGGATTGCATGTAGTCTAAGTAAGATGAGCAAAGTAGAGTTTGAATGGATGGTAACTGAGCTTATCAGTTTGTGATCCATTTGTGGTTGGAACAGTACATTTTCTAGATGCCTGAAAGCTGAGGTAATTCTATGTAATTCTATAGATGATAGTGACCATTTGTTTTACAGTCTTAATAATCATGATAATCATGATAAGGGATGTGCATATGAAATATATGTACCAATTAAGGGAATTGCCTGGTCTTACATATAGAAAAAGAAGGAAGGACATTTGATATGGGAAATTTATTTTTTCATACATAACCACTGCATAACATGTACTACTGCTTGAACCCTCTACAGAAAACAATACAATTAAATATGGAATACCTTACATTTCAAGTAATACCTATAAAGTGCATTGAATTATAAAACTAAATATACTGAATACATTTTATATAAAGAACAATTCACATTAAATACTTAAAATATAAAGAAAGAGAAAGACTGAGCTTCACCATTTCATTTTTTTTACAGCTTTTTTGTGAGTTGCCCTCAAGAAAGCAACAACAACGTGCCATAGGTAAGAATTGTGTGAAGGGAAGTAAACTTTTAAAATGTTTTTAAATCTGTAGATACAAATACTGTAGATCTGTTATGCTCACCTGGTATCCACAGGGGCGCCACACGATACTGGATGGAGGTCTAAGTAATATCCCAGACCATTCTCTGCTTGGTTATGAGCCAGACATTGGGTAGAGCCTATAACAGGAGAATGGAGGGTTAAGATACTAGTTCTGTGATGGGTGGACTCCCACCTCCCTCTGGTCCACATCCCCTCCCTTGGGGTTATTGCTCACCTTAGGTTTTTGTGCTTTGAACTCTCCGTCCTGTGTCTCTGTGGAGGGGCGCGTGGTTGGTGTGGGCGTTCTGTGGACCTAGTTGCTTCACTAGTCCATGTGCCCTTATGTCGGGTCCAGACCGGCTATGACTCTGACTCTGCTTGCTGTCTTCCAGGTGAGTTACAGAGTCCGTCTTTATTCTGTCTCTTTCTTTCCCTCAGTTTTCTCTATCTTCTCGGTGTCTTGCTCCACTACACTGTTCCCTAACAATGTCTCTTTTTGTTTTCACAGGGATGGTTGAGATCTCGGAGTTGCTGCACCGATGGTGAAGACCACAGTGAGTTATTGATGTGCGGAGCGCTGTGCTGTTTATTGGTGTTAATTGCTAACTTGTGCTCTCTTCTCTTCTTTGTACAGGTTGCAGTGATGTTCCGGAGTGATGAGTGATCGAAGCGCTGCTTGCCCAGGTAAGAATTGTTATTAATGCTGTCCTTGTTTCTTTACCTTTTCATGTTGCGGTGAACTCCGGAGATGGGCGAGGTAAGCAAAGCACAGGATGGATTCAAGGCCGGTTGCTTCACAGGTAAGTGTTCTTGTTTGCTAATGCTGTTCTTGTTCTTCCAGTTTATTAATGGAATCCGGATCTAGGGCTTCAGGATCGGGCCGCCGGAGAAGCAGATGAGCAGGAGCTATACACGGTGAGCGTTACGCTGCAGGAGTGCAGAATAACTCAAAGCATGTTCTGCTGTTTGGGTGTGGTTTAAATAGCCCAGGTTAAGTAGTTCCAGGCCAAGTAGTTCCAGGCCCAGCCACACCCAAAACACTAGACCGCATGGCTTGGTTCTAAAGAACTGAGTTGTGTAATAGGCCTGCATGTTGAATTAAGGTCCAAAACTGGTATAGCTTTATTCCTGATAATGAGCCTGGCGGCGCCAGGACTGACTACATGTATGTTTCTGATGGAGTTTTAAGGCCCTTGGGGCCAGTTTGAAGGGCTTTAGCCCCACTGCTGCCAGGGGGCTGTTATACCTGAGGGGGTCAGTGGCATGGATCGTGACAGATAATACAATGCCTGTTATCGATAATACTTTTCAAAATCTGTAATTTCAAATAGGTGATGTGCCAACTGAACAAATTGATAGAACGCAGAATGTTTTTAGTGAAAATAAGAAATTAAAAAATGTATCAAATCTATTACTAGATAGTAAAAAATCAAAGATTTTTGGAAGAAAAGATAGCAAATCTGCTATCAATTTGAAACCCAGTGTTAAACCAAAATCTGGATTTGTGGTAAAGCGTTTTTTGCAAAACGAAAAAAGTAGAAGTAATGTTTAAAAAAGCTTTTCATAGGAAAAGAAAATTGTTCATTTTTGTATTACATTTTTTAAAATGTATTTGTTTGTAAGGTGCCAAAGTCCACAGGCATAAATTTAAGAAATTACTTAAGGTGATTACACAATTCTATACATACATAGAAAGAGTTAATATACTTATATGTTGCAACTTTTGTGACACGTTTGGTGGAAACACACTTCTCATACAGAAAGATTTTTTAATGAGGAGAGTTACATTCAAGGAAACAATGTTCCCCTAGCTATTGTTGAGAGTGGACGCACTTATGAAGTCCGAAATGGTGTAATTTCTAAAAAAGAAGAAATGATAAGGTCTGATAATACAGAAATGGAAAGTTTAGGTCAGTCTAAAATAAAACCTAAAAAGCATTGTGAGGTATGGACATGCCACCTTTTGTGTAATATTGATACTTTTTCTTGTAAAGTATTAAAGAGGTTTTTGAAAGTTTTGCACAAAAATAATATTGTTCCAAGACTTGATAAAAGTAGATGTAAGAGTCAGTGTCATAATATACGGATGCTGGCTGCACATCAAACTAAAATGAGATACCTTCTAGTCAAACCATATGAGTGCAAAATACCAAGTATGTCTCTTGCATGTTTAAATCAAACACTTATGACCGGAACTGTAGAAAGTTTAGTTTCTACAGTGGAAATTATAAATATCATGCTTTTAAAAGAGTATGGGCCTCATTTCATGTCTGGCGGTAACCCTACTGGCACCTGACTTCCCGGTGCCACCAGGCTATTCCAAGTCTGCCAGCTGGGAAGTCAGGCACTGGCAATTTCATTAATCCCATTCCCATAGAGTCTGTTAGGACTCTATGGGAGTGGGGACTATGGAAGCACCGGTTGCTAACAGTGCCAGTAATTCCGCAATGGTCTGCATACCGTGGCCGCTGTGCCGGCAGGGTCAGATCTGTCGGGCACAGCAGCTCTGGCAGGCAGACCTGTAGTATGCCAGTCCGGAAACAACGGTGCCAGTAAGCTTACCGGCACCATTGTTTCTGGACTGGCATACTTATAATGAGGCCCAAAGTGTTCGAAGATGAAACACTTACAGAAAGTGGAAATGATGATCCTATGCTTTCAAGTGATCTGATTTTTCAACAGTATAAAAGAAGTATTGCAATTTTTGAGTTGTGTTCTACTGAAAGACATTGTTTGCGTATCTTGTCGATATGCTTTTTTAAGTCTCAAGTGCAACCAGTGTACATTGAGGAGAAAATTAAACATAGTGTAGAAGATGTTCCGAAATAAAGTATCTGTATTTGTTTGTAGAAGAACGATTTGACACAAGTGAGGAACTTTATGTTTGTAGATATTGTGTTGGTTTTTATAATCAAAGAAGTATTCCTCCTAGAAGTGTGCTGAATGACATCGTATTGCCTGAAATCCCAGTTGTGCTTCAAAAAGTGAACAAGTTTGAAGTGATAGCATTGAACACAGTTCATCCTTTCCAAGTTATTTTTAGATTGCAAATGAACCTGAGGATGGGCCCTTTAAACGAGGTAACAGTATCTGAGATGGGTGGGGATGCAGATCTTACTCATATATCAATAATCAGACCGACTCAGGAAGTTTGCAAAATTAAGGCTGTTTTAATAACAAGTCTTTAAAACAGGGAGTACAATGGACATCAACGGACGTCGCACATCACAATCTCAATGCATTTCATAAAAAACATAATTTATATACTAAAAATGTGTTATAAGTGACATCATACTATGTGGCAAATAAGAAAACCTACGTTTTCTTTTGGTTGGTCTACGGGGAGCATCTACATATACTTTCTATGGGATACAGGGACGTGATTGGGTCTCTAAGATCAGGTGGACAGCTAAGCCCACCCCATGTGCAAGTCATCTTCTGTGTCAGACTAAAACATAATGTACTATTGGCTTCTCAAACTATAGGGCTCTTTAATATGTGCCCCTCTATAATTGGTTGGCACGCTTGTACACTTCTGGAACATTCCACTCGCTAGCAGCACGCAAGCTTGTATCCCAGGTGCTGGGGAGTTGCCCTGGTCATGCCGCCCCACCCAATTAGCCCAACATCCATCATTACTCAAGCAGTCTTCCATTTAATTAGTTCTTTGAACTTGGCCTTGCAGAGGCTCACTGCACCTGAGAATAAAAGGGAATGTGGCATGGCCTTATCTTCTGGCCTCAGTGTAGCTTGCCCCAAAGTCTATTTTCATTTACCATGTGACTGGAGACCATGTTTTTGAGCACCTCATTGTATTTAATATTATTAAATGAAGAAATCTTGGCACTTCCAGTGGTTTTCCATTACACCTCAAACAGGAGCTCAGCTTGCTTCTCAGGTTCATGCATCTTCTCAAGTACATAACTAGTCTCTCAGCGGCTCCAATTCTTGACATTGGGCCAGACAAGCCTTTCTCAAATCTCCCTTTGCCGTCAGCTAACTTTATTCTGCTGTGCCACACTTTCAGCTCTTTCATTCAATGGGTCCAAGGTTGCTAAAATGCATCATGGAACATCCAGATTCTATACATTCCTATATATATACGTTGGTGCATCGCCTGTAATCTATTCACTGCATAGCCACACTTATGATTACTCCATCTACTTGTGTTACTGCGTCTGTACATTTGTATAATGGTTTGCATTTTCTTCAGTGCTTCTCCGCATTGCAATCTTCACTTTGCTCCTGAAATGTGACTTCATTCACTATTTCGTCATCAGGTTCCAAACGGTCAATATTCTTTCTTCATTGGAATCTCTTCTGGTTGCGTCACTTCGGCTTTACGTGACGTCACCAGTCCTCTCATTCATTCATTTTCACACTTCTTCTAGAATTTCCTTCAAAAGACCATCATTTCTCTTTGGATACATATAGGATTTTCTCAATGAATACCGTGTTTCAAGGACTTTTTCCCGATATAGGCACCATTATTGGCTTTGCGCATGTCAAAATTTCCGGTTGCCAACATATAGGCAGAATAGGGGGGGGACTTCCAGTAGAAGCATTTGGCTCCTCCTCTACACAAACAAAGATGTCAAATCTGCCTACAAAATCATTAGTGCAAGGTGTGAGAGGCAACTGTGTGTATTTGCCTCCCAATTTGGAAGAAAATGTGAACACTCTAGGAGTGAAGCATGACATTTCAGATTTTTTGTTTGTGTTAGTAAATCGTATTGCCACTAAAAGTAAGAGCATTTGCCAACAGCCTATAGATAGGGCAAAGGCGATAAAACACATTGGCGTTTCTATTGGAGCACAATGATTTATATAAAGGCAATCTGACTATACCAGACTTGTCTGTGCTTGATGTTTAGTCAACAAACAAAAGCAGTAAAGGTTGGTTCCAACGTCTATCTGTTGCAGAAGGGAATAGTTTGAATGAACATTACAATATTCATCCTCTACACTCACATGAATCTATGGGTGACAGTTTAAAATTGCATCAAATGAAAGCAACAAAAGGTGCACCAATCAGTGTCTGGGAAAACACTTTAGAAGCTTGTTTGTTAAACGGATGTCATATTATGCCTCCTTTTGATTGATAGTGGCCTAAGCCTGGTTGCTCTGCGATTTTAGAATCATCCGCCATTTTGATTTCTATTCGTATGATTCTCTGTTCTAAAATGGTGGACTGTGTTTCTAACTTGCAACCAAGCCTCCCGACCTTTGAGTTCTGTTAATGGTTAGACTGTCCGCGGGCCAACTGTTTAGACTAGGTAAAGAGACCTTGTACTACGAATGAACTGTCGTCTCAGTATTGTCTACGCTAACAAGCCTCATCCACGAATACACATCGGCGACAATGAAATGCAAACGCCAAGCGTGGACACAGGCTGAACTACATTGTGTTGGGATATAGACTAAGGCTTACCGCGAGATCCGAGAATATACATCGCATTGTGACTTGATGGAAATGCAAACTTATGTAATCCTTCTGCATATTATTGTATAAGATGTATGTGAACTCAGCACAAACTCTAGACCACAGATTATTGACTGGACAATATTGTTGAAATGTACAAAAAGCATGAATGTTCAGATGTCCAGCTCTCTCTCTCCTCTCTTTGACGGGCTGGTACTCATTGTGGGGTGTTGAGAGCCAGATAGCTATCTGTTTCTATGTTTCTTTGTGACTGCGCAGAATAAAATATCTGTGAATCTTTATAGCCTGTGTTTGGTGTATTTCAATTTGTGGTACTCAGCCTCGATATTTACTTTTGCTTTCACAGATGGCGCCCGGACAGGGAGCTTCAAGATTGATGCCATCTCGTTGAAGAGTTGACGCGGCTATCGGACCAGGTTTTGGACAGTGAGAAAGGGGCCCCTTCTTGAATGAGACATGACACCTCAACAGTACTGCACGACCCGATCCCCGGACAGTGAGCACGTGATCCGAGACGGCATCTTTACTAGGGTCCATATATCGAGGTGGGCAGTTTTGCCAAAATCACCAACCACGAGGGTCCTTTGTTGTCCTTAGTAATCCGATCGGACCGCCCTTAGTTCTTTGATCAGGTGAGTCGTGCACCGATTCCTAAGTATCCTGATATTTGATTTGGCGTATTGTCCTCGCGAGAACAATTATTGACCAGGTAACACCAGAAATCTGATATGCCTGAGAAATTGTTTGCCTGTTTCAGGGCATTACTCCGCAGAGACAGACGATCTTTGGAATTTGGCCATATGGCACCACAGGAGGAGTCGCCGGCATGTACTATGTACTGTAAGTACAGCATTGGTAGTATAGTTTTTAACGATATTTGGCACAGACAAACCAGACATGCTTCCGAACTTCCGTGGCCAATCAATGGTAATAATAATAATAATAACAATAATTTGCATTTAATAATATAATAATAATAATAATAATAATAATAATAATAATAATAATAATAATAATAATAATAATAATAATAATAATAATAATAATAATTTTGCATTTATATAGAGCTTTGAGATTTCTCATATATAATATTTAGAATCTATATTGTTGAAGAAAAAAGCTAGACCTGCAGCATTTGATATATTACAAAATTGGAAAAAAGAAGCTATGCAGCAGCTTAAAAGTAGAGAAAAACATGCGCGCCGACATATGTCGAACGCCGACAAAGCGTTATTGTATGATCAACAAAAACAGTCAGAGTCAGTTAGAAACATGGACAGGGCTTTTCAACTTGGCATTCAGAAAATATACCCGTCTAAAGATTTTCATGTGTCTGATGAATGAATTGACAAGCTTTTAAATTAACGAAGGCCTGGTGCCACTGCGCCACCTCCGCATGCACCTATTCCTGCTGCTTTACCTCTTCCTGCTGTTGTTCCTCCTCCTGCAGTAATTCCTGCACCTCTTATTACTCCTCTTATTGCTCCTCTGCCGTTAGCTATGGCTCCACTTCCTATTGTTGCTCCTCCACCTGTACCTCCACATTTGCCTGTTGTCATGGGTCCGGTAGATTTGTCTTTTGCACCAATGTTAGCACCATTGTTACCTACTGTACAAGATTTGTCTACTCTTTCTCTTCCAAGTAGTTCCGTTCCACTTGTAGTTGATAAGGGAGCAGAATCAAAGATTGTAACTCGTAATGCAGTTTCTAAGGAAAAAAAGCGAGATCTGAATGCATGGGCTAGACAATGCATGAAGAAAGGTGAACAATCTGAAGTTTTTGCTACACTCTCTAATCTGGGTAGTTTTCCTGAGAAAACTATGTTTATTGAAGGACTGGGAATTCATTTATCCGTAATGTGGAACAGACTGAATGATACAGATATCACACAAGGTTTGAGGGATCTGAATGTTTTAGCATATTCAAGAGATACTGCGGAGAAAGTAAATGAGCATGTCGAGAGGGTTTTTGAGTATAGAAGGGAGTTAGAAAAGTTACGGAATGAAGAAATAGATGGTGATAGTTTGGGCGCTATTTTTGTATAGAAGCGGTTCCTTCCTCTTAGTAAGTCGATGAGTGAAGAAATGCGAATTTGCACAAGAGATGCACTTAGATGGATTTCAGACATGTTGATATCTCCTGTAGAAGTATATGACACGTATAGTCAGTATACGCCAGAAATGCAGAGGAAAATGATACAGGTAATGGTAGAATACCTGCAGGAGGAATGTATAAAAAGAAATATTTGCTGTCCCGCAGAATTATTGAATATCTACAAGAGAGCTTTTTGGTCTGACACTCTTTCAGCTGCTTTAGCGCTCAATTTGGCTCTGTTGCGCAGTAAGCGTTCGGAGTTGCCTACTTCTCAGTTGCCTATGAGAGAGGTTCCTCCGACATTTGTCCCTAAAGTCGAAGTTCCGGCTAATGCTGCAACGGGTGAAGCTGCCTATGACATTGATGTGCATTATGTATCACAGTTTGTTCACATCCCGTTCTCGAGACAGGAAGTGAACACCATTAGACAATCCATCCCAGATATTAGAAAGAATCCGACAGAATTCTATAAAGAGATAGAATCTGTCTTGCAGTCGTCAGTATTTACTCTGGGTGATGTAGATTTGTTATTTCCTGTGCTCATACCTGCTGATTTGTGGAAACATATTAGGACAGTAGACGATGTACCAGGGTTAGGGGACACATGGAATAATTTAACTACACAAGATAGAGATAGACCAGCTGGTGAGAGACCACCGCAGGTAATACTGACTTTGCCTGATAGAATAGTGACAAAATTGAAAATCTTAATTTCCGAGAGAAGGATTGTCTGGGACAAACGTACTGCTTGTGTCCAAGGAAAGTCTGAGGGTGCTACCGAATTCTTTAATCAGCTTGAACAAGTATTTTCAGATTTCAGTGGACAAGATTTAAGCACAGAGTCTGGCAAACGATTATTTGTAAACAAATTTGTGGGTGGATTGTTGCCTGACATCCAGTAGCAAATTATGACTTCTGAGAGCGCTTGGCAAGCTAAGACTCAGTCTGAAGTGTTGCATATGGCTCAGTATTATGAAAACCGAGTCAATAATGAGAAGGAAAGGATTGAAAAGAAAAAGGGAGACTTGAAAACTAAGGTGTTCTTGCAATAGATTGTTAGGGGTCCTAGAGGGGGTAGTGCACACTTTAGGGTACAGTATGTTCCACAAGGTAACATGCCGTTGGGTCTTGTGCACGTGAACCAATGTGCTTTTTGCAGACAAGAGGGTCATTAGCGAGCACAATCCCGATCCTCCAGAAGAGGTTGAATAACACATTTGGCATCATGGGTAAATGATCAAGAGGCCGCGCTGGGGCAGAGGGTCTGGGTAGAAGTCAGTTTTCTCAGAATCCTCAGTCTTTTTTGCAAGACAATCAGGCACTGAGTGTGGACAATAGAAATATTTTTGATCATCCTTCTACTGCATATCTCTCTGAAGACCTTCCTTTCGATGATATATTGTTTCGCTAGGATTGCCAGAAGCAGGGTTTGGAACCTATACCTATTCCCGTTAATCAGAAAGGCCCCTACGTTGAGATGATGGTGGGAAATAGGAAACATCTATTTTTGATAGATACAGAAGCACTAAAGTGTCCCATTGACCATTCACGGTTCCAGACATTCCACTGTCTGGGCTTACTAATGTTTCTGTAGGGTTTTCTGGTATGCCAGTTGCTAGTCCGGTTTCTCTGCCGGTACTGATTTCACTGCGTCCATTCACGGATCACTGTCCATTTCTTTTGACATCAAACTGTGGTGAGAATTTGTTGGGGTTGAACCTGTTAAAGGAATTAAATGCAGTAATTCATTGTTCTTCGGATGGAGTGCATTTGACGATTTCACCACAGCAATTTCTGCCTCACAGTTTCTGACTAGACCTTTGCCGCCGGAATTTAGTGATGTTCCGAAGTGTTTATGGCCGATGGATGACAATGATGTTGGTATTTTACAAATTGAGCCTATTAAAATTGTCTTGAAACCTGGAGTAAAGTTGCCATGTATTCCGCAATATAAGATTTCGATTGATGATGAGCAAGCTTTGAAGTGTATAGTTTCTGATTTTGTACATAATGGGGTAATTGAAGAAATTGCAGGTAGTTTGTGCAATAGTCCGATTTTACAAGTGTATAAGAAAGGGGATAATGCAATTCCTTTTCGTTTCATTATCGATGTACGCGCTATCAATAAGATTGTCGTTCCACAATTTCCTATTGTGCCTGATGTGACAACGATAGTAACGATGATCCCAGCTTCTGCTGCTCATTTTAGTGTCGTAGATCTTAAGAATGCCTTCTTTAGCATTCCTATACACAAAGATACCAGATACTTGTTCACGTTCACCCTAGGGGGACGCTTGTTTACATTTACCTGTGACCCACAGGGGTACACAGAAAGTCTGAGCATTTACAGTAGGGCTTTGAAAGAACAGCTTGATACACTCGAGTTGCCTGTTACTTGTACATTGCTCCAGTATGTCGACAACCTTCTCTTAGCTGCAGATTCAGAAAGTGCCTGGGAGGAGGGCACCGTGTTATTGCTATTCACCTAGCAAATCATGGACATAAAGCTTTGCTGAAAACATTTCAATATTGTTGACAGGAGGTCGCCTATTTAGGCTATCTCCTGTCAAGGGAGGGAAGAAGATTGACGCCTGAGCAGATTAAAATCATTACTGGCATGTCTGTCCCAAATACGCAGAAGGAAGTCAGAGCCGTTATAGGAATGGCTTCTTACTGTAGGCAGTGGATCCCAAACTTTTCATTAGTGATTAAACCAATGTTGGCTTTGACAAAGAAGGGCATTTCTTTGCCATTGCCATGGAACTTGGAACAACAGAAAGCTTTTGATTTGCTCAAGACTACACTGTGTTCAGCACCAGTTTTGGGCACACCAAATTATGAAAAGGCCATCGAGTTGTATGTGCATGAACGTGCTGGATGCGCTTTGGCTGTGTTAACGCAGGAACATGGGGGGAGAATAGGCTGTGCGGCTACTTTTCCTCCACCCTTGATCCCGTCGCATGCGCTTTGCTGAGATGTCTGAGAGCTGTCACTGCTGCTGCTGCATCTGTAAAACCGAGCAAGGGTATGGTCCTAGGCCATGCTTTAACCTTGTTGGTACCTCACTCTATAGACGTTCTATTAAATAGAATGCAAACACAACACCTCACCTCCGCACGATTACCGAGATACAAATTGATCTTGTTTGCACCGCATATTCAAATTAAGAGGTGTTGTCTACTGAATCCGGCTGAATTATTACCTCTTCCACAAGGTACTGCTTGCAGTGACGAAATGTCACATGACTGCCTTTATGCCACAGAACAAGAAACTAAAGGCAGAATTGATTTGAAAGATACACCTTTGGAAGATCCACAAGGGGAGCTGTTTTGTGATGGCTCCTGTTTCAAACTTCCAGATGGTACATCCACTGCTGCTTATGCCATCACTACACTGAGCACAATTGTGGAAACCAAAAGAATTTCGCATAACTCAGCGCAGGCCGCAGAGATTATTGCATTGACTCGAGATTGTGAACTTTCCGAAGGGCTTAGAGTAAATATATATACTGATAGTCAGTATGTTTTTGGGGTAGTTCACAGCTTCGGTAGACTTTGGGCAGAACAAGGTTTCTTGACCTCACATGGAACAAAGATTCTATATGTCTCGGGAGGATACCTCAAGGGCAATGTGTTTGCCTTGGAAGCAAGACGACACAGAGCAACACAGGTTCGATCCCCGGGTCCGCGCTTAGAAACCTCTGGGTATTAAGCACGTTATAAATAACCTATTATATCATATCATGGCACCTTGATAGTTCAGCTACTCTCAGCGCTTGCACTTCCCACTCAGCTAGCAATTATGAAGTGCGCGGCACATCAGAAAATCATAGATGATGTAGGAAAAGGGAATGCTTTCGCTGACCAGATAGCCAAACAGATTGCTACTGATCTGTATTCAGATATGTATCCCTCAAGGGAAGCCATGAATGTCTGTACCATAGACGAAGGAATTGAGCCTATAAAGAATATCCAAGCCGAGGCCACTCTAGAGGAAACTAAGCAATGGGCTGAGGGCTTGGCGAAGTTGAATGATGATGGGTGTTGGGTGGATAACCTAGAGGGAAAATGGATGCTGCCAGATGCTTACATCACTATGATGGTTTCAATGGCTAACGGTCCCACTCAAATATGCACTAGGAAAATTTGTAAAATGTTAGAAACTGTCCGGGTCAATGTTAACATCCCGAAAACTGCTGAGCGTTTTGTCCAGAGTTGTATGGTCTGTTTACAGCACAATATGGGAAAGGGTACATCAACACCAAGGGGTAGTTTTGGTCCAGCTTCTGTCCTTTTCGGAGTGATCCACTTTGATTTTATTGAAATAGAGCCTTTTAATAATTTCACATTTGTTTTGGTTGTTATTTGTGCTTTCAGTAAATGGGTTGAAGCCTTTCCTGTAAAAGATGCCACAGCAATAACAACAGCGAAAACCATGTTTAAGGATTATTTTCCTAGGTTTGGTTTTCCGAGGGTCACCTGGTTGGACAATGGTCCACATTTTATCGCTGCTGTAATTCTACAAATATGTACGGGATTACAGATCGATAAACGGTTCCATTTAGCCAGACACGCACAGAGTGCTGGGTTGGTAGAGAGACACAATGGAATCTTGAAGAATAAGCTCGCTAAGACGTGTGCCGGCACCAATTTGAAATGGCTGGACGCCTTACCGATAGTGTTACTCTCGATGCGTACCACCCCGCAGACTAGGACTGGGCTCTCCCCATATGAGGTGGTGATGCAGAGGCCAGCTAACATTTGGAATCTTCCTAAACCGAGGGCTTTGAGGGATATAGAGCATGTACTCCTTTCTGAATATTGCGAACGGTTAACTAGAAATCTGTATTTGATTCATAAACAGATGCGAGAAGCCTTCCCAGCTAAATACAAGGGGCCAGGTCATAGCATCCGACCTGGATAGTGGGTGCTAACTAAAGCATTTGAGAGAGCATCCTGTCTCGCACCGAGGTGGAGAGGGCCCTACCAGGTCCTGTTGGCCACACAGACTGCAGTACGAGTAGCTGGAACGAAACATTGGATACACGCTTCGCATGTCAAGAGGATACCTTTCCTTTTGCCACATGATGAAGAAGATAAGGAGAAACTTACTTGCTCTGTTCTCAACGATCATCCAGCATTGAACAGTACTGAGAGTGATTCAGGGGGTCCTAGGTTATTTTGCCGCAGTATTTTTCATCGCAGGTTTTTTCATCGCCGTTTTTTTTTCGAAAAACACATCGTTTTTTGTCTCCCTTTTTTTTTTAATTCCCTTACACCCACAACCATATATTTAATTTTTTAACCCCCCCCAAAAAAAAAATAAACCAATGAGTTTTTTTTCGAAATAAAAACGGCGATGAAAAAACACGCAATGAAAAATACTGCAGTGAAATGCGTGTATACCCTTCAGAGACACTCCCTGAGCCCGCAGGGCCTCGGGAAACAGCTGCTTCATCTCCATACTCTCCTACAGATCCTTTTGCATGTTTGTCTGGTTTTGCTGCTAATGCACCACTTCCATCAGGATGCAACGACACACTGTTCGCAGATCACACTGTACCAGGAGTCACAAGGTACAATCTGCATCCACAGAGCTTACACAGACTTACTGCACGGTTCAGCTGTGCGCGCAAAGAAAGTAACCATAGGGCTTGTCCTTCGCCCCATCTTTTGCATCTGAGGGCATACGTCTTTCAAGACGTATTGTTTTCTTGTAGTTATGTTAACTGGTTTTGTAGTATTAGTTGCCTTAGGATTTTGGTATATGGAAGAAGTATGCCCACTTCAAACATTCTTGCCTACTGAGAATGTTCCAACTGTATCTACACCTTTTGTGCACCTGCACACTCTATCTCTTAGAGACTCTCAACACAGACAGAGTTATCACAATAATACACTGCTGTTAATAATGAACGCAACCCATATCATTTTGAATAAGACAGACTGTTGGGTTTTCTCTCATTTACCGCAACATGGGGAAAAAGGGTTGGGCTGGTATATTCATCCTTCGCCTCTAACTACTACATGTGATGCTTCTATACGGGCACTATTCTATGGCCGATGAAATGATAGCATCTCATGGAATTTTGATGGGACGAATTTGAACGAGTTTGCAAGGTGAGTTCTAACACCTCTGGGATGCTCACTCTTCGCAAATAGGAGCAAGCTTAATGTTGCTTCTATTAGGCCTTCCGATAGACTGTCGCGATGATTCCAATCTTTGATCTCTTTTAAAATGGCTCCTATAGGCAATAGGGATGCCACGCCACCTTACTATACTGTTAACCATAGCCCAACTCAGTTTCTTTCTGCATACAGAGGAATGGTACTCAGTCAATGGGCCATTTCGAGGGATGTACTAATGTTGCAAACTTGACCAGTGAGGACAGACCTTTGTATGTAGGCGAACCTATCTACTTCGTTTGCGGTAATGAAGCTTTCCCATGGCTACCTAGGGACTGGCAGGGAACTTGTTATTTAGGAATTCTGCTGCCAGGGGTATTTATAGCTAGTACCACAGAAATCTCTAGGGCTCGTCCAAGGTGGGACGAGAGCGGTGATACTCCTCCACAAATTCCGGGTGATGTAGCAAACTCTTTTGTACAATTTTGGGGGCAAATTATGAATTCTGAGGATATTAGGAGACTAGCAAGAGTACTGGAGAAAACCATCAACCGGACCACTAACATACTCTATAACATGACTTTAGAACAGAAAGCAATCAGATTGGTGGCGCTACAAAACCGGATTGTACTAGACGCCATCTTGGCTGAGCGTGGTGGAGTACGCAAATTAGTGGAGTCTGCTTGCTGGGTTTTCGTACCAGATTTCTCCCCAACCATCTTAAAGTCAATACAAAAGCATGTCCTAAGCTCTGAAGTGCATGTTTCCGAAGGAAATTGGGATCTTAGTGCTTGGTTCTGGGACTTCTTACGATCTTGGGGATGGAAGCTTCTCTCAGTCTTATTGATTATTCTGGGTATTCTGTTCTTCTGTTGTTGCTTTATACAATGTCTTCCTGCCATATGTTCAATGTTAGGGGGCTGTTGTGCACAGACTGTGGGAACGTTAGGACCAAAGGTACATGCACCAGAAAGAATGGCCAATGAATTTGTGATGAAGGACATTTCTGCCGCAGATCTTATGGCGATTGATGTATCTGATGAATGTGATTCAGGTTGTATGGACATTGAGACGTGGAGATACTCGTAAAGTGACTAGTTCTTAGTTTAGCACTTGGCTTAGGCCAAAAGGAGGGTTTGTTAAATGGAAATCATATTATGCCTCCTTTTAATTGATATTGGCCTAAGCCTAGTTGCTCTGCGAAGAAAACCGCGTTGCAAAAGTTCCGATTTCTGATCAACTTCGCCGCCATTTTAGAATCATCCGGCATTTTGATTTCTGTTCGTATGATTCTCTGTTCTAAAATGGTGGACTGTGTTTCTAACTTGCAACCAAGCCTCCCGACCTTTGAGTTCTGTTAATGGTGAGACTGTCCGTGGGCCGACTGTTTAGACTAGGTATAGAGACCTTGTACTACGAATGAACTGTCATCTCAGTATTGTCTATGCTAACAAGCCTCATCCACGAATACACATCGGTGACAATGAAATGCAAACGCCAAGCGTGGACACAGGCTGAACTACATTGTGTTGGGGTATAGACTAAGGCTTACCGCGGGATCCGAGAGTATACATCGCCATTGTAACTTGATGGAAATGCAAATTTATGTAATCCTTCTGCTTATTATTGTGTAAGCTGTATGTGTATTCGGCACAAACTCTAGACCACAGATTATTAACACGAAGAAAGGCTGGACAATATTTCTGAAATGTATAAAAAGCATGAATGTTCAGATGTCCAGCTCTCTCTCTCTCCTCTCTTTGACGGACTGGTACTCATTGTGGGGTGTTGAGAGCTAGATAGCTATCTGTTTCTATGTTTTTTTGTGAAATGCGCAAAATAAAAGATCTGTGAATCTTTATAGCCCTTGTTTGGTGTATTTCAATTTGTGGTACTCAACATCGATATTTCCTTTTGCTTTCACATGTTGTTTCCCTATACTTTTTCCTGCTGGTACAGGAGGTAGAGTGGATGATCGTAAGGTTTTAATCTCTTTTTCAGAATATCGTTGTACAAGAATGTATTCTGAAGATTACTGATTACGCACCAGTGATGAACATATTTTTCACTTATTGTTAGAAAGTGAATTTTCAACATTATTTTATGCTGTTGCTCATACACTTCAGACAGGAACTAGATTTCACAATCTTTCTGCATGTGAGATGCTGCAATAGGTGAAATAAAACAATTAAGTTTTATACGGTAAACTTACCAATGTTCTTGCTACAATGAAAGGAACCAGGGAATATTGGCATAGGAGACACTCCGAGGTTAGATGCATGATCAGAAACTTGAGGTGCTCCAACTTGGTTTGTGACTTTAAGTTGTGCTGTTTATGTTTGGGATGATCTTGCAGAGTGGATTCATGAAAGTAAATCACAGAAAGAACATATGACAACATGGGGGTAATTCATGGATTATTTGCGCCGAAAAAAACAGGATTTGTGCACCATTCTGCCCGCAAATCCCCATTTGTTAAACAGGGATTTGCGGGCAGAATGGTTCACAAATCGCATTTTTTTGGCGCAAAGAATCCATGAATCAGGGCACAGGAGAATTGTGTTTCCCATGGACCCTGTAAGTGTATTGCGCTTCTTTCCTCACAGATGTTTAGCCAAGTTACACTTTATATGTAATAAAGAAAAAGGTCCATTAGACATTGTTTAACATTTCTTTTGGAGGAACGAGTACAAGGCACATGAGACTCTACATATACATATGATGTTGCAGATTAAAGATGCTCTTACTGTTTGGTAAAGAAAGTGATGGCTGTGTGATGGAGTTCATTGAAAAATAAGTTACTTGTTCCATTTCTGCTCAGCATGTGAATGCTGATCAATGGAACAAGGTGGAAAGGTTTCAAAGGCACTGTCAGAGAAAATACAAAAGCAAAGACAAGTACTACACTGCAGATTTGACTTTGAAGGCCTGTGACACGAGTTGGTTGAGTGAATAGTTTGATGTCATCTGTTCAACACCATGTTACAGCTAAGTCATCAAGAAATATATACAATTTAAAAAGAAATAAGAAATGCCAATTCATTAATGATTACAATTCTGTCATTGCTCCACTTTGGAATAAAGATACTGATGTACACTATGTTACTGATGATACAGCAGCTTTTGCTCGTTAAATGACAAAATATGAAAAGAGCAATGCTGCTGAGGTATGGGCAGATTTATCAGCAGATAAAAGTCTTAGTCAGGAACCTCTATGCTTTGGTCTGAAGATGCTCTCACATAGAGAGTGTGGTAGCTATGAAGCTGCAGATTGGCTTACTAGTTTGCCTCTTTATGGACGTAGCATTAATGGACTTTGGTTAAGTCTTGGCCCAGCTAGTACTATGAATACAATACTGATGCCTTTGAGTGAAATTCAGCAGTTCTGGAGCAGTACCTGACAGTACAGAGATTCTGAACTCCAACCTAATTGATACATATTATCCAAATCCTGCTGTAATGTTGAAGGATCTTTGTTTATATAAAGTAGCAGAACTCTACTACTCATATCAAATATATTGAAGTAAACAGTGACAGAGAGCGGTTTAAATTACATGGATGTATTGGTTGTCTTTTGAGACATGAGAAGGCAAGTCTCATCAACCACATGAAACTGACTTGTCAAACTGCAGAGAAAAAGGAATTATTTTATTTTTGTCTTTTGCAGTTGTTCTTCACATGGTCTGCAGAGAGTGATTTGCTTGAAACCTTTGAAACTTTTCAAGAATAATTTTTTGCAACAACAAAAAAAAAGCTTAATTACATATCCAATATATGAGCAGTACTTAGAGTTACAGGAGAAAGAACTATGTCAAGAAGAACTATTGCCAGCTGAATTGGCAAAAGAGAATCCTGAGGGAAGTCAACATTCTGCATCAGGAAGTCAAAATGTGCTTGGGGATTATTCAAACTGATGTTGAGCCTGTCACGGAAGAAGTAGAAAGTGGAATGCAACAAAATAAAGTTGCACATGCACATTCTGATGAAATAGTTAGTAAACTTTATGTAGCGCAAAAATAAGTTTATTATAAAATCGAAGGTAGGTTCTTACATGGTTTACAGCATGACAAGCATGATTGCTCTTGTGTGCACTACAGACCTGTATTGTTGTATGTTAGTGGACATGCAGGAACAGGTAAATCTTTTTTAATTCATGCAATAAGAGCCATGATCTAAATGTAACATATTGTATTGTCCTGTGTTGTAACTGTTCCAACAGGTTTAGCAGCATTTAATGTATGAGGTGTTGATTTTCATTGACTGTTCATGCTACCAGTGGGGCATGACAACAAACTTGAGTATTGAAAACTTGTATTAAGTGCAGCACAAGAAGTAGGAAATGTTCTTAGAAAATTAAATACCTTGATTATAGATGAAGTAAGTATGGTGTCTAACTTGATGCTATCTTCCATTCACTTGCAAATGCAAGAGGTCTTTAAGACATACTACGTTTTGTTTGGAGGTAAACATGTACTTGTTTTTGGAGACTGGTTACAATTAACTCCTATGAAAGTTCAACCTGTTTTCAAAATTCTGCAATCTAAGGATAGTCAAAAAAGTAAATGAGCATTGGTCATTTTAACCTTTGGAATTGTTTTGAATTGCAGGAACTTACCATTAATAAGAGGCAATCTGTAGACTTAGAGTATCGAGAAATGCTTAATGAGATTTGTATAGGTGTTCTTGAGGAGAATGTTAAAGCAGTCTAAAAGGGAAGACTGATTTCTATCATGTTTAATGTGGATTGCTGTCTGTCTGATGTCATGTTGACTCTTAA
The DNA here is from genome assembly GCF_040938575.1 of Ambystoma mexicanum. Taxonomy (NCBI): domain Eukaryota; kingdom Metazoa; phylum Chordata; class Amphibia; order Caudata; family Ambystomatidae; genus Ambystoma; species Ambystoma mexicanum. Next base: position 335,410,251 of record NC_090927.1, read on the forward strand.
GGAAAGAAACATTTCTTGTGTTGCTTTGATGTGCACACTTGCAGAGTGTAACACGTTTATCTCCACAAAGCTACTGTCAGAGAAGCAAAATATTGTGTAGATAAAATTGTGTGATGTTTTAGATGGTCATGTTATGCCGTTAGAGTTGGATAAGATTCCAAAAGCTTGATTAGGTCAACTAGAAAATTCAATTTCTAAAACATTAGGTCTAGAAGCAGTTTAAAAAATGCATCAATGCACGAGTAATATTAAAGAGGAACTGAATGTAGGAATTGGTCTAGTCAATGGAGTGATGGGAAGAGTGATTGCATTTCATACTTTTCCTAACAGTACAAATATTGAACATGTTGAAGTAAAGTTTGATCGTGTAGACGAATATCATTTGATTTCTCAGGCCTCTGCACATTTCATGCTTTTTAAGGATACCTTTGTGAAACGAGTGCAGTTTCTATTGTGCTCTGCATATGCAATAACTATTCATTAATCACAAGGGTTGACTTTAGAAGCAGCACTTATTGACACTGGTCATATAGTGTTTAAAGAAGGAATGTCATCTGTAGTTTTATCATGTCTGAAAAAAATAGAAGGTTTATTTTTAATAAACTTTGATGAAAGAAAAGTGACAGCAAACATGTCTTGCATTGAAGAATATAATAGGTTGCATGTAATGTATGCTCCTCACCTGAACCTTAGCCAGGAAACATAAGGAGTCAGTGAAAGTACATTCAAATTAAATCATTCCTTTTAAGACTAAGAGACAACAGAATCTAACAAAGTTGGAGAGTTGTTCAAGTATAACATACTGCATATGCACTGAATGCTCACAAAAGAAATGGTTGAAGATTTAGACAGACAACTGTCTTAATTACACACTTTAATTCAAAACAACTTGTTGGAACTGGAGCAAATGTTTGGGTAATACAAATGGATGTCTTGCTTGAGGGTCTCATCAAGTAGTTAACCGAGTCTATGAGAAAGTTAAATTTGCTTTTATAACAGTGCATAGCAACATTTGACAGAGTCCACCATGAAGAAGGACTTAAGGTCTGAATTGCATCGTCATGGGTCTCTGCTAACAAATGTTTGAATAAAGAAAATCTTACACAAAACTGAAGTTTGCATCAAGATGGATGATATTATTCAGTGAATCTGACCCGGTTGATTTGTGAAGAAGAATCACAAATTTCAAACAATTAATGACTACCTTTTAAGTAGTATTCACTACCGAGAAGGCGTCTCCAAGCTCAGTGGAACTTCCACTAAGAAATCCTTGCCAACTATGACATACTCTCATTGCAGCTTTCATTATTGAAACAGGAGTTGAATGCTATTCTAATGCAGCTTTGTGTATGTTGTTTCAAATGGTACCATTGCTGCAAGAAATTGCTTCGATAGCTACAAGCAAATATGTTTGAAACCTTCATGTCTTAAAATATCTGTTGATGAAAAACCACATATTCCACATTTGGCAATGTCAATCCAAAATGTACTAGCTGTTGCAAGTGGAAATCAATTTTCTCAAAATACACAGGAAGATAGTAAAAAATGTTCTGTCTTCAATGTATTACTGCATGAAAGTGTTAGTGTAAAAAGGTATGTAGGAATTAGTTACAAGTGGAATCATATGTGTTCACAATGTAAGAAAGATTATACTACTGGGGATCTTTCTTAAAGATTGTATATGTTCCTATCCCTGATCAGAACATTTTAATTTTTTTCTGATCTTCTAACTAAAACATTCCAATACATGCAATGCGGTGACTGTTGTTGTCATTTAGACTCAACACTGCAAAATCTAGTTTTTAATATGTATCCAAAGACACAGTGTAGATGGTAGGACATTTAACACATTAGTAATTCATTTTGTAAATAGTCAAGTTTCTATCAGTAAGAAAACATTTAAGACATGTGCAATTATCTTTGATGAGGGTGCATTCATTCACTGTGGACATTCCACAACATGGGTGCATACAGAAGTAGATTGGCATGTTTATAATGACTCTATAGTCACACACCAAGCTAGATTGTCAAAGGGTTTAAAGAATGCTAACTCAATGTTCTTATAACCACATTTTTAACATGTATGTTTTGTATTCTTTGAAAAATAAAAAATTGAAATGCAAGAATAGGGAAATAAGTGTTTATGTAAAGTAGAAGATGGATTGTTACTAGGATATATTTTAAAAACAGTACGAAATAAATGCAGAGGTACGATTTGGAAAATTACATTCATTAGAAGAAGAGAAAACATCATTCTGCAATCTTCTACTTCTGTTTTATTGTTTAAAACAGTGTATAATATGTACAAGTGTTCCATATAAGTACTAGGTTACACAAATGGTTCCAGGAGTGTAGAAAGCCTGACTGTTTACATATGAAACAAGTAAACAGTAGGTTGTACATACAAAAACAATAAAGTACAAACTTTGTAAAATAATTGAGATATAACTACTAATAAGAGTTTTAGGGAAGAATTGAGATGTACTGTGTTTACTTATCATGTGCGTAAGTGGAGAAATGAAGTATGCACGCAACGTTTTAAAAAAGTATTCCAATTTAATTTAAAAAATGAAATAGCTTACTTGAGTGTTAGTTTGCTCAATGTTTAAATGTGGTCTATTTGCATTGTGGATGTTTTCAGAAAAGTTGTACGTATTAGTCATAAACCATGGAAATTGTTTCTTTCTAATAGTAGGTTTCAGAAAATCATCATTAGCTTCTTAGGTGTGTAGGTGGCCTAAAAGATTACACATACCAAATTATAAAAGAAGTAGTTTAATGGCAATGTAAATATAACTTTTATATTTTAGAATTATTTGTGATATAATACAGACATGTATTCCACACTGCACACATCTACCTGTGCCAATAGAAGTTTAAATAACAATACCTAGTTTTTTAAATGCTTTAATATGAAGGGTACATTTTGAAATGTCATTATGAACTTTTCATGTGTGTGGGTGGCCAAACAAAGGATGTGCACAGATTTTACAAGAAGTATGGAAATTACATTTGTTAGGTTATTTGTGTAGTTTTTGCTAAGTGTTAATATGTTTACACACACAAACGGTTTTTATTGTCTTCCTATTATTTGAAATATTGGTATGACTATACTTTAAAAAGATGTATATTCAATATAATGTTACACTGTTGACATGAATTCATTTATTTATTTGTAAACTGAGGACATAGCAAGGTTATATGTCTTGATTTCCTGGTTAAGGTTGCATAAATTAATCTGTGAATTTATCATCATTCAATATTAAATAATGTTTGTATAGTGTTTTAACATATCTTCATTGTAGTGAAATGCCTTATAGGTGCACAAACTGTTGACATTCTAGGCCATTCTTATTAGAATTTGCTGATGCATAACCAAGTTTTTTGTTACCTAAATGGTTAGTTTGGTTGAGATAATTATACTGCATTTATTTTCCTATACTACACTGTAGCAACCCTTTCTTTTTTAGTGTTATTATTTTACAGGTGTTTTGATACAATGTTTATTTTATAACATTGTTTACAATTTTATTTCACATGTTATATAGAAATACCAGTAGAAAGTGTGGAATTTGGATATGTATATATCTATTGTTTAATATTTGAAAGAACTCAATAGAGGTTGTTTTCTCCAAAGAGAAGTTTTTTTCCTCTATTACAAGAAAATGAATACAACCTTTTTTGGTTGTGTACTGGGATTCAGTATTCACTTAGTATCATTGTGGAAAAAAATGAATATTCTTGTTTTTATTGTATTATGAAGCGCATTGCATTCTGTTTAAGAGTTAGTAATATTGGAGAAAGAAGACAACACATATAAAGCTATTTGGTAAGCCATTTCATAAATATGATATGTATGGGTGGAATGCACATATGTATAGACACAGATTTTTTAAAATATTATTATTTCTAGCCATGGCTACAGAATCAGCCAATGAGTCACAGAGCTATGCTTCCGTGATGAATGCGAGCAACGACTGTAGTAGTTATATCTAAGGCTAAATATCCCCCCTGTTAACATTGGAACCGCGGTTCCAAACAAACATTTTGGGGGATTTTAGGCATTCAAACTGCATAAAATAAATGACAATAGATAGTGTAATATAATTTTGCCGTCTGTGTTCGATTTGATCTATTTTTGGAACTTGAAGGGTGGCCCTTACAAGGGCCATTTTGAGGGAAGGAAAGAGGGAGGTGGAACAGGGGAGGAAAATACATATGGATGAAACAAAGAGAATTTGTATTTTAAGTTAAAAAAAGGGTGGGCAAATTGTCACTTAAAAAAATAAGGATGACAGTTAACCTGGTGTTCAGCGAATAACTTCTCCCATCCCTTAGTTGTGGCACCCTCTACGGCTTCCCATGTAAGGGATCGTCCACACATGACTCTCATCACTAAGAGATCGGGAGCTGGTAAGATTGTAGCTTGTGCAGTTGACACTGCTGCTGAAGTAGAGGCTTCATTGAGTTCTGGTGATGCCCCACTGGTGGATGCAGGTGCTCCAGGTGTTGCTGAAGTCTCTGCACGCAATGCATGAGCCCAATGCTATTTATTTTGTGGTGCTTGTGCATTTCTTTTGATCAGCATCATCCACATCATCCTAGTGGACATGCACCAGAAGGCTTATCATTATTGATGTTCTTAGTCTTTGTGACTGAACATCGTAGAGTTTAGTATGTCCTCTGCTTCTTTTTGTAACAGCGTTCTTTCACTGTGAAGTATCTCCAACTGTCTGCAATGGTCTTTATTCCAGTTGCTTTCTTCCTGGGTGGTGACGGATTGGGGACCCAAGTGACATCGTTGTTAGTACTGCTACTATCATTGTTGGGCATGTTAGAATGTCCACCGGGGGAGGAATATGTAAAATACAACAAAATGAAAAATTAAAAAAATAATAATACAAAAAACAATTAGACAAACTGAAAAAATTCACAAGACAAGGAAAGGAGGATTAGGTGAAAAGTGGGTAAAAAGGAAGAAGGGCTAAGGGGTTAAAGTGCCAAAAGCTCTTGCAGTTACTTGGATAATTTTTCACTAACAAGCACTGATAGCAATGATCAATATAAATGTATTTTTTGTGGGTGGAGTGATTATTCACAGTGAAAGACTGCCACATACGCTGATTGGACACTTTCACATGCGCAGATACTCCCATATGGCATGGGTGCAGCTGCGTTAACATATCACAATGTGGGATTGGACCATTCATTTACCCAGATAACAATAACATGTAGGTATAGAGCTTCAACGCATGATATGATTGGCAGGCGCATGAGGTACACAGATGCCTAGCAGGATTGAAGAAGCTTGACATCCTAGTTGATCATTTTGCATGCACAGATTTCATGAAACAGCATTGCCGTAGCCAAATCAAAAAATTGCAACGTGTGATTAGATCCTTCGTTGATGGGGATAACAATCGTGTTTATGACAGAGCACAATCAATGCGTGATATGATTGGCTGGTGTCTGGTGCAAAGATTGTTAGCCGCGTTAAAGAAGTTTGACGTCCTAGTGGATAATTTCACACATGTGAATTTCGTCAAATGGCATGGGCGTAGCCGCGTCAATAAATCGCAACATGTGATTCAACCGTTCGTTAATGCAAAAGTGACGTGTGCTCAGAGATGCAACCTGTGATATGATTGGATCATTTTTTATGTGAGGATGGCATGGGAGTAGTAGCATGAATATATGTGTCATTGGCTTGTTCGCTGACGTGGCTAGAGGGGCAGCGGCCCACAATTTGATTGGCTTGTAATCCGCGGTTACACCTCTCTCACAAACAACTTGTTCATATTTTCTATCATTGCTTTTCATGTCTTGGTGGGTGAACTTCATTGTGAGCCTTCAGGAACTTTTAAAAGCAATAACTTGATTTATCCATTCCTTTTTTGCCTTTCTTCTTCCTATACCTTTGTCCTTTTTCATGTGCTTTGTAGTTTGTCCATTTTTGTTATTTTAGCTTGTTATATTTTCTTTTTTAAAAGTTGTTTGATATTAAGTGCCAGAGTCCTTTTTGTGTTGTGCATTTTTCCTCCACAGTCCTGCATTTTACGACCAGCAGTGATAAGGAGTTGGTGATGGTTGCTTCAGCTGTACCGCTGCAGAGGTAGCAATGTGCACAAAAAAATGTAGCTGACAGTTGTCAATATTTCTATGTAAATGACCAAAACAGCAAAATTGAGATCGAGGAGGTCTTGTGTAAATTATGTGGTAAGGTTTTGCAGAGGGGACCTTCCCACAAACCATTGCAAAGCTTGGGGACATCAACATTAATCCAACATCTTGGTTGTGTTCATTGGGATGAAGTGGATGAATGCTGTAGGAAGGCTCAAGTAAAATATAAGGTGAAAGCACACGCAGGAAGATCAGCACACCGGTATTTATCATCTGTGCCAGAGACTTCGAATATAATTACTATTTTTCACCATACAACAACCAACCTCAGTCCATCCTGCCTGCACCTGATCTTTGTAACTTTATTTTGATGTGAACAACCTGTTACAGCTTGATCGAGGTGGGAGGTGGCACCCTAAACGGTTTGAGCAAGGCTCTTTCGGAATATGCGGCCAATTGCCAATGCTAGGTATATTTTTAAGTGTCCATTTTTAATCCTATTCTTTGTTATATGTATGAATCCTAGTGTGTTTCCCTTCCCAGTTCCTACCTGTTTTTTCATTATTTCCCAAAACAGTCCTTTATAGGTACAACTTTTCAGTTATGAAAATAGACAATAAAAACACATACCGTAATTATGGATCAAAGACGAGTAAATTGATCCTTTCAATACAGTCTTTAAAAGAAAATACATACCCTTATGTATTTAATTATTGCTACGGTTATTGCATGTGTAAGGCATGGGGAGAGCCCACCAGTCATTGCTGCATTTATCTGTGTATGCATTTTAATAGCTGTGACTATTATAATATATATATGTAGATATTTATTTATGGGCAGTAGTCTTGTAAAGATTTATTTTAAGATATATTGAGGGTAGTCTTTGATCACAGTTATGGTAACACTTAAAATAACTTTCTGTTCATCAATGTTACATATACATGTAAACACTTTAAACAGTTAAGTACATATGCAAACACATTTTATTATGAACAGGTTTATTTGGGGGATGTGGTTGCACAATTTCTTATTATTTTACTTTCTAGACATGACATATCGTTTTCATTAGGCTAATTGTCTGTATTATTTAGGTCAATTATGAATTGAATTAAAAATACCTTGAAATTCAAGGAAAAAACTTTAGTTGCAGGGATGTTAAGGTGAGAATTTAACACAACAAATCCCCTTCAGCTAAATCCACCGTAACTTTGTGCCCACTGTTGAACAGCCTATGACCACAATGATGACATCACATCACTAATGACATCACTAATTATATTACAACAATAACCAGCATTAAGGATGGCCTTCAGCCATGGACAGTGTGCATGGCCAAATGTATTTGAACACATTAATGGGTACTGCCTTCAGTCATGGACACTGGTCACAGTCTTCGCCCATGTGCACTGTATATCTTAAAACACTAAGGGCCCGATTCTCATGGCGCAGTGAACGTGCTAAATAGCACAAATCACTGCACCATTTCTTGACGCCCAGGCACCACTGCTATTCTGAAGTGGGCCTCGACGTCATTGCAAAGCACGACAGTGCTTTCGTTGATATCCGCCTGTTTCCAATGGAAACAGGCGGATGAAGATTCTCAGCAGCACTTTCGTTAAATAACGAGGAAATCATTGTTTAACGAAACTGCTGCCAAGATCAAAACAAAAGCACGTGCTGCCTGGAGCCCTGCAAGTCGAGTGACGGTTGTGGCAGCTTGCCAGTTTTACTTCTTTTTAATGCATTTTTGTGCATTATTGGGGCATACTTCGTGGACAGCAGTGTACAGGAGTGCGAATTGAGAAGGTGTGGCCCTTTTGGGAAAGTTGTTGGTGAAAGAAAGTTTTAGCACATTTTCATGTGCTGTAGGTGCAGCATTGGCAATTTGAACACCAACATCAGTGCACTGGAGTGAAAACTGTGGTGTTTTTGGCAAAACAAAAACTCTTTCTGTGCAATTTGAAGACCTTTGTGTAAATCATTGTGGCATTTGGGCTGCAATTGGACATTGTACATTGCACAGGAGTGCAACAGTAAGGTGTCGGTGTGTGCAATTTTGTAATTTTTTTGTGGAATTGTGTAGACTTTTTGTGATTTGGCCAATGATTACAGACAGTAGGCTACCATGGCTGATGGGAAAAATGCTGATGCCCAAAGTGGAGGGCGCAAAAAAAAGTGGAAGTTCAGTGAAGTGGCACTCGGCATCCTTGTGGACGAGGTACTAAGGCACAAAGTGCTGTTATTTGGTGCAATGTCCCACAGAACCCCTTTGTCAGAGAAAAAACGCCTATGGGATAGCATTGCTCTGAAAGTTAACGCAGTATCAAACACCTTACGCACAGTAGATGAAATGAAAAAGCGCTGGTATGATGGTCGCCGCAGGGTTCATGAAAAATTTCTTGAAAGCAAAGAGCACTGCAAGGGCACCGGTGGTGGTTCTCCATATGAGCCAAATTACACATCTGCAGAACTGAAGGTGCTTGCAGCAATGGACCCTGGGAGCCTGGAGGGTGTTGGAGAGATGGATACGCTTTGCAGTGGTAAGTGGAAGAACATGTGCTTTATTGTATTGTATTGTATCGTTTTTGGTCATTTATATAGCGCTCTTTCCCCATTTGTGTGGCCTCAGTGCACTTTTTCCTTTGTTGAATGCCCTTGGCAACCATAGTTAATGTGGTTGAAAAATTGTAGGAGGGCAGCTTATGGAATGTGAGCGTGCGTGGGTCGCTGACAAGGCTCAAGCAGCCCAGGTCAAATAAATGGGTGGGTGATGTTGGGGGTTAAAGGTAGATTTGAGAGTCCTGTATAGTGGGAGAAAGGCCTAAACCCAACAATACAATTAGTTTGTAGACAGTGTACTTTTTTGTGTGAGGTCAATAGCTTCACTTTTGTGCATGTAAACCGTATTTAAGTGAGTCCGTTTCAGTACTTTGGGTGTGCCATGGTGTTAATATAAAATTGTGTTGGTAAAGGACTTTCTGTTCATGCAAGCACTACCGCATGTGAAGGATTGGTCACAGTTATCATTCATTATCAATGACCATTTTCGGAATGTGGTTGATGCATAAGCAGTCTAAAGTCTACATTCTTGTCTTGCTTTGTGTAGGTGCCTCTTTGGGTGGTGATGTGACAGTGCAGTCCATTGTAGAGGCAGTGACTGCAATACCTCCTGAAAATACAGATGTCGCAGAGTCAGAAGATGTCCAAGAGGATACAGAGATAATGCTCTATGATTACTATGGAGATGACAACAATGAGGTCCATTATGTAGAGGAAGCAACCATTCTGCAATCAATCCCTGTTGACATCCTGCCCACCCAAACACAAGCAGAGGAGTCAACTGATACAACAAGTGGTGAAGGTATACAGAATGGTGATCGTTTGCCTTCAGAAAAGCAGACCTTAGCTTTGGATCAAATTTGTGCCCACTTCAAGAGTGAACTGATTGCATTTAGGAAAGCCAATTCGGTAGCTCATGCCGACATGATGGGTGTGGCGGGGGCCTTGATGGACATGAAGGGTGATATGGGAAAAGTGTGGACATCAGTTGATCGTGTGGCCAGAGCGGTGAGCAGGAATGCAGAAATGCAGAGTGAATTAATGAAGCAAAATGCTGAAATTATGAATGAATTGAAGGAGGCGGTACACATGTGCTCAACATCTGCAAAGGTGAATGCATTGTGCCTTCAGAAACTGACTAACTTACTGGAGGTGCAGGAAAAGGAGTACACACTACTAACAGCAAGCATGGCTGTCCATGTATCTCAAGAGGAGACTTCTATAGGGGAATCATGAGATGCACCCACTACCTTGAATGTTGCCAAGGAGGAAGGTGTGATGCCTAGCAGACCTCTGCGACAGAGTAAGAGCAAACTAATTAAAAAATGACAGAAGAAGACATACATTGTGTGATGTCTGATGCATCCCATTTGTTTGTTGCTAGATTGTGGTAAGTTGTCGAAGTTCAGAAACACTGGTTGTTCGTGGCAGTTCATGGGTTAATGGTTATCTGTTTTTTTAAATATGGTAAAGTGGTGTGCTTCACACACACACATGTTGTGAATGTATGTCACATGCACTTGTTTATTGCAGTTGCACTCATTCTTTTTGCACACATTTGCACATAATGTACATTGTTAAATAGTTATGGTTATGCTTTTGCATGTAAAGTTGTGTTTTCAAAATGTTCTCCTTTCCGCATGTGGGTCAATAAAAGTTATTTATCAATGCAAATGGAAAGTTACATATGTCAATTTATGGCAAAAGTCATTGTGGAATTATTTGTACTTTTACATGCTTTCAGATATTGCTTTTATGAGAACATTTGTTCAATAACATTACGACACACATCTCCACCTTCAATTGCACAATCCAAATTGAGTATGGGGTCCTCCACCTCCTCCTCCAATATGCCATCTGGTGGTTCTGGTTTTATTCAGTGAATTGCTAAATTGTGTAGCATGCAGCACAACACAATAATTTTACAAACGTTCTCAGGTGCGTATATAAGGTCTGCTCCAGGCACATGTAAACAACAAAAACGACGTTTCAAAAGTACAAAAGTACGTTTTATTTTGTTCCTTGTTTTGATGTGCAGCATTGTATTTCTGTTCTGCTGCACTGTGTGGATTCAAAATTGGGGTCATGAGCCATGGCTTAAGAGGGTAACTCCATCCCCCAGCAGCTAGCAGTTGTCTGGAGACATACTAGACATCACCACAGGGAAGTTGCTGTATGCATCATGTGCAGACCCAGGGACATTGGCATAGCAATGTGTGATTTGCAGGTCAGCACTGCAGGTCAGCTGAATGTTCAGAGAGTAGTGCATTTTCCTGTTTCTGAACATTTGCTCCCTTGCATGCAGCGGTACTATGCAGGCATGTGTGCAATCAATTGCTCCAACAATGTAAGGAAATCCAGCAAATGAGAATAATGCACATTTAACAGAGGCCAACTCTGCTGCTGTATGTGGAAAGTGAATGAATTTCGACATGTGCTGCAGAAGGGCTTGTAGCACCACATTAAACATTTTGCAAAAAGCTGGTTGCGACAGCCCTGCTGACAATGCTACAGTACCCTGATACGACCCAGTTGCGCAAAAATGTAGAACCAAAAGCACTTTAACTAGAGGTGTAATGGCAGTAGTCTTTTTTGAGGTACCTTCCATATCACCCTTTATCAGGTCAACCAAATACAAAATTGCTTCAGTGTCCAGCCTGTACAGGCTGATAATTTGTTCAGGTGACATGTCAAACAAATTCACTCGTGTTCGAAATATGCGTTCCTTAATTTGCTGTCTCCTTCCTTGCCTGGCCCGCTGCACCTCCGGTGTATTTGTATTTTTGTATTTATTTTATTTGGATAGCGCACCAGGCCCAAAAGCAACCGGGCACATGTCTTCAAACAGTAATAACAAGGCTGGCATGGTTACAGTTAAGGTTACAATCAGTTAAGTTTACAATCAGTTAAAATCAGCACAGAGAGCATTGAGTTTCTGGACTTGCAAATTTATACGGATGGAGAAAAAATACTGACTGATTTGTACATCAAACCCACTGCAGTAAACAAAGTTCTACATGCAGAAAGCAACCATGTGAAACATATAATTAAGAATATACCCTATGGTGAAATACTCAGAACAAAACGGAACTGTAGTTCAAAAGACAAATTTGACGAACACGTATCAACTTTCAAAGAAAAGTTCACAAAGAGAGGCTACAAAGCAGATGAAGTAGAACGAGCTATAAAAAAGCAGAATAAATATCAAGAACAGAATTGTTAAAAGACCGACCAAAAACAATAAATACACAAACAAAAGTAGTTTTTATCACAACTTACAATAGTGAAGCATATGTTCTTAAGAAGGTTTTGAAAAAACACTGGAACATTTTACAAAGTGATGATATAATAAGACAAAATATAGAAGTCAAACCAAGGATTATTTATCGTAGAGCTCCCACATTGAAACAAAAAATTAGTCCTAGTCATTTGAAAGAAGACAGAACGGAAATCCTCAGTCAATCCCTAAAAGTGCCAGCACCAATAGGAACTCACAGTTGTGGAAATTGTATTATTTGCAATCAAATAGAAAATGGAACAAAGGAAATAAAGTTGCCTAATGGAAAATTACAAAAGATCAACAATTACATTAACTGTAATACAAAATATGTCATCTATGGTATTACTTGTATCTGTGGGAAAAGATACGTTGAAAGTACCATCCGACCATTAAAAATTAGACTTCAGGAACATTTAAGAGCCATCAAAAATAATGATACCAGACATCCAATGGCAATACATTTCAACCAAGAACAACAACTGAATGAAATCAAAAACATTAAATTCCTTGGCCTAGAAATAGTTGACACACCAGAGAGAGGAGGAAACAGAGAACTTTTGTTAAGAAAGAGAGAGGCAAAATGGATATACACTCTGGATACGTGCCAATCAGGCCTGAATTCGTAAAATGAAATGGCCTACTGGCTATGAACACTATACTTTCTGCATTCATCACTATATAATGTTCATTTCTTCCATATATTTGGTGTTTATATTTATTGTTTATAATGTGCAACACTTCAGTTTGTTGTTTCTTTTGTATGTCATACATTGTGTATCATCATTATGTATGCGGGCTGAATTAATTTCAATATGGTCATGCTAGGCAACTTGAATTTTCCTTTTCCTTTTTCTTTTCTTTTCTTTCTTTGGATTTAAATTATGCCTTTTTTCTTTTCTTTTTTTTCTTTCTCTAAATATTTTAAATATCTTTGATTTACATCATTTTATTCTTTCCAAAAAAAATCCTCTTTTAAAAAAAAATCTTTTCAACAAAAATGTGTTCATGCTTAAACTTACCTTCCACTTTTAGGTACAAAACGCTAGAAAAATAGTCCTTCCATAAGAAAGGACTAGTTACGCGATCCTCAGTAGTTGAAAATGGCCGCCTGACGTTTTTAGCATGACACGTGACGTCATTGCCTAACGTAACGCGGTGACATCATACGTCACGCAATCGCGGGCTTTAAAAAAGAAAAGAAAGCCAAACAATCTACCAGCGCGGATCCTGGCGACTGGTGGCAATCGATCCTGAGGAACAGCAGAAACAAAAAGGTAATTAACTTATAGAGGAAGTAGCAGTAGCCTCCCAAATAGAAATAGAAATAGAAAAAGCCTGTATGATAAAATACATGATTAATATATGGTCTAAAAAATTGATTTTCTATTATTAGGCAAAATAATAAATTTGAAGAATTGCTTTGAAAACAAGAATAAATACTGTTGATGACAAAATATATATGGGATGTTTATAATTCCTAAATGTAATACATGATTAATATATGGTCTAAATAATTGACTTTCCATTATTCTTAGGCAAAAACATATTTTGGAAGGAATTGTTTTGAAAATACGAATAAATACTGCTGATGACAATACAGATATGAACATTTAGAGAGAATGTTGGTTGAGATATAAAGAATAAGAAAATTAGGTGAGTGTATCAAATAAATCATATAATTTAAATAGATTATTTTTTCTCCCTACCATTTCGATTAAATATTTTCTGATTCAAATTCTGACTATTATTTTATTCTATTTTTTTTCTTCTATACTTTCCTTTTAGTTTCTCTCCTGAAGAACCATGGATAATCACCGTGGGGAAACACGTGTTGAGAGCAAAAAAATGTGAATGGAAAAAAGGAAAAAAGTATATGTATATGGACATTTACAAATACATGAAGGAAATTTAAAGTTGCATGAAAATTAATGCAAGTTTAAAAAATAAAATCTAATTTTTTGGAACAGCAATCAAAGAATTACCTATATTATTTTTACCAGAAGCGCAACCCACTATGGTGCTTTTATTATATGAAAAAGGTTACAATCAGTCATTTGCATGAACAGAGGCAGTAAAGTACAGGAACAGTGCAGATTGGTAGGCAAAAACAGGAATCAGACATAAAAAATAGTGGTGTTCAGAAGGTCTGAGAAGACAATTAGTTAGGTGTGGTAGCTAGCCAAAGCTTAGCTTTGTGTTTGAATAAGTTCAGTGACGGTGGAATGATGGGTACAACTGGACTAACTGCTTGGTGGCCTTCGTTGTTGGCACTCCAACAACGAATTGAAAAATACGCTGTGACTACATCGGCCATCGTTCCACACCACCATCTGCACTGCAATCACTGCAATGCTGCCCTCAGCATACTATCTTCACACTTCCAGCTGATCTTCTTTTTGTTCCTACACATAACACAGAAACATAGGTCAACATACACTTGTGTGTAGGTTTTTAGAACCACAACCGAACAAGAACCCGGACAGCAAAAACTGTATACAGGCTGAATGCCAAACCAGTTCCATGGAAATATTTGAGACAAGTGAATCAATCCCCTACCCGGCTCCTCCGAACCGTTTCACCTACTTGATAATGATGTGTTATTTATGTGACAATGAAGTGTTATTTATGTACTGCTTACGTCTAAGCGCTTCAAAGAGAACATACACCCATCATCCCAAAAAAGTTGATATTTCCACTACACCCACAACATTCCAGTAGCCTTGCATCATTGTATATTATATGTCCCATAGACACATATATACACTACTCATCAATTGTCTTATGTGTGCAATTTATAAAACTTTAAAAAAAAACTATCACTTGAGATCTACTAACTACGTGGCCATTGGTGCACCTGCTACTTACATCAGGGCATGACCTTACCATCAAGTCCCATCTCCTGTGTCTGCAAGGGGCAATTATGTACAGGGCACCAGCTGGCAGCCCACCACCCGTGAGCATGCCCTGCAGGCAGCCCCTCATACCCGACCATACCCCACAGGCAGCCCATCACACCTGTCCATGCGCTGCAGGCAGCCCATCACCCATGAGCATGCCCCGCAGGCAGTCCATCACACCTGACCATACTCCGCAGGCAGCCCATCACACCTGACCATGCCCCACAGGCAGCCCACATGGCACAATGCACCACACTGCAGGCCCTGACTCATGACCACCCCCAGTGACAGGCACCTGCAAGCAGGCCCCGACTCATGACCCCCACCAGTGATGGCAACCTGCAAGTAGGCCCCGACTCATGAACCCCACCAGTGACAGGCACCTGCAAGCAGACCCTGACTCATGTCCCCACCAGTGACGGCAACCTGCAAGCAGGACCCGACTCATGACCCCACCAGTGATGGCAACCTGCAAGCAGGACCCGACTCATGACCCCACCAGTGATGGGCACCTGCAAGCAGGCCCGACTCATGTCCCCCGAGCCAACACATTGTCACAACATGCATTAATGTAGCAATTGTCCTAACCCTAAAGAACTATTTACAATGGTGGTGGGCTAGTCCTACGGCTCACTGTTCTTACCAAGTGTTTTGGTCAGGGCATCATCAAACTCAGTTTCTGTGGCCCGGAGGCGGGACTGTGCTCTATCCTTGAGGGCTCACAGGGATACTGCCATGTTCTCCACCAACTCCCTGCAAGACTCCTCGAGGAACTCTGCCCGCCTGTCTGCCTGCCGCATGGAGTTCTCCACCCTGACCATGGTGAACCGTGCCCTCTCTGTGCGCCACCACTCTGCACCGATACCTGCCCCTGTGATGTACTTGGTCCCGAGTCCTGACACCTCCTACGACGATCCTGTTGTTGCCTTTTAGCCATCTGCCTGTGCCACCCCGACTGCCTCTGAGAAGATGGCAACCCCCGGGGCCATTGTGCATGTGCCCTGCTGGAAGGTGCCTGCACAACCTCCATTTACAGTGGTCCTGTTGCTTGGGTGACCACCTCTGCTGAACTTCCGACTCCCGACTGTGGTAGGGATGTGATCTCCACCAGCCTGGCCGTGGTAGCTGGGCAGGTCCACAGGGGGCCCTGGTGGCATCTGGTCCGGAAGACGCCATTAAGGACGACTGGCGCATAGTGGATGAAGAGGAGGAGAGGATTGCAAGAGTGTGCATCATATGGAAGAAACCAGAGCCGTTATAACCAATACAGGGCGACACACAGCTGTTTGTGATGATGTGCGTGGTCCTGCCTGGAAGCATGCACATCATCACGAACCATGCGTGTGCCCATTACGACACCGACTAGGACTGGCTCAACCCTGTCACAGATTGCTACGTCTGTAGGTAGAGGAATGTCAGATGATGTGGACTGCTCCCCTACCTGCGAACGGGCCTGCGCTGAGGCATTTGTGCCAGTGCACAGTGATGCAGTCTCAGTTTCAGGGACAGGATTAGGCACAGGCCTGCACCACATGAACCAGTGGAATCACCCCCTCCAGGCCCCATATGTGGGTCTGATGCAGCCTCCTCCTCTTCCTCAACAACCACCAACCTGGATGCCTCTGCACCGTCTTCCACACTGTCCTGCCCTTGTAGGGGCTCGCCTGCCTCTTCCACTGCCAAGGAGCCCACTTCCAACCTCGCTTTCTTGGGCATCCCCTCGACAGCTGTTGCCGTAGTGGTGGACGCGGCACCAGTCTCCTCGCTCCTGGAAGATGACCTGTCCTGGGAGGGTGACTGGTCCTTGCATCTCCGGCTGGTGGAGGCATCCCCGCCACTCTGCTCCACAGCGCCGTTTCCGCCTTCTTCCTCAATCGCCGCTGTAGATAGGAAGACATTGAACACAAGCATCAGGGTACTGTACAATGGTCTGCTAGACACAAAGCAAATGCACATGAGTGGCACTGTCAAATGTCACAACCAACATCACCATCCACAACACACAGGTCAGTCCAAGCAACACACAAGCACAAACAAGCATGGCACGTGCAACAGACATTTGCATCCATGTCCAAGGCACTGTTGGAACATCAGAAGGGGGGCTGAACATTACATTTATCATGGGACATACTGATCACATGCACACACACCACCAGACAGTCATGCATCTGGCCATGTCTACCTCCTGTCACAGAGCACACATTGGCAACTGTGCCGCATCGGTCAATCAGGCATTGAGATGGCCATGTGTCATGCATCTGTTTCGATTCCCAGTGACACACACACACCACTCAGACACACGCAAATGTACACCATGCACGTCCATAAAGGTGAAATAAGCATCCATGTATCACACCACAAACATGGCCCAGTACACACACAGGCATGCAGACATGTGTGTGTCGTCATATACTGGTGCACATCATGCATTGCAACACAGTCACCATTGATGTGGTAAATGCTTGATTGGACTCACATGCAGCACCGTCCCTGCACACAGACAACCATACATGGGGCATGCCAGCCATTCAGCCGAGGTTCACGCTCCTGCCACACCTCAACATGCAGTATGCTGGACAAGAACAGATGGACACTTACCACTCGACTCCAGACGGGTCAGCAACTTGAGGACCTGGTGGTGAAGCGCTGGTTTTGTGCGCTCCAGGACCCGCATCTGGATGTTACTCAACTGGTCCCGGCACCCCACTTCTCCACGAGCTTCAACAAGGTGCCGGGCCTTGCTGTGGGTCCTGGACCTGAAGTCCTCCCAGCACTTCAGGAAGCGTTGGTAGTCGTGAGATTCCACCTTCACAGCGTTGATATCTTCCATGATGTCTGACCAGATCCTCCTCCATCCTTCCTTGTCGAGGCGTGATGTCGAGAAGAGAGCATCATAATGCCCCAGGACTTGCTCCAACAGGATGACAACTTCATTGGCACTGAAGTTGGCAGCCCTCTGCCTCTCTGACTGGGGGGCTGCCACTAGCCCCAGATGTTGTTTTGTTTGAAATGGCAACCCCTGAGGCAGGTGTGGGTGGGCAACTGGGTCCTGGGGCTGGGCTTTGGAGCAATGGTACAGCAGTCGGGAGTCTTCTGTATCAGCAGAGGTGGTCGCAGCAAGAGGACCTCTGGCAATGTCTTCTGTGCAGGCACCAAATTGCAGGGCAGGTTGGCAGCAGACTGGCTGGCAGCAGCAGATGGCTCGTAGGAGGCTGCTCGGGGCTTTAGCGGGCAGGTAAATGTCCTTCTGGGCAGGAGCTTGGTCTTCCATGTGTAGGCGCATGGCCAGGTTGATGCAGAGTAACTTTGCACATGAAAAACAGCGTGTTAGTGTGAAATTCGAGGAAAGGGCCTTTGGGCATTAGTGATGTGACGCGTGCGGGCGTTGCCTTCGGTATGGGTAAAGGTCCCCACACCACAGCAGTTCGCTGTACGTGCTTTTCGTGGAGACCGACACATGTTTTTCTACTACTTGTGGGTTCACACACAACATCTTGTCAGCGCTTAGAGTTCGTACTTCTTGTTTTGGCGTGTGTTTTTCTTTTCCAAGCAAGGCAGACGGTGAGTCACGTACGCTCATTTTTCACACTGTGGTTCCCCCTGTGTGCCATGTACCCCGTTTTTGATGTTAGAGTAGCCTGCGGTCTCCACGTGTACGCTTTTTTTGTTTCGTTGGGTGCCACAGTGTACTGCAGGAGGTATATTCAATACACATGGGCTACTGGGGATTGCGTGCAGGTTTGTTTAGTTTACTTGGGGTGCCTGAGCATTGAGTGACCTGTCTTTATTCACCAGGGATCACATACTACCACGCAGGAGCACAGGGCTGCATCTAGCATCACGTACCCTGCCCCTTCACCCCAATTGCCCAGGACAATTGTTGTGTGCACCTCCCATTGGCAATAGACCATCTATGCCATGGTTCGGAGGCCACCAAAAGGTAAGGGTGGCAAAGCTGGGTGACCTCCCAGGGCTGGGCATGGTGGGGCACGTGGCCAGGGTGGCCAAGGAGTCCAGGGAGACCAAGGGGGATGCAGAGGAGGAAGTTGCCAGGCTGTTCCACAGGGGCAGGATGTTCAGCCACATGCTTGGATAGCCATGCCACCACCCCCAGCGCCTCAGGGAGATGCTGCTGCTGCAGACATCCCTGGCGCACATCTGACCCCACAGCCAGTGTCATCTGCTGGCACGGGCCACCTGGTAGAGGAAGCTGCAGGTACAGCTGCAGGAACCACCACCCATGCTTTTGGTCAGCAAGCGCAGGCTGCCTTGGCACAGGAGGACTCCCAGGCAGATTTTCAGCTCAGGAAGGCCAGGCCACGTGTGCCTAAGGTAGCTGTGACCAAGGCACATGTATCTGGGGCAGTAATGACATCTGCTTCCCCGAGCAGAAAGGTGGTGGGAGCTGCAGAGGCAGATGCAGCCTACACCATCCCAGATGTGAGTTTGACAGCCAGGCTTGTGTTGGTCACAGCCCTTGGCACTGAGGCAGTTGTGCCGCTGGGTCTTGGCAACAGCGCCCAGCAGCCAATTACACAATCCAGTCCATACGTACTTATGCCAATTACTACTCACATTGGCCAGTCCACCATCGCCATGGCCCCTACTGACCAGAGCGGCATTAGCCACTCATAGTCCACACAACCTGCCAAAAGGAGGAAGTGTGCTTCTGCGCAAGAGGCTGGGACCCCAGACATGGCTCTGGCCTCTGGCATGGCAAGGAAGAAACCTTTCAATAACCAGGAACTGGACTTCCTTGTGGACTACGTGTCGGCACATGACTGCAATATGCTGGTGGGCTCAGGTTGCCATACTACACCTGCCCGGCATCAGGTCCACTGGCAGTGCATTGCGGAAAGTGTCAGTGCTATGGGATATGAGAGGCGCAGAGCTCACGATTGCTACAAGCATTGGACTGACCTCCGACGCTCTGCAAAACAAAAGTGGGCCTCTAATTACTACCTGACTATGGTGACTGGCAGTGGGCCACCACCAGAGGTGGACAAACTCACTCCGCATGAGCGACGAAATCACTGGAGAGTTCACTGATCGGGGACTTATCCGGGGAGTTGGAGAGATGCCGGATTATGATGCAGCATCCGGTAGTGTTGATGTTTGTGAGTCCAGCCCATGTGTGTTTTGCTTGTGTGATGTGTTTTGATTGACTGCCATTTCAGGCTATGTATTCATGCGTGCCATGTGTGACAATTGCAATGCTTGACTGATGTGTGCTTGTAGTGATGCAGTCTGCATGCAGGCCATGTACTGCACACAGGTGCAGTCCTCATCAGCACACATGCACCCTACTTACATGCAAGTCACTCGGTGGCCTCTCCTGTCCATGCTCAAGCTCACTGACATGTTAGCATATAGCCTGTGGTGTAGTTCCACTGAACACTCGGCCTATGTCGCCACATGTCTGATGGCTATGTGAGGTCACCCTGCAAGCTGCTTCTCCTCACGGGTATTCTTCCATTCTTCCTTGCCTCTCCACCACCCTGCAGCTCATTGTCTCCATAGTACTGGTGATTTCCGTGTTGGACTACTGCAATGGCCTGTTCCCCAATCCTGTGTTCATGCACACTTCCATCTTCAACCCTGCCAAACCTGTACTGTGGGGTACATCCTTTGTCCTTTATGCAGGGTGTCTCACTTAGACTGTGCAGATGGCGCAGGCTCAGAGTGGACATGCATGTTCATTCATGGACCATGTGCATTCTCTGAAAGCCCCTATGGGTCCGTGGCAGGTTACTCATTGTACTACATCTCTGGTATTGTATCTGTCTCATGGTATTTGCTCATCCATATCATACTCACTAAGGGTAACTTCCTCATCATGCACACGTTTAGGGTGTCCTTGTCTGTGTCGAGCACAGGCCTCCCTTTGTTACAGCCACCCTGCCTCTAGGCAACTGGTGTTGTGGCTTCTGCGTCCATAGATGTACTTGTGATGGTTCCTCATGTGTCCTGCTTACTGTCCCCCTCTCATCTGCTGTAGTCGCAGTTGACTGAGATGAGGCAATTGACACCTGCCAACACTGTCTCCAACTTCACAGTACTCTGGTCAGCCATTCAGATTCATGCACTGCCTTCCTGCCATTCCCGTGGGGGTTAGGGGGTTGATTGCATCCCTGCAACCCTGTGCCAACACTTTGCACATGATGACTGCACTTGCCCTTACAGTGCCGTCATGTCACAAGATTGACAACACTACGTTTTTGGTTCTGTTGATAGTTGAGGACGTACACATGTGCTGCACTGAACCCATGCACTTCTGAGCCATGTTTCACCCATCAACATGCCTATTCACTTGTGTGATGTCAAAGTGATCCGGCATGTATGTATCCATGTGCCTCCCTTCACTTTATTTCAAAGCACTTGTTTCATCCTGTGACACATGTACTTTTTTATATTTATTTTCTTGCTGCGCATGTTCACAGGCATTTTACATGTGTCATGGACAGTTCTATTTTACTTACTGTTGTGGCATAGCCATGGCTATGCTACGTGCCATTTCTTTGTTGACATCTGTCATTTTCGCCTAAGATCAATGCCTGCCAGAAGGTTGTGTGTGATGCAGGTGATATGCAAGATGCAGTACATGTGTGGGTTTTGCATTTTATACGTATCCATGTCTGCTTTCAGGATTCCCTTCCATTTCATTGCCACTGCATGGATGCCGGAGTTTGTGTCAGGTGTGACATGGCTGCCTCATTTGTTGGCCCTCAATATTGTGTTGTCTATGTGTGTGGTATGTGCTGCTGACATGTGTGCTCATGTCTTTGTTTATTTTGTTACAGGTGATGATGCACTGGAAGCAGAGGAGGAGGATATGGCAGACAGGGTGGAGTGTTCAGGTCAACAACCATGCACCAGTGGTGGTCGTGGGGTGGTAGGCTGCGAGCATCCTGTCCAGGCCTGCCTCTGGGTATGGATCTGAGGAGGTCTTTGACTCTTAAGTTGAATTGGATGCTCATCAATCCGTGCAGTCGACAGTGGATGATTCTACAGTGGATGCTGTTCTGTCCACCTCACCTGCAGTGGGGGTTGAGTCCTCAAAGGGCCAGTCAGTGTTGGAATATGTGGTGGTTAGCAGTGCACAGTCATGCTCCACACCAGTTGCTCTTATTCCTGGGGGCAGCAGATCGATGGAGGAATGCAGTCCTGCAGCCACAGGCAGTGCCGGCACAGCAAGGACCACATCTCATTGGGCCCAACAGGTTTGGTGTCCCGCAACGTGGTGGCTGTGCGCCACCGGGGAACACTGGGTGGGAGCAAGCCATGTATGCCATAGCACAGCAACAGGGGGGAACGATTGAGATGTTGGCTCAAGGTATGGAACGTGTGGCTGATTCCATTCTCCCCCTGATAGGCAGGTGGAGCTCCAGCAGCAGGTAATGCAGTCCACATGCCGCTCACTGAGGCTGGGCATGGCAGCCTCCAACAGGACCCACTGGGCTAATCTGGTGGCTCTCTGCGCTCAGCTCTTGCTACTGAGGGACAGGCCCACAAGGAAGCCCTGAGGGAAGATAACATCTCCCTCAGAAGTACTCTGGCTACACTCATTATGAGCCAAGGGACACGGGCAGAACAGAGGATGGAGCAGCTGGATCACACCATCTCGACTGAACTCCATGCAAGCCGGTACGAGGTCCATCTGTCACGTGAGACCTCGCTGGCAGAGCTCTGTGTTACGTGTGAGTCAGTTCAGGAGGAACTCTGTGTTATACGTGAGGTGCAGCATGGCGACCTCCATGGCATATTCCTGCAGAACCAGGCTCACCAGGCCTGCATGCTTGCTACTGTGGAGGGGCTTTCTGGGGCTATGCATGGTCAGGAATTTGTGCCATGCACACCTCCTGATGTACAACCAGGGGGTAACGACAACGACTTATCTCTCACTCAGGTTGGGCCGCGAAGACCATGAGCCCATGGAGGTTGTTTTTATAGTCTCAGCATCATGCACTTCCCCCCTCCTGGGCGCCCCCCCTCCAGTGTCCACTATGGCCATTTTTCTTTTTTGTCTATTTTGCATTTATGTTACAGTGTGGTGCTAAGTGGCATTCAATGGCATCCACTGTGTGTTCCGGCGGGGCCATACAGGCTTGTCTCGTGTTTGTGTTTGTGGCATGGGGTCCAGACACATATGCCACTCCTGCTTCTCCTTTCCATGGACTTGCAAGGATGGCACTGTGTGACAGTAACTTACACAGAGGCTTTGGACTTCCGTCATATCTGTGGCCAGTCTGAAGTCCAACTTGTGTATACACCCCTAGTGGGGATTCATGACGGTTTCTCCAGTGCATGGTTGGACTGCATTTTGGTGAGTATATTGTTGACTGTGCTTGATTTAATTTTGTTTAGTCATGTATTGCCTTGACTGTATACATTGTTGATGCATTTAATGCTGTATGCGGTCTCATGCCCCATTTAGCTGTCGAAGCCACTCTCATGATGGTAGGGGGACGTGTGGTGGCAATGTCATATTGAAGCACTTGTGCTATGGTGTTTCCTCACTGTCTGACATTGTCACTGTTGGGTTCCGTGTTCATGATATGTTATGCTGGTAATTTGATAGTCCTGTGTTACTTTCGCTTATGATGCGTCATGGGATTGGCAATATGTTTCCGTTACAGATGTGTCCACTATGGAGTGGTTCACATGGGAAATGTACGCAACACAGAAGGTTCATGCATTTCCCATGCGAACATGCATTGAATAGCCCTTCAAACACACCCCCACAACTCACACAACACACCCCCACCCCAACATCCACCCATGCACACACTACTTGCCTTCTGAGACATGCTGTGTGCCTGCTGCAAGAGTTCACATTGACTTTCGTGATCGTGAACTGGCACTGCAGGCTAATTATTTTGCTTTGTTTTTTTATGTACTGTGTTGTGCAGTGAGCGGGGTGTTGCAGAGGATAACCCCGCAGCACCCGCATTTTCTTTTGTTTTTTGGGATTCCCTGATATGCATGCGACCAAAGGTTTGAGGTGTTGGTGTTCACACCTTTGGTGGCATGCATTTACGTACTTTTAGTATTGGTTGGATATTTTTTCTCACTCTTTTCTTCAGAGTCCGTGTCTGAGGGGATTGTCTGTGGCCTGTTTCCATTTGTGACGGTGCACTTTGTGACAGTTGTGGCATGTGTGTTGATATCTTTAATGTAGTTTTCAAATTGCATGCCATGGCATGATGTGTGGGGTGGGTGACATGGGGTTGAGGGAGGTTTACGTCACATACCAGCATTTGGATGTGATATTTTGCATGGGGGTGGAATCTGTAGATTGCATGTGTGCCTTTTGGTCACACGGGATTGTGTTTGTTTAAGTGGCTGGGGATGGACTCAATGCTGCAATTTCAAGGACATATTCTCATGGTGTTAAGGTTGTGTCAGTTGACTGTCCCTTTGTCATCATTTATTGTCACCTGGAATATGCCAGGCCTGTGTGCACTCCGCAGGGGGGGAGTTTAGGAGAAAAATGTAGCCATAAGCTGGGTACGGGCTACCTCGCCACGTGCCCTTTACCCTCGCATGCGCAGCAGCCATGCCTGTGGTTGGGGATGTGGGGGCACCACCATGTCCACCAGTATGCACCGCTGGATTGCAATGTTGTGCAGAACACATGCTGCCACAATGATCCTGCACACTACTGGGGGGCGCATATAGTAGCTGCCCACCAGAGCGGTCAAGGGACCGGAAACGTGACTTGAGCACTCTAAATGTGCGCTTCACTACGCCCCGGGTTGTATTATGGGATGCGTTGTATCTTACCTGGGGTGGTGTGGTGGGGTTCCATATTGGCGTCATCTTGTAGGTGCCCAGAGGGTAGGCACTGTCCCCTGGGGAGGTGATAATGGTTGTCATTAGCTGGGTTTGTGTATTTGTCTGTGTGTGACATGCATGCATGTGCGCAGGCATTTATACTCACCAATGAGCCATGTGTTGCCATGCCTCCCAGCTTCCAGGTCCCGGTGTAGGGCTGACATTCTGAATATGAAACTGTCATGGGTGGACCGGGGATAGTTTGCATAGACAGAGGTGATGATTCCCTTGGCATTACATACAACCTGCATGTTGATGGAATGCCAGTGCTTGCAGTTGCAATAGATACGCTCAGTGACCCTAGGTGGATATAGGGCCACATGGGTGCAATCAATGGCACCAAGCACTTTGGGGAAGTGTGCCACCCAGAAACAATCCTGGACCACGGCCTGCCTTTCTGTGGGTGTTCTGGGCATGTATATGTGTCTGCGGTCTGAGGGGCATGCAGTCATGATTGCCAACACCTGGTGTCGGCAGCGTGACTGCGTGGCCTGTGAGATCCCCCCAACTATGGCAGGTGTCCGCTGAAATGACCCAGTGGCCAAAACATGCAGGACATTGAGCACCTTTTCCAAAGGGCTCAGTGCTTGGGAGCACAAGGTGGGTGATGTGAGGTCATCCTCCCACTCAATGACCAGGTGTAGGATGATATGACGTGGAAACCTATACCTGTGATAGACCTGGTCATCAGGCAACCCAAAAAGGCTGGTCCTGTGTAAGAAAATGCAGGGCCTGGCATCCTCCTCCTCCTGCGGTGTCCCACGATCACTGCTGTGAGAAATGGGACATTCATCGTAGCTGTATATGCTTGTTTGTTGTTTGTGTGCTCTTTTATGCTGCGCGGGGGCGCTTCCGCATGCTTTTGTGTGACGGGCGCGTTTCCGGCTTTGTGCGTCTTTTGGCTTGCGTGGGTTTGCCCTCTTCAATTACATGAATACGTGTTGTTAGCGTGCGTGTGGGCGTTGCAGGGATTTTGCTGATGAACTTCCCCCGTTATGCCCACCTTTTTGCATGTTGTTCCCCATTCCGTGTGCTCCACCCCCCTTTTTAGAGATGTCACAGTGATGTGGGCACCACGAGCGGATTCGGCGCAGGTCCCAGGTAAGTCAGGCTCAGCGCCTTCCATGAATTGGGAAACGGGCGCACGCATGCGTTTCATACATGTGCGCTGAATTTTTCACGCTTGTGCCACACCTTTCGGCACACAATCATTCCATGAATCACCTTGAATGTATTGTTTGTAATTATGTTGCTTATAATGTGAAACGTTTAATTAACTGAAACACATTAATAAATAAATATATAAATAAATAATACATATTGCAACATACTAGCAGGCTACCAAACATAGATTTTGGTCTTTAACAGTGGATACTGATTTCAACTGTGTCCACTGTATATTATATACACACTGAAAAAACACTAGCCATGGACTTTAGCAAAATACTAGCCAGTGGCTACAATCTTTGGATGTGCCACTTTATACTCTAACATATAAATGGACCATAAGCCATGGTCTTTTTCCTTGAGCAGCTTTTGTCCGTGTCCACTGTATATTTTAAAATATAAAAATGCAATAACGATGGCCTTTCGGCCGCACTCACTGTATATTATACAACACTACGAGGCACTAGCTATGGACTTCCGCCGTGCCCACCATATATTATATACATTAACCAACCACTAGCCATGGTCTTCAGCATGATACTAGCCAGTGGTGCCGGCATTTGGCTGTGCCGACTGTATGTATTAATGTGCACTAGCAATGGACTTTAGCCTAGGCCAGTAACTACAGCTCATATCTTTGCAGTCTGTGTTCAATTTCATCTATTTTTGCAACATAAAAGGTGACCCTTTAAAGGGCCATTTCGGGGAATGGAAAGAGGGGGATGGAATAGAGGAGGAAAACACATAAGGATGAAACATCTAACAAAGAAAGCAACATATATATACTTTTTTATTTTTATAAAAAAGTGGGAAGGACTGCCACTTAAAAGAAAAAATAAGAATGGAACCCATGCATTTTTCTTTTATAATGTTTGTGCACTTTCCGATAGTCATTATCAACGTGTTCCCAGTGGACTCAAACTACATGATTAATCATAATAGGTGTTACCAGGTTTTGAGATAGAACGTTGGAAGGCCCAAAGCATAGTTTTGTTGCAAAATGTGCAAAGTACTTCTTCTGCCTCTATTCTAGAACAGTGTTATTTAACTTTAAAGAAACACCAGCTGTCAGCAGTGGTTTTCATACCAGTTGCCTTCTTTATAGTGGCTATGGATTCATACCTAAATGATAATGTCATCACTGCTGGTACTCTCTTGGGTAGACATGTTGGAATGTCCAACCGGGAAGGAATATTTAAAACAGTAAAAATGGCAACGCAAAATATCCAATGCCTCAAACAATGAAACAGTTGAAAAAAAGAAGTTAAGCAAAAAATAAGCAAACTAAATAAATCACAAAATAAAGAAAAATAGTAATAGGAAAGGTGGTAAAAAGAATAAATAATTCAAGGGGTAAAGTGCCAAATGTGCTTGCAGTTACTGAAAAGCCCTTTCATTAGCAAGTACAGAAAGCAATGATAAATGTAAACTTCTTTTTTGTGGGTGTGATGATAATTCACACCTACCGACTTGGATGGTGTCGTACGCACGGTGTCATGATATGGCTGCGTCAATACAACCAAACACGCAATTGCACTGTCCGTAGACACAGCTAGACAATGCCGCCTCTTAGAACCTCTCTACCATTTCAAATAATTAATCAAATAGAGTGCTCCAGTACTACCAGTGTTTGAATACTCTGGCTGTTGCTAGCAGCAACTTTAATGAGTGGAGGTTGATTCTGTACAACCACCACTCGCAGCTACAATAAAGATATAAAACCACATATGAGCCATTAAAGATTGCAGCCCAGCATGGTCCAGACCGTCTCATGCAATTTCCAATACACATCATCCAGATCATCCCAGGGGTTTTGCAAAACATGATTTATCATAATTGATGGTCCAAATCTTTCTGACAGAACATTACAAGAGCCATGTCTTAGTGTTTTTGCACAATGTTAGACATATTCAAATGTCCAACTGGTGACAAAAATACAAATAATAGAAATTACAATTCTAAAAAGACAATGTAGCAAAAAATGAATTCTCCTCTTTGATCCTCTCTAGCATTTCCTATGACTCTTCAAAAAGAGTGTTCCGGTGCTGCCAGTATTTGAAGAATATGGCTGTTCTAGCAGCACCATTAATGGGTGAATGTTGATTATGCACAACCACCGCTCTCAGCTACAGTGAAGTTAGAAGACCACATGTAAGCCAAAAAAGGTTGCAGCCTATTATGGGCCAAACCACCTCATGCAATCGCCAATACTCATCCTTCACATCATTCCTGAAGATGCGAACCATATGATTTATCATAATTGATACTCCCAAGCTTCATATCCCACATCTTTTTTATCTTTTTTACATTTGCAAAATGCTGGAGTGTCTTCAACGAATAAAAACACTATCAGTACCCCGGAACGAAGTGGATGAAGATTTACGGAAGATGCATTGCATCATAAAGAAAAGATCTTGTGATTAACTTTCACTCATCCAAGTGGTACTGGTGGAGACAGAGCAGCACATCTGTAGACACTTCAGGAAAAGCCTGTTCTCTGAACATCTCTACCATTTTGAATAACTCTTCAAATAGAGTGATCCAGTGCTACCAGTGTTTGAATACCCTGGCTACCAGCACCTTTAATGGCTGGAGGTTGATTCTACCAACCTACAGTACCAACAGATTTAACACCAAGATTGAACTGTACAGACTGGATCGCAAACTACATCAGAACACACACAAGAATAAACTGAATACATTGAATTTAGACCAAAAGGCACTTTTTATGTACCAGTGAATGTACCTTCGATCGACATATTTCACAAAGTGGTTCTAAATGACTTGAAGATAATTCAGTTTCATCCCCCTAAAAGAAATAATTTAAGCAGAGGAGAATTTTCCTTAATTTAAAATGTGTTTACGGATGACTCCAGAACCATTCGACCTGCAGACAAAGGTGGAGCTATTGTTTTACAGAACACAGAACAATACCATCAGGAATGTTTACAACAATTGTCTGATCATGATACATATGTTCAACTTACTCAGGATCCTACAATCAGAATCAAGAAAGACTTTGAAGAGGTATTAGAGACCGCATTAGAAAACGGATGGATAACAAGTAGAACCTAAGCATATCTACTTACTCCATACCCTAAAATGCCTCATTTATATACATTACCGAAGCTACACAAACAACTAGAAAACCCACCAGGAAGACCGATAGTGGCAGCAACAAAGAGTATCTTACAACCTTTAGGCACCTTTATTGACTATTTCTTGCAACCAATCATTCAAAAAACATCTACCTACATCAAGGATCCAACACATTTCGTTCAGATTCTGAAACAAATCGAGTTAACAACTAGTGACATATTGTTCACCATCGATGTAGCAAGTTGGTACACCAGCATTCCTCATAACCTCGGTCAAGATGCAGTTGAGAAAATGTTACTACAAGCAGAACCAATAGGAGGCAGCAAAGAATTTTTAATGATATTACTGAAATTCATTTCAACAAATTTGTGTTTCGAAAATAATGGTACCTGCTACATATAAGAGACAGGCATGGCAATGGGTGCCATGATGGTGCCCGCGTATGCTAACTCCTTCATGTACGATTTTGAGACCACCCATATCATTGAGAACATACAATGGAAGAAGTATTTGAAAAAATGGGTGAAATAAATAGACAATGCTTTTGGAGTCTGGTCAGGAACAAAGTAAGAACTAGAAGACTTAATCTTGTACCTAAACATTATAGACAGACACATTCAGTTCACTAAGGAAATTGGAAATCTGAATATACATCAAATTGATGTACAAACCATCATTAAAGGCCACACGATCACCACAACATTATACACAAAACAAACAGTTTGAAATAATCTGCTCCATAGGTTGAGCTTCCATCCTCCTAGTATTTTGCGTAACTTATCCTACGGACAAATGTTAAGGGTTAAGCGTATCGTAAGTGATCCCATAGAATGTGAAATACAACTAAAGAAACTACATGGGAAATTACAAGACAGAGGCTACCCTGAAGAAGATCTGTCTGCAGTGCAAGCAAAAACGAACACACAAGATCGCGCTCAGTTACTATAGAAAAGACCAGAACGAACTAGTACAGATGTAGTTTTTGTAACTAAATACTCTATACACAGTCGACAAATTAAGGATAGTATCCTCAACAGGTGGAACATTCTCAAGTGTGACAACAGAACTAAAGATCTTTTTGCTAAGCCACCAGTTTTGCATACTAAAAACGCAGCGACTTGCGGAATATGTTGATAAACACACGCAGTCAAGGCACACAGAAACAACTTGATAAATATCCAGGCACGTACCCATGCATGTGTTTTGGCAACTGCAACAACGTAATGAACGTATCTCACCCCAGGACTGGCAAAAAAATTAAACTTAAACAACATACCACCTGCTTGCCTGAGAATGTTATTTATGCTATTAAATGCCCATGTACTAAGTACATGAAGGAGAGACCTCACTCAAAATCAGAGTGTGCATGAATGACCACAAATCATGTATTAGAACGAACAACCAGACATCAGCAGTGGCAAGACATTTTCAGGAGAATGGACATTCAGTCACGCAGTTTGGGTTTGTAGTACTTGAAATTATATCAACGGAAGGACGTCATTTTGACATCAAAAGACAGAGAGCACAACAAGAGGAGTACTGGTTAGAGAGAATTGATGCTCTAGCATTGGATGGAATCAACGGAGAATTTGATTTAAGTTGCTTCTTATGAATATGTGTCTTTTGCATTTGTTTTTATTTTTTGTTTCCATTAATACTGTTTAATTCTGTTACGACTTGTGACTGTTAGTCTTATGTTGTAGTATTTTTTAATTTTTCTTTTTTGATTCAATGTTTTGAACTGTACCTAACTCGCATTTCGTGACTTATTCAGCTCAATCATTAATCATATAATGCAGTAGACTTTCATATCACTTAGTAACAAGGGACTAGGATGAACTTTGTAGTATGCAATGACTGAGGTTAACATCGAAAGGAAGTCTAATATGAATAATTATGGGAATTACTTCTAATATTTTGAGTTATATGATTCAAGTTAATGGTCCAATTGTAAAAATGTGTATGATGGCCTAGAGACCTCTAGCATTGGGATCTAATTAGTCATATCTTTAATGGTCCTACAGAGAAGAGTTGTACGGTCCTACAGAGACGAGTTGTACGAAGAGTAAGATATCTCCACATCTTATGGAATGTCGCATCGAATCATTAGGTGAAGTGTCATTAGGTGGAGCATCCCAAGGCAATGTAGTTACCTTGTTTACCTTAATGGGTCCTACTGTGTAGACTTAAACATAAGGGATTCAGAAGTCTCTTTTTCCCGTGTATGACCTTAATTGGGACAAGATTGAAATCATTAATATGATTTTACGCTCTGAGTAACAAGTATACCGATCACTTGGGTCGGATTAGTGTCCATCACCGGGCATACCCGTAAGAGGGAGTTTTCCCGGTCTTCACAAACAAACACTATGTCAACCCCTATATGATACGATTTTTGTAACCTGAACGTCACGCAGATGTCAGTGACATTTCTTTATGTATTTAGATAGTGGACCTGGTTTGGAGTTATTTTGGTTCTTAGATCAACACACGATAATTGCGAATCAAAGATGACTGGTCAGTATGCATGACATTAAAATTAGACCAATCCAAGATGGCCTACTTCCGGAATCAGTCGAAACCCATTATCCTAGGTATACACGAAAGCAGAGAGGTGGCTGTGCATGTGCTTCGATGGCGTTCCGATCGCTTCTGTCTCGAAATACGAATCAGGTAAGATTCTGCACGATCAGCACTGATACAATGAATCACCATGCATTCACTTTGTAGATTTACGTGGGCTTTGTCGTTGAAGACAGCCACATTTGCAAACGCTTGATTCCACACGCGGGAGTAGAATCTGCAACCTTTTCGGTAAGATACTTACTGTCTATGACTTCACGATTTCTTAAACTTGTGCATGATATAGCCATATTTATTTACAGATATTATAATTATCCTCCCCTCAGATCGAACTCTGATGACTTCGACAGCAGGTCAGTGTTTTACACACGGTCCATATTAATGTGAACATGTTTATTCCTTGCAAATTTTGCATTCATTGTGATGTTTCTCTTTTGTTTTGTTTTATGTTCCTTAACTGGGTACTACCAACATGGTGATAATCACGTGCATAATGGTAATGTATAATGTTGATGATACATACCTATTGAATTGGGACGCATGCTTTGTATGTGTTTTATTCTTCCCTTCGCCCATTTTTTGGCAGGTGATCACGTTTCTTTTTTTCTCTCTTTTTAACACTGACAAATCCTACTGATTTATATTCACGGCATACCATTTTTTGCTTATATATTTTGATTATTATGGGTGTACCATTGACATGTATACATTTATTACGCTGCTGTACACACTCTTAACATGGTAAAATGTTTTGATGATATACATGATGTCTAATTGTATTATCATTATCAAATACTTTGATTTTGATAAAATTGGTTGTTATCATGTATGCAAACATATATATACACTTTTGAGACCAGACATCGGCACAAATATATGCCAATCACTGGTCCTGAAAAAGGATGACATAGTCCGAAATGCATAGGCCAAGAATGTGATGCATCTGCAAACATTAGAAAAATTCACACTTGATTTAACTATCTGGTTAAATACGTGATATGATTATTTAAACGTGGAATTGAACGAATAAAGACCACTCCATAGTGGTATCCGGGTGTGCAACCCACTCCGCTGGCTTCACGGCTGAGGTCTCGTTCTGGAGGTTGATTCTACACAGCCACCGCTCATGGATACAATAAAAATATAAGACCACATATAAGCCAAAAAACTCTGGAGCCCAGTATGGTCCACGCCATCTCATCTCATGCAATTCCCAATACTCATCATCCCGGTAGACTCACACAAAATGCTTTTTCATAATTGATGTTCCCAAGCTTCATCACACATCTTTTTTTTCTCTTTTTTCACTTCCGAAATACAGAGTGTCTTCAACTGAATAAATACACTATCAGTCCCCGGCGATGAAGTGGATGAAAACTTCTGACAGATGCATTGCATAAGAATGAAAAGATCCTACAAAGGCATGTCGATCATCCAAGTGGTACTACTGGAAATAGGAGCACCACATCTGTAAACACTTCGTGAAAACCCACCTCTCTAAGCCTCTCTAGCGTTTCTAATGACTCTTCAAAAAGAGTGCTCCGGTACTGCAGGTTTTTGAACAATCTAGCTGTTGCTTGCAGCACCTTCAATGGGTGGAGGTTCATTCTGCACAACCACGGCTCACAGATGAAGTAAAGATATAACACTACATATGAGTCAAAAGAGGCTGCAGTATGGGCCAGACGATCTCGTCCAATTTCGAATATGCATCATCCACATCATCCCAGGAGACTTGCACCAGATGACTTATTATAATTGATGTTCCCAACCTTTCTGACAGAACCTTAGAAGTGCCCGGTCTTAGTATTTTCCTGCACAATGTTAGAAATATTCAAATAAACATAAAATAAGAAAATGACAACTCTAAAAAGACAATGCCACAAAAAATAAAGCCACCTCTCCAAACATCTCTGGCATTTCTAATAACTCGGCAAATGATGTGTGCCAATGCTGCAGATGTGTGAAGACTCTAGCTGTTGCTAGAAACACAGTTAATAGCTGGAGATTCATTATATAGAAGACCACATATAAGCCAACAAAATGCTGCTTTACAGCTGAAAAAAATAAATAAAGAATAATTCTTCCAAAGAACATGAGTAATTTGTTGCATGAGCCTAGTATGGGCCAGAACACATCATGCAGTCTCCAATACTCATCCTTCACATAATTCCAGAGGACTTGCACCATATGATTTATCATAATTGATATACCCAAGCTTCATGTCAGGAAACTAAGGTATGGCTGTAACAAACATGCCATAAAATACTTATGTTCAACAGGAGCACCGCATGTTCAGGCTCCTTGTCGCGTGAATTCTTCCAGGCTCATCCGGCGTCTCCCGCGGCCCATTTCGCATCGGCTCTCCCCACCGGCACGGTTCCAAGTTCCGGGTCGATGGTGGTTGCCATGGAAACGGTGGAGGCCTCTTTTCCTGTTTGGTCACATGATGCGGCGTCCCGTGTCACGTGATTCAGGCTTCTTAAGCGGCCCGAAACAAACAAACGCCGCTTCTGATTCAGCTCTCGTTTGGAAGTGCAGTTTTCTCTCGCGTTTGTTTCCTGTTTATGAACTTTGCCTGTTGTCTGGACTGCCTGCCTTTGCCCTCGGTCTTGATCCTGTCTTGCTTTGGTGTTCTGGCCTCTCGCTACATCCCCTGAGATCTTGTATCCTACCTTTGCCTAATTGCTCACACGCTGAATTTGACCACAGATTTTGCCTCAAGGACTGCTTTTGCTGGACCCCTGGTACTGCTCTACTCGTCTAGTTACCGAACTTGGATTTCGCAACTGACTTCTTTGATGTGCCCTTTTGCTGGTTTTGTTTCTCCGGGAATTCTGTACTCATTGCACCTTGTCTTCAGCTTAACTCATCATCCCAAGACTGTGCCACAGGGAGTCGGACAATTGGTTTAGGCGTTCTGCGTGCCGTCGGGTCCGGTGGCTACTTGGGACTAGAGACTGGCCACCCCAGGTTGTAGGTGTCCTCGTGCCGTCAGGGTAGTTGATCCTAATACCACCTGTGGATTCCGAATCCTTCATTCCAGGTTAAAGTATTCATCTTCCAGGCTCACGACTTGTGTGGACGGTAAGCTCATTCCCTACTCTGGCTTATTTTTTGTTTCCAGTCTTCTCTTCTTCACCCTCCTTATCATTTCTATTTGTTTTCCCTTGTAGGGAACAAACACTACTAGGATTGCAAATTCCCATTATTTCCATTCTATTCTGTCTGCCTACTCATGCAGGTTAGTCTCTTTAGTCTTCTCCAAGTAGAATTCATTCTTCATGCAAATTGCTCTGATACCTTGCGTTGATCCTTACAGGAAGACGTCCAACGTTTACCTGTGCATCTCTGATTCCTACACACAGTCACTGTCTCCTGTGGGTGTCTCCTGGTGCTCCTCTTCCAGTGAATTACTCTCTGTGGGTGTGTTTCTGTACATCATCCACAAAATGACATTGCCTAGAAGAATTCTTCGGCTACACTACGGATCAAAGAGCTGACGGATTCTAATACTTCATATCCCACATGTTTTATTTCCTTTTTTCAGTTGCAAAATGTCTTCGACTGAATAAAGACACTATTGGTACCCCCAAAAAGAATTGGATGAAGACTTCCAGCAGATGCATTGCATTATAAAGAAAAGATCCTGTAAATAACTCTCTCTCTCTTCCAAGTGGTGCTGTTAGAGATAGAACAGCACATGTTAAATGTTAAAGGTATTTGTCCCGCGCACCGTCACCAACGGAATTGGTCCCCAGGCGCTCAGGCGGATCTGTAAATGATAAAGTTGGGATGGGTTAGTAAGGTGAAGAAGGGAGTAGGATAGTGAGAGGAGTGGTGTTCTGTTGGCAGCTTCAACTCAGTATACACCGAGTGCTGAGCTTTGGTGCGGGTCTCGGATCGAAGTCAGTCCGCGTGTGCTGTTGTTCCGGCTTATGTGTTGTTGCAGTGTTGTGAAGTGCGTGCAGCTTGTTGTGCGAGAGATGGTTGTGTGAGTTTTTTGAGTGAGTTAAGTATGCAGAGTTTGAGCTTATATTGGTTACTGGGTTACGTGACCTTTACCATGCTAACATTCACAGTTCTGTCTGAGTGTGGCCCTTGTTGGCCCTCACATTCCCATCTAGACGCGGTGCAGGCCAATGTTTAGGACCCCATCCAGGTGTGGTCATGCCAACATTCACAACTCCATCCAAACACCACGCAGGCTGTTCTTCACAACTCTAAGTGTGGCAAATGCTAGCATTCCCGTTTTTTCTAGGCGTGGGCATGTTATCCTTAATCAATCCTATCCAGATGTGACGCAGGCCAGCGTCTATCTAGGTGTGTCTGCCGGTCTGGATATGTTTGTCCGGTACGTACAAGTGGGAGAGTCACTTGAGGGCTTTCGTCTGGGTCTAGGTATGTGGTCAGTCTCTGCAGCCTTCCTTTGTGACTATTTTCCGTGATGTTTTATATTCTGTCGAGTGGTTGGTTCTTTGGTTTGAGTGTTTGCCCAGTTTGAGAGTGGCCGAGGTTAGAGTTATTTTCATCATTGTTTAATGTCTGGGCATTCTAGTGTGTTTCCGTTGTGGTTACGCTTTGAAGAGCCATGATTTGAGGATTTTCCTGAAGACTAGGTGGTTTGTTGTATTCCGTATGTTCTTAGGTAGGTCATTCCAGGTTTTGGGTGCCTGGTGAGAGAAAGACGATCCTCCAAGTTTTTTTCTGTTGTAGGGTTTTGGTTCCAGGCGTATGTCAGTGCTTGATCTTAGTGTTCTTGTCGGTTGATGTAGGCGTAGTTTGTCGCTTAGGAATTCTGCACCTTGTTTGTGTATTGCTCTGTGCGTGATGCACATGGCATTGAACTTTATTCGTTGTTTCAGTGGTAGCCAGTGTAGTATTTTTAGCGCGGGTGTGATGTGTTCCCTTCTGGGTAGCTTGAGGAGGAGTCTGGCTGCTGCATTTTGTATGCGTTGCAGTCTACATCTGTAGACACTTAATGAAACGCCTCCTCTCTGAATTTCTCTACCATTTCTAATAACTCATGAAATAGAGTACTCCAGTGCTACCACTGTTTGTAGACTCTGACTGTTGCTAGCAGCACCTTTAATGGGTGGAGGTTGTTTCTACACAACCACCACTCACAGCTACAATGAAAATATAAGACCACATTTAAGCCAAATAAGACTGCAGCCCAGTATGGGACAGACCATCTCATGCAATTTCCATCACACATCATCCCAAGAGACTCACACCAAATGCTTTTTCATAATTAATGTTCCCAAGTTTCATCCCACACCTTTGTTTTCTTTTTTCAGTTCTGAAATGCTGGAGGGTCTTCAACTGAATAAATGCACGTTTACTATCCTGGGATGAAGTGGATGAAAACCTCTGACAGATGCATTGAATTAGAAAGAAAAGATCCTGTGAAGGCCTCTCGCTCTTCAAGTGGTACTACTGGAAATGGGAGCACCACATCTGAAAACACTTCATGAAAACCCTTCTCTCTGAACCTCTCTAGCATTTTTAATAACTCTTCAAATAGAATGTTCCAGTACTGCCAGTGTTTGAAGACTCTGGCTGTTGCAAGCAGTGCCTTTAATGGGTAGAGGTTGATTCTGCACAAACACTGCTTACTGCAACAGTAAAAATATAGCACCACATATAAGCAAAAAAAGCTGCTGCCGGGTATGGGACAGATCATCTCATGCAATTCCCAATACACATCAACCACATCATCCCAGTAGACTTGCACAACATGATTTATCCTGATTGATGTTCCCAAAACTTCTGATGAAACATTAGAAGGGCCATATCTTAGTGTTTCCTTGAACAATGTTTGACATATTCAAATGTGCAACTAGGGACGAACATATAAAATAACAAAAATTACAACTGACAATGCCACAAAAAATGAAGCTTCCTCTCTGAACCTCTCGACCATTTCTAATAACTCCTCAAAAAGAGTGTTGCGGTGTTGCAGGTGTTTGAAAGCTCTAGCTGTTGCTGTCAGCACCTTTAATGGGTGGAGGTTCATTCTGCACAACCACCTCTCACAGCTACAGTAAAAATATAAGACCACATATAAGCCAAAAAATACTGCAGCCTAGTATGGGCCAGACTATACTTAACATTTTTCAATATGCATCATCCACATAATTCCAGAAAACTCAAACCAAATAATGTGTCATGATTGATGTTCCCAAGGTTTGAAACAGAACATTTGAAGTCCCACGGCGTAGAGTTTTGTTGCAAAATATTCAAAGTACCACCTCTGCCTCTTCTATGCAACAGTGTTTTTTATCTTTAAAGACGTTCCAACTCTCAGCAGTGCTTTGCATCCCAATGAATTCAGAAACCAAATGATAGCGTCATCACTGCTGGTACTCTCATGATCAGATATGTTAGAATGTCCAACCGCGCAACCATGAAGGAATATGTACAATGCTAGATGCATTCAAATGTCCAACTGGTGATGAAAATATAAAACAATGAAGATCACAACTCTAATAACACAATGCCACAAAAATGAAGCCATCTCTCTAAACCTCTCTAGAATTTCAAATAGCTCTTCAAATAGAGGGTTCCAATACTGCAGATGTTTTAAAACTCTGGCTGTTGCTAGCAGCACCTTCAATAAATGGAGATGTTTCAGCACACCCACCAATCATAGCTACAGAAAAGATATAGGACCACATATAAGCCAAAAAGCTGCATTGACACAGCTACATGGCTTCTAACCTGTTTGTAGCAGGTAATCGGATCATGAAACAGTTTAGCATTTATACTATATCTTGAATGTGATCATTGTTCAAATGTTAGCCAAGTAGACAGGTTAAAGTACAATTAGCACCCAACAAGGGATAATTGGATTGTTACAAACAATCCCTCACAGGGTCTTTAGCATCCAGACAAAGCACCGGTCCCCACTACATCCCTTGCTATTTGTTCTGTACTCCCTTCTCGCTTTCCATAGCAGCTATTTTCTTTTTTTCTTCTATCTTTTTAATGGTCATCATGGAAAGGGAGAAGATACTATACATAGTCCCTTCTCCCGTTCAATGGCAGCCATCGTCTTTGTTTATTTTCTTTTTACTGTTTTAAATGTCCACCATCAAAAGGGTGAAAGAACTTTATATCCCATTTCATGGCGGGCATCATTTTTTTCCCCTTTTTCAGTTGCAAAATACTGCAGTGTCTTTAAACGAATGAAGACTCTATTAGTCCACCGGAATAAAGTGGATGAAGACTTCAGCCGATGCATTGCTTCAGAAAGAAAAGATCCTGGGAAGGCCTCTTGATCATCCAGGTGGTACTGGTGGAGATAGGAGCGCACATCTGTAGACAGTAAATGATACGTCTCCTCTCTCAATATCTCTAGCATTGCTAATAACACTTCAAAAAGAGTGTTCCAGCACTGCAAGTGTTTGAATGCTCTGGCTGTTGCTTTCAGCACCTTTAATGTGTGCAGGTTGATTGTGCACAACCACTGCTCACAGCTACAGTAAAGGTTTAAGACCACATATAAGCCAAAAAAGACTGCAGTGCAGTATGGTACAACCA
The DNA here is from genome assembly GCF_040938575.1 of Ambystoma mexicanum. Classification (NCBI taxonomy): domain Eukaryota; kingdom Metazoa; phylum Chordata; class Amphibia; order Caudata; family Ambystomatidae; genus Ambystoma; species Ambystoma mexicanum. The sequence goes on from NC_090927.1 coordinate 335,449,335, forward strand.
TCTCATGCAATTTCCAATATGCATCATCCACATCCTCTCAGTAAATTGGCACCAAATGATTTATCATAATTGATGTTCCCAAGCTTCATATCCCACATCTTTGTTTTTTCCTTTTTTCAGTTGTGCAATGCTGGTGTGTTTTCAATCAAATAAATGTACTATTAGTACCCTATGACTAAATGGATGAAAACTTCCAACAGATACATTGCATCTGAAAAAAAAGATTCTGGGAAGGCCTCTCGATCGCTCAAGTGGTACTACTGGAGAAAGGAGCAGCACATCTATACATAATTCATGAAACACCTCCTCTCTGAACCTCCCATTTCTATTAACTCTTCAAATAGAGTGCTCAGGTGCTGCTGGTGTTTTAATGGGTTGAGGTTGATTCTGCACAACCACCACTCACATATGCAGTTAAGATATCACGCTACATATAAGCCAGAAAAGGCTGCAGCCCAGATTGGGCCAGACCATGTTATGCAATTTCCAATACACATCATCCACATCATCCCAAGAGACTGTTCCCAACCTTTCTGATGGAACATTTGAAGGGCCACAGCTCAGTGCTTTCCTGGACAATGTTAAACATATTCAAATGTCCAACTGGGGCCATGAATATAAAATAACAAAATAACAAAAATGACATCTGTAAAAAGTCAATGCCACAAAAAATGAAGCCACTTCTCTGAACCTCCGAATAGAGTGTGGCAATGCTGCACATGTTTGAAGACTGTAGCGCCTCCAAAATGTGCAGGTTGATTATGCACATACACTGCTCACAGCTAAACAAGACATATAAGACCACATATAAGCCAAAAAAGACTGCAGCCTAGTATGGGCCAGACCATCTTGTATGTAATAGGCATCATCCACATCCTCCCACAAGACTCACACCAAATGATTTATCATGAATAATATTCCCAAGCTTTTGGACCGAACATTTCCAATATCTTATTTTTATTTATTTAATTGTTTATGGTTTAAAGAAAACCTTTACAAATATTTTTAAAAGGAACACATACCCAAAAATATAAAATGAATTCCATTGAATTCCATAAAATGTATTCCATTCAATCCATAATCTTGATAGTTAACAACATTTAAATACCTACATAGCAAAATTAATTTCCATCATAAATAACAAACTGAGATTATTCCATACACAATCGTAATGACCATCAACATTAAAAGCAAAGCTAAGAGGCAAGAGAGTACCCAACAAACAAAAGAACAATCAATCACTTACAGTACTGAATTACACACAGAGGTCACTAAAAACGAAAACATTTGATGTTTGTTTCTAGTTGAACATGTTGCACCCTTCATTTAGGAATCTTCCAACACTCACTTTCAAAGATTTGTTTTTTACCCATTGAGCATATGTAACCCTAGGCAGTCCAATGACACAAATTGAAAGTTTGAGAAATATTTCCCAAAGAACATCAATCTCTGTGGTCTTAATGCAGGACAATGAATCAATGAGTGTCTCAATCTTTCGTAAAATTGATTATTATGGCAATATCGACAACCTCTCGAATTTATTCACAGATGTTATTTTAAGATTTCATTGGTTGGCAAAACATTCAAACCAAAGCACATACACTGCTTTCTAACATGTTTCCCTGGAAATTGAATCAAGTACAATTCCAATGTACCAATTTCCGTTTTTATAGGAGATTATGTGACAATAGAGTTTAGAGCTGGTTGTTACATCTATCGTTTTTGACCAGTCATAGAGCCAATGTGTCCTTTTTACAAAATTAGGATTATTTAATAAGACAGTCTTTGAGCTCCCACTCATTCCCAACATGCATAGACATTTTGTACAAAGATCTTGAATAGGGCAATTATTAACTTGTCCCTCCGTACCCTTAATGTGAAGAAGACCATAAAGGTTAGATGTCGGTTTGAATCAAAGCTCCTTCATAAGTACCAACTTCTTCCAATCTACCAGACTAGTTAGTGACCGTAGTGACTGGATACCCAGGTCATATCTTAGAGCCGAAAAAGTGATGTAGCTAGGTAAATGGAATAACACCTTCCTCCATATTAAGGCCTCATACCATTTAAGTTCAACCAAGATCCAGTCAGGGAAAAGTTCAAGACCATAGATCAGTCTCAGAATTACTTTGGTAACATAGAACCTCAAGGCTGGCACAAGCGAAAGTTGGCCGTATTTATTTTCCAGATTTTGGCACCTCTCGGGGGGATAGCTCAGGGACAACATGCTCACCTTGGAAGGAAGACGACCCGTAGCACCGCAGGTTTGATCCCTGGGTCCGCGTTTAGAAACCTCTGGGTATTAAGCGCGTTATAAATAACCTATCACATCACATCACTAATCTGAGTTGCAAGTAATACAGCTTTATTTCTTAGATAGTTCCTATAGAAACCTCTGCATGGGTGGGCCACAATTGGATAGCCCAATAGACCATATGACTCATAGCTTTGATATTAATCTTGTTTATGGAGACTGATGTGGTTACATCCATTAGTATGAAGTCATCTGCGTAAGCCGACCATGAGATTTGGATATTGACAATTTTGGGGGGAACCATTGATGCTTTATTCAGTTATCGACTGTCATCTGATACATATAAATTGAGCAATGTCAGGGCAGGTGGGGATGGCTTGAGTCATTAGGCCTTCCTGATTCCTCCTCACCCTAACAGAGGTTTATTTGTGGAGACTAATCAGAATAATCAGAAGGCCAATAGGCACACCCAACATATGTAACTTATGCCACAACTTCCTGCGGTCCACTAAGTCAAATGCCTTAGAGAGATGCATTGATGCAACATAAACGACTGCAGCTGCTTTTGAGGTGACAGTAGTATGATGAAAGCTAGTCAATAACAAGCCACCCCAATTGGTACCCATACCTTTTTTGAAAAACCCATCTGGAATATATTTACTATATTTATATCCCTACTCTAATCTTCTATGTGTTTCAGAATAACAGAGGCAAACATTTTTGAATCCGCATCCATTATGGATATTGGTCTGTAATTCTCTGTGGATGATCTATCCCCCTCTTGAATATAGGACAAACATAAAATGTGTTCTACTGGCACTAGATCTACTTTTCCAACAAACATCTTCCACGCTGAACTGGGATACCATTTTTATCACACCCTTCGTATATCAAAGGAGTTGAGAGACATCCTATTTTATACAGTTCACTAAAGTACTCAACCCAGGTCTCCTCCCTGACTAGATCAGCTAACATTAAAATGTGCATTATTTCTGTATCGTTGATCATGGCCCAAAGGGAATACAAATTATTTGTACTTAAAGAGGAAAGCATATTCTCACTATAAATTGGTTAAAGTTTGGCCCTGAACATCTTTGTCCAATTGCCCAGTCGCATCTTCATACCCCTAATTTTAATCTGCATAAGTAAGGGTTCAATCGACTCAAGGGTTTTGGCTAGCCTGATTTCTTTCCTCACAAGCATTTTCCTTTGTTGAACAATGGGATCAAATCTGTGAAAGTGTTCTTTGCCTAATCTATCCATTCACCTTTTTGTGCCTTCCTTCAGCAGCATTTCACTAATATATCAATTAAAGGCCAAAGCAGTGTATGTTGAATTCTTTGTTTCTAAAATATTGTTTTTGTTATTCCATTTTAGGAGGTTGCCCTGTTGGTTTATCCTAATCTTTGAATTGTAGTACACTGTGTTATGGTTGCAGTTATCACAAGGGAAATCAGCAGTTAATATTGCATGATCACTAAGTACAGAACGCATCACCTTAAAGGAGCTCATCATATTGAAAAGAGTTTTGATTAAGAAAGTATAATCAATACAATACGAAGACAAGGACAAAGCACCAAACCATGTATCATGATTACACTTGTCACTTTTTTCATTCAATACCAGTGGTAGGAGGCCGCATCCATCCAAATGTGTATGCCACAGGAAACCTTGACTTAGTTTACGATTTGCCCCATTATTGTGTAGCCCGCTTTCTTCACTCCCCGCAGACCTATTTGGAGGGGGATACATTTCAATATTGTGTATAAATTAGAGGGAGAGTAACAGGAATTGTAACTATCACCTGTCCCCCGGAGTGTGCCAAGTGCCATTTCTCAATTTTGTGACTAATCTTCACTAAGGTTGAAGACAGCTTGCCCTTAGAGCTCCAATAGATGTTAAGAAGAATATTCTTAACATTGTTTGTTTGTTTGTTTGTTTTATTACCAGACCCGAGGGTATTAGGGCATGAGGGCATCAAGAGGGTTGTTAAGCTTATGTTACATAGGTATACAAGGTTAAAATACAGCTATGGTTACAATGCTGTATGCATGATCAACAGGCAGAGCGAAAGTTATGCAGAGGTAGGTATGCACTGCAAGTAAATGAGCAGAGAACAGACAATGAGGGTACTGTGAGACAGATATATACCATAAATGCAGTGAGGTACTATAAGACAAATATATACAATAAATGCAGTGAATGCTAGGAGATTGCATCTAATATAGGGTCAGATATCGTGCTCCTTAGGCCAGTGGATAAGATTGGATCTGAATTGTAGGTAAGGTAAATCTTCCCTTAAGGCAGCGGGGAGGGAGTTCCAATATTGTGCCGCTTTGAGGGGGAAGCTACTCCCACCGGACTTGGTGCGTTTAAATCTAGGTACTAATAGAAGGTTGGAGTTGACTTTTCTTAGAGGGCAGGTGGCTACTTGTCTGGTAACTCTGGCTGTGAGGTATTATGGGGCAGACTGATGGAGACATTTGTGTGTCAAGGATGCAGTTTTGAGGAGAATCTTGTCTTTCATAGAGAGACAATTGACCAATCTCCTAAGGTCAGATATGTGAGCATTCTTTGGGAAGCTTAAGGCTGCTCTTAAAGCATTATTTTGAAGGGTCTGAATATTGGTCATAGTGTATTTGTTGCTGCCTATGTAGAGGGCGTTGCAATAGTCCAATTTTGACAGGATCAAGGTTCTCGCTAAAGTAATACAGTTGTTAGGTGAGAGGAAGCGCTTGGCTGCTCTGATTAGCTTGCATGTTTAGGAGGTGGCCGAGGCCACAACATTTACTTGTTTTCCGAAGGTTAGCGTAGAGTCTATGTAGAAGCCAAGGGTTTTAACTACCTTAGCCACAGTAATGTTGTTGTTGTCAATTTTAAAGGAGGAGCAGTTCTGGCCTAATTTATTGATGTTGGATGGGGTGCCTAGAATGAGGAGTTCAGTTTTGTCATGATTCAGGCATAGACCATGAGAGGCCATACATGCCTGGATGATGAGGTATACTCTGTTCACAAAGGCCAAATCCTTGCCATAATCCCCCATCCACGGGATGAGGATCTGTGTATCATCGGTGTAATTCGTGTAGGTGATACCCAGACCATCTAGATCATCAAAAAGGGGCTTTGTAAAGATGTTGTACAGAGAAGGAGATACACAGGAACCCTAAGGCACACCGCAAGAGATGGGTGCAGGGTCAGCAGCTGCTAGGGGAGAGAAGACTTGCATTGTCCTGTTATCGAGGAAGGAATGGATCCAGTCAACTGCCTCTTTAGAGAAATGAGCTGCGGAATCCAAATGGTTGCAGAGAATCTTATGATCTACCAAGTTGAAAGCAGCTGAAAGATTGAGGAGTAGCAGAAGTGCAGTCTTGCCCTCGTCTCTTAGTGCATCTATTTGTGCCTTGAGGACTATGAGCGCTGTCTCAGTACCCTGTTGAGGTCGGAAGCCAGACTGTCGCACTCCTAGACGGTGGTTTTGTTCCAGCTGATGCTGGATTTGCAGATATGCTATTTTTTCAAACATTTTGAGTAGAAATGGCACTGTGGTCATGGGGCGGTAATTAGTGGGGATGGATGGGTCAAGGTTTTGTTTTTTGAGGAGAGGGAGGACCCATGAGTGTTTCAGATTGTTGGATATGTTGCCCCATGCGAAGGATGCGTTTATAAGTTTAGTGATGAAGGGGAAAATTTCACGGGCAGCATCTTTTATAATTTGAGCTGGGCATGGGTCACCATGACAATTGGACGGTTTGAGGATGAGGATAACTTTTTCAACTTCTTTGGTAGATTCTTTGTGAAAGCAGAAGTAGGGAGTAGGGAGTGGTGTAGGTGGAATCGGGATGTCTGAGACACTGGTATAGATTTAATACAAGGCTTAGAGGCAATGAGAGTGTCTTTTTTTATTGTTAATGTTGGCCTGCAGAGTTGTTATCTTATTAGCCAGGGAATTTTGTATGCTTGTGCACCAATTTTTGTCCTTGAGACATGAGTCTGGAACTTGACTTGGTGATTCTACCTCTTTGAGAATAGCGAACAGTTCTTCAGTATTAGATTTAGCTTGAGAGATTTGGAGGTTGTAAGATGTTTGTTTGGCTAGGATGATTTCTTTGTTATAAAGAGCGGCTAGATTATTCAAGTTATTTTTGTTGGGCTCTGAAAGGTCTAATCTCCAGGTTTTTTCACTTTGATGTTTCTCTTGTCTAATTGCTTTCAGATGAGGCGAGTACCATGTGTTTAAATGAGGTTGCGGTTTACTCTTTCTGATTTTCAATGGTGCTATTGAGTCATGAGATGAAAGCATCACTTTATTGTACATGTCTACCATTGTAGATGGGTGAGTCTGGTGTGAGATAGAATTCAGCATGGGAAGTATAAGGGGGAAGAGTTTTCCGGGAGTAATATTTATTTTATTTCTGGTAGGTACAGCGGGTGCTATGCTACCGATATTCATAGGAGATAAGGTCTCTAGCGTAAAGGAGATCATGTAATGGTCAGACCAGGGCTGAGGCATTATAGAGGTAACAATGGTTGGCCAGTTGTGTTCAGCAATCCAATGAAGGGCCCTTCCTTTAATGTGAGTAGCCCTTGTGACCTTTTGGGTGAAACCTAATTCCTCTAAAGAGTTGTTAATCTGTGTGGCATTGTGATAAGTGTTTAAGGTTGTCCGATAGGACGTTTGTTAGGTCTTCCTCAAAGGAACCCAAAGGGCCTGGAGGTCAGTATATGAGGTGAATGGTGATAGTCTGAGTATTAGAAATGGTAACTTTTGTCATGAGGGATTCACAGGAATCTGTATTATAAGGCATGGAGAGTCTCAGGGTTAGATTGTTCTTTACAATTATGGCAAGACCTCCACCTCTGGAGGTAGTGCGATCTAGTCTTATAAGAGTGTAGTTATCCGGGATCGCCAGCATAATTGCAGGGCCTGCTGCAGGGTGAAGCCATGATTCACTAATGGCAAGGAGGTCGATATTTTCTTTTTGGATTAGGTTAGCTATATCTGTGGCGTGGGCCACCATGGGGCGGGCATTTATCAGTGCGCCTTTTATGCCAATTTGAGTAAGTTGAGCAGATAGTGGCTGGGCCTTGTGTTGGCATTTCAGAGGGGTGGTAGAATCTCTGAAGAGTCGGCAGTTAAGCTGAAGTGGGTGTTTGCTGTTGGTATCTTTGTGGGAGGAGGTATTGACAAAAAGCTGAGCGTACCTTCGAAGTTTATTGGTATAGTGGGCACGAGGAGGTGATGTTTCTTGGGATGTTTAGTGGGAATAGATTCTTGGGAGTCTAGCACAGAGTTTGTGGTTTCTCTGTTGCAGGCTGCAGGGTTTGGTAGTCATGTCAGCCTGCTTAGAATGTTCAAGCACATGTATTGGTTGGAGTGTATGCTGGGGCATGTTGTGGTCTTGTGAGCTGATTATGGAGAGGATTGTTCTTAATAGAACAGTGTAGAGTGGTGGCAGATACATGGTGTGCGCGTATGGGCAGGTACGTAGTAATAGTCTGAGTAATATAGGGGCGGCTGGCTAAGGTGACTGTGAGTGCAAGAGAGTTGGCAGGATTGGGTGGATTACTAGAAGGTTGGACATATATCAATATACATTCAAAGAATATGTGGTAGGGTAGCTGATCGCATTGCATGCACATAAGTGGTCTAGAGGAGAGCGGCAGAGTACACTCAGTAATGACTTACAAGGCAAATCAACGCTATCAGATACTAGATTCGTGTATAGACATAGGCTTGTGTAAAGTGAGATATGCTATGCGATAATGGTAAAATGCTACAACATGAATGCGGTAAGAGGATGCACCATACATAGATTGTAACACATGTTATACAATACAACAGTGGTTCTCATGAAATAAGCAAATCCTTAGAATCAAATGGATTGTGTCTTATAACACTGCTAGGGCAAGTTAGCAGGGTAAGAGGCATAAGCAGCACCACAAAGGGGGTAACGGGAGTCCGAGGCAAGTGCGCGAGAATTAGGCATATGGCAATCGGAAGGTCAGAGGCTCACGGAGCGAGCATACAGACACATTGGTAAGTCCTTCAATTTTATAGAGGCTGCCAAAACAGCTTTACACAGGGTTGTACCTGTAATGCATACACCCAGGCCCTGCTGGATTTCAATCAGAAGTCCCCCTACAGGACAACCATTTGGACTGTGAATAGCAGGTACCACAACAATTTCATATCCTTCTAATATGAGGAAGCCAGTAATCCATGTTTCTTGGATGAAAAAAAGGAGTGAATGCGTAGATATTCACGCAGAGTTTTATTAGAGCATAATGTAGAAAAACCCCTTACATTCCAAGAAAGCAAGGTCAGAAACTGGTTTTCGCTAAAGCTTCACTTTCATTTCCTTCAGTTGTGCTATGGAATCTCTTAAGGAGATAGCATGCCACCTCCAGATTTCTTTCTCATTCCCAGCTTCGGCCTCATCATTCGCTCTTCCCAACCTATCAGTTGGAGCCGCTGTATTAAAGGAATGGGACAAGCCCATTCCCTCCTTCACAACATTCAGTATGACTCTAGTCAAAAAGGGCCTTAAGTTATTTCCCAATTTTAGCAGATTTTCTGTTTTTTTCGTAGACTATTGAGGAGGGAATAACCAATTTAACATAATCATATTGCTTCAAATGAATGAAGTCCACAAGCTTGATGTCTTTGGATGTCAGAAGTCTAAAAGAAGGAATTTCATTAAAGTACACTAATATGAGTTATTTAGATAACATGTCAAACATGTAATTCAGTGTTACGCTTGGGTAATCCTGAAATGTGGGATCCTTAAAAAGAGGATCAGTCTCATCTTTTCTTAGGGCATTGTTCAAATGGGCCATTGGAGGTTGCCTATTCCATATTGGGCAATCAACTTCCTTCTGTACTGGAACCTCCATCCGACCTTCTGACCAATGACCTGCATCGGTATGGACTTCCCTATCATTCAAGGTGGACCATCCTAAACAGGCTGAGCCCACTGTTGAATCACCAACCATACAATTATCCCCAGGCTAGTCGACTGCGAGGAAAACACCTCAGTCGCAGACTTAGGGTGGATTTTGTCCAGGGAATCACAAGCCAAATTATTGTCTTTAACTTCCAAAATTATCTGCTTTACCATATCTCTAATAGACAATTCAGTTGGTGAAATATCAGAGGAATGGGAGCCAGAGACCGCGATAGCAGAATTTTTACATGTCATTCCCCCTATGCTACAGCCACATGGTGAACCAGAGTGATTTAGATGCTTGTAGGGGCTCTGCCCCTTGCCCATGCCCTCTGATGGTCGCCCAAAGTCATGGGTGAGGTAGTGGTCTTGGACCAGGAGGGCACTGTTTGATTAAACATTTTTAAAATTACCTTTAGCTGTTTTGAAAAATTTCATATTTGTGGATAAATGTTTTTCATTGTTTTTCAGAGCCTCATCAAGTCTCCCATTGGCCAGAGCATAGAATCCTACCATTCTCCCCTCCAATGCGTTCTCCTCGGCTGGGGCTGATTCCAGGCCAAACTTGGAGTTGTCATGCTCTACACAAACCAGATCAACATACTCCAAAGAGGAATGGTGTGGCTCGACATAATTTCGACAATCTGGGCACCCAACCTTCCTCATGAAATTCCTAGAGGTTTTATTTAGTGTATTCATATTTTTTTCTTTTTCCCAGAAGTATCTTCGAAGGAGTGAGAATCTCCATCGGGTACTCCATTCACCCCATTTGCAAATATCTCTGGCCAATAATTGTATCTGGACCCTTATCTTCCTAAGAAGTCCCAGAAACTTCCCGCATCTTGGGTACCATTGGAAGTCGAGGGATATTGATCTTCAAAAGATCTAACAGCAAAGACAAGTTTTTACTGTTGTCAAACATGTGTCTTGTTTGTGTAGTAAATTCCATACACATCACATCTTGTACATTTTTAATGGCTACCACCACAGGGTTACCATCATCATTAATTGGAGCAGATGAACTAGCAAATTGTTGGAAAGCAGAGACAGTCAAATTTGCAGTGTTTCCATCGCACATATCCATGTGCATTGCTAATAAAGAGACCTCCCCTGTATTGAATATTGGGGTTGTATTCAGGTAAGATCCACTTGGGTGTTCAGCTTGGGTTAAGATACAATCACCAGACACAGCTTTAGATGTCCAGGTGTCAATTGACAGGGCTTTAGAGCCCTCCACCATGCCCCCCAACACATCAGAAACTGAACCAACATCAGAAGATTCTACAAGTGTATCTCCAACATCAATTGCGATTTGATAAGTGTGATGTCCGGACATGTCATTTGTTAATAACAGGACCCTGATAGGAGATGGAGGTAAAGGCAGTGCCAGAGCAAGAGCCATGATATTATGTCAGGTGGAGAATACAAGAGGAGCAGTAAGGGGGTCAGGCAGAGCCTTGACTTATTTCCTCATAGTTGAATTAGTGTGGGCAAGAGTGGAAAAAAAGGGAAATAAAATCAGATAAAAGCAAAATGACGCTTTACCAACCACCTCAGCCCCAAGCTGCCAAAAAGCAATCTCCAGGCACTCCTCAGTGCATGTGCACCCGTCAGATTTATCAGGAAGAGGCAGGCGGAGTGGGCAGAGTTAGGCTTAAAGTGAAGTAACAATCCAAAAAAAGACTCAGGCCAACTAGGGAAAAAGTAAATAAACAGAGTATAAGAATATTGTCCATTAGTCAGCAGATAGCAGATAGCAGTCTAACTTGATAATTCCATGGTGTGACAAATACTTATGATTCCAATGATACAGTGAACATCAGATACTTGCAAACGCCACACTGCAATGCCAACATAGTCTTCCCAGCCCAAACAGCACTCTCTGGGCACTCCTCAGTGTTCGCGCGCTGGTGCACAGGACTGTCAAATTTATCAGGAAGAGGCAGGCAGGGTGGGCTGTGTTAGACTTAAAGTGAAGTAACAATCCAAAAAAAGACTCAGGCCAACTGGGGGAAAAGTAAATAGACAGAGTATAAGAATATTGTCCATTAGTCAACAGATATCCGATAGCAATCCAACTTGACAAGTCTGTGGCCTGACAAATACCTATGATTCCAATGATACAGCGAACATCAGATACTTGCAAATGCCGCACCGCAACACCAACGTAGTCTCCCCAAGCCCAAACAGCACTCTCCGTGCACTTCTCTGTGTGTGCGCGCTGGTGCATGGGCCTGTCAAATTTATCAGGAAGAGGCAGGCGGGTGGGCGGGTTAGGTTTAATGTGAAGTACCAATCGAAAAAAAGGCTCAGGCCAACAGGGGGAAAAGTAAATAGACAGAGAATAAGACTATTGTCCACTAGTCGGCAGATAGCAGATAGCAGTCAACTTGACAAGTCCATGGTATGACAAATACTTAAGATTCCAATGATATGGCAAACATCAGATACTTGAAAACGCTGCACTTAGTCTCCCCAGCCCAAAGAGCACTGTCGTGGCACTCCTCTGTGGGCGCACCTGTCAAATTTATCAGGAAGAGGTAGGCAGGGTGGGCGGGGTTAGGCTTATAGCGAAGTAATAATCCAGAAAAAGGCTCAGGCCAACTATAATTCAAATGATGTGGCAAACAGTAGGTACTTGAAAATACTGCACTGCAACACCAGCGTAGTCTGCCCAGCCCAAACAGCACTCTCCGGGCACTCCTTTCCAATATATATAAGCTGTTCCCAAATTTCTGATCTTTTTTGGCAACAACATTTACTTAAACAAACAAAAAACTACAATGTCACACTTCACTCCTACAAAGTTTATTTCATAATAAAGAACTTGCAACAATTATTCCCACTCATTTGCTACATATACAGCAATACCATTTCATTGTTAGCACATCAAAACTTTAATTACCTTAATAACAATTTAGGCCATGGACTTGGCCATGACAAATGCTGGGGTCACTGCCCAGTACAAAATGCCACAGCTAGTGGCCGGTTAGTGTCCAAAAATACAGATTTGCATGCTTAAAAGCCATGGCTAGTAGCCCATCACTGTTTTCATATATACAATGGGAAACAATGAAAGCTATAGTCAATGTCCATAGCTACAAACCATAGCAAGTGTCCATTAATGTGTTACAATATACAGATGGCACTCCTAAAGGCTGTAGACACTGGCTAGTATTGTGTTAAAAACCACGGTTAGTGGCTGGTTAGTGTACACATCATACAGTGGGCGCAGTCGAAGGCCATCAGGTATTGCATTTTATTGTTTCAAAACAAACAGTGCACATGGGCAAAACATGTACAAACTGTTCAAGTTCAAATGCCATGCTAGTGACCCATGTATATGTTAGAACATATAGTGGGCACAGCCAAAGATTGCAGCAACTAGCCAGTACTGTTCTAAAGTCCATGGCTGGTACTTGATCACTGAAACAAAATATACAAAGAACACGGTTAAAAGCTGTATCCACTGGAGAAGGCCACTATATATGGTTGGTAGCCTCTTAGTGTTTTAAAATATTCATTGCAATGCTACACATATTGAAATGACCAATTGTTGACGAAAATATCAAATAAAGAAAATGACAAATCTAACAACACAATGATACATACAATGAAGCCTCCTCTCTGAAGCTCTCTAGCATTTTCAATGACTCTTCCAATAGACGGTTTCAGTGTTACCACTATTTCAAGACTCTAGCTATTGCTAGCAGCACCTTTAATCGGTGAGCACAATTATGCCCAGCTATCGCTTAGAACAGCAACTAAAATATAAGACCACACCTAAGCCAAAAAAAGCTGCAGCCCACTATGGCCCATCTCATCCAATTTCCAATACACACCGTCCACATAATCCCAGGAGACTTGCACCAGAAAATTTATCATAATTCATGTTTGCAATTATTGTGACAAAACATTTAAAAAGCCACATCTTCATGTACAACAATACTCATGTACTTATGTAAAGTAACTGAAAAAAATAAAGCATTGAAAAATACATAACAAAATACATAACAATAAACTAGATAGGCAAACATTTCACACCCAGACAATATAATACCATAAGTGAGACTGCATAACCTAATATATATTGTATGCCCCATCTAAAACTAGACTACAATTGCTCCTTTTTATTTTTATTTTGTTAAACTATTTTCTTCTATTTTTCTCAAAAGTCTAACATGCTCAAAAGTCGGAAGACACACATCCAAAATAAAAAAAAGACTCTCTAATACCTACCAGGTCACCGAAGATTGCCTTTGCCCATGGCCAGTGATTTTTGACCCTGACGTTACTATACCTCTACAAATAACTTTAGAAAATGAATGAAACACAGACACCCCCCAAATTATAGCTGTGAATACAGAACTACTTTTAGCCGTGGATATCCGTAGTACATCGTAGCCTCGGGTATAGCTGCGAATATTGGCAAATCAACCAGAAAAACAAATGCTTCCCTGTCCCCCAGGTCATCACCAAGTTCCCCTTTCATCTGTGCCATCTCCCCCACTTCCCAGACAGCCTCCTCACCTCCCCTGCCCTCTTCCTTTCACCCCAGAACACACGCTGCTTCTTTGACGCAGTTTGCTTTCAGATGTCGGTTATTTGCGGCTATAGCCGAGACTAGAGAAAGCTTTGTGTTGCAAACTCGGTCCCTGGACGCCCCCCAGCTCCCAAATTTCACTCAGTGCCCTCTAGCCATCTCTCCGCCTCTACCCTGATGGCATTTGTATGCTTTATGACCTGCCCATAGCTTTTTCCTGCATTTCATTTTCCCATAACCTTGGTTAAAGATGTAAATATCTCTCGCTTCAAGAGAAAAACAAGATGGCAGTCATTTCATTTCTGAAGACCATGATCCTGCAATGCACCATGGGAGATATCCCTATTTTGTTGGGGAATGTGGCACCCCTTCTCTGTCAAATATTTAAATAACTACTGCACAGAATAACCCCAAACCATGCATGGCGTGTGAGTCAACGCTTTGTGCCCTAGTTGTTTCATATCTGGTCCAAATCCATCCAGCAGTTTGGGCTGTGCGCTTTGGTAAAAATTGACCTTTTTTGGCTGTTCGAAAATTAATGGGAAGTAGGCCCCACTTTTGGAAAAAAAAATGTTTTACTGCTTAATAACTTTTTATTATTTTTTAACAAATCTTTACGAAACTGTGCAGTCTGTTGGCATGCAGACTTTAAATCACTTTTGAAATTTCGGTGATATCCGTTACTGGAATCAAAAGTTATTAACAATAGAATTTTGAGGGATTCCTGTGTCTCTCCGACTCACCTTAACTATAGGGTGGCTATAGATGCCCTATAATGTATACTCAGTGAAAACACTTTGTTAAAGGGACTTTATGGTTACAAGTAAAGCTGAAAAACCCTTGAAATTTGCCAGTTATGGTATACTAAGCAGCCATAACTCGCACCACCTCCGTGAACTGCTAAGACTAACACCCAGGACATCAAAGATGACATGACAAATGTCATTGACGATGTCACTGATGACATCACATATCTGGCCCACTTCTTTTTGTACACTGACATATGTAGTCCACATGATTTTGTTCAGTGATAGAGAACATTTCAAAAATTAAAAGGTGTGACATATGTATACATTAACCTTCTTGCATGTTGTTAAGGCACTTTATTTAGGATTTGGCCTTAGTTCATGGTACACATACATGGTGAAATAAGCAAGCCTCAAAACATGAATCATTTGTGTACTTCATGATAAAGTCTAAAGTTAGTGTCATTTTTGGTGGTGCTGTTTCTTTCCTCCTTATATAAGTTTCTTTGTATGTGCCTCAGATGTCTATGCATTGTAGGTCTTGATGTGTATTGTTTGTACCAACACAAGTATGCAGTAAGTCGTCAATTATTAGCTATAAGCTATGGGCTATTTTTTCCATGTTTATCATTACTGAAAACTCTGATAACTTACCATTCATTATTTTACTATCCAGAATTACCAAATTTAAAATAATACATTTATATAGTGCATGCTGTAGCCATTGCCTATGTGAGTGTATGATTAGGTTCCTGTTTTAACAACACTTCAATATTATGTTTTGTTGAGATGAGTACATTGTTTGATACATTAAGTAGGTCATGATAGATCTCCCCCCCATGCTCACATCTTGTTACTAACATTATAAACACAGGCCCTTTTAGAGACTTTTTATCACAATTCATTTCACATTTGATGTCATCAGTGATGTCCTCTTTGATGGCCTGGGTGTTAGTTTTAGCAGTGCATGGAGGCAGCGCGAGTTATGTTTGCTTAGTGTACCAGTTCTGGCGAATTTCAAGGGTTTTTCAGTTTTATTTGTAACCATAATGTCCCTTTAATAATGTTTTTTCACTGAATTTCATAGGTTTTTACTAGTGCACCTTTAATCTGCTACTGTTCCTTATATTATTCCTACCTGCCCAATATGACAGATATTGAGTCCACGGACAGGGCAGAAGTCCGCGGACGTCGGACAGCATTTACAAGGCTCAGAATCACATCAGAAACCCAAAAAAAAATGTAACCCATTGACCAAAAAACAGATGTACATAAAATCACAACAAATGTTAAAAACATGCAAATATACCTTTTTGTACAAACACGTTAAAAATACTAATTATTGTTTTATTTAGGACACATTACAATGGAATGCACCAATCACAAACCATAACTGTACACTTCATATAATCTCCTCACTGCAACTCTGCATACAGATTCAGAAACACCAGGTGCTTCTTGAACAATACATTCTCTTTAAACAGTAAAGTGTTGCATTTATTTCTCTATAATTAGCTTTCTTTATATAAACATGTGTTATAAGACAGAAGCACTTTTGTTTCTCACAGAAATGGCAAGCACACTTCAGTGGTTAGAGGACAACTTCCCAAAAGAAGAAATGAGTGACGATAACATCTGCAATAGTATACAATACATATGTTAATGTAAACAAATAAGGTGTTTTGTACACACCTTACTAAAATAATAATGTCTATTTTTCTTACAGTACATAGATGTCATGAATAAACCACGCCCCAGTTTAATTATACACAATTCCAAGAATCACAAAGAGACGTGATTTTAAGGAAATTTTACAGTATGTCAAAAAAAATGTCATTAAAAATGTTCCCTATCACAGTCCTTCTTGCACCTGTCGCCCTTGTCCCCAGCAATCATCCCCATCAAATTATGAACATTTTAATCAAAGACACTTTGATAAAAGCTCACTCCCTTCCTCCTCTCATGATTATTGTAAACAAATTCCTAATTCTCCCATTAATGTTTCGCATTCTGATACCACATCCCTTTTCTTTATGAAATATATTTGTTACACTATAAATGTTTTGTATATTGTGGAGTGATATTTCCTATTCTTTTTAAAACTCCCATTATGAGTCCTGGGACCGTGAGACAATCCGGGGTGTCCGCACTCAAAATAGAGGTGCCCCCGGATAAGCGTGATGTCCGAACAATAACTGGTTTTGCATGACACACTTTTAATTAGTCTGCGGACACCGTGCCTGTTCTGTGGAAACCCGGCACATGCGCTGTGCGATACCTGCCCAATGGGTGTCCGCGGACAGCCATCATGGCCATTGACTGCTGCAGATGTCATCATGAGACTGCACGCCTGTGGCGTAACAGGGTGTCCGCGGATGGTGTTCATGACTGCAGACAGTTTAAAAGTACATTTTCCACCAATCTAGGTTGTTTCAAGCAGAAACGTTACCCTTCCACAGCTCCCAGACCCATTCTTTATTCATCTGGCAACTTTTTACAACTTTTCAAGGTCTTTTTGTCTCTCAGTAGTCTGCAGACAATATGACTGTCCGTGGACAGTTCCTCTAAAGGGAGCCACCTTTACTTTTCCTCAATCTCAATCTGGCTATCCAGGGGAGACCATCTTGGAGCATCTGTTTTTGCAGAACTTTGCAAAATGTTCTTTGTGGACAGCATCATGGCATCTGCTATGGCCACATCTGCTCCCCAACCACCCCCACCACCACCATCATCATTTAGAGGGCCTGGAGATGGGAACAGGCATGGTGATTGTAGAGGAGGGTCAAGAGGAAGAAGAGGATGAGGTAGAAGAAGTGCCTGTCACAAGTACTCGGAGTGAGTTCTGAGTGTGACAATGTTTCACGACCATTGGAAATGTCCCAAAGGCTTGTGCAATCAAGATGCGATGCACTGAGTGTTAAGTTGTAATCAGTCATGGAAAACCTGGCTTTTATTCCTATGGGACTACTTCTATGAGGTGACACACCAAATCACAACATCTGAAATGTGAGCCAAACGGGGGAAGTACTCTGAGAAATGCATGCTACGCTCACACACTTGCGAACAACACGTATTCATGGAATCAAATAGGGAAAAAACATGCATGCCAAAAGACACACACAGCCATAAACACATACACCACACGAAAGCAGGCAGAAATGCCCCCGCGCAATATAAAAGTGCACGCAAACAAAAAACAAGCATATACAGCTACGCTGAATGTCCCATTTCTCGCAGCAGTGATCGTGGGACACTGCAGGAGGAGGAGAATAGCCAGGCCTCGAAAGTGCTCGGTGCCATAGATTGCACACATGTGGCCCTATGTCCACCTAGGACCACTGAGAACATCTATCGTAACCACAACTACTGGCATTCCATCAACATGCAGGTTGTATGCGATGCCAAGGGAATCATCACCTCTGTCTATGCAAACTATCCAGGGTCCACCCATGACAGTTTCATATACAGAATGTCTGCCCTGAGCTGGGACCTGGAAACTGGGAAGCATGGCAACACTTGGCTCATTGGTGAGTACAAATGTCTGTGCACATGCATGCATGTCACACACAGACAAATACACCAACCCAACTAATGACAACCATTTTTACCACCCCTGGGGACAGTGCCTACCCTCTGAGCACCTACATGATGACGCCAATACAGAACCCCACCACACCACCCCAGGTAAGTTACAACGCAGCCCATATTGCAACCAGGGCCATAGTGGAGCGCACATTCGGAGTGCTCAAGTCACACTTCCACTCCCTCGACCGCTCTGGCAGGCAGCTACTGCATGCACCCCCAGTAGTCTGCAGGATCATTGTGGCAGCATGTGTCCTGCACAATGTTGCAACACGGCGGGGCGTACCAGTAGACATGGTGGTACCCCACATCCCCAACCACACACACAGGTGCTGCGCATGGGAGGGGAAAGGGCCCCATGGAGAGGCAGCCCGTACCAACTTGTGGCCACATTCTTAACCTAAACTCCCACCCCTGCGGCCTGGCACATACCAGGTGACAATCGATGATGACAAAGGGACAGTCAACTGCCACAACCTTGCCACCCTGAGAATGTGTCCTCGGAAGTGCTACATTGTGCTACATTGTGTGCATCCCAGGCCACTTAAACATAACCAATCCCGTGTGACCAAAAGGACCACATGCAAGGTGCATATCTCACCACACCCCTGCAAAACAGTGCATGAAAATACTGGTATGTCACCTAAACCCTCCCAACCCCCATGACCCCCCGTCTGCCACACCATGCCATGGCATGCAACGGCAAAACAGCAAACAAAATGCACAACACATGACACAATTGTCATGAAGTGCCACATGAGAAATGTAAACAGGCATGAGACAATTACACCTGGCATGGAATCTGATGAAATGACTGACCAAAACCGCCCACCCATAAAAAGTGTGGCACAAATGCATGCCACCACAACAAAAGTCAAAATGCCTGTTGCCATGCACACCGGGCAATAGCAAATTGCCAATGGAAACACAGTGTGCGGCCCGTGTGTCCCCTGCAACACACCGCTCACCAGACAGCACAGTGAGTTTGCTTTCAATTGGGGAAACCCCTTGAGCATCATGAAAAATAAGTATAGTCAACCAAAAGAACGCTGTGATGCATGTACACGATCAAGGAATTCAAAGTGATCATGCACTGCAGGGTCACAGTATGCCTGAAAAGGCAATCTGGGTGCACGTGTGTGCATTTAGTTGTTGTTGATGTGGGGGTGCGTTGTCTAAGTGTTTGTGTCAGTAGGGACATGCACTAAATACATTCATGTGAAATTAAGTGACCTTCAGTGTTCTGTACACAGCAAATGTGAGCATTGCCCTCGTGGACCCCCCATTGTGTTAAACCAAACCAATCCCCTGACACCTCAAGGGCAAACCCAACACAGGATCATCCATTGACCAACAGAACATATCATGTACAGATTACCCCACATCAACAATGTCAGACAGTGACCAATCACTGTCGCCCAAGTGTCCCAATGTGACATTGTCACCACACAGACCCCTCCCATCATCAGTGTGTGTTTCACAGCCAAAGGGTGAATGATACCACCTACAGCAGGAAGTGCATCAACAACATAGACAGGCAAGTCATAAAAGACATCACAAGCAATGTGATGAAATGCGCAGTCAACAAAATACTCACCAAAATCAAGTGAAGACATGCATTGGAGAAACCATCCAGAATCCCCAGTAGGGGTGTATACACAAGTAGGACTGCAGACTGGCCACAGATATGACGGATGCCCAATGCCCCTGTGTAATAGTAATAATAATAATAATAATAATAATAATAATAATAATAATAATAATAATAATAATAAGATGCTGTCACACCAAGCCATCCTTGCGAGCCCATGGAAAGGGGAAGCAGGAGTGGCATATGTGTCAGGACCCCAAGCCACAAACACATACATGAGACAAGCCTGTATGGGCCCAGCTGGAACACACAGTGGATGCTTTCAAATACCACAAAGCACCACACTGTCACATTAATGCACAATAGATAAACAATAATAGAAAACAAAATAAAAATGGCCACATATGACCCGGGGGCAGGGGCACCCAGGAGGGGGGAGGTACAGGGTGCACCTCAACACCCACATGTGTTGATGTTGAGAGTTAAAATAAAATCCTCTGTCTCTCACACGGCCCGACCTGTGTGAGAGATAAGTCGTCGTCGTTGGCACCCCCTGGATGTAAATTAGAAGGTGGACGTGGCACAGTTGCATGACCATGCCTATCCGCAGCAAGCCCCTCCACGGTAACATGCATGCGGGTCTGTTAAGCCTGATCCTGCATGGCTATGGCATGTAGGTCTGCATGAAGCACATCACGTGATACACGTGCTTCCTCCTGCAAGGTCTCATGTGTATGACGGAGTTCTGCCTGCTTGGCCTCACATGACATATGGAGCACCTCCCGGCTTGCATGGAGTTCAGCCAAGATGCTGTTTTCAAGCTGCTCCATCCTCTCTTCTGACCGTGTCCTCTGGGTCATCATGAGCACACCCAGAGTAGATCTGAGGGATTGGTGTTCTTCCCTCAGGACCTCCCTGTGTGCCTCTGCCTGAGCAGCAAGTGCTTCATGCAGAGCCACCATTTCAGCCCAGCGTGCCCTGTCGGGGGCTGCCATGCCCAGCCTGAGTGAGCGGCATGTGGACTGTGTTGCCTGCTGGTGGAGCTCCACCTGCCTCTCAGGGGGGAGGATGGAATGGGCCACACTTGACATGCCTTGAGCCATCATCTCAACTGCTCCCCCTGTTGCTGTGCTATGGCATACATGTCATGCTCCCACTCAGTGGTCCCCGGTGGCACACGGCTCACGTGTTGCCAGACACTACACCTGCTGTGCCCAAGGAGCCATGGTCCTTGCTGGGTTGGCACTGCCCATGGTTGCAGGACTGCATCCCTCCATCGACCTGATGCCCCAGGAACATGAGCAACTGGTGTGGAGTGGGACCCTGCACCCGTAATCACCACAGACGGACATTCCAACACTAGCTGGCCCCTTGAGGGCACTACCCTCACTGCAGGTGTCGCAAACAGAAGATCATCCACTGCAGGATCACTCACCGGGGACGACACGTCATGATGCACATCCATTTCAACATTGTGGCCAGATAGTTCATCAGAGTTTGACTTATAGTCAGCCCTTGACATGATGGTCTGGAGCAACAATGAGTTTTTCGTGGTCTACCACCCCACAACCACCACTGGTGCTAGGCTGTTGATGTAAACTCAACACCGTGTCTGGAATCACATCCTCATTTTCTGCCTCCAGTGCCTCATCACCTGTAATGTAAACAAAAGAAACAGCAGCACATACCAATCACATAGAAATCACAACATTGAAAGCCAACACATGAAGCAGGTATGTCACACACAACTCCAACTACGGCATGCATCCAGTGGCATTGCAATGCAAGGATATCCCAGAAGCAGAAATGGATGTGTGTAAAATGTGAAGCCTATACATGTATTGTATGTTGCATATCACCTGCATCACACACAACCTCTGGCAGGCACAGATCTAAGGCAGAAATGAGAGATGGCAACAAAGAGATGGCACGTAGCATTAGCATGGCGGAACACCCAAATAGCCACAGCTGCAAGTGAAACCAAACACACCATGACACATGTAATATGCATGTTGACAAGCAGCACTCAACATCCATCACCAATAAAGAGTACATGTGTCACAGGATGCACACACGCTAGTGCATTTCAATACAGTGAAGGGATGAACATGGGAACATACATGCCAGGTCACTTTGACATAGCAGCATTGCGTAGGCATGTTGAAGGGCGGAACATGGTACAGAAGTGGGTGTGTGCAGTGCAGTGCATGTGTACCGCCTCAACTTCCAACATTAACAAGTACTTAGTGATGTCAATCTCTTAACATGACTGCATTGTAAGGGCAAGTGCAGCCATCATGTGCAAAGTGCATGCATTGGGTTGCATGGATATATTGAACCCTCCACCCTTTGGGGAATTGCAGGGAGGCAGTGCATGGCAATGAAAGGTTGACCAGAGAACTGTGCATTGGCAGACAGTGTTGGCATGCGTCAATTGCATCTTGTAAGTCAAATGACACTACAGCAGATGAGAAGTGAACATTAAGCAGGAAACATGAGGAACCATCAGTAGTACACCCATGCATGCAGAAGCCATGACACCAGTTGAACAGAGGCAGGGGGCCTGTAACAGGGTGAGACCTGTGTACACCCAAATTTGAGAGACTAGAGTTTTTTGGTCTATATTTTTGTCTTGGACCTTTCTGCAACAGCCCTCCTAGAAATACTGCCTACAAAATGGTATTCAATGTGCAGAAGGTCCCTTGTTTTCCACTATTCAACCAGCTATTGACCATAAGCGCATGTCTTTTTTTCAATTAAATTTTGACATACTACAAAAGATTTTGTATCAAAAAAGATATCACAATTTTATTTTCATATAAAAATATATATAGCAGCTTCATTACATTTATAAAAACATAAGTATTTCATTAAAGTTTAAGACAAACAATTTTTCAATTTGTTCTTATCATTTTGTAAATTGTTGCATACAAATGATTGACTTTATAATTCAACAAACCTTTTCAATAATACATTTCACAAAGGCAATTCATCTTATATCTAGTGTGTTGTTGCTTGTAATCACACCTTGGCAAACTCAATCATGGTTTTTGTTATTGTGGAGTACTGTCCATTAGTATCCCCTTTAATTTACACCGATGGTTCACCAATCATCCATTCTTTCATTCCTCAAACGAACAAACCCGACATGTTTCATTCCTCTTTATCAACTAACATACTAACAGGAAATTCTTCAGGGGAAGAAAAAAACACACTTGATTGAAAACATTCTGTTTTCTATGAACTGTTCCTGTTTTCTATGAACATGGATTTCACCAGGCTTTGAAAATCCCCTTCTCAACCCTTTCAGCTCTTGGTCAATTTCTGGATGAAATTTCTGTGGAAATACAAGGAGTAAACAGGGCTATATTAGTCACCACTCTTTAAATGTAGTGTAATTCATACATTTTTAAATACATTTCTAGATGGGTCTAATCGACCCTATCACATGTCTCCTTTGCTTCATTAACTCATCCTCGGTATACTTGTGGGTAAACGTCGTCACGTGTATCACGTGCTTTATACTGCTGTCTCTCCCTATTTTGGGTTCTATTGTCATATCCCCTTATGGACCTATTACACCTCGGTGCTCTTTGTTAAGGTGAAATGCATGTCACAATTACCTGTATGGGGGATTATTTTTCCAATTCGGATAGCTGTTTTATTTATAGTTAGAACGAATACACACTTCTGTGTGGTCATTCTGGGTTCAGCATGTCCTGTATTTAGAGAGATATACAGATGTGGGAAGATAATATATAGAGTTAGGTTCAAATCCCAACCATCTATTGGCTTGGATTCAGTTGTGCATGTGTACAACACAGACAAGGAGACCCTAAACTTGTGCGTGATGAGGTACTGACTCATCAGAGTGAGCATTAAATGGATGACGAAATACCATGACACTTAAATAATCCTGGAGGCGTACTATGATGATCAGCATGTCAAGGACCCATGGGTGCATACATGGAATGCACATGGAGCATGAATGGGCACTCATGTCCACGGAGAGCCACTGCCATCTGCACAGTCCAAGTGAGACAAAGTGCACCAAGGACAAAGGATGTACAACACAGTACGTGTTTTGCAGGTTTGCAGAGGGAAGTATGCATGTACACAGGAACGGGGAACAGTCAATTGCAGTAAACATGTGATTCAGCAGTGCCATGTTGAAATGAGCTGCCAGGTGTTTGAGAGTCAAGGTAGTGTGCCCGTGAGGAGGACCAGCTTGCAGGATGCCCACACATACACGTCAGTCATGTGATGAGATAGGCCGAGTGCTGAGTGCAACAATACCACCGGCTACATGCAAACATGTAAGTGAGCAGGAACATGTACCGGAGGGGCAGCCGAGTGACTTGCATGTGAGTAGGGTGCATGTGTGGTGATGAGGACAGTTCCTGTGTGCATCACATATTCTGCATGCATCACAACAGGCACACATCAGTGAAGCATTGCATGACTCACACATGACAACCATGCATACACAGCATGTAGTGGCAGTCAAGCACAACACATCAAACAAGCCAAACACACATGTCCTGGACAAACACGCATCAACACTCACCAGGCAATGCATCATAATCCATCATCTCTCCCACTCTGAAGGATATATTGATCCACTCAACAGTATTTCACCACATCACCAAGCTGCAGTTGCGCAGAAACCACAAAATGGCTGCACTGGCTCCTGTGAGTGCTGTGGCTCAAAACTGTGGTTTGCAACAACAAAAATGGCTGCACCGTCCTGCCAAGCACACATCGGGCAGGATGGAACCAGGGAGCACATTAAAGGAGATTGACAGTGGGTTCCCACATAAAAAAGGAAGAAAGTGGAAAAAGCAGTGTAGCTTTGCTGCAAAAGCCAAAATATCCAGTGAAAAGAAACCCTTTTCACTTTAAAAAAATGCAGCTTTGATGCTAATTCCCTCTGTTCCTTGAAACCACTGTGATTAAAAAAGGCCCTGTGATGCCCAGGATATTTCTGGGACAAGGAGAAGTAAACAGAATGTCACATGTGATTGTGATTTCTGCAAGGAGCTCTAGGGAAGATCTCCATGGCGACCCTGCTGTTCAGGGGGTTTGCTTGCCAGCTAAGAGCATATATGGCTTACAAATGATTGCCATTTGGTGCTAAGGACTATGTATGAATAGAAATGTAAAGACATATCTCTGCAGCAGGACTTTGGAAAAATGTAAATATTTCACTGTTTAGAAGTACTTTTAGGGCCTCTCTTTTAAGACGTCAGAGTTTTCATTCCTGCATAGGGAACAGAAGTAACAAAATATTGCAGATTACCAGAAAAGTATACATGTCCCAAATCTATATTTTTATACTTACATACCTTATGATCAACCCCACATATGTATAAAGTTATGGAATTTTAGGCCAAACTTTTTATGCTTAAAATGATTAAAAAGTAATAATCGTCCAAAATAATGTTTTACAGACTGCAGGATTGGATGGCTGTCCTTTACATAAAATATGTGACCTGATAATGCAATTTATTAACTTGCCACCATTGTACAAATGTGTAAATACTGATATGACAGATTTTTGGCAAAACGGTCTGTGGGAAGTCTTTTTCCATCATAAAATACAACCTCATAAACTGGGTACAACCCAGGGGAGGCAACCAACATTGATTGTCCAATCCAGTTGTTTAAAGGCGGGTTTAGCTTAGCCGGCACAGCAATATAGTCAATGATGTCACTATGCTCTATATGAAGGGTCCCTGACAGGACTCCAGACATGCACTCTTCCTGATTTCCTGCGTTGCGATCCTGTTCCCGTCATCTTCCAGATCCAGACTCCAAGGCCAAGCATTGTTGATTCTACTCCAGGGCCACTGCAAAACCCAAGTAGTGCTGATCCCACTCCCAGCAAGGCCTCCAATATAAAAAACCACAAAATTTCCCATTAACAAAGGGAAAACTGTGGTACCTTTGGCAATCTGATCCAGCCTGGCGTGCTGCCATTAACTGTCACTGCATGCTGCTGCAATCCTGCTACCCTGATGACCTATATTATCCAGTGACCAGAATTTTCAGTCCAGAAGTGCTACCCACTAACCAGAACTGCCCAGCTGTTTGCCAGGCACGCTGCCGTGTAGTGACCAGAACCGTTCACTGTACAACATCCAAAAGTGGACTGTGAGTATCAATTGACACCCCATCTAAACCCATAGCCTATCTTCTCTTTGTTCTCATCCCACTCTATAAGTCACCCTATCCTTATCATGATGCCTTGTTCAAACTGTCACAATTATTCCTGCAACCTTGCCCTTGATTTCTACTGCTAGCGCCACCTCTTCAGTAATTTTGTCTTGTGAAATCCTCAGCTATTAATCATATTTCGAGTGATCGGACTGGTTCCGCCAGGGTGGGCGCTGGGGCGAGAGGGTTGAATTTGCGAATCAACCCTGTAGCTTACTGTGTCCCTCGTTGGTGGCCTAGCCTGAATACTCGAGTGTAAAGTAAAACTGTTCTGGCCACAACTGATTTCCTTTCCTATTTGGCGCCTTCATTTGACTCAAAGTGCACCTTTCTAGATCTTGCATAACTCACTCAATTTACCAGCTAGAGACTTAATTTCACTTCTATAATATACCTGTGATATATATCTATCTCCCTACCAAAAAAATGCATTGCGATTTGCAATATTTTCTTGTTTTTCAAAGAAACTGTTTTAGTAAATTCACATGGAAAACGGAAATATTTGTAAAGTTTCTAACGTGTCATTTTGATTGCAAACTGTTTTAAATCTTCCACTCATTTTTCGAACTGTATGCTCTGCCTAATCCATTGCTTGAGATTGTTTGTACCTTTACATTGTTGCTTTAGTGAAGAATTGTATCTGCTTCACGGTTTTTACACACATTCATTATTTTAGTCATCCATTTCCGAGTGTCATTTTTAACATTGCAAAGGTTTCAAATATGTTTTTCACTCTTATTTGGCGAGGGAACTTCGGATTTCAATTCCATTTATAGCTTCTTATTCCTGATTACCTGCTGTTTCATCATATCCATTCAGAATTGATTATTTTGGGGTTGAGGGAACATTGTAGGGGAAATCCTAACTTGAGTGCTATCTTTCCTAAAATCAAAAAGTGCTTTTATTCCCTGGTGTGTTCTATATGTGTCAATAGAAGGTGCATTGCTTACATTGCTATTGTTATTATCACCCCATTGGTGATTGCTGTCCCATATTGAAAATGGTATGATTTAAAAAAAAAAGTAATATAAATAAATAAATATTGTATTTTACCAACCAGCCTGGTTCTTGGTCTATTGTGATCCGGGGCATTTGAAAAGGGGGTGTGATACGAGTGGTGTACCATCTCAATATTGAAACAATATATAAGATAAGCATTTCAGTCATGCGCTGCAGACTAGGCCGAAACCAGAGTGTGTGTCACCAGATTGAAATCCTTACCAACTCGATGGATTAGTTCCTTCCTCGATGAACGCTGCAGTGATTTCCTCGTGTGGAGTGGGTGCATCCTCCTCTGGTGCTGGCCCACTGCTAGTGACCTGAGTCATGCCATAATTGGAGTCATGCTTTTTTTGTACACAGCGTCGGAGGTCATTCCAATGCTTGTAGCAGTCTTGAGCTGTGTGCACCTTAAATCCCATGGCATTCACACCATCCGCAATATGCTGTCAGTGGACCCAACGCTGAGCAGACGTAGTATGGCACTGGGGGCCCACCAGTATATCGCATTTGTGTGCCGACCCATAGCCCACGAGGAAGTCTAGTTCCTGCTTGTTGAAAGGCTTCTTCCTCGACGTGCCGGAGGCCGGAGATGTGTCTAGAGTCCCAGCCTCTTGCGCAGAAGCACCCTTCCTCCTTTTGGGTGGTGGTACGGAACCTGAGTGGCCAATGTCACCCTGATCAGCAGGGGCAGTGGCGCTGGTGGACTGGACCAAGGGAGTGGTTGGCGGAACCAGTATGGAAGACCTGACTTGAGTCAGTGGCTGCTGGGTGCTGTTGCCGGGACCCAGCGCCACATCTGCCGCAGTGCCAAGGTCTGTGACCGACACAGTCCTGGCTGGCAGACTCACAGCTGGGGTGGTGTTGGCTGCATCTGTCCATGCAGTTAACACCACTTGACTGCTTGGCGCAGCAGATGTCAACATTGCCCCAGATACATGTGCCTTGGTCACAGCAACCCTGGTCACACGTGGCTTGTGCTTCCTTACCACCTGGAATTCTGCCTGAGGTCCTCAGGTGCCAACGCATCATGCGCTGGCTGACTCCGAGCCTGGGTGGTGGTACCCACAGCTGCACCTGCAACTTCCACTACCAGTGGGCCCATCGCAGCAGATGTAACTGTCTGCCGGGTCATATGGGTGCCTGGGTCGGATGCAACAGCTGCATCTCCCAGAGCCGCAGGGGGTGGTGGCATGGCAGCACCAGCACATGGCTGGACATCCTGCCCCAGTGGTGGACCCCTGCCTCTTCCCCCTCCGCGTCCACCGTGGCTACCCTGGACTCCCTGGTCACCCCGGCCACGTGCCCGACCACGTACAAAACTGGGAGGACACCGAACTTTGCCACCCTTTACCTTTGGCGGCCTCTCAACAATGGCACAGATGTGCAAATGCCAATGGGAGGTGCACACAACAATTGTCCTCGGTTATTGGGGTGAAGGGGGCAGGGTATGTGATGTTAAACGCACCACTGTGCTCCTGCAAGGCATTCTGTGACCCCTGGTGTAAAATGACGGGTCACGCAATGCTCAGGCACCCCAAAAATATAATAAAACCCCTGGTGGCCCATGTGTATGGAATAAACCTCCCGCAGTACGTTGTGACACCCAGGGACACAGAAAATGCGTACGCATGGAAAACAAAGGCTACTATGACCTCGAAAACGGGTATGTGAAACTCAGGGGGAACCACAGTGGGAAAAATAGCATGCGCAATTCACCGTCTGCCTAGTGTGGAAAAGAAAAACACATGCGCTTGTGCGCGTAGGCAACACCCCCACCAAAAGAAGAAGTACAAACTCTATCCACTGTGAAGTAATCATGTGTGAAACCAAAAGAAGAAGAAACACACGCGTCAGTCTCCACGAAAAGCACGTTCAGCGAACTGCTGGCCCACACTCACCTTTAACCTGTGCCGAGGGAAATGCCTGCGCGTCACGTCACTTATGCACTTACGCACTAAGGGCCTTTCCTCGAATTACATGCTTGCATGCTTTTTGTCACATGCTGAATCACTCTGCATCAAGCTGGCCATGTGACAACTCATGGAAGACCATGCTCCTGCCTAGAAACCATTTACCTGCCCCCCAGAGCACCGAGCAGCCTCCTACGAGCCATCTGCTGCTGCCTGCCTGCCTGCCTGCTGCCAACGTGTCCTGCTATTTGGTGCCTGCACATCAGCCATTGGCAGGGATCCAGTTGCTGTGACCACCCCTGCTGGAACCGAAGACTCCCGACTGGTTTTCCATCACTCCACAGCCCAGCCACAGGACCCAGTAGCCCACCCACACCTGCCTTGGGGGTTGTCATGTCGGGCCAAACTGGGACCAGTGGTGACCCCCTTGCAGAGAGGCAGAGGGCTGCCAGCTTCACTGCAAAAGAAGTTGGCATCCTGGTGGAGCAAGTCCTGGGGCATTATGATGCCCTCTTCAGACACCTTTACTCAGACAAGGATGGATGAGAGAGGATGTGTTTGGGCATCGCGGTTACCATCAACACACAGGGGGTGGCACCCCGCGACCTCAAACACGTCCATAAGTGCTGGGAGGACTTCAAGTCCAAGACCCTCAAGAAGGCCCGGCACCTCTTGGACACAGCGGATTCAGTGGGGTGCCGGGTCATGCTTACCACCAACCAGATGAGGCTCCTGGAGCACATTCGCCCAGTGCTTCACCACCAGGTCCTTGATAGGCAGACCCGCCTGGAGTCAAGCGGTAAGTGTCCATGCGTTCTCATTCGATAAAGTGCATGTTGAGGTGTGGCAGGAGTGTGCAGCTTGGACATATGTCTGACATGGCCCATGTATGGATGTGTGTGTGCAGGGACATGACCGTGCTGCATGTGAGTCCAGTCATGTGTGCTGCACATCAATGGTGTATGTGTTCCGATGCATGATGCACAACTGCATATGAAGATGCACAAATGTTTGCATGCCTGTGTATGTACTCAGCCATGTTTGGGGGGACACGTGGATTCTCGTCCCACCTTTATGTACATGCACAGTGTACATGTGTGTGTGTCTGTTTGGTATGTGAGAGTGAGACACCATGGATGCATGTGACATGGACATCTAGGTACCCGATTTGCAGATGTGACATAGTTGACGATGATTGCACTGTGACAGGAGGTAGAGATGGCCAGATGCATGTCTGTCTGGTGGCGTGTGTGCATGTGAATGCTTGTGACATCATGCCACCCTTAGGATGTTCATGCAGTTCCATGTGAATGGATGCAGATGCCTGTTGCACGTTCCTGATTGTTTGTGCATATGTGTGGGTTCAATTGACCTGAGTGATGGGGAGTGTGATGCCGTCTGTGATGTTTGACACTGCCACTCATGTGCAAAAGTTATGTGTCTAGCAGACCATTGTACGGTGTCCTGATGCCTGTGTTCTGTCTTTCCCTGTCTGCAATGTCGACTGATGACGAGGGCGCTGACGGCGCTGTGGAGCCCAGCGGCAGGGCTGACACCGCCAGCCGAGACGCAAGGCCTCCCCCGCCCCAGGTAATAATATATTCCGGGAGTAAGGTGACTGGTGCTGCATCCATGGCTGCAGCTGCCGAGGGGAGGTCCAAGAGGCCAAGGTTGGATGTGGACTCCTCGGCAGCAGAAGGGGCAGGTGAGCCCACACAGGGCCATACTACAGAAGACGGCACAGAGTCATCCAGGTTGGTGGGGGTGTGGTTGAGGAGGAGGCTATATCAGACCCATGCATGTGGCCTGGGGGATGGTTTCACTTGTGCAAGTGGTGCAGTCCAGGGGTAGGGGCAGGACGCAGCACAGGTCACTGTGTAGGTGCCTGCATGCAATTCTGTCCCTGATCCTGTGACTGCATCATCCTGCACCAGCAGGGACGCCTCTGTCCAGGTCTGTTCGCAGGTAGGGGAGGCGTCTACATCAACTGACCTTCCTCTACCTCTGGACGTGGCAATCCATGACAGGTTTGAGCCTGTCCTAGTTGGTGTTGCATTGCGCACACAGGGGATTCGGGATGATGTGTGTTGTTCCAGGTAGGGCAATGCACATCATTGCGAACACCTGTGTGCCCACATCGACTTGCTAGGACAGGTCCTTGGCACAGGGTCCCTCCATGTGGTGGGTGCTCTTGCGACCCCTTCCTCATCTGCACACCCTATGTGCCAGTTGTCCTCTGTGCCGTCTTCATGCCCATGTGTCACCTGAGCACCCTGTGGACCTGCCCCATCCACTGCGGCCAGGCTGGTGGAGATCACATCCCTGCCACAGTCGGGAGTCAGAGGACCAGCAGAGGTGGTCACCCCAACAACTGGACCCCTGCCAATGGAGGATGTGCAGGCACCTCCGAGCAGGGCACGTGCACAGAGGCACCAGGGGATTCCATCATCCCGGAGGCTGTCGTGGTGGCACAGGCAGATGGCATTGGGGCAGCAGCAGGCTCGACGTGGGAGGCATCAGCACTTGGAGCCAACAACATCCCAGGGGCACGCATCGGCCAATGGGCAGGAGTCTTCCTTGTGGCAGCGGTTGGGCCAGCCTATAGATGCAGAGTGGTGGCGGGCAGAGAGGGCATGGCTTACGATGGTCAGGGCAGAGAACTCCATGTGCCGGGCATTGAGGTGGGCAGCGTTCCTTGAGGAGACTCGCAGGGAGTTGGTGGAGAAGTCCCTGCGAGCCCTCGAGGACAGAGCCCAGACCCGCCTCCAGGACATCGACATGGAGTTTGATGATGCCCTGGCCAGAGACATTAACAACAGAAGTGAGCCGTAGGACTAGCCCGCCACCGTTGTAAATAGTTCTTTAGGTATAAGTTTGCTTTTATGTTTTTATTTATTTTGGAGTTATTAGACATTGCTCCACTTTTTGTAAATTGTTGGATTTTTGATGGACCTTGTGAACCTGGATTGTTCATTTTTTTGGGGATGATGGACCCTTGTGGACATTACCTGTACGTAGTTGAATGTTCTGTGGATTTCATTTTTATTTTTGCCATGAGGTAATGGTTTCTTTATTTATTTTTTCCTTGTGGATATGCGGAAGTGGTGAAGGACAATGGACTATATTTTTCTTTGTCATGTTTTTCATGGATTTCTTTTCACTTTCTGATTTTGTTTCATTTACATTTTCATTATGTGTTTATTCATAGTTATGATTCTTTTTCATGTTGTCATATATTTTATAATTAATACATTTCATTCATGTCCAGTGTTGGTGTGCTTCTGTGATTGACGTTGGATGGGGAATGTGCTCGGGAGTGGCAACAATGGGTGGTCGTGGATTTGCATTGTGGGGGGTTGATATGGGGTTACATTTGGGTGTCATACGATGATAGGGTCTGTGTTGCCATCACCGGGGTAGGGGGACATGAGTCGGGGCCTGCTGGCAGGTTGCCGTCACTGGTGGGGGGACATGAGTCGGGGCCTGCTGGCAGGTTGCTGTTACTGGTGGGGGTGGGGGGACATGAGTTGGGGCCTGCTGGCAGGTTGCCGTCACTGGTGGGGGGACATGAGTCGGGGCCTGATGGCAGGCTGCTGTCACTGGTGGGGTTGGGGGACATGAGTCGGGGCCTGCTGGCAGTTTGCTGTCATTGGGGGGCACTGTTGTGGTGTGGGCTACCTGCTGGCATGCTCACGGGTGATGGGGAGCTCCATTGTGGTGTGGGCTGCTTGCTGGCATGCTCACGGGTTATGGGGGCTCCGTTGTGGTGGAGGCTGCTTGCAAGATGTATTTGCAGGTGTTCCGAGCAGGCACAGACTTTTTCACGCAATTTAGCTGCCGCGAGTGGGGTATGCGCATTCCGAGGGGTGTGCAAGGAATTTTTACACACAATTTGGCTGGTGCGAGCAGGGTATGTGTATTCTGAGGGGTGCGTGAGGAGTTTTACATGGAGATTTGGCTGGCACAAGTGGGGTACACGTATTCCGAGGGGTGCACAAGGAGTTTTACGTTGCGATTTGGCTTTCACACGTGGGTTACACGTATTCCGAGGGGTGGGTGAGGAGTTTTACATGTGATTTGGCTGTAGCAAGCAGGGTACGCGTATTCCGAGGGGCGCGAGAGGAGTTTTACACATGGTTTGGCTTGCACAAGTCGGGTACACGTATTCCGAGGGGTGCGCAAGGAGTTTTACACGTGAATTGGCTTGCGTGAGCGGGTTACATGTATTCTGAGGGGTGCACGAGGAGTTTTACATGCCATTTAGCTGGCGCGTGAGGGGTGATTTCACCTTTTTGGCGCAATTACGATGTTGGGGGCTGTATGCTGATCCACTGGCCTTTGCGCCATATTGGGGATTTGTGCGGCTGTTTTTGGCGCAAGGGGCGGGTTTGGGGGCGTAACTGGCACTGCTGGAAGGTCGCTGCACCACAGCTGGTTATGCATGTTGTAATCCATGAATATGCGGTACATGGAAATGGGATTTAGCGCATGTGGCTGGTGCATGCTGGCGCACGCTGGTGCAGGCTCACTATCTGCGCCAACCGCCTGTGCTACTTCTGCACAGGAATCTAGAATGACCCTGTTAATATCTAGTGGTGGCTCTGAAAATTAACCTTTTTTGTTTTTTGGGGGGGTTTGTTCAACAATGTTTTTGCTTTTATATACAGTGAGTTATTGTACACTCTACATCTTCCTTTACAATTTTATTACAGGAATTTTTTCAATGCATTTCTAACATTATAAAGGAAAATTGCATTCCCGAAATCTGTGAAATTAACTCCATAGTCACAAAAAAATCAATCACACCATCAAAACTTATATTGTCTCTCTCAAAAGATGACATTCTTGCAGCATATAAAAAAGCAGATACAGCTTTATTGACAAGCTACCTTGATTCTTCAATTTTTGTGAACAGAAAAAGTTTGTTGGATATCTTCATGTTTCCCTCTGATTTATTTCAGAAAAAAATATCTTGACAGCAGGATACACTTCCATTAGGCTTTTAAAGAAGTCTTTCAGGACAACCTGCAAATACATTGGAGTCACACACCCCAACCTGTCACCTCCACAATGCGCAATTCCAATGTCTGGACATTTAAAGTGAGCCATACTCTTACAGATTGAAAACAAGCATGCCCAGTTTGAACCACAAACTGCATGCCACACAACTTCCACTTCTGGTAATCCAATATTTCTAAGGATGCCATGACTTTCAGCATACACCTTCAATTACTGAATTGAAGAGTCCCCCAGAATACACAGTCTGCTTTCCTAAACTCATAGCCATATCCATTTTAGTGCTCTCACAGCTCCTGCAAACAAAACTCCTGCTACCCTCTCTTTCTGTACACCACACCCATTAAACCTGATTGGCTAATCCCCACAGTCCATTTTCCATGCCAGGCATCCTCAAAAGACCTGCATGTGGCACATGCCATCCGCAGACTACCGCAATGTCTGTGGACCTCGTAGCACAGGGACAGCCCTTCCACCCTTTCCACTTCCATGTTATCAACACTCCCTCATTGGCTGCTTTCAAAGTGTCACACATCCCTCCAAAGATAAAATCCAAAAAATCTACACCTAACCCTGTCATCTCACTTCAACACTCAGATGTACACTTTAACTCTCAGAGTATATATCTCATGTTAATGGAAGGCATCGTCATCAAAAACCGCTGTGCAACTGTCAACGATTTCTATTTCCAGATTCACCAAGATCTGTTTCTAACAAAACATAAAACAGGTATGTTTAGAAAAATGTTTTCTTCAACACTTTCACAAACATATATCTATAGAGGGTTCCTGCTACTCACCCTCTAATAAGCTCTTCAATAACGATATTCTCTTTTTTAGCCACTCTTGCAAATGCCATGCATTGCAGCATTCATCACCTGTTCACATGAAGCAGCAAATCATTAGAATGCTCTACACTTCAAAATGTTTCTTTTTATAAGCATTGTGATAAAACTTAAAAAATGCATGTGCGCATATATAGCAGCACTGTGGCACTGTTTCATAAAATAAAGGAAAAGCAGATAAAATAGATCTTTAGACCATTTTTAATTGGCTCAGAGTGCCTGCCAGTTTAATATGGTGGCAGCATGTCCACACAGCCCTACATCACACATTCAAATCTATAGGTGGTTATTAACTCTTTATTTTTTCCTTTGCATTCTGTCACTTTCAATTACAAGTTCCGGAATGCAAGGAAAACAACACGACTGAACCTCAAGATTCGAAAACTGTGACATGTATATCAAATAAACATGTACAATACTGTTCTTTTCAAAATATGGTTTTTTGGAAGCATTTTGAAGAAAGTTAAAAAATGTGTATCTGTATTTATAGCAGCATTGTGTCACTTGTTCATAACAGAAATTAAAAACAGATAAAATAGATGTGTACACCATATTTAATTCTCACTCTGTGTGTGCCAGTTTAATATATTGCTATAATATAATGGGAAAAGTGGAACTACAAGACCCAGAATGCAAACAAAAATTCTAGGACTACACATACTCTTACAGAGTATAATGTGTCAAGTTGGCAAGAATGGATATACTCCTAGCATATTGAACTTCCACACACGAACTGCCATTTAAAAGTGTACTATTAATCTTTTCCATCAACTTTTCTTCTCTTTTACAAAACATTACAGAGCTACTATAAATGCACATATGCAAGTCTTAACTTTTATGAAAATTCCCCTAAAAGCAACCATTTTGAGCCATCCACCAATTTTATTCACTGTTTTTCCCCACCACTCTTCTCTCCTTCATAAATAGCAACCTTGCTTACAAAAGGTACACCAGCATTACCACATATCCCCACTAACTTTCTTTTACTATTACAGGAAAGAAGCACATTACCGAAAACAACAACCGAAAAAAGTATACCCTTCACATCCAACAAAGTAAGCACATTAATGTACAATGTGTATGTATGTAATTATGCAGCACAGTTAACTATATATTACCCCAGACTACTCTTTTCAAACCAACATTTCTTTCACTCTAGTCCACTATATTCCACCATTCACACTCTTCCTATTCCCATATACTCACTACCATTGCAACACTCACTCTGTTGCTCAAAACAGCACAATGACCCCACAGATAACAACACTACCACTCCCTTACTCACTAACCGAACACCATTGCACCTCTGCAGACTCTTACTCTCACAACCTTCCCAACCATACCTAATATACCACCTCACAATCAAACAGCACCCCATTCATCTCTACAATCACACCCACAAACCCATGCACCATACATGCATATGCATTGCACAACTTTCCAATGCAAACTGTCACTTTTCCCTACAGACACAACAAAATGCCTACTAAAAAGCAACTCTGTAGAAAAGAAAGAAAAAATAGAGCAGATGAGAATTCAACTACCCCATATAGTCATCCATCTCTAAAACAATGTATGGAAAACATTGAAGCAAAAGAGCTAATAACCTCACTCAACAAAACTAAACCAGCCATGACTAAAAAAGGTAAGGCCCCTCTTGCAAAAACTAAAAGTAAAACATTATGTACAAAGAAATGGAGACCTACCAACAAACCTAACCCTCTTTCTACCAGTGTTAACGTAGTCACGCTAAAATAATCCAAAAATGTTATGTTACAGAAAAGGTTCCACTGCAGAGTTCTTCACAATCTTATGAAAACAGCTGGAAAGTCATGATATAGCCTTGAAATTTACTGCAGGAGACTCATCCTGCAGCTCTAATTGACAGTGCTTTTCTACTAAAGAGAACATTGTTTGTGTTGATTTTAAACAGAATGAATGAAATCACTGACTAAATTAATCAATGCATTACAAAAACTACTACTAAACATGCATAGTGTCAATAAACAAACCTTTTCAAACTTTTGCAATGGTGAATGGATTCACACAAGCAGCATAGAACCGTATTTCAATGAAGAAGCTTATAAACAAGAACCACAAAAAACATTTGCCATATGGAATAATGGTTAAGGATATGAAATGGTGGTACACACTATTATGGCAAAAGAAGCCCTTATGGAAAAAAATTCCCCATCAAAGTTTGAATCAAATGCTCTGTTCATCCAAACAAATCATCCAGTGTGCAAATGGACATGCAGCTCAATGTGTAATGTACGCCAAAAATCCTTTAAATCTTTACAATAGTTTCTAAATCACTATGTGAAAGTAAAAGACAAAAGTAGAATGAATACTTTACAAACCATGGAGTCGTGTCCAGTGTGCAGCTACACTGGTATGTGAGGACATTCATTAGCCCGCATTTTAGGAACTGTTTGCAAAAGCACTTTCCACCACAACAAAATGCTAGCAACACACCATTCTACTATACAGAATATTGTGCATCGAAAAGTCCTGCTCTTGAACTGCACAATTTAAATGACATTCTCCTACTTGGAACAACCAAAGAACTGCTTTAAGAAATAGAGCAAATCCAACGTAAATACTTTAGAACTGAAGTTGACTTCGAAAATTCTGTGCCTTCAGAAAAAGATATACAAAAAAATAGCTATGTTTGAAAACACATCTGCTGAAATACCAGACCGAATATGTGCCTGTTGTATCAGAGCGTTTTATAAAAAGAGCACAAAAATAGGACATATAGCCTACAAAATAAAAGACAATGTTCCAATTAGCTTTATATGTAACAGCAGAAACTAAATACAAAAAAACTGACCCCTCAACAGTTTGCACATACTGCAACACAAAGCTTGACGATAACCAAATGCCATCAAGTGCTATTACTAATAATTTGAAATATTTCCACTTCCAAAAAGCTCTACACCAATTTAACTTGTATGGGAGCATTAGAATTCAAACGGCGCACCCATTTCAAGCTATAATACGCCTTCAACCGAAATCAGCCAAAGGGCATTCCTGGCAAAGTAGTATATTTGCCATTAGATCTCAAAGAAAATGCACAAACTTTAGGAGTAAAATGTCCAGAAGATCAGTCTTGTTCTAGTTGATGTGTGCCAAGAAAAGACAATAAAATGTGGCAACAACTAGTTGGGTTAAACAAAGTTAGACAAGCCCCAATATCTAAAAGAAAAAAATGAATACTACAAAGATATAAACATAGAGGAAAACCTAGGAGAATACACCCAATGATTCAAGACTCAACAGCAACAGGCCCATTTGAACGTGTAGATCCTGTTGCTGCAGCCAAATGTTTAGACCAGTATGCAATTCACCAACTACACTCAAAAGACACGATTGATGATGCATTAGAAACATATCAAATGCATCAAGTCAAAGGATCGCCAATGAGCATATGGGAATAAAGTTTAGAAGCACATTCTTTTCCTCTACTCTTTCCTACAGGAAAAGGAGGAAGATATAATGAATGGTCCACGCAAATTAGTGCATCAGAATGTCGCTCTTTAAGAATGAATTCTGAAGACCCTAGATTCAGACAAAATGTCAAATACATTTTCCACCTCCTCTTTGAAAGTGAACTAACATCTCTTTGTTATGGAGTTGAACACACATTAAAAACAGGCTCTAACTTTTTAAACATATCCGCATATCAGCTTTTATCAAAAAATAAAAGACAAACTTGAGGTTTTGCAGTCAAGTATCACAAATCTCTTGACAAACATGCATGGTACAAAATAATACTGGTTCCGACGTTATGCTGATGTAAACTGTATGCTAAGGAACTCGGCCCACCCACATGGTTTGTTAATTTATGTTGTGCAGAGTACAAATGGGATGACTTGCATGACTTCTTAGGCACAACAAACCAAAATAAAGATGGAATCGATATAGAAATGCCAGGAGAACTCTATTCTCTTGACCATGTCACTGTACCAAGGTATTTTCACCATTGCTTCATTGCCATGCTGCACTTTTATCTGCAATAAATCTTACCCTCCCCTCGGAGAAGTGCAACACTTCTTTTGGAGTAAAGAATATCTATCCAGACGAGCAACCCACATCTACATGCTTTTGTGGATAAAAGATACTCCTAAATTTGGCCATGATAGTGACACCACTGTTATACAGTTTATTGAAAAATACTTTACCAGACACCACAGATAGTGACCTACAAACACAAGTTTTGCGCTTCCAAAAACATATGTGTGGCAAATACTGCCGATATAAATATGAAAATAAAGGCAAATACTATATAAAATGTCTCATTGGCTTCCCTAGACCAGGACAATTAAATATCTTGATGTCTTCTGTTAGATAAAGATGAAAGGCAAATCCCCTAAAAATTCATACAATATTAAAAGGGACAAAGCCTCCAAGTACATCAATGATTATAATGCAATCATTGCCCTCTCATGTAATATAAACATAGACAGACAATTCATTGCAGACAATTCCACTGCAGTTGCAAGATATGTCATAGCAAAGCTTAGAAAACAGAGTTAAAAGACCTCTGGGATGACATATCATCTGGCAAATGACTATCACAAACATTTTAAAGCTTTAGTATAAACATCTTCTCCCATAGAGAATGTGGGTGCCATGAAGCTGCAGACCATTTAACAGGTACGCCCTTATATGACAAATCTGAACACATGTCTGGCTGTACCTTGGACCAGCTTCATCCCGAAAAAGAGTACCAAAGTCTGACCAAGAGATAGAAAGCAAAGCCAGAAATAAACCCAACAGACAGGACATTTTGACACATACTACCCAAACAGAAGTACTAATTTGGAAAACATGTGTCTGTGCGACATTGCCCTAAATTACACCTACAAAAACAATGTCACACCAAATGACACAACTGGCAAATATTCTGTCTCAACTTGTGAAGGAAGCCTAGTGAAACTCGACAAACCCAGTCTCATTAATCATATACAATTATTATTTAAATCTCCACAACGTAGAAAACTGTATTACATGGCCATAATCCAACTTTTAAAACATTGGAGGAAAGCAAAGAATCATTAGGTGACTATGATTCATCTGAAGCTGCATTCAAAGCAAATGAAAGTAGTATAACAAATGACAATTTCAAACAACACAAACAAATGTTGTACATTGAACGCCAACAAGAGGAAGACATTGAAGCTGACCTATATGGAGACACTCTTGAGGGCAGTCAACCTTCCCTTACAAGAAGACAAGAACCACTTGGAGAACCACACATTCTAAATGAAGCAGACATAGCCATGACTGAGGTATACAATACAATGTATCAATATAAAAATAAATAAATACAATTTTAAAATTAAAATAAATATTATAATTATAAACATTCTGAGGAAGACTTGTCAGTGCTAGAATCACAGCTAAATGATGAACAACTCACTGAAGTCACTCAAGAAATGTAACATGTTTTTTTACACACAAAACTAAAACCTGTAGTTGTAAAAATGATAAACCTCTGCTCCTGTATGTAAGTGGTAAAGCTGGTTCTGTTAAAACATTCTT
Organism: Ambystoma mexicanum; assembly: GCF_040938575.1. Classification (NCBI taxonomy): domain Eukaryota; kingdom Metazoa; phylum Chordata; class Amphibia; order Caudata; family Ambystomatidae; genus Ambystoma; species Ambystoma mexicanum. Next base: position 335,489,530 of record NC_090927.1, read on the forward strand.
AATTAAAATAATCAGCAAATTTCTACAAAACCTAACAAACAGCAACCTTCGGCTGTAGTAACTGCCATCACAGGTTTAGCAGCCTACAACATAGGAGGTGTAACTTTATGCTGACTACTACTCCTCCCTGTAGAACACCAAAACAAATTAGAATACTACAAGTTATCAGCAGAAGATGCTATGTAAGTATGCAGAATTCTGAAACAAATGAAAGTGGTCCTAATAGATGAAGTAAGCATGGTGTCTAACCTCATGTTGGCACCTCACAATCCATTAAGTCCTATTAAGAGACTAAAAAACTGTTTGGAGGAATACAGGTTGTTGTTTTCAGACACATTCTAAAGTTAACACCAGTAAAAGGTCAACCTTTTTCCAAAACATTAGGACACAAACAATGCCACAATCCCCTCTGAAGCATTGCAAATGTAAATCTCTGGCAACATTTTCACTACAGAGAACTAACTCAAAACATGTGTCAGTCTGCAGACCTCACCTATGCTAACATTTAAAAAAATATAAGAACTGGTCTATGTACTAAAGATGCAAAATCCATCTTAAATAGTAGACTAATCCATGAGCTATATGGTTGAAATACATCTGCTCCTGATGTCATGGAACAATTAACTCAACAAAATCTAAAATGCATGTCCTTAATGCAAACCCTTTCAAGTTGTAGTCAATTCAACGAGACAATGTTGAAAAAAGAAATGCAATCCATTCTGCATAGCAGCTCCACAGACAAACTCGAAGTGTACGGCATCAACACAAAACAGCATGACTAAAAAGGGTGTGCAGTGAAAAAGTCGATAACATTATGTCGAAAGACAAAAAGTCGAAAAAAATGTTGACTTTTTTTTCAAATGTTTTATTTTTTTATTTACATGTTTTTTTTGGGTTTCGCAAGGGGGAAAACAAAAAAAATTACAAAAAGGGGATTTGGGGGGAACCCCCCATTCCGAACAAAAAACAAACAAAAAATAGACATTTGAAGAAAAATAAATTTGACTTTTTTTTTACATTAACAGGGTAATTCATAGAATTTCGCACAAAAGTGGCACACGCGGCTGGCGCACAGCGTATTCATGGATTTTCGCCTCCAAAACCAGCCGTGGCGCAGAGTGGCGCAGCGACCCTGCAGCAGCACCAGTTACACCCCAAGAAATGCCCTTAGCGCAAGGAAAAGCCATCAAAATCCCCAATCCAGCGCAAAGGGCTGCGCTAACCCTGGACCAGTTTACAGGGCTGCCAAACAGCAAACGCCAAGCGGGGAACGTGTATAACTGGGGTTCGCGTGAAGTTACACACGCGAAAGGGCCTGTGAGAGTGGGGTACATGTATAACTGGGGTTCAGGGGAAGGTTCACACGTGATTTCAGCAGGGTACGTGTATTACGGGGGTTCGCGGGAAGTTTCACACGTGAAAGGGCCTGTGCGAGTGGGGTACGTGTATAACTGGGGTTTGTGTGACGTTTCACACGCGAAAGGGCCTGTGTGAGTGGGGTACGTGTATAACTGGGGTTCGCGGGAAGTTTCACATGCGAAAGGGCCTGTGCGAGTGGGGTACATGTATAACTGGTATTACGGGAAGTTTCACACACGATTTCAGCAGGGTACGTGGTTTGCGGGAAGTTTCACACGCAATTTCAGCAGGGTACGTGTATTTCTGGGGTTTGCTGGAAGTTTCACACGCGATTTTGCTGTCAGAGCGGGTACGTGAATTTCAGGGGTGCACAGTGAGTCCTACACGTGAATTGGCAGTGTGGGTCCTCCCAGGTGTTCCCTCTACATCCCTCACAGCACCTGCAGGCATCCCACACCACAGGGGACTACCCCCGACCCCTGGTCATTTCCAGCAGGCAGCCCATCCACCATGGGCATGCCCCCCAGCCAAGCCACATGTCAGCTTGCACCCCTACCCCCCAGCAGTCAGGGGCACCTGCCAGCAGGCCCCCACTCATGTCCCACACATGTCCCCCTACACCCCCACCCCCCAGCAGTCAGGGGCACCTGCCAGTAAGCCCCCACACATGTCCCCCTGCCCCCCCACCACCCAGCGGTCAGGGGCACCTGCCAGCAGGCCCCCACTCATGTCCCACACATGTCCCCCTGCACCCCCCGCCCCCCAGCAGTCAGGGGCACCTGCCAGTAGGCCCCCACTCATGTCCCACACATGTCCCCCTGCACCCCCACCCCCGAGCAGTCAGGGGCACCTGCCAGCAGGCCCCCACACATGTCCCCCTGCCCCCCCACCGCCCAGCAGTCAGGGGCACCTGCCAGCAGGCCCCCACACATGTCCCCCTGCACCCCCACCCCACAGCTGTCAGGGGCACCTGCCAGGAGGCCCCCACTCATGTCCCACACATGTCCCCCTGCACCCCCACCCCCCAGCAGTCAGGGGCACCTGCCAGGAGGCCCCCACTCATGTCCCACACATGTCCCCCTGCACCCCCACCCCCGAGCAGTCAGGGGCACCTGCCAGCAGGCCCCCACACATGTCCCCCTGCCCCCCCACCGCCCAGCAGTCAGGGGCACCTGCCAGCAGGCCCCCACACATGTCCCCCTGCACCCCCACCCCACAGCTGTCAGGGGCACCTGCCAGGAGGCCCCCACTCATGTCCCACACATGTCCCCCTGCACCCCCACCCCCCAGCAGTCAGGGGCACCTGCCAGGAGGCCCCCACTCATGTCCCACACATGTCCCCCTGCACCCCAACCCCCAGCAGTCAGAGGCACCTGCAAGCAGGCCCCACACATGTCCCCCTGCACCCAAACCCCACAGCAGTCAGGGGCACCTACCAGGAGGCCCCCACACATGTCCCCCTGCACCCCCACCACCCAGCAGTCAGGGGCACCTGCCAGCTTGCCCCCACTCATGTCCCACACATGTCCCCCTGCACCCCCACCCCCCAGCAGTCAGGGGCACCTGTCAGTAGGCCCCCAATCATGTCCCACACATGTCCTCCCACACCCCCACCCCCCCGCAGTCAGGGGCACCTGCCAGCAGGCCCCAACACATGTACCCCTGCACCCCCACCCACAGCAGTCAGGACCACCTGCCAGCAGGCCCCCACTTATGCCCCACACATGTCCCCCTGCACCCCCACCCCCCAGCAGTCAGGGGCACCTGCCAGCAGGCCCCCACTCATGCCCCACACATGTCCCCCGGCAGCCCCACCCCCCAGCAGTCAGGAGCACCTGCCAGCAGGCCCCCACTCATGTCCCATACATGTCCCCCTGCACCCCTATCCCCCAGCAGTAAGGGGCACCTGCCAGCAGGCCCCCACACATGTCCCCCTGCACCATCACCCCCCAGCAGTCAGGGACACCTGCCAGCAGGCCCCCACACATGTCCCCCTGCACCCCCACCCCACAGAAGTCAGGGGCACCTGCCAGCAGGCCCCCACTCATGTCCCACACATGTCCCCCTGCACCCCCACCCCCAGCAGTCAGGGGCACCTGCCAGCAGGCCCCCACTCATGTCCCACACATGTCCTCCTGCACCCCAGCCCCCCAGCAGTCAGGGGCACCTGCCAGCAGGCCCCCACACATGTCCCCTTGCACCCCCACCCCCCAGCAGTCAGGGGCACCTGCCAGCAGGCCCCCACACATGTCCCCCTGCACCCCCACCCCCCAGCAGTCAGGTGCACCTGCCAGCAGGCCCCACACATGTCCCCCTGCACACCCACCCCACAGCTGTCAAGGGCACCTGCCAGCAGGCCCCCACTCATGTCCCACACATGTCCCCCTGCACCCCCACCCCCCAGCAGTCAGGGGCACCTGCCAGCAGGCCCCCACACATGCCCCCCTGCACCCCCACCCCACAGCAGTCAGGGGCACCTGCCAGCAGGCCCCCACTCATGTCCCACACATGTCCCCCTGCACCCCATCCCCTACCAGTCAGGGGCACCTGCCAGCAGGCCCCCACACATGTCCCCCTGCACCGCCACCCCACAGCAGTCAGGGCCACCTGCCAGCAGGCCCCCACTTATGCCCCACACATGTCCCCCTGCACCCCCATCCCCCAGCAGTCAGGAGCATCTCCCAGCAGGCCCCCACACATGTCCCCCTGCACCCCCACCCCCCAGCAGTCAGGGGCACCTGCCAGCTTGCCCCCACTCATGTCCCACACATGTCCCCCTGCACCCCCACCCCCAGCAGTCAGGGGCACCTGCCAGCAGGCCCCCACACATGTCCCCTTGCACCCCCACCCCCCAGCAGTCAGGGGCACCTGCCAGCAGGCCCCCACACATGTCCCCCTGCACCCCCACCCCCCAGCAGTCAGGTGCACCTGCCAGCAGGCCCCACACATGTCCCCCTGCACCCCCACCCCACAGCTGTCAAGGACACCTGCCAGCAGGCCCCCACTCATGTCCCACACATGTCCCCCTGCACCCCCACCCCCCAGCAGTCAGGGGCACCTGCCAGCAGGCCCCCACACATGCCCCCTGCACCCCCACCCCACAGCAGTCAGGGGCACCTGCCAGCAGGCCCCCACTCATGTCCCACACATGTCCCCCTGCACCCCATCCCCTACCAGTCAGGGGCACCTGCCAGCAGGCCCCCACACATGTCCCCCTGCACCGCCACCCCACAGCAGTCAGGGCCACCTGCCAGCAGGCCCCCACTTATGCCCCACACATGTCCCCCTGCACCCCCATCCCCCAGCAGTCAGGAGCATCTCCCAGCAGGCCCCCACACATGTCCCCCTGCACCCCCACCCCCCAGCAGTCAGGGGCACCTGCCAGCTTACCCCCACTCATGTCCCACACATGTCCCCCTGCACCCCCACCCCCAGCAGTCAGGGGCACCTGCCAGCAGGCCCCAACACATGTCCCCCTGCACCCCCACCCACAGCAGTCAGGGCCACCTGCCAGCAGGCCCCCACCTATGCCCCACCCATGTCCCCCTGCACCCCCACCCCCCAGCAGTCAGGGGCACCTGCCAGCAGGCCACCACTCATGTCCCACACATGTCCCCCGGCACCCCCACCCTCCAGCAGTCAGGGGCACCTGCCAGCAGGCCCCCACTCATGTCCCATACATGTCCCCATGCACCCCTACCCCCCAGCAGTCAGGGGCACCTGCCAGCAGGCCCCCACACATGTCCCCCTGCACCCCCACCCCCCAGCAGTCAGGGGCACCTGCCAGCAGGCCCCCACACATGTCCCCCTGCACCCCCACCCCACAGCAGTCAGGGGCACCTGCCAGCATGCCCCCACACATGTCCCCCTGCACCCCCACCCCACAACAGTCAGGGGCACCTGCCAGCAGGCCCCCACTCATGTCCCACACATGTCCCCGTGCACCCCCACCCCACAGCAGTCAGGGGCACCTGCCAGCAGGCCCCCTCTCATGTCCCACACATGTCCCCCTGCACCCCCACCCCACAGCAGTCAGGGGCACCTTCCAGCAGGCCCCCACTCATGTCCCACACATGTCCCCCTGCACCCCTACCCCCCAGCAGTCAGGGGCACCTGCCAGCAGGCCCCCACTCATGTCCCACACATGTCCCCCTGCACCCCCATCCCCCAGCAGTCAGGAGCACCTGCCAGCAGGCCCCCACACATGTCCCCCTGCACCCCCACCCCCCAGCAGTCAGGGGCACCTGCCAGCTTGCCCCCACTCATGTCCCATACATGTCCCCCTGCACCCCCACCCCCAGCAGTCAGGGGCACCTGTCAGTAGGCCCCCACTCATGTCCCACACATGTCCTCCTGCACCCCCACCCCCCAGCAGTCAGGGGGACCTGCCAGCAGGCCCCAACACATGTCCCCCTGCACCCCCACCCACAGCAGTCAGGGCCACCTGCCAGCAGGCCCCCACTTATGCCCCACACATGTCCCCCTGCACCCCCACCCCCCAGCAGTCAGGGGCACCTGCCAGCAGGCCCCCACTCATGTCCCACACATGTCCCCCGGCACCCCCACCCTCCAGCAGTCAGGGGCACCTGCCAGCAGGCCCCCACTCATGTCCCATACATGTCCCCATGCACCCCTACCCCCCAGCAGTCAGGGGCACCTGCCAGCAGGCCCCCACACATGTCCCCCTGCACCCCCAGCAGTCAGGGGCACCTGCCAGCAGGCCCCCACACATGTCCCCCCGCACCCCCACCCCACAGCAGTCAGGGGCACCTGCCAGCATGCCCCCACACATGTCCCCCTGCACCCCCACCCCACAGCAGTCAGGGGCACCTGCCAGCAGGCCCCCACTCATGTCCCACACATGTCCCCCTACACCCCCACCCCACAGCAGTCAGGGGCACCTGCCAGCAGGCCCCCACACATGTCCCCCTACACCCCCACCCCACAGCAGTCAGGGGCACCTGCCAGCAGGCCCCCACTCATGTCCCACACATGTCCACCTGCACCCCCACCCCCTACCAGTCAGGGGCACCTGCCAGCAGGCCCCCACACATGTCCCCCTGCACCACCACCGCACAGCAGTCAGGGGCACCTGCCAGCAGGCCCCCACAGATGTCCCCCTGCACCCCCACCCCACAGCAGTCAGGGGCACCTGCCAGCAGGCCCCCACTCATGTCCCACACACGTCCCCCTGCACCCCCACCCCCCAGCAGTCAGGGGCACCTGCCAGCAGGCCCCCACACATGTCCCCCTGCACCACCACCCCACAGCAGTCAGGGGCACCTGCCAGCAGGCCCCCACTCATGTCCCACACATGTTCCCCTGCACCCCCACCCCCCAGCAGTCAGGAGCACCTGCCAGCAGGCCCCCACTCATGTCCCACACGTGTCCCCCTGCACCCCCACCCCCCAGCAGTCAGGGACACCTGCCAGCTTGCCCCCACTCATGTCCCATACATGTCCCCCTGCACCCCCACCCCCCAGCAGTCAGGGGCACCTGTCAGTAGGCCCCCACTCATGTCCCACACATGTCCTCCTGCACCCCCACCCCCAGCAGTCAGGGGCACCTGCCAGCAGGCCCCAACACATGTCCCCCTGTACCCCCACCCACAGCAGTCAGGGCCACCTGCCAGCAGGCCCCCACTTATGCCCCACACATGTCCCCCTGCACCCCCACCCCCCAGCAGTCAGGGGCACCTGCCAGCAGGCCCCCACTCATGTCCCACACATGTCCCCCGGCACCCCCACCCTCCAGCAGTCAGGGGCACCTGCCAGCAGGCCCCCACTCATGTCCCATACATGTCCCCCTGCACCCCTACCCCCCAGCAGTCAGGGGCACCTGCCAGCAGGCCCCCACACATGTCCCCCGGCACCCCCACCCTCCAGCAGTCAGGGGCACCTGCCGCAGGCCCCCACTCATGTCCCATACATGTCCCCCTGCACCCCTACCCCCCAGCAGTCAGGGGCACCTGCCAGCAGGCCCCCACACATGTCCCCCTGCACCCCCACCCCACAGCAGTCAGGGGCACCTGCCAGCAGGCCCCCACACATGTCCCCCTGCACCCCCACCCCACAGCAGTCAGGGGCACCTGCCAGCAGGCCCCCACTCATGTCCCACACATGTCCCCCTGCACCCCCACCCCCCAGCAGTCAGGGGCACCTGCCAGCAGGCCCCCACACATGTCCCCTTGCACCCCCACCCCCCAGCAGTCAGGGGCACCTGCCAGCAGGCCCCCACACATGTGCCCCTGCACCCCCACCCCCCAGCAGTCAGGGGCACCTGCCAGCAGGCCCCCACACATGTCCCCCTGCACCCCCACCCCACAGCAGTCAGGGGCACCTGCCAGCAGGCCCCCACTCATGTCCCACACATGTCCCCCTGCACCCCTACCCCCCAGCAGTCAGGGGCTCCTGCCAGCAGGCCCCCACTCATGTCCCACCCATGTCCCCTGCACCCCCACCCCCCAGCAGTCAGGAGCACCTGCCAGCAGGCCCCCACACATGTCCCCCTGCACCCCCACCCCCCAGCAGTCAGGGGCACCTGCCAGCTTGCCCCCACTCATGTCCCACACATGTCCCCCTGCACCCCCACCCCCAGCAGTCAGGGGCACCTGTCAGTAGGCCCCCACTCATGTCCCACACATGTCCTCCTGCACCCCCACCCCCCAGCAGTCAGGGGCACCTGCCAGCAGGCCCCAACACATGTCCCCCTGCACCCCCACCCACAGCAGTCAGGGCCACCTGCCAGCAGGCCCCCACTTATGCCCCACACATGTCCCCCTGCACCCCCACCCCCAGCAGTCATGGGCACCTGCCAGCAGGCCCCCACTCATGTCCCACACATGTCCCCCGGCACCCCCACCCTCCAGCAGTCAGGGGCACCTGCCAGCAGGTCCCCACTCATGTCCCATACATGTCCCCCTGCACACCTACCACCCAGCAGTCAGGGGCACCTGCCAGCAGGCCCCCACACATGTCCCCCTGCACCCCCACCCCCCAGCAGTCAGGGGCACCTGCCAGCAGGACCCCACACATGTCCCCCTGCACCCCCACCCCACAGCATTCAGGGGCACCTGCCAGCATGCCCGCACTCATGTCCCACACATGTCCCCCTGCACCCCCACTCCCCAGCAGTCAGGGGCACCTGCCAGCAGGCCCCCACACATGTCCCCTTGCACCCCCACCCCCCAGCAGTCAGGGGCACCTGCCAGCAGGCCCCCACACATGTCCCCCTGCACCCCCACCCCCCAGCAGTCAGGGGCACCTGCCAGCAGGCCTCCACACATGTCCCCCTGCACCCCCACCCCACAGCAGTCAGGGGCACCTGCCAGCATGCCCCCACACATGTCCCCCTGCACCCCCACCCCACAGCAGTCAGGGGCACCTGCCAGCAGGCCCCCACTCAGGTCCCACACATGTCCCCCTGCACCCCCACCCCCCAGCAGTCAGGGGCACCTGCCAGCAGGCCCCCACACATGTCCCCCTGCACCCCCACCCCACAGCAGTCAGGGGCACCTGCCAGCAGGCCCCCACTCATGTCCCACACATGTCCCCCTGCACCCCCACCCCCTACCAGTCAGGGGCACCTGCCAACAGGCCCCCACACATGTCCCCCTGCACCACCACCCCACAGCAGTCAGGGGCACCTGCCAGCAGGCCCCCACTCATGTCCCACACATGTCCCCCTGAACCCCTACCTCCCACAGCAGTCAGGGGCACCTGCCAGCAGGACCCCACACATGTCCCCCTGCACCCCCATCCCATACCAGTCAGGGGCACCTGCCAGCAGGCCCCCACATATGTCCCCCTGCACCGCCACCCCACAGCAGTCAGGGGCACCTGTCAGCAGGCCCCCACTCATGTCCCACACATGTCCCCCTGCACCCCTACCCCCCAGCAGTCAGGGGCACCTGCCAGCAGGCCCCCACTCATGTCCCACACATGTCCCCCTGCACCCCCACCCCCCAGCAGTCAGGAGCACCTGCCAGCAGGCCCCCACACATGTCCCCCTGCACTGCCATCCCCCAGCAGTCAGGGGCACCTGCCAGCTTGCCCCCACTCATGTCCCACACATGTCCCCCTGCACCCCCACCCCCAGCAGTCAGGGGCACCTGTCAGTAGGCCCCCACTCATGTCCCACACATGTCCTCCTGCACCCCCAGCCCCAGCAGTCAGGGGCACCTGCCAGCAGGCCCTAACACATGTCCCCCTGCACCCCCACCCACAGCAGTCAGGGCCATCTGCCAGCAGGCCCCCACTTATGCCCCACACATGTCCCCCTGCACCCCCACCCCCCAGCAGTCAGGGGCACCTGCCAGCAGGCCCCCACTCATGTCCCACACATGTCCCCCGGCACCCCCACCCTCCAGCAGTCCGGGGCACCTGCCAGCAGGCCCCCACTCATGTCCCATACATGACCCCCTGCACCCCTACCCCCCAGCAGTCAGGGGCACCTGCCAGCAGGCCCCCACACATGTCCTCCTGCACCCCCACCCTCCAGCAGTCAGGGGCACCTGCCAGCAGGCCCCCACTCATGTCCCATACATGTCCCCCTGCACCCCTACCCCCCAGCAGTCAGGGGCACCTGCCAGCAGGCCCCCACACATGTCCCCCTGCACCCCCACCCCACAGCAGTCAGGGGCACCTGCCAGCAGGCCCCCACACATGTCCCCCTGCACCCCCACCCCACAGCAGTCAGGGGCACCTGCCAGCAGGCCCCCACTCATGTCCCACACATGTCCCCCTGCACCCCCATCCCCCAGCAGTCAGGGGCACCTGCCAGCAGGCCCCCACACATGTCCCCTTGCACCCCCACCCCCCAGCAGTCAGGGGCACCTGCCAGCAGGCCCCCACACATGTCCCCCTGCACCCCCGCCCCCCAGCAGTCAGGGGCACCTGCCAGCAGGCCCCCACACATGTCCCCCTGCACCCCCACCCCACAGCAGTCAGGGGCACCTGCCAGCATGCCCCCACACATGTCCCCCTGCACCCCCACCTCACAGCAGTCAGGGGCACCTGCCAGCAGGCCCCCACTCATGTCCCACACATGTCCCCCTGCACCCCCACCCCCCAGCAGTCAGGGGCACCTGCCAGCAGGCCCCCACACATGTCCCCCTGCACCCCCACCCCACAGCAGTCAGGGGCACCTGCCAGCAGGCCCCCACTCATGTCCCACACATGTCCCCCTGCACCCCCACCCCCTACCAGTCAGGGGCACCTGCCAGCAGGCCCCCACACATGTCCCCCTGCACCCCCACCCCACAGCAGTCAGGGGCACCTGCCAACAGGCCCCCACTCATGTCCCACACATGTCCCCCTGCACCCCTACCCCCAGCAGTCAGGGGCACCTGCCAGCAGGCCCCCACTCATGTCCCACACATGTCCCCCTGCACCCCCACCCCCCAGCAGTCAGGGGCACCTGTCAGTAGGCCCCCACTCATGTCCCACACATGTCCTCCTGCACCCCCACCCCCAGCAGTCAGGGGCACCTGCCAGCAGGCCCCCACTTATGCCCCACACATGTCACCCTGCACCTCCACCCCCCAGCAGTCAGGGGCACCTGCCAGCAGGCCCCCACTCATGTCCCACACATGTCCCCCGGCACCCCCACCCTCCAGCAGTCAGGGGCACCTGCCAGCAGGCCCCCACTCATGTCCCATACATGTCCCCCTGCACCCCTACCCCCCAGCAGTCAAGGGCACCTGCCAGCAGGCCCCCCACATGTCCACCGGCACCCCCACCCTCCAGCAGTCAGGGGCACCTGCCAGCAGGCCCCCACTCACGTCCCATACATGTCCCCCTGCACCCCTACCCCCCAGCAGTCAGGGGCACCTGCCAGCAGGCCCCCACACATGTCCCCCTGCACCCCCACCCCACAGCAGTCAGGGGCACCTGCCAGCAGGCCCCCACACATGTCCCCCTGCACCCCCACCCCACAGCAGTCAGGGGCACCTGCCAGCAGGCCCCCACTCATGTCCCACACATGTCCCCCTGCACCCCCACCCCCCAGCAGTCAGGGGCACCTGCCAGCAGGCCCCCACACATGTCCCCTTGCACTCCCACCCCCCAGCAGTCAGGGGCACTTGCCAGCAGGCCCCCACACATGTCCCCCTGCACCCCCACCCCCCAGCAGTCAGGGGCACCTGCCAGCAGGCCCCCACACATGTCCCCCTGCACCCCCACCCCACAGCAGTCAGGGGCACCTGCCAGCAGGCCCCCACTCATGTCCCACACATGTCCCCCTGCACCCCCACCCCCCAGCAGTGAGGAGCACCTGCCAGCATGCCCCCACACATGTCCCCCTGCACCCCCACCCCCCAGCAGTCAGGGGCACCTGCCAGCTTGCCCCCACTCATGTCCCACACATGTCCCCCTGCAACCCCACCCCCAGCAGTCAGGGGCACCTGTCAGTAGGCCCCCACTCATGTCCCACACATGTCCTCCTGCACCCCCACCCCCCAGCAGTCAGGGGCACCTGCCAGCAGGCCCCAGCACATGTCCCCCTGCACCCCCACCCACAGCAGTCAGGGCCACCTGCCAGCAGGCCCCCACTTATGCCCCACACATGTCCCCCTGCACCCCCACCCCCAGCAGTCAGGGGCACCTGCCAGCAGGCCCTCACTCATGTCCCATACATGTCCCCCTGCACCCCTACCCCCCAGCAGTCAGGGGCACCTGCCAGCAGGCCCCCACACATGTCCCCCTGCACCCCCACCCCCCAGCAGTCAGGGGCACCTGCCAGCAGGCCCCCACACATGTACCCCTGCACCCCCACCCCACAGCAGTCAGGGGCACCTGCCAGCAGGCCCCCACTCATGTCCCACACATGTCCCCCTGCACCCCCACCCCACAGCAGTCAGGGGAACCTGCCAGCAGGCCCCCACACATGTCCCCTTGCACCCCCACCCCCCAGCAGTCAGGGGCACCTGCCAGCAGGCCCCCACACATGTCCCCCTGCACCCCCACCCCACAGCAGTCAGGGGCACCTGCCAGCATGCCCCCACACATGTCCCCCTGCACCCCCACCCCACAGCAGTCAGGGGCACCTGCCAGCAGGCCCCCACTCATGTCCCACACATGTCCCCCTGCACCCCCACCCCCCAGCAGTCAGGGGCACCTGCCAGCAGGCCCCCACACATGTCCCCCTGCACCCCCACCCCAGAGCAGTCAGGGGCACCTGCCAGCAGGCCCCCACTCATGTCCCACACATGTCCCCCTACACCCCCACCCCCTACCAGTCAGGGGCACCTGCCAGCAGGCCCCCACACATGTCCCCCTGCACCACCACCCCACAGCAGTCAGGGGCACCTGCCAGCAGGCCCCCACTCATGTCCCACACATGTCCCCCTACACCCCCACCCCCTACCAGTCAGGGGCACCTGCCAGCAGGCCCCCACACATGTCCCCCTACACCCCCACCCCCTACCAGTCAGGGGCACCTGCCAGCAGGCCCCCACACATGTCCCCCTGCACCACCACCCCACAGCAGTCAGGGGCACCTGCCAGCAGGCCCCCTCTCATGTCCCACACATGTCCCCCTGCACCCCTACCCCCCACAGCAGTCAGGGGTACCTGCCAGCAGGCCCCCACACATGTCCCCTTGCACCCCCATCCCACAGCAGTCAGGGGCACCTGCCAGCAGGACCCCACTCATGTCCCACACATGTCCCCCTGCACCCCCATCCCCTACCAGTCAGGGGCACCTGCCAGCAGGCCCCCACACATGTCCCCCTGCACCGCCACCCCACAGCAGTCAGGGGCACCTGCCAGCAGGCCCCCACGCATGTCCCACACATGTCCCCCTGCACCCCTACCCCCCAGCAGTCAGGTGCACCTGCCAGCAGGCCCCCACTCATGTCCCACACATGTCCCCCTGCACCCCCACCTCCCAGCAGTCAGGAGCACCTGCCAGCAGGCCCCCACACATGTCCCCCTGCACCGCCACCCCCCAGCAGTCAGGGGCTCCTGCCAGCTTGCCCCCACTCATGTCCCACACATGTCCCCCTGCACCCCCACCCCCCAGCAGTCAGGGGCACCTGCCAGCAGGCCCCAACACATGTCCCCCTGCACCCCCACCCACAGCAGTCAGGGCCACCTGCCAGCAGGCCCCCACTTATGCCCCACACATGTCCCCCTGCACCCCCACCCCCCAGCAGTCAGGGGCACCTGCCAGCAGGCCCCCACTCATGTCCCACACATGTCCCCTGGCACCCCCACCCTCCAGCAGTCAGGGGCACCTGCCAGCAGGCCCCCACTCATGTCCCATACATGTCCCCCTGCACCCCCATCCCCCAGCAGTCAGGGGCACCTGCCAGCAGGCCCCCACACATGTCCCCTTGCACCCCCACCCCCCAGCAGTCAGGGGCACCTGCCAGCAGGCCCCCACACATGTCCCCCTGCACCCCCGCCCCCCAGCAGTCAGGGGCACCTGCCAGCAGGCCCCCACACATGTCCCCCTGCACCCCCACCCCACAGCAGTCAGGGGCACCTGCCAGCATGCCCCCACACATGTCCCCCTGCACCCCCACCTCACAGCAGTCAGGGGCACCTGCCAGCAGGCCCCCACTCATGTCCCACACATGTCCCCCTGCACCCCCACCCCCCAGCAGTCAGGGGCACCTGCCAGCAGGCCCCCACACATGTCCCCCTGCACCCCCACCCCACAGCAGTCAGGGGCACCTGCCAGCAGGCCCCCACTCATGTCCCACACATGTCCCCCTGCACCCCCACCCCCTACCAGTCAGGGGCACCTGCCAGCAGGCCCCCACACATGTCCCCCTGCACCCCCACCCCACAGCAGTCAGGGGCACCTGCCAACAGGCCCCCACTCATGTCCCACACATGTCCCCCTGCACCCCTACCCCCAGCAGTCAGGGGCACCTGCCAGCAGGCCCCCACTCATGTCCCACACATGTCCCCCTGCACCCCCACCCCCCAGCAGTCAGGGGCACCTGTCAGTAGGCCCCCACTCATGTCCCACACATGTCCTCCTGCACCCCCACCCCCAGCAGTCAGGGGCACCTGCCAGCAGGCCCCCACTTATGCCCCACACATGTCACCCTGCACATCCACCCCCCAGCAGTCAGGGGCACCTGCCAGCAGGCCCCCACTCATGTCCCACACATGTCCCCCGGCACCCCCACCCTCCAGCAGTCAGGGGCACCTGCCAGCAGGCCCCCACTCATGTCCCATACATGTCCCCCTGCACCCCTACCCCCCAGCAGTCAAGGGCACCTGCCAGCAGGCCCCCCACATGTCCACCGGCACCCCCACCCTCCAGCAGTCAGGGGCACCTGCCAGCAGGCCCCCACTCACGTCCCATACATGTCCCCCTGCACCCCTACCCCCCAGCAGTCAGGGGCACCTGCCAGCAGGCCCCCACACATGTCCCCCTGCACCCCCACCCCACAGCAGTCAGGGGCACCTGCCAGCAGGCCCCCACACATGTCCCCCTGCACCCCCACCCCACAGCAGTCAGGTGCACCTGCCAGCAGGCCCCCACTCATGTCCCACACATGTCCCCCTGCACCCCCACCCCCCAGCAGTCAGGGGCACCTGCCAGCAGGCCCCCACACATGTCCCCTTGCACTCCCACCCCCCAGCAGTCAAGGGCACTTGCCAGCAGGCCCCCACACATGTCCCCCTGCACCCCCACCCCCCAGCAGTCAGGGGCACCTGCCAGCAGGCCCCCACACATGTCCCCCTGCACCCCCACCCCACAGCAGTCAGGGGCACCTGCCAGCAGGCCCCCACTCATGTCCCACACATGTCCCCCTGCACCCCCACCCCCCAGCAGTGAGGAGCACCTGCCAGCATGCCCCCACACATGTCCCCCTGCACCCCCACCCCCCAGCAGTCAGGGGCACCTGCCAGCTTGCCCCCACTCATGTCCCACACATGTCCCCCTGCAACCCCACCCCCAGCAGTCAGGGGCACCTGTCAGTAGGCCCCCACTCATGTCCCACACATGTCCTCCTGCACCCCCACCCCCCAGCAGTCAGGGGCACCTGCCAGCAGGCCCCAACACATGTCCCCCTGCACCCCCACCCACAGCAGTCAGGGCCACCTGCCAGCAGGCCCCCACTTATGCCCCACACATGTCCCCCTGCACCCCCACCCCCAGCAGTCAGGGGCACCTGCCAGCAGGCCCCCACTCATGTCCCATACATGTCCCCCTGCACCCCTACCCCCCAGCAGTCAGGGGCACCTGCCAGAAGGCCCCCACACATGTCCCCCTGCACCCCCACCCCCCAGCAGTCAGGGGCACCTGCCAGCAGGCCCCCACACATGTACCCCTGCACCCCCACCCCACAGCAGTCAGGGGCACCTGCCAGCAGGCCCCCACTCATGTCCCACACATGTCCCCCTGCACCCCCACCCCCCAGCAGTCAGGGGAACCTGCCAGCAGGCCCCCACACATGTCCCCTTGCACCCCCACCCCCCAGCAGTCAGGGGCACCTGCCAGCAGGCCCCCACACATGTCCCCCTGCACCCCCACCCCACAGCAGTCAGGGGCACCTGCCAGCATGCCCCCACACATGTCCCCCTGCACCCCCACCCCACAGCAGTCAGGGGCACCTGCCAGCAGGCCCCCACTCATGTCCCACACATGTCCCCCTGCACCCCCACCCCCCAGCAGTCAGGGGCACCTGCCAGCAGGCCCCCACACATGTCCCCCTGCACCCCCACCCCACAGCAGTCAGGGGCACCTGCCAGCAGGCCCCCACTCATGTCCCACACATGTCCCCCTACACCCCCACCCCCTACCAGTCAGGGGCACCTGCCAGCAGGCCCCCACACATGTCCCCCTGCACCACCACCCCACAGCAGTCAGGGGCACCTGCCAGCAGGCCCCCACTCATGTCCCACACATGTCCCCCTACACCCCCACCCCCTACCAGTCAGGGGCACCTGCCAGCAGGCCCCCACACATGTCCCCCTACACTCCCACCCCCTACCAGTCAGGGGCACCTGCCAGCAGGCCCCCACACATGTCCCCCTGCACCACCACCCCACAGCAGTCAGGGGCACCTGCCAGCAGGCCCCCTCTCATGTCCCACACATGTCCCCCTGCACCCCTACCCCCCACAGCAGTCAGGGGTACCTGCCAGCAGGCCCCCACACATGTCCCCTTGCACCCCCACCCCACAGCAGTCAGGGGCACCTGCCAGCAGGACCCCACTCATGTCCCACACATGTCCCCCTGCACCCCCATCCCTTACCAGTCAGGGGCACCTGCCAGCAGGCCCCCACACATGTCCCCCTGCACCGCCACCCCACAGCAGTCAGGGGCACCTGCCAGCAGGCCCCCACTCATGTCCCACACATGTCCCCCTGCACCCCTACCCCCCAGCAGTCAGGTGCACCTGCCAGCAGGCCCCCACTCATGTCCCACACATGTCCCCCTGCACCCCCACCTCCCAGCAGTCAGGAGCACCTGCCAGCAGGCCCCCACACATGTCCCCCTGCACCGCCACCCCCAGCAGTCAGGGGCTCCTGCCAGCTTGCCCCCACTCATGTCCCACACATGTCCCCCTGCACCCCCACCCCCCAGCAGTCAGGGGCACCTGCCAGCAGGCCCCAACACATGTCCCCCTGCACCCCCACCCACAGCAGTCAGGGCCACCTGCCAGCAGGCCCCCACTTATGCCCCACACATGTCCCCCTGCACCTCCACCCCCCAGCAGTCAGGGGCACCTGCCAGCAGGCCCCCACTCATGTCCCACACATGTCCCCCGGCACCCCCACCCTCCAGCAGTCAGGGGCACCTGCCAGCAGGCCCCCACTCATGTCCCATACATGTCCCCCTGCACCCCTACCCCCCAGCAGTCAGGGCACCTGCCAGCAGGCCCCCACACATGTCCCCCGGCACCCCCACCCTCCAGCAGTCAGAGGCACCCTGCCAGCAGGCCCCCACTCATGTCCCATACATGTCCCCCTTGCACCTCCACCCCCCAGCAGTCAGTGGCACCTGCCAGCAGGCCCCCACTCATGTCCCCCTGCACCCCCACCCCCCAGCAGTCAGGGGCACCTGCCAGCAGGCCCCCACACATGTCCCCTGCACCCCCACCCCACAGCAGTCAGGGGCACCTGCCAGCATGCCCCTACACATGTCCCCCTCCACCCCCACCCCACAGCAGTCAGGGGCACCTGCCAGCAGGCCCCCACTCATGTCCCACACATGTCCCCCTGCACCCCCACCCCCCAGCAGTCAGGGGCACCTGCCAGCAGGCCCCCACACATGTCCCCCTGCACCCCCACCCCACAGCAGTCAGGGGCACCTGCCAGCAGGCCCCCACTCATGTCCCACACATGTCCCCCTGCACCCTCACCCCTACCAGTCAGGGGCACCTGCCAGCAGGCCCCCACACATGTCCCCCTGCACCGCCACCCCACAGCAGTCAGTGGCACCTGCCAGCAGGCCCCCACTCATGTCGCACACATGTCCCCCTGCACCCTACCCCCCAGCAGTCAGGGGCACCTGCCAGCAGGCCCCCACACATGTCCCCTGCACCCCGACCACACAGCAGACAGGGGCAACTGCCAGCAGGCCCCCACTCATGTCCCACACATGTCCCCTGCACCCCCACACCCCATCAGTCAGGAGCACCTGCCAGCAGTCCCCCACACATGGCCCCCTGCACCCCCACCCACCAGCAGTCAGGGGTACCTGCCAGCAGGCCCCCACTCATGTCCCACACATGTCCTCCTGCACCCCCACCCCCCAGCAGTCAGGGGCACCTGCCAGCAGGCCCCCACACATGTCCCCCTGCACCCCCACCCCACAGCAGTCAGGGGCACCTGCCAGCAGGCCCCCACTCATGTCCCACACATGTCCCCCTACACCCCCCACCCCCTACCAGTCAGGGGCACCTGCCAGCAGGCCCCCACACATGTCCCCCTGCACCACCACCCCACAGCAGTCAGGGGCACCTGCCAGCAGGCCCCCACTCATGTCCCACACATGTCCCCCTACACCCCCACCCCCTACCAGTCAGGGGCACCTGCCAGCAGGCCCCCACACATGTCCCCCTACACCCCCACCCTCTACCAGTCAGGGGCACCTGCCAGCAGGCCCCCACACATGTCCCCCTGCACCACCACCCCACAGCAGTCAGGGGCACCTGCCAGCAGGCCCCCACTCATGTCCCACACATGTCCCCCTGCACTCCTACCCCCACAGCAGTCAGGGGTACCTGCCAGCAGGCCCCCACACATGTCCCCTTGCACCCCCACCCCACAGCAGTCAGGGGCACCTGCCAGCAGGCCCCCACTCATGTCCCACACATGTCCCCCTGCACCCCCATCCCCTACCAGTCAGGGGCACCTGCCAGCAGGCCCCCACACATGTCCCCCTGCACCGCCACCCCACAGCAGTCAGGGGCACCTGCCAGCAGGCCCCCACTCATGTCCCACACATGTCCCCCTGCACCCCTACCCCCCAGCAGTCAGGGGCACCTGCCAGCAGGCCCCCACACATGTCCCCCTGCACCCCCACCCCACAGCAGTCAGGGGCACCTGCCAGCATGCCCCCACACATGTCCCCCTGCACCCCCACCCCACAACAGTCAGGGGCACCTGCCAGCAGGCCCCCACTCATGTCCCACACAGGTCCCCGTGCACCCCCACCCCACAGCAGTCAGGGGCACCTGCCAGCAGGCCCCCTCTCATGTCCCACACATGTCCCCCTGCACCCCCACCCCACAGCAGTCAGGGGCACCTGCCAGCAGGCCCCCACTCATGTCCCACACATGTCCCCCTGCACCCCTACCCCCCAGCAGTCAGGGGCACCTGCCAGCAGGCCCCCACTCATGTCCCACACATGTCCCCCTGCACCCCCATCCCCAGCAGTCAGGAGCACCTGCCAGCAGGCCCCCACACATGTCCCCCTGCACCCCCACCCCCCAGCAGTCAGGGGCACCTGCCAGCTTGCCCCACTCATGTCCCACACATGTCCCCCTGCACCCCCACCCCCAGCAGTCAGGGGCACCTGTCAGTAGGCCCCCACTCATGTCCCACACATGTCCTCCTGCACCCCCACCCCCCAGCAGTCAGGGGCACCTGCAAGCAGGCCCCAACACATGTCCCCCTGCACCCCCACCCACAGCAGTCAGGGCACCTGCCAGCAGGCCCCCACTTATGCCCCACACATGTCCCCCTGCACCCCCACCCCCAGCAGTCAGGGGCACCTGCCAGCAGGCCCCCACTCATGTCCCCACACATGTCCCCCGGCACCCCCACCCTCCAGCAGTCAGGGGCACCTGCCAGCAGGCCCCCACTCATGTCCCATACATGTCCCCATGCACCCCTACCCCCCAGCAGTCAGGGGCACCTGCCAGCAGGCCCCCACACATGTCCCCCTGCACCCCCAGCAGTCAGGGGCACCTGCCAGCAGGCCCCCACACATGTCCCCCCGCACCCCCACCCCACAGCAGTCAGGGGCACCTGCCAGCATGCCCCCACACATGTCCCCCTGCACCCCCACCCCACAGCAGTCAGGGGCACCTGCCAGCAGGCCCCCACTCATGTCCCACACATGTCCCCCTACACCCCCACCCCACAGCAGTCAGGGGCACCTGCCAGCAGGCCCCCACACATGTCCCCCTACACCCCCACCCCACAGCAGTCAGGGGCACCTGCCAGCAGGCCCCCACTCATGTCCCACACATGTCCACCTGCACCCCCACCCCCTACCAGTCAGGGGCACCTGCCAGCAGGCCCCCACACATGTCCCCCTGCACCACCACCCCACAGCAGTCAGGGGCACCTGCCAGCAGGCCCCACAGATGTCCCCCTGCACCCCCACCCCACAGCAGTCAGGGGCACCTGCCAGCAGGCCCCCACTCATGTCCCACACACGTCCCCCTGCACCCCCACCCCCCAGCAGTCAGGGGCACCTGCCAGCAGGCCCCCACACATGTCCCCCTGCACCACCACCCCACAGCAGTCAGGGGCACCTGCCAGCAGGCCCCCACTCATGTCCCACACATGTTCCCCTGCACCCCCACCCCCCAGCAGTCAGGAGCACCTGCCAGCAGGCCCCCACTCATGTCCCACACGTGTCCCCCTGCACCCCCACCCCCCAGCAGCCAGGAGCACCTGCCAGCAGGCCCCCACACATGTCCCCCTGCACCGCCACCCCCCAGCAGTCAGGGGCACCTGCCAGCTTGCCCCCACTCATGTCCCGACCATGTCCCCCTGCACCCCCACCCCCCAGCAGTCAGGGGCACCTGTCAGTAGGCCCCCACTCATGTCCACACATGTCCTCCTGCACCCCCACCCCCAGCAGTCAGGGGCACCTGCCAGCAGGCCCCAACACATGTCCCCCTGTACCCCCACCCACAGCAGTCAGGGCCACCTGCCAGCAGGCCCCCACTTATGCCCCACACATGTCCCCCTGCACCCCCACCCCCCAGCAGTCAGGGGCACCTGCCAGCAGGCCCCCACTCATGTCCCACACATGTCCCCCGGCACCCCCACCCTCCAGCAGTCAGGGGCACCTGCCAGCAGGCCCCCACTCATGTCCCATACATGTCCCCCTGCACCCCTACCCCCCAGCAGTCAGGGGCACCTGCCAGCAGGCCCCCACACATGTCCCCCGGCACCCCCACCCTCCAGCAGTCAGGGGCACCTGCCGCAGGCCCCCACTCATGTCCCATACATGTCCCCCTGCACCCCTACCCCCCAGCAGTCAGGGGCACCTGCCAGCAGGCCCCCACACATGTCCCCCTGCACCCCCACCCCACAGCAGTCAGGGGCACCTGCCAGCAGGCCCCCACACATGTCCCCCTGCACCCCCACCCCACAGCAGTCAGGGGCACCAGCCAGCAGGCCCCCACTCATGTCCCACACATGTCCCCCTGCACCCCCACCCCCCAGCAGTCAGGGGCACCTGCCAGCAGGCCCCCACACATGTCCCCTTGCACCCCCACCCCCCAGCAGTCAGGGGCACCTGCCAGCAGGCCCCCACACATGTGCCCCTGCACCCCCACCCCCCAGCAGTCACGGGCACCTGCCAGCAGGCCCCCACACATGTCCCCCTGCACCCCACCCCACAGCAGTCAGGGGCACCTGCCAGCAGGCCCCCACTCATGTCCCACACATGTCCCCCTGCACCCCTACCCCCCAGCAGTCAGGGGCACCTGCCAGCAGGCCCCCACTCATGTCCCACCCATGTCCCCTGCACCCCCACCCCCCAGCAGTCAGGAGCACCTGCCAGCAGGCCCCCACACATGTCCCCCTGCACCCCCACCCCCCAGCAGTCAGGGGCACCTGCCAGCTTGCCCCCACTCATGTCCCACACATGTCCCCCTGCACCCCCACCCCCAGCAGTCAGGGGCACCTGTCAGTAGGCCCCCACTCATGTCCCACACATGTCCTTCTGCACCCCCACCCCCCAGCAGTCAGGGGCACCTGCCAGCAGGCCCCAACACATGTCCCCCTGCACCCCCACCCACAGCAGTCAGGGCCCCCTGCCAGCAGGCCCCCACTTATGCCCCACACATGTCCCCCTGCACCCCCCACCCCCAGCAGTCATGGGCACCTGCCAGCAGGCCCCCACTCATGTCCCACACATGTCCCCCGGCACCCCCACCCTCCAGCAGTCAGGGGCACCTGCCAGCAGGTCCCCACTCATGTCCCATACATGTCCCCCTGCACACCTACCACCCAGCAGTCAGGGGCACCTGCCAGCAGGCCCCCACACATGTCCCCCTGCACCCCCACCCCCCAGCAGTCAGGGGCACCTGCCAGCAGGACCCCACACATGTCCCCCTGCACCCCCACCCCACAGCAGTCAGGGGCACCTGCCAGCATGCCCGCACTCATGTCCCACACATGTCCCCCTGCACCCCCACTCCCCAGCAGTCAGGGGCACCTGCCAGCAGGCCCCCACACATGTCCCCTTGCACCCCCACCCCCCAGCAGTCAGGGGCACCTGCCAGCAGGCCCCTACACATGTCCCCCTGCACCCCCACCCCCCAGCAGTCAGGGGCACCTGCCAGCAGGCCCCCACACATGTCCCCCTGCACCCCCACCCCACAGCAGTCAGGGGCATCTGCCAGCATGCCCCCACACATGTCCCCCTGCACCCCCACCCCACAGCAGTCAGGGGCACCTGCCAGCAGGCCCCCACTCAGGTCCCACGCATGTCCCCCTGCACCCCCACCCCACAGCAGTCAGGGGCACCTGCCAGCAGGCCCCCACACATGTCCCCCTGCACCCCCACCCCACAGCAGTCAGGGGCACCAGCCAGCAGGCCCCCACTCATGTCCCACACATGTCCCCCTGCACCCCCACCCCCCAGCAGTCAGGGGCACCTGCCAGCAGGCCCCCACACATGTCCCCTTGCACCCCCACCCCCCAGCAGTCAGGGGCACCTGCCAGCAGGCCCCCACACATGTGCCCCTGCACCCCCACCCCCCAGCAGTCACGGGCACCTGCCAGCAGGCCCCCACACATGTCCCCCTGCACCCCCACCCCACAGCAGTCAGGGGCACCTGCCAGCAGGCCCCCACTCATGTCCCACACATGTCCCCCTGCACCCCTACCCCCCAGCAGTCAGGGGCACCTGCCAGCAGGCCCCCACTCATGTCCCACCCATGTCCCCTGCACCCCCACCCCCCAGCAGTCAGGAGCACCTGCCAGCAGGCCCCCACACATGTCCCCCTGCACCCCCACCCCCCAGCAGTCAGGGGCACCTGCCAGCTTGCCCCCACTCATGTCCCACACATGTCCCCCTGCACCCCCACCCCCAGCAGTCAGGGGCACCTGTCAGTAGGCCCCCACTCATGTCCCACACATGTCCTCCTGCACCCCCACCCCCCAGCAGTCAGGGGCACCTGCCAGCAGGCCCCAACACATGTCCCCCTGCACCCCCACCCACAGCAGTCAGGGCCCCCTGCCAGCAGGCCCCCACTTATGCCCCACACATGTCCCCCTGCACCCCCACCCCCAGCAGTCATGGGCACCTGCCAGCAGGCCCCCACTCATGTCCCATACATGTCCCCCTGCACACCTACCACCCAGCAGTCAGGGGCACCTGCCAGCAGGCCCCCACACATGTCCCCCTGCACCCCCACCCCCCAGCAGTCAGGGGCACCTGCCAGCAGGACCCCACACATGTCCCCCTGCACCCCCACCCCACAGCAGTCAGGGGCACCTGCCAGCATGCCCGCACTCATGTCCCACACATGTCCCCCTGCACCCCCACTCCCCAGCAGTCAGGGGCACCTGCCAGCAGGCCCCCACACATGTCCCCTTGCACCCCCACCCCCCAGCAGTCAGGGGCACCTGCCAGCAGGCCCCCACACATGTCCCCCTGCACCCCCACCCCCCAGCAGTCAGGGGCACCTGCCAGCAGGCCCCCACACATGTCCCCCTGCACCCCCACCCCACAGCAGTCAGGGGCACCTGCCAGCATGCCCCCACACATGTCCCCCTGCACCCCCACCCCACAGCAGTCAGGGGCACCTGCCAGCAGGCCCCCACTCAGGTCCCACACATGTCCCCCTGCACCCCCACCCCCCAGCAGTCAGGGGCACCTGCCAGCAGGCCCCCACACATGTCCCCCTGCACCCCCACCCCACAGCAGTCAGGGGCACCTGCCAGCAGGCCCCCACTCATGTCCCACACATGTCCCCCTGCACCCCCACCCCCTACCAGTCAGGGGCACCTGCCAACAGGCCCCCACACATGTCCCCCTGCACCACCACCCCACAGCAGTCAGGGGCACCTGCCAGCAGGCCCCCACTCATGTCCCACACATGTCCCCCTGAACCCCTACCTCCCACAGCAGTCAGGGGCACCTGCCAGCAGGACCCCACACATGTCCCCCTGCACCCCCATCCCATACCAGTCAGGGGCACCTGCCAGCAGGCCCCCACACATGTCCCCCTGCACCGCCACCCCACAGCAGTCAGGGGAACCTGTCAGCAGGCCCCCACTCATGTCCCACACATGTCCCCCTGCACCCCTACCCCCCAGCAGTCAGGGGCACCTGCCAGCAGGCCCCCACTCATGTCCCACACATGTCCCCCTGCACCCCCACCCCCCAGCAGTCAGGAGCACCTGCCAGCAGGCCCCCACACATGTCCCCCTGCACCGCCATCCCCCAGCAGTCAGGGGCACCTGCCAGCTTGCCCCCACTCATGACCCACACATGTCCCCCTGCACCCCCACCCCCAGCAGTCAGGGGCACCTGTCAGTAGGCCCCCACTCATGTCCCACACATGTCCTCCTGCACCCCCAGCCCCAGCAGTCAGGGGCACCTGCCAGCAGGCCCTAACACATGTCCCCCTGCACCCCCACCCACAGCAGTCAGGGCCATCTGCCAGCTGGCCCCCACTTATGCCCCACACATGTCCCCCTGCACCCCCACCCCCCAGCAGTCAGGGGCACCTGCCAGCAGGCCCCCACTCATGTCCCACACATGTCCCCCGGCACCCCCACCCTCCAGCAGTCAGGGGCACCTGCCAGCAGGCCCCCACTCATGTCCCATACATGACCCCCTGCACCCCTACCCCCCAGCAGTCAGGGGCACCTGCCAGCAGGCCCCCACACATGTCCTCCTGCACCCCCACCCTCCAGCAGTCAGGGGCACCTGCCAGCAGGCCCCCACTCATGTCCCATACATGTCCCCCTGCACCCCTACCCCCCAGCAGTCAGGGGCACCTGCCAGCAGGCCCCCACACATGTCCCCCTGCACCCCCACCCCACAGCAGTCAGGGGCACCTGCCAGCAGGCCCCCACACATGTCCCCCTGCACCCCCACCCCACAGCAGTCAGGGGCACCTGCCAGCAGGCCCCCACTCATGTCCCACACATGTCCCCCTGCACCCCCATCCCCCAGCAGTCAGGGGCACCTGCCAGCAGGCCCCCACACATGTCCCCTTGCACCCCCACCCCCCAGCAGTCAGGGGCACCTGCCAGCAGGCCCCCACACATGTCCCCCTGCACCCCTGCCCCCCAGCAGTCAGGGGCACCTGCCAGCAGGCCCCCACACATGTCCCCCTGCACCCCCACCCCACAGCAGTCAGGGGCACCTGCCAGCATGCCCCCACACATGTCCCCCTGCACCCCCACCTCACAGCAGTCAGGGGCACCTGCCAGCAGGCCCCCACTCATGTCCCACACATGTCCCCCTGCACCCCACCCCCCAGCAGTCAGGGGCACCTGCCAGCAGGCCCCCACACATGTCCCCCTGCACCCCCACCCCACAGCAGTCAGGGGCACCTGCCAGCAGGCCCCCACTCATGTCCCACACATGTCCCCCTGCACCCCCACCCCTACCAGTCAGGGGCACCTGCCAGCAGGCCCCCACACATGTCCCCCTGCACCCCACCCCACAGCAGTCAGGGGCACCTGCCAACAGGCCCCCACTCATGTCCCACACATGTCCCCCTGCACCCCTACCCCCCAGCAGTCAGGGGCACCTGCCAGCAGGCCCCCACTCATGTCCCACACATGTCCCCCTGCACCCCCACCCCCCAGCAGTCAGGGGCACCTGTCAGTAGGCCCCCACTCATGTCCCACACATGTCCTCCTGCACCCCCACCCCCAGCAGTCAGGGGCACCTGCCAGCAGGCCCCAACACATGTCCCCCTGCACCCCCACCCACAGCAGTCAGGGCCACCTGCCAGCAGGCCCCCACTTATGCCCCACACATGTCACCCTGCACCTCCACCCCCCAGCAGTCAGGGGCACCTGCCAGCAGGCCCCCACTCATGTCCCACACATGTCCCCCGGCACCCCCACCCTCCAGCAGTCAGGGGCACCTGCCAGCAGGCCCCCACTCATGTCCCATACATGTCCCCCTGCACCCCTACCCCCAGCAGTCAAGGGCACCTGCCAGCAGGCCCCCCACATGTCCACCGGCACCCCCACCCTCCAGCAGTCAGGGGCACCTGCCAGCAGGCCCCCACTCATGTCCCATACATGTCCCCCTGCACCCCTACCCCCCAGCAGTCAGGGGCACCTGCCAGCAGGCCCCCACACATGTCCCCCTGCACCCCCACCCCACAGCAGTCAGGGGCACCTGCCAGCAGGCCCCCACACATGTCCCCCTGCACCCCCACCCCACAGCAGTCAGGGGCACCTGCCAGCAGGCCCCCACTCATGTCCCACACATGTCCCCCTGCACCCCCACCCCCCAGCAGTCAGGGGCACCTGCCAGCAGGCCCCCACACATGTCCCCTTGCACTCCCACCCCCCAGTAGTCAGGGGCACTTGCCAGCAGGCCCCCACACATGTCCCCCTGCACCCCCACCCCCCAGCAGTCAGGGGCACCTGCCAGCAGGCCCCCACACATGTCCCCCTGCACCCCCACCCCACAGCAGTCAGGGGCACCTGCCAGCAGGCCCCCACTCATGTCCCACACATGTCCCCCTGCACCCCCACCCCCCAGCAGTGAGGAGCACCTGCCAGCATGCCCCCACACATGTCCCCCTGCACCCCCACCCCCCAGCAGTCAGGGGCACCTGCCAGCTTGCCCCCACTCATGTCCCACACATGTCCCCCTGCAACCCCACCCCCAGCAGTCAGGGGCACCTGTCAGTAGGCCCCCACTCATGTCCCACACATGTCCTCCTGCACCCCCACCCCCCAGCAGTCAGGGGCACCTGCCAGCAGGCCCCAACACATATCCCCCTGCACCCCCACCCACAGCAGTCAGGGCCACCTGCCAGCAGGCCCCCACTTATGCCCCACACATGTCCCCCTGCACCCCCACCCCCAGCAGTCAGGGGCACCTGCCAGCAGGCCCCCACTCATGTCCCATACATGTCCCCCTGCACCCCTACCCCCCAGCAGTCAGGGGCACCTGCCAGCAGGCCCCCACACATGTCCCCCTGCACCCCCACCCCCCAGCAGTCAGGGGCACCTGCCAGCAGGCCCCCACACATGTACCCCTGCACCCCCACCCCACAGCAGTCAGGGGCACCTGCCAGCAGGCCCCCACTCATGTCCCACACATGTCCCCCTGCACCCCCACCCCCCAGCAGTCAGGGGAACCTGCCAGCAGGCCCCCACACATGTCCCCTTGCACCCCCACCCCCCAGCAGTCAGGGACCCCTGCCAGCAGGCCCCCACATATGTCCCCCTGCACCCCCACCCCCCAGCAGTCAGGGGCACCTGCCAG
Organism: Ambystoma mexicanum; assembly: GCF_040938575.1. Classification (NCBI taxonomy): domain Eukaryota; kingdom Metazoa; phylum Chordata; class Amphibia; order Caudata; family Ambystomatidae; genus Ambystoma; species Ambystoma mexicanum. The sequence goes on from NC_090927.1 coordinate 335,517,022, forward strand.
CAGGCCCCCACACATGTCCCCCTGCACCCCCACCCCACAGCAGTCAGGGGCACCTGCCAGCATGCCCCCACACATGTCCCCCTGCACCCCCACCCCACAGCAGTCAGGGGCACCTGCCAGCAGGCCCCCACACATGTCCCCCTGCACCCCCACCCCACAGCAGTCAGGGGCACCTGCCAGCATGCCCCCACACATGTCCCCCTGCACCCCCACCCCACAGCAGTCAGGGGCACCTGCCAGCAGGCCCCCACACATGTCCCCCTGCACCCCCACCCCACAGCAGTCAGGGGCACCTGCCAGCAGGCCCCCACTCATGTCCCACACATGTCCCCCTGCACCCCCACCCCCCAGCAGTCAGGGGCACCTGCCAGCAGGCCCCCACACATGTCCCCCTGCACCCCCACCCCACAGCAGTCAGGGGCACCTGCCAGCAGGCCCCCACTCATGTCCCACACATGTCCCCCTACACCCCCACCCCCTACCAGTCAGGGGCACCTGCCAGCAGGCCCCCACACATGTCCCCCTGCACCACCACCCCACAGCAGTCAGGGGCACCTGCCAGCAGGCCCCCACTCATGCCCCACACATGTCCCCCTACACCCCCACCCCCTACCAGTCAGGGGCACCTGCCAGCAGGCCCCCACACATGTCCCCCTACACCCCCACCCCCTACCAGTCAGGGGCACCTGCCAGCAGGCCCCCACACATGTCCCCCTGCACCACCACCCCACAGCAGTCAGGGGCACCTGCCAGCAGGCCCCCTCTCATGTCCCACACATGTCCCCCTGCACCCCTACCCCCCACAGCAGTCAGGGGTACCTGCCAGCAGGCCCCCACACATGTCCCCTTGCACCCCCACCCCACAGCAGTCAGGGGCACCTGCCAGCAGGACCCCACTCATGTCCCACACATGTCCCCCTGCACCCCCATCCCCTACCAGTCAGGGGCACCTGCCAGCAGGCCCCCACACATGTCCCCCTGCACCGCCACCCCACAGCAGTCAGGGGCACCTGCCAGCAGGCCCCCACTCATGTCCCACACATGTCCCCCTGCACCCCTACCCCCCAGCTGTCAGGTGCACCTGCCAGCAGGCCCCCACTCATGTCCCACACATGTCCCCCTGCACCCCCACCTCCCAGCAGTCAGGAGCACCTGCCAGCAGGCCCCCACACATGTCCCCCTGCACCGCCACCCCCCAGCAGTCAGGGGCTCCTGCCAGCTTGCCCCCACTCATGTCCCACACATATCCCCCTGCACCCCCACCCCCCAGCAGTCAGGGGCACCTGTCAGTAGGCCCCCACTCATGTCCCACACATGTCCTCCTGCACCCCCACCCCGAGCAGTCAGGGGCACCTGCCAGCAGGCCCCAACACATGTCCCCCTGCACCCCCACCCACAGCAGTCAGGGCCACCTGCCAGCAGGCCCCCACTTATGCCCCACACATGTCCCCCTGCACCCCCACCCCCCAGCAGTCAGGGGCACCTGCCAGCAGGCCCCCACTCATGTCCCACACATGTCCCCCGGCACCCCCACCCTCCAGCAGTCAGGGGCACCTGCCAGCAGGCCCCCACTCATGTCCCATACATGTCCCCCTGCACCCCTACCCCCCAGCAGTCAGGGGCACCTGCCAGCAGGCCCCCACACATGTCCCCCGGCACCCCCACCCTCCAGCAGTCAGAGGCACCTGCCAGCAGGCCCCCACTCATGTCCCATACATGTCCCCCTTGCACCTCCACCCCCCAGCAGTCAGTGGCACCTGCCAGCAGGCCCCCACACATGTCCCCCTGCACCCCCACCCCCCAGCAGTCAGGGGCACCTGCCAGCAGGCCCCCACACATGTCCCCCTGCACCCCCACCCCACAGCAGTCAGGGGCACCTGCCAGCATGCCCCTACACATGTCCCCCTCCACCCCCACCCCACAGCAGTCAGGGGCACCTGCCAGCAGGCCCCCACTCATGTCCCACACATGTCCCCCTGCACCCCCACCCCCCAGCAGTCAGGGGCACCTGCCAGCAGGCCCCCACACATGTCCCCCTGCACCCCCACCCCACAGCAGTCAGGGGCACCTGCCAGCAGGCCCCCACTCATGTCCCACACATGTCCCCCTGCACCCTCACCCCTACCAGTCAGGGGCACCTGCCAGCAGGCCCCCACACATGTCCCCCTGCACCGCCACCCCACAGCAGTCAGTGGCACCTGCCAGCAGGCCACCACTCATGTTGCACACATGTCCCCCTGCACCCCTACCCCCCAGCAGTCAGGGGCACCTGCCAGCAGGCCCCCACACATGTCCCCCTGCACCCCGACCACACAGCAGACAGGGGCAACTGCCAGCAGGCCCCCAATCATGTCCCACACATGTCCCCCTGCACCCCCACACCCCAGCAGTCAGGAGCACCTGCCAGCAGTCCCCCACACATGTCCCCCTGCACCCCCACTCCCCAGCAGTCAGGGGCACCTGCCAGCAGTCCCCCACACATGTCCCCCTGCACCCCCACTCCCCAGCAGTCAGGGGCACCTGCCAGCAGGCCCCCACACATGTCCCCCTGCACCCCCACCCCACGGCAGACAGGGGCACCTGCCAGCAGGCCCCCACTCATGTCCCTCTGCACCCCCACCCCCCCCCAGCCATCAGGGGCACCTGCCTGCAGGCCCCCATACATGGCCCCCTGCACCCCCACCCACCAGCAGTCAGGGGTACCTGCCAGCAGGCCCCCACTCATGTCCCACACATGTCCCCCTGCACCCCCACCCCCCAGCAGTCAGGGGCACCTGCCAGCAGGCCCCCACACATGTCCCCCTGCACCCCCACCCCACAGCAGTCAGGGGCACCTGCCAGCAGGCCCCCACTCATGTCCCACACATGTCCCCCTACACCCCCACCCCCTACCAGTCAGGGGCACCTGCCAGCAGGCCCCCACACATGTCCCCCTGCACCACCACCCCACAGCAGTCAGGGGCACCTGCCAGCAGGCCCCCACTCATGTCCCACACATGTCCCCCTACACCCCCACCCCCTACCAGTCAGGGGCACCTGCCAGCAGGCCCCCACACATGTCCCCCTACACCCCCACCCTCTACCAGTCAGGGGCACCTGCCAGCAGGCCCCCACACATGTCCCCCTGCACCACCACCCCACAGCAGTCAGGGGCACCTGCCAGCAGGCCCCCACTCATGTCCCACACATGTCCCCCTGCACTCCTACCCCCCACAGCAGTCAGGGGTACCTGCCAGCAGGCCCCCACACATGGCCCCTTGCACCCCCACCCCACAGCAGTCAGGGGCACCTGCCAGCAGGCCCCCACTCATGTCCCACACATGTCCCCCTGCACCCCATCCCCTACCAGTCAGGGGCACCTGCCAGCAGGCCCCCACACATGTCCCCCTGCACCGCCACCCCACAGCAGTCAGGGGCACCTGCCAGCAGGCCCCCACTCATGTCCCACACATGTCCCCCTGCACCCCTACCCCCCAGCAGTCAGGTGCACCTGCCAGCATGCCCCCACTCATGTCCCACACATGTCCCCCTGCACCCCCACCACCCAGCAGTCAGGAGCACCTGCCAGCAGGCCCCCACACATGTCCCCCTGCACCACCACCCCCCAGCAGTCAGGGGCTCCTGCCAGCTTGCCCCCACTCATGTCCCACACATGTCCCCCTGCACCCCCACCCCCCAGCAGTCAGGGGCACCTGTCAGTAGGCCCCCACTCATGTCCCACACATGTCCTCCTGCACCCCCACCCCCAGCAGTCAGGGGCACCTGCCAGCAGGCCCCAACACCTGACCCCCTGCACCCCCACCCACAGCAGTCAGGGCCACCTGCCAGCAGGCCCCCACTTATGCCCCACACATGTCCCCCTGCACCCCCACCCCCCAGCAGTCAGGGGCACCTGCCAGCAGGCCCCCACTCATGTCCCATACATGTCCCCCTGCACCCCTACCCCCCAGCAGTCAGGGGCACCTGCCAGCAGGCCCCCACACATGTCCCCCGGCACCCCCACCCTCCAGCAGTCAGGGGCACCTGCCAGCAGGCCCCCACTCATGTCCCATACATGTCCCCCTGCACCCCTACCCCCCAGCAGTCAGGGGCACCTGCTAGCAGGCCCCCGCACATGTCCCCCTGCACCCCCACCCCACAGCAGTCAGGGGCACCTGCCAGCAGGCCCCCACACATGTCCCCCTGCACCCCCACCCCCCAGCAGTCAGGGGCACCTGCCAGCAGGCCCCCACACATGTCCCCTTGCACCTCCACCCCCCAGCAGTCAGGGGCACCTGCCAGCAGGCCCCCACACATGTCCCCCTGCACCCCCACCCCCCAGCAGTCAGGGGCACCTGCCAGCAGGCCCCCACACATGTCCCCCTGCTCCCCCACCCCACAGCAGTCAGGGGCACCTGCCAGCATGCCCCCACACATGTCCCCCTCCACCCCCACCCCACAGCAGTCAGGGGCACCTGCCAGCAGGCCCCCACTCATGTCCCACACATGTCCCCCTGCACCCCCACCCCCCAGCAGTCAGGGGCACCTGCCAGCAGGCCCCCACACATGTCCCCCTGCACCCCTACCCCACAGCAGTCAGGGGCACCTGCCAGCAGGCCCCCACTCATGTCCCACCCATGTCCCCCTGCAGCCTCACCCCCTACCAGTCAGGGGCACCTGCCAGCAGGCCCCCACACATGTCCCCCTGCACCCCTACCCCACAGCAGTCAGGGGCACCTGCCAGCAGGCCCCCACTCATGTCCCACACATGTCCCCCTGCACCCCCACCCCCCAGCAGTCAGGGGCACCTGCCAGCAGGCCCCCACACATGTCCCCCTGCACCGCCACCCCACAGCAGTCAGTGGCACCTGCCAGCAGGCCCCCACTCATGTCGCACACATGTCCCCCTGCACCCCTACCCCCCAGCAGTCAGGGGCACCTGCCAGCAGGCCCCCACACATGTCCCCCTGCACCCCCCCACACAGCAGACAGGGGCAACTGCCAGCAGGCCCCCACTCATGTCCCACACATGTCCCCCTGCACCCCCACACCCCAGCAGTCAAAGCACCTGCCAGCAGTCCCCCACACATGTCCCCCTGCACCCCCACTCCCTAGCAGTCAGGGGCACCTGCCAGCAGTCCCCCACACATGTCCCCCTGCACCCCCACTCCCCAGCAGTCAGGGGCACCTGCCAGTAGGCCCCCACACATGTCCCCCTGCACCCCCACCCCACGGCAGACAGGGGCACCTGCCAGCAGGCCCCCACTCATGTCCCTCTGCACCCCCACCCCCCCAGCCATCAGGGGCACCTGCCTGCAGGCCCCCATACATGGCCCCCTGCACCCCCACCCACCAGCAGTCAGGGGTACCTGCCAGCAGGCCCCCACTCATGTCCCACACATGTCCCCCTGCACCCCCAACCCCAGCAGTCAGGGGCACCTGCCAGCAGGCCCCGACACATGTCCCCCTGCACGCCCACCCCACAGCAGTCAGGGGCACCTGCCAGCAGGCCCCCACACATGTCCCCCCCGACAGGTCATCACACTCCAGACCCATGCCCCTCATGGCCACCCAAATCCCACCCCAGTCCAAACACCCCACATTGAATTCCCAAAGTCATGGTAGAAAATACATAACCAGCATGGCCATGAATCAATGTCCCTCAGACCCACGCAATGGTGACACATGACTGTGAAAAGATCAACATTGTGACATGCACAAAACAAATGATATAAGACCACATCAGTAAAGTATATAATAAATGTGTATTCAATAATTAACCAAATGAATAAAACAAAATCACACAATAATGGAAATAATGAAGAAAAAGCTGCATGTCCAAAATATTTTTTCAAAAAATGCGTGAAAGCAGAATCCAAATCAATCCAAAAGCAAATGGGTCCGAAGAGTCAGCCGGTCCAACCAAATCCAAAGTGTAAAAGTAAGACACATCCATTGATCCATGGTAAAAAAGAAACTTAAATGAAGTGAAATCCAGTGTTGAACTATATACAAAGTACAAATCCAGGGTCCATGAGCCCAACCATTGAAAGGAAACTTGCAAAAACCCTACCTAATTAACAACTATATACAAAAAGGTGGGGCATTGTCCAAGCGCCCCAAATGAAATGAAAACCAAAAGAATCCTAACACTAATTAACTATATACAATGGCAGTGGGCTAGTCCGACGGCTCACTTCCTGATTTCCCGGGCCAGGGCATCATCGAACTCCTGCTCGATGTCCCAGAGGCGGTCCTCTTCTCTGGCACTGAGGGTTTGCAGGGACATTGACATCCGGAACTCCAGGTCCCTGCGAATTGCCTCGAGGCACTCGGCCCGCCTCAGAGCCCTTTGCATGGAGTTCTCTGCCCTGACCATCGTGAACCGTGCCTCTTCTGCCCGGTTCTGCTGCGCATCTATAGCATGGCCTAACCGCTGCCACACAGAAGACACTTCCCGTCCTGGGTCCTCCTGCCCTCCGGCCGATGTCTGCCGCTCCGATGTCGATGGCCCCAAGCCATCATGGCTCCCACCTTGTTGCTGCTGCTGCTCTGCCTGTGCCCGTGCCCTGGCTCCTGCTGCCTGCACATCCTCCTCCGGCTGGGGTGCAGTTGTTGAGTTGGCCACCCCTGCTGATCGTCCGACTCCCGACTGTGGCAGGGATGTGTCCTCCACCAGCTTGGCCGCACGGTCAGAGGCAGCTCCACAGGGTACCCAGGTGATACATGGGTGGGAAGATGGCACGGAGGACGACTGGCGCATAGGGGGTCCAAGCAAGGTTCAGCAAATGCAGGAATCCGGCCTGGGAGACTTGTCCCAGTAGGCTGACGTGGTCAATGAGCCATTTCAGATGACGTGCAGTCTCCCTATGAAAAGACTGCAGGTCACCTCGCATGGCCCGTTGACGCAACGCCACCCCACCCAGGACATGCTCAACCCGGTCCCGGATAGCCACGTCCGCAGGGAGAGGAAGGCCAGTTGTTGTAAGCGGATCCCCTCCCTGAAAATGGGTCTGGACGTAGGCATCCCTGCTGGTGCGGGATGATGCAGTCACGGGATCGGGGACAGGATTACACACAGGCACCTCCTCAGCGGCCTGTGCTGCCTCCTTTCCCTGCCCCTGCACTGCACCCCTGGCACCAGTGGAATCCCCACCTCCAGACCCTGTCTCTGTCCCTTGCGCGGCCTCCTCCTCCACCAAACCCCCCACCAACCTGGATGACTCCGTGCCATCTTCCTTCGTCGGACCCTGTGGGGTCTCAGCTGCCCCTTATGCTGCTGAGGAGTCCAATTGCGACCTCCGCCTCTTGGACCTACCCTTGGCAGCTGCAGCCTGGGACGCGGCACCGGACTCCTCACTCCCTGACGAGATCACAACCTGGGAGGGGAGCCGGGCCTTGCGTCTCCGTCTGGTGGTGTGATCCCCGCCGCTGTGCTCCACAGCACCCTCTCCGCCCTCTTCATCAGTTGACGCTGCAGACAGGGAGAGATAGGAGACAGGCATCAGGACACTGTACAATGGACTTATACACACATGGCAGTTGCACATGAGTGGCAGTGTCAAACTTCAGACATGGCATCACAATCCCCAACACACATGGCATGTCAACCCACACACATGAGCAATTCCCCAGCCATATGGCAACAGCCATCACCATCCATACACATACAACAGCATGAGCAGCCAAAGATGAGCCAGACATCACATGAAACACAGGGAGTGCACTAGACATGCACACACGCCACCTCACTTACATGCATGTGTACACCTCCACCAACTGTCGCAGTGATGAGATCGGCATCCATGTCACATCTGGCAATCAGTCTTCTACATATCAGTGTCCCAAGCATCCATGTTGCATCACTGTTGCACCATTGTGCTAATACACACACATGCACATGTACACGGTGCAGAAACATGCAGGTGGAACCGACATCCATGTGTGACACCACAACCATGCCAACTTACATACACAGTCATTCAAACATGTGTGCTCACACATCTGCATTTGGCATGCAAGCTTACACACACACATGCACCATCCATGTGTCTCATTCATGAGAGGACTTGCATGTGTTAGCCTCACGGCCCTGTACATACACATCCATACATGGCCCTACAAAACCACATGTACAACCTGCACACTACTGGCACACCACCACACGCACAGCATACAATCAGTATGCATGTACACTTACCGCTCGACTCCAGACGGGTCTGCCTCTCAAGGACCAGGACGTGGAGTGCTGGGGATATGCGTTCCAGGACCCTCATTTGATGTTCCGACAGGTGGCCCCTTAGCATCCGCTGCCTTCAAGAGGCACCGGGCCTTGTTGAGGGTCCTGGACCTGAAGTCCTCCCAGCGCTTCTTGACATGTTTGAATTTGCGGACTGCCACCCCCTCCGCGTTGATAGCAGTCATGATGTCCGTCCAGATCCTGGTCTGTTCTTCTTTGTCGGCGCGTGAACTTCCGAAGAGGGCATCATACTGCCCCAGATTTGCTCCACCAGGACACCAACTTCGGTGGCAGTGAAGCTGGCAGCCCTCTGCTTCTCTGGCTGGGGGTTGCCAGTGGTGCCAGATGGTGGTGTGCCCGACATGGCAACCCCAGAGGCAGGTATGGGTGGGCAACTGGGTCCTGTGGCTGGGCTGTGGAGCGATGGTATCCCAGTCGGGAGTCTTCAGTTCCAGCAGGGGTGGTCACAGCAACTGCACCCCTGGCTGATGTGCAGGCAGCAAAAAGCAGGGCACGTTGGCAGCAGGCATGCAGGCAGCAGCAGATGGCAGGTGGGAGCGTGCTTGGGGCTCTTGGGGGCAGGAAAATGGCCTTCAGGGCAGGAGCGTGGTCTTCCGTGTGTTTTTGCGTGGCCAGCTTGATGCGGAGTGATTTGGCACGTGAAAAAATTGCACGTCATCATGTAATTCGAGGAAAGGCCCGTAGCGCGTGAGCGCGTCAGCACACACACGAGATTCCATTGGACCAATGGCCCTGTATGTGTGACATAGGTGATGTACGTATGTGTGTGTGCAGGGACATCATGGTCATGCATGTGAGACCAGTAATGTGTGAACCACATGGTAGGTGCATGTGTTACAATGCAACATGCAGAGCAGCATGTGCAATGCACACATTAATGCATGCCTGTCTCTGTTATTGGACATGGATGGGGTGTGAGAGATGGGTGCTGCTGTCATGGACATGTATGGTGTCCATGTCTGTGTGTCTGACTTGCATGTCTGTGACTTGTAAATGCCATGGATGCATGACACATGTCTGTGACAATGTTCAGATTCACTGATGCAGCCTACTCATCCTTGTATCCACTGTGTCTGGGGTGTGTCTGGGGTGTACGAGGCCAGATGGATGAAACTACGGTGAAGTGTGTGCATTTGATAGGCCTGACCCATGATGCATGTGAGTTTCAAACCAGCATTGTATGTTTCAAGAGTCCCTTGGACATGTATGCTAATGTTCATAGCTTGCACCATGCCTGTAACTGCATGTGTTGTGCCTGCACTGACCCATGTGTTGTGGAGGGACATGATGGAAGTGATGTTTGACAGTGCCACTCATCTGCTATTGCTTCCTGTCTAGGGGACCATTGTACAGTACCCTGATGCTTGTGTTCTATGTCTCCCTCTACACAGTGGCAAGTGATGAAGAGGGCGGAGATGGCGCTGTGGAGCAAAGCGGCGGGGATGCCCCCACCGGCCGGCGACGCAAGGCCCAGTCACCCTCCCAGAAATTACCATCGTCCGGGAGTGAGGGGACTGGTGCTGCACCTGCCACTACGGCTGCAGCAGAAGGGGTGGGTGAGCCCCCACAGGGGCTTGCAACGTCGGAAGACGGTGTGGAGCCATCCAGGTTGGTGGTTTTCACAGAGGAGGAGGAGGCCGCTACTGAGCCGCACATGGTGCCTGGTGGGGGTGGTACCACTGGTGCAAGTGGTGCAGTCCAGGGGCAAGGCAGGAGGCAACACAGGTCACCGTGGAGGGGCCTGTGCATGTCACCGTCCCTAACACTGTGACTGCACCACCATGCACCAGCAGGGATGCCCCATCCCAGGCCCGTCTGCAGGTAGGGGGGATGTCCATGTCATCTGACACTCCTCTACCTGCAGACGAGGGGACCCCTGGCCGTATGGAGAAGGTCCTGATTGGTGTTGCGTTGCGCACGCGTGACATTCGTGATGACGTGCGTGCTTCCCGGGGGGAGCAGACACGTCATCACGAAGAGCAGCGTGCCAACGTGGCCCAGTTGGGAGTGTCCATGGTCGGGGGTTTTGTACATGTGTCGGCCACTCTGGCAGCCTTCTCCTCCTCTGTGGAGACTATGCACCAGTCGTTCTCCATGCCGTCTTCTGGCCCAGATGTCACCAGGGCCCCCTGTGGACCTGCCCTGACCAACGCATCCAGCTCGGTGGGGATCCCATCCCTGCTGCAGTCAAGAGTCGGAGGTCCAGCAGGGGTGGACACCCCAGCAACTGGACCCCAGCAGATGGAGGATGTGCACGAGGGCGTTGGTGGATTCCATCAGCCTGGATGCTGTCATGCTGGCAGAGGCACTTGCGTCGGAGGCAGCGGCAGGCTCACCGTGGGAGGCATCATGGCTCGGGGCCATCTACATCAGAGTGGCAGGCATCGGCCGGAGGGCAGGTGGACCCTGGAATGGGAGTGTCTTCCGTGTGGCAGCGGTTGGGCCAGCGGATAGGTGCGGAGCGGCGGGTGGACCCTGGAATGGGAGTGTCTTCCTTGTGGCAGCGGTTGAGCCAGCGGATAGGTGCGGAGCGGCGGCGGGCGGAGGAGGCATGGCTCACAATGGTCAGGGCGGAGAACTCCATGCGCAGGGCGCTGAGGCGGGCTGAGTGCCTCGAGGGAATTCGCAGGGAGTTGGAGGTGGACATAGCGTTATCCCTGCGAGACCTCGGGGCCAGAGAACAGGCCCGCAACCAAGACATTGAACAGGAGTTTGATGATGCCCTGGCCCATGACATCAACAAGTGAGCCATTGGAATTGCCCGCCACCATTGTATATAGTTCATTAGTTTTAAGTTTCATTTCTTTTTTCTTTCATTTGGGGCGCATGGACTATGCCCCACATTTTTGTATATAGTTAGTAATTAGGTAGGTTTCATTGTAGGTTTCATTTATGTTGTTGGGCTCATGGACCCTGGATTTGCTATTTGTACATAGTTTTACTGTGGATTTTTCTCCTTCATCTTTTTTTTTCACCATGGAGCAATGGATATTACGCTTTTCTTTTCCTTTGGATTTGCTTTGTTGGACGGTGACTTTGGACACATTTTCATTTGGATTAATTTGGATTCTCATTTTATTTATTTATCATTTTTTGGGACATGCTGCATTTTGATTATTATTGGCATTATTGTGTGTTTTGATTGCATTCCCTTCATTTTGACTTGAATACATTTTTGTTTCTTACTTCAATGTTTGGTCTTCTCTCATTGGTTTCATGCATGTCACAATGTGGGTTTTCTCAGTCATGTGTTGCCATTGTGTGGGTCTGACAGACTTGTACTCATGCTGCTTATTTGTGATCTATCCTGTAATGGGGATTTCAATTTGGAGTGGATGTAAAGCTTGGTTGGGTGTTTGGATTGGGGTGGCGTGGGGTGGGATTTGGGTGGCCTTAAGAGCCAGGGATCTGGATTGTGATGACGTGTTGGCTGGGAGACATGTGTCGGGCCTGCTGGCAGGTGCCCCTCACTGCTGGGATGTGGGGGCGCTGGGGGACATGTGTCGGGGCATGCTGGCAGGTGCCCTGCACTGCTGGGGGGTGGGGGTGCAAGGGGACATGTGTGGGACATGTGTCGGGGCCTGCTGGCAGGTGCCTGTCAATGATGGGGGTGGGGTGGCTGGGGGACATGAGTGAGGGCCTGCTGGCAGGTGCCCCTCACTGCTGGGGGGTGGGGGTTCTGGGGGACATGTGTAGGGCCTGCTGGCAGGTGCCACTCACTGCTGGGGGCTGGGGGTGCTGGGGGACATGAGTGGGGGCCTGCTGGCAGGTGCCCCTCACTGCTGGGGGGTGGGCGTGCTGGGGGACATGTGTCGGGGCCTGCTGGCAGGTGCCCTGCACTGCTGGGGGTGGAGGTCCTGGGGGACATGTGTCGGGGCCTCCTGGCAGGTTCCCTGCACTGCTGGGAGGGTGGGGGTGCAAGGGGACATGTGGTGGACATGAGTGGGGGACTTCTGGCAGGTGCCCCTCACTGCTGGGGGGTGGGGGTGCTGGGGGACATGTGTCGGGGCCTGCTGACAGGTGCCCTGCACTGCTGGGGGCGGGGGTGCAAGGGGACATGTGTGGGACATGAGTGGGGGCCTGCTGGCAGGTGCCCCTCACTGCTGGGGGGTGGGGGTGCTGGGGGACATATGTCAGGGCCTGCTGGCAGGTGCCCTGCACTGCTGGAGGGTGGGGGTGCAAGGGGACATTGTTAGGGAGAATTCTCTGTTTAGGCTGAATTTCCTAACCTAGTGAGTCCCCCAGCAGCTTTGCTGGATTTCGGGAGTTTGTTTTTTTCCATCCTGCCAAGAGTGAGACTCTTTTCCTCCCACTCTTAGACATGAATGTGTGTAATTCCTTTGAATGTCAATGTGTTCTATGGGCTATGGGGTCTTTTACTCCATAGGGTCTCATATGTTTTTCTATGTGTGTTACACCGCACCCTACGTGCCGTACACTGGGGCGTCCTAGCGGACCTCCACCATAGACTCCATACCCGGGGACTGACTACTGTCTCCCCGGGCATGTAAAGTCACCATTGGCTTTACTAGACCTAAATTTACCAACCATCTTATTGTGGACGTACTAGTAGAGGTAATTCGATTACTCCTGGATCTGTTACTCGAGGGGGCACTGTCCCGTCCCCCCTCGTCGAGTTTTGGCTGGTGGCAGTGGAAACTACTTGTTATGTTCGACCCCGAACATAACCCTATGGGATTCGTACCATTGTTGGAGATTGATACTTTTTCTTGTTAATCTCTAACGTACCACCGATCTACTTATCTTAAATAAGTTTATCGGATGGTATTTTCTGCCAGAACTCGGTTTGTAAAATGGCGTCTGTGTGCATCTCTGTGACTCCTAAACCAAAGGTCGAGCCCTTTGTTCCACTTTTGGCGGGCTATGTACAGAGACCCTCCAAAGTGGTGCCATTCTGTCTGGGTTACCACAGGGGTGTGGGAGGGGGTTTAGGAACCCTGGACCGAGTTGCCTTGCCAACTCTGGTCACACTCTGGAGTGATTGGCCCAAGTGGTGAGCCTTCCCGCTCACCACTTAGCATGTGTTGATTGACAGCTAGGCTGAATGAATGGGGGTTTTCTGCATAAAAGCAGGGCTTTTGGGACTGGATCTTCAGAAGTTGCCACAGGACCTAAGAATCCGACGAGGGTAATGCTGAGCCGACCTGCACGACGACACCTCCAGTGGAGCCCTGTGGAACCGACTCACCACTTCCCGACGACAGAGGAGATCTCCCTGCTGGAGAGTCTCTTCCCTGACTGGTGGGAACAACCAGTCCCCTTTGCTTTTTATACCCCTCAGGACGCAGTGGTCGAATTGCCCGTGCAGAGCACCTCGGCAACCGGATAGCCACTACCCCTATACCGCGACCAAAAGGTGGTGCCTTGTGACGGAGCACTCCGCGGCTGGTCTCTTCCCTGGTGGTGCACCAGACTTCACTTTTCTTCGACGACGAGATCATCTCTACTCTTGGCAAAGACCCGACGTGCATCCACCACCAGGAACAACTGCCCCCGCCGGAGCTGCCCTCCACAACAAGGTACCGTGTCCGCCTGGCTTCCCTTTCGAGCGGTTCGAGTGAGGTGTCTTAATCCTCTCCGTTCCGTTGGGTCGCCTCCAAGCTTTTCTCATTTATTGTTCTGAACTGGTTCAATCTGCCGATAACAATTTGCTACAAAGACTTGAATGCATCTCCACTAGAGACTTTTTGGGACATCGCGCCTTGCCTCTCTCCGAGTGGGCCTGGCCGCTGAACTTTACGATCTATTGTGATTCTGGCCTTCCTGCCTTGCATTTTATCCGCAAAGTATTGAACTGTGTTGATTTCATAACCTGCCTATCTTTTTTTCTGCCGTCCTAACTAATATTAGAGTGTCATCTAGGTTGAGGTATACACCTCTGTCTGAAAATAAGTGGTACCGGTAGAACCTAGACTTGTCGAAATATTGCTAGGGGGATTGATCGTTTCTGCTTCGTAGAGTAATTGTGTTTGATTTGTTTGCCGTGAATTCGCCATAGTGTTTTTCATAGATGTTTCGTTATAAATAAATACCTTAATATCTTTACACTAAGCCTCGTTGAGTGTTTGCTTGTCTTGCTGGGAAGAATTGCCCTATTTTGTATACTCCACATACTGCTCAACTCTTCTTGAGGGAAGTCTGACTGCTCAGCCACAGCTATCAAGTGAATCTGTGTGGTACAGACTGCTACCAAGTGGGTTTACCGCCAAACACCTGTAGTCCTAAATCTTTTGCAGTGGTCCCAGAGGGAACTGCACAGGTTTCCGCCTAACAGACATGTGTGGGACATGAGTGGGGGCCTGCTGGCAGGTGCCCCTCACTGCTGGGGGGTGGGGGTGCTGAGGGACATGTGTCGGCGCCTGCTGGCAGGTGCCCTGCACTGCTGGGGCGTGGGGGTGCTGGGGGACATGTGTCAGGGCCTGCTGGCAGGTGCCCTGCACTGCTAGGAGGTGGGGGTGCAAGGGGACATGATTGGGACATGAGTGGGGGCCTGCTGGCAGGTGGCCTGCACTGCTGGGGTGTGGGGGTGCTGGGGGGCATGTGTCGGGGCCTGCTGGCATGTGCCCCTCACTGCTGGGGGGTGGGGGTGCTGGGGGATATGTGTCGGGGCCTGCTGGCAGGTCGCCCTGCACTGCTGGGGGGTGGTGGTGCAAGGGAACATGTGTCGGGGCCTGCTGGCAGGTGCCCCTCACTGCTGGGGGGTGGGGTGCTGGGGGACATGTGTCGGGGCCTGCTGGCAGGTGCCTGTCAATGATAGGGGTTGGGGGGGGCTAGGGGACATGAGTGGGGGCCTGCTGGCAGGTGCCCTCGACTGCTGGGGGGTTGGGGTGCAAGGGGGTCATGCGTTGGTGATCAGTAGTGCAAGCTGACATGTGGCTTGGCTGGGGGGCATGCCCATGGTGGATGGGCTGCCTGCGGGACATGGCCAGGGGTGCAGGGTAGTCCCCTGTGGTGTGGGCTGCCTGCAGGGGCCGTGGAGGGTGTAGAGGGAACACCTGGGAGGACCCACACTGCCGATTCACATGCAGGACTCCCCGGCACCCCCGAAATACACGTACCCTGCTGAAATCGCATGTGAGACTTCCCGCGAACCCCAGGAATACACGTACCCCACTCGCACAGGGCCAATCGCGTATGAAACTCCATGCCAACCCCAGTTATACACGTACCCCACTCGCACAGGGCCTATCGTGTGTGAAACTCCACACGTACCCCAGAAATACACGTACCCCACTCGCACAGGCCCTTTCGCGTGTGAAACTTCCTGCGTACCCCCGAAATACACGTACCCCTGATTCAATCGCGTGTGAGACTTCACACGAACCTCAGTTATACAAGTACCCCGCTCGCCCAAGGCCTATCGCATGTGAAACTTCACGTGAACCCCAGAAATACACATTCCCCACTCGCACAGGGCCAATCGCATGTGAAACTTCACGCGAACCCCAGAAATACACGTACCCGGATCCAATCGCGTGTGAGACTTCACGCGAACCCCAGTTATACAAGAACCCCGCTCGCCCAAGGCCTATCGCGTGTGAAACTTCACGCGAACCCCAGAAATACACGGTCCCCACTCGCACAGGGCCAATCGCGTGTGAAACTTCACGCGAACCCCAGAAATACACGTACCCGGATCCAATCACATGTGAGACTTCACTCGAACCCCAGTTATACAAGTACCCCGCTCGCCCAAGGCCTATAGCGTGTGAAACTTTCCGCGCACCCCCGAAATACACGCACTTGCTATTTTTCACACAGCGGGTGTCCGTGTTTGTCGCGTACCCCTTTGCACGTCATTTGTCTTAGAGGGACACAGTATGGGACATTCATCATAGCTGTATGTACATGCTTTTTGTTAGCGCACATTTTTTTCATGTGCAGGGATGCTACCGCCTGCCTTCGTGTGGCGGACGTGTTTAGGCCTGTGCGCGTCTTTGCCCGTGCGCTGGTTTGCCCTATTCGATTCCATGAATACGTGTTGTAGGTGAGCGTGTGGGCGTTCCACGCATTTGCCTCCTGTACTTCCCCCGTGACGCCCACATTTTCAGACGTTGTTCCCCATTCCATGTTTCATGCCCCGTGTTACGTCTACTTTTGTTGTGTGCGCCGCGCTATGTGTGCTTTCGCTGTGTGCTTAGCACATGCTGTTTGAAGGCGTGTACACCAGCGTGCGCCGAACAGGATTTCAGTGCACATACATGGATTTCCACGCGCACGGACTTCCATGAATCGCTGTGTGTGGGTTTCGCTGCGATTTTCGCACTGGCACTGAGATTCGCACGCTTTCGCACGGTTGCGCTGAAAATTTCAGCACACATTAATTCCATGAATCGGCCTCTATGACTTTTGACATAATGTAATTCGAAAATATCACTATAGACCACTAAAAAGCTCAGAGAAATGTATCTCCAACACAGGTGGATTAGAGAACCTCTTGACTTTGTGTCTAAACTGCAGAGTCATTTTAAAACATAACCTTGACGTAGAACAAGGTTTAGTCAATGGAGCAATTGGTACAGTTGTTGGTTTCCAAACATATCCACATGACAACAACATTCAGTTTATCAACATCCACTTTGACAAACTTGCAGAAGTTAAAAGAATTGGCCGAACAATAGCATGTTTCCTTCTTTTCAAATACATGTACGTACACAGAGAGCAATTTTGTCTTGTACGTGCTGTCACCATTCACAAATCACAAGGTCTGACCCTAGGTCAAGCATTGAGTGACATTGGCAGCACACTCTATAAAGAAGGTATGAGTTACGTAGCACTTTCACGTCTGCCTACACTCAATGGTCTATTCCAAGTGAACTTTGATGCAATCAAAGTCAACGCTGACATTCCTTGAATCCTGGAATACAACAGGATGTTTTAGGACATGCCCTCTGGAGGAACATGCCCAGATTGGGGGAAGCTTACGTTGTGTGTAGGGCATGGGTATCCAAAGATGATGACTATAGAAGAAGGAAAGCAGTTGGGTTAGTTAATGGAGTATTAAATAAATGGGGAATGTTGGGATGCCCATATTCTGTTCCAGCCAGGCAAAAAGGTTCAGGTTGAGAAAGACCAATTAATAAATGCTGCAGTGTGAGTAGTCTGAGTTCTGTGTGGTAAAAGGCACATTTTTCACTTGTAGTTTTCGCACACAATAGTTTTTTTTAATTGTTGTGGCGGAACATTTCAACCTTTCAATACAATCCGAAAATTCAACTCAATTCGAATCATAAAATTCATCACTTATGCATTCATCTCACAGAACTAAAATACTAAATGCAATACAATACAATTTCATTACAATACATAACCGTCAATAAAATAAAGTATTTCACTAGTCTATATATACTATCTAAAATATGAATTGCTAGCAAAGATCTCAAAATTGCTAAAATTAATGAATTATGCTGCCTGCTAAAAATCAATAACCATGCATTACCTTCCGTTAAAAGTCTATTGTCCTACAAGTACTTAGCAAAGAATAAAATCCTTTTGTCTATTAATTTCAGACAAACCATCACAAATGCCTCAAAGTTTCCAAAGTGTCTTGGTTATTACAGAAACGAAAAAATCTCTGTGTTAAAATGCACCATAATCTTGTACCTATGACTTTATTTGTAGGCCATAAATTAAAATGAAACCTTAAAAAACAAGATCGATATTTAGAACACATCAAACCACTGGACTTGATGAAGACGGTGTATCCTAGCAAAGCAAAATATGCTGAAAAATATAGAACGTTGTAATGTTACAAAGCATCCAAATCTCAGAGAATTTCTTCTTAAAACGAATTCTCAGCCTTCCTCAATCAGCCCAAAATGGTGGTGTCCATACTGAGTTAGGAATGCTGTTCTTGGGTGATGAAATGGAGCTGGAACCAATTTTGCACTGGCTCTTATTACAGGAGAATCCGAAGGCTGGTGTAACACATTTACTTATCATATATTTGTTGTCCATGGCAGATTTAAGAAAGTTCCATGGCTGTCACATTTGAGGAAGTGGTTGATAAACTGGATTGATGAATATAATTTTATTAACCCTATGTAAATTACTAAAGCTGCTGCAACCCAGCTTAAGCATCAAGTGCTATTAATCTCCAGAGTCAAGAGAGAACATATAGGGCTACAGAAGGGCACTAACAGAAATTGGGCAATTATTTCAATTTATTCAATTCAATACTATTTATTATGGGCTCGATTTAATTGCCTCCCTATAAGATTTATGTTGTGCCGCTAGTCAGGGGGCAGGGAAGGCAAAGCGTGTCCCTTTGGTTGTGAGGCAGAGGCAGATACTCTACATACTCGAGTATATTGCTCCATTGTTATCCTCCAATCGTACCACCACAGTTTCTTTTTGGATTTATCATGGGTTCTCAACAATACATTTACTGACATTTCTGCTGCCCTCAACATTTATAAACAGTTGGCCATTCATTTTTGTAGAGTTCATTCAAATTGTATATCCAAAGGCTTAGCAATAATTGGGACAATAGATTTAGCTAGACCTATTATACATTTCCTGTAAAGGGTCAAGACTCTCCACTTAACCATTATTTCAAATAATGATAGACCTAACTTATAATAAATCTATTGTATTGGGAGGCTTAGTGAGAAGGATACAACCCTTTTCCAAAAGATACCCTCTATTCTGTTCCACTTAGGAGTATTATCTGATAACATCGTTTTAGCCCTATAAATCAATGTGGGGACTACCTTTTATAATAGGTAACCAACAGGGCACATGAACATTTTGCATATTTTGTATGTATAATAATGCCTTCAGAGGCAGCTGTTTACACATTCTTCCATATTTTGGCTCCATATAGGGCCTCTCGAATATTATTCATGCAGACTCATAAGTACTTGTATTCCACCACCAGTGTTAACAGGGCTTTATACAGACATCAATTAAGAGACGATTTCTTTTGAACAGTCTTAGATTTCATAATCAACATATTATCAACATTGATTTTGAATGTATAGTGTTCCAGTCTCGTTCATTGTTTCTGTAACCCCACTGGGGTCTGGTCCAACAGGACCAGGTCATCCACATAAAGTAGCCAAGATATAGGAAATGTTCCCAGTTTTTGTGGAAATGAAGAGACTTTCGACAAATAACCGCCCAGGTCTGCAATACATTGGTTAAAGAGAATAGGGGGCAGGATGTACCCCTGCTTTAACCATCTGTATGTGGGTATCTCCTTTGATAGTAGGCTCCGCTGATTGCATTGAGGTTTGAATATACAATTCTTGAATTATAATATATACAGTACATTATATAGCAATACAGAGAAATAAACAAATGTATTAATGTTGCAGAGCTTATAGATAGTGCTCTGTATTATAGGCCCTGTGCTTAGAAGAAGTATACAATGTTTTGCCTTGAGGAAGGTGCGAGAAGGGAGTTAAAGTGGGTGGAGAAAGAGAAGATAGAGTCAGAAAGGTGATACATTAAATGTGAGGTCAGCGGGTCAACATGGCAAGAGTGCCTACATATTGGATTTCTAGTCCTAGCACATGATGAGCAGAATGAAGGCCCTGATGTGCAGCTGTGGCTCTGTTTAGTTCAGTCCCAGGGCAAATACCTTTTCCATCCCTCAAGAGAGACGCTGAGGTTAGAGGCACCTGCACTGCGCAGATCAAAACGAATTGTATTCAGCTGCAGAGCTCAAAAATTCAAGGAATGGAATGTGAGATGTGGGCAGGGAAGGTAGGAATGCACCTTTTGAAGGACCAATTCATGAGAACCGGGCACAAGCATTGGTGATGCCAACAAGCCAGGGGAAGAATTAGGGAAGTACTGCCCTCACCCAAGGAGCAGCCATCCCTTTTGAATTACACGTAGATGCATAACCAAAGCAATCAATCCCTGAAAATCAGACTCAAGTGTGGTGTCCTGGTCACATCATTCCTGGGCACCTAGGGTTTAAAGGAGATAAGGAGGGAGCCATGTCTGGAATGAACCATGATTTGGGATAGGAGGAGCAGAGGTGATGCCACTAAATTTAGTGCAAGGTCAAGAATGCAGCTTGTGTGTGCTGCAGCATCTGCTACAAAGAGAAGCCCTATTGTCGCACCAAAGCAGAGTTGGATTTCCCATCCTTATTTTGAATGTGCCTGGAGCGGAGGGGTGAAAATCATGTGACGGTCAAAACTTGTAATTGTAGCGGTGTACCTGTTCACCAATCATGTAATAAGATTCAACAAAGACGATGTAGTGGACCATGTGTATAAGGGAATGGACTTAGATAAGGTGTGGCCAATCGATCTAGGCGCTACAGGGTGGTATTACCATGTCGTATAGGTGGTAGCCAATGAGGGTGGAGGAATGAGTTTTGTAACTTATCTTTGGAAATGTATGGTTTTCCACTATATAACCTGCACCTTCTTGCGGTAAGGGGAGCTCCATGTCAGTAAATTCTACAGGACTGTCTGAGACTTTTATATATCATGGTTTTCTTTGCAAAATGGTGCAGTGATTATTTGGCCATTCGATTATTTTTATTGTGCAGATTCTGGGTCACGTCTCACTTTACAACAGTCTACATACAGTTGGTTGGACTAAGCAAGCATGCTTTATGGGCCCAACTCCTTTCCTTGAGACAAGCGTTCATGTTCTTTTGTCATCATACCAAAAGTGCTTTGTGTTAAAGGCAGTGTAGGAGCCTGGAAAGAAGAAAGGTATAAAGGTATAGAGAGAAAGAAGATAGTGGCATATTCCACTAACACTGGTGACCTTCCTCTGTCTACACTAACTCCTCCCCTTCCCTTATCAATAGCGTCAAAGGCCCTTTTGGTATGCAGCACCCTAGTGTGAGGGTTGTCCATTTGGGATGGGTGTTTGTTTGCCTGTTTCCAAGGGACAACTCCTGGTAGGCTGTGCTGCTAGATAGACGTGTTACCAGACCTCAAAAAGCATCAAAGTAAGTGCTCACGCATTCTATTTCATTTCCAGTAAGCTGGCAGGGCCACGCTCTCTGACCAGAATACATCCAGCCTTCCACAATTTAGCTGAATTCACAGTGCTGACATACATATGATATTCATTTGATGCAGGTTTAATAAGTATGGGTGATTATCCACCCTACGTTGTCGTCAGTTATGGCTTGTAATGACACTTTACAACTACCACTGGAATAGTAACTCTGATAGTTATGTGGTTTGGGAATAGGGGTGTATATCTTAAATGCAGCCCATGCACTGAAGGGACTTGTCTGTCAATGCAGCTGTCAAAAAGGGACCTGTGACACCTGGATCTGCTCTGTGCCATGGCTGAGCAGGCGCTGCAGATCAGGATACTGATTCAGCAGGGTACATGTGTACAATATGCCTTTGGCATGGTGTTTGATAAAATGGGTCCTCTATAGGATTCCAACCTTTCTGAGACAGAGTTACCTGCAACATTTTATTATTAATGAAAACCAAAAAAGCCATGGCATCTATACCCTAGCTAGATGCCAATCCTTCACAGCAATAATTTCTGTATTTGAAGGGGGCAAGTCAGAAAATGTACTCCAGCAGTGCTTTTTAAAAGTATCTTCAGCCTTGCATTTCCACCACTCGTATTGCTTCCCCACACCCAGCTGAAAACATAAGGGCATGATCCAACTTTGCTCCTGTACAGCCACACTCCAATGGCAAGCATACGTCTCATCCCTTCTCTAAGGAATGTCCTGAGAAGATGGGCCAGCATCAGAGTAGAGTCCTATTACATGCATGAGGCCTACTGACAGAACGGAAACATATTTCCATGTATATAGCCAGTCTTTATATTTGTACACACGGGGTACGGCAGCCAAATGTACCCCACAGTCTCCTTGGCAACAGCAGACTATCACCAGGATGTGCCACACCATGTGACATGTGACAACTATGGTTGACCATAGGGAGTAGCCAATATAATGTGAGGGGACTCAGTTTCCCTTGAGACGATAACTCAAAGAAAGGCTTGAGGTGTTGTCAACTTCCTTCTTGTCAGCCCATGCTTATTTTTCTGTATTGGGGCCATTGAGGAATGACATCACTTCATGACTGCCCCACTGGACTGCATAGATAAACCCAGTTCCTTGCCAGCTATATTAGCATGCTGCTCTAATTCACATATGTGCAAAATAATGTGCATTTCTTAGAGTGGAACCATATATTGAGTTATGTTCAGAATTTATAATGTCCTTAAGGTTCCAAGATATGCTGCCAGGGTATGAGTCCCCAATCAACATGGTTTACATTCCTGCTTTTTATTAGATTAGGGTGCACATGTTTGTAGTATTGACTAATACTACCTACTAGTTCCATATTGTATCCATTCGATATGTGCATTATCTGGAGAAGTGTGCTTTCAGTTGTTCTATTCCAGTTGCATCGATTATTCCTAAATAATTAATGCATTTTTTGTATTCACATTATGAGCAGATTCCCAAATGTTATATTCTAATGCCATTGATTATGAAATATTTCATCATTACAGGGGGCATTCCTATTGTTGACAGATGACTTGTGTGCTGATGGTAGCCTCTTTTCTTGTTGTTCCCATGCCCTTGTGCAGAAATAATTCATTTACGTTGCTCCTTATATAGATATAAGTGAGCATCGCTTTTCCTCACAACGTTATGTCCTCATTCTGATCCCGCCGCTGTGCAGATTTCAAAATGTTCCATTCAGGTGTGTGCCACCTGGGTCCTTTTATCTCTTGTGGCATCCAACTGTATTAATGCCTCTGCTCTTGGCCCACAACAGATGTGTGCATGTAAAGGAGGGAGATGTGTTATGTTGTGCTTGAATAGTTGAGCCTGAATGAGTGATGATGTTATGGAAGGGTAGACACATGGAACTCCGGATGAGTAACCCATGTAAAAGCTTAGGGATGAGAGATGAGTTGTGGGGATTACTATATGATATGATAAGTCATTTGTAACGAGCATGTACACAAGTGTTTCTAGGCACGACAAGACAAGGGAGGTAAAACAGAGGGAGGACAAGACAAACGATCGTACTTGGCCTTGTGCCATTCAGATTGTGCAATTGCGAGAATGATAAATGCTAGGGGAAGGGGGTAGGGGGTGGGAAGTGTAGATGATCCTGTTACTGAAGCCAATATTTTAGACCGGTATGCAATAAAAAGCAATTTTTGGTACTTTATTTAAACAAAGGATTGACATCAATCAGAAAGTTAAAATTAAATGAAATTAGTATACAAATAAAGAAGAGAACCTTGAGAGACTAAAAAACAATTAACAATATAAAAATATTTGATAGAAAATGTAAACAAGGGAGCAAGAAGAACAGTGGCACAAAGAATTTTTAAAATATTTTGATTCATGGATTACAAGCGGCAATTGATGGTGCTTGCTCAAAAAGATTAAAACGATATATTTAAAAAACCTAGGAAGAAAAATAACAGATTGGGTAAGTATTGGCAGTGTAAATTGACTCCAGTCACCATGGAGGACACACCTGTTTTACAATTACACAGAACAATGCCGAGATACACAGCCAAAATCAGGAAGTATCATTCCAAGTAGGTCAAGCGCACGGCTAATAAAACATTTATGCTGTGGCCTCACAAGGGTTAATTATCAAAATCGATATTGCATCACATGAGGACATACTTAAATGCCACTCATGAAGGAAAGAAGTTAGAGATGTTGGGTGTCCTGACCCACGTTTAAGCTATCATGCTACAACATTTGGTGCTGTGGGCTTAGAAAATTCAAGATGGCGGAAAACCCACATGTGCGCCGAAATCCAGGAAAGCTGCGCAGTTTGTGCGCACACCAAAATGGTTGCCTCACTTGCCACCCACCAGTGCGAGAATGAAAGGCCGGGTTGCCATGAGGGAAATGGGTTGCCAAAGGAAAAACAGTAGCGCCGGTTAGCTTCAAAGCGCTTTAAAACCACCATTGGAATACCCGCACAGTAGTCTGAAACCATTGGGAATGGCAATGCTGATTGCCAAATGCAACCTAGAATTGTGGGGAATTCATTCTTAAATCCCAAAAATGGGTGTAGTACCAGTACTCACCACTATCCAAAAGCCGGCAATTTAAAACAACACCAGATTTTACTTTTTTGTGTAAAACTGAATGAACCCAAAGCAGGCTAAAGAAAGACTTACTGAGAGGTGGATACAATGTAAAGTGATATTCTGAAGTGACTTGAAGGTTTATAACAAGACTGGCTGAGCTGTGGATTGCAGCAGTTTAAGTTACACTGGATTTAAAGACACTAAAATCGAAAATGTTTAGATTAAATGAGTGACCTATGTTTGGTGTCACATGCCTTTGCAATTGTTTAAATGTCATAGTTTAAACTTAGAATCAGCATTCTAGCTGCATGTGTAAAATTGCAAGTTAATTTAAAAAGCAACAAAAAACATGACAGTTAGCTGAAAGTCTGGTTTAAGGAACTGAATTCTGCCTGGCAACTACCCCCATCAGGAGTGAAACTTGAGTCACAGCTGTGTTCCCAGGCCTAGCTGCCCTTTTGCTGCTCACACTAAGGATATGCCATCTATCTGATAATTGAATTACCTGTGCTCTACAGGAGCTCTGAACAAAGCCCTGTCCTGGCTCAGGCAAAGGTTTTATTGGCAGGAGTCGTAAATGGTCGTAAAAAGTGGCTTCCTCCTGAGGAAAGGGGAGGGGCACTGCCTGTGAGAGCAAGCTGGCTTGGCAGAACTGGAAAAACCAGTATTTCTACCTTGTGCTGAGAGGAAACCACACCCCTTTGGAGCCAGAACATAACTCTAAAAAGATGAATAACTCATAGAGCGGACATGTGAAAATTTTATAAATGATACCATAATTCTTGTGATTTTTCTGCCCACAGTTTAAGACGTGGTAGGACCCGGTGGTATGTTCAGGGGGGTTTTAGCGGAAAAGTGGATATTACTCTAAATGTATGCATGTTAAAAATCTGAAACTTCATCAGTTACTGTCCATACTCCCTGCACACATGTATGTAAAGTTGGGTCAATGTCAGAAAGTGAAAAATCAGTTAAAAAGTCAATTATGTGCCATTTCTGAATGCAAGCTCTTAGAAACAGCAGATTTGGACAGAGACATGGCTAAATTCAGCCACACCATGTATATGTAATTTCAAGCAACTGTGTAACTGTGAAATATGTCTTTTATTATCAAATATAGAATGTGTGCAATCTGACAGAGGAGTGTCCTATCTGCAAGCCATAAAATGACATCCCTCTGACTCACAGTTCATTCCCCAATCAAATGATAAATGGAAGTTTGACCAATTAGAAGCTGAGAGAGAGGTAGGGTCAGTGATGCTAGAACACACCCACATTCTAAACACATAAAAGCAGACAGACAGGACAGATAGGGACCTGCAATTCCATCTGCAGCGGGACGCTCTGCCGGAAAAATCCATACTTTACCTCCATCAAACCTCCAGAGAGCCAAACTAGAGACTTCAATCTATCCAGAACTAGAGACCCAGTCCAGAGAACCAGAAAGAGCAGACCCAGATCACTGTGAAGTGCAGAGACCAGAGGCGAGTTTAAAACCCTGACCAGATCCATGGCGAGGCCCATTTCACTCAAGAATATAGTGTGAGTACATAGCAAAACCGTGCAGAACCAATCTCTTAGTTAAAATAATATAATTCAATCCTATTTTAATCTAAGTAGAACTGTCTCCTAACTGTCACCTGCCATTTGCAAAGCTGTCACTTGTCATTTTCTAGTTGCAAGCTGCACGTGTCATTTTGAGCTTTTAAAATTTCAAATCTGAAAAACGACCTTCACAAAATCGCTCATATCTCCGCAACCGTTTATGCTAGAGACTTGCAATAACTTTCATCTGAAAGGTTAGAATCGTGGCTTTCCTACGAACCTAGAACCGTATTCCTACCCCCTATAGTTTTACCGCAATCGCGGAACACGCATCCGCGAATTTTACCGCGATTTGCAAATTTCTCCACATGTAAAAACAGCTGCTGCTTGCCTTCCATTTGCCAAAAACTTCGTTTACCTGCTAGTTACTACTAAAGCATTGTTAAGGTGATCTTGAATTCATAGAGAGTAGCTATCACTCACCCTGAACCTCTGAACGGGAATTAAAAGCATTTTAGCATATTTTTTAATTCATTGCCAGCACATATCAAAGCAATTTGGGCCTGTGTTTTCAAACTTCTGTAGTCTAAGCTTGCTGGGGTGAACTGAATCACATTTTATTGCATTTCTGAGAACTGTGTGTTTTCCTTCCATTTCCTTGCCTTGCATCAAGGGGGGGAGGGGATTGCCAGAGAAAAGTGATTACATTGTTTTGTTGAAATCATATTGAGTATCTCTATACTGCATTTCATTCATTCAACCTTGCATCCATTTGAACTCTATAAAGCATTTTGTACCACCTTCTTCTTTTGTTCCTATTCACCTGCGTGCTACCTTATCCATTTCATGTCAACTCCTTATTGATTATAGAGAAGCGTGTTAGTGCCAGATTCTCCGTTGTTAATCTTTATCATATCAGATTAAGTGTGCTATTCAATTATTAATTTATTATAAGGTGTGACATATATATATCTATCGTTTAAACTATCAAATAAACCTTTTAACTTGCAAAACAGAACTATTTCTTGGCTCAGTGGGGTCAGGGGGATTCCAAGAGAGGGGTGTTATATAGGGGTAGTCATCCAGAACGCATGAACTGGACATAAAGATATATCAATAAGGGTTTTCATTCAGTATTATAGACTAGGCGGTGACTTAGCTGTAGTGTTGAATTGAATCCTCTTACAAATTGGGGGCTCGAGCCAGACGTTTGGGTTAGAATACCACTTGTGCAGCTTAATACAGTGTGCTAACTGACGGGATACATACATCCGGTCGGATCACCACGCTGCATTACGCTGTGAAGCATTCCTCAAAAGGGACACTCCAAGAAAAGTTCTGTTCTGCAAAAATAAAATACTAACTTCTGTAAGTCAGGACAGAGACCAATCTCTAGAATGACGACCTTGGTAGATATGAAAATAGCCAGAGAGCACTTCTTACATAAACTATTTGTGAGAGGGGAATGGGCTGAGCAGGGCCAGGATGCCTGGTTGCAGGCCATCACGCGACAGGTCACTGAAACAGGGTCAGACTTATGGAGAGATCAGGGTCCATTACATGTGGCCCTGAGTGAACTGTATATGGCTCCTAAAGCCAAAGAGGAACACAATAAGATTGCCAGGATAGCAGCATACCTGTACCTATATATGGGAGACATGCAGGATAGATGTGCTGAAAGCCAAAATCTGGCAAATAGGCAACAGGTGGTGTTAGAGAAGGTCCAATCGGACCTGGTCTCTTCTGAGCAGAGGCTGCAGGGGAGCCAGGAGTCAGAAAATGACAGCAGGCAGTACATCATTAAAATAAAAGAGGATATGGGCATCCTACAACAGGAAAAGACAGACCAGGATACCAGATTTCTGGCCCTGCAGAAGGAGCACCAAGACAGTTTGGACTCCTTACTGCAGAACCAGAAAAAGTTGGAGCAACAGATCAATTTCAACAGGGCATGCGCGGAGCAGGTAGCCACCCTGCAAAGCCAGCTAGATAGAGAGAAAGAGGAGAGCAATAAACTGATTCTGAAAGACCTGGATACCCAGGCAGAGTTTGATCAGGAGCGCCAGAAAGCTGGTGCCTTCCAAAGGCAGAGGGACGACCTGGCGGCACAAATGCAGGATCTCAGTCAGGAAAGAGACACTTTAGGCCAGGAAGTCTGCCACTTAAAAAAGGAAATTGAAGAAAATCACCTGGCCCTCCAGGGGCTGGGTGACCTCCAAAAAGAAAACCAGAACTTGGTAGAGCACACCAGAAGGGTGGAAGATGCTCTGGCAAGAAAGGAGCAGGCCGGTAGGGATGGGACTCAGGAGGTAAACCTCCTGCAGCAAAGACTGGCCCAGTTCTCCAGGACCAACCAGGAAGCACAGAGGGAAAATGAGGCCCTCTGTCAACACAATGATAGGCTCCAACAACAGGTAGCGATGCAGGAGAGACTGATAGAGTCGAGTAAGGCCTTAACTGAGGAACTGAAGGCACAAATGCAGGCTCTTGCATTGCAACAGGGAGCAGGGGCGGATAGAGATGAGGTTCGCTGGGAAATGGAAACTCCGGAGCATAACCTCAGGAGCCCTAGTACCAGAGGCCCTCATACCTCTCAGTCCCTGGACTCTGCCACCCCCGTGTCCCCTGGCGCACATGAGCACAGGGCCACAGGGATGGCAGATTACTATCCAGCCAGAAGCATGGGGCTCATAGGCCAGTACCATCCAGGAATGGAGGGGCGTGCATCCGGGTATGGGCACCCAAGCATGGTGCAATTCAGTGGGGAACCCCGGGAGAATAGGCCCATTAAGGGCATCCTGAAAACCTCTGCCCAGTTAGGTCAGTGGGGGGGGTACCCAGCAAATCCTGGC
This sequence comes from Ambystoma mexicanum, assembly GCF_040938575.1. Lineage (NCBI taxonomy): Eukaryota > Metazoa > Chordata > Amphibia > Caudata > Ambystomatidae > Ambystoma > Ambystoma mexicanum. Next base: position 335,545,702 of record NC_090927.1, read on the forward strand.
AGCAAGGAGGAATCTGAAGACTCCTCTGAACTGCGCAGGACACAGGAGACCAGGTCCCCACATTCTGCCAGCCATTCCCAGGCTCGCAGAATCCGGGAAAACCTGGAAGAACAGACGGGAACCTCTGGGAGCAGTGCCTCTGAGTCTGAGGATGAATGGACAAGGGTTACCCGAACCAAAAAGGCCAATAAGGCAAAAAGGGCCTTGCTTAAGGACCCCTTAAAGCAGATTAAGGCGATCAGGAGCGTCATCACGCCTTACCATAAGAACGCTAAGTATTCTGTTTGGGAGCACTTAGAGTTGTTTGAACAAATGATGGAGACTTTCCATTTGAAGGACAGCCAAAGCTGTATTCAATATGTAAAGTGGACATTCTCCCCGGAATACTCCAGTTTCTTTGCGGGGCTGGAGGACCAAAATCATTTAAGATGGTCCACATATAAGGCGGCCATCCTGAAACATTTTTCTGTTCACAGAAATCCTCAAGAGGCTCGCAAGGCAGCCTACAATTTGCAATGTGGGGAGGATCAGGCCCCACAAGAATTTGTGCAGGAGTTAAAGCGTGCTTTTGCGCAGACCACCAGAAGGGTGCGCACAGATAGCAGAGAATTTATAAATACGTTTTTCCATGCCTTGCCCAAATATATCATGACCCAGCTCGTGAGGGATTTTCACGAGAAAAGATCTTTAGACTGGGTCATTGAACAGGCTACCCGGATCTATGAGGTGCAGAAACCGATAGATAGCAAAAGTAATGCCCAGAAAAACCCCAAAGCCAACAGCACCCCTGCTGCTGCCAAGGTGGCAGAGGTAAAGGTCACCCCCGTTTTGGATTTGGAGATGGGGGGGCCTAAAAACCTACCTGCACCTAATAATGCTAGGCCCAGGAGGTCCTCGGGTCAGTCACAGACAGGGAGCCAAGGAGGCAGCCCCACAAATGGGGTCCCTCGCTCTCCTGATTATGTAAGTCCCCGTTACAAGGGAAATCGACCCATCCTGGGTTATGTGTGGACTCCTCCAGCCCAAGGGGGGGGATCCAGCCAAGCACCTAACCCAGGGAACTTCCCTCCAAACTTCCCACAGGAGGGCAGAAATTTATCAAACCCTGGGCAGAACTTTTTCCCCAGATATCCACCCGACTTTCAGCCCCAAAACCATCCATCCTTCTTTCCCCAATTCCCTGAGCCCAGACCACTGAATCTGGGAGAGGGGAGGCCAAGGGTGGAGGGGTACCCAAATCTTCCCAACCCGGGGTATTACCAGAGGAGGGACAGCTACCCTTCTCGGGATCAGCCCAGGGGAGAAAACAGGGCCCCGTATCAGCCTGAGCGGGTTTCCCAGTTAGAGCGCCAGGTTCAAAACATGGCGCGGGATCTGGGTCACATACTGAGGGCTCAGCAGAACCCTCAGATGGGCGTGCCGGCGCAGAACGCACCCAACTCTGGACCTGGTGCTCCAGAACAATGACGGGGGCAGCACCCCGATAACTCACCGGTTCCCAGGGAGGAGGCACAAAGGGAAGGGGGGTGTAAAGCCTTGGAGGAAGCTTCCTTCCTCACTTGTAAACAGCCCCTGGAAACCCAGGAACCGGAAACAAAATCTCTTGCCCCTGAAAGTCTGCCTCCTAAGGAGCAGAGGGGGGGTAGGAGAAACAAAAGACCCAAACAGACTCAGTTTGAGGAGGAGGTACAGATCTTCCAATTTGAGGGAGAGGGATCCTCAGAGGATCCTGGGAAAAGGATCTTCTCCTTCAGAGAGGGGGGAACTCCTCCCAAAGAAAAATGGGTCCCTAGGGATGCAAATCCAGACTGGGGAGATGTGGAGACTGAGCTACCGCCGCCCACCATCTCATCCCAGAACCAACCGCAAGAAAATCCCCGGGTTCAAACCCATACTGGGGACTGCCTCCAAAAAGGGGGGGGGGCGGCCCAGAACCGGAGCCAGGGGAACCCACAATGGCTCTGATCTCCAGTTGCCAAATTTTTCTTTCAGATTCCCAAGGCTCTCCACAGAATTCTGCCCAAAATTCTTCTCTCGCGATGTCCAAAACCAGAAAATTAGCCCACCAGTTGTCCAAAAATGTACATTATCTGTGCCCCCTTGAGGAGAAGGAGGGAAGATATTATGCCCCGGTACAAGTACAGGGGCAGGGTACAATCTCGGCACTGGTGGACACTGGATCTCAAGCTACCCTTCTGTCCAGAAGGGCCTTTGATGAACTGAATGCAGGAAGGGGAGAGAATTACCAAATTCCTCTCACCTCTCTTCCTGGACAACTCCAGAACTTTGACGGGAAGGAAATTCCCGTCAAGGGGACGGCAGATTTGGACATTAAAATTGGGCGACATAAGTTGAAACACCCGGTCATAATTGTGACTCCAGAGGGCACCCCTTGTTTACTAGGGAATGACCTCCTGAGAAGGTTGTCACCCCTAATAGATTGTGTAAACAAGGTCCTCTGGACCCAGACTAGCCGACCAATAAAATTAAAACAGAGTGTCAACCATGTTAGTTTAAACGGCACATGCCACATGGTTGAACAAAAATCTGACCAAGTAGAATTTCACTTCCAGAACAACCAGATTCCAGACGTGACAGTAATAGCAGTAGGATAACAGACTAGTGATGGGGGGTCCTCTCTATTTCTGAAAATCAACCTTCCTTCCACTTTAAGGTGGTATTCCACGCTGGAAGGAAACACTCTGAAATTCTATACCAATCCACAATCTGAAACTCCCACTCCTATAGTCCAGAAAGATGTGAAATCAGCTCAGAGCCTGGCTGATATTCAGCAAATTGGAGAGCAGTTGTTCATCCCTGTTCAGTTAAATGATGGGAAGGACTCTGTTCTCGCTCGAGTGTGTGTGAACAACGGTAAGAGCTTCATCAGCGAAGCCATGTTTCGCCAACTCCCAAAAGATCCAGCCATTCCCACATTCAAACTGATAGACAAATGGGAAATGGACCTGGAAGCACCTAATTCCAAACGTCTCCTGCCAAGCAGGTGTATGCTCAAAATCTCCATTGGCAACAAGAGCATAGTCCATAATTGTTGGGTCGTGCGAGACGTCACTGCCGCCTTTTACTTAGGCAGTGACATTCTCAATCGCTTTGCCATTAGTTTGGACCTAATAAACTTCAAAGCTTGGTCCCGATTAGCGGATAATCCCATGAGCTTTGATGATCCAGAAAAAGCATTTAGGTCAGCTCAATTGCTACCTTATGCAGTTGAAATTCAGGTTAAAGAGGAAGTCACCATCCCAGAAAGGACCCGACAATTCTCCCTGGAAGTGAAAGTTAAAAGGGGACAAGAGTTGAAAAACCCTGATGCTTACATACATCTAAATGCTTCTCTCCAACAGCAAGGGTTAGGGGTAAACCCAACACCATTAGTCAACATAGAACATGACACCATTCCAATAGAGGTGGATAACAGCGACTTAAAGAGTATTACTCTAGCCGCAGGCACCATTATTGGAATGGCGGTTGATGACCGACATTTTTCCATAGATTTAGGAAATGAACTGTTAGGGCCAATCCCCAAGGACTGCTTTGACAGTGACAGTGATGACAATACAACACCAGACAGGATTTTTACCCGGCATGGGGGGAACTTCCTGGTGTACACTTCTTGCCCTTATGGTAAGGAAGATGTGACTTGTGACTTCAGGAGGGATGAGGTGATTTTCCAGGTCCATGAGGGCTGCCTTTCCCACCTGAAGCCTCCAGTCCAAATCAGCACTCTGACCAGGGACTTCTCCACCCAGCTGGAGGAGGCCGCTGAAATAGCCAAACCACAAGTCTTTCCAGGCTTCAGGCAGATGGTGGAAGAGAGAGTCAACCTAGCTGATGCCTGTGTGACTCTGGAACAAAAGCAAAAGTTGAAACAAGTTTTCTTGGATTTTCAAGATCTCTTTGCGGTAGACTCATATGACTTTGGTCGCACTGACATCCACACAACAACAATCCCCATGGACCCTGGCATGACTCCTGTGTTTGTGAAGCAATATCGCTTGCCTCTCGCATCAATGGAGTCCCTTACTGAAATAATTAAGAACCTTGAGTCCCGGGGAATAATCCGTCCAGTCCACAGCACCTTCAATAATCCGGTGCTGGGAATATTGAAGCCAAACGGCCAGTGGAGACTCTGCGCCGACCTTAGGGAGCTCAACAAACGGGTCCATACTTCCCGATGGCCTCTGCCCTACATTGACCAAGGGCTGGCCCAGATTCAGGGGTCACAGGTATTCACTGCAATAGACCTGACCAATGGATACTGGACCGTGCCTGTCAGCAGGGAGGACCAATACAAACTGGCTTTTACCTTTGGGGGCCAGCAGTACACATGGACCCGGACTCCCTTCGGATACCTCAACTCCGGCAATGAGTTCAATATTTTCCTACATAAGGCCATGCCCGACCTGGGCGCGAGGGGTAACCTGGCTTATGTAGATGATGTCCTCATCAAAAGTTTATCTGTGGAGGAACACATAGCGGAGATCCGTTATGTTCTGACGCAGTTGAGGGCCGCCGGAGCAAAACTTTCCTTTCAGAAAGCACAGTGGTGTAGAACCCGTGTTAATTTCTTGGGGCATGAGATTACTCCTCAGGGTCTCTGTCCCCAGGAAAAGAAAGTGGAAGCACTTCAGAAACTGAAAGACCCCACAACTCTGCGAGAACTAAGGAGCCTCCTTGGACTGACTAATTACAGCAGGAAGTTCATTGAGGGCTACGCAGAGATCACCAGACCCCTGATTCATCTCCTGAAGGGGGGGTCAAGTGGGAATGGGGTCCAGAACAAGCCGAGGCAGTAAAACAACTCAAAAGAAGCCTCTCACAAGCGCCTTGCCTAGCTTACCCTGTCAGAAACAAGGAGTTCTTCCTGGAGACGGGGTTCTCTAATACGTGCTTGACGGCAGTATTATACCAAAAGCATGACAAGGTCAATAAAGTAATCTCCTATGCGAGCAAAACTTTATCCTCTGTGGAGGAAAAATTCAACGATTGTGAGAAGGCACTCCTGGCAACGGTGTGGGCATTGAAGAATTACCGCCCGTTTATCCAGGGGGAACACATCATAGTGGAGACTCCACACCAGCCTCTGCAATATCTCCAAAGTGACAGAATCCGGGCCGGAAATGTGAGTAATTCCCGAATTACTTCCTGGATTCTGTCAATGCAAGGCTTTCCTGTGGAGGTCAGATATGGCCAAAACAAGAAGAGTCCCCTCGCGCAAGGTCTGGCTGACTTGCATGATTGTGCCAGAGAAAACTGTCTCGAGGACGAAAGTCTAAAAATCAAGGACAACATGGAGGCATACCTTAATTCCCCACACAAAGTCTTTGAAGAAGACAAGTGTGAGGGAATGCCCACTGTGTATGTGGATGGATGCTCTTACCATGTTGACAGCAACGGGGAGAAAGAACTGGTGGCCGGCGTAGGGAATGCATGGGTGAATGAGTCCCCAGAACCCTCCGTTGGATACAAAATTGGTCCCCGAAGTAGTCAGGTGGCAGAATTGATGGCTGTGCATCAGGCCATCCTCACTGCTGTCCAGCATCAACTCCACGAACTGGTCATAATCACAGATTCGGATTATGTACGGAACGGGTTCGTGGAGCACCTGGTTAATTGGAAAACCAGAGGCATGTTATGTGCTAACAACAAACCCTTGAAACATGGGAAGTTGATCCAAAACATTGATGATCTGGTCACCTCGAATGAGATGACCATCTATTGGAAAAAGATCAAGGGTCATTCCAAAGTAGAGGGACCAGACAAAACTGGAAATGACTTAGCTGATCAGCTGGCCAAAACTGGGGCCATCCAAGGGGATCTGATTGAGATTGAGTCCCTGTTGGGGGAAATCCAGGTCACTGCCATTACTAGGTCCCAGACAAATGCTCACAACGACCTTTCAATTGCACAATGGAGTAAGGAGACCCCTGATGCTGATTTGATTACCGCTCAGAAGGGGGATCTAATTATTGGTAAATTTTACCAGCACCTTGAGGACCCTGAGAACTTTCCCCTGACGGATACCGATTACATTGGGAAAGAGGACCTAAGAGTGTTGACGAAATGTCCAAAAAAGTTCCGGATCCAAGACGGTTTGCTGGTAAGGAAATCCAAAGCTGGCCACGATCAGTGGGTGGTTCCTACCTCATTCCGAAGCCTGATGTTAAGTCACGCCCATGATGCGGCCACCGCCGGTCATAGGGGGTTTCACACAACACTGGAAATCTTAAGAGAGGTTGCATACTGGCCACACATGGGCCAGGACCTCAACCAATATTTGAAGGGTTGTCTTGTGTGTGCACAATTTCAGCCGACATCCCTCACACACCGGGCACCTTTACAAAAGCGGGGGATGACACTGCCATGGTCAGATTTACAAATCGACTTTGTAGGCCCCGTGATTCGCTCTGCTAGGGGGAATAAGTACATGTTGACCGTCACATGCTTGTTTACCAAGTGGGTGGAATGTCTCCCAGCCCCAAACTGCAAGGCAGAAACGGCAGCTGCCTTGATGATTAACCACATCTTTTCCCGTTTTGGTCTACCTCAAAGGATTGAGTCAGACAGAGGTAGCCACTTCACCAGTGAAGTAATGACAAAGATGTGGGAGATACTGGGGGTCAAGAGAAAGCTGCATATTGCTTATAGACCAGCTTCTTCTGGGGCAGTAGAGAGATATAACCGGACAATTGTGAGCATATTAAAGAAGTTTGTGGCAGATTCTGGGCCAAGTTGGGATATCCGATTACCTCTGGTCCTAATGGCCATCAGATCTACCCCTTCATCTGCAACCAAAATGTCACCATTTGAGTTGATGACTGGGCGCAAGATGGTGCTTCCTCAGCATTTGCTCTACAGGACCCAAGAGCAGACACTGATAAATGCCTCCACTACTCATGAGTATGTGGAGAATTTAAGGAAACACCTCCAACATGCTTTTGCTTATGCTCAGCGGAATCTAGAAAGATCAGCTGATAGCATGAAGACCCACTATGACCTGAAAACTTCCAGGAAGGAATATCAGGTGGGGGACCGGGTCTATCTATACAACTTCCAAAGGAACCAGGCCAAGCAGCGCAAATTTTTGCCTACATGGAAAGGACCCTTTGAGATCATCGACAAGATCTCACCTGTGGCCTACAAAATCCACATCCCCAAAGGCGGTTCGGCAGAGGGGGAAGACAAGTGGGTCCACATAAACCAGTTGAAATGTTGCCATCCCAGGCACACTCTGCAACAACTGGAGGAATCCTCTGGAATCCTAGCGGGTACTGTATCAGACTAATTCAGTTCCAATCATAAAACATACCACATCTAGTCTCTAACATATTGTGATTTGCATGAAACTGTCTCTTAGTTATATTGTTTTTTTTTTTCAAAATAAGAATGTAATGTTTTGTTATGATGAAATGCATATGCTGCCCCACTATCTCAACAGTGGTGGAAAAACGTCTATGAGTAGGTATTGCCGCTCTTCCTTTGTCGTCCTAGGAGAAAGAAAACCTGAAGACGGGCCAAGGAGGACGATCCGGAGACCGGGAACGAAGATCCAATGGGCCCAGTGGACCGCCCAATATTCCCATCAGGACCGGCGAGGAGAACCGATCGATCAGTACCGGATGGAGGAAAAGATGCTGAACTGTGCCATCTACAGAGTAGGAAGAAGATTATGCGGACAGACCGGTGCGTGGGTCAAAACCCTTGGGCACGCGACTCCCCATCGACTCAAATTCAAAGTGCAGTCACGTGGGGGGGCTTGTTGGGTGTCCTGACCCACGTTTAAGCTATCATGCTACAACATTTGGTGCTGTGGGCTTAGAAAATTCAAGATGGCGGAAAACCCACATGTGCGCCGAAATCCAGGAAAGCTGCGCAGTTTGTGCGCACACCAAAATGGTTGCCTCACTTGCCACCCACCAGTGCGAGAATGAAAGGCCGGGTTGCCATGAGGGAAATGGGTTGCCAAAGGAAAAACAGTAGCGCCGGTTAGCTTCAAAGCGCTTTAAAACCACCATTGGAATACCCGCACAGTAGTCTGAAACCATTGGGAATGGCAATGCTGATTGCCAAATGCAACCTAGAATTGTGGGGAATTCATTCTTAAATCCCAAAAATGGATGCAGTACCAGTACTCACCACTATCCAAAAGCCGGCAATTTAAAACAACACCAGATTTTACTTTTTTGTGTAAAACTGAATGAACCCAAAGCAGGCTAAAGAAAGACTTACTGAGAGGAGGATACAATGTAAAGTGATATTCTGAAGTGACTTGAAGGTTTATAACAAGACTGGCTGAGCTGTGGATTGCAGCAGTTTAAGTTGCACTGGATTTAAAGACACTAAAATCGAAAATGTTTAGATTAAATGAGTGACCTATGTTTGGTGTCACATGCCTTTGCAATTGTTTAAATGTCATAGTTTAAACTTAGAATCAGCATTCTAGCTGCATGTGTAAAATTGCAAGTTAATTTAAAAAGCAACAAAAAACATGACAGTTAGCTGAAAGTCTGGTTTAAGGAACTGAATTCTGCCTGGCAACTACCCCCATCAGGAGTGAAACTTGAGTCACAGCTGTGTTCCCAGGCCTAGCTGCCCTTTTGCTGCTCACACTAAGGATATGCCATCTATCTGATAATTGAATTACCTGTGCTCTACAGGAGCTCTGAACAAAGCCCTGTCCTGGCTCAGGCAAAGGTTTTATTGGCAGGAGTCGTAAATGGTCGTAAAAAGTGGCTTCCTCCTGAGGAAAGGGGAGGGGCACTGCCTGTGAGAGCAAGCTGGCTTGGCAGAACTGGAAAAACCAGTATTTCTACCTTGTGCTGAGAGGAAACCACACCCCTTTGGAGCCAGAACATAACTCTAAAAAGATGAATAACTCATAGAGCGGACATGTGAAAATTTTATAAATGATACCATAATTCTTGTGATTTTTCTGCCCACAGTTTAAGACGTGGTAGGACCCGGTGGTATGTTCAGGGGGGTTTTAGCGGAAAAGTGGATATTACTCTAAATGTATGCATGTTAAAAATCTGAAACTTCATCAGTTACTGTCCATACTCCCTGCACACATGTATGTAAAGTTGGGTCAATGTCAGAAAGTGAAAAATCAGTTAAAAAGTCAATTATGTGCCATTTCTGAATGCAAGCTCTTAGAAACAGCAGATTTGGACAGAGACATGGCTAAATTCAGCCACACCATGTATATGTAATTTCAAGCAACTGTGTAACTGTGAAATATGTCTTTTATTATCAAATATAGAATGTGTGCAATCTGACAGAGGAGTGTCCTATCTGCAAGCCATAAAATGACATCCCTCTGACTCACAGTTCATTCCCCAATCAAATGATAAATGGAAGTTTGACCAATTAGAAGCTGAGAGAGAGGTAGGGTCAGTGATGCTAGAACACACCCACATTCTAAACACATAAAAGCAGACAGACAGGACAGATAGGGACCTTCAATTCCATCTGCAGCGGGACGCTCTGCCGGAAAAATCCATACTTTACCTCCATCAAACCTCCAGAGAGCCAAACTAGAGACTTCAATCTATCCAGAACTAGAGACCCAGTCCAGAGAACCAGAGAGAGCAGACCCAGATCACTGTGAAGTGCAGAGACCAGAGGCGAGTTTAAAACCCTGACCAGATCCATGGCGAGGCCCATTTCACTCAAGAATATAGTGTGAGTACATAGCAAAACCGTGCAGAACCAATCTCTTAGTTAAAATAATATAATTCAATCCTATTTTAATCTAAGTAGAACTGTCTCCTAACTGTCACCTGCCATTTGCAAAGCTGTCACTTGTCATTTTCTAGTTGCAAGCTGCACGTGTCATTTTGAGCTTTTAAAATTTCAAATCTGAAAAACGACCTTCACAAAATCGCTCATATCTCCGCAACCGTTTGTGCTAGAGACTTGCAATAACTTTCATCTGAAAGGTTAGAATCGTGGCTTTCCTACGAACCTAGTATTCCTACCCCCTATAGTTTTACCGCAGTCGCGGAACACGCATCCGCGAATTTTACCGCGATTTGCAAATTTCTCCACATGTAAAAACAGCTGCTGCTTGCCTTCCATTTGCCAAAAACTTCGTTTACCTGCTAGTTACTACTAAAGCATTGTTAAGGTGATCTTGAATTCATAGAGAGTAGCTATCACTCACCCTGAACCTCTGAACGGGAATTAAAAGCATTTTAGCATATTTTTTAATTCATTGCCAGCACATATCAAAGCAATTTGGGCCTGTGTTTTCAAACTTCTGTAGTGTAAGCTTGCTGGGGTGAACTGAATCACATTTTATTGCATTTCTGAGAACTGTGTGTTTTCCTTCCATTTCCTTGCCTTGCATCAAGGGGGGGAGGGAATTGCCAGAGAAAAGTGATTACATTGTTTTGTTGAAATCATATTGAGTATCTCTATACTGCATTTCATTCATTCAACCTTGCATCCATTTGAACTCTATAAAGCATTTTGTACCACCTTCTTCTTTTGTTCCTATTCACCTGCGTGCTACCTTATCCATTTCATGTCAACTCCTTATTGATTATAGAGAAGCGTGTTAGTGCCAGATTCTCCGTTGTTAATCTTTATCATATCAGATTAAGTGTGCTATTCAATTATTAATTTATTATAAGGTGTGACATATATATATCTATCGTTTAAACTATCAAATAAACCTTTTAACTTGCAAAACAGAACTATTTCTTGGCTCAGTGGGGTCAGGGGGATTCCAAGAGAGGGGTGTTATATAGGGGTAGTCATCCAGAACGCATGAACTGGACATAAAGATATATCAATAAGGGTTTTCATTCAGTATTATAGACTAGGCGGTGACTTAGCTGTAGTGTTGAATTGAATCCTCTTACAGAGAAAAGGTTGGCCATTTTAGAACTTTGGAAAATGTACTAGAGTAAGAAAGAAGATCCATCTGAGAGGGAGTGGATGCTTAATGAGCATAAAGGAGAAGAGACAACACCTTTGGCTCCTATTTTCTATCCTGGAAAGCAAGATGTAGATACTGAAGGGAAGGGTTTTTTTCCCTTTGAAAGAATTAAAGGCAGCAGCGGGTATGTTAAGCCAACGTATGAGCCCCCTGCTTATAACAGTGAAGACACCATGGAAGAGAGCGGGAATCGAGAACGCAAGTACATATTAACATGCAATGAAGGTAAACATTTTGTAGAGAGGAAGGATAGACAGGACAGACAGACAGAGATTGAGGAAAAGGCAGAGACACAGAAGGGAACAAAGGATACAGCTAAGGGCATGACGATCGTACAGAACAAATGGATGGGCGGACAAATATTGCTCAAACTAGATGACAAAGGCATTGATGGAGTTCGAGAGAGGAGAGATAAGAGTGAGAGAAGAGGGTGAAAGAGAAAGAAGAAGAGAGATTTTATAAGGAAGAAAGGGACAAAGAATGTAAGCGAAGGGGGGAATAGAAAAGGTGTGAGATAAGAAAAGAGAAGGAGAGATTAGAAGAAGAGAAACAAAAAGATGCATAATCCCAAAGATTGAAAATACGTAGGTCGCAAAGAAGGCGAGACGAAGGAGAGTTAAGGGAAAGAAGGAAAAGAGAGGAAGAAATTAACCAAAGTAGGGGATTAAAAGATGACGAGATAGAATATTTATGCTGCAGAAGCATAGTGGCCACAGAAGCACAAGAACGATTTGAAAAAGAAAGAGGGTCACACAGCACTGAAGGGAGCTGCAAGGATTGCTGCAATCAGAATAGGCTGATGGGCAGGACACAGAAGACATAGAGCAGAGGCTTGGGAAACTATATAGGAAAATAAGGGACAGAGGAAGGTATGGAAGTCAAGAGAATATTGAAGGCTCCCAATCAAAAGGAACCAAAGGTAGATCAGGGGATGTCATAACAGATGATCATAGAATGATGCCATTAACCAGGTTAGATCTTGATAATATAGGAGAACAGCCACACGAGCTGGGACACAATGATGTCAGACAAAGAAAGGGAGGAGAATGTGAGGGTGCAGAGAAAAGGTGCATCTGGATTTTCAAGAGAATCGACCATAGATAAAGGGGTGAAATGGTCAGATTTAAAAGAACCCTTAGAAATAACATCAGAACCAACACTGTATGCTGAATGACTGCATTCACGATCGTGCAGCACTGAGAACATATCACCACCTTATGTAAGCATAATAAGGGCATTTCCAGGACAAAACAAGCAGGCGATGACAGCAATGCATGGACCTCAAGGAGTGTGGGATGGTATGATTATGAATCAAGATTTTCACAATTCCATGGTCATAAATGGATAAAGAGAATTTAAAGTGAACTCTGTCAAGTATAACTTCTGGTGCAGGAAAATAGATTTCTGAATTGATTAGAGAAAAGTACTTCAGGAGCGACTTCAGCCATATGCCACATTAAAGGCCTATTATCAGCCATCCTAGCGGAGAGAGCTGATGGCATTTGGAAAAGAGCAGGATATTCAAAGGTCACTGCACAAAATGGGGTGCATGATGGAGCACCATTTAATAATTGCAGAGTAGATGTATGGCGATCACTTTGAGTACAATATCCTGATACATCATATATTGGGGAAATAATGACCAGAACAATTGGAGAGACTGAATACCTCAATGCCTTCATTCAGGAGATTCAGGATGGATGGGATTTGGAAATGCATGAATCCTGGGAGAAGATGGCAGCATTATTTTACCACATTTTATGTCAAGGGCTGCCAGAGCTGTTGCAATGTCAACTTAAGAAACATGTGGGAATGGAAGCAAACCCATGGCCAGAGAAACAATTTAACAATTATACATTACTGTAGAATATTAAGCGAGAAAGACAAAAGGAAAGGGTTTTATGGATTTATGTCCACAATAGGACAGCCCGCAGAAGGACCTGATGTGTTAACACCAGACCCCCAAGAGGAAACAAGAGTCAAGGTGATAAGATTTTTTCATTTCTTGTGGACACTGGAGCAACTTATTGCTGCGTCTGTGAGGGAAAACATCCAATGTCAGACAATTCCTTGAATGCGCAGTGATTTTCTTGGACAAAGAATTTAGTTCCATTTACAGACGAGTTACTAATTCCTATAGTTGAGCACGGCATGTCTATGCCAGTATTATACTCTAGACAAACCCCGGTAAACATATTAGGGCATGACCTAATGACGAAATTTAACATGACAACATCTTTTACTGATGATGGAATAGTGTGTTCTATTTCAGGGATACATTTTGTAAATGTGAGGGAGCTCATATTAGCATTTAGAGGAAATAAAGTTTTACAAGGAGTACCTCTAGACGAGGAAGCGTTTTTGTATAGAGTGAGTGTCTTATTATCATGGTTGCCATACTTGATCTGCAAGCTATTGAGAATACCAGATACATTTTTGCTCAGGCCAGAGGTTGCTATTGGTGATGAGGAAGGACAAATTATCCCTTTAGACCCAGAAGAAGCAATAGTCAGAGAGGAAAGGGTGATGCTTCATGTGACAGATGATGAGGGATGGGGATGGAGAATGGTGATAGCCCTCGATGAAGGATATATGTTGACAGACTTGACAGATCACGAGCTATTTAGGGATGACTATTCAAATGATGAGTTAGTATATTTCATAAATCTAACTTATTGGATCAAAGTAGAGGGTGTCGAAACACCACAGAGAATGACACTGGTAAAAAAGAAGAAGATGGCTAAAAATAAACTAATATGGACAGAAAAGATGATTAAAAAAGGCAATCAGCACAGCTCCTATGTTAGGGATTCCAAACTACAGTGAAGAGTTTTACTCATTCTCTCATTCAAATAGAGAAGTCATGACATATGTGCTTACACACAAAACAACATTAGGACATGGTCATGAACCATTGGGTTGCTATAGTGGGATCTTACTTCCAGTATTGAAAGGGCATTATCCTTGTGAGCAGTCTTTAGCAGCAGCTACATTTGCGATTGAAAATGCCTCATGTATAACCATGGGGTGTTCAATAACATTGCTCGTAGAACATGCATTATTTGCAATTTTGGAGAAACCTAAAAGTACATTGACAAGGCAAAGAGCATCAGGGTATGAGGTCATTATGTCAAACCCTGCAATCACTATTGTTAGGTGTTGCACAGTAAATCCAGCAATGTTTATAGCTGAACCAGTGGGAGAAGATGATGTTATCCATGAGTGTACAACATATACTGAATGTTATGATGATATGCTCAGAGCTAGAGAAAATGCTTTAGGGGGGTGTGGCTTTCATTGATGGGTCATCAAGAACTGATCAAATGACGGGGGTGAGACATACGGGATCGGCAATGGTAAAACTGGACTGAGGGGGTACATTTGAAATTATGATTAGCAGGAGTTTGTCCCTGAATTACTTAGCACGGGTTGCAGAATTAGCTGCACTTATTGATGTGCTACAAGGCTTTGAGGATGAGGAAGTGACAGTGTGCTCTGACTCCACATATGTGACGTCAACTGTACATGCAGGTTTGTCACGTTGGAAAAGGAGAGGTTTCCTCCATGCAGGATTATTAGAGAAACTCATTGAAGGATTAAGTTTCCCAGAGACCATAGCAATCTTAAAATGTGCAGCCCAATCAAAGAGAACAGATTTAATCTCTTGTGGAAACAAAGCCACAAATTTAGAGGCCACAAAGGCCAGTGAGTATACACTTATTGGTGTCATGCTTGGCCTCCCCTCTCGAGCTCTTCGCTCCTCTACCTCCAACTACCTCAGGGTCATTTGTTTTTCAAAGAAACGAGCTGGGGGTCGATCTCTGTCTTCGGCTGGGGCCTCCCTCTGGAATAGCCTCCCTGCCACTCTAAAACTTGAGGAGAACCATCCCTGTTTCCGGAAGCACCTCGATACCTTCCACTTTTCTTCTGCCTTCGCTCCCCCTCTCCCCTGCTGATCTGTTCTCTCTTGGCACTGTGCACCTAGCCACCCTCTGCCCTTCGGGCCCAGGTACCTGCTCACCCTGCCACCCTCCCGCACTGCCTCCGGGCCACCCCTTGCACTGGGGTCTGTATCTGTACCCATACAGCCCCCCCTTTTTCTTCCTGCACTTATCAGACCGACCCTGTCTGCTGCCTTAAACCTAGCACTTGCAAATTGCTGGCTGCATTACCACTGTTTGCTGCCTTTATTATTTATTTATTGTTATTTATGTTTCTCCTCTGCTTCGCACTTTCCACTTCTCCCTCCCTCCATGCACTTTTCCCTTCCCCCTCTCCCATGCACTTGCGTGTTCTCAATGTCACTGGGCCTAGTAAGATCGCTGTTTTGTTCTCCCCTATTCCCCTCCCTTGGCTTGTCGCGCTCTGAAACACTTGTGTACGAGTGCGATAGAAATAAAATATCAATCAAATATCAATCAATAAATCAATGCTTCTTTGTAATTAGCAAATTGCATTTCTAGTCACGTGTTTGTGCAATCCATGCCAGTGTCACATTCTTGGGTACATGGCAATATTACGCTGTGGTGGTTGTGGCCAGGCCCTAGACTCTTGGGTGCATGGCCAGAGTACTGCAGTGGTTGTGGCCAGGCCACAACCACTGCAGCATAATATGGCCATGCACCCAAATATCTGCCCAGTGGCCACAAACCACACACATAAGGCAGCCGCCTGAGTCCCTGTGCACTTCAGTTTAGATACTATTACACTACTTGCACCCAGTGAACAAACTGTCATACACCAAAGAATCTCAGGGCAGTCCAATAAGCCAGCTGTCACACGCCCTGTCCACTTCTATACACATACCATTACAGTACTTCTAGCCAGTGGGCAGACTCTTGGGTGCATGCCCCATGCGCCCAAGACTCTAGTGACTGCCCACACCCAATCTAGCATAATACATCCAAGCACTCAAGAATCTGCCCAGTGTCCACAACCCACACACATAAGGCAGCCACCTGAGGTCCTGTCCACTTCAGTTCACATACTAGTACATTACTTGCACTCTATCATACACCCAAGAATCTTGGGGTAGTCCAATAAGCCAGCTGCCACACACCCTGTCCACTTCCATACACATATTACAATATTTGCAGCCAGTGGGCAGACTCTTGGGTGCATGGACTCTGGCCATGCACCCAAGAGTCTGGTAGCTGGCCACAATTACCACATCATAATACAGCCATGCACCCAAGAATCTGCCCAGTGGCCACAGCCTTCGGGGAAGTCCAATAAGCCAGCTGCCATACACCATCTCCACTTCTGTACACATACGATTACACTACTTGCAGCTAGTGGACAGACTCAGCCATGCACCCAAGAATCTAGTAGCTGGCCACAATCACCACAGCATAATACAGCCATGCACCCAACTATCTGCCCAGTGGCCACAACCCACACACATAAGCCAGCCGCCTGAGGCCCTGTCCACTTCTGTACACATACTATTGCATTACTCGCACCCACTGCATGCACTGTCATACACCCATGAATCTCAGGGAAGTCCAATAAGCCAGCTTGCACACACCCTCTCCACTTCTGGACACATAATATTACAGTACCTGCAGCCAGTGTGCAGACGCATGCACCCAAGAGTCTAGTAGCTGGCCAAAATCACCACAGCATAATACAGCCATGCACCCAAGAAGCTGCCCAGTGGCCACAACCCATGCACATAAGCCAGCCGTCCGAGGCACTGTTCACTTCTGTACACATACTATTACAGTACTTGCAACCAGCGGGCAGACTCTTGGGTGCAATAAACCAGCCGCCTGAGGCCCTGTCCACTTCTATGCACATACTATTGCATTACTCGGACCCACTGCACACACTGTCATACACCCAAGAATCTCGGGGCATTCCAATAATCCAGCTGCCACACACCCTGTCCACTTCTGTACACATACTATTACAGTACTTGCAGCCAGTGGGCAGACTCTTGGGTGCATGGTCCTGCATCCAAGAATCTGCCCAGTCGCCACAACCCACACACATAAGCCAGCCGTCTGAGGCCCTGTCCACTTCTGTACACATACTATTGCAGTACTTGCAACCAGTGGGCAGACTCTTGGGTGCAATAAGCCAGCTGCCTTGATGCCCTGTCCACTTCTATGCACATACTATTGCATTACTCGCACCCACTGTACACACTGTCATACACCCAAGAATCTTGGGGCAGTCCATTAAGCCAGCTGCCACACACCCTCTCCACTTCTGTACACATATCATTACAGTACTTGCAGCCAGTGGGCAGACTCATGCACCCAAGAGTCTAATAGCTGGCCACAATCACCACAGCATAATACAGTAATGCACCCAAGAATCTGCCCAGTGGCCACAACTCACACAACAAGCCAGCCACCTAAGGCCCTGTCCACTACTGTACACATACTATTCCAGTACTTGCAACCACTGGGCAGACTCTTGGGTGCATGGCAGTCTAGGGGTTTGCCACATGCACCACAGCATAATATAGCTTATACAAACATCCTCAGATCATGTACATTCCACTCCGCTACCCTAATGAAGCCTGCTTGCGGTCACCAGATAAGCTGCTCACCTGAGGACCTACCCACAGACTGCTGCGGTGTCCATGGACTGCCGCGGACACAACACAGTCTTCTTCCCCCTAAACAAATACACCATATGAACCATCTTTCACTCCCCCACCCTTTCC
Organism: Ambystoma mexicanum; assembly: GCF_040938575.1. Classification (NCBI taxonomy): domain Eukaryota; kingdom Metazoa; phylum Chordata; class Amphibia; order Caudata; family Ambystomatidae; genus Ambystoma; species Ambystoma mexicanum. Next base: position 335,563,338 of record NC_090927.1, read on the forward strand.
AGGCGCTTTTCCCAACACCAAATGCCCCAAAACATGTTTCCCAGCCCTGTGCGCCGCTGCACTATCCGCAGATACAACATGGGGGGCGTATCGGAAAAATGTGGTGCACATCATGCTTCCGTCCAGCCAATCAGCAGGCGCGCTGGGTGTCCGCGGACATCACATGGTGCTCCCGGCCAATCCGAGTCCTGTTCGAACAGGGAAATGGGAGCGCAAAGCAGAGCCAGATATCACTAATTTTTTGGCACATACATTTTGCCTGTTTTAAAGAATACTACTAGACCGATTTTCACCAAATTTACAAAGAGCACGCATTCAGGACCAAGCCACCGCTCCTGCCGCAAATTTAGTGAACATCCGTCCAGTGGTTTGTGCTGTAGGCGTGAGCAAAGTTTTTTTCCATTGAGTCTATGGAAGAAAAAAGTGTGGGACCCCCCCTATAACTTTGACCCCCCTTGACGAAACCTCCCTGATTTACTAAAGAAATTCAGAGTGGCCATAGACGTTTTTTGCAAAGTTTGGTAAGGAATCATGCAGAGGGAGCAAAGTTATAAGCCACCCAAAAAGTTCTCTTCCTATGAGTTGAGCAATTTAACCATAACTACACGACCGCTACCGCAGGCCGTGTAATTACAGGATTTAAAATACTGTCTTGAAGATCCCATCACCTCAACAAGATTCAAGCCTTAAGTGTTGCTACACTTGAAAACGGCGAGTCAATAATTGTCCTAAAGACAGCTGCTTTATCTGATTGATAGAGGACTCAGCATCAGGTAAACATTGCTCAGCCTTAGCCAAAGCCTTTAGAATCTTCATACACTGGTTTTTGGTAAGGCCTACTTGTGGATAATCCAGTGCAAAGGACTTGTCTTAAAAAGGGACCAGATATTTGAGGTTCATATGTTTGTGGTTCATCCCCATAAAAAAAGTTAGGTAACTGCAAATATTTGCAGATCAACTGCGCATCTGGAATCCCTACACAGATTGGTGGTAAAATTCAGGAGTCCAGGCAGCCTGGCTAGCAGCACCTGTTAATCGAAGTAGAACAATTCTGATTCTTAAAAGGTCCCATATAAGAAATAGAGTTGTTTGTATTGTTGTCATTGGTGTGCCCTAAACTATACATATGTTTATTATAATTCAAACAAGGGCCTTCTCTACAGACAATTTATATATTTTTGTCTATGTCCTTTTTCAGTTTGGAAGCCACGCAGCTCTGCGAATTCCAGATAGCTGCTGCTAGAGGTTGGAGAACAATCATTAAAGGAAGGCAGGACTGAGTCTGAACTGGGAATAAGACTCAAGTGGCAAAACACATTAGCGAGGACTTTGCTTGACAGATGAACAATAGTTGTCAACAGTATTTTTCTATCAAAAATATGTTCCAGCTGCGTGGTTAGTATGCTTGTCAATAGCATAATTCAATTTTCAATTATTAATTCAATTTTCAATTAAGCTAATGGCAATTTTAGGTAATTACTCCAGCTGCACATGGCAAGATGCTTGCATTTATTTTATTATGTGTTCATGTTTGAAATGTCTTTAAAAAAAATAACAATTTAGCAAGAAAGAAAGAATTTGTAATGAAGAGCACACACTGTGCAGTGCAGAAATAAAAAAACAATCTGAGCTGTGTAGCATACAATTTGAGTTTTGGTTACGGAAATACAATTCTGTGCGGTGCTGTGGAAATAGTTCTATTTTGATGTTCCACTCCACGGGTACATATGTTACTGCCATTTCCTATCGTAAGGTTTAATCATAATATCCCTCCGAAAACAACTCCGCAAATACAACACATACCGGGAGAGTCTGTAATTATTCTTCTAAAAAGCGAACACGTTTCTGACTCCATGGATCACCCACCAAGGAGAGCCCGGAGCGAGCGAGTGCTCAGGCCACCCCTGAACAGTCGGGAGGAGGGGCCCATCCATCATCCGGCCGGGATGACAGTTGTTAGGGCACCCGGGGCTCTGAACCCGACTCTTTTGTCCTGCATGACAGCACATTATGGAGCATGCCAGGCCTCCAAGCAGCTTTAGTTCTGACTTTAAAGAATGGGCAGTAATACATCAAGGAGGAAAAGGAAGCACATTCGAACTTCCATTTACTGCTGGCGCTGTAGAACATAAGTTACCGTCATTTACAAGTCACAGCTCTGTCTAGCTAAGGACGTGAAAGAAGCGCAGGCTCTCCAGTGCCTCGCTCATGCGGCCACTGCGTTCTGCATCAATAGACTTTGGGTGAATTATATTTCAGAGCAAAATGCTGACAATCTACGCAAGTGCATTTTCTCAGTTGCCACTGAAAAATATTCACGCTGGAACCTAAAAGTCACCATTACACATTTCACATATGTTTACTTATGTATATCAAGGGTTTTATACTTTTTATCAACTTTTGGAACAGGGGCGCCTTTTCCTGCCTGCTTTTGGACAGACCTCAATGCATTCAAAGTGTGAAGGATTGCCATTTGCCAAGGGTGTAGGAGCCCTGGCTTTTTGACTTGTGTTACATTAATAACATCATACAGGTGATTCCATCTCAGAAAGGCACATCTGCTAATCAGATTCCCCTTTTTATAAGCTCCATGCCTAAAGCATAGTGTGCCCCGCTGCATCATTGGCCTGATCTGAATTATTGCCTGCTCCCAAGTTGCACAGAGCAGGTTCAGAGATAACTAGTCCCAACAAATGTAGTGATAGCAAAGTCTCTGAATTTCAGCGGCTGCATTTAAGATATTCTCCCTTCTATTCCAAAACCTGATAGTTATGTGTCTACTGTCCTGGAGACACGTTACTCTTTAAATATAAGCCATACCTCAGTTACAGTATGGTGGATGGCATCTCTCATAATTTCCACCACACCCAATTGGCAATCCCCCATTTTGGCTCATGAACCCAGCTCATCCATGGAAAGATTATGTGTATTCCACTATTCCAGGCTGTTTTTGCTGCTCCCAGAAATACTGTAGCCCTGGGGTTTGCCTCTATCTGTTCCGTTGTGGTGGCAGGTAACACCCACCCCAGAGAGACAGCCCCTCCACCGGAAACTGTCCTTGGAACAGGAATCAAAGGACACACCCATTCAAACCAGGAGTAGCCTCAGAACAGGTTGCTGCATACCAAAAGGGCCTTTGATCTTATTTAGAAGGGAAGGGGGCAATCTTATTGTAGGCAGAGGGAGATCTTGACAGCTGGAGGAAGGTTCCACCATCTTGTTTCTCTCTGCCTCTTTCTTTCCTTCCTGTCCCCATTATTCCCTGCACCACAATGTACTTTAGGTGTTATGTTAGAAGGCAAAATCCAGTTTTTACAAGGAGAGGGATTAGAACCCTAAAGAAGGCTAGCTTTAATCCAGTCATCTGGGTTTTTCTTTGCCTTTAAAAGAAGGGGTCTCCCACTCCTTCTTTAGTTCACTTGTGAACAAAAACTATAGGAAGAATTCATTGGTCCTCTATTGGGATAGTTGATGTTTCTAAAGTCTTCTGCCAATGAAGTGAAGACTGAGCATTCAAGGCAAGCTCTGTCCCATAACCACCTGCAGAGACTATTGGAAGTGAGCAGCTGCTGGGACAATACATGGCTCCTCTCCAGCCAAAATGGTAGCCAGGTGCTCACCTTGTTGAAGGACACCTGCAGATATGGGACAGCATACCCTGTGATTGGGAGCCCCAGAACTATGACTAAAAATGTATCCTTAAGTCCCTGGATTAGGACCAGAAGCAACCTGAGAGTCAAGACAACCAGGATCCCTCTGATGTCATTGTTGAACCAACTGGACCAATGATTTGAGACCATTTGACCGGTGCCCGCATGTTGTTGCCATGGCTTTAACAAGAAGCCAATGCTGCATCTGCACCCTTTGAACCACTCTTTGAACCTCCAACATCTTCATAATTTCTGAGTTTCATGAACAACTTGCCCTGGGCGAACCATGGAACTGTGATCTTCGAACACCACCTCAAACCATCCCACTGGAACTGCACATTCAGTCATCAGCATGTTCACCATCACCTCTACTGTCAAACAAACCCTGGAGGTCCTCATGACCTGCACTTTTTTGAGAATCTCTTCAAACCGCAGCAAGCAGCATTTCAATGCTGGCACATCCCAAGCAATGCCTGCCAACTGTTCAGCTGAAATCAATCGCTCATTTGCCAGACCTCGTCTAGATCCACTGTAAGCATCATGTCACGCATCTGCCCAAACCAGTGGTTACCAAACAACTCGACTCAGCTTGACAATGAGTTGTCACCTAGTTGAATCCTGTCTTGGATCATCAGGTTCACAGTTTGAAACCATCACCGGAACCCATTTTGAAGAGCTGGAGTGTCACACACCGATGCCAACCAGCCGTTACCATGACTCGAACCAGACCAGATCTTCAAACCAACCCTTGTGAGCAATCCAGGCTGCATCGCTCGAATGCAGCACTTGAACTGCTGAGTTACCGTTTTGATCCATCTCAACGGCCACTCCCCACTTAGGATCACAAGAACTGATGCATCTGAACTTGACTTGATCGGCTTGCACATTACGAAGAAGATTGGTTAGATTCTGTCGAACTGCCAAGAACTGCAAAGAGGTATTGTTGACTATTAACTTCCCCCAAAAGACTTACGGAGGACTGTTTTTTTTTTTTAAGTCAGAGGCTTAAGACGGTGCCCAATACAATATATTTAGTCTATAAACAAAGGGTCTTAACTCCTCTCAAAAACTCACCCTTAAAGATCTGAACTCATCCATGGGGAGACCTTATGAACTCACCTCCTCGATTGCAACAAATGACACTGACAACCTTGACTGAAAAAATATGTATATCTCTTTATATTTTATTATGAAAAATTATTTTTTAGGATAAAACCTTTTTTTTTAAAAAAAACTTTTTTTAAAAGAACAACAATGTATCAACCACAACAAAACTTAATGCGCTGAACAAAAATAAAACTGAAAATAGAAAAATAAGCAAAAAATTCAAGAAGCAGTCCTAGAGTAGGACTTGAAAGATTCTATATACTTGTGAAATAGAAACCTACACCATTAATAAACAAAAAAATGAAAAACCAATTACAAAAGACAAAAAGTGTTTCTCTCTGTGGTTGCTTTCGACATTCCAAAACAAAACAATCAATTATATACTGAACAAAACACATGACATGAAAAAAATATATATATCATTAGCATCTTTGGTAAAACCACACATTTGATGTCTAATCTGGAATCTCTTATATAAATACTGAGATTCTTTCAGTAGTTCTTAGTACGTAGCACCTATTAGTGCCTTATTATTCTTGTGACAACATTCTCATAGATACATTAACCCGACATGTTTCATTCCCATTAACCTTAAAAAGGGTAAGTAACGGGAAATTCATCAGGGGAATATTTTGCAAACAACAATTAGCATGTCAAATACTGGAGATATTCCATATACATTCTGTGAAACTTGATGCAAAAGAGTGAGAGTAGCTCTTTTAGGATGGCTTCTTTTACTGTGAAGTGCCAACCTAAGCAATGGGAAGGAAAACAACACAGCGAATCAGTTGTGTATCTTTGGAACAAACACTAAATATAGTAGTTTGTTTGCCTTTAAACGATTGACAAATTTGAAGGCCTACCTCACTGCCAACTTATGAATAGTAGCATGGGTAATGACAAAGTCTTCTTGCATGGAAGGTCTGCTCTCTGGAAAGAAATGAGGCAACATGAGACCTGGTCAGTGGTGGTTGGGGGATAACAAGATACATTTTCTCTTCAACACAGCAAAAATTTGGGGCTTGTTTCAACTGTTGTTAACAGCAACTCAGAAGAAAAAGCTTCTATGTTCTGCTTGTTTATACAGTAAAATATAAAGAGTGCATTAAGCTTTAGGTATTCCACTCGTTCGCTTGCATTCAGGTTCTCTAAAGCCCTGATTATTATGTGGTAAAATGCATTGAAAGCAAACAGTGGACCCAAATTCGTCCGATTTTATTACTAGCGATTCTCTGGACTGATCCGCTAAATTAGATGGACAAACGCAAGTCGTTTAAACTGTGACAACAGGTTAACTTAGATGTTAAAAAAGTCTAACCTCTTGTTGAAATCCTTTTTGTTTAAATGACGACTCAAGCGGAGGTTTCTCAAGCAGCCATAGCTATATTAAGGCGTGCAGAGTTGGTTCCTATTCACTGTGCTTTTTGCTTGCAAACCCTTGACTCCACCTGATAAAACGAAAAGTAAAAGGAAAAAACTGTCTCTTACAAAAAGTGGATTTATCTTTGGCAACCTCAAAATCTTCGTACATACAGTTGCTCCGAACGTACAGTGACGCTCGTGTGTGTTGCTTATATACTTACAGTGTAGTTTTTTCGCTGCATTCTCCAAGCTCTACCCAGTCTCTTCTCAAACGTGCGTCTGCATCAATACCACGTAACTGCTTGACGTCGTCTCGTGTCAGGTTGTTTATGCGAGTGCGTGTAGTCGGGACATAGAAACTGACAAAGGAGAAACAACTCCAATGTCTGTGTGTTTATTTATGGGAGCCATCTTGGATTAGGTCAAGTGTCGACTGTGTTCTCCATGCGGCGCTGTTGTTAAAGCAAAGAACTCATCATCATACTCCTATACCACCAGTATGTTGATTATCTATTTCTTTTATACACCTTTGTGCTCCTATGGCTCGCTGTTTTTGAGAGGAGTTAAGACCCTTTGTTTATAGACTAAATATTAACTTCCCCCTTCATCCAGTTTGGGGCCATCAGGACGAGTTAGGTCACTTAAATCCCTTTTTGCACCATAATATATGCTTTTCCCAAACATTGGGAGTTTTAATTGCCTTTCACTCCTGATTCATTTCCCAGAGTGATATATCTTTCTATCTGTTCATGAGTGGTGTTCTTTTCTCAGAGCAAAAACAAAGAGGTGATGGCTGGAAGGTTTAGACTGAATCTTAACCACTGGCATTGCTCGGGGCAACCCTCCAGACCATCGTTCTTCGCCTGCCAAGCCATTACAGAAGGGGAAAGACCATATTCAAATCAGGCATGGCCCCACCCCAAAAGGGGCAGTCCAGCCCGAACTGCTAGGTCACATCCCTTCTGCACGAGACCACAAGCATACCCAAACATGTTTCGTCCTTGTTGGGGCTCATCAGTGAGGAGTAGCTTGGGTCTCTAGGCCCAGCAGGCACGGGACCCACGTCTGGGCATACCCGTCCCACTCGGGGTGACAAAGCAAAAACAAAGAGGTGATGGCTGGAAGGTTTAGACTGAATCTTAACCACTGGCATTGCTCGGGGCAACCCTCCAGACCATCGTTCTTCGCCTGCCAAGCCATTACAGAAGGGGAAAGACCATATGCAAATCAGGCATGGCCCCACCCCAAAAGGGGCAGTCCAGCCCGAACCGCTAGGTCACATCCCTTCTGCACGAGACCACAAGCCGAGTGGGACGGGTATGCCCAGACGTGGGTCCCGTGCCTGCTGGGCCTAGAGACCCAAGCTACTCCTCACTGATGAGCAACAAGGGCGAAACATGTTTGGGTATGCTTGTGGTCTCGTCCAGAAGGGATGTAACCTAGCAGTTCGGGCTGGACTGCCCCTTTTGGGGTGGGGCCAAGCCTGATTTGCATATGGTCTTTCCCCTTCTGTAATGGCTTGGCAGGCGAAGAACGGTGGTCTGGAGGGTTGCCCAGAGCAATGCCAGTGGTTAAGATTCATTCTAAACGTTCCAGCCATCACCTCTTTGTTTTTGCTTTGTCACCCCGAGTGGGACGGGTATGCCCAGACGTGGGTCCCGTGCCTGCTGGGCCTAGAGACCCAAGCTACTCCTCACTGATGAGCCCCAACAAGGGCGAAACATGTTTGGGTATGCTTGTGGTCTCGTGCAGAAGGGATGTAACCTAGCAGTTCGGGCTGGACTGCCCCTTTTGGGGTGGGGCCAAGCCTGATTTGCATATGGTCTTTCCCCTTCTGTAATGGCTTGGAAGGCGAAGAACGGTGGTCTGGAGGGTTGCCCAGAGCAATGCCATTGGTTAAGATTCATTCTAAACCTTCCAGCCATCACCTCTTTGTTTTTGCTTTGTCACCCCAAGTGGGACGGGTATGCCCAGACGTGGGTCCCGTGCCTGCTGGGCCTAGAGACCCAAGCTACTCCTCACTGATGATCCCCAACAAGGGCGAAACATGTTTGGGTATGCTTGTGGTCTCGTGCAGAAGGGATGTAACCTAGCAGTTCGGGCTGGACTGCCCCTTTTGGGGTGGGGCCAAGCCTGATTTGCATATGGTCTTTCCCCTTCTGTAATGGCTTGGCAGGCGAAGAACGGTGGTCTGGAGGGTTGCCCAGAGCAATGCCAGTGGTTAAGATTCATTCTAAACCTTTCAGCCATCACCTCTTTGTTTTTGCGTTCTTTTCTCAGAAGCAGATTTTGTGTAGTGTTTTTCTTTTTAGTTAATTTTGCAGATGATGTGTTTAATTAAAATATAGTACACTGCCTGCGGTAGCGGCCGTGTAGCTATGGTTATGTTGCCAACCGATTGGAAGAGCACTTTTTGGGAGGCTTATAACTTTGCCCCCTTGGACGAATCATCATCAAAAATGTATATTGCCCTGTCAGATTGATTCTGCAAAGTTTCGTGAGGATTCGTGGAGGGCAGCAAAGTTATAGGGGGCTCCCAAAATGAGTGGTTTTTCCCATAGACTCAATGGAAAAAAAATGTTGCACACTCCTGCAGCCCAAACCGATGGTTGGATTTTCAGCAAGAGCAGCAGCTTAGTCCCAAAAGGATGCTATTGTAAATTAGGTGTACATTTGTCCAGTAGTTATTTTTAAAACGGGCAAAAAGTAGGTTTGGTCTGCAGACTCACTTCCCTGCTTGGTCTGCAGATGGGCTTCCCATTGGTTCAGTGGGCGTGCCCGCTGATTGGATGGTGAAAAGCATGAATTGCGTCAAATTTTTGGAAATGCCCAGCATATTGGATTCGAGGGCAGCCACCGTTGTCCGTGAAGACCACAGTAAAAACATATTAAAAAACACAACATTGCACTTGTCAAACTAATTAAACAATCTCTGGGGATGTGAGCGTTGATGAGGATGGGATGGATTATGGCCTTAAATAGCCCCAGAAACTGGTGTTTTTCAACTGTGAAGTCCACAAACAGTGTGGGTTTTTGGGGCAGTCATGTGATGTTTCGCAAACAACTTAGATGTTTGGGGACATCTATTCCAATTTCTGCATTACAGGGTTGGTGAGAATCAGTTTTTTATTAGTTTATAACTTTGGCGCCACTAAATGAAACTGTATGGAATTCTGGAATATCATTCTAGACCTGACTCTGAATGGTTCTGCAATGTGTGGCACTGTTTTGCCAAGAGGGAACAAAATTAGAGGGGCGTCCCAAAATATTTTAAAGGCTTATAAATATGGTGTCATTTGACGAATCTGCACAAAGGTTTGCAAAACGATTTTAGACCTAGATATGAACATTTTTGCAAGGTTTGGTGGGATTTTGTCAAGAGGTGGCCAAATGAGAGGGGAGGTCTCAACATTTTTAGATGGCTTATGACTTTGTTGCCGTTTGATGAATGTGGACAAATGTTTTCAGAAAGATTATAGACCCAACCTGTGCAAAGTCTGAATGGATTTTGTGAAGTGGGAACTTAGTTATATGACTGTTTTATGCACGTACATTTTGACAAGGACCTGAAAGCATGGTTTATTTTTTGAAAAGTGTCATAATGTAGTTACAAAAAATAGTGATATACCTTTGGTGACTGAGGTATACGCCGTGACCATGGACAGTAGCCAGATTGTCCGGGTCATGTCTGAGTCATGGCCTAAGGCCATGACCCGGACAATCTGGCCACTGCCCATGGCCATGAGGGACCAGCTGACCACGAGGGACCAGCAATGGGGTTAAAGTGGGTATGACCACCAGGGACCGGCTATGTGCTAAAGTATTTCGAAATTGGGATAGGTTTGAATGGGAAAAAAAAAATCTGCTTCTGGGTACAGGTTGAAGTGCTGGATGGGATTGCAGCAAATATGCACGAGGAAGTTCAGCAAGAACTTCAAAGCATGGTTTTGCAAATATGTCCTCTGTTTTATTTGTTTGAAAATTTGAAAATTTAAGTACACAACACAGTGATATAACATTGGTCTCTGGGCAATGGGCCTGGCCATCTGCAAGGATAAATGTGTACTGTAATTGGCTTATTGGGACATGCCGCATGGCAGAAGCGGTAGGTTTGAATGGGAACAAATATTCTTCTTTCAGTTACAGCCTGAAATGGTGGACTAGATTACAACACACTTGCACAACAAGCATTAGCAAGGACCTGAAAGCATGTTTTTGGAAATATGTCTTGTGTTTTATTTAAAAAAAATGTAAGATTTTAAGTAGAAACACTAGTGATATACATTTTGTGTCTGGGTAGTGGGCCTGGCTCTCGGAAAACGCAATTGTGTACTCTGATTTTAATATCGGGAATGTGGCATGGCCAAAGCCCATGCCCCATGGATTTGGAGACTGGCAATGGCTGTAAGCCATGGGCACTGGCCATTGGTTACATTATTATGGTATGGTGGACACTGAGCTAAGATGCAGGGTAGGTGCAGTGAATAAAAGGCGTGGTTTGGGTTGGCTGGGGTAATGGTTGAGCCTTCTGCCGTAGGCAATTGAACAATGATTTGCATACCCAGCATGTGCTGCTGATAACGACAGACATAAGTATGTGTTGCAAAAAATATGTTTCTTAAAGGAGGTTTATAGTTCTTTCATGTATATGAAAAGAGGAAATATTAATATCTAATATATAGTGATACAACACTAAGAAACATTGTCACTTATAAAAAACCTATTAAATTGACAGAAAAAACGTTGTTAAAGGAATGTTACCGTTAAGATGCATCCCACCTATGGAACCCCTCTGCTCCAGTAGTTAGCCAGTGGCATCCCACCTTGACATCCCTTTGCATTTCCCTCCTGGGTTCTCATGAGCACTTGCCCATCCGTATTGCTCCTTCTATTTATGCACTTCTCTCACTGCACAATGCAAGTTGCAGTTTGTGTGTGGAAGCTTAATATGGTCATAGGGTTATATGTAAAGTTTCTGGAAGTGATTGATGCATGGATGTGTGACTGCTTGAAATCAGGCATTGAGGGAGTGTTACAAATATATAATTAAAAAGGGTAGAAGGGCCGCCATGTGCGATGGTGTGCACGTGCCAACCAGGACTTTTAATGACCCATGGCCTAGAAAAGGGACTGTGGAGACGGCAGATAGTTATAAAGGTACATCGATTATGGTCCTTACTGTATGCTAGAGAAAAGTATTTTTCGACAGAAAATTGTTTCTGTCCTTTTATATTTTTCTCTAGTATAAGAGCATAACACAAAATGCTAATGGAAATGTGGGAGAATCTTATTGAGTCTAACTAAATGTAAAGTAGATGAAGTCTACTATATGATACATTTTTTTTAGTTCCATTTTTTAACTGTGAAAAGTGGTTCCTAAGGGAGCCTTCTTTTGGGGTTTTTTACATTTTTGTTGATTATTTGCAGGAGATGTCAGAAAGTAAGGTGGGGAGGGAAATGAGGAAAGGGGCACCAACCAAAAATATCGAGGGGCAGATGGGCATGGGAAGATGTTGAGTGTGTGGTACATCTAAGGTAGGGGGCTGTGTTTCTCATGCTCCTTGATTACAGCTCCAAAAGCACTTTGAAATTGCTCCCCCTGCAGAGTTGTGTGTTGCAGTATAAACAGAGTACTGTTGTCTTTGAAAGATATGCATCAACAGCCTCTTTTATCGCTTTCAAGGTAGCTGGTGGGATTTTTTGTCCCACAAAAGTAGGCTGTGTAGTTACCGTATTGGTTGAGGAATATGAGGTGGCGGAAGATAGCCTACTACTTGCTAACAAAGGAACAAACTTTTTGAAAGGATTGCAGTGGTTGGATTTGGTGTGGTGGCGCATGGTGGTGGTGGTGTTGTAGGAGTACTGTACTGATAGTCTGCGACTGAGTACAATGTTGCAGGGCACCTGCCAGCAGGCCCCCACTCATGTCCCCCAGCCCCCCCACCCCTCCATCATTGACAGGCACCTGCCAGCAGGCCCCCACTCATGTCCCCCAGCCCCCCATCCCCCATCATTGACAGGCACCTGCCAGCAGGCCCCAACACATGTCCCCCACCCCCCCGCCCACCCATCATTGACAGGCACCTGCCAGCAGGCCCCGACATAGTCTTTGGTACATTCCCAACAGTGGTAAAGAACTGCCACACTCATGATTGACACCTCCTATACTTCATTTTCTTGGTCCTCTTTATTGTCTTTTGAAGTACTGTGCTTCTTTAGTTGTGTAGGTCCTCTAGGTGGTAGTGGTGGTGGTTCTTGGGGAGGAGAGATGGCAATAGATGATGCACTTTTTCAGATAAACAGCAGTTTTGCTAATATTCTTCCAAGTATGTGCTGTGTGCTAGACTGTTAATGGATAATGAGTAAGAATAGGTGTAGCAGCTGTGACAGGATGCATTTTGAGCTTCAAAGCTCCTAGTTCAGCTGAAAATGCAGTTCCCAACTGTTCACAAAGCACAGACCCATTTGTGAAGTGCAGACGCATTCGCAGACATGTCATCATGCCGTGCGCAAGCGCGTTGTCACGTGACACTGTCCGAAAAGTCTGCAATGAGGTCAGACGTTCACGAACATCGATGGACACAAAAACAGTGGGGAAAGTTGCAAAAACTTTATAGAAGTGTTAAAAATGAAGCTAGAATCTGTTAAATGGTAGAGTTTTAGGGTGAAACTTTGTAAATTGGACAAAAATGTTACTATATTGGAGTAATTATAATATCAGTAATTTGCAGGAAATTAGAGCGCACTGCTAAAAACCCATGAAATGCACTTGAAAAACTTTATTAAAGGGATGCCATCAAAACTTTAAAAAAAACAGAAATTGTTAGGAAGAATTCTCCAGAATGGCTAATTTCCCTTACCTACTGAGTCCCTCAGCAGCTCTGCTGGCTTTCTAGGCCTTTTTTCCCACTCTTACATGTGTTTTGCTGTGTGTGTTCAACATTTTTGTGTTCATAGACTGTGGAGCCTCACCCACTCCACAGGCATCATCTTTTTACTGTGTGTTACACAGCACCTTTAGTGCAGTGACACAGGGTTGTCTTTTAGACTTTCCAACTCAAACACCATTTTCTGGAACTGACTACTGTCTCCCAGAACATATGAAGTTGCCATTAACTGTATTAGCCTCTGTAAAACCACAGACCCAGTACACCCTATGTCACATAGAGTACTGGAAAGGGTTAATACTTTTCCCTTTTTGTCTGTTTCTCTTGGAGCGTTGTTTCGCTCCCTTTTCATCAAGACTTGGCTGGTGGCAGTGGTAACTACCTTATTTTTCCTACCGCTGTTATCTCAAATAACCTTGGTATTGTTTTAGGCTATCTTGGTAGCCTCGAACTTAAACCAGCTAGACCATATATGTTTTATTACGGTTCAGCTGGGTTTATTCGCCATTTCTTTTTGGAAAAGTTTTTCTTGTGTTTTACTCTGTGCGCCAAACCAGGTTTGATTCCTTTGTTCACTGTCTTTTTGTGGGCTTCTATGCAGAAGCCCTCCTTAGGCGCCTGTATGTCTGATGGGGACAGGATGTGAGGGAGACCCATGTCACACTCTGAAATGATTGGCCGTGGTGACTGTCCCAGCCACCCTGCTGTGTGATTGACAGCCAGGCTGTGTGAATGGGGGAAAACTGCATAAAAAACAGGTCTCAGGGTCTGGAAAGGCAGAGTCGCCACTGGAACGAAAGAACCAACAAGGAGCTGACGGAAGAGGTCCACTAGCACGACTGAACCATCCGGTGTAGCCCTGCTGCAGGTTCAAATCCTTGAACTCCAGCGACAGAGAAGATCCTTCAGGAATCTTCTTCCCCTGAGCTGGTGGGACCAACCAGTTTGCCCAAACTGCAAGCCAGGACTCTGGTTGAATTCGCTGTATAGAGCTACAGTGGGCCAGATAGCCAGGAAGGTCGGCCCTGCACGGGTTTTAAGGAGCGCACCTTTTATTTGTTGCTTTGCTCTGCCTCTGGTTTCTTCCCTGGATAGTGCAGGACCCTCCAGGCTTCCTACTTCGTGTCAGTTCAACAGTCGCTTCGGGAACCGTAAGCCTGCAGGAACTACCAGGAACGTCCGCCTCAGCTACATCTTCTTCTCCATTTAAAGGTACTGTGCAAATCCGGTTGTTCGTTTCGTTCAGCCGTGGTGAAAGTGTGGGAAATCTTTCTCCAATCCAAGGGCTTGCCCTTCTCCACTCTTTAAACTAATTTTTCTGCCAACCAACTTCGTCCGGAACTCTTGGCAAAGACTTAACCGCGAGCTACCATGAGCTGTGTGATCTTGAGCAAAAGACTTTTGTTCTATTGACTTTGTCCCTAAGCCTTTTTGATTTGATTCCATCACTGTAGTTCCTCTTTTTAGATTGCCCTGCTTACTTACCTGTTGGTGCTGTTCAATTTCTGCCTAACTTTGTCTTTCCCTCCCTTTTAAATTTCTAGCGTGCCCTTTTGCTCCCACTTCATTTGTGAGCTTAACTTGTCTGGAACCTATTAGGAGTGGTGTGGTGTATTAAGAGTGTGATTTTTAAACTGGTTTACTTTTGTGAAATGTTATACAACTGATGTGTAAATAAATGTATATTCTTTTACTCAGAAACCTTGAGTCAGTGTTTGATTGAATCATAGTAATTGCTGTCCTTTGTGTAACTATTGATATTGCTCACTTGCTCTTGAGATAAGTCTGGCTGCTCAGCCATCACTACCAATTTACTGTGTAGTACATCCTTGTACCAAAGGTGAATTTGTACTGGTATAGTCTTAATTATGTGTGGTGTTCCCAAAGTGTACTGCATATAATTCTGCCTAACACTGGTGTACAGCGCTAAGTATCAAGTATAGTAATTACACTTAGAGTGCTGCTATTACCTTGGATCAACTAACCACAAGGCTAACATCACTAAAAAGCAATATTAATCATGTCTGATATGGAAAGCTAGAGTCAGGAGACCCTCCTTAGTTACACTGTGGATTATTTAAAAATTATGTGTAGAGAAAGGAACCTCTCTGCCAAAGGCAAAAAGTCTGAATTGATTGAAAAGTTGTTGAAGAACCAAAGTCTGGGGAGTGGGTCTGAAATGCCTGACTCTCCAGCAAATGTGGAAAATATTGAGAATGATAATGTGTCTATTATTGATGAGTTAGAGGAAGTAAATGTGTCTCCTAATGTAGGGCTCACTGCTGCCTTGTCTGTTCAGCAACCTCAAACTTTGTCCACTGGGACCCCATCAGGTCCTTCACTCAGTCCTGAATTCATTGCTCTAGAAAAGATGAGGCTTGTACTGGAATTCAAACGTTTAAATGCTCAAATTGAACAAAAACACCAAGAACTTAAACTCAGAGAAATGGAGTTGAATCATGAACTAGAAATGAAAAGGTTATCCCTTGAAAATGCTTCTCTATCAGAGTCTTCTAGGTGTTCCAGTCCTAAGAGACCCCGTATGCCTAAAGAAATTGAGGGTATGTATGAGGTTAAGCTTTATATTTTGGATTGGTTGGCAATGTTTGAATATAACCATGGGATTCAAGGTCTCACAGGGAATCAGTTCCTTCACTGGCTCTTCTCTAGGCTACCCACTGTTGCATCTGATGTTGTGATGGAGTTGGGGGAGGTGGATAGGCTGGACTATGAGTGTGTGAAGCTAGCTTTAATTGCTAGACTTGGGAAGACCCCTTCCCAGTACCTTAAGAGGTTTAGAACCCTGGGTATGTGAATGGTTGAAAAACCTAGATGGTTGGGTTAAGGGTTACAGAGTGAACACTTATGAAGGAATGAGGAATCTTGTTATGTTGGAGTCAATTTATGATGCCTGCTCTCCTGAGCTCAGACAGCACTTGGCTGATTCTAAGGAGATAGATCCAAAGAAGTTAGCTAAGGCTGCTGACTTGTGGGTTGCCAACAGGGCTACTCACAAGGATTCTGGGATAACTCAGAAGAAGGATGAGCCGAAGCAGCCAAAGAAAGATAACACAGAGAATTCTAATACCTCCAATTCAAAAGCGGGCCACAAGCAGCAACATAAGGGTAAACCACAAAGGAAACCAAATCAGGCTAGTGTACCATCTGGACCCAAACCAGATGGAGGTCAGAACAAATCCCCATTCATCAATACATGGAAATGTTATGTTTGTGGTTCATCTGACCATGTGAAAGGGGATCCCAGATGTAAGGGTAAACCTTCAGGGATCCACACTCCTTAGCCTTCTCCCCAGAGGAAGAAGTACCTATGGCAAGTGGAAACTTTCACCTGCTGGCTGATGAACCCATGAGAGTCTCAGCTAGTGTTTCTTTAGTGTCCCTGGGCTTGTGGGAACAACAGAATATAGATGTCCATAATTCCATCCCAGATAATACTAAAGAGTATTATAAAGATAGTGTTCTTGTGAATGGCCCGGAGACTCCTGCCATCAGAGACACTGGAGCCAGCATAAATGTGGTGGATGAATCATTTTTCAAGGTGGAGGATGTTGCTAAGGCATCCAAACGTCTCACCAAGTTAGCTGGAGACCCGGTGCAAATGCTTCCGCAGTGACCGGCTCTCATGCAGTGTAATGATATGAGTGTCATAATACCTGTTAGTATGCAGAGTGTAGTACCTGGGAGAGTCCTGTTGGGTAATGACCTGAAAACTCTTGGAGTTGTGTCAAGCACCCCCAGGAATCCCAGTAAAAGGAGACAGGTGCTCACTAGGCCTGCAAGAGAGAGGACTTTGAGAGGCTCTCCAGAGGAGTTGATAGAGGAAACTATCTCTCCCACTCGACAGGAGTTGCTCTCTGCTATTTCTAGGAAGAATGAGGCAATGGGGAAACCCAAGACCTCAAGGAAAAAGTCAGACAGCACTTCCGTGCTACCAACAAGGACATCCCCAAGATTGTCCAAGGCCAAACCTGTGACTCCTCCACCTGCTAAGGCAGAGTGTGAGGTGCAACCTTGTGTGGTTGAGCCAGTTTCTGAAGAGTCAGATCTGGAAGATGATACTGTTTTAGTTGGAGATGTTGACCCTGTTGACCATGCTGAGCTGCAGTCTTTACTGGCAGGAGGTGGACCCAACAAGGCAGACTTCAGCAGAGGACAAAGAGAGTGTGCCACTCTCGAGGGTCTTCGACAACAGGGTGCTAATCAACTTGATGGACAAGAAGTTCGAAAGCATAGGTTGAGCTGGGAAGATGGCCTCTTCTACAGTGAACCGACTGAGTCTATCCCTGGGGACTGCAAAAGAACTGTAGTGCCCCTTGCCAACAGACTCCAGTTCCTACAGTTGGCCCATGAGATACCTTTGGCTGGTCACTTGAGTTTCAAAAAGACCAAGGAAAGGCTCTCCTTATACTTCTATGGGCCTAAGATGGGTTCAGAAGTTGACAAATTAAAAATACATATACAAATGCACAATGCATACAAATTAGAGGCACATACAGGGAAATTAAAGTAAGGAAGTAAGAAACAACAGCACCAAAAAATTAAAATCACATTAAAGTTAATCATCATGCACACAAAATAATTTTGTGTTTGAGGCGTGCTTATTGCCCCATGTATGTGCACTATGAGCTCAGATTAAACTCTAAGGAAACTACTTTAAGAACATATAAAATGGTTAATGTGTAGATATATAGCACCCTATATATAAAACAAACCCTAACTAACCTAATCATGTCGGTAAGCAAAAACAAATGGCACAGATATGTGATATCATCAGTGATATTTGTGATGTCATCTTTCATGTTGTGGGAGTTAGTCTTAGCAGTGCACAGTGGTGGTGTAAGTTATGGTTGCTTACCATAACTGGTGAATTTCTGTGTTTTTTCGGCTTTACTTGTAACCATAAGGTCTCTTTAACAAAGTGTTTCCATTAATTTTAATAGGTTTTTAGTAGTGCAGCTTAACCATTTAATCCCTTTAACAAAGTATTTTCAGTGAATATGAGTGCCAAAACATTGTTAAAGGGACATTATGGTTAAGTTGCACTACTAAAAACCTATGAAATTCAATGCAAAAACATTGTTAAAGGCATGTTATAGTTACAAGTAAAACTGAAAAACCCCAGAAGTGTACCAGCAATGGTAAGCAAAGCAACCATAACTCACGCCACCACTGTGCACTGCTAACACTAACACCCAGGACATCGAAGATAACATCACAAATGTCACTGATTACATCACTGATCACATCACATATTAAATTAATTGTCATAAAAAAAGGGTTGTTTTTACAAAGTTGGTAGCAAGATGTCAGGGGTGGTACTTTATATAAATAATGTACTCATCTAATCAAAATATTATTCTAAAATAGTAGGTTGTAGTCGGATGCCGGGTTAACAAGTCAAGATTTATTGCGGTGTTAACCTTTCCAACAGCTCTCAATATTCGCATCAAACAGTATTAGATTTTACGAGGCTTGGTTTCCGTGAAAGGTTTAAACAAGCCCAGAGTTCAAAAGGAAGCTCCACTCGGCTTCTCGCCTCGTTTCAATGGGAAAAAAAAGTCAACTTAATTCTTTTCTCCACGGACGTTAGCTTTCAGTCTGTCTGACCCTTGTTCAAACTGGTTTAAGAAATAAAAGAAAAAAACCAACACGGAATGCACAGTTCTTTATGAACGGCTTATGGCCATTGCTTCTCCTCAGCACACCCGTCTCTGATAGGGATCTCCTCGGTGCCTCTCAGTGAGCCTTCTAATACGCCCAGTGCACATCACCTGGTGATTCGTTCCATTCCTCTCCTGTCTCCGGCCCGGCTTGCAGCTGTAATCAGAAACACCTGATGAGAGCTCTGTTGCCGCTTTTAACCCCTTCTCTGCCCCTCCCTTCCATACCGCCTCCACACATTTTCCCCTCCCCCTTACCACATCTGCAGTGCATTTTCTTTCCTCCTTCCACCCGGTTTCATGCACTGTTTTACCGCCCCACCCTGTACTTCTCTGTGTGTAGCTATCTCTATGTGGGCTGGCTGTATTGTACCAATGCCACTTTCTGGTGCACCTATCTCTATGCAGCCTGATTGGGTTGTAACTATGCCATTTTCCCTTTCTAATTCTGTCCCTGCCCCCTTCTTGGTTTCGTTTCTCGTGGTGGTTTCTGGGACATGTAGTTTTAGTTTGATCTGCTGGGTTAATCTTTTGTTGGCTGGGTCTCATTTTTAGAATAGGGCTCTCCCTTGGCTCTGTTACCTCTTTGACCACCTTACAATTATATTGGAGTGTTGTTGTTAATACATGAATTAAAACATTAAAAAACACCCAAAAAAGGTTTCTTTGGAACCACCTTTCACAGTTAAAAAATAGAAGTAAAAAAACAATCTTACAGACTCCATCTGCTTTACATTTTTTAGTATTTAGACTCAATAAGATTATCCTACATTCCATTAGCATGTTCTACTATGCTAATTGAAATAATGAACAATTGTATACTAGAGAAAAAGGAAAATCACAGAAATAATTGTCTGTCCCAAATACTTTTCTCTAGCATGCAATAAGGAGCATAACCGATGAGCATAACGCATAACCAATAGACCTCATGTCTATCCATGGTCTCTGCAGTCCCCTGTCCAGGCCATGCACCATATAAAACCTGGATTGCACATGCACACCATCACACAAGACAGCCATCTAACCCTTTTCACTGTTTTGTTTGTAACACTCTCTGTAACACTCCCTTATTGCCTGCTTTCAACCTGTCACACATTTATCCACCAATCAGTTAAAAAGCACTCCATATAACCCTATCAACATATTAAACTCCACACGCCAACTACCACTTAAGAATGTTTTAGAAATCTTTTGCATCTACATTTCCCTTACTTATCCAAAAGAATTGTACACAACGCTGCTATAAATGTACTTAGGCATTGTGCAGAAAAAGAAGTGCATGAATGGAAAGAGGAGTAGGGATTGCCAAGTGCTGATGGGAGCCCAGAATGAAAGTGCCAAGAGATGCCAAGGTGGGAGGCCACTGGCTAATTGCTGAGGCAGAGTAGTCCCAAGGATTGGGTACATAGTCGCCAAGTGGTAGACATGCAAGGGGAGTGCTGAAGGGTGGTGGGGGTGTACTGGTGTCGATTATAGGGTCTGGAACCTGTGAAGTTCATGAGGGAACAGGCCACCAGTTTTAGTGGCAGTGGTACGAGTTAGCAGGGAAGGAATTAAGTAAAACAGGAAGAGAAAAGCAGAGTTTTGAAATGTTTCTGAATATTAAGGAAGTCCAGTTGAAGTATATAAGGAGCAGGAAGGCTGTTCCAAAGAGAGGCACCGCCCGATGAGAAATACATGCCTCCAGTTCTCAAAAAGAGTTTGACAAGCAGAGAATTGCAGTTATAGGAGAGGAGGACTCTAGCAGAAAACTATTTAGTGAGAAAATGTTGGAGATATTGTCGTGCCATACCCCAGAAAGCTTTGTCAATAATACAGAGGATCTTGAATTTCATCCTTCCAACCACCAGTAGCCAATGTACACATTTTAGGGCTGCAGCGATACGATCCCTAGGCTTGAGGCCAAGAATAAGTCTTGCAGCCCTATTCTAGATTAGCCAAAGGGGACATAGCCAACAAAGGGGTAGGTTTAGGAAGATGTTGCAATAGTCCAACCTACAGAGGACAAAATACCATATACACTTCAATTATATAATTCCGCCATATTACAAATAATGTATATTCCCCTACAGTATCTATAATTACTATACACATATTACTATGCTATGTGTTGCCAGTGGGCAAATTTTGGGGGCATGGAGGGTCACAACCACCACAATATTATTAAACCATATAACAAGTACGTAAAATACACCTTCAAATCACATGATATGATATGATAGGTTAATTATAACATGCTTAATACCCAGAGGTTTCTAAGCACGGACCTGGAATCAAACCTGTGTTGCTCCGTGTCGTCTCGCTTCCAAGGTGAGCACATGGCCCCTAAGCTATCCTCTCGAGACATGACTCACCCAGACCCCCTGCAATTCAAATGGTGTTTGCGGACACTAAAATTGACAGCGGACTCAGTGGCACCTCCAACCCCCTTTTTCACCTATAAAAACATCTTCATGTCAACTTTGTTCCACTCCCCCACCCTTTCCAGGCCCTCTTTCTTCCACAAAATAACCCTAAATGTGTTTTCTAGACTTTGTTCTGACTGCGATATCCGCGAACAACAGCAGCTGTTAGCAGATCCAACATGGCAGGCATTAAAAAAATATGATGCACCTCACGTTCTTCACCACCCAATCAGTGGTGCATGCTATGTCCAAGAACAGCACACCGACCCCTAATTGGCCCAGACTTGTCAACGGACTCCAGATCAGGAAATGAGTCTGAAATGTTCGCGAACATCACAGGAATGTCCCCGAATATCTGAGATGTTTGTGCACTACATAGAAGAAAAACATCCGCTTTTTATGGCCATATCCCATTTCATCCTCATCACCCCTCACCTCTGCATAGATAGTTTCATTAGTTTGACAAGTGCTATGTTGTGTTTTTTAATTGTTTTTTACTGCGATGTCCGTGGACTACTGGTGCTGTTCGCGAATCCAACATGGCGTCTGTTTCAAAAGTGTGGACCAATAAGCAAGCGCATATGATGTCCGTGAACATCATGCTGCTCTCTGATTGGGACAGAGGTGACCACGGACTCTGAATCAGGAAATGAGTATGCGGACCGGACCCAGGTATCACTAATTTGTTTTACCTACTTTTTGACCATTTTATTAAAAAACTACTGGACGGATTTACACAAAATTTACAAAAGCCTACTTTCAGGACCAAGCCATCGCTCTTGTCGCAAATTTGTGAAACATTCATCCAGCGGTTTTGGCTGTAGGCCCAAGCAACATTTCTTTTTCTATTGCGTCTATGAGGATTTCCACACATTTAGGGACCCCCACTATAACTTTGCACCCCCCCGAAAGAAACCACACCAGACTTTGCAGAATAATTCTGTGGGGACCATATACATTGTTTGCATGGTTTGGTGCCGATTTATTGAATAACACCAAAGTTATAAGGCACCCAAAATGTGCTCTTTCCACGCGTTGAGCAACTTAACCATAACGTCCCTTTAACAACGTTTTTTTCTGTGAATTTCATAGGTTTTAATGAGTGAAAATGTTTCATGATGTTACATCACTGTATATAAGTTATTAATGATTCCTCTTTTAACATGTATGAAAGAACCTCCTTTAACAAACATCTTTTTGCCACGCATACTGATTTGTGTCGATATCAGCAGCGCATGCTGGCGATGCAAGTCATGTTTAAATTGCCTAGGTGACATTTGTGATGTCATCTTTGATGTCCTGGGTGTTAGTCCTAGCAGTGTACGGAGGTGGTGTGAGTTATGGTCGCTTAGCGTAGGTTTACTTGTAACCATAATGTCCTTTTAACAACATTTTTTCACTGAATTTCATGGGTTTTTGTTAGTACAACTTAACCATAACGTCCCTTTAACAAAGTGTTTTCAGTGAATTTCACAGGTTCATACTAGTGCCCCTTTAATCTGCAACTAGTTCCCTATATTATACGCCCCCCAATATGTCTGATATGGCATCCTCTGACAGTTTTGTAGTCTGCGGACATCGAGCAGCATTTACATGGCTCAGAACCATAGGACAGAACCAAAGGAGATGTACCCAGCAGCCAACTAACAGATGTACATAAAATCACAACTAATGTTTACAACATGCAAATATACCTTTTTGTACAAACAATCATGTTAAAAAATACTATTTATATTTTTATATAACACACATTAGAATGGAATGCACCAATCACAAACCATAACTGAACAATTCATATAATCCCCCACTACAACTCTGCATACAGATTGAGAAACACCAGGTGCCCATTGGACAACACATTCTCAGTAAATAATAAGTGCTTTGTATTTATTTCTCTATTATTAGTTTTCATTATTTTACGTGTTTATTGTATATAGTTCTATCAAGAACTTTACAATTAACACATCCAAATTCATTTATAAGTTTCATATTTACAAATTCATATCATATTTCATTCTCAACATATCACATTTAACCTAAAATGTACAATTTGTCAATCCAACTCAATTGAATATAAATATGCATACAAATAGAAGTTAATATGCATACAAATAAAAGTACATTTAGTATTTACATATAATCGTACAATTAGTTTTCCATATATCATTTTCACAGTTTAGAGCAATATAAAACATTTAAAATATTCCCAATGTATTTATTTTACCTAGCCTAAGGAATTAATTTCATTATTCAACAAACGCAGAGGTATTTTAGAACCCCCATCCAAAATCTATAAAGTGCTAAGTGCAATGCAACCAGATCCAAGTTTAGACATAATACCCAAAATACCCATAATTCATCAGACTTAACTGTATTTAGATTATGAAAGAATGTGCCCAGTGTGGGCATATAAAGTGGTCCCAACCGTGGGCATTCAGTCAATATGTGCTTCGCCGACTCCACATTTGTTGGGATAGTACAGACACAACAGAATCGGTCTGCAGGGGATAAGTTGCATGCACAGGCCACTGGTTTGTGCACAGCCTTAGTCGAAATCTGCAGACTGCTGGGTCGGGCAGAGTAACAAATATTGTTGGGGTCGCAGATATTTATGGACCACGTGAGCCACCATAGGTTATAAGTGTAACTGAGACAGGTGATTATAGTTATGTAACTAGTGCCAATTTAGCTCTCTGCGCCCCAGTGCTCCTTTTACAATGTCAAATGTAGATCATATTTCAGGGTCAGGATACTAATTTCACAATTAAAACAAGTTATTAACCTGATCCACAATTTTACCCTGTCTTTCACCCAATATCATCAGTAGAGGGCAAGAAGGTGACATTGAGGACCAGACAAATAATTCAGCTTTGCGTTTGAGCATTAGAGCTTTTAATGATGTTAATCACAGCTCAAGTCGAATATATTCAGCTGGGGTGTTCCAGGGTAGCCCCAAAACATAACATCAAAAGTACCCGTCCACTACATCTAAACACTTTAAATCACCATGGATCTCAAGACCATACACGATGGATGGACACACCATTGTTTAAACAGTGTAAGTGCGCCCCTCAAAGAGAAGCCTGCTTAGCTCTTCTGTGTTTAGACTCAATGATGACATTATAGTCACCCCTACAGGACAATTCCGGACCAAGTATTTGTAAGTGTGGGAGTACTCAATATCCCCAGATCTGTGTTTTGTTTATTTCTTTTACCTTTTTCCTTGATACCAACATAGCTTTTGTTTTGCCCAAGTTCACAGATAAATCGTGCTCCATAGCGTACTGACCAGGTTCATTTAATACAGCCTGCATTCCACTTAGCAGATGGTCAGATACCACCAAGCTGTCCGCATACAGCATTGCATGAACCGTAATGTCTCCTATCTTTGGTGGGCAGTTTGCAATTTTGGCCAGGCAGGCCAGCAGATCCGATAAATAGATATTAAATAATCGGTGGGCCAGCATGCAACACAGCTTTACCCCTCTGTTAATTCGGAATGGTCTCGACAATTTCCCACAGTTATCAAGAATGGATCTGCGCTGTAGTCTTAGTATGTAAAGCCACCACAATCTCTAACAGCCAGCCTGGACAACCCATTTTTCATTTTTTTACTATACAAACATATGGTATAACACAGAAGCCCTTTATTCTCTCACAGAAATGGCAGGCACACTTGAATGGTTAGAGGCGAACGTCCCAAAAGAAGAAAAGAGCGACGATAACAATAGCATAGAATAGATATTTTAATGTGAACAAATATTGTATTTTGTACACACCTTACTAAAATGATTATTTTTCTTTTTCTTACAGTACATAGTTTTCATGAAGAAACCACATCCCAGTTGAATTATACCCAATCCCCAGAATCACAAACAGAAGCCCTAGCTCCAACTGTAAATAATCAAATCATGAACTTGTCCAACAAATTTGATGAACTTAGTAATGATTTTAAAGGACTTGTATAATATGTAAAACATCATGTAATACATTTTTTCCCTATCACTGTCCTTCTTGCACATGTACCCTTTGTCCCCAGCAATCAGCCCAAGCAAATTCTGAACATTTTAATGAAAGACACTTTCATGAATCCTCACTCCCCTCCTCACCTCATAATTATTGTACAAAGTTCCTGATTCTCCCATTTATATTTCCCATTACGATACCCCATCCTTTTCTTGAATAAATATACGTTTGTACTATAAATGTTTTGTTTATTGTTGTGTGATATTTCCTACTTTTTTTTAAAACTCCCATTATAAGTCCGTGGATTATGCGACTGTCTGGGTTTTCCACATACAAAATGGTGGTACCACCAGACAGGAGCGATGTCCGGACATGTCCGTTTTCACATGACGCATGTTTGATTAGTCTGCGGCCACCACACCTGTTCTACAGACACTCAGCGCATGCGCCCTGAGATTCCTGCCTGGCAGGTGTCCAGGGACGCCCATCGGGCCACGGATGTCCCCGGATGTCATCCTGTGATGGTCCAGTGCTGCTTGATGGGGGTGTCCATGAATGGTGTCCGGGCCATACACTGTTTAAAAGGGCATTTTCCACCAACCTAGGGTGTTTCAAGCACACACTTTTCCCTTGCACAGCTCCCAGACCCATTCTGTGTTGATCTGGAAATGTTTTACAACTTTTCAAGGCCTATTTGCGACTTGCTAGTCTGCGGACAACACAACTATCTGCCAATGGTTCCTCTAAAGGGACCCACCTATTATTTTTCCTCATTCCCAGTCTGGCTATCCAGGAGAGAGTACCTGCTTGCACTTTACAAGTTCCTGCTTTGCTGCTTTGCAGATCTGTTTTGTGGACAGCACCTGCTTATGGCCACTGCTTCGGCCCAGCCACCCCCACCACCACCACCATCATCATCATCTGGAGGGCCTGGAAAGGGGAAATGGTGCAGAGATACAGAAGAGGAGGATCAAGAGGAAGAATAGGATGAAGTGGAGGAAGTCCCTGTCACCAGTACACAGAGGGAGTCCTGGGTGTGGCAATTTTTTACAAGCATTTGAAAATGTCCCAAAGGCTCATGCAAGCAAGGTTTGATGCACTGAGTACAAACTTGTACTGAGTCACGAGAAACCTGGCTTGTATTCCTACATAACTTCACAGGCCTTACTGAAGGCTGTTAACCCTTACCTTTTGAGGGTCACAGTGCTATACATGTACTGTGAAGCACTGATTTGTAGGGAGTTCAGTTTCATATTGCTTTCGAGGCTGCGGTCAAGGAGCATGAGCATGAGCAAGGAGCAGGAGAAACACTGCCACATACCTGGTTACGGCCCGCCCAATATCTTCCTCTCTCCACCTGCCCCTTCATCCCTGTGGTTGGTGCCCCTTCCCTCCCTTTCCTCCTCTACCTCCCCTACCTTGCCTCTTCTGAGAAAAATGCAAACAAATATATAACATTGAAAACATACAGAATAAAAGGTTCCTTTAGGAGCCACCTTTCACAGTTAAATAATAGAAGTGAGAACAAAAGTCACAGGAGCCTGTGCAGCCTGCATAGTCCACGAATATCTAAGAAATTTCAGGCGTGGGACAGTTGAAATCATTTTAATTGTTTTGCATTTAAAAAAGGTGGCACTTAAAAAAACTTTTTTTGTGTTTTTTTTATTTAATTGAATTTAATTATTTCTTCTCACTTCAAAGCATTTTGTAAGTTTTCCACAAAAATCTGATTACCCTCATCAGTTAGATGGACGCCATCTCACTGAAAAATGTTGGAACTATCAAATTTAATGTTCTCATTATGAAACAATGTCATGCCAACATCTAAAAAAAAAGCACACACACACACATACAACTTTATGGATGTTGCGCCTCTCTTTTTCCATTTACAGACCAGATGAACTGGAATGCATCCACATCTGTCTCTGGGCAATACGTGGACATTTTTGGGGGAATTAGGGGACCTTTCCTTCAACTTTCCCATTGTCTCTGTCATTGCAAACGGCAATGAAATTCCAGTCACAGTCCCCAAACTGTTCCCTCCACAATGAACGATAATAATGTTTGGATACATTCAACCATATTTGCACACAATAGGAGCAAGTCCAAGTCCACCCACTTCATGCCTCGCACTCCATACCAGAACACTTCCAATTCAAGAAATCCAAGATTTTTGCCTATTCCACGGTGCTCATCATACACCTTCAACCAATGGACCCACGAGTCACCCAAAATCCAAACAGCCTGCGTGCTTCCACTCTCTTTCTGTACACCACACCCAGGAAACCTGATTGGCTTTTCCTCCAATGTCCGCGGACACCCTCACCTGTCCGCGGGCTCTGCAGTCCCCCTTTACATGCCAGGCAAACTTAAAAGACCCAGATGTGGCTACTGCAGTGTCTGCGGACAGATTATCCAATTAGAGGGAGTGATGAGGTTTACATTTAATTTAAACAATTTATTGCACACTGGTGGCTCTAAAAAAAGCCTTTTTTTGTTTTTTTCAGTTTTGATTTTTCTTTTGATTTTCTGATTTTTATTTCCTAAAACTACTTACAAATGTTTTCATATGAACTGTACATCTTTTTCACATAAACTTTCTCAGTGCATTTAGAATATTTACAAGAACATCTGATTCCCAAAATCAGTAAAATTCACTCCATCATTGTGAAAATTGTTTGCACCATCCACCTTGATGCTTTCATTTTCAAAAGATGCCACGTCCACTCCATTCAAAAGAGGACAGCTACCTTTATTTACAAGATGCAACCCTTGTTCTATTTGTGCGTAAAACACATTTGGGCATCTCCACACTTCCCTTGGATGTATTTCTGAAATAAATAAACTTTGCACATGGAAATAGTTCCATTAAGCCTGGAAACATATCTTTTGACCCACTAGCTGCCAAGGGTTTTCGACCCAGTGCCAAGGCCTTTTTTGGTGATTTCGGTACGTCGCCATTCAATCCCTTGTACATTGTTTGTTACATGAGATATCTTGGCCGAATGTGGCCCCTTTTTCCCACATGTAGGGAGTCATAATTTTCAGAAAATGCCAATAAAATGATCTACAAAGAAGCCTGTGGTTTTTTCCTTGTAAGAGCTAGGAACAAATGGTTTGCTGTGCTGAATTTGCCATTTTCCAGGCTTTCAGGAAGAGGTTGAATCGAAACCAAAAAAATATATTTTTATATAGTTACCAGCCGTTTTGGGAGAGGTAGGTGATTTGGGCCTAGGGTGTCGAAGCCAGCAAGGAAAACAGGAAATCCCATGCATTTCTAAAAGAAGACACTTGTGGGAATCCACAGAGGTCTGACTTGCGCAAATCATCCCAGAATTTATTATCCACAATACCCGGAAGAAAACACAATTTTCAGACATTTCCCTCTGCCCACCCACCAAAACATGTGTGGGTGCACTTACCTGGGCGCAAAGGGAAAAGGCTAAACCACTGGTAACCCCAAGTCTTTCGGCCGAGCAGATTTTGAGGAATTTTGCTCATGTGGACAACCTACAGATTTGGACCTAGGGTCACTAAGGAAAACAGGGAACCGCATGCATTTCTGAAAAGAAGACATGTGTGGGAATCTACAGAGGTCTCACTTGCACAAATCGGCCAAGAATGTATTACCCACAATCCCTTGGCAAAGTCTGAAATTTGGCAAAAAAACACACAATTTTCCGATATTTCCGTCTGCCCACCCACCGAAACACGCCACCAACACCACATGTCCTAGCGTGCCGTGTTCCCAGAGGTGACCCGATGAAAACAGTACCTCACATGTGTGGATGCACCTACCTTGGTGCAAAGGTAAAAGGCTAAACTACTGCTATTTCCCAAAGGGTTAGGGGAGCCAACCTACAGATTTGGACCTGGGGTGTCGCAGCCACCAAGGAAAACAGGGAACCCCATGAATTTCAGAAAAGAAGACACACATGGGAATCCACAGAGGTCTTACTTGCGCGAATCGCCCCATAATGTATTACCCACAATCCCTGTCAACGTCTGAAAATTTGGGAAAAAAATGATAATTTTCAGACATTTCCCTCTGCCAACCCATCGAAACATGCCACCAACAACACATGTCCTACCTTCCCCCATTCCCAGAGGTGTCCCGACCAAACAGTACCTCACATGTGTGTGTGCACCTACCTGGCCACAAAGGGAGAAGGCTAAACCACTGCTATCCCCCAAAGGTTTTGGGAAGACAACCTACAGATTTGGGCCTGGGTGTTGCATCCACCAAGGAAAACAGGGAGCCCCATTCATTTCAGAAAGGAAGACACCTGTGGGATTCCACACAGGTCTGACTTGTGTGAATTGCCCTAGAATGTATTACCCACAATCCCAGGCAAAGTCCCAAAATTCCTACCTGGTAACTACTGAGACATGCCATCAACAACACATGTTCTACCTTCACACATTCGCAAAGGTGTCCGGATGAAAACAGTACCTCACATGTGTAGTTGCACCTACTTGGGCGGAAAAGAAAATGTGTCGACCGTCCACAAGTCCAACAGAAGTCCCAGGGATCCCCGGGAGCATACCCGTCCATTCCCTGAGAGACATTCTGTAATGCTTCCTAGCCAGAGCTCCAGGATGGTTGGGGGTGATGTCCCTAGCCTTGGGTGGCTGTCTCTCAAATGGGTTGACCATCCACAAGCCTCAGCAGGCTCCCCGTCCGTTCCCAAAGGGAGAAGGTGTAAAGCAAGGTTATCCAACATACGGCCCGCGGGCCACAATGCGGCCCTCCAAGCCATTTGATATGGCCCGCGGGGCTCAAGAGAGTCTGTGGACCCGATTTATTTATTTATTTCTGTACCCGACCAACATTGCAGAAATAAATAAATAAACCGACCGGGCATTGGCAGAGGAGCAGGACGTGGGGAGGACTGTTACTGCCGCTGGTGACCCCTGCAAGGGTGCACCAGAGGCAGTTAGAGTCCTCAGCCACGGCCCGGTTTATTTATTTATTTGCGCAATGTTTGTCGGGTCCGTGGACCCGATTAATTTATTTATTTCTGCAATGTTTGTTTGGTATGGTACCCGACCAACATTGCAGAAATAAATAAATGAATCGGGTCCACGGACCCAGCAGACATTGCCCAAATAAATAAATAAACCGGGCCATGGCAGAGGAGCAGGACGTGGGGAGGACTGTTACTGCCTCTGGTGACCCCTGCAAGGGTGCACCAGAGGCAGTTACAGGCCTCAGCCACTGCCCGGCTTATTTATTTATTTCTGCAATGTTTGTCAGGTCCGTGGACCTGATTAATTAATTTATTTCTGCAATGTTTGTCGGGTATGGTACCCGACCAACATGCAGAAATAAATTAATTAATCGAGTCCACGGACCCGACATACATTGCCCAAATAAAAAATAAATTGGGCCATGGCAGAGGAGCAGGACGTGGGTAGGACTGTTACTGCCTCTGGTGACCCCTGCAAGGGTGCACCAGAGGCAGTTACAGGCCTCAGCCACAGCCCGGTTTATTTATTTATTTGTGCAATGTTTGTCGGGTCCGTGGACCTGATTAATTTATTTATTTCTGCAATGTTTGTCGGGTATGGTACCCAACCAACATTGCAGAAATAAATTAATTAATCGAGTCCACGGACCCGACATACATTGCCCAAATAAAAATAAACTGGGCCGTGGCAGAGCAGCGGGATGTGGGGCGGACTGTTACTGCCTCTGGTGACCCCTGCAAGGGGACACCAGAGGCAGTTACAGGCCTCAGCCATGGCCCGATTTATTTATTTATTTGGGCAATGTGTGTCTTTGTCTCTGCAGCAATGAATTTGCCCAGATTACTAGGGCTCATGTCGAGGGTGGACATTTTTAAGAGGGTGGACTCAGTCCCATTGAACCACAGCCATCAAGTATGCAGGCTGGACAACTCACCACTGCACTAAATAACCTGATGAAAAACGACTAAGGTGAAATGTCCAATTTCGGTACTGCGAAATTCAGGGAAAACCGTTGTATTGGTTCTTGGAGTTTTGGAGTTTACATGTGCACATTTTAACGTGTTGATTTTATGGAAAGTGAATGCCCTTTGTCCTATGCAATTTGGGTGGTTGTGAAAAGCCGATTTAGTGAAATATGCATATTTCAATTTGAACTTCAAATATCTGATGTCACATCACATTCCAACAGAGTTTACCTTTTTGATATGTGGGCGGATCCATGTGCAAATGGGCAGACTCTTCTGTGACTGTGGGCGGGGCATACATCTCAAGGTTTTTGATTTTCAAAGGGGGCACCAGAGGCCTCAGCCACGGCCTGGTTTATTTATTTATTTGGGCACTGTTTGTAGGGTCCGTGGACCCGATTAATTGATTTATTTCTGCAATGTTGGATACAGGTACCCGACCAACATTGCAGAAATAAATAAATTGACCAGGTTGTGGCAGAGGAGCGGGACGTGGGGAGGACTGTTACTGCCTCTGGTGACTCCCGCAAGGGGGCACCAGAGGCAGTTACAGGGCTCAGCCACCGCCCATTTTATTTATTTATTTTGGTAATGTTTGTCGGGCCCGTGTCTTATGCCTGACTCCCACGTGTCGGCTGCGAGGAGCCATCGTGAACCACACACTGTGCCCGGTTTGCCACTCCGCGTTACATGGGTAGAGGAAGGAGAGGGCCTGTTGTGGTTTGGCCGACTGGAAGTCTGACTGCAGGTAAAGACACCAAGAGGGAACATTGCAAACATGGCTTGCTGCAAACTTACCCATGCGATTTCCTGGGCATGGGGACGCTGGCATTAAATGCTGTCGGGTAAGCAGAGGCTGGCCGTACCTCTTACAGGGCATGTGGCCATAGGCTAGCCGTGAGGACTCTTGCGTTACCGGGTGCTGGCCACATCTTCTAGAGTTGGGAAATGTGGAGGATCCACAGTTGCCTCTGCCAGGTTTTACCTTCAGACCTTTTTGCCCTTTCACCAGCACTACAGGCCCAGTGTGCTACCAAGGGCAGGCTTCAACAATTCTGTTCAGCCCAGGTCCCTGTGTGGAGACCGAACCGATTAATTTATTTCTGCAATGTTGGTCGGATACACGTACCCAACCAACATTGCAGAAATAAATGCATTAACTGGGTCGTGGCAGCAGTGGCGTCACCATTAACACAGAAGTAAAGAATGTGTATTACAGAGGTAAGCTGACATATGTATTGGGCACACTGCACATGCTCAGGCAGCATCAATCATGCTTTGTACAGGACAATGCTGGCCTAAATTGGGAACAGCCAGCATAGACATGTTGTTACAGAGGCATATTTTGGGCACAACAATCATGCCAATGTGTTACATCAGTGACAGTGCTGTCTTACACTGGACACAGTGATCATTAAAATGTGGTGTGTTCTAAAATGTTCTTGTCTGTTGTTGGTGACATGGAATGTAGATGTTCCACTTTATAACTGATTGTAAACTTATGGCTTTTTGGTCACTTTTCCTGCTGTTAAATGCACCATTTCAGCCCTATACTTGGAAAATAAATCTTGGGGGCTGAGGAGGGGGAACCCCCAAACCATCCCTAGATCCTTATAGCTCCCTCGCTACGCTCGGTCACCCCCACTTTTTCAGAAAAATATCAACACATACACACTGGAAGAAATCACAAGAAACTAACCTTTGATTAATGCCCCGGACACCAAAAGCTATCTTTGGGACTGCTTGGCTATCACTGCCTGTGATGCTCTTGTGTCAAAGGTCACACACCATTGCTTTTTAATAATATACAGCTTTGGGTGAGGTTGTTGACATTTGGCTCGCCGCCCCACCGGCTGACAAAAAGTTAATGCTTCGGCCCCTCATTCAGAAAGGTTGGACAAGCCTGGTGTAAAGCAACCCAAATATAGAGAGGGGGAAACCCCCCAAAAAACTACTCACACAGGTAGTAATTTCTCTACCTTTTGACTTGGGGGGTTAAAGAGGCAATATATAGAGCAAAAAGTTAGAAATGGAAACAACAGCATTTCCAAAAAATCAATTAATACTTTCAAAACATATACATTTTATTCATGATCCATAAAAAACACAATAAAAATCGGACAATTATAAAAATAAAGTGCTAGTGACTCCAAAAAAAGCTATCAATCTAATAGCGACAATTCATTCCTGATGTAGTCATAGCATCGGTTTACTTCATCCTAAGAATTTATTTAACATTTAAAGATGAAGTATGATCAATAAAGACCTCAATACAAATATAGTATATCAAATTACTAGCGTTATACCTCGACATGTTTCAGTTCTCTATCTTGCATCTCGAACTTTCTTCAGGAGGGTATCTAAATTGGTCACTTGAACTCTATGGTTTATCATTCCAAAAAAATGCCAACATATGCGCTTTTGACATGGGAGTGCTGTTGGTAAAAATTAAAAGCAATATGTAAGCCAATTGAATGCTTAATATCTAAACAGAGTTAATCTGTACAACTCGAGGCATAAGCAATGCGTCTTTACCTCACGTTGGAGTGGTGGTAGTCTTGGTGAACTACTGGGATTTAATATAGTCCTCCAGTAATATTTTTGTTCACAAGATGGACGCAGTCGTCTATAAAAAATACATAGTAATTGTATCAGACTACTTCAGACAACCATCCACTATGTCTGTATTGCTCTATAAACATTTTTGCCAGTCACATTTCCAGTACATTTCTAAAGAAGAGATATATACAAAACATATATATCTCTACAGTTTAAAAAAAAAAAGAAGGTTCAAAGTCCTTAAATACCTCAGCGTAGTGTGTGGAGGAATGTGAAGTCCCGTAGTGTGGATGATATCCGGTAGACTAAATCGGTACTTAGACACGGATCCTGGTTCTGCGGTTACCTATTCAATGAGAGTGAAGGTGGTTGAATTCTCAAACGTCACTCTTAAAAAGCATAAAAACTTCAAATTACGCTACAAAGGAAGCTTCTTACCTCTCTCTTAATGGAGGAAGGGAGATAAATGTATTCTCACAACTGGTCTAATACAACGTGGGTGTTGGATTCTCGCAGTGCTGGGCTGATCCCCGCCCGCTACAAATAAAATGAAAAAAGATGACCGTTACTAGTAGCCCGAAATGGTAAAATTCCCACTTCTAGGCTACAAGGCACTAGTTGGTCACGTAGCGTCTCAGCGGTCCATATTGTAGGGCAAGCAAAACTCTAGGTCTCGATCAAGAGAGAAGGGACACTAGAGTAACAAGATCAGAATTCAGCTTACCTTTGAGTGGCACACAGGAGATAATCCTGGTATCTGGGGGTTGCTCCGTGTTCGTGATCAGAAATTCATACTTACAGCGTGAAACAGCTCATGGATGTAAGTTCCACAGGTTACACACCTCACGCTGAAAGAATGACGTTTCAAAAACCAAGAGCAGGCGCAAGAAAAACTCCCGAAAGATGCCGTGGAGACCCTGGCCGAAGCCATGTTGGATGTGGTATATATGTAGTACTGGTTTTCCACAAGCCCTAAGTGGTAATCCTTTTTTAGTGTCTAGAAACTAGCAGACACATAACAGACTATTGCAGTGGCCCTCTGGTGGTCAAGTAGCATAATGCACTGCTGAAATGGCAAGCAGGTTGCCCAATTGGACTATTTATGTAGTCTACATACCACCATAGAGGATTAGTCTAACATCATTGACACAAATCTACAGAGCGCTTTGTTGACAACTCTTCCAGGTTCTTTAATGTATGAAGTCAGTGCCTCATTCGCAAAAATGTAAACTGAGCAAGGAAGTGTCTGGTGTATAAGAACTAACCCCACAGTGGCTGACTGGTAGATATATACCTAGAATTGAAAACACATTATTTCAGCTTCTGCCATTCAATTGCCTCATTGAGGCCTCGGAGGTCGCTTTATGTTTTCAAGATTAACTCTTGTTCTTTTTGTAAGAGTTTCTTGTTTTTTATGACTGGGTTCTCACCTGTTACCACTAGAAGCACAGTCCATGTAAAATTCTCAAAACCATGGTCTTTTTCAACAAAGTGCTTGACCATTGGAGCTTGCATAATTTTGTTTTTCAGGCAATTTTTATGTTTTGTAATTCGGAATTTAATTTTATGAGTGGTCTTACCAATATAGTGTAGACCACAAGGGCATGTGATCATGTACACTACATGGTCTGTATTACAATTCGAGAACGTTTTCTGAACTCACAGCTTATTCAGACCTACATTGACCTCTTTACTTTTAGTTGTGAGTTTACACACCATGCATTGGCCACAAGGGTGGTGACCTACAACCTGGGGTAACCCCCATTGACTGGTGAGACTAGCTGTAGAAGTAATTTTTCTTCGATATCTGAGTTGGCTTACGCAATTACCTATAGAAGTGGGTTTAGTATAGGGGAACAGTGGACTCTT
This sequence comes from Ambystoma mexicanum, assembly GCF_040938575.1. Classification (NCBI taxonomy): domain Eukaryota; kingdom Metazoa; phylum Chordata; class Amphibia; order Caudata; family Ambystomatidae; genus Ambystoma; species Ambystoma mexicanum. Next base: position 335,598,760 of record NC_090927.1, read on the forward strand.
AGGATTTGCTTTGGTAGTCCTTCACAGTTTCCAATGTTTAGATATAATATTGTGGATGGTTAAGCTGTGGTTAGTGCATGTGTTGACACACACTATTCAGTCATCTAGCTTTTTTTCAGGTTTTTCGTCAAGAAGAGCTTCCCTGTTATTATTAAAAGTGTGTTAAGCTGCTTTTTAAATTCATTTCCTGGGGTATCCTCTCTTTTTCAATTTGGTCTTTAGGTGGTACGCTTCTTCTTCATAGGCTTCTTTACTCAAACTGTTCCGTTTCAATCTCAAAAATTGCCTGAATGACAGGTTATCTCAAAGGTGTGTTATATGTTGAGATTGATAATGTACCAGTGTGTTTTTTTCTGTACTCTTATGGAATGGTTTAACAAGAATTTTGCCATTCTCATGGTACAGGGTAAGGTCGAGAAAGTTGATGGCATCTTTCTCTGTTGTCATCATAAACTGGAGATGTCTATTGAGGCTATTCAGCCACACTAAAAACTCTTGTGCTGTCTCCAAAGAACCTTGCCAGATGACAAGCACATCATCAATATACGGGGACCATGCTTGATTTTATCCTCAAACCGATTTGGCGCATACACAAATTGTTTTTCGAAGAATTCAACATATCATCCTTTTGGATGGGGAAGCGCCTGTGTGGATCCGCCCACGCATTCGATAATTTGAAAGAAAGAAAGGAAAGAGATTGGCCAGGCTTGGGGCCATTGTGGCCCCCATCACTGTGCCTTCTACTTGTTGTTAAAAATTACTAGCAAATTCCCCCAAAAATGTTGTGAGTGCTAGATTGATACACCACATAATGAAAGATGTAGGGAGTGGGTCTTGGTCAGTCCGAGTGTGAAGTATTTCTTCAATTTCTCAAGGGTGTCCTGTTTAGGAATATTTGTGTACAGAGACACTACATCTAAACCAAGCAGATATTGACTGTCTTTGTTGTATTCCATATTTTCAAATTTATTGATGACATCTTTACTGTCCTTCAAATAAGATCTCATAATTTTCACGTAACCTTTTAATGGTCGGCAAATGTAGATAGCGGTTCAAGAATAGAGTTAATTCCAACAACAATAGGCCAACTGGTGGATTTAGAAGGGTTTTGTGGATCTTAGAGAGGCAATAGAAGCTAGGGATATAAGGTTTTTTGTTGATGAGAAACTCACTTTCTTGTGGGCTAATCCACCATCAAGCTTTTGCTTTGGTTACTTTAAGCTCAATAAGGAGAGCTAGATCGTTTGTGGGGTCATTACTAAGTGTTTTACTGTATGCCTCATTAGAAAGTTGTCTATTGCATTCTTTGAGATAGTACAATTCAAAACAACTATGCCACCATCCTTATCGTCTTTCTTGATGATAATTAAATCATTTTTCGCAAGATTGGAAAGTGCAGTTTTTTTACAATTTTGTGAGATTGTGAAAAACATTACTATTCAACTGTTCAAGTTTCTCTACCTCAACTAGGACCCGCTTTTTAAATACAAGTGATTCTGGAGAGAATGACTGAGCCGGAAGATACAAAGTAGAGGGAGGAAAAAGGTGCAATTGGTCATAGCGGCAGAGCTAGATTCGCTCGGGAGGAAGGCGAAGAATTCTTTGATATGAATTTTGCGCATTAGTTTGGGGAGGAACGCAACCCAGCCAGAGCACAAGGATGGTCAGGGTGATGTCCCAGGCCTTGGGCACCCCTCACCTATGTGTGTCGACCATCCCCAAGCCCAGCCTGGAGCTCTGGCTAGGCTGCGTTACAGCTTCTCCCTCTGGGAAATGTCTGAACCCAACTGTGGCTCCCTGGAACCGCTGCTGGGCTTGGGGATTGTCAACCCACATGGAAGACGGGTGCCCAAGGACATCACCTCTGACTATCCTGTAGGTCTTGCTGAGATGCATTACAGAATGTACCTCCAGGAAGGGAGGGATCCCTGCCGGGGCTCCCTGGGACTGCTGCTGTGCTTGGGGACAGTCAAACCACATGGGAGACAGCCTCCCAAGGCCAGGGACATCACCCCCAACTATCCCGGAGCTCTGGCTGGCCTGCGTTTCACCTTCTCCCCCGGGAAAGGTCGGGAAGCCTGACTGACCTTCCTGCACCCACTGCTGGGTTTGGGGATGGTAAAATCTCATGGGAGACAGCCGCCCAAGGCCAGGGATATCGCCCGACCATCCTGAAGCGCTAGCTGGGCTGTGTTACAGAATTTGCCTCAGGGGATGTAAGGGGACCCTGCCAGGGCTCCCTGGAGCTGCTGCTGTGCTTGGGGACGGTGCACCCACATGGTAAACGGATGTCCATGGCTGGGGACATCGCCTCCAACCATCCTGGAGTTGTGGATGGCCTGTGTTACAGCTTTTGCCCACCAGGGAGCTCTGCCAGTGTGCCAATACCTCCCCGAACTGACACTGTGGAGGACGAGAAGGAACACAGCGGGGAAACTTAACCTGGATGTATTCTGCACCCTGTTTATAGAAAGCCCGGTGAACAATACACTTTGGCTTAAAAAGAATCCTCTTCTCAATGGAAAGCCAATGCAGTTGCTTAAGAAGCAGAGTCATATGGGTCCGAAAAGGGGGGCGAAGCACTGAACGTGTTATACTGAAAATGCAAATGCATAGCCCGAATGATATGAATAGTATGTTGTAAGCAAATCATATCTTGTGACAAACATTGCAAACCGTGAAACCTGAATGTGACCATTGGGAGTCCATTTTGTAAATGCTGGCCATTTTCTTTTTTGTAACGCTTTGCAAATATATTCTATGCTTCAAATCTACACACGGTGCAAGGCCAAAGCTTGAACCCTGAAATGCTAACGTAGACAGGAATGTAGAGCAGTACAGAAATACATTGTTTTCCTCTCATGGAGGCCTTGAAGCTCTGCAAAGAGCCGCTCCTAACCAGTAGTCCAGGTGCCGGCTTGTCTAGCAAGCGCTGTTGTAAAAGGCAGTTAAATGTGAATTATATGCAACTAATGGTGCTCCTTCACGGAGGATGGTATTTTCTCTGCCGTAGAACTGTTTGACCCTTAGCCCATGAGTCGCAGCAACCAGATAACGTTGGTTGGAATGTCTCCCTGCTAGAACATGATAGCCTCCCCTGCGCCAGTGCCCCGTTTCCCCATAACAGAAAACTGTCTCTGAAGCCTTTGCTAGAATACTAATGTTTAGACTGACTGAAGTTACATACATAGCTGTCAATTACCAAACCCCAGCTTGTTCGTCATGTATACGGGCGGGCTGAATGATATTGTTAAGGATGATGTATTATATACATATGACTGCTTTGGTGCTGCTCGCTCTATCTCAACTCACGGTGTCTGGGAACACACATCGTGAGGCGTTGAGACCCGGTCGGCCGACTGAGATACTTTATGAATAAACCAGACTTGTTTGGAATTCGAAACTCACGACTGGTGTATCATTGAGTATATGGTTATTGTGCCTTTATTCCATATATAGTCTAACAAAGATGGGACCTGAATAGGGACCATCCCTGTGATCGCATACGTTGAAGGCAAGGACGAGTCGATGATGAGGCTGTCGGGCCGGGATCGGAAGGTGTTCAGGGTGCTCCTGCAAAAGTAATTAGAGACTCCTCAGCAGATCTGTACACAGCCAATCCCTGATCGACGAGCAGTGGCTAGAGAAAATCGAGGCATGGGTCCTGGAAGTGAGGCAAATTGTGCCAGATACGTGGTTGTGATGATTCTTGGTTGCGCCTGTATATGGGTGAATTGCGTCCTGAGAGACGAATTGATTGATCAGGTGAGTCGTGCCCCGATTCTTGAACGTCCTGATATTGGTTGAGTGTTGCACTTGCAAATACAAATGCCCAGGGTAAGAAGAGGTAAGAGTTAACCATGCCTGGGAAATTGTCTTCCTGTCTAGTGTTTTTTTTTTTTTCACTGCGGAAGACAGTCTTTGGAAACTGGCCAGGCCGTGCCACCCGAGGGGTTGCCGGCACATGATATGTACATTAAATACAGATATGGGGCAATAGTGTTTAATGCGGTTTGGCATAGGCAGACCAAACGTGTATCAGACCTTCAGTGGCCGAATAATGGGAACTTCGAACTAGCACGTATAGAACATTTAGAATCAGTTTTGCTATGAAAAAAGGCCAGTACTGCAGCGTTCGACGTTGTAAGGGACTGGAAAAAGGAAGTGAATCAACGCTTGAAAAGTAGAGAGAAACATGCACGTAAATGTAAATCAACCGTAGAGAAAGCACTAAAGCATGATCAACAGAAGCAGACAGAAGCCATTAGGAACATGGATAGGGCCTTCCAGTTAGACATACAGAAAATATATCCTTCACAAGATCTGCATACATCAGACAAACTGATAAATAAGATACTAAATGAGCGAAGAAATGATAATCCAAGTACTGACCCAGCTGCACCGCCTCCCTATGTACCTCCTCCTGTTGCTATTCCCACGATTCCATCTGCACCTGCAGTAGCCATCCCATCTGCGCCCATGACATCATTCCCTCCACCTCCTGCAGAGCATGAGTTATACGCTTTAGCTGGCAGTTCTGCATCAATGAGGCCCGAAAGAGGAAGTATAAGACTGACTCGTAGCACAATTAGCAAGGCACGGAAAGGTGAACTGAAACAGTTGGCTGAGACGAATATTGATGATGCCAATGAAGTGGCTGTGCAAAGTTCCAAATCCGATCATAGTGGCCTGGGTGAACAGCAGGTATGGTTAGAACATATGGGAGATGACTTTGTTAAAATATGGAGTGATTTGACTAGTACAGTTGTACCGCAAGAGTGGCGTGATTTGATTGTCCTTTCCAATTTGCGAGATAATGTGGCAAAAATACGAGAACATGTAGGGCGAATATTTGTGTTTAAGCGAGAACTTGATCGATTGCATAAAGAGATAATGAGTAAGCGTGAACCGCATATGTCATGAGTCCAGAAACAATTTCTTCCGCCGTTGAAACCTGTGACTGAACAGATGCAAATTTGTACACAAGATGCACTTAGATGGATTACGGATTCCGCCATTTCCCCGACTGAAGTGCATGATACGTTTAGTCAATATACACCAGAAATGCAGAGAAAGGTGTAATAGGTTACGGTTCAGTATTTACAGGATGAATGCATGAAAAAGAAGGTTTGTTGTCCTGCTGATTTGATGATGATTTATAAAAGAGCATTTTCGTCTGACACTGGAACGACTGCTTTTTCCCTTGATTTGGCTTTTTTGCTTAATAAAAAACAAATGTAGAATCCCCTATGTTGCAATTACCCATGAGGGAGGTGCATCCCACGTTTGTCCCGAAAATAGAGGTTGCTGCTGATGGAGCGATTCCAGCATGAACAATAGAAGCCCATTATATTGCACAGTTTGAACATGTTCCTTTTTCTAGGCAAGAGGTGAACACTATAAAGCAGACGGTCCCTGACATTAGAAAAAAGCCTGCGGGTTTCTATAAGGAAATTGAATCCGTTTTGAATTCATCTGTTTTTACATTGAGTGGCATTGATTTATTGTTTCCTGTGATACTTCCTGCAGACATATGGAAGCAGATTAGCAGTATAAATGATGCGCTGATGTTAGGCGATACTTTGGAAACTTTGATCAGAGTTGATAATGAGAGAAAGGTTGGGGAGAGACCTCCGCAAGTAATTTTAACTTTGCCTTCATGAATAGCAGAGAATTTGAAAACTTTAGTGCCTGAGAGGAGATAGTTTGGGACACATTGAATGCTTGTCTACAAGGCAAATCGGAAGGTTCAACAGATTTTTTTAACCGGTTTGAAGATGTATTTGCAGATTTTTGTGGTCAAAATCTAAGTACCGAAGCTGGGAAGAGATTGTTTGTTGATAAGTTTGTGAGAGGATTGTTACTAGAAATTCAGACATTGAGAATGACATCTGAAAGTGCATGGCAAGCAAAATCACAAAGCAAAGTATTACACATGGCCCAAAATTATGAGAACCGAGTAAATTCAGAAAAGGATAAGGAAATAAGAAAGAAAGGAGACTTGAAAACCAGAGTAATACTGCAGCAGGTAGCCAAAAATAATAGAGGTATCGGAAATGAACTGCCTAGAGTGCAATTTGCATTATAATCCAACAGGCAAGGGGGTCCATGTTAGAGAGAATTCTCTCTTTAGGCTGAATGTCCTAACCTAGTGAGTCCCCCAGCAGCTTTGCTGGATTTCTGGAGTTTGTTTTTTTTCTCCTGCCAAGAGTTAGACTCTTTTTCTCCCACTCTTGGACATGATTTATGGTGTTCCTTTGACTGGAAATGTGTTTTATGGGCTATGGACTCCTTTACTCCATAGGGTCTCATGTGTTTTACTATGTGTGTTACACAGCACCCTCCGTGCAGTAACACAGGGGTGTCATAGTGACACCCCCCCATAGACTCCATACCCTGGGACTGACTACTGTCTCCCAGGGCATGTAAAGTCACCATTGGCTTTACTAGTCCCAAATTATTAACAGAAACCGGTACAAACCATCATATTGTGGACATACTGGTCGGGGCAATTCGATTGCCCCGGGGTCTGTTAGTCGAGGGGGCATGTCTTCGCCCCCCCTGATCAAGTTTTGGCTGGTGGCAGTGGATACTACTTTTTATATTCGACCGCGAATATATCCCTATGGGATTTTCCCATTGTTCGAGGCTACCAACTTTAATTATTTAATTCTCATAGCCTCGAACATACCGCCGGTTCATTTTTTTAATATCAATTCGCCGGTTGGTATTTTTTGCCAGGACTCGATTCTAAAATGGCGTTTGTGTTCTCTTCTGTGACTCCAACCCAAGTCAAGCCCTTTGTTCCACTTTTTGGCAGGCTTCTCTACAGAAGCCTCCAAAAGTGGTGCCACTTGTCTGGGTACCACAGGGGGTGTGGGAGGCGGTTTAGGCAACCCTGGACTGAGTTACCTTGGTAACTCAAGTTGCACTCTTGTGTGATTGGCCCAAGTGGTGAGCCGGCCGGCTCACCACTTAGCATGTTTGAATGACAGCTAGGCTGAGTGAATGGGGGTGTGCTGCATAAAAGCAGGGCTTTGGGGACTGGAACTTCAGAAGTCGCCACAGGACCTGAGAATCCGACGAGGGAGAAGCTGAGCCAACCTACCACGACGACACCACCGGTGGAGCCCTGCGTAACCAACTCACCACTTCTCGACGACAGAGAAGATCTCCCGATTGGAGAGGCTTCTTCCCCTGACTGGTGGGCACAACCAGTTTACCTTCTTCTCTTCGCATCCCAGGACGTCTTGTGGTCGAATTGCCCGTGCCAAGCACCGCAGCAACCGCATAGCCACTTACCACTGGACCGCTAATAAAAGGACCGCTCCTTTTACCTGAGAATGCCGCGGCTGGTTTCTTCCCTGGCAGTGCAATGGACTCATGTCTTCCTCCCCGACGAGATCCTCTCTTCCCCCGGACGAAGCACCGACTTGCATCCGCTGCCAGGAACAACTGCCCCCGCTGGAGTATTCTCACCACTTTAAGGTACCGTGTCCACCAGGCCTCCCTTTCTAAAGATTGCTACAAGGTAATAATAACCCCTTAACCTTCTGGACTGGGCTGGCCACCTTGACACTCTAACTGACTAAAAGCGTATATCTCCAGACCTGATGTCTGAGCTTTGCTTCTTGCATCAACAGAGGAAGAAGAAGAGAGTGAAGCTCTTCCTGATCTCCTCAGAGGCTTACCTTTAGACGAAAAAATTGAAGGAGTAAATCTCTCTTCAAATCTGACACCTGAGCAACAGGAAGAGTGCACATCTATGTTAAATCAGTGTGCCTCTCTGTTCTCACTTTCACCAGGCTTGACCCCTTGGGGACAGCATGACATACTCACTGGTGACCAGTCAAAAGCAGAGGATATCGAATGTCAGAGAATGTAAGAACCCACATCAAAGGTGAGGTCAACAAGATGCTTGATCTCGGGGTAATAGAGCCCTCTACTAGTCCATGGTCTAGCCCAGTTATGTTAGTACCAAAGGCAGGATCTAAAGAACTTAGATTCTGTGTGGATTGCAGAGCTCTTAATGCAGTCACTAAGACTGATGCCCACCTTTTGCCAAGGACAGATAAGTTGGTGGATAGACTTGGTGCAGCCAATTTCCTCAGCACATTTGACTTGACGTCAGGCTATTGGCAAATAGCCCTGACAGACCATGCCAAGGAGAAAACTGCATTTTCTACCCCAGTTGGATTATACCAGTTCAAGGTTATGCCTTTTGGATTGAAAAATGCACCTGCTACATTTCAAAGGATGGTAAACCAGGCTCTGAATGGGATCGAGGACTTCTGCATGGCATACTTGGATGACATAGCAGTGTTCAGCAATTCCTGGGAAGAACATGTGGACCACCTGAGATATGTTTTGCAGGCTCTTGGAAAGGCCAATCTGACCATAAAGGCAAGTAATGCCGGATTGGATAGAGTAAAGTGGTCTACCTTGGACATGAGGTAGGAGGTGGAGAAATAAGGCCTTTGCCCAGTAAGATTGAGGCGGTGCAAAATTGGACAACACCTACTACTCAGACCCAGATGAGAGCCTTCTTAGGTCTCACTGGGTATTACAGGAATTTCATTGAGAACTATGGGTCCATAGCTTCTCCACTGAATGTCAACTCCTCTCCTAAATTCCCTAAAAAAGTTAGGTGGAATGAGGAATGCAATCAGGTCTTTGAAACCCTGAAAAATGCTCTTTGCCAAGCCCCAGTACTCAGAGCTCCTGACTATCACCAAACTTTCATTGTGCAAACAGATGCTTCGAATGTAGGAATAGGTGCAGTCCTCAGTCAACTGGATGGGAAAGGTAGGGAGCACCCCATTTGCTTCATCAGTAGAAAACTGAAGTATCCTGAAACAAGGTGGGCAACCATTGAACAAAAGTGTTTTGCTATTGTGTGGGCTCTGAAGAAGTTTAGGCCATACTTGTATGGTTCTACTTTTGTCATTCAGACTGACCACCAACCCTTGAGATGGTTAATGCAAATGAAAGGGGAAAACCCAAAACTATTGAGATGGTCAATCTGCCTGCAAGGGATTGATTTCACCATTGAGCACAGGTCAGGGTGTCACCACCAAAATGTTGATGGTCTCTCTAGGATATATGTCATCAACAAGAGGTATGAGATTCATCCAGGAGTGGATTAAATCCTCCTGTCCCTTAGTCTGGAGGGGGGGCAAGTGTTAGGGAGAATTCTCTCTTTAGGCTGAATTTCCTAACCTCGTGAGTCCCCCAGCAGCTTTGCTGGATTTCTGGAGTTAGTTTTTTTTCTCCTGCCAAGAGTGAGACTCTTTTTCTCCCACTCTTGGACATGATTATGATGTTCCTTTGACTGTTAATGTGTTTTATAGGCTATGGGGTCCTTAACTCCATAGGGTCTCATGTGTTTTTACTATGTGTGTTACACAGCACCCTCAGTGCAGTAACACAGGGGTGTCATAGTGACACCCCCCCATAGACTCCATACCCTGGGACTGACTACTGTCTCCCAGGGCATTGTCTCCCAGGGCATGTAAAGTCACCATTGGCTTTACTAGTCCCAAATTATTAACAGAAACCGGTACAAACCATCATATTGTGGACATACTGGTCGGGGCAATTCGATTGCCCCGGGGTCTGTTAGTCGAAGGGGCACGTCTTCGTCCCCCCTGATCGAGTTTTGGCAGGTGGCAGTGGATACTACTTTTTATATTCGACCATGAATATATCCCTATGGGATTTTCCCATTGTTCGAGGCTACCAACTTTAATTATTTAATTCTCATAGCCTCGAACATACCGCCAGTTTATTTTTTTAATATTAATTCGCCGGTTGGTATTTTTAGCCAGGACTCGATTCTAAAATGGCGTTTGTGTTCTCTTCTTTGACTCCAACCCAAGTCGAGCCCTTTGTTCCACTCTTTGGCGGGCTTCTCCACAGAAGCCTCCAAAAGTGGTGCCACTCTGTCTGGGTACCACAGGGGGTATGGGAGGGGGTTTAGGCACCCTGGACTGAGTTACCTTGGTAACTCAAGTCGCACTCTTGTGTGATTGGCCCAAGTGGTGAGCCGGCCGGCTCACCACTTAGCATGTTTGATTGACAGCTATGCTGAGTGAATAGGGGTGTGCTGCATAAAAGCAGGGCTTTGGGGACTGGAACTTCATAAGTCGCCACAGGACCTGAGAATCCGACGAGGGAGAAGCTGAGCCAACTTACCACGACGACACCACCGGTGGAGCCCTGCGGAACCGACTCACCACTTCCCGACGACAGAGAAGATCTCCCGGCTGGAGAGGCTTCTTCCCCTGACTGGTGGGCACAACCAGTTTACCTTCTTCTCTTCACATCCCAGGACGTCTTCTCATCGAATTGCCTGTGCCAAGCACCGTGGCAACCGGATAGCCACTTACCACTGGACCGCGAATAAAAGGACCGCTCCTTTTACCTGAGAACTGTGCGGCTGGTTTCTTCCCTGGCAGTGCAACGGACTCCTGTCTTCCTCCTCGACAACATCCTCTCTTCCCCCGGACGAAGCACCGACTTGCATCCGCTGCCAGGAACAACTGCCCCCGCTGGAGTATTCTCACCACTTTAAGGTACCGTGTCCGCCAGGCCTCCCTTTCTAAAGATTGCTACAAGGTAATGATAACCCCTTAACCTTCTGGACTGGGCTGGCTGCCTTGACCCTCTAACTGTCCCTTTCTTTTGGTCCAACTCTTTTTGAACCTTTGCAAGACTCTTGTGCACTTCAACCGTGTGGCCTTGGACACATTTCATTCTGATCCTCTCAAAGTGGATCCGGCCTACTGAACTCTAACTTCACGGTTTTACTTGCCTTCTTCTCTTGTGTTGTTCTTTTGAAAGAGTTGGGATCTGTTTCACATTAAACTCTGCTTTTCTCTCCCTTTTAAAACGAATTATTAGAGTGCCATCTACGTTAAGCACTCACCGCTGTCTGAAAATAAGTGGGGCTTTACTTAAGACTTGTCTAATATTCTTCTAAGGGAGTATATATCTTTTAGTGACCATGTTTTTGAATTGCTTACTATTAGTGCCTGTGTGTTTTTCTAGATGTGGTTTTAAATAAATAATTATATCTCTTTTACACCAAAGCCTGGTCAGTGTTTACTTGTTCTACTATGTTCTTTTGACCTATTGTGAATACTCTGTATACTGCCTAACTCTTCTTGAGGGAGGTCTGACTGCTCAGCCACAGCTACCAAGTGAATCTGTGTGGTACAGACTGCTACCAAGTGGGTTTACTGCCAAACACCTGTAGTCTTAAATCTTTTGCAGTGGTCCCAGAGGGAACTGCACAGGTTTCTGCCTAACACTGGTGTACAGCGGTGGGATTTGTATTGAGTATACACTTTAGTGTGCTTTTTGAACACTTTAGGACAACTAACCACAGAGCTTAGCACTAAAAAGCTGATTTTCTAACTATGTCTGCTATGGAGAGTTAAACCCTAGAATCATTGTCTGCCAAAACTGCTGATTGCTTTAAAGTATTGTGTAGACATAAGAATCTCTCTGAGAAGGGCAAGAAAATGGAACTTATAGAAAGATTGTTAGAAAACCAAAGTCTGGGTGATACAGAGGAATCTACCCCCCAGCAAATGTAGAAAACAGTGATGGTATTGATCTGAATCAAAGTCTTGATAATGAGTCAGAAGAGGAAAGTGAACCTAATGAAGTTAGCCACTCTGATCCTCTGTCTGCCTTACCTACTGTACCTACTGGGCCTATACCAGGTCCTACATGTAACCCTGCTTATTTTGAACTTGAAAAAATGAAGCTTGGATTAGAGTACAAACGTTTTATTGCTAAATCTGAAAGAAACCAAGAGCTAGAGTTCAGAAGAATTAATGCCCAGGCTGAGCATAAGCAAGCTGAGCTAAGACTCAGAGAAATAGAGCTTAATCATGAACTAGAAATTAAGAGGTTTTCTGTGGAAAATGCTTCTCTCTCCTCTGGTTCCTCTAGGAGTTCCAGTCCCAAAATACCCCAGATGCCTAAGGAATTAGTGGGTATCTATGAATATAAGTTGGATGTGTTGGATTGGTTAAAAATGTTTGAGTATAATCATGGGCTCCAGGACATCACAGGGAATGAGTTACTTCCCTGGTTCTTCTCTAGGCTTCCCCCTGTTGCAACTGATGTGGTAATGGAGTTGGGGGAGGTGGATAAGAAGGATTATGAATGTGTGAAGCTAGCTTTGATAGCTAGATTTGGGAATACCCCTTCCCAGTACCTTAAGAGGTTTAGGACCCTCAAAAAGCATGATGGTACCCCTTGGGCTGCCTGGGTGAGTGAAAGTTTGAAAAACTTAGAGGAATGATTAAGGGTTACAGAGTTAACACTTATGAAGGAATGAAGAATCTTGTAATGTTGGAGTCAATTTATGATGCCTGCTCTCCTGAGCTCAGACAGCACTTGGCTGATTCAAAGGAATTAGATTACAGGAAGTTAGCTAAGGCTGCTGACTTGTGGGTTGCCAACAGGGCCACTCAGAAGGATTCTGGGGCTACTCAGAAAAAGGATGAGGGAAAACAGCCAAAAAAGGACTCCAAAGAGAATTCTAATAATTCCAATTCCAAAGAGGGCCCCAAACAAAACCAAAAGGGTAAGCCACAAGGGAAACAAAATGAGGCTAGTGTACCTCCTGGTGCCAAACCAGAAGGAGGTCAGAACAAGCCACCATTCCAGAAAGCATTTGGTAAATGCTTTGTTTGTGGCTCTACTGACCATGTGAAAGGAGATCCCAGATGTAAGGGTAAACCTTCAGGGGTCCAGCTTGTCTCCTTAGCATTCGCTCCAGAGGAGGAAGTACAAATGGCAAGTGGAAACTTTCTATTACTGGCTGATGAACCCATTGGAGTCTCAGCCAGTGTTTCTTTAGTGTCTCTGGGTTTGTGGGAACAACAGAACTTAGATGTCTATAATTCTATCCCAGATAATACGAAAGAGTATTATAAGGACAGTGTCCAGGTGAATGGTCAGGAGACTCCTGCCATTAGGGACACTGGGGCCAGCATAACTGTGGTGGACAAATCATTTTTTCAGGTTGAGGATGTTGCTAAGGCACCCAAACGCCTCACCAAGTTAGCTGGAGGGCCTGTTCAGATGCTTCCCCAATTACCAGTTCTCATCCAGTGTAATGACATGACTCTGAAGATACCTGTCAGCATACAAAGTGAGGTGCCAGGAAGAGTTCTGCTTGGTAATGACTTGAAAACTCTTGGAGTAGTGTTACATACCCCCAGACCTCTTATTGAAAGGCTACAGGAGCTCACCAGACCTGAAAGGGAGAGAACCATGAGAGGTACTCCCAAGGAGATGATGAAGAAAGAGATCACTCCTGCTCCACTGGAGATATCAGCTGCTGTCTCTAAGAAATTAGAAGAAAAGGGGAAAGCTAAAACTTCTAAAAAGAACCTCACAGCCAGCACTCCAGTGCAGCCAACAAGGACTTCCCCTAGGTTGTCCAAAGTTACACCAGTAACTCCCCCTCCAGCTGAGGCTGAGAGGGAGGTACAACCCTGTGTGGTTGAACTAGACTCTGAAGAAGAGCTAGTGGCAGGCCAGGAACTCATTGGAGATCTGGATCCTGTTGACCATCATGAGCTGCAGTCTTTACTGGCAGAAGGTGGACCCAACAGGGCAGACTACAGTAAGGGACAGAGAGAATGCCCAACTCTGGAAGGTCTTCGCCACCAGGCAGATGCTCAGGCTGAAGGGCAAGAGCCTAGGAAATATAGGTTACACTGGGAAGATGGCATCTTCTACAGTGAACCAACGGAGTCTGCACCTGGGGATAACAAACGACTTGTAGTACCCCAAGAGAACAGACCACAGTTCTTGCAGTAAGCCCATGAGATTCTTTTGGCTGGTCACTTGAGTTTCAAGAAGACTAAGGAAAGGCTCTGACTCTACTTTTATTGGCCAAAGATGGGGGCTGAAGTAGATAAATACTGCAGGAGCTGCCACACCTGCCAGCCTTCTGGTAAGGTTGGCTCCAAGAATGTAGCACCTTTAGTGCCTCTCCCTGTAGTGGGAGTCCCATTTGAGAGAGTAGGGATTGACATTGTTGGTCCCCTTGATCCTCCAAATTCCTCAGGCAACAGGTTTATACTTGTTGTAGTAGACCATGCTACTAGACACCCTGAGGCAATTCCTATAAGGACTGTTACAGCTCCGTCTGTGGCTAAGGCCCTCCTTAGTATTTTTACCAGGGTTGGGTTTCCTAAGGAAGTATTCTCTGACAGGGGTTGTGGGGGGAGTGACAAACTTTTGGACTGGAAAGGCGCTGGTTGGGTTTGATAGTCCAGTATTTGTTTGTAGGTAGTTTGCACAAGAAAATAGATGGTCCAGGTTGTTGGTGTGTTAAACATGAGATTTATAGGTTTATTCCTTGTTATAATCAGCACCAATGAAAGACATCATTGGATGTAAATGTAATATTCATAACATGATGATATGTTACACAGCCGACGCGCGTTTCAACCTAAGTCTTTTTCAAGGCCAATTGGGTTTGGTGGTTGAGTTTTCAGGTGGAATGGGCTGGTCCTCCCAAGTGTGGGTGCCAGAGGGCTGAATAGCCGTACTTGGCCGGGTTCGGCAATGCTGTTGTGTGGAGTCGTGGATCTGACAGGGGGTCGAATTTTATGTCCCACTACATGAAAGCCATGTGGAAAACCTGCGGAGTTACTTACAAGTTCTCAACCGCATACCACCCTCAGACAAATGGACTGGTTGAAAGGTTCAACAGAACCATGAAGAGCATGATAGGTGCTTTAGAGGACCCCCTTAAAAGAAAGTGGGACCTTCTACTGCCATGCCTTCTCTTTGCTTATAGAGAAGTCCCTCAGGAGGGAGTAGGTTATTCTCCCTTTGAACTTCTTTATGGTCATCCGGTCAGAGGTCCCTTGGCCCTGATCAAGGAGGGGTTGGAGAGTGCTCCTTCCCCCAAGCCAGTCAGAGTGACTGACTATGTGATAGGTCTCCGAAGGAGAATGTCACACATGATGGCAGAAGCAAGTGATAACTTGAAAGCTGGACAAGCATTGGTCAAACACTGGCATGACCAAAAGGCTAATATGGTTCAGTTTACTCAGGGCCAGCTAGTTCTCGTTATGATTCCAACAAGGCAGAGGGCCTTGCAAGACAAATGGATGGGACCCTTCAAAGTTGTGGGTAAACTTGGAGCGGTCAACTATCTGGTGGACTTGGGCAATCCCAAGGAAGCTCCAACAGACTAAAAGGGTATGTCTCCCGACCTGGTGTAGGAGCTTTGCTTCTAGCATCAACAGAGGAAGAAGAAGAGAGTGAAGCTCTTCCTGATCTCCCCAGAGGCTTACCTTTAGACGAAAAAATTGAAGGAGTAAATCTCTCTTCAAATCTGACACCTGAGCAACAGGAAGAGTGCAAATCTATGTTAAATCAGTTTGCCTCGCTGTTCTCACTTTCACCAGGCTTGACCCCTTGGGGACAGCATGACATACTCACTGTTGACTGTCTGCCAGTCAAAAGCAGAGGATATCGATTGTCAGAGAATGTAAGAACCCACATCAAAGGTGAGGTCAACAAGATGCTTGATCTTGGGGTAATAGAGCCCTCTACTAGTCCATGGTCTAGCCCAGTTGTGTTAGTACTAAAGGCAGGATCTAAAGAACTTAGATTCTGTGTGGATTACAGAGCTCTTAATGCAGTCACTAAGACTGATCGCCAAGGACAGATGAGTTGGTGGATAGACTTGGTGCAGCCAAGTTCCTCAGCACATTTGACTTGACGTCGGGCTATTGGCAAATAGCCCTGACAGATCATGCCAAGGAGAAAACTGCATTTTCTACCCCAGTTGGCTTATACCAGTTTAAGGTTATGCCTTTTGGATTGAAAAATGCACCTGCTACATTTCAAAGGATGGTAAACCAGGTTCTGAATGGGATGGAAGACTTTTGCATGGCATACTTGGATGACATAGCAGTGTTCAGCAATTCCTGGGAAGAACATGTGGACCACCTGAGATATGTTTTGCAGGCTCTTGGAAAGGCCAATCTGACCATAAAGGCAAGTAAATGCCAGATTGGACAGAGTAAAGTGGTCTACCTTGGACATGAGGTAGGAGGTGGAGAAATAAGGCCTTTGCCCAGTAAGATTGAAGCTGTGCAAAATTGGACAACACCTACTACTCAGACCCAGATGAGAGCATTCTTAGGTCTCACTGGGTATTACAGGAATTACATCCTGGGTCCAGAGCTTCTCCACTGAATGTCATCTCCTCTCCTAAATTCCCAAAAAAAGGTTAGGTGGAATGAGGCGGAATGAGGAATGCAATCAGGCCTTTGAAACCCTAAAAAAGGATCTTTGCCAAGCCCCAGTACTCAGAGCTCCTGACTATCTCCAAACTTTCATTGTGCAAACAGATGCTTCGAATGTAGAAATAGGTGCAGTCCTCAGTCAACTGGATGGGAAAGGTAGGGAGCACCCCATTTGCTTCATCAGTAGAAAACTGAAGGATCCTGAAACAAGGTGGGCAACCATTGAACGAGAGTGTTTTGCTATTGTGTGGGCTCTGAAGAAGTTTAGGCCATACTTGTATGGTTCTACTTTTGTCATTCAGACTGACCACCAACCCTTGAGATGGTTAATGCAAATGAAAGGGGAAAACCCAAAACTATTGAGATGGTCAATCTGCCTGCAAGGGTTTGATTTCACCATTGAGAACAGGTCAGGTTGTCACCACCAAAATGCTGATGGTCTCTCTAGGATGTATGCCATCGACTAGAGGTATGAGATTCATCCAGGAGTGGATTAAATCCTCCTGTCCCTTAGTCTGGGGGGAGGGGTAGTGTTAGGGAGAATTCTCTCTTTAGGCTGAATTTCCTAACCTAGTGAGTCCCCCAGCAGCTTTGCTGGATTTCTGGAGTTTGTTTTTTTCTCCTGCCAAGAGTGAGACTCTTTTTCTCCCACTCTTGGACATGATTTATGGAGTTCCTTTGACTGTTAATGTGTTTTATAGGCTATGGGGTCCTTTACTCCATAGGGTCTCATGTGTTTTTATTATGTGTGTTACACAGCACCCTCCGTGCAGTAACACAGGGGTGTCATAGTGACACCCCCCCATAGACTCCATACCCTGGGACTGACTACTGTCTCCCAGGGTATGTAAAGTCACCATTGGCTTTACTAGTCCCAAATTATTAACAGAAACCGGTACAAACCATCATATTGTGGACGTACTGGTCGGGGCAATTGGATTGCCCCGGGGTCTGTTAGTCGAGGGGGCACATCTTCGTCCCCCCTGATCGAGTTCTGGCTTGTGGCAGTGGATACTACTTTTTATATTCGACCGCGAATATATCCCTATGGGATTTTCCCATTGTTCGAGGCTACCAACATTAATTATTTAATTCTCATAGCCTCGAACATACCGCCAGTTTATTTATTTAATATTAATTCGCTGGTTGGTATTTTTTGCCAGGACTCGATTCTAAAATGGCGTTTGTGATCTCTTCTGTGACTCCAACCCAAGTCGAGCCCTTTGTTCCACTTTTTGGCGGGCTTCTCCACAGAAGCCTCCAAAAGTGGTGCCACTCTGTCTGGGTACCACAGGGGTTGTGGGAGGGGGTTTAGGCACCCTGGACTGAGTTACCTTGGTAACTCAAGTCGCACTCTTGTGTGATTGGCCCAAGTGGTGAGCCGGCCGGCTCACCACTTAGCATGTTTGATTGACAGCTAGGCTGAGTGAATGGGGTGTGTTGCATAAAAGCAGGGCTTTGGGGACTGGAACTTCAGAAGTCGCCACAGGACCTGAGAATCCGACGAGGGAGAAGCTGAGCCGACCTACCGCGACGACACCACCGGTGGAGCCCTGCGGAACCGACTCACCACTTCCCGACGACAGAGAAGATCTCCCGGCTGGAGAGGCTTCTTCCCCTGACTGGTGGGCACAACCAGTTTACCTTCTTCTCTTCGCATCCCAGGACGTCTTGTGGTTCAACCCCCAAATTTTATTAAACACATGGAAAAGAATACCTTTTTGAGGTGTACCGGTCTTTGTATTTCACATTAACATTGGGGGTTTTATTGACTTTTCTTCCTCTGCCTCATTACCCAGAGTGCTGCATCTTACTATTCTGCATATATTATATTCTTTCTACAGGGGTGGGTTTTTGTAGTTTTTTCTATTTAGTTATTACATATGGTCTGTCTAATTAAAGTATATATATTTTATTGAGCCTTCATTGGACATTCCATTATTTTGGACTGCTATACTTTGATATTTGGGTTGGCCATACTCTTGAGAGTATGGCCTTGTTTGGGTTAGCTTTAAGATTGGGGTCACTCTTAGAGTATGAGGACTGAGTAGGTGTTTTAGCCCCCATGCAACTGCCATCCCCATGACCCCCACACTCCAAGAAAACACTATGCCCTCTGACCCCATCCCCCCAGCAAACACTATGCCCCTTGACCCACACCCTGTAATAAAACACTATGCCCCATGAACCCCACACCCAAACAAACACCATGCCCCATGACCCCCACACCACAAACGAACACTGCCCCATGACCCCCACCCCCAAGCAAACACTGCCCCATGACCCTCACCCCACGCAAACACTATGCCCATGAACCATACCCCAGCAAACAATATGCCCCATGACCCACACCCCACAAGCAAATACTATGCCCCATGAGCCCCACAGCAAACAATATGCCCAAGGACCCCCACAGCAAACACTATGCAAAGCATACTAAAAACAACCAATATCAACAGAAGATTTTAAGAATGAAATATGCCCCCCCAAACAAAAGGCCATCTCCATGGCCCGCCCATATTCCTTTGTAATTGGTTGTGCAGTTTTTATTTGCTGCAAACAAAATATGGTGCATTTCTGAACTCACTCTGCATTTGGTAGGTGGAGTTTCACATTCAACACACAAGAGAAAGGTATCCATCAGCTTGAATAGGCATTCCTTGATCATTTTGAAAAAAGTAATGCACCGCCATAGACTTTAATGGAAGCGTCACATTCATTAAACGCCTGTCTTCGCCCAAGTTTGGGAGGCAGCGCTTAGAGGGGTGTCTAACTCCACACCTTGAAATGATGGGTCCCATTTCATTTTACTAGTTCTGTATACCCTTCCCCCACCAACCCCCTCGGTTTATAGTGAATATGTCGAATGACATTTTTTCGAATGCCGATATATATATTTTTTAATGTTTTTTTTTTAATGGGGGGGTTCCCCCCCTGTTTTTTTATTTTCAATTTATTTTTACTAGCTAAACCAAAGAAAACATACTCATAAAAAAAACATTCAATATTTTTTTTTCGACATTATTTTTTTTGACATTATTGCATTCGAAAAAAGTTTTTAGACATTTTAACTGGATACCAACCCCCCCCACTTCTTTCCAGAAATACTTAGTCCTAGACCCGCCCCTCACTGCTGGGTGCACTCATGACTGGCCCACCGAGAAGAAGCCCTTCTGGGATACTTGGGATTAGTGGCAGTAACTAACCCGAGAAAGTCAGAATCCCACAGCGGCCGGAAGGCCTCCTTTTCTGCTGTATACGCACCATGTTTATTTAAATCCATTTATACAAGAGCTGAAAATAAGTGCTCCGTTTCAAAAATATGGACACAGATGTTTGCTTCAGTCCATTGGTCAACACCAGAAGCCCAGTTTACAATGCATAATAATATGTATCTTCTTACTTCTCCCAAATGCTCTTGAAAGGATTTAATATGATATTTTTTCTCGGAGCTGCTTTGAGGATGGTGATTTCGGGGGCTTACAGTAAATCAACTATTGTCGAATAGCATAACTAAGGAAACGAGTTGAGATTTCAAAGAATGATTAAGTTGTACATTATTATAATCAAATATAAATATTGTATCGCTCACTGACAAATATCAAATCCATAATGTAATATATTTATTTTGAGCATTTTTCTTCTAAATACAGCAATGCAAAATGCATGCGTTTTTCTTCCAATGTAATAATATGATGAAAGAATTGCCACCCATCCTGCCCGAGGCACAACAAACGCACACAGAATCACGGGGGATCACCTCACTGCAAATTATTGGGCAGCTGTAATCGCTTCTCTGGAAAACTTTCCTTTTTTTTCTTTGCTGACTTAAATCAGCCGCTTGAGGCAAGTTCGCCATTGTGCATTTTTAAGGTGAGTGTGCAAGGGAAACAAAGCTTTGCTAATGGAGGGCAGCCATTCCTGCTTGCAGGCCGCCCTCCATTAGGAAAGTATTTAACCCTGCCGGGCCGGATGCAACAGCATGCCGGGCCGTATGTTATGCACCTGTGCTCTAGGCCTTACCAGTCCCTAATTACTTTCAAAATGGCTCCGGTTGGTAACAAAGATGCCATGCCCCCCTCCTATACTATTAATCATAGTCCGCATTCTGTTCCATTTTGCTTACGGAAAAAAGGTTCCCACACGATGCATGAATACTGCTGTACTTGAGAGCGAAGAGAAACCATTATATATAGGAAGTTCTGTCTATTTTGTGTGTGGAGTTCAAGCCTATCCATGGTTACCTAGAAATTGGGAAGGTACCTGCGGCTTGGGGATATTATTACCTGGTGTATTCCTCGGCAAAACTTCTGAAATAGCAAAAATATCTAGATCTCGGCCACAACGAGATGATAATGCTGGGACATTTTTTGGAGACATAGCAAAATCCTTTATACCCTTTTGGAGACAGGCAATACATTCATGGAATATTAGAAAACTGTCCCGGGTGTTAGAAAAAACAATTAATGGAACCACCAACATACTTTTCAACATGACACTGGAACAAAAAGCAAACAGGCTAGTTGCACTGCAAAATAGAATGGTTCTTGACATTATTTTGGCTAACCGTGGAGGTGTATGCAAATTAGTGGGATCAGCATGCTGCGTTTTTGTAAGTGACTCCTCCCCTACAATATTTGAAGCAATTAAGAAATTACACGTCCTAAGTTCCGAAATTTATGTTCCCACAGGTGGCTGGAATCTAAACTCAAGTTCATGGTTCTGGGAACTGTTACGATCCTGGGAATGGAAATTAATTGCAATTTTTGTTATGATATTCAGCATCTTCATATACCGCTGTTGCTGCATGCAATGTTTGCCAGCCATTTGCTCCACAATTACAAGTGAATGTGTACAGAGAATTAGTACAAAAGTGGTGAAGCACACACCTCATATGATAAATGGTGGTCTCAAACATGAAAATGAAATAATCAAAGAGTTTATGTCAATCAATATTTCTGATGAGGATGGTAATAGCGACATGGATAGTTCAGAAAGTGACACATGGTCTGATGAAGACGCAATGTTTGGTTGATGATGCTATTGGCTTAAGGCCAAAAGGAAGGCTTGTTATACTGAAAATGCAAATGCATAGCCCGAATGATAGGAATAGTATGTTGGCCAGAAGCAAATCGCATCATGTGACAAACATTGCAAACCGTAAAACCGGAATGTGACTATTGGGATTCCAGTTTGTAAATGCCGGCCATTTTCTTTTTTGTAACGCTTTGCAAAAAATGTTCTATGCTTCAAATCCACACACAGTGGGAGGCCACAGCTTGAACTCTGAAATGCTAACGTAGACAGGAATGTAGACCAGTACAGAAATACATTGTTTTCCTCTCATGGAGGCCTTGAAGCTGTGCAAAGAGCCGCGCCTAATCAGTAGTCCAGGTGCCGGTTTGTCTTGCCAGCACTGTTGTAAAAGACAGTCAAATGTGAATTATATGCAACTAACAGTGCTCCTTCACAGAGGATGGTATTTTCGCTGCCTTAAAACTGTTTGACCCCTAGCGCATGAGTCGCAGGAACCACATAACGTTGGTTGGAATGTCTCCCTGCTAGAACATGATATCCTCCCCTGCTCCAGTGCCCCGTGTTCCCCACAACAGAAAACTGTTTCTGCAGCCTTTGCTAGAATACTAATGTTTAGACTGACTGAAGTTACTGTCAATTACCGAACCCTAGCTTGTTCGTCATGTATAAGGGCGGGTGGAATGATATTGTAAAGGATGATGTATTATGTATATATATGACTGCTTTGTGCTGCTCGCTCTCTCTCATCTTATGGTGTCTGGGAACACACATCGTGAGGCGTTGAGACCCGGTCGGCCGACTGAGGTACTTTATGAATAAACCAGACTTGTTTGGAATTCGAACCTCACGACTGGCGTATCATTGAGTATATGGTTATTGTGCCTTAATTCCATATATGGTTAATAAGATAGCCTGGGTGACCCAAGGAAAGGGAATTACAAAAATCGGTGGTGCTCAGCACCAGCGCAGCCACCACAGGAGCGTGGTATTTGACTGGAGCAAAAGGAAGCACTTTGCGTAGTATGAGCAGTTTGAAGTGTCCGGACTTGCATACGGCTCCCACTTGGGGTGCCATATGATATGATATGATATGATATGGCATTTATAACGCGCCTATACACAAGTGTTTCAGAGATATAGAGGATGACAATGTAACCCCCAGGTTTCTTACTGAGGCAGAAGGCGTAGGACAGGGACCTGGTGAGACCGGCCAAAACTCAGAGGTCCAGAACAAAAGACGATTAGAGGTGCCTACAACCACCACCTCAGTCTTGGAGCCATTGAGTTTCAGCCAGTTGGCTGCCATCCATGAGCCCAGATCTTCTAAACATCTCCTAAACTGAATAGCCGTGTCGGCACTAGAAAGGTCCAGGCAGACCAAAATTGGTGTGTTGTCAGTGTAGGAGTAGAATCTGAACCCTGGCACAGAATAAGAAGCATAAGTTGGCAAATGTACTGATTAAATCAAATGGGAGATGAGGGACTCTGCATGAAAGCTGCCCAGGTGGAGAGCAAAAAGGGGGAAGAGATACTGAATGGGACTGGTCAGACAAGAATGCATGGAACCAGTCGAGAACTTGCCCCGAGATACCAGCGTCCGATAGCCTACTGTATCAAACACGGCACACAGATCTAGCAGCAATACCGCTCCTACCCCACCCAGGTCAACTAGCCGAGAAAGATCGTCCATTGCAGAATTAAGGTGATGTCCGTGGCCTTGGGCGGCTGTCTCCCATGTGGTTTGACCATCTCCAAGTCCAGCAGCAGTTCCAGGGAGCCCCAGCATGGTCTGCACATTTCCTGGCGGGAGAAGCTGCAATGCAGGCCAGCCAGAGCTCCAGGATAGTCAGGGGTAATGTCCCTCGCCTTGGTTGGCTGTCTCCCATGTGGGTTGACAATCTGCAAGTGTAGCGGCTGACCCAGGGAGCCCTGGCAGGGTGTAACGCTCACCTGATTCTCGCAGAGGCGCCGGTCTTGACTGGGCAACTACCGTATCCTCAAAGGTGATGTGTAGCACCCGGTTGGCTCTTTGGGCTGGACCTCTGTGCACTGTATGCCTGACTTCAAGAGTGAGATGTCTGCAGATAGAAAATATGGGATTAATGAACTGGGGTTATTGGGGTGTCCCTATCTCTTCCCTTTTTTGCTCTCCTGTAGACCCCCAAAGGTTAACGCTCTCACCTTAGGTAAGTGAATGCCGAGCTCTCCATCTGCCTCGGGGTAGGGTGCTGTAACCAGTTTCTTCACTGGGTAGGTAGCGCAGGCCTCTTGACTTCAGAGGACTGCTGTCCGTCGTTTACTGCACGAACGGTAAGTTTCGAGTAATTCTATTGTCTTTAAAGTCTTTAGTAATGATGTCTCTTGTTTTGCAGTGTTCCGGCGATGGCGGATGACGGGCTGAAGTGAGTTGAAGATGGAGTCCGTGTGATGAATAGAAGCGCCTGGAAGCACGTAAGTAAGCGCTTGTTGCCTGCTTCACGATGCGCTCTAACTGTCTTTTTATTTTGCAGGTACGATTTCGGAGCGGCTGCAGGGTGCCGGAATACCCACTGGGTTATGTGTGGAAAGGAGAAATGGCACGTGAGTATTAAAGTTCCCCAATGTCTTTAGACGCACCTTGTTTTGTTTTTCAGATGCGGGATGCAGCGCCGAAGGCCTCCGGAGCGTGCGAAGAGTTGGTAAGCTTTTGTCTTTCAGATGCCGGAATGCAGTGTGAAGACCTCCGGAGCGCACGAAGAGTAGGTAAGCCTTTGTCTTTCAGATGCCGGAATGCTAACCTGTTCTTTCTTGTCTTTATAGGTGTTGCTGAAGACTGGATTCAGGATGGTAAGCCTTTTTTCCTTAGGCCCAGGATCCGATGCAGAAGACACGATGAGCGTTCTGCTGCAGAGGATGCAGAATAACGCAAAGCAAGATTCATCCACCGGGTGTGGTTTAAATAGCCTCCTGTAGTGCTTAGGTGTCTCCTTCCACAGCCACGCCTAGGTAAGAAAAGAGTTCCTGCCTTCCAGAAGAGTTCCAGTGTTCTGAATCTAGGGAGTGGCTCCTGCCCCACCCAACAGGAAAAGTAGTTCCAAACAGAAGAGGATCAGAGGCTCAACTGGCAGGCAAGTAAGCAGCATGGTCTGCTGCAGGTAAGTCCACCCAAGCATTATGAGCCCGGCGCTTCCAGCGCTGGGACTGGGCATATTTATGAGCCTGGTGCCACTGGCGCCAGGACTGGGTCCAAAAGGTCCCAATTGGGACTGGTTGGCACTCCGAACCTGGGTTATGGATCTGCTTCCAAGGGAGTTGGGAAAACCCTGACCTTTTGGAAGCAGAGATCATGACAGTACCCCCCCTCAAGGCCCCTCCCAAACCGGGCTTCTCCGGGGGTTTTGGCTTGTCAGGAAATGTTCAGTGAAATCTTTTGATTAGGCGAGGAGCGTGGACATATTCAGCAGGTTCCCAGGATCTCTCTTGGGGGCCGTAGCCTTTCCAGTCAATTAGGTAAAATAGTTTAGATTTGGAGATCTTGGAGTCCAGAATGCTTTTGACTTCAAACTCGAGTTCTCCATCAACTAGGATGGGTTTTGGAGATTTAGTTAGTCGGGTTTGAGGTTGCACGGGTTTTAATAGAGAGACGTGGAAGACCGGATGTATCTTCATGTGCGGGGGCAAGTCCAACTTGACCGCTACTGGGTTTACTATGGTAGTGATGGAATAGGGACCAAGGTATCTTGGGTTGAATGTGCGTGGCCCTTTTAGAGGTAGATATTTGGTGGATAACCAGACTTGGTCCCCTACTTGATATTGAGGGGCTTCCTTCCGATGTTGATCTGCTCCTTTCTTGTATTGTTCTTTAGCCCTTTGAAGGTGAGAAACAGCTTCCTTAAAGGCTTGGGTGATTGTAGAATGCAGGTACTCTACTGCTGGTGTTTCAAGATCTTGGAGGGGATCCAACTCCGAGGTTCGAGGGTGACTGCCGTACAAAAGAAAAAACGGTGTTTTCCCAGTTCCCGAATGGACAGAGTTATTGTAGGCATATTCGGCTATCCAAAGGATGTCTTTCCAAGTTTTTTCAGTTTGTTGCAGCATGCAGTGTAAATACTGTTCCAGAGTTTGATTGGTCCTCTCGGTTTGTCCGTTGGTCTGAGGGTGGTGACTGGTCGATAGTCTCACATCAATTTGAGCCGACCGACAGCAACTTCGCCAAAAATGAGAAATAAATTGACTACCTCGATCCGAAATTAGAACCGAAGGAAAACCGTGTAGTCGGACGATGTTTTCGAGAAATTCTCGGGCCAGAGTTGCTGCTGTTGGCAAGCCTTTGAGCGGAATGAAATGCGCCATCTTGGAGAATAAGTCCACGATTACTAGAATCGTATTGTATCCGGAGCATGGAGGTAGATCGGTGAGGAAGTCCATAGAAAGCGTATGCCAAGGGCGAGGTGGGATGTCAATAGGGCGTAAGAGGCCTGCTGGTCTTTCCTTTTGACTCTTGTTTTGGGCGCATACTCCACAGGACATTATAAAGTCTCTGATATCTTTTTTCCAAGACGGCCACCAGAAGTAGCGCTTGATCTTTTCTGAGGTCTTGGCCATACCGGGATGACCTTCCATTAAAGAATCGTGATAACAAGAGATTACTTTTTTCTGTAAATCTGTGCTGGGTAGGTATAATCGTTCTTGGAAATACAATAAGTTGTCCTTTACTGCAAAGTCCTTTCCCTGCAGATGCCAATTCTGTATGTCTGCTGGAGTTACAAGTTGCCGGGCTTTATCCTTAACTTCCTCTATGGATTCTGTGGCGATTACACCCAGAATTCTTTGTTCGGGAATAATTGGTACAGGTTTAGGGTTGATCAAGTGTTCTTCCACTCCCATCCGAGAAAGGGCATCAGCTTTACCGTTCTTTGTACCAGGTCGATAGGTAATTATGAAGTCAAACTCGGCAAAGAATAATGCCCAACGGAGTTGTCTAGAGGATTGGGCTTTTGCGGTTTTCAAATATTGCAGGTTTCGGTGATCCGTAATCACAGTAACGGTGTGTCGGGCCCCCAGCAGATAATGCCGCCAAGCCTTAAAGGCAGACTTGATAGCCAGAAGTTCCTTGTCAGTAATCATGTAATTGATTTCAGGAGGCGAGAATTTGCGGGACCAAAATGCCACGGGATGCAACTGATTGGTTACCGGGTCCTTTTGTGAGAGAACCGCCCCCATGGCAAGGCTTGAAGCATCAGTTTCCACGATGTAGGGAAGTTCGGGGCGAGGGTGTTTTAAGATTGGTGCAGAGATAAATTTAGTCTTCAAATCCTGGAAAGCTTGTTCCGCCTCGGTAGACCATTCAAAACGTTTGTTTTTCTTTAACAAGGCAGTGATGGGCTGGACTATTCGAGAGAATTCGGGGATAAACCTGCGGTAAAAGTTAGCGAAGCCTAACATGCTTTGCACACCTTTTACGGAGGATGGTGATGGCCATTTGAGAACTGCATCGACCTTCTTTGAATCCATACGTACTCCGCCAGGTGATAATATGAATCCCAAGAATTCAACTTCAGTCACGTTTAAAACACATTTTTCCAACTTAGCGAAAAGTTTGTGTTGACGCAATCTTTAGAGGACCATTTTCACGTGTTTCCGATGTTCAGATTCTGATGAAGAATAAACGAGGATGTCGTCAATGTAAACAACAACACACACATCTATGAGCTCTCTGAGGACATCATTCATAAAATATTGAAAGGCGGCCGGGGCATTGCAAAGTCCGAAGGGCATGACCTGATATTCAAATAGCCCATACTTGGTGCGGAAGGCCGTCTTCCATTCATCGCCCTCTTTCACTCGTACCAAGTGGTAAGCTCCTCTAAGATCCAGCTTTGTATATATACATGCTTTTCTGACTTGGTCCAGGAGGTCAGGGATCAAAGGTAACGGATATCTATTCTTAACGGTGATCTGGTTCAGGGAGCGATAATCGATACAAGTTCTAAGGTCTCCTTCCTTTTTTGGAACGAAGAACAAAGCTGAAGAAGCAGGGGACTTGGAAGGACGAATAAACCCATTCGCCAGGTATTGATCCAGGTATTGTCGAAGGTGAAGGTTCTCAGGCTCGGTGAGGGCATAAATTCTACTACAAGGAGGAGTAGATCCAGGTATCAGGTCTATCTGGCAGTCATAAGACCTATGAGGAGGTAGAGAGTTAGCCTGATCCTTCCGGAAAACATCTTGGTATTCTAGGTATTCGGGACGTAACTGGGGAGTCTCTGAAGAAATTGCTGCCAGTGCAACACCAGGTGGAGGGTGACAAGTAGAGACACATTCTGGAAACTGGACCGTTCTTGCTCGCCAATCGATCAGAGGATTGTGTTTCTCTAACCAAGGTATTCCTAGAATAATCTGAAACTGAGGGGCCTTGATCACATCGAACACGATCTTCTCATGGTGTCCATCTTGACTTACTAGCGTCACCTCTTGAGTGGTATGCGTTACTGGCCCGGAGGCTATCTCCGTACCATCCACTGTAGTAATGACGTCCTTTACAGCCTTGGGAAAAAGAGTTAGATTCATCCTCAAAACCATTTCATGATCCACATAATTGCCGATGGCACCGCTGTCGACGTAAGCTTCAATTGCATGTAATCGATCCGGATTATCAGGGCTAATGAGGACCATAGGTATCACGAAATGCGAGGTCACGGAACTGGTTTTCACGCTCGGCAAGAGGACCTCTATTCTTGTCGGGCGAGGTCGTTTCCCTGCTCAGAGTTTGTAACTTTGGTAACTGCAGCTCCTACTGCCTTCTTGGCAGGTTTCACCGGACAGTCTCGAAGAAAGTGCCCTGAGTTTCCGCAATATAGGCATAATTGCAACTGTTTTCTCCTTTCCCGCTCCTTTTGTGTTAGAGGACCTTTCAGACCCCCTATTTGCATGGGTTCCCCGGAGTCTACTCCTTTGGAAGGAGTTGGCGACTTGGAAAATACTCGAGCATCAAACTTGGAACGGTCGGCCTTCCTTTTCTGCAGTCTATGATCTATTTGAACGACCAAGTCTGTATAATCCGAACAGTCTTGTGGGGGATTCACTACTTGGGCTAAAACGTCTTTGAGCTCTCCACGTAGACCTCTATAAAACAGCGTAATCCTTTTGTCCTCAGGCCATTGAGTTTCCACTATTAGTCTATTGAAAGATGCAATATAAGCCAAAAGGTCTTGATTACCCTGTCGCAACGAAAGAAGCTCATTGTCCAAGGCCTGCCCCTGTGAATGTCTTGCGAACAATTTTTCCATACTAAGCTGAAAGGCTTGAAAATCATGGAGAACCGGATCATCTTGATTAACTAGAGGGATCGACCAGTCTGCCGCATTGCCACTAAGGTACGAAAGTACAAAAGCTACTTTAGCTTGATCAGTTGGAAAGGCTGCTGGCCGGCATAAGAAGTGCAACCGGCACTGATTGATAAATACTGCAAACCTCTTTGGGTCACCAGAAAATCGTTCGGGCGGAGCCAGAGGTACATTCCCAGGTAGGTTGATCTGCACTGGATTCATAGAGGATGTTGAAGGAAGATTTGCCCCTGATGCGGGTAACGGGGTCTGTCCGGCTTGTGA
This sequence comes from Ambystoma mexicanum, assembly GCF_040938575.1. NCBI lineage: Eukaryota > Metazoa > Chordata > Amphibia > Caudata > Ambystomatidae > Ambystoma > Ambystoma mexicanum. The sequence goes on from NC_090927.1 coordinate 335,627,681, forward strand.
CTGTAGCAATTGTCTAGCAAGACCGTCTGTTCTCTCCTTGGAAATAATTAGTTCCCTTCTTAGAGCATTCGTTTCCTGACGAGCTGCATGCACTTCTGCCCTTAGTTCCCCAAATAACCGGGCTAGGTGGTCAGTATCCGAGGTTTCCATAGCGCCTGGGCGAGAGTTTTGCGGTAGGCTTTGCGTTCTGTAACGCTCACCTGATTCTCGCAGAGGCGCCGGTCTTGACTGGGCAACTACCGTATCTTCAAAGGTGATGTGTAGCACCCGGTTGGCTCTTTGGGCTGGACCTCTGTGCACTGTATGCCTGACTTCAAGAGTGAGATGTCTGCAGATAGAAAATATGGGATTAATGAACTGGGGTTATTGGGGTGTCCCTATCTCTTCCCTTTTTTCTCTCCTGTAGACCCCCAAAGGTTAACGCTCTCACCTTAGGTAAGTGAATGCCGAGCTCTCCATCTGCCTCGGGGCAGGGTGCTGTAACCAGTTTCTTCACTGGGTAGGTAGCGCAGGCCTCTTGACTTCAGAGGACTGCTGTCCGTCGTTTACTGCACGAACGGTAAGTTTCGAGTAATTCTATTGTCTTTAAAGTCTTTAGTAATGATGTCTCTTGTTTTGCAGGGTTCCGGCGATGACGGATGACGGGCTGAAGTGAGTTGAAGATGGAGTCCGTGTGATGAATAGAAGCGCCTGGAAGCACGTAAGTAAGCGCTTGTTGCCTGCTTCACGATGCGCTCTAACTGTCTTTTTATTTTGCAGGTACGAGTTTGGAGCGGCTGCAGGGTGCCGGAATACCCACTGGGTTAGGTGTGGAAAGGATAAATGGCACGTGAGTATTAAAGTTCCCCAATGTCTTTAGACGCACCTTGTTTTGTTTTTCAGATGCGGGATGCAGCGCCGAAGGCCTCCGGAGCGTGCAAAGAGTTGGTAAGCTTTTGTCTTTCAGATGCCGGAATGCAGTGTGAAGACCTCCGGAGCGCACGAAGAGTAGGTAAGCCTTTGTCTTTCAGATGCCGGAATGCTAACCTGTTCTTTCTTGTCTTTATAGGTGTTGCTGAAGACTGGATTCAGGATGGTAAGCCTTTTTTCCTTAGGCCCAGGATCCGATGCAGAAGACACGATGAGCGTTCTGCTGCAGAGGATGCAGAATAACGCAAAGCAAGATTCATCCACCGGGTGTGGTTTAAATAGCCTCCTGTAGTGCTTAGGTGTCTCCTTCCACAGCCACGCCTAGGTAAGAAAAGAGTTCCTGCCTTCCAGAAGAGTTCCAGTGTTCTGAATCTAGGGAGTGGCTCCTGCCCCACCCAACAGGAAAAGTAGTTCCAAACAGAAGAGGATCAGAGGCTCAACTGGCAGGCAAGTAAGCAGCATGGTCTGCTGCAGGTAAGTCCACCCAAGCATTATGAGCCCGGCGCTTCCAGCGCTGGGACTGGGCATATTTATGAGCCTGGTGCCACTGGCGCCAGGACTGGGTCCAAAAGGTCCCAATTGGGACTGGTTGGCACTCCGAACCTGGGTTATGGATCTGCTTCCAAGGGAGTTGGGAAAACCCTGACCTTTTGGAAGCAGAGATCATGACACAGGGTCCCCATCCCTTCCCCGAGGGAAATTCTGTAATGCAGCCGAGCCTGAGCTCTAGGATTTGTGGTGGGTGATGTCCCTGGCCTTGGGCGGCTGTCTCCCATGTGGGTCAACCGTCCCCAAGTCCAGTGGCAGTTCCAGCAGGGTCCCCATTGTTCCCCAGTGGGAAAGGCTGTAACGCAGCCCAGCCAGAGCTCCATGCTGGGCTTGGGGATGGTCGACCCACATGGGAGAGGGTGCCCAAAGCCAGGGACATCACCCCCGATGATCCTGGAGGTCTGGTTGGGGTGCGTTACAGAATTTACCTCCGGGAAGGGAGGGGGATCCTGCGGGGGCTCCCTGGAGCTGCTGCTGTGCTTGGGGACGGTACACCCACATGGTAAACAGATGTCCAAGTCTGGGGACATCACCTCCAACTATCCTGGAGTTCTGGCAGGGCTGCGTTACAACATTTCCCTTTGGGGAGGTATTGGCACGCTGCCAGGACTCCCTGGTGGAGAAAAGCCAGGATGGTTGGGGATCACGTACCTGGCCTTGGGCACCCGTCTCCCCAAGTGCAGAGGCAGTCCCAGGGAGCCCCGGCAGGATCCCCATCCTCCCTGGCGGTGACATCTGGAACACAGCACAGCCAGAGGTGCAGCCTGGGCTTGCGAACGGTCAACCCACATGGGAGACAGCTGCTCTCAGGGAAACACCAATGTTACACTGGCATGGGGACAATTTGTGGCCTGACCCTGCAATTGCGTCCCAACCAACCAAAATACCTTGCCAGACGGCCCACTCCTGCCCACACCACCAACAATCCAGCCCCAGTCCCACCCACCTCACTGACAATGGGCCCTAACTGTAGAATAATTAAAAAAAAGAGTACTCATATAACGTTGTAGCTGCTCACGTAGAAAAAGCTGTAAAGGAAACAAAACACATTTGTTACCTATGGTCAGCCCAGCAAAAACAAATCATAACTACTACTCTCTGATAACGGCCCCCCTTTCAAGCCATCCATGGGTGTCTACTGGCCCTTGCCCCCCATTAAAACACATGTGCCTCTTCTTAGGGGCAGATTGCCAGATTGCCCTAGCAATCTGTCCCCAGGGAGGGCTACAGGAGAGCCCCCCTCCATTTTGGGTGGGGGAGAAGGCCACCCCCCCTTTCCATTACAAAAATCTGTGGTGGTTTAGTGCCCCCCACCACCCCCAACTAATGTATATTTTTATAAATTATTTTCTGTTTTGCCCATTCTGTTGGGGAAGATGGGCACATTAGTGTGCTCATCTGCCCCCAGGGTGTGCAAAACGTACTGCTCCATGCTTTGGGGGGCCATTCCAATGTTTTCTGGTGGCTCTCCCCCCACCCCAAATCGACGGGGAGCATCTCATGTACTCCTTCCTAGGGGCAGATTGTACTAGCAATCTGCCCCCAGGGAGGGCTACATGAGATGCCCCCATCCCTTTGGAGTGGGGGAGAAAGGGCCAAACCCTTTCCACTCAAATCATCCATGGTGGTTTAGTGGCCCCCAAACCCCACTCAAAACAAGTTATTACTTTTTTTATATTTTTTTGTTTTCCCCCTTTCCTAGTGGCAGATGGGCACATTTGTGTGCCAATATGCCCCCAGGGTGGGGAAAATGTACTGCCCCAGGCTTGGGGGGGGGAGTGGCAAGATTTCTGGTGGCACTCTCCCTGCATGGATGGGGGCATCTCATGTTCCCCTTCTTAGGACCACAAATCTCCTTTTATTTTTTGTATTAATTTGCCCCATTCCTGGGGGCAGATGATCACCCATCTGCCCCCAGGGGGGCCAATACATGTTGCCCCATGCTTCTCCCCCCACATCACAAACAGATCCCTGGTGGTCTAGTGGCGTTACTGGGTGTGGTTCAAGTGCTCTGTGCCTGATCCGTGCCCAGCAATGCTTCAAAAAAGCTGTTTTTGGGAAGGGGAGAGTCTCCTCTTTCCAACATCACCTCCCTCGATCTGAGTGGCACAGATCGAGGGGGAGAAATTTGGAGACTCACCTCTCATTTTTACTGAGGCAGCCGAAAAGGGCTGCAGCACTGAAAATTACTTTCAGTTTCATGTCGGCTTGCATTATGCACGCCGACATGAAACTGAAAGAAATCCAACCCCCCACCCGTGAGAGGAACCTCCTCTTCACATTGCCCGGGGTTTGGATTTAATTTTTGTGCAATCCCTGCTTTGCTTTACAGGGATCGCACACAACAAAGTGTCAAAAACGACAAGCTATCTCGTCCTTGGCAACACAAACAAAATGTCAAGGACGAGATAGCTCATCCTTGGCACTTAACCTTTTAACTGCCATGTCCCCCCCCCCCCCAGTTCCAAGGCCTTTTTTGGTGATTTTGGTATTTCACCATTCAATGCCTTCCAACGTTTTCTGTTGCGTTAACCCCTTAAGTGCCAAGGACTAGGTATCTTTTCCTTGGCAAGAGGGAGATAATCCCAAGGACATGATACCTCGCCCTTGGCACTTAAGGGGTTAAGGGGTTAATGCAACCTGCAAATATAGCGGAGTAATGTACCCCAAACTATTTTCTCCACAATGAACAACAATAATATGTGGGCAATGAAACAATGATAGTGAGCCATAGTCTTACAAAATGATAGTAAACTCACCTTCCCTACACACAACAATCAAAACACCTACTACCCTCTATTCCTGTAAACCACACCAGAACACCTCATTACCTAAACCCCACAGTCCCCTTTCCATGGCCGGCATCCTTGAAAGACCCAGATGTGACATGTGGCGTGCGAATACTTCCTCTGTGTCCACAGACGTTACGGCCACACAAAGGGATGGGTGGGGAATTAAACACAATTTATTTAATCTTTAGAAGTGGCTCTGAAAAGAACCTTTATTTTTTGGGGGGGTTTGTTAACAAACACCTTTTTCTCTTTTTTTGCTTTTAGGAATAGTAGTACTGTACACTCTACATCGTCCTTCACAATTTCCTTACAACTTTTTCAATGCATTCCTAAAAGAAAAATTGCATTTCCGACATCTGTGAAGTAAACTCCATCTTGACAAAATAAATTCACACTATCCAAACTTATATTAACATTCTCCAAAAATGGCATCCCTACAGCATATAAAATGCTGATACCGCTTTATTTATTTATTCAAGAGTTTTTTTTTTTAATAACGCACCTAATACCATACCTGAATTCAGTTTCTAAGCGTGGAGCTGGGATTCAAACCTCTGTTGCTCTTTGTGGTCTTGCTTCCAAGACCAGAACGTTGCCCCTGTGCTATCCTCCAACAAGTTGCCTTGATTCTTCAAATTGTGGACTGAAAAGGCTTTTTGGGCGCCTCTGATTTATTTTAGAAAAAATAATCTGTGCAGCAGGAAACAGTTAAATTAGGCTTTTAAAGAGATCCTTCAGGGCAACTTGCAAAGACACCGGAGTCACAAACCCCAAACTGTCCCCTCCACAATGCACAATCCCAATGTCTGGTCATTTAAAGCAAGACATATTTACACAGAATGAAAGCAAGCTTGCCTAGTTTAAGCCACAAACTTCCACTTCTGCCAATCCAATATTTTCAAGGATGCCATGATTTTCAGCATACACCTTCAATAACAGAATTAAAGAATCCCCACCATCTGCTTTCTCAAACACATAGCAATGGCCATTGTCAGTGCTCTCACAACTCCTGCAAACAAAACCCCTACTACCCTCTCGTCCTGTACACCACACCCAACTAACATGATTGGCTAGTCCCCACAGTCCCCTTTCCATGCCAGGCATCCTTGAAAGACCCGGATGTGGCACGTGCCATCCGTGGACTACCGCGATGTTGGTGGACACTGTAACACAGGGCAAAAATTCTACCCTTTCCACTTTCATGTTTGCAACACTCCCTCGACTGCTTTCAAAGAGTCACACATCCATCCATCAATCACATTGAAAACCTCTACACCTAACCCTGTCATCTCACTTCAACAATTCAGATGTACACTTGAACTCTTAGAGTAAATATCTCCTGTAAATGAAAGACATTTGCAACAATAACCACTGTCCAACTGTACAAGACTTTCCAGATTCAACAAGATCTGCATCTAACGAAACATGGTACAGGTATGCTTTTAATTAAAAAAAAAATATATTCTTCATCTCATTCTACTTACCTTGTAATAAGCTTCTCAATGAGCATATTCTCTTTTTTAACCACTCTAGCAAATGCCATGCATTGCAGCACTCATCACCTGCTCACAAGAAGCAGCAAAGAATTACAATGCCCTGTGCTTCAAAATGTTTACAATCCTAGTGATGAAAGTAAAAAAATGCATATGTGTATGTATAGCAGCACTGTGTCACTGTTTCATAAAATAAAGGAAAAGCAGATAAAATAGATCTGTAGACCACTTGTAAGTGCCACTTAGTGGCTGCCAGTTTAATATGTTGGTAGCACATGCATACATCCCAACATCATCCATTCCAATCTATAGGTGCTTATTCAGTCTTCTTTTTTCCTTTGCATTCTGTCACTTCGAATTCCACTTCTCCTATTGTAAAACTCAAACTACAAGTCCCAGAATGCAAAGAAAAAAATATGACTGAACTTTAAAAGTGAGACATGTATATCAAATGAAGAAATGAAATGCTGTGCTTTAAAAGAAAAAATTTGGAAGCATTTTTAAGAAAGTAAAAAAATGCATATCTGCATTTACAGCAACACTGTGTCGCATTTTCATAAAAGAAAGTAAAAGCATATAAAATAGATTTGTACAACATTTGTAATTGGGCCTCAATGGGCCTCATTACGAGTGTGCCGGTCCGGTAACAATGGTGCCGGCACACTACGAGTCTGTGGGTGGGTGCCGTCCTGCCTGCAGAGTTTCACAGAAGCACCAGCACTGTTATTAATGGTGCCAGTGCTTCTGTGGTCCCAATTCCCATTGAGTCCTACGGGACTCAATGGGAATGGGGAATTACATTTTCCGGCTTCCAGACTTCTCGGACTGCCAGGGTTGTAATGCCCCGGTGTTTCCGGCAAGTCAGGCACCAGAAAAAAATTGCAAGTCCGGCGGCAAGCTGCTGCCATTGTAATGAGGCCCAAAGTGTGCCATTTTAATATATTGACAGTACATTTAAACTTCCTAACATAACCCGTTGCAGTCCTCCTTTTTTCTCTACATTCTGTGACTTGTATGGCAACTTTCACAATGGGAAAAGTGGACGTACACGTCCCAGAATGCAAACTAATAATCCAGGACTACATAATCACCTACAGATTAGAATGTATCATGTTGACAAGTACGCATATACTCTTAACATATTAAACTTTCACACACGAACTGCCATTTAAAGATGTACTACACATCTTTTCTATAACCATTTCTTCTGTTTTACAAAATGTTACAGAGCTTCTATAAATGCACATACACATTTCTTAAAATTCATGTAAATTCTCTTAAAAGCAACCACTTTTTAACTGTCCACCAATGTTATTACCTGTTTTTCCCCACCACTCCTCCTTCCTTTGTAAATATGAACCTGAAAGTACTTCGCCATTACCACATATCCCCTTCTTTTACAATACAGGAAAGAAGCACATCACTCGAATCAACAACCCAAAAACAAATACACTTTGCATCCAACAAAGTAAGTACATTAATGTATTATATATATGTATGTAATTACAACATCACAGTCCCAATATATATGACCACAGACTACTATTTTCAAACCAACATTCTTTTACTCTAGCCCATTATATTCCACCATTCAAACTCTTACCATTTGCATATACAGACTACAATTGCAATACCCACTCTGTTGTTCAAAACAGCACATTCACCGTACAGATTCCATAACACCATCAAAGCGCTACTCACTAAACCAACACCATCACACCTCTGTAGACTCTTACTCTCACAACCTTTCCAACCACACCTAATATACCACCTCACCATCAAACAGTGCTCTATTCACCTCTACAATTACACCCACACACACATGCACCATACATGCATATACATTGCACTACTTTCCAACACAAACTTTCTCTTTTCCCAAGATCAACAAAATGCCTACTAAACAGCAACTCCATAGACAAGAAACAAAAATAGAGCAGACAGCACTAAAACTACACCATATAGTCATACACCTCTAAAACAATGTATGGAAAACATTAAAACAAAAGAGCTAGTAACCTCACTCAACATATCTAAACCAGCCACAACTAAAAAAGGTAAGGCCCCTCTTGTTAAAACAAAAAGTAAAAAATGATGTACAAAGAAAGTCACTGTAAAGCAATCCAAAAGAATGATGTTACAGAAAATGTTCCATTGTGGAGTTCATCACAATCTCATAAAAACAGCTAAAAAGTCACGGTCTACCTTTAAAAAACGACCGCAGGAGACTAATCCTGCAAGCTCTAGTTGTCAGCGCTTTTCTACTGAAGAGAACATTGTTTATATTGATTTTAAACAGAATGAAACCACTAACTAAATTAATCAATAAATTACAAATAAGTACTTCAAAACATGTGCACTGTCAATATAGAGGCCTTTTCAAACGTTTGTGATGGTGACTGGATTCACACAAGCAGCACAGAAACATACTTCAATGAATAAGCTTATAAACATGAACAACAAAAAACAATTGCCATAGACAATAATGGTCGACGGTATGTAATGGTGCACACACCATTATGTCAAAAGAAACCCTTATAGAAAAAAAGCCCCCAACAAACTTTGAACCAAATGCCCTTTTCATCCAAACAAGCCATCCAGTGTACAAATGGACTTGCAGCTCAAAGTGTAATGTACGCCAACAATCCTTTAAATCTTTATGACAATTCCTCAATCACTATGTAAAACTAAAAGACAAAAGTAAAATGAAAACTTTACAAACCATAGACTCCTGTCCAGTGCACAGCCACACTGGTCTGCGAGGACATTCATTAGTCTGAATTTTAGGAACCAGAGGGTTTCTTGATTATCTCCTCTGCCAGGTAGTATGGGTTTGAGACCTCCAAACATTTGTGCACAATAGTGAGCAGACACTATTACCTCTCTCAATCCGCTCTATACCTACCTTTTCCTCCTTTCGCACTTTCCTGAAATCTCTCCTTCTCCATCCCCCGCCTTGAAACCTTCCCCACCTCCCATCCTCTCCCCTTGATATGATATAATATGATATGATTGTTTGTTTGCTAGCCCCTGCTGGGAACCAATGTAACCTCCTCCTACCTTCTGAGATCATATTTTCTGAGTCCCACCATAGCTCTAATAGCACTGTTCTGTACAACCCGGAGTCATGCAATTTCCCCTTTGTTGACTCAGGTTAGGAGACTGCTGAAATAATCTATCTTTGAGCCTATAATTGCTCTGCCAATAGTCTCAGTGCTCTTAGTAGATAGATATGGAAGTAGGTGAGAGATTAGTCTTGTACAATAGCAGGCTGTATATGAGCTTGTCACCAACTGATTATGAGAGATTCCAAACATAAAAATGTTTCCTATTACAAGTCCTAAGAACCTTTAGGCATTCACTTTGACTCTTCCCTCTCCTTTACCCACCATATTTCTCTTACCTCTCGCGCCTGTCACTACCACCTCTTCAATATTCGCAAGGTCCGGTCCTCTCTTACCTTCCATGCAACAAAACAATTAATTTCCTCCCTTATCTTCTCTCGCCTCTTCTACTGCTCCTCCCTACTCTTTGGACTACCTGTCTCTCATCTTGCTCGCCTTAAATCTATCTACCACTCAGCTATCCGTACCCTCTGTCTCCTTGCCTTGCATGACTCTATTTCTTCTTCGCTCTCCTCCCTTGGCTGGCTTCCCTTTCACTCCCAACTTAAATTTCATTTCCTCTGTCTAGTCTTTAAATCTCTCCATGACCTGGCTCCCCCTTGTCTCTCCTCTCTCCTTTCTTTCTATAATCCCTCCTGCTCCCTCCGTTCAGCCGACCACTTCCGTCTCACCGTTCCCCCTCCCCCATGTGCCTCCCCCCGTTTCTGCTCCTTTCAGCTCCTAGGCCCCCTCCACTGGAACTCCTTACCTCTCTCAATCCGCTCTATACCTACCTTTTCCTCCTTTCGCACTTTCCTGAAATCTCTCCTTCTCCATCCCCCGCCTTGAAACCTTCCCCACCTCTCATCCTCTCCCCTTGATATGATATAATATGATATGATCGTTTGTTTATATAGCGCCTATAGGCAATGTGTTTCAAAGCGCTTCAAGGCAAGGGAGGGAACAAGGGAAAATACAACCACATTCTTACAGGCCATGAACAGTAAGGATGTGAAATTAATTATCATACTCGGCCTGATGACATTTCAGATAGTGCAAGAGCTAAGACATAGATAAGGAAGGGAGGGGGAGAGTGGGAAGGAAATGGAAACAGACAGGCGACTACCGTACTAGGCCTGACAACATTTCTGGTAGAGATGGAGAAAAACAAAAGGTGAGGGAGAGGGGTGCAGAAAGGGAGGGGAGGAACAAAGCAAGCGACTATCATACTAGGCCTGATGACATTTCAGATAGTGTTGGAGGGGTGGTGGGGAGGAAAAAAACAGTAATGGGAGGGTGGAGGAAACAGACGAGGTTGCTATCATATTAGGTCCAGGGACAATTCTGATAGATTAAGTGCATAGAAGAAAGTCAGGGGAGGAGATAGGAAAAGGGAGAAAGGAAAGGAGGAGAGAAAAGAGAGTAAGCAGTCAAAAAGAGTGGAGAAGCAAGAGTGGAGAGCGAATACAATTGTAGAAGTCAGTAGTAACACATAATGTTGCAAGCCAGGATACAAGATGAAGATGGGAACAGCATGATTCCGGGCCACCATGAGTACAAGATGCAAAGGAAGTCCAGCATGAGAGTTGAGAAAGAGTGACGCACCGTGAATGAATGAAGTCCGTAAAAGTCAAATCTAGCATTGGCCCCAAGACAGTGATGGTGAAGGAATGCACCAGCTGGGCGGGGCTTGCTAAGTGGTGAAAAAGAGCAGCAGACAGGAAGGTACCAGGTGGGCGGGGCTTAGGCTAGGTGACCTAGATCCACTTGCACCTGCTCCCCATCTGCAAAGGAAAAGAAGCTGGAGGGCTCCTTAAGTAGGGAAACAGAGCGGCAAGCAGGAAGGCACCAGGTGGGCGTGGCTTGCGAAGTGGTGAAAAAGAGCAGGAAGCAGGAAGGCACCAGGTGGGCGGGGCTTGCTAAGTGGTGAAAAAGAGCACGAAGCAAGAAGGCACCAGGTGGGCGGGGCTTGCTAAGTGGTGAAAAAGAGCTGCAAGCAGGAAGGCACCAGGTGGGCGGGGCTTGCTAAGTGGTGAAAATGAGTGGCAGGCAGGAAGGCACCAGGTGGGCGGGGCTTGCTAAGTGGTAAAAAAGAGCGGGAAGCAGGAAGGCACCAGGTGGGCGGGGCTTGCTAAGTGGTGAAAAAGAGCGGCAGGCAGGAAGTCACCAGGTGGGCGGCTTAGGCCAGGTGACCTAGATCCACTTGCATCTGCTCCCCTTCCCTCAAATCTTCCCTATGATCCTCTCCTCTCTCCCCCCTCCCCTTATCCTCCCTCACTTCACCCTTATATCCCTTCTGTTTCTCCCCTCCTCCTTCCCTTCCACTCCCTTCCCTTCCCCCTCACAGATAAATTGCTCTACCTACAGTTTTTATTGGTTCGATTCATTGTAAATTGCTTCTTCTGTTCTAATGTTCTAATGTTCTATGTATTCTGTTGTTATAATGTAAAGGCTTTGGATGAAAGCGCTATATAAACATAATAAATACAATACAATACAACCTTCAACTCAGGGGAGAACCACAAGTTCTGTTTCTTAGTAGCTACCATTTTAGTTTTTAACAGGGCCAGATAATTCATGGCTCTCTCCATTGTCTCTACATTGGATTTAAAGAGTTGTTCAGAGGTGTATAAGTTGAGTATGTCATTTATTAGAGGAACAATCCATTGCTGCATGTTGCCTGGCTTCATCTTTCTGGTATTCGTTGAGGTGATCAACTTGTTGGCCACAACTACAGGCTTAAAATGGTGATGAGAAAGTATGGAGCATTGAATAAAGAAATGATCAGACCCTGGACATGGCGTAATCATAGGTTACTTAGTGCGATATTAAATGTCACAATCCAATGCAGTATATTATCCTTTATGTGGGTAGCTTCTTCAATATGTTGGAATGTATGCTAAAAGACATAATGGACAATTGTTTAGTAGAGAAAAATAATTTTCTGTCACAAATACTTTTCTCTAGCGTACAACAACTGTAATCAAAGGACCTTTATAACTATCCACGGTCTCTGCATTCCCCTTTTCAAACCAGCCATCATTAAAACACCCGGATAGCACGTGCACACCATCGCACAAAACAGCCCTTTAACCCTTTTCACTGCATGTTTGCAACATTCCCTCATTGCCTGCTTTCGAACAGTCACATATTCATCCAGCAATCACTTCCAAAAACTTTACATGTAACCCTATCAACATATTAAACTTCCACACAGATACTATCACTTAACAATTTTCAACAAATAATGTCCATCTGCATTTCCTTTACTTATACAAAATAATTGTGCACAATACTACTATAAGTGCACATATGCATTGCGCAGTTCGAGAAGTGTATTAATGAAAGTGGGAGTAGGGATGGGGAGGTGCTGATGGGAACTCAGGAAGGAAGAGCCAATAGGTGCCAATGTTGGAGGACACTACCTAAGTGCTAGGGTGGAAGAGTGCCAAGGGTGGAGCTCACTGCCGCCTGGCAGTGGGCCTGCAAGGGCAGTGGGGAGGTACTGGTATCAACTAGGTATAGTGCCTCAAACCTGTGATGTTAATGAGGCACCAGGCCACCACTCTCAGTGGAAGTGGGATCAGACAACAGAGAAATGAGAGAGGGAAAGAGGATGACAAAAGCAGACTTTTTAATAGTTTCCGTAACGTAAGGAAGGCTGACTTAAAATCTAAAAGGTGCAGGGACCCTGTTCCATTGAAAGGCCCCAGAGAGATCTATATTCCCCTCTCTGTTTGGAGAAGCGTTTCACAAGCAGACAATTGGAGTAAACCAGCACAGGTTTCTAGGAGGGGAGTATTTACAGAGGGGACGGCATAGTGCAGTACTATTGCAAGAGAGAAGTATATTGTTGGGCCGCTTTTGGTCATTGGCTGTACTGTCATTTCTCTTTGCAACATGAGGAAGTAAAATGCAGGGGAGTGTATTGGAATATGTGATAGCAGGGTTGGTCCCCTATGACAGCCATCAGCGTGTACAAGTAAGCAGAGTCAGAGAAGGGAGATTCTGACAGGTTTTACTATTTGGCCCTCAGGCATGCCCTCAAAGAGAGGAGGGGTGGGAGGCAGCAAGCCACCAAGGCAGAGAGGGGGAACGAGAGAGACCCTCATAGATTGGGCGCCTCATTAGGCCTCACTTCATTTTCCACTAAGTGGGGAGGGAAATTAGCGTGTGGTGTCTGGTCAAGAAAGAGCGAGGTCAATGCACTCCGCCAGAATATTCTACTTAGATCAAACCCCACTGAGAACCTAAGCCGGGGTTACGCTCTGCACGGTTGCTGCAGCAGGTATTACTGTAGGTATTACTGTAATGGCCAGTACCTGCCTGGAGAACGGTGTTGCTCTTGATAGGGATCTTTTCCCTCAGTGCATCGGGGTATGGCATGTTTGGTGTCCGTGCTGTCTGTTGTGTATAATGTGGTAGCCTGCAGCTGCCCAGGGGAGTCTACAACAAAGAAATAAGTATTTATTTATCAAATGTGAATGATCTCACTCAAAAGTACTCCCCCTGTGGTGAAATAAGTATTTATTTAGCAAATGTGATGTTCTAGCTCAAAAGTGTTCTCCCTGAGGTGAAATAAGTATTGTCTTATCAAATGTGAATGATCTCGCTCAAAAGTGCTCCCCCTGAGGTGAAATTAGTATTTATTCATCAAATGTGAATGATCTCGCTCAAAAGTGTTCCCCCTGAGGTGAAATAACTATGTATTTATCAAATGTGAATGATCTCGCTCAAAAGTGTTCCCCCTGAGGTGAAATAACTATGTATTTATCAAATGTGAATGATCTCGCTCAAAAGTGCTTCCCCTGAGGTGAAATAAGTATTTATTTATCAAATGTGAATGATCTCACTCACAAGTGATTTCACTCAAGTGAAACAGTTGGTTACTTATCGAATGTGAAGGATCTTGTTTGCAGGCGCTCCCACTGAAGGGACAACAGTAATTTATTTATCAACTTTGAATGATCTTGTCCCTCAAGTGACCCCACTGGGGTTAAAGAGGGTAAACCAAAGAGAGGAAATTTAAGGAGGCCTTTTTTTAAGGTTTATGCAGTGCCTGAACTAGGGGCAATGTAAATGTCAAAATTCTCAGACATAGTGAGGAGCTGATTGGCTTTCTTTTCTATGTACTTGTATATAAATACAGAGTTTTACTCTTACCAAATGACATGAGGCTGTGACTGTTTATTTAACCTGGTTCAATCAAATGACAGCTAACCCTGAGGGATGACTGGCTAATAGGGAAAGGTCTACCCCCTCCATGGGGCCATTCTGCACTTTCAGGGATCTGCTATAGGTCCCTATATGAGGGTCCACTCACCTTTTCCTCCTGGGTCCCAGTTCGCATATGTGTGCGGTAAGGTGTAGCATCCTGGATCAGGTCTCTTACATGTTGCTGCTTCCCCTCCTCCTGGGCCACATAGGGAAAACACCTTAGATAAGGAAATGTAGCATTCCTGGAAAGAGGTAAATCTCAAAATTGCCTTTCTTCAAAAGGTCCAACAGGTGAGGAGTTAAGGAAACAAAGGAGTAAAACATATCCCCAACATTTTTGGCCATACAGGATGGTGAGGGTACAGAGATCAAGGTCCTCGGCCAGAAAATAGGGAGGAAACAGGACACAGGTGTCCCAATAAAACAATCTCCATTTTACTGGCATTCACACAAAGATGGTTGCACACCATGCCTGGATGGTGGCCAGAGAATCAGGAATCAGAGAGGTAGATAAGAAAGTAGTAGAGGGAGGTTTCAAGCAAAGCTGTGTATCATCACCATCACACTGGAAATTAGGAGAGAAGTAGCAGATGAGGGGCAAGATACATATTATACATATTAAAGAGCCACAGCGATAGGATAGAACTCTGGGAGACAATGCAGGTAAAAAGTGAGGTGGTACAGGACAAACGGCTCAGTTACAGCTGCAAAGGGCAGTTATTCAGCAAAGAGTTCAGCCAGTCGAATGCCCAGTCTGTGATGCCAAAGATATCATGAAGGTGTTCAATAAACATATTATGGTTCACTCTGTCCATGTGTCTTAGACAGAGTGGCCATAAACCAACCAGCATCAAATCCACCTGGAGTCAGCATTTATATTCCACAACAAGTAATCAGGGTTCAGATCAGATCATAGTACTGAGACGGCTTTCCTGGATCTACAAAACAATGTTTTAGAGCTAATGGACAAAGCAATAAATGAGCTTTTGGTCCTTCTCGACATGTCCGCAGCTTTTGATCTGCTTGATCATGATCGTCTGGCTGATGTACTATCTAACACAGGGAAATGTGCCCCACAGGCCATAAATTGGATTCAATCCTTTCTATCCGGGAGACAATCATTGGTCTGTTGGGAATGTGCTTCATTTCGTTCGGCTCCCATCCTTTGTGGAATTTCACAGGGAGCATGTCTCTCTCCAACACTTTTCAATCTATATAATAGATCTCTCTGTAGCCTGCTGGAACCATATGGTGTCACAATTTCCAACTATGTAGATGATACCCAGCTGATCCTGGAAATCAGCGTGGGTTAAGAGACTGATGCTAGGAACCTGACTTCAATCTATGGGGTGATAGAGCAATTGATGAATGAAAACTGGCTTTGCCTCTATGAGCAAAAAATGAACTGTTATTGTTATGCTGCCCTGGGGCAAGAGCAAAGCTAGCAAAGGAACATCAACAAATTCTCATCAAGGACAGTCCCATAACTGTAGCTGTAAAAGTGAAGACTTTGGGAGTGTTTTTTCAACCTCCCTTAGCACTGAAACACAGACTAGTTACCTATTGAAAAACTGTAATTATTACTTGAAACTTCTTAGGAATATTAAACCCTTTATTTCAGAAGTGAACTGTGGCTCGATTGGTTGAGACATTAGTCTTTCACGGCTTGACTACTGCAGCTCCCTATATATTGAGGCCAGGAAAAAATGCATCGCTGCTTGCAAATTCTCAAAAATGATGCAGTCTGGATTATCGAGGTTACTCCTAGGCAAGAACATATATCATCAGGGAGAGAATGCCTGTACTGGTTGCCTATTCCAGCCTGTATCCACTTTAAAACAACCACCCTAGTGCACAAGTGCTTATATGGAAAAGCATCAATATATTTAAAGTCCTGCACATTTATCTACAGCCCCAACCATGCCCTCAGGTCAGCTAACACTGGAACAATCAGATCTCTTAGGTATAAAAAAGGAGGGGGAACTTGGTAGGACCTTCCCCACAAGGGTGGCCTATGTGTGAAACTTACTCTCAAGCACGCTCCTTTTGGAAAAAAATATAAAGACATCCTGTGCTCAATTGAAACCCCTGCTGCTCAAATAAATGAATTCTGGCCAAACTCAGAAAAAGCAGCTGTATGTCCTTTTTATGTACGTCCTGTTTTAAATCTGTTGTCTTCCGTGTGTATGTTGGTGCCCTGATGCCTGAGGGTTACCAGCATGGTACAAACAAACAAATAAATAATTAGAATGGTTCACTGTGTCAAAGATAGAGGAGAGATCAAGCAGCACTATCCTCAATTGTACTACAATCAGAAATACCATATACACTTCAACTATATCATTACACCATATTACAAATATGGTATACTCCCCTTATACTTCCTAAAATAGCTATACACATATTCCTTCTCCTTCGCTCTGACCCTCATTGAAAGTTTTATCGCCCTCTTCCTCCACATTCTCTCCCATCACTGTATTTTACTCTCCCAAGATGATCCACCCACCCGAACTTCTTTCTTTTTCAACACCTACATGTCTTATTCATTCAGTATCCATCTTAAGCAGCACTTCCCTGAATTTCCATTTGCCTGACCGTTCTCTTGATGCCCCTATATCCCTTACTGTTCCTGGGGATCTCAGTATCCTCCTCAGTTCTGTTATCAATCCTGTCAACCTATCCTCGATGCCGGTACTTTGAGCGGGTGGGCATACAGAGGTGGGGGAGCAGTAGCCTGTGGTATTAATAATGCTGCGGTGAACCCTACCACAGCAGAAGGGGTCCCTATCACAGTGGGTACATAGCTTGGATTAGTATACCCTTCTGCAGGATTCATTGTCAAGGGATAAAATCCCATACCCTCCACTGACGGCCCACCTTCTCCTTCTCCCATTCTGCACTTCCCATCTTTCTGCCTCTGCACCTCCACTACGCTCCCTTGATCTTCTGTGTCTTTGAATCTGCCCCAAAGATCGATAATTTATTTTCTCTTCTGTAGCTTATTCCCCTTATAATGTGCTACTAGAAATATGCACATGTGTTTCAAAATGCTCTTGTGGGAGCTCTTCCCTGGCCAAGGGCAGGGCATCCCCCCTCCTCCTGTCTCTGTGATCCTGCTTATGATATTTCTTCACCCTGTCACAATACAGTGGCAGGGCTTATACAGGTGCTCTATTGGTGTTCCTCCCCCATTTTAGGGATGTCTGTCTCTTACCCTGCAAAGTCCCTCTAATGCACAGCGCATGCTGCTGTTTGCTTGTAACAACAAAAAAAAAGAAAATAAACCCGACCCTTCTCTCTCACCCTTCCATGCACACACACACTGCTCCACAAAATCATCCAGCACCACACCACACTGCAAGGCACACAATTTCCGCCCCTTTTATGGCCTGGTTTTTACCCTAAAAGTATGAACACAACAATTAAAACAATACGCTAAACTAGCAACCACTATTTGTTCCAGGCCTCCCACTTATACGAGACCACTACTCTTATTTTTATATTCCTCCGTTAAATAATATATTATCCTGTGGTACCACCTTACCTCCCGTTCCGAGGAGGTGCTCCCTGCCTTACCTTTGCCTTACCATATAATGTCTTACCTTATAATACTTTACTGAAACACTCCATTCTTAATATGAATCGTAACACTGACCTCACTCTCAACGTACTCACACCTTTCACACTTCCCCATCAATCTGTCCCCTACTTGTTATCTCTTACAAGAGTATACTCACATGTGCGTGCTCACCCAAACTCCTCCATCATGGGGTTCCAACACTGGCCTGCACTCTCCTGAGACCCGCGCCCCTCTTTAAAGTGCAGAGAGGACTTTTCTTAAAATGGCTCCTGCTAAACCACTGTAAACACATGTTTTTTCGGGGCTGGTCACTGTAGGTGGACGCAACTCTTTCTGGAGATGCGGCCTGGAAGCCTCTGCAGGTACGGGGGTCCTGAGATCATGTCGGGGTCACCAACTGAAAGCAAGCCCCCAAACGCTCACACCAGAGAGAATACAACCTGCTAGGGAAGAAAGGCCAAAGTCAATCTTTTAAGGATAACACGTTCTAATCTCACACGCAGATGAGAGCAACTGCAAATAACTCTGCTGTCAAGAACGTTCTGGCAAAAGGTAAGGTAGAAGCAGAAACCTTTAAAGGTACACATCATCATGATGACGCAACAACATACAGTAAAAACCCATGTGGCTGATTGAATGGACCCTGTACAGGTATTAACTTATGCATAAGGGATGGCAGTTTATTGGTCCCAGCGCAGTATGTCTGTCTTCCATCATGTGGGTGCTGCAGGGCTCATCTTCTTCTCATGTCAAAGGTCAGAAAACTAATTATATTCCTACTACACAGCTTGTCTTATCACTCATACTGTGCACTTGGCAGGCCTTAAGACGGACACAAAGAGGGTTCTGGGCATTCTTACCTTCACACACACATTTCACTCACACCCTCCGTGCCATCTGTCTCCATCCTCATTTTGAACTATAATGTATCCCTCCCATCACCTTGCAACCAAATTACACGATTGTCACCTTGCCGATATGCCCCGTCTGTCCTCTTTGAACAATTTTCAGGACTTGTTACTTTGGGATTGGTGGTCAAAGGGCAACTGGTGCAATGGAATTCAAGTATCTTAGGGTTTAATCAGTTATATGGGCTACAATTTGTGGTCTCGCGAGAATGAGCCGGGTCATGCTTTGACCAGTATGGGATAACATGCACACCAGACGCCGGTCTCTGATCACTGCGTTGAAGGGCACATTCCTCTTGGGTGAAAAAACACATCTTTGCAAAACCTTTGGAACAATGAATAGAGGTTGTGGTTGTTGGGGGTGTGAACTGTCCTTATGGGAGCTCTGGCATGACTGGGGATTTCTGTGGTCTCGTGGATTTGCGTCTAGTGCATGCAATACTGCATTTACCATGCAGGCCTTCCCTTCTACCTATGAATACTAATATCTATGCAAAATAGCGATGCTGCTCACACTTTTAAACTGCATTATGTAGTTAGACTATATTTGGTTACATAAAAATAGAGTCCTGTTGAACGCAGAGGCATTCCTCTTGCTGTTCCCCCAATGCCCGGCCCATCATAGTGCCTCAAATGAATCTCGCCACATTCTAAAGTGCCTGGGGGGGTGGGAAGGGGCTTTCCCCTTCCCAGCATAGGGCCATGTAATTAAGTTTGCTATATTGCAGGCATTTAAATGATAACTTTATATGATTAATTAGGCTGGATTTGATAAATTCAGACTGAATATTTATCATTTGTCTCATCTGGTGTGACATTGTTTTTGAAGGAGTAGCTTTGGGCTATGTCGTACAGGTACATGTTTTCTAAAGCAGTACTTCTGTTTGGAAAGTATGTGTCAATTACATTTTTTGAAAAAAATATCCTGGCTGTTGTGATAATTTGTGGTTATTGTTTCTATCTCTTGGTAGGATTTTGGTAAACTTTTTCGTGATGAAGCTGGACCAAGGTTTAGCCAGACAATGGTCCTCATTATGACCCTGCCGGTCCGGAAAGAACGGTGGTGGTAAATCCGCCACCACTGTCCTTTCCAGACCAGCTGATTAAAAGTCCTTCAGGCGGGACATGTAATTCCCGCCAGGTCTGACCTGGCGGGTTTAACACCACCCGCCTGCAGGCGGACATGGAAACACCGGCACCATTACAGCATGGTGCCAGTTTTTCCACTTCCCCATATCCATGGGAATGGGGATTAACAGAATTCCGCCTCTGGAATTCCGGGTCACCGGGGTTGTAATGCCCCAGTGATTCCAGCAATCATGGAGGCGGAATGGTAATACGAGTCCGGCGGTAACCTGCCGGAATTTCTGGCACGGTTACTGCTGGACTCGTAATGAGGCTGTCATGATCTCTGCTTCCAAAAGGTCAGGGTTTTCCCAACTCCCTTGGAAGCAGATCCATAACCCAGGTTCCGAGTGCCAACCAGTCCCAATTGGGACCTTTTGGACCCAGTCCTGGCGCCAGTGGCACCAGGCTCATAAATATGCCCAGTCCCAGCGCTGGAAGCGCCGGGCTCATAATGCTTGGGTGGACTTACCTGCAGCAGACCATGCTGCTTACTTGCCTGCCAGTTGAGCCTCTGATCCTCTTCTGTTTGGAACTATTTTCCTGTTGGGTGGGGCTGGAGCCACTCCCTAGATTCAGAACACTGGAACTCTTCTGGAAGGCAGGAACTCTTTTCTTACCAGGAACTCTTTTCTTACTTAGGCGTGGCTGTGGAAGGAGACACCTAAGCACTACAGGAGGCTATTTAAACCACACCCGGTGGATGAATCTTGCTTTGCGTTATTCTGCACCCTCTGCAGCAGAACGCTCATCGTGTCTTCTGCATCCGGTCCTGGGCCTAAGGAAAAAGGCTTACCATCCTGAATCCAGTCTTCAGCAACACCTATAAAGACAAGAAAGAACAGGTTAGGATTCCGGCATCTGAAAGGCAAAGGCTTACCTACTCTTCGTGCGCTCCGGAGGTCTTCACACTGCATTCCGGCATCTGAAAGACAAAAGCTTACCAACTCTTCGCACGCTCCGGAGGCCGTCGGCGCTGCATCCCGCATCTGAAAGACAAAACAAGGTGCGTTTAAAGACATTGGGGAACTTTAATACTCACGTGCCATTACTCCTTTCCACATCTAACCCAGTGGGTATCCCGGCACCCTGCAGCCGCTCCGAACTTGTACCTGCAAAATAAAAAGACAGTTAGAGCGCATCGTGAAGCTGGCAACAAGCGCTTACTTACGTGCTTCCAGGCGCTTCTATTCATCACACGGGCTCCATCTTCAACTCACTTCAGCCCGTCATCTGCCATAGCCGGAACCCTGCAAAACAAGAGACATCATTATTAAAGACTTTAAAGACATTTGAGTTACTCGAAACTTACCGTTCGTGCAGTAAACGACAGACAGCAGTCCTCTGAAGTCAAGAGGCCTGCTCTACCTATCCAGTGAAGAAACTGGTTACAGCACCCTGCCCCGAGGCAGATGGAGAGCTCGGCATTCACTTACCTAAGGTGAGAGCGTTAACCTGTGGGGGTCTACAGGAGAGGAGAAGAGGAAAGAGATAGGGACACCCCAATAACCCCAGTTCATTAACCCCGTATTTTCTATCTGCAGACATCTTCAGGCATACAGGGCACAGAGGTCCAGCCCAAAGAGCCAACCGGGTGCTGCACATCACCTTTGAAGATACGGTAGTCGCCCAGTCAAGACCGGCGCCTCTGCGAGAATCAGGTGAGCGTTACAGAACGCAAAGCCTACCGCAAAACTCTCGCCCAGGCGCTATGGAAACCTCGGATACTGACCACCTAGCCGGTTACTTGGGGAACTAAGGGCAGAAGTGCATGCAGCTCGTCAGGAAACGAACGCTCTAAGAAGGGAACTAATTATTTCCAAGGAGAGAACAGATGATCTTGCTAGACAATTGCTACAGTCACAAGCCGGACAGACCCCGCTACCCGCATCAGGGGCAAATCTTCCTTCAACATCCTCTATGAATCCAGTGCAGATCAACCTACCTGAGAATGTACCTCTGGCTCCGCCCGAACGATTTTCTGGTGACCCAAAGAGGTTTGCGGTATTTATCAATCAGTGCCGGTTGCACTTCTTATGCCGGCCAGCAGCCTTTCCAACTGATCAAGCTAAAGTACTTTCGTACCTTAGTGGCAATGCGGCAGACTGGTCGATCCCTCTAGTTAATCAAGATGATCCGGTTCTCCATGATTTTCAAGCCTTTCAGCTTAGTATGGAAAAACTGTTCGCAAGACATGCACAGGGGCAGGCCTTGGACAATGAGCTTCTTTCGTTGCGACAGGGTAATCAAGACCTTTTGGCTTATATTGCATCTTTCAATAGACTAATAGTGGAAACTCAATGGCCTGAGGACAAAAGGATTACGCTGTTTTATAGAGGTCTACGTGGAGAGCTCAAAGACGTTTTAGCCCAAGTAGTGAATCCCCCACAAGACTGTTCGGATTATATAGACTTGGTCGTTCAAATAGATCACAGACTGCAGAACAGGAAGGCCGATCGTTCCAAGTTTGATGCTCGAGTATTTTCCACACCGCCAACTCCTTCCAAAGGAGTAGACTCCGGGGAACCCATGCAAATAGGGGGTCTGAAAGGTCCTCTAACACAAAGGGAGCGGGAAAGGAGAAAACAGTTGCAATTATGCCTATATTGCGGAAACTCAGGGCACTTTCTTCGAGACTGTCCGGTGAAACCTGCCAAGAAGGCAGTAGGAGCTGCAGTTACCACAGTTACAAACTCTGAGCAGGGAAACGGCCTCGCCCGACAAGAATAGAGGTCCTCTTGCCGAGCGTGAAAACCAGTTCCGTGACCTCGCATTTCGTGATACCTATGGTCCTCATTAGCCCTGATAATCCGGATCGCTTACATGCAATTGAAGCTTACGTCGACAGCGGTGCCATCGGCAATTATGTGGATCATGAAATGGTTTTGAGGATGAATCTAACTCTTTGTCCCAAGGCTGTAAAGGACGTCATTACTACGGTGGATGGTACGGAGATAGCCTCCGGGCCAGTAACGCATACCACTCAAGAGGTGACGCTAGTAAGTCAAGATGGACACCATGAGAAGATCGTGTTCGATGTGATCAAGGCCCCTCAGTTCCAGATTATTCTAGGAATACCTTGGTTAGAGAAACACAATCCTCTGATCGATTGGCGAGCAAGAACGGTCCAGTTTCCAGAATGTGTCTCTACTTGTCACCCTCCACCTGGTGTTGCACTGGCAGCAATTTCTTCAGAGACTCCCCAGTTACCTCCCGAATACCTAGAATACCAAGATGTTTTCCGGAAGGAGCAGGCTAACTCTCTACCTCCTCATAGGTCTTATGACTGCCAGATAGACCTGATACCTGGATCTACTCCTCCTTGTAGTAGAATTTATGCCCTCACCGAGCCTGAGAACCTTCACCTTCGACAATACCTGGATCAATACCTGGCAAATGGGTTTATTCGTCCTTCCAAGTCCCCTGCCTCTTCAGCTTTGTTCTTCGTTCCAAAAAAGGAAGGAGACCTTAGAACTTGTATCGATTATCGCTCCCTGAACCAGATCACCGTTAAGAATAGATATCCGTTACCTTTGATCCCTGAACTCCTGGACCAAGTCAGAAAAGCATGCATATATACAAAGCTGGATCTTAGAGGAGCTTACCACTTGGTACGAGTAAAAGAGGGCGATGAATGGAAGACGGCCTTCCGCACCAAGTATGGGCTATTTGAATATCAGGTCATGCCCTTCGGACTTTGCAATGCCCCGGCCGCCTTTCAATATTTTATGAACGATGTCCTCAGAGAGCTCATAGATGTGTGTGTTGTTGTTTACATCGACGACATTCTCGTTTATTCTTCATCGGAATCTGAACATTGGAAACACGTGAAAATGGTCCTCGAAAGATTGCGTCAACACAAACTTTTCGCTAAGTTGGAAAAATGTGTTTTCAACGTGACTGAAGTTGAATTCTTGGGATTCATATTATCACCTGGCGGAGTGCGTATGGATTCAAAGAAGGTCGATGCAGTTCTCAAATGGCCATCACCATCCTCCGTAAAAGGTGTGCAAAGCATGTTAGGCTTCGCTAACTTTTACCGCAGGTTTATCCCCGAGTTCTCTCGAATAGTCCAGCCCATCACTGCCTTGTTAAAGAAAAACAAACGTTTTGAATGGTCTACCGAGGCGGAACAAGCTTTCCAGGATTTGAAGACTAAATTTATCTCTGCACCAATCTTAAAACACCCTCGCCCCGAACTCCCCTACATCGTGGAAACTGATGCTTCAAGCCTTGCCATGGGGGCAGTTCTATCACAAAAGGACCCGGTAACCAATCAGTTGCATCCCGTGGCATTTTGGTCCCGCAAATTCTCGCCTCCTGAAGTCAATTACACGATTACTGACAAGGAACTTCTGGCTATCAAGTCTGCCTTTAAGGCTTGGCGGCATTATCTGCTGGGGGCCCGACACACCGTTACTGTGATTACGGATCACCGAAACCTGCAATATTTGAAAACCGCAAAAGCCCAATCCTCTAGACAACTCCGTTGGGCATTATTCTTTGACGAGTTTGACTTCATAATTACCTATCGACCTGGTACAAAGAACGGTAAAGCCGATGCCCTTTCTCGGATGGGAGTGGAAGAACACTTGATCAACCCTAAACCTGTACCAATCATTCCCGAACAAAGAATTCTGGGTGTAATCGCCACAGAATCCATAGAGGAAGTTAAGGATAAAGCCAGGCAACTTGTAACTCCAGCAGACATGCAGAATTGGCATCTGCAGGGAAAGGACTTTGCAGTAAAGGACAACTTATTGTATTTCCAAGAACAATTATACCTACCCAGCACAGATTTACAGAAAAAAGTAATCTCTTGTTATCACGACTCTTTAATGGAAGGTCATCCCGGTATAGCCAAGACCTCAGAAAAGATCAAGCGCTACATCTGGTGGCCGTCTTGGAAAAAAGATATCAGAGACTTTATAATGTCCTGTGGAGTATGCGACCAAAACAAGAGTCAAAAGGAAAGACCAGCAGGCCTCTTACGCCCTATTGACATCCCACCTCGCCCTTGGCATACGCTTTCTATGGACTTCATCACCGATCTACCTCCATGCTCCGGATACAATACGATTCTAGTAATCATGGACTTATTCTCCAAGATGGCGCATTTCATTCTGCTCAAAGGCTTGCCAACAGCAGCAACTCTGGCCCGAGAATTTCTCGAAAACATCGTCCGACTGCACGGTTTTCCTTTGGTTCTAATTTCGGATCGAGGTAGTCAATTTATTTCTCATTTTTGGCGAAGTTGCTGTCGGTCGGCTCAAATTGATGTGAGACTATCGACCAGTCACCACCCTCAGACCGACGGACAAACCGAGAGGACCAATCAAACTCTGGAACAGTATTTACGCTGCATGCTGCAACAAACTGAAAAAACTTGGAAAGATATCCTTTGGATAGCCGAGTATGCCTACAATAACTCTGTCCATTCGGGAACTGGGAAAACCCCGTTTTTTCTTTTGTACGGCTGTCACCCTCGAACCTCGGAGTTGGATCCCCTCCAAGATCTTGAAACACCAGCAGTAGACTACCTGCATTCTACAATCACCCAAGCCTTTAAGGAAGCTGTTTCTCACCTTCAAAGGGCTAAAGAACAATACAAGAAAGGAGCAGATCAACATCGGAAGGAAGCCCCTCACTATCAAGTAGGGGATCAAGTCTGGTTATCCACCAAATATCTATCTCTAAAAGGGCCACGCACATTCAACCCAAGATACCTTGGTCCCTATTCCATCACTACCATAGTAAACCCAGTAGCGGTCAAGTTGGACTTGCCCCCGCACATGAAGATACATCCGGTCTTCCACGTCACTCTATTAAAACCCGTGCAACCTCAAACCCGACTAACCAAATCTCCAAAACCTATCCTAGTTGATGGAGAACTCGAGTTTGAAGTCAAAAGCATTCTGGACTCCAAGATCTCCAAATCTAAACTATTCTACCTAATTGACTGGAAAGGCTACGGCCCCCAAGAGAGTTCCTGGGAACCTGCTGAATATGTCCACGCTCCTCGCCCAATCAAAAGATTTCACCGAACATTTCCTGACAAGCCAAAACCCCCGGAGAAGCCCGGTTTGGGAGGGGCCTTGAGGGGGGGTACTGTCATGATCTCTGCTTCCAAAAGGTCAGGGTTTTCCCAACTCCCTTGGAAGCAGATCCATAACCCAGGTTCCGAGTGCCAACCAGTCCCAATTGGGACCTTTTGGACCCAGTCCTGGCGCCAGTGGCACCAGGCTCATAAATATGCCCAGTCCCAGCGCTGGAAGCGCCGGGCTCATAATGCTTGGGTGGACTTACCTGCAGCAGACCATGCTGCTTACTTGCCTGCCAGTTGAGCCTCTGATCCTCTTCTGTTTGGAACTACCTTTCCTGTTGGGTGGGGCTGGAGCCACTCCCTAGATTCAGAACACTGGAACTCTTCTGGAAGGCAGGAACTCTTTTCTTACCAGGAACTCTTTTCTTACTTAGGCGTGGCTGTGGAAGGAGACACCTAAGCACTACAGGAGGCTATTTAAACCACACCCGGTGGATGAATCTTGCTTTGCGTTATTCTGCACCCTCTGCAGCAGAACGCTCATCATGTCTTCTGCATCCGGTCCTGGGCCTAAGGAAAAAGGCTTACCATCCTGAATCCAGTCTTCAGCAACACCTATAAAGACAAGAAAGAACAGGTTAGGATTCCGGCATCTGAAAGGCAAAGGCTTACCTACTCTTCGTGCGCTCCGGAGGTCTTCACACTGCATTCCGGCATCTGAAAGACAAAAGCTTACCAACTCTTCGCACGCTCCGGAGGCCGTCGGCGCTGCATCCCGCATCTGAAAGACAAAACAAGGTGCGTTTAAAGACATTGGGGAACTTTAATACTCACGTGCCATTACTCCTTTCCACATCTAACCCAGTGGGTATCCCGGCACCCTGCAGCCGCTCCGAACTTGTACCTGCAAAATAAAAAGACAGTTAGAGCGCATCATGAAGCTGGCAACAAGCGCTTACTTACGTGCTTCCAGGCGCTTCTATTCATCACACGGGCTCCATCTTCAACTCACTTCAGCCCGTCATCCGCCATCGCCGGAACCCTGCAAAACAAGAGACATCATTATTAAAGACTTTAAAGACATTTGAGTTACTCGAAACTTACCGTTCGTGCAGTAAACGACAGACAGCAGTCCTCTGAAGTCAAGAGGCCTGCGCTACCTATCCAGTGAAGAAACTGGTTACAGCACCCTGCCCCGAGGCAGATGGAGAGCTCGGCATTCACTTACCTAAGGTGAGAGCGTTTACCTGTGGGGGTCTACAGGAGAGGAGAAGAGGAAAGAGATAGGGACACCCCAATAACCCCAGTTCATTAACCCCGTATTTTCTATCTGCAGACATCTTCAGGCATACAGGGCACAGAGGTCCAGCCCAAAGAGCCAACCGGGTGCTGCACATCACCTTTGAAGATACGGTAGTCGCCCAGTCAAGACCGGCGCCTCTGCGAGAATCAGGTGAGCGTTACAGAGGCCCAATGTTTTCAGATTTCTCATATATGGGTGTACCTATTAAACAGTCTGCAGCTTCATAACCCCTACATTCTCTATGGGAGAGTATTTCCATACCAAAACTTTTAGCTCTGTCTTCTCAGCTTTGGCTGTGTCATATCTTGCAACTGCAGTGGAATTGTCGGCAGTGTATTGTATGTCTATATTTTCATTCCACAAGAGGCCAATGATTTAATTGTAATCATTGATGTACTTGAATGGCTCGTCCCTTTTAAATTTGCATGTGTTTTTAGGGAATTTCCCTTTTACACTGTGTCTAACAGAAGACATCAAGTTATTTAGTTGTCCTTTTGTACAAACTTGCCTAGGGAAGCCAAGTGACACTTGGTATAGTGTTTATCTTTGCTTTTATATCAACATCAGCAGTATTTGCCACACTTATGTTTTTGAATGCATACAATTCGTGCACGTAGGTCACTTATCTGTGGTTTCTGAAAGGATGTCACAGGTAATGATTTCTCAATACATTGTACAAACAGTTGCATCACTGTCATGGCCAAATTTGGCAGCATCTTGTATCCACAAAAGCATGTGGATGTGTTGTGCTCACCTGGATTGATATTTGTTTTCACCAAAAGTATTGTTCCACTTCTCCGAGTGGAGGGGTAGTTTTATTGCAGATTAAGCATAGCATGGCAATGAAGCGATGGTGAAAGTACCTTGATTCATTGACAGGGTCAAGAGAACAGAGTTCCCCTTGTGTTTTTCTATCTATTCCCTCATTATTTTGGCATAGAGTGCATAAGAAGTCATGTAGGTCATCCCATACATATTCTGCAAAATTTAAAGTTACAAACCATGTGGGTGGGCCTACGTTCCTTAGCATCAACGTACATCAGTGTGACATTGCAACAAGTATTCTTTTGTACCATGCATGTTTGCCAAGAGATTTGTGATACTTGACTGCAAAACTTCATCTTTGTCATTTATCTTTTAAAGCAGTTGGGTAGGGGACATGTTTAAGAAATTAGAGACTGTTTTTAATGTGTGTGCAACTCCATAACAGAGTTGCTACTTTGCTTTCGAACAGGAGGCGGCAAATGTATTCTACATTTTGTCTAAATCTTGGGTTTTCAGAATACATTTGCAAAAAATAAATTTTCTGATGCACTAATCTGTGTGGATCTTTGCTCTCATACAAGTTATTTGGAGTGTGGGATGATTTCTTAGTTATTTGTGACTGCACGTGGTGGCCTTTGTTTATTGTCAAGCTTTTTATTGCAGTGCATGCACAGTATTGAGGGGTCAGTTATTTTGTAGTTATTGTCTTTTGTTAGATATAAAGCTAGTTGGAACCGTTGGGATTCTTCGTTGTTCTCAATTTTGTAGGGATATTTACTATTTTGGTGCTCTTTTTATAAAAGGCTCTGTGACAACAGACACATATTTGGTCTGGTATTTCAGCAGATGTGTTTTGAAACTTTGCTATTTATTTTTTGTATGTGTTTATAAGTAGGCTGGTGTTTGTGAAGTTTTCACACATTTTTTCTAAATGTACTGAATTTTGTAAGTCAACTTAAGTTCCGAAATATTTACTTCGGATGTGTTCTATTTCTCAAATGAGTTCTTTAACTGTTCCATGTAGGAGAATATTATTTAAATGTTGCCGTTCTAGAGCAGGGCTATTTGCATGGTACAGTATATGCACAAGGTTTTGTATAGCGGAAAGGTGGATTTCTAACACTTTGATGTGGTGGAAGGTGCTTTTGCAAGCAGTTCCTGAAATGCAGGCTAATGAATGACCTTGCATTGCAGTGTGAATGCGTACTGGACAGGAGTCACATAATGAATGTTGAATTGTCATGCATATTGGAAGGATTGTTGGCGTACGTTACATATTGAGCTGCATGTCCTTGTGTACACTGGATGGTTTGTTTGGACAAAAGGAACATTTGGTTGAAAGTTTGTGAGGGAAGTTTATCCTGTAAGGGTTTTGCCATTATGGTGTCTCCTAAAGCTTCATATCCCATTGTTGTCTAGGGTAATTATTTTGTTTGTTATTGTTTATTTTATTTATTTATAGATTTATATTGCTTCGGCAGCCCACAGAAATCGGGACGCAACAAAAACTTGTAAGGACAACAAAAGGTCAGGACAATAGACCAAAGTAGACAAGTTATCAGGGATCTTGGGAGGACATAACTAATAGGACCATGGAATTACCTGAAAAGATGAGTTTTCTGAGTTTTTCAGAAAATAATTAAGTTAGGGATGGCTCTAATGGCTGGAGGTAGGGTGCTCGAGAAAGAAGATACAATGGCCGGGAAGGGTCATCCTAGCCCCCTTGATCACAAAGTGTTATAATAGTCAAGCCTTGATAGAATAGTCGCTCGAGCTATGGTTACCAAATTCTTTTCATTGAGATACGGTTGAATGGTCCGAAGGAGCCTAAAATGATAGTTACATGTCCGGTGAAGATGTTGCACCTGAACATCTGACTTCAGGGAAGCTTCCAGTTAGACCTCTAGGATATTCATTTTTTTATGGGTCATGATTTTATCACCCTGTAACATATATGGCGTCAAGTTTGGAACAAGCCTGAGAGGATCCGAAAATAAGGAGCTTGGTTTCGTTGCCATTAAGACATAACCAATTCTTGGACATCCAATGTTCAATAGAGTTATAGATGTTTTTCAGTACTAGGCAGAACCGGAAGTAGCGTCACCCCACAGGAACGGGAAAGAGCACGGCGGCCATCTTTAAAAACACAATCCATTGCCCCTCTCTACCCAGGACCCACATCACCATCACACCTGTCCCAATATATACCAGGAGCATATAAGAATGCCCAAGGCACTTAAAAAAGGTGCTGCGCGCCTGCGCAAGGAGCGCTTCTCAGAAGAAGAGCTCAACATGCTTGCAGACACCTTTGCAGAAAATGGGGATGTTGTCTTCTCCAATGATATGCGGCAACCTGCACTGATGCAAAAAAAGAGATCTGGGCGGAGGTGGCGCGTAAAGTGAGTACCGTTGGCACCACCCCGCGCACAGTTAAAGATGTCCGGAAGCAATGGGATGAGCTACGGTTACGCGTCCGCAACATCATTACTGCAAACCGTAACTAGGGGATGGCAACAGGTGGTGGAGCTGGCTCACCCATAAAGATGACCCGCTGGGAGGAGACCTGTGCGAGCACCATTGGAATGGAGGCTATCGAGGGAGTGGGAGATATGAAGCGTGGAGCCCCGTCATCGGCGGATGCAGGTAGGTGTCCCAAATAAACCACTGTAATGAAAAAAACATGATGATGTCCCCCTGAACTGACAGTGTAATGATGCAAAGCAGGGTCCACCAGATACATGTACCCCACACTGCCTACAGGCAGTGCACAGCACCATCTCGTCCACATGCATGATGCACCCCAAATCTGTTTCTGCCCAGATGCATCCCTGCATGACCCACCCAAAAGGCAAGCAACCCCTATGTCACTACTCCAATGCCAAATGCCTGCCATTCCATAGATATGCAGCTACCCCAATGCATGCCCGATGCACGTAGACCCATCACTAATGCCCTCCCTCTCTTGGTCCCTCACAGGCACGCAATCAGACAGCGATGACCAGGACCCCAGGGAGGAGGCTGCAACACCACTCAAGAAGTCCAGGGGCATGGAGGGAGCAAACCGGCCCTCAATATCAAGGGGAAGAGGGCAACCTGGACTACCGCACAAGCCCAACACAACCCAAGAACCTACAGCACCAATGTGCATCAGGGCCACCACCACAGCACCCACACCAGCCACCACCACACAGGAGCCAGTGTCTGAAGGCACTGTATACACTGCCAGCAGTATTGTCGGGGAGGCAGCTGCCACAGCAGCCATGTCAGACGATGAGGCATCTAGTCTGACACCTGGCACACCTACCGCTACAGGCCCCCTGCAGTCACCCCACCTCTCCCCACCCAGCATACACAATAACAGCAGCCATGAGCTATCTGCTGTGGAGTCATGGCCAGGGAGTTACAGCCCCACGCCGAGCATGCATGAAGCACCAACCATGTCGCTTGCACCTTCTACATCCACCAGTGTCTGGAACAGCCAAGAGGGGATCAGGGCAATCCAACAGCGCCAGGAGGAGCTGACAGGGCTGGTGACCCAGCACATCACCGAATGTGGCCAGGCAAGGGAGGAAATCAGGGAATGCGCAGCATCCCTCAAATCTGCCATTGAGTCCACTTGCAAAGACATATGTAGCGAATTGACGGCTGTGAGGCAGGTCCTCACCCAACTGGTGGCAGCATTGGAGGCCCTGCGTCCCACACAGGTGGTAGAACAACCTGGCACATCCTCAAATGCCAGCTCCACTCAGACCAGCTCCCTGCGTAGGTCTGAGCAGAACCTGCGCAGGTCGGACAGGGGTCCACCTGATGCTGGAAGAGGACAAGGGGTGTAGGTGCAGCCAGCCATTCGGAACTCATATGGACTTATGGTGCATGCAAGTGCACACCATTTGTGGGGAAGTTGAGGGGGAGGGGGAAGGGGGATAGGGCGTGTGGGGGAGTTGAGGGGGGAGGCGGAGGGGGGATAGGGTATGTGGGGGAGTTGAGGGGGAGGTGGGAGAGGGTGTGTGGGGAGTTGAGGCGGGAGGGGGGAGAGGGTGTGTGGGGTGGAGGGCTTGTGCACTTAATATGATATATTTCTTCAATACACCTGTTGTGAAATCAGAATTCACATGAGCGGACATTGCTTATTGTGTACGTGTGCTTTATTGGTGAACAGTCTACAGTGTCCATGTCCCTGACACACCCGGTGCCCTGATTCCCACCTCACACTCCGCATCCATGTGTGCTAGAAACATTGGTTAATCAAAGTCTGACGCACGGCATGTCCCTCCTGTGCACTGCTGCCTCCCTGAAGTGCAGCCCCATCTCCACCCTCCTCATCGTCAGGTGGTTGGAGTTCAGTGTCAGAGGGCAGAGGCACATTCTGTCTGTTGCACATATTGTGTAGCATGACACATGCCATGACGATCTTGCCCACCTTCTCATGCCCATACAGGAGTGCCCCACCAGACCTGCTGAGGCAGCGAAACCGTGCCTTCAAAAGGCCAAATGTCTGCTCAATCACCACACAGGTACGTGTATGCGCACAATTGTAGTCCTCCTCGTGCCGGTTCTGTGGGTTCCGGACTTGGGTAAGGAGCCACCTCTTCAAGGGATAGCCTGTATCACCTACATGTGTGCAACAATGGTTATGTGTAAGTGATCACATCATATGGGACCTGTATCAATGACACCATAGCATGCATTTATTTCCTGTTTGCACCCACATATCCATGCATGAATAGAGCCACATGATGTGACTGCAATATGTGAATTCATCTAATCGATAGGTGTGCGTGGCATCATCTAGTGGGCGCAGGGGTGTCCTATTCCTTGTGAGTGCTCATGCACTGTGGTAGTCCACGCCGGTTGTTCCCATGATCTGGGTGATGTGTAGTCAATTGTATGCTTTCATCCTGTTACCGTTGATGGCAGACTCATGATGATCTCACTCTGCATGACAGATGGTGACATGCTGTTTTGGTGGACCTCTGTGTTGGTGTAGGGGTGTGTTCACGCATTTTGCCCTCATGTGACTCCTTTGTACGCAGTAATGGACAACTGTCCTTTTTGATGATGGTATTTGGTGCTGTGCATTGGCCATACTAATTGCTTGTCGCTGCATTGTGTTGCGGGGTCTACGGTGTGATTATGTGCAGTGTACATGTTGCTGGCTATGGAATGGTTGTAGCACTGCATCATTTTCATGGTAGGGTAGCTTACGTCTTGCATTTTGGGTTCAGGTTTCAGGTCCGGTCTGGCCTGCTTTGGGGTATGAGCATGGTCCATCCTCTCAGGTACTCTCAGCTAGGTGAAGTATGCATCCCCCCCATCTCAGCCAGGTGAAGTATGCATCTCTCCCCCCCATCTCAGCCAGGTGAAGTATGCATCTCACCCCCCCCATCTCAGCCAGGTGAAGTATGCATCTCTCCCCCCCATCTCAGCCAGGTGAAGAATGCATCTCACCCCCCATCTCAGCAAGGTGAAGTATGCATCCCCCCATCTCAGCCAGGTGAAGTATGCATCTCACCCCCCCCCCATCTTAGCCAGGTGAAGTATGCATCTCATCCCCCAATCACCTACCCACATCGCGCTGCCATGAGCCTGACATGCAACTCACCGAGTAGACAGGATCTGTGCCCTGCGTGTCGCTCCATGTACCGTGGTATCGTGGAGTTCCGCATGACCATTGAATCATGGGTTGAACCGGGAAATCGGACACAACAATGTGTGATGATCTTGTTTGAGTCACACACCATTTGCACATTGATGGAGTGGTATAACTTACGGTTGCGGTACACTGTGTCAAGGTGAGGTCCGTTCCAATGCAGAAGTAGCATGAACTCCTACCTCCCCTTGGTGGTCTTGGCACCTGGATTAGGTAAACGCAGGCCACCGCGACCCCCACGGGGAAAGAGGGTTAGGATCCACGGATTGGATGGGTTTGGGGGAAGTAGGGAAACCGGGTTGAGGTTTCGGAAGGTATTATGGACAGGTAGGGGTTTTACAGGAAAGGCATGCTCCATGACTCCGACCTCAGCAAGTCTGTTCTGGTAGTTGAGGTTGCTGAGGTCCTTCAACATTTCACAGTCACACATCAGCGCATTCATTCATGTCTCAAGCATGCATTACCCCAAATGAGGCTCCGCACTCAGTTTAGTATTTAGCACTGAGTTATGCCCCCTTCTTATGGTGTCTCATGCATGCGTTACCCAAGATGAGGCTCAGCACTCAGTTTAATGGTAGCACTGAGTTTTGCCTCCTTTGTACATTGACATTAACCAACCTCTGTATTACAAGAACACTTGCTTAGCTTAGCAACATTAACTGTAGCATGCCTACTTTAGGCATCTGACAATTCGGTACATGGAATACAAAATGCACTTAGCTCTGGCTTCTAATTGAGTTCGCTCTGCCCGCCGGCTCTGCAGTCTGTGGGCCCGTGGGGAGTCTGGGCGTAATAGCTGACGGAATGCTCCTGACAAGAGAAGGAAACAAATAGCGAGTGTTTTCACATGTGTAAGTTAACTCACAACCACCCGTAACTGGCGAGTGTTATACAGCATGCAGTTTGTTAGTATAACATTCCGATTAGTCTTGTAGTTTCTCCTTTATGCGTATCCGGCTTTCTCAGCTGTCAAACAGTCAACCGGAGCCTCTAAGAGCGTTAGTTTTACAGGTAAGTAATTGCAGCGTGCTCTGCAATGATAGTTCAAACAGATCACTTATCTTAAGTGCTGCAGGGCCTGAGGATTGTGTTCCGGCAGCGAGGGCGGCCCCACGTGAGGCTTGGCTGGAGCTCTGTGGAATGCATCCTCTCGGCAGCAGAATTGAGCACGAACAAGCGCTCACGGGTCGCGCATGCGCATAAGTCTTTGCGTGCATGCTCGTTGCTTTGGGCGTTGGCTTGGGCATTCCCTGGGCCTTCTACAGGCTCCGTGTGCCTGATTTCTTCCGGCAATAAACCCGGGCTGCTGGGGCTGTAGTCTTGAAGCATGAGGTTGCTGGGAAACGTAGTTTTTGCTGGCTTTCACTTTTGTAAGTCCTTTCTTACTACACCAAGCACACCTACAGGAGGGCAGAGATGGCATCGACTTAATGTGTTTCCCCCCACAGTTCCTGCAACCACCTTACACTTATTCTGTCCCCGGGGGCCTAGCCCTGGCTTTATGGCAGTACATCCCCTCCCCGCAGAAGGTCCGGGTTTAGTGGGATGGTTGCGATGGAACAGGCGCAAGAGTCAAGGAGCATGCACATTGGAGGCGGGTTCCCATGATCTATCTTCGGGACCAAAACCCACCCAGTCAATCAGGTAATGTAACCGACCCACCCTAACTCGTAAATTCAATATGGCTCGGACCTCGTATTCAGGGTACCCTTCTACCAAAATAGGCGGTGGCCTTTCCATGCGTGTATGGGGGTCTGCTGGTTTTAGTAGTGCCACATGGAATACTGGATGAATTTTCATATGGTCAGGGAGATGAAGTCGCATCGCCACTGGGTTAACAACTTGTGTGATGCGGAATGGGCCTAGGAAACGGGGTTTCAGCTTTTGGGACCCAGGAAGGCGTAAAGGCCGCGTTGGAAGCCAGACTTTATCCCCTGCCTTGTATTTTGGGTTAGCACGACATTTTCTATCAGTGTATTTCTTACTTGTGTTCTTCGCTGTGATCAGGTTTTGACGAACTGTCTTCCAAGTTTGTGTCAATTGAGCCACTTTAGTTTGCACTGATGGTAGTGTGTCTGGAGTGCATGCACCGCTTGGTTGTATGTGTGGATCATATCCATAGGTTATAAAAAATGGGGAGTATCCCGTGGAAGTATGCTGAGAGTTATTATACGCTAGTTCTGCTAGCCATAGGAGTTCTACCCATTCTTCCTCAGCTCTGTGCATAAAACAGCAAAGGTACTGCTCGAGTGTTTGATTCAGGTGTTCAGTTTGTCCGTCTGTTTCGGGATGGTAGCTGCTGGACATCTGTAATTGTATTCCTATCTTATCACAGAAATGACGCCAGAATCTAGATGTAAACTGGGACCCACGGTCCGAGATTATGTGTTGTGGTACTCCATGTAGGCGAACTACATGTTGCAGGAATAGGTCTGCAAGTTCTCCTGCTGTTGGCAGACTGCAACTGGGTACAAAATGGGCGAGCTTGGAAAATTAATCTATTATCACCAGTATTGTGTTATAGCCGTGATCCGGGGGTAACTCTACGATGAAATCCAGCAACACCGTATGGCATGGTTTTGATGGTGTGGGCAAAGGCCTAAGTAACCCTGCAGGCTTCTTGTGATCCGTTTTGTTTTGAGCGCATATTTCACAGTGTGTTGCGTATTCCTGCACTTCTTTATGGAGATTAGGCCACCAATAGTGCCGCTGGAGCAGTTCTTGAGTTTTATTTACTCCTGGATGACCTGCCAACGGGGAATCATGACACCATTTGAGAGCTTGAGTCCGCAGAGCCTTGGTGGGCAGATACACTGCTTTTCCTTGATATGGTATACCATCTTGTAAATAACGCCTCTGATCCGAGTCTTCCCACTGGAGTAACTCCTGGGCCGGCATGGCGTTCCCTATTTGTTCCAGCAACGTATTAGTTATACTCCCTATGATCTTAGCCGGGGGTACAATGGGTTTTGCTGTCTCTTCTACTCTAGGTAGGACCTGTGATTCCGGGTACCTGGAAAGTATATCTGCTTTTCTGTTCTCTTGTCCTGGCCGGTATGTTACCACGAAATCAAAGTCTGCAAAATACATGGCCCATCGCAGCTGTCGAGGGGTGAGGGCCCGTGCTGATTTCAAGAATTGGAGGTTGCGAAGATCTGTTAACACTGTTATGGTGTGTCTCGCTCCTAGCAGGTAGTGTCTCCATTCTGCGAAAGCAGCCTTAATGGGGATAATTCACGATCCGCAGTAGTGTAGTTTTGCTCTGCAGAATTAAGTTTTCTCGAGTAGTAAGCTACTGGGTGTAATTGCCCAGACTGATCCCGTTGTGATAGGATCGCCCCCAGCGCATAACTTGAGGCATCAGTTTCTTCCAGGAACGGCAACATGGGATCTGGATGTAACAGTACGGGCGCCGAGGTGAAGGCTTCCTTTAGCTGATTGAAACTACGTTCTGCTTCGGAATCCCACACAAATGGCTTTCCTTTCTTGAGTAGACAGGTAATGGCTAAACTTTTCTGTGCAAATCCTTGAATAAATCTTCAGTAAAAGTTTGCGAACCCCATTATTGATTGTAATTCCTTGACGTTTTGTGGGGCTGGCCAATCCAGGATCGCCTGCACCTTATGTGTATCCATTTTGACCCCATCGGGTGACAATATGAAGCTGAGCAATTCCACTGTAGTGCAGTGAAATGTATATTTCTCTAGTTTGGCAAATAAGTGGTGTTCCCGTAAACGTTGCAAAACGGATCTGACATGTTGCACATGCTCGTCTTTGTCACAGGAGTAGATCAGGATATCGTCAATATAGACTACGACGAAAATATCCAAGAAACCTCGAAGAACCTCGTCCAAGAAGTACTGAAAGGCGGCGGGTGTGTTGCAGAGACCGAATGGCATGACTTGATACTCATAAAGTCCAAATTTCATTCTGAAGGCAGTGTTCCACTCGTCTCCTTCACGCACCCGAACCAGATGATAGGCACCTTGCAGATCCAACTTCGTATAGATTGTGGCTCCTCGAAATTGGTCCAACAAAACCGGTATAAGTGGGAAGGGATATCGATTTTTGATTGTGAAGCAGTTTACCGTGCGGTAATCGATACATGTTCTGAGATCTCCAGTTTTCTTCGGAACGAAGAACAACGGCGAGGAAACAGGTGAAGTGGAGTGACGGATAAAACCGTTTTGCAAGTTCGCTTCGATATATTCTTTAAGGTGCTGTTCTCGGCTTCCGTTAATGCATAGATCCGGCTACATGGTAACGCAGCTCCTGGCTCCAGATCTATTCTACAGTCAAATGACCGATGCAGTGGTAATGTTTCTGCCGCTGTTTTGCTAAAGACGTCCTGGAAGTCTTGGTATTCCTGTAATAGACCTTCTAATGGTTTTTTTCTGTTGTCCTGTGTGGTCCCTAAGACCTGCACTAAGTGTCCCAGTTCTTTGGTACAATGAGTTCTACAAAAACTGGAGGAAAAACAAACCATGCCACATGCCCAATCAATGACCGGATTATGTAGCACAAGCCAAGGTAGGCCAAGGATAAAGCTGAACTAAGGGGCTGCAATGACGTCAAATCGGATGAGCTCTTTATGAACTTGGATGTTCAATATCATCTCCCCTGTTTGTTGTGTCACCGATCCTGATTTTATTGGGGATCCATCAACAGTACAGACCGCCTCTTGAGTACTCTTAGAGGCCGCTGGTAAGCCCAATTCCTCGGCATAACTGGTGTCCACAAAGTTACCAGTAGCGCCTGACTCTACCACAATAGAAACCGCCTGGTCCCTTTGACGTGTCTATAGAATGCCTGTGACAGTAATATGGGTTTTGTGAGCATGAGTCACGTTACCCAATGTGTGAATACGGGAGTTGTGATGACTTTGGCTCGGCAGATCCGTCCTCCTCACTGGCGAGCATTGGCGTTTCCCAACGATGGAGTATTCTTTGGCTTGGCCCCACACTCTCTTACAAAATGTCCGGACTTACCAGAAAACATACAGAGTTTTTCTCTCCTACATTTATCCTTTTCCTCCTTAGAAATCGGCCCTCGAATCATTCCTATTTGCATGGGTTCGGGTTCTGGGTTTTGTTTTGTTTTACATGTACCGGTTTGAGCCCTTGAATAATCTGGTCTTACTGGAGTTTGTCTACTTTCCCATCTTCTTCTATCCTGCCTCCTTTCCCCTTGTCAGTGATCCAGACGCAAGGCTAGCTCTATCATTCCCGTGCTGGTGGTTGGCTGGGGATCAACCTGCACTATTAAATCTTTTAGCTCCTCCCTGAGCCCTTGGTAATAGAGGCCCATCCTTTTCTTGTGAGGTCATTCAGCTTCAACCACCAAGCGATTGAATGTGGTCATGTACGTAATCAAGTCCTTGCCTCCCTGTCGCAATGTGAGTAGTTCACGATCTCGGATCAGGGAAGCTGCTCTTCAGTTGAACATTTTCCCAAACTCGTCCTGGAATTCCGCCCAATCGTACAATATAGCATCATCCTTTTGCACTAGAGGGGTAGCCCATGCTGCTGCATCCCCGGTGAGATAGGAGATAATAAAAGCAGTACGGGACTGATCTGAGCGAAAAACGGTGGGCTTAGTCAAAAAGTGTAACTGGCATTGAGTCATGAAAATGGAATACTTCTGTGGATCACCCGATACTTTTCCGGGGTAGCCAAAGGCATGGGCGGTTCTGTAGTTACTTGAACTTGCACTGGTGTTGGAGGGGGCCCATCCAGGAGTGGTCTTCCCTGAGCTGTGAGTTCCTGCACCCTGGTGGCCAAGGTTGCACAACCCTGCCTAGTGGCTTCTAATGCGTCTTTTAACACGTGTAGGATGAGAGCTATGTCTTCCATGGCTGTGGAGTTCGTGCTACCTGGGTGCTGAATTTATATGTGGGTTCACGCTTCTGTCAAGGCGAGGTCCGTCCCAACACAGAAGTAGCATGAACTCCTACCTCCCCTTGGTGGTCTTGGCACCTGGATTAGGTAAACGCAGGCCACCGGGACCCCCACGGGGAAAGAGGGTTAGGATCCACGGATTGGATGGGTTTGGGGGAAGTAGGGAAACCGGGTTGAGGTTTAGGAAGGTATTATGGACAGGTAGAAGGTTTACAGGAAAGGCATGCTCCTTGACTCCGACCTTAGCGAGTCTGTTCAGTTAGTTGAGGTTGCTGAGGTTCTTCAACGTTTCACAGTCACACATCAGCACATTCATTCATGTCTCAAGCATGCATTACCCCAAAATATGGCTCCGCAATCAGTTTAGTATTTAGCACTGAGTTATAACCCCTTATTATGGTGGCTCATGCATGCGTTACCCAAGATGAGGCTCAGCACTCAGTTTAATGGTAGCACTGAGTTTCGCCTCCTTTGTACATTAACATTAACCAACCTCTGTATTACAAGAAGACTTGCTTAGCTAAGCGACATTAACTGTAGCATGCCCACTTTAGGCATCTGACAATTTGGTACATGGAATACAAAATGCACTTAGCTCTGGCTTCTAATTGAGTTTGCTCCGCCCACCGGTGCTGCAGTCTGTGGGCCCGTGGGGAGTCTGGGCGTAATAGCTGACGGAATGCTCCTGACAAGAGAAGGAAACAATTAGCATGTGTTTTCACATCTGTGAGTTAACTCACAAGCACCCGTAACTGGCGAGCATTATACAGCATGCAGTTTGTTAGTATAACATTCCGATTAGTCTTGTAGTTTCTCCTTTATACGTATCTGGCTCTCTCAGCTGTCAAAAAGTCAACCGGAGCCTCTAATGAGCGTTAGTTTTACAGGTAAGTAATTGCAGCATGCTCCGCAATGATAGTTCAAACAGATCACTTATCTTAAGTGCTGCAGGGCCTGAGGATTGTGTTCCGGCAGCGAGGACGGCCCCGCGTGAGGCTTGGCTGAAGCTCTGTGGAATGCATCCTCTCGGCAGCAGAGTTGAGCGCGAACAATCGCTCACGGGTCGCGCATGCGCACAAGTCTTTGCGCGCCTGCGCGTTGCTTTGGGCGATGGCTTGGGTGTTCCCTGGGCCTTCTACAGGCTCTGTGTGCCTGATTTCCTCCGGCAATGAACCCGGGCTGCCGGGGCTGTAGTCTTGAAGCCTGAGGTTGCTGGGAAACGTCGTTTTTCCTGGCTTTCACTTTTGTAAGTCCTTTCTTAGTACACCAAGCACACCTAAAGGAGGGGCAGAGAAGGCATTGACTTAATGTGTTTCCCCCACAGTTCCTGCAACCACCTTACACTTATTCTGTCCCCGGGGACCTAGCCTTGGCTTTATGACACACTGCCTCCATGACAAGTGGGACCACCAATTCAACATGGGTGCAGTCGATGGCGCCAATGCAACCAGGGATGCCGGCCAGTGAATGGAAGCCAACTTTGGTGTTGGAGATCTCCTGGGCTGTCCGTGGTAGGAAAATGTGGTCACCTGTGTGCTTCAGGAGGGCATCGAGCACTTGGTTCAGCGACTGTGAGAATAATGGTTGTGATATGCCATGAATCTGCCCTACTGTGTGCTGGTAGGTGCCTGTGGCCAGGAAGTGGAGCACAGACACCACCTTCAGTACAGGGGGGATGGCGGTACGGATGTCTATGAGGCTGGCAATGTCGTTATGTATCATGTCCACAAGGGTGTTGATGGTGTCCCAGTCAAGACGGTACAGGGTGTGGATCTGCTCAGGGGTTAGGCTGAATGGATTGGAATCATTTTTGTGTGTGACTGGGTGTGGGAAGGGGTGGGGTGCGCTCCTTTTGTGCTGGCCCAGTCTATATTGGCTCCACCTGTGATGATTGTGTACACCTGTGGCAGTTGGGAACACTGCACATGGCCATTTACGGGTGGTCTGCGATGCCGGTATTTGCTACATGACGGTAAGGTACTTTTCTGTCTTCCGTAGGCCGTTATTAGCATGTCTGCATTACTTGTGTTCAGCTCCTGTTTACGCCATGCCGCTATTGCCGGCATGTGAGGTTGCGTGCCCGCGCCCATGGCGCTAATAGAGGCGCCTTTATTTATGGTAACACTAATAGCGGATTAGTGGGTCGTAATTGACCGGAACGGTAAGCGATGCCGGTAATCCTTTACCGGCATCGTTTATCCCTTACCTCCTTACTCGTAATGATTCCCATCAGGAGCAGATCAGTCGGCCCAGAGTACTGGCACCCATGGGGACCTTTAAGGCCCCAAAGGATTTCCTAAGTGCTTCCTTTTCAGGCAAGACAGGTTATCAAGTAACAGAACCATGTACAGCCCAGTCTGAGGTGGTTGAAGGAACTACTTTATCTGGGGACTATTTGATAAGGTGTGGTGCATGGACTACTTTACCTGGGAACTACTTCTGGGAAGCTATTTAAACCATGCCCGAAGAACAGAACATGCTTTGTGTTATTCTGTGCTCCTGCAGCGTAACGCTCACCGTGCCTGCAGCTCCAGTCCTGTCTTCAGCCACGCCCGTCCTGGTCATCGTGATCCATGCCTGCAAAGGAAGGAAAGATCACAGATTAGAACAAGCGCTTACCCTGATACTCCATCGGCATCACTAGGGAGTCTCTGCATCTGCAGAAAAAGGAACATCAGTTAACCGCGCTACGTAACAACCAGCTTAAAGACAATTAGCATAGCGCAGCGTGATACTCACTTAAGTGATGTATGTCCATGCGATCCAACGAGGCATTCTCACGCAATTGCCGTCCCGGTGCAGCCGCATCTGCAGAACAAGGAAAGAACACAACAGGTCAGCTGCGTTTCGCTAAAGGACATTCAAATCTCGCGCAGCATAATACTCACCAGAAGCAGTATTCCCTTGCGGTTCCGCGAGTCACCATTACACGACCTTCGCTCTGGCGGCGCCTTACCTGCAGAAATAAAAGGGGACAGCAAATTAATAGCACGAAAGAAAAATATCACTTGTTAGACATTTTTGAATCGTGCAAGTATTGAAACTTACCTTGGCATTACCTCATCTTATCCAGATGGGAGTCGCCTTTCTTCGGGTGTACCTCCAAGGGGAATCTGCAAAGAAAGGTACAGGAGTGAACTTTAAGACAACCAGAACTCTAAAGCATTTCACGCTATTTAGGACTGGCATGAAGACTTACCTCAGAGTCATTGTTGTCTGGAACTCTCCCATAAGGCTACAGGATCAGTGAAGTTAACTGGATTCCTGAATCTCGAAGCACCCCTGCATACAGTCGCAGGATGGAGAGCCCATCCTTCATAACATTAAAGTGAGACACAGTGAAGGGGCATTGGGAGGTCGCCGAAGTGGAAGTTGGCTCTTCTCCTTACGGCTAGTTAATTTATCACTTTCACCATTTTAGGCAAATCTTCCTTCGTGCCAGACAGACGAAACTAAAGGGGCAGGTGCAATCACTCATCTCTTCGCTACTACTAACGCTGGTGGAGACCGCCGCAGTCCCGCTTCGTTCGGCGCCCCTGTGTAAACCAGGTGAGCGTAACACTGTTTGTGATCCACGAGGTTGAAAATCACGGACAGGTCTAAAAAATCAGCATCCTGGCTTTCCCTTTTTCGATGATTTACAATATATGGTATTGGAGATCCACTGTTTTTTTTGTGCTGAAGGAAGGGTGAAAACCTGATTGTCGGCTGTGAAGGCTGTTGTTAAGTTCTATAAAGGCTTGCAATTGGGAAGTTGCCACTTTATCCAATATTTTCAAAAGGAATTCACTATTGG
Organism: Ambystoma mexicanum; assembly: GCF_040938575.1. Classification (NCBI taxonomy): domain Eukaryota; kingdom Metazoa; phylum Chordata; class Amphibia; order Caudata; family Ambystomatidae; genus Ambystoma; species Ambystoma mexicanum. The sequence goes on from NC_090927.1 coordinate 335,670,812, forward strand.
TGATTGGCCTTAAGTTACTGGGATCAGAGAGATCCAGGTTCAGTTTTTTTGCCATTGGGGTGATTGTTACTTTCTTGAGTTCTGTCGAGACTTGGCAGTCTCTAAATGAAGCATTGACAAACTCGGTAAGGAAGGGTGCGAACATATCTTTTTGCTCCAAAATAAGTTTAGGGGGAAAAGGATTGAAGGGACAAGAAGTCCTGTGCATGGAATAGAGCAAGTTAGTCATTTCTGTCAGCGAGATGGGAGAAAAGGAGAAATTGAGAGAAGACATGCCTTTCTCGGTCGTGTGGGCTAGTGCTCCTGTGGCAGTAAGTAGGCCCTGGCTTGTAAGATTTTATCCCAGGCTGAGGACGTTTTCTCCTTAAAGGCTGCTGCCATTTGAATGCAGTCTACATCAGTTGCTACAAAGGGGGATTCAGAGGCTTTAGGTTTTTCTAGGGATTTCAAAATATCGAAAAGTTTTCCAATCGAATTTGATGATTGTTGTATCTGAGAGTTGAAGACATGTTTCTTTGTGTCTATGATTAAATATTTATAGGATTTATCCCATTGTTTCCATTCCAACCGGGTGGCATTGGTGAGATGTTTTATCCTAAGTAATTCCAGAGCACGTTTTTTCTTTTTCAAGTCCCCTAACTCTGGTGTAAACCAATTTTGGTATCTTGGATTGTTTCTGACTGATTTTTTTTTTTTTTACCGGGGTGATAAGGTCAAGCATTTTGGTGACGTTGTTGGTGAAAACGGACACTAAGTGATCCACTTGGTTAAGAGGTGACAAATTAGACTTGATAGACTCTATGCAGAGCTGGAGATCGAGGAGACATACTTTTTTAAAATTCCACCCTGTGACAAGTTTCGAAGTGTTAGTAGGCTTAGGCAAGGGTACAGATAGTTGCAAAGTAAAGCTAATGGTAGAATTGTCCGACCAAATGCAAAGGATGGTAACAACATTAGACTCAGTGGGTTCGATAATATTACTGTGCGCTAGTGACCACTCTAGATTTAAAAACCATCACATGTCTTGACTGGCAGTGAAAACACTGTTCCCACAAACCCACTACTTGGGTTTGCATAACTGTAGACAACGAATTAAAGATCTGTGCTCAGACTGTTGTAGTTTCTAAAATGTATATATAGTGCTGCAAATAAGTATATAGATAACAGGTGATTCAATAAAACATAGGGTTTATTCCATGTGATGTACAGCTGACACGTGTTGTGTTTCGATCACCTGTTCGTTCTCAAGGCTGTAAATTGTCATGAGCAAAGCATTATGTATGATACAAAGTCCAAACAATAATTAGGCAACCAATTGGTGCATGAGAACAATACAAAATGATATATCGTACATAATGATACAAAAAAATATAAAACAAATCCAACATACCACATTTCAGGTCAAAGGCATGGAGTGGAACGCATTGGTCAGGGTTGAGAAAAACAAAATTAATTAAATAAAAGGAGAATATAACATGTATATAAGTTATATATGAGTGTCTAGTTCAACTTTAGATAGTATATCGTCATATTTTAACATAATACAGGGTTGAAGAGTTAATTGGGAAAGACGTAATATGTGAAACGAGCTGTCTCGCCACCGTAATTGCCATTATAACTGCCTATATATAACCCTTGTGTTCATGCTACATAGTGCCCAAGCGTGTGAACTAGTTCCTAGTAAATTGGTGTTCAGTTGGGATTATTAATGTTGGTGATCATTCCAAGTTGGTATGTTAAAGTGGTTGGACTTCTAATAGTGATAGTAGTATGAACATTTATGGGGCTTACCCTATTGACAAAGCATGTGAATAATTCACCTGAAATCATGATGAGATTATTCAGAGGACTGGACTATTGTTACGAATTGAATATTAAATGTCCAATTTGAGTGAGTAAGTGGCAATAAAGTAGGAAACATACCTGGAAGGACTGACCAGTCCTAAATGTATGAATATTATATCGAGCAATTTAATGCAACTCGGGTTGCAAGTACCACATGGTCAATGTCTACCTCATCTGCAATATAACCATTAAGCATAGTAAGGATCATTGACGTCACCAATCAGAGTCATGTAGCAATGTGATTGACTGGATCAAAAGACGTACCTGAGATCAGGTTGAAATCTTATAGTCACAATAGACAGCACACGTCTGAATCGAATAGAGTTATGTTTAAACAATAACTCCAAATTACAAGTCAATGCAAAATAGTATCTACAGCATTCTATAAAACTTAAAATTGGAATGAAAAAGCTTATGTTTGACCTGCGTTGGTCAAATTTAGACAAAATCCTGTGACTTACCCTAATATACTGCCTCCATCAGGAGCCTGAGTAATTTACCATAACAACATTTTATAGAATGCTCAATCCTAAAATGTATTATAAAGTGCACGTATCTGGATAAAATTATATCTCCTAATCTGTAATAGGTGATTGATGATAACGGGATCAATCCCCAGATCAATATTGGCACGAAGGAGGCCTTTGGTAAACTGCCTCATATGAATGGCATCCTCTCCTGTGCGGACCATCACGCACGGTTACATCTGAGTGCAGTGACGTCATGCATAATGAACGTATGATGTCACCTTTAAACGTTGGTACACGTCACATCCGTTATAATCTGATAATGATATTCGACTGTGGTGTTAGGGTAGAACTTTTATTACCTGTGATAAATGATAAATATATATATATATGCAATCTATCCTGGATTGGAAGTCATTAGTTTGTAAACCAACCGATAATTCTGCTAAAATAGTTCCTAGTAACATTATGATACCATGTGCCAATGCAATTACCCTTCATGGCCTGATCAATAATAATGCTATGGATTATTTTGTTTAATTGTCATATTTCATACTATGATCATATGCGTGAAAGAGAAGCTATCTCAATAATAGATCCCTATGGTTAACATTGAGGGGTGTTTTGAAATGTGGTCAGAGTTGAATTCAAAGACCTTCCCTAATCTGGTTAGTTATGATATTCAGTTAGTACTGATTGAAATGGTGACTTCAGAGGTGTCATGCATAATAATAGATGTCAGTATGAAGTATTGGTGTGCAGGTCAGTGTGGCCTCACAGATTCAGAACTTCCAATTAGAGTTAACCGTATTTTGTCACATATAACAGACATATTGCCTAAATATGAGCATTAGTAAACTGACAGATTTGATCATTGCAAAAATACATTCATTTTATGGTCACTATTAAGACCATTAATGGTGCATCGTTGGAAACAAATTAGTTTACATTCTAATTGCCTCAATTTGAGCTGGATGTTCCCACCTCTCTTCCCCCTCTTAACTTTCATGTGACCAATGTATCGTAGATCTCCTTTGTTGGCCAACTGATGTTCTTGTTGCCAATGTATGTCAAGAGGTAATTTTGGGTCAGTACTTCGCAGACTTGCTAGATGTTCCCTAATCCGTACTCTCAGCTGTCTGATGGTACTGCCCACATACAGTTTTCTGCAAACACATATTATGGCATAAACTACATAACAGGTTTTGCAATTTATAAAGTCATTCATCCTAACAGATGTACCAGAGATATCAGTGAAGACTTGACAATTATCATGTGCATACTTGCATAAGTTACAATTAGCACATTTGAAAAAACCTTTTGGTGTTTTGAGCCAGTTATTTTGGAACTTTGATCCATAGTGTTAAGAAAAGAAGGGCTCAATTTCTGTTTAATTGTGTGTGCTTTAATGAAAGTAAATTTGGGTTTGTCAGAGAGAAAAAAGTAACAGATCCTTATCCAGTCTGAGATTGTGCCAATGTTTGAAAGCCAATTGATATAGAATAGAGGAATCCTTGGAGAATTGACTAATAGTTTCAATATGTTGTGGTTGGTCGCTTTGCTTACACTTTTCAATTAGAAGTTCTGATTGTTTAGTCCTACCTTATTTGTTGAATGCGTTCTTGATAATATCTGGCTGATAGCCTCTATTAAAAAACTGTTGAGTAAGTATGGCACATTCTTTGGCATAATCAGTTTCAATACTTGCCCTATGAAATTCTCCCCCTGGTATGTTGTTAATAGTAGTCCGTTGGTGACTACTTTGGGCATAGACCACAGAATTCACTTCTGTAGGTTTTCGATAGGTTCTAGTCTGCACTGAGCCTTCTTCATTGAAAATGTGTAAATACAAGAAATCAATATATGATGTACTGGCATGGCCAGTTAAGTTAATACCAAACGTGTTATTGTTGGTATGTGCCACACAATTATCAAAAGATTCTTGTGATCCCTTCCAAACAATCAGAATGACATCAATGAATCCTCACCAAGCAATCAGGTTATGACAGAAAGCATCCTGATTATAGATGTGTGTCTCCTCATATTGTGACAAGAATACATTTTCAAGGATTGGTGCGATTCCGGCACCCATGGCCACCCCCTTTGCATGCACGTAGTACTTATCATGAAACAAACAAGCATTGTTACACAGTGTAAATCTCAGAAAGCTTTTAAGCATATCAACATGTTTAAGATATGATGCAGATGAATTACAAAATTTGTAGTCAATGGTTTTAACTGCCAAATCATGATCGATGCTAGTGTACAGCGATGTCACATCTAAGGTTGCTCGCATAAAGTCAGATTTCCATTCCAAGTTTTTCAGGAACTGCAGGACATATGTACTGTCTCATATTTAGGATTTTGTTGCGAAGTGACTTCCGGGCTTACTTGAGTTACTTATAAGGTTTATTACAGGAACTTAAGACACAGTTACAAAAGGATAAATACATGAGAGTATGGACTGAATCAGCACTGGCACCATCACCCAGGCAGGGGAGCTCTTACTGCCTGCCTCAGTATGGAACCCTCAGATAAACATTCCATCATCCACACAGTAACATTCCATGTGACATAACAGACTCACAGAATGACAGCATGACACATACAACCACTATATAACACATCTCCTTCCCTTACCAGACACACACACACACACACAGAAGGTCACTACACAACACATCTCCTTCCCTTACCAGACACACACACACAGAAGGTCACTACACAACGCATCTCCTTCCCTTACCAGACACACACACAGAAGGCAAAAACAATACAGCATTACTCACAAACTCAAACGCCAAATAGACTCAGCCTATCAGGTGCAACCAACTTAGCCAATACATTCAAATACCACAATTAACCATGAGACACTGGCCAGACATCCCAAGTCTATCTGCATACCCGGCATTTGACCACTGACGACCCAATGGCAGCATTACAAGAGTCTACCATGCCAAACCCACTGTCTGGAGAAAGCACAGTCTTTGGCACAACAACATATAGGAGAAATATCACATACGAAGGTGCTACCTCCTTTAAATAATTGTGGAAACAATCCAACGTGGCACTAATCCACTCTGATACCAGCCCTACTTCATACTGGCAGAGGCGCTACCTCTCGCACATCACAATGTTCCACAAACCGGAGGCGCTACCTCCCTCAAGTACACTTGCGTCCATGCACACCAGAGGCGCTACCTCTCTCCAATACAATTTTTCGCAATACCCGGAGGTGCTACCTCCCTCAAATACCCTGGTGACACGCACAATCAGAGGCACGACCTCTCTCAAGTACCAATTGTGCCACACAAACCGGAGGCGCAAGTACCAATTGTGCCCCACAAACCAGAGGCGCTACCTCCCTCACATACACTCTCATCATACTCACCAGAGGCGCTACCTCTCTCTATCATGATGCATACATTGGAGGCGCTACCTCCCACAAAATACACTAATGACACACTTATGAGAGGCGCTACCTCACTAAAATTCCACAAGTGCAACCCAAACCAGAGGCGCTACCTCTCACCACTACCTAGCGACAGTCACACCAGAGGCGCTACCTCTTGTAATTACAATTGAGAGACACACACACCAGAGTCGCTATTGCTTACTACTACCTCAGTATTACCCCACACCAGAGGCGCTACCTCTGCAGTGACAACCTGACTCACCATATCTCATACCAATCCTTGTGCAACTGATTCACATCCAACATCAATATAGTCAGGCACATTAACATATTTGCATTTACACAGCAAAAATAGCAATGTTATAACTGCAGTGTACTAAAACATTTTATAATTTCGCCCTAAAAGTCCATGGTCATCTTTTGACCCTATGACATAACTTTGCTCCTAAAAGTCCATGTTGCAATAGCAACCAAACTCCTGAAAATCCTCAAAAGGTTATACTATTTGATCCATCCATAGACACACCTTTTCATGGCAACGCAGGCAAACTTCAAACACTTCACTTGCAATGCACATACTTCAGTCTGCATTTTAATATAACACTACTTTTCCCAAAGTCCATGAGTGAACACCCTTAAGCTTAAACCTTTTCTTTGTTACCTCAAGTTCATAACCACTTGCACCATATCATCAAATGAAGAGAAATAAAAAAAACATATTTCACCATTACACAAATTGAGTTAGTTCAAGGGATACACAGCTACTTCTGCGACAAACTGGACCAGTTCACCCATATACCTTTTTTTTCTTTCAACGTCATACCCGCCAATGTTTTCCCTGCTGCAATGTTTTATGGGTGAACCCTTTCCCTGTACATCTGGATCGAGTATCTCCAATGCTAGCTTACTTATTAGCCACTACAGAATGCCCCAGGATGAGGCTAAGCGGCTTCAACTCTCCCGGACAATTTAATCTGATGTCTTCTGGATACTGCATGTTGCTGCAGAGTGGCTTCAACTCTCCTACACAATTTAATCCGATGCCTTCTGGATACTGCACGTTGGTACTCAATGCCATGCCTTGCCTTCCGGATACTGCGTGTTGCTACTAGGTGACTTTTTCGGTGACATCCGGATACTGCCACACAACCCTGTACATCTCCTTCACTTTTCCAATAGTTTCCGGATACCGTCACGTGACTACATCATGTCATACCTTATTTGAATGGGTCCTTTACTCCAAACCCGTGTCACTTCCAGTCTCGCTGCAAAATTGCTGCGTATCATCCGCTCTCGATATTCGGAATCTTGGGCAAGAGCTGTAAGACACATGGAACGTTGAAGCCATCGTTCCATTTATTTTCGCCAGCACTCACTGTAGCTTGGGTGACGTCACCAGTCACTTCCTTACAATGGAGCAATGCTGAGCTCCTGCTCACCAACGGTCATCTGAACAGTGAGACCCGATTACGGCACTGCTACTATGTACAAACTCACTTTCTCCCTATACTTATTTTCTGTAGTCTTGATCTCGATCTGGGCGTACTCTTATGCATGCTTTAGTACTTAGACTTCCCTTCTTATCAAGACAGTTTCCCTTGTAAACTCCTTCAGGGAGACAGCTCTGGGACATAAACCTTAAATCTTCCTCCCACATCTGCAGTCTTATTAAACCCTGACTGAGGTCTTCTTCTTAACGCTAAGTGCCAGATTCATTTTCCAAACTTCCCTCTATGGCCTTGCTTCTTCCTTCACCCCGTAGGTGTAACTCCCCCTCCAGGTTGAGGGCGGCTCATCTCTCAGGCAATGGGACTTTCTTACTTCTCCCCTCCTTAACCCTGGGTGATGGGTATTGCTTTACTTGTATCTTTGGGGGCAGTGCTGACCACCACTTTGTCCTCCTCTCTCCTGCACCCCCCGCAGCAGGTTCCTTCAGACATCAGCTTCTTTCAGCTCCTTCACCATGTGCGCAGATTCTTCTTTAGAGACCAACTCGTCGCCAATGTTGCGAAGTGACTTACGGGCTTACTTGAGTTACTTATAAGGTTTATTACAGGCACTTAATACACAGTTACAAAAGGATAAATACATGAGAGTATGGACTGAATCAGCACTGGTACCATCACCCAGGCAGGGGAGCTCTAACTGCCTGTCTCAGTATGGAACCCTCAGATAAACATTCCATCATCCACACAGTAACATTCCATGTGACATCACAGACTCACAGCATGACAGCATGACACATACAACCACTACATAACACATCTCCTTCCCTTACCAGACACACACACACAGAAGGTCACTACACAACACATCTCCTTCCCTTACCAAACGCACACACACAGAAGGTCACTACACAACAGATTTCATGTTCAAAACATGTGGTTTAAGGTCCTTGTCCAAACACTGAGACAGCCCTTCTGTGGCCCAGTCAATGACGCTCATGATCGGTCTTCCTTCTGGCAGTTTATGAAAAGATTTTGAATTTCCAGTAGAAAATATAATGTAGGCATGCTAGGTTCAGTGTTAGTTAAGAATCTTTTCTCATCATCCGTCAGGTACCCCTTGTTGTACCATTCTTGTATTAAATCTTTTAGGTCTGAGCAGTTGTGTAACGCTCACCTGATTCCCGTAGAGGCGCCAGTCTTGACTGGGCGTATACCGTATCTTCAAAGGTGATGTGTAACACACGGCTGGCTCTTTGGGCTGGACCTCTGTGCACTGTATGTCTGACTCGAAGGGTAAGATGTCTGCAGATAGAAAATATGGGATTAATGAACTGGGTTATTGAATGTCTCTCTCTTCTTCCCTTTCTCTTCTCCTGTAGAACCCCGAAGGTTAACGCTCTCACCTTAGGTAAGTGAACGCCGTGCTCTCCATCTGCCTCGGGGCAGGGTGCTGCAACCAGTTTCTTCACTGGATAAGGGGAGCAGGCCTCTTGACTTCAGAGGACTGCTGTCCGTCGTTTACTGCACGAACGGTAAGTTTCGAGTAATTCTAATGTCTTTAAAGTCTTTAGTAATGATGTCTCTTATTTTGCAGGGTTCCGGCGATGGTGGATGACGGGCTGAAGTGAGTTGAAGATGGAGCCCGTGTGATGAATAGAAGCGCCTGGAAGCACGTAAGTAAGCGCTTGTTGCCTGCTTCACGATGCGCTCTAACTGTCGTTTTATTTTGCAGGTACAAGTTCGGAGCGGCTGCAGGGTGCCGGAATACCCACTGGGTTAGATGTGGAAAGGAGTAATGGCACGTGAGTATTAAAGTTCCCCAATGTCTTTAAACGCACCTTGTTTTGTCTTTCAGATGCGGGATGCAGCGCCGAAGGCCTCCGGAGCGTGCGAAGAGTTGGTAAGCCTTTGTCTTTCAGATGCCGGAATGCAGCGCGAGGCGTTGGTGACAGCCGATGGACCAGGTAAGTGAAGAGCTGTCACTGAAGACCGTAATGCTAACCTGTTCTTTCTTGTCTTTATAGGTGTTGCTGAAGACTGGATTCAGGATGGTAAGCCTTTTTCCTTAGGCCCAGGATCAGATGCAGAAGACACGATGAGCGTTCTGCTGCAGAGGATGCAGAATAACGCAAAGCAAGATTCATCCATCGGGTGTGGTTTAAATAGCCTCCTGTAGTGCTTAGGTGTCTCCTTCCACAGCCACGCCTAGGTAAGAAAAGAGTTCCTGCTTTCCAGAAGAGTTCCAGTGTTCTGAACCTAGGGAGTGGCTCCTGCCCCACCCAACAGGAAAAGTAGTTCCAAACAGAAGAGGATCAGAGGCTCAACTGGCAGGCAAGTAAGCAGCATGGTCTGCTGCAGGTAAGTCCACCCAAGCATTATGAGCCCGGCGCTTCCAGCGCTGGGACTGGGCATATTTATGAGCCTGGTGCCACTGGCGCCAGGACTGGGTCCAAAAGGTCCCAATTGGGACTTGTTGGCACTCGGAACCTGGGTTATGGATCTGCTTCCAAGGGAGTTGGGAAAACCCTGACCTTTTGGAAGCAGAGATCATGACAGTACCCCCCCTCAAGGCCCCTCCCAAACCGGGCTTCTCCGGGGGTTTTGGCTTGTCAGGAAATGTTCGGTGAAATCTTTTGATTAGGCCAGGAGCATGGACATATTCAGCAGGTTCCCAGGATCTCTCTTGGGGCCCGTAGCCTTTCCAGTCAATTAGGTAAAATAGTTTAGATTTGGAGATCTTGGAGTCCAGAATGCTTTTGACTTCAAACTCGAGTTCTCCATCAACTAGGATAGGTTTTGGAGATTTAGTTAGTCGGGTTTGAGGTTGCACAGGTTTTAATAGAGAGACGTGGAAGACCGGATGTATCTTCATGTGCGGGGGCAAGTACAACTTGACCGCTACTGGGTTTACTATGGTAGTGATGGAATAGGGACCAAGGTATCTTGGGTTGAATGTGCGTGGCCCTTTTAGAGGTAGATATTTGGTGGATAACCAGACTTGATCCCCTACTTGATATTGAGGGGCTTCCTTCTGATGTTGATCTGCTCCTTTCTTGTATTGTTCTTTAGCCCTTTGAAGGTGAGAAACAGCTTCCTTAAAGGCTTGGGTGATTGTAGAATGCAGGTAGTCTACTGCTGGTGTTTCAAGATCTTGGAGGGGATCCAACTCCGAGGTTCGAGGGTGACTGCCGTACAAAAGAAAAAACGGGGTTTTCCCAGTTCCCGAATGGACAGAGTTATTGTAGGCATATTCGGCTATCCAAAGGATGTCTTTCCAAGTTTTTTCAGCTTGTTGCAGCATGCAGCGTAAATACTGTTCCAGAGTTTGATTGGTCTTCTCGGTTTGTCCGTCGGTTTGAGGGTGGTGACTGGTCGATAGTCTCACATCAATTTGAGCCGACCGACAGCAACTTCGCCAAAAATGAGAAATAAATTGACTACCTCGATCCGAAATTAGAACCGAAGGAAAACCGTGCAGTCGGACGATGTTTTCGAGAAATTCTCGGGCCAGAGTTGCTGCTGTTGGCAAGCCTTTGAGCGGAATGAAATGCGCCATCTTGGAGAATAAGTCCACGATTACTAGAATCGTATTGTATCCGGAGCATGGAGGTAGATCGGTGATGAAGTCCATAGAAAGCGTATACCAAGGGCGAGGTGGGATGTCAATAGGGCGTAAGAGGCCTGCTGGTCTTTCCTTTTGACTCTTGTTTTGGGCGCATACTCCACAGGACATTATAAAGTCTCTGATATCTTTTTTCCAAGACGGCCACCAGAAGTAGCGCTTGATCTTTTCTGAGGTCTTGGCTATACCGGGATGTCCTTCCATTAAAGAATCGTGATAACAAGAGATTACTTTTTTCTGTAAATCTGTGCTGGGTAGGTATAATCGTTCTTGGAAATACAATAAGTTGTCCTTTACTGCAAAGTCCTTTCCCTGCAGATGCCAATTCTGTATGTCTGCTGGAGTTACAAGTTGCCTGGCTTTATCCTTAACTTCCTCTATGGATTGTGTGGCGATTACACCCAGAATTTTTTGTTCGGGAATGATTGGTACAGGTTTAGGGTTGATCAAGTGTTCTTCCACTCCCATCCGAGAAAGGGCATCAGCTTTACCGTTTTTTGTACCAGGTCGATAGGTAATTATGAAGTCAAACTCGGCAAAGAATAATGCCCAACGGAGTTGTCTAGAGGATTGGGCTTTTGCGGTTTTCAAATATTGCAGGTTTCGGTGATCCGTAATCACAGTAACGGTGTGTCGGGCCCCCAGCAGATAATGCCGCCAAGCCTTAAAGGCAGACTTGATAGCCAGAAGTTCCTTGTCAGTAATCGTGTAATTGATTTCAGGAGGCGAGAATTTGCGGGACCAAAATGCCACGGGATGCAACTGATTGGTTACCGGGTCCTTTTGTGATAGAACTGCCCCCATGGCAAGGCTTGAAGCATCAGTTTCCACGATGTAGGGGAGTTTGGGGCGAAGGTGTTTTAAGATTTGTGCAGAGATCAAATCCTGGAAAGCGTGTTCCGCCTCGGTAGACCATTCAAAACGTTTGTTTTTCTTTAACAATGCAGTGATGGGCTGGACTATTCGAGAGAATTTGGGGATAAACCTGCGGTAAAAGTTAGCGAAGCCTAACATGCTTTGCACACCTTTTACGGAGGATGGTGATGGCCATTTGAGAACTGCATCGACCTTCTTTGAATCCATACGCACTCCGCCAGGTGATAATATGAATCCCAAGAATTCAACTTCAGTCACGTTGAAAACACATTTTTCCAACTTAGCGAAAAGTTTGTGTTGACGCAATCTTTCGAGGACCATTTTCACGTGTTTCCGATGTTCAGATTCCGATGAAGAATAAACGAGGATGTCGTCAATGTAAACAACAACACACACATCTATGAGCTCTCTGAGGACATCGTTCATAAAATATTGAAAGGCGGCCGGGGCATTGCAAAGTCCGAAGGGCATGACCTGATATTCAAATAGCCCATACTTGGTGCGGAAGGCCGTCTTCCATTCATCGCCCTCTTTTACTCGTACCAAGTGGTAAGCTCCTCTAAGATCCAGCTTTGTATATATGCATGCTTTTCTGACTTGGTCCAGGAGTTCAGGGATCAAAGGTAACGGATATCTATTCTTAACGGTGATCTGGTTCAGGGAGCGATAATCTATACAAGTTCTAAGGTCTCCTTCCTTTTTTGGAACGAAGAACAAAGCTGAAGAAGCAGGGGACTTGGAAGGACGAATAAACCCATTTGCCAGGTATTGATCCAGGTATTGTCAAAGGTGAAGGTTCTCAGGCTCGGTGAGGGCATAAATTCTACTACAAGGAGGAGTAGATCCAGGTATCAGGTCTATCTGGCAGTCATAAGACCTATGAGGAGGTAGAGAGTTATCCTGATCCTTCCGGAAAACATCTTGGTATTCTAGGTATTCGGGAGGTAACTGGGGAGTCTCTGAAGAAATTGCTGCCAGTGCAACACCAGGTGGAGGGTGACAAGTAGAGACACATTCTGGAAACTGGACCGTTCTTGCTCGCCAAACGATCAGAGGATTGTGTTTCTCTAACCAAGGTATTCCTAGAATAATCTGAAACTGAGGGGCCTTGATCACATCGAACACGACCTTCTCATGGTGTCCATCTTGACTTACTAGCGTCACTTCTTGAGTGGTATGCGTTACTGGCCCGGAGGCTATCTCCGTACCATCCACCGTAGTAATGACGTCCTTTACAGCCTTGGGACAAAGAGTTAGATTCATCCTCAAAACCATTTCATGATCCACATAATTGCCGATGGCACCGCTGTCGACGTAAGCTTCAATTGCATGTAATCGATCCGGATTATCAGGGCTAATGATGACCATAGGTATCACGAAATGCGAGGTCACGGAACTGGTTTTCACGCTCGGAAAGAGGACCTCTATTCTTGTCGGGCGAGGTCGTTTCCCTGCTCAGAGTTTGTAACTTTGGTAACTGCAGCTCCGACTGACTTCTTGGCAGGTTTCACCGGACAGTCTCGAAGAAAGTGCCCTGAGTTTCCGCAATAGAGGCATAATTGCAACTGTTTTCTCCTTTCCCGCTCCTTTTGTGTTAGAGGACCTTTCAGATCCCCTATTTGCATGGGTTCCCCGGAGTCTACTCCTTTGGAAGAAGTTGGTGGTTTGGAAAATACTCGAGCCTCAAACTTGGAACGATTGGCCTTCCTGTTCTGCAGTCTGTGATCTATTTGAACGACTAAGTCTATATAGTCCGAACAATCTTGTGGGGGATTCACTACTTGGGCTAACACATCTTTGAGCTCTCCACGTAGACCTCTATAAAACAGCGTAATCCTTTTGTCCTCAGGCCATTGAGTTTCCACTATCAGTCTGTTGAAAGACGCAATATAAGCCAAAAGGTCTTGATTACCTTGTCGCAACGAAAGAAGCTCATTGTCGAAGGCCTGCCCCTGTGAATGTCTTGCGAACAGTTTTTCCATACTGAGCTGAAAAGCTTGAAAATCATGGAGGACCGGATCATCTTGATTTACTAGAGGGATCGACCAGTCTGCCGCATTGCCACTAAGGTACGAAAGCACGAAAGCTACTTTAGCTTGATCAGTTGGAAAGGCTGCTGGCCGGCATAAGAAATGCAACCGGCACTGATTGATAAATACTGCAAACCTCTTTGGGTCACCAGAAAATCGTTCGGGCGGAGCCAGAGGTACATTCCCAGGAAGGTTGATCTGCACTGGATTCATAGAGGATGTAGAAGGAAGATTTCCCCCAGATGCGGGTAACGGGGTCTGTCCGGCTTGTGACTGGAGCAATTGTCTAACGAGATCATCTGTTCGCTCCTCGGAAATAATCAGTTCCCTTCTTAGAGCGTTCGTTTCCTGACGGGCTGCATGCACTTCTGCCCTTAGTTCCCCAAGTAACTGGGCTAGTTGGTCGGTATCCGAGGTTTCCATAGCGCCTGGACGGGAGTTTTGTGGTAGGCTTTGCGTTCTGTAACGCTCACCTGATTCCCGTAGAGGCGCCGGTCTTGACTGGGCGTATACCGTATCTTCAAAGGTGATGTGTAACACACGGCTGGCTCTTTGGGCTGGACCTCTGTGCACTGTATGTCTGACTCGAAGGGTAAGATGTCTGCAGATAGAAAATATGGGATTAATGAACTGGGTTATTGAATGTCTCTCTCTTCTTCCCTTTCTCTTCTCTTGTAGAACCCCGAAGGTTAACGCTCTCACCTTAGGTAAGTGAACGCCGTGCTCTCCATCTGCCTCGGGGCAGGGTGCTGTAACCAGTTTCTTCACTGGATAAGGGGAGCAGGCCTCTTGACTTCAGAGGACTGCTGTCCGTCGTTTACTGCACGAACGGTAAGTTTCGAGTAATTCTAATGTCTTTAAAGTCTTTAGTAATGATGTCTCTTATTTTGCAGGGTTCCGGCGATGGTGGATGACGGGCTGAAGTGAGTTGAAGATGGAGCCCGTGTGATGAATAGAAGCGCCTGGAAGCACGTAAGTAAGCGCTTGTTGCCTGCTTCACGATGCGCTCTAACTGTCGTTTTATTTTGCAGGTACAAGTTCGGAGCGGCTGCAGGGTGCCGGAATACCCACTGGGTTAGATGTGGAAAGGAGTAATGGCACGTGAGTATTAAAGTTCCCCAATGTCTTTAAACACACCTTGTTTTGTCTTTCAGATGCGGGATGCAGCGCCGAAGGCCTCCGGAGCGTGCAAAGAGTTGGTAAGCCTTTGTCTTTCAGATGTCGGAATGCAGCGCGAGGCGTTTGTGACAGCCGATGGACCAGGTAAGTGAAGAGCTGTCACTGAAGACCGTAATGCTAACCTGTTCTTTCTTGTCTTTATAGGTGTTGCTGAAGACTGGATTCAGGATGGTAAGCCTTTTTCCTTAGGCCCAGGATCAGATGCAGAAGACACGATGAGCGTTCTGCTGCAGAGGATGCAGAATAACGCAAAGCAAGATTCATCCATCAGGTGTGGTTTAAATAGCCTCCTGTAGTGCTTAGGTGTCTCCTTCCACAGCCACGCCTAGGTAAGAAAAGAGTTCCTGCTTTCCAGAAGAGTTCCAGTGTTCTGAACCTAGGGAGTGGCTCCTGCCCCACCCAACAGGAAAAGTAGTTACAAACAGAAGAGGATCAGAGGCTCAACTGGCAGGCAAGTAAGCAGCATGGTCTGCTGCAGGTAAATCCACCCAAGCATTATGAGCCCGGCGCTTCCAGCGCTGGGACTGGGCATATTTATGAGCCTGGTGCCACTGGCGCCAGGACTGGGTCCAAAAGGTCCCAATTGGGACTGGTTGGCACTCGGAACCTGGGTTATGGATCTGCTTCCAATGGAGTTGGGAAAACCCTGACCTTTTGGAAGCAGAGATCATGACAAGTTGGGAGTGGCTAGATGTTGCATACCCATTTCGATATAATCTGATGTATTAAGAACAACCTTGTTCCTTCCCTTCTCTGCCTTTTTGACGGTTATACTACTGTCCTTGCAAGATCTTGTAAAACCTTCCTCTACTGAGATTGGATCTGTGTCTTTTCTTATTGTGATTGGATCTGTCCAAATAGGCATGAATGTCTTGAGTGATAGCTTTATGACAGGTTTCGATTACATTTTCTGATGATAATTGTGGAGTGAATTTTGATTTGGGTTTAAGTTCTTTGATTTCCAAATGTCTGGCCTTGACATCTAGCTCATTACAGATGGCATCTAAGCTCGCAAAAGTATCTTGGTTCAAGGACATTAAGGTTTCTGTATTGGTGATGTCCGAAATTGTACATGTGCCAAGCGGGTCCAGTGTGGGTTTGGACACAAATAAACAGACTTATGTTGCACTTTAATTTTCTTTAAAAATGTTAACAAATCAATTTGAAAATTGACAAAGTCTGTGCCAGTACTCGGAGCAAATGATTAGCCCTTATTCAAAACTGTAATCTCATTCTTAGTTAACTGTCTATTAGAAAGGTTGACCACTAAATCAGGTTGAGTTACTTCCCCAGATGTTTTTTCGTGCTGGACAATTGTTACGGATTGAATATTTAATGTCCAATTTGAGTGACCATGGGGTACTTGCAACCCGAATTGCATTACATTGCTAGATACAATAATCATACATTTATGACTGGTCAGTCCTTCCAGGTATGTTTCCTACTTTATTGCCACTTACTCACTCAAATTGGACATTTAATATTCAATTCATAAAAATTGTCCAGTCCTCTGCATAATATCATCATGATTTTGTGAATTATTCACATGCTTCGTCAATAGGGTAAGCCCATTTCTAATTGATAAATGCACATACTACTATCCCTATTATAAGTCCAATCACTTTAACATGCCAACTTGGAATGATCACCAACATTAATAATGCCCACGGGAGACCAATTTACTAGGAAGTAGTTCACGCGCATGGGCGATTTGCATCCAGCAATATGGGCACTATGTGGCATGAACACAAGGGTTATATATTGGCAGTTATAATGGCAATTAATGTGGCAAGACAGCTTGTTTCACATCTCTTGTCATTCCCAATTTACTCTTCAACCCTATATTATGTTAATATATGATGCTATACTATCTAATGTTGAACTAGATGCTCATATATACTGCAGGTGAGGTAGACATTGACCATGTGGTACTTGCAACCCGAGTTGCATTAAATTGCTCGATATAATATTCATACATTTAGGACTGGTCAGTCCTTCCAGGTATGTTTCCTACTTTATTGCCACTTACTCACTCAAATTGGACATTTAATGTTCAATTCGTAACAATAGTCCAGTCCTCTGAATAATCTCATCATGATTTCAGGTGAATTATTCACATGCTTTGTCAATAGGGTAAGCCCCATAAATGTTCATACTACTATCACTATTAGAAGTCCAACCACTTTAACATACCAACTTGGAATGATCACCAACATTAATAATCCCAACTGAACACCAATTTATTAGGAACTAGTTCACACGCTTGGGCACTATGTAGCATGAACACAAGGGTTATATATAGGCAGTTATAATGGCAATTACGGTGGCGAGGCAGCTCGTTTCACATATTACGCCTTTCCCAATTAACTCTTCAACCCTGTATTATGTTAAGATATGACGATATACTATCTAAAGTTGAACTAGACACTCATATATAACTTATATACATGTTATATTCTCCTTTCATTTCTTTAATTTTGTTTTTCTCAACCCTGACCAATTTGTTCCACTCCCCGCCTCTGACCTGAAATGTGGTATGTTGGGTTTGTTTTATATTTTTTTTTATCATTATGTATGATATATGATTTTGTATTGTTCCAATGCACCAATTGGTTGCCTGATTATTGTTTGGACTTTGTAAAATACATAATGCTTTGCTCAAGACAATTTACATCCTTGAGAACGTACAGGTGGTCGAAACATGTGTTGGCTGTACATCACATGGAATAAACCCTATATTTTATTGAATCACCTGTTATCTATATACTTATTTGCAGCACTATGTATACATTTTAGAAACTACAACAGTCTGAGCGCGAGTCACCTTCCCAGATCTTTAATTCTTTGTGGTAACAACATTGTCGGATTTAAGTATCCTGGTCGCTATCCAATCAAGAATATGTGATTGACCTTGATTAGATCAGATTTAATGACTTCATGATCACAATCGGATAGAGCTGCTACCAGATCTACTGCTTTCTTGTCACAGAGGTTGCCTCTCCAGCGATTAAGATCACCAAGAAATAAAGTTGATGAGTTTGGGCTACTTAGATTGTTGCGCAAAGCAGGGATTTCATCATTGAAATCAGGCATTGTTCGAGGGGGGTGATTGATAAGAATTATGTTAACACATATCTGCGGTGAGGGAGTCATTTTGAGGAGTAGAATTTCACAACCAATACAAGAAATAGCAGCTGGAAACAGGCCTAAAGTACATTTGGCAATAATGGCCACCACACCACCACCTCCCTCGTGAGATTGGCATTGAAGAAAGTGTAACCTGGGGGGGAGGCCAAAGAAATGGAAGGGCCGCTTGTATGTTGGATCCAAGTCTCTGTGATACAAAGTATGTCAAGATTATTATTCACAATGAAGTCATGCAAATCCTGCGCATATTTCACTAGTGAACGGTATTGAGCAGAGCAATTTTAAGCAGGCTTATCTTAGCTTCTGATCGCGTGGATTTAAGTAAGCCCCCAGACTGATAGATAGTCAAGGATTGTAGAGGAGCTGAGTGAATGGGAGCAGGAGAAATCAAAGGGAGTGCAAGGCCTGAAATAGCTTCCGCCATTGCCGGCAAGACCCGTGCCCCAGTGCAGGGTGTAGAAGTAGACTACTCATCTGGGTTGAGTCCTTCCCCATCTGAAATTACAGTAGTGCTGTCAAGAATTGTGCATTTGAGCCTGTCTATGAGAGCCAAACGGTTAAGGCGAAGCGCTACCAATGATAGGGGTAATTCCTGGGAAAACCCATATTTCAGGGTATTTCAGTTCAAGAAGTAATGAGGGTGAGGTCAGCTTACCACACAAGAGTACCACCGCCCCGCCGAGTCCATCGAGGACCGGCGAAGATTGGCTTGTTGCTGAAGCACCGGCACTAAAGCGCCTGATGTTTCAGTAAATGGAGCTCTGGGCAACCAGAGTAATGTAGTTCAGGAGCGTATAACAAATGCTCTCACAAAGACAAGTAACCCTTGTGGAAAGGCTTACAAATCAAAAAGGTAATGTTACAACAATGAGAGTGCTTTTCTCTCTGCCAGTAATAAATCTGAAGTCAGTTACAAAAGCAAGGTGTTGCCACGAAAGAAATGCACTAATCAGGTATTTAAGCCTCTTCATTGAAAAGTGGCTCTGTGCTATTTGTGTGTATCCATTCACCTTCACAGAGGTTTGAAACGGTATCTATATTGACATTGTGCATGTTTAGAAGTTCTTTTTGTCATTTATTGATTCATTTAGTTAGTGGTGTTATTCTGTTTAAAATTTAAATAAACAACTTTTTCTTTAGTAGAAATGCACTGTCCATTTGACGCTTCGATGATTAGTTTTCTGCTGTAGTTTTTCATTTTAGATCTTGACTTTTTAGCTTTCTTTATAAGATTGGTAAGAAATCTACAGTGGAGTTAGGTTAATTTGTAGATCTACTTTTGTTTGTACATCTTTTTTTTACCTTTAATTTTTGCAAGACGGCATTACTTTTTTTAATGGTAGCTGGTTTATTTTCATTGAGTGAGGTTACTAGCTATTCTGTTTTAATGTTTTCTATACATTGCTTTAGGGGCGGATGACTCTATGGCTTGTTCTTAATTGTATCTGCTCTATAATTTCTTTATTTTCTACAAAGTTGGTTTCTAGTAGGCATTCTGTTCTGTCTGTTGGGTAAAAAGAAAGTTTGTGTTTCAAAATTGTGGAATGTTTATATGTTTATGCACGTGTTATGCATGGATGTGTAGGTGTTACAGTACAGATTAATAGAGTGTTGTGTGGTTGGTTAAATGATAGGTGTGGTTGGGAAGCTTGTAAGAGTAAGAGGCTGCATAGGTGTGATGGGCTTGGGTAATTATGAGATTGCAATTGGGTAATTATTAGTTATTGAGTAAGGGAGTGGTGGTTTGACGGAATATGTGATATGATGTGTTGAGGAAAACAGTGGTTGCTGTAATGGTGTTATTTAGTGCATAGGTATGTGATTTGTGTGGGTATGATTGAAAAGGGGTGAGGAAGTGGGTGTATGTGTGCTAATGTGTGTTAGTAATTTGGAATGCAAGTTGTTGGGTTGGAATTTAGGACTTCTTGTGGAAAGGGGTATGGAAGAGAAAATAAATTCAATTATGGTATAGAAGTTGATGAGAGATGAATGTGTTGTTATGCAGTAAGCAATTGGTGGTGTATTGAAAGAAGAACAAAGTTCAGATAGGAATAGAAAGAGTATGAATCCTGCAACAGAATAGCTAAGAGTGAAATACAATATTGTTCAGTAGAAAAGAATACTCTAGGCTAATATATTGTGAAAGTAAATTGTTACAATTACAGAGATATACATGCTATATTAATGTACTTAATTTTGAAGGATATGAAGAGTGTCTTTGTTCAGCAGCTGTCTTTGTGAATCTTTCTTTTCCCTTTAATTGTATTGAAAGTTAGTTGTATATGTGGTAATGGTGAAGTAGTTTTAGTAAGGCAGGTTGTTATTTATTAAGTTACGAGGAGTTGTTGGAAAAAAGAGTGAATAAAGTTGTGTTATGGGTGGAGTAGTAAAGTATGTTAACTATGTTGTTAGAACAAATGGACTATGGCTAGTTCTGCGTGGGACATTATAAGGAATAGGGTACACATTGGTGTGTAAACAAGATGTATATGGAGGTTATATTTGCAGCATAGGAAAGTGTCTTCTAGGGCTAATATATAATGGTATTAGCTGTACAGCAACGTTTGGCTTGATGCAAAAATTAATGCATGACATTTATTTTTGCAGTAGAGCAATTTTTGTGCTGGTTCTTTTAATAGGAAAAGTGTACTGTTTGTGGTGCAATGTATGCGTAATGTGTTGCAGTGTTTCAAAAGAATAAGGAAACTGTGGCATAGTAGTAATGCAATGGCAGTTTGTAGTTGGAGCAGTGTATGTTGTTAGTTTATGGTGTCATATACTAGTGGTTGGAAAAGACTAGTATTTTGTATGTAAGGACAAGTGTTGCATATAGATACACTGGCAGTATACACATATGTGTGAGTAGGTGGGGAATGGTGGCACTATAAGGGATGTCATTAGAATGATTGGAAAGTTTGACATTTTAACACAAGGGAACATGCTGTTCTTTTAAAAATCTATACGGACATGATGATGTTTTATGATGTCTTAGATGGATATGATGTTATACGTAATGTCTGGCACACTGAAATCTGTAACGTAGACTTGTAAAAATTACGTGATAATTAAATCAAGTAATGTAAAGAAAACTAATGTTCCTTTTTCAAAGCATTTGGTTGAAAGTTAAAAAAAGGCATATGTTTGATTTACATAAGCAGTGTTTTTAACTTATTTCTACAAGTAAGGGAAATGCAGTTGCAAATGATTTGTGGAACACTGTTAAGTGGTAATTGGTGTGTGGAAGTCCAATATGTTGGCAGTACATGTACGTAACTGCCACTTGATGTGACTAGGTGCATAATGTTGCAATACATGCCATTTGATAGGAATGGTTAAAAAAGAGAATATGCTTATTGAGATGCTTATTACAGGGTAAGTGGCATTAATCCTATATATATATATTTATACCGATATTTAAAAAAAACTTAAAAAAACATTAGCATACCTATACTATGCCATGTAGATATCGTTGAATCTCCAAATAGACATCTTGGAGTCTTTCACTGTAGTTTTTGATGCAGGAGGCTGTGAATGAATGGAGACATGTACTCTGAGACTTGAAATGTACATCTGAAGTTTGAAAAGAGATGACACGGTATCATGTCGAGTTTTTTTTATGTGATTGGTAAAAGGATGTGTGACTGTTTGAAAGTAGCCAATGATGGAGTTTTAGAAACATAAAAGTAAAAAGGGTAGAAGGGCTGCCCTGTGCAACAGCATCCGCGGACATTCACGATAGTCTGTGGACTTGCATGTGACATCCAGGTCTTTTAATAATGCATGGCATGGAAATAGGACTGTTGAGACTGCGGACAGTCACAAAAGTCCGCAGACATTGTGGGGTAAGCCAGTCAGGTTTCGTGGTTGTGGAGGAGGAGTTGCAGTGTGAAGGGACAGGGGGTTGCAAGTGTTTTTTTCTTGTGTGAAGTGAAAGGGTGGAAAGATGGCCATAGCTATGAAAAATCAGAGTCTGCGGATTCTGGGAGATCCACAGATCCATTCATTGAAGGTTTACTCTGAATACCATGGCATCTCTGATAATGCTGGATTGGAAGAAGTGGACGTTTCCTGGTATGCAGTTTGTGGAATAAAATGGGCAACCTTATTACCATTGTGTGAGTCTATGGCTCAGTTTAAACGTCCATGCATGCTAATGTTAAAGGTATTTATATCGCGAACCGTCACCAACGGAGTTGGTCCCCAGGCGTTCAGGTGGATCTGTAACAAGAGGGCGGGTGGGTTAGGGTAGTCGGGTGAAGAGGGAGTAGGACAGTGAGAGAAGTGGTGTGCTGTTGGCGGCTTCAGTTCGGTTTCCACTGTGCGCTGATTTTTGGTGTCAGTATCGTATTGGAGCGAGACCTTGTGTGCTGTTTATTCAGTCTATGTGTTGTTTGTTGTTGTTGCGGTGTGGTGAAGTGTGTGTGTGGGTTGCTGGGCAATACATGGTTGTGTGGGTTTTCGGGTGAATTAGCTATGCAGAGATTTGAAGTTGGGTTAGTGGGTTGTATCTCCTGGTTCTAGCCGATTTTGTTCTATTTAAATAGTATTCCTGTGGGTACGCTTAGTAGCTGGTTATATTTATTGGCCATCTATCTCTTAGGTTAGATGGCATGGCATGTTCCTGGCTGTGTTGTATGGATCTTAGATTGGTGGGGCCGGTTATGTTTAGTCCCCCCTCTGGTGTTGGTGCTGTGGATTGGCCTCTCCCTATTCCCTTACTGTCTAAATTGACTGTGGTCTGCTGGGCTTGGGTGTGATTCGGGGCCAGGGTACTATTGATGAATCGTCCTTGATCTTCTGTCTTGGTCTAACTATATATTCGTTCATTAGTATCTCTCAGCTTGCAGTTTGATACGTCATAGAATGTCTTCCTTAGATTCTGTTTGTAGCTGATAGATTGTAGGGGACCGGGATCGATGTCTTCACTCATCATTGTTACCAGGTATGTGTGTACCCCTGTGGGCGTTATTCTAGTTATGCAGTGACGAGCCAGGATTTGAGCATTTTCCTGAATGGTAGGTGGTTTCTTATGTTGCGTATATTCTTCGTAAGTAGTTCCACATTTTTGGTGTGAGGTGAGAGAAAGAGGATCCTCTGAGTTTTCTCTTGTTGTAGGGTTTCGGTTCCAGGCATATGTTATTGCTGCATCTGAGCATTCTTGTTGGGTGATGTAGGTGTCATTTGTTCCTCAGGAATTCTGTGCCTTGGTTCTTCATTGCTCTCTGCGTGATGCACATTGATTTTAGTTTGATTCATTGTTTTATTGGGAGCCAATGTAGCATTTTTAGTGCAGGTGTGATGTGTTCTCTTTGGGGAATTTTGGAGAGCAGTCTGGCTGCTGCATTTTGTATGCGTTGTTTTTTTAGAAGTTGTTCAGGCATACCCAGATATAGGCTACTGGTGTAATCTACTCTGGATATGACAAGAGCAATGATGGTTAGTGTTTTATTGGCAAATGGTCGGAACGGTAGGATCCTTTTTGCTGTTCGTAGTAGAAAGAAGCATTTCTTCAGTATAGCGTTTACTCGTGGCTTTAGTGTAAGTTTGTAGTCCATCAGGACTCCTACGTTTTTTACAGTCGACAATGGGGCTGAGGTTGTACTCAGTTCCCTTGGCCAGGGGATGTAGTGGTTGTCTCCTCCGTTTTTTGTGATGATCATTATTTCTGTTTTGCCTGGGTTGAGTTTGAGGTAGTTAGAGTTCATCCAGTTGAATACGTCACGAAGGCAGTTCTCAAGTGTTGTGTTTTCTTCTTGAGGTTCTTGTATTTTGAATACTAATTGTATATCATTGGCATAGTTGTAGCAGGTGAGGCCGTGTCTTTTGATGATTTTGATCAGCAGAGAAAGGTAGATGTTGAATAATAGCAGGGAGAAGGCTCATCCTTGTGGTACGCCGCATGTGGATTCTCTTGTGTTGGATTTGAAAGGTTTCATCCATATAGTTTCTGTTCTGTTTGTTAGAAACTATTTGATCCACAGTAGGGTGGTGTCTGTTATTCCCAATCCTTTAAGTCTCATGATGATGATGTTGTGGTTAATTGTGTCGAATGCCGCTGAGAGGTATAGAAGTATCAAAGCCGTACTGTTGTTTGAGTCTGAGTTTGGTTTTAGGTCATCCCATATTGAGAGGAGAGCTGATTCCGTTCCTCTCATTGGTCTGAAACCAACTTGTGCCTGCTCTAGCATGCAGTGCTCTTCTATGAAATCTTGGGTTGTTTTGTGTATGTATGTTTCGAGCAATTTAGCTGTATATGGGATGTTGGAGATGGGTCTGTAGTTGGAAAGGTCCTCTATATTTCCAGCTGTGTCTTTGAGTAGCGGTCTGATGTACGCTGATTTGAAGGATTGCGGCACTTTGCCTCTTGTGATTGAAAGGTTGAGGACATTCCTGTGGTATTCCATGGAAGTTCCTTGTGCGAGGATGGATTTGTATATGTCCAGTTGGCAAGGAACCTCAGGAGAACCTGTTTTGTTGCTTTGATTTACCAGTTTGACAAAGTCTCCACTGATATTTCAGGGAAGTTTCGTAGTTTGTTCAGCTGTTCCTCATACGGGTCGGTGGGTTCCGTAGTCTGATCACTACGTAGTCCGATCACATGGTCTGTGTACATCATTATTATACTTTGTGGAGGCAAACATTTGGGGTATATGACTGCAGTATCCTTGCAGTTTGCCATGAAGGATATGTTGAAAAGCCTAATGGCACTGATTCCAGCTTTGAAGATTATTCTTTTCAGAAAGTAATCAGAGAAAAAATGTGGAAACACCTAAACTTATTTTGTCCACAAATGAAAAATGTCAGTCAGCATGTTATTAAACTTGGATGCGCTTTCTTTTACAAGATATAGGAATGGCATCTTTTGATGATGAGAACATAAAGTTTGATGGCATGAATATTATTTGTGGAAATGGCGTTCATTTGACAGATATTAGAAATTAGATTTGTCTTTCCAATGATCAGAATACATTGAAACAGTTTCTGTGAAAAAATGAAAAGGGAACATGTGGAGTGTATACTAAAGCATTTGTTAGTAGGTGTAGGACATAAAAATGAAGAACACAAAAAGGTTTGAATCTGTTTTTGTAGAAGTTATAAAAAAGCAGTACAGCATGTGTTAGTATAGCACTTAAAACCAAAAAACCAAAAAAACAAAAAAGGGTATTTTTGAACAAACCCAAAAGAAACCCAAAAAAGGCTCATTTAAGAGCCACCATTGTAGAATAAATAATTTAAAGTGAGTTTAAACCTCCTCACTCCCTTTAATCGGTCATGCAGTCCGTGGAAAAGCACCGTAATCCGTGAACCCGCATGTGCCATATGGGTCTTTTAAGGATGCCTGGCATGGAAATAGTCAGTCAGACAGTCACAAACATCTGCGGGCATCAGGGTATTAGCCAATCAGGTTTCGTAGTTGTGCTGTGGAAGAGGAGTTGAGGTGTAGAGTGTAGCAAGTGTTTTCTTTCTTGTGTGAAGTGAAGAGGGCTATGGCTATGGCTATGGCTATGAAGAAGCATAGCGTGTGGATGGTGGGAGATTCTTGGATCCATTTGTTAAAGGTTTACTCTGAGCGGTGTGGAATGTCTTTGAATCTTGAATTAGAAGAATTTGAAGTTTCTTGGTATTGAGTTCCTAGATTTAAGTGGGAGGAGTTGTTAACCTTTTGCGAGAATATGGTTAATTTGAAACATTCAGACATCATTGTAGTGCACTGTGGAGGCAACAGTTTGGGCTATGTGACTGGAATATCCTTACAGTTTGCCATGATGGATACATTTACAAAGTCAATGGAACTGTTTCCAGGTTTGAAGATAATTTTTTCTCGAATAGCTCAAAGGCAAATTGAGTTCATGGAGTTCATTTCACAGATGTTGGAAATGTGTTTTTTCCCAATGTTCAGAATGCATTTAAACTGTTTCTGTGAACACATAAAATATGTAATCAAATATTTGTTAGTAGCTGTAGAAACAAAAACAGAAAAAAGTTTGATAGTTTTTGTAAAAGTTATAAGAAACAATTAAGTACAGTAGAACATTTGTTAGTATAGTATGTCAAAACCCCAAAATTAAAAAAACAGTATTCTTTTAGGGGCCACCATTGTGGAATGAAAAAAAAAAGTTAATTGACTTTAAACCCCACCCCTGTATTTCTGCAGGTTGGTCTGCAGACTAATACTCTGTTCGCGAACTACATAGGCTACAAAAGGTGCTTAGGAAGTTATGGTACTTATTGTATGCTAGATAAACTAATTTGGGACAGAAAATTCTTTCTGTCCTTTTTTCTTTATCTCTAGCATACAATGCTCCATTATTTCCATTAGCATAGAACACAATTCTAAAAGAAATGTTAGAGAATCGTATTGAGTCTAACCACTTTACTAAAAATGTAAAGTAGATGGAGTCTAAAAGATTATTTTTTAGTTCTAATGAAACCATTTTGTTTGTTTTTTTTTTCCAGTAAGGTGAGACAAGGAAGTAAGGTGGGGGAGGGAAGGGAGGTAAGATCCCCAACCACTGATACCAGGGGTCACTGCAGCACGGCAAAACAAAGGGCTCTGCAGCTGCGGTCAGACTTCCCCTCCTATCTCGGGTCCCATCAATGCTAGGATGCAGCAATTCTGTTGGAGGTAAACTTGCAGGGCCAGCTGAGGAACCCTCAGGTTTCAGGCCAAAACTCTGTACGGTGATGCCGGCAGCACAGTAGCCCAAAAAAAAAGCTGGTCAGCCACAGGATGGTTTCAGGGCACTTCCAAAGGCACCGAGCAGACATCAGGAATGGATGGTTCTTCCACTCCAAGAATCGCAGCTCCTTTGCAGGACTGCTAAAGATCACAAGCAAGACAGGGCTCCTCCAGTACAGCAGCAGAAGTTGACTCCTTCGGTCGGGTATCAGGTCTCTTCGCGAGTCTCACAGCTGGTTAGCATACTTGGCTCCTTCAGGTTTCTCCAGCATCACTCAAGAATAGGTGCAGGGGTGCTCAAAGCCAGGTAAGCGTTGCTGCCCTCACTAGCCAATAGCATGACTGGACCACACACACTCCCCAGCAGTGGTCCAATGTGGACGACTGGCGGGAACATTCATGCATACCACTCAGACACAGTAAAACCAGTTTGTGCATTGGGACTAGACAGTCCCAGCCCACATCCTTCCAGCGTACACACAGAGCCCACCAGTAGCCCGCCAAAATCTTCTTCTTTCCCAGGCATGCAAAGACCTTATAAGGATTTCCTTGGCCTCTCAGGCCAGGAAGAAGGCTGAAACACAAGATGGCAAAAGTACAAGTTAAAAATATGGTGGCACGACCATGTTTGACCAGTAGCCACAGTTAGTAACCAAACGCTGTAAATGCAGTAAAGCTAAAACAAAAATTCCCAAAAAGTGGGAAAAAGTCCCTGCTGCCACCCACCTATTGTTTTAGCACACCTAGAGTAACCAAAAATCCTCTGTGTGTTAGTCTAGGGCAAAACAAAAAATGTACCCCATTGAATTTCAGTGTAAGCTGCTGTGCACAATGATAAAATTAACCAAAAGTAGTAACATAGCAACACGACTAAGGGAGACAAAGTTTCCCAGTACTGCCAACCTGGACATGTCAGTTGCCCCATAACATATGAGCAAAAGCCAGTGTAGTGAAGCTTAAGGCTTCACTGCACTGTGAAAAGTACAAGTCAGATTCAAAAATAAAAGCAAAAGGTTTGGGTGTTCCATAAAGATGGAAAGAAAGGTGCAGTAAAGAGAAATAATTCCTAACAGTGACTCACACATGTAACTTAAATACTAAAATGTCCCTGATTTTTTTGCATAGTTGCTGTAGGACAAGCATGCCATGTCTACCAACATAACAGTTGTTTACATTTCCAAACCAATGGTTCTAACAGATTTTTGCCAACCAAATGAGAAGCTGCTTGACAGAGATGGTGCCTATTCATAACCTTTTGGCTGCCTCCCCTATGTAGCCCACTCCATTGCTTCCCAGCTAGGGATTTACTTAGCGCATCAATCCCATACATGCAAACATAGACTGCATTCCATGTTTAATATTATCAGTGTTATGGTTAAGTGGCACTAATACAAATCTACAAAATTCAGTGAAAAAATGTTGTTAAACGGACATTATGGTTACAATTAAAATCGACATTTGCCAGTTATGGTAAGCTAAGAAACCATAACTCACGCCATCACTGTGCACTGCTAAGACTAACACGAAGTCATCAAAGATGACATCACAGACGTCATTGATGACATCACTGATGACATCACATATCTGTGCCAGGTGATTTTATTCACTGACATATCTAGACCAGTTGTTTTTGTTCACTGACAGTGAGAATTTTAAAATTCAAAAGGTGCTATATATCCAGACGTTAACCTTGTTGTATGTTGTTAAGGTACTTTCCTTAGGGTTTGGCCTTGCTCATGGTGCACATACATGTGGAAATAAGCAAGCCTCAAATACACAATTAATTTCTATACATGATGATGAATTCTAATGTTTCTGTCATTTTCTGGTGATGGCCTTTCTTTCCTCTTTATTGGAGTTTCCCTGTATGTGCCTCAGATGTCTATGTGCATTGTGGCTCTTTATATCTATTGTTCATACAAACACATGTGTGTTGTAAGTCTTGCATTGTTAGCTATTAATTTCAAGTTTAACATTAGTCAAGATTCTGATAGGCTTGCAATTATTATTTTACTGGCCAATATTACCAGATTAAAAATGCTGTACTTCTATGGTGCGTACTGCACTCATTGCCTATGTCTATGTATTATTAGGTTGCTGTATTAGCAGCAACACTTCAATATAATGTTTTCTTGAAATAAGTACATTTCTTAATACAATACTAGTTCATGAGAGGTCTCCAGATCACCCCTGATATGTTGCTACTAACAATGTAAACATAACCCTTGTAGCGACTTTTCATCAGAATTTATTTGATATGTGCTGTCATCAGTGATGTCATTAATGACATTTGTGATGTCATCTTTGATGTCCTGGGGATTAGTCTTAGCAGTGCACAGTGGTGGTGCGAGTTATGGTTGCTGTTACGCTCACCTGACTCCCACGGAGGCGCTGGCCTGGTTCGCGCTGCTGTGACCTCTTCTAAGGTGATGCGCAGGGTTCGGAAGACGGACTGGACCGGGCCCCCAAATCTGGCTTGTCTGGCTTGCAGAAGTATCCTTCTGTAGGCGAAAATACGGGATTAACTGTCTGCGGGGTAATGCAATCAGCCTCCCACTTTCCCCTCTCACCCTCCTTGAAACCCTTCTGTGATTTCTCGTAGCGTCTCACCTTAGGGTCTGGAAGGACAAGCTCTCCATCCTGCTTCTGATGCAGGGGCGCGTTGGTATCCAGTTACTTCACTGGATTTTCGGATTGGTGAGAACCAAACTTGCTTGGCTTCCAGGTAAGTTTTTTTGATAAGAGGTTCCCCTTGTGTCCATGCATTAATGTACTAATGCTAGTGTCTTTTTCCCCATAGGGGCCGGGGTACAGAATGCCGGGGAACAGGCACTGACCCGAGATGAGAGGTGAAATCCTTGTAGAAATCAGGTAAGTCTTTAATGAGCGTTTTTTGGTAATGTCTTTTCATTCGCTCATTAACGCTGATGTCTTTTTTTCCCCTTAGGGGCTGGGGTCCGGAAATGCCAGGATGCGGCGCGGACCCGAAATGAAGAGGGAATGAATCAACCGGTAAGTCTTAACATGGAGAACGTGAGACCGAAAGTTACTTAAATATGCAAATTAACAAGGGGGGTCCTGGGAGTCCCTCTGCCAGACATTAGTCCTGTGACCTAGCAGTTCGGGCTGGACTACCCCTTTGGGGGTGGAACCAAGCCTGATTTGCATATGGTTTTTCCCCTTTTGTAATGGCTTGGCAGGCGAAGAACGATGGTCTGGAGGGTTGCCCAGAGCAATGCCAGAGGTCAAGATTTATTCTAAACCTTCCAGCCATCAACTCTTTTGTTTTGCTATTGTCACCCCGATTGGGAAGGGTATGCCCCTGGTGCCTGCTGGGCCTAGAGACCTTAGCTACTCCTCACTGATGACGCCCAACAAGGCTGAAACATGTCTGGGGATGCTTGTGGTCTCATGCAAAAGGGATGTGACCTAGCAGTTCGGGCTGGACTACCCCTTTGGGGGTGGGACCAAGCCTGATTTGCATATGGTTTTTCCCCTTTTGTAATGGCTTGGCAGGCGAAGAACTATGGTCTGGAGGGTTGCCCAGAGCAATGCCAGAAGTCAAGATTTATTCTCAACCTTTCAGCCATCAACTCTTTTGTTTTGCTTGTGGACATCCCCTGACATCATCATGTGACTGCAACCGTGCAGCGTGATGACGTGTCTGCGATCGGTGTCTGTGCATTTTCAGCGGATCTTTGAAGTTGAAAGTTTACCCTTCCATTCTGAGTTGATTTCTCAACTTTTCACAACCTTCCAAGTCCCATTTTAAACTCCCAAGTCCTTGGACAGGAGCAAAGTCTGCAGAGCGTTCCTCTGAAGGGACCCACCCATTACTTTTAGCCATTCTAAATCTGGCAGTCCAGCAGGAGAGATTACCTGATTTGACAGCTGTTTGGCAGACCTTGCTATCTTGCAGAAAATGCCATCAGTACTACCTATGCATATCTCTTCTCTACAGGGGCCACGACTGCCACCACATGGAAGGCCTGGACCTAGTAATAGGTACACTGATGCAGAGGATTAAAAAGAGGAAGATGAAGATGAGGTAGAGGACCTACCTACATCCAGCACCCGTAAAGAGTCATGGGTGTGGCGTTTTTTACAAACGCAGGAGGGGGACCAGAGGCTTGTGCTGCACTTTTTAAATGCATACTCAGTTGCGGCCAACATGAGCAGTACTCCTTTGGTACCAGCTCTATGCACCGTCCACCCACACATTCCACCCGGGTGCTCTCAGAAAAGCTATTCTTTTCTCAGGAAATAGGTGTTCCTCCTCTACCCCACCTTTCTCAACTGCTCTTGCCATCACACAGTCTACTGTGGGGCAGAGCATGCCACTGGCTGCCTCGCAGGCCATACAAGAGGTTGTTGATCCTTTCCGTTCTAGGACAACAGTACTCTGTATGGAATGCAACACATCACTCTGCAGGAGGGAGCTGATTTGTTGTGCCTTCAAGGCTGCGTTCAAGGAGCATGAGAAACACTGCATCCTACCTTAGATTTAAGGCAGGGCCAACATCTTTCCATGTCCACCTGACCGCCGGGTATCAGTGATTTGGGCCCCTTACCTCTTTTCTCTCCCCCACCTTACTTCTTTGTCTCGCTTTACTGGAAAATCAAACAAATTAAAAAATAAAATAGCTTTCCTGACCGAGTCCAAAATAGCTTACCTGACCCGAGTCCAGTCTTGAGAAGGGTCCTGCATAGTGTTTTGCTGCATTCTTCAATAAAGAGTCCTTGCAACAGAGAAAGACACCAACCAGAGATCAGCTCAAACCTGCAAGCCCTGTGAATCGGGGGCTGCTATGTTTGGTGGGAAAAGCAGCGTTGGACCCTCTTCCTTTGTCTTGGCAAGTATGGGGAATAATCGGAGTATGGGAGGTAAGTTACAGAGTTTCTAATCAACTAGTTACTAATACTTCCACTATAAGTCAATGGGCTTATAATAAGCCTGATTTGCATATGGTTTTTTCCCTTTTGTAATGGCTTGGCAGGCGAAGAACGATGGTCTGGAGGGTTGCCCAGAGCAATGCCAGAGGTCAAGATTTATTCTAAACCTTCCAGCCATCAACTCTTTTGTTTTTATACATCCTGTCTATATGTAATTTGTGATTCACATTGTGTGACCTCATTCTGGACCCTTTACAAGCTCATCACCTCTGAAGATCTTAGCCTAGACCACCTGTCACTGCTACCAAAACTGGTTTGGCTACAGCTTCCCAGAGTTGTTCCTGTCACAATATAGGTTGTCCTTAACATCTGTCCACCTGGCCAAAGTATAGAAAATCAGTCCTAACAGTCACCTGTTTTCTTATATATATATATTTATGTTCTGTTGGCTTTGTTTTGTCCCTGGTATATGTTCAACTTTTTACACCCTCATAAACTGGTTTAAAACGTGTTCTCATCTTTGTGCTACAGACATACTTAATGGGAATGTTACCACCATCTGTAAATGTTTGATTGTAAGTCCTTTCTGATTGAAATTGACAGCTTTGTTCTTCAAATAAATACGAATACAAATACCAAATTCAATGCAAAAGTTACATTTATTTATCTGCATAGTTATTAATAATGCATATGTATATAGAGCACATCACAAACTTATCTGTCTATCAAAAGGTTGAAAAACGTTATTGGTGCAGTCGGGGTTCTAACATGCAATTTGCAGGGCAATGTGCAGGTGCTGAGCCCACTGTCCAGGTTGCTGACTATACTCTAACCTACTGCCATGCACCTTTTTAGCAGTATTTCCAAGAGTGCACATGTTGAAAATATGTCTTAATTCAAGCGATGTGCCGACATTTAAATAACACAGTGATTTCATATATACTGGCAGGTGTCAGCCATTTGGAATCATGTCACTCACCCGCCAAGCCCTTTATCTGTCCAAACAGTTCAATGGGTTCTCACCCGCCGAAAACAAAATCAGCAGTTTTCACCCACCCTGGAATGTGTCTGGTAACTTCCCCTTTCTGTTTTTGCACAATAACCTGTCTATAGGCTTTCGATTCAAGGGCCTAATACATAGAACGTGTTGCGAACGTTGCAACAAGCAAAAGTATACTTTGTGCTGCGCAAAACCTAAGTTTCCAATTCATGGATCTGACTGTGCACAGGTCTCTACCTACTTTGCATTGGTCCTTATGTACTTTGCACTGTGCTGAGCTCTTTGCGTGAGCAAAGTGTGGAAAGGGTGCAGCGCAACGGAATGAATAGGGGGCTGAACATGAATATTCCCCATTCTTTGCACAAAATGAGGAAGAACGAGGAATAACTTGGGCACAACGAGGGACGCATCATGCAAGCAGGAAACACGCCTCATCATGCGCAAAGAAACCCCTATTCGTGGAATTGACCGGAATACAAAGGAGTATGCAAATGTCACGTTCTTACAGCCATGTGATGCGTGTGGCAAAGAAAGCCCAACTATGAAAGCGTAATGCAACCCCAGTCTAAATAGGACTCCCAGGATGTCGGACCCCACTTTAGTTGCACTGATCATTCATAGAAAGAGGAGGATGATAATGAGGGCCAGAATTGTCCATCCGTGCACAACGCTATTTGCTGTGCCAGATGAGAAGGTGTCTGCAAGGAACAGATTCCCTCCCATTGTCATCCTAGACCTGGTCAGGGAGTGGAAGAATGACCTTGCATCACCCACCATCTGCTCCCATGCACTGACACCCCTGGAGAAGGTGCTAAAAGCCCTACATTTTCTGTCAACAGGCTCATTTCAGTGCACCTCTGCCATTGTCGGAGATATATCAGAGCCCACCCAATCCCAGTGCGAACACCAGATAATGTGATGCTTAGCATGTGTGCTCAGGCACATATGCATGCCACGGACACTGCAGGCAAGGCAGAGAGTATGCCAGGAGTTCTATGTCATTGCACACTTCCCACAGGTGCTGGGAGCCATCGACTGTACCCATGTAGCACTGCAGCCCCCCCAAAAGAGCGAGCACATGTATAACAACCGGAAAGACTGGCATTCCATCAATGCACAGGTGCTCTGTGATGCCAAGGGAGTCAACATGCATGTGACATGTGAATGCTAATTACCGGAGAAGCACACATGATATCTACATTTACTGCCGTTTTCCCCTTTACTTGGCATCAGGAATCTTGGGGAACTCCTGGCTCATCGGTGAGTAGCAACTATCACACACTTGCAAGCACTCACATGGCACACAGAAGAATAAGCCATAACAAGCAATGTTAACAATAACCTTTTCCACCTTTGCAGGGGAAAGTACCTACCCACTCTGCCCATACCTGATCACACCATTCATGAATACTGCTACCCAAGGTGAGGTAAGGTATAACATAGCTGACATAGCCACTAGGGGCATAGTGGAGCAGACGTTCAGGGTATTAAAGTCACGCTTTTGCTCCCTTGACCACTCTGGTGGCATATTGCTGTATGCCCTGCCAGTAGTATGCCAGATTATTGTGGCATTTTGTGTCCTCCACAATATTGCCATAAATTGTTGCATAGCAATGGAGCTGCAGGAGGGACAATGCCTTCATCCACAGGCACCACCCATCCCCTTGGCAGGCCAAAGGACACAGGAGACATGCAATCAGGTTGTACAAACAATACTTTGCCTGAAGTGCCACCCTTGTGGTACACACAGTGAAGCCACATTCATGATGCCCTTCAATTATGAAATTGGGCTGGTCCACCTTTCCCAAAACAACACCCTGAGAAAGTGCGCCTGGGAGAGGCAAACTGTGTGTGCCCATATACATCAAATCAAGTGCACAAATCACCCACACAGTAATAGCAAGTGGAAACAACAATGTCCATGTCACTGATACAAAATCACACACACATCCTGTTACCACTTTGTCCTGCACCCAATAACACACAAGAGACCAGAAGTAGAAAGACACAGCATATAATGTAAGCAGGAACTAATGGCTGGGAGGAATGCTCTGCCCACCCTAGGCGTGTCTCATCCTGGTATACAGGTGGAGTGGCTACTCCATTCTCTCCCAATAATGCCGCTCATAAAACAATACTCCATATAAGCAGCGCCACAGACAAAGAAAAGTGCAAGTTGCAATTAAGAAGAAAATCCTCGTCATGTGGCAGTGTATGCCCTTAAGAGCCTGCACCATCCGTTATCAGTTACATAGCCATGGACTTCTCTGGATGGGCCAAATCCAACCCAAACTGCCTGAAGTGTGGTATGCAGATATACCACATCCCTCTGGCCTTGCTCAGCATCAACCATCTCCCCTTGCAGAATGCCTTAGAAGAAAGGAACACACAGGGTTAGAGCAGGAGACACATCCCTGCACCCAATTACACAAAACGGTGTGCATCCCTGAGTGCCATGCAACAAGTGCAACAAATGACTCACGACTCGACTGCCTTCATCTTCATCATGTGCACCTCCACACCATTGCAGCTTGACCTGCTCAAGTTAGGCCAAAGCACTTACAAATACCCCACACAGTGACCACATCCCACTCACAACATTACCATAATGTGTGATCCCCTGAGTGCCATGCAACAAGTGCAAAACATGACTCCTATGTCTCACATCTTCACAGAGCTTGCAAAATTACCATGTCAGCTTGCATAGACATGCATTTTGTGAAACAAAAGCAACTGCACAGCCTTGAGGGGTCTCGTATGGAACGGTGAAACTTCACAGCTATGTCCTACCCAGTGGCATCCCCCAAGGGTGGAGGTGCAATCATGGCCGCCCGGGGCCCTGTCCGTGATGCCTATGACCATTGCTCCCCAGAGCAGCTAGGTCCCCCTGTGAGGAAATCTACTGATTAAAGTGGCTGTGTACTGCATCAGAGGATGGTGTACAATGTCTGGGTCAGCACCCCTGCATGCCTGGGGCTCTGGATGGGATACCTCTGATACAATAAGGGAATGGCAGATCGACTACCCAGCTCTACAGTCCCTTCATGAACATAAGGCAGTTTAATCGTAACACTACTCAATCATTTGGTAGATTATACACCTTTATCAACTGTGACACCTTCTATACGAAATTTACAGTTTTATTTACTCTCTTCACTTTAAAAAAAAAACATTAAAAAACATGTGATAACGTACAACACATTCATAGATCATAAATTAACAAAAATATAGGTTAGTAGAAATGCCCATTTCTTTTTAAGTCGGCAGTAGTAGATTACAGAAAAAAACAGTACTATAGCAGAACCACTCATAAAGGTACATAACTGTGCCCCTCTATATAGAGTAATACCGTAAATGAAGGCCAAGATGTGGCGATGAAACAACCTAACCATACACTGTTCCTCTTTAATTAATGAGATGGTAGGTAAGAAACAATATTAACTCAGAAACATTTTGTAGATTAGCACTGAAATGTGACATGAACATTGAGGTGCCGCATCTACACCAAGATAGTCTGTAAAAGTGCTGGCTAACACTTCAATAAGATAAAAGAATAAAAAACAGATGAAACCATACACAGTTAGGCCCACGAGTACTGAACCAGGATCTAATGTTAAAATGTGACAATGTGTTGGCAATGAGTTCATGCCTGCTTGAAGGCCAACGTCCAGGGTATGGGTCTTAAACTGCCATCTGCAACCAAGCCCCAGCCTCTGTTCCCTGTCTCCTATGGGCTGGATCCTGCCACTCTGCCGCTGGTTGGGCCAAGGACATCTGGTGTGTTAACCTCACCAGAAATGGAGATGAACACTCACCACCCAGCCTGCATCCCTCAGATGCACCCAGGATGTGTGGGAGTTTCCCATGCACACTGTGTCGCAGCAGGAGGAGGAAGACCATTGTGGCAACGCCACTGTGGCAGCGACTTTGTCAGAACCATGACTCAAGAGGATAACTCCCAATAGGTAGCTGCCCTCCTTCTTACAAACCCCTGGCCTTGAATCAGGTTGTCTTCAAATGATTATGCACCATGTTCCCCACAAACATGTGGTGCACAATGGGTGTGAGAGGTAGCCCCCTGCATGTCCACACTTGAGTCCTGAGGCAAGCAGCACTATGCACTGGCACACAGGCAGGCTATCTTCGGTCAACTGAGGCTCCACAGTGCTGTGGTGTACACAATGCAATGGGTTCACACCTCAGTTGGTGTACGCCAGCCCTAACCTCCATAGCGCCACAGGCTTTGGTTCGGCTCTACAATTCGTATACATTTGTCTGTGTTACAAGATGGGTTGGGTGGGTAACTGACATTAATGCAGAACCCTGGGGCCCTTTTTGGGCCTCCCCACCTCCTGGTGCAATGTGGTTGGGGATCACGGAGGACAGACTAGCCCAGTTCACTGTTGCACTGGGAGCAGGGGGCTCTGTCCCCTGTCTTTTCCCCAGTGAGCAACGAGAGACTCTTGGACAGTTGCCAGAGGAGGCTGTGCTGGTGTCAATCTCCTTAGGCCACGTGGACATGTTGAAACTGTAGCCGGGGGTCAATAATACCCTTTACCTGAGCTGAGAACCATCTGCCCCCGTGGGAATGCCCAACAGATCTTGATACAAGTACAGAGGTATTGCGCCCTTTGTGGGGGTCTTGTAAGGGGATCCACTGTTTGGGTTGACCAAACTGCGCATGGTGCAAAATTCTTACCTGTTAGCCTCTAAATGTTATAATGCCCTCTTCAACTCACTCTTCAAAGTGCACATCTGTCATCTATAGTACTTGTTGGCTATCTGTCTCACCATCATACTCATCCATTGATGGAGTCAGCCACCCACTTTGTGTTGCATTACCAAATATACAACTCAAATAAAACCTGATCCCGCTGTGCTGGGGTACGCAATCAGCCCAACACAATCCATGTGGTGTGATCCAAACAGAAGGACTCAGTGCCCCTGAGTGAATCCAGGGAGTCTGCCTTCTGTATGCCACATGTCCTGCACCCACCACAGGACGTGGATGCAGTGCTGGACTCTTCCCATTACACATGCTGTTACTGAGGGAATCCTGGTAAATCACTTCAACTCTGCTTAGTGAGAGGCTGACATCAGCGGTTCACCACATATGATCTGAGGTCATACTCAGGGAGCTGACATTCAGGCAGCTGAACTTGGGCCCAGGGCAGTTGGGATGTGGGCCCAGCATGGCACCAGCAGCGTTGTCAAGTGTGCGCTGTCCCTATCTGCAACAAAGACCACCCAGGGTTTGGTTGCCTGAAGGATGTGGTTGCGATGCCTACGATCAAGCCCGTCCCATGCTGGCAGCCGTGGAACATCACATGTGGCACAGCTAGCTTCACAGGGGTATGGGAATGTGCTTTGGGGGTGTTCAGACCAGCACAACAACCACCACCACCATGAGGCGCATTTTGAGTGCTGATCCAGCCCATGCAGCGGGTGCTAGAGGGGTAGCTGGAATAGCGGGAGGCGGAAGCAGAAAGGGTAGTCCCCCCACCGGGGCCAGCTGAAATCAGCTACTGGCCTAGGAGGAGGAGGGGCTTTACATTTTCAGCCACACCAGTGAGGGTCTCACTTTGGTGGCCAGGATGTGACATGGCAGGAGCTCTTTGGGTCAAGGAGGAGAATTTGAGGATAAGGGAGCACGGAGAAGTACGCTGCAGTGCAGGTTTTGTATCGGGTAAAAAACAAGGTGCAGAGGACAACCTGGGGTTTGCAAGTTTGGACCGCATTGGTAAGGGGCAACACAGGCTTGAAGCCAGCAGGGTTGTGACCCCACAGAGCAACTTTGTCCTTTTCTCACTACAGGAGTGATTACAGATGTCACAGATGTCAAGCCAGGGATAGCCCATCATGTTTTCCAGTGGTGACAGCATCGTTAGTTAAAGGAATGATGTGGCAATGGACGTGAAGGAGACACCTGAGTTTTGGGTGCTTGTTCAGGAGAGGTTATGCAGCAACGGTGCAAACTGGGTGGAGATATTGATGTAAGAACCTGGTGAGGCACCAACCCTGGACGCCCCACCAGCCACCCAGACAGCGTCTAATGTGCCAGCTATGAGGAAGAGGCCACCTTGACAGCCGAAAGGTAACGTTTTTACAGCAGTGGTGCATCATGAACTTGTTGAATAGCGAAGAGTGCCCGCCATGGACAGCTCCCCAGTCACTCAAATGGCACTTACCACATCAGCTATCAGGAAGGAGGCACCTCAGCAGCCAACAGGTAAAGTTGTAGCAGCAGTGGTACATCATGAATGGGAGGAGGAGCCAAGGGAGGTAAGAACATGGCTGACATATTAAGATGATTGAGAACTTGGTGCAATTAGCAAACAAGCCTGGAACAAGTGAAGGCCTGAGGGATGTGTGGGGTGTGCAGAATGCTCTTGTACCTGCTACTATAATGGAGGACACATGGGAAACAGGAATTTGCGGGTTGGAAGTCAATTGACTTGGGGAGGCTTCAAGGTCACCAGAGACATTGCATGCTGACCCGCAACGCCAAGCATCAGTGGGTGTGGTCATTATGCCAAGTTTTCCCCCAAGTTCAGAGGTCAACTCTGCCACAGGTGCGGCATTTAGTGGCAGTACCACATCACATGTAGGGCAGAGCATGGGGGTTTCAACACTAGGGGCTAATGGACCAGAGGATAGCAGCAAGGAGAAGGAGGGCCAGCAGTGGGAGTGATGTTGATAATAAATTGGCAGGTGGCATCCCATATTTGGGAGAGGAAGTACTTTTTAAAAATGTTTTATTTATTTGTTTTGGTTTATTATAAACCTTTACAAAAAGAAGAAATACTAAAAACAAATTTCTAATCCAATAGTATTTACAAAACCAATCCAACGTAGAAACAATAATTCAAATATTACTAAAACAGCACAAAAATGTAGGGAAACAAAACAAAAATCTGTAATTCGAATATTACTTAAAACAGCACAATTAAAAATAAAATCGATCACCCTCACACGGATCGTACAAAATGTACTTTCCTTTACAAAAGACCTGTATGTTAAATGCATTTCAATAAAGAAAGCACATTAACTGTTCAAGCTCAATTCCTAAGCTATCCAATTGATTTACGACCAACCAACTTTAAACCCCAGTTATTTGTGACACAGGTACAGTCTAAAGAATCAGGACAGGATTAGCACAAATTACAAACGTTTCTCAAAAACGAAGTGGACTTGATTTGATTGGTTAAGAGCACATTTGATCTGTAATGCATAAGTCATTACGTAACATCTTACAGGGATATTTATATAGATAACCTTCCATAGCCGGATAGCATTTCCATGTAGAGCAAGCTTGTTTATACATTTTGGACGCTAGAATTCGATTCTTGGTGGTCTGCCAATCAAAGCCCATCAAACTTTCTCTGATTTTACTAGGTTTCTTAAGCATCGATACGACAGACATACCTAGATTACTGCGACATTGCATCGTCTCTAGATGCAAGATGTTCATGAAAGGGTTAGTTAGCTCTTTGTCATCACACAAATAAAGTAGAACTTCACAAGACATTTTGCATTTTCTCCACAGACACATTCTTTTCCACACTACATAGGTTGACAGTGATTGAAGAGCAAATTCATATTTAATCAATTCGATCAGAATACATTTTGGCAAAAAAAATAACACTGAACTCCAAATTTTACAAATTTCTTTTCAATTGACTGCATTTGCCTTCTAGCTACATCCGCCTTTAGTTTGAGTTGACTTTTAATTAGGGCAATTGAACCCACACCTGAAAAGTAATAACCCATATATTTGAAGGCAGCCTGGGGTTTAATCAATCTGCCTTCGCATAACCAAGTGAAAGCATTTTCCCTTTTGTTGGGTCACCCGAAACGAACAAGGATAGTTTTTGCTGGATTGATTTTTAGAGAAAGATTAAGTATAAACTTCTCAAAAGCTTTTATTAACCGTTGGAGGCCCACCTTAGTATTGTCCATCAATAAAAAGTCATCAGCCTATGCCATCCAAGAAAAGGCAACATTGTTCAATCTCGGAGAAACCAAACCTTTGTTAGACAGTGCAGTTTCCGCACCACTAACATATAAGTTGAAAATAGTAGGGGCCAACATGCAGCCCTGACGAAGGCCATTAGGGATTAGAAATTCTATGGAAAGATGACCTTCGGAGTTCAGACGGACCCGAAGCCTAGTCTCGGAATAAAGTGCAATTACAATTTCTAACAGGTGTTTGGGCATTTCAAGATCTCTCAATAATTGCCATAGGGTGTTTCTATCTACAAGGTCGAAGACCATACTTAGGTCCATAGATGCAATAAAAGTGGTCCTAGCACCCATTTAAATCGATTTAGCAGTAATGCATTTTAGGATTAGACCACCACAATCCGCACCAATATTCTTTTTGAACCCAATTTGTTTAGGATCCAAAATCTGTTTGTTGAGGATCCATTTTTGTATGTCAAGAAGGACCAAAGATGCAAACAGTTTGGATTCGGTATCAGCAATAGCAATTGGCCTATAGCTTTTAGGAGACAATCATGATCCCTTTTTAAATACTGGTATAACAATTGAAAATGTCACTGTCCAAGAGTGAGGGATATATTTGAGAGACAAGATATTATCAAACAACAAATACCATATTTTGGCCCACAACACTGGATTTGATTTTTTTATTAAACCCACAATATTTTCAACTGACTGGTCCAAGACCACTTTAGTCCCAAGTCTCTCTTTATACTCACGGTACACTCATTGTTTATGTAAAGCTTAGAGAAGTGACCTAACCAACTGTCTTCGGTTATAGAATTCATTGTTAAGTCCTTCTGCGGTCTTTCAATATCATTAATCAGATTCCAAAAATTGGAAGAGTTTGCACCCCGCAGGGAGATCAACATTGCTTCTCCTTCCAGTTGGGAACGACGCCCTCTGTGGTTAACTATCCAATTGTTATATCTTCGTTTAATTTTTTTTTTCATATTCCTGATAGTGCTTAAGGATAATCCTGATTTGTAGAGGTGCCTTAGTTCTTTCCTCAGCAGACATTTACGATCATGTACCTCAGAATCGGTGTAGTGATTACTCCTTTTGAATGGCCAGGTCATCGTGGGTGAGCTCTCTTCAATCCTTGAAATAGCAGCTGTTAAGTGGTGAGAAAAGTTCAAGACTGATTAATATCCAATCTGTTGGTAATGGGACAGTACATCATACTCTCTAGCCATAGTGGGTGTGAATTATACCGTTTTTTCTGTGTCCACGTTATTCTATTTCCCTTAACGTTTGAAATTATACCTTCATTATAGATTTTGACTATAGGATTTTGAGAATTGCCCAAAATTTCAATAGAGAGCATACAGTGATCACTACTTGCTGA
The DNA here is from genome assembly GCF_040938575.1 of Ambystoma mexicanum. Lineage (NCBI taxonomy): Eukaryota > Metazoa > Chordata > Amphibia > Caudata > Ambystomatidae > Ambystoma > Ambystoma mexicanum. Next base: position 335,712,763 of record NC_090927.1, read on the forward strand.
CTCAGTGATTTCAAATTTTAACAATCGCCTCGACAGACCACCAGAAAGAAAAATATAATCTATTATTGACTGATGTCCCCTTGCTTTCCAGGGGAAATGGTCATTATGTAGCAGTTCGAGTCCACAAACTTCAGCAAAGTGTGTCCATAATCTACCCCTCAATTTCGAGTTCCCCGCCATTCTGACCTGGGTACCAATAGACGAGCAAATCACATCAACAGACAAACGATCCCCATTACAATCAGCGTTCATGTCTCCAGCAATAACAAGTTGCCCCCCTGGATTTTCTTGTGCCCATACTTCAATATCAACCCCCAATCTGATCAATTCAGTCTCTAGTTGTTGGTCCGAATGCTCGGAGGGGAACCAGTATACATTAATAATGAGTAAGGGAATACACTCTTCTTTGGCCCCCACCAAGTGGGAAGCAATAAGAAAACAATTCGAAACACACCGTTCCCCAGTTTAAAACGGGTGGCTAGAGCCTTTTGCTGCTGTAAAGAGCCCACCCCTTGGACGGCCCTTTTCCCACCATGGGCAAGTGCAGACATATCATAACCTTCCCAATAAGTTTCCCTCTGGACCAGGATTCTTGTATAAGAATAAAATCAAATTGTGCTAATTCAGACATTAAATTCTCATTATTAATTAAGTTAAAACAGCCTATTGAATTCCAACTGAGAAACCTTAAGTTATTTTGAGCGCTTAAGGGGCTTGCCCAATTGTTTCAGCGTGTCAATAGACTCACGCAGAGACAAGGCCAGCCATCTCCAATCCTGTTTATCGGAATTGGATTCTAAGTTACAGGTAGGTCTTTCTCTACTAGGATCTTGGCCACGCTCATATCCTGAAAATCTAGATACATTTACTTGAGTTTTAGGCGTTATAAAATTCTGTTCCAAGATATCAAATCGTCCACATTGCAGCTGTTCTGCTTCTTTCAAGAGAAGTGACCTCACCAGAGGGGATGGTATGACCAGGCGTACATAATCGTTTTTAAATGTATGTATAAAGTCGACAAAATAAATATCAGCTGATGTGATTAAGCTTAACTCTCTTGTTTGATCTGGGCTTTTGTGTGCTTTTCGACCATATAACGCGCTGAGTCTGCCAGAAGAAGCTTGAGTGGTACTGCAACATGGACTGCCCAGTCCCGCCCGCCGGCCTGCTTATTGACACGCCCCTCTAGAGCCTCGCTTCCACACTTCTGCTATAGGTACTCCGGTGCATACGCGTCGCGCGTGCACATCCAGAAGTTCTTAGGCTGTTGGGCTGTCGTGCTGCTGGTCTGTTGTGTGATCTGGGCTTTTTGTGCTTTTCGACCGTATAACACGCTGAGTCTGCAGGAAGAAGCTTGAGTGGTACTGCAACAAGGACTGCCTAGGTGAATACTGGGACGCAGTTTTGGGACTTTGGATATACTTGGCAGTGGACTCTTTGCCATGAATACGTGTGCTTCTTGTGGCGTTACATGGTCGAAAAGCACACAAAAGCCCAGATCAAACAAGAGACCAGCAGCATGACAGTCCAACAGCCTAAGCACTTCTGAGGCTCTTCCAGATGCGCAAGGGAGTATTTTGACATTTTCTCATCATTATCCGTGGACATGGCAAGACCGAGTATCTTGGTTAGCAAACAGGAAGATAAGTAGAGGCAAAAGAGATACAGGCCTGATGAGTCAATTGAGAATTGCACGAGGACCTTCTCATTGTTAGCAGCAGTAATAATGGAGAAGTTCCGAGAGCAAGGAGCAGCATCATGGAAGTACAGGGACACAATAGAAGCTGAGCATAGGACGTATTGGTCAACAGGCTGGCTGGACTACCACAGGAACTTTCAGTCCAAGGTGGCCCAGGTTCCGGAGATGATGTGGGATCAAAAGGACATAGAGGGCTGGGTAGCTAGGTAAACAGCGAGACAGTCTAGTCACACTGGCACCCATGGTTTAACACGACTTCTAACAAGACTTGCAGAGGACAAAAGGGAAGAAATGGCCTCACAGGGGTGGCCTGCACATCGCCAGTGGGAGGGCACAGGGCATCGTCAGGCAAGGCCATCACTTGTGCAGGCTGTCCAACGGAGGGTCATGCCATTGAGGCAGCAAGTGCAAGTTCACCCATGAGTGTACTAAATGCAGAACAAACAATCCTGCAACAGTGTACCACAGGGTACTGGGGAAAGCTAGGGGCAGGAGTCAGTACAAGGGGCCTCAATACCATTAGATGGGAGAAAGGGCCATCAACAGTGAACAGACCTCGACTACACAGTTTTCTGAATGACTATCCCAAGAACCAGGAGTGTGAGCTTTTGTACAAGGGGTTCAGGGATGGATTCCACATACCTTATGAGGGTGCAATGATCGTAACAATGTCTATGAACCTGCCATCAGTGGAGAAACTGCAAGCGATAGTGACAGAAAAGATTTTTAAAGAGAGGAAGTTGGGCAGAGTAATGGGTCCTTTTGCATCACCCTCAATGGCAACCTTAATCATATCTCCCCTCGGAGTAGTTCCCAAGAAGAGCAGCAAAAGTACAAGCTCATACACCACTTTTCCTACCCAAAAGGCAATTCAGTCAATGACTGGCTGGATCCAGAGTACTGATCAATGACTCATGCCACGTTTGATGAAGCAATCGACTTGTTTGCAGGAATGTGCAAGGGGGTACTCTTAGCAAAGTTGGATATATAGAGTTGTCCTTTCAACTCCTGCCAGTGCATCCTGATGGTTTCCACTTGTTTGGGTTCCAATGGAAGGGTCAGTTCTACTTTTATAGTTGCATTCCCATGGGTTTCTTGGTGTCCTGTGCACTGTTTGAAGCCATCGGTTTATTCCTGGAATGGGAAGTGCGCAAACAAGAGCAGAGAGGGGGTTTGATTAACTATTTGGATGCTTTCCTGTTTTTGGGTACAAAGGGTTCTCAGGATTGTGCGGCTGCTCTTGCCTCTTTTCAGAACTTTATAAGTCATTGAAATATTCCCCTGGTTCTGGTGAAGACCCAGGGGACAAGTGATGTGTTTACATTCCTGGGCATTCCTGGAAAATGTGCAGCAATGCATGGGAAATAAAATGTTGCTTCAAGGATCATTCTTGCAGGCAGGCTTTTCGCCATCTGGCTGGAAAGGGCAACAGCTGGGGTAACCGAAAAGCACTATCATGTTAGGCTCAGGGTGGCCTACCAGGAAGATCTGCACAGTTTAGGGCTCATCGTGTACGAGGTATTTCTAACAGCACAGCTGACTCTCTGTTAGGCAAGATTGTATGCAGGAACCTTTGGGTGCAATACAACAACCCTGACCTCCAGGCAATAGGAACCCAACGTTTGGTAAAAGTATGTACAATACATGTTGTTAGCATGTTGAGCAGCCAGGCTTATCTCAAGAGGGATCAATGTGAGCTGTAGGGGTGTTACACAGAGATTCACAGTGACAAGTATTCAAATAAACACTTACAAAGATTCTTTAATAAATAATTTTAATGTATTTATCAGTCAGTTAGAGTAAGGGCCTCATTACATGGACGGCGGTGGACCAAGGTGCTGTTAGCACCTTGGTCCATGCCGGTAAAATACCGGCACCGCCTTGGTGGAAAGGGGAATTACCGCCCTATTCCAAGTTTGGTGGGGCGGTAATTCCCCCTTCCCCCATTGCCCTTCCCCATTCCCATTTTTGCCCCATAGGGCATAATGGGAATGAGGAAGGTGCTAATTACGGCACCGCAAATTGAGGTACCGTAATTAGCTCCCTGGTCCCTTTGCGGGTTGGTTTTTAACGCCTGCAAAAAGCAGGCGTTAAATTCTCCAACCCGCAAAGGGACCTCGTAGTAAGGCGAGAAGGGTTTACCGGTACCGGTAAACCCTTACCGCCTACCGTGTAATGAGGCCCTAAGTCTTCTTCAGAAGGGAGCAACATAAAAGCAACACACAAATACACCCCAAAACTACACTTTCTTAGTTTCTAAATCAGTAAAGACCCTTTTAGGATGGCCCACAGTCACAACCTACAGCCTCAGGTGACTTCAATAGCTAGGATGCTGGGGCCATTAATATCTTACTGTAGCATTTAGAACATTCTTTGGAATTGGTGAAAGGAAAAGGTCATTAGTACAAACAAGAGATAACAAATATTCTTAAGCAGACAATTACTTTCGGAGTCTCTAAGCAGAATCATTCAGTCTAATAGGTTAAGCCAAAGTCAATGGGCAAAGGTTTATATAAGCTGAAGCACTTCTGGTAGGTAAGTAAGAAAAGTTCTTTGCACAATGTTTGAGAAGTCGTTGAAGAAAATAAGAATCAATGAAGGGCCACAAGCTGTTTAGGCGTGTGAGTAGTAGAAGATGCAAACAACTCTACAACAAGAGGTAAGTTCTCTCAGACTTTACAGTACCTTTGGATTGAAGAAAAAGTGCAGCAGATGACTCCTGTTCCTGTGCAGCTCTGCAGCTGTCACTGTTCCTGGGCCTCAATCGTGGGGACCAGAGGGAGGACTTCTGGGAACTGCTGCACTGGGGACAGTCACCGCTCGCAAATGGCAATCTCCAAAAAAGGGTGACTTCGGTGTTTCAGCTCCTTGCGACTAAAGCAAATAGCAACACTGTGGTTCCTGGCTGTCGAGATGGACTTTCCTTGCTTCTGGGGTCCCACACTCTGTTGAAGTGGCTCATGCTCGGTCAGTCCTGCTTCCTTGGAGTCCAGAGGATCTTCCTGGAGCTCTTGGACAACTTAGAAGCATTGAACACAATCTGGTGTTCCTCTCCCTGGCTATTCGGTTTCCAGCAGCAACTCTATGGAAATTCAACCAGCTCCAAGAAGATGTCCATGTGGCTTACTTTGGAGTTGATTGGTCCGACCAACTCAAGGGGAGAAGTCGTCCTCGCAGGGGCTACTCTGTCGATACGAATATGGAGTTTCAGCACAGCAGCAGCGCTTCACCGGGCAAACCAACGGTCCATGAGTTGCAGCAGGTGTCCTCTTCAAGTTCTTCTTCGGTTCCTTCATCAAGTGGTCGACTCTGCCTTCCAAGCCAACAGCCTTGCCTTTTATTCAGTTCTCTCCCATTCATTCCAGCCCAGCTGAAAGTCACCCAACAGGGTGGCTGTAATTGCCGGACAGTCAGCTGGCCTAAATCTTTGTGATTTATTAAACAAACTGCACTGGTGTATGGAATTTGTTTCTGAGCTTATCTGACTGATGTATATGGGTGGTGACTGCCCCCTTTGTTTGTTTCCTGGTTTAGGAAGCGTTTGAGAACCCATAGTTGTGACCTTGGATTGCATGGTGGAAACCTTGAAATTTAAATATTCCCCTGACGAAAGTTCATGCATCTGAGCAACTAAGAACTGAAACATGTCGGGAGTTGTTTGTACCTGAGTCATTACACTCAGGTTTTGAAAAATTGTTAAATCCATTTATTGTCTGTTTTTGTAATTCTTTTTATCGTTGTATGTGGATATATGGATGTGTAATTTGTGAATTGTATTGTTTTTTATAACCATGCTGTGTGAGGTTGGGTTTGACTCATACCAAACACTGTTATAAGTGTTTTTATACTTGTGAATTAATGATTAAAAACAAAAAAAAACTTTTTTATAACAGAAACAACAAGAATCAGGTCTTTTTTTTCAGGACTGAAGGTACCAGCATTGTGGGGTACACACTAACACATATGCACAAGATCAGAAAAATGTTATATGTTGTAATGATCTCCTTTACATATTAATATATTTGGGTCATCCCCTGACCATGTGAGAACGTTTGAAAAGGGGTTTGTTGTGCCTTATATAAAGTGGAGTCTGAGGAGGTGCCAGAGTGTGTGAGCTTGGACGGAGAAAGATGACTCTCCGATTCTAGTGGAATTGAAGGTATGGATCACAACATGGTGTGCAGAGTCTGATGAAAGGGTTCTGTTGGGTCGGTAGCCTGTGAGTCAGTGTTGACTAAATAAATACAAGTGTTGGATGAAGTCAGGGCGGAGGGAAAATTGGGTGATGCACATGGCCGTGAAGGTGGCACGTTGGCCGATGGGAAGCCAGTGGAGCATCTGGAGGGCATCAGTGATGTGTTCCCTGGGGGTGTGGGCAAGTAGGAACCTAGCTGCAGAGTTCCTGGATTGCTTGGAGCTTCATGAGCTGATAGGCATGGGTGACTTAAAAAAGGAAACTGGTGTAGTCTAGGTGGGAGAGGTTGATAGACAGCATTGCTGTGACTCGGTGAGAGATTACAGGACCTACATCCAGTGTTGATGTGGTGGAAGACTGTACTGCCAGAATCCATGTTGCGTCCCAGGTACTTTTCTGGGTTGGATGCTGTGTGTGTGGGCCTATGGAGGACAGGCAGGGGGTGGGGTGGTTAAGAGTGCCATTTTACTGCAGATCAGGAGTTCAGTTGTACCAGGATTAATGGGGAGGTTGATAGCCATCATGCAGTGGTTGTTTGCTGTATGGGGAGAAGTCGGGGTCCTGGGGAAATTGAAGATGATCTGTCTGTCATCAATGTAGTTGCAGCAGGTTAGGCCATATGAGTGGATAAGGGCAGGAACTGGACTCAGGCATAGGTTGAAGAGTAGGAGAATAGGGAGTCCACCAATGGACCCCATTCTTGACAGGGTAGGGGGGAGAGGAGAAGGGTAGGAGGATGGTGATTTGTGACCAGTCAGCGTGGTAAGAGGAGATCCATCTTAATGCAGAGTCCCTGATGCCTAGATAGTGGAATGTTTGTGAGGATGCTGTGGTCAATAGTTTCAAAGGCTGCCGATAGGTCAAGGAGGATAAGTGCAGCACAGACTTCTGAGTCTGCAGCTCTTTTTGGATGTGCATCCAGAAACTCAAAGCACATGCATGACTGATCAAGGAGATATGCACACACACACACACACCCACAGAGACATGCAGCCCCACTCACATCTTCAGTGACAGTGGCCATCACTCAAACCTCACCAAATCACATGATCCATGCAAACTCCACATGTGCCACCGCATGCCACTGTTGGGTTGAAAATGTTACCAGCCATGAACATGAATGATGGAGCACAACCTTACCTTCTGGCACAGATGTTATGCTGTGAATTATTCCTCACACCCTCCACATAACCCTGTGCCTCTGCATTGGGGAATGGAGGGCCAGTGTCCAGCAGAGTGTATGGGGACTAGGGTGGAAATAGAGTGCTGGGTGGACCTTTCTCGAGTGCAGGCACTGGATCAGGCTCGATACCTGTAACAGCACGGCATATTGTTTCTGACCAGCTACAGGAGTCATTGACACCGCCGACAAATGAGCATCAATTTAGACATTAATCTGCACCTGTTTGCCAGAGGCTGTATAACACTTGACGATACCATTGCAGTTAACTCCATTGCACATGGCTGCATGTCCAGTCCTTCAGCTCAATATGGCCTTGAGAGGGTGATGAAAATGGCATTAGGCAAACAAATTCAAATATGAAAAAGAGCACGCCTTGGACGGTGGTCCAAAGAAACGTAATTCCACCCTGGACAAAAAATATCAGGAAGAGTCCATCTTTGACTGGGATCAAAAGAAATCTGGACGAGAACAAAAAAAAAATCAGAAAAAGAGTTGATCTTGGATCGGGGAAAATATGGCAAGAAGTCTTCTCTGGATGAAGACTTGAAAAAAAAAATGAAAGTGCATCTTTGACAGGTGGAAAAACAAAACACGATGTCCACCTGGAGGCGAGGGTTAGCATTTGTGAACAAGTAAAGAATAAAAACAAAACTCAGACCCCCACCATGGGCTCATGGGCACCAGGGCACAGGTAGAGGAGGTGGGTGTCTAGGACCCTGTTCATGCTGTGCCAAAGCCTGGTCTTCATTGGATACAACCACTTGTGATACAGATGCATGCAGGAAGGCCCCAATTGCAACAAGGTCCCAATGAGATGTGTCACGAGTGGCCACAGTGTCATTATGCACGCTTACTCGTGAAACATTCAACTGCAGGGGGAGTGTCTGCATCAAGGTGTCCATCTCTTTGTGGTGTGAGTCCTTTGTATCCAACTGCTCCTCATGCAGAGACTGCCTCATGGTATCTTTGTTTGTACAGTCAGATGTTCGAAATGCCAACATCTCCAGCTGCAGGCTCTTTTTCTGGGAAACTTCATCTCTATGCAGGGATTCCTTCAAAGATGCTATATCTGCCTGCCGGCATTTCAAGTGGGCTTCCACGTCTAGATTGTGGGAGAGTCTTGAGGCCTCCATCTCTGCATGCACATTGTCCATCAAGGTGTCCATCAACTGCCGCTGATGGTCGCTAGAAGCAAAATACTCTGCATCATGTGCCGCTGTTGAGGAGATGCATTCTCAGTCAGCATGCCATATTGTGTGGTTGCTCACATTGTTTGCTTCTCCTACTCTGACTGTCCAGCAGGCCCATTTCTACCACATGTGTGAGGTGTACTAAGGTGTGAAGGAGTCCAGACTCATTACAGTGGTTCCCCCATAATTGGCTGCCAGTCTGCAAACCCTGATGGACACCAGCCCCTGCTGCTGATTCCATCACGGGTGAAGGCAATCTTGCAGCTGTATCTATCGTTGATGCAGGTCTTCCCACTGCCCAGACCCGTGTCTCCTGGCTCTCCTCCTTGGATGCAGCAGCCTCAAGGAACTCTTGCAGCCCCATGGTATCCACATTACCCCTTGGTGAACACTCCAGGTCCCTCAGCACGTCCTCCAAATCTGATTCAACAGCTTAATTTGAAGAGTCTGCAGGCTGACTGATAATTGCCTGCAGGAGGAGGGGATTCTAATGGGGAACAACACCCTGGTGTGCACTGGTGGCCAGTTGTGCATACTCCTCCTCTTCATCTGCTGCATGATCACCTTCACGAAGACAGACAACAACATACAGTGATTTGAGTACCTGGCAGAACATTTGTATGTGAATTACAATGCATACAAACAAAAAATGGGCAACCACACATACATGGCGCATTGTAACTCACTTATTACACTGTGACTTGTAATGGACAGATTAATGTATTTGTTGACCTCTTCAATGTAGGGGTTTAATCATAAGCCCAAACAAACTGAACTGAATGGCCCACTGGAAAAATGACTTGTCAGCCTTCAACAACATGTACACTGGAAATGGGCCTATTAAGGCAGACTCCATGTCTTTCTGAAGTTGAAATACAGAGAAAGCTGAACAAATTGTAATCACAGTGCAGACTGGAAAAGCACATCACATTGCTGGCTGAGAGATAAATTGAGCTTTTTTATTGAAACTGCCACCTATCAAATGTTGGTGCATTATGACAACTCAGACCCACTTTTCAGTATAAAAACAAACAGGAGATAATAAAACAGGTATTTTATTAATGACTGAAAGAAACAGCCCTGTACGTTCTGCTGTCATATTTAAAAAACAATGCTTTATAAAAGTAAAGAAGAAATCCAGTGATGCAAAAGCAAAGTGAACCATGAGCCATAAAATATACAGTTTTCAAACAATGAAGGCTGATGTTAGGAAATGCAAAATGTGAGTTCATTCAACCAAAGACAATCTGTGGGTCTCTGGGCATAATTTCCAAATGGCTTCCCCCACTGCAAGCATGTTGGCCTCTGGATCTGGAAAGGGAATGATTTTGAAGCTCTTGCATCCCAGCTATTGACAACCTCAATAAAGCTTGTCCTGCCCTTAATGGTGTTGAAAACAAACTTCCCCCATTGTCAGACCTGTTTTCTTTGTAGGCTAATTCTTTTCAGGGAAAATGGCCTAGCCAGTGTGTGACTGGCATGTGGAGAGGAGCGGTGTCAACAGGGGCTGCAATCAAGGGAAGCTGAGCTCTGAGAAGATACAAGAAAATAGAAGGTTTTCTGATAGAAATGGGGGTCAACTTCAGAAAACAGGACAGAATGCTAGATGTCAGCATGGGCTCATGACATCTTAGAACCATCCTGGCTCATTATCTGTGGTGGGAGATCTCTGTGTTGCTGATGCATTCCAACTATTTACGACCTGCAGCCCACAAACTTCAAACAACAAAGAGGCTAAGCGCTTTTACCTCAGCCTTAAAAAAAACAGTCCAGGAGATCCAAGATTTGCATACAAGTGAAGATGCATCACTAGTTTAAATGGACCAAATGGAGATAATAATAGGCAATTTTGTTGAAATAAAATTTATTGTATGGAAGGCATGGTATCACAAGTATGACACTGACACAATAGGTACAATTTGTAAAACCTTTATTGAGGTTTCTGGGTTTGGGAAAACTCCTACATTGCCCTATAACTAAGATTGTGTAGTCTTGACCATCAAACGATTAACAAAACAGTCCTAGTGGTGTCTGTCAAAGCAAAACGACCTATGCTAACAAAACCTAATATCTGCCCTATCTCTTGTACAAAGTGTATAAAGGAGAAATGTATGTAAAGGAAAAATCAGTTTTCAAAAGAATAAATGTGGGTGAATCAGCTCTCCTACCCAGGTTATACTACACAGAGTAAGGCAGTCTCTGCAGGCCGGTTGACACAATCTGGCTCGACTTTTCAACACTATAAACTGTTCCAAAATGTGGATCGAGGCCCATCTCTGGCCTTCTACGTTAAAGTCTCTATTTCTAAACTTCCAAATAATCTTTCAACAAAAGGTTCACGGGGGTCCCCCTCTGTCGGGGCTCAGACCTCTTCAGAACAAAGTTCAACAAGACTTGCAAGGGGGTTTCCTTCCCCAAGCTTACTACACGTTGGGTTTCCCTCAGTTGGGCTCAGACCACTTTCAGATGTCGAAAAATTAAAAATGTGTGTGGCTTTCTTTACAGACCTCCACAGGACCACTTTGACTAAAAGTTCAAGGTTCAACTTTCACTCTCCCTTTCTCCAGGAGTTCATTCGGCTAACTTGGCTTTTGCAGTTCATTCGCTTTATCATTACAAACAATGCACCTTTCACAGAGACTTTCGAGTGGGCTACTTCCTTTTGCCGGACCACTCTGTTAGTCAGTATCGCTGATTAGACAGCTGTCCTTACTTCAAAGTTCATTCACAGGTCTCCCTTTCTTCTCGTCTCATCCACACGCATGCAGCCTTCACTTGTGATACAATGTAGCCACTTAAACTTTTCTTAACCCACACCAGTCTCTCAGGTCGCTTGTCAACTCACTGGTTGTGTGTGTTACTTTCCTGGTTTTACGCTTTATGTGTAGTTATGGTTAAGTTGCTAATCCCATAGGAAAAGCACTTTTTGGGAGGCTTATAACTTCGCTCCCCCTGGACGAATCCACACCAAACTTTGCAAAAAAAGTATATGGTCCACTCTGAAGTTTTTCTTGCAAAGTTTGGTGAGGTTTGGCTCAGGAGTGGAAGTTATAGGTGGGGTCCAAACATTTCTTTTTTTCCCATAGACTGAAAGGGGAAAAAACTTTGCGCACGCCTACAGCCCAAACCGCTGGACGGATTTACACCAAATTTGTGGCAGGAGCAGCGGCTTGGTCCCAAAAGCTTTTGTAAATTTGGTGAAAATCCATCCAGTAGTTTTTATTTTTTAAATGACCAAAAAGTAGGTCACAAAAAATGTGTGATATCTATGTCCTCTCCGCGGACACACTTCCTTGTTCACTCCACGAGCAGGACACTGATTGGCCAATCGGCTCGCGTCATGTCCGCGGACATGTGACACATTCGCTGATTGGATGGTAAAGAGCGTGAAGTACGTCAGATTGTTCCAATGCGCCCGCCATCTTGGAAACCGCCGACAGAACAGAGGCAAAATGTCATTTTGGGGAGTGTTTTGGTGTGTAAGAGTGCTTGGGGAGGTTTAGGGAGTAAGAAATGGGTCAAATACTGTATTTGTTTAGGTGGCAGGTGCTACTGATGTATTCGCCATGCCCGCGCTGTCCGGGATGTCCGTAATTAGTGAAAATGAGGGGTGTCCTAAGGACAGTATTCCCGTCCATGCTGTCCGCAGGCAAGTTGAAACTGTTCTAAGGAAACGTGCAGTGTATGTGGACAACACCAAAGTTAAATGCACCAACGTTATAAGACACCATGGTTGGCTTACAACTTTGCTCTCCCTGGATGAATCCTCACTAAACTTTTTAAAAAGTGTGATATGGGTAGGCTCATATAGACAGTTAAATGTTTGATTCTATGGGTGTGATCTATGGGTGCGATATGCTGCGGTGGTTGTGGCCAGGGCCTAGAGTCTTGGGTGCATGGCTGCAGGCAAGACTCTAGTCCCTGGCCACAACCACCGCAGCATATCACACACATACATCACACCCATAGAATCAAATATCTGTCAAATATTTGCAAATCTACAGTTCGTGTACTGTTTGATTTGTACAGTTTGTATGCGAAGTTTTGGCTACGTCATGTCATTAAGATTGTAGAGTTTGGTAACAAGCACTGCAGTATAACATATTATTGGAAGTAAACTTTTTGTATTGTGGTGTATGGTAAGATGTTTGCTTCAACGGTTCTGTTATGTAGCAGTATTTATGCGTTGTATTAGAAAGGACCGAAGTTATATGCACTGAAGTTATAAACCACCATGGGTGGCTTATAACTTCACTCTCCCTGGATGAATTTTCAACAAACTTTGCAAAAAGTGTCATATGGGTGGGCCCATATAGACAGTTAAAATGTTTGATTCTATGGGTGTGATCTATGGGTGTGATATGCTGCAGTGGTTGTGGCCAGGGCCTAGAGTCTTGGGTGCATGGCCGTAGGCCATAGGCCATACACCCAAGACTCTAGGACCTGGCCACAACCACCGCAGCATATCACACACACAGAATCAAATATCTATCAAATATTTGCAAATCTACAGTTTGTGTACTGTTTGCTTGATATAGTTTGCATGTGATGTATTGGCTACGTCATGTCATTAAGATTGTAGAGTTTGGTAACAAGCACTGCAGTATAACATATCCATGGAAGTAAACTTTTTGTATTGTGGTGTATGGTTAGATGTTTGCCTCAATGATTCTGTTATGTAGCAGTATGTATGTGTTGTATTAGAATATACTTACTGTTTGATTTTTTGAGATTGGATATATTTTTTTCATGAGTTGGGTAACTGGAGCACATATTCTTTTTCAATTTCTGTGATTAAAGAAAAGAGCATGTTAGTTTATGTATTTTATAAAGACGTATTACATTGCATAATAGACATTTCAGATTTTTTTCGACCCTCATATTTAGTAGTTTACAAACTAGTGTACTGTGCAATTTGCTCAGTTTCTGTGTTTGTTTTTCAAATCATTGGGTCTGTGGGAAAAAAAATCCATGTTGGATTTAAAAAAAACCCTTTTTTTGTTATGCTACAGTCTATTTGTTTTTTTGTTTTCAGTGTTCACTTGTTGTTTCTGGCTAATGTTCTCTCTGTTGGCTTGTTGCAGATTTTTGGAGAAGTTAGATACCTGTTGGGGTATTCTGTCTATTTTTGTCATAATTTAGAGGTATTGATTTATCTGTTTGGTTGTTGCAAAATCTTGGGGCAGTTAGATACATGTTGGTGTATTCTAACAGGTTATAGATTTTTAATTGAAGTTTTATTAATGTTGAAGTATAGATTATTTATTACATTTTGGTTTTAAGAAGATTAAATAAGCGTTTGTAAGATTTGCTGATAATCTCTGCTTTACATTAATGATACTATCATTACATTTGAACCATGCACATTTCTTTTTTATAAATGCAGTGTAGTGACCTGCATTGATTGCGACTCCTGTGTGGTAGATTATACCTATTATTGTGAAGGTTTTCTTACCATGACCATGTGTGAATCCCGTCAGCTTGCAGTTGATTTTGGTACCATCTGCATTGTAACGTAGAAGCATTAGTATTACGTATTTACTATGTGTTTGTATTAGTAAGGTGGAGCGATTATCTGAATTCCAGGTAGTACATAATCTACCATGGTTTGCATTTTGTACAAGTTGCTGAAATGGAACGGATTCACAATTAGGTATGGATACATACACGAAGCGCTCATTAGGGATTTATTCCAGTGCCACATTGTTGCAGAGAGTGCATGTATGTTTCCACATGTATGAAATCTGAAAGATTTCATTTATAGGTGTGTTTTTATTTTCCAGTACTTGTAGTAAATACATTAGAAATTCTTGTGGATCTTCTTGTGAGTTTATAGTGAATTTCACCATTCCAGCACAGTAGTCTAATTCTTGTCTTATTCCATGAACACTATACGTGTTGTCAGGATTGTTTGTTGCATTTCTATGAAGGATTAACATTTGCAAAAACAATTGGTCTGACTGTATAAGTAAATGTTGTCAACAATTGGTGGCAATTGAAATAGAATATCATTGCTACATTTGCGTAGCAACTTACACCAGTTATATTTGAAAATTTGAATCGACCAGCTAGTTCTGTATCCAAGTAATTTTTTCGGGGTGTGTGTTGCTTCTTTGAAGAAGTACCTGAGTTAATTTGAGTTGTAGGCTCTACTTTGGTTGTGGTAATTGATGAATTATTAGCTTTTTTTATTCTCTTTGAAGGATTTGCAGTGAGATCCTGTTGCATTTCTGTTTGAATTAGTTTTCTTTTACAACGTTTTCCTTTTTTTGGAACAGGATATGTTTTTAGATGGGGGTGTATATTGAACGTAGACTATTGTATCCTGAAATGCAAGGAATATCAGTGTTTACTTTACTTGCATCAAAGTTGATTAGAAATGGACTGCTAAGTGTACGTAAGCGTGATAGTGCTGCGTAGCTCATGTCTTCTTTAAAGACTGTGTTCCCAATATCTATCAATGCTTTGTCTAGGGTAATACCTTGTGATTTGTGAATGGTGACTGCGTATGCTAGATTTAGAGAACATTTTTCTCTGTGTACATACATGTCTTTGAAGAGAAGAAATCGAGCTGTTAAGCGCTTTATCCTTTTTACTTCTGAAAGTTTGTGAAAGAGAATATTGACAAACTGAATGTTGTTGTCACGTGGGTATGTTTGAAAGCCAACAACTGTACCCAGTGCTCCATTAACTAGTCCTTGCTCCACGTCAAGGTTACGTTTAAGCAATAATCTACAGTCAGTTTAAGAATAATTTTAATATTTTCTCCAAACCAGCTGTGTTGGAGATAGAATTTTCTAAGGTATTTAATCTTGTTGTGGCTTGTTGACACATGGGTAGTGTCATACCATGTACATCCAGTTTGTCTGTAGAGCAAATTTCAATTCTTGGTTGCATTTCTTTTTTCAACGTTGTTTCATTGAATTTGGAACAGCTTGCAAGAGTTGGCATTAAGGACATACAATTGACATTTTTGTGTGCTAATTGTTCCATGACATCAGTAGCACATTAATTATGCCCATATAGTGCATGGATGTGCCAGGTTTTTAATATTGCTTGTGCTTCTCGAGTACGCCAACTCTAATGCATTTTAAAATGTTGGCTTAAGTGAGGTCTGCAAATTGGGGCATGTTTTCTTTCTCTGTATTGGAAATGTTGCCAAAAGTTGACATTTCCTATGCTGCCAACAGTTTTACGGCAGAGTTTGTGTCCGAAGGTATTAATAATAGGTTCACCTTTCACTGGTGTCAATTGAGAAGATCTCCGAAAACAGTAATGTGTTTTCCTCCAAAGAGCTCTTCGTAGTTTGTTTTAAGTACTTCTTGGAATCTGAGGTGAATCAAAGCTAACATTAGGTTGGAGACCATGCTCACTTCATCTATTAGTAGCATTTTAATTTGTTTTAACACTCTGCGTAGTTCCATTGCAGCTTCTGTAGAAAGTTTGTAATATTCTAATTTGTTTTAGTGTTCTACTGGAAGGAGTAGTAATCGGTGTAAAGTGACACTGCCTAAGTTTTAGGCAGCTAAACTTGTGGTGGAAGTTACAACAGCTGACAGTTTGTTGTTCCTCAATTGTTGAAGGAACTTGCTGATGATTAAGAATGCTTTGCCTGAACCAGCTTCACCACTGACGTATAGTAGTATAGGTTTGTAATGTTGGCAGGTACATTCTTTATTTTCATGTTGTACACCATGTGCAATTTCTTTTGTTACTTCGAACAGTTAAGTCTTCTGTATATCCTTCATAGTGACATATGGTGTTTTCTACTTCTGTCAAAGCTAATTCTGCCTCATTTGCTATTAGTGTCTGTCCCGGTGGTACTTGACTTCCTGTTACAGAAGGTTGACTAATGTTGGTAGTGTCCTTATCTAGTTGGGCCTGGAGTTCTTCTTCGTTTTGCAGTTCATTGTGCAACATTGTTTTGTACTGCTTAAAGTTTATATCAGTGATAGTGCTTTCATTTGCTTTGAAAGTGTCTTCATAGGAGTCATAGTTTTCTAGTATCTCTTCTTCTTTTCTCCATGGTTTAAAAAGTTGTAGCAGGGACATGTAATATAGTTCTTTATGTTGAGGAGTATTTAATGACAATTTCATATGATTAATTAAGCTTTGTTTGGTAAGTTTCACTAAGCTGCCTTCACAATCTGTCACTCTATATCTACCTATTTTTTCATCGAGTTTTATATTATTTTTGTATGTGAAGTTTTGGGCTATGTGGTATAGACACATGGTATCCAAAGTGGTACTGCTGTTCGGGTAGTATTTGTCTAGTAAATTGTTTTTCAAAATGTCTTGGCTGTTGGGATCATTTTTGGCTATTGTTTCTATGTTTTTGTGTGATTTGAGAACTCTTTTTCTAGATTTAGCAGGACCAAGACTTAGCCATACTATATTTTCAGATTTTCCATACAAAGCAGTACCGGTTAAACGATCTGCAGTTTGATAGGAGCCACATTCTATATATGAGAGAGCATTTTTATGCCTAGCTGTACAATTGCTAAGGTAGTTTTTGTCCGATGATAGGTCATTCCAGAGGTCTTGAAGCTCTGTTTTTTCTGCTTTTGTTAAGTAGGCTGTAACATATCGTACAACTGCAGTGGAAATGTCTGCAATGTACTGCACATCTATGTTTGCATTCCAAAGAGGGCAATGATTGCATTGTAATCATTGATATATTTTGATTCTTCTGTTCTTTTTATGTAATACGTGTTCTTAGGTGATTTACCTTTAACACTATGGGCCTCATTACGACCCAGGCGGTAAGTTACCGCCTGGGTCGTACCTTTACAACCATGGCGTAAACTACGTTTACACCATGGTGGTTGGCGGACTTACCGCCCCATTCCGAGGTTGGCGGGGCGGTAAATCCCCATTAACCCATTTACCCTTCCCCATTCCCATTTTTGCCCCATAGGGCATAATGGGAGTGGGGAAGGCATTAATTACGCCACCGTAAATTACGGTGGCGTAATTAACAACAAGGTCCCTTAGCGCCATGGATTTTAACACCTGCTAAAAGCAGGTGTTAAATCCTCCATGGCGCTAAGGGACCTCGGAATCAGGCGGTAAGGGTCGGCGCTGTTTACGCCGCCGTAAACCCCTTACCGCCTGGGTCCTAATGAGGCCCTATGTCTAACTGCAGACATGAAGTTGTTCACTTCACCTGTTTCTGTAACTGGTCCAGGGAAACCAACGTGGCATTTGGTGTAGTATTTCCCTTTGTTTATCTATTTGCAACGACAATATTTGCCACATTTGTGTCTTTGAAATTGTACAATTTGCGCATGAAGATCACTATTTGTTATTTCCGATGGAATTTCACATATTTTTTGATAAACTGTAAAACAGTGGCATAACTTTCTTGACCAAATTTAGGAGCATCTTAAATCCATAAAACCATGTGGATATGTGGTGCTCCTCTGGCTTGGTATTCTTTTCTCCAAAAGAATTGTTGCACTTCTCCGAGGGGAGGAACAGTTTTATTACAAATAAAGCGTAGCATAGCAATGAAACGATGATGGAAATATCTTGAAACATTAACAGGATCTAGAGAGCAAAGTTCTCCAGGTGTTAGTATATCTATGTTTGTTTTATTTTTGTTTGATATGTTTGATATGCATAGGAAATCATGTAAATCTTCCTATGCATATTCTGCACAACTTAATGTAACAAACTAAGTGGGTGGGCCAAGGTTTCTTATCATACAACATACATCTCCATGACGTCGGAACCAGTACTCTTTCGTACCACACATTTTTGCTAACAGATTTGTATTGCTTGATTGTAAGACTTCATCTTTTTCTTGCACGTTTTTTATTAATTGCGTAGCTGATATATTTTGAAAGTGGGTTCCTGATTTCAATATGTGTGCAACTCTGCAACATAGAGTTGCCAGTTCACTTTCAAAGAGAAGGTGGAATATGTATTCCACATTTTGTCTAAATCTGGTATCTTCAGAATACATTTGTAACGAGCGGTATTCTGATGCTGGTATCTGAGTGGGTCTGGCATCGTACCTTCCTCCTTTGCCAGTAGGAAAGAGTAGAGGAAAAGCACGTGCTTCTATACTTTTTTCCCATATGCTGATTGGTGATCCTTTGGTTTGTTGCATTTGGTACGTTTCTAGTGCATCATCTATGGTGTCATTAGAGTGTAATGGATGAATTGTATAATGGTCTAAAATATTGGATACTGTAGCAGGATCTAAAAGTTCAAATTGACCAGTTTCTGGTGACTCTTGAATTATGTCAGTTGTTTCCCTTAAGTTTTCTTCAATATTTATTTCTTTGTAGTATTCATTATTGTCTTTTAGATATTGCAAAGCTTGTCTAACTTTATGTAAGTCTACGCGTTGTTGCCAAATGTTTTTGTCTTTCGTTGGTACACCATTTACTAAGACCATTACAGATTGCTCTATTGGACATTGCACTCCTAGAGTGTGCACATTTTCTTTCAGATCTAATGGAAAATAAACTACCTTGGCACGAATGCCTTTCACCAATACAGAGGGAGGTAATTTTGCTGTTTTTGGTTGAAGGCGTATTATTGCTTGAAATGGGTGCACTGTTTTAATTATAATGCTCTCATATAAATTGAGTTGTTGCAGGGGTTTTGGTAGTGGGAATAATTCCAAGTTATTTGTGATAGCACGTGAAGGAGTTTGGATGTTGTCAAGTTGTGTAGTGCAGTAACTGCAAAGTATTAAGGGGTCAGTTATTTCATATTTGTTTTCTGCTATAAGGTAGAGAGCTAATTCAAACCATTTGGAATCTTCATTGTCTTCTATTTTGTATGTTACGTCTACAGTTTTTGTGTTACTTTGATAAAAAGTTCTCTGGCAACACACACACAAATGGTTTGGTGCTTCAGCAGATGTACTTTTAAATTTTAGTATTTCTTTTTTGTATGTGTGTAGTAGAAGGTTGCCATGTGCAGAATTGTTGCTAGTTTGTTGTAAAGCTATTGCATTTTGTAAGTGGCTTTTACTTCCAAATTATTTTCTCTGGATATGGTCGATTTCTTTGAGTAGGTCTATGGGTGTATCATGTAGAAGAGTGTTATTTAAATTGGCTTGTGCTAAAGCAGGACTTTTAGCATAGTAGAGTTTATAGACTAGATTTCTTATAGTAGAAGGATGTGTTGATATCATTTTGATATCATGGAAGGTGCTTTTGCAAATAGGTCCTGAAATGCAGGCTAATGAATGTCCTTGTAGTCCTGTGTATTTGCGCACTCGACAGGTATCCATATTTTGCAGCACTTTCATTTTGATTTTGTCTTTGCCTTTCACATACTGATTGAGGAACTGGCGTAAAGATTTGAAAGATTTTTTGGGAATGTTACACATTGACGTGCATGGCCATTTGTGTGCTGGACGTTCTGGTTCAGTCAAAATGAGAGGTAATTCTGAGTTGTCTGGGGATATTTTTGTAAGCAGTATTTCTTGTTCCATTATAGTATTATTCATTTTTTCATAACCTTTTTTGTGTGCTTTCATTTTTTTTTAACACTAAAATGAATAACTTTCTTTTGACAAGGATTGCACTGTCTATCAAATCTTCTAAGATTAATTTTCTACAGTAGGTTTGAAGGGTTGTGGATGATTCTTTTCCTGTTTCTATAAGATTCTGAAGGACTCTGTGGTGGAACATGTTTGCTAAAATTCTTTGCTATGGTTACTTATCAGTATATCAAGATTTATAGAATCAGTTTTAGCAGTAGTGGTAGCCGAATTCTTGTTAATCATTTTCTGTTTCATTTTACATTTTGATAGAGGAGGCAAAGTTTCTGTACTGGAAGCTTGTTTTGTTTAGCTAAATGACTGTATTAGCTGTTTTGTTTGAACTTTTTGTAAAAACTCTGGTAGAGATGGATGCTTATTTTGGAGACTTATTTTGATTTGCTCTACTTCTGCATTGCTTTCTGTGGACTTGCTTTTTGGTAGGCATTCTTTGGGGTCTGTCGAAAAAAAAAAGAAGGTATGGGTTGGCCCATTCTGCAATGTATCTGTGCGGTGTGCATGAGTGTCTGAGTTTGATGGGAAAGATGTATGTGGTGACATGTGATTGTGCATTGGGCAGCTGCAATTAGTTGGGAAGGCTATTCTTCTATTTGTGTGTTACTAAACTGCAATTCAGATGAGAGTAGAAAGTGAGCTAGTGGTGAGGAGAAGCATTAATAGTAAACTTAATGGAATACAATTAAAACAGTTCACAGTTCTTTGTTTTGTAAAACTAACATTCTAGGGGTTGAGTATGTTATTTTTGTTCCAGGAAAAGGGGGATTTCTGTGCCGTTCTGCCTGCTAATCCCTGTTTAATAAATGGGGATTTGTGGGCAGAATGGTTAAGAGCTTTCTGTTTTATTTGGTGCGCAAATTACTTGAATGAACCACACAGTGTGTTTGAGGAACAGTAAAATTACTCTTTTTTTGTGGAATGAGCAGGTTTCTTCGGATATGTTGTTTGTAGTTCAGATGCTGCTGATTTTCAGGAGAGTGGTCTTCACTGCAATTGTAAAAGAAAGAAGTTACTAATTTTGTGTGTTTATAACACTTATGTTAATGTAGATGTTGATTTGTATGTTTTTGTAGTAGTATTCTTGTTTGATATCTGAACATAGTGTATGCATGCATTTTATTTGACTATGTGCAACCTTTGAGCCTTTATATTTTACTTACAATATGTTAGTTCAACATGCTTTGCAAATGAGTAGAATTTTAAGTGTATGAAATTCACTTGGTTTTTTAAAGGTGTGTTGTAGATAGCAGACAGGTTTGGAAGTGACAGTTGATGATAGTAGATGGGAAAAATTTCAATACGTTCATTTTATAGGTTATGCAGGTTTAGTGGCATTATTCTGTTTATATGCATTCATAAGAGTTGTACATGTACATGCATGCCAACATTTTGTAGCAGCTTGGAGGGAGATTCTCTCCAAGCAATCGGGAGAGCTGAATTTCCCCATTGTGATTAGAATTATTTTACGAGGGAGGCAGTACAAAACAGCAACATTTTTTCTAATGAAATCGTGAGTCTAGCACCTAAATCGGGAGGGTTGGCATGTATGTATAGGTTATGCGGGAGACAGTAAAAAATAGTGCAATTTTTCAATGAAAAATCGGGAGTCTCGCGCCTAAATCGGGAGGGTTGGCATATATGTATAGGTTATGCAGGTTTAGTGGCATTACTCTGTTTATATGGATTCATAAGAGTTGTACACGTACTGTGAATAAAATATGAATACCTGCAGTTTGTATTCATGCATGTGGATATGAATGCGGCTGTAAGTAGAAATCTTGGAGACTTGTAGAGTAGTTTTTGTAGTAGGTGCTTTGCAATGATATGAGACTTGTACTCAGAGTGATCAGTACATTTGAAGTGCGGAACTCTGATGATGGAGTTAGATGTAGAGGTCTTGGATGTGATTGGTGGATGGTTGTGTGACTGCTTAGCTGTATCCAATGAGGGAATGGCACCGAGAGTGATGTGGAAAGGGTAGAAGGCCTGGTAAGCGTCACATGCCGCGCTGACACCACGGCTGTTCGTGGATAGGGCGTGCCACATCCAGGGTTTTCCAGCAAATCCAATATGGAAAGGGGACTGTAGGGATCAGCCAATCAGATGTTGACGTTGTGGATTTGTGTAGAAAGAGACTGTGTGTAGTGAAGATGGCAGAGGTGGAGAAACACAGGGTGTTGGTGCTCGCAGATATCTTTGTGCATGCTTTACAGCAGTATGCTCAATGTATGCATGTGGCAAACAATTTCAATGTTGAAGGAGTGGAGGTAGTTTTGGACTATGGTGCTTTCCATTTGGGCAACGTCAGTGTCCCTACTTTGTTGGCAGATTTGGAACAGTTGGTTCAAGCATTAATGAACATCCTTCCAAATGTGAAAATAATTTTTCTGGATTACTACCTAGTGCAATATGGGACAATAGTTCTGTTTTTTGCCCTCAGCAAAACATTGCTAGGTGTGCAGTCAACCGAGGCATGTATGCTTTCATGCTTAGAGCTGCTATGTTTTTCTGTAATAATGAGAATATTGAAACTGTAATAATGAGAATATTGATTTGGGTAATGCTGTTTATTTTGAAGAAGATGGCATTTCCTTATCTTTTTTGGGAAATGCCATGCTGTTTTGGAATGTAAGGGTTGCTTTGGAGAAGGTTATGTGAAGATTTTAGTAGTAAAGTAAGAAGAAAATAAATAAATAAATAAATAAATACAAAATAACAGGTGTCTGCAGGCATCTGCAAATGTTTTTTTAAAAATGGCTCTTTTCAGAGCCAACCTCAAAGGGGAAATGGGGCACACTATTTAAATTTACATTCACCACGCTGAGATTTTCGATATGTCCACTGACATGGCGGTAATCCACGGCCAGCGTGTATTACATACAGGGATTCTGGGGTGGAGAGGCATGCAAATGAGAATGAGCGGAGCTAGGGATTGGTAAGTAATGTTTACTGGGTGTGTTGTGTGAAGGAGAGATTTTGTCAGAACGTCTTTTTCCTGAGAGTAGAACAGATAGCTATGACTGTGTGTTTCCGAAAACAGATTATCTGGATTTTGGGAGACTCAAGGATACATTGGTTGGAGGTGCATGCAGAACGTTGTGGAGTAGCTGCAGATCTTGGATTTCCTCATGTGGAAGTGTACTGGCATGGACTGCGTGGAATGAAGTGGCTGGACTTGGTACCTCTCTGTGCTACTTTAGAGACAGAGCATCATCCAGACATAATTATAATTAATTGTGGAGGAAACAGTTTAGGACATGTGTCTGGAATTTCTTTGCAATTTGCAAGGAAAGAAGGACTTGGGAAAGTCATGGACATGTTTCCAAATTCCCAAGTAAATTTTTCGCGTATTGCGCAAAGACAAATGTGGCTGCGTTCTTCTTCATTTGGTCCACAAATGGAGAAAGCGAGCCGCAATGTCAATAAGGCTGATTGTGCCTTTCTAAGAGATGTTGACATGTCCTCTTTTCCCAATGAAAATATGTTTCGTAGCACATACTTTTTTTGCAGAGATGGAGTCCATCTTACCTATGCTGGCAATCAGATTTTTCTCAGAAACGTACAAAATGCATTGCAACTTTTTTTGGAGTTACAGTCATCTATTTTGCTGTAGATGTTGACGATTTAAGTTTTTCAAACACACAAAAACACCACCAAAAGGCTCTTTTCAGAGCCACCACTTCCTTCCAGAGAAAAGTGCATTGGTTTTGCTAGGGCAGCACCCTAAAACCTTATATGTTCCTAGGACTGTCCACGGACTTCCAAAAATGCACAGGGCCCTGCACTGTTTTTTGGCCACTTTTATTTTTAAACTGTGAAAGGCGGCTCTGAAAAGAGCCTTTTTTTATTTTTGTTGTTTTATATTTTATTGTTTTTTTACACATGACACACTAGGAGAGTAGGGGAAAGGAAGGTAAGGAAGGGACACCAACCATGGGGCTAAAAAAGGGCAGATGGAGAGAGGAAGATGTAGGGTGGGCCTTACTTAGATAGGTAGCAGGTCTTCTTGTGCTCCGTGACCGTAGTCTCGAAAGCACTTCGAAGACTCTTCCCCCCTGCAGAGTACTGCATTGCAGTACGTACACAATATTGTGACCCTCAAAAGGTAAGGGTCAACAGCATGGTGAATAGCCTGTGAAGCAACTGGAGGGATGCGCTCTCCCACAGGAGTGTCTCTTGTGGTGAGAGGAGCAGAAACAGAGGATGCTGTAAAGGAACTCAACCTACTACGTTTATCACAAGGTACAACCTTTTGAATGTCCCCACTGTGGAACGATGTTAGGTGTCGCTTCATGGATGTCATACCAAAGCTGTACGAACCACGTCTCCCATGATTTAGCACCATTTTGCACTGTTTGCAGGTGACCTTGTTCGCACGTACTTTTGGTACGTTACCATGAATGGTAAACAACCACCACACCCAAGACTCCTGGCGAGTAGGGAGTTCCTCAACCTCATTCTCTTCATCCTCTTCATCCTCGTTCTCTACATCCTAACGCCTGTTCCCCTCTGCAGGCCCTTGGGGTGGTGGTGGAGTATGGAGATTTTGGGGGTGGTGCTGAGGCAGATGTATAAACAGCAGCCCTGGATGCCATCAGGGTTGATGAGATAATCTCAGCAAGAGCAGCAAAGGCAGAAAAAGTCAATTTGCAATGGCCAGAAGTACAATGAAGATCAGCTCTGGGGTGTGGCCTTTTATACGGGGGAGGGGTACGCTTCGCGAACAGATCGAACACCCAAAAAGGTTCAAAAAGTTCCAAAAAGTATGTGGAAAGCCAGGGTCATTGTCTGGGACGTGTGCAATGGTGAATTTTTACTGTAAAATAATTTGGATTGTCTGAAAAAGTTATTTTAATATGTTGGGGAACCGGACAGTGTCCGCAAATTAGGACACACGCTCAGCATGGGTGCGGTCACATGATGACACCGGGAACATGTCCACGAAGGGAATGGGTGTCCGCAGGACACTAAATGCACAGGAACGGTTGTGTGCATGCGCGTGCGTGTTCTACGGACAGTGTTCGGGTCCTCAAACAAATTAAAAGTGCGACACAAGTGAGACGGACAGTTACGGACAGGCGTGATATTCGCAGGACTTACGGGTTTGGTGCGCATGTGCATTGATGTTCTGCAGACCGTACAGACAGGTATATTGTCCTTAGGACACCTGAATTTTGTTTGACTACGGACATCCCGGACACCATGCGTGTTCTTAGGACAGTTTCAAATTGGCTGCAGATAGTATCGACAGGTATAGTGTCCTTAGGATTCCTCCATTTTGTTCAGTTACGGACATCCCGGACACCGGGTGTGTTCTGGTTTGCGAACGGTACAGACAGGTATAGTGTCCTTAGGACATCCTCATTTTGTTAATTACGGACAATCCGGACATGCGGCATGTCCGCGGACATTTTAACTGCTTTTTAAAAAAAAAAGACACAAAGGATTTCATTAAAAGAAACATAATTTTTTAAATTATATACATATACACAATTTATGAAAGAGAGGGGGAAGCAGAAACTGATACAAATATAGGGGAATTAGGGGTTTAGAGAGGATGGATGGGAGGGGATGAAGGGATGGAAGTCTCATCAAAATGTTTTTCTTTGTGTTGAGGGTTTGGGGATAGTTGACTGGGACATGGAAAGGGGGAAAAGGTACATGTAGGACAATGGTATTTAATTTTTTCTTTTATGTGGTCCTCCATTGACATTTTCCTTGAGCATGTACATTTTCCGTTCCATGAACTGCAGAGTATTTTCCAATGTGTCTTTTGGTGTATTATTTCCAATGTTTGTGTGGTCTGTTAAAAAATATATATATATGTTAAGTGCACATAAAGTAATGATTATGAATTTGCTCATAAAGAGAAGTGTCTACGATTAGTATTACTGTCTTTAGACATTTCCTCACATGGGCCATTTTCCTCAAGCCAGTCCAAAGTACTGTACATTTCTGTGTAAAAAACAAAAATATATTAATTTTAGTGTATGTAATACAACAAGTTTAGAAATATATAAGAAAAATGAAGTTTACTTACTAGTTTCTGGTAAATTGTGTTCTTACTGTTGTGTAGGTCTGCTGTTGCTCCTAGCTGTGCAGTTTCTGTGAGGTAATTATGTTGGAGGCATATCTTTTTTGTTTTGGTATATTCCATTTTAGTACATATGGTATTTAAATGGATGGTTGATCCACATATATATATATGTATATATATATACAAAATGGAGGTGGCCTAAGGACACTATATATATATATATATATATATATATATTTTTTTTTTTTTTTTTAACAGCCCATACAAACATTGAAAATAGTACACCAAAAGATACATTGGAAAAGACTCTCCAGCACATGGAAGAAAAAATGGACATGCTCATGGCAAATTTCAACCATTTGAAAAACTTGGTGGAGGACCACATAAAAGAAAAAATGAAATACCATTGTCCCACATGTACCTGTCCCCCCCTCCATATCCCAGTCAATTATCCCCAAACCCTCTCCATGAAGAAAAACTTTTGATGAGACTTCCATCCCTTCATCTCCTCCTATCCATCCTCTTGAAACTCTTAATTCCCCTGTGTTTGTGTCAGTTTCTGCTTCCCCTTCTCTTTCATAAATTGTACATCTATATATAATAAAACAAAAATAATATTATTACAGCGCAGGTGTCCAGGATGTCTGTAATTAACCAAAATGGGGGTGTCCTAAGGACACTATACCTGTTGTTCTGTCCGCTAGCAAAATGGAACCGTTCTTAGAACACACTCAGTGTCCGGGATGTCTGCAATTAACCAAAATGGAGGTGGCCTAAGGACACTATACCTGTCCGTACTGTTCGCAGGCAAATTGGAACCGTTCTTAGAACACACTCGGAGTCCGGGATGTCTGCAATTAACCAACATGGAGGTGTCCTAAGGACACTATACCAGTCCATACTGTTCACAGACAAGTCGAAACTGTTCTAAGAACACACTCGGTGTCCGGGATGTCCGTAATAAAACAAAATGGGGGTGTCCTAAGGACACTATACCTGTCCGTACTGTTCGCAAGCAAAATGGAACCGTTCTTAGAACACACTTGGTGTCTGGGATGTCTGCAATTAACCAACATGGAGGTGTCCTAAGGACACTATACCAGTCCATACTGTTCGCTGGCAAGTTGAGACTGTTCTAAGAACACACAAGGTGTCCGGGATGTCCGTAATCAAACAAAAATGGCAGTGTCCTAAGAACACTATACCTGTCCGTACTGTTCGCAGGCAAGTTGAAACTGTTCTAAGAACACACTCGGTGTCCGGGATGTCCGTAATAAACCAAAATGGAGGTGTCCTAAGGACATTATACCTGTCCGTACTGTTCGCAGGCAAGTTGAAACTGTTCTAAGAACACATGCGTTGTCCTGGATGTCCGTAATCAAACGAAAATGGAGGTGTCCTAAGAACACTATACCTGTCCGTACTGTTCGCAGGCAAGTTGAAACTGTTCTAAGAACAAACACGGTGTCCGGGATGTCCGCATATATGCAAAATGGGAGTGTTCTAAGGACACTATACATGTCCGTACTGCCTGAAGAACATCTACGCACATGCGCACCACACCAGTAAGTTCTCCGAACATTGCGCCTGTCTGTAACTGTTCATCTCACTTGTGTCGCACTTTTAATTAGTTTCAGGACACAAACACTGTCTGTAGAACACCTGCGCGCATACAACCGTTCCTGTGCATTTGGTGTCCTGCGGACACCCATTCCCTTCGCGGACATGTTCGCGATGCCATCACGTGACCACACCGACGCTGAGCGTGTGTCCTGAATTGCGGACACTGTCCGGGTCCACGAACATTTTAAAAGTACCTTTTCAGGCAATCCAGAGTATTTTATAGTATAAATTCACTATAGCACATGTCCCGGACAAGGACCCTGACTTTCTACATACATTTTGCAACTTTTTGAGCCTTTTTGGGGTGTTTGATCTGTCTGCGGTCAGCGCGGGTGTCCGCGAAGCGCGCACCCGAACCCCTATAAAAGGCCACACCCCAGAGCTCATCCTCATTGTGTTTCTGGCTATCTGACAGAACACTGTGTACTTTGGCTGCCAAGCTTCCAGATTTTGATGAAACCTGATGGCATCCATGGCTCCTCTACTTCCACCTGTTGCTACATCTGCCTCAGCACCACCCACACCTCCTCCACCACCACCACCTCCCCAAGGGCCTGAAGAGGGGAACAGGCATGAGGATGTAGAGGAGGATGAAGAGGATGACGAGGATGAGGTAGTGGAAGTCCCTACTACCAGCACTCGCTGTGAGTCTTGGGTGTGGCGGTTATTTACCATTCATGGTAACGTACCCAAGGTGTGTGCGAAAAAAGTCACCTGAAACAAGTGCAAAATGGTGCTGAGTGGTGGGAGGCTTGGTTCATACAGCTTTGGTACAACTATGAAGCGACACCTAAGGTGGTTCCACAGAGGGGCCGTTCGCAAGGTTGTACAAATGTATGTTTCCGCTCCTCTCACCACAAGAGACACTCCTGTGGGAGAGCGCATCCCTCCAGTTGCCTCACAGGCCCTTCACAATGCTGATGACCCTTACCTTTCGAGGGTCACAGTTTTGTGTATGTACTGCGATGCAGTACTCTGCAGGCGGGAGAGACTTTGAAGTGCTTTCGAGACTACGGTCTCGGAGCACGAGAAGACCTGCCCAATACCTAAGTAAGGCCCACCCTACATCTTCCTCTCTCCACCCGCCCTTTCTTATCCCTGTGGTTGGTCTCCCCCATACCCTCCTTTCCCCTCCTCTCCTAATGTGTCATGTGTAGTCTAAAAATAGAAGTGACAAATAAATGGAGCAGGGCCCTGTGCATTTTTTTAGAAGTCCGCGGACAGTTCACAAACATCTAAAATTTTGGGGTGCTGCCCTATCAAAATCATTGCACTTTTCTCTGGGAGGAAGTGGTAGCTCTGGAAAGAGCCTTTTGGTGGTGGTTTTATGTGTTTGAAAAACATAAATCGTCAACATCTACAGCAAAATAGATGACTGTAATTCCAAAAAAGGTTGCAATGCATTTTGTACATTTCTGAGAAAAATCTGATTGCCAGCATAGGTAAGATGGACTCCATCTCTGCAAAAAATCTATGTGCTACGAAACATAATATTTTCATTGGGAAAAGAGGACATGCCAACATCTCTTAGAAAGGCACAATCAGCCTTATTGACATTGCGCCTCGCTTTCTCCATTTGTGGACCAAATGAAGAAGAACGCAGCCACATTTGTCTTTGTGCAATACGAGAAAAAATTACTTGGGAATTTGGAAGCATGTCCATGACCTTCCCAAGTCCTTCTTTCCTTGCAAATTGCAAAGAAATTCCAGACACATGTCCTAAACTCTTCCCTCCACAATGAATTATAATTATGTCTGGAGGATGCTTTGTCTCTAAAGTAGCACAGAGAGGTACCAAGTCCAGCCACTTCATTCCACGCACTCCATGCCAGTGCACTTCCACACGAGGGAATCCAAGATCTGCAGCTACTCCACAACGTTCTGCATGCACCTCCAACCAATGTATCCTTGAGTCTCCCAAAATCCAGATAATCTGTTTTCGAAAACACACAGTCATAGCTATCTGTTCTACTCTCAGGAAAAAGACGTTCTGACAAACTCTGCCCTTACACAACACACCCACTAAACTTTACTGACCAATCAGTTGCTCTTCTCATTCTAATTTGCATGCCTCTCTACCCCAAAATCCATGTATGTAATACACGACGTCCGCGGACTACCACCATGTCTGCGGACATATCGAAAATCTGAGCATGCTGAATGTATATTTAAATAGTGTGCCCCATTTCCCCTTTGAGGTTGGCTCTGAAAAGAGGCGCTTTTTTTTCTGCAGATGCTTAACAAACACCTGTTATTTTGTATTTTTTTCCTTACTTTACTCCTAAAATATTCACGTAACCTTCTCCAAAGCAGCACTTACATTCCAAAACAGAATTGCATTTCCCAAAAAAGATAAGGAAATACCATCTTCTTCAAAATTAACAGCATTACTGGAATCAATGTTCTCATTATTACATAAGAACATACCAGCATGAAAGCACACATGGCTTGGTTGATTGCATACCTAGCAATGTTTTGCTGAGGACAAAAAACAGAACGAATGTCGCATATTGCCCTAGGTACTAATCCAGAAAAAAATACTTTGCAATTTGGAAGGATGTTCATTACTGCTTGAACCAAGTGTTCCAAATCTTCCAACAAAGTAGAGGCACTGACATAGCCCAAATGGAAAACTCCATAATGCAAAACTACCACATAGGGACTTTTCATCCTGCTCATATCTTTACAAACTTGTACTACTCCCTGTACATTGCAATCAGGCACAGTGCTCCAGACCACCGCCACTCCTTTAACATCAACATTATTTGCCACATGCCTGCATTGAGCATACTGCTGTAAACCATGCACAAACATATCTCCAAGCACCAGCACCCCGGGCCTCCTTACAACCTTTGCGGAATGGGTGAATGGGTGCTGCTAATGGAGGCGGACCTGTTAAACCCATTCTGCAAGATTACGAGGGTCCCGCGAGGGGACCAGGGAGCTAACAATTGGCCGGTCATAATCGCCCCGTTGTTAGCTCCCTGCACCCATTCCCATTGAGCCCTATGGGGGTTCAAATGGGAAAGGGGAAGGTCTGGGCCCGGGTTCCCTGAAAGAGGAATTACCGGGTTCTCCAAACTCGGAATGGCCCGGTAATTCCCCTTTCAGGGACCCGGACCCGGACATGGTTTTGGTGGCAGCCATGCCCTTGTTAAGGGCATGGCTACCGCCAAAGTCGTAATGAGGCCCCCTGACTTTATCCACCTCTGCCATCTTCACTACACTTGGCTGCCACCAAAACCGGGTCTGGGTTCCCTGAATGGGATACACTATGATACACTACCAAGTGTTTTACCACACTTATATTGTTATTTCTTCCATCTTCTAATATTATATTTTTTAGATAGGTGTGTGTGTAAAAAAAAATTAGATAGCAGATAGGGCATGGCTGCCACCAAAACCATGTCCGGGTCCGGGTTCCCTGAAAGGGGAATTACCGGGCCATTCCGAGTTTGGAGGGCCCGGTAATTCCTCTTTCAGGGAACCGGCACAACAGCCCAACCCATTCCTCCTATTTTTTTGTTTCAACAGACCCCACAGAATGCCTACCAGAAAGCAAGTCTGTAGAAAGCAACGCAGAAATAGAGAAAATGAAAATAAAAATGTCCAAAATAAGCATCCATCTTTAGCAGAGTTTGTACAATAAGTTCAAACAAAACAGCTAATGCAGTCATTTAGCAAAATTAAACAATCTTCCAGTACAGAAACTTTGCCTCCTCTATCAAAATGTAAAAGAAAACAGAAAATGATTAACTGAAATGCAGCTACCACTACTGCTAAAACTGCTCCTATAAATCTTGATATAGTAGGAAGTAACCATACCAAAAAAAAGTATATTAGCAAAAATGTTTTGCCACAGAGTCCTTCAGAATCTTATAAAAACAGGAGACAAATCATGCACAACCTTTAAAAACTACCTTAGAAAATTAATCTTAGAAGCTTTGATAGACAGTGCAATCCTTCTCAAAAGAAAGTTATTTATTTTACTGTTAAACAGAATGAAACCACTAAAAAAACTAAGAACTAAATTACAAAAAAGGCTTCTCAATAAACGGAATGTCAACAAAAATAACTTCTTAAATATCTGTGGAGGTGAATGGAGTCACACCACAAGCACAGAACCATATTTCAATGAAGAAGAATACAAACAAAATCAAACAACCACAATTGCATCCATAGCAGTGGACGAGGTTATGAAAAACTTATAATGGAACAAGAAATACTGCTTACAAAAATATCCCCAGAAAACTCAGAATCAATTCTCCATTCGACTGAACCAGAACGTCCAGTATACAAATGGTCATGCACGTCAATGTGTAACATTGCCAAAAAATCTTTCAAATCTTTACGCCAGTTCCTCAATCAATATGTGAAAGGCAAAGACAAAATCGAAATAAAACTGCTGCAAAATATGGATACCTGTGCAGTGTGCAAATACACATGACTTCAAGGACATTCATTGGCCTGCATTTCAGGACCTATTTGCAAAAGCAGCTTCCATCATATCAAAATGATATCAACACATCATTCAACTATGAGAAATCTAGTCTATAAACTGTACTATGCTAAAAATCCTGCTTTAGCACTAGCCAATTTAAATAACAATCTTCTACATGGTACAGCCAAAGACCTACTCGAAGAAATCAACCATATCCAGAGTAAATATTTTGGAAGTGAAAACCACTTACAAAATGTAATAGCTTTACAACAGACTAGCAACAATTCTGCAAATGGCAACCTTCTACACACATACAAAAAAGAAATCCTAAAATTCAAAAGTGCATCCGCTTTTGTGTGTTTGTGTGTTGCCGCATAATTTTTTTATAAAAGTAACACAAAAACTATAGACATAACATACAAAATAAAAGACAATGAAGATTCCAAATGGTTTCAAATTGCTCTCTACCTTTTAGCAGAAAACAAATACGAAATAACTGGCCCCTTAACACTTTGCAGTTACTGCACTACAAAACTTGACAACAATCAAACTCCTTCACGTGCTATCACAAATAATTTGGAATTATTCCCTCTACCAAAACCCCTGCAACAACTCAATTTATATGAGAGCATCATCATTCAAACAGTGCACCCATTACGAGCAATAATACGCCTTCAACCAAAAACAGCAAAATGACGTTCCTCTGAATTGGTGAAAGGCATTTGCGTGCAACGTCCAATAGAACAATCTTTAATTGTCTTAGTAAATGGTGTACCTACAAAAGACAAACAAATTTGGCAACAACTGGTAGATTTACATAAAGTTAGACAAGCCTTGCAATATCTAAAAGACAATAATGAATACTACAAAGAAATAAATATTGAAGAAATTTTAAGGAAAACAACTGAAATAATTCAAGTGTCACCAGAAAATGGTCAATTTGAACTTCTAGATCCTGTTACAGTATCCAATATTTTAGACCATAATACAATTCATCCATTACACTCTAATGACACCATAGAAGATGCACTAGAAAAGTACCAAATGCGACAAACGAAAGGATCACCAATCAGCATATGAGAAAAAAGTATAGAAGCAAATGGTTTTCCTCTACTCTTTCCTACTGGCAAAGGAGGAAGGTACGATGATAGACCCATTCAGATAACAGCATCAAAATACTGCTCATTACGAATGTATTCTGAAGATCCCAGATTTAGACAAAATGTGGAATACATATTCCACCTACTCTTTGAAAGTGAACTAGCATCTCTATGTTACGGAGTTGCAAACACATTAAAATCAGGAAGCAATTACTACAAAAAGTGCAAGAAAAAGATGAAGTTTTACAATCAAGCATTACAAATCTGTTAGCAAACATGCGTGGTACGAAAGAGTACTGGTTCCGATGTCACAGAGATGTACGTTGTTTGATAAGAAACCTTGGCCCCCACACTTGGTTTGTTACATTAAGTTGTGCATAATATGCATGGGAAGATCTACACGATTTCCTACACATATCAAACAAAAACAAAACAAACATAGATATACTAACACCTGGAGAACTTTGCTCTCTTGATCCTGTTAATGTTTCAAGATATTTCCATAATCACTTCATTGCTATGCTACACTTTATTTGTAATAAAACTGTTCCTCCCCTCGGAGAAGTGCAACACTACTTTTGGAGAAAAGAATACCAAGCCAGAGGAGCACCACATGTTCACATGCTTTTATGGATTGAAGATGCTCCTAAATTTCTTCAAGACAGTAATGCCACTGGGTTATAGTTTATCGAAAAATATATCACTGGTGAAATTCCATCAGAAGCAACAAATAGTGATCTTCATGCACAAATTGTACAATTTCAAAGACACAAATGTGGCAAATATTGTCGTCGCAAATACAAAAACAAAGGGAAATACTACACCAAATGCCGTTTTGGTTTCCCTATACCGGTTACAGAAACAGGTGAAGTGAACAACTTCATGTCTTCAGTTAGACATAGTGTTAAAAGTAAATCACGTAAAAATACATATTACATAAAAAGAACAGAAGAAGCAAAATATATCAATGATTACAATGCAATCATTTCCCTATTGTAGAATGCAACCATAGATGTGCAGTACATTGCAGACAATTCCACTGCAGCTGCACGATATGTTACAGCCTACTTAACCAAAGCAGAAATAAACAGAGCTTCAAGACCTCTGGAATGACCTGTCATCAGACAAAACAATGGGCCTCATTACACGGACGGTGGTAAGGGTTAACGGTCACTGTTAATGGTACCGGTGACCGTTAACCCTTACCGCCTTACTATGAGGTCCCTTTGCTGGTTGGAGAATTTAACGCCTGCTTTTTGCAGGCATTAAAAACCAACCCGCAAAGGGACCAGGGAGCTAATTACGGTACCGCAATTTGCGGTGCCGTAATTAGCACCTTCCCCATTCCCATTATGCCCTAGGGGGCAAAAATGGGAATGGGGAAGGGCAATGGGGGAAGGAGGAATTACCGCCCCACCAACCTTGGAATAGGGCACGAATTCCCCTTTCCACCAAGGCGGTGCCGGTATTTTACCGGCATGGACCAAGGTGCTAATAGCACCTTGGTCCACCGTCGTCCGTGTAATGAGGCCCAATGTCTCAGAAATTGTACAGCTTGGGCATAGAAATGCTCGCCCATAGAGAATGTGGCTGCTATGAAGCTGCAGATTGTTTAACCGGTACTGCTTTGTATGGAAAATCTGAAAATATAGTATGGCTAAGTCTTGCTCCTGCTAAATCTAGAAAAAGAGTTCTCAAATCATACGACGATATAGAAACAATAGCCAAAAATTATCCCAACAGCCAAGACATTTTGAAAAACAATTTACTAGACACATCCTACCCAAACAGAAGTACCACTTTGGAAACCATGTGTCTATACCACATAGCCCACAACTTCACATACAAAAATAATATGAAACCTGATGAAAAAAAAGGTAGATACAGAGTGACAAATTGTGAAGGCAGCTTAGTAAAACTTACCGAACCAAGTTTAATTAATCATATTAAATTGTCATTAAAAACCCCTCAACATAAAGAACTATATTACATGTCCCTGCTACAACTCTTTAAACCATGGAGAAAAGAAGATGAAATACTAGATAACTATGACTCCTATGAAGGCGCTTTCAAAGCAAATGAAAACACTATCACCAATGTAAACTTTACAAAGGACAAATCAATGTTGCACAATGAACAGCAACACGAAGAAGAACTCCAGGCTGAACTAGATAAGGACACTCCTGACAGTAGTAAACCTTCTGCAACAGGAAGCCAAGAACCACTGGGACAGCCACTAATAGCACATGAGGCAGAATTAGCTATGACAGAAGTAGAAAACACCATGTGTCAGTATGAAGATACAGAAGACTTAAGTATACCACAATCAAAACTAAGCAATGAGCAGCGTAGCATTTTTCAAGAAGTAACAAAAGAAATTGCCCATGGTGTACTACATGAAAATAAAGAATGCACCTGCCAAAATTACAAACCTATACTATTATACATCAGTGGTGAAGCTGGTTCAGGCAAAACATTCTTAATCAAAATCATCAGCAAGTTCCTTCAACAATTGACAAACAACAACCTGTCAGCTGTTGTAACTGCCCCCACAGGTTTAGCTGCCTACAACATAGGCAGTGTCACTTTACACCGATCACTACTCCTCCCAGTAGAACACCAAAACAAATTAGAATATTACAGACTTTCTACAGAAGCTGCAATGGAATGACGCAGAGTGTTAAAACAAGTGAAAATGCTACTAATAGATGAAGTGAGCAGGGTCTCCAACCTAATGTTGGCTTTTATTCACCTCAGATTACAAGAAGTACTTAAAACAAACTATGAAGAGCTCTTTGGAGGAAAACACATTATTGTTTTCGGAGATCTTCTTCAATTGACACCAGTGAAAGGTGAACCAATTTTTAAAACCTTAGGACACAAACTCTGCCGGAAAACTGTTGGCAGCATAGGAATTGTCAACCTTTGGCAACATTTCCAATACAGAGAATTAACAGAAAACATGCGACAGTCTGCAGACCTCACATACGCCAACATTACAAAAAGTATTAGATTTGGTGTACTATCTCAAGAAGCACAAGCAATATTTAAAACCCGGCACATCCACGCACTTTATGGCCATAACTCATGTGCTACTGATGTTTTGGAACAATTAGCGCACACAAATGTCAATTGTATGTCCTTAATGCCAACTCCTGCAAGCTGTTCCAAATTCAATGAAACAATGTTGAAAAAAGAAATGCAACCAATAATTGAAATTTCCGCAACAGACAAACTGGACGTACATGGTATGACACTACCCGTGTGTCAACAAGCCACAACAAGGCTAAATACCTTAGAAAATTCTATTTCCAACACAGCTGGTTTGGAAAAAATATTAAAATTATCCTTAAACTGTAGAGCAATGCTTAAACGTAACCTTGACATGGAGCAAGGACTAGTTAATGGAGCACTGGGTAAAGTTGTTGGCTTTCAAACATACCCATGTGACAATAACATTCAGTTTGTCAATATTCTCTTTGACAAACTTTCAGAAGTAAAAATGATAGGGCACTCAACAGCTCAATTCCTTCTCTTCAAAGACATGTATGTACGTAAAGAACAATTTTCTCTAACTCTAGCATACGCAGTCACCATTCATAAATCTCAAGGTCTTACCCTAGACAAAGCATTGATAGATATTGATAACACAGTCTTTGAAGAAGGCATGAGCTACGTAGCACTATCACGCTTATGTACATTTGATGGTCTATTTCTAATCAACTTTGATGCAAGTAAAGTAAACACTGATATTCCTTGCTTTTTAGAATACAATAGACTAAGTTCACTATACACCCCCATCTAAAAACATGTCCCGTTCCACAAAAAAGAAAACATTGTAAAGAAAAATAATTCAAACAGAAATGCAACAGGATCTCACTGCAAATCCTCCAAAGAGACAAAAAGAAGCTAATACTTCATCAATTACCACAACCAAAGAAGAACCTATTACTCAAAGTAACTCAGGTACGTCTTCAAAAAAGGAACAAACACTCAGAAAAAATGACTTGGACAGAGACCAATCTGGTCCATTTAAATTTTCAAATATAACTGGTGTAAGTTGCTATGGAAATGTAGCAATGAATATTCTATTTCAATTACCACCAATTGTTGACAACATTTACTTACACAGTACAGACCAATTGTGTTTGCAAATGTTAGTACTTCATAGAAACGCAACAAACAATCCTGACAACATGTATATTGTTCATGGAATAAGACAAGAATTGGACTACTGTGCTGGAATGGTGAAATTCACTATAAACTATAAATTTCTAATGTACTTACTACAAGTACTTGAAAACAAAAACATACCTATAAATGAAATTTTCCAGATTTCATACATGTGGAAACATACATGCACTCTCTGAAACAATGTGACACAGGAACAAATCCCTAGTCAGCGCTTCGTGTATGTATCCATACCTAATTGTGAATCTGTTCCATTTCAGCAACTTGCACAAAATGCAAACCATGGTAGATTATGTACTACCTGCCATTCAGATAATCGCTCCATCTTCCTAATACAAACACATAGTAAATACATAATACTAATGCTTCTACGTTACAATGCAGATGGTACCAAAAACAACTGCAAGCTGACTGGATTCACACATGGGGGGTCATTACGACCCAGGCGTTAAGGGGTTTACGGCGCCGTAAAATGTTGCAGCACCGTTAACCCCTTAATGCCTGACTACGAGGTCCCTCTGCGGCTCCTGACCTTAATGGCTGATCTGGACCAGCCGTTAAGGTAGGGACCCGCAAAGGGACCTTGAAGGTAATTACAGTACCGCAATTTGCGGTAGCGTAATTACCTGCTTACCCTTTCCCATTGAGCCCTATGGGGCAAAAATGGGAATGGGGAAGGGCCAATGGTAAATGGGGAATTACCACCCCGCCAACCTTGGAATGGGGTGGTAATTCCCCATTTCACCATGGCGGAATTGTTAAGTTACCGGCGTTAACCATGGCGCTAATAGCACCATTGGTTAACGCCGGGGTTGTAATGAGGGCCGTGGTCACACATGGTCACATGGTCAAGTATCCCTTGGTAAGAAATCCTTCACAACAATAGGTATAATCTACCACGCAGGAGCCACAACCAATGCAGGTCACTACACTGCATATATTAAAAAGAAATGTGGATGGTACCATTACTCTAAAGCAGAGATTACCAGCAAATCTTACAAACGCTTATTTAATCTTCTTAAAACCAAAATTGAATAACTAATCTCTACTTAAACATTAACAAAACTTTAATTAAAAAACTATAAACTGTTTCAATACACCAACAGGTATCTAACTGCCCCAAGATTCTACAACAACCAAACAGATAATCGAATACCACTAAATTATAACAAAAAATAGACAGTTAGAATACGCCAACAGGTATCTATCTGCTCCAAAAATGTGCAGCAAGCCAACAGATAGAACATTAGCCAAAAACAACAAGTGAACACTAAAAACAAACAAACAGACTGTAGCATGACAAAAAAAGGTTTTTTTAATCTACCACGCAGGAGCCACAACCAATGCAGTTCACTACACTGCATATATTAAAAGGAAATATGGATGTTTCAAATGTAATTATAGTACCATTACTCTAAAGCAGAGATTACCAACAAATCTTACAAACGCTTATTTAATCTTCTTAAAACCAAAAATTAATAACTAATCTGTACTTAAACATTAACAAAACTTCAATTAAAAAACTATAAACAGTTAGAATATGCCAACAGGTATCTAACTGCCCCAATATTTTGCAACAACCAAACAGATAAATCAATACCACTAAATTATAACAAAAAATAGACAGTTAGAATACCCCAACAGGTATCTAACTGCTCCAAAAATATGCAACAAGCCAACAGATAGAACGTTAGCCAGAAACAACAAGTAAACTCTGAAAACAAACAAACCAATAGACTGTAAACAAATAGCATAACAAAAAAAGTTTTTTTAAACCAACATGGATTTTTTTTTCCCCACAGACCCAATGATTTGAAAAACGAACACAGAAACTGAGCAAATAGCACAGTACACTGGTTTGTAATCTACTAAATATGAGGGTCAAAATGAATAAACAATGTCTATTGTTCAATGGTATAAGTCCTTACAAACTACCAATACTAACATGATCTTTTCTTTTATCACAGAAATTGACAAAAAATATATGTACTCCAGTTACCAAACCAAACAGTAAGTATATTACAATAAGTACAACTCATCAACACTGCTCCATAACACAACCATTGAAGTAAACAGTGCATATAACTTCGGTCTTGGGTGCATGGCCCATGCACCCAAGACTCTAGGTCCTGGTCACAACCACCGCAACATATCACACCCATGGCAGCTTATAACTTCGGTACTTATAACTTCGGTCTTGGGTAGGCCCTGGCCACAACCACTGCAACAAATCACACCCATGCTAGCTTATAACTTCGGTACTTATAACTTTGGTATTAAACTGTGGTCTTGGTTGCATGACCTTCGGCCATGTTCCCAAGACTCTATGCCCTGACCACAACCACCACATGCACCCAAGACTCTAGGCCCTGGCCACAACCACCACAGCATATCACACCCATAGATCACACCTATAGAATCAAACATTTTAACTATGTCATATGGGCAATTTTTATGTCCACGGGCACCGTGTGTGTTCTTAGAACAGTTTCAACTTGCCTGAGAAGAGTACGGACAGGTATAATGTCCTTAGGACACCTCCATTTTTGTTTAATTATGGACATCCCGGAAACCGTGTGTGTTCTTAGAACAGTTTCAACTTGCCTGCGAACAGTACAGACAGATGTAGTGTCCTTAGGACACTTCCATTTTCATTTGATTATGGACTATAACTTCGGTACTTATAACTTTGGTCTTGAACTTTGGTCAGGGGTGCACCCAAGACTCTAGGCCCTAACCACAAACACCGCATGCACCCAAGACTCTAGGCCCTGACCACAACCACTACATGCACCCAAGACTCTAGGCCTTGCCACAACCACCGCAGCATATCACACCCATAGATCACACCCATATTTGATGCTATGGGTGTGATCTATGGGTGTGATATGCTGCGGTGGTTGTGGCTAGGGCCTAGAGTCTTGGGTGCATGGCCTACAGCCTACGGCCTTCAGCCATGCTCCCAACACTCTAGGCCCTGGCCGCAACCACCACAGCATATCACACCCATAGATCACACCCATAGAATAAAACATTTTAACTATGTTATATGGTCAATTTTAATGTCCGCGGACACTGTGTGTGTTCTTAGAACAGTTTAAACTTGCCTGACAACAGTACGGACAGGTATAGTGTCCTTAGGACACCTCCATTTTCGTTTCATTATGAACATCCCGGACACCGTGTGTGTTCTTAGAACAGTTTCAACTTGCCTGCGAACAGAACAGACAGGTATTGTGTCCTTAGGACACCTCCATTTTCGTTTGATTACGGACTATAACTTCGGTACTTATAACTTTGGTCTTGAACTTTGGTCTTGGGTGCACCCAAGACTATAGGCGCTGACCACAACCACCACATGCACCCAAGACTCTAAGCCCTGACCACAACGACCACATGCACCAAAGCTCCTAGGCCTTGCCCCAACCACAACAGCATATCACACCCATAGATCACACCCATATTTGATTCTATGGGTGTGATCTATGGGTGTGATATGCTGCGGTGGTTGTGGCCAGGGCCTAGAGTCTTGGGTGCATGGCCTACGGCCTATGGACTTTGACCATGCACCCAAGACTCTAGGCCCTGGCCACAACCACTGCAGCATATCACACCCATATGGCCGTAGGCCATGCACCCAAAACTCTAGGCCCTGGCCACAACCACTGCAGTATATCACACCCATAGATCACACCCATAGAATCAAACATTTTAACTATGCCATATGGGCATTTTTAATGTCCGCAGACACTGTGGGTGTTCTTAGAACTGTTTCAACTTGCCTGCAAAAGGTACAGGCAGGTATAGTGTCCTTAGGACACCCCCATCTGGGTCGAATGCGGACATTGAGGACAGCACAGCTGTCTGTGGACACAACAAACACAACAGGGGTGCCTGCCACCCAAATAGATACAATATTTAACTCATCTCTTACTCTCCCACCCTCCCCAGTCTTACACGCCAACACACTTGCCAAAATTGTATTTCTCCACCATTTGTCACTGCGCTGTCCGCAGATGTCCGCGGATACAAGATGGCGGGGACTCCCAAAAAATCTGATGTACTCCACGCTCTTCACCATCCAATCAGCGAACACGTTGCATGTCCGCGGACATGACGCAAGCCGATTAGCCAATCAGGACACAGAAGTGTGTCCACGGACCGGAAATAGATATCACTAATTTTTTGTGACCTACTTTTTGGTCATTTTTTTTAAAAAAACTACTGGACGGATTTTCACCAAATTTACAAAAGCATGCTTTCGGGACCAAGCCGCTGCTCCTGCCGCAAATTTGATGAAAATCCGTCCAGCGGTTTGGGCTGTAGGCATGAGCAAAGCTTTTTCCCCCATTCAGTCTATGGGAAAAAAAGAAATGTTGGGACCCCCCCCTATAACTTTGCCCCCCCTGGACCAAACCTCACCAAAAATATTCAGAGTGGGCCATATACTCTTTTTGAAAGTTTGGTTAAGATTCATCCAGGGAGAGCGAAGTTATAAGCCGAACAAAAAGTGCTCTTCCTATGGGATTTGCAACATAACCATAACTACGCGGCCACTACATATATATATATATTATGGCAGTTACTAGTAAATTAAAAAGTTTTGACATCAAGCTACTTTCTGGCTAAAATTGACATTAAGAAAATAGTAATTTCAAATCAGAGTTGCAATATTTCTCTTGTAGACTCCTGAACCAAACCTTAGACAGGGGATGGGCATGATGGTTGGAGAGAAACGGGAAGGACCAATCAAAGGTGCCATAATTCTTGCAGAGGACTGCCCAATATTGAAATCTTGATTGTGTCATCTCTGGTATACAAAGTGGATGCACTATGAGAGAATGGGAGAGCTGCTAAAAATAATCAACATGAGGAGCTGCTAAAAATTACCAAAAGGGACAGCTGCTAAAAATATCCAACAGGAGAGCAGCTAGAAATGACAAACTAAAAGAGCCGGAAAAATATTACCAAGGGAGACAGCTGCCAAAATTACCACAGGAGGTTTACTGAAGTTTCATCTGGGTGGAAATATGGCTGGGGAGACTAGAAAAGCAAAGGCTGTGATTCTTCACTGGAGCCAGAGAGAGGGAAGTGCTGAGGGATCCAATTGACTGACGTGCTGGTTAGAATCCTGTGTTTCCCCTACAACGAAGTTGCTCAGTCCCCAAGTGCCAAGCCCAGAGATTTCCAAAAGTAAGTAGATTGTCCAACAATAGGTCAGCGGGGGATCTATGAATGTAACTCATTCCCTTTCATTGGTGTGTTCTTTTCCATCAGTGGGTAGGGTTAAAACTGTTTAGATCATTAGCCTATTTGACTGAATATTAATGTAATTAATTGCCATTTAGCAAAACACCCCGGGGTGATCTTTGTTAATATTTGAAATTAATAAAGCTCATTTCCAGTGTACGCTGAAAACTATAGCCGGTAATGTAATTGGGTACTATTATTTGTCCTGTTGTCCTGAATATCTTCAAGGAAAATGGGTGTCCTTGTCCCTAAACTAGAAAAATCCCTAAACAACACAGGCCTTTGGGTGGAGGGTGTCCTGAAAATCCAAAATTCCTAAATCATCCCCATTTTACTGTCCAACTTCCCCAACACAGGGGGGTCTGAAAAATGAATTTAGCAACTGCCCGCAATCCCTACACCTGGCATTTGAATAGAAAGGTGCTGCATGTGATTGATGCTTGGGTTTTGGGGCTGAGGGAAAATGCTTGCAAAAGTGAGACCCCATGTATCCAACATGTAACATTGTAAACAAAACTGCTAGCCTAGAAAATCACATTGCACAGCACTACATATGTAAATTGATTTTGTTTATTGACCAGTGTTGATTACTTTTTGATTTGAAATCTGTACATAGTAAAGTGTTGTGGTTTGTGTTCCCAACCAACTTGTGTGCTTTATTTATGTAAAAATAAGTTTCATTGTGAGTCACAGAGAAGGGGGTGTGTGTAGTTTTAGTGCAATCTCCATTACCTGTAATTCAAATAAATATAAATATATTTTCGGTACTCCAGCCTGGGTCTTGGCTCGTTGGTGCCACAGGGGTAGGGATCCAAGGGGCATGTTAGGAATCTGAAATAGGGCTGAACAAAGAATCCATTAAACAGATTGTAGTGTCACACCTTGATTACGATGGGAAGGAAATCTCCATGTTGAGGGTGGCCTCTCAATAAACCGTTACATCAATCATGTGCGGTCATTAGGCCCTGCAACATAGAATGGTTTGTAGCATCAAAATAACATACAAGTACAAAGACATGATTGAGAGTGTGCTTCCCATCAGTGGATGGATGGATGTCTGTGTATCATTTGTGAACCCTTACTCTACTCCAATCTTGTCTTATTGCAACATGTGGATGTCTGACCTGTGCATCTGCTGACCTGACATGCATGCAGGCATATGTGTTGCCACAGTCTCTCTAACCCTCATAACCACATTGCCATTGGCCAGATATATGGTTAGCGACGATCACATGCATCTCAACCATGTGTGAAGAGAGTGCGAAATAGAAATGTCCAGTGCACGCTTTCATGGCCACTGCTACATTGACACTAAACATGTGGAATGTACTTCACTGACACATCTGTTGGACATACATATCCATTCCTGTCTGGAAGACAGCCTCATGCATCTTTGCACCAACATTGTCACTCATCCATGTCCACCAGCATTCAGGGATTGAATGACTGTGACATTATCCACTCCTTGCTATCATTACCTGTAAGTCATGATTTACATTCAAAATGTACTATCCAAATGCATGACACTGTACATGTGTCCAATGAGATGTGCTTTGCATGATATGATACAATATAAGTCATTTATAAAGTTCATGAAAACAAGTGTTTCAAGGCGCAAAAATTGCCACACGTAGGTCTATTGGCACAGCAGTGAAATACAGAATACAGCGATGTGTATTGTCAGCTCAATGTGAACCACACACAGACACCATGCAACCACCTCCCCAAATGTTGATCATGTGATGCAAGTGTGCACAGTAGCATGTCAGCAATGCCTATGTATGGCTGAGGAGGGCTCAAGCAAACTCTACAAAAACATCAGGGAGAATTTCATGCAAAATGGAAGGACCTATGAAATGCACACATGGCATTCACCAGACGTGGCCGCATAGGTGTCTGCACCACCCATGCCAATTGCTCGCTCACTGCTGATCAGTCCACTGTAACATCTTCAAATGGAGTCAGCTCCTCCTCCTGTGGCGGCCCTCCTCCAGTGGGCTGGGCATAGGCCAGGTTCTCACCGAAAATATCCTTGGTCTGTCGCAAGAGGTCCCCAATCCTCTTATGGACCTGTGCAACAGTGCACCACTTAATTCCACAGGCATTGAGGAGTCTGTGACCTTCTGTCATGTTCTCATCCACTAGTTGGAAGTAAGGGCACTGTCAGCCCAATGGTAAAACTCTGCATAGTGCTCCTCTGCATAATCAGTGTGGATTCCTAGCTCCACATCTGTGAAGTGCTTCTGCCTCGGTGGCCCCTTCTCCTTCACCTGTGCCCCTTCATGGGGTGGTGCCTTCACCTGA
The DNA here is from genome assembly GCF_040938575.1 of Ambystoma mexicanum. Taxonomy (NCBI): domain Eukaryota; kingdom Metazoa; phylum Chordata; class Amphibia; order Caudata; family Ambystomatidae; genus Ambystoma; species Ambystoma mexicanum. Next base: position 335,757,497 of record NC_090927.1, read on the forward strand.
TCTGCAGGCTGGCCTCTCTTGGCCCTGGAGGACCTTGGTTGTGCAGGGGCCCATGTGGGCTCACCACTCTCCTACCCTCATCCTCGTCCTCTTCCTCTATTGCGAGCCTTCACACACATGGTGGTGAAGTCAATCCAAAAGGCACCCCCAAAAAATAGGCTACCTGATACATAAGGCAGATAAATGGTTTTGCAAGGCTCTACAAGGCAACTCGAACAAACAAAAGGTATGCAATGCTTAACTTAAAAGGAAAGCTTTGCAATGCATCCCCAAGACAAAATAAAATTACACAATGGCGACTAAAGAGGAAAGGCTTGTAAAACACCTGCAAGATTAAAAAAAAAGGTATGTGATGTCCAACTTAAGAGGAAAGACTTGCAAGGCACACCCAAGACAAAAGAAGAAAGTATGTGATGCGTAATGTGAAGCCATCGGCACGCTAAGCACCCACACTGAAATGTTCACCTTGATGTGCGTGTCTGCAATCTTAAATCATCCATCTCCGTCCCTTCTTGCGCACACTTGGAAATGTGCATCACACCTCTTAAAAATTCCCCCCACTGCTGTGGGCACGTAGATGGGCAATTTTAGCATGAAGCGCATACTTTTTGCACTAAGTGCCCTTACTCTTGTCTCCACACTGCCTCGTTAGTACATGAGCCACAGAAGATCCTCCTGCCTTGTGCCAATTTGTTTGCCTTCTCCTTCCCGGTATTGCTTCCAAACTTCACCATCTTTTGCTTCCAGGTAGTTCGTTTGTGAGTGCCTGCTGAAAACCAGCACTGCCTTGGCGTGCCTGCTGTTCCCCCAGTGCCTGTTCTCCTGTAGTTGGCCTGCAAGGCTCTGTGACCATCTCATCTGCTATTCTGGGTCTTCATCCTCTCTGTTGCACCACCACAGATCCACAGCACATTGTCAGGACCCAGATGGACCAAACCTGCCTGAAGGGTTGCCATGTCTGCTCCGTCCTCCTCTTCATCAAGCGGCACCCCCAAGGCAGAGAGGCAGAAAGCTGCCATCTTCACCTCCACCAAAATTTGGCATCCTCTGTGATGCAGAAACGCAGCTCATAAAGGTTGGACGTCTGAGGATCTGGGAACACATCATGGCTGTCATAAACGCTGAGGCGGTGGCAGTTCCTTCTGTAGGAAACAACAAGAAGCACTGGGATGACCAATTACCAATGCCAGGAGAAGGTGAAGGTAGCCCTTGAGGCAAGTACCACCCTGGAGGTGCACCATGCAAAGTTCCATAGGACGTAATCACTTCAGCTCTGGGTCCTGGAGAGCTTCCACCCAGCGCTCCACACCCAGATCCTTGACTGGCAAGCACAGATGGAAATGCTGGTGAATACCCATGGGGTGGACTGCTCTAGAGTGTATGTGCGTTCTGCATGGGTATGCATGATTTCAGGTACTCCCTTTGGTACTCAACATTTGTGTTGCACTGATCTACACCGGAATGTAGCCTCCTGCCAATGCTGGGAATCTGTGATTGCCGACAGCTGTGAAGTGGACAAGCGTAGGTATGTGCACTGTCAGTTCCTGGTGAGTTGGTGCACTTTTGTGCATGCAATGTGAGTTGAAGACAATAAGTACTCTAACAGGTACAGATGCCAGATTGCGAGGTTGAGGGCATGTAAGGGACTTACATGCACGACACCTCTGTGGATTGCACATTTGCAATTGGAGATTGCATCATCCAAACTCAGCACATGGGACTGACACATGAGTATGGATGACTGAGAATTACATGTTGGTGCTTTAACCTCTCAGGGAGGACAGTGTGGCCTTTCAGCCCACTGCTTGAGGAGCCAGAGACGATGTGTGTTCATGCAATTTGTTTGGACTTGGAGCAACAGCACAGGTGCTTGTACCTCAGCAATGGTTGCATGTACCTGTTGCAAGCTTTCAGGTTATACTGTCAGGGCTGCATGTTGCTACATGTAATCAGATGTACAAGTACCTAAGCAGGTGTCGTTTGACCTCTCCACCTACTCACATTTGAACTGCCAGTTGTCCACTCTCCATGCAAGGTCATCTGATGGTGGATTTAGGAATGCATGGTAGGTCAGGGGGTACAAGTCATTTTGATGGAGCTCAACCCACAGATGTTGTTATGCCGCTAGCACACACCAGCACAGTGTTCGTGGCTTAAGGCTGGACCCTGAATGGCGACCCTATGGATAGCTCTGCATCATGACCACTCATCCATTGGTTCCTACAGCAAGATCATTTGGCCAGGCCCAACTGCTCATATGGCCAGGCCAGGCCACACAAACACGGCAACCCATCTTTGAGACAGGCAGCGAGGATTTCACATGCTGAACTCCACGGCAAGTTCAAATGCCTGCATTAGAATGCCGACATAGGTCACTATGACAACACGCATTCAACATTTACTCGTTTTCACGCTTATTACTCCATTGCAAGTCCCTAACTCATCCATGGGAAGGAACCTTACTAGCCAGTTGCTGCATCCTGTGTGCCCCACTGTAGGAAGGCACTGCACGCTTGGCAGGCCCAGTCAGTACACCAGAGTGCTATGATTCTGTACTGAGACATTACCAACCCGGGGTGTCCAGGGCACATACAAACTTCTTCTCCCTCTATCTCCCTCAATCATAAGGGGTTGCTTTGTTGGTCCTGAGGAAGGTGGTACATGGATTTTTCTGCCACCAGAGCGTAAAGCCCCCCTTGAAGCCTATATGGCACATACGAATATGGCTCTACTGATAATAAACATATTACTGTAGCACTACGCAGACCCTGGTTCATGAATCGGTGTTCGATCTAGTATTGGTCTCTTTTGAAACTAGTCAGATAGTAAGGACTGTGATATTGATACACCATTTGTAAAGGTGTTATTAGTTGTGTCTACCTATATTTTCTCGTCCATTCATACTTTGTTTTCTCTCTTTTTTTCTTCATTTAAGCAAAAAGAAGCAATCATGGCCAAACGTATATATTGTATGTTTTATAGGATGCGTGTATTCATTTTTTTGCATTGATATTCTGATTTTTTAAAAGATATGAAAGTGATTTTATTTCTGTAAAATAAAAAATAAACTTGTTTAATGTGGTTGAGATACTTTGCATTTTCAACCTTTCAATTTTAAAATAGATTCAAAATGAATACACATAAAAGAAGATAGAGAAAATTGTGTACATTCCAAAGGCAACCAATAACTAACTAATATATACCATTTAAAGAAAGAAAGTTGATAATATAGACTCATGTACATAGAATATTGTACAATCTATTAGCTACACTAGATCACATCTATTCATCCTAAGTCCAAGTCCAATAACATAAGACATTTGACAGTTGCAATTCTGATAGATGTGAATTTGGTTTGAAATACTTGATTCCATAAAATATCACTTGATATGATTCTAAAATCTTTGAAGTATGGTTTAAAATAATGACTCGTTTATGCGTTAACATAGGACATTCTGTCAATAAATGCTTCAAAGTCTCACAATGGTTAAGGCTGCAGTCGAATCTACACGTGTTGTCACATTTAGAGATAAGTCTTCGGTTAACCAACATTTCTTTAGTTTGCTATAAATTAAATCGGAAGTAATTAATGCATATTCGAGAGGCAGGTGAGGGAAATTTGATTAAGTATGATTCTGGTCCTCGTTTTTTGGAGGCAAATGGGGTATTTCTAAATGACTTGTAAGCTATACATAATTCACGTGTATGTATCCAATCATGCTGCCACCATTTTTGTTTGGCTCTCCTTGGATTAGATGACAACAATTCTATAGAGATCTCACCTGCAGCCATAATGGTGACAATTTGTTTTCTCCTTTCTATGACAAGACGATGTTCGGAGAACGTCTTATAGTTTGATAGTTTCTGCATGAGGGATCCTGGTTTGTTACTTAAAAGGCATTTCTGTTTAAGGAGCATAATTTCCAGGTGTACATGCTATACAATGATAGTAAACCCAGCTCATGTCTAACTAGGCACATTGGTTGTGATTGAGGCAAAGAAACTACCCTCTTCCAGAACATCCCCTCACAACATAGTCAATATGACTCAGTTATGAAGGTTTTGTTCTATGCACCGTTTTTTGACTATCAGGAATATTTTTTTATCGTAAAACGTTAAAAGTGGGACACATGAAAATGTGGCATATTTGGCATATATCATTCGTGCTTGTGAAATAGCTGTTGGCATTTTACATTGAATTTCAACGAAACAGTGATGATCTGTGTTTTTATTATTGATATTTAGTCTGAGATATCGATATTCATTAACTATACTTAGTCTACTTCCGTGCAGAAACCATCTGAATGAGGCCTTTTGTTGCTGTTTTATCCAGCCACACTGTCTGATCTTTGTCTTTTTAATGTTAATTGTTAACAAATTATCTGTGTCATAGATTTGTAGGGCAGTTAGAAGATTTTGCAGTCCCTTCAGAGGCTTAGATAAAAGGACCAGGTTATCTGCATAAAACAACCATGCTATTGGATTATTTCCTAGTTTTGGGGGGAGGGGGGGTTGGGACAACTTGATTGAGATTTTTTCTCATGTCTGAGATGAAAAAGTTAAACAATTTGGAGGCTAATAATCATCCCTGTTTAAGGCCTTAAAAAGTGAAAATTGTGTTAGATAGTTTACCCTCTAATGATAACTGCACTTGGACTGTGATATGCCTGTGTAGCTGATTAATTAAGTTTTGGATAGCATTCGGACAGCCAACCTCAGTGAGTTTGGTCATTAGCATTTCTCGTGATACAGTCAAACACGTTCTTAAAATCGATAAACTCCATATAGATTGTCTGTTTCGTTTCTAGTCCAAGAAACTTGTTAGCATTGATTGTTGTTAGGTTAATTGAGATCCAGCAATTAATCCAGTTTGGTGGGTATCTCGCAGGTCATAAGAGGTAATCCAATTATTAGAATCTCTCATAATGCCATTGGTCAGTAGTTGCCTGGTAATTGTCGGTCTCCCTTTTTAAATATTGGTATAATGACTGATTTGCGCCAAGACGGCGGAATAATTTGGGACTGTATTGTCTGATGGAATATCAGATGGAAAATGTTAGTCTGCTGTTCAGAGTTGGATTTGAGCATGGCATTACTAAGACTAGGGTCCATCGACAAGCTCAGTTTGTTTATAAAATATAGAATATCATCCCGGTCAAAAGTCAGGTTAATATTATCGCTTTTGGGGAGATCGAGATTGGGTCTAGCAGAGTTGACACGTGCATGCAATGCACTAAAATACTGAATCCATGTGTGTTCTGATACCGCATTAATCTGCAGTGAAATTTGGGTATTGTGAGTTGCCTGATTTAGTAAGCTCCACATTTCAGCTGAACCTTTGGCTGTCATGGCCTGTAGCATCTCCTCTCCATCTCTCTGTGGCAATGGAGCCTTGTGTGTAATTATCCAATTTTTAAATTGGGCATTAAAGTGGATTAATGTTCGGGATTTAACCTCTGGCGGCAGAGAATCAGTTTACGATGAGCAGTCTTTCTAGCTTGGAGCTCAGTGTCATAGATATGTTTGTGCCTGTGTATAGGCCTTGATATGCTTGAAGTTTGTTGTTTAAATATGTGAAGGGATGCAACATAATGACCATCTGTCTGTGTTATCTGTGGCGATAAGTAATTTGATTTGACTTGGCAGTCGTACAGAGCCTGCTAGACACTGCGGAGACCAGCAGAATCTATTTTGGCTTCCAGTGAGAGATAGTTCACCATCATAAATGTTGGTTGTTGTAGTTGGTCTACTTGTTTTACATGTCCACGTTAATCCTCGCAGCTCATGATCACTATGCTTTTGTGTTTTAACTTCACATTTTTCAACAACCGCAAATAAGGTGCGGTCAACATAAGTATAACCTATTATAGTTTCTTGCTGTAATGTCCTGCAGGTGGATTTCGGAGGTATATCGCCGTGTACAGCCCCATTCGACATGACTAACTGTCTCTCAGCAATAAGAGTTGTCCATCGTCATTTGAGGGTGACATCAGTTTTAGTTGTTGATGAATTACAGTGCATGTGCAGATCACCCTTCACTATGGTGGATGTTATGGATTAAACCTAATGTGGTTTCCATGTCTTTCAAAAATAAATCAGAATGAATTGCAGCATGATTCTAGTAGATGTTTATCAGCACTATTACTTTGGTATTAGATTTTATTTTTATTTTTGCCAACTGAATGTATGAATTAGGTTCTGCCCATCATTCTAGTTGCAGCCTTGCGGCTATTTTTGTTGCAATTAGGAGTCCGGCCATTGGCCTGCCTTTGGGAAGAGTTTTGGCTGGTAGTAGTAAAATATCATAGACATCCCAATTTGGCCACTTCAGAAAGCCAAGTCTCCTGCAGGGCAATAATAACAAATGTGCGCATATCATTCGATAGGGTGTTCAAGAGATGTTTATATCCTCGGTTGTTCCAGCTGACAAATTGATAATGCGATAAGTCTCCAACTAGGATTGTTAACTCGACATCCCAGATCATGATTGTGAATAGAAATGCTCACTTCCAATAGATGCAACTGCTTGTGCTGATTGTGGAGGATTCTGTGTGCAGATAATTTGCATAGCGGAAAGTGTTGATGTCAATTTATCGGAGTAGCAGATATTCTCTGTCTATTTAGACTGAGTGTTTATGTTTGTAGGTGATTCATGAGTTAGAGTAAAGCCTAATTTGAACAGTGATTGTCTTGCCTGCCATATGGTGTTCATGACTATGCCAGATTGTAGCCACAGGTGCGCTACCGATGAGTCATTGTCTCTCAGGAATTCTAGTCTGTATATATCAGATGATGCCAAATCTTCAAGACTAGGAACTCTTCTGAAGATATTAAAAACCCATGTTCAATTCAAGTCATAGATTGCGTGTGGACTGGGTCTACACTGGATTATTAGATGATGAAAGTTTGTGGAGCCGAGGTTTTTGTTTACTTCAGGGGGAGTATCACTCCCTTCAAGTTTCTATGCCCCTGGATAGTTGAATCTTTTTTTATTGTGCTCAGAGAGGCATCCTGACATATTAGTTGATGAGGCAAACATTTTGCATTTCTATTTGGCAGATGGTTTTCTCGAGTATTTATGTCGTGGGCTACTGACTTAGCTATTTCGTTTCTTCTTTGTTCTAGCGTTAGAAAATAGTTAGACGTTGTGTCAGAATGAGCACCAAATCCAGTTGGAGAAGAATTAGAGACAAGTGGGACATGAGTTTGATTGGTGGGATTTTCCACGCGCTGGGTCTCTATTTCTAGTAATAGATCATCAAGCGGCTCATGTGTTGATTTGATCTGACTAGTTTTCCTGGCTTTCGTTTTCCTATTCCCGGCGATAGTCGCATAATTCCTGTTAATGGTTTGCTTTTTGGGCTGAGATAGAAATCACAGGAATTGCCTCGAGCTAGAACGAGTTTACGATGCACCTGTTTTTATAGTCTTAGTTTTTTTCACAGACTGTGCCAGAATGAGTGGTGTTTTCTTTGTTTTAGTGAAGATGATATATGCTGGCTTGCTTGTGCTCTTTTTAGTAAGTAGTGAATTACTTTTTTGGGTCACAGCTGGTGGTGTAGATACTTTACTAAGAAAGGGAGTGTCAACCACTTTGCTATCTTCAATTACAAAAACAGATTCACTATTTTTGTCAGAATTAATGGCCGAGAGAGTATTTATTATCTGCTGTTGTCTCAAGGGTGTTGAATCAGGTATAGAGTTTTGGGGCGTTCCATTGTCTCGTGGAGTAGCAGCTGATTAATCAAGGCGGTCTGTGCATTGATTTTACTATCCAATGTCTCGAATAGCTTGGTGAGTGATGAGAGGGCGGTATTCATCGCCATCTGGGTCAATTCGACAACTGCCGCTAAGCTAACTCTTGAGCATATTGGTTGCTGAGTTCACAGTGTAAGAGGATTCAATTCAGCACTACAGCCAAGTTAACGCCTAGTCTAGAATACTGAATGAAAACCCTTATTGATATATCTTTAGGTCCAGTTCATGCGTTCTGGATGACTACCCTTGTATAACACCCCTCTCTTGGAATCCCCCTGACCCCACTGAGCCAAGAAGTAATTCTGTTTTGCAAGTTTAAAAGGTTTATTTGATAAATTAAAATATATATCACACTTTTTAATAAATTAATAATTGAATATCACACTTAATCTGATATGGTAAATATCAACAACGGAGAATCTGGCACTAGCACACTTCTTATAATCACTAATGAGTTGAGATGAAATGGATAAGGTAGCACACTGGTAAATAGGAACAAAAGAAGAAGGTGGTACAAAATGCTTTATAGAGTTCAAATGGATGCAAGGTTGAATGAATGAAATGCAGTATAGAAATACTCAATATGATTTCAACAAAACAATGTAATCACTTTTCTCTGGCAATTCCCTCCCCCCCCCTTTGATGCAAGGCAAGGAAATGGAAGGAAACACACAGTTCTCAGAAATGCAATCAAATGTGATTCAGTTCAATCCCAGCAAGCTTACAGAAAACAGATAGGAGTTTTGAAAACACAGGCCCAAATGCTTTGATATGTGCTAGCAATGGATGAGAAATATGCTGGAAATGTTTTTAATTCCCTTTCAGAGGTTCAGGGTGAGTGGTATCTAGTTAATATTAGTCCAGGCTCACACTAGCAATGATGCAGGGATAGTTAGCAGGTTAAACAAATTTCTGGCAAATGGAAAGCCAGCAGCAGCAGTTTTTTACATGTGAAGAAATTGCAAATCGCGGCAAAATTCGCGGATGCGCCGAGCGCTATTACAAAGGAACCGCAAGGACTATCTCTACCGTTTTGGGGTCCTAGGAAAGCCTGGGATCTCAGCTTCCAAATGAAAGTTATTGCAAGTCTCTAGCCCAAACGGTTGCGGAGATATGAGTAATTTAGTAAAGGTCGTTTTTGGTTTTGTAAATTTTAAACGCACACTTTTTCAAAATGACAAATTTTACTAGAAATGACGGGTGACAGATAGGAGGCAGTTCTACTTAGGTTAAATAGATTGAATTAGATGAATTTAAACTAAGAGATGTGTTCTGAGTTTTGCTAAGTACTCACAAGAGATTTTGAACAGGAAAGCGACTTGGTCACGATCTTCAGTCTGGTCAGGTCTTTCCGGATTCTGCTCACAGCGCCTGGTCTGGTCTCGGCTAGGCACAGCACTGCTTTCTCTCTGGTCTGGTCTCTGCTAGGCACAGCACTGCTTTCTCTCTGGTCTGGTCTCTGCTCTGGATAGATTGAAGTCTCTAGTTTGGCTTTCTGGAGTTTGATGGAGGTAAGTATGGATTTTTCCGGCAGGGCTTCCAGCGGCAGATGAAATTGAATGTCCCTATGTGTCCTGACTTTCTGCTTTTATCTGTTTCTTGAGAATGGGTGTGTGTGTTGCATCACTAGACTTGCCTCTCTCACCTGTCATTGGTCAAATTTTCATTCCTTACTTGATTGGGGGAATGAAATGAAGTGTCAGATTGATGTCATTTTATGATCTCTTGAAACAACCTCCCTTATCATCTGTGCACCCAAATATATATATGATCAAAATCCATACTTCAGAGTTACACAGTTGTTTGAAATTACATATACATGGTGTGGCTGAATTTAGCCATGTCTATGTCCAAATCTGCTCATTCTCGGAGCTTGCATTCAAAGAGTGTACATAATTGACTTTTTAACTGCTTTTTCAATTTCCGACATGGACCCAACTTTACATACATGTGTGCAGGGGGTAGGGACATTAACTGATGAAGTTTCAGATTTTTAACATGCACACATTTAGAGTAATATCCACTTTTCCGCTAAAACCCCCCTGAACATACCACCGGTTCCTACCACGTCTTAAACTGTGGGCAGAAAAATCACAAGAATTATGGTATCATTTATAAAATTTTCACATGTCCGCACTATGAATTATCCCCCTTTTTATAAAACCATATCCTTGCTGCAGGGGTGTGTCTTTTCAGGTCACATGGTACAGAAACCAGTCTTTCCAGTTTCTGCCAAGCCAGCTTGCTTCTCACAGGCAGTGCCCCTCCCAGCTTCTCCAGGAGGAAGCCACTTTTTACGACGTCTGTAATAAAAACCTTTGCCTGAGTGGAGAGGGCTTTGTTCACTCTCTGGCAGAGCACAGGAAATTCAATTATCAGATAGATGGCATATCCTTAGTGTGGGCAGCAAAAGGAACATTGGCCTGGGAACATAGTTGTGACTCAAGTTTCACTCCTGATGGGATCCGTTGCTAGGCAAAATCAAGTTCCTTAAGCCAGACCTTCAGCTAACTTTTTGTTGCTTTTAAAATAACTTGTAATTTTACACATGCAGCTAGAATGCTGATTCTAAGTGCAAAACTATGACATTTCAACAGTTACAAAGGCATGTGACACCAAACATAGGTCACTCATTTAATCTAAACATTTTCGATTTTAGTGTCTTTAAATCCAGTGCAACTTAAACTGCTGCAATCCACAGCTCAGCCAGTCTTGTTATAAACCTTGTCTTATGATCTTCATTTCCCAGATTCTGTAGGCACACAAAACTCCATTCTGCCAATGTCTGCTGGTGTTCAGTAAATATTTTGCACATGTTGCACTGTTAGAAATAGGCATTTTGACTTGCCTTCAGAAACACACAGAGTGGTTTTAAAACGCCGGCTTTTGGATAGTGGTGAGTACTGGTACTGCACCCATTTTTGGGATTTTCTTGGATTAATGCATTCTAAACAGGAATGGTTCTTACATGGTAGTAAATCCTTGCTTAACATTGTTTTGATGGGGCTCCTTACAGTAAGATGGTTATGTGGAACCCCACAAAAAGGGTTGAATCTTTAAAGTGGTCCAATGAGTCACGATTTCAGCAACTTTTTGACATCAGTAAAAGTGGATTTTGTTAACAAAGACCTTTCTTTACTCTGGTGGGTGGCAAGTTAGGTAACCATTTTGGTGTGCGCACAACTGCGCAGCTTTCCTGGATTTCGGCGCACATGTGGGTTTTCCGCCATCTTGAATTTCCTAAGCCCACAGCACCAAATGTTGTAGCAGGGTAGCTTAAACGTGGGTCAGGACACCCTACAAGCCCCCCCACGTGACTGCACTTTGAGTTTGGGTCGATGGGGAGTCGCGTGCCCAAGGGTTTTGACCCACGCACCGGTCTGTCCGCATAATCTTCTTCCTCTTCTGTAGATGGCACAGTTCAGCATCTTCTTCTCCATCCGGTCAGATCGATCAGTTCTCCTCGCCGGTCCTGATGGGAAGATTGGGCGGTACCCCGGGCCCGTTGTGTCTTTGCTCCCGGTCTCCGGATCGTCCTTCTTGGTCATCCTTCATGGTTTCATCTCTCCTAGGATGATAAAGGAAGAGCGGCAATATCTACTCATAGACGATTTTTTTTTCCACCACTGTTGAGATAGTGGGGCAGCATATGCATTTCATCGTAACGAAATATTACATTCTTATTTTGAAAAAAAAAACAGCATCACTAGAGACAGTTTCATGTAAATCACAATATTTTAGAGACTAGATGTGGTAGGTTTTATGATTGGAACTGAATTAGTCTGATACAGTACCCGTTAGGATTCCAGAGGATTCCTCCAGTTGTTGCAGAGTGTGCCTGGGATGGCAACATTTCAACTGGTTTATGTGGACCCACTTTTCTTCCCCCTCTGCCGAACCACCTTTGGGGATGCGGATCTTGTAGGCCACAGGGGAGATCTTATCGACGATCTCAAAGGGTCCCTTCCATGTAGGCAAAAATTTGCGCTGCTTGGCCTGGTTCCTTTGGAAGTTGTATAGATAGACCCGGTCTCCCACCTGATATTCCTTCCTGGAAGTTTTCAGGTCATAATGGGTCTTCATGCTATCAGTCGATCTTTCTAGATTCCGCTGAGCATAAGCAAAAGCATGTTGGAGGTGTTTCCTTAAATTCTCTACATACTCATGAGTAGTTGAGGCATTTATCAGTGTCTGCTCTTGGGTCCTGTAGAGCAAATGCTGAGGAAGCACCATCTTGCGCCCAGTCATCAACTCAAATGGTGACATTTTGGTTGCAGATGAAGGGGTAGATCTGATAGCCATTAGGACCAGAGGTAATCGGATATCCCAACTTGGCCCAGAATCTGCCACAAACTTCTTTAATATACTCACAATTGTCCGGTTATATCTCTCTACTGCCCCAGAAGAAGCTGGTCTATAAGCAATATGCAGCTTTCTCTTGACCCCCAGTATCTCCCACATCTTTGTCATTACTTCACTGGTGAAGTGGCTACCTCTGTCTGACTCAATCCTTTGAGGTAGACCAAAACGGGAAAAGATGTGGTTAATCATCAAGGCAGCTGCAGTTTCTGCCTTGCAATTTGGGGCTGGGAGACATTCCACCCACTTGGTAAACAAGCATGTCACAGTCAACATGTACTTATTCCCCCTAGCCGAGCGAATCACAGGGCCTACAAAGTCGATTTGTAAATCTGACCATGGCAGTGTCATTCCCCTCTTTTGTAAAGGCGCCCGGTGTGTGAGGGATGTCGGCTGAAATTGTGCACACACAAGACAACCCTTCAAATATTGGTTGAGGTCCTGGCCCATGTGTGGCCAGTATGCAACCTCTCTTAAGATTTCCAGTGTTGTGTGAAACCCCCTATGACCGGCGGTGGCCGCATCATGGGCGTGACTTAACATCAGGCTTCGGAATGAGGTAGGAACCACCCACTGATCGTGGCCAGCTTTGGATTTCCTTACCAGCAAACCGTCTTGGATCCGGAACATTTTGGGACATTTCATCAACACTCTTAGGTCCTCTTTCCCAATGTAATCGGTATCCGTCAGGGGAAAGTTCTCAGGGTCCTCAAGGTGCTGGTAAAATTTACCAATTATTGGATCCCCCTTCTGAGCAGTAATCAAATCAGCATCAGGGGTCTCCTTACTCCATTGTGCAATTGAGAGGTCGTTGTGAGCATTTGTCTGGGACCTAGTGATGGCAGTGACCTGGATTTCCCCCAACAGGGACTCAATCTCAATTAGATCCCCTTGGATGGCCCCGGTTTTGGCCAGCTGATCAGCTAAGTCATTTCCAGTTTTGTCTGGTCCCTCTACTTTGGAATGACCCTTGATCTTCTTCCAATAGATGGTCATCCCATTCGAGGTGACCAGATCATCAATGTTTTGGATCAACTTCCCATGTTTCAAGGGTTTGTTGTTAGCACATACCATGCCTCTGGTCTTCCAATTAACCAGGTGCTCCACGAACCCGTTCCGTACATAATCCGAATCTGTGATTATGACCAGTTCGTGGAGTTGATGCTGGACAGCAGTGAGGATGGCCTGATGCACAGCCATCAATTCTGCCACCTGACTACTTCGGGGACCAATTTTGTATCCAGCGGAGGGTTCTGGGGACTCATTCACCCATGCATTCCCTACGCCGGCCACCAGTTCTTTCTCCCCGTTGTTGTCGACATGGTAAGAGCATCCATCCACATACACAGTGGGCATTCCCTCACACTTGTCTTCTTCAAAGACTTTGTGGGGGGAATTAAGGTATGCCTCCATGTTGTCCTTTATTTTTAGACTTTCGTCCTCGAGACAGTTTTCTCTGGCACAATCATGCAAGTCAGCCAGACCTTGCGCGAGGGGACTCTTCTTGTTTTGGCCATATCTGACCTCCACAGGAAAGCCTTGCATTGACAGAATCCAGGAAGTAATTCGGGAATTACTCACATTTCCGGCCCGGATTCTGTCACTTTGGAGATATTGCAGAGGCTGGTGTGGAGTCTCCACTATGATGTGTTCCCCCTGGATAAACGGGCGGTAATTCTTCAATGCCCACACCGTTGCCAGGAGTGCCTTCTCACAATCGTTGAATTTTTCCTCCACAGAGGATAAAGTTTTGCTCGCATAGGAGATTACTTTATTGACCTTGTCATGCTTTTGATATAATACTGCCGTCAAGCACGTATTAGAGAACCCCGTCTCCAGGAAGAACTCCTTGTTTCTGACAGGGTAAGCTAGGCAAGGCGCTTGTGAGAGGCTTCTTTTGAGTTGTTTTACTGCCTCGGCTTGTTCTGGACCCCATTCCCACTTGACCCCCCCCTTCAGGAGATGAATCAGGGGTCTGGTGATCTCTGCGTAGCCCTCAATGAACTTTCTGCTGTAATTAGTCAGTCCAAGGAGGCTCCTTAGTTCCCGCAGAGTTGTGGGGTCTTTCAGTTTCTGAAGTGCTTCCACTTTCTTTTCCTGGGGACAGAGACCCTGAGGAGTAATCTCATGCCCCAAGAAATTAACACGGGTTCTACACCACTGTGCTTTCTGAAAGGAAAGTTTTGCTCCGGCGGCCCTCAACTGTGTCAGAACATAACGGATCTCTGCTATGTGTTCCTCCACAGATGAACTTTTGATGAGGACATCATCTACATAAGCCAGGTTACCCCTCGTACCCAGGTCGGGCATGGCCTTATGTAGGAAAATATTGAACTCATTACCGGAGTTAAGGTATCCGAAGGGAGTCCGGGTCCATGTGTACTGCTGGCCCCCAAAGGTAAAAGCCAGCTTGTATTGGTCCTCCCTACTGACAGGCACGGTCCAGTATCCATTGGTCAGGTCTATTGCAGTGAATACCTGTGACCCCTGAATCTGGGCCAGCCCTTGGTCAATGTAGGGAAGAGGCCATCGGGAAGTGTGGACCCGTTTGTTGAGCTCCCTGAGGTCAGCGCAGAGTCTCCACTGGCCGTTTGGCTTCAATATTCCCAGCACCGGATTATTGAAGGTGCTGTGGACTGGACGGATTATTCCCCGGGACTCAAGGTTCTGAATTATTTCAGTAAGGGACTCCATTGATGCGAGAGGCAAGCGATATTGCTTCACAAACACTGGAGTCATGCCAGGGTCCGTGGGGATTGTTGTGGTGTGGATGTCGGTGCGACCACAGTCATATGAGTCTACCGCAAAGAGATCTTGGAAATCCAAGAAAACTTGTTTCAACTTTTGCTTTTGTTCCAGAGTCACACAGGCATCAGCTAGGTTGACTCTCTCTTCCACCATCTGCCTGAAGCCTGGAAAGACTTCTGGTTTGGCTATCTCCGCGGCCTCCTCCAGCTGGGTGGAGAAGTCCCTGGTCAGAGTGCTGATTTGGACCGGAGGCTTCAGGTGGGAAAGGCAGCCCTCATGGACCTGGAAAATCACCTCATCCCTCCTGAAGTCACAGGTCACATCTTCCTTACCATAGGGGCAGGAAGTGTACACCAGGAAGTTCCCCCCATGCCGGGTAAAAATCCTGTCTGGTGTTGCGTTGTCATCACTGTCACTGTCAAAACAGTCCTTGGGGATGGGTCCTAACAGTTCATTTACAAGATCAATGGAGAAATGTCGGTCATCAACCGCCATTCCAATAATGGTGCCTGCGGCTAGAGTAATACTCTTTAAGTCGCTGTTATCCACCTCTATTAGAATGGGGTCATGTTCTATGTTGACTAATGGAGTCGGGTTTACCCCCAACCCTTGCTGTTGGAGAGAAGCATTTAGATGTATGTAAGCATCAGGGTTTTTCAACTCTTGTCCCCTTTTAACTTTCACTTCCAGGGAGAATTGTCGGGTCCTTTCTGGGATGGTGACTTCCTCTTTAACCTGAATTTCAACTGCATAAGGTAGCAATTGAGCTGACCTAAATGCTTTTTCTGGATCATCAAAGCCCATGGGATTATCCGCTAATCGGGACCAAGCTTTGAAGTTTATTAGGTCCAAACTAATGGCAAAGCGATTGAGAATGTCACTGCCTAAGTAAAAGGCGGCAGTGACGTCTCGCACGACCCAACAATTATGGACTATGCTCTTGTTGCCAATGGAGATTTTGAGCATACACCTGCTTGGCAGGAGATGTTTGGAGTCAGGTGCTTCCAGGTCCATTTCCCATTTGTCTATCAGTTTGAAGGTGGGAATGGCTGGATCTTTTGGGAGTTGGCGGAACATGGCTTTGCTGATGAAGCTCTTACCGTTGTTCACACACACTCGAGCGAGAACAGAGTCCTTCCCATCATTTAACTGAACAGGGATGAACAACTGCTCTCCAATTTGCTGAATATCAGCCAGGCTTTGAGCTGATTTCACATCTTTCTGGACTATAGGAGTGGGGGTTTCTGATTGTGGATTAGTATAGAATTTCAGAGTGTTTCCTTCCAGCGTGGAATACCACTTTAGACTGGAAGGAAGGTTGATTTTCAGAAATAGAGAGGACCCCCCATCACCAGTCTGTTGTCCTACTGCTATTACCGTCACGTCTGGAATTTGGTTGTTCTGGAAGTGAAATTCTACTTGGTCAGATTTTTGTTCAACCATGTGGCATGTGCCGTTTAAACTAACATGGTTGACACTCTGTTTTAATTTTATGGGTCGGCTAGTCTGAGTCCAGAGGACCTTGTTTACGCAATCTATTAGGGGTGACAACCTTCTCAGGAGGTCATTCCCTAGTAAACAAGGGGTGCCCTCTGGGGTCACAACTATGACCGGGTGTTTCAACTTATGTCGCCCAATTTTTATGTCCAAATCTGCCGTCCGCTCGACGGGAATTTCCTTCCCGTCAAAGTTCTGCAGTTGTCCAGGAAGAGAGGTGAGAGGAATTTGGTAATCCTCTCCCCTTCCAGCATTCAGTTCATCAAAGGCCCTTCTGGACAGAAGGGTAGCTTGAGATCCAGTGTCCACCAGTGCCGAGATTGTACCCTGCCCCTGTACTTGTACCGGGGCATAATATCTTCCCTCCTTCTCCTCAAGGGGGCACAGGTAATGTACATTTTTGGACAACTGGTGGGCTAATTTTCTGGTTTTGGACATCGCTAGCGAGGAGATTTGGGCAGAATTCTGTGGAGAGTCTTGGGAATCTGAAAGAAAAATTTTGCAATTGGAGATCAGAGCCATTGTGGGTTCCCCTGGCTCCGTTTCTGGGCCGCCCCCCCCTTTTTGGAGGCAGTCGCCAGGATGGGTTTGAACCAGGGGATTTTCTTGCTGTTGGTTCTGGGATGAGATGGTGGGCGGCGGTAGCTCAGTCTCCACATCTCCCCAGTCTGGATTTGCATCCCTAGGGACCCATTTTTCTTTGGGAGGAGTTCCCCCCTCTCTGAAGGAGAAGATCCTTTTCCCAGGATCCTCTGAGGATCCCTCTCCCTCAAATTGGAAGATCTGTACCTCCTCCTCAAACTGAGTCTGTTTGGGTCTTTTGTTTCTCCTACCCCCCCTCTGCTCCTTAGGAGGCAGACTTTCAGGGGCAAGAGATTTTGTTTCCGGTTCCTGGGTTTCCAGGGGCTGTTTACAAGTGAGGAAGGAAGCTTCCTCCAAGGCTTTACACCCCCCTTCCCTTTGTGCCTCCTCCCTGGGAACCGGTGATTTATCGGGGTGCTGCCCCCGTCATTGTTCTGGAGCACCAGGTCCAGAGTTAGGTGCGTTCTGCGCCGGCATGCTGATCTGAGGGTTCTGCTGTGCCCTCAGTATATGACCCATATCCCGCGCCATGTTTTGAACCTGGCGCTCTAACTGGGAAACCCGCTCAGGCTGATACGGGGCCCTGTTTTCTCCCCTGGGCTGATCCCGGGAAGGGTAGCTGTCCCTCCTCTGGTAGTACCCCTGGTTGGGAAGATTTTGGTGCCCCTCCACCCTTGGCCTCCCCTCTCCCGGATTCAGTGGTCTGGGCTCAGGGAATTGAGGAAAGAAGGATGGATGATTTTGGGGTTAGAAGTCGGGTGGATATCTGGGGAAAAAGTTCTGCCCAGGGTTTGGTAAATTTCTGCCCTCCTGTGGGAAGTTTGGAGGGAAGTTCCCTGGGTTAGGTGCTTGGCTGGATCCCCCCCCTTGGGCTGGAGGAGTCCACACATAACCCAGGATGGGTCTGTTACCTTTGTAGCGAGGACTTACATAGTCAGGAGAGCGAGGGACCCCATTTGTGGGGCTGCCTCCCTGGCTCCCTGTCTGCGACTGGCCCGAGGACCTTCTGGGCCTAGCATTATTAGGTGCAGGTAGGTTTTTAGGCCCCCCCATCTCCAAATCCAAAACGGGGGTGACCTTTACCTCTGCCACCTTGGCAGCAGCAGGGGTGCTGTTGGCTTTGGGGTTTTTCTGGGCATTGCTTTTATTTTCTATGGGCTTCTGCACCTCATAGATGCGGGTAGCCTGTTCAATGACCCAGTCTAAAGATCTTTTCTCGTGAAAATCCCTCACGAGCTGGGTCATGATATATTTGGGCAAGGCATGGAAAAATGTATTGACAAACTCTCTACTATCTGTGCGCACCCTTCTGGTGGTTTGCGCAAAAGCACGCTTTAACTCCTGCACAAATTCTCGTGGGGCCTGATCCTCCCCACATTGCAAATTGTAGGCCGCCTTGCGAGCCTCTTGAGGATTTCTGTGAACAGAAAAATGTTTCAGGATGGCCGCCTTATATGTGGACCATCTTAAATGATTTTGGTCCTCCAGCCCCGCAAAGAAACTGGAGTATTCCGGGGAGAAGGTCCACTTTACATATTGAATACAGCTTTGGCTGTCCTTCAAATGGAAAGTCTCCATCATCTGTTCAAACAACTCTAAGTGCTCCCAAACAGAATACTTAGCGTTCTTATGGTAAGGCGTGATGACGCTCCTGATCGCCTTAATCTGCTTTAAGGGGTCCTTAAGCAAGGCCCTTTTTGCCTTATTGGCCATTTTGGTTCGGGTAACCCTTGTCCACTCTTCGTCGGACTCAGAGGCACTGCTCCCAGAGGTTCCCGTCTGTTCTTCCAGGTTTTCCCGGATTCTGCGAGCCTGGGAATGGCTGGCAGAATGTGGGGACCTGGTCTCCTGTGTCCTGCGCAGTTCAGAGGAGTCTTCAGATTCCTCCTTGCTGCCAGGATTTGATGGGTACCCCCTCCACTGACCTAACTGGGCAGAGGTTTTCAGGATGCCCTTAATGGGCCTACTCTCCTGGGGTTCCCCACTGAACTGTATTGTACTTGGGTGCCCATACCCGGATGCCCACCCCTCCATTCCTGGATGGTACTGGCCTATGAGCCCCATACTCTTAGCTGGATAGTAATCTGCCATCCCTGTGGCCCTGTGCTCATGTGCGCCAGGGGACACGGGGGTGGTAGAGTCCAGGGACTGGGGAAGATGAAGGCCCCTGGTGTTAGGGCTCCTGCGGTTATGGTCAGGAGTCTCTCTTTCCCAGCGGACCTCATCTCTATCCGCCCCTGCTCCCTGTTGCAATGCAAGAGCCTGCATTTGTGCTTTCAGTTCCTCTGTTAAGGCCTTACTCGACTCTATCAGTTTCTCCTGCATCGCTACCTGCTGTTGGAGCCTATCATTGTGTTGACAGAGGGCCTCATTTTCCCTCTGTGCTTCCTGGTTGGTCCTGGAGAACTGGGCCAGTCTTTGCTGCAGGAGGGTTACCTCCTGAGCTGTGTCCCTATTGGCCTGCTCCTTTCTTGCTAGAGCATCCTCCACCCTTCTGGTGTGCTCTACCAAGTTCTGGTTTTCTTTTTGGAGGTCACCCAGCCCCTGGTGGGCCAGGTGATTTTCTTCCATTTTCCTTTTTAAATGGCAGACTTCCTGGCCTAAGGCGTCTCTTTCCTGACTAAGAGCCTGCATTTGTGCCGCCAGGTCGTCCCTCTGCCTTTGAAAGGCACCAGCTTTCTGGCGTTCTTCATCAAACTCTGCCTGGGTATCCAGGTCTTTCAAGATCAGCTTGTTGCTCTCTACCTTCACTCTATCTAGATGACTTTGCAGGGTGGCTACCTGCTCCGTGCATGCCCTGTTAAAGTCTAACTGTTGCTCCAGCTTTTTCTGGCTTTGCAGTAGGGAGTCCAAACCTTCTTGGTGTTCCTTCTGCAAGGCCAGAAATCTGGTATCCTGTTCTGACTTTTCCTTTTGCAGCACATCCATATCCTCCTTTATTTTAGTAATGTACAGTCTGCTGTCATTTTCTGACTCCTGGCTCCTCTGCAGCCTCTGCTCAGAAGAGTCCAGATCAGATTGGACCTTCTGTAATGCCATCTGTTGCCTATTTGCCAGATTTTGGCTTTCAGCACATCTATCCTGCATGTCTCCCATATATAGGTACAGGTATGCTGCTATCCTGGCGATCTTATTGTGTTCCTCTTTGGCTTTAGGAGCCATATATAGTTCACTCAGGGCCACATGTAAGGGACCCTGATCTCTATATATATCTGACCCTGTTTCAGTGACCTGTTGTGTGATGGCCTGCAACCACACATCCTGGCCCTGTTCGGTCCATTCACCTCTCACAAATAGCTTATGCAAGAGGTGCTCTCTGGCTATTTTCATGTCTACTAAGGTCGTCATTCTAGAGATTGGTCTCTGTCCTGACTTACAGAAGTTAGTAATTTATTTTTGCAGAACAGAACTTTTCTTGGAGTGTCCCTTTTGAGGAATGCTTCACAGCGTAATGCAGCGTGGTGATCCGACCGGATATATGTATCCCGTCAGTTAGCACACTGTATTAAGCTGCACAAATGGTAAATCTAACCCAAATCCCGGACGAGCCCCCACTTTGTAAGAGGATTCAATTCAGCACTACAGCCAAGTTAACGCCTAGTCTAGAATACTGAATGAAAACCCTTATTGATATATCTTTAGGTCCAGTTCATGCGTTCTGGATGACTACCCTTGTATAACACCCCTCTCTTGGAATCCCCCTGACCCCACTGAGCCAAGAAGTAATTCTGTTTTGCAAGTTTAAAAGGTTTATTTGATAAATTAAAATATATATCACACTTTTTAATAAATTAATAATTGAATATCACACTTAATCTGATATGGTAAATATCAACAACGGAGAATCTGGCACTAGCACACTTCTTATAATCACTAATGAGTTGAGATGAAATGGATAAGGTAGCACACTGGTAAATAGGAACAAAAGAAGAAGGTGGTACAAAATGCTTTATAGAGTTCAAATGGATGCAAGGTTGAATGAATGAAATGCAGTATAGAAATACTCAATATGATTTCAACAAAACAATGTAATCACTTTTCTCTGGCAATTCCCTCCCCCCCCTTTGATGCAAGGCAAGGAAATGGAAGGAAACACACAGTTCTCAGAAATGCAATCAAATGTGATTCAGTTCAATCCCAGCAAGCTTACAGAAAACAGATAGGAGTTTTGAAAACACAGGCCCAAATGCTTTGATATGTGCTAGCAATGGATGAGAAATATGCTGGAAATGTTTTTAATTCCCTTTCAGAGGTTCAGGGTGAGTGGTATCTAGTTAATATTAGTCCAGGCTCACACTAGCAATGATGCAGGGATAGTTAGCAGGTTAAACGAATTTCTGGCAAATGGAAAGCCAGCAGCAGCAGTTTTTTACATGTGAAGAAATTGCAAATCGCGGCAAAATTCGCGGATGCGCCGAGCGCTATTACAAAGGAACCGCAAGGACTATCTCTACCGTTTTGGAGTCCTAGGAAAGCCTGGGATCTCAGCTTCCAAATGAAAGTTATTGCAAGTCTCTAGCCCAAACGGTTGCGGAGATATGAGTAATTTAGTAAAGGTCGTTTTTGGTTTTGTAAATTTTAAACGCACACTTTTTCAAAATGACAAATTTTACTAGAAATGACGGGTGACAGATAGGAGGCAGTTCTACTTAGGTTAAATAGATTGAATTAGATGAATTTAAACTAAGAGATGTGTTCTGAGTTTTGCTAAGTACTCACAAGAGATTTTGAACAGGAAAGCGACTTGGTCACGATCTTCAGTCTGGTCAGGTCTTTCCGGATTCTGCTCACAGCGCCTGGTCTGGTCTCGGCTAGGCACAGCACTGCTTTCTCTCTGGTCTGGTCTCTGCTAGGCACAGCACTGCTTTCTCTCTGGTCTGGTCTCTGCTCTGGATAGATTGAAGTCTCTAGTTTGGCTTTCTGGAGTTTGATGGAGGTAAGTATGGATTTTTCCGGCAGGGCTTCCAGCGGCAGATGAAATTGAATGTCCCTATGTGTCCTGACTTTCTGCTTTTATCTGTTTCTTGAGAATGGGTGTGTGTGTTGCATCACTAGACTTGCCTCTCTCACCTGTCATTGGTCAAATTTTCATTCCTTACTTGATTGGGGGAATGAAATGAAGTGTCAGATTGATGTCATTTTATGATCTCTTGAAACAACCTCCCTTATCATCTGTGCACCCAAATATATATATGATCAAAATCCATACTTCAGAGTTACACAGTTGTTTGAAATTACATATACATGGTGTGGCTGAATTTAGCCATGTCTATGTCCAAATCTGCTCATTCTCGGAGCTTGCATTCAAAGAGTGTACATAATTGACTTTTTAACTGCTTTTTCAATTTCCGACATGGACCCAACTTTACATACATGTGTGCAGGGGGTAGGGACATTAACTGATGAAGTTTCAGATTTTTAACATGCACACATTTAGAGTAATATCCACTTTTCCGCTAAAACCCCCCTGAACATACCACCGGTTCCTACCACGTCTTAAACTGTGGGCAGAAAAATCACAAGAATTATGGTATCATTTATAAAATTTTCACATGTCCGCACTATGAATTATCCCCCTTTTTATAAAACCATATCCTTGCTGCAGGGGTGTGTCTTTTCAGGTCACATGGTACAGAAACCAGTCTTTCCAGTTTCTGCCAAGCCAGCTTGCTTCTCACAGGCAGTGCCCCTCCCAGCTTCTCCAGGAGGAAGCCACTTTTTACGACGTCTGTAATAAAAACCTTTGCCTGAGTGGAGAGGGCTTTGTTCACTCTCTGGCAGAGCACAGGAAATTCAATTATCAGATAGATGGCATATCCTTAGTGTGGGCAGCAAAAGGAACATTGGCCTGGGAACATAGTTGTGACTCAAGTTTCACTCCTGATGGGATCCGTTGCTAGGCAAAATCAAGTTCCTTAAGCCAGACCTTCAGCTAACTTTTTGTTGCTTTTAAAATAACTTGTAATTTTACACATGCAGCTAGAATGCTGATTCTAAGTGCAAAACTATGACATTTCAACAGTTACAAAGGCATGTGACACCAAACATAGGTCACTCATTTAATCTAAACATTTTCGATTTTAGTGTCTTTAAATCCAGTGCAACTTAAACTGCTGCAATCCACAGCTCAGCCAGTCTTGTTATAAACCTTGTCTTATGATCTTCATTTCCCAGATTCTGTAGGCACACAAAACTCCATTCTGCCAATGTCTGCTGGTGTTCAGTAAATATTTTGCACATGTTGCACTGTTAGAAATAGGCATTTTGACTTGCCTTCAGAAACACACAGAGTGGTTTTAAAACGCCGGCTTTTGGATAGTGGTGAGTACTGGTACTGCACCCATTTTTGGGATTTTCTTGGATTAATGCATTCTAAACAGGAATGGTTCTTACATGGTAGTAAATCCTTGCTTAACATTGTTTTGATGGGGCTCCTTACAGTAAGATGGTTATGTGGAACCCCACAAAAAGGGTTGAATCTTTAAAGTGGTCCAATGAGTCACGATTTCAGCAACTTTTTGACATCAGTAAAAGTGGATTTTGTTAACAAAGACCTTTCTTTACTCTGGTGGGTGGCAAGTTAGGTAACCATTTTGGTGTGCGCACAACTGCGCAGCTTTCCTGGATTTCGGCGCACATGTGGGTTTTCCGCCATCTTGAATTTCCTAAGCCCACAGCACCAAATGTTGTAGCAGGGTAGCTTAAACGTGGGTCAGGACACCCTACAACAGGTTCTGCACTTGTTTTCTCTGTGTAGGATTTGCGAATGAGATAGATAAAGCGGATGAATTATGGGATGATCGGTCAAATAGGATTGGTGATTGTGACAAATTGGGAGTGCAGTGATTGGGAAGAGAGGTTTCCGATGATGAAATGATAGAATTTCAGAAACTGCTATTAGTGGGTTTAATGGGTCTATTGTGTTTGCTTCATTATGAAACTTCTCCAAGTTTGTTTCAGGAAAGGTATTGGATTCCACTTCGTCCTGTGTTTCCGTGTTTTGTAACACGTTCCCTATACTGGGTTTGCAATGGATAAGTGCAGCCACGTTAACATGCCTGCTGTTCATGATGCTTTTCGGAACCAATGTTTATTCTATTTTGTGAGAGGTTCTTATTAACCAACATTTCAAGTTTGTATAGCGCTGTGTCAGCGCTTGTCTCCTCGTATCTGGCTGCCATTAGGGAGGTTAACAGGCCGCGCACACACCCGACAGGATCGTAATAGAATAACGACAGTAAGCATAGAATAGCACAAACTTAGTAATCTATTAGTAAGAAGCTAATGCAGCAATGCGAAATATATAATGGACATCCTTTTTTAAAACAACTTAAGAACCGCTTTGGTTTTCTTATACCTAGACCGTGCTCAAACATATCCAATTGTGAGGCAAGAACGCGAGAGACATATCCACTAAGGCACGCACTTCTTGTTTACAAAAAACCAACAGCAGCAACATTTAGAAGCGAAACTGCAAACTAAAAAAGTCATAACAGTGAGTGCCTGTTTAAACATTACACACAAATTATTAGATTTCTGGTTTCACTTTCAAAACCTACTTTGATTTAGTCTTTACGGAAAAATGAAGTACAAAAACAATGGTATTTAAGTTTAATTCTGGAACAATATTTACGATGAATTATCTTCTTTTGACAAATGCAATGTATATACATTTTACATAAGAGCTGGTATCAGTGAAAGATATTGATGAAGGGGAAGAACATGCATGAGTGAAAATGTTTTTCTTTTTAAAAAAATAAGGTCACTAAGTATAAAATGTCCCGATTATTATTTTTCACTTTTTAGATTAAAGTTGATGTTCCAAAAAGTTCCCTCCTGAAGTACTGTCTGAAATGTTTAAAAGACAGTGAAACACGTGTCGAGGGTTTCAACTAAGCTGTGAACATAAGTTTCAAATATAACAATAGCTTCAAGATTTGAAACCAAACAATTAAATATGATTTGTTCTATTCAGAAAACCAGAGTTCCTCTCTTCATTTATTGAATATCACAAAAAGATAAGGCATTGGGCCACAAACAGGTTTTCATTTCTTTTGACAAAGAAAAACTAATGATTGCTGCAACTGTCTGGTCAGTATCAGACAAGAAAACGGGAATACAGCTCTACACAACCACAAACTAACATACCCAAGGGGTTGCATGAGGCTGAAAAGGACTGTAGAGTCCTAGATCTATTCATTTAGTTTAGCAATTTGTTTAGGAGGCGGCATAGCTGATTTTAAAGTATATAGGCCTGTTGTCATCGTATTAGGTAAAGTTAACTGTTCTGTCAGAGCTTCTGCTCGTGAACCTATGAAGAAACAGGTGTGTAGAGGTGCTTACTATCGAGGCAATCAAACTTAATGGCAAGAAAGAAAGTGCTTAACTCTGTAATGCTGCACAGCTAAACAGCAAAACAGCATTTCTCGATTGCATTTCCATGAATGCGCGTGCACAAATGCTCACAATATATGTCTGATGGGTAATGTTGTCAGCACCACAATTATAAAAATGCCAAATACTCAATCCGTAAAGCCTACGGATTACAAAAAATAGATAATAAGGAACATATTAGATTTCTGGAATTAAGTGTAGAGTAGTCCAGGTATTATCAAGTAGGCTGCAATCCTGTATTTTCCTTTTCAGGGATTAGGGTCCGGGCAGCCAAAACAGTGAAAGAGCACTTCTCGTTTGCACTCTTGCGCGTTCACAATATATGGCTGATGGGTAATATGGGTGGGGCTTGTCAGTACCACAATTATAAAAATGCCAAATACTCAGTCCGTTAAGCCGTATTTTCCTTTGCATGGATTAGGGTCCAGGCAGCCAAGACAGCAAAACAGCACTTCTCGATTGCACTTTCACAAATGTGCGCGATAAATATATTACCTGTGAACCACAGGCTCTCAAAAAAGCAAACAAATTAATTAATTGTTTATGATTTTTTTTAAAATAATTAAGCTTAAATGTGAAGTCAGTTTGCCCCATCAACTTACCGGGGTAGTACTTAGTGGGGTATCATTACATGCACCTACCTCTACCACACATTAAAAAAATGCAATTAATTAATTTCTGTTAATTTAAATTATTCCTGCCGGGGCATTGTCCATTGTATATTGTCAGGCCCGCCAGATGGCCTGAGTCACAGATGACCCAGCTGGGTCCCACATTTGTCTGCAGTTGTCCTCCATGGACCCCACTTTGTGCTTGCATTGTTATCTGTGGTAAGTGTCTTGCTGTGTGTGATGGACATGTGACATGGGAGCTGGAGGGGATCCTCTGGGCTGGTTCCAGGGCACCACAGCAGGTAACTACAGCTCTGTCTGCTGTGGGTGTGGCTGGGCATGGCCAGCAGTTGAAGGGCTAGTCAGGGCACAGGCTGTGGTAGGTGTCCAAGGGAAGCGCTAGTGGGGCTCCATAATGAATCCAGGATCCAAAGCCTCTCGGGAGGGTACTGGTCTAGGGCATCAATTGCATAACCTAGGTCATGCACGTTGTTGCCCCACACTTGCATGCTGCTTTGTATGCCATGGCTGTCAAGTTTCCCTGTCCCTTGCGTGACTCTTCCTGGCCATCCTGTTTGTAGCCTTTCCCATGCTGTATGTCTTTGCAAGCAGACCAGGTGATCATGCGAGCCATGCGAGCCATGCAATGGTGGTAGTGAGACATGTGCCCAGGGGTACTTCCCATGACACTGGCTGGGGGTTGAACTTGGGTCACTTTAGCATTGGTATTGTGCCTTGTCATGGTCATGGTTTCTTGCAATGTGTGTGTGTACGTCAATGTACTGGGTTGATATGTGTATGTGTTATCTCTGTGTCTCATTGTTGTCCCTACACTTGTGTGTCAGTATTCATGCTGATTGCATGGGCGTGTGTGGCAGTTGCTGGTTGACTCATGCTGAATTCATGGTACTGTTAATGTTGTGTATGTCACACATGCATTCTCACAGTTGACTGATGTGTTCATTCTTTGTCCCCTTTTCCACAGATGTTACAGCTGGTGAAGAGGGCAGAGCACCTTCTCTTCTGAGAGCGATGCGGCTGGGGGAGCACCAGGACCATTGTCAAGGATGCTGAGGGTGATGCTCAGGAAGTGAGTGCTGTGGGGGACACATCAGCAGTGATCGGAGAGGGTGCTGCCACACAGGGGCTCTCTGGAGGCATCTGGATTGTGGAGGTTGATGTGCAGGAGAATGCCATTGCAGACCAGCCCACTGGGTCAGGTGGGGGTATAATAGAGGGTTTCAGGCTGCACCCCTGGCCCAGAGACATGAGGATGTGCAGTCCACAGTAGAGGCTTCTGCACAATCTCCTGTCCCCGGGCCATCTACCACAGCAGTGACTTCACTCAGCGATGCCTCCACCCAGACTGACCCCTCACTTGCATCCCTGCTGGAGGGGATTGCAAGGTAGACAGCATCTATCCATGATGCCGTACATGACTCTTGTGAGGATCTTGTCTGGCATCACAACCAGATGAGCTGCTTCATGGCCCATTTGGCACATTCACTGATCTTGGGTGGTCTCTCAGGGCTGGCAACTGCAATGGCCCCCTCTTCCTTTATCTTCTCTGGCCCAGTGGTCCTCCAGTCCATACATGTGGAGCTTGCACACTGCCTGGCAGCTGCAGATGGTGACCAAAAGGAGGCAGTTGGTTGCAGGCAAGACCACCCAGAGGAGGCAAGCAAGCACCCAGTTGGTGCATGTTAGGCGGGAAGACCACAGGGGATGCCTACCGGCCATGGGGTCTTTGTATCGGCAGTACCAGAGGCAGCTGGTGGCAGAGAGGCAGTGGGCTAGGGAAGCACCCATGATGGTGGCCATGGCCAAGGTGGCTCAAAGGTGGGCAAGGAGGCAGGCGGCATCCTGGAGGATTCTTGCAGGACAGCAGAGGAAGCAGAGAGGCAGATGTTGACCAGCCTTCAAGCTCTCTAGGCAAGAACTGAGGCCCACCTACAGGCAGAGGATTTTGACAATGAGTCAGCCCTGGTTGAGGTCTTGTCCAACATTGAGGATGAGTAGCCTACTGCCATTGTATGTAGTTCCTTAGCTTTAGGTTTCATTTTGGACTTTTTCACGTGTTTCTCCATGGACATTTTTATTCTTCCCCTCATTTTGTTGTAAAAAGTTTATTGTTAATGCAACTTTTCATTCATTTCACTTCACACTGATACCCCCGGGTCTGGTGCGCATTACAAATGAATAAACAAACACTTCTTGTGGTCTCTTTTTTACATGTTTTCCCAGTGCATGTGTTCCATGGCAGCCATGTGGATTGGGGCCTCACTGTGTGTGTCATGTTATTACTGTGATGTTTACAGGGGGGCGTGTGCCCATGCCACATGCGTGTGTTATTTGTAGCATCCATTCTCGATGTCCATGTGTCAGCTTTTGTAGATCTGGGGAGGTGATGTCTACATGCATGCTTTGCAATACAGGCATGTTGTTGAATTGTGTACATGGTGAGGATGTGCGTGAGGTTTTTATGCTGTGGCTGAGTCTGTACACCATTGCTGCATGTGTTCATGTTTGTTTGTTGATGTTGCGTGTTGTTGGTGCTTGACATGGTGGCATTCTTTGGATTGACTTGGACATGTGCACATGTGTTTCACATGTAGGAGTGAGGTCATCAGACAGCTGGAGTCCTACGGCTGTTTCTCTGATGCCATTCCTTGAGCAGGGGCACTGCATGTTTGTTGTCAGCGTGTTAGTGCTGTTGCAGTGGCTTTTTTGGGGTGAGGAGTGGAATGGTGTGCATACCGGGAAGGTTGTGGATATGTGTGAGATGTGTCATTATGGTGTTTTTGATCTCTTCTTGGGGATGGGGATTCACTCTTTCTTGTGTATTGCCACATGTTCTGCATGTTTTAGTTGTTTGCTGTATCTGGTGATGGCGTATTCACTGCTGGCCATTCGCTACTGGGGGTTTAGTTCATTGTAGGTTGAGTTTCTTCCTGCTCCACTATGTTTAGGTGTTCCTTTGGCACTTGCTTGTCAATGTGTATGTTCCACACTTCATTCACTGGTATCAGTGTTTGGCATTGTGGGTGTCGTGGTGAGATGTGGCCTCACTGTGGATGAGTGGGGTACACTCATCACCTGTGCACTCAATGGCAGATTGCTGTGTCACTCCAAAGGTAAGGCCACCCACCTGCACACATCTTCAATCACCCACTACCTGCTCTCATATCATGCATCACCTCGCCACTGGAATACAGTTGACTCCCATGATTGATGGTTCAGTCGAGATCAACACACTATCATTCTCCTTGAGCTGCACATTCTCTGACAGGTCTGTACTGCTTGGGTCACTGGCTGGGAATGTGCCACCCCTACCTACCTGTTTACTTTTGTGCAGGCTGAAATGCACACAGGCATTTTTAATAACTCGGCCCAATCTGTGACTCTTTTGACTTTGGTCCTCCAAGAGCATTCACCCACAGTGTTTTTAGGCCATTGCAATGGCACAAAGTCAATATACATATGCAACATTGAATTGCCATGTCACATGTACATGGAGTGTTCACAGTGTAGCTGGTGCAACAGTGTGCCGTACTGTTAATATGCAACTGAGTGTGGTCTACCAGGGAGTCATGGAAGAAGCTCCAGTCCTGGATTCTATAGCAATGCTCCCAGTTGATCATGCTGGAGGAGGATATGTGGCTGGTGTACTTCATGGTGGAGGCAGGTAAGTTGTAGTTCCACATTGGACTGGTAGGGGTGCAAACTAGGAGGGAGCTTGAGGGGTTTAGGGTGGAGGTCAGTGGGGGTAGTGGTAGGTGTCAGGACTTGAGGGGGCTGCCTGGGGTTGGGGCGGAGATCATGGGGGTTGCGGGAGGTATCAAGACTTGAGGGGGCTGCCTGGGGTTGGGAACAGAGGTCATTGGGGGTAGGGATGATGTCCGATGAGCAGGAGGCTGCTGTGGTTGGGGTGGAGGTCATTGGAGGTGTCAGGACTTGAGGGGTGCCTGGGGTTGGGGGCAAGGTCAGTGGTGTAGTGGGAGGTGTCAGGACATGTGCGGGCTGCCTGGGGTTGGGAGAAGAGAGCAATAGGGTAGTGGCAGGATGGCAGACTAACAAGCAGCTTGCAGGGTTGGGAGTGAAGGTCAGAAGGGGTAGTGGGAGGTGTCAAGACTTGACGGGTCTGCCTTTGGCTGCCTGGGGCTCGGGAAGAGGTAAGTGGGGGTAGTGGGAGGTGTCAAGACTTGAGGGGGGGCTTGGGTTGGGGAGGAGGTCAGTGGGGCTAGTGGGAAGTGTCAGGACTTGTGGGGGCTGCTATGATTTAGGGTTGACCATACTTAGTTTTGGTGCCGCTTAGACTTAAGCGTGACGGTACGTAGTTTGGATGCTGCTTGAACTTATGGGTGATGGTTTGTAGTTTGCGTAACGGTTGAATATGGGGTGACGGCCCGCAGTTTTCCCAGGGTGTTGTCTTAAGTTACAGAACAGACCAGAGTTTCGACGGGGTGCTGCCTTGCGTTAAGAAGGACTGGCAGTTTTGCCAGGGTGCTGGTTGGTGGTGCAAAGTCCTGCGCACAGGTTGTTTGTTGGCACTAGTTTTTGCTTGCGTGGAGGGCGTGTTGTGGGTGTTTGGGCCGCAACTCATAGTTCTTTGCGCTGTAAGTTACTTTGCGCTTTCAAAATCCATGAATCAGTGAATAGCGCTAAACATGGCCTCATCACGAGTTGGGCGCTAAACCCTGCGGTATTACCGCTGGGGCTATTAGCCTGTTAGGCAGAATCCTGTGCAGTACCCTTAGGGACCACTACACACAATTAAGACTACAAGTGGTAATGCAAGTTCACCTTTGGTACAGGCCTGTACTACACAGTTAAAGTGGTAGCAGTAACGGAGCCAGACTTATCTCAAGAGTAAATGAGCAGTAGTAGAGATTACACAAAGGACCACAATTACTGTGATTAAAGCAAACACTGACTCAAGGTTTCAGGTAGAAAAATATAAGTACATTTATTATTAAACCATCTGTTATAAAACACAACACTTCTATAAATTCAAAACCACACAAAAAATACACTAGACAACCAATTCCCTTGGCACAGAACAACTCAAGGTAAGTACCTTATGTTTTGGCGGACTGGTGTTGTGAAATAAAATACGTTACCGGGAATACAAATGCAATAACTTTTTGACAGTTCGGTCTTACTAAAGATACGCGTATCCGCAGCAAGAAATGTTTCCGGGGCAAAATACACTTTGCACCTGGGTTAACCAGAGAGAGTTGGGGAGGGGGGAAATCATAGACAATACTTTTGTCAAGACAGACAGAATCAGAGAACACTCGCTGACAGAAATACAAAAGTCAATAGGCTGGAGCCAGTGTCAAGTGGAACCAGGTTTCTGTTGTCGAGGATCACACAGTCAGACAGTTCAAGATTCAATGTTGACAGGAGTACTTGGATATTGTCAACAGAGGAAGCAAGAGGGAAGGAAGACAAGGGCAAGCCTTGGAGGAGGAGACAAGGGGTTCACCCTAGCTCCTTGAAGCAGGGCACAGTACCTTATTCAATGAAGAAGGTGGTGCCACAACAGTTGTTCCTGGTAGTTTCCTGCAGACCCACCGTTCCTGGAGCTTTGGTCATGGAGACAAGAAGGAGGATGTCTGGAGGGGTCGACCCTACTCAGGGATGAGGCCAGCAGCAGCGACGGTGAGTAAAAAGTGCGCTCCTTTAAAACAGGAGAGGCTCTTTAGATGGCTATCCGGACCACTACAGCAGGGTGCAGTGATTTCAACCACTAAGAGGATCCTCTGGCTGTGGGAGATGAGCTGGTTGACCCCACCAGGCTCAAGGGAAGAAGACTCCGGACTGGATCTTCTCTGGTCGTTGAAGGGTAGATAGCTCAGGACTGCAGCAGGGCTTCACCGGGATGGGGTAGTTGCAGCAGCCGTTTTCTTCTCCGCTTCTCTTCGGTTCCTTGTAGTTCCAGTGGCGACTCTGACTTCCAGCCCAAGAGTCCTGCCTTTTATGCGAAAATCCCCCATTCACACAGCCTGGCTGTCAATCACGCAGCAGGGGGGTTGTCTGGCCCGGACAACCACCTCAGCCAATCTTGGCAAAGTGTAACTTGGGTTTCCTAGGATACCCTGTTCAGGGGATGACTACACCCCTCCCTCACATTCAGCCCACCTAGACACCCAGGCGCCCAAAGGAGGGCTTCTTGGCAGAAGCCCACCAAAAGACGGTGAACAAAGAAGGCAAACCTGGTTTGCTGCGCAAAGTAAAACACAAGAAGGACTTTAACAAAAGAAATGGCGACTAAACCCGACCGGGGCCAAAAGAAAGAGCATTTGGTCAAGCTGGTTTATGTTCGAGGCTAAGATAATAGCCTAAAACAATACCACGTTTATATAGTATAATCGCGGTAGAAAAGTTACGGTAGATACCACTGCCACCAGGCAAGTCTAAATGTTAAAAGAGCAAAACAAAGCTCAGAGAGGCACAGACAACAAGGGGTAGGAATTAACCCTTTCCAGTACTCGATGTAAGATGGGTTGTCCTGGGTCTGTAGTTTAAAAGTGACTATGTAAAGTTAATGGCAACTTTACCTGTTTCTGGGGGACAGTAGTCAGCCCCAGAAAAAGGAGTCATTGGGAAGTCTTAGAGACAACCCTGTGTTACTGCACTGAAGGTGCTGTGTAACACGCACAAGTTGGGCTCATGGAGTGGTGTGCTCCAGAGTCCAAGATCACACAACAAGTAGAAATGCACATGACAAAGGTAAGAGTGGGAAAAAGAGGCACACTCTTACCAAGTGGAAAAAGTAAACTCCAGAAATCCAGTAAAGTTGCTAGGGAACTCACTAGGTGAAGGAAATTAGCCATAGAATGAGAATTCTCCCTAACATAGCCATACCGCCAAACCCTCCGGCACTACTAGCGCCGGATCACAGGTTTGGCGTAACGCTAAATCCCCATTCCCCATTGGGGCCATTCAGGAATTTCCCATTCCCCATTGGGCACAATGGGGAATGTTAGGCGCTATTACCGCGGGCGGTAATAGTGCTGAAAATCGGCAAAATCGCGGTAGATTTGCCCCCAGCTCAGAGCTGGGGAAAAATCCACCAAGCCCGTGATTTGGCAGACCCTTAAATGTGGCGGTAATAGCGTTACCACCACATTTAAGGGTTAACGCCAAACTCGTGATGAGGCCCTTGTATGCACAATGTTCTTTATGGTGCAAAGTAGTTAATGCAGGCTTAGCACTTCTTATATGAATTGGGCCCTAACTGTTCTGTACCAGCCCATTACAACATAATTGAATGCATGCAGGATATGTTTTTTAGAGTTAGGCAATGCTGCTAGAGGGATACATTAAAAATCATGCTGTAACAAAAGTGCTTTACAAACCCCGGCAAGATTAATGGGTATTAAGCCATCAATTGATACAGTTGGGACACTGGACCTATCTAAACTCAAGCTCTTCTTATCGCGGTCCAACGGCGCTCTGAGTACTGAACGTGGGAACAGAAAATCGATGGCCTGTACTCCTTGTTGATGAAGTGGCTAAAAAGGTGCAGTGTGCTCACTGATTATGAAGAATATAACGCGTTATTCCCATCGGTGCAGTAAAGTGGATGAAAAGTACAGTATGGAGCCCTCATTAATTAAAAGGGGTAATTTATACATCTCGCCAACGCGCGGCAAGCTATTGGAAAGCTCTCTCCTTATTGGTGCCCGGGGGCTCGGATAAAGGAGATTATTGCTACACGTATACTGGATAGAGGAAGTTATCCTCACTATTGATAAAACAGGCCTGTACAAGGCTTCATCTTGACAGTAAAGCGAGATAATGAAGTTGCTGTAATCAATGCTGGTCGCAGGGAGCACGGCGACAGAATACCGATGAAGTGGATACCGCCATTTTGAGATGCTTCGCGATTCAGCTCTCAAGTCCACTTGAATTGATTTGGAATGAGTATATGTCACACCTGAAAGAGGAATTATGAAGTATTAAGGAGAGGGGCGGATGCTTTGCTAGAAAAATCTGAAACTACTGCTGGCATGCCACGTGTTGAAGCATATATATCAGGAAATAGGTAATGCTCATTTTTAGTAGGCCCTCTAGGATTTAGTATCGCTGCACACTATCATGTAAAATAGGGTGTGTGCCATTTATAATTCTAAGAAATATATCTAGGTGGAATTCTGTGCGGAAAGGTCGCATGCAAAACTGGATTTGTTTTTGTTTTTAGTGATCTATACAGTCCCACACATGACCAATATGTGGTTTTGAACATGCATCTGAATCACTAGTTTCTACTTATGGAGTGTCATGTCATGTCGTTAGATTACCTTATTAGGATTTATAGCATCCATCCCTGCTGTTTGCATGGTCTGTAGGTGCCCTGCTGGATCACGAAAAAGAGTGGGTGGGCTTAGTTAGTTGAAAGAAGTGGGAACATTCTAGAAAGTGTTTTGCCCTTGTGATGATGTGTGAAGACAGGAATTTCCCTTAGCCTTGCATGTCAGTGACGTTCTAGGAACTTTATGGCAAGACAGTCCAGGCATTTTTGTCCAGAAAGGAGATCTTGTATTCCTGTAGTGCCAGAATGCATTGGCCTGGGCTGTGGTGTTTACGTTTGTTATAGATATGTAGTGTTCTTCCATCTGGTGGGAGAACATTAAGAAGCTGTGAGCGAGTGACTTAGTTGGTTGGTTTGCGTGCAGTGTGTCTGTGCCCTGAAATGGTGCTGTTATTAGACACTAGAGAGCAAATATAGTTTAATTGCCCATATTTGGTAGGTGCCTGCACGCCACTCACAATTATGCAATGTTTTACTGGCTTTCTTTAACAAAAAAGATACATTACTGGCAGGTGCTAATTTCTGAAATCTCTGTGGTACTTGTGTGCACAGGTTTGAGTCCCTGCAGTGTCAAGTCATACTTTAATCCTGCTCAGAACAATATTTTGAGTACCATTAAGTTTGGTAATTATAACACAGTGACAGTGATTTCAAGTGGGAGGAATCTAACAAGATGAACTTAGTATTATTTCGACTATAGGGGAAAAAATTGTGCCTTTGATGACAGAACCTTGAATTTTGGCACACTTTTAGACTACATCATGATGAACATGTTTGGCTATAAGGCCATCTCGGATTTTTCAGTAACATGGAAACTGGTTGTCATTTAGGTATCTTAATTATCGTAGATTATATTCATTGTTCAATCATTTACTTGTGGTCATGTGGTGCCTATTGTACACTTTAGAGGTATAAATGAAACCCAATAGTAAAGAATAATGGGTATTTTCATAATTCATAGCAGAATATATACATTCATTGAATTAGTCAAGGGATGAAAAACAAAACCATTAAAAATGATTGATTGATGTTTATGTAATGCAAAAATAGTATTTTATATTACTGATTTTATATTGTATTGTTCATTATTGAATGCATATTTATACTGTTCCTCAAACATATTATTGGTAACATCCCACCCCTCAATTCAGTCATTACAAAGAGTGCCAAAAGTACAAAACGCAGTACAGTGTAGGGCAGCATTCGTACCCTTGCACTGTTGCTTTGTGCAGCCTTTCTTGCAGCCACATCGTAAGAGTTCCTTGCATTCTTGCGTAGACTCTGATAGGGTTGTCTAGGATATTTCCCATCCAACTTCACCCTTCTTCTTCCACCCCCCCAACCACTCGGAAGCTGTGGTGTTGCGACCGTTGTGTTGGCCCAGCAGTAACCAACCAGGTAGATGGCTCTTTTGTATGCTGAATGAGCGCATCTTGCCTGGGAGGTAGATTGTCAATTGCTCTACATTGCTGAGTAAATACGTTTCTTCCCTCATTAACATGTTCATCACTGTTAGTACGGTCATATAGCAAAACTACATATCTCTCCAATGGCTTCAGCATTTCTTCTACTGCCTCCTGACTAGGCCTGTCAGCCAGTCCACAAAAAGCTGAGATGATATCTCTGTCAGCATTGTGTCCCATGCAGTCCTCTTGCCTCTTTCTCCAAAAAAGGACACACTGACACACCCAGTTATTGCGTGAAACATTGGTAAGACAGTACAATGATCATAACCCAAAGCTCTTGCTAACTCATGAGTGGCAAAGAACCGGAAGTTCTTCCCAATTGCAAATGCAAACAGTAATTCCTCAATGTTCAGACATTGTGCAGATGTGATGGCAAGAACTACAATGTCGGTGTCGATGATGCATATTTTGGCTTTGTTATATCCTTGCTGTATAGAATCACATAAATGGAGTAGGATGCAAGTGTCTGCTTCTTCATGTGAGCATGGAGCCAGTCCCAAGATATCTTGACGATTTATAGAAAGAGCATTGGTAGTATGTGTGGTAATAACCTGCTTGTTCGTGCCAATAGCTGTTAAGATTTTCGACAAGAAAGAGAACAATTCAGTCTTATTTTTATCAACCCAGAGAAAATCCTGACAATTTTTCTGAAGTGTGTTTTTTGGTTCAACACATTTCCAAACACTTTTTCCCATCTTACTGCATGTGTCACTCTTCAAGCTGTCACGCCTGTACATATCCCAAATGATATCTGACCTTGCAACATGTTGAAATGGAGATTTGATGTACAGCATGAACACAGTATTGGCATAATCATCAAATGTTTTCGCAAATCCTGGTCACAGCATGTTGACAATTGCAGCGCAGTCAAGGATGGTCATTTGGACTGTTTGTTTGTAAGTAGTGTTTTTTCCAGGTATATGTTCTTCCAGGCAAATTAATAAATCAAGCTTTGTTCTGGTTCTTAGACTCCCTAACTTCAGCAGTGTTGGCATATAGGCTTGTTTTTCGTGTACAAAGAAATCATCCAGAGCTCCGTTTGGTATATGTGAGGCAATGTAAACTCTAGAAAATAATGAGCAGTCATTGCTCAGCGATGTAACTGTTGACTTGTCTTTTCACAATCTGGAGAACGGCTGAATTATATGGAGGTAATTCCACTTAATAGGATCTGTGATACGTTTAGTTTGACTAATAAGGCTTTTGCTGACATATAACTCATACTGGTCAACTCCAATTTTTCTCAATATTTAACAATGTGTCTGCAACGGCTGGATGCACTATTGTTCTGCTGCTAGATCCTTGCTGGTTTCACTAAATGGGTTTCCCATATCTTGTATTGCATGAATAAGAGACTTGATATCTTTTGCAAAAGCCATCTGTGAATATTTGTTCGCTTCGTGGCGATGTTCATCTTTTTCCCATCTCTTCGTCCTTGTAGAGACAAACTCTTCAACTAAGCGGGCCATCTGAGGAGCAGAGACCATCCAACAATACAGAGCTGTTGGGTTTCCTGTCAAGCCTACAGCACCTCCACTAGCTTTGATTGATATGTTATTTTGTTCATGGACCTAATGAATGGCAATAGCAGAGAACGCATGCATTGATATTTTTGTGACAAACCTTTCTTTCATGAATTGTGCATAGGAGTTAGGATGATACTATTTAAATGAAATCATTTCACTTAAGTATACAGGAATCTATCATGCATAGTGATTATGGTCCAAGTATAAGAACCAGGGAACAATCTTGGATAGCACATCTATATAGAGCTGCAAACCTCCTTCTCGTATCGCTCTTACAAAAGTCATCAAAAGGAGTTCTATATTTAGAATGATGTACCAGAATCTAAATTGGGTTGAAACATCACTTCTTTCATTAGACCAGTCTTCAAGAGACTTAACTTGACTGCTATCCTCTATGGCTTGGCTGTAGTCACTTTAGGCCTGCTGCAGAAGTAAATAGAGACAACTGGCTGCGATTTGATGAGCCCTACGGGTACAAGTCACATGGAACCTTTTATAAACAAATCCGCTTTTAAAGCTGTGATATTATCAGCCCGAACAGGTGCTCCAGTCCACCCACTTTCATCCATGAATCTTGAAAACTGCCATCTCAATATGCAGCCCACCAAATAATTCAATGAATTGATCTCCGCCATGAGTTGCTGGTCAGTTCCACTGTATTTGTTTTGCCAATGCATAGAGTGGCTGGTCAAACATAATTATTGGAATCTGCCCAGGTTTACGGCCTTTACCTGCTGTCTTCACAATATCCATTGAATGGTGACTCATGACCACTGACATAACATGGTCTGGAAATAGAGGAAGCAGGGATGTAAGTGTTAATTTACAAACTTTTGCCATTTCTTCTTGTTGACTGTGTGGTATGTTGCTCAGTTGATTATTTCATCCACTTGTATGTTGTGACTAGCCAACACCTGTGTTACATGCTTAAGCCAGGTGTATTCTTTCACCAGAGCAATCCGCGTAACTTGGTAGTCAACTAAGTTCTCGTCTACTGTTGGCAGAGGACAATCAGTTCTCATAGGAGGAACAGGGGGCACACTGGTGTAGCACTTCTGAAGATGTTTAGTTATTTTCTCGGCACAAGGATTTTTAGTCATTGTCCGATCAGTCCCCGTAAAATATCATCTAGATGTTGAAATGTTGATATTCCTGTACCATGGAAAGAGTCATGAGCATTGGTAGAGCTTAGCATGTGACATTGTCGACTGCACTAACTGTGAAGAGCCCTCCATTTAACTGAAAAGGAATGATAGAATTCTCTGTGTGATAGTGATGACCTACTTCATTGTCAAGTTCTCATGTGATGTGTAGCACAAGGTCGTATGATATGCTTATCCCGAGCTCGTGCAGGGTTTCAACAAGTTCACGCTTGCAAGTTCTTGCATGGATTAAAATACCTAAATAGATAGGCAAAGGAGTTTCCCGTTCTCGGGTGGGCCTGAATTCTCTTTCAGACTCATGCTCCAGGCATCTCACCAAACTGTTGTACATTAGCAACTGCACAACAGTGAGGATTGGTTGTGAAATTGTTGAAAAACTTGACTGTTCTTTAATGATTGGGCCAGTTGTAACCATATTAACCAGTGCTAACAGAGATGCTGGCACAAAGCCATCCTAACCCTTGTTTCCAAAAGAGAAGTTGAAGTGATTTTTCATTTTAAAGATATCTTTTCTCACTATATTTACTGCTTTAACAAGATGAACAATGTCACCATTTGCATCATATTCACATGCTTTGCTCAGTGCAGATCCAATATCATTATCAAATATAAGTATAACAAGACGGCCTTGCTTATGTGCTTTCATGTCGGGAAAGTAATCAAGTATCCTGTTTTGCAGTGTTGTGGAATATGTGCGTTTTGAAAGATCACTGCTAAGTTGTTTCATCCTAATGCTGTACAGATTGCATAGGTCAAAACTTTTAAATATGGGTTCAGTTTTGTGATCTGTTTGGCATCTTTGATGTATGATATAAGTTCTCGAAATGCAATACCACGGTTAATTTGGTCCACCTCAGTTACTTGTGTTGTTTTTTGTCTCTTGCTCTATTATGTAATAATGCAAGGCTATGAATGTGGTACATGGCATCTTGTGCAATAAGATCGCCTGCACTCAGTTTAGCAAGCACCAGTTTGACTTCTAGTTTAAGGGCACAGTAATGAACGTGATTGTCAAGACCGACTGTAAATGCTGTACATAATGGTCTTCCAGCTGGGGCAGGCAAGTCACCAAAAAAAGCATTTTGGTTTTGTATTCACTGAACGGTTTTCTTGAAAACTCTGATGGATGAATTTCATAGAACTATCAGCATTATCCGCTGGTGATATCTTCCTTTTCTCTGCTCTTTGTAATTTTGTTTTAGTAAACTAAATGCTATATGATTCATGAAACCGAGCTGTATGTTGCACCAATATTGCCTTGATACCTCCACCTTCATTTAGGCATGACAGATTAATTGTCCATAGGAAACACCCAACACTACTAAACCCCACAAGCAGATCAGATATTGTCTTATAACCATCACCCTTTGTGTCATGTTTAGTGTCTGCTGGACAGCAAAGAACCGCTGAATTGTCTTCCTGGCAGATGGCACACTTGTTCTACTCTGTTTCTGTGATTTGTCTAGAAGTATCAGGCTTGAACGGATCGATCAGCTTACAAATGTTATACATATTTTATCTTCTTTTTCTTCTTAAATTGTCATGCAATCGCCTTCATCTGTGAACGAAAAAATGATAATATTACACTCATCCTTTTTTACACCCTTGTTTTGTGTATGCATTTTTATGAACTATTTGTTTTGTACACATATTTATAACATACATTCACAGAAAATCCCATTTAATTTGGAAGTAACAGCATAAAATAAATCTAGGAAAGAGTAGATTAACAATTTTCTGAGGCCACCCTTATGAATGCTCACCATTACTGTTAGGGGGAAAATCTAGAATGGCTTCATACCCACCATAAAACCGTTCCCTATGTTGTATGTGTGCCCCACCATTCATGCTTCTATCATCAATAGCACAATTCATTAAAATATTTCACCTATCTGTGCTACTATATGTGGCAACAGGCAGGGAAGGAAGGAAGGGTCACGTGTTCTGTGAAGTGTATTCCTTGGACACCTCATTGGGAGTTCAAAGTCACATTCCAGGCCTAGATTGTACAGGCAATACAAATATATTTTAAATCACAAAAATTGCATAATACAAAATTCTCTGGTTGTTGTCATTGCAGTATGCAAGAGATGTAACCCAAAACGTACTGGATAGTAAATTGTACAGCCTACTGCCACACAAGGAGTAAACTGTCTTTTTAATATTTTTGAACTTGTC
Organism: Ambystoma mexicanum; assembly: GCF_040938575.1. Taxonomy (NCBI): domain Eukaryota; kingdom Metazoa; phylum Chordata; class Amphibia; order Caudata; family Ambystomatidae; genus Ambystoma; species Ambystoma mexicanum. The sequence continues at coordinate 335,798,099 of NC_090927.1, forward strand.
AACAGTCCAGCTCCTCCTACTTTGCAGATCACTCAAGTTATATAGATGTATTGCTTCATCAAGTCACTTTGCTATATTGAGACTGATTAGCATAAAGCCCCTCTGAATAGACATAAGCTTTAACAGGTATGGCAACTATGGCACTGCATTGAACCGCAAGTATAGTGACAGAGCTGCCATTGTTGGACATATTGAGAATTGTCTACATATACAGGAAAGTGATAAAGTTGCTTTTCAGAGTATGACATTACTGTTGGTTTTTCCTTATAAAACAAGATTTGGAATACCTGAAAAAGATGTGTGCATATCAGAAGGGAGCATGTTTGTGCTTTTCTAAGATGAACAATTATGTGACATTCACATGTCCCCTAATTCAGAAAAGTAAACTGCAAATTTAAGCATCACCAGCGGAGCAAATGTTAAGCAGATTAACCTCTTGAATATGTTTTGTGTCCATAGTGTTTACCTGACTAATATATGTATTAACTAAGTTTCATCCACTGGTCATGCTAAATTGACAGCTTTGTATGCCGACAAAGAGCTAGAAATATGTGCATGGCAGCAGCATACGTCTCATACAATGAAGAGAAGGTGAAAACAACATTCTTCAGAGCATTGCACATTCCCCTGCTTCTGATTTGAATGTTGGATGGGACATGCAGGTGCAACATATAAACGAATATCAAACTTCTTAACTTGGACCTTCAAGAAGAATAGTACTTGGAGGGTGACCTGTGGCAAAATTCGAATTATCATCCATCTCAAATTTGATATTTAGGTCTCACAGAACCAAACGTGAGGTTTATGAGTCAGAGCATGGGACCACACCTGTGCTTGGGTTGGCACATCAGAACTTGTTAAAACTGAAACGTGATCACATTGCTGAGGAGTTAGTGATTATATGACCGCACAGTGTAATAATACCTATATGTCATTCTCATTCAGAAAACAGGAAAGTGCTGTGGATGAGCTATGTTCAAAATGTATCATGGTGTTTGGTGATCGAGTAGGGTGTCTGAAAGTACTTTGTCATACAATTAAGTTGAAAGAAGGATCAGTTGCCTGTTATGAATGATCATGTAAACACATGGAAGGTATTATTAAAGTTCACCACCCTTATTCACTATGCAAAGTTGAGTGAGAGTAATTTGTATAGAGTCAAGGAGAATCACTCTAGAAACATTTATGTGTTAATGAAATCATGGGAGGGCTCTACAATGTGTTCATGACCTGCTGTCCACACTGGGGCCTTAATCCAGGGTGTCAATATGTATTTTTTTTTAAGTAAATGCATGTAGTGTACAATGCATGCCCAATTACCATTAAAGGAAATGCCAAACAAAATGGCCAGCATCAGAAATAGGAATAAAATGTAATTCCATTTTCTGTTTCTGATGCCATGAGGAGTGGATGTGTTGTGGAGAAAAGAAATGCTCGCGGGAAGGTGTGTGTGGGTGTATGGCCAGTGGAGTTGAGTGGGTGGTGGGCAGGTGGTAGGGTCAGGGAACAGAGGTGGTTAACAGTAGGAAAGGGGGTGGTGGGCAGGTGGTAGGGTCAGGGAACAGAGGTGGTTAACAGTAGGAAAGGGGGTGGCAGGGTCTAAAAACATGGCAGCTTGGAGAAGTGGCAGAGGTGGCAGAAATGGAACGCAGGATTTTTCTAATGGATAATTACCATGTCCTGTGCCTCTTTATTGCCCAGCAAAACTGCCCCAGGTTTTACTAAAGGATACTCAAACTAAAGGTGTCAGAAATGCGCCCTCTTTAGGCCTGTCGCCCTCCATCCAGGTGTCCTAGATCGAAAGTACAGTTGTGTTGACTGTTCAGCCCCCTACTTAGGCACTCCCACCTATCCAGATGTCCCGATTCTAGGTGTGACTGCATTGACTGTTGTGCCACTCTTTAGGCCCACTTGCTCTGTCCTAATATCCCAACCCTAGGTGTGACTGCATTGACTGTTGTGACCCTCTTTAAGCCCTTAGTCCTCTAGACAGGTTTCCCAAGTCGAGGCATTGCTGCATTGACTGTTCTATCCCTCTTTAGGCCCTCTCGCTCTGTTCAGGTGTCCCAAGACTAGGTGTGACTGCATTGTCTGTTGCACCCTTAGCCCCCCTCCCTCTATCCAGTTATCCCGGGTCTAGGTGTTACTGCACTGACTGTTGGACCCTACACAATCCCAGGGAGCTGAGTTGCAGGTGCGCACAATCCCCGGTAGCTATGGTACAGGTGCCCTGTGAGCAATCGCTGTGTCTCCAACAAGACATCGCCACCCACCCCGGATGTGTACATCGCGGCCAGAAGGAAAAGACCACTAAAATGGAAGAACCGCAAAGGGTTACTACCCCTGGTTCAACACTCATCAATCAACAACGTAACCAAAAGGACCCCCAAGAGGAACAACGAAACCACATAGAAACCAAAAAGGAAGGAACAATAAATAAACTGAACAAAGGTCTTTCAACCGAGGTCTCAAGTATCCACAACCTCACCAAATACAAGCAAAAACAAACCACAAACAGCAATGACTAAACACACAAATGATCAAGAAACACACTAATCCAAAGAGGAAGCCAGAACAGACAACAGAAATAATAAGAAAAACTAAACTGCTCGGGAAGGCACCGACCAGGATGATCCCACAATTGTGAAAAACTGAACATAGACATCTCAGACTGCCTGAGGAGACATAAAAAGAACATAGAAAAGAAAGACTACATTGCTTGCTACCTCTCCACATACGACTGCATAGCCCCAAAAACTGCCCAGATAATAACAAACCAACAGCCAGCAAGAGTCATGAATACAGAACCCACCAGGACACCAAATGCAACACGACAACTAATAAACCACCCCAACCGAGTCTTCACCATGGACAATACCCCAACCAGAATCAGGGACAAGTTGAAATCCATCACCCTCTACACACATATAACCCAAACTGGAACAACGGACATGTATCTACACAATTTACCACCCGGAACGAACCGAAAACCACAAACCCTGACATAAACCTTATCAGTCTACTTGATGAAGAGACTGATCACCAAAGAACCACTCTACCGAACATGTTCAACCAGTGAAAACCCACCAGCAACAGAAACCCAACCAACAACACATTGGACCGAACAAACAATACAAACAACAACCCAAAAGGAAATTCAAACAAACTAATCTGCAGCCTTATCAACGTTAGATTCATCGCAAAAAACTCAATAGAAATCCATGACCTTCTAATCAAAGAGGCACAGACATGCTCTTTCACACAGACACCTGGTTATCAGACAATTATAAGGCCATTGCGAATGAAGCAATACAGAGAAAAAGAAAGATGAGGCAGAATTGCCATCATACACAAAGGACCCATCCGAGCATCTCAACTCATCACAACCAACACAGGAGACTATGAATCCCTCCTCATCAAGATATAACTCAAAGACCAAATCAACATAGTATTCTCCCTGATCTACAGACCCCCTCCCCTTCTTACAATCCCAACTTTGCAACAAAACTAGCGGCCACAGCTGCCATGCTATCAACCCACCATGACAACTTAGACATACTGGGAGATTTCAACATATGGTTCAAAATAGAAAATGAGTCCACATCAAAGTCACTCTGTGCACTCATGGAAACGTTGCATTTCAAGCACATAGTAAATTGATCCACCCATGATGCCAGACACACCCTGGATGCACTTTTCAGCAGGGAAGGACTATGCTCATCCGCACCACCTACACCAATGCTATGGAGTGACACTACTTAATACCATTCTACATCACATCTCAAACCTGCCTACCAGGCAGAAAGGAAATACTCCATACCACCAAAAACAGAAACTGGAAGAACCTGGACCTAGAGGCCCTAACAAACCTTCTAGACTCAACCGTCCCAAGCAAAACAGAACACAACGAAACAAGCATAGACACAGCAGAAGACACACTCAACAATTGGATCACGAAGGCCCTTGACCAACTAGCACCAGCTAAAACATTCAAAGCAACACCAAATTAACTAGCAGAAAAATGGTTCACATAAGAATTGAAAGAGCTAAAAACAATCCGCAGAAATACCTCTTCAAAATCATCAAAGAGATTAAAAAAACACTTCTTCCTGCAAGAATCACACCGACACAAGCACTTTGTGACAACATCTCCAACCACCCGATAACAAAAATGGACACAATCCAGGAGACCATCAACCTAGCTCAGAGAAATGCAACCATGACTGCTGGACCACAGACTCCAGGTGAAACACCGATTACAGCAACACTCACCTGGATAGAACCAATCACAAAAGAAACCTTTGCACACTAATCAAGGACACCAACCTTGCAGGATGCCCAATGGACCCCTGTCGCCTAGACATATTCAAAGGAATTGTCAATCTATCACTCAAAAGGGAAATAGTACCGTCCTCCTTCACATCATCAAACATTAAACGACTGATAAAAAAGGAATCAGAAAGTGCAGAAGACCGGAGCAACTACAGACCGTACACATGTACAAAAGCCTTCTTAAATACATCGAAACAAACAGAATGCCTGACCGGTCACAAGTTGGCTTCAGGCCAATGAGAGGAACAGAATCTGCATTTCTATCGATATGGGACAACCTGAAAATAAACACAGATGCCAATGCCCTATCGTCTGTCATAATATTGTACATATCAGCAGCTTTTGACGCAATTAGCCAGGCAACGCTATTAAAAGATTGATGGAATGTGGCATAGAGGAATCTACACCAAACTGGATTATCACATTCCTAACAAACTGAACCAAAAGAACTGACCTACCACCATTCACCTCAAACACCAAAAATATATCCTGCAGAGTCCCACAGGGACCCAGCCTCTCCTGTCTCCTTTTCAACATCTACAATGCCCAGTGATGAAACTCATTGAACCCACAAACTTAACATCTACAACTATGCAGAAGATACACAGCTGTTTGTGAAAACAAACAGAACCCAGGAACAAAATAACTGCCTCAACAACTGCCTTACAAACATCTACAATTGGAGGATAACAAACAACCTTAAATAGAACCTGGCAAAAACTGAAATAATGCTCTCACCCGCAGGATTCGATGGAGGGAACCCACAAGGGGAGCCAGGACTGGCCTGGCTTATTGGCATGGGAATGCAACCAGAGACTTCCAATTTAGTAAATAACCTAGGAATACTCATGAACAACAGACTGTCACTGGAACCGCAAGTCAACGCAATCGCAAAGAAAGGCTAAACAGAACAGGCAACACTACTCCAGCATTGAAAAGCCTCCACTGGTTACCAGTAAAAAAGTGCATCAAATTCAAAGCACTCTGCATCACCCACAAAGCCTTGCATAGACAAGGAGCAGCATTCCTCCAAGACAAGATTAGCCGGTATCGCCCAGGAAGCAAACTAAGATCCAGCAAAGACCTACATACAGAAGCAAAACACTACGAAAAAATGACATTTTGGCAGAACAGCATTCTCATGTCTTATTGCTAACATCTGGAACAACATGATCAAAAAAATAAGAACAACAGAAGGCCACATCACTGTCAGGAAACTGCTCAACACCTAGCTATTCAGCAGACAACGACAACCTTGAAGGGACACCGGCAAAAACACCACCACAGACAAACAACTAGAGATGAGACGAGATGGGCCAAAAGAACCACAAACAAGAACCTTTCTAGATATCATCAAGCGGCATCCAAAGTGCCGGGCTAGAGGCTTCAACAAACTGACCGACTTTACTAACCCATTTCCCTTTCCTGCTCCTCCTACATAACTGAGGTCACTACACCAGACCTTGGACTAGCCACATAAACAGAGTACCAATGCTATTGGAGATGGAGGACAGAACATAACCCTCATGCACCCACATGATCCCCAGCACAAAGGCAGAGAAACAACAGATGTGCCTCACTCCTAGCCCCATCCCCGTGAACTTCAATGCATTGCAGATGTGAAAAACATTATTCACTCAGACAACCGTTCAGATCATACCCAATTGATGACTTGGATGATATGGCTTTGACCTCAATTGAGCAACTGAATTGACTGCAAAGCAATAAGTCAATGACATCACCACTGACATCACGACATAGCACTACTGTAGATGAAGAACACATGCATCCATTCCTGAAGTTACGTGAACTGGCGTAAGTTTATTGCATATAGACACGAAGCACATGCTTATGACCCATGTAGGTAAGAGGACAGATACATATACATATTGTGTGTTCACATCTGTTGCTAAAGCTGAAACTGCATGATGCAAAAAGTTTATACATTTAGCTTGCATATGCTTCACTGCTATTAACACAGCGAAACCATAAGGAGTGATGTAGAATCTATAGGTTCCTGAAAGGGATGGCAGAGAGGAGACAGGCTTCGAGCACATGGAAAGGCTGACATGATTGCCGCAGCCAGAGAAGAACAGAACCAAGGCACTCAGCCAAGGACAAATGGAGACGGAAAAGTTCCAGTTACCAAGACAATAAGCTACGTGCAGAAAGTCAGACTGAAATCCTCATAATTACAGGTGAGAGGGTTTCATTTCGTTATCCTAACACATGTCACCCAGCTAAATGAGACAATGTCCATTGAACCAAGGCAGACAAGGAGCACCGTACCCATTGATCCAAGGGAAAAGAAGCTACAAGTGTTGCAGCTGGGTGTTCAACTGAATGCGCAGCTTAGGTGATCAGAGAATGACAACATTAGGGAATGCTTCGCCCTTCCATGTTCATTCCCATTACCTTGAAAAGTTACACTTAGTCTGGTAACTGTCCAGGGTCCCCGGAGTTGGGAGGACATGCTCCGAGCAATCTGAATTCAACTTTCACAGGGGGATACTTTATTGCAAGGGCCAATGGTCTCTCTGTGAGCCTGCTACATGTAGACTGGCACTAGTAGGGGCGGTCTCAGGAGGGGCTCTTAGACATGGTTCTCGAATCATAGGATTAACCTATATAGTCTCCATATGTAGCGGTCTCAAACTGACCAATGTAATCGGCTGAGAGGTTTGTGGGCCGATAACTGAGTTTGTGATGTCACAAATGTACAAAGCCACATGACACAGGCTCGAATGTTGAGAGCTCTGGAGGATATCTGTTTTCCCGTCTGATCCCTGATTGCTAATAAAAGACAGTAACTTTGCCCCTTTGCAGAGTCTTCCATTCTTGTGGCGGGGAAGTTTTGATGGGCCCAAGTGTTCTCTGGTAATAATTGGGGTGAGGGATGGAAACCCCCACCCACTTTTAACAAGTTGATAGCAGAGGATGTTTCGCTAGGTTTTCACTTGAAATAGACTGTCTCGTCCCACCGCATGCTAGAAGGGCTGTGTGGCGACCTGCGGTAACCAACATCTGAAGCTCTACGCGTGGTTAAAGAGGAGGTTGACATAAGCTTCCTTGGAGAAACTCTGTCCCGTTTCCCATAGGACACCTAGCAGAGCAGATGGCAGATTGGTAGGTTGGGAGAGAGTTAATGTCCGAGAGACCGCAATGGATCACAGAGCGTAAGAGTGTAAGTATAGACTCTGGGGAAAAGGGAAGGTCTGCATGGTGTTGTTGTCGAAGTGATTGTCTAACATAAGGATACCTGTTGGTTAGGAAGTCAGTTTGGGTGGTCAGCTTATACAGTCAGCTTGGCTTATGGGTGAGAACACTTTGAAAAAGAATAAACATATTTTGTGTTCCCTATGGAGTTAGGCAGATGGCTTATTTCATGGCTAATGATTTAATGGTATACTTGGGTATATTGGTTAGCAGAAGGGGCTACTTATATCAAGGTTATTTCCTGTTTAAGTGTTGCAGAGACATTTTATCTATAAGGCGATGCTATAGGTACAGGGTCACTTGAATTTTGGAATTGCCTGTTTAGGAATAGGCAAGAAGGCAGATATGTACATGTTGTATTGTCTTTGTCATTGTGTTTGGGGCAGTTCAAAAGCAGACACGTTGTGGGAAGGTTGGATTATTTTTGTCAGCTCACTTCTCCACGATATTGGTGACATCACTAGTGGGATTAGTACATAGGACTTGAAGTGTATAGAACGTGATAAAGCAAGAAGGGTAGGGTATTGTTTGTTACAGAAAAGCATTGTTGTGCCTTTTGGGCCGAGCTTTGGAAGTTCAGGAGTCGAATTGTCATTTGAGCCTGCGGGGCCGAGAACGCACAGAGAGGGGCGGTGTGTGCAGCACACCTATGTTTGGTGATGAGCCAGAGAGGTTGCTGAGAAAGTATTGTTATTTTGCATTGGTTAGTGGTAAAAGTGTTGAAATCCTGATTTGTGATCCAGTAAGTATTGACAATGTATTGCAGCAAGGTAACAGCATGTGGGATACACCTTTTTTACATTTGAGCAAGTCCCTCCCAAGATATAAAGACAATCTATGCAAGTATATTGCGGAATGGACTTGTGATACAGATGGCAAATTGGCAAATGTGTGTATCACTGACCACGTATTTGCAGGCAACTTATAAAGGGAATAAACTGAGTACATCATTTGCCATATAATAACTCTGGAAAATGTTCCAGGAAGAGGACAGGAATGTGGTTCGGCAGAAGTGGAAGCTGAGCCAATGGGATACGGGGGACAAACAGCCCTCGGCTCCTCCTATCCAGCAGAAGCAGAAGGGTACAACAATCCCACTTTTGCAATTCCAGTGTATAGTGGCGAGGATGCATCCGATAGTTCAAGACAAGTGGGTAAGGCAGCGCAAGATAGCAGCAGAGGTGTAGGGAATGCATCAGAATCCAACCAAAGCTAAACCAGAATGACTTGGAGAAAACAGGACTTAAGGAAGCCCAAGACCTGGTAATACCAAATGAATTGGTAGGCTTACAAATACTGCTCAAAATAGATGGGACAGGATGCGAAGGGAAGACCAAGTGTTAAGGAGACAGGGGAATATGCAAAAGAATGGGCAGAGATAATGGAGGAAGTAGAAAGAGCGGAAGGGGAAGAGAAAGAGAGAAGTGAAAGGGTGCATAAGGAAAAGGAGCAAACAGAAGAGCATGAGAAAGGAGGAGGAGAAGGGAAGACCGAGAGTTAGAGGATGTAGCAAAATGTAAAGCTGAGGAAAAGCGGTAAAGGCAACTGCATATAAAGAAGGATAGAAGGAAGTTAGAAGTCGAGCAGCTCAGTAAGTAACACCGACAAGCAGAAAAGGAAGAGAACAGGAAAGAGCGAGAAGGAGAGAGGAGTAGGTAAAGGCATGTTATGATGGTGACAGAAGTAAAGGTGGGCTGGCCAGGTTTAAGGGACGACGAGGGGGAAAGTATATGAAAAATGGTGGAGGACCTATACCGAAGCAAGGATGCGGGAAGCACACTGATGGGCAGAAGTGCTGAATCCCCAGTGAGGGAGAGTGCAATTTTACAGATGATACACAGGCCAAAAGGTGCAAAGACATGACATTAAAATGGCTTTGTTTCAATGAGGACAGAGACAGGGACAGTGACGATAGCCTGGGGACCATAGAGTCTGACAGTGAATCTTTGTGAAGTGAGGGCAAAGAGGAGGAAAGATATCCTTAACACTCTAGTGGAGTGGGACCAGATAAAGATACAGTGTGATTAGGTGAGGAAAGCATGGGTAGGAGAGTGGTGGACATCTCGGGGCAGTTACTGCATTCTGAGGGCTGGGTGGGAGGCACAGGTAATATTACTCTGTTTGTGCAGTGGGTCAGGGTCCAGCCAGTAGGGATGAAGATGGAAAGGGCAAGGTCGTTCGCCACCACCAAGGATGGAGGGGCGACAGAAACACAGCTCCCATTACTGGAAAGGGGGGGCGGGTGACCTCAGTATATACTGTGGCAACATATGAATAAGGATAACTTGAGATGCAAGCTATCTTTGTTAACTGCAGGGGCCGGCAAGTGGATTTATGAGATTGAAAGTCTGACATCAGGGACAGCGCTTGCGGTAGGGGACATGGAAGCTTACTCTCAACCATTCTGGGAGAGGTAGCTGACGAAGTGTGGAGGAGAACAGAGTACCCCGGAGTGACTGCACAGAACACAGCACATGATGGTGCACCATTTAATAACTGCTGAGTGGCTGTGTGGCAAGCTCTAAAGGTACAATACCCAGACACGTCGGACATAAGCGCAATCATGGTACACAAAATGTGTGACAATGAAGACCCACTCAAATACATTCATCAGATTCAAGAGAAATTGCACCTTGAGACGAGGGAACCATGGGACAAAACAGTTGGATTATTTTTCACATCTTATGCCAAGGGCTACCAGATCAGATGCTAAAGCAGCTTAAGAGGTTAGTAGGAATGGAGGCCAAACCGTGGTCAGAAATGTAGCTCACCATAGTGCACTACTGCAAGAGAATGCCTGCAAGAAGTGTGAGGAGATTAAGCAGGAGGAAGCAAAGTTATTGTAGAAGAAAAGTGTACAAAGGAAGGGGTGATGTTGATGAGCAGAGAAGACGTGGTTACTCAGCAAGCCAAACACAAATGACAGGGGGAGGGTTTACGGGACGAGGGGATATGAACCAATGGCCACGAGGATGCAGAGGTTTTCCCCCAGGAAAGGAGGTTTCGACATCTAACGCAGCAAAACCCATGGAGAGTCCAGGGGGGCCAGCTGAGACCAATGGGGGGTCCTTTACAGTTCTAGGTGTGTGGACAGCTTGGCCACATATCGCGAGTCTGCAGATACAGAAGAAGATGTTTCAAAATGGGTGGATGCAGCAACAGCCCAAATACCAGACTGATCAGACTGACTATTATGCCCAGGATCACACGCTATGCAGCACCCACAACCGACACAACAGGCACTGGTTAAACAGAATGTCATGACCACAATACATTCAGACTCCATTATGGCAGCTCCCGTGAGAACATTGGGAGGGGTGAATTTTGTAGGGGGTAATCCATCAACAGGGACGGGAATATCACTATACCGACAATAGGACAGCCCAAAGCCAGACCTGATGTGTTCAATCCTATCGGTTACACTCAACCTCATATAGTGGTGACTATAGGTGATAAGACTTTTTACTTTCTCAAAGATACGGGGGTGACCAGGTCCCTATACTCACTCATCTCCTCTCCCCATGCTCTCCATTTCAAATTCAAATGTTCACACAGTCTGTCCTGGCCTAGGTCACTCCCGGGCTCCTTGGCATCATAGTCTAAGCATTGCTATGCTGGGATTTGTAGGGTCAGAGGCAGTAAGTGCATTCTCAGATAGCTAACTGCTTTCCTGCTTCAGGGACCATTTGAGCATACCTCAAATTTGTTTTGCATCCATTCACCTCGATCAAAACAGTCTATATCAACCGTGCCTCAATTATAGCTCCTTTCCTATATCGAGCCATCATTGAATTATAGGTTCAACCTTCTGCACATCTGTTCAGTTCCATGTGATCATTTCACCTGGAAAAATTCACCAGGTAGGCTTCTTTTTTCCCTCACCCTTAAAATATTTTCCCAAATATTCTAGGAAAGTTATACTTTTATATTATAAACTCCTATTCTAGAATATTTGGGGAATGTGTTTGATTGTGCATTTTTTGGGAAATGTCATCCCCTGGCAGCCATTTGGGAAATACCATTCCCTGGCAGCCATTTCCCATGTGACTTTATCACTGGACACACATCTGTTCCTGCTCAAGCTTGATGGAGGAACATGCATCCAAGATTTCACAAACATTACCTGTCTCAGTTTAACCAGTTGTTGTTGTCGTCCCGTGTTCATCTTTTACTTGCTTGCATTTCTTTCCCTCTTCCATCCACCTTTTTTTACTTTTCCTTTGCAGAATGTAGTCTGGAAACAACTGGAGGGGTGCACAATTTAACATGTATTTCCAACAAGATCTAGGTTGAAGAGACTACTAGCGTGGAGGTTAGGCCAATTAAAGGGGTTTGTCCTGCTCCCCCCGATACTAGTGCTCATCCAGGTCCCTCACACCATCTCAGGCATTCCAGGCACTCAGCACTTGGCACTCGGACACAAATAATAAACAAAGCCAGAAGTGGGGTGTAAAAGTGCTGCAATACTAACACACACACCAGGATCTGGAGGGCTGCATTTGACTCTGCACCCTACCAGACCTGGCTCATTCTTATGTACAAATAGCAAAAACAGAGAGAGAGAGAACGTATTTCGTAACGTCAGATTGTCTTTGCAAGGCAGGCTCTTATCGACCTTGGGACTTCAGCAAGCAGCTTCTGAACTGTGTACGTTCTCAAAGAGGAAGGGCTATGGATGCCCATCTTTGAGGCCTGGATGGCATTCCACTATATGCTAATGTAAGTGTATCCCTCCCATGAAAAAGGGTAGAGTAAAACTTGTTCTAATAGTTGTCCCACTTTACTTTGTGGGTATCTCATTAAGTCATCAAGTGTCCAGACTAGTCATTTCAAAATGTCTATGGACTGTTACAGAGATGCGAGGGAAAGAATGCTCAGTGAGAGATTCCACAGTTGTCTTATATGAGAACTGTACAAATTAGTGAACCAACATACAGTGCAAATCCATATGGAGTTTTAAGTCACATGGGTGGAGAACAAAAGAAAAAGTTTGACATAACAATACAACATCACAGAGAAGGTATCCCTGAGAGTTCTCAAACAATCCAAGAAACAAATTAAAACATCATACATCAAATGTGATAATGAACACAGTGTGAAGAAGTAAAAAGCAAAAGACAAAAATTATAATAATAGGCCAATTAGGTAGCGTGATTCAATTCCTAATTGCTCATCTTAGGTGAGGTGTTCACCAAGTGTCTATAGCTTGCTTGGTACGAAACACAGAATCCTAATTTTGAATTGAGGACACATTTATTAAATATGTGAAATAGAAAACATTATCTTAATAGCAAAATGTCTGCTATTCATTAGAGGATTCCTGAGGTAATCCTCTCATGTCCTGAAGCTGAGTTATGCCTATGTTCGGGTCTTCGGGTAAAAGATATCAAGGCCTACGTGTAGCTTGATGGCAAACCAAACTTTTCACGTTTCGGCGGTCGTTAAATATAATTGGGCTGCCTTCTTCAGGATGTCAATATGGAAACTCTGCATAAAAATAAACAAAGAGCAATCAGTAAATCCCCCTCTCTATTGTGGGATGTTCTAACCCACTAGTCTATGCCCTGCAACATCATTGTGCGCTGTTTTCATCAAAAACAACAGGATGGCCGCCAAAAAGATCTATGCGCTAATAATCACAGAGAAGTGCACAGGGAAACCTGAAAAATAGGCCGCCAATCCATTTTGCCTATGTCAGTGGTAACACAGGAGACCACTGCCAAAACCTATCATTGGGCTACCCACAGAGTAAAATGAAACTACTTGAAAAAGCAGTGCTGCATTGCAAGGGAAACCCAGAACTGCTTTAAAAAATCCATTTTTCCTTGGCTGTTAAATTTGTAAAATAATTATTCTCAAACAGCAGAGAAGATCCAACATCCTTGTTGGGTGTTAAACATCACTTTATTTAAAGAATCCACCTAAGCACAATGTCAGCAGAAACACTTTTAATCATAAGAAAATCCACATTCAAAGGTGCTTGCAATGGAAAAATATGTCAGAAATGGGCGCAGTATCGCGCTCGCCTGTGTCAGAAGCTGGCATTTACCTATACTGCTATTTAAACTTTAAAATCAAAGTGTGGAAAAGAAGAGACTTCCCATCAAAAGCAATATAGGTTGATACAATTCAATCTTTATATTTTAAAAAGGCTGGAATTAAGATATTTGTCGATATATTTGTTAAAAATGTAAATTATTTTTTAGAAAAAGACTATTTTAAACATTGTTTTAAAAGTGAGTTAAAGCCAGCCACACTGGGCTTCAAAGACATTCCACAGTTTCTCCCATACAAAGAAATCTTCCCCCTTGCTCTCTGCTGAGGAACTGGCAGGGAGTTGTGAAGGGAGGTGGGAGGAGGACTTTGGCCTGTTTCTCTGACAGGAGACAAAAGACTCCCTTGACTGAAAGGAAATGCAAATTTGGCCTTCAACAGAAACCAGCTGCTGGCAGGAAGAGGCCAGGTTGCTCTTGGCTCAGCCAAACATTGGAGGTGGGGCTAGACTGAAATGTGTATCTGGAACTGAAGAAAATATAGTTTTGAGAAAAAGACTCATAGAAAACTGTGCCAAACTTGTAAAAATCTGGAATGTATAGGTTGTTAACATGAAAATGTTGCTCACAAGTAGAAACTACTCTGGAATTTGTGCGATGTTCAGAGACCGGACCACTAAAATGTTGATATTGTAGCAATTGTGATAATGCTAGGAATATGAAAATGTATAGGATTATGCCTAGGTGTTATGCGCATGTATGTGGAAACATTTGTACAGATATGACACTGGGTAACCAAACAAAAGCGCGAAAAACTGTCAATTGTCAACTGAAACACTTAAAAAGATGGGACTTGGACAGATGCGTGCCTTATTTAATTTGGGATGTGATTATGTATTATTAGCAAGTTTGTGATATTGTAAATATGCTTTATATGAAAAATATATTTTCTGTGTAGAACCAAAGTGGAGGTTTTTCCCTGGACCATAAAGACAGCGTCATTATGACACATCATAACACTCTGGTTTCCTTCTCAAATCACGAGAGATAGAATACTTTGACCAATCAGTTTGCTAGAGGGTGGGCTTAGTATAATCAGCCTATCCACCCCCTTGGGAAATACATAAATAGGGACTGTTGAGGACCTATACACACACACACATTCACCCATCAACTGATTTACTGGCGAAGCGCTCTGCAGGAGAATCCAGACTCCAGAACTCTGAAAGCAGAAGGCCCATTCCAAAGTTGAACCCTTCTCAGCTGGCCTTTAAAATCTTGCAACCTGATTTTAACCCCAGACTTCCAAGGGGCACATCAAAAATTGAACAGCCGGGCTGTGCTGTTTCTGGTTCTTGCCAAGAACCCTTGCTAGAACCCAGAGATCCAAACCAGTAGAGCAGAGCTGTAACCTAGAACCAACCCATCAGATCCAGTCCAAGAGGCCGTGCAGAGACCAGAGTGCCTTGCTGAGTGCAGAACCAAGCCCCTGAAACCAGTCCGGTGGCTAGCAGATTCCAGTCCAAAACCTTTGACCAGATCTTGATGGGCCTATTTGAAAACCAAAGTTGTGAGTATTTAGCATAGAATTGTCCATTGGCAATCTCTTATCCTTAAGTAATCCTATCCAATCCCTTCTATCATATCCAGAAC
The DNA here is from genome assembly GCF_040938575.1 of Ambystoma mexicanum. Lineage (NCBI taxonomy): Eukaryota > Metazoa > Chordata > Amphibia > Caudata > Ambystomatidae > Ambystoma > Ambystoma mexicanum. Next base: position 335,813,293 of record NC_090927.1, read on the forward strand.
TGCATTGTAGAATCTCTTTTGGCTGCCCTGAATCCTTCTTTCATCCATATAGTCCTGTGATAATTGTAGTGATAAATCATCTCTGCGCTAATATATATTTGCTGAAGAAAGGCAAGTGTCACAGCGGGCAAAGATCAGACAAAGGCGCCTCTGGACTGGTGGCTGTACCGGTGGTATCTCGCATCTTCATAGCCCCTTAGTGTAAAGCCAATCCTTGTTTGTAATATTCAAAAGCGCATCTTTCATTTGAAATCTTGACTCTTTTTGAGAAAAATCGACCTTTACTAAAACCGTCATAACTTCTGAACCGTACATGCTGGGAACAAAATGTAAGCAATCGGAAAAGTCTGCCAAAATGTTTGCCGCGATTCTGCATTTGGCTCAATTTCATCCCATGTAAAACAGATATTCTTTGCACTCAACCTCTAAACTCAGTTTCCAACCTGCTAGTTATCCAACCATCATTCCGAGTGTTTACCTGAACCTATCCAAAGTGACTCACACTAGTTCTGAATCCAATTTAGAGAATTAAATCCATTTTTGGCATGTTTCCCATTCATTTAAAGCCACATTCAAAGCAATTGACCTGTTTTAAAATCATTCCTGTTTTTCTCTAAGCTTGCTGGGGGGAATTGGGATTGAAACTGCATTTGTAGACTGTTTATTCCTGAAACCTGTTTTCTCTCCTTCCATCTCTATATTGCATATTAGAGGGGATTGAGTAGGATCAGGGGGAAAGAGTGATTACATTGCATTTGATTGAACACACAAAAGCATTATTTCTGTGGTGCATTAATTTTCTATCATTGCATTTCATTGAACCCACATAATGTTTTATTCTATTCTACATTATTCTTCTCATCCATACTCCTACCGATTAAAGAGATTGTTGACTGTCATATCACCCATTGCTGATCATTGTATACATATTAATAGTGTGATATCTAGATATTGTTCAAATCCATAAAAGTGTGAGATATATATTGTTCAATTCATAAAATAAATCTTGTAACTTTGCAAAACAACCTACTTCTTGGTTCAGTGAGACCGGGGGGGATTCAAAGAGCAAAGAGAGGAGCATGATATAAGGGTACATCATTCAGATATAAAAGAACGTTATACATAAAAATATATAATTAAGGGTTCCAGCTGGGCATCTCACACTAGGCATTGACTGAGGTGGAGTGCTGGGTTGAAACCACTTACACTATAGACGCCAAACTTATTTTGGCCAGAGCACAAAGTTAAAATTTAACCTCGGAGTAGCTGGCCATTACTTTACCTGCCGGTACTTCTATCCCAAGTGTTGAGTCGTGTCTGGTTTGGAGCACAAAGCAGTCCTTGGATTGAATCGCTCTGTGGTCTCTGTATCTGTGCTGCCTTAGATGGTTTGTGAGCGTCTGCAGGAAAAATCTCCTCTCCTGGTGACTCCTTGTTGCTGGATAAGGCTGCCTGCTGATTTGGAAAGAATGGAGGGGGCAGTGAACCACTTGTTGGATAAGAGGGTGCATTATAGTGCACAGAATACATTCCATTAAAGTATATTACATGTTTTGAGCCGAAAAACCCTGTAGTTTACCTGGGGGTCTTGTTGGTAGTCCGTAGGCTGAAATGGTGCATGATTGCACCAATGTGCTTGAAGAAGCATCTTTTTCTGTTCTAGTGGGTGGTGGAAGCACTCAAACCCAGCTGCAAAAAGTGATGAAATACATATTTTGATCAGTGTGTACCACTACATATGTGCTGGTAAACGCTATATTCTACAAACCACCTGTAGCCCAATGTAACATAATAGAAAACCTGTGTATTCAGGTTCCCGGGGTAGACCTTTGAGGAATGAATGGATGGTGGCTTGTAGTTTCCGTCCGTCTCTGTTCCTAAAATGGTGGACAGAGAACGTGTGTCATAGATGTCACTGTCCAGTGTGCAGAGCATGCTAGCAGAGTTAGTTCAAGTCACAATACTCAAATGAAAGTAAAAATAGCAAAAGGGGGGGGTAAAGAAAGTTGACTGAGTTAAATGTGCAAATGTATATATGATTCATGTCTGGTGGAGCGTAAGCTCCTTGTGCAGGAATAATTAATTGTAAACGAATCATGCCAACACTCGTACGCGTTCCAGAATTAAGGCTGTACAACTTGTGCGCTTACCTCAGCGCTGCCAGCGGTGGAGCTGCTGAGCCATAGCTTCAATGTGCTGCACGTCTTTGGCTGAAAACCTTTGTGTAAGCGCAGCCTGATCCTGCTAAATAAAATGGTCATAATAGAAATGACGCTTCAGGTACCGTTTTCTATTGTCCACGTGATGCGGAAGTAAAAATGCTCCGCAGGCTACGCCACTTGGTTGATTGTGGTTGACATGGTGACCAGTAACTGATGCTCGTGAACACAAAAAATGCTCTGCAGACTCCGCCACTCGGTTAGTAGCGGATGTCATGGTGATCTGAAATAGATGTTCATGAACACAGAGAGAGAGTGAAAGAACTTTCTCATCCTATGTAATACTGTGTATAGCTATTTGTTGCAACCAAACAGCAGTTCCCCACTGCCTGATCTGATGGCTCGTAGTATAGAAGCCAACGGGTGCCGGCTCCTATTAGTCCATGTGATGCGCAAGCCAAGTTACACCGGAGGCTATTCCGCATTGTTGTGGGCGGTAGTCCAGGTAACCAGTAGCTTCTCTTCCAGTGAGGCTGCTACTCCTGTAAATTTCGGTATGTGGCTATTACTGGCACGGGTACAGTATTGTCCGCTACTGGCCCGATGGCTTGTGGTGCAAGGGCCTGAATACAATAGTGAATGTGGTAACGTAGGGTATATATTCCGGATAGATGACAGGATGTCCTCTTTTTTAGAACGTTGGCTAAGACCGAATCTTGAATACATGGTACGGATGTATCTTACAACTAAATGTGCTTAATATGTAAACCAGCTGGAGATAATGTTGTAGGATGAACTGAGAACAAGTGGGGGTGGGGAGTCATAAAAAAGAAGAAAAGAATGAATTGCAAATAACTGATGCATATGATCAGTGCGTCACAGATTGAAAGATGTCATTTAGTCCCTGATGATAAATGTCCAGACGGTGTATCCATCTGGACTCCTTGAGTAGCAGACTATGTTGGAGGTCAGCCCCACCTTTTACTTTTTCAAGTACCCACCAGGTAAAGTCATTTGGGGAGTGTCTAGCCCCTAGAAAAGTTGTTACTAGAGGGGCTGTCAAAGTCTTGCACCGAATCTTAGATCTGTGTTCTGATATTCTTAAATTGATCGCTCTTGTGGTCTGTCCCACGTATCTAAGCCCACACGGGCATTCAATACAATAGATAACATTGGGACTTTTACAATTGGTGAAGCCTTTGAGAGTCCATTGCCGTTGTCCAATCCTGAAAGTTTTCATTTTTCTGGTAAATTGACAGGCCACACAGTTCCCACATGGATGGTGCCCTTGTATCGGGCGTAAAGTCCTTTGTGCCATGCGGGATGAGTCTGCTTGGACAAGTCGAAAGGACCAAATATTCTTTTATGTTCTTCGCTCTTTTGTACGCAAACCTTGGCGGGGGATCTTCTGGTAAATTAAGTCTGGCAATGTGCCAGTACTTATTGATGATTTTCTTGATCTGTGCTGTATCCCTGCCCTGTGTGACCACGCAGGTTAAGCGATCTTCACTGGTGTCAGTTATTGTATTTGCTGGTTGTAAGAGTTTGTGTTGAGGGCTCTTTTTGCACACGGATCCAATCATTTTTTGGGGTAGCACCTGTTTCGTAATCTGCTGGTCAAGAATCCTACGTGTCTTGTAAAGTCTTCCCTTAGGGTACAATTCCTACGGATGCGTAAGAATTGCCCATAGGGAATATTTTGTTTCGTGTGGGAAGGATGGAGTGGTGTAACAGCGTGTTCCTGTCTGTCGATTTGTGATCCAGGTCACAAGCAAGTCTACCATTCAGGTGCCTGATGGATAAATCCAGGAAGGGGACCTGTGTCGTACTATGTTCAATGGTGAATTGAATATATCTTGATTGCAAGTATTCAACCATTCCCAGAATTGCAGTAGTTGATTCAAATGACCTGTCCAAATAAAAATCACGTCATCTATATATCTGTGCCAGTGCCCCACTTGATCTCTCCAGTGATTGAGTGGGGAAAACACATATTCCTCCTCGTATCTGGCCATGTAAAGGATAGCTAAACTAGGAGCGAATGCTGCCCCCATCGCTGTTCCTTTTATCTGAAGATACTTTTGTCTATCAGACATTTTTTCTCAAAGTTATCGACATCAGCTCCAGGATAAAGTTGCTGGGGACCCGGTCTTCTAATGGGTCCATAGTCAGCCACTCGTGGATGTATTCAATGGAAGCTTCTTGTGAGATGTTGGAATAAAGAGACTTGATATCCATGGTGACTAGAATCTGGGTTGTAGGGTCAAATGGCATCTCCTCAAAGATAGTGATTGTGTGGGTGGTGTCCCTCAAATATGTGTCGGTTTTCATACTAAGCGCTTGAAGAAAAGTGTCTACAAATCTACATACTGGTTTTAGGACTGACCCACATCCTGAAACTATAGGTCTGCCCGGCGGATTAAGTGGGTCCTTGTGGATCTTGGGTAGGGCATAGAAACACAGAGTTCTTCCTCCCGGAGTTGTAAGAAATTCTGCTTCTTTCGGAGATAGCCAATCCCTCTCTAATGCAAAGCTGGCCACATCTGAGATTTCCTGACTCAGGTCTTTAGTAGGATCTTTGCAGATGATGGAATAACATTCCCTATCATTTAGAATGGCCAATACCATGTCTTTGTTTGAGTGATAATAATCACGCTCATAATAACTATTCCTCCTTGTTGTTTTGAAGTAATGTAAAGGGCTTGTTTTTCTTTGAGTGTTAAGTTGTGGTAAGTCCCTGTTTTCTTCTTTGTATTTTGAAGTTGGGCTAGGTCCTGTAGAATACATTTTCCAAATGTAAGTAGTTCATTGGGTACTTGATTGTCAGTCGGGGTAAAGGTCGAGGGTTTATGTAGACCTGTGTCCCCTTGCTGTTCCTCTGAATCTGATGGATGTTCTTTGAAAAAGGTACAGAGTCTCACTTTTCTGAGAAAAGTATGAACTTCCATTTCTGAATCGTACCAGTCAGTGTCCGTAGTTGGTACAAAGGACAGACCCTTTAGTAATACTGACGCCTGTGCCTCTCTGAGTTCAATGCCAGCTAAATTGAATATGGATGTGGGTTGTAGGTCAGTGTTGGGACCTAATGTCGTGGCCTGCGTTGTCTGGGTCTGAAACCCGGTCTTCCTCCTCTTGGCGGTAGTGCCCACTGTGGGTACCCCCATTGGGGGTTGCCATAACCACCCCCCCTAAAAAAGGAAAGAATTGAGGTGGTGGATATGAGAAATTTGATTGGGGTGGACCTGTCTGTTGTTTGGATTGATCGTCGGAGGAGGATCCACTGCTAGATCCAGAGAAAGTAACGCCTCTACGGCAATTTCTCTGTTGTCTTGCAGATTGGGGACTAGCAGGTCCTCCTTGGTTCTGACTTGCCAAATAGTTGTCAGAAGTATATGGGTAAATAATATCTAGTTGAAAATCTGTGATATCTTTCTGTAATGTTTTGTTTTTCTAACTAATGTAGTTGCCTTAAAGTCCTCAAATTGTTTGTTTAAGTCAAATAGTTGTTTTTTGGCATCAATAATGGTAGTGCCAGTTTGGAATTTAGTCTCCTCAGTGTCAAGCTCTTTTTGCATTTGGTGTCTTATTCTCTGAGCTGTGGTAATCGTAAGGACCATTAGGTCACTGCTGCATTTTGTAGCGATACAGCTGAAGTTTGTAACATATTCTTTGTCATCAAGAAATAGACAAGGGGTGTTTCTGATTATGAGATCATTTGGGATTATGCTGGCTAAAATATTCCCTTAGAAAGTGCGCATGGAGTTCGGTCTGGATGGCATTCCACAGCTCGTCTGGTTGTGCTCTGCGACAGCTGCTTTCATGGCTGTTAGATGTTTAGGCCAGTCGTTATGCCAAATCATTAGGCCAGTCTTCCTGCTTCAGATGAGATGTATCTCAAACCAAAAGAAAGTGCAGAATCATAAATGTACCAGGTAACATGTGCCCACTTTTTTTTTATCTCTTCTTATTTTATCTATGAATCGCTAACCAAAAGCTTTGCAGTACTTCTACATAAGCACATTGCAATAAAGCTATTCTTACTCAATAAGGAAGCAAGAAAATAAAAAACATCACCAAACTAAGACAGCTTATGTATATCTTTACTCATTTAAAGCCCTTCACTGTACTGTATTGCATAAACACACCCGCCTATTAACATCAGCCATAATCTAGGGTGCATCTGAAACACCAAAAACAGACATCACTACATGTCCCGCCCTTTCTAGCTCTGAGCATCCCTGTCACTCTCACATTCAGCAACACCCCATTCATAATAATAATAATAATAATAATAATTTGGCATTTATATAGCGCTACAAACCCTCAGGTATCTGAGCGCTGCTTATTATTACCCACGGAAGGATGAAAGGCTGAGTTGGGCCCTGCCGGGATTCGAACCTGTGTTAGCAGGCTCTGCACAGATGTCAAAGCCAGCGCTCTACTCGCTGTGCCACTGTACCGGCATGTGTCTGTCATGCTTGTTTGCACTGTCCAAGTCAAAGTCAATCTCTTCCTTACTTTCCAGTATATAGTACCCCTCCAGTACCTCCCAGTCCCTAGGTGCACCCACAGTCAATGTCAGCAGAAACCTGTCAGTGTGCTTGTCATATTTTTCCCAAGTAGCATCTTGCATGGTGAATACCTGGTCATTGAAAACTCTCTCAGCAGTCCATTGAGAACAAATGACAGCCATTCTTCCCTCTGTGTGTCTTTCACATCCATCTGTTTGAACTGCTCCTTCTTTGGCACTGCTTTCTGTTTTTTTTTCCATTAAGCCACACAAATGTCCATGTGCTACTGCCAATCTTCTTTTGCCGTGGGCCACCAGGCCATCTCTGTCAGGCCCTGAAATGCATTGTCTTGCCCTTTCTCTGCATTGAGATGCTGAATCATTAGCTCATCCTCCGCTTTCCAAATGGCCAGGAGGCGATCACAATTCCTTTAATCCTGCTTCTTGCTCTTCTGTAGGATAATCTCCACCACTTCAAGCTGTGGGCCCTCCATCACATGACACTCTGTATCTTCTATGGATGCCATTAGCTGTGGCTGTGGGTCATTGTCAGGTGTCACAGGCCACTCTAGCTCAGATGCAGTCATCATATTTCTTCCTAGTGCCAGCACTACTGATTGTGCGTCACCATGCTGTGCTCTTTTCCCCAAACACTATTAAGTCACGCTGACACTGACTACCAACTTCATATGTGGGTCTGTTGGTGCACATGCCCTGAAAGTGTCCTTTTGTGGTTTGACATTGTCTGACATTTATTTGCTTGACACTACACCTTTCACTAGCATCTTGTTCACTTCGACGTCTAAGGTGCACACTCCACAGTCACCCATCCTTCTGAAATCCTGTTTAGTTATTGCCAATTTGTCCAGACATGCCTCCCCCCATTCTGGCAGGTCCCTGTTTGCCAAATCAGTCATTGCATCTCTTTTTTCCAAAATGTCCTCCCTACCCTTGTTGCACACAGTTGCCTCCTCTGGTACCTAGCCAGCCCGTGTCTTCCCCCACTTCCCCCCCTTTCTCGAAAATACATAGAGCCACCCCCACAGCATTGTGCATCATCCACCCCAACCCCCACAGGCACTGGTGCTGGCACCTCACATTCCTGCCCCTCTGTGTGTCCTCTCTCCTCCCCCTCCTTCACTGACACTGCTTTTTTCATTCTCACCCATGCTTCATCAGCTGCATTAAAAATGTCTGCCCACCCGTGGGCGGATCTTAACCTTTCCTCCACATTCCCTTCCACCACCCTCCTTATCTCGTCTGGCAGCAGCCGCCATATTGTGCCCTTCATGAACATTTGTGCAAGCATTACTTCAAAATCTGAGCATCTCTGATCACTCTGTACCTCCATCCACTTTGTGATATATTTGTGTCTTGCTTGTGATTCAGCACTATCTCACTTGTGCCTTCCCTGCGGTAGCCTTTGTACAGACAATCCGGCTGGCACCTATTTAATGAACCAGTGAGGGAACGAAAGAAACCTTACCAATTGGTGCCAGCAGCGACACGTACAAGAGGAGTGAAACAGCATTCCTGAGAGCTTCAGAACAGCGAACCATGATGCTGCGATGCACACCTATGGCAGAGTAACTTAAGCACATACCACATGGGAGAGAGGGGGGGAAAAGAAGAGTATTTAGGTAATGAACACCCAGTTCTGAATAACAAATGGTGTAAAGACAGAATGACAGAACTGCTGGTTTCCACTAGTGTTGGGGAAAAGGACGGAATCCAATATATCTGCAACTCTTATAAGATCCTTCTTGATCAGTATACTGATCAGCCTTGAACTACTGTTCCTCGTCCCAGCACTTTGAATGTATAGTGGGCAATACTCGGTGGGAGCGCCAACCAGGTTGGCCCAAGACCAACCAGGTCTGCCAGAGGATAAGCATACTTATAAATAGGCACCTACTCTTCCTCGTCCAAGTATATTTTGAACAATTAAAAATTACAATTATAATTTTGCAAAGCCATCCCTTAATGCAGGGTGAGCGCAATTCTTCCTCTTCCCAGTGGTTCTGGGAACAGCTATTGCCAATACTTGATAGAGGAGTATACCAAGTCTGCCAGACATTAGGGAAACCAACAAAAGTTAATTTGCCCACAAATATTTGTCATCCACAGTAGTAGAATAAGATGATGCCTTTCATCAGCTATAAAACTTGACAGGGGGGAATGCTTCTTTAACCCAGAAGTCCCGCCCTAGTGGAAGTCCCGCTCCAGAAGTGACATCATGCGGGGGACCCGGAAGGCCTCCCCTAGCAGAAGTCCTATCCCCAGAAGTGAGACAGTGGTGATTAACCAGTGTTTTTGGTCCTAGCAAAGTGTTACCCCAGATGTGACATCATAGATGTTACCTGATAGCCCCCACATAGCCCATGGGGGTCCCCACCCGGAAGTCCATCCCTGTTGGATGCCTATTGCGGAAGTGGCCTAGTGGGGTTCACCTGAATGTCTCCCCCGTTCTAGGTTGTTGGTATGTGTTATGACCACTGTGCCCTGGTCATAAAAAGTGACCCCCTTGAATGTGACCTACTCTGGGTTATCCCACCCTTACCCGGAAGTGTGTCACAGTTTTTTGATAGTGCACCCCGGCACTCTGGAGATGATGCCTGTGTGGTGCCACCTTCAGGGCTTGGCGTGAATGGTGTAAATATACAGAGGGTGTTTGAAGGGCGGTATTCACTGATCCTGAAGCCCGGGGAAACCCTGCTTTCACAGCGCCTGCAATACCCGTAATCATGAAACAGTATAGTTACTATTCTAAGAATAACCCAGGGGTCGATGATTCGAACACCACTGAAAAGTACTACATCCCTGAACATCCACCCTTAATAACTACAGCCACTGATGAGGAGCCAGAATACACTGCTATGATGGATAAGCTGTGTGAACGATTTGATGTGATAACTTTTGATGTTATGGCACAGGCTGTTTCTCCTATCACGGCTCCTGATGTATGCAGCACTGGCGCTAGAGCTGTTATAGCCGATGCCGATGTCGCCTGTTCAGATGCCACTTATGTTGATATTAATAAAGCCATGTAGACTCCTCAAGAGCCCCTATATGAGGACCTGGTTGTTTTAGATGAGCTGTTTCCAGAGGCTGCCGTGACTCCAGAGTTAGAGCTATCTTCCGATGAAGACAGGTTGTTTATGGAGGTCGTTAACACCTGTGAGATGGAAGCCGCTGATTCTGAAATGTGCAATATGGTATGTAATAAAGTGTTTGATCTGAACATCACTCTTCACTGACTGCCATCATACACCATCTATGTGGGGTCTTTAAAACCTTTATATATACACTCCATCTCTGTGGGGACTTTAAATCAACTTCATCACACTAAATAAAATCTCTCTTGAGACATAATTCTCAATGCCTCATCGCAAAGTAGGAAGTAACATATTTATAATCATATCATGTCTGTGCAGAGGATCTATTATAGTGATTAAGATGGTGTCTATGGAGCCATAAAACCGAAATTGAATTCCCAATTTCTATATTTGCCACATAGAATGATCCTAGGCCAATCCCAATCAAACTGTCTCACTTGGAATGCTGCTACCTGTCAACATTAGTGTCTTTGAGTGAACATGCAAACATGATTTATCTGGTAGAAAATTCAAAATCATTAAACTGCATTCCCTAAGAACCCCCTAAGAGCCCTAAAAATACTTTTATATGAAGAGAAAAATGTGTAATTAACATTCCCATCATCAACTATCTCTGCAGAGATGTTAACCTTATCAACATCACACAACATCTCTGTGGCGTCTTAAAAATCATTTTTGTGATGTTATTGACCTTCACACGCCCTCATTCATTTTAAATTCTGTATATCAACCAACTGAAACTCCCATCACAGTGACATGGCCAGTCATAACACCCACAAGGGAAAGCCACCCTTTATCTGTTCTGGGATCCCCCCCATGTTGCATTGACAAATCTACGCAGGTTCATAAGATGAATCCTGTTAGTATTTCATGGAAAACACATCTAGGGCCCATATGTCAACACACAACACACATATCCTACTCACCCTTTATCTTACCAGTTCAGAGAAAGCAAAGCATGCACTTCCACATCTGTTTAATTAACACTTCAGGATTTGCAGATAACATTTGGTCTGCTCCCACCAATCCCCACCTTCCTCAATTTCAGTACGTAATGCCATGAAGCCACCAAAATAGCCTAAGCCACATTATACAAGATTCATTTACCAAACATTGTTACATACCATCTCTGATTTTAACTTTGCCACACATCATCTCTGTGCAGATGGTAACATCATTATTATCCCACTATGCCACTATAAAGACTTTAATACCACCCTTATCAAACAAAATATCTAATACAATCAAACGCCATCTCTGTGGGATCTTCAAACGCATTTTTATCACACACCATCTCTGTGGGCACTTGAACACCCTTATAGACACACACTGTTGCTGTGGAGACTTTAACATCATTATATTAAAACATGATCTCTGTGGGGTCTTCAACCTCATTTCTATCACACACCATGTCTAAGGGGAGTTTAACAGCATTATGATCACACACCATCTCTGTGGGGACGTATTCATCACCATTATCATCATCACACACAATCTTTGTGAGGACCTTAAAGCCACTATAATCATACACCATATCTATGGGACTTCAATATCATTTTCACACTCAATAAATGAACTGAAAGGTGGTCTTCCATAGTGAGCCTTTCGCATTTTGGTGGTTTTATTGCATGCAATATTTCTACAAAACTGGTGGGGTTGGGGTTTTAGTGGGTTAGAGGGGGAATCATATGCAAAACCAGCATTGTTAATGTGTGTAGGGTAGAGGCAGTGCCTGAGTCCTCAATGCCAGTGTGGTTATGTGTGGTTTGTGAGAGGTTTGTGACAGTGGAACTTGGATTTCTCTTTTATCCAGCCGGGAGAGCCCAAAATCTATTAAATGACAGCACTGTGATGCTGGATTTGCCACTTGCCTATAGAAGAGAGGTTTGGCAAGACTGCATCAGGTTCATTTGGTATTAATAGACATAAGGCGGCCATGTGTGGGGTGGAATACGTGTGTGTAGTGTAAGAAGGTAGGAGAAGGAGGGGTACATCATTTTAGAAGGGGAAGGGGAGATGATTTCTTAGGACAACCATTGAGGAGTTAAATACTAGACTCAAATTCCTCAGTTCTAGTTATTTGTTGACCTCTGTGTGACCCCTGGGTGGACTTTAACAATATTCTTATCACACACCATCTTTGAGGGGACCTACACATCACTGAAATTACTCACATCTATGTGGGGACTTGTTATGCTTGAGCAAAAACATGGCACTGGTGCACAGTGCATTCTGGGGGCACTCAGAGCCATAATGGATATTTATTCCATGCCTCAGTGAAAAGCTGTACTTACTTTGCTGAGAGCTGAATTTGCTTTGCTGAAAAAACATGCTTTCCAAACCTGGTATGCAGCCAGTCAAGGACATTCTGCTGGGAAAGGTGGTTTTGTTATGTCTTGCTATGAGTTATGGAACTGTTTTCTGTGGCGTTTGTTCTTAGGAGAGAAGGGAAGCGCTTTGCTCCTTGAGGTTACTGTCAGTTGACCCAGCTGGCAACCAACGGTCACTTATCAATGTGCAAGCGCATTGCTAGAAGGTTCGAGAAATTGCCACCCCTGTTTGAGGAGTGCATATATGCGGAACACCTCAGCGGTCAGACGAGATAAGCACAAAGACCTCAGTCGGAAGGGGGACGCCTTTGTCCGACATACCTGTGGGCTGTTGTGCTCTCGGCCTGGCTGTTACCGCTCTGCCCTGGGGAGATGAGGGATTCAGTTACGCCCACGGTGATGTATTTTCTTTTGAATTCTCTGTCTTTTCTGTAATTTATTTCTGTGTTATCACTTGTTGCTTCCAAGCTATGATTAAATAGCCGTATAAGTGCTCATTATTTTCTAAGTGTGCGTGTGGTTGTAAGTCATTGCGTCGTCTACCTGCGTTCAAAGTATTGGCTCTGCAACTGCGCTGGTGATTAACGACTGTCCGTGCACTCTGGGCGAGCAATACATTTTTGGTGCTGTAAGCAGGATATTTGTGATGAATTGTTTCCAAATATCAAAGAATCTGTTTAAACGCAGATAGGCTTTGCTTTCATTGCAGGTGAAAGATTGCTTTCAGTTGGCAGCAAGTGTTGGGCTGTGTTAATCTGTTTTTTTTTGTGTGTGTGCGTGCCTGCGCGAGTAACTGCAGTGTTGAAAGGAGAAAGAAAAAGGAGGTTTTGCCAATTACTGTAATGATGAATAGCTTGTTCAGGAAAAAGGGCCTTCGCGCTGGCGGTGAATGTCCAGATGTTATCATTCCAGGTTGGGCTAAAGTCCCATATGAAAAATTAGCCCAGGTGTGGGTGTGCGGAGCGGGACTGTGTGAAACATGGGATCAGGGATTGGGAGATGATGATCCGTCTGATGTAATGGCCCTCATTACGACCCAGGCGGTAATGGTTTAACGGCGCCGTAAAAGGCGGCGGTGCCGTTAAACCATTACCGCCTGATTACAAGGACCCTTTGCGGGACCCGTACTTAACAGCTTGTGTAGACCAGCCGTTAAAGTGGGTGCCGCAAAGGGACCTTGGCGATAATTACGGCAACCGCTATTAGCGGTGCCGTAATTATCGCCTTCCCCATTCCCATTATGCCCTATGGGGCAAAATGGGAATGGGGAAGGGCAAATGGTGAATGGGGAATTACCGCCCCCGCCAACCTTGTGATGGGGCGGTAATTCCGCCATCCACCATGGCGGAGACCGGCATGGACCATGGTGCTAATAGCACCATGGTCCAACGCCAGGGTCGTAATGAGGGCCAATGTCTTGTTTACAACAGGTTTCAGTAGAGAGGGGAAAGGAATGCACCGCGCTGGGTAGCCGAGGTTGGGTCCTCCTGCATGCCTATAGGAAAATGTATCAAAGAAATGTGGAAATGAATAATGATATTTTGCAATTAGAAAAAGAGTTGGCTACAGAAAAGCAGATTGTGTTAATGCAGCAGATTCAAATGAAACTTTTCAAAGATATAGCTGATAAATATCAGGCTGTGGCAGAGAGGGCAGCAGTCAGAGTAGCCCGGTATAAGTATAGGAAAAGACGGGGAGGGGTCAACCAAAGAAAAGTGGCAGCTGTAATTGCTACCGGAGGTGTGGATTGGGATCCTGATAAGTGGGATGAAGACATTTTTCACTCAACAAGCCCAGAGAGTAGCTCGGCAAATGAGTCAGATCCCAAAGCGGAATTTAATCAGAAGACAGTGGTGGCTAAGCCATTTAGAAGACGGCGAGCCGGGCCCCACCCGCAGAATCCTGCGGGTGGGGTTGTGGATTTAACCACGCTGGAGGATTACATCCAGCAGGAGGTTGGGGAAATCATTACTCGTTTGAGGCCAAAATCAGGGGAACCTTTATTAACATGGATGGTGAGATTGCTAGATGGGGGCGCCGTGGGGTTGTTGGTAGATTCCACGGACTCACTGCGTTTTGTACCTACCAATGTACAGGAGGTCTTAAGGGCAGGGCCACCCCTGATGATAATGGCCAAGATTCACAGGTGTCTTTGTTGCACCCAGCAGCCCAAGCATGTAACCGTAAGTACCCCATTACCACAGATTGGCCTAGCAATGAAACAAAGTGGTATACTTTGAAAGAGGTGATTCAAAAGGTCAAAGAGCATGCTATGAAAGAGGCAATTCATGTAGATGCTCCAAGACACATGGGGGCCGTGCCGCTCTCAGTTTCAACTAGAAATATGGTGATCAGAATTGCACCGCCCGCATACAAAAGTGTCATTATGACTTTGCTCGTAGGTATGACGGGCAAACCCACTGATGAGGTAGTGGATGCCATTCGGCAACTGGCAGATTTAGGGGAGTGGGACAATAGTGATAATAAGCCATGGGAGAGAGAGGGGCGTAGTGAGAGAAGAACTGAAGGCAGGAGGCAAGATAGTAGAGACTCCCGAGTGTCCAGGAAGGACATGTTTTTCGCTTTGTTAAAAGATGGTGTGCCGCGAGAAGAAATTGGTGGCATTGAAACTAGGGTAATGTATGAACTATACAAAAAGAGAGGGCTTGCAGCCAAAGAGCGCTATAAACAGGTTAAGAAACAGGTAGTAAGAAAGCCACAGGGGGACACCTCACCTTCCGCTCCTCCTGAGGAAGAACAAGAAGAAGGGTCTATGGGGACACCTTCCCCGTACCAGCCAACATACGCTGATTTGAGGAAGGTGGTGAGTGCAATGCTAGAGGCAGAGTCAGGTCACACTCATTCAAAATTTGACTAGGGTTATGGCCAAGCTCCGGCAGCGTCTGCTTGCATAAAAGTTGATAGGCGGCCCCATGTTAATGTTAAGGTTTTTGGGGGCCAGGAAATACACAAGGGTGCGAGCATTGATAGACACCGGGGCGGAGGCCTCTCTGATTCATGGAAATCCAGCACGATTCAAAGGCAGACAATTTACTATTACAGGTCTCGGGGGAAAGGAGACCCCCACAGTACAAACTGAAGTGGAGATGAAAATAGGCAATTTGACTAGGCAGAAATACCAAGTGTTGATTGTCCAGATACCTGAGGACATAATTGGCCTCGACATTCTGGAAGGGTTGACTTTGGAACTTGGAAGTAAAACGTACCAGTTTGGGGTGAGTGCATTGATCTGCACACCCATTACCGTAGGCAAATTGAAGATGCCCCCAGTACAGGTGGGTAGCAATGAAGCAATACCGCATTCCTGGGGGGCACAAGGAAATTTCAGATACCATCAAAGGGTATGTCGAGGTGGGTGTGTTACGCCCTATTACTACCGCATGGAACAATCCTCTCTGGCCTGTCAGAAAAGGGGATGGGTCTCCAGAGTTAGAGCTATGTTCCGATGAAGACAGGTTGTTTATGGAGGTTGTTAACACCTGTGAGATGGAAGCTGCTGATTCAGAAATGTGCAATATGGTATGTAATAAAGTGTTTGATCTGAACATCACTCTTCACTGACTGCCATCATACACCATCTATGTGGGGTCTTTAACACCTTTATATATACACTCCATCTCTGTGGGGACTTTAAATCAACTTCATCACACTAAATAAAATCTCTCTTGAGACATAATTCTCAATGCCTCATCGCAAAGTAGGAAGTAACATATTTATAATCATACCATTTCTGTGCAGAGGATCTATTATAGTGATTAAGATGGAGCCATAAAACCGAAATTGTATTACTGTGAGTTGAATAAACACACTCCTCCCTTAGTGCCCGCGGTCCCAGATGCCATTAACTTGATTGAGAATGTCCAAAAGTTTGAGAGGACTTGGGTGTGCAGTGGTAGATTTAGCCAATGCATTTTTCTCTGTGCCAATTGCTGAAGAGTGCCAAGAGCAGTTTGCATTTTCTTGGAGCGAGCGTCAGTATACCTTTAAAAGGTTACCTATGGGGTACATACATAGCCCGACTATCTGTCACCGGCTGGTGGCAGAGCACTTAGACAAGATACCGTGCAAACCTGACATGCAAATCTCTCACTACATTGATGATATTTTGATTTAGGACAAGGATGAGAGCAGTGTGCAAAATCAGTTAGAAGTCATTATGGAAGGATTGAAGAAGGAAGGGTGGACATTAACACGAACAAAATTCAAGGTCCAGCTGAGACAGTGATATTACTAGGGATTCAGCGGCATAATGGGCATCGTGAAATGGTGCCGAAGGCCCGACAGAAGATTCTTGAGTTTACCACTCCAATGAAAAAAAGCAAACTCAGCAATTTATAGGGCTGTTTGGGTTTTGGAGGCAGCACATTCCCCATTTAGGACAGATACTGGCCCCCCTCTACAAAGTAACACGAAAGAAATATGAGTTTCAGTGGGGGGAAGAGCAGCAAAAAGCATTTGATTTGGCAAAAGATACCGTGCAGCAGGTACTTGATCTATGGCCATTGAAGGAAGGCAAAGTGGAGTTGAATGTGTCTGTGCAAGATAATTATGCTAACTGGAGTGTGTGGCAGAAACAAGACAGGAAACGTGTGCCATTGGGGTTTTGGAGCCGTAAATTACCCGATGCTGGTAACTCATACACTTTGAGAAGCAGTTTCTGGCATGTTATTGGACCCTTGTTGATACCGAGCAAATGACTGGGGGCCATGATGTATTGATGAGGCCAGAAATACCAAGTATGCAATGGGTACTGAGCTCTCCTAAAACACATAGAATAGGACATGCTCAAGAAGCCAGCATAATTAAATGGAAATGGTACATTCAAGACAGAGCCAAATCAGGGAAGGGTGGAGTTGCAAAATTACATGAGCAAGTAGCCAAAATACCACCCTCAGATTACATACCATCGGAAGTGCCTGAAGAATGTGAGTCTCCCGTGAAATGGGGAGTACCTTATGGCGATTTGACCGTGGAGCAGACAGAGCATTCCTGGTTCACGGATGGCTCAGCCCAATATGTGGGAACAGAGCGATACTGGAAAGCAGTGTCGTATAATCCCAAGACAAAAAAGATTTTGACAACATCAGGGAAAGGGAAGAGCAGTCAGTTTGCAGAGCTTTACGCAGTTTACCAGGCATTGAAACAAATGACCCCTGGTCGATGTCATTTGTACACGGATTCATGGTCAGTGGCGAATGGGTTGGCAGTGTGGCTGCCAACCTGGTAAAAGAATGGGTGGAAGATTCATTCAAAATAGTTGTGGGGAAAAGAACTGTGGAAAGATATTGCGGAAATGTTATCAGAAAGTGAAGTCACTGTGTATCATGTGGACGCGCATTGTGCTACAGACTCATTAGAATGTTGGTTTAATTCTGTTGCAGATTTCATCTGTGGATGCGGAGGTTCAGGAAGACGATATGGAGGGTTTGGCCAAGTGGGCTCACCAGAAATGTAGGCACCTTGGAGAAAAGGCTACTATCAGGTGGGCACAAGCTCGAGGAATCAATATTCCTTTAGAGGTAGTGAAAACAATCATTTTGCAATGTCCAGTGGGCCAACAGCACAGCCCTATCCCTCAGATTGTCCGGGGTACATTGTGAAGAGGAAAGTTACCAGGTCAAATTTGGCAGATTGATTATATCGGTCCCCTGCCAATCAGTAAAGGTTGTCATTATGCATGCACTATTGTGGATACATACTCGGGATACATGATGGTTTTGCCGTGCAAGCGTGCCACACAACTGAACACCATTAAGTTGTTAGATCAGATCATATTGCATTACGGAGTGCCTTTGCAGATTCAAAGTGACAATGGGTCACACTTCAAAGGCAAATTGATTCAGGAATATTGTCAGGAAAAAAGTATTGAATGGCTCTACCATGTGCCTTATTACCCTGCCGCTTCAGAATTAATTGAACGGATGAATGGTTTGTTGAAAGAACAGCTGCGCAAATCTGGAGATGGCAATTTGGCAGGCTGGCGTGATCCTGTGTTTGATGCAGTGCAAGTGCTAAACAATAGGCCTGTGAATGATCATGAAACTCCTTTGATGTGGCTAATGACTCCTGGTTTACAGATTCAACCCAACTCAGTCAGAGAAACCCTATTGTACTGGTAAATTACCCCGGGTTCTTTAGCTCCCTATCGGGCGACTCCAGTGTCAGCAGGGGTAGTCTTGCATTCCCATGAGGAAATCAGATTAGACCCAAGAGGGATTGTTGTAATTGAAACAGGGAGTAGAGTACAAATTCCCCCAGAGCATATGGGATGGATTGCCCCTAGATCTGGCCTAGCATTGAAGGGAGTTCAAGTGTTGGGAGGGGTCATTGATGCCGATTACCAAGGCGTGATCAGAGTCATCCTGATGAATAGTGGGGACCAATTGTTACCGGTCCACAAAGGCGATCGGGTGGCCCAACTAATTTTCATTCCTGTTAAGTTGTCCATGATTAAGAAGGGGGAGCCTCCTACAGTGTTAACTACCCGTGGGCATCGTGGTTTTGGCTCTTCAGACAGTATGGTACCGGGTGCGAAGGTGTGGGTGCAAAGGCCAAGTGGCCCACCAGTGCCTGCAGATGTCATTGCATCAGGCAAAGACCAAGTAGTCTTAGTGATGGAGCCCGGTAGAAAGAAATGGCAGTATGTGCCCACAGACAAATGTTACCTAAGAGAGTGATTTTCAACACTGATATCTCTTTTCTGGGTTGCCTTGTAGATCCTGTGTCTGGCTGGTGTAACTGTGGGACTAAATGGACTCCGTTCGGGAGAGTCAAACGGCATGCTGCTACCAATGAAAAATGTCACATCTGTGCCAGCGATCCAGGGGAAACCGATGATGATGAGTAATGATGTCCAAAAGCAGCCTTCTGCCGATGCCGAAAAGCCAGCCAGACCGAAGACATGTATTCATGGAATGTGGCAAACACATCAGGCGCAAGTGAAAACAACATTGATGCCAGCTATGCAAGAGGCGTCTTCAGGACGGCGAAAATATTCCCCAATGATCACCCAAACGGAGAATATGTGGACGTATCTGGCACAACAGGTGCTCAACATTACGCACTTTTGCCTCAATGACGTGCCCAATGCTGAAACTTCACTGCCTACGTGCTTAGTAGCGGTGCCGACGCCAGTTCTGGTTCTAAAGCACATTTTCGGTGTCACACACAATGATTCTTTGGTTCAGGATTTAGATATTAGGCAATCCTTTTCCATCTATGAGTACTGAAGGTTTTCCCAGGAAATGGATCGCAAATGGAGAAACTTGACACGTATTATGACCTGCAATGTAACTCAAGGCGATGTGTGTTACCTTATGACATGCAATGCAAAAGAAATTGGCAAATGCCAACAGCTCAATTTAACCAAACAGCAAAATCAAACTGTGTTCGAGGAACGATTGTGTTCACAAGTTCCAAGCACATGTACCAATATGAATAATACTATGTCTTGCAATCATACAGTGATAGCTGCCAGTCATCTGAATCATGTGAAACTTCCAACAGGATGGATCTTTTCCTGTGGCAACATCACATACACTTATATTCCAGCTAACATTTCCGGAGGTCCATGTGCCTTAACTCGATTAGGACTAATGATGTTCCCTTTACACCCAGCAATATCTCGAAGCAAAAGGTCAACTTTCGAGTCTGTGGATCTATCCCCCGATTGTGATTCACATGTGCATTTGCTATCAGAGGCTGAGGTTCTAGCATTAAGCCTTTCATTAGTGGGAGTTTGGGGTTTAGCTGCTGAGGGTTACAAATCTTTAATCAAATTAGCATGTCTAGTAGTAAAAGGACTCAATCATACTTCTCAGGTATTAGAAGAGTTACTCCGTGACAGCAAAGTTATTAGAAAAGCAACTTTGCAAAACAGGGCTGCTATTGATTATCTATTGCTGAAGCATAATTTAGGTTGTAACGCAGTTGAAGGTATGTGTTGTTTCAATCTAAGTGACCATTCACGATCCATTGAAAGTCATATTCGAGGTTTGAGGGATCTCATTTCTCAAGTGTCCTAAAATCATACCGGGAATTGGTGGGATTGGTTATTTTCATGGATTACTGATATTGGGGGTACACTGTGTTACACTTTTGCTTGCATTTGTATTATATTAACTATCATAATAGCTTGTTGTTGTTGTATTCAATGCATTCTCAACTTAGTTCTAATGTTTTGTCGGTTCCAGAGACCGGCTCCTCTGCCACTGGGCTATGGAAGATACATATCCAAGGGTGGACTTGTTATGCTTGAGCTAAAACATGGCGCTGGTGCGCAGTGCATTCTGGGGGCACTCAGAGCCATAATGGATATTTATTCCATGCCTCAGTGAAAAGCTGTACTTACTTTGCTGAGAGCTGAATTTGCTTTGCTGAAAAAACATGCTTTCCAAACCTGATATGCAGCTAGTCAAGGACATTCTGCTGGGAAAGCTGGTTTTGTTATGTCTTGCTATGAGTTATGGAACTGTTTTCCGTGTCGTTTGTTCTTAGGAGAGGAGGGAAGCGCTTTGCTCCTTGAGCTTACTGTCGGTTGACCTTGACCCAGCTGGCAACCAACGGTCACTTATCAATGCGCAAGCGCATTGCTAGAAGGTTCGAGAAATTGCCATCCCTGTTTGAGGAGTGCATATATGCGGAACCCCTCAGCGGTCAGACGAGATAAGCACAAAGACCTCAGTCAGAAGGGGGACACCTTTGTCCGACATACCTGTGGGCTGTTGTGCTCTCGGCCTGGCTGTTACCGGGGTCTTTCAGCCGCTTCTGGAGGGATGAGGGATTCAGTTGCGCCCACAGTGATGTATTTTCTTTTGAATTCTCTGTCTTTTCTGTGATTTATTTCTGTGTTATCACTTGTTGCTTCCAAGCTATGAATAAATAGCCGTATAAGTGCTCATTATTTTCTAAGCGTGCGTGTGGTTGTAAGTCATTGCGTCGTCTACCTGCGTACAAAGTATTGGCTCTGCAACTGCGCTGGTGATTAATGACTGTCCATGCACTCTGGGCGAGCAATACAGGACTTTAGTGAAATCATTATTGCATACCATCTCTGTGGGTACCTCAGCATCTTAGAAATGACACACCATCTCTGTGGGGACTTTAGTATTATCATAATCATTTGCCGAATCTGTGGAAACCTTTTTTTGTACTTCTACATTTGTAGTATTTAATCTAGATTTCTACAGCGGCTAATTACACACTGTCTCTGTGGGGACGTTAGTGTTGTCATAATCACACACCATCTCTGTGGGGACTTTAGCGTCATCATAATCAGTTACCATATCTGTGGTGATCATATTTTGTATTTGTATTTTTTTGTATTTTATTTAGATTTATATAGGAGCTAATGCCCAAGTGCTTAACAGCATCATAATTACACACTGTCTCTGTGAGGACTTGAGTATAGTCCCAATCACACAACATCTCTATGGGGACCTTATCAACATTGTAATCACACACCATCTCTGTGCGGACCTCAACATGATTGCAAGTACACACTGTCTCTGTGGGGACTATTTCATGATTATCGCACAAGATCTCTGTGGAAAATGTAACTTTTCAATAATCAAACATAACCCCTATCGGAAAGTTAACTCCACTATTAGTATACACATTCTAAAACAAGAAAGCAACATCATTTCTATTGCACCATTTCTAAAGAGCAGATATGAGTTAGCAGGGAAGATGATGCCTGTGAAAGAATAAAATTTAAATTTAAATTCTTTATTCCTTTTTGGCCACAGTGTATCAGCATGGGTCAATCAAGTCATCTCATGTGTTGCAGTTATCTTTTCTGGAACATTTTGAGTGTTTATAATACTGTTTAATGCCAGAAACTAAGTGCTTTTTTAAGCTTCACTTCTAAATTAAAACATCTTGTTGGAAATGCCAAAGCATCAAAATCCATCTGTTGTGATAGCTATATTGCAGGCCGGTACTCACATGTAGAAATACAATTGTATAATGTATATTGAGTACTATAAAGTAAGCATTTTTCCATGTGCTTATGGTACAATCCATCCCAAATAAGAATAATAAAGCAAGTCCAAACAAAGATGGTAACACACGTTCAAGTCCCCACAACAATGGGGCACGCAAGTAAATGAAGCATTTTTCCAAAAATGAAATTGGATCCTGTGTTATGAATTTTTTCTGAACATAGTTCTGCTATTAGCCCATTTCCAAAACATTGGGAAGGGGTAGTCCCCACAAGGCAGGTGTCCACACATAGTCCCCACAAGGTAGGTAAAACGTGTATGTGTGTGTTTGGGGGGGGCTGGGATAGGAGGGGGTTAGATGCCTGTGCATAATGTTTATGGCACCATAACGGTGGAGCAAAGGGAGGCATTGGGGGAAACTCCCAATTGGAAAAAGTGGGGGCAGGTGCGAGAGAGACTTCCAGGTGTGGGGTAAAACCTCCTGATATTGACATAGTCCTGACCATTGAAGACCATACAAAATCAGCCTCTAAAAAGCAGCCTTTCTTCAGTGCAGTCTTCAACAGTCATGATTATGACAAAGAACGGGGTTAACTGGCATCAATCACTCTGTTATTATCCTGGAATGGTCCCTTTAGGGCGAGCAAGTTAGAAATGAATATCGGCACCCTGGTGGTCAGGCTCTGCTCTGGAATTTTCAACTGGGTGGGCCAGGGTTGTGATCAGGGGGGCCTACATTCCATTGGGTGTGGGTCTAGGAGTACCCTAAACAAAGTGCTCCCAGACCGTGATCCAGCAGAAAATGTCTTCCCAGTTCTGCAAAAATACATTTGCACCCCTCTATAAAAGAACTATACATAGCAAAAGCGAAGCAAGTAAAATAGTGTTACAACATCAATCTACCTATCTTCCCTTCCCATCTGCTCTCCCCTTTCTGTTATATCTGATCCTCCTTCACCTTTCACTGTCCAGTCACCTTCCTTCTGGCTTGGGAAAATTGAGGGTGATGCCTCCTCCTCCTCCTCCTCTGAGAGGGCTAAGCAGTGAGGCCCCCAGTCTTTCTATCATCTCAGATGGTGTCTGCCCAAAAAGACCTTCCTGAGCACTGTGGATACTTCCAGCAGGCACCGGGGGAGATGTTTGTGGTCCGTCCAACTTGTTGTGAAAGATAGACCACCCACCCAGAATACTGAAGCAAGGAATAGATTTTGTTTCCTACAAAATTGCATTTCTTTCAAACTTCTTTAAATTTTAATAACATACCATGTCCAATCAATACAGGCAGTCTTATTGATCTTAACAATATTTCGAGCACAGCAACATATACTCCAATAACATACACACGTATACAATCCTCCCTTCACCCACCCATTCCACAACCTCCTCCCCCCTTCCTTTCCAACTAAACCCCTACAGTAGTCCCATTATGAATGTCTCCCATCAATGGTTCATGTCCGAAATTACAATTTAAGCACATAGGGCCTCATCACAAGTTTGGCGGTAACCCTTAAATGCGACAGTAGCACCATTACCGCTGCATTGGAGGATCCGCCAAATCATGGCCTTGGCTGATTTCCCCCCAGCTCTAAGCTGGGGGGAAATCTGCCAAAAATGTGCTGACGTTCGGCACTATTACCACTGGCGGGAAATCCACCGGCAGTAATAGCATGAAATTTCCCCTTTGGGCCCAATGGGGAATGAGGAATTCCCGAATGGGCCCAATGGAGAATGGGAACCAACCGCTCCGCCAAACCAGTGATCCGGTGATATTAGCGCCGGGGGATTTGGTGGTAGCGCTAAATGCCCCAGCGCTAATAGCGCCGGCCCTCCGCCCAACTCGTGATGAGGCCCAAAACTTTATTTTTTGCTGCATTTTGCAGCACGTTTAATTGAGTTGAGAGTGCATGGGAGTGCTAAGGCTGTAAGGGGCTGCATCAGAAGTCAGACAGTGCTGGTTGAGGGATGTGCAGTCTCCTGGTATCGCTTCGGTATGGTGTGCCCCTGTACATCATTGTCTGGTACTTACTGGTTATAATATGCAATTGTCCATGATGACTCTTTGTTTGATGTGTTTACTCTGATTTGCTTTTGAATGACACGATTGTGTTCAATAAATGTGACCCGTATATTTTCAAAGGGTAGCTAGTCATAATGTCAAATGCAAAAAGTAGAATCCAAAAATGTCAACAACAAAAAAAATGTCGAAAAATGAATTTGAATGTGTTTTTTTTATTTGTATGTTTAAAAAATAAAAAATGAAAAAAACACATTCGAATTTTTTTTTTCTACATTTTTGCATTCAAATTTTTTGAATTCGACTTATTCACTATAAACCTTTTCAAAGTTAGATGTGTGTGTGTCCTAATCCCTGTGCTGCCCATCTATTAAACCATGAGTGATGCTTTTTGGAATGGCTTATACTGCAAACTGAATCACTTCTAGGGGCACCTAATTTGAACAGTTAAGGCATAGTGAAATTAAAAAATATGCCCAGGATCACACACTTTGGTCAAGTGGTGAAGCCATAATTTGAGCCTAGCCTGAAATTTAGATACTTGACCACACATCTCCCGAGATCAAGTTGATCCAAATATGTGTTGAAGTTTAGCTTTGAATACATCAAATAATACTAAATTGTAAACAGATTACATTAAAAAATGCACAAGTCACATGATCAACCAACCTGACAATATATTCATCATTGTAGAAACATGTTGATGAAAAGCTTAATGGGGGCATTTTGTTCTGAATCCTAAATTGCACAGATCACAATTCTCCTGTTTGCACTTTTTTGCAAAAGGGGCCATATATTAATTGTAATTGCTTTCACCAAGTACTGGAAAAGTAAAGAGTAAAACACGGGCGAAAATCATCTTTGCTCTTTACTTTACCACTACGTGTCTGGAAAAGTGTAAATCACTTCCACAATTAATGATTGTGGGAGCCATTCACAGTGGAATACTTTGGACTCTGCCCGCTTTTTCCAGGTGTAAATGTCAGGCAGGTCCCATAGTAATCTATTGGTTTTCAGCCAATGTAAAAATACATTCTGGTGGAATACCAATCGGATTTGGCAGGAGGACCTTGTTAAGTCTGATCTGTTCTCCAACTTCACCTGTCAAATCATACAAAACACTGCAGCTCATAAAAAGTGGAGCTACATGCATTTAGCACCACTTCTTCCACTCCGCTTGATCTGACAAATAATCCCCTATGACTGTAGCTTTATTTTCCCCATCCTGAATGGAAGCCTACAAGCTCCAGCATAGCAATAAATGAGAACTTACAAACAATCTCATACAGACACAAAGTGAAATGAAATGCATGACAGGTTATTGTTTCACACAGCTTTTTCTGTATCCCTTTACTTACTAATCACCCAACAATCACACTTAAACAGCTTCTTAAAATCCTATATCATTTTTTTTGTTAAAGTGCCACAGCAATGGGCACTACCTTTTTACATTTTCCCATCTCTAATCACTTCCTGTTGTAAATAATCTGCCTCTGAGACACGTTAAAAAGATAAGATCTCACTGGTAGGGCCTGAACAGCCCTACTGTTTGTATTTGAGGTGAGAGAGTAGAGCAGGGGGTGGGGCATTGGCATTTGTCCTATGTCCAAATGTTAAATCCACCTCTGATTGCACTCTGTAGAAAATATTTAAATACTGCTTTTTAGTTATAAAAGATGTACACTTTTTATACTTTGCCTGCAACATTATAGAAAACGCTCTTCTGTTATTTTACGGGTGTTCATGTTTAATTTCCGGCACTCCCTGAAAACACAGCACCCAGGATTTACATCATACTTTCCAAACAAATCCCACAACACACATGACATATTCTGTTTGCCTGTAAATTTACTCAAACAGAATTAGGTTATTAAGTCAGTACTTATCAGTGTGAATCATGAAACGTTCTGGCAGAGTAGACTAGGCTTCCAAACAAAGGTACATTCTATTTAGCTCGGGGCCCCACTGGTAAGTAAGCATGAGAAGATCTGAAACTGGTCTGTACTTGCCAACCTAGCATTATCAATTTCAGGTAGGGCCTTGTTGGTCCAGCTCAGTGATGTGCAGCTTGATTCCCTAGGCGTAGCAAGCAAGACACCCACATCTGGGCATATACACATTCACTTGCCATAATGGTACCACCTGGCCATAAGATGAGAACCGCTGGAAAATGGTACCAATAACTGGGCATATCATGTCATTGCCTGGCAAATGTATGCTAATACCTTTACACAAGCCAAAACTGCTGGTTCTGTGATTGCCTGGTTAAGGCAGTACTTCAGTGCAAGTCACAGAGGCATTGACAAATATATTGCTTATAAAATCAACTTGCTGAAGGCACACATTAAGAGAATTGTACTACATCAGGAGCTCATTTACAGAGTCAATTACGTAATTAAACACTCAAAAGAATGCTTAGATATAACACTGGCTGGTCCTATATAGCAACACGTTTGGTGTTACTTTGTGATAGAGCTTGCTCAAAGAGTTCTAGAAAGGTTAGGTTTTGGTGGTGAGGCATTGGCATAGCAATGGCCAGTTGTTAGGTGGGTAAATGACCAGACACACCCATAGGATGTGTTCTTCTCCTCATATCCTATTGCCATCCTAGCTGTGTTCCTGGTTGTAAATAATGGGTAAAAACATCTCTGAATCAATTAGAACCACTGTCATTGTTCTGGCCAGCCTTCCATACCATTGTTTGCATATCAGCCTTAGCCCTGTCACTAATGTCAGAAGCCATTCCCAAACTGACAGACCACAGGGCCTAAACATTCATTTGGTTGCTTGTGTTCCAGTGCAGATGGAACATGGCCTAACAACTGAGATTGAACTGCACCTTTTGGTGGCAGCACCAAAAGTCATTTTCCAATAGCTTGTCCCCTTCTCTAATCACCCAGACATACTACAGAATTATGGCATGGAATGTTGCGCAGAGCAATGGTAGTGGTAATGTTTAAGTCAAAGCCCTGCATTTATCACTTTTTGATTTTACCATGCTCTCCCCCTCATAATTGCAATTTTGTTACTACCAACCTTATCTTTTCACTTATACTCAAGCAGTTAATGCAGACAAATATATACTTTGAATTTAATTTATAAGAGCCCCCAGTCAGCTGATGCACCTTCTGCAGAAATCTGTGTTCTAGCAACTTTACCTGTCATTTATTGTTTGATATTGTTAACCATTTTATTAAGTATGATGTGAAAAACCATTATATTCCAACAACAAATAAACATTCTTTAAATTACAGAAACCAAAATTGTGATTTTAGGTTTGAGAAAATAGTTGTAGGCAGCCTGCTTGAATAAGTATGCTACCTCACTTAGAGGTGTGAATGGTCCTCCATTTCCCTGGTAATTTGTACTTTTATGCCTGTGAGGCATAAATCATTGTCCAGGGCAAGAAAACAAATCCTGGCCAGGCCCCCTGCAATTTAGCCTGCAATTTAGCCTCACAGAATTATGTCTGTCAGGTGGCTGCTGAATGTATAGAGTGACAACCACCCCCCCACTCCCTCAGTTACCAGTGGTGTATAACACCACTGACACGGCCTTCTTTCTAGGGGGGGCAGAGGCTGACTCTGGGGGGGCCTGGCCCCCTGCTCCCCCTGCTGGAGCCAGGCTTGCTGGCGGTGCTTAAATGACTGCTCAACCTTATACTGGAGGCAATGACGAGACTCGTCCTGGGTATAATTGGTGTTCACAGTGGGCGGCTTCTACAGCAAACAAGACACTGTCAAGCCACAATAGAAGGCGAGGAGGGGGTGTGAGCAAGGGCATATGGAGAACTCTATTTGTATATGTATTGTCTTTGTTTTCAGGGTACATATTTTCAGGGTAATTAATGGAAATTCGCACAAAAGTGTCGCACGCGGCTGACGTGCCCGTGCGAATGCCTGCGCCAGCCGCGTGCGATAAAATCAATTTCCGCACACAGCGTATTCATGGATTCTCGCCTCCAAAAGCAGACGTGGCGCAGAGTGGCGCTGCGACCCTGCAGCAGCGCCAGTTACGCCCCCAAGAACGCCCTCGCGCAAGAAAAAGCCATCAAGATCGCAAAACCATCGCAAAGGGCTGCGCCAACCCTGTACCAGTTTACCGGACTGGCAAACAGCAAACGCAAAGCGGGGAACGTGTATTACGGGTTTCGGGAACAGGCGTGCGTGAGAAGTTTCACACGCGATCTGGCCTGGGGGAGCATGTGCGTGTATTTCAGAGGTGCGCGAGAAGTTTCGCACGCGAACGGGCTGGGTGCGTGTATTTCAGGGGTGCGCGAGAAGCACCACACGCGATTGGCCTGGGCGTGTGTATTTCAGAGGTGCGCGAGAAGTTCAACACGCGATCGGGCCTGGGGGAGCGTGTGCGTGTATTTCAGAGGTCGGTGAGAAGTTTCACCTGCGATTGGCCTGGGCGCATGTATTTCATAGGTGCGCGAGAAGTTTCACACGCGATCGGGCCTGGGGGAGCGTGTGCGTGAATTTCAGGGGTGCGCGAGAAGTTCCACACGCGATTGGCCTGGGCGCGTGTATTTCAGAGGTGCACGAGAAGTTTCACACGCGATCGGGCCTGGGGGAGCGTGTGCGTGTATTTCAGGGGTGCGCGAGAAGTTCCACAAGCGATTGGCCTGGGTGCGTGTATTTCAGAGGTGCGCGAGAAATTTCACACGATCGGGCCTGGGGGAGCGTGTGTGTGTATTTCAGAGGTGCGCGAGAAGTTCCACACACGATTGGCCTGGGCACGTGTATTTCAGAGGTGCGCGAGAAGTTTCACACGCGATTTCAGCAGGGTACGTGTATTTGAGGGGTGCGCAAGAAGTTTCACATGCAATTTCAGCAGGGTACGTGTATTTCAGGGGTGCCGGGGAGTCCTACATGTGATTTGGCAGTGTGGGTCCTCCCAGGTGTTCCCTGTACACCCTCCACGGCCCCTGCAGGCAGCCCACACCACAGGGGACTACCCTGCATCCCTGGTCATGTCCCGCAGGCAGCCCACCCAACATGGGCATGCCCCCCAGCAAAGGCACATGTCTCCTTGCACTACTGATCACCAGCAGGCCCCCACTCATGTCCCACTCATGTCCCCCTCCACCCCCATCCCCCAGCATTGCGGGGCACCTGCCAGCAGGCCCCCACTCATGTCCAACTCATGTCTCCCATCACCCCCACCCCCCAGCATTGTGCGGCACCTGCCAGCAGGCCCCCACTCATGTCCCCCTGCACCCCCACCCCCCAGCATTATGCGGCACCTGCCAGCAGGCCCCCACTCATGTCCCACTCATGTCCCCCTGCACCCCCACCCCCCAGCATTGCGGGGAACCTGCCAGCAGGCCCCCACTCATGTCCCACTCATGTCCCCCTGCACCCCTACCCCCCAGCATTGCGGGGCACCTGCCAGCAGGCCCCCACTCATGTCCCACTCATGTCCCCCTGCACCCCCACCCCCCAGCATTGCGGGGCACCTGCCAGCAGGCCCACACTCATGTCCAACTCATGTCTCCCTGCACCCCCACCCCCCAGCATTGCGGGGCACCTGCCAGCAGGCCCCCACTCATGTCCAACTCATGTCTCCCATCACCCCCACCCCCCAGCACTGTGGTGCAGCCTCCACCAGGCCCCAACTCATGTTCCCCTGCACCCCCACCACCCAGCACTGTGGGGCACCTGCTAGCAGGCCCCCACTCATGTCCAACTCATGTCTCCCATCACCCCCACCCCCCAGCACTGTGGGGCACCTGCCAGCAGGCCCCCACTCATGTCCAACTCATGTCTCCCATCACCCCCACTCCCCAGGACTGTGGTGCACCCTCCACCAGGCCCCAACTCATGTTCCCCTGCACCCCCACCCCCCAGCACTGTGGGGCACCCTCCACCAGGCCCCACTCATGTCCCCCTGCACCCCCACCCCCCTGCATTGCGGGGCACCTGCCAGCAGGCCCCCACTCATGTCCCACTCATGTCCCCCTGCACCCCCACCCCCCAGCATTGCGGGGCACCTGCCAGCAGGCCCCCACTCATGTCCCACTCATGCCCGCTGCACCCCCACGCCCCAGCATTGCGGGGCACCTGCCAGCAGGCCCCCACTCATGTCCAACTCATGTCTCCCATCACCCCCACCCCCCAGCACAGTGGTGCACCCTCCACCAGGCCCCAACTCATGTTCCCCTGCACCCCCACCCCCAGCACTGTGGGGCACCTGCCAGCAGGCCCCCACTCATGTCCAACTCATGTCTCCCATCACCCCCACCCCCCAGGACTGTGGTGCACCCTCCACCAGGCCCCAACTCATGTTCCCCTGCACCCCCACCCCCCAGCACTGTGGGGCACCCTCCACCAGGCCCCAACTCATGTTCCCCTGCACCCCCACCCCCCAGCACTGTGGGGAACCCTCCACCAGGCACCCAACTCATGTTCCCCTGCACCCCCACCCCCCAGCACTGTGGTGCACCCTCCACCAGGCCCAAACTCATGTTCCCCTGCACCCCACCCCCCAGCACTGTGGTGCACCCTCCACCAGGCCCCAACTCATGTTCCCCTGCACCCCCACCCCCCAGCACTGTGGGGCACCTGCCAGCAGGCCCCAACTCATGTTCCCCAGCCAACATGACATCAAAATCTAGATCCCTGGTCCCTATGGTCAGCCTCCAAATGCAAAACACCCACCTGAGTATTGCATCCACCCACTTAGAAATGGCAATAACATGATAGAACACCAATTGCAAGTTTGGAAACAAACACATGTCCCTCACATACACCCAATGGGTGTCAGTGAATCTCAAAACCCATATCATGATATGCATGAAACCAATGAGATGATACTACACATTGAAGTTTGATCATGAAATATGTATTAAAGGAAACATAAATTGAATAAAAAATAAACAAACAGAAATGGGAATGTAAAAAAATAAAAAGAAGCATGTCCGTGAAAAAATGCAAAACCAAAAATCATAATCCAAAGGAATTGTGTCCAAAGTCACAGTCCACAAAAGAAAATCCTATGGAAAATAATAATCGAAAGCCATTGCTCCATGGGTAAATTGTAAAATAAAAAGAAAATCCAACAGTGAACTATGTACAGATGAACAAGCCAGGGTCCATGATCCCAACTAAAGAAATGAAACCTATCTAACAACACTACCTAATAAAAAAAAACTATATACAGAAATGTGGGCCATTGTCCAAAAGGTCCAAAATAAATAAAAAAGCAAAGGAAACCTAACACTAACTACACAACTATTTACAAGGGCAGCGGGCTAGTCCGACGGCTCACTGGTTGTTGTCATGGGCCAGGGCATCATCGAACTCCTGTTCAATGGCTTGGAGGCAGGCATGTTCCATGGCCCCGAGGTCCCGCAGGGATAATGCAGTGTCCAGCTCCAACTTCCTGCGAAGACCCTGGAGGCACTCAGCCCGCCTCAGTGCCCTCCGCATGGAGTTCTCCGCCCTGACCATTGTGAGCCGTTCCTCCTCTGCCTGATGCCGCTCCGCACCTATCTGCTGGCACAACCGCTCCCACACGGAAGCCACTCCCATTCCAGGGTTCTCCTGCCCTCCGGCCGATGCCTACACCCCTGATGTTGATGGCCCCGAGCCATGATGCCTCCCACGTCGAGCCTGCCGCTGCCTCCGACGCAACTGCCTGTGCCAGCATGACGGCATCCAGGCTGATGGAATCCACCGACGCCGCGTGCCCTGCCCGATGATGCCGTCACATCCTCCATCTGCTGGGGTCCAGTTGCTGGTGTGTCCACCCCTGCTGGACCTCTGACTCCCGACTGTGGCAGGGATGCGATCCCCACCGAGGTGGCTGCATTGGTCGGGGAAGGTCCACAGGGGGCCCTGGTGGCATCTGGGCCGGATGACGGCATGGAGTACGACTGGCGCATAGCCTCCACAGAGGAGGAGAGGGTCGCCAGAATGCCCGACACATGTACGAGACCCCCGACCATGACCGCTCCCAACTGGGCCACGTTGCCACGGCGCTCTTCGTGATGAAAGGCGTGCTCCCCCCGGGAAGCATGCACCTCATCACGAATGACAGCCATGCGCAACGTGACACCAATCAGGACCTTCTCCATACGGCCAGGGGTCCCCTCGTCCGCAGGTGGAGGGGAGTCAGATGACATGGACATCCCCCCTACCTGCAGACGGGCCTGGGATGGGGCATCACTGCTGGTGCATGGTGGTGCAGTCACAGTGTCAGGGACAGTGACATGCACAGGCACCTCCATGGCGACCTGTGCTGCCTCCTGCCCCTGCCCCTGGACTGCACCACTTGCACCAGCAGGGATACCCCCACAGGCCCCATGTGGCTCAGTAACGGCCTCCTCCTCTTCTGTGGAAACCACCAACCTGGATGGCTCCACACCGTCTTCCGCCGTTGCAAGCCCCTGAAGGGGCTCACCCACCCCTTCCGCTGCAGCCGCGGGGGCATCCCTGCCGCTTAGCTCCACAGCGCCATCTCTGCCCTCTTCTTCACTTTGCGCTGTGTAGAGGGAGAAATAGAACACAAGCATCAGGGTACTGTACAATGGTCCCCTAGACAGGAAGCAATAGCAGATGAGTGGCACTGTCAAAGATCACTTCCATCATGTCCCTCCACAACACATGGGTCAGTGCAGGCAAAACACATGCAGTAACAGGCATGGTGCATACTATGGACATAAGCAAACATGTCCGAGGGACTCTTGAAGCATACAATGTTGTTTTTGGACTCACATGCATCATGGGTCATGCCTATCACATGCACACACTTCAACGTACTTTCATCCATCTGGACTCGTACACCCCAGACACAGTGGATGCAAGGATAACTAGACTGCATCAGTGATTCTGAACATTGTCACAGACATGGGTCATGCATCCATGGCATTCACAAGTCCCAGACACGCAGGTCAGAAACACAGACATGGACACCATACATGTACATGGCATCAGCCCCCATCCCTCACCCCCACCCATGTCCAGGAACAGACACTGGCATGCTCTCATGTGTCCATTCCACATAGGGTTCCCCATGTTGCATTTAAACACATACACCAACCGTGTGCTTCACACATTACTGGTCTCACATGCATGACCATGATGTCCCTGCACACACACACGTGTACATGGCCTATGTCACACAAACAGGCAAGTATCAGACAACCAGCACACTGCAACATGCCCTGTCTCACACAGCAATGCTTGGCCACTTACCGCTCGACTCCAGATGGGTCTGCCTCTCAAGGATCTGGGCATGGAGCGCTGGGCGTACCCGTTCCAGGACCCTCAGCTGGATGGTACTCATGCTGCCCCGGCCCCCCTCCACGAGGCGCCGGGCCTTTATGAGGGTCCTGGACCTGAAGTTCTCCCAGCGCTTCTTGACTTGCTTGATGTTGCGGGTTGGCACCCCCTCTGCGTTGATGGCAAACACAAAGTCGTCCCGGATGCTGTCCCGTCCTTCCTTGTCGGCGCGTGGTGATCCGAAGAGGGCATCATAATGCCCCAGGACAAGCTCCACCAGGACACCAACTTCCTTCTGACTGAAGCTGGTGGCCCTCTGCCCCTCTGGCTGGGGGTCGCCAGTGGTCTTGGATGGTGTTTGCCCCGACATGGCGACCCCCGAGGCAGGCGTGGGTGGGCAACTGGGTTCTGGGGCTGGGCTGTGGAGCGATGGTATCCAAGTCGGGAGTGTTCTGTTCCAGCAGGGGTGGACACAGCAACTGGACCCCTGCAAATGGCTGATGTGCAGGCACCAAATGGCAGGGCACAGTGGCAGCAGGCAGGCAGGCAGCAGCAGATGGCTCGTGGGAGGCTGCTCGGGGCTCTGGGGGGAAGTAATTCGGCCTTTTGGGCAGGAGCGTGGTCTTCCGTGTGCTTACGCGTGGCCAGCTTGATACGGAGTGATTTGGCACGTGAAAATTCTGCACGTCAGCGTGTAAATCGAGGAAAGACCCTTAGTGCATAAGCGCGTCAGCACGCATACGCGATTCCATTGGACCAAAGGCCCTTAGCGCGTATCGCGCACGGGCGTTGCTTTTCGTGGGGTGCGGTGCATGTGTTTTGCAGGCGTTGGGGTTCACACACTATTACTTCACAGCGGGTGGGTGTTGGCTACGCGTTCTTCTACATGCAAGGCAGACGGTGAGTGGTACCCTGCTCCCCCAGGCCCGATCGTGTGTAAAAACACCCGCGAGCCTCCTGAAATACACATACCCTACTCCCCCAGGCCCTATCGCGTGTAAAAACACCCGCGAGCCCCTGAAATACACTTACCCCGCTCCCCCAGGCCCGATCGCGTGTGAAACTTCTTGCGCACCTCTGAAATACACGCGCCCGGGCCAATCGCGTGTGGAACTTCTCGCGCACCTCTGAAATACACGCACACGCTCCCCCAGGCCCGATCGCATGTGGAACTTCTCGCGCACCTCTGAAATACACGCACACGCTCCCCCAGGCCCGATCGCGTGTGGAACTTCTCACGCACCTCTGAAATACACGCACACGCTCCCCCAGGCCCGATCGCGTGTGGAACTTCTCGCGCACCCTTGAAATACATGCACCTAGGCCAATCGCGTGTGGAACTTCTCGCACACCCCTGAAATACACGCGCACAGGCCAATCGCGTGTGAAACTTCTCGCGCACCTCTGAAATACACACACATGCTCCCCCATGCCCGATCGCGTGTGAAACTTCTCGCGCACCTCTGAAATACACACGCCCAGGCCAATCGCGTGTGAAACTTCTCGTGCACCTCTGAAATACACGCACACGCTCCCCCAGGCCCGATCGCGTGTGGAACTTCTTGCGCACCCCTGAAATACACGCACACGCTCCCCCAGGCCCGATCGCGTGTGGAACTTCTCGCGCGTGTTGAACTTTGGCGCACATTTTTTGCCTGCGCAGGGACGCTACCGCCTGCTTTCGTGTGGCGGACATGTATGGGCCTGTGCGCGTCTTTGGCTGTGCGCTGTTTTTCCCTATTCCATTCCATGAATATGTGTTGTAGGCGAGCGTGTGGGCGTTCCGCGCACTTGCCTCCTGTACTTCCCCCGTGACGCCCACATTTTCACGAGTTGTTCCCCATTCTGCGTGTAACGCCCCGTGTTACGCCTACTTTTGTTATGTGCGCCGCGCTATGTGCGAATTCGCTGTGGCCTTATCGCGCGGCGTTCGATGAGCTGTGCGCCAGCGTGCGCCAGCGTGCGCCAGCGTGCGCTGCGCACTTTTTCAGCGCTCATCCCACATTTTGCATGTGCATGGACTTCCATGAATAGATGTGCGCTGTTTTCTGTGCGATAATCGCACTTGCAATGCGATTTTCGCTCTTTCACTGCGAATCGCACGTTTTTGCACGCTTGCGCCGAAATTTTCGCCGCACATTATCGGCCTGTTTATATTGAATAATTCTAATTCTGCACCCAGCTACTAGGGCCAGATGACTGCTTTCAGCCAAACCACAAAGCACCCATATTTTTAAAGTATTTTTGATTCACCAAAAGTTTCAACATATTGAGATGTTCTCACAGCCTGATTCATCAAGCGATAAAATGCACTTGCTTATCATAATTCAAAGTGAAGCTTGCATAGAGAGAGCAAAGAGAGAGGACAAAGGTGGCTATTGTTTGGGAGCTTATTTTGAGGGAATCATTATTTTAAATCAGCATTTTATACTAAGAGTTTTCACAATAGCGATTGATACACTGGGCACAGCAATTAAGAATGATTTCCACTAGGGAACCATTATTGCACAATAGTTTTGGGTTAGAGCATGCAAGATTGAAATCCACTCCATGTTTTCAGGCTAGCCACACAATATATTTGATTACTTTGAACCTAAATGGGGTTGAAGAGGAAGTGTTGAGTATCGTCCCCACTCCAGTTTCCCCCTTCCCATTACCTATTGAGTTCAAACCAAAGTATGTGACGTATGGAGAACAGGCAAATCAGCAGAGAGCAGCACTTGGGCTCTGCCCAGTGCCTATCAGGATGACAGCTCCTGATAATATACCAACACCTAAGAAAACCTGGACAGCAAGGTATCTATTAAAAAAGCCATACTTACATTCTAAACAATATGACGGTTGTTTGAATAAAATACCCAAAGAAGCGAAGAAGATAATGAAGGAAGATGAATGATGACGTCATAAGAAATCAGACTGACACACATATAGAAGATATACAGGGTAATTCATAGAATTCAGAGCACAAGTGGTGCACGCAGCTGGCGCACAGTGTGCGCGTGCGACTTTCTGCGGCAGCCGCGTGCGCTAAAATCCATTTCCGCGCACAGCGTATTCATGGATTTTAGCTTCCAAAACCAGCCGTGGCGCAGAGTGGCGCAGCGAACCTGCAGCAGCGCCAGTTACGCCCCCAACCCCTCCCCGTGCGCCATGCACATTGCACAAATCCCGTACATGGCGCACAGGCCCCCAACCACGAAAACGCCTGTAAAACTCCCCGCGCACCCCTACGAATACACATTCCCCGCTGCACGGGGAGTCTCACACGCAATTGGAGTGGTGTACGTGTATAACTGGGGTTCGCGGGATGTTTCACACGTGATTGGAGCGGGTTATGTGTATTTCGTGGGTGTGCTGGAAGTTTCACACGCGATTGGAGTGGGGTACATGTATAACTGGGGTACGTGGGAAGTTTCACATGCGATTGGAGTGGGGTACGTGTATTTCGGGGGTGCGCAGGAAGTTTCACACGCGATAGGCCCTGTGAGAGTGGGGTACGTACATTACTGGGGTGCGCGGGAACTTTCACACGTGATACCGCACAGCGTATTTATGGATTTTAGCTTCCAAAACCAGCCGTGGCGCAGAGTGGCGCAGCGAACCTGCAACAGCCCACACCACAGGGTGGTAATCCCTGAAATACACGTGCCAGTGTGGTACGTGTATTTCAAGGATTCGCGGGTATAACTGGGGTTCGTGGGAAGTTTCACACGTGATTGGAGCGGGATACGTGTATAACTGGGGTGCGTGGGAAGTTTCACACGCGATTGGAGCAGGGTAAGTGTATTCCTGGGGTTCGCGGGAAGTTTCACACGCAATAGGCCGTGTGCGAGTGGGGTACGTGTATTACTGGGGTGCGCAGGAACTTTCACACGCGATTGGAGCAGTGCACGTGTATTTCGGTGGTGCGCGGGAAGTTTCACAAGCGATTACGCTGTCAGAGCGGGGTACGTGTATCCAGTGGGGTGCGCATGGAGTCCAACACGTGAATTAGCACTGTAGGTCCTCCCAGGTGTCCCCACTACCCCCTCCACGGCCCCTGCAGGCAGCCCACACCACAGGGGACTACCCTGCACCCCTGGTCATGTGCCGCAGCCAGTCCATCCACCATGGGCATGCCCCCCTGCCAGGCCACATGTCACCTTGCACTAGTGATCACCAACTCATGTCCCCCAGCACCCCCAACCCCCAGCAGTCAGGGACACCTGCCAGCAGGCCCCCACTCATGTCCCACTCATGTCCCCCAGCACCCCCACCCCCCAGCAGTCAGGGGTATCTGCCAGCAGACACCAACTCATGTCCCCCAGCACCCCCACCCCCCAGCAGTCAGGGGCACCTGCCAGCAGGCCCCCACTCATGTCCCCCAGCACCCACACACCCCTGCAGTCATGGGCAATTGCCATCAGGCCCCTACTCATGTCCCACTCATGTCCCACTCATGTCCCCCAGCACCCCCACCCCCCAGCAGTCAGGGGCACCTGCCAGCAGGCTCCCACTCATGTCCCCCAGCACCCCCACCCCCAGCAGTCAGGGGCACCTGCCAGCAGGACCCCACTCATGTCCCCCAGCAGCCCCACCCCCTAGCAGTCAGGGGCACCTGCCAGCAGGCCCCCACTCATGTCCCACTCATGTCCACCAGCACCCCCACCCCCCAGCAGTCAGGGGCACCTGCCAGCAGGCCCCCACTCATGTCCCCCAGCACCCCCACCCCCTAGCAGCCAGGGGCACCTGCCAGCTGCCCCCACTCATGTCCCCCCTACATGAAATACAGATGCACAATCATGTCCCACTTCTACACCAAAATACCACAGCACGCCACCCCATTCTTGAGACGCAATGATTTCCCAATCCACCCCACACTGACATGCCTATCTCAAGACACAAACCAATAATCAACTATGTACATCAACACATGTCCGTCACACACACACACTGGTTGGCATTGATTGTTTAAACCCACATTTTCACATGAATCAACCCAATGAGCGAATCCCACACATGGAACTAAAATATGAAAATGTATTATGTACAAAAAAAAAATCAATGACATGAAAGCATAAAAAAACAGCAAACATGAAATGAAAAGCATATGCAAAAGATGAGTAAATGAAAAGCATAACCAATCCAAACAAATCCGAAAGAAAAATAGTCCAAACTCTCCCTCCAACAATGCGAATCCAAAGGAAACGAAATCCATTGATCCATGGTGAAATCAAATGAAAAAGGTCAAAATATACCATTGTCCAACTATGTACAATCCATTGTCAAGGGTCCATGAGCCCAACAAAAGAAATTAAACCTACCTAATAAAATACCTAACAAAAAAACTATATACAAATGTGTGTGGCATAGTCCATTCACCACAAATCAAAGAAAAAGGAAAAGGAAACCTAACTCTAAAAACTATTTACAATGGCAGCGGTCTAGTCCGACGGCTCACTTTTTGATGTCCCGGGCCAGGGCATCATCGAACTCCCGCTCAATATCCTGGAGGGGGTCCTCTTCCATGGCCTCGAGGGTTCGCAGGGACGATGACATGTTCACCTCCAACTCCCTGTGAATTGCCTCGAGGCACTCGGCCCACCTCAGTGCCCTCCGCATAGAGTTCTCCGCCCTGACCATTGTGAGCCATGCCTCTTCCGCCCGCTGCCGCTCCGCATCTATGGCGTGGCCCAATCGCTGCCACACGGAAGACACTTGAAATTCTGGGTCCTCCTACCCTCTGGCCAATGCCTGCCCCTCCGATGTTGCCGCTCCGCACCTATCTGCTGGCCCAACCGCTCTCACACGGAAGCCACTCCCATTCCAGAGTTCTCCTGCCCTCCGGCCGATGCGTGCACCCCTGATGTTGATGGCCCCGAGCCATGATGCCTCCCACGTCGAGCCTGCCGCTGCCTCCGACGCAACTGCCTGTGCCAGCACGACGGCATCCAGGCTGATGGAATCCACCGACGCCGCGTGCCCTGCCCGATGATGGCGTCACATCCTCCATCTGCTGGGGTCCAGTTGCTGGTGTGTCCACCCCTGCTGGACCTCCGACTCCCGACTGTGGCAGAGATGGGATCCCCACCGAGGTGGCTGCATTGGTCGGGGCAGGTCCACAGGGGGCCCTGGTGGCATCTGGGCTGGAAGACGGCATGGAGTACGACTGGCGCATAGCCTCCACAGAGGAGGAGAGGGTCGCCAGAGTGCCCGACACATGTACGAGACCCCCGACCATGACCGCTCCCAACTGGGCCACGTTGCCACGGCGCTCTCCGTGATGAAAGGCGTGCTCCCCCCGGGAAGCATGCACCTCATCACGAATGACAGCCACGCGCAACGCGACACCAATCAGGACCTTCTCCATACAGCCAGGGGTCCCCTAGTCCGCAGGTGGAGGGGAGTCAGATGACATGGACATCCCCCTACCTGCGGACGGGCCTGGGATGGGGCATCCCTGCTGGTGCATGGTGGTGCAGTCACAGTGTCAGGGACATTGACATGCATAGGCACCTCCACGGCGACCTGTGCTGCCTCCTGCCCCTGCCCCTGGACTGCACCACTTGCACCAGCAGGGATACCCCCACAGGCCCCATGTGCGGCTCAGTAACGGCCTCCTCCTCTTCTGTGGAAACCACCAACCTGGATGGCTCCACACCGTCTTCCGCCATTGCAAGCCCTTGAAGGGGCTCACCCACCCCTTCCGCTGCAGCCGTGGGGGCATCCCCGCTGCTTAGCTCCACAGCGCCGTCTCCGCCCTCTTCTTCACTTTGCGCTGTGTAGAGGGAGAAATAGAACACAAGCATCAGGGTACTGTACAATGGTCCCCTAGACAGGAAGCAATAACAGATGAGTGGCACTGTCAAAGATCACTTCCATCATGTCCCTCCACAACACATGGGTCAGTGCAGGCAAAACACATGCAGTAACAGGCATGGCGCATGCTATGGACATAAGCAAACATGTCCAAGGGACTCTTGAAGCATACAATGTTGTTTTTGGACTCACATGCATCATGGGTCATGCCTATCACATGCACACACTTCAACGTACTTTCATCCATCTGGACTCGTACACCCCAGACACAGTGGATGCAAGGATAACTAGACTGCATCAGTGATTCTGAACATTGTCACAGACATGGGTCATGCATCCATGGCATTCACAAGTCACAGACACGCAGGTAAGAAACACAGACATGGACACCATACATGTACATGGCATCAGCACCCATCCCTCACCCCCACCCATGTCCAGGAACAGACACTGGCATGCTCTCATGTGTCCATTCCACATAGGGTTCCCCATGTTGCATTTAAACACATACACCAACCGTGTGCTTCACACATTACTGGTCTCACATGCATGACCATGATGTCCCTGCACACACACACGTGTACATGGCCTATGTCACACAAACAGGCAAGTATCAGACAACCAGCACACTGCAACATGCCCTGTCTCACACAGCAATGCTTGGCCACTTACCGCTCGACTCCAGACGGGTCTGCCTCTCAAGGATCTGGGCATGGAGCGCTGGGCGTACGCGTTCCAGGACCCTCAGCTGGATGGTACTCATGCTGCCCCGGCCCTCCTCCATGAGGCGCCGGGCCTTTATGAGGGTCCTGGACCTGAAGTCCTCCCAGCGCTTCTTGACTTGATTGATGTTGCGGGTTGGCACCCCCTCTGCGTTGATGGCAACCACAAAGTCGTCCCAGATCCTGTCCCGTCCTTCCTTGTCGCCGCGTGGTGATCTGAAGAGGGCATCATAATGCCCCAGGACAAGCTCCACCAGGACACCAACTTCCTTCTGACTGAAGCTGGTGGCCCTCTGCCCCTCTGGCTGGGGGTCGCCAGTGGTCTTGGATGTTGTTTGCCCCGACATGGTGACCCCCGAGGCAGGCGTGGGTGGGCAACTGGGTCCTGGGGCTGGGCTGTGGAGCTATGGTATCCAAGTCGGGAGAGTTCTGTTCCAGCAGGGGTGGACACAGCAACTGGACCCCTGCAGATGGCTGATGTGCAGGCACCAAATGGCAGGGCACAGTGGCAGCAGGCAGGCAGGCAGCAGCAGATGGCTCGTGGGAGGCTGCTCGGGGCTCTGGGGGGAAGTAATTTGGCCTTTTGGGCAGGAGCGTGGTCTTCCGTGTGCTTACGCGTGGCCAGCTTCATACGGAGTGATTTTCCACGTGAAAATTTTGCACGTCAGCGTGTAAATCGAGGAAAGGCCCTTAGCGCATAAGCGCGTCAGCACGCATACGTGATTCCATTGGACCAAAGGCCGGTAGCGCGTATGCGCGTCTGTGACTTATCGCGCACGGGCATTGCTTTTCGTGGGGTGCGGTGCGTGTGTTTTGAAGGCATTGGGGTTCACACGCTATTACTTCACAGTGGGTGGGTGTTGGCTACGCCTTCTTCTCACACGCAAGGCAGACAGTGAGTGGTACCCTGCTCCCCCAGGCCCGATCGCGTGTAAAACCACCCGCGAGCCCCTGAAATACACGTACCCTGCTCCCCCAGGCCCGATCGCGTGTAAAAACACCCGCGAGCCCCTGAAATACACATACCCCGCTCACCCTGGCCCGATCGCGTGTGAAACTTCTCACGCACCCCTGAAATACACGCGCCCAGGCCAATCGCGTGTGGAACTTCTCGCGCACCTCTGAAATACACGCGCCCAGGCCAATCGCGTGTGGAACTTCTCGTGCACCCCTGAAATACACGCGCCCAGGCCAATCGCATGTGGAACTTCTCGCGCACCTCTGAAATACACGCACACGCTCCCCCAGGCCCGATCGCATGTGGAACTTCTCGCGCACCTCTGAAATACACGCACACGCTCCCCCAGGCCCGATCGCGTGTGGAACCTCTCACGCACCTCTGAAATACACGCCCACGCTCCCCCAGGCCCGATCGTGTGTGGAACTTCTCGCGCACCCTTGAAATACATGCGCCCAGGCCAATCGCGTGTGGAACTTCTCGCACACCCCTGAAATACACGCGCACAGGCCAATCGCGTGTGAAACTTCTTGCGCACCTCTGAAATACACGCACCCAAGCCAATCGCGTGTGGAACTTCTCGCACACCCCTGAAATACATTCACACGCTCCCCCAGGCCCGATCGCGTGTGGAACTTCTCGCGCACCCCTGAAATACACGCACACGCTCCCCCAGGCCCGATCGCGTGTGAAACTTCTTGCGCACCTCTGAAATACACGCGCCCAGGCCAATCGCGTGTGAAACTTCTCGTGCACCTCTGAAATACACGCACACGCTCCCCCAGGCCCGATCGCGTGTGGAACTTCTCGCGCACCCCTGAAATACACGCACACGCTCCCCCAGGCCCGATCGCGTGTGGAACTTCTCACGCGTGTAGAACTTTGGCGCACATTTTTTGCCTGCGCAGGGACGCTACCGCCTGCTTTCGTGTGGCGGACATGTATGGGCCTGTGCACGTCTTTGGCTGTGCGCTGTTTTTCCCTATTCCATTCCATGAATATGTGTTGTAGGCGAGCGTGTGGGCGTTCTGCGCACTTGCCTCCTGTACTTCCCCCGTGACGCCCACATTTTCACGAGTTGTTCCCCATTCTGCGTGTAAAACCCCGTGTTATGCCTACTTTTGTTATGTGCGTCGCGCTATGTGCGAATTCGCTGTGGCCTTATCGCACGGCGTTCGATGACCTGTGCGCCAGCGTGCGCCAGCGTGCGCCAGCATTTGCTGCGCACTTTTTCAGCGCACATCCCACATTTTGCACGAGCATGGACTTCCATGAATAGATGTGCGCTGTTTTCTGTGCGATAATCGCAATTGCACTGCGATTTTTGCTCTTTCACTGCGAATCACACGTTTTCGCACGCTTGCGCCGAAATTTTCGTCGCACAATATCGGCCTGTTTATATTGAATAATTCTAATTCTGCACCCAGCTACTAGGGCCAGATGACTGCTTTCAGCCAAACCACAAAGCACCCATATTTTTAAAGTATTTTTGATTCACCAAAATGTTCAACATATTGAGATGTTCTCACAGCCTGATTCATCAAGCGATAAAATGCACTTGCTTATCATAATTCAAAGTGAAGCTTGCATAGAGAGAGCAAAGAGAGAGGACAAAGGTGGCTATTGTTTGGGAGCTTATTTTGAGGGAATCATTATTTTAAATCAGCATTTTATACTAAGAGTTTTCACAATAGTGATTGATACACTGGGCACAGCAATTAAGAATGATTTCCACTAGGGAACCATTATTGCACAATAGTTTTGGGTTAGAGCATGCAAGATTGAAATCCACTCCATGTTTTCAGGCTAGCCACACAATATATTTGATTACTTTGAACCTAAATGGGGTTGAAGAGGAAGTGTTGAGTATCGTCCCCACTCCAGTTGCCCCCTTCCCATTACCTATTGAGTTCAAACCAAAGTATGTGACGTATGGAGAACAGGCAAATCAGCAGAGAGCAGCACTTGGGCTCTGCCCAGTGCCTATCAGGATGACAGCTCCTGATAATATACCAACACCTAAGAAAACCTGGACAGCAAGGTATCCATTAAAAAAGTCATACTTACATTCTAAACAATATGACGGTTGTTTGAATAAAATACCCAAAGAAGCGAAGAAGATAATGAAGGAAGATGAATGATGACGTCATAAGAAATCAGACTGACACACATATAGAAGATATACAGGGTAATTCATAGAATTCAGAGCACAAATGGTGCACGCAGCTGGCGCACAGTGTGCGCGTGCGACTTTCTGCGGCAGCCGCGCGCGCTAAAATCCATTTCCGCGCACAGCGTATTCATGGATTTTAGCTTCCAAAACCAGCCATGGCGCAGAGTGGCGCAGCGAACCTGCAGCAGGGCCAGTTACGCCCCCAACCCCTCCCCGTGCGCCATGCACATCGCACAAATCCCGTACATGGCGCACAGGCGCCCAACCACGAAAACGCCTGTAAAACTCCCCACGCACCGCTACGAATACACATTCCCCGCTGCACTGGGAGTCTCGCACGCAATTGGAGTGGGGTACGTGTACCCCGCTGCATGGGGAGTCTCACACGCAATTGGAGTGGGGTACGTGTATAACTGGGGTTCGCGGGATGTTTCACACGCGGTTGGAGCGGGTTATGTGTATTTCGTGGGTGTGCTGGAAGTTTCACACGCGATTGGAGTGGGGTACATGTATAACTGGGGTACGTGGGAAGTTTC
Organism: Ambystoma mexicanum; assembly: GCF_040938575.1. Classification (NCBI taxonomy): domain Eukaryota; kingdom Metazoa; phylum Chordata; class Amphibia; order Caudata; family Ambystomatidae; genus Ambystoma; species Ambystoma mexicanum. The sequence continues at coordinate 335,857,798 of NC_090927.1, forward strand.
ACATGCGATTGGAGCGGGGTACGTGTATTTTGGGGGTGCGCAGGAAGTTTCACACGCGATAGGCCCTGTGAGACTGGGGTACGTGCATTACTGGGGTGCGCGGGAACTTTCACACGTGATACCGCACAGCGTATTTATGGATTTTAGCTTCCAAAACCAGCCGTGGCGCAGAGTGGCGAAGCGAACCTGCAGCAGCCCACACCACAGGGTGGTAATCCCTGAAATACACGTGCCAGTGTGGTACGTGTATTTCAGGGATTCGCGGGAAGTTTAACACGCGATTTGAGCGGTCTACGTGTATTTCGTGGGTGCGCTGGAAGTTTCACACGTGATTAGAACGAGGTACGTGTATAACTGGGGTTCATGGGAAGTTTCACACGTGATTGGAGTGGGGTACGTGTATAACTGGGGTGCGTGGGAAGTTTCACACGCGATTGGAGCAGGGTATGTGTATTCCTGGGGTTCACAGGAAGTTTCACACGCAATAGGCCGTGTGCGAGTGGGGTACGTGTATTACTGGGGTGCGCAGGAACTTTCACACGCGATTGGAGCAGTGCACGTGTATTTCGGTGGTGCGCGGGAAGTATCACAAGCGATTACGCTGTCAGGAGTGGGGTACGTGTATCCAGTGGGGTGCGCATGGAGTCCAACACGTGAATTAGCACTGTAGGTCCTCCCAGGTGTCCCCACTACCCCCTCCACGGCCCCTTCAGGCAGCCCACACCAAAGGGGACTACCCTGCACCCCTGGTCATGTGCCGCAGCCAGTCCATCCACCATGGGCATGCCCCCCTGCCAGGCCACATGTCACCTTGCACTATGATCACCAACTCATGTCCCCCAGCACCCCCAACCCCCAGCAGTCAGGGACACCTGCCAGCAGGCCCCCACTCATGTCCCACTCATGTCCCCCAGCACCCCCACCCCCCAGCAGTCAGGGGCACCTGCCAGCAGACACCCACTCATGTCCCCCAGCACCCCCACCCCCCAGCAGTCAGGGGCACCTGCCAGCAGGCCCCCACTCATGTCCCCCAGCACCCCCACACCCCAGCAGTCATGGGCACCTGCCATCAGGCCCCTACTCATGTCCCACTCATGTCCCACTCATGTCCCCCAGCACCCCCACCCCCCAGCAGTCAGGGGCACCTGCCAGCAGGCTCCCACTCATGTCCCCCAGCACCCCCACCCCCAGCAGTCAGGGGCACCTGCCAGCAGGCCCCCACTCATGTCCCCCAGCACCCCCACCCCCTAGCAGTCAGGGGCACCTGCCAGCAGGCCCCCACTCATGTCCCCCAGCACCCCCTCCCCCCAGCAGTCAGGGGCACCTGCCAGCAGGCCCCCACTCATGTCCCCCAGCACCCCCAACCCCTAGCAGTCAGGGGCACCTGCCAGCTGCCCCCCACTCATGTCCCCCCTACATGAAATACAGATGCACAATCATGTCCCACTTCTACACCAAAATACCACAGCACGCCACCCCATTCTTGAGACGCAATGATTTCCCAATCCACCCCACACTGACATGCCTATCTCAAGACACAAACCAATAATCAACTATGTACATCAACACATGTCCGTCACACACACACACTGGTTGGCATTGATTGTTTAAACCCACATTTTCACATGAATCAACCCAGTGAGCGAATCCCACACATGGAACTAAAATATGAAAATGTATTATGTACAAAAAAAAAAATCAATGACATGAAAGCATAAAAAAACAGCAAACATGAAATGAAAAGCATATGCAAAAGATGAGTAAATGAAAAGTATAACCAATCCAAACAAATCCGAAAGAAAAATAGTCCAAACTCTCCCTCCAACAATGCGGATCCAAAGGAAACGAAATCCATTGATCCATGGTGAAATCAAATGAAAAAGGTCAAAATAATCCATTGTCCAACTATGTACAATCCATTGTCAAGGGTCCATGAGCCCAATGAAAGAAATGAAACCTACCTAATAAAATACCTAACAAAAAAACTATATACAAATGTGTGTGGCATAGTCCATTCACCACAAATCAAAGAAAATGGAAAAGGAAACCTAACTCTAAAAACTATTTACAATGGCAGCGGTCTAGTCCGACGGCTCACTTTTTGATGTCCCGGGCCACGGCATCATCGAACTCCCGCTCAATGTCCTGGAGGCGGTCCTCTTCCATGGCCTCGAGGGTTCGCAGGGACGATGACATGTTCACCTCCAACTCCCTGCGAATTGCCTTGAGGCACTTGGCCCTCCTCAGTGCCCTCCGCATAGAGTTCTCCGACTTGACCATTGTGAGCCATGCCTCTTCCGCCCGCTGCCGCTCCGCATCTATGGCGTGGCCCAATCGCTGCCACACGGAAGACACTTGAAATTCTGGGTCCTCCTACCCTCTGGCCAATGCCTGCCCCTCCGATGTTGAAGGCCCCGAGCCATCATTGCTCCCACCATGTTGCTGCTGCTTCTGTGCCTGTGCTTGCACCCTGGCTCTTGCTGCCTGCACGTCCTCCTCCGGCTGGGGTGCAGTTGTCGTGGTGGCCACCCCTGCTGGATGTCCAACTCCTGACTGTTGCAGGGATGTGTCCTCCACCAGACTGGCCGCTGGGTCAGAGGCAGCTCTACAAAGTACCCGGGTGACACATGGGTGGGAAGATGGCATGGAGGACGACTGGCGCGTAGGGGGTTCAGGTGAGGGGGGGTCGCCAAAAGGTCCAGCACACGGAGGAATCCAGCACCGGTGACCCGTTCCAGCAGGTCAACGTGGTCAAAGAGGCATCCGAGATGACGTGCAGTCTCTTCACGAAAAGACCGCAGGTCACCTCACATGCCCCATTGACGCAACGCTATCCCAGCCAGGACAGGCTCAACACGGTCCCGGATAGCCACGTCCGCAGGGAGAGGAAGGCCAGTTGTGTGCTCATCCCCTCCCTGAAAATGTGTCTGGACGTAGGCATCCCTGCTGGTGCCAGATGATGCAGTGACAGGATCAGGGACAGGATTCCACACAGGCACCTCTGCAGCGGCCTGTGCTGCCTCCTGTCCCTGCTCCTGCACTGCACCACTAGCACCAGTGGAATCCCCACCTCCAGACCCTGTGTGTGTCCCTTCCATGGCCTCCTCCTCCACCAAACCCCCCACCAACCTGGATGACTCCGTGCCATCTTCCTCCATTGGACCCTGTGGGGTCTCAGCTGCCCATTCTGCTGCCGAGGAGTCCACCTCCGACCTCCGCCTCTTGGACTTACCTTCGGCAGCTGCGGCCTGGGACGCGGCACCAGACTCCTCACTCCCCGACGAGATGACAATCTGGGAGGGGAGCCGGGCCTTGAGTCTCCAGCTGGTGGTGCGATCCCTGCCGCTGTGCTCCACCGCACCCTCTCCGCCCTCTTCATCAGTTGACGCTGCAGACAGGGAGAGATAAAACACAGACATCAGGGCACTGTCCAATGGACTGATACACACATGACAGTTGCACATGAGTGGCAGTGTCAAACTTCAGACATGGCATCACACTCCACGACACACATGTCATTTCAACTCACACACATGAGCATTTCCACAGGAATATTGCACCAGGCAGCACCATCCATACACATACAACAGCATGAACAGCCGAAGGTGAGCCTGACATCACATGAAACACAGGGAGTTCACTAGACATGCACACATGCCACCACACTTACATGCATTTCTACATCTCCTCCAACTGTCGCAGTGATGAGATCGCCGTACATGTCACAGCTGGCATTCAGCCTTCTTCATATCAGTGTCACATGCATCCATGTTTCATCACAGTTGCACACTTGTCAAATACACACACATGCACATGTACACAGTGCAGATACATGCAACAGGAACCACCATCCATGTGTGACACCACAACCATGCCAACATACATACACAGAAAATCAAACATGTGTGCTCCCACACCTGCATTTGCACAGCATGCTTGCCAACACATACACCACCGATGTGTCTCACACCTAAGAGATCTCACATGTGGCAGCCTCACGCCCCTGTTCATACACATCCCTACACGGCCCTACGAAAACACATGTGCAACCTGCACACTACTGGCACACCACCACACGCACAGCGTCCAATCAGTTTGCATGTACAGTTACCACTCGACTCCAGACGGGGCTGCCTCTCAAGGACCTGGACGTGGAGCACTGGGCATATGTGTTCCAGGACCCTCATTTGGTGGTCGGACAGGTGGCCCCGGCACCTCTTGGCATCCGCTGCCTTCAAGAGGCACCGGGCCTTGTTGAGGGTCCTGGACCTGAAGTCCTCCCAGCGCTTCTTGACATGTTGTAAGTCGCGGACTGCCACACCCTCCGCGTTGATGGCAGGCATGATGTCCATCCAGATCCTGGTCCGTCCTTCATTGTCAGCACCAAACTTCCAAAGAGGGCATCATACTGCCCCAGGACTTGCTCCACCAGGACACCAACTTCCCTGGCACTGTAGCTGGTGGCCCTCTGGCTCTCTGGCTGGGGGTTGCCAGTGGTGCCAGATGGTGTTGTGCCCGACATGGCAACCCCAGAGGCAGGAGTGGGTGGGCAACTGGGTCCTGGGGCTGGGCTGTGGAATGATGGTATCCCAGTCGGGAGTCTTCAGTTCCAGCAGGGGTGGTCACAGCAACTGCACCCCTGGCTGATGTGCAGGCAGCAAATAGCAGGGCACGTAGGCAGCAGGCAGTCAGGCAGCAGCAGATGGCAGGTGGGAGTGTGCCCGGAGCTCTGGGGGGGCAGTAATTTGGCCTTCTGGGCAGGAGCGTGGTCTTCCGTGTGTTGTTGCGTCTCCAGCTTGATACAGAGTGATTTGGCACATGAAAATATTGCACGTCAGCGTGTAATTCGAGGAAAGGCCCTTCGCGCGTAAGCGCATCAGCACACGTACGCGGTTTCATTGGACCAAAGGCCCTTAGTGCGTAATCGCTTCTGTAAAATGACTCGCGTGGACGTTTCCCTCGTGACGTGGGCATAGTGGTTCAGCACGTGTGAAAAAACTGCACATCCGCGTGTGAATGCGTGTAATCCGAGGAAAGGGCCTATGCGCGTAAGTGACGTGACGCACGCGGGCGTTTCCATCAACACGGGTGCATGTTCATCGTACACATCCAAAAACTGCACGTCAGCTCGTGTAATTGGAGGAAAGGGCCTTAGCGCGTACACGCGTAAGTGACGCTGTATGTGTGGGCTGCTTTAAAAGGTACGTGTAGGACCCCATTCCCTTGTATGTGATTTTCGTGGAGAGCGAGTGGGTGAATTCTGTACTTTTTGTCGGTTCACACGTGAGAACTTCACAGCGTTTCAAGTTCGTACTCCCTGTTACCTATGAGAGCGCTCTTTATTTTTTTATTTTTTTTGAGCCTGTTTCCTCAAACATCGTTCACTTCTTCTTTTGTCCTGTCTCCTCAGACAGCGTACAATTCTTCTTTTGGTGGGGGTGTTGCCAACGCGCACACATGCGTTTTTTCATGTTCTTTTTCCAGGCAAACGGTGAGTCGCGCACGCATTTACCAACTGTGCTTGCCCCGTGTGTTGCGTACCCCTACAGAGGTCATTGAAGGCAGCGTGTAACACGCGTACGCTTATTTTATTGTTTCTGGGTGCCACAGCATAGTGCGGGTTCATTTTTCCACGCACGTGGTCTACGAGGGGTTGCATGCGCGTTACTTTTTGTTTTCGGGGTGCCTGTGCGTTGCGTGACCCGTCATCTTCCCCCAGGGGTCACAGACAGCCTTGCTAGAGCACTAGGGTACGAAATCCATCTAGTACCCTACCCCTTTCACGCCCAATTTCCCAGGACAATTGTTTACTGCAACTCCCATACGCACAACAACATGAGTGCCATGGTTGGGAGGCGACTAAGCGCTACGGGGGGCAAAGGTGGCCGACCTCCAAAAGGTGGCCATGGTGGGCACGGTAGGGGACATGGCCAGGATTTGCAGGGTGCTCCTAGACCCCCATGTGTGGAGGACCAATCAGGGATACCCATGCTCCCCCCCATGGTTGAGGGAAACGTGGCTGACACCATCCCAGCTCAGCCCTTGTTGGACCAGCCCATTGTGGCACCTGACCCGGCACAGGATGACTCCCAGGCTGACTTCCATGTCAGCAAGTCTAAGCCAAGTTTTCCGGTGCAAGTTGGCGTCACCAGGCCACGTGGATCTGGGGCAGTGATGTCATCTGCTGCCCCAAGTAGGCAGGGTGGGGAGGCTGCAGGGGCAGATGCAGCTCTATCCACCCCAGCTCTGAGTCTCCAGTCGGGACAGTGTCGGTCCTGGTCCATCAAACTGACGTTGCCCCTGCCAACATCACACTTCAGCCAATGCCTGCACCAAGACCTATGGTCATTGTGCCTTTGCACACTCCCAGTACCCAGTCCACCTGCGCTTCTGCCCCTACTGACCAGAGCGGTGCAAGCCACTCAGGCTCCGCTCCACCTTTGAAAAAGAAGAAGAAGGGTGCTCTGGCACTACAGGCTGAGACCCCAGACACAGCTACACAGTCCGGCATGTCAAGGAAGCCTAGCTTTAATGGCCCTGAATTTGATGCACTTGTGACCTATGTGTCGGCACATAGCCGCGAAATGATGGTGACTGCAGGGTGCAAGACCACACCTGGTCAACGTAGGGCGCACTGGCAGACCATCACGGACCGCATAAGTGCCCTTGGATTTGTGAGGCACACAGCTCATGATTGCTACAAGCGGTGGAATGACCTGAAACGCAGAGCAAAGAACAAGCTGGCCTCAAATCATGCTGCTACTCTGGTGACTGGCGGTGGGTCTCCACCAGAGGACAACGAACTCACTGAACATGAGTCTGTTTGCTGGGACCTTCGCCACAGAGGACAGATCCAAGGCATGGGAGAGCTACCTGATTACGAGGCATTGTCCAGTGAGTGCCCATGCATGTGTGTGTAATCCATGTGTATGTTGTTTGGGTGACGGGTTCTGATTGAGTGCCAGGTGAGGGTGTGTACTCCTGAGTGTAATGGGTCACCCATGTACTTCCTCCAATCCATTCATGTGCCTTTGATTTGGGTATGACAGTATACCTTCTGCCAACGGTAGCCAATAAGCCCCACATTACTGCTGTTGCACTTGAACTATCATCTTGCAACAACATTATTCTGATTTCTTCTGTGTTCATTCAAGCTGATTGTTTAGATTATCCCATTTGTCATATGCTTTTTTCATCCCTAATGCCACATATGTGACATGCTTCTGTTATTGTTTACACCCCACATTGTGCCACTTTAGTTACCTGGTAATGTGAATGTTTAAACCATCCAGGGCGAGGGAGTACTGGCCTGCTGAAATTTATTTTTAGGGCCTGTTTGCATGTGGAACATGATGGTTGTTTCCTGTCATGTTGAAGTGACCAACCAATGATGTGTACATCTGCCTACAATCACTGTCTGATTGTACAATGGATGTGTTGCAGTGGGCGGCACATGCATATGTTGCAACACTATTCTGCATTAATCTTCTCATCATGTCCATGTGACATGGATGTGTGACAGTACTCATTCACTGACATATCGCTGTAGTTGTCTAATTTACCATGGCTATGCTACATGACATCTGTGTGCTGGCATATGTCATGTATGTGTATTGGACATGCCACTCACTGGCTGATGTGTGATGCCAGTGCTACACGACATGCTGCAAATGTGTTGCTTTTCCATCTTGGTGTCCTCATCGTCTGCCTTTTTGACTCCCCTTCAGAATCATTGACAGTGCATGCATGCCAGGGTTATAGTCATGTGGGACATGTGTTAACCATGTACAGGATCTCTGTCTTGTCAGGCCTATGTGTGTGCTATGGTGCTCATGCATGTTTCCCTTTCTTGTGTTTCATATTTTTGCAGGTGATGACGCACTTGATGCTGGTGAGGTTCAGGAGATGGTGCAGACCCAGGAGGATTCTCAGCCATGACCAGGCACCAGTGGGGGATGTGGTTTGGTGGTGGGTGAAAACACTTTGGTACTGCAGACCATACTGTCGAGGGGTGCCTCTGGGTGCAGCTCCCCCAACCTCTATTCAGGTGCTGAGTCGGATGATAAGACTTATGTACTGTCGCAGGTCAGTGCTTCTGGCAGGGATTCTGTTCTGTCCAACCCACCTGGACCAGGGGTAGAACCCTCTATGGCGATGTCAGTGTTGGTAGGTACGCCTTTGGCGGTTACGGATGCAGGGTCACACTCCACAGCATCTGATCCTGTTCCTCGGCCAGCCGATCAGAAGGGTAATGCAGTCCTGCAGCCTCAGGCAGTGCCAGCACACCAAGGTGCAGGTCGCCTTGTCCCAAACAGGTGTAGTATCCGCCGACGCGGTGGCCGTGCGCCACCAGGCAATACTGTATGGGAAAACACCATGTACGGTATGGCAACCCAACAAGCAGCATCATTAGAAATGATGGCTCAGGCAATGGAGAGGGTGGCCACTTCCATTATCCCCCCTGAAAGGCAGATGGAGCAACAACAGCAGGCAACAGACTCCATTTGCCAATCACACAGGGAAGACATGTTAGCGTCCAACAGGGACCGACGGGCGGCACTGGAGACTCTGCGCGAATCCATATCAATAGGGTCACAGGGCCACAGGGAAGCCCTGAGGGTGGAACTCCATAACCTCAGGCAGAGTCTGCTTGAACTTGAGGCTTCCTGAAATGTTAGGGCAGAACAGCAGCTGGAGCAGCTCACACGTTCGTTCTCAGCTGAGCTGCAGGCAACACGTGAGGAGATCCAGGCATCCCGCGAGGCCATGCGTGCAGAAGTGCAGGCAACCCGTGACGTGCTGCATGGGGATCTCCGCACTTTAATCCTCCAGAATCAGACCTTCCAGACCTGCATGCTTGCTGCCATGGAGGACCATACCAGGGCTTTGCATGGGTTGCCTCCCATAGTGCCACCACCTCCTGATGCAGCATCAGAGGGTAAAGAGACCGACAGCAGTTCTCCCACAATGTCATAGCCGTGCAGGCCATGAGCCCATGGAGGTATTTTTTTTTGCAACATCCATGCAGGTGGGTGTTGGTGTGCACCCTGTCCTCGAACCTCCTGGGGGCTTCCCCCCCACCCCCCACATGGCCATTTTTTTGTTTTTTTGTTTACGGTGTGTTGCCTTGTGTGGCTCCCGTGGGCATCCACTGTATTCTGGCTGGGCACATGCAGGCTTGTCCTGAGTTTGGGTTAGATGCTTGGGTTTCTGACACACACACCCCTCCTGCTTCCTGGGATTGCAAAGGGTGTGACCAAGTGACAGTGACTTACACAGTGACATTGAGCTCCCATGAGCTGTGTGGGCAGTCTGTAGTCAATACTGTGTGTACATCCCTAGTGGGTATTGTTGTTGTATTGTACACTGCATGGTGTATTGATATGTGCTTGTGCATCCATGTCTTCCTCCTAATCTGCAGGTTCCTTCCTCATGTCTTCAAAAGGCTGTCTCCTTTGCAGATGGATTTCATGTTGTATTCAGTACACTGACACATTTGCGTGGCAGCAACACTCTACAGTTGGAAGGGGTCGATGTGCTGGCTTATTCAGGTTGTAAGACTACCACTACTTTGACTTAGTACTGTCATGTTTTTGCAATGTTTCATGGTGTGTTGCTGTATTGTGTTGGTGGTAAGTATTTGTTCATGTGTGCTGTTTGTTATTGAATACTGGGAGCATATTGTCTGTGGGCAGTTTCCATTTGGGAAAATGCACTTTGTGACACTTGTGTCAGGTCTTGTGCATTGCTTTGTTTGCTTTCACATTGCATGACATGCCATGGTGTGTTGGGTGACGGAGCTGGGGAGGGGTTGGTTGACATGGCACTATTTTCATGTTGTATTTTGCAAGGGGTAGTCATTCATGCAGCATAAATGTGTGTTTTTTTGTGACACAGCATTGGTTGTCTTTCGGCAGGTAGGTATGCACACAATGTAACAATTCCAGGTGACCAATCTCAGGCTGGTATGGTTGTGACAGTTGACTGTCCCTTATGTCATCATCATTGATTGCCAGCTGATATGTGCCAGGGCGGTGTGATTGTAGGTGAAGTAATTAGCCACCAGCTGCGTACGGGCTGCCTCACCACGTGCCCTCTCCCCTCCCATGCGCAGCGGCCGTGCTTGTGGTTGGGGATGTGAGGGCACCACCATGTCCACGGGCAGGCCCCGGCATGTTGCAACGTTGTGCAGGACACCTGCTGCCACTATGATCCTGCACTCTACTGGGGGCGTGTATAGCAGCTGCCCACCAGAGCGGTCAAGGGAGCGAAAGCGTGACTTGAGCACTCCGAATGTGCGCTCCACTATGCCCCGGGTTGCAATATGGGCTGTGTTGTATCTTACCTCGGGTGGTGTGGTGGGGTTCCGAATTGGCATCATCATGTGGGTGCTCAGTGGGTAGGCACTGTCCCCTGGGGAGGTGATGATGGGTATCATTAGTGGGGTTGTGACATTACTCAGTATCTGACATGCATGCATGTGCAGGGGCATTTATACTCACCAAGCAGCCATGTATCGCTATGCCGCCCAGCTTCTAGGTCCCGGTTTTGGGTTCACATTCTGTAAATGAAACTGTCATGGGTGGACCCTGGATAGTTGGCATATACTGAGGTGATGATTCCCTTGGCATCACATACTACCTGCACATTGATGGGATGCCAGTGCTTGCGTTTTCTGTAGATGTGCTCAGTTGCCCTGGGAGGACGTAGAGCCACATGGGTGCAGTCAATGGCACCTAGCACTTTGGGGAAGTGTGCCAGCCCGTAAACATCCTGGACGACAGCCTGCCTTTCTGCAGGTATTCTGGGCAGGTATATGTACCTGCGGATTGATGGGCGTGCAGTCATGATGGCCAACACCTGGTGCAGGCAGCGTGACTGTGTGGCCTGTGAGACCCCCCCACTATGACAGTAGTCCACTGAAATGAACCAGTGGCCAAGAAGTGCAGTACATTGAGCACCTTTTTCCAAGGGGCTCAGTGCTTGGGAGCACAGGGTGGGTGATGTGAGGTCATCCCCCACTCACTCACCATGTCGAGTATTATGTGAGGTGGAAACCTGTACCTCCCATCACCTGGTCATCAGGCATCCTAAAAAGGCAGGTTCTGGGTGTAAAAATTCTGGGCCTGACTATCCTCCACCTCCTGCGATTTCCCACGACCACTGCTGCAAGGAACAGTATATTCATCTTGGCGTCTGAGCTTGTTTGTTGTTTGCGCGCACTTTTATGCTGCGCGGGTCCACGTACGCCTGCTTCCTGCTGGCGTACGTGTTTCCGGATTAGCGCGTCTTTTTTGGCGCACGCGTTAGCCCCGTTGGATTCCATGAATACGTGTTGTAGGCACGCGTGAGGGCGTTCCGCGCATTTGCCTCCTGCCCTTCCCCGTGACGCCCACATTTTCACGTGTTGTTCCCCATTCTGCGTTTTACGCCCCGTTTTACGCCTACTTTTGTTGTGTGAACTTCGCTATGTGCACTTTCGCTGAGCGCGTATCGCACGCTGTTTGAAGACGTGTGCGCCAGCGTGCGTCATGCAGGATTTTAGCGCACATCCATGGATTTACACGCGCACGGACTTCCATGAATCGCTGTGCGCGGGTTTCGCTGCGATTTTCGCTCTTGCGCTGTGATTTGCACGCTTTCGCATGCTTGCGTGGGAATTTTCAGCACACATTAATTCCATGAATCAGCCTCATAATTACCTGAGAATGCTGACAAGAGACGAAATGCCATGGATAAATGACATCTTGAGCATAAGGTGAAGAAGTTGATGTCAAGATGAAGAAACTTATGCCACATACATGATGAAGATATTAGTTAGTTTAAACGTGTACAGATGCAAGTAACTGCAAGAGGCAAAGAAATCGTGAAGCTTGCTTATGCTTTATAGTTCATAGATTGCGGCAAGCGACAACGTTTACAATTATATAGTTCAAGAAGCACTTTAAATATGAATATAAGTCCACTACGCACATAGGCAGAATTGAACAAAGGTTACGAAAAGCCTCAGATGGAGTGTGTTGCAGCAAAGAAAATCGAGAATCAAGGCACAACAAAACTCAGCTAAAGGATGACCATGCCAAGAAATCAAGCTCTTATCTGGCTGGAATGGGCCGACATTGGATGCAATTAATGAGAGAAGAGAACAGAGGATACTGTTCAGAAAAGTCCAGATAAGCCACAGACGTCAGAAGACTGGTAGAATTAAATCAAATATACGAAAACACACAGAGAAAATCTGATTTCACAGTGTCCAGTCACGTGACAAAGGCAGGCTGGAAGGGTGAAACTATCACACCTATGCATGGATCCCAGCCATGCCCATACTCCTTGAAAGTACTCAGAGTACAGCACAGACACAAGGCCAAACTACAAAGCAGTAATTGACACATGACCACTGAGGTGATGTTTGATTGTAGCATAATTGGTGAGAAGCTGGGGCGCAGACAAGCTTCTCTGCACCTGGATGTTCTTTCTGCTGCTGCTAGATGTAGGTGGAAAAGTATGAGTGGGGTTGATGCCAACCTAATCAGAGTGGACCATGTAATCTAAGGTTCTATAGTGCGTAGAGCCAATGGGACGTCGTACTTTTAGTGACAGTCATAGTGGCCATTTTGAAGGGAGGGCTTAGTTGCCCCACCTGACGTGTATTATCCTAGCCCCTCTGCCTGTTACATTTACAGATATAGTACCTATGTTAAGTTACCTTCCTATAACCAATCACATTGCATGTTAGGATTTAAAGATTGCCATGTAGAATGACGTTAGTACGTGCACAGGTTGTCCGTCCGCCAGGGTGAGTTTTTGCTATAAATATTGTGTTTTTTCTAAAAGGAAAGAGAGTGAGAAGAACAAGCAGTTGCTGATGTTCGCTGTACTCCCCGTTTTATGAACTTGTTATTAAAACGGACTCCCTTTGCCAAACTATTGAGTTGTCTTAATTATTTGATGCATGAGTATGAATCTGCATCCCCATCTATCTCGAGGGTACTGCTACTCATCTTAAAGGGCTGTTTGGAGACCATCCAGTTCACTTGGTAGCAGAGATTAGATGGTTAGATTAGATAAAGATACCCATTGACTATCTACTTAAGTAATTGGGTCCTAAGCAATAACACACGTCCTTTGCCATCCGGCTGATAGAACGAGAAGCTCCCCATAAATAGTGGATAGATTAATTAAAAACCCTGCAGGATAGGTGTGATGGGTTCCTTGCTTTCCCCCAAGAAACCCTCCCACTTTTACGAGTAGCGGATCGGATGAGCGGCACGGAGATGCGGTAACGAAGTCAGTGATCCCAAACGTCCGTAGATGAAAGATATGCGAATGGTGAGTAAAAAAGACTGAATGTTTTAGCAAAGCATGCATGGCTTAGAAAACAAATAAAGGGAAGGTAACGGAAGGAGGTGGGATAAAAAATAACATCACAATAATAGTGTAATATATATATAAGGGGAAAGAAATTGACTCAAGTGTGCCGAGCAATATAAAGAGTTATCGTGAGTGTGGCCATGATAAAGGGTATATGCCCAGTTCCTAGATTTTAAAGAATGCTGGCAGAAGCTCTTATCTAAGGTCCTGATTAATAGAATCGATTAAATATGATCTGAAAGAGATAGGCTTGAATTCCATGTCAGAAAAAACATAGGGGTAAAATGCGTCTGAGAGAGCAGACGGCATAACGTTCAGTGGCTGGCCAGACTGTTTGTTTTATGTGTTTAAGTAAACTCTTGACATCATAATGGATGACTGTTTTTTGTGAAAAAAGAGCATGAAAATTGCACGATTGTAAAAGGAAATTGGTGCATGACATGGATTGATGGTTGTTTTTTTGGCAAGAGTAAAGTAAAAAATATTGTTGAAATAATGGTATGGAGCTTGTGATGATTGGTGCTCGCTCATGTTGATTATTAAGAAGTAATTGTAATAAAGTGTGAAGTGAAAAAAAGAATAAGCAGGTGTTATATGAATAAAAAATAAACTAGTTAAGCATAGAAGACATCACTCTGTTAATATACATGTGCAAACAGTTGCCGAAACACGCATTTAAGCTTAACAGTACAGTGCGAAATGGGTTAAAGGGACCGTGGACAAAATGTTCATGCCTTGGCCTCAGGGTGGATCGCTATCTAAAATGGTCCTACAGCACATGACGACATATTTACATGCAACATACACTGGCAAAACGTTAGACAAGCGCCTGGCTAGTTTTGAACTTTTTAAGATGCACCCGGAAGAAAGAGAGGAGGAGCTGCCGTTAGATTGGATACTGAATATATGCAAAGAGGGAAGTGAAGAGCCTTCTGCACAACCTGCCCCGTCTGAAATAAAAAATGAAGCTAGTAAAGATGAAGGATTGTACTCACTAAGAGATCTTAAAGCAGCAACGGGATATAGCAACCCGTCATATGAGTCACCTATGCAAAGTAGTGACGAAAGCCCAGAGCAAGACAAGGAAAGAAATATTACCTCCAAAGTCCCAAGGGAGAAGGAGAGACGTGAAAAGGAAAAGGAAAAGGAAAAAGGTGATCAAATGCAAGCAAGTACATCTCTAGGTACAGGAAGAGAGGTAAAGAGATGGAAAGGAGATGAGGATAGAACTGATGAGATGGCTTTCACACAGAACAAATGGATGGGAGGTCAGATGTTATTGAAACTTGATGCTAAAGGCATTGAAGACATGAGAAAAAGGGGAGAACGAGACGAACAAGAAAGAAGGAATAAGGAAAAGGCAGGAAGATTGAAAGATGAAGGAGCGAGAAAAAAGGATAGGCAGAAACAAGAGCAGTTATACCATGATGAACAGGCTAGAAAACAGGAAAAGGCAGAAGAACAAAGAAAACGTGATAATAAGCAAAGAACAGCTGATGATCAGGAAAGAATAGAAGAAGAACAAAAGATACGAGAGAAGAGAATAAAAAGACGGAAAGATGAGGCAATAGAAAAGGCAAATGAATGAAGAGATACTAGGAAAAAAACAAGAAGATAGGGTTAGAGAAGAAGCGAGGAAACGTAGAGAGTTTGATGACGACATATAATGCAAGCGAAGACAGAGAAGACGTGATCTCGAGTATCTGAAAAGGGAGGTTAGAAAACCTGATCCAATGGTAGAATATATAGAAGATACAAGAAAAGCTCTTTCCTGAGTACGATTCAGTACCAGGCACGTCTAGAAGATGACTTTGACACTAGAAGTATCGAAGAGACAATCGATAAGATAGAGATTGAGATGGGACTAGAAAAAGTACCCAAAGGAAAGGGAAAGGATGAGCCCCTTGAAAGCACTCAGTTGTACGACACTGAGGACGCTTCATGCAGCATCAGACATAGAAAGCTGTTGTTAGATTGGCTAACACTAAATAGAAATGAGGAAGATGAGAGAAGCTGCACGAGTTGGGCACAGGCAATGTCAGATGAAGAAAAGAAAGCCTGTGAATGATAAGAAAGAGAAGAAAGAGAACAGAGAGACACCGAACGAGTTCACGAGAAATGTTTCTCTAAGGGAAAAGGAATAAGATGGTTTGATTCAACCGCATCCACGTCTAAAGTGCCAGAGTCATTGACACAGTCAGACCGGCATGAAGGACTGCCACACGGCCAGAGGGGGGTGTCTCCCAAACCATATGTAAGCAGGTTAAGGACATTGCCAGGCAGACGGCGATGTGGGAATATTACCCCTGCGGTAGACAGACAAATGATGAGAGAAGAAAAGGAGTTTAGTTCGTCACAATTCCCCTTATTAGAGAAGGGAGGGACAACGCCACAGTATATACCATGGCCACAATTGAATAGAGAGAATCTAAAAAAAAGCTCCCAATGTTGACATCTGGAGCTGGGATATGGATACACGAGTTAGAAAAAATGATGGGAAGTAATACGTTGGCTATAGGAGATATCAAGGGTCTTTTGATCACCATACTTGGTGATAGAGCTGACAATGTTTGGACACGTGCAGGTTATCCCGGTGTGACTACAGTTAATACTGCACATGACTGGGCACCATTTAACAATTGCAGAACCGTGGTATGGAAAGCGCTTCAAGTGCTATACCCGGACACTTCTGACATGGGAGGTATAATGACGCGTAAGATGAAAAAGGGAGATGATCCGTTGATTTACATTCTGAATTTCCAAGACGCATGGGCGCTGGAAACTTGTGAATCTTGGGGGAAATCTATATCCGTGTTTTACCATATATTATGTCAAGGGCTGCCAGAACAGGTGCAGAAGCAGCTCAAGAAGTTGGTAGGAATTGAATATAAGCCATGGTCAGAAATACAACTGACCATTGCGCATTATTGCAGGATGTTGCAAGTGAAAAATCGCAAGAAGAATGATGCAAGAAAAGGCAAAGAAGCCAAATGAGTGCAGAAAATATTGTTGAAATATGCCATGAAGGGGCAATGTTAACTAGTACAGATGAATCCAATGCGCAGCAGGTTAATAACCAAAGGCAGTTTGATCAAAGCAATAATGGTTTCAGCCCAAGAGGAAGAGGCTACCAAGGAAGGGGATGGCAGAATAATCAGGGAGGTTTTCACAATAGGCAAGGCGGAAATCAGAATATGTAAAATGGTCAAATGAACAGACCACCGCCAACGTGTTGGACGTGTGGGATGACAGGGCATCTAGCGCGTATGTGCAGAAGTCAAGGGATGCTGCAAAATCACCAATTTACAACAGTGGTGATGATGAATCCACCTGCATTCTCACAGCAGGGTGGAGATGGATTTGTGCAGAATCAAACTTTACAGCAGCAAGCGTCGAGAATGCAGCAAAGCTTACAGCCACAACAGACTGTGACCAATTTCCTGCAAGGGCGTTATCAACAGTCTCTGATGCAACTTCTACAGACTACAGGCACAGGACAGGTATTGAACTCTAGAGCAGGAAATGTCATGTGTGATGGAGGAAATCCATTCACTAACTGTGGGACGAAATTCTACATGGACTAGGACAGCTCCTATCATCCTATCAGAGACACCAAAACTTCACGAGGAACCAAGGGTAGATGTCACTATAGGGGATAAAGAATATTTGTTCCTAGTGGACATGGGTGCGACATGCTTGTGTATACGTGAAGGCACGTTTTCTTTCTCTGGCGATGCCCTGAATACCCAAGCTTTTCCAGGAGCCACATGCTGTGTTCCAGTTTCTATAGGGGATTGTGACATGAAAGTGTCATTATTATATTCGAGACAGACGCCTGTCAACATATTGGGACGAGATTTGATGACAAAGCTAAATATGACAATCTCATTCACTGAGGAAGGCATAATGTGTTCGACTCCAGGATTGCATTATTTAAACATGTGCGAAATGATCAGAGCATACGCAGGATGAGTGGCTGTGAGAGCTTTTCAATTAGAACCTGAGATATTCGCATATGGAGTGCACATAATAATGTCATGGCTACCAAGCCTTGCAGACAGAACAATGAGAACAACAGATGAGTTTCTGTTCAGACCAAGAATACCTATGCATGAGGAAAAGTGACTAGTGTTTCCCTTGACAATACAAGCAGCCATATTGTGAGGAGATATGGCTTCGCTTGATGGCTGTGATGATGAAGGCAGAAAATGGTGCACTATAATCACCCTTGGGGAAGGTTACAAATTGACTATGTCACTGATGACGGATCTACTTGAAGAGCAAATATTTGAGGATGAGATGACATTTGAAGTTAATCTCATTTATTGGGTGAAAATGATTAAAAGAGAGGTGCCCCAGAGGATGATGATAGCACAAAAACATCCTTAATATTTTGATGATGACATAGCAAAAGTGCCTGACTCAGTATGGACTACAGGCCCTTATGAGGTAGGCCTACTAAAGGGAGTTGGAGAAGTGAAGATTAAATTGAAACCAGGAGCAATCTTACCAAGAGCACGACAATATCCCATGTCTAGGGAGGCAGATGAAGGGCTTTTCAAGACAATTTCTGCCATGATGGATCAAGGTACCTTAGTGATTGTCATGTCTCGGCTAAATTGGAAACTGCCTTGGCGATTGTCTGAGCGCTATCCGGCACGTAAAACCCTTTGAAAATACAACTCCCACAACTCTTGCTATTATAGCCACGTGACATACACGCATGACGTTGCTGTGTTTTCATTTGTTGTGAACTGCATTTAACTCCCGTCTATCCGGAGATCGAGTGCTCCTAAACTGTTGTTAGTTACGAGCTCTGTTCCCGGACTCCTGTTTGAATCCTTGACTACCTGGCGCTCGAATCAAGTTATTGTCTCTGCCTTGTCCTTGTCTGCCTCCCGACGCCTGCCTCCCTCGATTGTTCCCCTTGGATTATATGAACCCGGCTTGCTCATTATTGACCTCCCATTTCTGAATCCTTAAGTTTTGGTGACCTGATAACCCGAACATTTCATTTCTTTCCTTGTCCACTCCTGTTACTTTGAACACTTTTGGGATGCTCTGCTGTTTACACTTTGGATTGCTTTGAACCTTTTTGGGACGCTCTGCTGTTTACCCTTTGGATTGCTTTGAACCTTTTTGGGACGCTGTGCTGCATTGACTCTGGATTGCTTTGAACACTTTTTGGGACGCTCTGCTGCTTTGAACGTGGTGTTCCTAGGATACTGGCACACCTTCCCTTCACCAGACATCCTCCTTGTTTTCTGCACTTTTATACTAGTAGGTTACTGGTATATTGTTCCTACGGAGCAGGTAAGAGTGGGTAATTGTGGGCGGTGTTGGCTGTTTGTTTTCCGGCACTACTTGGCTGCATTTCCTGAACAACTGTTTTGTTCTTTGTCCCTCTAGCTCTGACGATTCTGCTCCGGCCTTTTCACTCAAGCCCCCGGCCTGCCAGGTGTATTGATCCCTGTAGGCTGAGCTCTTGGGAGGGAAGTCTTTGGCACGTCACCATAAAGATTCCAGATTCCTTGAGTGAAAGGAACTTCCCCAGAAGAGTGGGGAAGTATTATCTGCAACGACCAGAAAACAATATCTGAGTTGTGACAGTGATGTCAGAGTCATCATGCAATACTTCGATTTATCCAATCAAAAAATCAAAGGGAGGGTCTTGGCGTTTAATCCAAGATTTAAGACCGATGACCCAGATAGTAGAGGCTGAGTTCCCTCTAGTCCCTAACCCGTCTACAATCCTATGTAACATACCTGTTGAGGAACGTTATTTCATGGTGATTAACTTGAAAAATGCATTTTTCTCAATCCCATTGCACAAAGACTCACAAGATTTGACATTTTTCACGTTCAGGCAAGTTTGTCTGAAAAGCACAACGTTGCCCCAAGGTTATTGTGAGTCTCCTTCGATTTTCAATAGAGTCCTGCAGATGGACTTAAGCAACCTTGCATTAGAGAGTGTTGTTTTGCATTATGTGGATGACATTTTAGTCTGCAGCACAACGGAGGAAGAGTGCAGATGCAATTCCATTCAGTTATTGACTATACTTACTGAGAAAGGATATAAAGTTGACAAGGAGAAGTTACAGTATTGTCAACAAGAGGTGTTGTACATAGGCCAATTGATTTCACATGAGGGGAAAAAAGGTTACTCCTGCAAGAGCTGAAACTATTTTGAGAACAGGTAAGCTACACACGATAAAACAAATGCACATTTTTCTAGGATTATGTAATTATGTTAGGGCACGGGTCTTTGATTACAGCTCTTATACCAGGCCCTTATTACAAGCCTTAAAGAAAGCACAGCTATAACAAGGGAGTTGTCCTACCCTCTATGAGTTAAAGAGAGTGCAAACATAAATGAAATGCAAACTGGTTATGGACCCTTATGAATGCCCAGACAATTGGGGCAGCTATTTTGTGCAACAACACACTCACTGTTGTTAAACACCAAACTCTTACTCATACGAAAAGTGTCAGCCTTTTATTATTCATAGGCTGATACTTTATATTTTTAAAGATGTTGAGTATTTATATATACACACATCAATACATGATAACATTTCATAGTGTAAAAACACCTAGTTATAATGAAAATTCAATGTTCCATGTTTACAGATGGCCTGCAGTGCAAACAATACACTTGAATATTTAACAGGCAGTTTGTTAGTAGGTGAGATGTGGCAATATAATTAGGTGCAGGAAACACAGGGTGAAAATTGTGGTTTATGGGAGACGTTGGTTGTAAGTCTCCTGAGCCCGGCTAGTCTGACCTCATATTTGGTAAAGAAAGCACAGGCAATGAAAGAAAAATGTGTGTTGACTAGGGCCATTGAGGAAGGGTTTGATGAACTAAAAAAGGCCATTGGCAAGGCACCAGTTTTAGGGATTCCCAATTATGCAGAGGAATTCTACCTGTTTTCACACACAGATGATACTGTTATGACAGCAGTCCTTACACAGAAAACTACGTTGGGGTACAAGACCCTGACATACTACAGTGGGATTTTAGTCCCAGTAATGAGCGGTAATTTCCTGTGTGAACAAAGTTTGGCTGCCGCCGCGTTTGCCAAAGAAAAAGCTACAACAATTGTAATGGGGTGCCCAATGAAGTTATTTGTTGAGCACGCATTATTTGCCATTTCAGAGAAACCAAAACATACATTGATATCACAAACAGCTTCTGCTTATGAAGTTCATATCAAATCCAGCGATTAAAATAATTCGATGTAGAATAGTGAACCCAGCTATGTTTATAGCAGAGCCAGTTACTGAAGGAGATTGGTCAAACTGTGAAGAATTCTATGATGAGATCCCAAGAGTAAAGGAAAATGCATTGGCAGAAGGAGAAACTGTCTTCATTGACGGTTCTTCAAGGATCAATTAAAATGACGGACAAAGATATACATGTTTCACTGTGGTGAAGCACACGGCAAATTGGGAATTTTGAGTACCTATTAGTGCACATTTACTCTCTAATTATTCAGCACAGGCGGCAGAATTATTGGTGTTGATATTCGTGCTTGAGAATCACGCAGACCAGGAAGTAATGGCGTACAGTGACTCTGTCTATGTGATGTCGACAGTGCACGCAGGCTTAGCGCACTGCAAAAGGAGGGGCTACCTCCGAGCGGACGGCACACCAGTGCAACACGCCACCTTATTGGACAGGCTGATTAAGGCACTACAACTCCCAGTGGGTATAGCAGTCATGAAATATGCAGCCCACATGAAAGGGACATATTTTATCTCACACAAAACTCAAGCATCAGACGCTGAAGCCAAGCGTGTTGCAGCTGAAGATGAAATAATGATGAATGTGGCAATATCTGATGTGTATGAGAAAATGATTGTTGTGAGAAGTGAGACGGAGAGCTACAGTAATATGTTGAATACTCAGTTAACGGAGCTCCAAGGGGAAGCACCGCTGGAAGAAAAGAACCCTTGGAAGTGAAGAGGGTGTTCTTTAAACCCCTCTGAGGCGTTATGGCGACAGGACAGCACTGGTAAACCAGTAATGCCTATGGCCCTACTGAAAATAACACTGGAGCAGTTACACTATCCAGCACATATAACAAGAGAGGAATATAGTAGCAACCATTGCCGAAGACTGGTTTGTACCAAACCTAGCAGAGCACGTTGCATTTTCTTATGATAAATTGCATAATCTGTCAGAAATGTATGGCTGGGCATACACTATGTATGATCAGAGGAGTCATCCCAAGGCCTAATGGTCCTTTTCAGCACTTGCATATCGACTATGTTGATATGATTCAAGTATGTAATGGGTACAGGTATCTAATTGTTGTGGTGTGTCCATTCTCTAGATGGATAGAATCAGGTCCATGTATACACCCAGACGCTGTAGAGATAGAAAAAGGGAGCCTGATTATTGTCTATGGCCCTCCAGGCAATCTTGTAATATGATAAAGGAAAATGGGCCAACTAGACTAGAGATGACAGCTGACTATTATTCATATCATAATAGTTTTCTGTTTATTGTACAAATGCATATGTCATATAAAAATATATACAATGTTTATGTTCATTAATCGGCTCCACAGACCAACCGCGCTTCACGTGATGGAGGCCAGTTATTTTAAAGGAAGAAAATAATGTTTTCTCTTGTGGCCCAGTTAAATAACAGGGCAAGTCAATTCATGCGGGCAACCGCGAATTTAAAAACGCTTATGTCAACCTTGTAATTCATCACGATTGTAACTCGCTGGAGTTGTCGGAGACGAAAGGAACGCAAGCAGTCACTGTTCGCCTTTCCTAGCAGCAGGGCCCTGGGCTTTTATCTGCGGCCAAAATAAGGCAGCCCCTCGGCCCAGACCAGGCTATTTCAGTCCACGGCCGTAAATTGTGCGAAATTCCTCCACTGGCATTTCTTTTCCAGCGAGTTACAATCGTGAGGAATTACAAGGTTGACATAAGCGTTTTTAAATTTGCGGTTGCCCGCATGAATTGACTTGCCCTGTTATTTAACTGGGCCACAAGAGAAAACATTATTTTCTTCCTTTAAAATAACAGGCCTCCGTCACGTGAAGCGCCACTGCTGGGAGCATTCACGACGGGATTTATTCCACCCCACCAGTTCGCCAGCCCCTGAAAGATTGAGAGGAGATCATAGGCTCTCTTGCCACATACACCCCCCACCTTTGGTTTTTTACCAAGAGGCAACGCGGAATTGGCGTTTGCTCTCCTGTCCTGAAGAAGTTTGAACATTACGTCACGACACGAGGAGACTGTCTCATCCTCGTTAAGAGAACTCAACCGAAACATGTTGACAATGGTTTTCTAAACCCCCTGAATACCAACAGAGGGGCACATTGTAAAACAATTGAGTGTTTAATTTACAACTGTCTGACCTATTATTGTGATCTAAACAGAACATCACTTTTTTCTATTTTTTTGTAAACATGATGACTGTATGAATGAGTTGTGAAAGAACCGTTTGGAAAGGGATGTATTGCGGTTGGTCTGTGGAGCCGATTAATGAACATAAACATTGTATATATTTTTATATGACATATGCATTTGTACAATAAACAGAAAACTATTATGATCTGAATAATAGTCAGCTGTCATCTCTAGTCTAGTTGGCCCATTTTCCTTTATCATACACCCAGACTCTACCTACTTGGTGAGGGAGGTGTTTCCCAGATGGGGAGTTTGTGAAGTGATGAGGTCAGATAACTGCCTCATTTTGTTAACGCAGTGTTTGAATGGATCAGCTTGCTGCTTGGTATAAAGCACAAGTTTTTGTCAGCGTATCATCTGCAATAGAATGGGATATGCAAAGAAGCTCAATGGCGTGTCTTAAGAAAGGATAGCAAGTTGAAGCTTACTCTGAAGAAAGGATGGTTGCACTGTCTTCCACTGGCATTGTATGCACCCAGAAACCTGCCTGGTTTTGACCATCATCTTACGCCACAGGAAATTGTGATGGGCAGAAGAATGCGGACGCCTTTAATGATTCGAACAAGAGATAGATGTGATGCTCAGCCAATAGGAGAAGTGCTAGGATTGGAAATGCAAAACTACCAGTTTTTCTGTAATTTCAGGACAGCTGCAGCTACTACTAGGAGGGTGTAGGGCAGTACAGACACAGAAGGAGATACTACAGCTGACAAAGTTCCAGAGTTATGTGTACCTCAACTATACCCTGGGGATACCGTGTTCGTTCGGAATCACACATGGAAAAGGTGGGACGAGCCAAGGTTCCACGGCCCTTTCATTGTAGAGGATATTACGCCATCTGCAGTCAAGTTACAGGGAAGAAGAGCTTGGATCTTCCTTGGTGACATCAAGCCATATATCAGAGAGACCCCTCTGCCCACACCCCAACCCAGAGAAACTACAGACAATGGGGAAGAACCACAGCATGTGCAGACGAGATCCATGACGAGGAAGATGTACGCATTACCAGTCAAGTGAAAAAAGAAAGGAAACCTTTGTGATAAGGTTGTAGCCCAGTTATAAGACATTTCCTTTGATCCTACTAAGGGAAAAAGGACACAAATACGAACACTCTGTGCATCATAGTTGCAGGATAAGAGAAGAAGAATTGCATTTATTGAGCCACAAGTAGCTTGTTGACTTTGGACTGATGCACACTAAAGCCTTGATAAGAAAAGCTATGCCAAAATTTGATCGAGGATATATAAACTGGAAAACAATACAATATCCTGAGTTCTTCCACACATAGTCTTTGTTTGGACTTACTTATGTTGTCACAAAATAGTGACCTCACTAGGCACATACTGACCTATTTCGAATTGGTATTTAGGTCCTATCCGTCGTTGGTGGGGAGACTTACAAGCATAACAGAGTTTTTGCAAGAACCTGATAACGGAAAGACAATAAGAAGACTGCTCACAGTGATTGCAAAACAGTTTCTTTTACTTCCAGGGTACAGCGAGGACAAGACAAATGTCCCTATCACCAGAGAATCATAGACTGGCAAATGCAGTATTTTTTCATTTAATTGAAGACTTTCCAGACCTTATAGGGAGACATGCCAATGTTGATGTGCAAACATTCATCTGTGATCCAGTCAACACTACTAACTTGAGTATGCTTCTACATAGCATAACAATACAGGTTGCACCTTCTTCTCATAAAAATCACAGAAGAGTGTAGAGACATTCCTTTGAGGGACAGATCGTGGAAGTATTGACAAAAAATACACTTTTGCTGAAAGGGAAGCAACATGTTATCTGGAGTGAAGCAGATTTGAGGTATAGACTGGGAACTAGTCTATATGGAACACGTATTATAGACTTGCTGAGGTCATTGTTCATTGTTGGAACATTACATTGCAAACAGAACTGTTTCCAGAGACAAGAGACAGTCCATTATCCAGAATCAGAGGACAGTCCATTATCCAGAATCAGAGGACAACTGGTCCAGAACTATTGATCCATGAAGCAGAGACAACAGCATCCAGAAAAAGTGATGATAATGAAAATGTATTCAAGAACCAGTTTTTGCTTCCTTAGATGAGGAGGAGGAGAGACATTCATATTGCCCAAGAAACAAATTATGTAACTGACTGACCTTGAAATGGATGTGGTAAGCAATGACACACACGACACTTGTTTTAGCAAATGAGTTGAAACTCCAGAGACAGGGTTGGCAAAGTAAACAAGACAAGAGGTTGATGAAAGTTACATCTACACAGATAATGAGAACAAACACACCTGGTCTAGTGTCAATGAGTTCAGAATCACATTCCAGAGAATGGGGGAAGCTTGGACAAACAACAATAAAAAGATTTATACCAAGAGAAGTTGAGAGACAAACGCAGAAAGCTGAACTTTTAAAGAGACAAAAGTCTTTAGAGAATGAGCAGAGAGAGACCACACATGCAAACACACCTGACCCTGTAAGATATGATATCAGGGCAGTGCCTGGAGGGAAGACACAAACAGAAATTATAAGAGAAATTGTCATATGCCCAGTTGGTATATTTAAAGGATGAAGCACATTTTACATCCTCCTACTCGAACAGAACAAATGGAAATGACCGGATCACTGATGGAGATGCCTGAGAATCCTCCAGCAAGAAGGAGCTATATCGAAGTATTACATGACATGCTTGTGAAAGCTAATATCAAAAGAATAAGAGCCAAATGAAGCACACAAGACGACAATAATGAATTGATTGATTACCTGGATAGCACAGCACATTTGGGAAACAACATATGGTACCAACATATGAAGGAAGTGGGAAGACGACTTTGGATGAGGATGTGCATAAAGCACACTGTCTGTCACATATAGCAATGTGCAAAGCCAGATGTCAGTTCATGGGAAGTGATGGTTCTCTCAAATGGGCGACTGAAAAAACAGATCCAGATGAAGATGATTATGTCCAAGACATAAAGACAAGAAACAATGCCAAAACGAAGAATATTGTGATCAGATATGAAAAACCTGGAATAAAAGGAGCAGAGATCAGAACAGAATTGAACAAGAAATTGCAACTACAGGAAATACTTCAGAAGAATCTCGCAGATGGAAGAACAGAGGTCAAATGCAAATCTGGGGAACAGTGCTTTCAACAGACGGATGTGAGAAAGGAGTAGTGATCTGCAGAGAATGGGTAGTAATCGGTTGTTACCAGGCTACCATTGACATAGTGCAAAATGGAAGCAAGCCATTATGTTTATGTTTATTTAGTTTATATAGCGCTTTAATCCAAAGCGCTTTACAATATAACAACAAGGTACAATAATGGAAGAAGCAAGTTAACAATGATGATACAAACCATCAATTCAATATGTAGAACAGTTTCCTTGGAAAGTGGAGGTGAGGGAAAGGAGAGAGGGAATGGAGAGGAGGTAGTAAAGGAAGAGAAGCAATAAAGTCAAATATGTGATATAAGGTCAAGTAGATGTGAGAAGGGAGGGGAAGGGAAGGTATAAGGGAGATGGAGAGGGGAGATGGTAGAAGGTCAAGGGGAGCTCAATGAGGTGCAGAAGTTTAAGTTGGGAGGGGAAGGGAAGCCAGCCAAGTTGAGAGAGCGAGGAAGAAATAGAGTTACGAGGGCCGGATAGACAGAGAGTATGGATAGAGGAGTGGTAGATGGATTTGAGAGAGGTCAGATGAGAAGCAGGAAGTCCAAAGAGGACAGAAGAGCAGTAGAAGAGACGGGAGAATATGAGGGAGGAGATTAAGAGTTTAGAAGCATGGAAGGTGAGGGAGGATCTAATCTTGCGAATTTCGTAGCGATGGTGCCAACATGATCGAGAGGGGAGAGAAATATGGTGGGAGAAGGAAAGGGAGGAGTCGAAGTGGAGACCAAGATTGCGGGCATAGGTAGAGATGGGGAGATTTGAAGGGGGAAAGTGGATGGAAGGAGGAGGGGAAGGGGAGAGTGTGTTAGAAGGAAAGAAAAGGACTTCCATCCTGTCAGTGTTGAGGGAGAGAAAATGGGATGACATCCAGTTTTTAATAGCTATAAGGCAGGAAGATAAGGAGTGATGAAGATCTGGAGTGAAGGAGGAAAAGGAGAGAAAGAGTTGGGTGTCATCAGCATAGAAGTGGTGGGAAATGCCGAAGGAAGAGATGACAGGAGCGTGAAGGGAGGTGTAAAGAGAGAAAATAAAAGGTCAGAGTACAAAGACTTGGGGGTCACCATAGTCCAAGGGGATGTTGGAAGAGGTGCGGCCACCCCAAGATTATTATTATTATCATTATGGCCAAAGCTTGCTAAATTACTGACATGGGTCGAGGACAGAGTAGGGCCCTTGCAGGTAATACCATTGGAGAACCCAAAATTCTGTTTCAGAAATAATGGCACAAGAAAAATGGGAGAGAATCACAATTGTAGTCGAGTCTTTGACGTTCCATGAATGGTGCATGGTACTGCAGTGCTGATGGATCACTATTGGGCGTGTGGATTCCAGGCATACATCAGATTGCAGAAAAATTGTGGAGGCATATGTATATTGGTGAATGTCCATGTTCCAGCATTGGTGATTGCAAAAAGTGATGTGCACATTGACAGTTTCCCGAAAGCAGATGCTCACCTGAGAAAGAAGAAATCTGTGGAGGTGATGAGGAGAACAAAGAGGGAAAATTATTTCTCTGCAAAATCCATAGAATCTTTCGATACTATCCCATACGAACACAGGTTGTTCACCCTCACCTCATCAGAGTTTACGACGATCCTGATGCCAAGAATTCAGGTTGGAGCAAATACTAAATGGTTGCAGATAACCAGATGGGAGTTACCGCAGACCATCAACACAACTATAACAGGATTCAATGCAATCAGAGAAGAGTTGAGAGCAATCAGACTGATGACACTCCAGAATAGATACGTCTTAGACATGATCACAGCTATGGATGGAGGTGTTTGTGCAAAAATCAGAGAATCATGTTGCACATTTATACCTTCACACGACAACGAGAATGAACCTTAACAGAGGCCATAGACATGCTGAAAAAACTTCAGAATCAGATGATAGATGAAGCTGACGATGACAGATGGTTTGGATCACTGTTTTCATGGATTCCACAATGGATGGCAGATGCATTAAAGTTCCTAGTAGCACTGGTGGTGATGATATTACTTGGATTCTGTGTGATCAAATTAATAATCTCACAATGCCAGACGACTGCAAAGAAAGCCATAAGGATGAAGATCATGATTGATGTTGAGTCAGGATGGAAGCCCAAAGACCTAACTGATGAAGAAATAAGAGACTTTGTGAAACCCAGCATTTATGCACCAGAGGGAACCAAGTTCCTGTATCCAAGAAATCATAGAACATATGGATCTATTGCAGTCCAAGTGGAGAATGTCAACTGATGGCATGGAATAAGGATGAGCATGTGAGAACAGCAGGATGCTTGAAAGGAGTCATAAAGATATGGACCCCAAGGAAGCATCTCTTCAGACCAAAATGTCTGGATCAAGAGGATGAAATAAAAGTGAAGGATGAAGAAAAAGTGAATGCAAAGAAAGAAGTGAAAGTGGTCGGTGATTTGCCCAGAGGGGGGATTGAAGACGAAGGATCGAGTATCATCCCCACTCCAGTTGCACCCCTCCAATTACTTATTGAAATGTTCTCCAAAGTACCAAAGTATGTGACCTATGGAGAACAGGAAAAACAGCAGAGAGAAGCACTTGGGCTCTGCCCAGTGCCTATCAGGATAACAGCACCTGTTAATATACCGACACCTAAGAAAACCTGGACATAAGGTATCCATTAAAAATGCCATATCTACATTCTAAACAATACGATGGTTGTTTTAATAAATTACGCGAAGAAGCAAGATGGAAGATGAATGGTGACATCATAAGAAATCGGACTGACACACATATAGAAGATATAATCACCTGAGTATACTGACAAGAGACGAAATACCATTTATAAATGACATCTTGAGCCTAAGGTGAAGATGTTGATGACAAGATAAAGAAACGCATGCCACCTATATGAGGAAGATATTTAGTTAGTTTAAACTTGTACAGATGCAAGTAACGGAAAGAGGCAAAGAAATTGTGAAGCTTGCTTATGCTTTATAGTTGATAGATTGTGGCAAGCGCCAACGTTTACAAGTATAAACCTCAAGAAGCACTTTAAATATGAATATAAATCCACTACACACATAAGCAGAATTGAACAAAGGTTACAAAAGGCGTCGGATGGAGTGTCTCGTAGCAAAGAAAATTTGAGAATCAAGACAGAACAAAACTCAGCTAAAAGATGACCATGCCAAGAAACCATGGTCTTATCTGGCTGGAATGGGCCGACATTGGATACAATTAAGGAGACAAGAGAACAGAGGATAGTGTTCAGAAAAGTCAAGATAAGCCACAGACGTCAGAAGACTGCTAGAATTAAATCAAATATACGAAAAGTCACAGAGAAAATCTGATTTCACGGTGTCCAGTGTTAGGGAGAATTCTCATTTCATGGCTAATTTCCCTTACCTATAGAGTCCCACAGCAG
Source organism: Ambystoma mexicanum (assembly GCF_040938575.1). NCBI lineage: Eukaryota > Metazoa > Chordata > Amphibia > Caudata > Ambystomatidae > Ambystoma > Ambystoma mexicanum. The sequence goes on from NC_090927.1 coordinate 335,887,152, forward strand.
CTTTGCTGGATTTGAAGAGTTTGTTTCTTTTTACTTGCTAAGAGTGAGACTCTTTTTCCCCACTCTTAGGCATTTTTGCTATGTGTGTTCTAGGCTATTTTTTGTGTTTAATGCCTATGGGATTTTCTCTCACCCATATGAACCATCTTTATCACATGTGTTACACAGCACCCTCCGTGCAGTGACACAGGGGTGTCATAGCGACCCCCAAACATAGACTCCATACCCTGGGACTGACTACTGTCTCCCAGAGCATGTAAAGTCTCCATTGGCTTTACTAGTCAAATCTTACAAACTTAACCAGTCCAACCCATCTTACTATGGAGGTACTGGAAAGGGGTAATAGTTTTTCCCTTAGGTTCATTTTCAAGGGGGTACCTTAAAGTCCTGCTCTTTAAAGTTTCTGGCTGGTGGCAGTGGTTACTACCAAAAATATTCAACCGTGAATATTTTCCTATGGGATTTTCCCATTGTTCGAGGCTAATACTTTTACTGACGGCTTCTAACATACCGCTGGTTTATTTTATTATTAACTTTACTCCGGTAGGTTTTATTTGCCAGAACTTTAATATAACGTATTTCTCGTGTCTTACTCTAAACTCCTAATCCAGGTCGGGGATCCTTTGTTCGCTCTTTTGGTGGGCTTCTGCCAAGAAGCCCTCCTTTCGGCGCCTCTGAGTCTGGGGTGGGTCTGTTGTTTCGGAGGGGGAGTAGAACCCCTGGACAGAGTTGCCACAGCAACACAGGTCGCACTCTAACCTGATGGGCTGGAGGGTCTCCCGCCAAGAAGACCACTCTACTGTGTGAGTGACAGCTAGGCTGTATGAATGGATCTCTTTCTGCATAAAAGCAGGGTCCTGAAGACTGGAAGAGCAAGACGTCACCATTGGAACTACGGAACCGAAGGGGAGAGAAGCCACAGACATCTTTAGCATCTACACCACCGGTGAAACCCTGCCAGATCGTCTCACCACTTTTCTTCCACACGACGAGAGGAGATCTTCATCGAAAGAGCCTTCTTCCCTTGAGCTGGTGGGAACAACCAGTTCACCCATCGCTTCCCAGGACCTGCCTTGGTCGAATCGACAGTGCCCAGCACTCGGAGACCAGAAAGCCAGGCAGCTATCGACCTGGACCGCGATTAAAAGGAGCGTACCTTTTAAACATCGTTTGGCAGCACCGCGGCTGGTTTCATCCCTGGGTAGTGCAGTGACTCGAACCCTCCTCCATGACAAGAGCCTCTCTTCCTCTGCTGGACCCCTCTAACTGCAGGAACTACCAGGAACAACCGCCACCGCAGGAGCCACTTCTTCATGTTTAAGATACATTGTTCAGCTAGGCCTCCCTTTTCCCGTGGTAGCCCTAAAGGTGTTTTAAATCCTTTATCTACTTGTTGGGTTGGCCGCCCTCTCTCTTAACATTGTCTGTCGCCTCGCATCTACCTTTTCAATATTTGTTTGCCAGCTACAAGAACATTTTTGCTCCTAAGCTCTTGGTCCTGTACCACTGACTCTGGCTCAGGCCTATTGACTCTGGCTGATTTGTTAGATCTGCTCTCACTAGATTGATTTTCAATAAGAAACGTATTGATGCACCTGAATCTTCTAAACCCCTCTTCCTTCCTACTGTTTTAACTTGTGGAGTGCCATTTTGCTCAGTTTTCATTCACTTATCTTTCTGCTAAAGTGTCACTGTGCATTACTTTTTCACAAAACTTCAGGGAAGTGTTGCTAGGGGGTGTCTGAAGATATTTCGGTTTAACTTGTGCTTTCCCTCCTTTTCGTTAAATTGTTAGAGTGCCATTTGTAGTTGGTTTTCACTGTGCCGTTTTGTTCAGGTTTCACTGTACCGCAAACTTGTCTACAATTCATTAGAGAGTTTTATATACTTTTCCTTGACTAAACTGAACTTACTTTATCAACTGTGATTTATGTGTTGAACTAGATGTTTATAGAATAAATATATTCTCTTTTTGATACAAAGCTTTGGTCAGTGTTTCCTTGTTCCATAGTACTGTGATACCTATTGTGTAAACCCGGAATATTGCTCATCTCCCTCTTGAGATAAGTCTGACTGCTCAGCCTCAGCTACCAACTAAATCTTTGTGATACAGACGGATACCAAAGGGGATTTATTGCTCTCACCTGTAGTCCTAATCTGGTGTAGTGCTCCCTAAGGGAACTGCACTGGATTTTGCCTAACATCCAGTCACGTGACACAGGCAGGCTGGAAGGGTGAAACTGTCACACCTACGTACGAATCCCTGCCATGCCCATACTCCTTGAAAGTTCTCAGAGTACAGAACAGACACAAGGCCAAACTACAAAGCAGTAATTGACACATGACCTCTGAGGCAATGATTGATTGTAGCATAATTGGTGGGAAGCAGGGGTGCAGACGGGCTTCTCTGCACCTGGATGTTCTATCTGCATGCTGCTAGACGTAGGTGGAAAAGTATGAGGGCCTCATTACGACTCAGGCGGTAAGGGGTTTACGCCGGCGTAAACAGCGCCGACCCTTACCGCCTGAGTACGAGGTCCCTTAGCGCCATGGAGGTTTTAACACCTGCTTTTAGCAGGTGTTAAAATCCATGGCGCTAAGGGACCATGGAGTTAATTACACCACCGTAATTTACGGTGGCGTAATTAACGCCTTCCCCACTCCCATTATGCCCTATGGGGCAAAAATGGGACGGGGAAGGGTAAATGGGGATTGGGGACTTAACGCCCCGCCGACCTCGGAATGGGGCGGTAAGTCCGCCAACCACCATGGCGTAAACATAGTTTACGCCATGGTGGTAAAGTCACGGCCCAGGCGGTAACTTACCGTCTGGGTCGTAATGAGGCCCTGAGTGGGGTTGATGCCAACCCAATCATAGTGGACCATGTAATCTAAGGTCCTATAGTGAGTAGAGCCAATAGGACGTCGTACTTTTGGTGACGGTCATAGTGGCCATTTTGAAGGGAGGGCTTAGTTGCCCCACCTGATGTTTATTATCCAATCCCCTCTCCCTGTTACCATATACACATATAGTACCTATGTTAAGTTACCATCCTAAGATGGTATCCTATAACCAATCACGTTGCATGTTAGGATTTTAAGATTGCCACGTAGGATGACGTTTGTACGTGCGCAGGTTGTACGTCAGCCATGATGAGTTTTTGCTATAAATATTGAGTTTTTTCTAAAAGTAAAGAGAGTGAGAAGATCAAGCGGTTGCTGATGTTCGTTGCTCGTTGTACTCCTCGTGTCATTAAAACAGACTCCCTTTGCCAAACTATTGAGTTGTCTTAATTATTTGATGCACGAGTATGAATCTTCATCCCCATCTATCTCCAGGGTACTGCTACTCATCTTAATGGGCTGTTTGGAGATCCTCCAGTTCAGGGTTTTCTGACATTCTCAATTGTTACCCTGCAACTCCGGAGTGGTCTGGGCTCTCGAAGATCATGCTTGCATATATCTAGGTTCCAGGGAGACCCTTACCTTATATCATGTACAGACTTGATCAAATCATCATCCATGTGTCTTTTGTGGGCTAGCAAGCTTCCTAGATATATTTGCTAAACTCTGTTAACGCATTGCTTTCTCATTTCTCTCACTATGGCCTCAATCCAGCGTCTGCTACAGTGATAAGAAACGATGCGATTTGGGTGCTGCCAAGACACAAACATTTATTTATTTTATGTTACAATACTACATGAAACCTTTCAAAAAGCTGATACATTCATGCCCAAGTTTTACAGGCAATCATCCACTTGGAGTCTGGAGTCCCAGATCTAGGACAAATGCCATGGAAAAGAATGAATGTGCTCTCCAATTTTAAAAGGGCTAGCTCTCTACGGCCATTGCTGGCTTCCAAAACTGAAATGTGGTGAAATGCTGAACAGCTCTGCTATAGATAGAAATAAAAGCACATATCTAAGGGCTATTGAAAGCTAGCAGATAGGAAGTGGGGGTGTTTATGGCAGCTGCGCCCTACCCGTTGGAGTGCAGAATTTCTGGCATGGTTTGGACCGTTTAAAGGGCGGTCACGCTTGCCGTGGCAATGGGAATCTGAAGTAGCCGTCTGTGCAGCAAAGTGAATAATGAACACATTTTACACTCTTCGCATTAAAATCATGTGCTTCTTCAAGTACTAAATACGGGGTCAAGAAGCCTTTTTGTATTCACAGAGAATGCTTGTATCAGCTGTTCCTCTTTTTTCAACAGTTATTGTATGTCAGAGCTTTGGCATCTGAGGAGGGAGACATACTGGTCCCCAAATGAAAATCGTCAGTCTTTCTTTCGCACAACCGTGCACTTATGTTTTAAGTGTACTTGAAAAATCAAGCACTACATTTTCTGGGAGATGTGCATTGCGTGCACATTTTCACTGCAGTGGTTTTTTGTCGAATAGAACTGAACGTGTCCCAACGGAACACACGCTTTCTATTCAGGTTTAAGTGGGCAATTAAACTTAAAAGACATTTTATCAAGTGGAACAGCCTGAAATACAGCATGTTTCTGCACGTGCTTAATTACACTTTGAATGTTTCACATGTTATACTTAAAAACACAAAGCACCCAAATGGGAAACACGTATGACGTGCTTGCCTGTAATAGCTCCTTTGTTCAAACAGTGCTTCATTCTAGATTCCTCCTGTTTCTAAGTGCAAACATAATAGCTGTTACTAATACCCAGTTTCACGCATTCCAATATATTGACTTTCTAAGGATGAAAGCGTGAGCTGGACCCTGCTGTGATTGAAACCTGTATCGGGCAGATTGAACACAGAGGCATATGACACGCGCTTAAATGGCTAAACTAGTTTACCAGGTAGCATGTCTGTGTTTCAATGCTGTGGAAAGTAAAACGCAATGCAGGGAAGCCCGTTAACATAATTAATTCCACATACAAATCTGCACACCATTACAGCTCCATCCATTATTCCCCAGGACAATGGGCCTCATTACCGGCACCGGTCTCGTTCAATGGGGACTTACCGGTGCAATCCGACCTTTGAGGGACCGGTAAGTCCCCATTGAAAAAGCCATTCCCCATTCCCATTTGAGCCCCATAGGGCTCAATGGGAATGGGGAAGGCACTAATAACGGTACCGCAAATTGCGGTAGCGGTATTGGCTCTGATTTCCCTTAACGGGTCCCGTCCATAACGCCTGGTCAGACCCGGCGTTAAAGGAGGACCACGCGAAGGAAGCTCGTAGTAGGGCGGTAAGGGATTACCAGCACCGGTCTCCTTACCGGTGCCCGGTATCCCTTTCCGCCCCCACTCGGAATGAGGCCCAATGTCTTATAAGAATGAATGATTTTTGTACTTTCCAGTGTTCCCTGAAAGACATAATCTCTTATTCCATGAGCGTATCATATATTCATATTCAAACATCATCAGTGGCGGAGCCAGGGGGAGGGGGGCTCAAGGGGTGCTGTCACCCCCTGGCTTCACCCTGGTGCCCAGTGTGCCCCATGTGTCTCCCGCTGGGCTGCTTAGCTGCAGTGGGCTGTTTTTTCACCCACAGCGCACATGGCACGCACCATCTACCATGCGTCACTCCCAGCAGTAGTGCACCGATGCACACACAGCAGCAGCAGCCAGGCCGGGGTGGCACGGGGCTGGCAAGGCAGGCAAGTCTACCATTCAGTGCTAGTAGTACTGCTTAACAGCTTAAAATGAAAACTTTGAGGAACGTGCGTGTCCCAGTGGGCCGGGCGCGTGCAGCTGAGCTGCTGCACTCTCTGGCCCTGGGCTGGGGCTGGCCTGTTGTTGTTAGCATGCATGGCACTGGTATTATATATTTGGTAAATGGTAATCATGATTTGATAGCAGTGCTGACTGCGCACCACCAGGCCAGTGGCGGCTGGTGAGTTTGAAAGGTGGTGCGGCGTAAATTTCCCAGAGGGAATTTTGGAGCGAGCGTGGAAGCACACACCACCCAAGGGGGGCACAGGGGATTCTCCCCCCGCAAAATATTTTGAAAAATAGCCTCCAAAATGTGCAATTTACTTTCCAAACCCACTGAAATATGACAAAAAGCCTTAGGTTTTACCTATTAATGGTGGTACATTATTCTTATGTGTGCAAGTGTGATGTTGTATTTTACAAGCTTGTATTGAGCTGGAAATATGGTGTCGGCATAAAGAAATTCATTATATAGACCGTAATGATAGAAACATTGCCGTATGCAGCACACAATCTGCACCAGTGCCATCAATAAAAAATAAAATAGCTGCTCGACGTAGGGGAGTTTTAGAGGTTGGCTATAATGCAGCACAAAGAAAGCATGGCTACTTTTTAGTGTAGATACTACTTGGATGGTGAAGGAACATGCTTCTCCTCGCGTAGTCCCCCAAAGGAGTTTCCGCCTGTTCTCTCAATTCCGAGGAGTGCATTGGAGCAGACAATTCAGTTTGCCCCTAAGCAGGGGCGTTGCTAGGGGTGGGCTAAGGGGGCTATAGCCCCTGATCTTTTGGTTGTAGCCCCGGATAGAATCTCAGAAGCTACAGCCAAAAGACTAGCTAGCCCCCAGTCCCAACTGTTCCAACATCATCTTAGCCCCGGGTCTTTTCCAGACCTAGCAACTCCCAAGCCCCTAAGCACACAGAAAGCAGGCACATGCGCATGCTGAGGTACGCAGAGGCAACCTTTTTCGGTATAAACTTGTTTATGTTTAGTGGAAGCCATAACGTTTAGACGCATCATTTACATTGCATAAGTTTATGTTTATATGGGAAGCCATCAGTCTAGGAGGCAGCGGCAGAATCGTTCTACAAAGTCATTGGCCCTCATTACGACCCTGGCGGAGGTCCATGGTGCAATTTGCACCATGGACCATGGGGCAGAGCTGCCAACTCCGCCATGGGGGTTGGCGGACTTACCGCCCCATTCCGACCTTGGCGGGGCGGTAAGTCCCCAATCCCCATTTACCCTTCCCCATTCCCATTTTTGCCCCATAGGGTATAATGGGAGTGGGGAAGGCGTTAATTACGCCACCGTAGAATACGGTGGCGTAATTAACAAGAGGTCCCGTAGCGCCATGGATTTTTCCGCCCGGAAAATCCGGGCGGAAAAATCACCATGGCGCTACGGAAAGTCTTAATCTGGCGGAGAGGTACGCCATGCATTACGCTGGCGTATACACCTCTCCGCCAGGGTCGTAATGAGGGCCATTGTATATTGCTATGATTTTATTCATCTTCCCGCTGAACCGTCTGCCTTCCATGACTTATTTAAATTATTGCAGGTGGACGCTAATTACTGAACAAATTACCAAGTGGAAGCACGACTCGTGCTTCCACTTGGTAATTTGGTCAGTAATTACACGGGCCCCCACGACCGTATGCACTTTGACCAGCATCAAGTGGGCCTACGATACACTCAACATGCGATCATGCATGCACCTAAAATGTGCAGTAACAGGCGGTATTTAGAAGGGCCGTGACTGAGGGTGGGGTCTTGGAAGGACCATAGCCCGGCAGAGCCTTGGTAGAGCCGGTCACGAGTCAGAGTGGCCGTTGAAAAACTACTAGGCTGGGGCAGAGTCAGTCACACACAAGGTTCACCCTAACCACCTCTCGTGTTGAGACATACAGTCATGTGTCAGGTCGAACTTTGAAAAGTTCAGAGGGCTGGAGAAGAGTTAATTGCGCGTTAGGCGCACTCCAGTCACCCCTAGGGTTGGTACAGAGTCAGCCTCATGTCAGCCATTGCTGAAGATAAGAATAACTCTGCCCCAGCCCCATTAGCTGCCCTTCTTGCTCAGCGGCCTGCCTGCGAATCACACCATGTGATGACAGGACGGGCTGCCCCTGAGGAAGATAAGCCTTCAGGCGGTCCATGCTCACAGGCTCTGAATCGGCTGTTGAGGGGGGCGGGGGGGGCGGCGGAGCAGTCTCTCGGGTCGTGCTTAGTGGCTGATGTGTAAATTGCTGCTCCACCTGTGGAGCTCCACACAGACCCCACCCACACGCATCCTTCAACTCACACCCATAACTGGGTTCTGCCTGTCCCCCGCTCCACCAGAAACTTGTGTTTTAGAAAAGTTCTATCAAGACTAAAGAATACACAGTGAAGTCAAATGCATTTAATGTCCACCTTAAGTGTAAGTCATTGTCCCCACAGTATGTAGGCTTGTGCACCCTCCCACTTCCAATCGCCCTCCATTCGCACCTCTTAAGGTACATGCCCAGGACTGCACCCCTCCCATAACCTGCACAGAACTCCGATATTACCGGACGGGTTCTTGACGGGCTCCTCATCGTCTGGCATACTTAGGCCCATCTGGTATCGACCTATAAACCTATTATGGATATTGAGGGTAGTATCTTTTTACAATTTAAAAAAAATGTGTTTTGAGCTTTCCAAATTACCCACAATCTTACACAGGTAGCAGGTCTGTTCATTTCTGGGGATTCCCCCTTCTGGGGCCCCCGACGCCCAGTGCGCACAGTTGCTTAAATCTGAGACACATAAAGTGACTAGCTGAACGCTTCAGGTATCCTGGAAGTGTATCATAGCATGTCGTCTAAATACCTTATGCTGGCCCGCAATGGTCTGCGGCCACACTTCCCACCCAGTCAATGTGCTCAAAGTTGCCGGCACCCCCAACCCCAAGACCAAACCTTGCCCTTTCATTTGGAGGGAGCCTTGGCCGATGCAGACTAAATGGTCAAGTTTAAAACGGCGTATTTAGAGAAATGTGGCAGACTCAGCCACATTTCTCTAAAGATGCAGTTTTAAACTTCACTGTTTCATCCGCAGATGTTGCCCGCCGCCCGACATTCACCATGATTTCAAACATGGTCCAGGACCAGGATTGGAATCCTGGTGAAGGCCGGGCCGCGGGCAGCGGGCACAATGGTTGAAGGGCCACGGCGCGAGCCGTGACATGGCATGGCACTGCATCTCGCCATGATGTAGGCACTCAGCCTACATCATGGCGAGATGCAGTGCCATGCCATGCCATGCCAGCCCGCAGCCACACACAACGCCATTAAGCTAAGCACTCTTTGGGCCTCATTACATGGATGGCGGTGGACCAAGGTACTGTTAGCACCTTGGTCCATGCCGGTAAAATACCGGCACCGCCTTGGTGGAAAGGGGAATTACCGCCCTATTCCAAGGTTGGTGGGGCGGTAATTCCCCCTTCCCCCTTTGCCCTTCCCCATTCCCATTTTTGCCCATAGGGCTCTATGGGAATGGGGAAGGTGCTAATTACGGCACCGCAAATTGCGGTACCGTAATTAGCTCCCTGGTCCCTTTGCGGGTTGGTTTTTAACGCCTGCAAAAAGCAGGCGTTAAATTCCCCAACCCGCAAAGGGACCTCGTAGTAAGGCGGTAAGGATTTACCGGTACCGGTAAAATACCGGTACCGGTGAACCCTTACCGCCTACCATGTAATGAGGCCCTTAGTCTTCACCATGCCGCATGCCGCATGGCGACTGAATACTAAGAGTTTAGCAGCAGCATGCCAGCCGGCAACATGCCAATTAACACAAGTACTTACCTTAAGTCAAAGTGTTGTTGGACTCTTCTTGGAGACTGGGCTGGAGTCTGGGGTTGACTCCATCAGCATAGGGCAGGCAGCAGCCACAGCACACATGGATGGGCCTAGTAAGGGTTGGGGCAGCTGGGCCTGTGCGAGAAATCCACGGCACGCGCACGACCACCACACCAGCAAGGCCCGGCATAAGATTAGAAAGAACGAGCAAGAGAAGGTTCCTCTCTCCCGCCGTTACACACCCTTTCTCTTAAAGGGGCTCCCTCCTTTTCCCTCGCAACAGTGCTCATGACCGTCACCCGACTCCACCCACGGATTGTCATTGGCTGGCAAACAGCCAATGATAATCCACAACCTACCTGTTGCTATGCTGCATGGCCTGCTAGCATACATGTAGTGAGGAGTTTACAGTACTCACTCTGGTGGTGCGCTGTTTGCGCACAATACCAAGAGTGCGGGGCCACCCCTCCAGCGCCCCGTCAGCCTCCTGAATGGGAGAATAGTTACGTAGAGTGCGTGGAGCTACGAGCTCCACGCACTCTACATTGAAGAAATGTTAGTAAATCGGGACGCGCCCCTCTGGACTCTGCAGCAGCAGGCCAGGCCCAGGCCAGCAGCCCAGCATTGCAGAGCGGCAGATTAATAAATAAATAAATAATCTGCTGCTCTGCACAAGTTTAATTTGCATTTAGTCTCGAGAAGAAGAGAGAGACTCTCTTCTCTTCTTCTCTCTTTGTAGCTGGAGATTAAGGGGGGTCAGGGTGGTGGTCTCTGTGCTGCTGTGCCACGCTGGCCGGCGGCGGCCCGTTTGGAGTTCCTCGCAACAATGAACAACTATTGGTTCTTACTGTATGTTTATCATTTATGTGTTACACACAGTGCGTTCCTTGGCTTCAGGCAGCTCGAGCTTCATCCACAATTATTTCCAATTGCCTTTGCACTCCACACCCTTCCTGCAGGCCTGGGGGATGATTATATCCCGCGCCCATTCCTTATCATGCAGGTGACAGGTGTAGATTGGGAGTTTGATGCTGCCCAGGTTGGCGTCTGGTTGGAGGCTGGGTGCAGGACAGTTGCTGAAGCACATTGACTGCAACCAGCCTGATGTTGTTCATGGGCATGCATGAGTACAAATCGTACTATGGTGCCATATGACACTGCCATACTAGTCTGAGCAGCAGTTTCCAAAATCCAAACAATTTCCCCGTCCCCGGCCTGACGACAGACGCACGCAACCGTTTCCATGCGCATTTGCTGCAAAGGTAGAAAATCCCATGGCAGAAACAATACTGCACGTGACTTTTCAATTGGGACCAGAGAGATGAGTAGAGAGAGTCAGTCGACGTCGACCCGACAGCCATCCAAACGCATTAGTCCACGACCAGTAGCAGCAGTTACTGCAGCCTGTTCCCAGGGCCCAGCTAGCCCAAGAGTCTGACGTCAGCATGCCTGCCCTAAGTGCTGCTGCCCGCAGTCCTGCCTGTACAGACAGAGTGCCTGCAGCCTGCACAGCTCCTGCTGGTTCTGCGCTGGCCAGATGCCCAACCACCAGTGCGCCCTTGCTGAACACTGCACATCAGCCATGCCCAGAAGTGCCGCGCCCAGCTGCCAGGTGCCTGACAGGAGCCAGCCGCCCCCCCCCCCTCCCACACCGGCACCCGCCCGGCCAGCTGCACTGCCAGTGCCACCAGGCAACAGTAACATCTGAATTTCGGATTTTGGAATCCGATTCGAGTCGAGACTAGGGAGGGGTTCATTCAAGGGTTCAACTTCAACAGCTACTAAAGCAAGTAGTGTGGGTAGTGTGTGTGCTACGGGCTGCCCCGCTTGACACCTCGCAATTACCGCAGTGATGTGCTTTTGCTATCTAGTGACTAACCCTAGGTGCACAATGGCCATCATGGCCTGCCAGGCCAGAACCAGTGTATGTCATTTGTAATGTACTAATGTGTATGTCATTTTATAATATCCACAATTTGCGCAGTTGTTTGCAGTTTTCTTTGATTGCTGCTCGTGCATCACCAAACACATGAAGTTTGAGGTGAGGGCAGCACCAACTTGATTTGAGACCTCTGGGCCTCTTACTGTAATTTTGTCTTAATAGCTTGCACTAACAGCACCGGATTAGTCCCTCCCCACCCTCCACTGCATCCATTCCAAGCCCCAGCTCCCTCCCGCCTCAGATCCCACCCACCTCCCTGATTGCCATTGAAATCTTTCCGGTCCCAGGCCTGGTGGCCTGCTGAGTCTCCCGCTCGCCACTTTGGTGGCATTTTAGGTGAGTGCAACAGCAGCATGATTTGAGACCTCCGGGCCTCTTACTGTAATTTTGCATTAATAGCTTGCACTAGCAACGCCGGATCAGTCCTTCCCCACCCTCCCCTGCATCCAATTCAAGCCCCAGCTCCCTCCCGCCTCACATCCCGCCTCACATCCCACCCACCTCCGCTGATTTGTGTTATTCATCCCTGACCCTCCCAGGGCAGCCCTCTGCCCGCAAGCCACCTGTGGCTAAGGGCTCCTTGGCAAAGGACGGCTGCCATTAGCGGCTCCAGCCAGTGTCTGCAGGTGTCCACAGGGGAGGCTAGTTACCAGTCATCATCCAGGTTAGTCCTGCAGGCTTCACTGCCTACCCCCTGTCCACCTAGCAGACTATCAAACTCAGGTGTGTTTATTCTCCTGTTTTAAAATTTGCATTGTATCAGTATTTAAAATTGCACTGTGAAACCTAGCCCTTTCTCCATCTATTCAGGATTCTCAAACGCAGGTGTGTTTATTCTCCTGTTTTAAAATTTGCATTGTATGAGTATTTAAAATTGCATTGTGAAACCTAGGCCTTTCTCCCTCTATTCAGGAATCTCAAACTTAGGTGGGTTTTTCCTCCCGTTTTAAAAAGTGCATTGTGATTGTTCCATAATTCTGAGTGTCGACTTCTTGTCCAATTGCTCAACCGACTCGCTTCTCGCTGCCTCGTCTCATCTGCCTGCACCCTGCCATGTGTCCTTCTCTAGTGTTCTCCCCTTCCTTTCCCCCTCCCTTCCCCTTCTCTCCTCTCCCTGTCTACCCTATGGTGCTCTCTGTCCCTATCTTTTCTAAGTGCTTCTCTATTGACTATCCTGCTCTCTTCACTAAATCTAGTAGGAAGAAGTTTAAAAAGGACATCCTGGTCTCCAACCCAGGCCTCCCTATCGCTGATCCTATACCAGAGCCTCCTCCAGACACACTGTCACGACATCCTCTTTGTCATTCCCTCACCAGACCTACGGACCCTACATATGGTCTCTGTGCTCCCTCCTTTCTCTTCTTATCCCATTAATGGTGGCATCCGGTGGGATGCCGCCCTGGCCTCCTTCCACTCCTCTAAGGTCATCATTAATGTTTATGTGAATGGTACCGCCCTGGTCAAAGGCCCTCAGGCCAAACTTCTCCTCTTCAATAGACGCGTCCTGCGTCTTATTAATTTCCTTTCTTCTCCTGCTGTCCCCTCTCTCCCCTCTACGGTGTCCTCCCTCCCCCTGCTGCCTCCTCCTCGGCTACTTTGGCCTATCCTTCACTTTCTTCCCCACCTCAGACTTCTTCTTCACCCCCGCAGGGCGTACCTTTGATTTGTTCCCCTCCCCGGAAGTCCTTCAATGATGGCAACCTTCTCCATATTGCCACTCTTAACTCTCGCTCAGCTGTCAAACACTGCTCCGACATCTGCCGACTTCTGGAGGAACTTGACCTCAATGTCCTCGGTCTCAACGAGACATGGCTCACGGCTAGCTCTGTCACAAGCTTTGATACACTCCTCCCTGACGGCTAGAAGATCCTCTCCGCCCCCAGATGCAACCGTTCCGGAGGGGTTGTAGCCCTTACCTTACCTGAGTGGATTCTGCCTCTGTCATTCCTACGAAGGCCCACTCCTCTTTCGAATCCCTCGTCTGCAGGATCTCTCTCTCCCCTAGCCATTCCCTTACTGTGGCTACTATCTATCGGCCACCTGGTCAGAGCTCCTCCTTCCTCTCTGAGTGGGCAGACCTCTTGTCTTCACTCCTGGTCTCGACCACTCAACTCCTCCATCTTGGCGACTTCATCATCCACCTGGATGCCTCCTGCACTCCCTCTGGACTCTTTCGCGACCTCTGTGACTCTCTCTCACTCTCTATATGCCCCCCTGACCCGACATCCTGCAGGGCAAATTCTGTAAGTTCTGATCTCCTCAGACCTTCCCCTTTCTGTCCCTCTCACCACTCCTCTCTCCTGGAGTGATCACTTTCTCATGTCCTCCCATCTCACCCTCTCTACCCCCCAGGCTAAGCCACTTTCATCGCTGCCACCCACATTCTCAGTCATCGACCCATGAAGTGCGTGTCAGTTGAGGCTTTCGCCGCCACTTTCTCACGCCCCCCCCCTTTGGCTGACTCTCACCCTGACACAGCCCTTTCCATGCTCCACTCTGCTCTATCTGATACTCTTGATATTCTTGCCCCTGTCATGAGAAACTGCTTGAAGCCCAAAGCCAAGTGCAACTCCTGGTATGACTCAGACCTCATCACCCTTAAACGCAAGTGCAGGGTGGCCGAGAGGAAATGGCGTGCTTCAGGTACATCCTCTGACAAACTGGCCTGCCGCCTGCTCCAAAGGCAATACCGGCTCTCTGTCCTCACCATGAAGAGAGCTCATATCCAAGTCTGCGTCTCTGTGGCATCTAACAACTCGGCGGAACTCTTTAAAATCTGCAAGGAATTGGCCAATCCTGCCACAGTCTCTACCTCTCCTGTCCCTTCCCAGGCCCTCTGCTTGGCACTGCCTTTTCACTTCATCAGTAAAACTCAGGACATCCTGTCCTCACTATCCTCCTCTCCCCTCCCTCCCTCTACTCCCTGCTCTTCCTCAGGCCCTTAAGCAGCCACCTCTACTCCCTCCTTCTCTAGGTTTCCCCCGCTCTCCACAGACAAGGTTTCTAGACAAGTCCGATCTATGAAAGTCTCGCCAAAACAGGTTCACCCCTGTACCTACAAAACCATCAAGGACCACATCGACCCCCTGGCACCTGCCCTGGCCGACTTCTGCAACCACTCCTTCGCCACTGGGGTCTTCCCATCCCCCGCTGGAGCACTCCCTTGTGCATCCTCTTCTTAAGAAACCCTCTGCCGACCCCTCTTGCCCAACAAACTATTGCCCAATACCCATCCCTCCCTTCCTGGGCAAACTCCTAGAAAATCTGGCCATCCCCCAGCTTAATCTCCACACTGAATCTGTTGGTTGTCTTCATGACCATCGGTCTGGCTTCAGAGCTGCCAGAAGCACAGAAACTGCTCTCCTGAACATCTGTGAAGACCTGCTCTCCAACCTTGATTCTAGCAACCCCTGTGTCCTCATCTTGCTTGATCTCTCTTCTGCCTTTGCACAGGTCAACCATGGCATCCTGCTCAAATGTCTCTGTGATAGCCTGGGTATCACTGGTCAGGTCCTGGCGTGGCTGACTTCTTTCCACTCTGGCCGATCCTCCCAGGTCCAACCTGTGTCCTTCTTCTCCGATATCTTTTTCTCTAACTGTGGTGTCCCCCAGGGGTCTAACCTCTCTCCCTGGCTGTTCAAGCAATACCTGGCACTTCTTGCCCACCACATTGCTGCTCTCTGCCCTAACTTTCAGTGCTATGCGGATGACAGCTCATTTTGAGGCTACCTTCGGCCACCTCTTCTCTGTCTCTCATCACTTACTGTATCCGCCAGCCAGGAGTGGTGTGCCGCCAATGACCTCTGCCTTGATGCCAGTAAGACTGAGATTCTCCTCATTGGCACACCCACTCCCTCCTTTCCTGTCGCTCTCTGGCCAGCCTCTCTTGGCCCTCTTCCTGCTCCCACCTGCAAGGCTAAACACCTCGGGGTCATCTTCGACTCCACAGTCTCCTTCTCTCCTCACATCTCTGACGTCTCTAAGAAGTCACACTACCAGCTGCACCTCCTCACAGGTATTCTTCCATTCCTCTCCTTCCCCCAGAAGCTCACTGTCTACAGAGCTCTGGTTCTCTCTAGGCTGGACTAGTCCAACAGCCTCTTTCTAAATCTGCCTGCCTCTACTCTCCACCTTCTGCAACTCATCCAGAATAGGACTGCAAGACTTGTCCTTGGCCTCAAGCCCAGGGATCATATATCTCCAGGACTGAAATCTCTGTACTGGCTCCCAGTGGCTGCAAAGATTAAGTTCAAAACCCTCTGCATTGTCCATAAGAACTTCTGGGGCCTGGGGCCTCAATACCTTCAACTCTCTCTTCCTAAATAGCTTCCAACTCCCTCAGGGGCACCCGCTTCTCTAAGCAACGAGTTGATGGTAGATCTCTTCCTTCGGCTGGTACCTCCCTCTGGAACAGCCTCCTTGCCTACCTGAAACTTGAGGAGAACCATCTCCGGTTCTGGAAGCACCTCAAAACCTTTCTCTTCGCTTCTGCTTTTTCTCCTCTCCCCTACTGACCTCCTGGCTGAAAGTGAAACTGCACCGGTTTCCTGGTCACCCTCTGATCTCCGGCCCAGTTCCCTCCCCCGCAAATCTCACACATCTGCACTGCCTGCCTGGCAACCTCCGCACTTGGGGTCTGTTTTTGTAATCCCAACAGTCCCACTACCAACACTTGACACCTGATTTCTTTATGCGTTCCCTCCGTTGCTTCTTCGACTCAAATGGTCCCGGTGCAGGATGATCCTCATCGCACCAGCGAGGCCGAGCAGATCTGGTACACAGACCTTCTCGGCATGTCGGCTTCCCCTCCAGTCAAGCTGCCAGTCGTCGCAGATCTTCTCGCCTGGGAAGGAGGCGCAATTCTGCACCACGACCCAGGATCGCTGAACCTGAAGGCCTGGCTCCTGCAGCGTTCGAATTCGGGGGTTACGATCTACTTGCGGACTGTAAGGAGTTGCTTGCCAAGGACAGGGCATAGTCTATGCTAAAATGCTACTGACATAAATGGAAGAGGTTTGCGGTGTGGTGCGGTACACAGACGATCAGCCCTCTAAGAGTCGTGGCTCCGCAGGTGCTACAATATTTGCTGTTGTTGGCCAAAGCGGGACTGGCTCTTGCCTCCATCGTTCATCTGGCAGCTATTTCCCGTGACACCAGATCTCCGGGACGGTTGTCGTTGTGGCCACACTGTCTGGTTAAGGGGTTCGTCCAGGGACTGTTCCCCGGTGAAGGCTCCAGCCCCGGTGTGGGAGCTCAATGTGGTACTGACTAGGCTCATGGGCCCACCATTCAAACCTATGCAGACAGTTCCACTGAAGTTCTTGTTGTGGAAGACAGCGTTCCTCGTGGCCATCACCTCTGCACGACGGGTGGGTGAGATTCAAGCCCTGTCCTGTAAGCCGCCTTACTTGACTTTTCACAAGACAAGGGTGGTGCTGCGGACGCACCCTTCCATGCCCAAGGTGCCGTCAGACTTTCATCTATTTTAGGAGGTCCATGTGAGCAGTAATGTGACAGTTTCACAGGACAGTTGTTCAAGTAGATTTGGTCGAGGTTTCTTGATAAAACAATGTATTTCAGTCAGTTGTATAAGCCTTCTTCAGAAGGGAGCAATATATGTAACACTTATAATATCAAATACACTTAGTTTCTCTACCTTTACCATCAGGAAGCAGGTGAGTGCTACGCAGGGCAAGCCGACCCCAGATGCCCCCCACAAAGTAGTTTCTGTGCCCCCAGGCCCCTGTACCCTCTTTGCGTCCCCCTCTCCCCGCTCCTTCCTGGATCTCCCTGCTCCCGCCTCCCATACCGCCCCCCCTCCCCCATTGGCTAACTTGGCCCGTGGTCTCGGGTCTAGCGACCCGCGGTAGCCTCACTGCTTCCTTTACCATCAGGAAGCAGGTGAGTGCTACGCAGGGCAAGCCGACCCCAGATGCTCCCCACAAAGTAGTTTCTGTGCCCCCAGGCCCCTGTACCCTCTTTGCGTCCCCCTCTCCCCGCTCCTTCCTGGATCTCCCTGCTCCCGCCTCCCATCCCGCCCCCCGTCCCCCATTGGCTAACTTGGCCCGTGGTCTCGGGTCTAGCGACCCGCGGTAGCCTCCCTGCTTCCTTTACCATCAGGAAGCAGGTGAGTGCTACGCAGGGCAAGCCGACCCCAGATGCCCCCCACAAAGTAGTTTCTGTGCCCCCAGGCCCCTGTACCCTCTTTGCGTCCCCCTCTCCCCGCTCCTTCCTGGATCTCCCTGCTCCCGCCTCCCATCCCGCCCCCCGTCCCCCATTGGCTAACTTGGCCCGTGGTCTCGGGTCTAGCGACCCGCGGTAGCCTCCCTGCTTCCTTTACCATCAGGAAGCAGGTGAGTGCTACGCAGGGCAAGCCGACCCCAGATGCCCCCCACAAAGTAGTTTCTGTGCCCCCAGGCCCCTGTACCCTCTTTGCGTCCCCCTCTCCCCGCTCCTTCCTGGATCTCCCTGCTCCCGCCTCCCATCCCGCCCCCCGTCCCCCATTGGCTAACTTGGCCCGTGGTCTCGGGTCTAGCGACCCGCGGTAGCCTCCCTGCTTCCTTTACCATCAGGAAGCAGGTGAGTGCTACGCAGGGCAAGCCGACCCCAGATGCCCCCCACAAAGTAGTTTTTGTGCCCCCAGGCCCCTGTACCCTCTTTGCGTCCCCCTCTCCCCGCTCCTTCCTGGATCTCCCTGCTCCCGCCTCCCATCCCGCCCCCCGTCCCCCATTGGCTAACTTGGCCCGTCGTCTCGGGTCTAGCGACCCGCGGTAGCCTCCCTGCTTCCTTTACCATCAGGAAGCAGGTGAGTGCTACGCAGGGCAAGCTGACCCCAGATGCCCCCCACAAAGTAGTTTCTGTGCCCCCAGGCCCCTGTACCCTCTTTGCGTCCCCCTCTCTCCGCTCCCTCCCGGCAATTTCCATCCTGGCCCAGGTAAGCGTGTGTGGTTGTGTTGCCCCTGCCCCCCCATGCTACCAATATGGGGCTAGGAGGCCCTTGCTGCCTCCCTTCTGCACGGCAGCTTTCCTCCCTTAGTGCCGCCCCCTTTGTCCTCCCCTGGCCCTGATTCGTCCACCTCCCCTTTATCCCGACTTTCCCAGGGCAGCCCTCTGCCCGGCAGCCCCTGTGGCGAAGGGCCACAAGGCAAAGGGCGGCTCCTACAGAGGCGGCTCCAGGACGTGTCAACAGGTGTCCGCAGGGGACGCCAAAGAAGCCAACAAACACCAACAAAAACCGTGAGTGTGGCATGGGTGGGGAGTAGAGCAATCACTCTACTCCAGAAAACCCCCGCCACTCTCTCTCACCTACCAATAACAGAGTGCCATAATACTAGCATGTCCACTCTTAGATGGAATTGTGAATGTTAGCATGTGAAAGTTTGCATTTAGAAAGTGCGCCCTACAGCCTCTCTGTGAATTTAGAAATGTGCCCAATAGCTTATCTGTGAAAGTTGCATTTAGAAGTGTGACCATTTGCCTCTCTGGAAAATTGAATCTAGAAGTGTTCCCAATAAGCCTGCCCACTCTAACCTACATTTCAATGGCCCGCAGTATAACGTCAACTAATGATTGCTAGCATACGCCACACTTAGATGGAATCTCTAACAACCTCTCTACGAAATTGAATCTAGAACTGTTCCCAATCGCATTTAGAAGTACGCCGGATAGCCCTCTGAGAAAGATGCGTTAGAATTGTTTGCATTTAGAAGCTGCCCCCTATTAGCCTCTCTGTGAAAGTTGAATTTAGAATTGTCCCCACCTGCATTTAGAAGTGTACCCAACTGCAGTTGGAAGTTGCGCCGGATAGCTTCTCTGAGAAAGTTGAATTAGAATTGTTCCCTCTTGCATGTAGAAGTGTACCCAATTGCATTCAGAAGCTGCACCCAATAGCCTCTCTGTGAAAGCTGAATTTAGAACTGTCCCCACTTGCATTTAGAAGTGTACCCAGTTGCACCTGAAAGTTTTGCACCCAATAGCCTCTCTGTGAAAGTTGATTTTAGAATTGTTCCCACCTGCATTAGAAGTATACCCAATATTATTTAGAAGTTACGCCCAATAGCCTCTCTGAGAAAGTTGAATTAGAATTGTTCCCTCTTGCAATTAGAAGTGTATCCAACGGCATTTTAGGAGTGTACCCAATTGCATTTAGAAGCTGCACCCAATAGCTTATCTCAAAACTGAATTTAGAACTGTTCCCACCTGCATTTAGAAGTGTACCCAGTTACACTTGAAAGTTGCACCCAATAGCCTCTCTGAGAAAGTTGAATTAAGAATTGTTCCTACCTGCATCTAGAACTGTACCTGCACCCTCTCTGTGAAAGTTGAATTCAGAATTGTTCCCACCTGCATTAGAATTATACCCAATCTTAATTAGAAGCTGCGCCCAATTAGCCTCTCTGAGAAAGTTGAATTAAGAACTGTTCCTACCTGCATCTAGAAGTGTATCCAACGGCATTTTAGGAGTGTACCCAATTGCATTTAGAAGCTGCACCCAATAGCATATCTCAATACTGAATTTAGAATTGTTCCCACCAACATTTAGAAGTGTACCCAATTGCATTTAGAAATTGCACCCAATACCCTCTCTGAGAAAGTTGAATTTAGGACTGTTCCCACCTGCATTTAGAAGTATATCCAACTACAGTTGAAGTTGCGCCCATTAGCCTCTCTGAAAGTTGCTCAACTCAGTAGTATACCCAACTGCATTAAGAAAGTGTACCCAATTGCATTTAGAACCGTACCAAGTTGCACTTAGAAGTATATCCAATTGCTTAGAAGCACCAATTAGTCCTTGACTAGTTGAGCCCAGAAGTATACCTATAAGTGTGAGTCACTGACCCTAGAACTACAATCAGAAAACCCTCCCAAATCAACCTCACACCAATCACGAGCGCACCAACTCCACCAGTGCCCATCAGAAACCCAAGACCACTCATCTCCTGAACCCCACTGCCGACCCACCAGCACTGCCCGTGCCCGCTCCCCCCACTACCACACCCCACCCTGCAATCGCCCACCCCCCGCCTTGCCATCATACCCCTGCCACCTCCCCCCCGACCGCACCCTTTCCCCTCCCTAAAAACTGCACGCCTAGCCCCAGCGAGAACCAAAGCTGCCTCTGTCTCCCCCTCTGACCCCCCTACCCTCTCTCACACCAATCGCACCAAAGAAAGCGTGCGGACTGGACGAGTGTGCCGACTGGACGAGGGTGTGAACTAGACGATGATAATGACTGGACGAATGTGTGGAGCGGACGAGTATGAGGAACGGACGAATATGTGCAACGGACGATACTTAATATGCTTTGGAATGAATGAAACACTTGAAAACATACATCATACCACACCCCACGCTTACTCTCCCCCTTACACCACCACTCAACTAGAACACAGAGATACTATGACACCATTCGGTATAACTGTTCTCATATCTACATTCTCCCGCTTACTCCACATCACTCTAAGTAATCATTGCTGGTTTCACACCCCCCAGCCAGGCGTTCTCCTCAGGCCTAACGCAGCCACACTCGTTCTGGGTAAAACCGACCAGAGCGAACACATACTCCTGACCGCTCAACCACCACACCTACAGCTAAGAAGCAGCTACCACTCGATTTCCGCACCAGCTGCACACATACCTGGTGCGCACACGCACTTTTGGACTCCCTCTACTCTCTCTACTGACCTGAACTTCGGTTCCCAAGGGCGTTCAACCTACCAGCGCCTTCAGACCATACCAATGGTATATAAGGCGCTATATAAATGCAAAATAACAATAACAATAACTTACCTTTGCACTTGCCACCTGCTGGCCATTACTTTTACTTATTGTTATTCTATTCCCATGTACTGCACTCTCCCTTCCTCCTCCGCACTGCATTTTCCCCTTCCCCCATCCCATGCACTTGCGCGATCTGAATCACATTTGGCCTAGTAGGATCGTTGTCTGTCCTCCCTTTGTTCCCCTTCCTTGCCTCGTTGCGCCTTGAAACACTTGTGCATAGGCACGTTATAAATGCCATATCATATCATATAATGACAACTGACCTGTGATGGTGATTGCCGAATTCTTCCGTCCATCGATTCTTCTAGTCCATCTCGTCCTCCTGAGTGCATGGCATGGGACAACTCCCCATCCCCTTGCTGATCTCATAACCCCCCACCACCACCTGCCACCAGCCTTCCAATCCCAGTGTGACACTCCTTCACACACCTACCTCCTAGGCTCAGGATAAAGGTGGCTCGCTGGGTCTCCCGGTCTATCGCTGCCAAGCCTCCATCACAGTCCCATCTGTCAACCACACCACCACCAGGCACAGCAGTCAGGTCCCAGACCAGCCCGCCGGCACATCCACAATCAGGATCATGCACTTCAACTGCACTGCACACACCACTATCCTATGAAATAATGCATGTAATCTGGGCCAGGATGCTTTGGGATAAGACAAATTAACTTTAGAGTGCATGCCAAACATCTCAGGTAAAAACATTATTTGATGAATGTTTGGGACATGCCAATGCCTTTATAAACAGTGCAGGGCTGTGGAAGAGTCATTAATATATACTGTAATTAAAATTCTATTTCATATTGTTCAAGTCAGGTATCCTGACAAGGAAAGTGTGACTTTTGTCACTGGGAATTCGGTTTTGTGAATGGGCCTCACAATAATACAGGACAGATGACACTCTGGGTGTTTGGGCCTTTTTTGTAATGATAGTTGTTGCAGTTTAAGCTGTTCAGACACATTTTAGTTTATTTACGAGCTGCATACGAGGATATCATTAGCATTGTTCAAGGGGCCCCTAACAATGAGCACAGCACACACAGGATATGTTTGTGTTCAGTATTTGGATCATTCATTCATCTCTCCCTTTGCCCAATCTCTTCCCCTACCAGCTCCCTTCACTAGTCGGCAGCTCACCTAGACACACACACACTCTAATGTGCATGTGCACATTGACCCGGCCAATCTCTGATCCACTTATTTTGTATTGCCCTTTGTCAACCCATGGTAGCAAGAAAAAAGTAAAAGTTAGGACCCCAAGCTGCATGGGGGAAGAGAGATCCAGGAAATAGAACACCCAAATATTATCACAGTAAATAGACCAAATATTAAGTCATACTGAGCATGCATTAGTGGGCTGGACAGACAGAAAATAGGAAAGCAAGGTCTGTCTCCTGACTTGCCTCTCTCTCATGATCTCACATGTTCACATTCCCTCTGGTCTGCCTGCAGCCTGAGGCTGACAATGCACAGTGGGTTAAAGTAAACAAAAATAATCTGGCAAAGGTTATAGCTGATCGAGAGAAACTCATGGGTGAATGGGGCTCCTCTCTGCAAAAATGCCTATTTTAATGTTCAGGCGAACAAAGCCTGTGGTGAGAGAGGCTGTGGTCCCTGGGCTCAGTGGGCTGCTACTGTCAAACTATATTCACATAATACCGTCTTATTATGAACATTGGCCTAAGCGCATTTGTCCTGAAAACCACGCTTAAACAGACCTGAATAGAGTTGACTTCTCCGCCATCTTAGAACCATCCGTCATTTTGATTCTAACTCCTGATTTCTGTCCTAAAATGTTAAGCTGTGTTTTTGGCTGCAGCAGAGCAAAATTAACTTTGAACTATGTCAACATTGAGACTGCTGAGAGCAGAATGTTTGTCTTGGGCTAAGAAACCTTGGAGCCAAATTGAACCTCAATTCAAGTGTTGTCTGCACCAATAGCTTCATCCTTATACAAACACTTGAACTGAATGTTGGACAACTAAAACTATGTGGCTTTGCAGAAATCCATTGAATTTGTTTCTTGAAACTGGACTTACTTTAAGCTGGAGAACCAACATGACCAGACAGAACAAAGTTGTAACCATTGTATTTCGTAGACTAGAAAACATCTGAAGTATTTAAAGACAATATTGTTGTGTTTGTCAGGTGAACTGGGCATGAACCCTTGTAAAATATTAACTTGGTGAAGGGCTGGATCATGTGGCGGGGACTGTGTATAAATAATGCATGCTTTGCGATGTTCAGCACTCTCTTTCCTCATGGTGTGTGCTGGTACACACTGCAAGGCGCTTGAGAGCCAGATAGCTATCTGTACTTTGATTAAAAAGTATACTTATAACTCTGAACTCGTGATTGGTGTATTTAATTTTGTTATTTTGGTGGTACTAAAATTCGATTTTTCCTTTGATCTTTCAGATGGCGCCCGAATAGGGACCCTCAAGATTGAACAAGGAGACGCGGCTATCAGACCAGGATCGGAGAGTGAAGGGGCCCCTGTATGAGACGCGACACCTCAACAGTACTGCACGATCTGATCCCTGGACGGTGAGCAAACGGTTCGAGAGGCCATCTTGACGAGGGCCCCCATATCGAGGCAGGCTCTTTTCCTGAAATTGTAAACCACGATGATCCTTTGTAATCTGATCGGACCTCAGGTGAGTCGTTTCCCAATTCTTAAGAATCCTGATATTGGTTGCAGTTTTGCACGTGCAAGTACAAACAACATCAGGTAACACCAGTGTTCTGACATGCCTGGGAAATTTTCATCCTGTTTCAGTGGATTATTCCATAGAGATAGACAATCTTTGGGACAAGGCCAACCAGTGCCACCCGTTGGGTCGCTGGCTTTTTTAATGTACTGTAAGTATGGCCTAAATAGTATCGTATTTAATGATATTTGGCACAAACTAGACATGTTTCCGAATTTCAGTGGCCAGTTCCGGGTGGTTTTGAATTTGCCCATTTAGGGTGGTTTTGAAATTGCCCATTTAGAGTATTTAGAATCTATATTGTTGAAGAAAAATGCTAGTACTGCAGCATTTGATGCAATTAAAGAATGGAGAAAGGAAGCTATGCAGCAACTCAGAGGTAAAGAAAAGCATGGACGTAGGCACATGACTAATGCTGAAAAAGCACTATTGTGTGATCAAGAGAAAGAGGCAGAATCTATTAGAAGTATGAAAAGGGCTTTTTCACTTGATTTACAGAAGATATATCTGTCTCAGGATTTTCATATATCAGATGAAATAATTAACAAACTGTTGAATGAACATAGAACTGTTGCAACGTAGCCTCCTCCTTATGTTGTAAGTGGTTTCAACCCAGCACTCCACCTAAGTCAATGCCTAGCGTGAGATGCCCAGCTGGAACCCTTAATTATATATTTGTATGTCTAAAGTTCTTTTATTTCTGAATGATGTACACTTATATCACGCCCCTCTTTTTGAATCCCCCCCGGTCTCACTGAACCAAGAAGTAGGTTGTTTTGCAAAGTTAAAAGATTTATTTGATGGATTGAACAAGAAATATATCACACTTTTATGAATTTGAACAATATCTAGATATCACACTATTATGATTTTGAACAATATCTAGATATCACACTATTAATATTTATACAATGATCAGCGTTGGGTGATATTACAATCAACAATCTCTTTAATCAGTAGGAGTATGGGTGAGAAGAATAATGTAGCATAGAATTAAACTTTGTGAGGGTTCAGTCAGATGCAATGATAGGAAATTAATGCAGCACAGAAATAATACTTTTTTGTGTTCAATCAAATGCAATGTAATCACTCTTTCCCCCTGATACTACTCAATCCCCCCTAATATGCAATATAGAGATGGAAGGGGAGAAAACAGGTTTCAGGAATAAACACTCTACAAATGCAATTTCCCAATTCCCCCAGCAAACTTATAGAGAGAAACAGGAATTATTTCCAAACAGGTCAATTGCTTTTGAATGTGATTATGAATGAATCGGAAAAATGCTAAAAATGGATCTAATTCTCTAAATGGGATTCAAAACTAGTGGGAGCTGCTTTGGATAGTTTCAGGTAGACACTAGCAATGATGATTGAATGACTGGCAGATAGGAAACTGAATTCAGAGGTTGAGTGCAAGAAATGGCTATTTTACATGTGATGAAATTGAGCCAAATGCAGAATCGCGGCAAACATTTCAGCGCGCGAGAAACACGATTACAGAAAAACTATAAGGAATGCGGTTTTAGATTTGTCTGAAAGCTGAGGATGTTAGCTTCAATTTGACAATTAAATTTTGTTTCTAGCATAAACGGTTCAGAAGTTACAGAGGTTTTAGTAGCGGTCGATTTTTTTTAGAAAGAGTCAAGATTTTCAATGAAAGATGCGCTTTTGAATATTACAAATAATACTTTTCTTGGCACTAAGGAGGCTATGAAGATGCAAGATACCCAACGGTATAGCCACCAGAACGGGAGCCTCGGCTCTGACTTTTGCCCCCCAAGACACTTGTCTTTCTTCAGTAATATATTAGCACAAAGATGAATTTATCACTACAATGAACAAAGGACTATATGGATGAGGGAATGATTTAAAACAGACAAAAGAGATTCTACCATGCAGCTCTGGATATGATGGAATGGGTGGGATTGGATTACTTAAGGATAAGAGATTAGCTGTGGACAATTCTATGCTAAATACTGACAAATATGGTTTTGGAATAGGCCCATCAGAATCTGGTCAAAGGTTTTGGACTGGAATTCTGCTAGCCCACCAGACGGGATTCAGGCGCTTGGTTCTGCACTCAGCATGGCACTCTGGTCTCTGCCCGGCACTCTGGACTGGATCTGACAGGTTGGTTCTGGAGTTTACAGCTATCTGGTTTTAGCTCTGCTCTACTGGTTCGGATCTCTGGGTTCTGGCAAGAGTTCCTGGCTAGAAGCAGAAAACAGCACAGCCAGGCTGTTAAATTTTTTGATGTGCCCTTGGAAGTCTGGGGTTAAAATCAGGTTGCAAGATTTTAAAGGCCAAGCTGAGAAGGGTTCAGCTTTGGAATTGGGCCTTCTGCTTTCAGAGTTCTGGCGTCTTGGATCTGGGTTCTCCTGCAGAGCGCTTTGCCAGTAAATCAGTTGATTGGGTGAATGTGTGTGTGTGTCTCTAGGTCCTAAACAGTCCCTATTCATCTATTTCCCAAAGGGGTGGATAGGCTATTTATACTAAGCCCACCCTCTAGGAATTGGATTGGTCAGAGTATTCCCCCTCTCCTGATTTGAGAAGGAAACCTAGTGTCATAGTGATGTTGCAATTTAGAATCCACGGAAAAACCTCCCCTTTGTTTCTACACAGAAAACCTATGTTTCATTTAAAGCATA
Source organism: Ambystoma mexicanum (assembly GCF_040938575.1). Lineage (NCBI taxonomy): Eukaryota > Metazoa > Chordata > Amphibia > Caudata > Ambystomatidae > Ambystoma > Ambystoma mexicanum. The sequence continues at coordinate 335,913,734 of NC_090927.1, forward strand.
TTTACAATATCACCAACTTGCTAATAATACATATTCACATCACATATTTAATAAAGCACGTATCCGTCCGAGTCCCATCTTCTTGAGAGTTTCGGTTCAAAACTGACAGTTTTTCGCGCTTTTGGTTGTTTACCCAGTGTCAGATCTGTACACATTTTTCCACATACATGTGCATGACATCTGGGCATAATCCTGTAAACTTTCATATTCCTAGCATTATCACAATTGCTACAATATCAACATTTTAGTAGTCCAGTCTCTGAATATTGCACAGGGTTCAGAGTAGTTTCAAACTGTGAGCAACATTTTCATATTAACAACCTATAAAATACAGATTTTTTCCAAATTATTCACAGTTTTCTATGAGTCTTTTTCCAAAAAGATATTTCCTTGGAATTTCAAATACACATATCAGTCTAGTCCTGCCTCCAAGGTTTGGCTTGGCCAGAGCAACCTGAGCCTCTCTTCCTTTGGCAGTTGGTTTCTGTTGACGCCCAAATTTGCATTTCCTTTTAGTCAAGGGAGCCTTTTGCCTTACCCAGAGCAACAGGCCAAAATCTCCTCCCACTTCCATTAACAGCTCAATGCCAGTTCCTGAGCAGACACCAGGAGGAAGATTCCTTTGTTTGGGGAGAAGCTGTGGAAGGACTTTGAAGTCCAGTGTAGCTGACATTAGTTCACTTTAAAAACACAGTTTCAAATGGTCCTTTCTGAAATACAATTTATATTTTCCACAAATATACACATCAATCTCTTCATTCCAGTCTTTTTAAAACATAGAAATTGAATTGTAGCAACCCATATTGCTATTGATGGCAAGTCTCTTCTTTTCTACAATTTGATTTTAAGACACAAGTTTTAAACTGATAGTATAGGCAAATGACAGCTTGGATACAGGTGAGCGGCGGTACTGTGCCCATATCTGGCATATTTTTCCAAGGCAAGCACCTTTTGAGTGTGGATTTTTTATGATGAAAGGTGTTTCTTCTGACATTGTGCCTATGGGGATTGCTTAAATAAGGTGATGGTGAACACCCCACAAGGATGTTGGATCTTCTCTGCTGTTTGGCAACCATGATTTTGCACTTTCAACAGCCAAGGAAAAATGGATTTTAAAACGCTTCTGGGTTTTCCTTAGAATGTAGCACTGCCTTTTCAAGCAGTTTTATTTTACTTTGTGGGCAGCCCAATGCCAGGTTTTGGCAGTGTGGTCTCCTATTTTACCACTGACATAGGCAAAATGGATTGGCGGCCTATTTTTCAGGTTTTCCTGCACACTTCTCACAGATTTTTAGCGCACATTAGGCTTTTTGGCGGCCACACTGTTGTTTTTGATGAAAGCAACACACAGTGATGTTGCAGGACAGAGCCAGTGGGTCAGAACATCCCACAAGGTGCCTCCTCCTGCTGTTGCACCCCCTCCCATTGTAGTTCCTCTTCCTCCTGCTGTTGTTCCTCTTCCTGTTGTTGTTCCTCTTCCTGCCGTTGTTCCTCCTCCTGCACCTCCACCCTTACTGACAGTTGCTGTTCCCTTAATTCCGTCTCCACCGCCAGCAGTAGTGTCTCCGCTACCTATTGAACACGTTTTGTCTGAACTTTCATTTTCAAGTGGTTCTGCTCCACTTGTAGTGGTTGAAGGGGCGCGGGCTGGTTCAAGAATAGCGACTCGTGGCTCAGTATCTAAAGCTAGAAAAAGAGAATTGTATACCTGGGTTAAACAATATATAGAAGAGGGTGAAGAATCAGCTGTTTTAGTTGCGATTTCTGTCCAAGAAAGTATTTCCGAACAGACTATTTTGATAGAAGGGATGGGAATGCTGTTGGCTGATATTTGGAGTGATTTCACGGACATGAATGTCCCACAGGGGTTGAGGGATTTGAATGTCCTTCACTGCTTAAGGGACTCTGTGGAGAAAGTACATGAGCATGTTGAGAAGGTATTTGAGTTTAAAAGGGAGCTAGATCGGTTACTTGAATATGAATTAGATGGTAATAGACTGGAAGCCTCATATGTGCAGAAACAATTTATTCCTCCATTGAAACCAATGACTGAAGAAATGAGCATTTGCACAAGAGATGCTCCTAAATGGATTTCAGATGCTTCAATTTCTCCAATTGAAGTGCATGACACTTTTAGTCAGAATGTTCCAGCAATGCAATGGAAAGTGCTACAGGTGATGGTAGAGTATCCACAAGATGAGTTTATGAAGACAAAGGTTTGTTGTCCCGCAGATTTGATGGTCATTTATAAGAGATCATTTTTGCCTGATACTGCTTTGACTACTTTGTCACTTGATTTAGCTTTGTTGTTTAATAAGCCTTCAGAAGTGCCTATTTTTCAATTGCAATGAGAGAGGTTCCTCCGACATGTGTTCCAAAAGTAGAAATTCCACCAAATGTTGCAGCAGGCACACCAGCCACTACTATTGAAGCATATCTTGCAGTTTGTCCATGTCCCATTTTCTAGACAGGAAGTGAATACCATTAGACAAACGATTCCAGATATTAGGAAGAATCCAACAGGATTTTATAAAGAAATTGAATCTGTCTTGCATTCATAGGTTTTTATGCTGAGTGATATCGATTTGCTGTTTCCCATGATCCTTCCTGCTGATTTTTGGGAACAGATTAGAACTATAGATGATCAGGCAGAGAGCGGGGATACATGGGTTAACTTGGTGTGAATAGATGGGGATAGGAATGCTGGTGAGAAACTGCCACAAGTGATACTAATGTTGCCAGACAGAATAGTAGCTAAATTAAAAACTCTGGTTCCAGAGAAAAGAATCATGTGGGGCAAGCTTACAGCTTGCGTGCAAATGAAGTCAGAGGGTGTAACTGAGTATTTTAATAGATCGGAGCAAGTATTTTCAGAGTTAAGTGGTCAAGATTTGAGTACGGAGTCACGGAAAAGACTATTTGTAGACAAGTTTGTATGCAGATTATTGCCTGAAATTCAATCACAGATAATTACTTCTGAAAGCGTTTGGCAAGCAAAATCACAATCTGAAGTATTACATATGGCTCAGTACCATGAAAATAGAGTTAATTCAGAGAAACAAAAGAGTGGAAAATAAGAAGGGAGACTTGAACCTTTGCAGTAGATTGCTAGAGGAGACAGAAGTGGTAATACACAGTTTAGAGGCCAATTTACACCATAGAGTAATGCGCAATTGGGTCCTGTACACATTAACCGGTGTGCCTATTGTAGACAGGAAGGTCATTGGCAAGCACAATGCCCGATCCTTCAGCAGAGATCGAATAGCACATATGGTGTCATGCGTAGACGATCTAGACGCTGTCCTGGGATAGGGGGTCCTGGTAGAAGTCAGTTCGATCAGAATCAACAGTCATCTTCAAAGGATAGTCAGCAACATAGTGTGAATAGTGGGAACATTTTCAATAATCCTTCAACTGTCTATTTTTCTGAGGATCTTGCATTTGATGATATACTGTTCCACTAGGGCAGCCCGAAGCAGAGTTTGGAACCAGTACCTATTCCCGTTGATCAGAAAGGGCCCTACGTTGAAATGAAGGTGGGGAATAGGAAGCATCTATTTTTGATAGATACAGGAGCACAGAAGTGTTATATTGATCATTCACGGGTTCCAGATATTCCCCTGTCAGCGCAGAACAACATTTCTGTAGGGTTTTCTGGTATGGCAGTGGTTAGTCCAGTCTCTCTGACGTTACCGATTTCACTGGGGCCATTTACTGATTAATGTCCATTCCTTCTGACGACAAAATGTGGCAAACTTTTTTGGGATTGAATTTGTTGAAAGAATTGAATGCTGTAATTCACTGTTCTCCTGATGGAGTTTATTTAACGATTTCACCTCAACAAACTTCTGTTCGACAATTATTGTCTCGACCTTTACTACCCAAATTGAATCAGGTTCTGTCATGTCTATGGGCAGTTACTGACAATGATGTTGGAATTTTACAAACTGTACCAGTGAAAATTGTATTGAAACTCAGGAGAGAGGTGAGGTTGTCCGATCTGGACTCCAATTATAAAGCCCCTCGTTCCGTTAGTATTGCATTTCGTGTTTTTAAAACTGTCTTTAGTGTTGTCTGATAAACTACTGAATTGGTGCTTTTAATTACATTGTTTCACGTTTATAAAATGTTATGAGGACACCGCCAGGAGGCCAATCCTCTTTCTGTTTCTGCCAGTGGGCGGATTTCGCCTCACTTGCAGCTGGGCTCTGCATTTATGTGCCGCTATACATGCCCGTGCAGCGGACGGGCGCCGCCGCCACGCCGTCAGCGCGGCAAAGGTGTGCTTAAGGGGGGCCCGTCTGCGCCTGTCCGTGACCCGGATGTGCAAGATTAAAGGCTGCAAATTAGTAGAAGGTGCCTTCTTGATCTTGCACCCTCACACACCATCTTCCCTAGGGGATGGAGCAAGGAGTTAGAACCTGACAAACCTTTTAAAGGTCAATCTCCCCCTATACAATCTGCCAATGTCAGCACTAAAGATTCATTGCTGATGCTGTTAAACACGCGTTCCTTACCGGCCAACGCAGTTGAGGTCTACGACCTTCTGACAGACCGTCTGCCAGAGTTCCTTTGCATCATGGAGACATGGCTCTGAGATAGTTCTGGCCCTGCATTAGTACAGGCAATACCTAATGATTACAAGAAAATTAATCTTGATCGGCCACCACCACAAGCAGGTGGTCGGGTGGCAGTCATTTTTAAATCTTAATATACTGTCTCTAGACTTACCCTTAACCATGAACTAAGTCTGGAAGATCTACTGGTTACATTGTTAAGGATTTCAATCAGGCAATACACCCAAGTCTCAGCCTAGCATGCAATGCACAAATGAAATGCTTATTTATTATGTCTATAGGTTCAATATTCTGAGTGATATACCACTCATATCACACCCCTTCTCAAAATACCCCCAGGTCACAATGGACCAGGAATCAGGCTGGTTGATAAAGGTAATATGTATTTATTTATTTAAAATTCAAATCAAACACAAGTTTTAATATATGGGGCAGCAACCACCAATGTGGTGACAATACAAATCAGAAAGTAGATAAGGCAGTTGAAATCATGTTTTAGCACACAGAAGATAAAAAAAACAGGGAAAATAACAGTTTTGGCTTGTTGAAAAGATAGCGCTTTAAGATTTCCCCCTGCAAATTTCTCAACTCACAAAGAAGCAATTCTACACAGATGTAAGTAAGCAGCAGGTATTCAGGAATATAGAACAGTGTGCAGGGTTTGAATACAATCTTCCCTTCCCGAACAAGAGAGAAAAGGGTTTGGAAATTGTACACCTTTTAAAATGGTATTTGAAAAAAGGCTCAGCAAAACAATGAAAAGTGTGCAAAAATCCTTAAATTGATATCAATTCCTATGGGAGCAAAAAGAGCCTAACAAACATGAGCTATAATATGAGCAACAGTACACACTTTGAATCAGAATGGAAGCTTGGAAATAGATAAGATTGGAAATCACATGCGTAAAACGTTTGCAAAATTGTGAATTCCCGCCTAAATTTCACTATGCGATTTTTAATAAAAATGGGTGAAATACACTGTTTTTAGGTGTGGATGTAGCTAAGGGTCTTAGGTTTAAATCAGAATTGAAATTAAGTCTCTAGCTATTAATTTGAAGAAGTTATGCAAGTTTGAACGAGAGGTGTTTTTTGAAAAATAGGACAGAGCAAAGCAGAAAATTGGTTTTAAAATGACAGGTTGATTTTACTTAAACTAGATTAATGGCTAAGAAAAAGAGAATGCCACCCGTGAATCTCCACAGTTACGCACGGCCGCTTGTAACCCTTCACGTGGTAGATACCCCGTTCTTTATGGGAATTAATTTAGTTACTCAAAATCACTAACGGCGTATGGTCTGGTAAAACAAAAATTAGATAAGGTTGGTGCTAATACTTAGAATTACAGACAGAGTTGCAAGAATGGTTCTGACAATATGATGGTTCTTAAGGTAAATATGGGATAGGTTATAGGTTGGAATAGGACAAGGCAATATATGCTATGGTTCACTATGATTCCTATTGATGCTTACAGTCCACTTTAATTTAAGATTTGGACCATCAAGGTTCTGGTCATCCGGATTGGGTCTACAGACAGCAGGGCACTTCTAGCAGGATAGGTCTGCTGGGCAGTTCTGGTCAGTTGGACTGGCACCTCAGACTGGACTGAATTGGATTGGCCCTTCTGGTTACTGGACACTATAGATCAGCGGGATGGAGAGTTTCAGCAGGCAAGCATGAATGGTAGCAAGCCAGACTGGATCAGAATTAGTTCCTTTAAGTATGGGATGGGTTCAGGATTTGGGCCTATCTGAAGAAGAGTTCAGCAATGCTGAGGCCTTGGCTTGGTAAAGGAATCGGGAACAAGATAAAGAATTCAGGAACAGAGCGTCACGCGGAAATCTGGATGGAGTCAGTAATCAGTGTGTGTGTGTGTGTGTGTGTGTGTTGTGAGGTTCCCTTATTTATCCTGCCAAATGAAATCACTAAGTTTATTGTAGGGGCCGACTTACAACCCACACCCCCAAGGCTATGATTGGTCAAAGGCACAGTTTGTGCCTTGTTTTTTGCTGGTTGGATGACAGAAAGGGTTGTCATAATTTTGCAACTTGGTAACCTCCCATAGTTATTAGGACCAATTTTCCCACAAATACATATTTATATACTTATGCCCTCTAATAAAATTGGACACACACATTACATATGGTGTGGGTTATATTTACATCCAAATCCCAAGTTAGTGGGACTTGGCTTTGTCTTTCTGTGGAATTTTGTCAATTTTAATAATAAAGGTTTGGCCTAAATTCCTAATTCGGTACATATATGTGCAATCACCCCTAGAATATGGTTACACAATATTAGATTTTCAGCATTAATAGTTTCTGTGCAATTACTCATTTTTCATGACTCCAGTTCCTTACGCAGCAAGAAATCCTACCAAGGCTTCAAATGGCTAGCATAAGTTCAAATGTATATGTATGTATTTTTCACTTGTTTACTTATGTTTGCTGCCAAGTTAAATGTCTTGAAGTTCAGTGGCAAATAAGCATTTTAAATCCAAAAATCACAAGTCAGTTTTTTTCTTCCTTCACAAGTGTGAGTAAATGGCCAGTTCTTTAAAGTTCAATGAGAAGGCTCCTCCCAGAGAATGAAACATCCTGCCCCTCCCCCGTAGGGATGTGTGTTCAAGTCTGCCATTGTCTTTTCCTGGGCCACAGACACATGTCTAATAAGTCTTTTGTCATGAGTATGCGAGGCCTCCGAGCAGCAATTAGGCCTTCCCGCCAGCAGTGAAGTGTCAATCTTTCCCAGTCAATCTTTTCCAGAGTATTTTCAATACAGAATAGTTTTTTTTAAATAGTTAATTAACTCCAAACTGGGTTACTTTAAGTTTTCACCTACATCTTTCATTAACACATATAAAATGAACACAGTTTATTGGTGGATTCTTATATTAGCAATCCTTTGACATTCCTTAAAGAATTAGGCCTTTCAACAAAAACATGCTTTCAAAACAGGTGATTTTGCACTTTCTTCATAGATAAACACATTAAACTGAGTTCTTTTAAATCCGATTTTCCTATGCAGCACATACACATTTGATTCAGCACCAGTTCTTCCATTGAGTGCTGGGATTGTTTGCAGTCTGTATACATGTATCGTGCCTTTGTTTGAAGTTTCTGTCTGCACAGCTGATTTTGTTACATGTTGGAATTTTAGCCACGTTTTTCCTGTGGAACTGAAAACAAATGTTCCTGCACTGCCTTTTCCTTAGATACATTTCAGAACTGCTGTCAGTCAATGAGGCCCGGTTCCTCTGAGCCACACTGGATGATCCTGACATTTCAGTACCCTTTTTAATCTCAATGATTCAATGGATCTTGCACCAAAAACAACACTTTTAAAGGTTGCAAAGCTAACATTTTAAAAGGCATTTTCGGTTTTCAGCACACTTTTGCTGATTTGCTCCATGTTGAATGTAACAGAGGCCACTGGCATGCTCCTGCAGTGATAACTCTTCCCCCCCCTTGACTGTGTGTGGCAGGGTGTGCAGCCTTTTCTTGGTTGTTACCCAAACGCAGTTTTGCAGATTTTGGCGTGCACATGAGTCAGCGCATCCATTTTGGTCTGTTTCTTTCCCCATTTGTAAAGTGATGTAGTGGGGCACATTGAAATGGGTCAAAATATTCCACAGAAGCCCCCTCTTTTCTGGTGTGAGGCGACACTCCAGATTTCTTTGGTTTTTCCTCCCGGGTCCCAGAGGAGGTCCTCCTTGGCTATTAGGTATGATTCGTGCAACGATAAAACAGAATACAGCCCAGTTATGAACATTTTCCCCCTACTGCCTCCAATAGGAATGACAGCCGTGGGATAAACATATGCATTCAGTGATAATTTGCAATATACCACACAGGTATTCCATGACAATTAAACATGTTCCTAGGTTTCAGCATTCTCTCCCTCTGGGTTTTCTGTAGGCTCCTCTATTTGCCGCAAAGTATGCCTTGGATGGCAACTCTTTAGCTGGTTCATGTGGACCCACTTGTCTTTCGTCAAGTCACATCTGGGGATGTGTATTCCGTAGTCGAGGCCTAGGATGGTGACCTCTCCTCCATTTCTGAACTTCCATTTCCTACTGTAGCACATGGGCTGACCGAAAGGCTTTCTTTAGGACTGCCAAGACCCTGAGATTTACTTTGCAGTTGGGACTGGGCTTGGCAATAACTGGGGTCCAAATTAATCTCGAGTTGGTTGAGGAGGTGACTGCCAATATAAAAGGCAGAAGGAACACCGGTCACAACCGAACAATCATTTACTATGCTTTTCTCACCTCTTGAAATTTTGATCATGTAACTGCTAAGATGAAGATGTTTGGAACAGGGGATTTCCAGGCCCCATACCCATGGACCAATTGACTCAACGGCGGGCAGGGTCTGGTCTTTTGGGAGTTTTTGCTGATGAAGCTTTCTTCACTTTTCAAGTCAACTCGGGCGACAGACTCCTTCCCGTCATTTAACTGAATCGGGAGGAAGAGCTGTTTGCCCTACATCAGAATGCCAGCTACACTTGGTGCTGGTTTGATATCAATTTTGGCTATGGAGTTGGGATTTTCTGATTGTGAATTAGTATACAATTCAAAGTGTTTCCTTCCAGTGTGGAATGCCACTTGAAACTGGAAGGAAGGTTAATTTTCAGAAATAGAGAGGAGCTCCCATCGCCAGTTTGTTGTCCCACAGCAATTATGCTAACGTCGGGTAGTTCATTATTTTGAAGATAAAAATTAATTAAATTAAATTAATTAAAATTTTTGTTCAGCCATGTGGCATGTGCCATTTAGACTAACATGGTTGACACTCTGTTTTAATTTAATTGGCCTGTGAGTCTGGGTCCAGAGTACCTTATTCACACTGTCTATTAGGGAAGACAACCTACGGAGGATGTCATTCCCTAATAGACAGGGGGTTCCCTCTGGCGCCACGACTATGACCAGGTGCTTCATCTTGTGTCGCCAAATTTTAATTTCCAACTCTGCAGACCCCTCGACAGGAATTTCCTTCCTGTCGAAGTTCTGGAGTTGTCCAGGAAGAGGGGTGAGAGGGATCTGGTATCTCTCACCCCTTCCTGAATTCAGCTGATCAAAGGCTCTCTTTGACTGCAGAGTTGCTTGGGATCCAGTGTCCACCAGTGCTGGAATTGCACATTGCCCTTGACTTTGATTGAGGCGTAGAATCTACCTTCTTTCTCCTCCAATTGGCAAAGGTAATGGGTGTTCTTGGTAAGCTGGGTGGTCAATTTACTTATTTCTGACTCCGACACCGGGATAGTTGGGTCAAGAGTCGGTGTTGGAGTTGGGGGATCTGACAAGAATTTTGACACACCACTATTTGGGGAGTTTCGGGTTCCCCTTTTTCTGATTCTGGTCGGCCCCCCTTTTTGGAGGCAGTCAAGAGAAGTGGTTGTTGAGGTCTGGGGTTCCTCTTGTGCTGGTTCCAGGCTGCCCCCCTACTAGGAGAAGGTCCCCAGAAAGGAGTTGGGTAGTTTGAGAATCTGAAGAGGAAATTTCTCACTCAGGGATTCACGGAGTCTCATGCTCCTCCTTTTCTGATTTGGGGCTCCCCCCCCTTTTTGAAGACAGTTTTGGGAAGATAGGGAATCTTCTTTCTCTGGTTCTGGGCCGCCCCCCGCCCCTTTTTGGAGGCAGTCACCAGAATAGGTTTGGGCATGATTCCGTGTAGGAGCTTGGGGATCTGCAAAAAAAGTATGGCAGTTGGATATTGGGGGAGTTTTGGGCTACCGTGGTTCTGATTCTGGGATGCCCCCCCTTTTTGGAGGCAGTCCCCAGAATATGTTTCGGCAAGGTGGTTTTCTGGCTTATCATTCTGGGGTTCAATGATGGGCGATTCTAACTCAGTCCCCACATTTACCCAGTCTTTATTAGAATTTCTCGGGACCCATTTTTCTTTGGGAGGAGTTCCCCCATCCCTGAAGGAGAATATCTTTTCCCAAGAATCCTCTGAGGACCCCCTCCTTCAAATTAGAGGACACTAACCTCCTCCACAAAATGGGTCTTTTTAGGTCCTTAATTTCTCCTACCCGCCCTCTGTTCCTTGGGTTGCAGACTTTCGGGGGCAGGAGATTTTGTTTTTGGTTCCTGGGTTTCCAGGGGCTTTTCACAAGTGGGGAAGGAAGCTTCCTCTAAGGCTTTACACCCCCCTTTCCCCCTGCCTCCTCCTTTGGAACCGGTGAGTTGTCATGGTTCTCTGCCCGTCATTGTTCTGGAGTAACAGACCCTTGGTTTGTGGAGTTCGGAGGTGCCATGTTCATCTGAGGGTTCTGCTGAGCCCTCAACATGCGACCCAGATCCTGGAACAAGTTTCAGTTGGGACGCCCGCTCTGGCTGCTATGGGGGTCTCTGGTCCATCCTAGGTGGATCACGGGAAGGGTAGCTATCCCTTCTCCGATAATACCCTGGGTTTGGATAGTTTGGGTAACCCTCCCGCCCTTGGCCTCCCCTCTCCCAGATTGGACTGTCTGGCACTACTACTGGAGGTAGCTATTTGATCCTCTAGGCACTTGCTTATTCTGTGAGCTTGAGAAGGGCTTGCAGAAAGTGGGGGCCTACGTTTCTGATGCCTTTGTCGCTCAGAAGAGTCTTCTGACTCTCCCCTGATCCCAGGATTGGCAGAGTACCCCCCCACTGCCCTACCTTGGAAGAGGCCTTTAGGATACTCTTTTTGGGCTTTATTTCCTGGAGTTCCCCACTAAATTTAGCAGACTGCTCTCTTGGAAGGCAGTAGTTTTGTGGATCCAGTTCCCTAACTCTCCCCTCATAGGAGTCTTCCTGATCAGATATGTTAGCCCTAACATTTGGGGATCTGTACAGAGACGCAAGTCCATCAATTTCTGAGAGGCGCTGATCTGTCAGTCCCATTTTACCAATTCTGTTGAAGTCTACCATCCCCATGGCCCCTGGTTCATATGCGCTAGTGGACACAAAGGTGGCAGAGTTCATGGTACCAAAGGGGTCAGAGTCCCAGATTCCAGGGGTCCTGATGTTATGCTCAGGGGTTTCTCTGTCGCTCCCTACCTCTTCTCTTTCAGCCCCTATTCCCTAGTGATATGCCAAAATCTGAATCTTTTGTTCCTCCATCAGGACCTTGCTGGTTTCAATAATTTGCTCTTGTATTGCTATCTGTTTGTGGAGCACATCATTCTTTTCACAGAGAGTTTCATTGTCTCTCTGCGCTTCCTGCCTGGTTCGGAAATACTGGACCAATTTCTGCTTCATGAGATTTACCTCCTGTGTTTTAGCATCATTGGTCTGGGAGTTCTTTTCCAGAGCATCCTCCACCCGCCTGGCATGCTCTAGTAGCTTCTCATATTCTGTTTTTACTTCATTGAGCTCCTGGAGGGCCAGCTTTCTTTCCTCTAGCTTGGTTTTTAATTGGCTGACTATCTAGCCTAAGGTGTCCCTCTCCTGACTTAGGGTGCCCCTCTGTTCAGCCAGGTCGTCCCTTTGATTTTTTAATGCACTGGATTTCTGGTGCTCTTCATCAAATTCTTCTTGAGAGTGGAGGTCTTTAATAATTAATGTATTATTTTCCTCTTTTAATTTGTCTATCTGGTCCTGTAGGGTAACTATTTGCTCTGCGCAGGCTCTATTAAACTGTAATTGTTGCGCCAGCTTATGCTGACTCTGTTGTAAAGAGTCACCCCTTTCCTGACACTCCTCTTTCAGTGCCTGTAATTGGGTGTCTTGCTCTGCCTTCTCTTGCTGGAGAGCCAGATCTTCTTTTAATTTTGTAACATACTGTCTAGATTCTATCTCTAACTCTTGGTTCTTTAGTAGCCTTTGGCTCTGCAGAGTCTAGATCAGTCTGGATTTTCTCTAGTGTTTCTACTTGATTCTTTGCCAGAACTATGTTTTCTGCATGCTTTTCCTTCATTACTCCTATGTGGAGGTATCGGTAGGCCGCTATTTTGGCAATTGTACTCTGCTCCTCTTTCGCTTTTGGGGCCATGTGCAGTTCACTAAGAGCTTGGAGCAATGGGCCCTTGTCCTGACATGCATCCAGGTCCTTGGTAGTGACCTGCTCTTTGATTTCCTGCAGCCAGACCTCAGTCAATGAGGCCCGGTTCCCCTGAGCCACACTGGATGAACCTGACATTTCAGTACCCTTTTTAATCTCAATGATTCAATGGACATAAATGGATCTAGTGACAAAAACAGCACTTTTGAAGTTTGCAAAGCTAACATTTTAAAAGGCATTTTCGGTTTTCAGCACAATTCTGCTGCTTTGCTCCATGTCGAATGTAATGTAGCCCACTGGCATGCTCCTGCAGTGATAACTCTGTTTTCACCCCCCCTTTGACCGTGTGTGGCAGGGTGTGCAGCCTTTTCTTGGATGTGATCCAAACACAGTTTTGCAGCTTTTGGCGTGCACAGGAGTCAGCACATCCATTTTGGGCTGTTTCTTTCCCCATTTGTAAAGTGATGCAGCGGGGCACATTGGAATAGGTCAAAATATCCCACAAAATGTACAAACACTGTGCACATAACCTGTCATCTTCTTGTTTATCACCCACCTGGGCCCTACACTGGGTTTCTTGACCCATTTGTTGACCTAGTGGCGGAGCTTCTGCTAAAATATACAAACTTGATTGTCTTGGGCGATTTTAATCTTACAACTAATAGCCCTAGACCACTGGTGCTTGACCATTTTTTTTACTAGTTTAAATTACCTCAACATTCAGCAGTTGGTGATGGAACCTACACACAAATTAGGGAACACTCTTGATTTAGTGTTGACCAATGCTAGATTGGTGGCCATCTCCTCTGTAGAATAGATGCTGTGGTCAGACCACTTTTTAGTTATATGTACACTTAAAAACAATCATCCCCCACCTAAAACCCATCTACCACAGGTCGGGCAGCGCAGCTGGAGCTCTCCCGATCTCCAGATCCTCTTTACACTTATAAAAATGAAGCACCAGACACACACTCACCCCTCCTTTGCTACTCTAGTCTCTTCTCTAAGTGAAGCTACGGACATAATTGCCCCTCGCTGGCGCATTCAACCACACAGGCTTCCCACTCAGCCTTGGTTCACTCCGACACTGAAAGTGGCTCGCCTTCAGCTTAATCAGACAGAACGCAAATGACACATTGCATACGATCTTAATGCCAAAGCTCAATATAAAGCCTGCTTAGTTGCCTATTTTTCTGATATTCGTGAAGCAAAAAGACTGTATTTCACTCAGACGGTGGTGACAGCCCTCTGTCTACCTAAAACTCTTTTTTTGTGGTTTGCTCTCTTTCGTCTTCTGAGAAAATTACTCCTGTTCTCCTTTCCACTCAGGAACGCTGTGATTCTCTTGCTCAATTCTTTATATCCAAGATTTATACCATTCGCACTGCCATTCAAGCTTCTCCAACGGCTGTTCTATTCTAGCAGGTAGTTCTACTATAGTTAAAGAATGGTCTTCTTTCCCTGTATTTTCTGAAGAAACAGTTATGGGGGCCATGCAACGGATTAAATCAAGCTCCCCCTCCAATGTAATTCCCTTAGTAGTTATGAAAGAAAATGCTGGCGACATCCTTACGGAACCTACTATTCCTTTGTTAAAGAAACCATCACTTGACCCTTCTATCCTCTCTAATTTCCGCCCTATTTCTCATCTCCCATGTTCTATGAAATTGTTAAAATCCCTGGTTTCCCCTCTTCTCTCCTCTTTTTTAGAGTCATCTACACTGCTCGATCCAGCCCAATCCGGCTTTAGGCCTGGTCGGGGTACGGAAAGTGTATTGGTGTCAGTCTTGGATGACATGGCCAGGCTGGTTGATGCTGGTGGGGTTGGGGCTCTGATTTTGTTGGATCTTTCAGCGACCTTTGATATGGTTGATTACCCCATCTTGCTTACCCGCCTGTCCCAGATTGGAATTATGGGCCAGGTCCTCTCGTGGTTTTCTTCTTTTCTGTCTGATCACACTCAGGTGCTCTCTCTTCCTCCTTTTCTGTCTCGTTCCTTTAACCTTACTTGTGGAGTTCCACAGGGCTCTGCCTTGTCACCCATTATCTTTAAAATATACATCTGGCCTCTTATCTGTCTCATCTTCTCCCTCGCATCAGGTGCTATTCTTATGCCGACAACACCCAGTTTCTAATTCGTTTGGATTTAGCTCCTACTGAGGTGTCGTTGTGCTTCCACCAGTGCCTGGCTGCTTTAGGCGAGTGGATGAGCCAGAACTGGCTGAAGCTGAATGGGGACAAGACAGAGGTGTTTGTAGTTGGTGCCCCCCCTGATCCCTTACTTTGGGTGTCCTTGTTCTGGGCCTCTTCTCTTGGCTCTCTGCCGGTTCCTGTGACAAAGGTTAGGAATCTTGGTGTTATTCTTTCTGCCTCTCTTTCAATGCACGTCCAGGTCTCTGCTATCTTTAAGACTGGCCACTTCCATCTTAAGATTTTGAAAAAGGTTCTACCGCTTCTTCCTGCCACTCTTCATCCGCCTGTTGTTGCAGCCATGGTACTTAGTCGTCTGGATTACTTTAACTCGCTGTATCTCGTGTAGCCAAAGGGCTTAATCCAGCGGCTTCAGTGCCTACAAAATTTGGCGGCTTATGTTGCCACAGGATCCCCCTGTGGAGCTCATATCTCCCCGGTGCTATGTGCTATGCACTGGTTTACGGTCAGTCAAAGAATTGAGTTTAAGTCTTTGTGCATTGTTCATCGAGCACTCCATGGACTGGGTGCAGAATACCTTCAATCTAAGTTTGTTCATTATCATCCTGCTCTTATGCTGCACTCCTTCACAGCAGAACTGCTGGTAGTCCCTTCTCACCGCCACAAACACATTGGAGGCTGGGGCTTTTCGATTGCGGCAGCTCAAATGTGGAATAACCTTGCTCCTTCAATCAAGGCTATATCCAATCATTTAGGCTTTAGAACATTTTTGAAGACCCTGTTATTTTAATTTCTTATGTCTTTGCAGGCTGTCATCCTCATCCCCTCCCCAGCGCCAAAATACCTCTGGTGACTACAGGCTTTAGAAGTTCAAATAACATAACATTACAAAAAATGCCTTTTTCAGTATTCCTGTTGACAGTAGATATTTGTTCGTGTTCACCCTAGGGGGACGCTCGTTTACATTTACTCGTGTGCCACAAGGATATACTGAGAGGCCAAGCATTTATAGTAGAGCATTGAAGGAACAGCTTGATACACTTAAGTTACCTTCTACTTGCACGTTGTTGCAGTATGTGGACCATGTGCTTCTAGCTGCAGATTCTGAAGTTGCTTGCAAGGAGGGCACTGTGTTGCTGCTTATTCATTTAGCAGAACATGGGCATAAGGCTTCATTAAAAACGTTTCAGTATTGTCAACAGGAAGTCGCCTATTTAGGCTACCTCGCGTCGAAGGAGGGAAAAGACTGACAGCTGAATGGATACAAAACATCTCTAGCATATCTGTCCCAAATACACAGAAAGAGGTCGGAGCCTTGATAGGTATGGCTTCATACTGTGGACAGTGGATCCCAAATTTTTCATTAATGATAAAACCTATGTTGGCACTGACAAGAAAGGGCATTTCTTTGCCTTTTATCATGGAACATGGATTGCCAGGAAGCTTTTGATCTGCTCAAGGCTGCGTTGTGTTTAGCGCCAGTTTTGGGCCCACCAAATTATGAAAAGATCTTTGTGTTGTATGTGCGTGAATGTGAAGGATGTGCTTTGGCTGTTTTAATGCAGGAACATGGGGGTAAAAATCGACCATGCAGTTATTTTTCCTCCACATTAGACCCTATTGCATGCACTTTGCCAAGATGTTTGAGAGCTGTTGCTGCTGCCACTGCATCTGTAAAACAAAGTGAGGGTATGATTCTGGGTCACTCTTTAACCGTGATGGTACCTCACTCTGTAGATGTTCTATTAAACAAAATGCAGATGCAACATCTCACATCAACATGACTAACTAGGTACAAGCTGATTCTATTTGCACCGCATATTCAAATTAAGAGATGTAGCTCATTAAATCCGGGTGAACTATTGCCTCTACCAGAAGAAATTGATTGTAGTGACAAAATGTCACATGACTGCTTCTATACCACAGAACAAGAGACTAAGGGCAGAATTGACCTAAGTGATACACCTTTAGAGATTCCACAAGGGGAGCTGTTTTGCAATGGCTCCTGCTTCAAACCTCTGGATGGTACATCGACTGCTGCTTACACAATCATTAAATTAAGCACTATAGTGGAGACCAAACGAATTCCGCATAATTCTGCACAGGCCACAGAGATTATTGCGTTGATTAGAGCTTGTGAACTTTCTGAAGGGCTTACTTTGAACATATACACAGACAGCCAGTATGCCTTTGGGGTAGTTCACAACTTTGGTCGACTATGGGCTGAGAGAGGTTTTTTGACCTCGCATAGAACTTAGATACATCATGGCACTCTAATAGTTTGGCTACTTTCAGCACTTGAGCTTCCTACACAGTTAGCAATAATGAAGTGCGCAGCACACCAGAAAGTAACGGACGATGTGGGAAAAGGAAACGCTTTTGCTGACAGAATAGCCAATCAGACTGCCACCAATTTGCATTCCAAAATGTATGTGTTAGAAACAACAAAAGGGGTCACTAAAACTTGTGTGATAGATGAAGGAATTGGTTGCATAAAAGAAATTCAAGCTGACGCCACTGCAGATGAAATTAAACAGTAGGCTGAGGGTCCAGCAAGTTTAGATGATGAGGGTTGTTGGGTAGATAATAAAAAACAAAAATGTATCCTACCCAATGCCTTTGTTACTGCTATGGTGACAATGGCTCATGGTCCAACACACATATGTGCCAAAAATATTTGCACATTGTTAGATCCTGTATAGTATAATACCAATATTCAAAAAACTGCTGAGTGTCTCGTCCAAAGTTGCATGGTGTGCTTACAGCATAATATTGGCAAAGGTACATTCACACCAGACGGTCGTTTTGGTCCCCCCTACATGCCATTTCAGGTCATACATTTTGATTTGATTACAATGGATCATTGTCAAAATTATAAATATGTTTTGCTAGTCATCTGCACTTTTAGTAAATGGGTTGACATTTTTCCTCTAAGAGATGCCACAGCAATGTCAATGGCGAAAGTCATGCTTAAGGAATATTTTCCTAGGTTTGGCTTGCTGAGGGTCATATGGTCTGATAATGGTCCACATTTTATCACTGCTGTCAACCTGCAAGCATGCCTGGGATTACAGATCGATAAACAGTTCCATTTAGCCAGACATGCTCAGAGTGCTGGACTTGTAGAACGCCATAACGGCATATTGAAAAACAAGATTGCGAAGGTTTGCGCACATAGCATCTTGAAATGGCCTGACGCCTTACCAATAGCCTTATTGTCAATGTGGACGACTGTACAATCAAAGACAGGGCTCTCCCCTTATGAAATTGTCATGGGGAGACCAGCCAACATATAGAAGGTGCCAAAACCCAAGTTATTGAAGGATGTTGAGCATGTACGTCTTTCTGAATATTGTGACTAGTTAACTCAAAACTTGTATTTGATTCAATAACAGGTGCAAGAAGCCCTCTCAGTAAAGTATGATGGTCCAGGTCTTCGACTTCGACCTGGTGACTGGGTGCTACTAAGAGCCTTAGAAAGAGTCTCCTGTCTCGCACCTCGCTGGAGAGGACCACATCAAGTCCTCTCGCCACACAGACTGCTGTCCGAGTCACCGGCAAGAACACCTGGATCCACACGACGCATGTGAAGAGGATTCCTTTTCCTCTGGCCTACGACAAAGGCAAGGAGAAGGGAATTGGTGATCTTGATGCTCACAATGGGCCTGCTCTAATCGACACTGAGGGTGTCCCAGAAATCCTTCCTGGGCCCATGCGGCCTTGGGAGACTACTGCTTTGTCTATGAAACACCTTCCTAAGCCCGTGGGGCCTGGGAAAATTGTTGCTTCTTCTTCGAATTCTTCTTCCCCATCAAGCAATCTTGCTTCTCCTTCCTCATTGTTTTCATTGCCTTCAGGAAACGACGATACTCTGTTTGAAGATCACACCATACCTGGAGTCTTAAGTAACGATCTGCTACCACGAAATCGAACATACAGTACAGCATCGGCTATGTCTAGAAGACGTCATCCTTGAGCCAGTCCTTTGCCACTCTTCTGCTGAAAATAATGAAGAGGCGGGGAACGGCAAAGTTACCTTCGATCAACATAGGCCACATGGTCAGGAGCCACCGACGGATGAACTAAAAAAGCCCAACGGAGAGGCTTCTTAACGGACTCTGAGAAACAATGCCCAATTTTAAAGCCACTTGTACAGAAATTAATGTTGGTTCACAAGGACTAAATTTTTACTCATCACAATAGCAGTTTGTTTAGTTATCATACTTTCATTTGGGTTTTGGTATCTAGAAAGTGTGCATCCGCTTGATAATGTATTACTGACTGCAAGTATCCCTACTGTACCTTCGCCTTATGTGCATCTGCACACTCTTCCTCCTCGAGACCTCCAACACAGAGGAGGTTATCATAATAACACTATTTTAATGATTATGAATGCTACCCATGCGATTCTACACAAAACAAATTTCTGGGTGTGTTTGCATTTGCCACAACATGGGGAAAAGGGACTACGCTGGTATATTCCTCCTCTCCCTTTAACTACTGCTTGCTATACGTCGCTCAGGGCACTATTCTTTGGCCGTTGGAATGACAGTATTTCTGGGAATTTTGATGGGACTAATCTAAATTAATTTGAGAAACGAGTCTTTACACCTTTAGGATGTTCCCTCTTTGCAAATAGGAGCAAACTCAATGTTACTTCTATAAGGCCTTCTGACCGATTTTGTAGACCTTTTCAATCATTAATCACCTTCAAGATGGCTCCCGTAGGTAATAGGGATACCATGCCTCCTTCTCATACTATCAACTATAGTCCAGAAACTGTTTCATTCTTCATACAGAGAGAGGGTACCCGACCAATGGGTACATTTGAGGGATGCACGAATATTGCAGTGTTACCAAGTGAGGATAGACCTCTGTATGTAGGAGATCCTGTTTACTTTGTGGCAATGAGACCTATCCATGGTTACCCAGAGATTGGCAGGGTACTTGTTACTTGGGGATATTGTTGCCAGGAGTATATATAGCCACCACCACCAAAGCCTTTAGAGCCCGTCCAAGGCGGAATGAGAATGACGATACTCCTTCACAAGTCTTGGGTGAAGTTGCAAAGTCTTTGTGCCATTCTGGGGACAGATATTGAATTCCGAGGATATCAGAAGATTAGCAACAGTGTTAGAGAAAAGCATCAATAGGACCACTGATATTTTGTACAACATGATGGTAGAGCAAAAGGCAGTTAGATTAGTAGCCCTCCAAAATAGAATGGTGTTAGACATCATTTTAGCTGAGTGTGGTGGAGTATTGAAAATGGTGGGATCTGCATGTTGTGTTTTTGTACTCGTTTCCTCCCCCACCATATTTAAGGCAATTCAGAATGTGCATACCTTAAGCATTGAAGTACACGTCCCAGAGAGAAATTGAAATCTAAGATCATGGTTCTGCGATTTGTTGTGATCTTGGGGTTGGAACATTTTCTCAGTCTTAATGGCGATCCTTGGTATTTTTCTGTTTAACTTTTGTTGTATACGATGTCTGCCTGTCATATGTTCCATGATAGGAGGATGTTGTGCACAAGTAATAGGTACACTAGGACCTAAGATACAAATGCCTGAAAAAGTGGCCAATGCCTGAGTAATGCAAGAAATTGCTATCAAAGAGTTAATGACGATTGATGTCTTAGAAAGCAGCAGCTCAGCAACTCAGTGTGCTCTAATGGCAATACATTGTCTTTATACCATCAAAATGTTTGAGTAATGCTCTTGGCTTAGGCCAAAAGGAGGGTTTGTCAAACTATATTCGCATAATACCGTCTGATTATGAACATTGGCCTAAGCCCATTCACATTTGTACTGAAAACCGCGCTTAAACGGACCTGAATTGAGTTGACTTTGCCACCATATTAGAACCAACCGCCATTTCTTTCTAACTCCTGCTTTCTGTCCCAAAATGTTAAACTGTGGTTTTGGCTGCAGCAGAGTAAAATGAACTTTGAACTATGTCAACATTGAGGCTGCTGAGAGCAAAATGTTTGTCTTATGCTAAGAAACCTTGGAGCCAAATTGAACCTCAATTCAAGTGTTGTCTGCAACAATAGCTTCATCCTTATACAAACACTGGAACTGAATGTTGGACAACTAAAACTATGTGGCTTTGCAGAAATCCATTGAATTTGTTTCTTGAAACTGGACTTACTTTAAGCTGGAGAACCAACATGACCAGACAGAACAAAGTTGTAACCATTGTATTTTGTAGACTGGAAAACATCTGAAGTATTTAAAGACAATATTATTGTATTCGTCATGTGAACTGGGCATGAACCCTTGTAAGATATTAAATTGCAGAAGGGCTGGATAATGTGGCCCGGGACAGTGTATAAATAATGCATGCTTTGTGATGTCCAGAACTCTCTTCCCTCACAGTGTCTGTTGGTACACACTGCGAGGTGCTTGAGAGCCAGATAGCTATTTGTATTTTGATTAAAAAGTATACTCATAACTCTGAACTCGTGATTGGCGTATTTCATTTTGGTGGTACTAAGCCTCGATTTTTCATTTGGTCTTTCAGTACAGTCCACATTGGAAAATGACATGATCCGCTTCAAGCAAGCAGGCAAGCCTCCAGCACATGCTGGTGGGTTCCTGCATGCACAGGACTCAGAGTGTGTGCATAATGAACAATAAGAACAAAGGGGGGCATGCACATGCCGTATGTTTATAAACTGGGATGTAAATGAGAATTCAATCCTTTTCTGAAAGACTGATAATAGATGGGGCTTGTAGAAATGTAAGGTTTTATAAATGAAATATATAACGGGTAAAAAAAACCCTGCAATTATTTCCTTGAATATTAAGTTTCAACAGTTCCTAGTTGTACCTGCAAAATAAATTAAGGAAACGTAGTGACCCCTGGCCTGACTCTTCTCTGACATGACAGTGCGGTGGCGGCAACACCACCCTGAGGGGCACTTGCCCCCCCCGGCATCAAAACCTGGCTCTGCCACTGAACATCATGTATCGATCCCACAATTGGCATCACAAATTGTATGCCCATTTTTGATGGTGTGTCTCTGCAAGGCCCTTCAGAGGATAATGTGAAAGAAAATGTACTGCAGAACATTAATAGGAAACAACATGTACTTACCAGCAGGAACGTATACAATAATAACGCACACTGCAAAGTCCTTGCCACATACAATTTTAAATGGATATCTCAGTTCTACTCTATTGGGACTTTCTTTTGAATTGCTATTTTTTGGACTCACGAAACAGCACAGTTCGCATCTGCAATCCCTAGCTTTAGTATAGCTTGTATAAGTTTTGCGGCTACAGTTGTCAATGTCTTGCCACAGTCAATCTCTCAAATTTATTATCCTTTACCTCTCTCTCGACCTTTCCTTTTGGACTTGCAGGCTTAGATCAACAACCTTTACAGTTAAGGAAGGGGCTCCAGACTTTACAATTTTTTTGTGTAGTACCAGGTATTTCACTTTGAGACGTGTTCCTTCCTGAGATATAAC
Source organism: Ambystoma mexicanum (assembly GCF_040938575.1). Lineage (NCBI taxonomy): Eukaryota > Metazoa > Chordata > Amphibia > Caudata > Ambystomatidae > Ambystoma > Ambystoma mexicanum. Next base: position 335,935,905 of record NC_090927.1, read on the forward strand.
TCCCTGTGAAATCGGATCTAGGCCTAAATGTCACTGGTAAAATAGTGACATTGTGGAAAGCTGCCAGGTAAAGGCCCCCTGCAAGATTGCTCTGTCTCTGTCCCCTCTGGCCCCCTTCAATTTCAGGATATCCCCCCACAACGCTCTCCTTCCTCTGTTGCCATGCTACCCCTCCTTACCTTTCTTACCCACCAGCATTCCCAATTGCAGTCTCCAGCCCACTGAACGCAAGCATGACCTACTCAACATCTACCTATGCTCAACAATATTTGGTGGCCATGCTTCAGCCCACCAGTCAGGAGACCGCCATTGGTGAAAATATTGTGCTTGAAGTTATAAGCAAATGCAAATGCTGCCCTGATCTATGAAGGGAGAATTGGTAAATGTTGCCCTCATACCTCCTGTGGAGTGGTAGGGTTAGTTTAAAAAGGAGGAAGGTGGCAGCATGAACTGATGTTATATATAATCTGTACACTTTGAATTCAGTTTGATACCAAGTTTGACATTTCAAGTTTGATGGTATTTCAGCAGTAAATCTGCTAAAATACCACCAAACAGATTGACTGTTTACTGCTACGTTGTCTGGCGGAATTACCACCGAATTACAAGTCGTAGCATGGCAGTGTTAGGCCCCCTTTATGGAGATTTCAGCAGAATGACTGCTTTTCAGTGTGATTGGATTTAGGAGTAATTCTAGCGATTCGGCCATTCTTTGGCAGTAAGGCGGAGGAATTACCTCCAGCATTGCGCTGGAGGTTTTTCCTCCACCTTACTTCCAAACCCATAGTTTGGCAGTGCAGTAATGTGGCTGTCATGCAGTGGTATCGCCACACTTGTAAAGGTGCGCTGAATGTGATGCTCACTCTGTACATGCACTAGTACTTCTACACAGAAGAATGTTTGGTTTTTTATGACAACTTTATAAGCCTAAAAAAATCTGCCTGTAAAATGGCACGTGAGTCATGCCGTCATGCCACACATCCAACAAGGACGCGTGCACAGGTTCATTGATCCTGGCCTTGGGCTGAACCTTTTTAAATGGCTGAGAGCCACCAGTGATATTGAAGACCGAACACCGACTACTAGAAGCAGTGAGGTCCTAGGAATGTGGGGGAAATGAAGAAGTGCAAATACAGAAAAAGGTACATTCCGTACAACATTGATTAATTGATTTATTGTTTGTTTGTATAGCGCCTATACACAATCTGTTTCAAAGCGCTTCAAGGAGGGAGGGAACATGAGAAAATACAGTTACATTCTTACAAGTCCTTGAAACAGATCAGAATGTGAAAATAACTATCATATCCTATCAGATAGTACAAGTGCATTGGACAATAAGGGAGAGGAGAGGGAGGATGACTTTTCGTAACTTGCTGCAGTTGTATATTTGAAAATGGCCACCCTCTCCCAACGCAACAGTCACGTGTGTGAATGCGATATATAGATAGTCAAATGAGTGACCAGTTTGATTAAAACGCAAAAGCGATGCTATATTTTGAAAGTAAAAAAAAAAAAATGGAGGACAGTGATCAAAACCGTTAATGTTCAAATCATGTACCTGAAGGAAAGTGCTATGTGTCAGTCGCCCTGCTCGCCACTGAATGTTCGTGTTTATGTCACAGGGGATAGATACATCGCTTCTATTATTCCTGCCTACAGAAATAACACACCAGAAACGTCTCCCAAATTATTCATACATCCAATGAAGTGTTACTAAAATATAAGGGGATACCGTTGCAGGCAAAAAAAACGAATAGCATTCAAATAAGTATAGATACTGTCAGGCACAAAAATGATGCAGAAATCATGTTTTTCTCAGGAGAGCGGTGGGGGGGGGGCTTAATTTAACACTGCACGTGTGTGTTTTCCTGTTATGTGCCATACTCCTTTGATTTGTACGGCGGATTGCTAAATCCTGCAGGATTAACGGAAGCCCTCCTTCCTTGGGCTGCATCGCTCACATGTTCAGCCTCGTGAAGCTTAAGGCTGGCGGGAAAGCAAGCACATTGCTTATTATTTGTTTCCCCACTGGTTCATCACATTTGTATCACTGCAGTGCCAGCGTGATAGGCGCATAAAGTAATACGGTTCCGACAACGCTGTCATGCCACTACATGCTAATGCCTTTTCCAGCCCCTTAACTCGCTTTGGAGAATTAGGGTTCCCAGAGTCGAATTAGCCTGAAGTGAAAAATAAACGATCTGCATTGAGTTTGCTTGCTGGAGGAGTCACAATGCGCACAATTGAGCAAGCTACAGTATTTTGAAGTTGAGATGGAGCGTAAAGCGATTTTGTTTCCAATGTCCTGTTATTGCCAGGGATCTTCACAACACTTGCATTATTCTGCAAGACCCCTCCAGTCACGCGAACCTCCGAGGACGTGTGAACAGCGGCGGCGCGGAGCCCTATCGCAGGCACGTGGACCATCTGCGCGTGTTCTCTTTTGCAAACCGATAGCCTTAGCCAGAGGGCGGAACAATCCATTGGGCAGCGCTGTACATGGCCAAACAGCCTGCTATTTAATATTCACGCTCACAGCTTTTCTTCGTAGATGGAACATGGCGGATGGGTAGTCAGGCATCATTTTGAGTGAGTGTTGTTCTATTTTGATAGTCGGGGAAAAGGAAACTAGAAATCTCCACTTAAAGTTTGCTACTGGGATTGACAAGAAGCAAAAGTGCTGTCTCTGTGCTTTATAAATGCGCAAGAAATCCAATTTTTGCTGAGGACAAATCTTCAGTTAATATTAACGTTAGCAAACCCTGTTGGTTCTTGGCCCTCCCCGTCAAGCAAAGAGCAAACATGGCGAAACATGAAATTCCTTCCTTCACGTTTTACTGCTCTGCAATACGGAACGCACATGCCTGTAGCATTATGCACGCATCTGGCAGTACAGTACTATGCGTTACCAGTACTGTCCGTGCAGTACTATGCGTCACCAAACGTCAATGCCTTTGGCATGGTTCCACTGTCTAGCATGGCTGTAGCTTGGTCCAGCGTCTAGCAGTGCAGTACTATGCGTTACCAAATGCCCATGCCTGTAGCATGATGCCAGTGTCTAACAGCACATTACTATGTGTTACCAAACGCACATGCCCTATAGCATGATGCCAGTATCTGGCAGTACAGTGCTATGGGTTACATGTACTGCCAGTACAGTACTATGCGTTACCAAATCCCCATGCCTGTAGCATGGTTCCAGTGTCTAGCAGCACAGTAATATGCGTTACCAAATGCCCAGGCCCTATAGCATGATGCCATTATCTGGCAGCACAGTACTATGCGTTACCAAATGGCCATGACCTATAGCATGATGCCATTATCTGGCAGCACAGTACTATGCGTTACCAAATGGCCATGACCTATAGCATGATGCTGGTATCTGGCAGTACAGTGCTATGGGTTACCAGTACTGCGAGTACAGTACTATGTGTTACCAAATGTCCATGCCTATTTATTTATTTATTTACTTATTTAGCGCAGACAGCCCAAGGGCATTGAGGTGCTGTTACTTGCAGGAGCTTAGTTACAGAGGCACAGGAATGATGGCAGTTGTTGATACATTATTAATACTACAGACATAATTCTATCATTACAGCTTAAGCAGTTGGTCATTACATTACAGCTATGCAATGGGTCAAATGTATAGTATTAATGCTGATACGAGGGACCTTATGTGAAGAGGATGGTTTTCATAGCTTTACGGAAGGCGATCAGGGAGGCCTCACCTCGGATTGTGGGGGGTAGGGCATTCCAGTGTGTGGGTGCAAGATAAGGGAAGCTGGATCCACCCGCTCTGGCTCTTTTTACTAGTGGCACATAGAGCATGTTAGTATACAGTGATCTGGTTGGCCTTGTAGAGGAGACGGGGTGGACCTTTGTGAGAGGTAGACAGGAGCAGTGAGCTGAATGCACTTGTGGGTCAGTGTAAGAGCCTTGAAGACGATTATTTCCTTTATTGGGAGCCAGTGGGCTAGTTTTCTGGCCTCCGAGATGTGTTCTCTTTTAGCAATCCCTTGGGCTGCACGGAGAGCACTATTCTGTATAACTTGTAGTTTCTCCAGGTTTTTATTGGAGGTTCCCAGAAAAAGTACGTTTCAGTAGTCTAGCCTGGAGCTGGTGATGGCTCTGGCTATGTTTGTGCAGTTCTCTTTGGAGAGAAAATGCCTGACTGCGTTGATCAGTTTAGGGTGATATGCAGCTGAGGAGGCTATTGCATTGACATGTTTGTCCATGCATAGGTTGGAATCCAAATAGACTCCAAGAGTTTTGACTGAGTCTGAGACAGGTATTTTGATGGTGTCGATGGTGAAGTGACTGAATTGGGAGTCTAGATTTTTTAGCGTGTCAGAACCTACTAGGAGGAGTTTGGTCTTGTCTGAATTAAGGCATAGTCCATTGTCTGCCATCCAGGCTTGGATGGTGTTGTAGAGATTGTTAAGGGTCAGGGAGTCAGTGTCATAGTTACCAGTGAGGGTGAGGAGGATCTGGGTGTCGTCAGCCTAGTTGGTGTAGGAGATACCAATAGCGTCGAGGATGAGGAAGAGGGGTTGTGTGAAGATGTTGTAGAGGATGGGGGAGAGGCAAGAGCCTTGGGGCACACCACAGAGTATGAGGGTTGGTGAAGCGCAGGCTAGGTCAGAGAATACTTGCATGGTTCTGTCTTGTAGGAAGGAGGTGATCTGTGCTGTTGCATCAGGGGAGAACTTGGCGGTGGAAGAGAGATGGTGGCATAGGATGTCGTGATCTACAAGATCGCAAATCCACGGATAGGTCAAGAAGTAGGAGAAGTGCTGGTTTGCCCATGTCTCTGGCATTGTCCATCTGGTTTTTTAGGTCAAGTAGGGCGGTTTCAGTCCTGTGTCTATGGCGGAAACCAAATTGACAGAGTTGCAGGAGTTTGTTCTCTTCAATGAAGTGCTGAACCTGCAGATAGGCAGCTTTGTCCAGTATTTTGAGGAGGAATGGAACAGTGGTGATAGGTCTATAGTTGTTAGGGGATGTGGGAACGAGAGTAGTTTTTTTTAAGAGAGGGCGGACCCAGGCTTCCTTGAGGGAGGCTGGGACTTTCCCTGTGGCAAAGGAGGCATTGACAAAGGCTGTCAGGAAGGGAGCTAGCGCTTCAGAACAGTCCTTGATGATGGTGGATGGGCATGCATCGCCTTTACAGTTTGAAGGTTTGATATTCCTCATTATGTTGATGATGTCTTTTTCTTGTATAGATGTGAAGGAGAAGGGTTGGGGGGGGTCCTACGCTGGTGGTGGCATAGGGATGTGCATATTAGGCAAGGCTTGTTTAGTGCCTATTATTTTGTTTTGGAGAAGGCTCAATTTGGTTTGCATGGCTGTTTGTATTTCACTGCACCCGGCTTTTTCTTTGGTGAAGTTCTGGGGGGCCGGAGTGGGCGTCTCTAGCTCCCTGAAGATGGCGAAGATTTCTCTTGTGCTAGATTGGGCTTCTGATATTCTGGATTCAAAAGATTTGGCCTTTGCTAGGATGATTGCCTTTTTGTATTTGGTGAAGCTGGCTTTGAAGATCAACTTATCTTTGTAAGAGTGGGACGTTTGCCACTGTGTAAGTGTAGCCCTTTTTTCGTTGCGGAGTACGAGAAGGTCTGGGGTGAACCAGGAGTTGGAATGGGTGGTGGGTTTGCATTTCCGGAGTTTAAGTGGTGCAATGGAGTTGATGGCTGCTTTGATGGCAACATCATAGACTGTTGCAAGTGTTTCTGGGTCTGTGGAGAAAGGTGGTCTGAAGGCAGGGCCTTGGAGGAAGGGCAGTAGCCTTTCCTTAGTGAGCTGACGGGAGCTTCTAGCGAGGCAGGGGGGAAGGGGTTGGGATGGAGGAGTGGAGGGGCTGGAGGTGATTGTTAGGGTTGGCTTCCTTCTGGCGAGTTTGACATGTGTTTGTCTGTTGAAGGAAAGGAGGTGTTAGGGTTGGCTCCTGTGCTTGCATGTATTCTGTGCCAGGATCGATGTCATCATTGGAATGTAGGCTGTGAGTGTGAGGTTAGAATGTTTGGAGTTGAATTGATTCCAACCCAGGCAGTTGCAATATGTGAGCCTGGGTGGTGGGAGCCAGTGGGCTCTTATCCCTGATCCTCTTGATCTCTCAATTATCTGATGAAATATGATCCTGTAACTAAGAAGCTACTAAAGTAACCACTAAGAGTACCTGGCCTAAGTATCCTGAGTGTCCTTTGGAGTGAACCCTATGACCAAGAGCCAGTCATAACAATTGGCGACGAGGATGGTCCACGGTATGCTGAGGGAGGACCTTGGAGTGGACAGCTGGAAGCAAAAATAAGCAGGTACCTGTGTGATGTCATGTGAGAGAGGAGGAGAGACTCTGCTGCGGGGGGTGCAGGCAAGAGGACAAGTGAATACAAAGAGAGGGAGAGCCCCAGGGCTGCAAGGGACAGCCTGTCAGAGGAGACTCCTGGGAAGAAGGGAATAGTGTCCTGTTTGAGGCCAGGAGTCATTAGAGCCTGTCTGAGGAGACCCCTGGGCAGAGGGGAGAGTGACCCGCTGGAACCCAGGAGTCATTAGATGCTGCCAAAGAGACAGGAGAACCGAAGTATCCAGGGCTGTTTTATTCAACCATTCAGGGCTGTGTGAGGCAGTTTGCCCCAGTGGCATTTGGGACATGTGTGACCTGCTGCTGCCCAGTCAGGGTCTTATGAGGCTGTCTGGAAAGGAGCTATGGACAGACAAGCAGAGAGGTTGGTATCCGTTTGCTGTCCAGGCATTCTAAGAGGCTGTCCGTAGAATAGCAAGGAGTCTGCACCTGTGCTACTTTGAATACTGCCCAGTAACGTTAACCCTGCGAGGAGAAGACAGAAAGGGAACTCTATGTCTGCAGTGGAAAGTAGCGCTTTTTCCAGTGAAGTAGAGTTTGTGCCAGTAAGACTTGTGCTATGATGTGGTGTCTGCTGCAGACCTTGGTTTAGGCAAGGGTGCCTAAGGAGCTGCGTGGTCCGCTGTGCTTGTGTGTCATGATCTCTGCTTCCAAAAGATCAGGACTTGCCCGACTCCCTTGGAAGCAGACCCATAACCCCGGTTCCGAGTGCCAGCCAGTCCCAATTGGGACCTTTTGGACCCTGTCCTGGCGCCAGTGGCACCAGGCTCATAAAGATGCCCAGTCCCAGCGCTGGAAGCGCCGGGCTCATAATGCTTGGGTGGACTTACCTGCAGCAGACCATGCTGCTTACTTACCTGCCAGTTGAACCCCTGATCCTCTTCTGTTTGGGACTACTTTTCCTGTTGGGTGGGGCAGGAGCCACTCCCTAGGTTCAGAACACTGGAACTCTTCTGGAAAGCAGGAACTCTTTTCTTACCTAGGCGTGGCTGTGGAAGGAGATACCTAAGCACTACAGGAGGCTATTTAAACCACACCCGATGGATGAATCTTGCTTTGTGTTATTCTGCATTCTCTGCAGCAGAATGCTCATCGTGTCTTCTGCTTCTGATCCTGGGCCTAAGGGAACAAATGCTTACCATCCTGGAATCCAGTCTTCAGCAGCACCTGTAAAGACAAAGAAAGAACAGGTTAGCACTACGGTCTTCAGTGGCAGCACATCTCTTACCTGGTCCATCGGCTGTCACCAACGCCTCGCGCTGAATTCCGGCATCTGATAGACAAAGGCTTACCTACTCTTCGCATGCTCCGGAGGTCTTCGCACTGCATTCCGGCATCTGAAAGACAAAAGCTTACCAGCTCTTCGCACGCTCCGGAGGCCTTCGGCGCTGCATCCCGCATCTGAAAGACAAAAGAAGGTGCGTTTAAAGACATTGGGCAACTTTATTACTCACATGCCATTCCTCCTTCCCACGCCGAATCCAGTGGGTATTCCAGCACCCTTCAGCTTCTCTAAAGCTCCGAACTTGTACCTGCAAGATAAAAGGGACAGTTAGTGCGCATCGTGAAGCAGGCTACAAGCGCTTACTTACGTGCTTCCAGGCGCTTCTATTCCTCACGCGGGTTCGATCCTCAACTCTCATCAGCCCGCCATCCTCCATCGCCGGAACCCTGCAAAACAAGAGATATCATTACAAAAGACTTTTAAGACATTTGAAGTGCCCAGAACTTACCGTTCGTGCAGTTAACGACGGACAGCAGTCCTCTGAGGTCAAGAGGCCTGCACCCTTATCCAGTGAAGAAACTGGTTACGGCACCCTGCCCCGAGGCAGATGGAGAGCTCGGCGTTCACTTACCTAAGGTGAGGGCGTTAACCTTTGGGGTTCTACAGGAGAAGAGAAAGGGAAGAGGAGAGAGGCACCCAATAACCCCAGTTCATTAATCCCATATTTTCTATCTGCAGACATCTTACTCTTCGAGTCAGACATACAGTGCACAGAGGTCCAGCCCAAAGAGCCAACCGTGTGTTACACATCACCTTTGAAGATACGGCCTTCACCCAGTCAAGACCAGCGCCTCTGCGGGAATCAGGTGAGCGTTACAGAACACAAAGCCTACCGCAAAACTCCCACCCAGGCGCTATGGAAACCTCGGATACCTACCAGCTAGCCCAGTTACTTGGGGAACTAAGAGCAGAAGTGCATGCAGCCCGTCAGGAAACGAATGCTCTAAGAAGGGAACTGATTATTTCCAAGGAGCGAACAGACAATCTCGCTAGACAATTGCTGCAGTCACAAGCCGGACAAACTCCGTTACCTGCATCAGGGGCAAATCTTCCTTCAACATCCTCTACGAACCCAGTGCAGATCAACCTACCTGGGAATGTACCTCTGGCTCCGCCCGAACGATTTTCTGGTGACCCAAAGAGGTTTGCAGTATTTATTAATCAGTGCCGGTTGCACTTCTTATGCCGGCCAGCAGCCTTTCCAACTGATCAAGCTAAGGTAGCTTTCGTGCTTTCGTACCTTAGTGGCAATGCGGCAGACTGGTCGATCCCTCTAGTTAATCAAGATGATCCGGTTCTCCATGATTTTCAAGCTTTTCAGCTCAGTATGGAAAAACTGTTTGCAAGACATTCACAGGGGCAGGCCTTGGACAATGAGCTCCTTTCATTGCGACAGGGTAATCAAGACCTTTTGGCTTATATTGCGTCTTTCAACAGACTGATAGTGGAAACTCGATGGCCTGAGGACAAAAGGATTACGCTGTTTTATAGAGGTCTACATGGAGAGCTCAAAGATGTGTTAGCCCAAGTAGTGAATCCCCCGCAAGACTGTTCGGACTATATTGACTTAGTCGTTCAAATTGACCACAGACTGCAGAACAGGAAGGCCGATCGTTCCAAGTTTGATGCTCGAGTATTTTCCAAACCACCAACTCCTACTAAAGGAGTAGACTCCGGGGAACCCATGCAAATAGGGGGCCTGAAAGGACCACTAACACAAAAGGAGCGGGAAAGGAGAAAACAGCTGCAATTATGCCTCTATTGCGGAAACTCAGGACACTTTCTTCGAGACTGTCCGGTGAAACCAGCCAAGAAGGCAGTAGCAGCTGCAGTTACCAGGGTCACAAACTCCGAGCAGGGAAACGACCTCGCCCGACAAGAATAGAGGTCCTCTTGCCGAGCGTTAAAACCAGTTCCGTGACCTCGCATTTCGTGATACCTATGGTCCCCATTAGCCCTGAACATCCGGATCGATTACATTCGATTGAAGCTTACGTCGACAGCGGTGCCATCGGCAATTATGTGGATCATGAAATGGTTTTGAGGATGAATCTGACTCTTTGTCCAAAGGCTGTAAAGGACGTCATTACTACGGTGGATGGTACGGAGATAGCCTCCGGACCAGTAACGCATACCACCCAAGAAGTGACTCTGGTAAGTCAAGATGGACACCATGAGAAGATTGTGTTCGATTTGATCAAGGCCCCTCAGTTCCAGATTATTCTAGGAATTCCTTGGTTAGAGAAGCACAATCCTCAGATCGATTGGCGAGTAAGAACGGTTCAGTTTCCAGAATGTGTCTCTACTTGTCACCCTCGACCTGGTGTTGCACTGGCAGCAATTTCCTCGGAGGCTCCCCAGTTACCTCCTGAATACTTAGAATTCCAAGATGTTTTCCGGAAGGATCAGGCTAACTCTCTACCTCCTCATAGGTCTTATGACTGCCAGATAGACCTGATACCTGGATCTACTCCTCCTTGTAGTAGAACTTATTCCCTCACCGAGCCTGAGAATCTTCACCTCCGACAATACCTGGATCAATACCTAGCGAATGGGTTTATTCGTCCTTCCAAGTCCCCTGCTTCCTCAGCTTTGTTCTTCGTTCCAAAAAAAGAAGGGGACCTTAGAACTTGTATAGATTATCGCGCCCTGAACCAGATCACTGTTAAGAATAGATATCCGTTACCTTTGATCCCTGAACTCCTGGACCAAGTCAGAAAAGCATGCATATATACCAAGCTGGATCTTAGAGGAGCCTACCACTATGTACGAGTAAAAGAGGGCGATGAATGGAAGACGGCCTTCCGCACCAAGTATGGGCTATTTGAATATCAGGTCATGCCCTTCGGACTTTGCAATGCCCCGGCCGCCTTTCAATATTTTATGAACGATGTCCTCAGAGAGCTCATAGATGTGTGTGTTGTTGTTTACATTGACGACATCCTCGTTTATTCTTCATCGGAAACTGAACATCGGAAACACGTGAAAATGGTCCTCGAGAGATTGCGTCAACACAAACTTTTCGCTAAGTTGGAAAAATGTGTTTTCAACGTGACTGAAGTTGAATTCTTGGGATTCATATTATCACCTAGCGGAGTGCGTATGGATTCAAAGAAGGTCGATGCAATTCTCAAATGGCCATCGCCATCCTCCGTAAAAGGTGTTCAAAGCATGTTAGGCTTTGCTAACTTTTACCGCAGGTTTATCCCCAAATTCTCTCGAATAGTCCAGCCCATCACTGCCTTGTTAAAGAAAAACAAACGTTTTGAATGGTCTACCGAGGCGGAACAAGCTTTCCAGAATTTGAAGACCAGATTTATCTCTGCACCGATCTTAAAACATCCTCGCCCAGAACTCCCCTACATCGTTGAAACTGATGCTTCGAGCCTTGCCATGGGGGCAGTTCTATCACAAAAGGACCCAGTAACCAATCAGTTGCATCCCGTGGCATTTTGGTCCCGCAAATTCTCGCCTCCTGAAATCAATTACACTATTACTGATAAGGAACTTCTAGCTATCAAGTCCGCCTTTAAGGCTTGGCGGCATTATCTTCTGGGGGCCCGACACACCGTTACTGTGATTACAGATCACCGAAACCTGCAATATTTGAAAACCGCAAAAGCTCAATCCTCTAGGCAACTCCGTTGGGCACTATTCTTTGCCGAGTTTGACTTCATAATTACCTATCGACCTGGTACAAAAAACGGTAAAGCTGATGCCCTTTCTCGGATGGGAGTGGAAGAACATTTGATCAATCCTAAACCTGTACCTATCATTCCCGAACAAAGAATTCTAGGTGTAATCGCCACACAATCCATAGAGGAAGTTAAGGATAAAGCCAGGCTACTGGTAACTCCAGCAGACATACAGAATTGGCATCTGCAGGGAAAGGACTTTACGGTGAAGGACAACCTATTATATTTCCAAGAACGGTTATACCTGCCCAGCACAGATTTACAGAAAAAGGTAATCTCTTGTTATCACGATTCTTTAATGGAAGGACATCCCGGTATGACCAAGACCTCGGAAAAGATCAAGCGCTACTTCTGGTGGCCGTCTTGGAAAAAAGATATCAGAGACTTTATAATGTCCTGTGGAGTATGCGCCCAAAACAAGAGTCAAAAGGAAAAACCAGCCGGCCTCTTACGCCCTATTGACATCCCGCCTTGCCCTTGGCATACGCTTTCTATGGACTTCATCACTGATCTACCTCCATGCTCCGGATACAATACGATCCTAGTAATCGTGGACCTATTCTCCAAGATGGCGCATTTCATTCCACTCAAAGGCTTACCAACAGCAGCAACTCTGGCCCGAGAATTTCTCGAAAACATCGTCCGACTGCACGGTTTTCCTTCAGTTCTAATTTCGGATCGAGGTAGTCAATTTATTTCTCATTTTTGGCGAAGTTGCTGTCGGTCGGCTGAAATTGATGTGAGACTTTCGACCAGCCACCACCCTCAAACCGACGGACAAACCGAGAGGACCAATCAAACTCTGGAACAGTATTTGCGCTGCATGCTACAACAAACTGAAAAAACTTGGAAAGATATCCTTTGGATAGCCGAATATGCCTACAATAACTCTGTCCACTCGGGAACTGGGAAAACCCCGTTTTTTCTTTTATACGGTAGTCACCCTCGAACCTCGGAGTTGGATCCACTCCAAGATCTTGGAACACCAGCAGTAGACCACCTGCATTCTACAATCACCCAAGCCTTTAAGGAAGCCGTTTCTCACCTTCAAAGGGCTAAAGAACAATACAAGAAAGGAGCAGACCAACATTGGAAGGAAGCCCCCCAATATCAAGTAGGAGATCAAGTCTGGTTATCCACCAAATATCTACCTCTAAAAGGACCACGCACATTCAACCCAAGATACCTTGGTCCCTATTCCATCACTACCATAGTAAATCCAGTAGCGGTCAAGTTGGACTTGCCCCCTCACATGAAGATACATCCGGTCTTCCACGTCTCTCTATTAAAACCCGTGCAACCTCAAACCCGACTAACTACATCTCCAAAACCCATTCTAGTTGATGGAGAACTCGAGTTTGAAGTCAAAAGCATCCTGGATTCCAAGATCTCCAAATCTAAACTATTTTACCTGATTGACTGGAAAGGCTACGGTCCCCAAGAAAGATCCTGGGAACCTGCAGAATATGTCCACGCGCCTCGTCTAATCAAAAAATTTCATCGAACATTTCCTAACAAGCCCAAACCCCCGGAGAAGCCCGGTTTGGGAGGGGCCTTGAGGGGGGTGCTGTCATGATCTCTGCTTCCAAAAGATCAGGACTTGCCCGACTCCCTTGGAAGCAGACCCATAACCCCGGTTCCGAGTGCCAGCCAGTCCCAATTGGGACCTTTTGGACCCTGTCCTGGCGCCAGTGGCACCAGGCTCATAAAGAAGCCCAGTCCCAGCGCTGGAAGCGCCGGGCTCATAATGCTTGGGTGGACTTACCTGCAGCAGACCATGCTGCTTACTTACCTGCCAGTTGAACCCCTGATCCTCTTCTGTTTGGGACTACTTTTCCTGTTGGGTGGGGCAGGAGCCACTCCCTAGGTTCAGAACACTGGAACTCTTCTGGAAAGCAGGAACTCTTTTCTTACCTAGGCGTGGCTGTGGAAGGAGACACCTAAGCACTACAGGAGGCTATTTAAACCACACCCGATGGATGAATCTTGCTTTGTGTTATTCTGCATTCTCTGCAGCAGAATGCTCATCGTGTCTTCTGCTTCTGATCCTGGGCCTAAGGGAACAAAGGCTTACCATCCTGGAATCCAGTCTTCAGCAGCACCTGTAAAGACAAAGAAAGAACAGGTTAGCACTACGGTCTTCAGTGGCAGCACATCTCTTACCTGGTCCATCGGCTGTCACCAACGCCTCGCGCTGCATTCCGGCATCTGAAAGACAAAGGCTTACCTACTCTTTGCATGCTCCGGAGGTCTTCGCACTGCATTCCGGCATCTGAAAGACAAAAGCTTACCAGCTCTCCGCACGCTCCGGAGGCCTTCGGCGCTGCATCCCGCATCTGAAAGACAAAAGAAGGTGCGTTTAAAGACATTGGGCAACTTTATTACTCACATGCCATTCCTCCTTCCCACGCCGAATCCAGTGGGTATTCCAGCACCCTTCAGCTTCTCTAAAGCTCCGAACTTGTACCTGCAAGATAAAAGGGACAGTTAGTGCGCATCGTGAAGCAGGCTACAAGCGCTTACTTACGTGCTTCCAGGCGCTTCTATTCCTCACGCGGGTTGAATCCTCAACTCTCATCAGCCCGCCATCCTCCATCGCCGGAACCCTGCAAAACAAGAGATATCATTACAAAAGACTTTTAAGACATTTGAAGTGCCCAGAACTTACCGTTCGTGCAGTTAACGACGGACAGCAGTCCTCTGAGGTCAAGAGGCCTGCACCCTTATCCAGTGAAGAAACTGGTTACGGCACCCTGCCCCGAGGCAGATGGAGAGCTCGGCGTTCACTTACCTAAGGTGAGGGCGTTAACCTTTGGGGTTCTACAGGAGAAGAGAAAGGGAAGAGGAGAGAGGCACCCAATAACCCCAGTTCATTAATCCCATATTTTCTATCTGCAGACATCTTACTCTTCGAGTCAGACATACAGTGCACAGAGGTCCAGCCCAAAGAGCCAACCGTGTGTTACACATCACCTTTGAAGATACGGCATTCACCCAGTCAAGACCGGCGCCTCTGCGGGAATCAGGTGAGCGTTACATTGTGCGGCCGTTGGAGCTGAGAGACCTGCCCACTATGGTGGTCTCTGTGAGAATAGTGACGTCATTGGATCTGTACCTGGTGATGCCGATTGAGTGGAATGATGGCTGTACAGCATTCGGTTTCTGGAACTGGTACGTGTTAAGTAGCTGGCGTTCGTGATGTGTGGTGTTTCGGAGGATGCAGAGTGAGTTCAGAGTAAGGCACCTGCTGCAACGTGACAACGTGCCTAGGAAACGAGAGACGCTGTCGGAGGAAGAGCGTTCTGACCTCATCTAGTGGATTATTCTACGTGCGGCGAGAGGCGTAGCTTGCGGCGGTGCACTGTTGGGACCAAAGGGCAATGCCACGGAGTAGAGAGCATTGTTGAGCGTAACAACGCCGTCTGCCCGCACTGTCCAGCGTATCTTTAACGTGGCAGGCGCCAACAAGCTGCGTGATCAACTTAGGATCTTAGCAAGTTTGTTTTGTATTTTTTTTATCCTGTATTTGACTCAATGCTGTTTATGGAAATTGACTGATGCCTGAACAATGGTGTTGGCACGGGAAGCATGTTATGGTTGTTACAGCTATGATATACTGTATTGAAGATTGTGGCTGGGTGATATCATGAGTGTTGGTAGTGCATGAGAGTAATACTGTTGAATGCATAATACGTGGTTGTTGAAAATGTAACCATGAGGTATTAATGTTATGATGCACGTGACCTTTAGAAGTAACAACTTTGAGGAATTCCAGGTAGTTTAGAGTTGTCTCTTCTGTGACATCTGGATTTTTAGGTTTAACTAGAAGTTTTGGGGATTTACTGTGATGTCAATTTGAGATTGATTGTGCGTGGTGTGAGAGATGTGACTCCTATGCTCAATTAGAGTTAGTGTAACATTCTTGAGGCATTTCAGCATTAGAGTTGCCTGTTCTTTGGCAACATGGACTTTTAGGAAATGTTTGCACCAATGTGACCTGCGATTTACAATGTGAAAGTATTTGTGAATGCAATGTGTAGTATAATAATTTTGAGGCATTGCAGTGGTATATATTGTTATGTGTGTTGTGTTATTGATGTTCAACCCAAGATGTCTGCTAGAGCGACTGCAGCGCTGCTTGGTAGTTTACATTCTATGTATTGGTTGTCTATCTTATGTGTTGTGAAATGTGTCATGAAGTGTGTGTGCGTTCATGCATGACCAGTGTTGAGTATTGATGTGCATGGCCAAGGGTTGGTCATGGAACTCTGCGGAGTTGGTGACGTGGACTGTGTGTGGCCCTGCCAGGTCACATACAAATATACTAGTGGCAGACTAGTATGGAAATTTGTTGGAGCTTGGATGGATGTTGATTTGTGATTCTGCGGAGTCTAGAGGTATCTAGTAGGAGACTAGTACCAGAAGCTTCGTGCTGCTTTTATGTTGTTTTGGTTAGTGACTCTGTGGGGTCCAGAGGTACCTAGTAGGAGACTGGTACCTGAAGCTTTGCGAAGCTTCCATGTTGTGGTAATTAGTGGCTCTGCGGAGTTCACTTGAAGCTTAGTGTAGCTTTGATGTTGTTTTGGTTTGTGGCTCTGCGGAGCAGCCCAGAGGCACCTAGCAGGGGACTAGTGCCTGAAGCTGTGTGGAGCTTTGATGTTGTTCTTGGTGACCTTATGGAGTTTAGGGTCCAGGTATTTTGTTTGAAATTCTGAAGATCCAGGTGACGATGCACCTTGTGTTTTCTTTTCTTGAATTTTTTGTGACTTCTGGAATTGTGCTTGAGTTTTCTCTTGATCAATTTCAGAAGCCTGGCAACGTTTCATCTGTAGCTGTTTTCACTTGGGGTGTTTTGAATTTGGTTAAGAAGGGCTCAAGTGTTTGGCCAACATTTATAGCTGGGTTAGTTGTGGTTGTTTAGTGACAGCTTGTTGCCTTTAGCTATTGGTGTGATTGGGTGAGTGATTGATAACCTCAGGTGTGTTTACAGTTTGCATTTTCTTGAATGGGTCTAACAGCGTTATGAGTTTAAAGTGTAGTTCTTTGTTGACCCGGGTATATTGTTGGATGGTTAGTAAGTTGTCTCGTGTTGTTACGACAGTACCTGGTCTTTCCCGTTCTTGGGAGTTAGTGCTCGGAAGTGGCAGTTCGAGGTTTCTCTGTGGCAGGGAGGAACGGAAGGAGTTTCGTGTTTGGTTGGCTTTGGTAGTGTTTGTTGTGGTTGCCAAGGTTGGCGGTCAGTGCTCGAATGTGGCAGTTCGAGGTTCCCCGTGGCAGGTGGGAATGGAAGGTGAATTGTGTTTTTTTGATTGGTTAGGAGCGTTAGGTGTGGCGGCTGGGCCTGTCGTAGGATGTTAGTTAAGCCTGCTGGTTCAATTGCCCGGGTGGTAAGTGGAACATGGTTGGAGCGAGGAAGCTGTTATGACCGGCTCTTGGTCAAAGGGTTCAATCCAAAGGACACTCAGGATACTCAGGCCAGGTACTCTTAGTGGTTACTTTATTAGCTTCTTAGTTACAGGATCAGATGTCATCAGATAATTGAGAGATCAAGAGGATCAGGGATAAGAGCCCACTGGCTCCCCCCACCCAGGCTCACATATTGTAACTGCCTGGGTTGGAATCAATTCAACTCCAAACATTCTAACCTCACACTCACAGCCTACATTCCAATGATGACATCAATCCTGGCACAGCATACATGCAAGCACAGGAGCCAACCCTAACACCTCCTTTCCTTCAACAGACAAACACATGTCAAACTCGCCAGAAGGAAGCCAACCCTAACACCTCCTCCTGTTGCAAAAGAAAAACACACCTACTACCACCTTGAGCATGGCTTCTGTTAGGATTGGCTCCTGTGCTTGCATGTATGCTGTGCCAGGATTGATGTCATCATTGGAATGTAGGCTGTGAGTGTGAGGTTAGAATGTTTGGAGTTGAATTGATTCCAACCCAGGCAGTTACAATATGTGAGCCTGGGTGGTGGGAGCCAGTGGGCTCTTATCCCTGATCCTCTTGATCTCTCAATTATCTGATGACATCTGATCCTGTAACTAAGAAGCTAATAAAGTAACCACTAAGAGTACCTGGCCTGAGTATCCTGAGTGTCCTTTGGATTGAACCCTATGACCAAGAGCCGGTCATAACAATGAGGATGCTAAAGGTGATGATATGGTGGTCAGACCAAGGGGTGGAAGTGTTTCCAGTGATGATGAGTGGACAGCTATGCTGTGTGATCCAGTCGAGAGTTCTGCCATGGGTGTGAGTTGGGCTAAAGATGGTGTTTTTGTATCCTAGTGCCTTGAGGGCTGAATCAAGAGATTTGGCTGCTGGGTCTTTGCTGTTCAGGAGGCCTAGGTTGACATCCCCAAGGAGAATGGCTTTCAAGTGTTTTTTAAGGTTGTCAGAGAGGAGGTGTATGAGAGAGGCTTGAAAGTCTCCTGTTGGGACTGAAGGGCGATAGACAGTGTGAACAGCAATGGTACAATTGGGAGAGAAGTTGATTTTGACTTGGAGGTAGTCGCTGTTGTTGTGTAAGGATTTCTCTACCTTTCTAATCAAGAGGCAGTCTTTGGCAATGATTGCTACTCCTCCCCCTTTAGATAGGCGGTCTTGTCTGGTGATGGAGTATCCAGAGGGCAGTGCAAGGGAGATTGCAGGGCCGGAAGCCTCATGTAACCAGGTTTCTGAGATCATGAGCAGATCGAGGTCATAGGTGGTTATGAGTTTGTGGATGTCCAAAGCGTGTGCATTGATGGACCCAGCGTTGACCATGGTGCATTTGAGATGGGGTTCTGCAACGCCTAGGGGGTTCATGGGGGGAGTGGGTGGGGTGGAGGGCGTGGTCGCGCTGAGGGAGGTAGAGGAGTTGTACAGCACCAATTTTCCAATGTTGGTTGACACATGTGGGGTCACATTTGGCACAATAGCATTCGAAATGGGGCTAGAAGAATTGCACATCACGGATTTTGCACTAGTGGTCACATTTTCAGTGGTGGTGGACACATGTGGAATCACATTTGGCACAATAGCATTCAAAATGGGGGTAGAGAATTGCACATCACAGATTTTGCACTGGGGTCACATTTTCAGTGGTGGTGGACACATGTGGAATCACATTTGGCAAAACAGCATTCAAAATGGGGTAGAAGAATTGCACATCACAGATTTTGCACTGGGGGTCACATTTTCAGTGGTGGTGGACACATGTGGAATCACATTTGGCACAATAGCATTAAAAATGGGGGTAGAAGAATTGCACATCACAGATTTTGCACTGGGGTCACATTTTCAGTGGTAGTGGACACATGTGAAATCACATTTAGTATAGAGGTAGTACAGTTGGAAATGGAGTAGGCTGCTTCATTGGAAGCTAAGTTGGGGGTACATGTAGTTGCTGTGGGCTTTGTGGTTGGGCAGAAGAGCCTGTCCTTGTTAGTGCTTAAAATGGGTGGCATAGTACGGGAGCATAGCCGTGCATTGCGGGTGCTCGTGTGGAGGGGCTGGGAGCAGAACATGGCTTCTAGAGTGCGGGCACGTAGTCTGAGGCTTCTGGTGGCAAGGCCTGGATTTGAACGGCATTGGCAGTGGTTAGGCTCCTTACCTCTAGGATGCAGCATAGCCTCGCGGTTAACGGCAGACAGGTAGCGAGGAGCTACAAAGAGGAGTGCAAGCCTGCAAGCCTATAGCATGATTCCAGTGTCTAGCTGCACAGCATTATGCATTACCAAACGTCCATGCTCATAGGAGGGTATCAGTGTCTAGCAGTATGGTACTATGCATTGGCTGGCAATACAGTACTATGTATTACCAAACGTCCATGCATGTAGCATGATGCCACTGTCTGGCAGTACAGTACTATGCAATACCAAATGCCCATGCCTATAGCATGATTCCAGTGTCTGGCAGTGCAATACTGTGCATTACCAAATGTCCATGAATGTAGCATGAGGCAGGTGTCTACCAGTAAACTGTACCCAGTTGTGCAGGTGATTTGACGGGGACCCCATATCGGAGTCACTCGGGAGAACGCATAGATGTAAGTGCACCGTTGCGGGAGAAAATGACGAGAGGAGGGTGTGTGTGAAGTGCATTGATTGAGAGTGTGTGGATTGTAAAAGACTGTGTGGCAATATATTTCTTTTATATATAGAGGTGTCCAGAAGGATCTCCTCTGACAAGAGGAAAGGTGCTGTCACAGTAATATAGTGTGTGAAAAAGAGAAGAGAGAGGAAATGGGATCTCTTCCATTATGGGGAAAGGCAGTGCTGCAAGTATAGTAGAGATCTAGTATATGAAGGACCTGGGATCCCTCCAATTGGCAAAAGAGAGTGTGAGAAGGGGAAATTCCCTCATCCCGAGGCAAGGGGACAGAGAAAGGGTCTAAACTGTGTAAATAAGTGTGATTTTGTTATTTAGGTGTAGAATTGGCAGTTCTGGGTTCTCTTCACCTGGCATTAGGGGGCATAAGGACGTACATTCCTTCATCTCAAAGAGGAGGGTGAGGAAGGGTCTAAACCATTCTATATAATTGTGTTGTATTGAAATGCGGTTTATGGTATTTGTGGAATTTTTGTGTGGAGTGGAGGTTGTTGAGGTGCATGAAGGGAGTTGTGGTGTTATAAGTGCGTGGTGTGTGGGTTGAGAAGGACAGGGAGGGGAATAGGGAGTGCAGGCAGTGTTTGGAGGACGGGGTAGATCGTTGCCGCTGGATCACTGTTTAGGAAACAAACAATTACTACAAGTGTATAACCAGAAGTAACCATGAATGCCCGTTACCCACTCAAATACATGTCGGAAAAGATAGTTAAGTACCGTCACGAGTCGGTCGCTGATACGAGAGAAGAGATGTATAAGCCCGGGCCCGAAGAAGCAAAGAATAATAAGGGCATGTTGGGTCATATGTACACTTATTTAGCTGAGAAATATAAGGGGAGAAAGTTGACGAATAGGCAGAGCATTCTTGAGCTTTGGAGGATTGTTGAGAATTTGGAGGATGTCCCTGATGGTCGTAAGTGTATAGAAATTGTAATACCGCTCCTTGTGTCATCCCACACCTTGTGTAACCCCTGCATCATGTGATACATCTACAGCTCCCACAGCCCCGTCATCCCCACAGGGGTGTTACCCCATGCAAGCGGACAAAGGTTATACCAATTATCACGATGTTCCCCATGCAGCACCACAACAGGAAACCATTCCATATATGAAAACATCAAACATGTCCAAGCAGTGAATGCGACTCATGACCCATTAGTAATGGAGAGAGAACACTGCATGGGCAGTGTTAGAAAGAGCTCTTTGAAGGACAGAGACTGAGCTTGCTTAAGTAATGCTGGAAGAGGCAGAGGGCACAAGAGCACCAATAGGTACAGATGAATGGAGACCAGGTGATATTTTATTTTGAATCTATATTAGAGTGTTTTGGGATGTACACATTGAAGTGAAGGATGACAGGCGCAGCGATGAAGGGCATTGAGGGGGCTACAGCATGCTAACAGTTTAGATTATGAGTCAAATAGAAAGGACATAGAAGAGGAGTAGCAGAGGAGTAGGAATGGGAGAAATAGGAGGACCAGGGGGAAGAGATACCAGACAGGGTGACACCAAGAGAAGAGAGCTTATGGGGCCCAAGACTCAGAGGGCGACCGGGTCATATGGTGGTGGTAAAAGGGAATATAGGGGGAAACAATATCAACCAAACATTCAGGACCACAACTTTGATTGCTACATAAAGGCCCCAGATGAGCACAATGCATAAAAACAATGTGATGAAAGCACTTCCATTGCTTACAGCAGGATCAGACAAATGGATACATGCACTTGAAAAGCAGACAGCAAGCATCCCACTAGTGTTGGGGGATATGAAAAGTTTGCTTGCTGCATTGTTAATAGATCAAGCAGATGACATCTGGAAGAAAGCAGGATGCCCTGGGACCCAGGGTACAAATGGGCAATGATAATAGTTAGGAAAGATTATATAATTATATGTAATTTTATGTCCATGTGTACACCCCCAAACGTTTTGCTGCTGTTTAGACACCATAGACTGACTTTGCCAGGGAAGCACAGCCTTCAGCTGCACTCCTCTGGGCTTTCAATCACTTTAAATGGGGAAACTGACATGCCCTTAAGACAGTTAGTACTGGGAGACTTTGTTTCCCTTCGTCCTTTTCCAATGTTGCAACTTCTTCTGCAACATGTAACAAGTACACAATGGCCCTCATTACGACCCTGGCGGAAAGGGTTTTACGCCAGCGTAATGCATGGCGTACCTTTCCGCCAGACTACGAGTTCCCGTAGCGCCATGGCGATTTTTTCGCCTGGTTTTTCCGGGCGTAAAAATCCATGGCGCTACGGGACCTGTTGTTAATTACGCCACCTCTGCATCTGGTCATCCTAGAAGGTCTGCACAGACACTACGCCCCATTAGAATAGTGGGACCAACTATTATCGGCACCTTCATCAAAACCTGCAAGTAAGCTTTCTTGGAAGTGTCCCTGAGCCAAACATTGGGCTGACCATCTTACCCAGTTGCTTTGCTCTGTCACTGCCGCAGTTTTGTGTAGACCCTCTAAGCTTGGTATACTGTTATCTCTGTGTCCACGGCACCCTCACACCGGATTTCGTACACTTGGCATTCCCAGGTTTGAAGTGAGACGAGTGCGCCTGGACCAAAGCATACTCCGTTACCATGTTGCCCTGCCGCGGCAACAACCTTTTCAGGTGTGCTGCATTTGTGAACCTCTTGCCCCTGAAGCCTGCTGCAGTGAAACTGGGTTGGTTCATCCACTCAGAGTGGAGAAATCGCCACTGTCCCTTTTGGGAATCCTCACTGTACCTCAGGAACTGAAAGCCGCAGAGAGGTACTTTTTCTCACGTTCGAACCTGCAAGCAAAGTGGACTGAACTGGTGAAGTTTGGGTCTGAGTGCGCCTGGGACTGGTGAGTTCTTCCAACACTAACCGGTGACCCCTAGCGCCAGGGCCCCTTTTTACACACAAGTGGTCCCTGAGGGGCCCTCTCCTTTCCACTGCTAGACTGCTAGTGCGAACTAGTGACTCCATTCTGCACTCTGGAACTGCCTCTGCCTTCAAGTGATGGTCCTCCCTGAATAGTGTGAACTTATTCTTCATCCTCTCATCCACCTTCCTGAGCTGCTAGAGATCCCTGAAGAGACCCCGTTTTGCCCATTGGAACAACTGCGTGCACTTGCATTGCATGTACTATTGAGCACAAGGCTCCTCTCTTATTCGGGCTTGGACTGCCTCTTAGTTAGGTGTGTTACTGATGTCGAAGGGGTCCAAAGACTGCCTGCACTGCCTGTTTCCTTCCCATCTAGGTTGTCGAGATATTTCATGCATTTAACCCTTTAGACCCCAATGGTCTTGTATAAACATTGTATTGATATTGATGTGTTGGTTTACTTAGTATTGCTGTGATTCTTTTGCTATGGTCTGAGTTACAAAGGCCTTGTAATAAATGTGTCTATATTTTTGATATAACCCCTGTCTGGGAGTAATTTGTAAGTGTCCTTGCTCTGTGTGTTCATTGAGGTCTTTTAGTCACCCTTACCCCTCCTGAGACTTAGGGGGTCATTACGAGGTCGGCGGTAAGGGATTAACGGCGCCGGTAAAGGTGCCAGAGGCGTCAACCCATTACCACCTCATTACGAGTTCTGCTCGCAGGACCTGCTAAGGACGCCTGGTTTTGCGGGTCCCGCGAGCAGACCAGGGTGCTAACAATGGGCCCGTTATTGATGGGCCCGTTGTTAGCACCCTCCCCATTCCCTCCCCATGGGGATGGGATCCTTGAATGGGGAATTCCTGGGCCTTCCAAGGTCGGAATTCCCTGTTAATTCCTCATTCAAGGAACCCAGACCCGGTACCTGGTAAGGGGGTAGCCATGTCACTAATAGCACCATGGTTACCTCCTACCTCGTAATGACCCCTACAGTCTTGACTGCCTGCCATAGCTTCCTTGATTAGTCTGGCTTTTCCAGAGGTTACCCCTTTCCAAGAAACCTGGCTGGCCTTCTGGACCTCTGCCCACCAGGTCAGAGTTCAGAAATCCATCTTAACAATAATCATGATGGCTCATATTCTAATGATTGTCAGGTGAAAGTATGGGCTGCCTTAAGGGCAGCGTATTGTGAGATCCTGGATATACATTCCATTATGGCACGCATTTTGAAATTGGACGGTGATCCTCAACAATATATAACATACATTCAGGAGATTTGGAGAGCTGAGACAGGGGAACCATGGACACAAACATAGCAATATTTTACCACATGTTAAAGAACAGACTTTCAAAACATGTACACAAGGATTTGGACAAGGTGGTGGGGATTGAGGCTAAGGGATGGACTAAGATTCAGGTAATAATAGTACAACATTACAGGCGATGGCAGGAGAAGGAAGTGGTGGATAACGCACAGAAAGCTGAAGCTAAGTTAGTATAGAAGAAATAAGCAAAGTTGAGTATAGAAGGAGCAGTGATTACAAGCCCACCTATAGCATAGGTGGACATGAGTATAGCACTGGAATGGACAGAAGGGTATCAAGGTTATCCAGACAACCAAGGTTATCTGGAAGGTTATCAACAAGGAAGGGGGGAAGAGGGGGATTTCAAGGAGGACATGGAGGTAGTAGAGGAGGATCTGGAGGGATGGGACCCAAAATTAGGAGGGTCAGGTCTGTGTTGGTCATGACAGAAAATGTGTAGTTTTACACGAGAATGCGAAAGTAGACAAGTATACTCGTATGATCCCTGTGCCTATCCCAGCAGACCAATGGCCCGAATTACATATCATCAGCCATCAGAAATGATGCCCCATGCACTCCCCAATAGTTCCAGGCCCTGTTCAAGCAACCCAGCAGGGGCAAGAGCCCCACTATCAGCATCAGGCACCATTACCACAACAGATGCAACACCCAGTGCCAAATAGCACACCAGTGTATGCACAGCAGCAGGCACAACAGTCAGTGCCCCAAGTGTGGGACAAACATGCTTTTCTGCATGTCACAGTGACGTACGGGGGCATGTTTGGTGGGTGATAACCCCTTCTTATTCAAAGGGCCGAACACCTGTCCATCTTAGGACAGCCTACAGAGAGCCCTGACATGTCAAGTCCTGTCAATCACTGCAAACCCTGAAGAGGATCCCTTAGTAGGCATAGAGAAAGGTAACATTTGTTTTCATGGTTGGTACAGGTGTAACAAAATCATGCATAAAGGAAAGGTGCTTCTGCTTATAAGGAAAGGTAATGGACATGCAGAGCTTCTCTGGAGCAATGCAATCAGTTCCATTTACAGAAGATTTTATCATAAAGGTAGCTACTCAAGAGGTGTTAGCTCTGCTACTATTTTCTATTGAAACACCAGTGAACTTGTTAGGCAGGGACCTGCTAAGCAAGATAAATGTGACAATCTCATTCACGGAAGAAGAGGTAGTGTGTTCCACACCCGGAATCTGTTATGCTACAGATACGAGCATTTTATAGCAACTGTGCTGCCAGAGGAATACCCTTGCACCTGGATTTGTTCATGTATGGAGTAACAGTGTTGTTGAGTTGGGTGATAGGCATCAGAAACAAACCTTGAAGAGTGACCTATGAATTTTCGTTTAGGCCAGCAGTCCCCCAAGACCATGCTCTGGGAACCATTGTCACGTTAGACTTGGAGGAGGTGATGATTGCGGACTACAAGGTAGTGCTAATAGGGACTGATGAGGGGATTAGGTGAGTCACGCACAATTTTATGTATTGACCCGACACAACCATTGATTGGTATGTCAGATCGAAAGTTGTTTGAAGATGTTGACAACGATGGTGAGATGATATTTGAGATTTTCATACCATGGCAAATAATGATTTATCATAGAAATGTACCTTACCCTGTGCATATTGCTAAGACTGTGTCTACATAATTACAGGAAGATATGGCAAATGTTCCCAGCACCTTTTGGAATGACAATCCCCCCTGATGAAGAGCATAGGAGCAGTACATATCAAATCCAAGCAGGGCGCAGATGAGGGAATACATGAGACAATTGTGGCACTATGGAAACAGGGTATCCTAGTACCTTCAGAGTCCCCATCCAAAACACTGATATATCCTGTCAAAAAAGCAAAGGGGTCGAGTTGGACAATGATACAGAACATCCACTGATTGAATAATATCTTAGAAGCTGAATTCCCAGTAGTACAGAACCTTGCCACAATCCTTTGCAATATATCCTCTGAGGCCACACATTTTACTGTGATTGTCTTAAAAAATGTGTTCTTCTTCACTCCATTGCACCCTGATTCGAAATACCTCACTGTGTTTATCTATCATGGACAAAGGTTCCAAGACACCAGACTTCCCCAGGGGTACTGCCAGTGGACCAGCATTTTCCACAGAGTACTCCATATGGACTTGGGTAACATACAAGTTCAGAGTATTATCATTCAATATGTAGATGACCTCCTAGTGTGTAGCACGACAGAAAACCAGTATAGTGAAGATTCAGTGACACTGCTGATATTGCTTGCAGAGAAAAGGTACAAAGATAAAATGCAATGTTGTCAGACAAAAGTAGTGTACTTGGGACAGATTATATAAACTGCAGTAAAACGTGTAACCCCAGCGAGAGCAGCTGCAGTACAAAACATACCACAGCTAAACACAGTTAAGGAAATGCAGCAGTTTTTGGGGTTGTGTAACTATTGTAGGGCATGGATTTTTGACTATTCTAGTTGCACAAAGCCTTTGCTGCAGGAACTAAAGGAAGCACAAAAAAAGCAACAGAACAGTTACATGGACAGGAGAAATGATTACGTTTCCAGGAACTAAAAAATGCCATAAGTAATGCAACAGTGCAAGCGGCCCCCGATTAAATGAAAGAATTGTATTTGGTCTCCCATTCCAATGGACAGGTCATGACTGCAATGTTGACTCCGCACAAATTCATGGGGTACAAACCTTTGGCTTATTACAGTACAATATTAGACTCAGTGATGCAGGGTCAATTTCCTACTGAACAGGCACAGGCTACTGCAGCCTTTGCAATTTAAAAGTCCTTAAGAATGTTTTATAAAACACAGTACTAGCAACCCCATATAACACAAAATAATTGTATTTATTGTCACATTCTAATGGCCAGGTCATATCTTCAGTGTAGAGTCAGCAAACATCCATTGGACATTAACCCCTGGCATACTAGAGTGGCATATCAGATTGAGTGATGCAGGGTAAATTCCCTTGTGAACAGGCACTGGTCATTGCATCCTTTACAATTGAACAGTCTTCAATAATCACTATGGGTTGCTCTGCGATATTATATGTAGAACATGCAGTGTTTGAAATTCTTGAACAATCCAAGTCCACTTTAACCACACAAGGGTTCTCTGCATATGAATTTACTTGGTAAAGCACGTCCGTTCACATTGTGAGGTTTTGCATGGTAAACCCTGCAATGTTAATTGCAATACCTGTCCAGCAAGGAGAGGAGGTGCATGATTGTGTTACATATGAAGGTCCTGAGGATGATTCAATACAGGCAAGGGAGGATGCTCTTGAAGAAGGCGAGGTCCTTTTCGTTGATGGGTCATCAACGATTGATCAGGAGACTGGACAGAGACATACAGGTGCTGCAATGGTGCACCTTGTAGATGTGAAAAACAAGGTTGTATTACAAAAGAAGTCACCAACACACTATTTGACACAGACAACAGAACTAATTGCATTCATTGAAGTATTAGAAGCATCCAAAGGATGTTTAGTGACCATATACTCTGACTCCCTGTGGGTGATGACCACTGTATATTCCGGGTTGTCTAGTTGAACAAGGAGAGGATTTTAGGAGGTGAGATGGTATGCCTGTGCAGTATGTGACCTTGTGGGAGAGAATAATGTACACTTTGTCCCATCCAACACTAGTGGTGGGGGTTAAATGAACTGCCCACACCCAAAATACAGACCCGTTTCACTAGGCAATGGTGCAACAGGTAAGACCACCAAAGAAGGAGTGTGTTTGTGAGAACAAGATGTCAATGCATATCCTGAGGTGGTAATTCAACAGCTACAGTTAGCAATACCATATATATCAGTACAGCTCACCCAAATAATTGAACTACAAGTCAGGCACCCCAAGTTGAGATGGGCCTATGGGTTAAAAGGGAGTGCTCACTTTCACCGACTGATTTAATATGGAGAGACAACATTACAGGTAAAGTAGTAATGCCATGGGAGTTGCTCATGGTTCATCTTGAGGAACTGTATTACCCAGTGCATACTTCTAAACAGAATACTGCAGGTGACATTCAGGAGGAATGGTGTGTCCCCAACATACATGAATATGTTAATGAATTTGTGGAAAATGGTATTGCTTGTCATCTTTACAGCACATGACAAACCCTCAGAATGTTGCACAGCACATTGCCCCATCCAACTGCACCCTTCTGGGATATCAACATTGATTACATGGATATGTCAAACAGGTGCAGTAATTTCATTTTTTTTTATTTCTGTGGTTTGCCCATTTTCCCACTGGATTGAGGCTGGCCCTTGTGCACAACCAGATGTGCTAAATCTGTGACATTATAGTATGCACATTGTTTTTTTTTTGTCACTTGGGATATGTGAGGTCCTATAGTCTGACAACTGGATTCACTTTTTTTAAAAAGTTGTTTAAAGAAATTGAATCCCTATTAGGAATACAGCAACATCTGTGCCCGATTTACCCCCTCAGGCCAACAAGATTGTTGAAAAATTTAACAGACTGTTAAAGGCAAGACTGTCTAAAATGTCTACCACATTAGGGAGGAAATGGCTGCTTTGTGTCCCAATAATTCTGTTGACCTGTGAGCGTTGTTTGCTGTGTGTGTAGGTGTGCTAGATGTATGTATTCTTCTCCCCATCACTATCTCGTGCTGGTACAAGTGGTGATCCTTACTTGGCTCACTCTGTCTTTGTTTAGCCTGAAACCGCAGCCAAGTAAGGATCAACACTTGTCACTGCACAAAATAGTGACAGGGAGAAGAATGCATACACCTCTCACACCTACACGCACAGCATCAGATGCTCACAGGGAAGCAGACGTATTGGGGGAGGAGTTTTAGGGGTATTTGAAGGTGCTAACATAAAGTATTAAGAACTCCAAAAATACTCAGATGGAAGACAGCGCCAAATCTAAGTTTCAATAGCAAGTATTCATTTTAATTTTGAAAAAGTTGCCCTTTGTGATGACGTGTTTCGGCTTACAGCCTTTATCAAATCAGGGCCTTATTGCTTTATATTATGCAATCTTAAATTGCATGTCCCCATTCAATTATTTAGATGATGCTCTGCAATAGATGGGCCCCTTGTAGCAGCCGACGAGCGGCAGAAAAATGCCAGGACTCAACACTGAAGGGATTGAACCCAGCTATTGCAGAGCATCATCTAAATAATTGAATGGGGACTTGCAATTTAAGATTGCATAATATATAGCAATAAGGCCCTGATTTGATAAAGGCTGTAAGTTTAGCCAAAACACGTGCATCACAAAGGGCAACCTTTTCAAAATTAAAATGAATACCTGCTATTGAAACTTTGATCTGGCGCTGTATTCAATCTGCGTATTATTGGAGTAACTAATTTAGCTTATGGTTTATTTGGCTTTTCTAACCACAACTCAGTAAGACACTCAGTAAGACGCGACATACAGCTTACTATGTTCAAAGCCTAACAACTTTTGCTGCTCACCCTATCCATGTTGCCTTGATAGACCGGATCTCCAAAGCCAAAAACCTTTTCTAAACTAAAGTATTAAGATTTTGTCTCAGCAGATTGCTACTAGAAGAGAACATACAGCTGGGATATCATCGACGGATCCAGTGAAGTTACCAGCGCCACAACTGTATCCTGGGTAACCAGAAATATGTGTGCAATTTGGTGAGGCGCTGACAAGAACAATTATTTCAGGGCCCTTATTCAGTAGTTTTTGTCACCCGGTTCGCAGTCTGTGGGAAGGAGCTATGGTACAGGGTTCACTTGTCTGATGTTCGGAAGGCACCCCCTACCGCTCCACCTTCTTGGGAAAATGAACACATTATTGAGTGATGTAACAGTATTCTTCACATCATGTTTTCTTACAATGTTACACTTGATCGATCCTTATTCTGTGATGAAAAGTATTAATTATTCTACCTGTTTTTCTGTTTTTTTCTAACACTCTGCAGATTCAAGATCACAAGCGTTGTGTCATACTTATGTTATTTTGTTTATGCAGTATTGCTTTTGGTATTTTTGTACTGTTTCTTTGTGGTTATTTTACACGGTCAGGGCATATAAAGTGGGGCTTTGGAATTACAAAGATGTGCAGTTGATGATTACATGAATCAGGAGGGAAACTGAGGCAGAGATAGAATATAATCAGCACAAGGGTGTAATTCTGGATACAACGGCGGATGTTGTGAGAGGTCAGATATGAGAGGCAGACACAAAGATGCAAAATTTTCAACAACAGATATCTTAATTGAAGAAAAGGGTTTGGATAAAGGCCTTTCTGTCCATATCCTAAAGAGTATTTCTCTTCCTAAAGATCAGTCTATTTCTAGCGTGTTGTTAAAATTATGCAAAACTGTCTCTGTTTTCCAAAACGTATCTGACAACCAGAAGATTTGAAAATTCAGCAAACAATTTTTAAATCCAGGAGATGGTTCCTTTCCTCTGGATTGTTCCAGGTAAAATAATAAGGTGTTTTTTTCAACCAAGGATTTCTTACGAGTGGTGCAAAAGTCTAATTCAAACAACACTTTCTTCAGGATGGCAACAATGTTTTTTGGAAGGATATCAAAATTGTCTCATTTCCACAATAGCTTTTTAATGGATGACCACAGTGTCTCTTTTCCACAGTAGCTTGCTATGACACAGATCTCCTGGTATACTTCCCTTTCAGGTATCTTTCAGAAATGTCTTTTCCTTTGTATATGGATTACCTGGTATACTCCCTGCTCGGAATCCCCCTCTGGATTTTCAATATCCCCTAATATACTCCCCTACCAGGTATCTTTCTTCCAAAAGTCCACTGCCTGATATACTTCTATCACCAGGACCTCTTATGAAGTTCTCTTCAACTTATTCAAAAATGGATTACCTTGTATACTCCCCAGCCAGGTATCTTTCTTTCAAAGGCGCACTGCCTGATGTTTTTCTCTCACCAGGAATTTCCACAATGTTCTCTTTTAGTATAACACAGTTGTAATCCTTCACTGTTTATGCTGCCTTGACTTTATATGCGAATTGTTCTAAATTTCCCCATAGTGACATCTAATATATGGAGACTTGTACAAGTTCTGTCTTAACTTCTTCACTGTTAGTTATTTGCTTGTGGCAATGCTAGTTGCAATGTTCCCCAAATTGACATTTCATATATGGAGATGTGTACATATATTGACTTTCAACTTCATCATTACTGTTCATTTGCTGATGATAATATTTACTCCAACTTTCCCCATATTGACTTCTCTTATATGAGAACTTGTGTAAATCTTACCTTTTAAATGTACTTGGTCGGTATTCAAAACAATATCCGCCGTGGTCCCCAACTCCTATGGGCAAACTCAGTGGTGTTTGTTGGCACGTCTGACCCATGATACACTGTTGCAGAGATGCTTTTGCTTCTGGAAGACTTCCCCTGCTCTGCAGACCCTCACCATGTGCCCTTTCCGGCTTCACATTCTACCCCCGGCAGAACTGCTGCTTACCCAGGAGACTGCATCACCAGCAGGATTAATCACAATGTGCATCAGCCTGAGATGGACAACATGTGGCATAATCAAATGCACAAAGTTGGCAGGGTGAGGTCAAATAGATCTTCTATGTATGCTTGTTGATACCTCATGCAACGGGTTTCACAGAAGTTGTTTGTACCTCAAGAAATGCCACCTCTTACAGCCCAATGTTTAATACACCTGGCCCTGTGAAGAGTACAAAGACTTTTCCAAGGGAAGATGGTCCAAGCAGTAATACTGGACAGAGATGATGAAGAGTGAGACAAGAAAAATGAACAAGCGCATTGTAAAATAAGACCATTGCTGCAAATGGAAGGTGCATTCTTTTCCAATGATAGATGGGTGGCAGAAGTAGTGAGCTGTCCAATGGGGGGACTCACTGGGCTTCTCAGAGGACGTATAGTCATACAGCAATCAGAACTGTGGCAGGGTATGGGGAAAATATGTGCCATAGCTGACATGGATCGAGTTAAATGAGAAGCCAGCAAAAGTGCAGCTAGCAGTAGATTATTCCTTTTGTTTCTGAGGAAATGACACTATACCTGCAGGAACAAACATTTGTGTCAATACAACCCACTTTATCCCTGATCTGAACGAAGGCACAGCAGCGTTAACAGATGTGTATTAGGTGTGTGTACAATATGTGTACTTACACCTCCTGCCATCATGAAGGGGCATCTGTTCACTGATCACCTTGCATTTAGCAGTTGGGATAGATCCTCATATCCAACTGACAGTTATAATTGTGCTGCCCCCAGAAACAACTAAGCCCCCATACAACAAGCTGCTCACCAAGTCTTTGTCGCCAGATAAGATCCAATTACTTATTGAAAGACTCATCTGACAAACTGAAGGCGATCCCAGACCAGTTTCAGTTACTTACCAAGACAGAAACTTTCTTCACCTCCCTCCTGGTGCCAGGTATCGAGACTGCAACAAACGCCAAGTGACTGCAGATCAGTAGGTGGGTTATGCTTCAGCTGGCAAATCAGACAGAGCAGGGTCTTAATTTGATTCAGATTGAATTATGGGCCATATAACTCATTACCCTCCAGAACAGATACGTTCTTGATTTGCTCATGGCTCAGACATGCAGCAGACAACAGGTTCTTGACACATAGGATAGGGGCCCTTCACAATTTGAGGTTTGCCATGTAGAATGAAGCAGGAGTAAATGGTGATGATTGGTTTGATCAATGTTTTCGTAGGCCCCATCGTAGTTGGAGATAGCAGTAAAGTTGCTGGTTTCCATTGTCGATTTTTTGCTTATGACATTTTGCTTGTGCCAGATGATTTTGAGATGCTGTACAAAGACCCTGCCTAATAGTGAGAGAATGATGGTGTCAATAACAACAGGTAGAGCTCTTCTCTCACAAAACACGTGTATGTCCAGACTGATAAGTGGGATGGTGTTTTAAAGCTAAGAATGGTTACAGTAGTTCAGGATTTT
Organism: Ambystoma mexicanum; assembly: GCF_040938575.1. NCBI lineage: Eukaryota > Metazoa > Chordata > Amphibia > Caudata > Ambystomatidae > Ambystoma > Ambystoma mexicanum. The sequence goes on from NC_090927.1 coordinate 335,968,451, forward strand.
TGAACCCTGTGTACACTGGCCTCTCCTCCACCTGACCCAAAGAACTATGTAGCACATTGGGCTGACTTATTAGGGGATGGAGGAGGTTGTTTTATGAGGTGCTGTAAAAGCATACGTATTTTGCGTTATAATATTGGCCTAAGCACATACACATTGAACCGCACCAATAGGGAAGCAATTCCTCCACCTTACACCATTAACCATGATCCAGATATAGTACCATTTTGTTTGAGAAAAGAAGGTCCCTGGTATATGGGCACATATGATAAATGTGTAAACACTGCTGTTTTGGTGAACAAAAATAAACCCTTATACATTGGGGGACCCATATACGTTTTTTGTGGGAAAGAAGCCTATCTGTGGTTGCCTAAAGATTGGAAGGGAACTTGTTATCTGGGGATATTGATGCCAGGGATTTATGTCACATCCAATGCAGACATATTGAAACATCGCCCAAGGAGGGGAAAAGCAAAAGCCATGGTTCCTTTTTGGGGACAAATCATTAATTCATGGGATATTAGAACATTGGCTAGAGTGTTAGAGAAGACTATCAATGAAACTACTGAAATATTGTTTAACATGACATGGGAACAGAGAGCAATTAGATTAGTAGCTCTTCAGAATAGAATGGTTTTAGATGTCATGTTAGCTGAACGTGCTGTTGCATGCAAAATGGTTGGGTCTATGTGTTGCGTGTACAACACAGTATTGTGTGACTGTCCCCTTTCCCACCAGCTGCAGGGTGTCTCGTGTTTTGTTCTCAATGGTGCTGACCAATGGCAGTGTATTAAAGTTATGGCGGTCCCCACAAATGTTACTTCAGTAATAACAAGTTGTTTTGAGGTGGGGTGTGAATAAATGTGTTACCACATGGGGAGGCATTGTGATGGGAAACCTTTAAACTGTTTGCTTCAATTATGCTTCACTAATCGATGTACACTTTGAGGAGGTGATGACTATGAATCAATGGAATCCCTGGGATCCCTGGGCACATGCCCCTGCATGTCCAGTTGCCCTTGCACTGCCTTGGGGCTCCCCAGCACTAAAGGGTCTGTATCTGCAACCCTACAGTCCTCTGTCTGCATTTATGAGCCATCCGCTGCTGCACTTGTGAGTTAACTGCACTTCCCCTTCCCCTCCTCCCTGGCAATTCTCCCCTTCTCTCTTCCCTGAACTTGCATGATCTGTATGACACAAGGCCTTGTAAGAGCATTATTTTGTCCTTCCTTTGCCTCCCCTCAGAAACACTGGTTTACAGGCACATTATAAATGCCACATCATATCATGTTATATACAACATGGAAAAAGTGGACTCTCTACCTGCAAGTGTTTTGGAGGATGTCCGGCCATTGTATTTCTTGGTATAGAACTACTGTTTTTATTACATTCAGATGTCAGTCTTTTGATCAGAGCCTATACACTGATCTGTTTGACTTATGCTCACCCAGCTGTAATAAACAACATTGCTTTGTGCCCGAAGTTTGCTCCACTTTTTGAGTGTGTTTCTTATAATGCTCTAATTGTTGGAACCCTGACTACAATATTAAAAGCACTGCCACCATAATCCAATCAGAAATGTGTAGCAATACACATATAAATAGTATTAATGACCAATGTAACAAATACCTACCTATAACCTACAACTGCAAAAAAAATCCATAACATAAGTACTAAGTGATACATATGAACGTCACATATTAATCAATACAACACTTGTATGTTCTTCTATATTGTCCTTCATTGGACATTCATCAGGGAAAAGATTTTTGATATACAATGTGCAAACCAGTTACAATTATAATATTAGCAGCTTTTGATTGTGTGGACAGAACATTGTTATGAAAAAATTTGAGACTGGAAAAGAATTCTTACTCAAATGCGACAAGTTAGAAAAAAATGTTACCAGGTGAGTCAATCAAGAACTTAAATCTTTTCTATTTTCCAAACTATGGTTAAATATTACAATAAAGAAATCATGAACATCATGGGTGTCCCAACAGTTCCTTAGTTTGATCACACTTGTAGTCCAATCTTGTAATGTCAGTGTTATCTTCACACTGGATAAGTTATGTTTAGTTCAATATGTATGTTTATTGCCATTAGTGTTACCTTCACACTGTTCGTACCAATAAGTCTTGAAAACCATAAATTTCATAAGTATCTCTACAGTTCCTAGCTCTACTCGTGTTTCCCCATTGATGGTGTCAATGGTTCATCAAGAGATGGAACTATGGTCTATCAACAAAGAAAAACAAATTACTTTGATTTATTTATACCTTTAAAAAAGTATATATTGGAAAAAGACAATTGTTGTCTATTTATGAATAAATTAGAATTTCTTTGACTGACCCTTTTTGTCTATGGAAATGAAATAATATTGTGGTCCTTCTTTTAAATCAAAGATAATATTTTATTTCTTAATGGTCCATATTGCACATGATTTGTTACATATTTTATATTTATCTGTGTACAAAATGAATCATTAGAGGAAGAGAGAAAAGAAAAAATAATCTTTGTTTTAGATTTGAATCCTTTGTTTAAAGAGTTTTTCCCATAGTTACAGTCAATAGAAAATTGAATGGTTACAGAGAATTATTACGCCTGCTCAACCATGATACGTTAGCAGCGAGTACCCGGTCGAGTGATCTGAATTGCAGAGCTCCCTCGCGCTATTTATTTGGTTTTTGAAGACGTAATGACGTCACCACATCGCGATCACGTGACTTTGCGTTACGTGGTGATGTCATCACGTTTAGCCGCATTACGTCGGCCATTTCTGATTGGGACATTGTTATGGAATGAATTGAAGAGGTGGTCTTATTCACTCTATTTAATGGAAATACTTACAGGATTTTCATTCCAATACAAGCTGGTCCGATAGCACAGCGAGTAGAGCGCTCATTTTGATATCTGTGTAGAGCCTTCTGACGCAGGTTCAAATCACGGCAGAGCCAACCTCGCCTTTCATCCTTCCGAGATTGATAAATGGCCACCACACAACATGGGTAATAATAACCAGCGCTCAGATACCTGAGGGTTCGTAGCGCTATATAAATGCAGTATTATTATTATTATTTCAGTGCTTTTAAGAGAGATTCAAACATATGTCTGAAACCTTGAATAAAACCAGATGCTCCCTGCCTCGAATTGGCACTATACCCATTGGTCACCTTCTTTATGCTGACAACTTGGTCTTGATGGACCAGACTACTATTGAGTTTTAGTGTCAATTATCTGCTTTGGCAAGTTATGCAGAAGAAAAGGCACTTTCTATAAGTATACAAAAAAAAGATTCTGATATTTAATCCATCTGCAAAGGTAAAGCAGAAGAGATATCCATGGTTTTTAAATCATAATGCTCTGGAAAAGCTAGACTCTTGTACCTATCTTAGTTTTTGTATCTGAGGGACAGCAACATTAACAATAATGATAGACAAATGAAAATCTAAAACTAAATGCTTGGCTTCTCAAGCAAGTATGTTAAATAAGAAGTATGGGAAATTCTACGAGATTTCTGTATTACGGTTTTATAAATTGAAGGTCATTCCTGCCTTAAATGATGGAGCAGAAATAATAATGCCTTGAAACTTTGACCTTTGGTTACGTTTGGAAGGTATGCGCTGATGAAAGCTTTTAAGACTCCATAATGGGGGTGCCTCCCAAATAATAATATATGAGCTTGGCTTAATATCAATGCAGGCCATGGTAAAATGGAGGGTTATCTCGTTCTTCTGTAAAAGCTGAACTGCAGCAGAAGGCACTGTTTATTATCAAATAGATAAAACAATGTAGGAGGAGAAGTAGAAGCCTCTAGTGGATGGGACGAAGGAGATACAGTCCACTTGTTCCAAATACATTTTACAGCGGACCGATTAATAGTGAACCCTATAAGTGTCAGGAAAAGGTTGTTCTGGAGTGATTGGATGGAGACATGCACAGAGTTGTAAGCTATTTTTTATCATTTTAATAATGAAGTTAAATCATTTAATGTGGTACCTACATATCTTTTAAAATGCCCATTCCCATGCCCTAAGCTTCCAATTCAACTTTTAAGATTTAGGTGACATTTATTTCCGACACACAAAGTAGTTGGAGGCCGTTTGGATACTTCAAGAGAACTTAGACATTGTAGATTTTATAAGCAGGCTAATATGTTGAAAATCTTGTAACACTTGATGGTTAAATGCCTGAACCTGCTACCACACTGAACATTTTATTTTGATACATTTTTAGATGTATACAGAACTTTAACTCCAGAACTTTGGTGGGCCCAAATTCTGAAGGCGTATAAATTGTCCCTGGTTGTGGCTATGGGTACATTTAAACCTATTGTATATGAGTAACTTTCTGGGAGGAATATCGATGCAATTAATTTTGTTTCAACATGTATTGATTGAGTGGTGTGTATTTATAATTTTATTGTTCCTGCAATCTCTTTTTAAAAGGATTTTTAATACATTGTTAAACGTTATAATTGTGAATGATGTAAGGTTTGTGAAAGATTTGATTTTAAATCAAACACAATAAATAAAAAAATAAAAAAATCATAATAGCTAGATATTTTTAGGACCAAAGAATTCTTTTAAATTGTAACACATTGCAAAGTCAGTCCATATCAGTGTGATTAGACTTGAATGGGTATGACATCATGGTGGGCTCAATATATAAAGAGAAGTCTCTCTCTCTCTCTGTTACATAAATTAACACTGGCAGAAGAACCAAACCTGGGTTTCTATCTGTATGACTGTCTAACAGAAAGGCCTGATTCAACTTTTCTGAGTACATTTTCTAAATGCTGTTTAGTCTTGGAAGAAATGACTACTTTGAACATGTTGGATTCTGACTATATAAAGAAAAAGAAGATAATGCGCTGGGATAAGATGGTGGATCAGGAAGATTTGGAAAGATTAAAGCTGTTTAAAGAGAAACTAAGTTACTATGTTCCTTTGGTTAAGCCTAGAGTTTATCTTTCTAAATTTCTGTCCCAACAAAATAGGGACTGTTATTTGACATTTTGTCTAAATGCCCTCCCAAGTCATTGGTCCAAAAATAGTCCTATCAAAGGAACTTCATGGGTGTCGCTCGTGTGGCCAGGCCCCGGTGGAATCACTCTTTCACTTAGTACTAGAATGTCCTGCATTTGTGAAGGAGAGGATCAGCCACTTCAGCCCTTTTGTACACTCAACTTTACAGGTCCTGATGCATTGTCTTTGGGACAGGCTAATGTTAACCTCTAATCAAGCCTTGATTCAAGCTCTGACCAAACTATTAGAAAAATCTTTGAGGAGCTTAATATGATTGTGCAACAGGTGGAGCGAGTTTGGTGTTTAATCTGGGATTCTAATTAATTTAAAGGCAGTTAAAGGATGTCTGAATATATGCAATCTTGTTCAGCCTAGTGAAACTGGTAAGGAAGTAAGCTGTCCCAAATTGATATGAAACAACATAAGTGGAGAGTAAAATTATTAAGAGTATTTCATTTATTTTCTTTTTATGCCTTATGTTATGTTTGTCTTTGGCTAAAAAGAAAACTGTGAAAGGTTTCATTGTAAACCGTAAGATACTATTTTCCTATTAAATAAATAAAAATAAATACATAAATAAAATATTTTGGACACACCTGGTATAATATATGACCTTTATATGTGTCTTTCCATCAATCACCTAGTGTCCTCCATTAAATGACTTAAAGTCCTTTCTTCCGAAGATTACTTCTAAATGATGCTTTCTGAATGGATGTTAAAACATACTTTGTTTTTCTTGACTCCACCAACGCAACTCATAAACCATTAATGTATATATACTTGGCTAATAAACTTCAACCAAAGAATATTTTTAGTACTAGTTCAACCTTAATCATTGTTATCAGAATGAGTCCAGAAGTAAATTTACTAGTCTCATTTCTGCCTGGTGATGATGAATCACTGTGTTGCCTAGAAAACAATGACAAGACCATAAAGTAAACTATGGTCTAAGTTGTTGTTACCAAATATATTCCAAGTTAGGAGGCTAAACATTTAACTCAAATATAGAATCAAGCATTATTAAAACAATATTGTGTAGTCAGCTCCTCCTAAGTTCCCACAACTTTCAAATATGGGTTAGGTAGTATCTCTGGCAAGAGATATTTGAGAAAGCTGCAATCCAAATGAATGAAATAAGTCCCCATATCTTTCATAAAAGTTATTCTCAATACATTTTTCATTTCATATTTCCATTTCATGCCTGTCTGTTACAGAGTTGGTAACCGAACACACGGAAAACCAGACAACAATGGTAACCACAAGGACAGTGACTCCGAGCACTGGTTACCACCCCAAGTCAGTGGATGCTGGACCCTGGGGAGGATATCCTGCACTCTCCCCTGGGTTACAGCACATGAAACAGGGCAGTCACCTTGACTCACCTCAGGCCTGTCCAACTGGTCGCATCCCTCCCCAAATGCTATCCAACACACCCTCCATCTTTTTGGTCCTCCATTCAGGACAATTCACTTCAACTTTCTTAGTTCAAGAGCAAGGTCATTTACTTTCGACATGAGAACAGTGTCTCATTTGAGGTAATTCTACATGTGCTTTTTGTGCAACCATTGCTATTCTACAAAACTATAACAGCTTTACACTAAACAATCTATTTCCGCCCCAGCCTCTGGGAAACCTTCAGGGTACTGACATGGACCATTCTCCAATTGCAAGAGTCTGCACTACTTTCTAAACCAGGGCTCTGCAAACTGTGGCTCTTAAGATGTTTTTAACTACTACTCCCATGGTACTTGACTATTGACTATGGAGGCTAAGTTTGATGGGAGAGCCAAAAGTTGCAAATCCATGTTCTAAACAGATGTTCAGCTCCAGTAAAGAGTAAAGTGCCCTCCTTCCCATTCAGAGAAAACATGTCCCTTCAACATACACTACTTGTGTGTATAGTCGCATTGCTAAAAATGTGTACAGAACACCTGGGAAAGCTGCTCATAACTTAAACATGGAATTTAATGTTTCAATTCTGCACCTTCAGACCAAGGTTTGTATAAGAGGGGAAACAAGTTACAAAAGCATTTTCTATGAGCAGACGAACTGCCCAGTTGAGAATACAATGGGCCTCATTACAAATTTAGAGGAAGCCATGGTGCTATTAGCGCCATGGCTGCCTCCAAAATCGTGTCCGGAGTCTGTGAATGAGGAATTGCCGGGCCATTCCAACCTTGGGTGACACGGTAATTCCTCATTCACAAAACCATTCCCCATTCCCATTCGAGCCCCCATAGGGCTCAATGGGAATGGGGATGAGCTAATAACAGGCTCATTAATAGCTCCTTGGACCCCTTGCGGGACCCACAAAGGACGTTTGGTCTGACCAGACATTCTGTGCGGGTCCCGTAAGGGAACCCCTTAATAGGGCAGAATGGGTTTACCAGCACCATTACCGGTGCCGGTAAACCCATTCCGCCAACCTCGTAATGAGGCCCAATGTTTCAAATTCCCCAAGCAGACAGACTATTTAGTGAACTGAAGAGTGTTGAAAGCGTAGCCAGTCTGTTTTCAACAGCGAAGTCAAGGCAAAGATTCGAAGCAACAGGGGGGATCAGAGGAACACATCTAAAATCCAAAACAGCAAATAGGCCAGATATTGGCATAGTCCAATCCTCCGAGCCCAAATCAGCCACAGATGCACTCAGGGAAGACATCCAATTCCAGTCCTCAATCAATCACCAGTCACAGGTTCAGAGTCTCAATAAAGGACCATATAGAGGGAGGAAAGAACACTGTATAAATGCAATCAATCCATTTGCTGAGTGTGAGTTTCAAGATCTGGAGGCTAATGGTCAGAGAAGACTGGGGATTGGGATATGATGGAAGAGCAGGGCACTGCTTGAGTCGAGGATACAGGTGAGGTGTTGACAGATGAGAGTAATAGGAGGTGGTGAGAGATGAGAAAGGAGATGTTTGAAAGAAAGTAGGTGGTGATAGCAAAGGCATTAGTAGTAGCATAGGAGGTGGCAATATTAAATATTACAGGTGGAGATGAAGAAGGTGGAAATGACAGGATTGAAGGGTTAACCAGAGGAGTTGGTAACATCACGAGTGCAAAGGAAGGATGAGGTAGAAACAAAGAAGGTTCGAGCATGGGGAATGGAAATAAAGTAGGTGGTAATGTGAAGGGGTGAGATTGAGCTTATGAAAGTAATAAGGGATGGTAAGATAAAGAGAAGAGAAGAAAGTGGTGGTGGCAGTAAAAATTGTTAATTCAAGGAGGTAGTAAGTACTATAGCTAACATGTGGCAAGTCGAAGTGATGGAAATTGAGAGGTTTACAGAGCTGGTGAAAACAACACAGAAGGAAATAAGACTGGACGAGGAGCAGCAATCAAAAAGAAGACAGAATTAGGCGGGGGACACAATCTCTGGGCAACGAGGAGGGGCGAATATCCAAACATGAGAGCGATACAGAAGGAGTTGTACCAATAGAGAAGTGTGGTACAGAGGAAGTGAGGAGAAAGGGTAGAGGGTTGATGTGAGAAAAATGCATTCTGACAAGAGTGTAGAAGCTCTGCCTTTTTTGATTTGTATTAATTCATAAAATGATGCAGGTAATTCCATCCTAGAAAGGGTGGTCTGCTAACAATATGCCCTTTCATTATACTCAATGCCAAAAGCACAATCACACATGTGTCCTGCTGCATTGGTTGCATGATCTGTAGATCCAGCTTTCCAATGTCACAGAGCAGGTTCAGTGGTCACAGGTGCTCTGTCTGAAAGCTGGGGTGACAGTGAAGTCACTTTAGCACAGAAGCTGCATTTAAATCTGTACATTTGTTCCCAAAACTACATAGTTATGATCAACTATCATCCTGGTTGCAGTTTAGTCTTTACACATATGCCATACCTGGGTTGGGGTATGGTGACTGCTAATTTAAATTATTTTTAAAGCCACATCTGATCTATATCATACATATGTCAACCATGTGAGCCCATACCAGCCTTGGAAAGGCCATGTATATTTTCCATGTATTGGTCGTCTCAACTACACCGAGCAGGAAAAATAGCCTTTGTGAGGTATGGGTCTCCCGCATTAAGGACAATTTCATCCAAGCATTTGAAGTGGTATGCTTTATTAAGATTAGAGGAAATATGAGGATCCCACCAGTGTGCAGCCCCTTTAAATTGTTTTACAGCTCCATCTCAATCCAAATGGATTCTTCCTTCAACATTCTGGAATGACATCATGAGTAGATATGGGTACAGACAGGAAAGTACAGCTGGAGCCAGGTATTACACAGATGATGGATCAGGATGATGGGGTACGGAGTTAAGGAAAAGGAAGACAACCCAGTAATGAATGTTTACAACTTTTGACCACTGTACATTGTGGTTAACGTTTAGACCCAACATGGCACCTCTCTCCAGCAGGACAGGCCCTCAACAAGAGCAGGAACCAAAGGGCATATCCTAGACAAAATGGAGTAGCCTCACAACAATGTTTTGCATAGCAAAGGGCATTTTGTGCTATGGCTCTGAGAAGGCGACAGGTTTATTGTAGTCAGAGGGAACTCAGCGCAGTTGGTGAAGTATTCCAACATCTGTGTTTTCTCTGTAACTTTCCTACACTTCCTTTAACACAAATTCTTTTGAGTATAATGCAGACAGGCAAAGGCTACTCGTCACAAAGACAGGATTGGACTCTTTAAATAAGCCTTGCATCTATTCAATCCCATGGGGCCTTATACCTATAAAAGAGAGAGGCTCCCACACATTCAATGATTCACTTCTGGACCATACAGCACTCAAGGAGGAATTAATTCATTTGGACCTCTTTTGGGAGATTAGTCCTCTCCAAATCCCTCTGCCGGTAAACTGAAGATTGAGTGTTGCAAAGCAATTTTAGGTGTTGCTCCCTTCCCATTCCCAGAGCACATATGGGTTGACCTGCTCTGGAGCAAGGCCTGCCTCTCTGCCAGATACTCTGATACACAGGACCTCACTGGAGGTGAAGGAAACCTGCAGGGTTTGACCATCCTCCCCTATGTTGGGAGAACAATAACAAGGATAGGATTTATCTTGCCCCTGAGCTCCTGGATTGGGAATCACTGCACCCTGAAAGCCAGAAAATCCAGGAATTCTGTTTTTCACTGTTATAACAATCGAATCCATCTTTGCACCACTTTCAACCCCTTTAAATCCATCTGAATACACTAGTCCAGCTTTTTGCAGACTTTAGACATTCAAACAGCTCTGCTGCACCTTTGAACTGACTTGCCACCACATTGTACAAAGTGATCAAGCCACCTGCTGATTGTAGGACCTTTATTCAACCCCTGGAAGCATTGCATCATGCATCGGACCCAACCAGTGGTTACCAATGCCTCATACCAGTGCAGCCTCAAACTACTGCCCATCGAATCAGATACCATTACAGCATTGAACCATCACAGGACCTTGACTTAAACCACTGGAGCATAAATCATCAATCCTAACCAGTGGTTTACAAAATCCTCAAAGTGGCTTAACCTTCTAATTGACCCTCAAGAGCCCTCCAAACTTCTTTGCTCGAACGATGACTTCAAACTGCGAACCGACATGACGCCCGCTTGATGCCTGGACCAATATGACCCACCACACCTGAATCTGTTTCAACAGGTATCTGCAGCATCTTGAAGCCTAGTCCCACTCCATTGAACCACCTAATCTTGGAATCAGAAACTTTGAAGTGATCCACGGCCTGGTCCTTCTTTCTGGCCACACAGACTGATTAACTCCATTTGCACCTTTTATTATACAATACATATGCTAGTGTATCCCATTTGTGGTTTTCTTGCCTGTTTTTCCTCCCTGCTGAGTATCGAGAGTGCTTGCATCATTACATTCTGCATTTCTTTGTCTTCCTCTTGAGGGGAGAGGTTTGAAAGTTTTTTTTAAAGTTAAGTGTGTAATTAATTTGTGTAATTGCAGGATATATGTTTTCAGAACCTGTGCTGTACATGCTTGGGTGGTCAGAAAAGGTCCCAATGAGAAAGAGGGGTTCACGTTGTGCGCACCATATTGGTGACTGGGGGAGTGGTGAAGTTGGTGTGATGTAGGAATTTTATTTGTATCTAGCATAGTTAATGAGAATGGTATATGTGTTACATTTAGTGTTAATTTGTGTTTAAGTTGAAACATTTAGATTTGCAAGATAAATGTCAAAACAGCCAATGAGATATAAATGCAATATAGGTATGGTGTGTTTCGAAGCACCTATAATCTAGTCAACGAGGAGCTTCATAATGTGCATGTGAGAAATTAGTTTTTTCATGCAAGAACCACTGTGAAGAGGACACAGTAGTTTTAAAACATGCATGCAGCGACGTAAAAACATGGGGATCTGAAGGGATGTATGTTGAATACAGTTTGGGGTACATGGGGAATGTGCAAATCTATTTGCATGTGCTTTACATAGTTTGGCCGAGCCCTGCAGTCAAGGTTTTGCGAGGTGAACTCTGTGTGACTTGGAACACTGTTTTTTCAAGGTTGGAGACTGAGGTAAGGCAATGAGTAGCTGCAGCATTATCAGATGGTCAGTTACATCCATGCTGGGTTTTTATAACTGGGCAGTATTGTGGAAAGGAGATGTCATCTTTTTAAGTGCATGGGAGCTTCTTATTTATTGTCCAAAGGAATCCGGCTATCTGTTCCCGGCTGAGTAATAATCCTGGGGTGAAGAGATAATTAAGGGCACAGTTGACCGATACTTTATGGGTTTCGATTATTTTCTCAGGTTGTGTCTGGAGGTCATGAGTGTTGAATTGGTAGTTGTTTAGATTATAGTGAAACACGGATGCCAGCAAGTCTGGGTGAGTGAGATATTTATAATTAGTTCAAAGGAAACTTATTTATTCTCCCCCACCCCATATTATTTGAAGCGTTCCTGCAAACCATGTGCAATCACATCTGGGGTTAGAAGGTCCCAGGCCAGCGGGAACTTGCAATGAATTATGTTCATGTTTAAATGTGTAACTATGTAATGATGTCACAGCCTATCACAGAAGACTCCAGGAACAGGTGTGCTACAAATATGAGCTGATTATGGTAGATAAATGAATGTGACCAATGAGAATGTGGGAATTAGAGAAGATTGCATTTCTTTCATATGGGTTTGACCAATCATGTGTGGGAGGATGATTTGTAATAACATATGTGGGAGTGTTTTAACTGTTGCAAAATGTATATAATGTGAAGTGTTTGTGTGGTTCAGGGATACTTGGATTAGTTTGACTCAATAGCGCCATCTAGCCTCTCCCAGTTAATTGTGCAATAAATTTGCTTTACGTACAAACGCACACTCACTAGGTGATTAGAGGCCAATCCGCTAATACATTGTGATTTTTAATTTACCCAGTTTTTGGGAGGAAAAGTGGAGGATTCACCTCCAGCTTCAAGCTTCAAAGATCATTGGAATTACCACTCTGTAATTCTGCCAGTGGTAATTCTGTCAAACTTGTAATTTGGTGGTGCAGGAAAAATGGCGCTAACGGAATTACCACAACTGTTTTCCCACACTGCCAAACTCAGAATGAGGCTGAATGTCTTTTAGTGGCCATACCAAATGCTACTTTTAAAGGAAATGTCATATAAATCTCATCAGGTAGGAGGAGATTATATTCAGCGGCTGTGAGTGACTGTTCCATCTTCTTCATGCTACAGATTAAAGAATGACAGCATAACCTCACCTGCACTCTGTGGAAAGTCTGTGACTGAGACAGTTACCATAGTTACCATGTGGCACCATATGATGTAACAACACGCCCAGGGGTGAGATGAATGTAGGATGCACTATTGCAGCACTCACACCGCCAGTGTCCAGTCACTCTTCCACCCTAAATCCATAAAGTCACTAAAGAAAATGTTGCTGCTGTTGTTCCATATCTCTCTAGAATGACTCCAGTGAGGCTGAATTAATATTTGTTGCTGTCACTATCATGTGTGCTACTAGTGTTATGTGCTTATGCCCTGCCCCAACTATTTTGCAAACACAATATTGCAAGGCAGCCACCTTACAAGAGGACACAGATTACTAACCCTGCAATGTTCATTCAGTTCTCCTTGTGACATGAGAGCTGAACAAATCAGCGCGTTTGTGTCTACTATATTCCATGCTAGCCATGAGAGCAAAACAGCTGGAAACACATGATGAGATTTTCAACAGCAATTATTTTCTGATGTCCGTTTAAATGTTAAATGAATGGCATCAACCTTTTTTAAAAAAATATCAAACATCTAACAATTGCTTTAGGCATCATCAGAATAAGGCCATCAATGAAAGCAGCAAATAATCACTTGGAAAGAATTGTGACCCATAATAGGAGTAAGAGTCTGCTTTGAGGGATAAGAAATTGATGACCTTTGTCATATGCCAACGTGAACTTAAGCATTAAGGACAGTTTTAGCACACAGTAAGAACAATTGTACATGATGATCCCACAAAGGAAGCTACATACCTGTTTAGAGCAAGTATGCATGATGAAAACAATGTGCACATATACAAAAAAGTAGTAATGATTGTGAAAGGCAGCTTGGTAAAGGAGCCAGTGATGAGCCAAGTACACCTAACCAAGCAGTAGTGCGGTGCGTGAAGCGCATCCTTACCTTGCCAATGCTTTTCACATACTCTTTATAGGCCAGTTACCAAGCCTGTCATGATGCAAAATACATGATTCTGGCATAATGAGCGACCATCACTTTTCTGATAATTGAGTAGCACTACTGCCACCTCCTAAGTAGGGCTTGCCAAAATTGATAGATTCTGCTACAAAAAATCAACATGGTAATGAAACACCATGCTTTGCGTGAAACCGCACAAAACAAGGCAACATTTCATTGGCAGTGGAATCATTTTGCTGATTTCGCGAACAGGCGGAAGCGGATTTCAGTGCAAATTTTGTACTTTTCACTTTGCGGGCGGAACATTTGTTCACCCCTACTCCTAAATGACTCCATAATGTATTCACTCATTCCACCTACACTAGGACCACCATGCTTATCTTAAAGTCCGTGGTTCAAATACTCTCAGAAGCCATCAGATCAATGAGCATTCACTGCCTCTACCATTGTTACCATCAATATAATTTTTAATCATATCACCCTCGCAGTTGTGTGCCAACAGCACATGGAAAGCACGCATTCTAAAATTGTTTTGAGCTATCATTGTATTAGTATACACTTCAAGTCAAAATCTGTTTTCTTATTGTGCATAGCGTTTTGCAGGATTGGACCTTTACATATCGAATACAAACACAATGGGCCTCATTACGGGTCTGGCGGAATTTAACATTTTACCTGCGCCTGACTTCCCCGTGCCACCGGGAGATTACAACTCCGGTGGCCCGGGTAGTGAGGTGCCGGTAAAATGTAAGTCCCCATTCCCATAGGGAGTAGGGACACAGAAGCACCAGCACCATTGCTAACGGTGCCGGTGCTTCCGTGACCAGTCTGCCTACCATGGCCGCTGTGCCCGGCAGGGTCAGACCTGTCAGGAACAGCGGCTCCGGCAGGCAGACTCGGAGTGTGGGGGTTTCCGGACCGCCACACTCATCATGGGGCCCAATATCCCACTTCTAAAAACATGTTGCCTCACGGTCACAACCAGAAGACCTCACAATAATTGTTTGATAAACATATATTTTTAATACTTGAAGAAGAGGAATTTAAGAAGCCCAATACAATATATTGTGTAAGGTTTCCTACAAAATAAGCCTAGATTTGTTTGTGTCAATGCTCTTCCCAATGTCTAACCACTTGTACTCATTGTTCTGCTATTGTACAGGCACCCTTTAGGGGAATGCCTCTGCCATTTGTAAATATTTTATTAAGTAATTTCTGATCGGAATTGACATCCTCCTCTTTTGAAGACATTAAATGTATTACAACATATGAATACATGTTGCATCTTTTACACTTATGATTTACTAGTACTGATTTGGAATCATCAATATTTATGGGCAGAGCGTGTCACGCCAATCATGTATTCTTAAAACTGTATAACTTGTAGGTGCTTATGGGTGCACACACTTCCTGATTTGGGTGACGAAGCCAGTCACAATCTAAGGGATTAGTGATCATAGCACACTTTTTAGGGACCAATACCCATACTTTCACTCCTACTGTAGATTTTAGAGTATGATTGCTATTTTATATGACTGAGATGTGAATTAATATTGTTTTTAACATTTACGTCTCCCAGGAGATTTTATTTAGGTTTTGACAAATTGCTGTAATAATACATGTAAATAAGTACAACATAACCTTCTCTTGGAGTTCCTTTTGGTAGTTGTATGCTGGAATTCTTTACACACTGCCTCGTTTTTGCATTCGATGAACACTCTGAATATGTGTTTGGCGAGAAAACAGTTGTTTCTCTACTTCCTGCTTTATGCTGCTGGGCATTATTTCTTGTCCCTTGCCAATATATTGAAATCTGCAATCATCTACTCTTTAAACGCCTCACTTTTCCAAGCATTTTTGGTACTTAAGCAAACTTTGTATGCACCTTCCTCATTCTTCTGCTTTCATTTGTTCTGTTTCTATAATTCATTGATGTATACATGACTTCTCCCCACCTTATCCTTCAAGCCTCATATAGCATCTACGCCCGCTTGAATCCTTTTCTCTTCATCTCAGACTTTCCTGATAAAGTCACTGCCCATTTGTCATCCATTTCAGCCTTAAAATTAGTAAGTTCTCAGACACTGTTGAACCAGTGTTCTTCTTTGGACCCAGCAGCCACCACCCTTTTTTTCCTTTCACCATCTGCTGAAACATCTATTTTTCTATGTATAACCATTTGCATGAAATGTCCACCATTGTTCCAATATAACTTTGCACTTTTGGCTATGGTAATTTCTTTGGTGACATTAATAATGAACATATAAATTAGCCAGATTGTGATCAAATGTATCTCCCTTGTTTGTACATGTTTAAGTGCAAAAGTCAGGGACACATATTAACAAATTCTTTATCAGAGGTATTGATTATTATGTATCGATGCCAATCAGTTATAAATGCAGTGGATATAGCTTGTTGTTGTCTGTGATTTTCGGTTTAAGATATTTCTATAATGAGAAAGGGAATCTGAATGAGTGCTTCGAAGACTTAAATGCCCTTTGAGAATCGCCTGCTTCTTCTTTTGGCACAGTTCATAAAATGGGACAGTGTATCTCATCACTTGAGAATCTTTCCTGACATCAACAAAATGCATGATTTTACATAGATATATACATATAATATGTCATAAGTTAATGAGGAAATTACCATAGGTGGAAAAGGTGTTGAGGATATAATTGAGGTTGAATATTATAGGTATGCATTGTATTACTATGTTCTCATAGTGCAAGTTGTTGAACTATGTTTCATGGCAAAGTGGTTTTGGTATCACCAAGCACAGAAATCAGTGATATTGCTGTACTGACCTCAGTATAAATAAGTCCAAGTTAACTCAATTACATTTGCATGAATTGAGTGTTTGGTGGATGCTGAAGTAGTGGAAGTCTGCAGTTCATGTACTGGCCAGGGCCATACTGCCAGAAAGCAACAAAACACATTGCTTCTGAGGACATTTTGTTATTTGTAGTTGTAAGCAACCCAGCCACTGCTATTTATTATGTATCAAAAATCCTAGTGCTGCATTTGAGTCAGTGCACGGTAGAGGATTTTATGATCCAACATTGTTTATCAGGTAAGAAATTCTTCTATTTTTTGCTTTTTCCTTAGGGGCACATCATTTACCAATTGATTTCTGAATCAGCACTGCTAAGATATTACAGGAAGGCTAAATATATTGCTTTTATATCTCATTAGCCTTTTTTACGACCTGATCCTATCAAGATGGAATGGAGACCCCTGTCACACTGGGACAGGAGGCCTACCACATGGTTTCTTAGAACCAGTCCTGCCCCGGAGTTGCAGTGTGGAAGTTGAGAGGGCTGCAGTCTCTGTCCCTTTTACCCATGCCTGGTTGGATATGTTAAGTACCACTGACTCGTGCTCCATACCTTATTTCTCTTTTTCCACAGGACTACATGTACCAGAATGCCTACTGATAGAGAACAAAAGTGGCAGTGCACCAGAGAGAGAGGCAGTGGCAAGCAGAGCCACGGAGGAATGCCGCTGGCATTCAATCGTCAATGCAGATGTTCAGCTTGAAAGGGAGGAAAACACATACAGGTGTGGAGAAACAGAGTTAAATCTATAACCAATCCTCCAGGGATATCAAAAGGCTTTCTGTCATTTTCTAACATTGTATCACTCAAAACAGAGTATAAGCCATCATGTTGAAAAACAATTGCTCCAAACAACTTGAAAAGCAAGAACCAATATGATTGTATTACCTGTTATGACCCTGACTGGAAGAACACCCTGACCCTGCAGGATGAAACTTTCCCTAGGATGCGTGTGGTGGGCCGCCTATCAAAAAGAGGATAGGGTAGAAAAGGGAACTGACCCTAACTCTACAATGGATGATTGATTGAAAGGAGCCCAGAAAAAAAGCTGGGCTGTTTTGGACACAGAACACGCCAAAAAATGTTGTTAAAACTAGAAGTTTGAAATTTAAAAAGATAGAACAAATGGGGTGCAGTAACACCCAACGGGGGATTTTCCAGCTTTATTCACCCTCCGTGGTGTGTGCTTCACCCCTCCATCTATGGTTATACCTCAAGTATTGATTAGTCCTATGGAAACCTTAAAACAATGTATCTAGCACCAATTTACAACATAGGTGCAAGAATTATTTAGGAATTAATCCCAGTTGCCTTCTTCGATCTCGTCTAGATACAAGGCATTGTAAAAAGTCTGTTATTATTGGACGGTGTCTTTTCTTTTAGAGACATCTGTCAAGTATCAGGTCGAACGGTTTCGATGATATCTTGATGTTATCATCTTCTTCAAGACCAATTTCATATCTGTTCATATTGCATCTTCTATCCGCAAATAGTAGCGGGACCCACCAACCACCTAGGGGGAGAAAGGACCTATTTAGCAGCCGGGTTAAGAGAACAAATTATGTCTAATGATTCGAGCATGTATGCTCTTTTTGCCACTGCAAAAATGTCTAGCTCTATAGGCATTTAAAAACCAAAGTCCCGGCACCCCTGGTGAGTGGTGTGTGCATAGCGCCCTAGGCAGTGGCGCAGAAAAAACCCCTTTGTCTTGTATTCCTATTTCCTTTTTTACAGGTCCGTACATGCAAATCCCCTGTGCACCTTCTCTCTCCAAACATGACCCCACATCGTGATCATAAATGTAAGAAAAGGTGAATAGGAGGTCATAAGTGCAGTGGGCATGCTTGTAGTTTTTGTGAGTTCCAAGCCACAGTGCAATGTTGGGCAAAGATTACCTCTGGATATGTTCATTCCAGCTATGATGTTCTATTTTCTTCTTCAAAATGTGCGGTGGAAATGGGTAAAATTCCTTGGTTTTGTTACTTCGACTCAATGTTGGCCACAATAAGCTGTAACACAGTGAATTGGGAAAACCATGTTGAATTCTATATGTGTATACGGAGCAGGGGCCAACTACCACAACTGAACTTTCATTGATTATGAATTTTTCCAAACACCAACTGAGTAAAGATGAGACACAGGTTCTAGAAAAGGGTCTATCATACGTACCCACTGCTAGATATGATTCCTTTCAAACACGTATAGAGCTAACACAGCTCATGAGAAAAATCAGGCTGAAACAGTTCTTTGCTGATAAACCGAATGAGATACATGATATCGTAAATGATATACAGGATATGGGGACTGGATTACGACCCCAATCTCGGTTTGTACCACCTTCACATAGTCACACTGTAGAATCCACCACTTTTGAACAAGCAGTCCTTAAAAAACTGGAAGAAATAGAGACTAGGCTACCATTTTACTCATGACAATTGCACGAAGAAACAACTTGAGTCCCTTAATGCATTATCCAAGAACGACACAATTGTCATAAAACCGGCCGATAAAGGCGGAGCAATTATGATCCTAGACACTACTATGATAAAATGCTTAATGCTCTTCTTATGGATGCTAATGCGTACAGACCATTACCAGCGGATCCAACCGCTTCCATTCGAGCACTTATCGCACCAGTGGTTGACGAGGCCGAATATGAGGGTTTCATTTCTGCACATGAAGCTAGTTTCTTGATGCCTGACCATCCAAGATTGCCGGCATTTTACACTTTACCTAAAGTTCACAAGGGAAAAACTCCCATTCCGGAGGGCCCTCCCATGGTGTTCCTTCTGTTCCTTCTGTCTGGCCCAGGTTTGGTTGGGAAGTTCCGATGGAATTTCCTGATTAGACGTGGTGCGTGGATATTCTCACTGGGCTCCCAGGATCTATCTTGTGGTCCAAATCCTTTCCAATCGACGAGATAATATAGCTTGGTGCTAGAGTATTTAGAGTCCAAGATATCTTTGACTTCGAATTCTGATTCTCCGTCAACAAGTATGGGCTTAGGTGGTGTCCCAATCGTGTGCCGGGTTGCATTGGTTTCAGGAGGGACACATGGAATACCGGGTGGATGTGTAGATTAGGTGCTAAATCCAGTTTCACGGCTGCTGGGTTGATAATTGCCTTAATGGTATAGGGTCCTAAGAATCTGGGATGAAAGGTCCGGGTTCCCTTGATGGGTACGAATTTAGCGGCTAACCAAACTTTGTCTCCTACTTGATAATCAGGGGCCTTTTTCCTTTGGCATGAATAAGGTGTTCCTTTGCCCTTTTGAAAGCCTGAGTAAAGGTTGTGTGTAGAGTCTTTACCACTGGCATTTCCAAGCTGGCTGGAAGGTCTAGTTCAGAGGTACGTGGATGTCTACCATAAAGGGTATAGAAGGACGTTTGTCCCGTGCTTGAATTCAAAGAATTGTTATATGCATATTCGGCTATCCATAGTAGGTCTTTCCAATTCCTTTGTTTGTGGTGCAGCATGCACCGTAAATATTACTCGAGTGTCTGATTGGTTCTCTCGGGTTGGCCGTCCGTTTGGGGATGGTGACTGGTAGATAGCCGAACGTCGATCTGCGCCATTGCACAACATTTTTTCCAGAAGTTTGAAACAAACTGGCTGCCTCGATCAGAGACCAGAACCGAAGGGAAGCCATGTAGCTTAACCACGCCCTCCAGGAACACTTTTGCTAAAGTGGCTGCATCTGGGAGGCCTTTGAGAGGAATAAAATGGGCCATCTTTGAGAATAAGTCCACAACTACAAGGATGGTGTTGAACCCTTGACTTGGAGGTAGATCAGTGATGAAGTCAAGGGAAAGAGTGTGCCAAGGAACTGGAGGAATGTCCAATGGTTATAGGAGACCAGATGGTTTTTGTTTCTGTGATTTATTTTGGGCACAGACACCGCAGGACTGAATATACTGAATGATGTCCTTATGCCAGGTAGGCCACCAAAAGTTCTCTTTCACCTTAGCTAGGGTTTTGGCGATCCCAGGATGCCCTTCGATCAGTGAATCATGATAGTTTGAAATAATATGCTGTTCTAATTCCTTCTTGGGTACATATAGGCGATCCCTTCAAAAGGGTAGATGGTCCTTAATGCTATATTGTTCTCCTTGAGTTTGCCATGCGAGGTAGGCATCAGGATTCATTGCCCATTGGATTTCTTTTCGTAGTTCTTCTTGTGTTAAGGCTGTCATGATATTCAAGAGTTTGTCTTCAGGTATAATAGGTACTGGGTCTGGAGTTGTATATACTATTTCATCTATGCCCATGCGAGATAAGGCATCCGCCTTTCCGTTTCTGACTCCTGGTCGAAATGTGATTACATAATCATATTCGGTGAAGAAAGGGGCCCACCGTAATTGGCGTGAAGACTGGGCATTGGCTGTTTTGAGATATTGCAGGTTTCGGTGGTCTGTGATGACTGTAATGGTGTGTCTGGCCCCCATAAGGTAGTGCCTTCAGGCTTTAAAGGCAGATTTGATATCCAGGAGTTCCTTGCCCGTGATGGCATAATTAATCTCTGGAGGTGAGAACTTTTTCGACCAGAAGGCCACAGGATGTAGCTGGCCGGTTTCCACGTCTCTCTGTGAAAGGACAGCCCCAATTGCGAGACTGGACGCATCAGTTTCAATGATATAAGGGAGGTCTGGATGAGGATTAGGCAGGATTGTAGCAGAGGTAAACCTTTGTTTAAGTTCCTGAAAGGCTTCTTCTGTCCAAGCAAACTTTTTATTGTTTTTTCGTAATAGTACTGTGATTGGGTGCACAACCTGAGAGAAGTCTGGGATGAACCGGCGGTAGAAGTTCGCAAAGCCCAGCATGCTTTGTACCCCTTTCAGAGATGTCGGTGAAGGCCATTTCAGAATGGCATCTACCTTGTGCACGTCATGTCCACTAAACGAACGTGCCTGACATGATCTTGTTCCGAGGCTGAGTATACTAAGATGTCGTCAATGTACACTAAGGCACACACATCAATTAACTCCCTTAAGACGTCATTCATGAAATACTGGAATGCAGCAGGAGCATTGCATAACCCGAAGGGCATGGCTTGATATTCAAACAAGCCGTACTTAGTACGGAAGGCGGTTTTCCATTCATCTCCTTTTCTGACTCGGACCAGGTGGTACGCTCCTCGAAGGTCCAATTTGGTATAAATCTGGGCATCTTTAACGTGGTCTAGCATCTCAGGGATAAGTGGCAAAGGGTAGCGGTTATGATGATATGATCGGTTATTTATATAGCGCCTATACACAATGTGTTTCAAAGCGCTTCAAGGCAAGGGAGGGAACAAGGGTAAATACAACCACATTCTTACAGGCCATGAACAGTAAGGATGTGAAATTAACTATCATACTCGGCCTGACGACATTTCAGATAGTGCAAGACCTAAGACATAGATAAGGAAGGGAGGGGGAGAGTGGAAAGGAAATGGAAACAGACATGTGACTACCGTAATTGGCCTGATGACAATTCTGGTAGAGCCAGAGAAAAACAAAAGGTGAGGGAGAGGGGTGCAGAAAGGGAGGGGAGGAACAAAACAAGCGACTATCATACTAGGCCTGATAGTGCTGGAGGCGTGGTGGGGAGGAAAAAAACAGTAATAAGAGGGTGGAGGAAACAAACGAGGTTGCTATCATATTAGGTCCAGTGTCAATTCTGATAGAGTAAGTGCATAGAAGAAAGTAAGGGGAGGAGATAGGAAAAAGGGAGAAGAAAAGGAGGAGAGAAAAGAGAGTAAGCAGTCAAAAAGAGTGGAGAAGCAAGAGTGGAGAGCGAATACAATTGCAGAAGTCATTAGTAACACATAATGTTGCAAGCCAGAATACAAGATGAAGATGGGAACAGCATGATTCAGGGCCACTATGAGTACAAGATGCAAAGGAAGTCCAGCTTGAGAGTTGAGAAAGAGTGACGCACCGTGAATGAATGAAGTCCATAAAAGTCAAATCCAGCATTGGCCACAAGACAGTGATGGTGAAGGAAGGCACCAGGTGGGCGGGGCTTGCTAAGTGGTGAAAAAGAGCAGCAGGCAGGAAGGTACCAGGTGAGCGGGGCTTAGGCCAGGTGACCTAGATCCACTTGCACCTGCTCCTCATCTGCAAAGGAAAAGAAGCTCCATAGTTGGCTTAGAATACAAAGGAAGCCCCATCTCTGCTGCCAGTTCTTGATCAATATAATTTCCAACTGCTCCGCTATCGATGTATACTTCAACGGCATGCATTCTTGGCGACTGTTGGTGGTTAATTAAGATCACTGGTATTGCAAAGTGCGAGGTCAGCAACTCTTTCTTCTCACTCGACAAACTGACCTCTACGTTTGTCGAGCTTGGTAGTTTTCCGATTCCTTAGCTTCATCCTTCTCTGTGGCCCCGACTGTTCTTCTTGGGGGTTTTACTGGACAGTCCTTCAGGAAATGTCCTGGTTTCCCACAATACAAACAAAGCTGTTGTTGTCTTCTTTTGTCCCGCTCTTGTTTTGTTAATGGAGGCCGTATCCCTCTAATCTGCATGGGTTCCACAGCATTTTCAGGTACACGGGGTGTGTTTTCCCTTAGTCAAACATACACCGTCCGAGGGTCCATCTTAGACCGGTCTGCCTTTCGGTCCTGCAACTGGTGGTCTAGCTGCATTACCAGATTTATGAATTCTGCACAGTCTCTGGGTGGATCAACCACCTGGGCTAAGATGTCCTTTAATTCGCCTCGTAAGCCTCGATGGAATAGCGTGGTTCTTTTGTTTTCTGGCCACCTAGCTTCGGCAACCAGTCTGTTGAAGGTAGTAATGTACGTTAACAAGTCCTGATTCCCCTGTCGGAGGGTCAAGAGTTCATTGTCTATTGCTTGTTCCTGGGTATGGCGAGCAAAAAGTTTTTCCATTTCCCTCTGGAACCCCCCAAAGTCATGTAATAGAGGATCGTCATGGGTTACCAATGGCACCGACCAATCTGCTGCACTACCACTCAGGTATGATAAGACAAAAGCTACCCGAGCTTGGTCGTTTGGAAATGCTCCAGGCCTACAAAGAAAATTAAGGTGGCACTGATTGATGAATGCTGCATACTTCCGTGGGTCGCCTGAGAACCTTTCTGGTGGTGCCAGGGGCACTGTTACAGGTAACGTGATCTGTACCGGAGTGGGTGGTATGGTGGGGTTTTGCATCGTTAGATTGCTTCCAGGTAGAGGCGTCTGTCCTGCCTGTGATTGCAAGTATTGCCTGCTAATCTCTTCAGTGCGTTCTTTGGTCACTATTAAGTCTCTCCGGAGGGCATTAGTCTCTTGTCGGGCAGAATGAACCTCAGCACAAAGCTCTCCTAGTAATTGGGCCAATTGGTCCATTTCTGATGTCTCCCTGGCGCCCAGGTGGCTATGGTAGGCTTTGCGTTCTGTTACGTTCACCTGGTATCCACAGGGACACCACCCAGCCGGGTTACTCGCTAGTATGCTTCTCAGCTTTGCCCTGATGTGGTCTGCGGGGAAGGTTCTGCCTTGTGGTAGAATTAGGCGTGCTCTCCATCCTGCCTTCTTTGCAGGGGTGCGTTGTCTTTCAGCACGAGTGAAAGGTACGTTGTGGTGCCAGCAGAGAGACGACCAGTCAGGTAAGCCTTTTGAGCAGTTCGTAATTTGTAAATGTCTCTACTGCTTTCTTTAATGTTGCCTCTATCTTCCTCTTTCAGGTCGTTCTGTCTGGGAGGCGTGCAGATTCGAGGAAGCTGTTCTCAGTAGCTGCAAGTGTTTAAAGATGAAGACTGCAGGTAAGATGCTGCTGCTAATTATGTTCCTTTTGTCTACTTGCAGGTTCTGCTTCTCCGAGGTTCGAGGGAATAGCTAGACACGGGGAGCGTCACGTTGCAAGCTGCAAAGTAACGTGAAGCGTGTTGTCTTGCTCGGGTGTGGTTTAAATAGCCCCAACAAAATAGTCCAGGTAAAGTAGTCCCTAGGCTACCACACCAAAAACACTAGACCGCATAGCTTGGTTCTTATGAAGCAAGCTATGTGGATGCCTCCATGTTGGCTGACAATACAATAGAGTAGTTCCCAAGCACATTGTTTTTCATGGTGTATGAGACTGGCGCCATAGGCGCCAGGACTAGCCCGATGAGGGCTTTTGAAGAGGATGCCAGGCTCTAGAGGCCCGAGTCCTGACTCCACCTGGCCAATGGGTTTGCCAGAGGGGGTTTTGGGTGAGGGTCGTGACAGCACCTGGGATTAATTCCTAAAGAATGCTTGCACCTATTTTGTAAATTGGTGCTAGATACATTGTTTTAAGGTTTCCATAGGAGTAATCAATACTTGAGGAATAACCATAGATGGAGGGGTGAAGCACACACCACGGAGGGTGAATAAAGCTGGAAAATCCCCCGTTGGGTGTTACTACACCCCATTTGTTCTATCTTTTTAAATTTCAAACTTCTAGCTTTAACAACATTTTTTGGCGTGTTCTGTGTCCAAAGACAGCCCAGCTTTTTTTCTGGGCTCCTTTCAACCAATCATCCATTGTAGAGTTAGGGTCAGTTCCCTTTTCTACCCTATCCTCTTTTAGATTGGCGGACCACCATCACGCATCCTAGGGAAAGTTTCATCCTGCAGGGTCAGGGTGTTCTTCCAGTCAGGGTCATAACAGGTAATACAATCACATTGGTTCTTGCTTTTCCAATTGTTTTTCAACATGATGGCTTATACTCTGTTTTGTGCAGCTTGAAAGGGACACATACTTAAAAAATGAAATAATTTACAATGGGCCGCCATTTTGAAATGCCAACGGACCCATAGATGAAAAGGGAGCAAGGCTCAGTGTCCGTCAAATGTGCTTTGGTGACTGCAACCCACCCGCAAGGGGAACAAAAGATAACAGTTGGCCCGGGGAATCAGCTTGTGAGGGAAGTCAAAGGCAAGCACATCGGGAGGATTACAAAAGAGAATGATAGTCTAGGGGAGTACAGGTTGTTCGAGTGAGGTCATGGAAGAATAATAAGGACAAAGAGACCAATCAGAGGAAGGATGCTGCAAAGGAGCATGGAGGAGTATTGAGAAGGGTGATTGAGAAAGTGAAATTAAGTTGACTGTGCAGAAGGTGTAGGTGATGTGTGGTATTGTTGGAAGAGGGTATAGCAGAGTGTAGTAGAAGTTGAGTGAATGGAGTAGAGAGAAGTGAATGGAGTAGCGAGGAGACAGTGGGGTAGGGAGTGTAGTAGAGAGTAGAGAGGGGCAAGTGTAGTAAAGCGTGGTGGGAAGAGAGAGTAGTAGAAAGTAATACCTGGGTATGTAGTTGAGGAGTAGAGAGGGAGAGAGATGAACACTGCAGGGACAGAATAGCAAGTGCACGGGGAAAGGGGAGAGACAGTGGGATGAATAGTAGGGAGGCAAGTTGGAGACAGTGAGAGGCTACGGGCGAGGAGTACAAAGGTGTGAAAGGAAAGAGCAAGAGTAGTTTGGGTACTTGAAAGGCACTTAACCGTCCGATATTTTTGGGGCCCCTGGATAGGATCCATCTTGTAATTCCAAGCGGGAGTAAGAGGAAGAATGTGCTGGAACCTAGGCCATCAGAACCAGAAAGGCAGAATCTTAGATAGTAGGGGTTACAAATCTGTAGTGACAATTCCGGAGTTTAGGGATGCCTGGGCCAGGGATGAAAAAGCCCATAGGAGACGAGAGAGGGAGAGAGAGAGTGAGAGACAAAGACGTCCCTTAGTGAGCCCTCTAGCTGAATCCTCAATAAAAGCCTTTGAAACTTCTCTGCAAGTTGGTGTGTTCTTGAGGCACTGCCCAATTATGTGTGGTATCATTGAAGCCAAGGGACAGGAGGATGAAAAGGAAGGAGGGGGGATCGACAGTGTCAAAGGGTATGAAAATATAAAGTAGGAGAACTATGGAGGGGTAGGGAGAATGGCAAGCAGTGACAAAGTCATAGACTTTCCAGAGAACAGTTTCTGTTAAGTGTTTTTTTCCCAGAATCCTAATTGGAAGGGGGTGAAGTGTGGTGAGCATCGATGGAAGGCACATCTCTTGAGTATTTTGCATTGATGGGACAAGAGGAAAACAGGACCAGCATGGTATGGTTTAATAAGAGGTGGACGTTGGACACAGACAATATTGACTATGTGCCAAAGTACACTTATCTGGATGCCACAGTATCTGACAAGCCAAATTAAGACATTGTCCGAAGAGATAATACAATTACCAAGTGCTAGCTTTAATAGGAGCTATTAAAGTTATTGTGCATTCCACAGTATGTAAAAGCGTCAAAGGGATGTTTCTGTCTTATAAACAAAGTATTACACCTACTATCTTGAATGGGCTTGAAAACAATTTCAGCACCCACTCTAAATGGCCATATAAACTGGAGGGGAAAATATGGAGAATTACCTTGTCCTTGCTGCAATGCACTCCAGTTCGGGCCATAGATTTAGAGTTGGGGTTTACCTCTTTATCCACGTAATCAGCTATTAAATTAGGTATATTGTTTCTTAAAGCAAGTATTATTGAATGGCTATTGGTTGTACTATTAAACAAGGTGCATGTTAAGTAAACAAGGAATTTGAGCATGTCACTCTACTTTTAAGGACATAAATGTATTAAGCAAACCAAAGAATGGGATTGGTATTGCAACATAAGAAAGCTTAAATCTTTTTTAAATGCTGAAATGTTATCATACAGGTTCATGTCTACTCGTCCTACTATGTGCTTCTAGAAGTATATTAATGCTTATAAGATTGAATGTAGTAGCCACACGGCATGCAATTGGCACTTGGACAGGCATAGGTCCAAGTTAGAGATACTGTGCATTTTGTAACAGGAGGAATGGGTTGGAAAATGCACAGAACCTACTAACAGCATGGGTGGAATTGTAACCTCGGAATGACCAGTACTTGAGTATTTTTGTGCAAGATGTTAACACGATTGCAGTGATCATTTTTGGAAAATATGTCTTTTTGCCGAACCTATGTCTTTAACATTGGCAGTGACTGAATTATGATCGATCAAAAGCTTCAAATAGAGGCTACGGACATTACCACTGGCTTTAATATGAATGTTTAAATCATTTATTTGATTTTACTAATTTGTTGTTTCATTTCAAGATGTATCTTCGATTAAATATGTGTGTTCTTTGATATATGAACAGCATATTGTGTAAAATGTTATTGTATAACTGTTCCACACATTTTAACAAATTAAAACAAAGGAAACAGGTTTGTAAATTGTGGGAACGTACAGGTCTGCCTATGTTTTTTGATTTTGGAGATAACAGTGGCTACTTTCCGGCATGCAGGTGATATGTCAGTGCAGAAGGACAGACTGAAGACATAGTTGATGTAGAAGGTGATGTAGGAAGAGTCTATAAATTAAAGGTTTTTAATTATTTGAAGTGCAGAGGGGTGAACAGGAGTGCAGGATAATTTTTCTTACTGGAGATTGGATAGGTACTTAGTGGGGGAGGAGGGTGGGAAGTTGAATAGTTACGGAGTCCAATATTGATAGGGGGTTCAGTGTAGGACAGCGCAGTGGGAAGATATTAGATGTGAAAAGAGTGTGATAAAGTTTTGTGATTTTGGAGGTAATGTAGGAGGCAAAGGCACCAGCAGGAAGAGAGGATACGAAGCAGTGTTTAGCAGGGCGGCATGGTCTGGAGGGTATGAAAGGTTTGTGAGGATGCGAGTGGATAGAGGATATGAGGTTAGTATAGTAGGAGGATTTAGCAGAATCAAGATCTGTGAGAGAGAGTCATTGTATTTATTGAGTAAGGAAATGGGGCAATGCTTGCACCAGGGGTGAAGGTAGAAATGCATAGCTGTTTTCAGCTATTGTATTGTTGGAGAAATTCATGTGGGAAGGAGCAAGAGAGGTGAAGTAGGCAGCGGGACAGTGTTTGTCAAAATGTTGTAACAAATTAATTACAAAAGTATAAAAAGGTGAATTTGATGAATTGTATTGGAGTTGTATAAAGAATGTGCATGATTTGTCATTTCATATTCTAATCCCCTTACTGACATGAAAAGACGAATATAAAGAAGGAAAGAAGTGTGTGTTCAGAGCGCATTCATTAAACCTTAAATTAGTTTGTGACTATATGCATATTCAATTAAACCCACTTATCAGATGTCTATATGTCTTTCTTCACTCTCGAAGGAAAAGTTGACTGTACAATTCTGTGTTTAAATGTTATAAATAGCTATGTGTGCTATATTTCTTGAACTAACATCAGCTCATATTTTGGTTGACCTAAAAGGCTAATGCATTTTCAAATGCGACATTAAATTGTTAACCTTTGCTCGGTAAGGAGAATTGATAGATATGGTGCATTTACAAAAAATATGGTCTTCATTTGTGATAAGAAATTAGCACAAAATACTGTATTTAACAATGTACGGTGGTACCAGTAAATGATAAGACTCTTTTAAATGCATTCTTGAACTGAATGATTATGAGCGGCTATAAGAAGGATGGCCTTTTGCAAGAAGATGGCTTAAGAGTTAACAATGACCCTTAGCGTAGAATCCATTGTTTATAGTTGTAGGGCGTTTCATCTAGCTCCAAACAATTTGGCATGCTTGTCATAACAGAAGGAAAACACATCCATCATACTGTTATTTTAAGCTGAAAACAAATACTAGTTATACATTAGAGGAATAAATTCATGTTTTTCCGCAATATCAGGCTCAGTGAACTATGGTCTTAAAGAGTGCATATTACAAAGTAGACTTTCAGAAATATAATGTACCTACAGTTAAAGACAAAGAAAATATTTTCTTTTAACATTTAATTAGACACATAGTTATAATTATGTTACCATATGTACTAGGAAATATAAGGATATTTGCAGAAGTTACATAAAATGCCAGATTATATAACTTTGTATTTAGTAAATGTATATTTTTTTAGATAACAAATATTGAAAGTGTCAGTTCATTGTGGTTAGAGGCTTCAGCGACATTGACATAAGCACATGTTTACATATAATATATTATTTAGCACAATGTCCTATATACACAAATGTTATCAGGTAAGAAGTAAAGCTTTTAAACATAAAATTACTTCGCAGGATGATTTAGAAACTCTCTCTGCTGATATTTCAAGCCTTTAGAACAATAAGAGACAAGTTGACGGACCAAATCATTCCAAATTGCAGACAGGGTGCTTTGACAGTCCTGGGCACAGGCAAATTCACTGAGAAGAGCCAAGGCTCGGGATATCTTTTTGGCTCTATCCAATGTATTTGGAGGGTGAGTTCTAGTACCTGTCGGCCAGTGATATGTTGTATCATCTTAGGCACAGGAGGAAAACATCAGTCACAGGGCCCAGAGAAATGCTGCCCTGATGCTGAATCACATCTAAAGGTTTGTCTCCAGCAATTCACACAATATTTGTTGGGACCCATTGATTTACTTCCACCACTCCTGGGTAAATAGTCAAATAAGATAATGCAACAGTGCATGTGTGAAATGTGAAAATGATTTCCTAATTGGAGTAAAACTGCTCTGCATCACATCGATGTGTGTCCCTGCCTTACAGACATCCACTAAGATGGCAGCGCTTTGCCGACGTAGTAGGGAACTAGAGTTCTCGTCCCAGGTGGAGCAGACGTTACTAAGACAACGCGGACTTCGCCGTGGAACGAGAAGTCAGTTTCCATAATGAGCGAACGCGCTCACTGGCAGCCGAAGCAAGCGCAGGTGTCCCGCAAGCTGGAGCAGCATTGCAGGTAAGGTTGCATCTGTCTTACAGAAGAAACACCATAGAAGCACAGAAGAGAAGTGAGAAAACGTAGAAATTAGTCAATTGTTTCAGTTATGGACAAGGGGGATTGTGTATGGGAGCACAGGATCCCCGAGATAATGCTACATTATTGAAATAGCTAGCACAGAGAAGAATTGAATCAGAACAATGTGCAAACCAGTACAGTACACTTCCTTACACAAGGCACTCTATATATCTGCCATATGGACATGCTCTTTAGCAAACAGAGCCACATGAAAAGCTTTAAATGAACACATTTTTTCAGTTATGGATGAGTGGAGCCGTGTTTAGCAGCACGGGATCCCCGAGATAATGTTGCATTACTGAAATAGCGGACACAGAGAAGAATATTATCACAGCAATGCGCAAGTTAGTACAGGACATTTTTCACACGCCACACTGCATTTTCTGCCACATGGAAATGATCTAAAGAAAAAAGAGCCAAGGGAGCTCTGGTGAACACTGAATCATTTGTTCACATTGTCTAAGATGTTGGGACGACAGGTGTGTGTTCTATCCTGGAAGGGAGACCTTTCCCCAGCTCGGGTCCACCAAGGGCATCAGGGAGCATTTTCTTTTTCCAACCCTTGTACACGCAGATTAGAGAAGCACCTGTAATCTGCTTCAGCGTGCTGAATGACTTTAAGTTAATATTCAAGAGAAGTCTCCAGCAGTAGATTCGGTATTAGCCAATTCGGCTGATTATTTTGGACCGTATGGCCCATTTGACCGAATTCAGACTGTATGAAATGATCATAAAACCAAAAATGAGGTCAAATGGGCTATACGGTTCCATCATAGCGAACAAGTGGAACGGGGGTTGCAGGGGTTCCCCCGCTCCCCTTGTAGAGGAGGTCCAGAATAAAGCCTGCACTCCAGTCGCCCATTTTGAAGTACCTGGAACGTTCACACCAAGATATGTGATGTATGATGAGCAAATAAAATAGCAGAGAGCCGCAGTAGGGCTCTGCCCAGTACCTATCAGAAAAGCAAAACCTATTGAAGTACCGATACCCAGACAACCATGGACAGTAAGGTATCCATTAAGAAAACCATACCAGCAAATGATACGAAATGAAGATCCCGGAAGAAACCAAAAGGTCTTAATGGAAGACAAATGGTGATGTCACAGGGACCCGGACAGGCGTGCAGATAGAAGAAATAACGACCCAAGAATGACACAAAGAGACGAAACTCCATGAATAAGGATATCAGGAACCTAAAAGGGAGAACAATGTTGAAATACCAATAATCTTAAGCTGTAAACAGGATGAAAATATTCAACCAGCTAACACCTGTACATATGCTTGGAACCACAAGAAGGCTAAGAAAACAGTACGGCTTGCTATGCTAAGTAGAAGAATAGTGCGGCAAGTGCCATTATACATAATCTACCTCAAAACAAAGCACAGTATTATAAGTGCGATTCCACTTTGCACAAAAAGCATAATCAACCCACGTTACTAAAGGCCGCATGAGTAGAGATTCATATTCTAGCAAAACGAGAAGAGACGGCTGAATCGAAACTCGGCAGATGCAACTCGTGCCCGTAGAGCCAAGGTCGTACCAATAGAAGGAACGAACAGTAACTACATATAATTGAAACTTAAGAACAGAATATCCTGTCTCTGAAAGGTCGAGATAAGGAGGTGTAGGCAGGTGGCAAGCTGAGTAAGAATCAGATACACAAATTGAGAGAAACTAGACAAATTCAGAGTGTGGGAAGCATGTGACCAGCTGAGCGAGAAGAAGCACAGGCTCACACCTACGCTTGGCATCCACCCAGGAAGAGATATCAGAACTTTTCCAGGCAGAAAATGCAGTTTCGAGGCCAACCATAGTAAAATAATTGACACATAGTTGCTGAAGTGATGATTGATTGTAACCTTAATTGGAGGAAGGCCGGGTAACTGGGGGGCACCCTGCACCTGGCTGACAATTCTGCGTGCTGCTAAGCAAACTGGAAATGTATGCATGGGGTTGGTGCCAACCCAATGACAATGAACCAAATAATCTAGGTTCCTATAGTTAGTAGAACCAATGGTACGTCATACTTTTGGTGACGTCTACAGTAGTCATTTTGAAGGAAGGGCTTAGATGCCCACCTGACAATGTTTACCAAATCCCCTCACTCCGTTATCATATACAGATATAGTACCTTTATTAAAGTTACCTTTTCCTAACCAATAGAATTGCATATTAACTTTTGAGTGTTATACGTCAATTATGACGAGTTTTCAGTATAAATACTATGATTTTTATGAAGTTCCTTGGAGTTTGAAGTGAAAAGGACGATCGCATCACTGCTGATTTCCATGACTCCCCGTTTTTTGTACTTGTCATTAAACGGACTCTCTTTGCCAAACCATTGAGTTGTCCTTATCGATTGGTGTTGGAGTAATAAATCTGCACCCCCATCCATCTCAAGGGTGCAGCTATCTAGTCTTAAAGTACTTCGGAGCAAACCTTGGCTCTATGGGCCGGCCGGGGGTCTCCGGAGTACACTTGGTAGCAGAGATTGATGGTTTATAGATTATCGATTATTGATTAGAATAAGACAACCATTGACCGTCGACATAAAGTAACTGTAGGTCTTTGGCAATATCACGGGTCCTTTGCCATTCGGCCGAGTAGACCGTGAAGCTCCCCGTAGCAGTGGTAGTGTAAGAAAAACTGCAGACCAGGGTCTGAAGGGACCCATGTTCCCCACGCAACCCCTTCCCATTCCTACTGGCAGCTGAGTGGGTGCAAAGCCAAAGAAGGCGGTAACGAAGGCAGTGATCCTGAGGGTCCAGAGGTTAACCATGCGAACGGTGAGTGAAGAAGATTAAGTGTTTTGGCAAAAGTGCTTGCCATAGAACAAGTAAAGGGAAAAGGTAATGGAGGGAGGTGGGAAAACAAAATATAGTTAGAAGTAGAGAAGAATGTATATATATCTATGGGGATAATGAATCGAGAATAATTAAGTAAATAAAGGTTACCGGGGAGGACACCAGAGAAGATAGAGGTTACCGGGAGGACGCCCGAGACGTGAGAGGATTCGACTTATTCCTATGCTTTTATTACAAGCGGCTAGAAGAAACGTGTACCGAGAGTCTGAGCTAAAGGGGGAACGATTAGACTACCACGACGGTTAAAGACGTTGTGAAAGGCGTACATTTAGACTCAATAAAGAGGTAATGATTAGCTTGTGTTTGTCTAGTCTGTCAAGCATCTGTCTTACATGTTTTCTGTTGTGACGTCATACATCAAAACATTTTCTTGAAGAAATTGATTTAAATTTTGTACGATTGAATAGCTGAGATAATATCGCATACGAATTGATGGTTTTTGAGTAAAATAGAAGGTATACAATTTTGTGAAAAATCGGGATTGGAGCTTGCGTTGTTTGGTGCTTGCTCATATTGTTGGAACTGTTTAAGCCACGCGAAAGTGTTGACAATTATTATATAAGAGGAAAGGGAGCAGATTTGAGCATGGAGGATATAACTCCATTGACACACTTATGCAAACAGTTGCCGAAACACGCACCCAAACTGAAGAAAAACAGTACAGAGTGGGTTGAGGGAACCGCCCACAAGATGTTTATGCCATGGCCACAGGGTGGGTCCTTATCTAAAGCTGTCTTGCAACACATGACGACATATTTGCACGCCACATACACGGATAAAAAGTTAGACAAACGTCTCGCTGTTCTAGAACTTTGGAAAATGTATGAACAGGGAAAGGAAGATGAGCCACCAATAGATCGGATACTTAGTGTATGCTCAGAGGGGGGTGAGACGCCTACCACGCCACCCGCCCCATCCAAAACAAAGGGTAAAGAATGTAAGGACGAGGGATTATACCCGCTGAGAGAGTTTAAAGCAGCTATGGGGTATAGCAACCCGGCATATGAGTCACCTATGCATAGTAGTGACGAAAATGAAGGGAAAGATAAGGATATCACCTCCACAGTCCCAAGGGACAAGGACAGACGCGATGATGAAAGAAGGGATCAAGCACAGACAAGCGCATCTCTCGATAAGGATAGAGAAGGGAAGAGATGCAAGGGAAACGAAGATAGAACTGATGAGATAGCATTCACAAAAACGAATGGATGGGAGGACACATATTATTGAAACTTGATGGCAAAGGCATTGATGACGCGAAACAAAAGGAGAGGTTAGATGAGATACAGAGAAAGGGAAAAGAGAAAGAGTTGATAGATGAAAAAATAACAAAGAAAGACAGGCAAAGGCGCGAACAGCTTTATCGTGAAGAGCAAGAAAGACAGCTTGATCGCAAACAAAGAGCAGCAACCGATCATGACAGACAGGAACAGCAAAGGTCAGAGGAAGAACAAAGAATAAGAGAGGAATGAATAAAGAGACGAAGAGATGAGGAAATTCGAAGGGCAGATGAACGTAGAAATGAAAAGAAAAAGGAAGAAGATAGAGTTAGAGAAGAGGCGAGGAAATGCAAGGAATTCGATGACGATGTAGAACATAAGCGAAAACAGAGAGCACGCGATCTTGAATATCTGGGGAGAGAGGTTAGAAAACCTGCTCCAGTAGTAGATTGGGAAGACATTGAAGAATTTTTTCCTGCGTACGATTCAGTAACAGGCTCGACTAGTGCATATATGGAAGATGATTTCGACACCAGAAGCATCGGAAAAACGATCGATAGAATATATGATGAAATGGGGTTAGAACAAACACCCCAAGGGGAGGGGGAAGACGAGCACCTGGAGACCACTCAGCTCTACGACACTGAGGATGTCACCCGAAGTAGTGGGAATAGAGAACTATCCCTGGATAAATTAGAAATCAGTAGAAACAATGAAGATACAAGAAGTTGCACGAATTAGGGACAGACAATGTCCAACTCGGAAAGGGAAGAGCGCAAGGAAAATGAGGCAGAGAGATGGAGCGAAAGACGACTCGCAAAGAGAGAAATGAATAACATGGTCAGATACTAGCGAGTCTGCACCGAGGGCATCAGAATCAGCCACGTAATCTGACCGACACAAAGAAGTATCTCATGGTCAGAGGGGGGTGTCTTCTGCAATAGACAGGAGAACAATGAGAGAAGAGAAAGAGGGCTATGCATCCCAATTTCCGTTGCTCGAGAAAGGGGGAGTAAGACCACAATATATTCCATGGCCACACATGGATCGAGAGAATTTGAAAAACAAGCTTCCAATGCTGACATCGGGAGCCGGAACGTGGATACACGAGTTAGAATAAATGACATTAAGGGTCTCCTAATCACCATACTTGGTGAGAGAGCAGACAATGTGTGTGCACAAGCAGGCTACCCTGGTGAAACCACAATTAATACCATGCATGATGGAGCTCCATTTAACAATTGTAGAGCCACAGTATAGAAAGCGCTATGAGTGCTGTATCCAGACACTTCTGATATGGGAGCTATAATGACACGGAAAATGAAGGAGTCTGAGGATCCGTTAATTTACATATAGAATTTTCAAGACGCATGGGTACTCGAGACTCATGAAACTTGGACGAAATCTATACCTGTGTTGTACCATATATTGTGCCAAGGGCTGCCAGAGCCAGTACAGAAACAGCTCAAGAAATTGGTGGGCTGAAATACAACTGACCATCGCACACTATTGCAGATTGCTGCAAGAAAAAAATCTCAAAAAGGAAGATGCACGTAAGGGTGAGGAAGCGAAATTGGTGCAGA
The DNA here is from genome assembly GCF_040938575.1 of Ambystoma mexicanum. Lineage (NCBI taxonomy): Eukaryota > Metazoa > Chordata > Amphibia > Caudata > Ambystomatidae > Ambystoma > Ambystoma mexicanum. Next base: position 336,004,343 of record NC_090927.1, read on the forward strand.
ATAAATTGTCAAAATATGCTCTTGAGGGAGCCATGATAACTAGTGCAGCTGAATCAAGCATGCAGCAGGTGACTGTCCCACAGCAGAATAATCAGGGCAATACAGGGTTTTACCCCATACGTGAAGGCAAGTTTTCCTTGTCAGGCGAGGCCATAAATATTCAGACAGAGTGTTTCCAGTGTTTGGCAGTCTGTTTTCCATTCCCATTGTGAAGGAGGAGCCAGTTCTCAAAAACCCCTCGCTCAACGAAGCGGAGCGGAGTGGACAGAGTGTTTCCAGTGTTCCCGGTGGGTCCGGGGAGGCCCGGGAGCGCCCTACTCTGTGGAAGCAAAGTGGAAGTAAAGAGTAACTCAGCGACGCAAAGAACCAGCCCGGAGCCCCACAGAGCCCCTGCAGATCGAAAGAACTATGCAGGGAGCTGGGGCGAGAGCGCTGGGCTACGACCAGCTGGAGGATGCCGAAAAGCAGCATCAAGAGGTGGCGGGAGCTCCGGTAGAGCTGACGGAGCCGCCGGACTCACATCGAATCCTGCGGAGTAACAACAAGACTCTTTCCAAAGGAGAGCGGAGGTCGCCGGTGAAAAAAGGTAAGATTCCCGTGCACCCCGCATTAGACTTGAAAACTCCTAAAGAGTTGACGCCCACCGCCACCCAACTCCAGTCCTTAGGAGTTGGCAGAAGGGGGGAGGACACACCCCGTAATATCAATACGAACAAAGAGCCCCTTGAAACTGCTACAGCGCCCTCACAGATATTTGCCGCCCCCCGCAAAACCCCATGGACATCAGCAAGATGGCGAAAATAGCGCAGGAACAGAGCACTGCTTCGGCGGGCGGTTCTCCAGTCCTGACTACCGGAGGGTGGTCAGACTGGGACCCTTCTCTGGTCCTGTGCGCTAACACACGAGGGGGGAGGACTGAGCTACCTAACATCTATAAGTTCCCAGAGAAGAACTTAAGGGACGCAGTACAGACATTGCCGAGTGAAAGACCGGTCATTGTAACTAGACCCCTAATACACAGTACTAAAGACGTACAGATGGCGACAGATGGGAACAGAGACTTAAATGATAGCATCGGTGCACCTAGCCCCACACACACTGTAATCAGCTACTCAAACAACCAGCCAATAAGGACAAAGGATGGAAATGTGAGTTTGGAGACTAGAGTAGCACCGATTGACTGCATAACCAAGGAATCGAATCCTGATACAGGAGACTGGGTCGATCTTGGGTCCCCAGGATTTACGAATATGATGGACCCAAAAAAGTGCAATAAATTCAATGGCAATAAGCGCTATTATATTAAGCGCCAAAAGGGGAAAAAAACAGCCGCAAGTTCATCCTTAAACCAAAACCACCAAGATAATAAAATATCCACGCATCATCAGAAAAACCTCGGTACTACGGGGATAAACAAAGTTAAACGTACGCTAGTGGAAAAACCAGCAGCAGGGCCGGGAGCGCACCAAAAGCCTTGCATCCCAAATGCCCTGTTATCCTTCTTCAAGACCAAACAGAAGAAATGCAAACTAGAAACAGAGGACGAAATCACTGATGCGGAAATTCTAGGAGTGATAGAGGGGTCTCTCCCTTCGACAAAAGAGAGGAAAACGGATACAGATATGACAGACAGTGAGAGCAAAATCGGAGATGGTGAAAGGAGATCAAGAGGAGCGGATCAGCCAGGGGTCAGCCCAAATAAAATGAAACAAAAGGAAGCAAACGCTGAGGAAACAAGCCAGGCAATTCAGCCTAGCCCAAGGGAAATAATGTGCCTAAATGAGACCGAACAAAAGAAAACAAACACAGAAGAAATAAAACAAGTAAATCAACCTATCACGAAAGATAAGGAGATGCAGACCAAAGAGATGATCGCGGGAAAAGACCTGCCGACTGAATCGACAAACCCAAATAAAGCCGTCAGGGAAGAAAATACAGCATCAGACACTCTAAGGAAGGTGGCTGACCTTCCTAAAGCCCCCTCGGAAATTAGCGAGAGCCATCCTATCCCGCAGCTAGGGCCTGAAGCAACCAAATCTGGGCCGAGTACTAATTTAAGGAGAAAATCAATCTCCACTGAGTCACTGATCCATGGCGCAGACACACTGCCAATGTCGAAAACAACGTTACAAAGCAGGCCCCAAAAATGGACTGAACAGGAAGAGATGCGGGCCCTACTAAAAACCCGGAACCTCCATGATTTAGTACCAGGCGAAATCCCAAGAAAAGAGCAGAGGGACCTGCAAGTACCACCTGAAAGTCCAAAAAGAAACTTGAGACCCGAAATACAGGCCAGAAAGAAAATAAATAATGAGACAGGGAGATATCAAGAAGGCGCTCTTTGCCCAAGAGCTCAAATGAGCGATCAATCCTGGACAAAAATCCACCACCATCATACAGAAAGAAGAGAAAAATTAACCAGGCAAGTCAAAGAAGGAGGAACAATAGATCCAACTGCCTCTAAAACACTATCAGACTGCTCTGAAGTATCTATCGCGACAGCTGGGACCTCGATATGGGATATTTCAACTACCCATACCGAAACTGGCCCTGGCAGGGAAAGTTTGAACACGCCTGCCAAACACAGAAGACACAGTGAAATTATGATCGATTCCCAAAAACCATCCCCAAACAAAAAACCCAATATTACCACAATTATGGCGGCGCTTACGATTGCACTTGCACCATTCTGCAAATTATATGAAACAATCAGTGATACGGCAAAAGACAACACTACACTATTGTGCAAGATGCAATCTAAGCTAGAGTTTCTGGAGGGTTATATTACAGCCGCAGAGATTAAAAACAGCAAGCAGGAGTCAATTTGGGAGGAGAAATGGGCCAATCTAGAGATGGAAAGAAAAGAAGCACTAGCTACAAAAAAAATTATAAAAAAATGTATGGACAGAGCTAGTCAAACAACGGCTAAGTGGGATAAGAAAGAAATGGAATCAATCTTCAATAAGCAAAAATTAAAAAACGCGAATGATCTGTCAGAACTACAAACTCAGAATATGATTGGAGCCGCAAAAATAGTACCTGCAATGACAAAACAAAAGAAAAAAGTGGCTCTGTGTTTGGCAAGTGAAACTATCACAGGTCATCAAACAAAATAAAAATAGCGTCATCCGAAACCGAAAAGGAAGATGAAATAATCAACTTAACCCAAAGCCCTGAAACTCCATCTCATAAAATTTCGGCGACGGAAAAAAACTTGAAACCGACTGAAAAATCACCGAGAACGGTGAATGAATTCATGAGCGTAAGTGCACTGATGGACTTATCATTACATCTCGAAGCAGACGTGCAGGGTGAAGAGCACACAAATCCAGACGGACTAGCAAAAGAAAGCAAATCTGTCCCTGAAAGAAGGAGGGAAACAAATAGCGACGAAGCTCTAGTTAGTTCAATGACTAGCCATGGACCACCCCCCCTGAATCAAAGATTAGACCGGTGCTACGAAGGGAAAACAAGTAAAAGGGGTGAGGGGGAGAGCAGAGAAATTGAACTTAAATACTACTCGGAAAACAAAAATAAGAACCCAGACAACACCGAAAAAGAATCTAGAGTTTTCAAACTAGAACAAATATCTTGCAAAAGCAGATACATCGTGCTTAACAGGAAAACAATATTGTACTTATTAAGTAAGGTACACTGCTTACGACATCTGAAGTCCGAAGACTTCCTACTAATAGAACCCTACCATTGTGATCAAAAGGCGAAGTCCTACCTACACATCCAATCCAAGGCACTAAAAGGAGTGCCGGAGGAAGCCTATAAAGACTTAGAACAAGCCGGATTTATCTTGACGGAAATACACGCCAAGGTACGTCAAAAACAGACCTAAAAGCGCAGTCCTCAAAGGAGAAAGAGAGCCTTAAATGGCACTATACATCTAGAACAAAAGAACTCTACAATAGAAAAAGATATGCCCCTTCGGACCATATGGAACAAGAAAACCGTCGGCAGTTCGAGTGGGAAAAAAGGGGGAGGAGAAACGAAAGATATAGACGAACAGACCCCGAATATAGGGAAGATCGAAAAGAAGAACGATCCAGGTATGGGGGTCGATCTCAAGAAAGAAGGGAACGACATAGAGCTGAAACTGTGTCTCAGTTGCAAATGACCAAGACCAGGAGTGAAAGGTCGGAAGAGGAGTGTAGAATGATAAAAGATCGAGAAATGAAAATGGGAGAGAGCCAAGAATTTAGACAACCAAAGGGACCATGGAATTGGCTGAAAAAAACGTTAAACCCTCAACAGGACAAATAGCAACCACCAGGAGGTGGGTCCAGAAGCACACCGCCTCCAACCTACTACCAAGCAATGACTCCTCCGAAATTGATCTCGATGGCCTCATGGAACACAAGAGGCCACAGACACTTGACGAACCCTGAAAATCAAGATCTGGGGGTTTTCGACATCTTATGTCTCCAAGAGCACTGGCTAACAGAAAAACCATCTTTAGACGGCTTTGAGATAGCCTTCTCTCCTGCCATAAAAGGCTTGCTGGGTCGTCCGTCTGCTGGACTCCTGCTAGCAATAAAGGCAGGTTCAGGAATTTCCATCATAAAAACGATATACGAGTCGTGTGGCATACTGGCAGTCTCTACAACATGGACCCAAGTTGACGAAAGGAAAAAGGAATGTGAAAAAGAGAAATTAGCTCTGATAACAACATACTGGAACCCGGAAAAATCTACAACATCAGATTTTTGTAACCAAATAGCAGGAACAATTGACGACATCATTCTTGAAGATCCACAAATGCACATAATAATCTGTGGAGATTTAAATGCCAACTGTAGCAATGAAAATGAAAATAGGATGAAAAAGATAAAATCTTCAGGGGAACACAGAGGACAAGTATGGCTGAGGCTTATGAAATCGAGAAATCTCCACAATGTGGCCTCTCTGAAATCCTGGAATATAAATACTCCCACATGGGAAAGGGGCAATTCTAGCGCAAACATTGACTACTTTTTCATTTCCAACAGTCTAGTGGCATGCATAGAAGACTACTCAGTGATAAAAACCCAAGAGAGTGACCACAATCTGTTGGCTATAAAGTGGAAAGCACTACGACCTGTAAACAGCCACTACAACAACCAGATTGAGTCAAATAATCAACAAAACCGAGTATGTCTGACTGCGGCTAACATCGAGTCCATTATTAAAAAATACAAAACCAGCATCCACGAGCAAGGGGAAAAGACCCAAAGGCCGGACTATCTTCCATTCCTACTCCAATACAGATCGAAGAAGTCAGCGAAAAGGCAAAAGGCAAAACAAAACAAACATATATTTGACAACCAGATCGCAGAAAGAAAAAGATCCCTGAGAAAACTGAAAAGAAAAATAAAAAATGATAATTCACCTACAGCATGGAACAAAAGGAAAGATGAAAATTTAAAATACAAAGCCTGGATCCGAGGCCCCAGACATGCAATGTACCAAAAAGATGCAGAGGACATGCTTCGCACGTTAAGCACCAAAAAAACTGGTGACTTCTGGACACTTATCAAGAAACCAGATAAGAACATGGAAAATCAGATCGCAAACCCAGTGAGTGAAAATGCGTTGGTACATTTTTTAACTTGTTTATGGCACCGGAACATCTCCCACTGGCGGCCGAAGGACCAGTTACAACACCTTGGATCGATATTTCATCGATAGACGACATAAAAAGTGCAATCCTCAACCTAAAGAATTCTAGAGCCACTGGTCCAGATGGGCTATGTAACATCGAGCTAAAACAAAATCCGGAAAAATGGGCTATTTTCATCAGCTCTATCTTCACTCAATGTAGAGAGAGAAAATCTATTCCGGCGTCCTGGGTCACTGCGGTGGTTGTGCCGATTTTCAAGCGAGGGAATAGAGAAGAGCCGGGTAATTATAGACCTATTGCCCTACTAGATATAATAGGTAAAATCTTCGCTACTCTCCTCCTGCACCATTTCCAAATTTGGGCTAGAACCTCTCTGGCCTATGATTCTTTCCAAATGGGATTCCTAAAGAAAGGGAGCACGTCAGTTAACATCCTAATCCTCAATCTCATAAAAGCCAAGGTAAAGCAAGGGTCTCCTACGGTGTTCCTTGCTTTTGTAGACTTATCACAGGCCTTTGATAAAGTTGACAGGCGGATGCTGTGGAGCAAACTTAAAAAATGGAACTGCCCAATGGAAATATTAGACCCTGTGATGGCCCTGCACACCAACACGACACTAAGAGTACGTTTAAACAACCAAGGCCTTCTGTCTAAAGAGATAGCAGCGGAGAGAGGAGTTAAACAGGGCTGCCCTCTGGCCCCGGCACTATTTATTGCCTTTTTGGGAGATATAAAAGACTCAGAAACACCTGCTAAAGCATTCCCTCCCAAATTGGGTAAGGTAAATATATTGCGTCTCCTCTACGCAGACGATTTGATATTACTAGATCAAACCCAAATTGGCTTACAACGCCAACTTACAAAACTGGCGAAATACATGGAGCGAAACAATCTGAAAATAAACAAAACAAAAACGAAAATAGTGATCTTGGGGAAAAGTGCAAAGATGACCCGTCCAGGGTACAAATGGGTGCTGGACAAATCTGATATCGAAGTGGTCCATAGTTTCAAATACCTAGGAGTTCAGATAGACCACTCAGCAAAAGAAGCATCTATGCAGACCATCCTTTGGGGAAAAGCAAAAAATCTTGCTGCTCAATTGAAAGTCATCGACAGAAAATATGGCAAATTTTCATTAAGTCCAGTGATAGCATTCTACAAAGGGAAAATTGTCCCAACACTGACTTATGGCATGGGGGCAACACTGAGCATACCTAACGACGTCTGGCGGAAGCTAGAGAGTTATGTCTGGAAGACGGTTGTCATGATCTCTGCTTCCAAAAGACCAGGACTTGCCCGACTCCCTTGGAAGCAGACCCATAACCCCGGTTCCGAGTGCCAGCCAGTCCCAATTGGGACCTTTTGGACCCTGTCCTGGCGCCAGTGGCACCAGGCTCATAAAGATGCCCAGTCCCAGCGCTGGAAGCGCCGAGCTCATAATGCTTGGGTGGACTTACCTGCAGCAGACCATGCTGCTTACTTACCTGCCAGTTGAACCCCTGATCCTCTTCTGTTTGGGACTACTTTTCCTGTTGGGTGGGGCAGGAGCCACTCCCTAGGTTCAGAACACTGGAACTCTTATGGAGAGCAGGAACTCTTTTCTTACCTAGGCGTGGCTGTGGAAGGAGACACCTAAGCACTACAGGAGGCTATTTAAACCACACCTGATGGATGAATCTTGCTTTGTGTTATTCTGCATTCTCTGCAGCAGAACGCTCATCGTGTCTTCTGCTTCTGATCCTGGGCCTAAGGGAACAAAGGCTTACCATCCTGGAATCCAGTCTTCAGCAGCACCTGTAAAGACAAAGAAAGAACAGGTTAGCACTACGGTCTTCAGTGGCAGCGCATCTCTTACCTGGTCCATCGGCTGTCACCAACGATTCGCGCTGCATTCCGGCATCTGAAAGACAAAGGCTTACCTACTCTTCGCACGCTCCGGAGGCCTTCGGCGCTGCATCCCGCATCTGAAAGACAAAAGAAGGTGATTTTAAAGATATTGGGCAACTTTATTACTCACGTGCCATTACTCCTTCCCACGCCGAATCCAGTGGGTATTCCAGCACCCTTCAGCTTCTCTAAAGCTCCGAACTTGTACCTGCAAGATAAAAGGGACAGTTAGTGCGCATCGTGAAGCAGGCTACAAGCGCTTACTTACGTGCTTCCAGGCGCTTCTATTCCACACGCGGGTTCGATCCTCAACTCTCATCAGCCCGCCATCCGCCATCGGCGGAACCCTGCAAAACAAGAGATATCATTACAAAAGACTTTTAAGACATTTGAAGTGCCCAGAACTTACCGTTCGTGCAGTTAACGACGGACAGCAGTCCTCTGAGGTCAAGAGGCCTGCACCCTTATCCAGTGAAGAAACTGGTTACGGCACCCTGCCCCGAGGCAGATGGAGAGCTCGGCGTTCACTTACCTAAGGTGAGGGCGTTAACCTTTGGGGTTCTACAGGAGAAGAGAAAGGGAAGAGGAGAGAGGCACCCAATAACCCCAGTTCATTAATCCCATATTTTCTATCTGCAGACATCTTACTCTTCAAGTCAGACATACAGTGCACAGAGGTCCAGCCCAAAGAGCCAACCGTGTGTTACACATCACCTTTGAAGATACGGCATTCACCCAGTCAAGACCGGCGCCTCTGCGGGAATCAGGTGAGCGTTACAGAACACAAAGCCTACCGCAAAACTCCCACCCAGGCGCTATGGAAACCTTGGATACCGACCAGCTAGCCCAGTTACTTGGGGAACTAAGAGCAGAAGTGCATGCAGCCCGTCAGGAAACGAATGCTCTAAGAAGGGAACTGATTATTTCCAAGGAGCGAACAGACGATCTCGCTAGACAATTGCTACAGTCACAAGTCGGACAAACTCCGTTACCCGCATCAGGGGCAAATCTTCCTTCAACATCCTCTACGAACCAAGTGCAGATCAACCTACCTGGGAATGTACCTCTGGCTCCGCCCGAACGATTTTCTGGTGACCCAAAGAGGTTTGCAGTATTCATTAATCAGTGCCGGTTGCACTTCTTATGCCGGCCAGCAGCCTTTCCAACTGATCAAGCTCAGGTAGCTTTCGTGCTTTCGTACCTTAGTGGCAATGCGGCAGACTGGTCGATCCCTCTAGTTAATCAAGATGATCCGGTTCTCCATGATTTTCAAGCTTTTCAGCTCAGTATGGAAAAACTGTTTGCAAGACATTCACAGGGGCAGGCCTTGGACAATGAGCTCATTTCATTGCGACAGGGTAATCAAGACCTTTTGGCTTATATTGCGTCTTTCAACAGACTGATAGTGGAAACTCGATGGCCTGAGGACAAAAGGATTACGCTGTTTTATAGAGGTCTACGTGGAGAGCTCAAAGATGTGTTAGCCCAAGTAGTGAATCCCCCGCAAGACTGTTCGGACTATATTGACTTAGTCGTTCAAATTGACCACAGACTGCAGAACAGGAAGGCCGATCGTTCCAAGTTTGATGCTCGAGTATTTTCCAAACCACCAACTCCTACCAAAGGAGTAGACTCCGGGGAACCCATGCAAATAGGGGGCCTGAAAGGACCACTAACACAAAAGGAGCGGGAAAGGAGAAAACAGCTGCAATTATGCCTCTATTGTGGAAACTCGGGGCACTTTCTTCGAGACTGTCCGGTGAAACCAGCCAAGAAGGCAGTAGGAGCTGCAGTTACCAGGGTCACAAACTCTGAGCAGGGAAACGACCTCGCCCGACAAGAATAGAGGTCCTCTTGCCGAGCGTTAAAACCAGTTCAGTGACCTCGCATTTCGTGATACCTATGGTCCTCATTAGCCCTGAACATCCGGATCGATTACATGCGATTGAAGCTTACGTCGACAGCGGTGCCATCGGCAATTATGTGGATCATGAAATGGTTTTGAGGATGAATCTGACTCTTTGTCCAAAGGCTGTAAAGGACGTCATTACTACGGTGGATGGTACGGAGATAGCCTCCGGACCAGTAACGCATAAAACCCAAGAAGTGACGCTAGTAAGTCAAGATGGACACCATGAGAAGATCGTGTTCGATGTGATCAAGGCCCCTCAGTTCCAGATTATTCTAGGAATTCCTTGGTTAGAGAAGCACAATCCTCAGATCGATTGGCGAGCAAGAACGGTTCAGTTTCCAGAATGTGTATCTACTTGTCACCCTCGACCTGGTGTTGCACTGGCAGCAATTTCCTCGGAGGCTCCCCAGTTACCTCCTGAATACCTAGAATACCAAGATGTTTTCTGGAAGGATCAGGCTAACTCTCTACCTCCTCATAGATCTTATGACTGCCAGATAGACCTGATACCTGGATCTACTCCTCCTTGTAGTAGAATTTATGCCGTCACCGAGCCTGAGAATCTTCACCTCCGACAATACCTGGATCAATACCTAGCGAATGGGTTTATTCGTCCTTCCAAGTCCCCTGCTTCCTCAGCTTTGTTCTTCGTTCCAAAAAAAGAAGGGGACCTTAGAACTTGTATAGATTATCGCACCCTGAACCAGATCACCGTTAAGAATAGATATCCGTTACCTTTGATCCCTGAACTCCTGGACCAAGTCAGAAAAGCATGCATATATACAAAGCTGGATCTTAGAGGAGCCTACCACTTGGTACGAGTAAAAGAGGGCGATGAATGGAAGACGGCCTTCCGCACCAAGTATGGGCTATTTGAATATCAGGTCATGCCCTTCGGACTTTGCAATGCCCCGGCCGCCTTTCAATATTTTATGAACGATGTCCTCAGAGAGCTCATAGATGTGTGTGTTGTTGTTTACATTGAAGATATCCTCGTTTATTCTTCATCGGAAACTGAACATCGGAAACACGTGAAAATGGTCCTCGAGAGATTGCGTCAACACAAACTTTTCGCTAAGTTGGAAAAATGTGTTTTCAACGTGACTGAAGTTGAATTCTTGGGATTCATATTATCACCTAGCGGAGTGCGTATGGATTCAAAGAAGGTCGATGCAATTCTCAAATGGCCATCGCCATCCTCCGTAAAAGGTGTTCAAAGCATGTTAGGCTTCGCTAACTTTTACCGCAGGTTTATCCCCGAATTCTCTCGAATAGTCCAGCCCATCACCACCTTGTTAAAGAAAAACAAACGTTTTGAATGGTCTACCGAGGCGGAACAAGCTTTCCTGAATTTGAAGACTAGATTTATCTCTGCACCGATCTTAAAACATCCTCGGCCAGAACTCCCCTACATCGTTGAAACTGATGCTTCGAGCCTTGCCATGGGAGCAGTTCTATCACAAAAGGACCCAGTAACCAATCAGTTGCATCCCGTGGCATTTTGGTCCCGCAAATTCTCGCCTCTTGAAATCAATTACACTATTACTGATAAGGAACTTCTAGCTATCAAGTCCGCCTTTAAGGCTTGGCGGCATTATCTTCTGGGGGCCCGACACACCGTTACTGTGATTACAGATCACCGAAACCTGCAATATTTGAAAACCGCAAAAGCTCAATCCTCTAGGCAACTCCGTTGGGCACTATTCTTTGCCGAGTTTGACTTCATAATTACCTATCGACCTGGTACAAAAAACGTTAAAGCTGATGCCCTTTCTCGGATGGGAGTGGAAGAACATTTGATCAATCCTAAACCTGTACCTATCATTCCCGAACAAAGAATTCTAGGTGTAATCGCCACACAATCCATAGAGGAAGTTAAGGATAAAGCCAGGCTACTGGTAACTCCAGCAGACATACAGAATTGGCATCTGCAGGGAAAGGACTTTACGGTGAAGGACAACCTATTATATTTCCAAGAACGGTTATACCTGCCCAGCACAGATATACAGAAAAAGGTAATCTCTTGTTATCATGATTCTTTAATGGAAGGACATCCCGGTATGACCAAGACCTCGGAAAAGATCAAGCGCTACTTCTGGTGGCCGTCTTGGAAAAAAGATATCAGAGACTTTATAATGTCCTGTGGAGTATGCGCCCAAAACAAGAGTCAAAAGGAAAAACCAGCCGGCCTCTTACGCCCTATTGACATCCCGCCTCGCCCTTGGCATACGCTTTCTATGGACTTCATCACCGATCTACCTCCATGCACCGGATACAATACGATCCTAGTAATCGTGGACCTATTCTCCAAGATGGCGCATTTCATTCCACTCAAAGGCTTACCAACAGCAGCAACTCTGGCCCAAGAATTTCTCGAAAACATCGTCCGACTGCACGGTTTTCCTTCAGTTCTAATTTCGGATCGAGGTAGTCAATTTATTTCTCATTTTTGGCGAAGTTGCTGTCGGTCGGCTCAAATTGATGTGAGACTTTCGACCAGCCACCACCCTCAAACCGACGGACAAACCGAGAGGACCAATCAAACTCTGGAACAGTATTTGCGCTGCATGCTACAACAAACTGTAAAAACTTGGAAAGATATCCTTTGGATAGCCGAATATGCCTACAATAACTCTGTCCACTCGGGAACTGGGAAGACCCCGTTTTTTCTTTTATACGGTAGTCACCCTCGAACCTTGGAGTTGGATCCACTCCAAGATCTTGGAACACCAGCAATAGACCACCTGCATTCTACAATCACCCAAGCCTTTAAGGAAGCCGTTTCTCACCTTCAAAGGGCTAAAGAACAATACAAGAAAGGAGCAGACCAACATCGGAAGGAAGCCCCCCAATATCAAGTAGGAGATCAAGTCTGGTTATCCACCAAATATCTACCTCTAAAAGGACCACGCACATTCAACCCAAGATACCTTGGTCCCTATTCCATCACTACCATAGTAAATCCAGTAGCGGTCAAGTTGGACTTGCCCCCTCACATGAAGATACATCCGGTCTTCCACGTCTCTCTATTAAAACCCGTGCAACCTCAAACCCGACTAACTACATCTCCAAAACCTATTCTAGTTGATGGAGAACTCGAGTTTGAAGTCAAAAGCATCCTGGATTCCAAGATCTCCAAATCTAAACTATTTTACCTGATTGACTGGAAAGGCTACGGTCCCCAAGAAAGATCCTGGGAACCTGCAGAATATGTCCACGCGCCTCGTCTAATCAAAAGATTTCATCGAACATTTCCTAACAAGCCCAAACCCCCGGAGAAGCCCGGTTTGGGAGGGGCCTTGAGGGGGGGGGTGCTGTCATGATCTCTGCTTCCAAAAGATCAGGACTTGCCCGACTCCCTTGGAAGCAGACCCATAACCCCGGTTCCGAGTGCCAGCCAGTCCCAATTGGGACCTTTTGGACCCTGTCCTGGCGCCAGTGGCACCAGGCTCATAAAGATGCCCAGTCCCAGCGCTGGAAGCGCCGGGCTCATAATGCTTGGGTGGACTTACCTGCAGCAGACCATGCTGCTTACTTACCTGCCAGTTGAACCCCTGATCCTCTTCTGTTTGGGACTACTTTTCCTGTTGGGTGGGGCAGGAGCCACTCCCTAGGTTCAGAACACTGGAACTCTTATGGAAAGCAGGAACTCTTTTCTTACCTAGGCGTGGCTGTGGAAGGAGACACCTAAGCACTACAGGAGGCTATTTAAACCACACCCGATGGATGAATCTTGCTTTGTGTTATTCTGCATTCTCTGCAGCAGAACGCTCATCGTGTCTTCTGCTTCTGATCCTGGGCCTAAGGGAACAAAGGCTTACCATCCTGGAATCCAGTCTTCAGCAGCACCTGAAAAGACAAAGAAAGAACAGGTTAGCACTACGGTCTTCAGTGGCAGCGCATCTCTTACCTGGTCCATCGGCTGTCACCAACGCCTCGCGCTGCATTCCGGCATCTGAAAGACAAAGGCTTACCTACTCTTCGCACGCTCCGGAGGCCTTCGGCGCTGCATCCCGCATCTGAAAGACAAAAGAAGGTGCTTTTAAAGACATTGGGCAACTTTATTACTCACGTGCCATTACTCCTTCCCACACCGAATCCAGTGGGTATTCCAGCACCCTTCAGCTTCTCTAAAGCTCCGAACTTGTACCTGCAAGATAAAAGGGACAGTTAGTGCGCATCGTGAAGCAGGCTACAAGCGCTTACTTACGTGCTTCCAGGCGCTTCTATTCCTCACGCGGGTTCGATCCTCAACTCTCATCAGCCCGCCATCCGCCATCGCCGGAACCCTGCAAAACAAGAGATATCATTACAAAAGACTTTTAAGACATTTGAAGTGCCCAGAACTTACCGTTCGTGCAGTTAACGACGGACAGCAGTCCTCTGAGGTCAAGAGGCCTGCACCCTTATCCAGTGAAGAAACTGGTTACGGCACCCTGCCCCGAGGCAGATGGAGAGCTCGGCGTTCACTTACCTAAGGTGAGGGCGTTAACCTTTGGGGTTCTACAGGAGAAGAGAAAGGGAAGAGGAGAGAGGCACCCAATAACCCCAGTTCATTAATCCCATATTTTCTATCTGCAGACATCTTACTCTTCAAGTCAGACATACAGTGCACAGAGGTCCAGCCCAAAGAGCCAACCGTGTGTTACACATCACCTTTGAAGATACGGCATTCACCCAGTCAAGACCGGCGCCTCTGCGGGAATCAGGTGAGCGTTACAACGGTCCTAGGACTCCCAAACACAGTATCAATGGATCTTATCAGAAGAGAGCTGGGACTACTCTCTCTGGAAGCGACAGTGACCCAAAGCGCAATGCAACTTTTCAGGAACACTCTAATGACAGATAGTCCACCCATATACAAGATCATAGCAACAGAAATAGCAAATCGCCACTTAAGTATTCTCAACAAATGGACAGACAGGCTCAAAGAAAAGCTTTCTGAGATCGCATGCACAGAAGAAGATTTGAAAATAAACCCAGCAAGAGTGAAATCAAAACTCCAGGCTCAAGACTGGATAATGACCCTGGAGAAAGTGCATGCAAACATACTGACAAGAGATCTTCCACCTAACTTTAACAGACTGAAGGAGCCGGTAGCATACTGCACGAAATTCCCAAACAAACATCTAAGGAAAATGTACATGAGAGCACGATTTAATCTTCTGCCGACACGTGAAATCATGGCGATCCGGATGCAATCCAACGACAAAACTTGTCGGCTCTGTAAGGAATTATCCAAATCAGAAACAATAAAGCATCTCTTACTGCAATGTTCAGAGTTGACAAATGTAAGAGCCACATACCTACACAACCTTCGTACAAACCATTTAGAACTGCTTGAAGATGAAGACTCAACTTGGTGGAATAGGTTGATGTCAGGGGAGAAAACAAAGTGGACTATAGCGTCTGTAAAAATCTTGGAAAGCGCTTTTGAAATGATCACCCTTCGATCCACCTTGGTGATCAATTCTGAAGACCAAAATGTGAGGGAGTCACCCTAACAAGAGACTGGCAGCGATACAGCTCCCCTGGCGTTCTCTCGCCGATTACTGTGTGAAAACAACGCCTGCTGCCCCGGTATTTTCTATTATGTGGCTCTTTAGAGATGAGCAACAAGAGTTTTGTAAAAATTGCTAATGTAATTAAATACAAAGTAAAAAAAAAAAAAAAAAAATATTCAGAGTTTTACCAAGTCGTGTTCCCTTCACAAATGCACTAGGAGAATGTGAAATGAATGTGCCTTTACTATATTCACCTCAGACCCCAGTGAGCATTTTGGGTCGAGATTTAATGACAAAGTTAAACATGACAATCTCATTCACGGAGGAGGGCATAATATGTTCAAATCCAGGATTGCACTATTCAAATGTATGCAAAATTATCAAAGTGTACGCAGGACACACAGCTATGAGGGCTATACCATTAAAGCTAGAAATATTCGCATATGGTATGCGTGTGCTTATAGCAGGATTGCCAGGCCTTGCAGACAAAATCATGAAAACCCCTGACGAATTCCTATTCAGGCCAAGAATACCGATGCACAAGGAAAAGGGAGAAGTATTTCCCTTGATGATACACACAGCTGCTCTACTAGGGAGGGTGGTCTTGATTGATGGTTATGATGACGAGGGCTGACAATGATGCGCAGTAATTGCCATTGAAGAAGGATATCAATTGACTGATGTCACCGATGATGATCTGTTTAAAGAACAAGCAGATATGGGAGAGACAATGGTGGAAGTGAGTCTCACCTTTTGGGTAAAAATGATCAAAAAAGAAGTACCTCAGAGAATGATGTTGGCACAAAACCATCCTGAATATTTTGATGACGGCATGGCCCAGGTGCATGTTTCAGTGTGGACCACAGGACCCTATGACGTAGGCCTTTTGAAGGGGGTTGGAGAAGTAAAAATTGAAATGAAACCAGGAGCAATTCTCCAAAGAGCACAACAATATCCCATGTCCAGAGAGGCAGATGAAGGGATCTTTAAGTCAATTTCTGCAATGATGAAACAGAGCATTTTAGTCATGTCAGAGTCATAATGCAATACTTCGGTTTATCCGATAAAGAAATCAAAGGAGGAGTCTTGGAGGCTAATCCAAGATTTACGCCCAATAAATGATATTGTTGAGGCCGAGTTTCCTCGAGTCCCTAACCCGTCTACAATTCTATGTAACATGCCTGTTGAGGCAAATTATTTCACAGTGATTGACTTGAAAAATGCATTTTTCTCTATCCCGTTGCACCGTGACTCACAAGATCTGATGTCATTCACATTCAGAAAGATGTGTCTGAAAAGCATGAGACTACCCCAGGGGTATTGTGAGTCTCCATCTATTTTTAACAGGGTCCTGCAGATGGACTTGAGCAATATTGCACTAAAAAGTGTCGTCCTGCAATAATTGGATGACATCCTAATTTGCAGCACAACATAAGAACAATGCAGACACAATTCTGTTCAGCTATTGACTATACTGCCTGAGAAAGGATATAAGGTTGACAAGGAAAAGTTCCAATATTGTCAACACGAAGTGCTGTACATAGGCCAGCTGATCTTACATGAGGGAAAGAGAGTGACCCCAGAAAACGCTGAAGCCATACTGAACACGGCTAAGCCACACACGATAAAACAGATGCAGAGCTTTCTAGGCCTATACAACTACGTTAGGGCATGGGTCTTCGAATTTAGCTCTTACACTAAGCCTTTACTTCAGCCCCTAAAGAAGGCCCAAGTGATGAAAGAAAAGATTGAATGTTCTGAGACCATGGAAAAAGGGTTTGCTGAACTCAAAGAGCTATTTGCACAGCACCAGCTCTAGGGATTCCCAATTGTGCAGAGGAATTTCATCTGTTCTCACACACAAATGGCAGCGTTATGACGGCAGTACTCACACAGAGAACCACCTTGGGGTACAAGCCCCTGGCATACTATAGTGGAAATTTGGACCCAGTTATGAGAGGTAATTTCCCGTGCGAACAAAGTTTAGCTGCTGCAGCGTTCACCATAGAGAAGGCTACAACCATTGTGATGGGATGCTCCATGACATTGTACGTCGAGCACTCACTATTTGCCATTCTACAGAAATCAAAGGGCACATTGACATCTGAGAGAGCTTCTGCTTATGAAGTGATCATATCAAATCCATCGATTAAGGTAGTCAGATGTAAGATAGTGAACCCAGCTATGTTTATAGCAGAGCCAGTCACTGAAGGAGCGCCAACATGCCTTGGCAGAAGGAGACATCGTCTTCATTGATGGGTCTTCAAGCATCGATCAAAGTGACGGACAACGATATACTGGCGCTGCTGTGATGAAGCACACAGCAAATGTAGAATTTCGAGTACTTATTAGTGCGTGAATACCATCTCATTATTCAGCACAGACTGCAGAATTATTGGAATTGATACTCTCCATTGAGAATCACGCAGACCAGGAAGTAACAGTGTACAGTGATTCCGCCTATGTGACGTCGACAGTGCACGCAGGTTTAGCGCGCTGGAAAAGGAGAGGCTACCTCCGAGCAGACGGCATGCCAGTGCAGCACGCAGCCTTATTGGACAGGCTGATCAAGGCACTACAGCTCCCAGTGGGCATAGCGGTCGTGAAATGCGCCTCCCACACGAAAGGGACAGATTTTATCTCACGCGGAAATCAAGCAGCAGACACGGAAGCCAAGCGTATGGCATCCAAAAGTGAGACGATCATGGAGGTGGAAGTTACCCATGCCAACGAGCGAATGATGGTTACATGAACTGCATCTGAGACTTACAGTAATTTGGGGCAAACACAGCTAATGGAACTCCAAAGGGAGGCAACACAGGAAAAAAAGAATATTTGGCGACAAGACAGCACTGGTAAACCAGTAATGCCTGTAGCCCTATTAAAGATAGCGCTGGAACAGTTACATTATCCGGCGCACATGATAAAAGAGAATCTAGCAGCAATGCTCGCTGAAGACTGGTTCATGCCGAATTTAGCTGAGCACGTTACATTCTTTATAGTGAACGGTATAATCTGCCAGTAATTCACAGCCGGGCACACATTAAAAGCAATTAAAGGAGTCATCACAAGGCCAAATGGGCCTTTTCAGCACTTGCATGTCGATTATGTCGACATGATTCAAGTATGTAACAGGTACAGATACTTAATTGTTGTGGTGTGTCCATTCTCTAGATGGATTGAGGCAGGTTCATGTACACACCCAGACTCTACCTGTGCAGGCACATTTTTTGTGAGAGAGTTGTTCCCGAGGTGGGGGGTGTGCAAGGTCATGAGATGTCCCTCACTTTGTTAATGCAATATTCGAACAGATTAGCTTGTTGCTTGGTATAAAGCAAAGTTCTCGTTGGCGTATCATCCACAGCGTAACGGGATCTGTGAGAAGCTCAACGGCTTGTTAAAGGAAAGGATGGCGAAGTTGAAGCTAACTCTAAGAAAGGGATGGTTGCACTTTCTTTCTTTGGCACTGTATGCACTTCGGAACCAACCCGGTTCTGACCCTCATCGTACGCCACACAAGATAGCCACAGGAAGAAGAATGAGAACTCCTTTTACACCCCGAGATAGAGCTAGATGTGATGCCCAGTCAACAGGAGAAATTTTAGGGTCTGAGATGGAAAACTATCTGAACGGCAAGACATCTTGCCTTACTGCAATTTCAGACCAGCTGCAGCGACGACGAAAGGGGTGCAGGGCAGCACGGAACACAGAAGAAGATACTACTACAGACGCAGCTCAAGGACTTTGTTTTCCATCCATCTTCCCTGGAGAACCTGTCCTTGTAAGGAATCATATAAGGAAAAAGTGGGGGGAGCCAAGATTCAACAGTCCTTTCACAGTGGAGGACTGCACTCCATCCACAGTGAAACTAAAAGGCAGAAGAGCATGACGTTTTCTCTGCGATGTCAAACCCTACATCGGTGAAGGCCCCCTGCCTGTACCCCAACGAGAGGAATTGACGAGCGACGGGGAAGAACCACAGCACGTGCAGACGAGATCCATGATGAGGAAGAAGGACGCATGACCAGCCAGACAAAAACAAAGAACTTTTTGCAAGTTATGGCTTAAATTATACACTTCCTCTAAGCAAAAAAGGGGATAAGGACATAAAAAACGAACACTCTGTGCATCCTATTTGCAGGGTGAAGAAGAAGAATTGCCCGCATAAGCCACAAAATAGCCTGTGAACTTAGAACTTTGGACTGAGGCACACTTAAGCCTCAGTCCAGTCCAAATTTTGACCAAGGACACTTACATTGGAAGTAAATACAGTATCCCGACTCATTCCATACCCAAAACCTATTCGGAATCACTTATGGTGTCCCGCAGTAGCGACATCGGCATGGATGTGGTCACTTATTTTGATCTAGTTCTAAGATCATACCCGTAATTGGTAGGGAGGCTCACCAATGTCACTGACCTTCTTCAAGATTCTGAAAACGAAAAGACAATAAGAAGACTGCTTACTGTTATTACCGAACAATTTCTCTTACTTCCTGAGTACAGTGAGAAAGAACCAAATGTCTCAAACACAGACGGAAATAAATTAGCTTATCAACACATTTTTCTTTCGCATAATCGAAGACTGTCCAACTCTTATTGGAAGAACAACAGATACACTCATGTTTCTTCAAGATCCAGCAAATACAGAACACCTAAGCCATCTCCTAAATAAAATTATAATTCTAGCTGCACTCCATGCGAACGGACAGTGCAGACATTATTTACATTGAAGAGAGTATACAATCCTGAACCTCAGCAAGACAGGACAGATGTCCATGTCACTTGAAGACAGGAGGTTGGCTCACAATGTCCTCTTTTGCCTAGTCACTGACTTTCCAGAGCTAGTGGGTAGACCGATCGATGGTGACATCCTCACATTCATCAGAGATCCAGCCAATGTTGCACAGATGGGCATGCTCTTGCATGGAATCGTATTACAGATAGAGCTCTCGAAACCATCAACAGAACTATCTGAGGAGATTCTAAAAAAGCTTTCCGCCGAGGGACAGATCGAGGAAGCAGTGTCAAGAATTTCACTTATTACATTTGTTATTATTTTGTCCTTATTTCTTGATACTGATCCGCACATAATATGTCCTCAGGGCTGATGCAAATCCGAGGAGTGGACTGGGAGCTTACTTACTTTGAACATGCACAGTAAAAGGACTTACTGAAGTGTTATTTAATTTGATTTTTTCCATAGTCTAGCAAAGGAACTGTATCCTGAAATAAGAAGCAATCCATCACGCGCAAGAGGGGGGACACTTGTGGAGCACCTGACACTCTTAAACACGGAACTCGAAAGACGATATTGGTTAAGGGAATACAATAAATTTGACATTTGGAAAATGAACGAGATGGGGATCCAGTCCATTAATCTGGTCCTCCCGCAGGAGGAGAGGCGACCATGCTTCTCTGGAAGTAAATGCTTCCGCCTGACATATAGAGGCATAATGTATCTATATATCATATTCATAATTGTTTTACTGTCATTAACAATCAGAACTGCCTTTTTATAGGTGCACAAAGCGTTCCAATTCCAGTGCACCCACCCAGTCCCTACATAGTAATTCCAGTCCCTAGAAGATCTGACGGGGATATGAATGAACTTGAAATGGATGTGATTAGCAATGATACACACACACTTGTGGTAACAAACAAACAGAAAAGCCGGAGACAGGGTCGGCAAAGAATGAATGAAGAACAGTTACTGACAACCACACGCATGCAAACACTGAATGCACATGAAACAGGCCTAGTGTCAATGACTGCAGAACCACAAGCCATAACAGTAGAGAAGAAGAGACTGCCTGCCATAAGAAACTCAACAGCAGATGTTGTGAAAAAACAAGAAGAGTTAGGAAGAAAGCCAACAGAAACAGTCATATCAGAAACCCTTAAGAAATCAAGAGCCAACTCAGAGGAGCTCTCTGCACGAACACAACTGATAGTAGACTCATTATGGCCGTTCATAGCAAAAAGCAAGGAAAATACAAGAGGAACTGAAGAACAAAACTGTACAGACTGTATTGTAAAGCAGATATGTTACAACACAAGGGACAAGTACCAGTTTTACGATACAACCATACACCGGACCAGCATCAGGGTGGTTGTTATGGGCATTTGCAATCAGCAGGAGAAGGATGTATGAAGAGAGGGAAAGAGCTGCCAAACTCTTGTCCACTCAAATGGCACAGATGAGGAAGCCTGCACCATGGACCGTGATACCTAAGAATCCTCCAGCAAGAAAAAGCCATACAGATGCATTTAGGGATGTAGTCATATCAACAGAAGCATGTATGGAGATGACAAAAAAATCAACGACTACCTGGATAGCACAGCACATCTGGGAAACAACATTTGGTACCAGCATATGAAAGAATTTGGAAGACGAGGTTCAGAAGGGGAATGCTTTGTTTGTGCACTCCTACCATACAGCACGGGGAAATCCAAGATCTTCGTAGCTGTAGAAATCGATGTCCAGACAGCACATTGTCTGTCACACGTAGCAATGTGCAAGACCAGAGGCCAGTTCATGGGTAATGATGTCTCAATAATATGGGTAACTGAAACAGCCTATCCCGATGAAGATGATTATGTTCAAGACATTAAGACAAGAAACAGAGCTCATACTAGGAATCATGTGATCAGGTACAAGAAGCCTGGAGTTGAAGGAGCAGGAATAAGATGGGAAGGGAACCCAAGACTAAATGTCCAAGGAAAAACTCCAGAGGAAGCTCGAAGGTGGAAGAATAGAGCCCAAATGCAGATTTGGGGAACAGTGCTTTCACCAGATGGGTCGGAAAAAGGAGTGGTGATTTGCAGAGTCTGGGTGATCACTGGACTCTACAAAGAAACTGTTGACATTGTACAGAATGGCTGCAAACTATTGACACGGGTCGAAGACAGAGGACCCTTGCACTAGAAAGCTCAAAATTCTTGCCACTAGAAAGGCCAAAATTCTGCTTCAGGAATAATGGCACTAGAAGGATGGGAGAGAATAAGAACTGTGGACGGGTCTTTGATGCTCCAGGGATGGTGCATGGAACTGTAGTAATTATGGATCATTATTGGGCATGCGGATCCAAGGCATACATCAAACTGCCAAGAGACTGGGGAGATATATGCACAATAGTGAACGTCCACGTTCCAGCATTAGTGATCCCGAAAAGTGACCTGAATATTCACAGTTTCCCGACAGCAGATGCTCACATGAGGAAGAAGAAATCTGTGGAACTGATAACTCAGATGAAGAGAGAAAATTACTTCTCTGCTAAATCGGAAGAAGCTTTTCATGCAATCCCATATGAACACAGGCTGTTTAGCCTCAACTCATCAGTGTTCACAATGATTTTTATGCCAAGAATCCAAGTTGGAGTAAATACTAAATGGTTGCGGATAACCAGATGGGAGTTACTGAAGAGGATCAATACGACCATGAAAGGATTCAATGCGATCAAGGAAGAGCAAAGAGCCATCCGACTGATGACACTTCAGAACAGATATGTCCTTGACATGATCACAGCCATGGATGGAGGAGTTTGTGCAAAAATAGGAGAATCATGTTGCACATTTATACCATCTCATGATGAGGAAAATGGAACCTTAACACAAGCCATAAGTATGCTGACAAACCTGCAGAACCAGATGATCAATGAAACTGATGAAGTTGATGATGACAGCTGGTTTGGATCACTATTCTTGTGGGAAACGCAATGGATGGCAGATGCATTCAAGTTCTTGGGAGCCCTTCTAGTGATGAACTGTTAGGATTTTGTGTTATCAAGATAATAATCTTGCAATGCCAGAAGACTGCGAAGAAAGCCATAGGGATGAAGATCATGATTGATGTCAAGCCAGGATGGAAGCCCAAAGACCTGACTGATAAAGAAATAAGAGACTTTGTGAAGACCAGTATTCATGCACCAGAAGGAACAAAGTTTCTCTATCCCAGGAAACACAGAAATGATGTGGGAAGATGGGTTTACTGTAGCCCAAATGGACAATGGGCCTCATTACGAGGTAGGAGGTAGCCATGGTGTTATTAGCACCATGACTACCCCCTTACCGCATTCCGGGTCCGGGTTCTCGAAATAGGCACTTACCGGGTCATTCCAACCTTGGAGGACCCGGTAACTCCCCATTCCGGGAACCATACCCCATTCTCATTCGAGCCCCCTTAGGGCTCAATGGGAATGGGGATGGAGCTAATAACGGTACCGCAATTTGCGGTACCGTAATTAGCTCTGAAGTCCCTTAACGGGTCCTTCCATAACGCCTGGTAAAACCAGGCGTTAAGGAAGGGACCCGCTAAGGGACCTCGGAATAGGGTGGTAAGGGATTACCGGCACCGGTGTCCTTACCGGTGCCGGTAATCCCTTGCCACCTACCTCGTAATGAGGCCCAATGTCAATTAATGACATGGAATAAAGACGAACATGTAAGAACAGCAGGAAGCCTGGAAGGAGTAATAAAAATATGGACACCAAAGAGACACTTCTTCAAACCATCATATATAGACCCAGAAGATGAAGAAAGAATGAACCCAGGTGATGAAGTGAAGATAAATACAGCAGAATCGAGTAAGTTGAATCCAAAGATGAAGGTGAAAGTGGTTGATGAATCGCCCAGAGGGGGGAGTGTAGCGGAGGTCCCGAATAAATGCACTCCAGTCGCCCATTTTGAACTACCAGGAACATTCACACCAAGATATGTGATGTATGATGAGCAAATACATCAGCAAAGAGGCACAGTAGGGCTCTGCCCAGTACCTATCAGAAAAGCAACACCTATTGAAGTACCGATACCCAGACAACCATAGACAGTAAGGTATACATTAAGAAAACCATACCAGCAAATGATACGAAATGAAGATCGCCTAAGTACAGTCCCGTAAGAAACCAAAAAGGTCTTAATGGAAGACGAATGGTGACGTCACGGGGACCCGGACAGGTGTACAGATAGAAGAAATAATGACCCGAGAATGACACAAAGAGACGAAACTCCATGAATAAGGATATCGTGAACCTAAAAGGGAGAACAATGTTGAAATACCAAGAAGCTTAAGCTGTAGACAGGATGAAAATATTCAACCAGCTAACACCTGTACATATGCTTGGAACCACAAGAAGGCTAAGAAAACACTACGGCTTGCTATGCTAAGTAGAAGAATAGTGTGGCAAGCACCATTATACATCATCTACCTCAAAACGAATCACAGTATTATATGTGTGATTCCACTTTGCACAAAAAGCAGAATCAACCCAGGTTACTATAGGCCACATGAGCAGAGAGTCATATTCTAGCAAAACGAGAAGAGACGCTGGATCGAAATTCGGCAGATGCAACTTGTGCCAGGAGAGTCAAGGTCATACCAATAGAAGGAACGGACAGTAGCTACATATAATTGAAACTTAAGAACAGAATATCCTGTCTCTGAGAGGTCAAGATAAGGAAGCATTTGTAGGTGGCAAGCCGAATAAGAATCAAATACACAAATTGAGAGAAACTAGACAAATTCACGGTGTGGGTAGCACGTGACCAGAAACGCAAGAAGAAGCACAGGCTCACACCTATGCTTGGCATCCGCCCAGGAAGAGATATCAGAAGATGCAGTTTCAAGGCCAACCACAGTAAAATAATTGACACATAGTTGCTGAAGTGATGATTGATTGTAACCTTAATTGGAGGAAGGCCGGGTAACTAGAGGGCACCCTGCACCTGGCTGACCATTGTGCGTGCTGCTAAGCAAAGTAGAAATGTATGCATAGGGTGGTGCTAACCCAATCACAATGGACCATATAATCTAGGCTCCCATAGTTAGTAGAACCAATGGGACGTCGTACTTTTAGTGACGTCTACAGTAGTCATTTTGAGGGAAGGGCTTAGATGCCCACCTGACAGTGTTTACCCAATCCCTTTACTCCGTTACCATATACAGGTATAGTACCTATATTAAAGTTACATTTTCCTAACCAATAGAATTGCATATTAACTTTTGAGTGTTATACGTCAATTATGACGAGTTTTCAGTATAAATACTATGATTCTTATGAGGTTCATTGGAGTTGAAGCGAGAAGGACGATCACATCACTGCTGATTTCCATGACTCCCCGTTTTTTGTACTTGTCATTAAACAGACTCCCTTTGCCAAACCATTGAGTTGTCCTTATTGATTGGTGTTGGAGTAATAAATCTGCACCCCCATCCATCTCAAGGGTGCAGCTATCTCGTCTTAAAGTACTTCGGAGCAAACCTCGGCTCTATGGGCTGGCCGGGGGTCTCCAGAGTACACTCTTGCTTGCTATAATGGAAATGGGGGTTGTGGGTTGGTCCCCTGCTTCCAGGACATTGGAAGTGGGGGACTTAAAAAAAAACACAAAAAACAACAGAGTAAGGGACCCTGCAGTGTCAGTTCTGACCTGCGTTGCAGGGACGGAACTGACGCTGCAGGGTCAGATGTAAAGCGGACGGTGAAAGGTAAGTGGTAGAGAGGGAGATGGGGATGTATTACAGGGAGGTGGGGGGAGGGAGGTGGGGATCTATTGCGGGAGGAAGGGAGGGGAGGAGAGGTGGATTGGTATGACTTTGCCTGCGGCAAAATTGGTTTTACAGCGAAATTGACTACAGTCAAATCCGCTGCAAACAATTATGCTATGGTCAAATCATACAAATCCGTAAAAATTCAGATACATATTTTGCATGATTAATTCTTCGCTACAGATTAGGCAGAGGGTGACACAGGGTGCAAGAACAGCAATGTTTTTTTTCTCGAGAAGGTAAGGAACACTGGACATTAGATGCTACGAAGTGAGAGCATGACCAGGAAACAGTAGGCTCTCGAAAATACAAAGTTTAATGATTTATAATATAAAGGCACACAGAGAAGCCAAACCAGATTCTGCATTAAAACAGCATGGAAATGGTGCAATCAAGCATTCCATTCTCTCTCTTTCATTAATGCAGCGTGTGGAGCTTATTGCACATCCTGGCAGTCTTTTGGCTTATAGAAATGAAAGAAGAATATTTCTGAAAATATACTGATATGAATTGTATTTAGTTTAACGTTCTGAGTAAGTGACACTCCATTCTGTGGTGAAAGGAGCACAGTGGTAACAACAAAATATTGTTTTCAATATAGTCATTAATAAATATACCCAATTCCGCAGGGAGTTCGAATGGTGAAGTGAAAGAGTCCTCATTGTACCTTGTGTAATACACAGCTGTTAAGAAAATCAAGGACATACATTGGTTTGTGAAGTCCCAATTAAGGGCCGTTTTGAACAACTAAAAAGGCTTGCAAACAAGGGAGAACCTAGATACGTTAGGGCCGAAACACAATAGTGTTGATGATATATGTTTTTCAAACATTGTATGAGGTAACATTGGTTGACATTAGAATTGTGTAGGTAGGGGGGGTGCTGTTGCGCAGCTAGGAAATGGCTGCCTGACTCTAAAGATCCATACCATCCTATATCCAGATCAAATAAACATCCTCACTGGTGCCCCCTTCCAATGCAAAAATTATGATATATGCATCCAAAGGCTTGGAGTATAAGCTGTCTCAATTTGAAGCACCCTCGATGTGCGGCGGCTGAGGAAACAGCATAGTAAGGCTGATGGCTATGGCTGATAACACGACCCTCCAGGGACATCAGGGTAGCGGGGCACGCAGCTGGAGGAGAGATTGTGGCTTCAGAGGCCACAGCGAGGATGGAGCAAACAACGATACACTAAGCTGAAGTTGGGATTCAGCCTCTCCGCTTATGTTATATTGCGGCGCCGGCACCAGCTAGGCTAAGGGAGACTGGTGGAGCAATACGAGCCCTGACACATCGGAGACCCATGCACCATTGCCCTCTTACGGGGGAACTCAGACTGCTTGTGGGTCAGGGATCCCATTGTGCCTACATGGGAGACTATTGCATGGTGGACAAGCTGTGCTGATCCACCCAAGAGACCAGGGCCGGTCTTACAACAGATTGCACACCAGGCGGGAAGCATCGTAGGCGCCCCTCCATCCCACGACCTGTGATCTCATTCATGTGTCATGGGCTGAGCAGCGGAAGTGGGGACTATGAGTTAACAAAATTGTCAATGCTGGCATCTGCTGAATTTCATGAACCTCAGAAAACAGCAGTAAGAGGGTCAAACCCGAACAGGCCTGGTTATGTTAGTCTGCTTTTGCTTTTCATTTTTAGTAACAATGACCAGTTTGCTGCTGTGACACAGGTCAGAGAATTGACAATTTCAGATCTACACTAATGTCATTCGTATGACCTCAAACATTTAGCCACTCTTAAAAGGTGAAGAACTGGTCTTGAACAGTGTTACTCAAACCTCCAAGAACAAGCACCAGCAACATATCCACCGATAGCTGTACAAGCCCGTCTATCTCAGCATTAAAATACATGCATTTATGCAATATGTAGTGCATCACGGGAAGTTAAATATATTTAGGAGGGACACACGTAAACAATATCACTACTCCAAGTGAGTGGTAAAGTCTTCTTTAAACATATGCAGAGAGTTAACATGCATGTACAATTCAACATAGCTCCCAATGTTAATGTTGGAGAGGTGGCGTTCTAAAAGTATGAGATTACAATGTGGACTTTACATTGAAACACACTGCAGTGCATTACCGTGGAAGAGAAATGGCAGTTCGAGTATTGGGGTTCGTTTCGCTCATGCTTGTGAACTCTCCAAATTCATTTTAGCTCCCGACAGCACCATAAAACTGTAAGATCGCAAAGGAAAACAATGTCTACCATCCCACCATAAAAACAAAAACAATCAAATGCTTAAAGGGTGGAAGAAGACCTTTTCTTGGGACTCATTAAGTTTACTTTTTGCAAATTACTAGTCGCGTGCTGCTTGAATAACAGCGGCCCTTGCACATTGTGCAGTGTATAGACGAATTTCATTTCAAGGGACTTGGAGTACTGCGGGTATCAGGGGTAGCATCTCCAGTGTACCCCAAGCATAGTGCGCTTTGCCCTCTACCCTCACCCCCCAGCTTTGCAGCCCTGCGCTTTTTCACATTCTCTATTATGGTAAAGAACATTGTGCCGAGCTTGGGAGAGAAATGGACTATGCAGAAGGAGCTGCCTCCCCAGGGTGTGTTTAGCTGCTGGTGTATCAAATGCAGAAATGGGTGGCATCAAGAGCCCCACGCTGTGAAACATCTTTTGCGCACTGGTTGGTCGCACGACAGAAAGTGTGAGCAGGTGATTCCCCAACACTTGAACCATTCTTTAGAGACCTGGCTTTGATTAATGTGGCGTAAGCTAGTCATGGCCATATCCCAACATTTGTGTTAAAGGAGATCGGAAGCTGCACCGTGCAGGGTATTTTAAAGGCCATGAATTGATGCTACTGCATGTCGCCACCAATGGAACAAAGAAAGTGAAGCATACATTCTACAAGTCTGGGTATTTGCATTATACGGAAGACGGGTCAACCATCCATGGAGACGGTTTCTACTTTAGTTGCTAAGTCGCTTTCCCAAGCCAGCTGCTGTGCAGACTTCACTCAGTTTTTGGTCCAGCGCCTGCAGCCATCCTTCACACCATCATTCACAAGGCGCGTTCGTGTAGGTGTTTGTTTATCTCGTTAGACTAGCGTGATTACTATTCCAAACAAAAGAAGCACAACGACAAAGAAGAGTATAAGACAAGTCTGAGCGAACATTGATATGTATGAAACTCTTGCACTAAAATAAAGTCAGCACTGCATGGCCAGGAAAGAGGGAACGACGAACAATATGCTCGGGAGCGGGAACTAGGGGGGCGTAGTAACCCCCAAACTGGCCCAAGCATGGTACCGGCCCCCAGGGCCTCGCCCGCGAAGTGATTTTGGCCCGGCCAATGGAATGACCAATCCGACCCTGCTGGAACGTGCAACTGTCTAAGATCTGCTGACGGTGACACTCTGCCCAGGTCTTCCGAGAACCGGCCTTTTGATCTCCTGAGGAGAGTCCACCACCAGCGGTCACTTCCTTTTTCAGAACTACTTGAGCATTGACAAAAGTGTCTAGCTTTGTGGCCTCCAGAGGCTGTTCTTGGATGGCCCAGTCATCTCCGCAATACCATTTTAAAATAAATAAAACGCCTATTCAGCAATAGGTCTCACCTGCGAGGACGGGAGCAGGAGGAAAGAAGTGTGCTTGCCTCGGCAGGCTGTAGTTACTGCCGGGTTTCCTGAAACAAGGCCAATCAATGAGGGCAGGATGCAGAAACTGTTTGTATTTGCTGATTCTGCTGCTGCTTGGCAGTGTGTGCTTGTGATGGGAACAACTTCAGGATTTAGTGACCCACTCGCTCCTCTTTTCTGTAATGGCCGGGGCCCACAACACCATCAGCCCCAATCGATCCACACTTCAGTGTCAGTGCGCGCCCATAGCCTGGAGGAGGGCACATGGCACGTGCGCCCATGGGCTTGGCTGGCGCCAGCAGCACCGGCGCCACCCGGGCCGGGGGAAGGTAATAAAGCAACAAATGTTGCTAATTTATTTGCCAATTGCCCTGCCCTGCCTGAGGGCCGAGGCCAGGCCTGTTTCTTGGCCGGACGAGGCGGGCAACTGCCGGGGCGCAATAGCCCCGGGGAACGCAATTGCCCCGGTCCCTGGAGACTCTGGGGGGGGATGGAATTCCCCAGTTTATGGGGCGGCGCATTGACGTGGGGAAAGTTCCGCAGGTCAGGTCCTGCCGCTGCCCTTTCCGACTGTAATGTCACGTAGTACAAAAGTACTACGTGACATTACAGAAGTCAGAGGCTCCCTCTGACCACTTTTGCGTCACTTGGGGTGGGAGCATAAGCACACCAATAAAAACACTTTAGGTCCCCCTGCAGCTAAGACCAGCCCCTTCCATCACAATGCAGGCAGGAAACTGCTAATGGTGGCCCATTAGTCACTAAATGGTTTTGTGCTGGCATTGAGATGGGAGGGGAGGTGCAGTGGGCTGTGGGGAGTGTGCGTGCCTTGCAGGGACGCACCGTGGGCCCCGACCCATTTGGGCCCATGATGCGTCCCTGCAAGCCCAGAAAATGGGCAAAATAATAGTTTAAAGCAGCGCTATTTCTTTCATGCTGCTTCTTTTCCAAACTATATATCAATTACACTTTAAACCACTTCCATGGCACTGCTGATGAGTTACTTCACTATGCGGATAATAGTTTTGACCAGTGTTGCTGAGTAAATATTCTTTAAGCTACGAACCAGTTTATTTATTTATTTATTTATTTATTTATTTAATGTTTGTCGGGTACATGGAGATGGATAATTTATTTATTCATGCAATGTTTGTCGGATACCTGTATCCGACACACATTGCATAAATAATTAAATATGCAGGTACCCGACAAACATTGCATGAATAAATAAATAATCCTGGTCCATGTTTCCTTACAACAGTCAAGACTTTCCTGTATCAAAGCATAACCCTTGATTCCCATTCAAAGAATGTTAAAGTGATTGTTTATTGGGTTCAGGTGTCTCCCTGCCATTGCCCTTTTGGCTTAGGTTGCCTCCAAACCCCCTTCAGCATCTTGTGTTCTTTGTTGGTTTTATATACTGCATCCTGTGCCATATTCATGGTCTCTTGGTTGGTGTGCCCAGTCCTCATTATCTGCAGCCCAAGTGGGACTGGGGCATAAAATTGTCTTGGGCACCAGTGAAAAAGTGGCCCACTGTTGCAAATGGCAATTCATTCCTTGTGTGACAGACTGTTTGACATTGGGTAGGAGTTCATTAACGGTATAGTTTGGGAATGGCGCGCAGGGTGCAGTGGGAGTGGTGCGCAGGGTGCGGTGGGAGTGGTGCGTGGGGTGCGGCGGGAGTGGAGCGCGGGGTGCGGTGGGAGTGGCGGATGGGATGGGGTGCGGTGCAGTAGTTCCAGTGGTAGAATACACGTGTAACACGTTTGTTTCTTAACATTATAAAAATGAACAGGCACATTCACTTTTATAATGTTAGGAAATGAACGTGTTACACATGTATTCTAGCACTGCCCTGCCTGAGGGCCGAGGCTGCATCTTGCAGCAGTGCAAGTGGTAGAATACATGTGTAACACGTTCATTTCCTAACATTATAAAAATGAACAGGCACATTCATTTTTATATTCTAGCACTGTGGACTGCTCGTGCAGTGCCCCCTAGAGGCTGACTGGCGTCAGGCAGCCGCCTGGGCTGCCTAATGCA
The DNA here is from genome assembly GCF_040938575.1 of Ambystoma mexicanum. NCBI lineage: Eukaryota > Metazoa > Chordata > Amphibia > Caudata > Ambystomatidae > Ambystoma > Ambystoma mexicanum. The sequence continues at coordinate 336,035,458 of NC_090927.1, forward strand.
AAGACCGGCCCTGCAAGAGACCAATGTGACAGACTCCGCAATACACAGGCGAGAGACCACAGGCCTTGAGGGGGGCACAGAGGAACACTGCTGTGAGTGCCCATGCTGTGGGGGACACGAGACACGGCTGGCCACAGTGCTGCAGCTGCAGACGTTGATTGCAGCAAATGATTGTCTCCTAATTGATCTGTACTAACACAAGGCACCTCTGCACCCCACTCATTCATGACACCGCTGTATTCAGAAGTAGATACAGTCATAGGAGGTTTGTGCTAAGCCTGGTGCCCTCGCAGGAGACGGCGAATACTATGAGCGCCCGTCCCTATGTGAGCATGCTGGTGAGTGTGACCCTGTAAATCCCAACTTAACACTCTACCCTGGGGAGGGGGTGATCCCTTCGATCATGGCGGTGCATTCGGAGCGACCTTGTCATATATTAGTGACTGCTGACAGGCGGCCAGCGTCCACATGTGGGATATAACCTCAATCTGTTGGCGTATTTGGCTAAAGTACAATACTAAGCGGAGTGAAGGAGGTGTCTGAACTTACAGCGGGTGCCAGGTAGATAGAATAGAGTTCTCTTTGTATGGCAGGCGACAGCCTATCCGGACTATCATCAAGTAAAGCAAAGAGGCATGGGCAGATGACAGTGGTGCTCGATTTCCTCTGGGGCTCGAAAGCTCCTACCACCGTACCCTGTGCTGGAAGTTCATAAAACGTCAATCACTGGGCTTGCAACCAGAGAGCCTGTTCGGAATGCATCCTGTGCCCACAAACGGGTAACGCCACAATAACCATATAAACTGGATAGAGGAAGAGGAGGATCTTGTGTTAGGCTTTGTGACTACGGAGTGGGAGTCTAACAACTTGGGAGGCTACAATCCATTCTGCTACCTACAGGGCAAGGCAAAAAGGACACTGTGTGAGGCGGTGGTGGGGAATCTGCATGGGCTGAGGGGACAACAATGCTGCAACACATACTGAAGACATTTGTACTGGGCTGCCAGTATTGATCTCTTTAAAAGTAAGCCATAGAGACCCTGTGGCCTTGTGACTGTGTTGTTGTGCTGACTATCCACTTCTGCGCCCCTAGTCCCCAACATTGTTGCAGATTCAGCTGGATCACACTCCACGACAAAATCCGGTCCTGTGGGGAGTGCTTATGCTCTGTGGGATGATATGACTCATTCTGATCTTCACAGCGATTACCCCAAAAAATTCTCGTCATTGTGCATTGAACGCTGTGGAAATGACACCACCACATAGACAACATCTGTCTGTATTGAGGAATCGCTTGACAGTTGGCGGGGCTGTATCCTGTGAGTGGCACAGAAAGGCTGGACTCTCGCCTGATCACAAGAATTGGAAGCAAAGATGAGTAAAGAATATATGCAAAGCTGGGAACATTGTCACCACTGAGCCATGAAGCATTATTCGTCCAAAATCTATACTTGTGAGGAGAGGACGGTACAGTCAGCGATGAGTTCTGGGAGTGCTGTCTCCTGTGAGGAATTACGGTGCAAACCTGCCAGTCCATAGTGTGTTGTCCTTTGTGTGCTCTAGCAACAATGACAAAGGACGCAGGTGGAAAGAAAAAAGGCCCTATGGATTCATTTACTAACTCCCAGACCCAGCGGCAAATGCAGCAACGCCCCGGGCTGCAATGCCCTGTCAACATCTACAGGGAATCCTAGAGAAGACCATTTATTAGCAATTGTACATTCAGGCTTTCGATCTGTGAATGTCAAACTCAATGACATAGTAGCAACAATTGTGTTGCTCAATGTGAAATTGGAGAAGGAGGGCGCTAGAATAACAGAAACTGAAGCCAGAATAAGTGTGACTGAAGATAAGGTAGAACAACACGACCACGACATAACACATTTAAAGGGAGAGTTGTCCAAGATGAAGGGCAAGTGCCAAGATCTAGAATCGAGGTCCAGAAGGAACAATATACGAATTGTCGGAGTTCCTGAATCCGCATGTAAAGGCCAAATGGAACTCTTTGTGGAAGCATTCCTGATGTCCCTGTTTGCTACAGCTTCTTTTTCTGAAACAATTCTTAGTTGAAAAGGCTCATCATACCCTGGCCCGACTCCCAAACTAGTGGCCCCTCCCCGCACCATTATAGCTAGACTGTTGAATTATAGAGACAGAGACCTGATCCATAGAATGTCCATATAGTTGGGAATGTTGAGGTGCGAGGAGAGCAATATTCACATATATATCCAGATTTTGCAGCAGGGGTGCACGGCCAAAGAAGGTTGTACGATCAGTGAACAGACAGCTAAGATCGTGCTGGTTCCCATATGCTTTGATATTCCCTGCTAAGTTGCGGATTCAGCATGGTGGAAGGGCACATTTTTTTTTAAAACCCCTCAGAAGCTATGAACTATGTTGAATCCTCTATTCTGCTTCCACCCCTGGACCGCGGCACGGATCAAAATGGAAGCACAAGACCTGAAGACGACAGGAGAGACCCTGCAGATTGAACAATGTACACTGTTATATCCTTTATGTTTACTGTAAAATGGAGCAATTGGGTGGCACCAATATATATCTGAGGTAGAACCGACTGGACGGTGGCCAGTGGTTGTGGCAGACATGGTTGCTGCAACATACGCACCTCGTAAAGTTCCAAGTGTTTTGCGGGGTACATCATCTCATTGGGGTTGATGGTGAGGGTGGAGGGGTGGGTCCGGGCTTAATAAAGTTGATATCTGAACATGGGTCAGAAGACAACAGGCCTGGATGGTTTCTCGGGGGCTGTTGTTTGAAAAGAATTGTTGGTAGGAATATATGTATTTATTTATTAAGAATTCTTATAAAGCGCTTATTGCCCACAGGCCTCAAAGCACTACAAAGAAAACACAACATACGGCCAATACAAAAAAACACAAAAAACAACAAAAACAAAACAAAATAACATAAAGTAGAACCAGGAAAAACAAAGTTCAGGGTTGTGAGAAGCATGTCCTATTCAAACTACAAGTCCCAGATTCGAAGAACCCCTAGGTAAGTACTTGCACTGTCTCATATAGAGGGATAAGATACTGACACCACATCCCACAAGGTTACAATCCCTATTCCCCTGGGCACACCAATCATCCAGATCAATCATGCAGAAAAACTTCAGGTCAGAACGAGGAACCATCCCGGGTCCGGATCTTTCGCGAAGCCAGACAAGAACTTTATTTCAGAGGGCGTCTCTAGGTTCATTCTTCGAGGGTTTTGTAACATTTGTTATAATAATATTTCTGTGGTCCAGGACCAGAGCTTTGATGGTGTCATCTTTAGGTGTTGGCATATTGGCTTTTTTTAAGCAAAAGCTGCTTAAGTAAGCCGGTCTAGGCTTCAAAAATTCATCAAAACCAGCTAGACGTGATTTCCCCGACACCTCCAAGCGCTCGGGGAGAACAGGGTGAGGGTTCTGTAGTTGTTTGTTACCTAAGAGAGCCTGAGATGGTAATGCATCGTTCACAGCTGCTGTAAAGTCAGAACTCTGTCCAACACCAGGGGCCCCTACAATATGTCAATGATTCTGAACTTCCTTGAAAGGCAAATCCGTTTGAGAAGCACAGTTAACTTTATTGGTGGGCAGGTGACTTGCAGATAATGCATGAATAGGTTGAAGACTTTTCAAACATAAGATAATGGTATTTCTCAGCAGAGATGTCTAAGGAGACAAGCCAAGCATCGGAATCCATGAAGGTAACACAGTTATTTAGCTCAGTAATGAGCGACACCTTCCAATCCCACCAAGGCTCCGTGGTAATAGTACTCTCAGTACCTATTGAGGAAACAAACAGGGTTTTTGGGTTAGATGTTACAGCCCCACTCAACCGGGAGGGGGGGATTTGCCAAATCTAGAAGCCGCTCTGTGAATTTAGAAGTATGCCCAATAGCCTCTCTGTGAAAATTGAATATAGAAATGTACCCAATAGCCTCTCTGTGAATATTAGAAGCATGCCCAATAGCCTCTGTGGATTTAGAAATGTCTGAAAGGGCATGTAACCCATCATATCTCACCAACACGCTTACTCTCTCCTTACATCACCATTCAAATAGAACACAGAGATACTATGACACCATTCGGTATAACTGTTCTGTAAGAGGATTCAATTCAACACTACAGCTAAGTCAATGCCTAGTCTGGGATACTGAATGGAAACCCTTATTGATATATCTTTATGTCCCGTTCATGCGTTCTGGATGACTACTCCTATATAACACTCCTCTCTTGGAATCCTCCTGACCCCACTGAGCCAAGAAGCAGTTCTGTTTTGCAAGTTAAAGGTTTATTTGAGAATTTAAACAATGTATATATATATCACGCTTTATAATAAATTAATAATTGAATATCACACTTAATCTGATCAGTAATCAATAATGGATAGTCTGGCACTAGCACACTTCTTTATAATCAATGATGAGTGGTTATAGGATGAATAAGATAGCAACAATACTTTTATGGTTTCAAATGGATGCAAGGTGGAATGAAAATGCAGTACAGAAAATACTCAATATGCGTTCAACAAAACAATGTAATCCCTTTTCTCTGGCAATCCCCTCCCCCCTTTATGCAATGCAAGGAAAGGGAAGGGAAGCACACAGTTCTCAGAAATGCAATCAAATGTGATTCAGTTCACCCCAGCAAGCTTAGACTACAGAAGTTGGAAACACAGGCCCAAAATGCTTTTATATGTGCTGGCAATGAAGTGAAAAATATGCTAAAATGCTTTTAATTCCCTCCAGAGGTTCAGGGTGAGTGGTATCTAGTTAATATTAGTCCAGGCTCACCCTAGCAATGATTCAGGAATGATTGGCAGGTTAAACAAATTTTTTCTTGAACGGAAGGCAAGCAGCAGCAGAATTTTACACTTGGAGAAACTTGCAAATCGCGGCAAAATGTCAAATCGCGGCAGATTTTTCCGAGTGCGCCGGGCGCGATTACAGAGGAACTACAAGGACTATCAATATCTTTTTGGGGTCCTAGGACAGCCTAGGATCTCAGCTTCCAGATGAAAGTTACTGCAAGTCTCTAGCACAAACGGTCACGGAGATATGAGCGATTAAATAAAGGTCGTTTTTCGGATTGGAATGTTAAAGTTCAAAAAGACAAGTGCAGCTTGCAAATAGAAAATGACAAGTGACAGTTAGGAGGCAGTTCTACTTAGATTAAAATAGCTTGAATTATATTATTTTAACTAAGAGATTGGTTCTGCACAGTCTTGCTAGGTACTCACACTATATTCTTGAATTAAATGGGCCTCGCCACGGATCTGGTCAGGTTTTAGACTGGACTCTGGTCTCTGCACTTCACAGTGATCTGGGTCAGCTCTCTCTGGTTCTGCTAACAGCGGTCTAACAGCGGTCTGGTCTGGGTCTCTGAAGGTGGATAGATTGAAGTCTCTATGTTAGCTCTCTGGAGGTTGATGGAGGTAAAGTATGGATTTTCCGGCAGAGCTTCCAGCTGCAAATGGATTTGAATGTCCCTATCTGTCCTGTCTGTCTGCTTTTATGTGTTTTGAAAATGGGTGGAGAGGGTAGCTTCCTAGGCCCTACCCCTCTCCCCTTGTCATTGGCCACTTCATCCGCTTCCACTTGATTGGGGGAATGAAATGAAGTGTCATCATGATGAGGTCTGTTTATGATACAGAGAACCCACCCCTGTCAACTCTACACACAATCTATATTTGCTCAAAAAAACATATTTGCACAGGTACACATTTGTTTAAAATTACACGCACCCCTCACATATCACAGGAGGTATACCCTTGTCCAAATCTGCTCTTCCTGGGAGCTTGCATTCAGAAATGGCAACATTTGCACTTTTTAACTGATTTTGCAATTTCGCACATTAACCCAAATTTACACACATGTGCGCAAGGAGTATGGACATTAGTTGATGAAGTGTCAGATTTTTCACATGCACACATTTTGAGTAATATATCCTGAACATACCACCGGGTCCTAACACGTCTTAAAATGTGGGCAGAAAAATCACAAGAATTATGGTATCATTTAAATAATTTTCACAAGTCCGTACTATGAGTTATTCATCTTTTTAGAGTTATGTTCTGGCCCCAAAGGGGTGTGGTTTCCCCCCAGCACAAGGTTGAATTTCTGGTTTTTCCAGTTCTGCCAAGCCAGCTTGCTCTCACAGGCAGTGCTCCTCCCCTGTCCTTCCAGGAGGAAGCTCCATTTACGACTCCCGCCAATAAAACATTTGCCTGAGTCAGGACAGGGCTTTGTTCAGAGCTCCTGTATTCTGTGGGGGCTCCCCTTAATTCAATTATCAGAGAGATGGCATATCCTTAGTGTGGCCAGCAAAAGGCAGATAGGCCTGGGAACACAGCTGTGACTCAAGTTTCACTCCTGATGGGGGGTAGTTGCCAGGCAAAATTGGAATCTCTTTAAGCCAGTTTTTAGCTACATGTCATTTCTGTTCCCCAGTTCTCTGCATTCAAATAAAACTAAACATTTTTACATATGCAGCTAGAATGCTGATTCTAAGTTTAAAACTATGACATTTAAACAATTGCAACCTATGTGACACTCAAAAGTAGGTCACTCAGTCAATTTAAACATTTAGATTTTTAGTGTCTTTCAGTCCAAATTTACTTAAACTGCTGAAATCCACAGCTCAGCCAGTCTTGTTATAAACCTTCAAGTCACTTCAGAATATAACTTTACATTGGATCCACCTCTCAGTAAGTCTTTCTTTGGCTTGCTTTGGGTTCATTTATTCAGTTTTCTACAAAAAAGTAAAATCTGGTGTTGTTTTAAAACGCCGGCTTTTTGATAGTGGTGAGTACTGGTACTGCACCCCTTTTTGGGATTTAAGAAAATGAATTCCCAACAGTTATGGGTTTGCTTTTGGCAATCAGCATTGCCATTCCCAATGGTTTCATACTACTGTGTGGGTAGTCCAATGGTGGTTTTAGGCAGTGTCCTTCTGTGCCCATAACATCGGCAAAAATGAGTGGCAGCCTATTCTTCATGCATTTCCCTGTGCATTTTCTGGGAAGCTCTGGCCATCATGATGTTTTCCATGTCAGTACTGAACAGTTTTGAGGTAGGGCTTGGATGCGTGGATAAAAACATCCCACAAGCCCCCCTCTTGCGATGGCCATTCTGTTTCACTGATGGGACGCGCAAGACCTGGGATGTTTCCTCATCTTCTTCCAATAGATGGCACAGTTCAGCATCTTTTTCTCCATCCGGTCGGATCGATCGGTTCTCCTCGCCGGTCCTGATGGGAAGATTGGGCGGTACCCCGGGCCCGTTGCGTCTCTGCTCCCGGTCTCCGGATCGTCCTCCTTGGCCCGTCTCCAGGTTTTCTTTCTCCTAGGACGACAAAGGAAGAGCGGCAATACCTATTCATAGACGTTTTTCCACCACTGTTGAGATAGTGGGGCAGCATATGCATTTCATCATAACGAAACATTACATTCTTATTTTGAAAAAAAAAACAGTATAACTAAGAGACAGTTTCATGCAAATCACAATATTTTAGAGACTAGATGTGGTATGTTTTATGGTTGGAACTGAATTAGTCTGAGACAGTACCCGCTAGGATTCCAGAGGATTCCTCCAGTTGTTGCAGAGTGTGCCTGGGATGGCAACATTTCAACTGGTTTATGTGGACCCACTTGTCTTCCCCCGCTGCCAAAGGACCTTTGGGGATGTGGATTTTGTAGGCCACAGGGGAGATCTTGTCGATGATCTCAAAGGGTCCCTTGCATGTAGGCAAGAATTTCCGCTGTTTTGCCTGGTTTCTTTGGAAGTTGTATAGATATACCCGGTCCCCCACCTGATATTCCTTCCTGGAAGTTTTCAGGTCATAGTGGGTCTTTCTAGATTCCGCTGAGCATAGGCAAAAGCATGTTGAAGGTGTTTCCTTAAATTCTCCACATACTCATGAGTTGTGGAGGCATTTATTAGTGTCTGCTCTTGGGTCCTGTAGAGCAAATGCTGAGGAAGCACCATCTTGCGCCCAGTCATCAACTCAAATGGTGACATTTTGGTTGCAGATGAAGGGGTAGATCTGATGGCCATTAGGACCAGAGGTAATCGGATGTCCCAACTTGGCCCAGAATCTGCCACAAACTTCTTTAATATGCTCACAATGGTTCGGTTATATCTCTCTACTGCCCCAGAAGAAGCTGGCCGGTAAGCAATATGCAACTTCCTTTTGACCCCCAGTATCTCCCACATCTTTGTCATTACTTCACTGGTGAAGTGGCTACCCCTGTCTGACTCAATCCTTTGAGGTAGACCAAAACGGGAAAAGATGTGGTTAATCATCAGGGCAGCTGCAGTTTCTGCCTTGCAATTTGGGGCTGGGAGACATTCCACCCACTTAGTAAACAAGAATGTCACAGTCAACATGTACTTATTCCCCCTAGCAGAGCGAATCATGGGGCCTACAAAGTCGATTTGTAAATCTGACCATGGCAGTGTCATCCCCCTCTTTTGGAGAGGCGCACGGTGCGTGAGGGATGATGGCTGAAATTGTGCACACACAAGACACCCCTTCAAGTATTGGTTGAGGTCCTGGCCCATATGTGGCCAGTATGCAACCTCACTTAAGATTTCCAATGTTGTGTGAAACCCCCTATGACCGGCGGTGGCCGCATCATGGGCGTGACTTAACATCAGGCTTCGGAAGGAGGTAGGAACCACCCACTGATCGTGGCCAGCTTTGGATTTCCTTACCAGCAAACCGTCTTGGATTCGGAACATTTTTGGACATTTCATCAACACTCTTAGGTCCTCTTTCCCAATGTAATCGGTATCCGTCAGGGGAAAGTTCTCAGGGTCCTCAAGGTGTTGGTAAAATTTACCAATTATTGGATCCCCCTTCTGAGCGGTAATCAAATCAGCATCAGGGGTCTCCTTACTCCATTGTGCAATTGAAAGGTCGTTGTGAGCATTTGTCTGGGACCTAGTGATAGCAGTGACCTGGATTTCCCCCAACAGGGACTCAATCTCAATTAGATCCCCTTGGATGGCCCCGGTTTTGGCCAGCTGATCAGCTAAGTCATTTCCAGTTTTGTCTGGTCCCTCTACTTTGGAATGACCCTTGATCTTCTTCCAATAGATGGTCATCTCATTCGAGGTGACCAGATCATCAATGTTTTGGATCAACTTCCCATGTTTCAAGGGTTTGTTGTTAGCACATAACATGCCTCTGGTTTTCCAATTAACCAGGTGCTCCACGAACCCGTTCCGTACATAATCCGAATCTGTGATTATGACCAGTTCGTGGAGTTGATGCTGGACAGCAGTGAGGATGGCCTGATGCACAGCCATCAATTCTGCCACCTGACTACTTCGGGGACCAATTTTGTATCCAGCGGAGGGTTCTGGGGACTCATTCACCCATGCATTCCCTACGCCGGCCACCAGTTCTTTCTCCCCGTTGTTGTCAACATGGTAAGAGCATCCATCCACATAGACAGTGGGCATTCCCTCACACTTGTCCTCTTCAAAGACTTTGTGTGGGGAATTAAGGTACGCCTCCATGTTGTCCTTGATTTTTAGACTTTCGTCCTCGAGACAGTTTTCTCTGGCACAATCATGCAAGTCAGCCAGACCTTGCGCGAGGGGACTCTTCTTGTTTTGGCCATATCGGATCTCCACAGGAAAGCCTTGCATTGACAGAATCCAGGAAGTAATTCGGGAATTACTCACATTTCCGGCCCGGATTCTATCACTTTGGAGATACTGCAGAGGCTGGTGTGGTGTCTCCACTATGATGTGTTCCCCATGGATAAACGGGCGGTAATTCTTCAATGCCCACACCGTTGCCAGGAGTGCCTTCTCACAGTCGTTGAATTTTTCCTCCACAGAGGATAAAGTTTTGCTCGCATAGGAGATTACTTTATTGACCTTGTCATGCTTTTGGTATAATACTGCCGTCAAGCACGTATTAGAGAACCCCGTCTCCAGGAAGAACTCCTTGTTTCTGACGGGGTAAGCTAGGCAGGGCGCTTGTGAGAGGCTTCTTTTGAGTTGTCTTACTGCCTCGGCTTGTTCTGGACCCCATTCCCACTTGACCCCCCCTTCAGGAGATGAATCAGGGGTCTGGTGATCTCTGCATAGCCCTCAATGAATTTTCTGCTGTAATTAGTCAGTCCAAGGAGGCTCCTTAGTTCCCGCAGAGTTGTGGGGTCTTTCAGTTTCTGAAGTGCTTCCACTTTCTTTTCCTGGGGACAGAGACCATGAGGAGTAATCTCATGCCCCAAGAAATTAACACGGGTTCTACACCACTGTGCTTTCTGAAAGGAAAGTTTTGCTCCGGCGGCCCTCAACTGCGTCAGAACATAACGGATCTCCGCTATGTGTTCCTCCACAGATGAACTTTTGATGAGGACATCATCTACATAAGCCAGGTTACCCCTCGCACCCAGGTCGGGCATGGCCTTATGTAGGAAAATGTTGAACTCATTACCGGAGTTAAGGTATCCGAAGGGAGTCCGGGTCCATGTGTACTGCTGGCCCCCAAAGGTAAAAGCCAGTTTGTATTGGTCCTCCCTACTGACCGGCACGGTCCAGTATCCATTGGTCAGGTCTATTGCAGTGAATACCTGTGACCCCTGGATCTGGGCCAGCCCTTGGTCAATGTAGGGCAGAGGCCATTGGGAAGTATGGACCCGTTTGTTGAGCTCCCTAAGGTCAGCGCAGAGTCTCCACTGGCCGTTTGGCTTTAATATTCCCAGCACCGGATTATTGAAGGTGCTGTGGACTGGACGGATTATTCCCCGGGACTTAAGGTTCTTAATTATTTCAGTAAGGGACTCCATGGATGTGAGAGGCAAGCGATATTGCTTCACAAACACTGGAGTCATGCCCGGGTCCGTGGGGATTGTTGTTGTGTGGATGTCAGTGCGACCACAGTCATATGAGTCTACCGCAAAGAGAACTTGGAAATCCAAGAAAACTTGTTTCAACTTTTGCTTTTGTTCCAGAGTCACACAGGCGTCAGCTAGGTTGACTCTCTCTTCCACCATCTGCCTGAAGCCTGGAAAGACTTCTGGTTTGGCTATCTCCGCGGCCTCCTCCAGCTGGGTGGAGAAGTCCCTGGTCAGAGTGCTGATTTGGACCGGAGGCTTCAGGTGGGAAAGGCAGCCCTCATGGACCTGGAAAATCACCTCATCCCTCCTGAAGTCACAAGTCACATCTTCCTTACCATAGGGGCAGGAAGTGTACACCAGGAAGTTCCCCCCATGCCGGGTAAAAATCCTGTCTGGTGTTGTATTGTCATCACTGTCACTGTCAAAGCAGTCCTTGGGGATTGGCCCTAACAGTTCATTTCCAAGATCAATGGAGAAATGTCGGTCATCAACCGCCATTCCAATAATGGTGCCTGCGGCTAGAGTAATACTCTTTAAGTCGCTGTTATCCACCTCTATTGGAATGGTGTCATGTTCTATGTTGACTAATGGAGTTGGGTTTACCCCCAACCCTTGCTGTTGGAGAGAAGCATTTAGATGTATGTAAGCATCAGGGTTTTGCAAATATTGTCCTCTTTTAACTTTCACTTCCAGGGAGAATTGTCGGGTCCTTTCTGGGATGGTGACTTCCTCTTTGATCTGAATTTCAACTGCATAAGGTAGCAATTGAGCTGACCTAAATGCTTTTTATGGATCATCAAAGCCCGTGGGATTATCCACTAATCGGGACCAAGCTTTGAAGTTTATTAGGTCCAAACTAATGGCAAAGCGATTGAGAATGTCACTGCCTAAGTAAAAGGCGGCAGTGACGTCTCGCACGACCCAACAATTATGGACTATGCTCTTGTTGCCAATGGAGATTTTGAGCATACACCTGCTTGGCAGGAGATGTTTGGAATTAGGCGCTTCCAGGTCCATTTCCCATTTGTCTATCAGTTTCAATGTGGGAATGGCTGGATCTTTTGGGAGTTGGCGGAACATGGCTTCGCTGATGAAGCTCTTACCGTTGTTCACACACACTCGAGCGAGAACAGAGTCCTTCCCATCATTTAACTGAACAGGGATGAACAACTGCTCTCCAATTTGCTGAATATCAGCCAGGCTCTGAGCTGATTTCACATCTTCCTGGACTATAGGAGTGGTAATATCTGATTGTGGATTTGTAAAGAATTTCAGAGTGTTTCCTTCCAGCGTGGAGTACCACTTTAGACTGGAAGGAAGGTTGATTTTCAGAAATAGAGAGGACCCTCCATCACCAGTCTGTTGTCCTACTGCTATTACTGTCACGTCTGGAATTTGGCTATTCTGGAAGTGAAATTCTACTTGGTCAGGTTTTTGTTCAACCATGTGGCAGGTGCCGTTTAAACTAACATGGTTGACACTCTGTTTTAATTTTATTGGTCGGCTAGTCTGGGTCCAGAGGACCTTGTTTACCCAATCTATTAAGGGTGACAACCTCCTCAGGAGATCATTCCCCAGTAAACAATGGGTGCCCTCTGGAGTCACAACTATGACCGGGTGTTTCAACTTGTGTCGCCCAATTTTAATGTCCAAGTCTGCAGTCGCCTCAACAGGAATTTCCTTCCCGTCAAAGTTCTGCAGTTGTCCAGGAAGAGAGGTGAGAGGAATTTGGTAATTCTCTCCCCTTCCTGCATTCAGTTCATCAAAGGCCCTTCTGGACAGAAGGGTAGCTTGAGATCCAGTGTCCACCAGTGCCAAAATTGTACCCTGCCCTTGTACTTGTACCGGGGCATAATATCTTCCCTCCTTCTCCTCAAGGGGGCACAGATAATGCACATTTTTGGACAACTGGTGGGCTAACTTTCTGGTTTTGGACATCGCTAGCGAAGAGATTTGGGCAGAATTCTGTGGAGAGCCTTGGGAATCTGAAAGAAAAAGTTGGCAACTGGAGATCAGAGCCATTGTGGGTTCCCCTGGCTCCGGTTCCGGGCCGCCCCCCCCCTTTTTGGAGGCAGTCACCAGGATGGGTTTGAACCAGGGGATTTTCTTGCTGTTGGTTCTGGGATGAGATGGTGGGCGGCGGTAGCTCAGTCTCCACATCTCCCCAGTCTGGATTTGCATCCCTAGGGACCCATTTTTCTTTGGGAGGAGTTCCCCCCTCTCTGAAGGAGAAGATCCTTTTCCCAGGATCCTCTGAGGATCCCTCTCGCTCAAATTGGAAGATCTGTACCTCCTCCTCAAACTGAGTCTGTTTGGGTCTTTTGTTTCTCCTACCCCCCCTCTGCTCCTTAGGAGACAAACTTTCAGGGGCAAGAGATTTTGTTTCCGGTTCCTGGGTTTCCAGGGGCTGTTTACAAATGAGGAAGGAAGCTTCCTCCAAGGCTTTACACCCCCCTTCCCTTTGTGCCTCCTCCCTGGGAACCGATGAGTTATCGGGGTGCTGCCCCCGTCATTGTTCTGGGGCACCAGGTCCAGAGTTGGGTGGGTTCTGCGCTGGCATGCCGATCTGAGGGTTCTGCTGAGCCCTCAGTATGTGACCCAGATCCCGCGCCATGTTTTGAACCTGCCGCTCTAACTGGGAAACCCGCTCAGGTTGATAAGGGGCCCTGTTTTCTCCCCTGGGCTGATCCCGGGAAGGGTAGCTATCCCTTCTTTGGTAGTACCCCTGGTTGGGAAGATTTGGATACCCCTCCACCCTTGGCCTCCCCTCTCCCGGATTCGGTTGTCTGGGCTCAGGGAATTGGGGAAAGAAGGATGGATGATTTTGGGGCTGGAAGTTGGGTGGATACCTGGGGAAGAAGTTCTGCCCAGGATTTGGAGAATTTCTGCCCTCCGGTGGGAAGTTAGGAGGGAAGTTCCCTGGGTTAGGTGCTTGGCTGGATCCCCCCCCTTGGGCTGGAGGAGTCCACACATAACCCAGGATGGGCCTGTTTCCCTTGTAACGGGGGCTTACATAATCAGGAGAGCGAGGGACCCCATTTGTGGGGCTGCCTCCCTGGCTCCCTGTCTGTGACTGGCCCGAAGACCTTCTGGGCCTAGCATTATTAGGTGCAGGTAGGTTTTTAGGCCCCCCCATCTCCAACTCTAAAACGGGGGTGACCTTTACCTCTGCCACCTTGGCAGCAGCAGGGGTGCTGTTAGTTTTGGGGTTTTTGGGCTGGTTTTTGTTTTCCACCGGTTTCTGCACCTCGTAGATGCGGGTGGCTTGTTCAATGACCCATTCTAAAGATCTTTTCTCATGAAAATCTCTCACGAGCTGGGTCATTATGTATTTGGGCAAGGCATGGAAAAACGTATTAACAAATTCTCTGCTGTCTGTGCGCACCCTTCTGGTGGTCTGCGCAAAGGCACGTTTCAGTTCTTGCACAAACTCTTGTGGGGCCTGATCCTCCCCACACTGCAAATTGTAGGCTGCCTTGCGAGCCTCTTGGGGATTTCTGTGAACAGAAAAATGTTTTAATATGGCCGCCCTATAGGTGGACCACCTGGAATGATTTTGGTCCTCCAGCCCTGCAAAGAAACTGGAGTACTCTGGGGAGAATGTCCACTTTACATATTGGATACAGCTTTGGCTGTCCTTCAAATGAAAAGTCTCCATCATTTGCTCATAGAGCTCCAAGTGTTCCCATACGGAATACTTGGCGTTCTTATGATAGGGCGTGATAACACTCCTTATTGCCTTTATTTGCTTCAATGGGTCCTTAAGCAAGGCCCTTTTTGCCTTATTGGCCTTTTTGGTTCGGGTAACCCTGGTCCATTCATCCTCTGACTCAGAGGCACTGCTCCCAGAGGTTCCTGTCTGATCTTCCAGGTTTTCCCGGATTCTGCGAGCCTGGGAATGGCTGGCAGAATGTGGGGACCTGGTCTCCTGTGTCCTGCGCCGTTCAGAGGAGTCTTCAGATTCCTCTTTGCTGCCAGGATTTGATGGGTACCCCCCCCACTGACCTAACTGGGCAGAGGTTTTCAGGATGCCCTTAATGGGCCTACTCTCCTGGGGTTCCCCATTACATTGCACTGTGCTTGGGTGCCCATACCCGGATGCCCGCCCCTCCATTCCTGGGTGGTACTGGCCTATGAGCCCCATGCTTCTGGCTGGATAGTAATCTGCCATCCCTGTGGCCCTGTGCTCATGTGCGCCAGGGGACATGGGGGTGGCAGAGTTCAGGGACTGAGAGAGATAAAGGCCTCTGGTACTAGGGCTCCTGAGGTTATGCTCAGGAGTTTCCCTTTCCCAGCGAACTTGGTCTCTATCCGCCCCTGCTCCCTGTTGCAATGCAAGAGCCTGCGCCTTCAGTTCCTCAGTTAAGGCCTTACTAGACTCTATCCGTCTCTCCTGCATCGCTACCTGTTGTTGAAGCCTATCATTGTGCTGGCAGAGAGCCTCATTCTCTCTCTGCGTTTCCTGATTGGTCCTGGAGCACTGGGCCAGTCTTTGCTGCAGGAGGGTTACCTCCTGAGCTGTGTCCCTATTGGCCTGCTCCTGTCTTGCCAGAGCCTCCTCCACCCTCCTGGTGTGCTCTAGCCAGTCCTGGTGTTCTTTTTGGAGGTCACCCAGTCCCTGGTGGGCCAGGTGATTTTCTTCTGTTTTTCTTTTTAAATGGCAGACTTCCTGGCCTAAGGCATCTCTTTCCTGGCTAAGAGCCTGCATTTGTGCCGCCAGGTCGTCCCTCTGCCTTTGAAAGGCACCAGCTTTCTGGCGTTCTTCATCAAACTCTGCCTGGGTATCCAGGTCTTTCAAAATCAGCTTGTTGCTCTCTGCCTTCACTCTATCTAGATGACTTTGCAGGGTGGCTACCTGCTCCGTGCATGCCCTGTTAAAGTCTAATTGTTGCTCCAGATTTTTCTGGCTCTGCAGCAGGGAGTCCAAACCTTCTTGGTACTCCTTCTGCAAGGCCAGAAATCTGGTATCCTGGTCAGCCTTTTCCTGTTGCAGGATGTCCATATCCCTCTTTATTTTAATGATGTGCTGTCTACTCTCATTTTCTGACTCATGGCTCCCCTGCAGCCTCTGCTCAGAAGAGACCAGGTCAGATTGGACCTTCTCTAACGCCATCTGTCGCTTATTCGCCAGATCTTGGCTTTCAGTACATTTATCCTGCATGTCTCCCATATATAGGTACAGGTATGCGGCTATCCTAACCATCTTGTCTTGTTCATCCTTAGCTTTAGGAGCCATGTATAGTTCACTCAGGGCCACATGTAGGGGACCCTGATCTCCCCATATATCTGACCCTGTTTCAGTGACCTGTTGCGTGATGGCCTGCAACCAGACCGTGCGGTCCTGGTGAGTCCACTCACCTCTCACAAATAACTTATGTAAGAAGTGCTCTCTGGCTATTTTCATGTCTACTAAGGTCGTCATTCTAGAGATTGGTCTCTGTCCTGACTTACAGAAATTAGTATTTTATTTTTGCAAAACAGACCTTTTCCTGAGAGCGTTCCTTTGAGGAGTGCTTTACAGCGTAACACAGCGTGGTGATCCGACCGGATATGTGTATCTGATCAGCTGGCACGCTGTATTAATCTGCACAAGTGATAGATCTAACCCAAACATCCCGGACGAGCCCCCAATTTGTAAGAGGATTCAATTCAACACTACAGCTAAGTCAATGCCTAGTCTGGGATACTGAATGGAAACCCTTATTGATATATCTTTATGTCCCGTTCATGCGTTCTGGATTACTACCCCTATATAACACCCCTCTCTTGGAATCCTCCTGACCCCACTGAGCCAAGAAGCAGTTCTGTTTTGCAAGTTAAAGGTTTATTTGAGAATTTAAACAATGTATATATATATCACGCTTTATAATAAATTAATAATTGAATATCACACTTAATCTGATCAGTAATCAATAATGGATAGTCTGGCACTAGCACACTTCTTTATAATCAATGATGAGTGGTTATAGGATGAATAAGATAGCAACAATACTTTTATGGTTTCAAATGGATGCAAGGTGGAATGAAAATGCAGTACAGAAAATACTCAATATGCGTTCAACAAAACAATGTAATCCCTTTTCTCTGGCAATCCCCTCCCCCCTTTATGCAATGCAAGGAAAGGGAAGGGAAGCACACAGTTCTCAGAAATGCAATCAAATGTGATTCAGTTCACCCCAGCAAGCTTAGACTACAGAAGTTGGAAACACAGGCCCAAAATGCTTTTATATGTGCTGGCAATGAAGTGAAAAATATGCTAAAATGCTTTTAATTCCCTCTAGAGGTTCAGGGTGAGTGGTATCTAGTTAATATTAGTCCAGGCTCACCCTAGCAATGATTCAGGAATGATTGGCAGGTTAAACACATTTTTTCTTTAACGGAAGGCAAGCAGCAGCAGATTTTTACACGTGGAGAAACTTGCAAATCGCGGCAAAATGTCAAATCGTGGCAGATTTTTCCGAGTGCGCCGGGCGCGATTACAGAGGAACTACAAGGACTATCAATATCGTTTTGGGGTCCTAGGACAGCCTAGGATCCCAGCTTCCAGATGGAAGTTACTGCAAGTCTCTAGCACAAACGGTCGCGGAGATATGAGCGATTAAATAAAGGTCGTTTTTCGGATTTGGAATGTTAAAGTTCAAAAAGACAAGTGCAGCTTGCAAATAGAAAATGACAAGTGACAGTTAGGAGGCAGTTCTACTTAGATTAAAATAGCTTGAATTATATTATTTTAACTAAGAGATTGGTTCTGCACAGTCTTGCTAGGTACTCACACTATATTCTTGAATTAAATGGGCCTCGCCACGGATCTGGTCAGGTTTTAGACTGGACTCTGGTCTCTGCACTTCACAGTGATCTGGGTCAGCTCTCTCTGGTTCTGCTAACAGCGGTCTGGGTCTCTGAAGGTGGATAGATTGAAGTCTCTATGTTAGCTCTCTGGAGGTTGATGGAGGTAAAGTATGGATTTTCCGGCAGAGCTTCCAGCTGCAAATGGATTTGAATGTCCCTATCTGTCCTGTCTGTCTGCTTTTATGTGTTTTGAAAATGGGGGGAGAGGGTAGCTTCCTAGGCCCTACCCCTCTCCCCTTGTCATTGGCCACTTCATCCGCTTCCACTTGATTGGGGGAATGAAATGAAGTGTCATCATGATGAGGTCTGTTTATGATACAGAGAACCCACCCCTGTCAACTTTACACACAATCTATATTTGCTCAAAAAAACATATTTGCACAGGTACACATTTGTTTAAAATTACACGCACCCCTCACATATCACAGGAGGTATACCCTTGTCCAAATCTGCTCTTCCTGGGAGCTTGCATTCAGAAATGGCAACATTTGCACTTTTTAACTGATTTTGCAATTTCGGACATTAACCCAAATTTACACACATGTGCGCAAGGAGTATGGACATTAGTTGATGAAGTGTCAGATTTTTCACTTGCACACATTTTGAGTAATATCCTCTTTTCCGCTAAAACCCCCCTGAACATACCACCGGGTCCTAACACGTCTTAAAATGTGGGCAGAAAAATCACAAGAATTATGTTATCATTTAAATAATTTTCACAAGTCCGTACTATGAGTTATTCATCTTTTTAGAGTTATGTTCTGGCCCCAAAGGGGTGTGGTTTCCCCCCAGCACAAGGTTGAATTTCTGGTTTTTCCAGTTCTGCCAAGCCAGCTTGCTCTCACAGGCAGTGCTCCTCCCCTGTCCTTCCAGGAGGAAGCTCCATTTACGACTCCCGCCAATAAAACATTTGCCTGAGTCAGGACAGGGCTTTGTTCAGAGCTCCTGTATTCTGTGGGGGCTCCCCTTAATTCAATTATCAGAGAGATGGCATATCCTTAGTGTGGCCAGCAAAAGGCAGATAGGCCTGGGAACACAGCTGTGACTCAAGTTTTACTCCTGATGGGGGGTAGTTGCCAGGCAAAATTGGAATCTCTTTAAGCCAGTTTTTAGCTACATGTCATTTCTGTTCCCCAGTTCTCTGCATTCAAATAAAACTAAACATTTTTACATATGCAGCTAGAATGCTGATTCTAAGTTTAAAACTATGACATTTAAACAATTGCAACCTATGTGACACTCAAAAGTAGGTCACTCAGTCAATTTAAACATTTAGATTTTTAGTGTCTTTCAGTCCAAATTTACTTAAACTGCTGAAATCCACAGCTCAGCCAGTCTTGTTATAAACCTTCAAGTCACTTCAGAATATAACTTTACATTGGATCCACCTCTCAGTAAGTCTTTCTTTGGCTTGCTTTGGGTTCATTTATTCAGTTTTCTACAAAAAAGTAAAATCTGGTGTTGTTTTAAAACGCCGGCTTTTTTCTAGTGGTGAGTACTGGTACTGCACCCCTTTTTGGGATTTAAGAAAATGAATTCCCAACAGTTATGGGTTTGCTTTTGGCAATCAGCATTGCCATTCCCAATGGTTTCAGACTACTGTGTGGGTAGTCCAATGGTGGTTTTAGGCAGTGTCCTTCTGTGCCCATAACATCGGCAAAAATGAGTGGCAGCCTATTCTTCATGCATTTCCCTGTGCATTTTCTGGGAAGCTCTGGCCATCATGATGTTTTCCATGTCAGTACTGCACAGTTTTGAGGTAGGGCTTGGATGCGTGGATAAAAACATCCCACAGTTCTCATATCAACATTCGCTGCTCACTCCACATCATTCTAAGTAATCATTGCTGGTTACACACCCCCCAGCCAGGCGTTCTCCTCAGGCCTAACTCAGCCACCTCTGATCTGGATAAATCCTGCCAGAACAAACACATACCCCTGACCTCTCAACCATCACACCTTCTGCTAGAAAGCAGCTATTACACGGATACCACACAAGCTATACACATACCCAGTGCTCACACGCACCTTTTTGACTCTACTCTCTCTACTGATATGAACTTCTGTTCCCAAGGGCGTTCAACCTACCAGCGCCTTCAGACCATACCAATGGTATATAAGGTGCTATATAAATGCAAAATAACAATAACAAAGAGGAAGAGATAGACCAATCCCCGCTGTTATCAGGGTTGAAGGGGAAACACCCGACAAGGGAATGTCAAGGCAGTGGAAAGTAGCAAATCCAAGATATTATTGGACACATGTGCAACAGAAGGCTTTTTGACTAAAGAGCTTGTTAGATTTTGACCTGATGCTGACGGCCAAAAGTGGGTTGAAGGGGGTTATCAGGGCCTTAGCAAGGGGACTCCTGGAATCAATGGATGCTTCATTGCATTTGGCCCCAATGCGCTGCCTACTGCGGGCACTTAAAGCTAGAACATCTGCCAAGCGAACCCCTGGCTAAGCAGGTGAGATGGCCAGGGAGTCGGGCACAGAGTTACAGAAACGGAGACATTGCAAGACGAAGGCGTTAATTAAAAAGACACAAAACTATTGTAATCAAACACACCGCAAGGAAAACTGAGTCAAGAGAAAGCACTCCATGCAGGCTAAGGCCAAAATCCTGGCATACCTGCTGCTTCGTATCCTCCTCTTCGAGCCCAAACAGAGTCAATGACAGCACGAGGAAGTCCACAAGGAAATTCATGTGCCCCTATGAACAGTGGAATGGCAGTTGGGAAATGGGGAAGGGCAAGAGTTACTGCCACTTTTCAGCAGAACCATTCCAGAGGCAGAGGCAGCTACTACAACCTCTAACCTCCGGAGGTCTGGATTAGCGAGGTGCAGTGCCATACGATTAGAGGAAGGCACCCCTGCGGGAGATTAACAGTAAGGAAGATGTTAACGCCATCAGGACGTCAAGCCACACTGCTGCAAGCAGCCGCTTCTGACGACTCCAGCAAATAAGGGGTGCGGGAAGGGAGGGAAGAGGAGGGAAAATGGGGCAGGGGGGTTGGAATAGTTAAAAGTTTTGACAATAATGGTCATGTTACGAAGAGAGGTATGGAAAACAAGTGTGCTCACATTGCGATTGGGGAACAAGGTAATTGCAAGTGGCAACTAAAGGTCCTATAGGCAAAGGGCTGCAAGTTAAGCTGCTGATCTGGAATATTCTGACACTCAATAACCTGTGTAAGGCCAGGAAAGTCAGTACATATGTGTCGAGACATGGTCCACAGATCCTGATGTTACTTTCGCTACCATTTGGGGCCCACTGCGATATTATGCAGAATACTCCACTCAGGCTAGGGGGTCCTTACACTTATGCATCCCTCCTTGGGTTTTCAGTTTACGAGAAGCAAGGTTGACCCTTTGGGACGATATGTATTTGTGAGGAGTGAGATATCTGGATGCCCAACAATATTGGTGAATACTTAAGGAACCTCTGTCTTGCTAAATCTCACATTGTATGACTTCCCCCCATCAGCACCACAATGGAGAATGCCTTAGGCAATTCTAAGGGACCCCTGTGTGAATGAAGTCTTACATACCGAAATTGCAGAGTTTTTTGCCATCAATGGTGGATCTGTCAGCATCCCGTCAGTGCTTTGGGAGACCTTCAAGCTTCAAGGTATGGATCAGGGGTATCCTCATGGCTAAAACCACTGTATCACTTAAAAATATTAGAAGAGAACTAGGCCAAATTGAATCCCAGCTCAAAGAGCGCGAAAGTAGATATAGTATAACACATAAGGAGGAGACCCTAGCAGACATACAAGAGCTATTAGGTGAATTCCACAAGTTAGCATATAGGGAGGTATTATATATGGCCACTCCAGTTAGAGCACGTAGATATGGTAAAGGGGATGAAGCTGGCAATTCATTGGCTAATCTATTGAAAGCAGAGAACTATCATAATCCCATTGCAGGGATTCAAGCTACTGATGGTTCAATGGTGACCATTGATAAAGGCATAAACGATGTATTCAAGCAATTTTATTCTACACAGTATTCCAACCGAGATGAGGTCACAACAGACAAACTCTTGGGATATTTAAATAAATTGCATCTCCCCAAGATCTCGCCTGTAGTCAAACACACTCTAGACCAGCCCATAGCACAGGACAAAATCGTTATCGAGATTCAGTTGCTGACATCTGGGCAGGCGCCTGGTTCGGATGGCCTGGGAATTGAGTTATACAAGGAATTCCACCAGGAACTGGCACCTATCCTACTGGGGTATGTGAGGAAGCTATGAACGGAGCACACTGCGCCAGTCGATGTGTGAAGCTATTAACACAGTGTTATTAAAACCACACCAACCCCAAGATGATATGGCCTCCTATAGACCTTTGTCATTGGTTAACACGGATGCTGAAGTATTTGCGAAAATCCTGGCTACGAGACTTCTCCCCAGTATGTCCCAGTTAGTGCATCCAGATAAATCTGGTTTAATTCCCGAGAGATCGACTGCATTGAATCTCCGTCTTTTGTTTGGGGTTATGTCTCAGGTAAGTCCAGGTGCGAGAGCCTTGGTGGCCACCGTAGATGCCGAAAAGGCTTTTGATTCTGTATCTTGGAAACATCTGTTCATGGTGCCGATGTGTTCTGGGATTGGCCCTTACTTCCTTAGCTGTGTTCGACTCCTATATATGAACCCGGGGGCGAGAGTCCTCACAAACCGAACATTGTCAGCAATATTCCTCCTCGGAAGGAGCACTAGGCAGGGTTACCCATTCTCCCCTATACTTTTTGTCCTCACCATTGAGCCCATGGCCACCTTTGTCCGACCGGGTCATGGCCAAAGGCGATTAGAATAAGTGGGCCTCCACAAATAATATCTTTGTGCGCTGACGATACCCTCCTATATGTCCGAGACACAGAACACAATCTTGAACCCATAATGAAGGGCATCCACGAATGTACTCGTTATTCTGGTTACAAAATAAATGATTCCATATCTGAATTATTCCTTATCACACCCATCACCACACACCCATCCAGCATCAGTGGGTTTAAATGAGCACCCATTCACTTCCGATATATGGGTATTATGGTGTCGAGAGAATGACAAACATTGTATAAAGACAATTACGAAGCCTACTTGCAGCTATTCTCTATAAAGCTACGATTGTGGGCAAAGCTCCTAATCGACCTCTATGGGCGGGTTACGATTTTGAAAATGGTGGTTCTTTCAAAATATCCCTTTGTGGGCAGGAAGGGCCTTCTTCAACAAGCTCAAGTCACTAGTCACTACTTTTGTCTGAGGCACAGGGTGGCAAGGATAAACTGGCATAAACTATCAGAACCATAGACAAGCGGCAGCCTAGCATCACCCGATTTTGAGCTTTACTACTTGATATGGTATGATATGATAGGTTATTTATAACACGCTTAATACCCAGAGGTTTCTAAGCGCGGACCCAGGGATCGAACCTGTGTTGCTCTGTGTTGTCTTGCTTCCAAGGCAAGCACCTTGCCCCTGAGCTATCCTCCCGAGATTTTATAATCACAAACCCAATTTGCAAGATATTGGTGTAACCATGAGGATACAACAACACATGTAGCATTAGAGAGGTATGCTGCGTCCCCCACTGACCGAAGTTAATTTATATTTAGTATACGACACTGGGACACATGTGTATTTGACCCAGTTAGTACTACTGTTAGTGCATGGTCAAAAATGTTTGTGAAAATCATGGTAGACACACCCCATGACAGAGGAGCTCCACTATGGTGCTTTCCCGGAATTTCCCCCACCTTTGATGAGGCTCTACAGAAATCCTGGGATCCTCCTAAGCAATTGAAAATTGGCGACATGTGCCCTGAGGGAGAGTAAGTTACTCAAAGAGATTTTGTAAACACTATTGGGGATGGACAGTTGAAACTATTGCAATACCATCGATTGAGAGCTGCATTTAGTAAGAAATGGCCAGCATTACCAAAGGAACCAGGCACAAATGAATGCATACGAGCAATCATGTCCGATGATGGCACAAAGAAGGGAGTTTCCAATCCAAACTATGGGTTAATACAATCTCACATTCCTCCTAAAAACTCTATTAAATCAACATGGGAGACACGTGGGGGAACCACGATAGGGGATGATAAATGGCACCAATGTTGTCAATTAACCAAAACAGTATCTCTGAATGCTGGGTTGTGGCTGATTCAGTTCAAAATCCTGAACCAATTACACTACACCCCTCCCAGAATGGCTAAATTAATGACAGAGTGTACTGGAGAATGTTTAGAATGTGGTAGTCTGCAGGCTGATGCTTCCCACTTATACTGGGCATACCCCTTGATTATGTCTTTCTGGGGTAGTATGGCTGAGGCCATAGAAGATATAGTTCACATTCCATCCTCTCTCGCTCCTCTTAAATACCTATTTGGCGAGATTGGTAAATCCTCTGAGACCACAAAAAGATTGTTTAATGTTGCATGTGCTGTGGCTAAGAAATGCATATTAAAGTGGTGGAAGTCTTAACATGCACCCAAACTAAACGATTGGCCTTGCGAGCTAACGTATGTAAACAAGTGTGAAGTACAATTTGTCCTATCTGTACCTACGACATGTCACCCAAAGGACATCTGGGCCCCGTTCAGGGGATTTTTATGCAAAATGGAATCTGAGAATGAAAGCCCTTGAACCCTACATGCTATGTTATTGGAAATCTTTCAGATGTTGTTAAATTGGCCAGACTGTTGCACACTGTATGTATACAATACTGTACTATGTACCTGATAACATGACCATTTAATAAACAAAGTTTAAAAAAAAAGAATTGTGTAGGTTGACGCACAAGCATTATACAGTTGAAAAATGGTTGGATGCAAATACATTGCTACAACTGTAAATTGAGTTCCAAATATGATGTATAATAATTAATAGTTTTTTCTTAAAATGTCTTCAATGTACTGTGGAAGATCACACCTGTATACGTGTATTAAGTAGAGAGACCCAGTCATATTTGCACTGGGAGTGATGAATCAGCTTCACGCACTAACCCCCACACATTAGATTGCAATGTATCTATTGTAGTACTTGTTGTTTACTAGAGGAGATTGAATCTGACAGACCAGCTTTTACAACAGTTTTTATTAATGTTTGGTTCATATTGAATGCTTTATTTTTCTAAACAGCTGATTCCAGGTGATAGTTGTGGCAACCATATGCAGGATTTATGGGAAGAATATTAATTGTTTGGAGTGTCCATATGCATTGTTTTTGGTACTCCCATTTAGGTTTTTACTATATTATAAATCCAGCAATTGACAAACATATGTGAATCAATGCCTATTTTATGCATTCTGAATTATTGACCTCTTCCTGCGGCTAAAGCTTCACTCGACACGGCCAAGTAAGAAGAAATAAAAAGGGCCCGCCTTACCTGCATAGTGGAGAGCTGCACTTCGACTGCACAGAGCTACCGCCTTCGCCCCTACTTGACAGCCGCTTCCAGCTTGGGCCCACATGAGCCAACATGGCTGAACTAAGCTTGATTTTCTCGCATGTACTTTCGACACCGGGTCTGACTCCATCAACCCACCAAAAACGGAATCCAGGTAGTGTTGACTTTAAACTGCCCCCTCAGTCCACTTGGACCCTAGAGACTAGTTAGGTCATGATTGCTCCTGTTTTCATTCAAGATGTATTCTTTATGTGGCTAGTGGTTTATCTACTACCCCTGGAACTACTCTCTGAGTGCTACTTTCTCCAGTCTGTTGCATCTTCTCTGTTCTTCCTCTGGGGTTGTTTTTATACAGTATTTTATATTCCTTCTATGTGGAGATGAAGTTTTTGGTTAAAGTATATTTTTTTTTATTTAACCTTGATTGAACATTCCCTTTATTTTGGACTGTCATACTGTATTGTTTGGGTCACTACTGGTTCATCTTCACACTCTTCTTAAAAGCTCAGCCTTCCCTTGGCCCACGTTACCACAAACTGTGAAGGACGTATATCTCTTAATGGTCCCTATTTTACTTTTAAAATTGCATTGTGTTTTGGTCTGTAGAAGTGTGATGGGCTGAGCAGGCCATGTTACCGCTATTCATCCTTGTACTTCTGTGGAGCAGAATCCAATTCGTCACACTGGTAGCAGCGCTGAGATTTGAAACAGACGGTGCCTACATCCCAGCCAGCCAAAATGAAAGTGTACAGTTAAAGTTTGTTTTTAGAGCAAAGTTATTTTTACAACCATGGAACTGGACATGAACATAGTGCAGACTTTGACAGCAATCGGCTTGCGCTAGCTATGTCGAGAGAGGGGTCTCCCTCATGGCAGTAAGGTTAAGAAGGCCAAACTACTATAAACCCTCCAAGCTTTCCAGGAAGCTAGTGGGATTGAGGGTTTTCAGGGGACCAGTGGTGAGCTGGATCCACTAGCCTTGTTTCCCATGCACCTGGGAGTTGTGGAAATGGCTGAGGAGAGCGAAAACAATAGCACTTATCAGCATTCCTCCCACCGGGCTGGCAGTGTGGTACCCAAAGGTCACAAGCGTCATGTAATTTACACTCATCCATGGGTTCCTGCGCATCCGCCAGGGCCGGGGAACATCTCACAGTACTGGACCCCGACAGGATCTACCTCCTGGAAGAAAGGAGAATAGACCTGGCAGAACAAACACAGCAAGCTGCCAAGGCCCTGGTGAAAAAGAAGCAAAGGGTCTATGTGATGTTGTGCAAGCTGATGCTCGAGGCCCAGAAGGAAGCCAACAAAATGTCTAGTGAGTGAGGAAGTGTCTCCAGCGACGACTCCCATGGAAAGCATAGGTATCACCTCAACAAGGACAGTTCAACTGTATGAAAAGTGGAAAGACATTTTCGACTGGTTTGAACATCTGTGGAAAGGAAGTGGAAGAGATATTGGAGGGTGCAGCCCTTATGAGCCGTCTACTGACAGTTTGAACAGATGTCATTATTCTGTGGACTTATGGAGAGAGGCCTATACATTCTAAGATGAAGGTCACCATCCTCAGAAAGTTGTGAAAAGCCCCAGAACAATACCTCAAGAGCTTTTGAGAGCTCGCCAAAAAGGGGAGTCACATCTTTCGGCCATTTATGGAACAGTCTCTCAAATATCGAGTATTTGGGTCACAGTTAACAAAGTTGACACATTTGAGGACATATTTAATCAGATCACACGTGAGAGCATACTTTAAAAATGTGAGATGGAGTTACACCAACATCTAGTGGACAAGAATATCACCGACCCTCGGGAGCTGGCACAGGCAGCCTACTGGTGTTTGGCCCCTTGTGTCCAGAAAAGGTCAGTGGCCATTGCATCCAAACCAAATGACCAAGGAAAGGAGGAAAGTACATTTAAAGAGGGTAAAGCCAAATGTCTGCTTCTCCTGCTAAGAAAGGACCCAAAACCCATAGGGGGAATTTCCATCACCTGCATTATCATCCCCTCAGAAAGGAGATGTGAGGGCACCTCCAGCAATGGGGCTCCCACATTCACAGCCCCTCAAGGTTACCTTGTCTGCAGAGATCAGAGGCATAGGATGGAAGATCCCTTCTGCCAAGGTAGACGCACACCGGCCGTAGTTAACACTAAACACATGGTGGAGGAGGAAAAAGAGTAAATAGTCAACGTAGGCATTTTAGACGATAACTTCCAACTAGGTCAGGGGTTAGAAAAATGCACCCCCTATAGCTTTGCAGGACAGGTACTGGGTCTCTGACTGAGGGCCGGTTCCTGCTAACACAGACATTTATTTAGACTACATGTTCATTAATGGGAGCAGAGCCCAGCAGTTTGTGATACTGCTGTAACACAGCTGTCTGATGACAGTGGGTGCGAGAGAACCACATCATGCCTGGTCTTCCCAGGCTAGTTATGGCATTAGATGGCCCCACCCTATGCCCACTGGCTATCATGGAGTTCAGTAGGAGGGGAGAAACCTCACAGCTCTATGTCACTATTAAAGATGTCATTCTGGTACATTGGGGGTCATTACGACCCCGGCGCTAAGTGGTTAACGGCGCCATAAATGGCTGCGGCGCCGTTAACCACTTAGCGCCTAATTACGAGGTCCCTTTGCGGGACCCGACCTTAACGGCTGGCGTAGACCAGCCGTTAAGGTAGGAACCCGCAAAGGGACCTTGGTGCTAATTACGGTACCGTAATTAGCGCCTTCCCCATTCCCATTATGCCCTATGGGGCAAAAATGGGAATGGGGAAGGGCCATGGGGAAATGGGGAAATACTGCCCCGCCAACCTTGGAATGGGGCGGTATTTCCCCATTTCACCATGGCGGACACGTTACGATACCGGCACCAACCATGGTGCTAATAGGGCCATGGTTTAGCGCCGGTATCGTAATGAGGGCCATTGTCTCTTAGGAAACAACAAAACCTGACGCCAAAATCATTGATAGGGTCACACTCTATTGGACAAAGGAAGCAGATCGGGAAGCAACCCTGGTGGTCAGCTGGCTGATGATAATGACAGATAGGCTCCTCTGGTAATCCCCACTCTGGATCCACAGTCAACAGAGATAACTGCTCCAGCCTGAGAGGGTCTAGTGACCACTGACGTGCCTGCTGTGGTGGCACCCGACTCAGGGATCTCAGGGTTGCCTACAGGCATAGAACTCAAACCTGAGGTGGAGAACACAGTGGTTTCATATCTCAAGGGTCTCCCCAACCTAAATGACTTGTCCTTAGCTGGGGGCCCGAGTCAGTCTGACCTTTTCCAGGCACAGGATGACTGTCCAACTTTGGCAGATATGCGTGAGCAGGCAAAAAAGCAGGCCCATGGGAAGTTCCTGGGATGTTCAGGGAGTACTGGGAGAACTGTCTCATGTACAGTGAGCCCAAGAACTCTGAGGCAGGGGTCAGCCAGTGTTTGATGGTGCCTAAGGGTCACAATGAGGTTCCTTCTAGACTTAACTTACAACATTTCTTTGTCAGGCCATCCGGGAATGACAAAGAAAAGCGACAGGCTATCTTCCCACTTTTACTGGCTCCAGATGGGGTCAAAGAAAAAAAGAATGTGTCTGGTCCTGTCGCACCTCCAAGACCCCCATAATTCCGTTACCCATGGTTGGGTGGCCATTCAAGAGAATAGGTATGGACATTGTGGGTCAGTTGGATCCCCAGACCTCCTCAGGACACTGGTATATTTTCATTGTGGTTGATCACACCACCCAATACCTCGAAACTGTAGGTCTGAGAAGGGTCAAAGCCCCTCTGGTCACGAAGGCACTCATTGGGATATTCTCTCATGTGGGATTCCATAACAAAGTCATTTCTGACAGGCGGTAAAACTTCATATCGGCTTATATGAAGGCGATGAATGTGGAGTAAACTACACGTTTTCCACATCTTTTCAACCAATAACCAATGGTTTTGTTGAGTGGTACAGTAAGACTCTTAAGGGAATAGAGCACCCAGAACCTGAAGGCAAGCCAGGACCTCATGAAACACTGGCATGACCAGAAGGCCACCATTACGGCATACACGCCATGCCAAATGGTGTGGATCATGAAACCAGTCAAACCGAGTGCCTTGCATGTCAAGTGGACTGGGCCCTACATGGTGCTGTAAAAGATCAGTGAGTTTAACTACCTCATTAACACTAAGACCCTGAGGAAGACACATCGGGTCTTCCACGTCAACCAGCTTAAAACCCATTACAGTCGGGATGACTTAGTGATGGCTCTGGTCGCAGATGACGACACCGAGGAGGAGACTGAGCCCCTCCCCGACTTTTTGCATTCAGAGTCTACTGATGGGTCTCTTGAGGGAGTTAAAATCTCTCCAGACCTCACCGGACATCAAATGCAGGGCTGACAGCATCTGCTGGATCAGTTTGCAGGACTGCAGAGATTGCTTGGTATGTCCATGATATCGACACTTGAGTCAGTAAACCAGTGAAAAGTAGGATTCACCAGAAGTCCGACAAGGTCAAAGACACCATCAAGGAAGAATTCTCCAAGGTGTTGGCCTTGGTGGTTATTGAGCCATCCCGCATCCCCTGAGCTATCCTAGTGGCACTAGTCTCTCAGAAGTTCAATGGTGGGAAAACTGAGGTCTGGTTTTGCATGGATAATGGGGGCTCAGGTCTGTTACGAAGACAATTGCACACCCATCCTTCAGGCAGATTAACTAAGTGACCTCTTAGGCACTGCCAAATTCATGATTCCCTTTGACCTCATGGCAGGGTACTGTCAGGTCGATTTAGCCAATCATGCAAAAGAGAGGTCTATATTCTCTTCCCCAGACGGGCATTATAAGCACACTATTAAACCATTCAGATTAAAGAATGCCCCTGCCACCTTCCAGAGGATGGTGATCAATGTCATAAGGGGGCGGTATTCAGCTACACCTGGGAAGACCAAATTCCCCATCTGGAGTTGGTGCTCCAAGCCATGCAGAAGGTTTGACTATCAAGGCGTACAAATTCCAGATAGTGCAGGACTCTGACTTTTTTATTTTTTATTTTATTTGGCATTTGTAAAGCATGTATACATCAAGGGAATTCAGTTTCGAAGCACCCACAGGGTAAAGGGAAGGGTAAAAGGGAAACAGCAGGACAATGGAATATGCAAAATACAGAAAGAGCGGTCCTAGTAGGCCTTGTGAACAACTGGATCGAGCAAGTGCAGGGAGAGGGAAGGGACAGAGGAAAGGGGTAAGTGCCAGAGGATCCACAGAGGGTTGAAGTGCGAGGGAGATAGTTGGAAGTCAACAGGTAAGTGCAAGAGGCAGTTGTGAAGGGAGCAGGTAAGTGCCAGTCAGTGACCACTAGATGGGCGAGGGGTCACCAGGCCATCCAATAAGTGCAGGCCTGTGAGGCAGCACAGGCAAAGTGGAGCCCACAAGCAAGTGCAGGGGGAGGGAGGATGCTGCAGGTGATCAGACAGAATGTCAGGACCCAGAAAGACACATGAGGGCCCAGGTCACCAATCACAGCAACTGGAGGGTTTAGCACGGGAGAGAGAGAGGGAAGGTGAAGGAAAAAAGGTGTTTGCAGAACTTGAGGAGATCCGGCTCAAGATGGAGTGAAAGGGGGATGCTGTTCCAGAGGATGGAGCCAGCTGAGGAGAAGGAACAGCTGCCCACTCTCTGCTTAGAGAAGCGCTTGACATGCAGAAATTTGGAGCCAGAGGATCGAAGGGATCTGCAAGGAGAGCATTTGGTGGGAGCAAGTTACAGATAGCGTGGTCCCAAGCCCCGGCCAGCCTTAAGGATGATGCAGAGAGATTTCAATTTGATCCCAGCAGCAACTGGGAGCCAGTGGAGAGATTTTAGGGCTGAGGAGATACGGTCACTGGGCTTAAGGCCAAGGATAAGTCTTGAGCCCTATTCAGGATTAGCTGGAGGGGGTGGATAGAAGAAGAATGGAGATTAAGGAAGAGGGTGTTGCAGTAGTCCAGCCTAGAAAGTGCCAGAGTTCTGCTAACATTGAGCTTTTGGGTGAAAGGGAGGAAAGGGAGGATGCCTCTGAGGAGGTAGAGCTGGAAATGGGCCTTTGTGGCAAGGCCCAACATGTGAGAAATGAAAGAGAGAGAGGAGTCGAAGATAACTCCCAGGTTTCTGGTCTCAGAGGAAGGAGAGAGAGGGAAAGCCCATTGAGGGTGGCCATAGTGAAGGAAGAAAAGAGAGAACAGGAAGCCCGATAGGAAGAATCACAGTCTTGTTGGCATTGAGACAGAGGTCATTGGAGGGACACCACGACTGGATAGTGGACAGGCAGTCAGGAATTACAGAGAAGGTCAGAAGAGATGCAGAGGGTAGTGTGAAGAAGAGTTGGCTGTCGTCTGCATAAAACTGCAAGTGTTGTGTAAAAGTGTAGATATGGTGAGCTAGAAGAGAGAGATTAATATTAAAGAGCAAGGGCAAAAGGCTAGAGCCCTGGAGAACTCCACAGGTAGAGATAGAAGTGGGCAAGGAGAAAGAAGCCAGGGTAACCTGGGAGGGACGGTCAGCGAGGAAGGAGATCAGCCAGTTCAGTGCCCGTTCATATATAACAAGGGTATCATGAAGCCGTTTTATGAGGATGGAGTGGTTGACCGTGTCAGAGGCAGAGGAGACATTGAGAAGGAAGGAGGAAGGAGGTGAGATGGAGTCAAGAGATGCAAGCAGGTCTTCACGGGTGTTCAGGAGAACAGTTTCTGTGCCTCTGGATGCTTGTAATCGACATTGATGGTTGATCAGGCGTAGTGCATTTCTAATGGCACATTTGCACTAAAAAAAGAGTTCTGACTGGAACTGGAGATCTGGGGAAGGGGTAGTTCACTTTTTCCCTGATAATACATGGTCGAGCAGGCAGCCAACAAGCTCAGTATGCTGGGTCAATTGGAGGAAAACCAAATTCTCCAGACGTTTCCAAGGAAGGGAGTGAGAGAGATGGGCTGGTAGTTAGCTGCACATGAGGGGTTGGCCTATGGCTTTTTCTGGAGAGGGCACAGAAAGGAGTGCTTAAGGGAAGACGGGAAAGACCTAGTGGCAAGGGAGTGATTGCAGAAGTCCACAAGTGGAGTTACAAGGGAGCCGATGTAGTCCTTAATGGTTCTGGAAAAACGGGGGGAGACTTGTTTTGGAAGAGACCTTCATATAGCAGACAACTCTAGGGACCTCATCCAGTGTGATAGGTGAAAAGGAGGAAAGAAAGAATGAGGGCGGAGGAGGGGCCAGCGGCAGCATGGGATGGAGGTGGGAAAGGGGAGGATTAGAGAGAGCTCAGGATGTCCTGAGTTTTAGCAGTGAAGTGTGTGTCAAGTGCAGTGCAGAAGGCCTGGGAAGGAAGAGGCGAGGTAGAGACTGCAGATGGGTTGGCTAGTTCCTTGAAGATTTTAAAGAGTTCAGCCGTGTTGTTAGAAGCTCCAGAGATCCAGGCCTGAATGTGAGCACTCTTCTTGGAGCAAATGGAAAGACGATATTGCCTTTGGAGAAGGCACAGGCCAGTTTATCAGAGGAAGAGCTCTAGGTCTGCCACTTCGGTTGAGCAGCTCTCCACTTGCATTTCAGGGCCGCTAGATCAGAGTCATACTAAGTGTTACACTTGGAGGCAGCTTTCAGGTGAATCTTCATGACAGGGGTAAGAATATCGCTAGTGTGAGTGATAGCAAGAGATACATTATTAAGAGCAGAGTCAGTAGTTGAATTGGAAGTTGGAGGCGGGCGGATGAAGTTGGAAGCAAAACCAGCACCTGACACTCGCTTCATTCGATGGATGTCTGTAAATGAGGCTGGCAGAGCTGGGAAGGTTCGTCAGAGGGCCGAGAGGTCCCAGGTGGGAGGAAAGGAGGGTGTGGTCAGACCAGGATAGCGGGGGGGAGAGTGGGATAGAGAGCAAGAGATCAGAATGGATGAAGGCATTGAGAGCGTGTCCAGCCGAATGGGTAGGGCTGGCGGGGAGAATAAAGAGGAGGAGAGGGGTGCAGAGGTTACCGAAGAGAGTGGAGGCTGTGATTGAGGAGTCAAAAAGAATTTTGAAGGAGGCTATTGGTGGTGGAGGTCAGGAGAGAGGAGGAGAAGTCGGCCCATTCTGAATGAAAAGAGGAGATAGGGCCTGGGGGCCTGTAGATAGTAGCAATGGTCAAAGAGGAAGTGGGAGAGATGGCAAGCTTGCAGACTAGGCTTTCGAAGGAGGAGTAGGGCTGGTGGGTATGAGGGAAGGAGGGACCCACTCTTGGAAGTTCAAGGCTACACCACCACCGGTGCGGTTGGGACGAGGCTTTGAATGATCTTGTAGCCATCAGGGAGAAGGGAGTCAAAAGTAGTGACTGGGCTGGCACTGAACCACGTCTCGGTGGGACCGAGGACGTTGAGATCAAAATCTTCAAGGAGGAGGCAGATGTCGAAAGAATGCTTGATAGCAGAGCAAGCATTAAGTGTGGTTAAGTGAAGCCAGTCACCACCCTTAAAGTTTTTCCTTGGAGGGTTACAGGAGGTGGTACACCCTTCTGAGGTGGTGAAGGAGGTGTTGAGAGAGAGGAAGGAGGAGTAGTAGCAGCAGGAAGGAAGTCAATGAGAGATGGCAGTCATTAATGGGTCAGAAAGAGGAGGGGGAGAGTGTGCAAATCAGATGCAGAGTACATAGGTCTGGAGAGGAGACAGAAACGAGAGTGTGCAAATCAGATGCCGAGTACATAGGTCTGGAGAGGGGACAGAAAAGAGGATGTTGGGGACAATTTGTCTAGATGTGGCACTGACGTAGATGTCTGCAATAGGTAATCCAGGATTACAAGAAAGGAGATCTTTTTGAAACGTTTTTCTTCCAGACATAGTGAGAGAGGGGGGATATGTGTTAGTAAAGCAGTTAGAGTAGATGGGAGGGATGGACAGAGCCATAGAGTGAGGTAAAAAGGGAAGTGGGACAGGAGTAGATACTGCACAGGCATGAGACAGCTCACCAAGCAGCCTAGCACCAGGGGGTGGTGGGTGGTTAAAAAGCACATCAAGATTTTACTATGCACAAAGGCAATACATTGGCACAAAAGTGGACGTTTGTGACAATTTAAAAGCATACCTAGATTTGACAATGCACGAAAGCACTAAAGTGGAAGGTTGAAACTATTTAAAAGCACACCTAGATTTGACTATACAGAAATGCAATAAAATGGCACAAAAGTGGAAGTTTGTGACAATTTAAAAGCACACCTAGGTTTGACTATGCACCAAAGCACTAAAATATCACAAAAGTGAAAGATTGCGACAATTTAAAAGCACACTTAGATTTGACTAATCACAAAGGCTTGTGTACAGGCAGGTTATAAATGCCGTATCATATCATATAATATCATAAGGCAATAAAATGGCACATAAGTAGAAGGTTGCGACAATTATTGAAAAGCCCACCTAGATTTGACTATGCAGAAAATCACTGAAATAGCACAAAAGTGGAAGGTTGCGACAATTTTAAAGCACACCTAGATTTAACTTAGGGAAGAAAGTGCAGCATTAGAAAGGGTTAGGCACGGTGGGCAGCAGAAGCAGGTAAAAAGAAATGTACAGTAGGTAGCCATTGCAAGTAAGACACCAAGTAGGGGGCGGTAAGAACCAGCCTCTCCAGCCCAAAGTCCAGGCAGTGAAGGATTGGGAAATCCACACCACCCAGACTCAAGTGAGGTCCTTCATAGGCCTCATGGGTTATTACCAGCCATTTTTTAAGGGGTATGGGATCCTTGCCCTCCTCTTAAACAATGCAACATTGAGGAAACTGACAAAGATGCTCACTTGGACCTCTGCCTGTCAGTCTTCGTTCCAGAACTTGAAGGATGGCCTCTACAAGGACCCAGGTCAAAAGATCCTACATTTTGGGAAAGAGTTTATCATCCAGACAAACATTTGTGAATTTACCATTGGCGCAGTATTAGCACAATTGAGCTCCGAAGGGGTAGAACAACCTTGTGTGAACATAAGTAGGCACTTGACCAAGCGAGAGCGCAACTGGGACACCACTGAGAAGGAGGCATTTGCGGTAGTTTGGGCTGTAAGCAGGTTGAAACCATACATATCTCAATTCCCTGTCCAGACAGGCCACAGACCTCTGAATTGGCATATGGCCATGTAGGGAGAGAACCCCAAGTTGCTGTGTTGGGCCATATCCCTGTAGAGATTGGACATGGACATCCAACACAAGCAGGATGAGCCAGACCATTAGAACGGTGAGTCTCAACCCTTTTGGCTGGGTGGGCGTGTAATGTGATGTATGATATGATAAGTCATTTATAATGCACCTGTACACAAGTGTTTCTAGCTGCAAAAAGTGAGGACTTGCCATCTAACAAGGATGCAAATCCCTAGTTTATTTGGTTGTTATTAAATAATACAATTATAAGGGTAATTCCATCTCTGAAAGGGCAATCTGCTGATCAGTTTTCCCTTTGAAAAGCTCCAGGCGAAAAGCATATTATGTATCTGTATCCTGCTGCACCAGTAACCTGATTTGCAATGCCTGCTCTACTGGTGGCACAGCTTCAGAGGTCACAGGTGGCCTTTTTACAGTGGCAGTGACAGACGAGTCTCAACTACACAGATGTGGCATTTAAGACATGCACCCCTGTACCAAAACCACAATGATTGTCCTGCCCATGATGGTGGCAGGACAATCTCTAAAATAATGTTCTGCCTGAGTTTAGGCATAGTGCATGGTACTAATTATTATCATAACCGCCACATCCTATTTGATATCTCACATGCATCAGCTCCTGTGAGTCAGCTCTTCTATGGAAGGTGATGTGTATTCTGGTCAGCTGGGTGTAGCCCACGAAGTGGCAGGGCACGAACCTGGAGGGCCGGGCTTCCTATTTCATCTCTTTGTGAGGGCAGGTAACAGCCTCCGTCCGAGACAGCAACACAAAAGGCAGCTGTCATGGGTCCCGGCATCAAAGTAGCACACCCATTCAAAAGGAGTAGTCTCAAACCCAGCAGGCTGAAGCATCTCTAAAGGCCTTCTGTTCATAGTAAGAGGGGGATGGTGGGATTATGATATACAGGAGCGCTCAGCCACTGGAAGGAGACTTCTACCATTTTGGGTCTTGCTGTCTCTTTCACTCATTCCTGTCCCCTCCACTTCCTCTGTAGCAAGGCACTTTGGATGTAACATCAGAAGGACTAGCCTTAGTCCAACCACCTCGGGACTTTTGCCTCCCGAAGAAGGGGTCTCCCACCTCTTCTTCACATTCTCCCAGATCCTCTCTAATCCTTTTCGACCACAGATTTGGTCTGAAGAACTCACTGTACTTCCTTTGGGAAAGATGTGCTTTGCAAAGCCATCAGCCTGAGATGAAGAAGGAATCATCTGAGACAGAAGGACGAGCTGTCCCCCACCCACTTCCAGGGGACATCAGGAGTGACCTCTGCTGTGTCCTGAGCTGGGAGAGCAGACCCTGAATGGAACCATCATGTCCTCAAGTCCTCCTGCATGGGCTTCACAGCAACCGGAGGACCAGACCAGCCGAATCTCCCTGTTCTACCACACCAAACGTATCGCTCAGTTATCACCTCACCTCAACAGGCAGCCACTGGAATACCATGTGTCTGCAGGCAGAGCCACATTTAACTCCTTTCCCTCTAATTCAAAAACATCATAATAGGGGCCCCATCAGTAAGATGAGTGTGTAAACTCTTAGAATAAGCCGTACCTAGTGTTAGTATGGTGACTGATAGTGTACACAATTATTACAGTCACATCAAATGAGTATCATACAAATGTCAACCGTGTGAACTCTAAAAACGTCATGTGGATTCATGGCTAGCATGCTTGTCTTTACTTCAGCAAGTGAGACAAAAGAAAGGATGCTGTTCTCTTTTGATTCTCTGGGATTCTTGAGCCAAGGACCACTTCCTAGGATATATCCTGGGAACCATGATTCAAAGAGGAATGCACATAACAACGATTTGCCTCACAAAAGGTGATACATACCAAAGGGCCTTTGAAGATGCAGGCTTGGGAAGGGAGCAGGGTTAGAGTAGTTAACGAGGACAGAGCCATACTGCCTTTCTGTGGGGCTCTCTCTCCTTCCTGCCCCCTCCATTTGTTGTGGGACAAGGAAAGGATCACTTGCCATAGCGACAGGGAGTGGACCCCTAAAGCAGTCAATTTCCATTTATAAGGAAGGGTTCTCCCACTCCTTGATTCATTTTGGGCTTTCTAAAAGACAATACATTTGTTGGACCCTATTGGGAGTGCAATCCATTTCATGTCCTCTGCCAGAGATGAAGTCAGGTATGTTGACAGCAAAGGAAAACTCTGTCCCCTAACCATCCCCAGAGAATATTGGGGCATACTGCCATTGGAAACAAGGCATGGCCTAACGCTCTTCCAGCTGTATTGGAACCAGGCCCCTCACTCCTGGTGAAGGACTCCTGCAAGTGTAGCAAAGACACCTTTACTGGGAATGAAGAATACCAAGGACTCGCATTGTTCTAGAGCCCTGGAGTGGGACAACCTCCACCCCCCTGAGTCCCCCACCCCTCGAGAAGCCCAAAGCAGCTGGACCATGTTTTATGCTGCTTTAAACTGTCCTAAAATCAATTCAACCATTTTTGGAGCCTTCAAAACACACAGGAGCCGTAGTGCTGCCTTTGGGAATCTCATCGTAGTTCAAACCGATGCTTCACCCTTTGAACCGGGTTCGATGCTACTTTGCACAAGCAGTGCTCCGTAACCAATTGATAGGGAGAAATGAAGGGACCATTTAGATTTTTCCAAAGTACTCCCTTTTTCTCCTCGGGCGTGTGTTACCACTAATGGGTATCAATTCTGTTGGCCTCCATCCCACTGAAAATGATCCTTCCGATATTTTTTCTCTACCATTTCTTAGAGTAGTAGATCTAATAATTTAAATATAAGCTCGAGATAGTTTGCAATGCCCGGGCACACTTTGAAAACATGCATTTCCTTAAACATGGCTTTTGTCTCATTACCTGTCATATACAGTATATGATGTGTTTTGTTGCACTGCCGATTGAAAACACATAATTTGTTCAATATCATCCATTGTGTCTCTTAATATTATTTATTTTGAAGAAAGAAAGGAACACTAGAAACATGTCACTTAGATGGTCCTTGGCTGGTTGGTGGAGTATTTCTGTGCGCATTAGAGAGAATAAAGGGGAATCATCTTGGATGTGTCTGAGAAATGTGGCTTCTTTGGAAAGGAACAGAGTACCTCCTAAAAGTTTTCTTTACATTTCTGAAATTGCAATGCTAAATTTGCTAGTAGGGTATGCTATGATATATGATATGATATGGCATTTATAACGCGCCTATACAGAAGTGTTTCAAGGTGCAACGAGGCAAGGGAGGGGGAACAAAAAGGAGGACAGACAATGATCATACTAGGCCAGGTATCATTCAGATCGCGCAAGTGCGTGGGAAAGGGAAAGGGGGTAGGGGATTAGGACAGTGCAGTACATGGGAATAAAATAACAATAAGTAAAGTAACGGCCAGCAGGTGGCAAGTGCAAAGGTGAGTGCAGACATCAGGTGTCAAGTGCTTGTGGTGGGACTGAGGGATACAGAACTGTCCCAAAGTGCGGGGGATGCCAGGCAGGCAGTGCAGGAGTATGTGACTGGTGGGGGAGGGACCTGGGCTTGGGATCAGAGGGTGGCCAGGTGACCAGTGCAGATTCTGAATCCGCTAGGAGGTCAGCAGGAGAGAGGAGGAGAAAAGGCAGACTCAAAGAGAAGGTTTTGAGGTGCTTCTGGAACCAGAGATGGTTCTCCTCAAGTTTCAGGGAGGAAGGGAGGCTGTTCCAGAGGGAAGCCCCAGCCGAAGAAAGAGATCTACCACCAAATTGTTGCTTGGAGGCGGATGACGAAGAGCTCTAGAAGGAAGATATTTAGGAAGAGAGAGTTGAAGGTATTTTGGGTCCAGGCCCCAGAAAACCTTGTGGACAATGCAGAGGGTTTTGAATTTTATCCTCACAGCCACTGGAAGCCAGTGCAAAGATTTAAGTCCTGGAGAGATACGATCCCTGGGCTTGAGGCCCAGAACACGTCTCGCAATCCTGTTCTGGATGAAATGCAGAGGGCGGAGATTTAGAAAGGTTGGAGTAGAGGATGGCAGATTTAGAAAGAGGCTGTTGCAGTAGTCCAGCCTAGAGAGAACCAGAGCTTTGGAGACAGTGAGCTTCTGGGGGAAGGAGAGGAAAGGTAGAATAGCTCTCAGGAGGTGCAGCTGGTAGGGTGACTTCTTAGAGACGTCAGAGATGTGAGGAGAGTAGGAGAGTGTGGAGTCAAAGATGACCCAGAGGTTTTTAGCATCACAGGTTGGAGCAGGACGAGGGCCAAGAGAGTCTGGCCAGAGAGTGACAGGAAGGAGGGAGCGGGTGTGCCGATGAGGAGAATCTCAGTCTTACTGGCATTAAGGAAGAGGTCATTGGCTGCACACCACTCCTGGATAGCAGACAGACAGAGATGAGGGATGGAGAAGAGGTGGCCGATGGTAGCCTGAAAATGAGCTGAGTGTAATCTGCATAGCACTGAAAGTTAGGGCAGAGAGCGGCAATGTGGTTGGCAAGAAGTGTCAGGTATAGGTTGAACAGCCAGTGAGAGAGGTTAGACCACTGGGGGACACCACAGGTAGAGAAAAAGATGGCAGAGAGGAAGGGCTCAAGTTGGACCTGGGAGGTTCGGTCAGAGAGGAAAGAAGTCAGCCACGCCAGGGCCTAACCAGTGATACCAAGGTTATCACAGAGATATTTGAGCAGGATGGCATGGTTGACAGTGTCAAAGGCAGAAGAGAGATCAAGCAAGATGAGGACACAGGGGGTGTAAGAATCAAGGTTGGAGAGCAGGTCTTCACGGATGTTCAGGAGAGCAGTTTCCGTGCTTCTGGCACCTGTGAAGCCGGACTGATGGTCATGTAGACAACCAACAGATTTGGTGTAGAGATTAAGCTGGGGGATGGCCAGTTTTTCAAGGAGTTTGCCCAGGAAAGGAGTGATGGAGATTTGACGATAGTTAGCCGGACAGGAGGGGTCGGCAGAAGGTTTTTTAAGAAGAGGGTGCACAAGGGAGGAGCCAGGGAGCCAATGTGGTCCTTGATGGTTTTGGAGAAACAGGGCGAACCTGTTTTGACGGAACTTTCATAGATCGGACTTGTCTCGAAACTTCGTCAGCTGAGAACAGGGAAAAGGCAGAGAAGGTGGGAGGAGACGTGGCTGCAGAAGGGCTAGACGAAGAGCAGGGAGTAGAGGGAAGGAGGGGAGAGGTAGAGAGTGAGGACAGGATGTCCTGAGGTTTAGAGATGAAGTGAGAAGCCAGTGCCGTGCAGAGTGCCTGGGAAGGGGCAGGAGAGGTAGAGACTGCGGCGGGATTGGGAAGTTCCTTGCAGGTTTTAAAGAGTTCAGCCGAGTTGTTAGATGCTGCAGAGACGCTGGCTTAGATGAGAACCCTCTTCTTAGTGAGGACAGAGAGGTGTTATTGCCTTTGGAGAAGGCGGCAGGCCAGTTTGTCGGAGGATGTACATGAAGCAAGCCATTTCCTCTCGGCCGCCCTGCACTTGCTTTTGAGGGTGACGAGGTCAGAGTCGTACCAGGAGTTGCACTTGGCTTTGGTCGTCAGGCAGATTCTCATGAAAGGGGCAAGAATATCCATAGTATCAGATATAGCAGAGTGGAGCAAGGAAAGGGCTATGTCAGGGTGAGAGTCAGCCAAGGGGGGAGAATGTCAGGGTGAGAGTCAGCCAAGGGGGGAGAAGAGGGAGAGAAAGTGGAGGGGTAGAAAGGGTGAGATGGGAGGAAAGAGAAAGTTAGCACTCCAGGAGAGAGGAGTGGTGAGAGGGGCAGAAAAGGGAAGGTCTGAGGAGATCGGAACATCCAGCGTGAGCCCTGCAGAGTGAGTCGGGCCAGAGGGGAGAATAGAGAGTGAGAGAGAGTCTCAGAGGTCGTGAAAGAGTCCAGAGGGAGGACAGGAAGCATCCAGGTGGATGTTAAAGTCTCCAAGAAGGAGGAGTTCAGATATCGAGACCAGGAGTGAGGAGGAGAGCTCCGCCCACTCAGAGAGGAAGGAGGAGATCTGACCAGGTGGCCGGTAGATAGTAGCCACAGCAAGGGAATGGCTAGGGGAGAGAGAAAGCCTACAGACGAGGCATTCAAAAGAGGAGTAGGCCTGTGTAGGAATGACAGAGACAAGAACCCATTTGGGGAAAATCAGGGCTACACCCCAATGGAGTGGTTGGGCCTGGGTGCGGAGAGGATCTTGTAGCCGTCAGGGAGGAGTGTGTCAAAGCTAATGACAGAGCTGGCCGTGAACCATGTCTCGGTGAGACCAAGGACATCGAGGTCCAGTTCCTCAAGAAGGCGGCAGATGTCGTAGGAGTGTTTGACAGCTAAGCGAGAGTTAAGAGTGGCAATATGGAGAAGGTTGCCATTTTTTAAGGACTTCCGGGGAGGGATACAAATCAGAGGTTCACCCTGCAGAGCTGTAGGAGGAGCCCAAGGGCAGAGATGGAAGGAGCTGGCAAGGTAGCCGAGGCGGACACGGAAGGGGGAGGCTAGGGTGCCGTGTAGGAAGGAGAGGGGACAGCAGGAGAAGAAAGGAAATTGATAAGGCATGGGAAGCATCTATCGAAGAGGTGAAGGTTGGCTTGAGGGCCTTGGACCAGGACGGTGCCATTCACATAGACATTGATGATGACCTTAGAGGAGTGGAAGGAGGCCAGGAGGGCATCCCACCGGGTGCCACCATTAATGGGAGAAGAAGAGAAAGGAGAGAGCACAGAGACCATATGTAGGGCCCATAGGTCAGGAGAGGGAACGACAAAGAAGATGTCTGTGAAAGTTTCCCTGGAGGAGGCACTGGTATAGGTGTCAGCGATAGGGAGGCCTGGGTTGGAGACCAGGATGTCCTTTTTAAACTTCTTGCTTACCGATTTAGTGAGCAGGGCAGGGTAGTAAATAGAGAAGCAGTTAGAAAGATAGGAGAGACTGAGAGCACCATAGAGTAGAAGGGGAGAGGAGAGTGGGGGAGGGGTGAACACTAGGGAAGGACACAGGGCAGGGTGCAAGCAGACAAGACAGCGAGAGACAAGACAGTTGAAGCAAATTGTAAAGGAAGACAATACTCAGAATGTAGGAACTATCACAATGCAAATTTTTAAAAGACAAGAGAAATCACACCTAAGTTTGAGACTCTTGTATAGAGGGAGATAGGCCTAGGTTTCACAATGCAAGTTGAAATACTGACACAGTGCAATTTTAGAACAGGGGCGAATACACACCTAAGCATGAGAATCCTAAACAGAGGGAGAACGGACTTGGTTTCACAATGCAAGCTGAAATACTGACACCGTGCAATTTTAGAACAGGGGCGAAAACACACCTAAGTTAGAGTTAGCTAGGTGAGAGATGGCTGGCAACTGGCGTCCCCTGCGGACACCTTCAGACACCAGGAGCCGCCTAAAGTGAGCCACCCTTTGCCAAGGGCCATAGCCATAGGGGCTGCCGGGGCAGAGGGCTGCCCTGGGAGGGCTCCTCAAGAGGGCCCAACGGGCCAATGGGAGGTGCTGGGTGGAGAGGATCTTGTAGCCACGGGATGGGAGGAGGAAGGAGAGGGGACAGGGAAGAGGGGATTGAAGGAACGGCACAACAGGGGAAGAGGGAAAATAAAGTATACAAAAAACACAAGCACACACAAAGGAACGCATAGGAGGAATAATAGCTCAGGAACATTGTTGAAACATGTAATAATGTGATTGTGAATGTACTGCAGTGTTCTATATTTTCATTAATTGTCATGGTGTTATTCATTGCAGTGCTGGATTTTTTTCATTAACCATTAAAGTAGTTAATGTGTGCTCTGTAGTTCCATGAATACCACAACACCACTTTCATTTCGAATTAT
The DNA here is from genome assembly GCF_040938575.1 of Ambystoma mexicanum. NCBI lineage: Eukaryota > Metazoa > Chordata > Amphibia > Caudata > Ambystomatidae > Ambystoma > Ambystoma mexicanum. Next base: position 336,078,484 of record NC_090927.1, read on the forward strand.
GCTTTTGTGATGGTTTTGACATTCGTTGTGATGGTTTTCACATTCTTGATTGATGTTCACAATTCATCTTGTGTAGCTGTCCTTTTTATTTCATGTCATTTTCCTGTGCATAACGTTAAATCGAATGTTGCTGTTTTATCTCTCTTTCCCTTCATACTGTCTTGATCATTTTTTAATAATAATTACTGTGATGCCAAATAAAAACCACCTCTATGATTTCCTGTAACATCCGAAGGAAACTGCGTTTACTTTGTATGCAACATTACCCATTTTTTTGGGCAACGCATGAAGTACATTGCATAATACTTAAAGGAAATGTGTGCTATTTATTGTTTTCTTGGTTTCATTATTTTTGAATTAATTGAAGGTCAAGATGAGGTGTACTATGAACTAATTTGCTGCTATTCCGTCTATGGTATACAGCTGAAAGGTCCACAAACAGACAGAAAGACTTGGGGAGACAAAACTCCCTGTATAAACTTTTGTTGGAGAATGTGGGCAAAGTTCAACTATTATGTGCATATGTGTTCAATAAAGTCAAATATCAAGGGTGACGGGTCTGTCCGCTAGATTGAATTTCAGAAGAGCACTTGTGAATCCATCCATGTGTTTGATTTTCACACTTTCAGATGTTGACTGCGTTTTACCCAGAAGCAAAGTTCTTTGCTCTCATGAACGGGATGTCTCCGAGATCTGAATCGTAGTGACAGATGAGGATGCGGAAGAAACTTTGAATAATGTATTCGGTATTGGAAGTATTCGACATGGCGGCATAGTTGTTCTTTTTGAAGCTACCAAACATAATTCAAAAAAGGAGTGTATCCTGCGGTTGGGAATAACTCTTTGGTTTTCTTTGTTGCGCGTGATACAGGGCACAGAGGAGATAATACTGAGAAATGTAGTGTGTAAAACCGAAGTAGTACAAATGCAGGAGAAACAGAAGTTGGCACTCGTAAACACACATATCTTGGGAAAAGATAGGATTGCTGGAGAATCTGAACCAACACGCTAAGTTTGAGGCGCTTTTGAGAGAATGAACCGACCAGCCAACAAGCCATGAGAGGTGTGCATCAAAGAAATAGGATGTCTGAAGAGTTAGAGTCCCATAATAAACACATTCAAGGATTACTCTGTCAAATCACCAAGCTAAAAGCTAAATTGAAAGGAATTAATGGAATGAGTCATTGGAGAGTGTGTACCGACACAACACCGACTTGAGAGAAGGTTCTAACAGGTTAGAACAAGATCTGGCAGAATTAATTTGAAAATGTGATAGGAGTATCACAAGTCACAGAATTGCAGGCCCTGTTCAGATTGTAACGACAGTGCTACAGGGAAAGCCCTAAACAGACTGAATGGAATCAATAGCACGCACAACATCAAAGGACAAAGGAAAACACTGCAGCGCTAACCAGCTTGTTAGCCCTACTACATAGGTTAATGCAGCACTGTATGCGTAAAACAAACCAGATATAGTCACACGAGAGCAACCGCAGCCGCAATGGCAGGGCCGGCCAATGTGAATCAAACGAACACAGATCCAAGTTCCATGTTACAGTCAAAGTAATAGTCAGAAAGCTCTCATGCATAATGAGGACATTAGGAGAGATGTAGAGGAGATGGCAAGTAAGTGACTAGTTGTCCATACTTTCCAATACAGGTGATGGGAGCAGGTGGGGGAAGAGTCAAAATTACTCTTGCCACAGATCTTGAATCACCCCTGATGGAAATAATCATGCACAACACAAAACTATAAGAAGAAGCATACACAAGAAAGTGGTGTTATTTAACATAGAACTTATTAAAATAAGTGATTATATTCAAGTGAATGAACGCAGTCATACAGAAAGAAAAGGGAATCACAACCATGTATCTGTCAACCTGAAGCCAGCTCCTGCCCTCAGTATTGATGCCAGTGAACTGTCTTATCTGGGACTGCGTGTTTACAGTAGTCCACCCTGCAGGCGGACCCCATTCATAAGGTACGAGAATGTGGTTTGCAGGAGCCACAGAGTCTGGTCTTGCCACAGCTTCAACTGATACCTGCCACTTTAATCAGGAACCACAGATAGATTAATTAACCAGATAAACTCTTTGATCCACAATAGACAGGAAGATGGGTGGGACTCAGTATCTGTTGCAAAGCACTCTGGTTATGACCTTACGCATACACGAAAATGTTGGTGGGGACCCCAGGATTGGTTTATTAAGGTAGGCTTACCCCCACCAATCACTGTGACCATTTGGCTTTAAAAGAGGACTGAGCTCCTCTTTCGGCAGCCCACCTGAAGACTTTGCAAGGAGTAGCAAGAAGTACTCATCATTGGACCCTGGCTGAATGTACAGTCTGCCTTTCATCGTCTAATACATTGCTCCCTTTGTGCTGAAGCCAAGCAACCTTGAATTGTTGCGATTATTTACCATACCGACTATCCTCCTGTCAGTATCCAGAGTACATCCCTTTTCCTTCTATGAAACTGTCTGTCCTCTGCATTCCTTTACGGGGTGGGTTGTATTTTGTAGTGTTGCTACAACTGTCTGTTGTGATAATAATAAAGTAGATATGTGTATACAGCCTCGACTGGCCAGTCCCTTTTATCAATGGGTAATAATTGTATTTTTGCTGTGTTGCAACTAACTAATGATCTACAATCTTTCGGAGATAAGCCGGCCATTCCATTCACATTACCAAAATTGGACAAGGAGGGTTGTAGTTTGCATGTGTTTCGAATGTGTTCAGATCCGTTCTGGTGTACTGGAGGTGTGGTGCTGATTGATGGTTTAGAAACCGATATTAATCCCTGGACAACTGGTACCCCGAAAGATGATTCGTCATGTTGGTATCTACTTTGAGCTTGCACACAGCTTAGTCATCCAATAATAAAAGTACTGTTGCAGGCAACGTTTAGAACACTGCAAGGTATTTGTAATAATGTATGTATAATTGGGTATTTATAACAAGCTTCATACTGAAGAGGTTTCTAAGTGCAGTCCCAGGATTCGAACCTGTTGTCATGATGCATACCCCCGGGCATCCAGACCACGTCCATCAGCCCCGGGTGCAGGCATCATGTCGCCTTGAGAAAACCCAGCAACCCCTGCTAGGGGCTGTCTGGGTTCAGTCCTGGTGCCTATGGCACCAGGCTCATATGGGACATCAGTCCTGGCGCCATAGGTGCCAGGCTCATAGGTGCACACTTACCTGATGCAGACCAAGCTGCAAGAAGATCCAATCCCATGTGAGGCCTGGAAGGGACTACTTTACCTTAGGGACTATTTTGTTACTTGGGTGTGGTCGGGGAGGAATACTACCTGGGACTACTTTGGAGGCTATTTAAACCACGCCCGAAGAGCAGCACACGCTTCGCGTTATTCTGCATCCAGCAGTGTAACGCTCACTGTGCCAGCAGCAGCATCCAGCCTTCTGCCACACCCGCCTCGAACCTGGAGCATCTAGAAAGAAGGAAAGAAGCAAAGGTTAGAACAAGAGTATTACCTGATTTCTTACCTGATTCCGGATTCATCGCATCTTCAAACCAGAGGAAGACTTTGTTTTAAACGCGTCGCATCGCCAGCAGCAGCGCCGCGCCATACTCACCGTTCCACGTAGCATCTCTTCGATCCGGCGCTGTCTCCATCTCTACATCGCCGAATCCCGGCACCTAAGGGGGACAAGAAACAACAAGGTGAGCAGAGAGAACAGACAGAGACAATCTCTTTAGCCGCCATATGCTTACCTGATTTTACCGCCGGAGGTATAATTCTTCAGCACACCACACCTTCTATGCAGCACCTGTAGGATAAGGAGAAAGCAGCAAGTTTAACCCTTGGCATTATTTCCCGGACAGTTTTGGGTAACACAGACTTTTACCGGAGCGCTTTCAACTGTCAAACTTCTTATTGGGTCAAAGCTGCAAGTTAAAAGAGGAATTGGACAGGAGTGAATTCCAGACATTTTGAACTCTTACGAACTATATATTTACGGCTCTTCGACAGGACCTTTTGGAGTCAGGATTCGTCTACAACTCTTCCAATATCTTCAGGCCAGTGAAGTAACTGGTCATCAACGCGCCCCTGCATGCTTCGCAGGATGGAGAGCTCATCCTTCAAGAATATAAGGTGAGATTGCTGAGAGGGCGCTTCAGAGGTGATTAGTGGGGAGGACTGTGGGGGTGCTATCACTTGAATCCACAAGTGGTTAAATCTATCTCTCCACTTGTAGGAGAATATTTCTACGGGCAAAGCAGACAAGATTAGGAGGGCAGATCCAGTCAGTCATCGCTGCACTACGCATCACGTGGGTGGAGGCCGCAGCAGTCCGGGTACGACCGACGGCCCTGTGGGAGCCAGGTGAGCGTAACACCTGTGTTGCTCTGCATCTTCTTGCTTCAAAGACGAGTGTGTTGCCAGTGAGCTATACTGCCCCTGCCAATAATCGTGGATCTTGACATAGAGACTGTGAAAGGCATGAGCAAGGATGTCCTGCCCGTCCTATATCAAGAAAGGGGACTTCCCCATGGCACCAGGGTTAATAGACCTGAGTTGCTGACCAGCCTCCAAGCTTGGGTAGAGGTGAGGGTGGCTGGGGAGAAGACCCCAGGGGATGGGCTAGGGCCCATGTACCTGAATAAAGAAGACCTTCCGGTAGGAGGAGTGGAAGATGATGAGGAAGTCAGCACAGTGTTTCCTGCCAACCATCCCTCTGGGGGGCAAGCATGGGTTCTCAACACTCTAGAGTATCAGGGATGTCAGGGGCTAGTGCGACATCCCACAGGTCCCAGGCCTCGACACAGTCTCTAAGTGGCCCAGTAATTGTTCCAGCTGTTAACGATATAGTGGCTCCAAAGTTCCTGTTGGAGGAGAGGAGACTAGCGTTGGAGGAACAAAAACAGCGGGACGTGGTCACCATGGAGTGGGACGGGCCACCATAGAACTGTGTAGACTGGCACTCGACAAGTAGAAGGAGGCCAACAGATCCACCTTTAGTGAAAGCAGCTGTAGTGGTTCAGGGTGCCCAGGATAAGCCCCGGCGGCACATCCCCAAAGTCTTAGTGCAGGCTTATGAAGTGGGAAAGGATATTTTGTACTGGTTTGAAGCACTCAAACTTGCTTTTCAGTTAGAGTTGGTGGACGAGGTACTGTGGGGTCTAACCCTGATGAGTTGCTTACCAATACCAGGGACTGATGCAATTCTTTAGTTAACTCCAGAGGAAAGGCCAATTTATAGGAGCATGAAGGCGGCCCTCCTCAGAAACTTCTGTAAACCCCAGAACAGTATCTCAAGAAATAAAAGTGGGCAGACATTTGAAGTGGTCACACACTTGTCTTTAAAATAACTCAGTGGGTGGGTGTCTGGTACCAAAGCTGACACATTTAGAAGGATGAACACTTAGATTGCGTGTGAGCATGTCTTGAAGAATTGTGAGGTTGATCTATACCAGCATCTTGTGGACAAGACTATTACAGACCCTATGGAGCTTGCAAAGGCTGCCGACAGGTTCGTAAGTACAGAGTCCAGAAAAAGGCTCAGGTGAGCACACCCAAACCAGAAGAGAAACATTCAGACAAGAAAATTAACAACGATAGGAAGTACAAAAGTCCAACCCACTCCTCTTCAAAGTCAGGTCCCCAAAAGAATGAAGACAAATCCCAAAATGTTTGTTCAGCCGTACACACCAAAAGGAATAGCGCAGACACCCCTAACACTGGGGCACCTATGTTCTCACCAGCCAAAAGTTGTTTCATGTGTAAGGAGCTGGGCCGTAGGAAAGGGAATCCTGCTTGGAAGGGCTTACTCAAGCAAGCCATAGTGAATGTTGGACGCATGGAGGAGGCCATCATTATTGTGACCCTCCTAGAGGAGAAATTCACAATAGGCAAAGGAGTGGCTGAATGTGGATTGGTTAAACTGAGTGGGAACGCTACAGTGTCTCCAGAAGAGATCCCAGTTCCCAATAATACCAATAAAAACTCCTGCGGTTAGATACACTGCAGCTAGCCTAACTGCTGTCACCAGGCAGAGGGTACAGCCAGGCCAGTATAATGATGGGCCTGATTGTAGCTTCAGTGTGTTTGATGGAAAGAGTAAGTTCCCCTTGGTGATAGTAGAGTTCAGCTGGCGGGATGAAATGACCTAGCGCTGTGTAGCAGTGAAAGACGCCAGCCCTGTCACATATCTGTTGGATAATGATCATCCTGATCCCGAGATAGTCACCATGGCAACCAGATTGAGGGCCGAAGAGGTTGCAAGATTGAAGACTCTCAGAGCCTTAGGGCCTGGAGTGCGTCCAGAAGACTTGTTGGAGGGTCTGGTGTGGCCGTTAGACCCTGGTCTAGTTCCACAGACTGCTGAGTCACCTAATCCTGTAGGAGAGGGGCCAGTAGCCACTGAGGACCCTACTTAGGTAGCAGGGGACTCAGTGACTTCAGAGTTGCCTGGCATAGTGCAGGAGCCTGAGGTGGAGGACCCGGTGAGCACAGATCTGAAGGGGCTGCCCAAGCTGGATGAGCTTGCATCAGATGGTGGCCCAGATCAGACTGAATTCTTTAAAGCCCAGGAAGAGTCTCCCACTCTGGCAGGCCTGCAGAAGCAGGTATACGAGCAGGCTAAGGGCAAGGCCCCTGGACTTTTCAAGCCATACTGGGAGGATGGACTCCTGGACAGTGAGCCAAAGGACTCTGAGAGTGAGGGCACCAGAAGGTTAGTAATTTCCCAAGGCCACAGAAAGTTCCTTTTTGGATTTGGCTCACCAAATTCCGTTAGCGGGTTACTCGGGGGTGACTAAAACATCAGACTTGTTGTCTGCATACTTTAACTGGCCGCAGTTAGCCATAAAAGTTAAGGAATTTGTCCAGTCCTGCAGGACTTGTCAGGCTTCTGGCAAGTCAGGTGGTGCCACAAAGGCCCCCTTAATTCCAATAACCATGGTTGGGCGGTTGTTCGAGAGAATAGGCATGGATATTGTGGGTCCTTGGATCCTCAAACCAGCTCAGGGAACAGAAACATCTTGGAGGTGGTAGACCATGCCACAAGGTTCAGTGAGGCTGTCCCTCTGAAGAGCATCCAAGCCCATATGGTTGTGAAAACTCTGATTGGGATATTCTCCCATGTTGGAGTCCCCAAGGAAGTCATTTTTCACAGCGATCAAACTTCACATCAGCGTATATGAAGGCTATGTGGGAAGAGTGTGGAGTCACCTTTTAGTACGCTACATGCTTCTATCCACAAACAAACAGGCTTTCTGAGAGGTTCAACAAGACCCTGAAAGGCATGATGGTGGCTTGGAAGAGCACCTGAGGAGACAATTGAATATTCTCCTGTTTTCCTTTCATGGCTACTGTTCACCTACAGGGATGTGCCACACAACGGAGTATGGTTTAGCCCCATTGAACTTCTGTTTGGACACCCTGTAAGAGGTCCTCTCAGTCTAGTGAGAGGGGGATGGGAGAGCAAACCCTCATCCCCTACTCGAGATATGGTGGACTATGCACTTGGCTTTCAGTCTAGAATGACGAAGTACAGAGAACAAAAAGCCTAAAGGCCAGTCAGGAGCTGATGAAGCACTGACACAACTAGAAGGCCACTGTGACAGTCTATTTTCCAGGCCAGTGGGTGTGGATTGTAGAGCTTGTCAAATCCATTGCCCTTCAGGACAAGTGGACTAGGCCTTACTGTGTGCTGGAAAAATTCAGGGAGGTAAATTATCTCATTGACTTGAAAGGACTTAAACAGATGTGCTGGGTCTTTCTCATCAAACGGGCTAAAACCCCATTATAGTTGGAATGACTTGGTCATGGCATTAGTGACAGATAGAGAGACTGAGGTGGAGACCGATCCCCTCCCAGACCTCCTGCGCACTAGAGCCACAGATGGGTCAGTTGATGGTGTCAACCTTGCAATGGAACTGTCAGAACAGCAACTGACAGACTATCCCTGTTTACTGGGACAGTTTGCCGGTCTATTTTCGCTGACTCCAGGTCGCGCAGATTAGTGCACCCATGATGTCGACACTGGAGACAGTAAGTCGGTGAAGAACAGGATTCACCGGATATCTGATAAGGTCAGGGACACCATCAAGGAGGATTTTTACAAGATGCTGTCCCTAGAAGTGATAGAGCCAATCCACAGACCCTGGGCTAGCCCAGTGCTACTGGTCTCTAAAAAGACATGGGATGGGAAGACAGAAGTCTGCTTTTTTTGGGCACTCCAGGGGCTCGATTCTGTCTCAAAGACAGCTGCTCACCCCATTCCCAGGGCAGAGGAGCTCATTGACAAGCTCAGCGCTGTCAAGTACATGAGTACTTTTGACCTCAAAGCAGGCTACTGGCAGGTCGGCTTGACAGATGAAGCGAGAGAGAGGTCAGCATTCTCAACCCCAGAAGGACATCATCAGTTCACTGTGATGCCCTTTGGTTTGAAGAATGCCCATGCCACTTTTCAGAGGATGGTTAACTAGGTTTTGTCTGAACTGGAAAACCACAGTGTCGCCTATTTAGACAACATTGCTGCGTTGGGCCACACCTGGGAAGATCACTTATCCCACCTGAAACACGTCCTTCAGGCGCTGCAGAATGCAGATATGACTATCAAGGTCACAAAGTAACAGATAGCTCAGGGCACAGTGACTTACCTAGGCCACCTGGTCAGTGAAGGTAAGAAACAACCTCTCGAAGCGAAGGTACAGGCTGTGAAGGTGTGGGACATCCAACCACACAGACATAGGCAAGAGCCTTTCTAGATCTTACCAGGTACTAACGGTTATTCATCAAGGGGTATGGGACCATTGCCATGCCCATGCATGATGTGACTTTCAAGAAAATGCCAAAGAAGGTTTCTTGGATGCCCACCTGTCAAACCTTTTTCAGGATTTGAAGGATGGATTGTGCAGGGACCCAGTTCCGAAAGTCCCAGACTGTGGTTAGCAGTTAATTATCCAGACAGTCAGATGTGATTTTGGGATTGGAATAGAGTTAGCGTAGCTGAACTCTCAAGGGATAGAGCAACCTGTCACCGACATTAGCAGACGATTAACAAAAAGGGAAAGGAACTGGTCTGTCATTGAACAAGAGGCTTATAAAGTCGTGTGGGCAGTCACGAATCTAAAATGCTACATCTTTGGGTTGCACTTTACTATCCAAACAGACCAACGGCCTCTTCGATGGTTAATGGCCATGCAAGGGGAGAACCCTAAGCTTTTGCGTTGGCCATATCCCTACAGGAATTAGATATGGACTTCCAGCATAGGTCAGTCTCCCAGGATGAAAATGCAGATGTCCTTAGCTGGTACTTTTGCCTATATGACGAACCAGACCCTTAGTAGGGTGGTGGTTCACATGTTAAAGCTGGGGGGCATGGAAGGAATTTAACCATCCTCACGGTGGGTGTGCTCTCGCCTGGGCCTTTTTGAAATGTTTAATTAAATGGAATGATGGTAGACCAACCCTAAGAAAATGCATGGGGCTAATCTACACACATTTTCCTGTGCTCACAACATGGCACACGCATAGGCCTGTGCACTCTGGGTGGACACAGCATACAAGCACAGTCCACCCTGTCATATTTAATTGGGGTATGACATCAGGAGTACAAGATGCATATCCAGAAGGGGAAGGACCAAACGGTCCCCCTGCTATGGCCAGCCTGACTAATTAGAAAGGCTCCATGGATCCGCCCTGCTCTATAGTTGGGCCTTGCAGCTGGTGGCAGCGATTTGCATACCAAATAGAAAATCATTCAAATAGGCCTTCATGGCGCCTGGCTACAGAGCTTAACAAAGGAGACAAGAATCCCCAACAACCTTTCACATGCAATTGTGTCAACCTGAAGCCAGGTCCTGCCCTCAGTATCGATGACAGTAAACTGTCATGTCTGAGTCTGTGTGTTTACAGTTGTTCACCCTGCAAGGGGTCCTCATTCATAAGGTACGAGAATGTGGTTTGCAGGAGTCAGAGTGTCTGGTCTTGCTGCAGCTTCAACAGAGGCCTGCCGCTTTAATTGGGAACCACAGAGAGATCCATTAACCAGAGAGACTCTTTGATCCACAACAGACAGGAAAATAGGTGGGACTTAGAACCACATGTTTTCACCCCTTTACATGGCCTGTTGCAAAGCACTCTGGTTATGACCTCACGCATACAGGGGATTGTTGGTGGGGACCCCAGGATTGTTTCATTAAGGTAGGCTTAACCTACACCAATCACTGTGGCCCATTTGGTTTAAAAAGAGGGCTGAACCCCTCTTTTGGCAGATCATCTGAAGACTTTGCAGGGAATAGAAAGAAGAACTCATCATTAAATGCTGGATGAAGGTACAGTCTGCCTTACATCTTCTTCGAGTGAAGGAAGGTCAGGACCTCCAAAGAGGGAAGCACGATCCCTCCCCTAGACATCTCCCAGGGAACAGAAGGAGATACCAAATTAGGAGGACCCTCTAACTGCTCCAGTACCAGTACCCAGCCAGCACACAGTGTGTCCTGCTAGTCACTGCAGCAAGTTTCCTAGGCAAGAAGTTCCAGCAGGTTTCTGAACCTACAACCAATGACAAGGCAGCTGCCTGCAACACCCTGCTGAGGTTTGGGCCATCCATTTTAAAGGATGACATGAGCCCAGTGAAGAAGCTGGGAGAAGCGCCTCGATGAGCATCTACCAATGTCCACCTTAAAGGACATTTTTTCAAGCCCGTCCAGTTCCTCGAACTGCAACTGATTGCAATGCTGACCATTGCTACACTGCAGTTGCTTAAAGACATCCACGACATCTCGACCAGTGCTTCAGTCAAAACACCACCCAGAACTGAGACAATGATTCCTGACCCCGAGCTGCTGTGTAGGTCAGCCTAGAGCCGTTTGTCCAGCTTCGCTCGCAGCACTGTCTTGCCACCTAAAACCTGCAGCTGACTCCCGTCCTGAACTCTGTCACAGAAGCCTACGAAGTGCACTGAAGCTGACTCCTCAAGCATCAAGAACACCTACAGCTTAAGGTACAATGGGGTTCTGACCATAGGGTCCTTCCCGGAAGGCCCCTATAGACATTTTAAGACCCATTGCTCCATTTGTGCTCAAGCCAAGTAACCTTGACCTGTTGTGATTATTTACCATACCGACTACCCTCAAGTCAGTATCCAGAGTGCATCCCTTTTCATTCTTTGAAACTGTCAGTCCTCTGCATTCCTTGACAGGGTGTGTTCTATTTTTTAGTAATGCTAGAACTGTCTGTTGTGATAATAATAAAGTTATGCAATCTTGACTGGGCAGCCCATTTGATCATTTGGTAATAATTGTATTTTCGCTAACCAACGATCCAACGATCCACAACCTTTTGGAGATAAGCCTGCTGTTCCGTCCACATTGCCAAAGGTGTTTGGTTAATTTATGGTTTAAAAACCGATATTCATCCCTCGACCACTGGTGCCCGCTAAGTTGATTTGTCACAGATGTAGTTTCAATAGTAAGTATTATGGTATGCAAAGTGGGGACACATGACAGGGTGGTCCCAGCGATTCTGATGGAGTAGCAGGTTTTCACCCATCGGCATGGCTCTGCAATGCCTACAACCTTATGTGTGGAACCCTAATCAATCCCCACCTAGTGTAGAAATATATTTGCTTTGAAATATGGATTCAGCATTAATGTGATACCTCTAATTTCATACCCCTACTGATATAGTCCCAACCCACAATTCTGAGTAAGAAAATAGTCTGTTTTGGAAAACTTGAATTTATTTAAAGAAAATTAAAGGGCAAATGCCAAAAAAGGTAATCTCCAGCTTTATGCCAGGGAAGTCACCACAATGTTACTCAATCATAGACAGCTTGTGTACACAAATAAAATGTACCTGCCTGAATCATGCTTACTACTTGACATATAAGCACTATTTTCAATGGGCAATTGTACATATAGTATACTGAAAATATTTCAGGATATTCAATTACACTTCTATTGCTTGTCAATATAAATCTCTCACAATGTTTAACTTCACAAAGGCATGTCAATATGTCAAATCACATTTTCAAATGCATCAAAATGCAGTCTTTATTTTCCCAATGACACCTACCATTTACAGAATCAGAAACCTGTTCTAAAATTCACAGCTTCTCGACTAAATGTGGCGCAGAGACTTTCCAATATACGTATGCAATCTGCAATTTACTTATTCTCATTTTTCTTCATATCTACAGCTTTTGGTATTTTGGTTTGGAGATGTATTATTATCCATTAAGCAATACAATGGTAAAAGCACGTTTGCCTGTCAACATCACACATAGGTCCACTTGTGAATTTCAGTATAAGGAATTTCAAGAGTTTTACACTTTGCATTATTTTCTGTGAATACAAGTAGATCCTTTAATCTACTTTTCTTCACAAGTATCTATTTAATGAATAGTCTCCCACCAGTGTTAATTATTCATGAATCTCTGTCAGGCAAAAACTTTTCCCGAATCGAGCCACTGACTATACCTGCAGGAACATCTGGTTTAGATTGTAATTTTGCTTAATTTTACAAAAATAAAACTCTGCTTAAGTGGCAACAAATGCAAACACTTTTACTTCACATTCGCAACTCAAAATGCAAAGGGATTTATAGAAATTACATTTTCAATTTACAATTAACTACAATGGAAGAACACAGTACATTTGTATCTTACACTGCACCTGTGTCTCTTTAAAACTAGTAAAGCTATAAGAACAACTTTTTCTCACATACTCCCTAACTACTGGGGAATTACGATAGTCAATATTATAGGGCAATCTGCAGTTATATTGGGGCTTAGTATTTACTTTGAAATGTTGCTTTCTATTTTGGCAAATCAAGCTGGACCCTCTCAATCTGCAAGGTCCCTTAAGCTGTTTTGATCAGGTTCCAAAATTAAATCCTCATCTCCTTTAGAATAAGGATCTTCTATGCATCTTCTATCAAAATCCAGCCCTTCCTTTGGGATCGTATCAGCCAACCTGCCATCCCCATCAGTTAATCTTAATCTTTATAACATTTTCCTATGTATGTGCAGTCTGTTTTATAATCAAAAGCCCTCCCCTAATCTTGTAACCTAACAGGTGGGGGTTATTCACTCTGAGTCTTGAGGCATGAAAGATGGGGCAATCCACTGGCCTCATTACGACCCAGGCGTTGGACCATGGTGCTAATAGCACCATGGTCCATGCCGGTAAGTTACCGACACCGCCATGGCGGAATGGGGAATTACCACCCCATTCCGAGATTGGCGGGGCGGTAATTCCCCATGCTGCCATGGCCCTTCCCCATTTTTGCCCCATAGGGCTCAATGGGAAAGGGGAAGGCTCTAAGTACGGTACCGCTAATTGCGGTACCGTACTTAGCACCAAGGTCCCTTTGCGGCACCCTACTTTAACGGCTGGTCTGTACCAGCCGTTAAGGTCGGGTCCCGCAAAGGGACCTCGTAATCAGGCGCTAAGTGTTTAACGGCACCGTGGCCTTTTATGGCGCCGTTAAACACTTAGCGCGAGGGTCATAATGACCCACTAGTCTTATGACATGAAAAAAGTTGGTATCTAACTTGTAGATAGGAACATGTTTTTTCACTATTACTTTGGATGTGAATGTGATAATTTTATGAAATTAAAACCATTAGACTCTGCACCCAGACATCATGTGGTGTATTTATTTGGGGAGTTTTGTTTCATAATTTTCATAATTGGTGTAATTGTAAATAATGTGAATTTTATATTTGCTATAGAGATATTTCCTTACCTAAAAATCACAATTTATTTCAGGTTCCTATCATTTTTGTCTATAAAGTTAAGGATTTTTTATTGATTGAATACTTTGGTTAATTAAGAAAACATGAAGCTTTTTCTTTTGGATCTGAATGTATTAGAAAAAATACAATTTCTGTCCATAGAAGTCCTTGGTGTTTTTTCATGATGTGAAAGCTCCAACATGCAATTCTAAGTGGCACAAAACATGTTGTGATCATAGCCTGAAAAACTGGTTTAGTCATGTGATTCTCACTTGAAAGCAAATCCTAGTTTTGGTTTTATGACACATTCATGTGGTTGGGGTAAAATATTCCTTGTTTAATCAACACAGTCTGAGGCTGAACAGAATACACTGTTATTCAATTCTAATAGTAATAATGGAATCTAAGCGGCATTTCTTTTCTTTCATTAAACTTAGCTTGATTTTAATTAAATGAAAGATACAATTGTTGAAAACAAGATTATATTATAATTCACCCGTGCATCATTATCTGTAAACAACATTAAGAACATGAAAACAATGTAAAATGTTTGGAATGTACATTTATGCTGAAAAACCTCAAAGTTAATGTTTTGGGGCCTGAGCTTTGTTCTTTTGCTGATAATGGCACTCCAAAGGCTTGGGCCTTAATACTTTTGGATGCAATGATGTTCCTATTTCAACAAAGATAGTTCTCCTGCTCCCAGTGCTGATCCAGGTGGTGAGTAAAAATGTATTTTTAATTAACATGACATGTTCTAATAGCACCTCTAGCGTTACTTTGAAGCAGTCTTCATGTCTTGTGTTCTTTAGTTACCAGAATATCCTTCTCACATATTTGGGGGTGGTTAATTTGAATGAAAAAAGGAAAGGGACTTCCTATTTCTGTTGTTGCAATGCAAGTTGACTTAAAACCCCTTCCTTTTGGGCCTACTTAGATTAATGTTTCTGGTGATTGTGGAATCTCAAACAGTTTGTGAGGTATCTTCACATCTCTCTTTAGATTGTGATAAAACAAGATCTGTTCTCTTGTGTAAGGATTCATTTGCTTTAGGGATATCCTGGGCTCAATTTCTGTTCCATAAGCAACAACCCCTGACAGAAGGAGTTGGCAGATGGCTTACTGCAGAACAGGAAACAAAGATGAATAATGTTGTAAAAACACAAACAGACAAAAGATGTATGGAAAGATAACAGGAACAGATGAAGAAACATGAATGATGCAAATGAGAAAGGGTTGAATATTGTCCAATTTTCCAAGAAATCCAATGACACTCATGTTTCCACAGATGTTAATTCAAAGCAGTGGGCTGGGTCAATTAGTGAAGCCCCTACAGGTTTTTTCCCTGTTCCAGATGTTTGATGAGATGCTGAAAGCAGGTGAACTATAAGCACAAAGTCAGACAAGGGCACTCGACAAACTCTTTGTTCATCATGAAGTGAGCAAACCTGACTAACCAGAGGAACCATGTAATGTTGTGATTACTCTTGTCCCCAGGGTGTATCCAGCTGAGGACACAGGCATGGTAGTGGATAGACTTGGAACAGAGGGAAGACAATCAATAGCCCAACAATGTGTGGGTACCCCAATGGAAACACTGAATGATGTACACAGAAGAGCCAAAAGTGATTGAGTATCCTTTCTGAGTATTATGGAGGAGTGTGAAGACCAATATTACTCACCCATATGAGTACAAGGACAATGTTATATGTTTGCAATGGTGGACATGGATGCACAATCTCCTATGGTGTCCAAGAAATTACTAGATAGCATAAACTAAGGAAAGCAACAAAAACACATTGGAAAATTGCAGCCTGTGGAAGGCCATGTCTATAACTTCCATGGTGAATTTATGTTGTTGTTGATGGACGGTGTAACTGAGGCTGATATTAAAGTGGGAAAACACAAGCTGAGATATCCTTATAGGCACATATATTGTTTGGAGAAAATGTCGCCTCTAATTGACAGCATCAATGTGGTCTTCGGTCTTTATCAAAGAGGCATTTAAAACGGCAATAGATACCCCCATAGCACAGCACTGATCACATAGTAGACAAACCAAAAATGCAGTTTAAGTGCATCTACAGAATGGATGTGTTCCTAGCATCGCTACCATGCTGATGCGTGAGGCAAAGCCAGGAGGTAAAGAGTCGGAAAAACTATTTGCGATCCGCATAGAACCCAAGTAAACCTGGGTGACCCAGAGAGATTAAAAAACTGTATCCAGTGCACAAGCTAATGAAGAACAGGAAACATACATCTCAGCCATTGCTGAAATTCAAAAGAAAGCGGACCTCTCCTACATACCATGGCACATAGGTGGGTTCCTGGGGAATGACAGAGACAGGGCAGAATCAGGAGAACGAGATAAGCTCTATTAGTGAGGTAGTATTTAAGCAGATACAATACAGGAAAGAAAATCCCCACTGTGCAATACAATATCATCAAATATTTGGGCCAGATCAGCCTGTCCATGGACACAGGATTGTTGGAAGGCACACATATGGTATAAAAGTATGAATTACAATATGTGGATAGTGAATCAAACCAAGGACCATTGATATCTGAATAATGAAATCAGAAACAGAATGAGTGCTGTGCTGGGCCTGCTGAACCTGAATGTTCGGTCCAGGTTGGATGGCAACAAAAAACAGGCTTTCGGTCATGGCCAGTTCATATCATATGCTATTGAGCTTCAGGTGCAGAAGGACATATGTAATCTAGCATTCACTGGGCAGTTTAAAGTGACATTGACACAGACACAGAGAAAGGGGCCCAATCTTGACAACCGTGATGCACTTGTATGTCAAAGTATACATACAATAACCAAGGCGTAGGTTGTGACTATACCCCACTGGTTAAGATTGGGAGTAATCTCATTTGAACACTGGTAAGAAGCAAGGGGTGCCAATCATTTTGTTTAGAAGAGGGTACACCAATCAAGATGGCAATTTAGGAATTACATTGAGTCTGCAAATTTGAACAATCCTATCATCAGTAACATACCTGGGTTATATGACCCATGGGGTCAGGTTTGCCCAGAATCATTGGAAGGGGTGTTCAGAGTTCTGTCCTTGTATCCATGAGGCCATGGGCATGATCTGTCACCTGTGAGATGACTACATCGTCTCCCAATTGTATGATGAGGGACAGGAGGAAGGGCAGCATCATGAAGATGTGGCTAAGTACCCAAAATGCTTAAAATTGTCTGCAGCTCATGAATAGACATCCACTCAGTTAGAGAAAAGTACTGAAATTGCCCATCGAAAAGACTTTCCAGTGTATTCGAGGCTGGCGGAGGAACAGATCCAAGTAGCAGTTGCCTGCTCAGATGATTCAGGGAGAGAACAGCTGTGGAAGGTACTTTTGGATTTCAAAGACGTGTTCTCCAGAGATGCATTTGAATGCGGTCACCTTGATATTTATGTCACCATGTTACACAAATGTTGTGCACCCCTTTTTTATGTGATAATACAGTCTACCTTTAGCTTGTTTACAATCATTATTGGAGATCTCTCAAAACTAATTTGAAGCAAGCGGGATAACTAGTCCTTTACATAGCAGCTCAAATCCCCCTATATTTGGTGTTTTGAACCCCAACAGTCAGTGGAGATTTTGTGTCAGTCTAAGCAGGCCCAAACATGTATTTCCCGTCTCAATGGGCCTCATTATGAGTTTGGAGGCAGCCATGCCCATAACAAGGGCATGGCTGCCTCCAAACACGGGTCCGGGTCTGGGTTCCTCGAATGAGGAATTACCGGGCCATTCCAACCTTGGAGGACCCAGTAATTCCTCATTCAAAAAACCCATACTCATTCCCATTTGAGCCCCCATAGGGCTCAATGGGAATGGGGAGGCAGCTAATAATGGGCCCGTTAATAACGGGCCCGTTATTAGCTCCCTGGTCCCCTTGCGGGACCCACAAAGGACGTCTGGTCTGACCAGACGTTCAGAGCGGGTCCCGCAAGGGAACTTCGTAATAGGGCAGAATGGGTTTACCGGCACCATTACCGGCGCCGTTAAACCCATTCTGCCCACCTCGTAATGAGGCCCAATGTGCTTTCACTGCATTTGAAGGAGTTAAAGAATGTCTCTCACTGTGTCTACTCCAGAAATCGCTTTCTGGAATGTTTTTGGGGATAAAAAATAAAGGGAATGGTGATATGTAACAAACAAAACCATGCAAACAGGTCCAAGCTAAGGCAATCTTATTGTAGAAAATGAAATTACCATTTTCTGAAAGAAAATCAGAGGGTATTCGAAGATAGCAGATGAGGATAAGGGAGGGAATTAAAAAGCTGACTGGTTGGACAAATTGGGGTGGTGATGTGGGAGGCTTACCCATAAATCACGTGTGTGGTTGCAGTGATGTAGTCCAAATCATGTGAGGGAGGTAATCTGCCCACTTTTCATTGAAGCTTTGATGCCCCTGACTAGGATCTGGTCAGTGCTAAAAAAGAAGACACAGAGGTAATGATATTTTATAAAAATCCTATTGGATTCAGAAAATGATTTCATCACATATGAGAAAAAAATAATTGAGGGTGTTATTGAACACTGAGAAATATTTCACATGAAATAAGGCTTATCTAAGGGGACATCCATTTGGTAGTCCCAGTGTCCTTCCGAGGGCTCATGATGCACCAGCTCTTCATGCGCCAGACAGGGGCCCAGGAGACTTTTGCGATCCAGAGAGAGTTTGCATATTGTCCACATCTGTTCCAGGATGTTGAGTTGTATAGCTATGGATGCTTGGACTGGTGCCAAGTCCAACCCAGTTCTCCAAACCAAAGGGTGCCACTACTGTAGCGGGAGCTGACCCTTCCATGATCTAATTTACAAGTTGATTGCTTTGCTTTAATTGAAAGATCAGCAAACAGGAATCTGTAAATGTTTACTGTGACATGTGTTGCAGCAGTTGGAATGCTATAATGTAGGAATTTGGGAAATAATGATATAATGTTATGATATGTAACAGACAAAACCATGCAAACCGGTCCAAGCTAAGGCAAGGATTAGGAAGGGAATAAACATAGAGCTGGCCTGTGCACTGCGCCATTGAGGTACATGGGGGCAACAATATGACAGAGACAGCAGGAAACAGAGGAATGAAGCTTAATCAGGTGGATGTTAATATACCAGTAAGTGAAGGGGAAATAAAGAGTATGAAAAAGAAGGCTATCATGACAGACTGGAAAGTGAATTGGGAGAAGAGCTGAAATCAAAGACACTACTGTAACCTACAGAAAGAGGTTCAGATTAAGAAAGAAAACCTTGCTTAGGAAACACAACACAATGCTGTACAGGATTAGATTGGTTCATGCTAAATTGAACCAATAGATGCAAAAGGTACAGACACATGACTCAGAAGAATGTGAACCCTGAGGAGGCAGAAAAAATGTAGCATAATCTAGAAGTTAAACAATGGCATCAGGCATGAGGGACGCTTTGAGGACATTGGAAATAAAGATTGCGACATTAGGACACTTTTTAAAGAAGACTTAGTGGGTAATTCATAGAAATTCGCACAAAAGTGGCGCACGCGACTGGCGCACAGCGTGCCCGTGCGAATGTCTGCGCCAGCCGCGTGCGCTAAAATCGATTTCCGCGCACAGCGTATTCATGGATTTTCGCATCCAAAACCAGCCGTGGCGCAGCAACCCTGCAGCAGCGCCAGTTACGCCCCCAAGAACGCCCTTGCGCAAGTAAAAGCCTTCAAAATCCCCAAATAATCGCAAAAAGCTGCGCTAACCCTGGACCAGTTCACAGGGCTGGCAAACAGCAAACGCCAAGCGGGGAACGTGTATTTCAGTGGTTCGCGGGAAGTTCCAAACGCGATTGTCCTGTGTACGTGTGCATCAGGGGTGCGCGGGAAGTATCACACGCAAAATCAGCAGGGTACGTGTATTTCAGGGGTGCGCGGGAAGTATCACACGCGATTCCAGCAGGGTATGTGTATTACAGGGATGCACAGGAAGTATCACACGCAAAAGCAGCAGGGTACGTGTATTTCAGGGGTGCGTGGGAAGTATCACACGCGATTCCATCAGGGTACGTGCATTACAGGGGTGCGCGGGAAGTATCACACCAAAAGCAGCAGGGCATGTGTATTTCAGGGGTGCGCGGGAAGTATCACACGCAAAATCAGCAGGTACGTGTATTTCAGGGGTGCGCATGAAGTATCACACGCGATTCCATCAGGGTACGTGTATTACAGGGGTGCGCGGGGAGCACACACGTGAATTGCATGTGTGGGTCCTCCCAGGTGTTCCCTCTACACCCTCCACGGCCCCTGCAGGTGGCCCACACCACAGAGGCCTACCCTGCACATGTCCTGCAGGCACCCCATCCACCATGGCCATGCCCCCCAGACAAACCCACATGTCACCTTGCACTACTGCCCACCAACGCATGTCCCCCTGCACCCCCAGCCACCAGGGGCAGCCTCCACCAGGCCCCCACTCATGTCTCCCACCACCCCCACCCCCCAGCAGTGCAGGGGCAGCCTCCACCAAGCCCCCACTCATGTCTACCACCACCCCCACCCCCCAGCAGTGCAGGGGCAGCCTCCACCAGGCCCCCACTCATGTCTCCCACCACCTCCACCCCCCAGCCACCAGGGGCAGCCTCCACCAGGCCCCAACTCATGTCCCCTATCACCCCCACCTCCCAGCCACCAGGGGCAGCCTCCACCAGGCCCCCACTCATGTCCCCTATCACCCCCACCCCCCAGCAGTGCAGGGGCAGCCTCCACCAGGCCCCAACCCATGTCTACCACCACCCCCACCCCCCAGCAGTGCTGGGGCAGCCTCCACCAGGCCCCCACCCATGTCTACCACCACCCCCACCTCCCAGCAGTGCAGGGACAGCCTCCACCAGGCCCCCACTCATGTCCAACTCATGTCTCCCTGCACACCCACCCCCCAGCCACCAGGGGCAGCCTCCACCAAGCCCCCACCCATGTCTACCACCACCCCCACCCCCCAGCCACCAGGGGCAGCCTCCACCATGCCCCCACCCATGTCTACCGCCACCCCCACCCCCCAGCCACCAGGGGCAGCCTCCACCAGGCCCCCACTCATGTCTCCCTGCACCCCCACCCCCCAGCAGTGCAGGGGCAGCCTCCACCAGGCCCCCACTCATGTCTACCACCACCCCCACCCCCAGCAGTGCAGGGGCATCCTCCACCAGGCCCCCACTCATGTCTAGCACCCCCCACCACCCAGCAGTGCAGGGGCAGCCTCCACCAGGCCCCCACTCATGTCCCCTATCACCCCCACCCCCCAGACACCAGGGGCAGCCTCCACCAGGCCCCCACCCATGTCTACCACAAACCCCACCCCCCAGCCACCAGGGGCAGCCTCCACCAGGCCCCCACCCATGTCTCCCACCACCCCCACCCCCCAGCCACCAGGGGCAGCCTCCACCAGGCCCCCACTCATGTCTCCCACCACCCCCAGCCACCAGGGGCAGCCTCCACCAGGCCCCCACTCATGTCTCCCACCACCAACCCACGCCCAAGTAATGCAGGGGCAGCCTCCACCAGGCCCCCACTCTTGTCTACCACCACCCCCCAGCCACCAGGGGCAGCCTCTACCAGGCCCCCACTCATGTCTCCCTGCACCCCCACCCCCCAGCAGTGCAGGGGCAGCCTCCACCAGGCCTCCACTCATGTCTACCACCACCCCCACCCCCAGCAGTGCAGGGGCAGCCTCCACCAGGCCCCCACTCATGTCTACCACCCCCCCGCCCCCCAGCAGTGCAGGGGCAGCCTCCACCAGGCCCACACTCATGTCCCCGATCACCCCCATCCCCCAGCCACCAGGGGCAGCCTCCACCAGCCCCCACCCATGTCTCCCACCACCCCCACCCCCCAGCTACCAGGGGCAGCCTCCACCAGGCCCCCACTCATGTCTCCCTGCACCCCCACCCCCTAGCAGTGCAGGGGCAGCCTCCACCAGGCCCCCACTCATGTCTCCCACCACCCCCAGCCACCAGGGGCAGCCTCCACCAGGCCCCCACTCATGTCCCCTATCACCCCCACCCCCCAGCCACCAGGGGCAGCCTCTACCAGGCCCCCACTCATGTCCCCTATCACCCCACCCCCCAGCAGTGCAGGGGCAGCCTCCACCAGGCCCCCACCCATGTCTACCACCACCCCCACCCCCCAGCAGTGCTGGGGCAGCCTCCACCAGGCCCCCACCCATGTCTACCACCACCCCCAGCAGTGCAGGGGCAGCCTCCACCAGACCCCACTCATGTCCAACTCATGTCTCCCTGCACCCCCACCCCCCAGCCACCAGGGGCAGCCTCCACCAGGCCCCCACCCATGTCTACCACCACCCCCACCCCCCAGCCACCAGGGGCAGCCTCCACCAGGCCCCCACTCATGTCTCCCACCATCCCCACCCCGCAGCCACCAGGGGCAGCCTCCAAAAGGCCCCCACTCATGTCTCCCTGCACCCCCACCCCCCAGCAGTGCAGGGGCAGCCTCCACCAGGCCCCCACACATGTCTACCACCACCCCCACCCCCCAGCAGTGCAGGGGCAGCCTCCACCAGGCCCCCACTCATGTCTACCACCACCCCACCCCCCAGCAGTGCAGGGGCAGCCTCCACCAGGCCCCCACCCATGTCCCCTATCACCCCCTGCCCCCAGCCACCAGGGGCAGCCTCCTCCAGGCCCCCTCCCATGTCTACCACCACCCCCACCCCCCAGCCACCAGGGACAGCCTCCACCAGGCCCCCACCCATGTCTCCCACCACCCCCACCCCCCAGCCACCAGGGGCAGCCTCCACCAGGCCCCCACTCATGTCTCCCTGCACCCCCACCCCCCAGCCACCAGGGGCAGCCTCCACCAGGCCCCCACTCATGTCCCCTATCACCCCCACCCCCAGCAGTGCTGGGGAGGCCTCCACCAGGCCCCCACTCATGTCTACCACCACCCCCACCCCCCAGCAGTGCAGGGGCAGCCTCCACCAGGCCCCCACTCATGTCTCCCACCACCCCCACCCCCCAGCCACC
Source organism: Ambystoma mexicanum (assembly GCF_040938575.1). Lineage (NCBI taxonomy): Eukaryota > Metazoa > Chordata > Amphibia > Caudata > Ambystomatidae > Ambystoma > Ambystoma mexicanum. The sequence continues at coordinate 336,101,222 of NC_090927.1, forward strand.
AGGGGCAGCCTCCACCAGGCCCCCACTCATGTCCCCTATCACCCCCACCCCCCAGCCACCAGGGGCAGCCTCCACCAGGCCCCCACTCATGTCCCCTATCACCCCCACCCCCCAGCAGTGAAGGGGCAGCCTCCACCAGGCCCTCACTCATGTCTCCCTGCACCCCCACCCCCCAGGAGTGCAGGGGCAGCCTCCACCAGGCCCCCACTCATGTCTACCACCACCCCCACCCCCCAACAGTGCAGGGGCAGCCTCCACCAGGCCCCCACTAATGTCTACCACCCCCCACCCCCCAGCAGTGCAGGGGCCGCCTCCACCAGGCCCACACTCATGTCCCCGATCACCCCCACCCCCCAGCCACCAGGGGCAGCCTCCACCAGGCCCCCACACATGTCTACCACCACCCCCACCCCCCAGCCACCAGGGGCAGCCTCCACCAGGCCCCCACCCATGTCTCCCACCACCCCCACCCCCCAGCCACCAGGGACAGCCTCCACCAGGCCCCCACTCATGTCTCCCTTCACCCCCACCCCCCAGCAGTGCAGGGGCAGCCTCCACCAGGCCCCCACTCATGTCTCCCACCACCCCCAACCCCCAGCCACCAGGGGCAGCCTCCAGCAGGCCCCCACTCATGTCCCCTATCACCCCCACCCCCCAGCCACCAGGGGCAGCCTCCACCAGGCCCCCACTCATGTCTACCACCACCCCCACCCCCCAGCAGTGCAGGGGCAGCCTCCACCAGGCCCCCACTCATGTCTCCCACCACCCCCCAGCAGTGCAGGGGCAGCCTCCACCAGGCCCCCACTCATGTCCCCTATCACCCCCACCCCCCAGCAGTGCAGGGGCAGCCTCCACCAGGCCCCCACCCATGTCTACCACCACCCCCACCCCCCTGCCACCAGGGGCAGCCTCCACCAGGCCCCCACTCATGTCTCCCACCACCCCACCCCCCAGCAGTGCTGGGGCAGCCTCCACCAGGCCCCCACTCATGTCTACCACCACCCCCACCCCCCAGCAGTGCAGGGGCAGCCTCCACCAGGCCCCCACTCATGTCCAACTCATGTCTCCCTGCACCCCCACCCCCCAGCCACCAGGGGCAGCCTCCACCAGGCCCCCACCCATGTCTACCACCACCCCCACCCCCCAGCCACCAGGGGCAGCCTCCACCAGGCCCCCACCCATGTCTCCCACCACCCCCACCCCCCAGTCACCAGGGGCAGCCTCCACCAGGCCCCCACTCATGTCTCCCTGCACCCCCACCCCCCAGCAGTGCAGGGGCAGCCTCCACCAGGCCCCCACTCATGTCTCCCACCACCCCCACCCCCCAGCCACCAGGGGCAGCCTCCACCAGGCCCCCACCCATGTCTCCCACCACCCCCACCCCCCAGTCACCAGGGGCAGCCTCCACCAGGCCCCCACTCATGTCCCCTATCACCCCCACCCCCCAGCAGTGCAGGGGCAGCATCCACCAGGCCCCCACCCATGTCTACCACCACCCCCACCCCCAGCAGTGCAGGGGCAGCCTTCACCAGGCCCCCACCCATGTCTACCACCACCCCCACCCCCCAGCAGTGCAGGGGCAGCCTCCACCAGGCCCCCACCCATGTCTACCACCACCCCCACCCCCCAGCAGTGCAGGGCAGCCTCCACCAGGCCCCCACTCATGTCTACCACCACCCCCACTCCCCAGCAGTGCAGGGCAGCCTCCACCAGGCCCCCACTCATGTCCAACTCATGTCTCCCTGCACCCCCACCCCCCAGCAGTGCAGGGGCAGCCTCCACCAGGCCCCCACTCATGTCCAACTCATGTCTCCCTGCACCCCCTCCCCCCAGCAGTGCAGGGGCAGCCTCCATCAGGCCCCCACCCATGTCTACCACCACCTCCACCCCCAGCAGTGCTGGGGCAGCCTCCACCAGGCCCCCACCCATGTCTCCCTGCACCCCCACCTCCCAGCCACCAGGGGCAGCCTCCACCAGGCCCCCACTCATGACCCCCAGCCAACATGTCACCACAATGTAGATCCCTGGCCCTTATGGTCAGCCTCCAAATGCCAAACACCCACCCGAGTATTGCATCCACCCACTTAGAAATGGCAAAAACATGATAGAAGCCCAATTTTAAGTTTGGAAATGAACACATGTCCCTCACATACACCCAATGGGTGTCAGTGAATGTCAAAACCCATATCATGATATGCATGAAACCAATGAGATGATACTACACATTGAACTTTGAAGAAAAAATATGTATTAAAAGCAACATAAATTGAATCAAAAATAAACAAACAATAATAGAAATAAAAAAAAAAAACAGCAGGTCCGTGAAATAATGCTAAACCACAAATCATAATGCAAAGGAAAGGTGTCCAAAGTCACAGTCCACAAAAGTAAATCCAATGGAAAAAAATAATCGAAAACCATTGCTCCATGGGGAAATCATAATAAAAATTGAAAATCCAAAAATCAACTATGTACAGATAAACAATCCAGGGTCCATGATCCCAACCGAAGAAATGAAACCTATCTAATAACACTACCTAAAAAAAATAACTATATACAAAAATGTGGCCCATTGTCCAAAAGGTCCAAAAAAAATGCTAAACCAAAGGAAACCTAACACTAACTATATAACTATTTACAAGGGCAGCGGGCTAGTCCGACGGCTCACTTCGGGATGTTCCGGGCCAGGGCATCATCGAACTCCTGCTCAATGTCCCGGAGGCGCTCCTCCTCCATGGCCCCGAGGGTCCGCAGGGCCGTCCACATGTTCCCCCCAAACTTCCTGCGGATTGCCTCGAGGCACTCGGCACGCCTCAGGGCCCTCCGCATGGAGTTCTCCGCCCTGACCATCGTGAGCCGTGCCTCTTCCGCCCGCTGCTGCTCCGCATCTATGGCGTGGCCCAACCGCTGCCACATGGAAGACACTTCCCGTCCTGGGTCCTCCTGCCCTCCGGCCGATGCCTGCCCCTCCGATGTGGAAGGCCCCGAGCCATCATGGCTCCCACCACGTTGCTGCTGCTGCTGCTGCGGCTCTGCCCGTGCACTGCCTCCTGCTGCCTGCACATCCTCCGCTGGCTGGGGTGCAGTCGTTGATGTGGCCACCCCTGCTGGACGTCCGACTCCCGACTGTGGCAGGGATGCCTCCTCCACCAGCCTGGCCCCACCGTCAGAGGCAGCTCCACAGGGCACCCAGGTGACTGATGGGTGGGAAGATGGCACGGAGGACGACTGGCGCATAGGGGGTTCAGTTGAGGAGGGGGTCGTAGCAAGCCCCATCAAACGGAGGAATCCGGCCTGGGTGACCTGTCCCAGTAGGCCGACGCGGTCAACGAGCCATTCGAGATGACGTGCAGTCTCCTCATGAAAAGACTGCAGGTCACCTCGCATGGCCCGTTGACGCAACACCACACCAGTCAGGACAGGCTCAACCCGGACCCGGATAGCCACGTCCGCAGGCAGAGGAAGGCCAGTTGTCGTGAGCTCATCCCCTGCCTGAAAACGGGTCTGGACGTAGGCATCCCTGCTGATGCAAGATGATGCAGTGACAGGATCAGAGACAGGATTGCACACAGGCACCTCCGCGGCGACCTGTGCTGCCTCCTGTCCCTGGTCCTGCACTGCACCACTAGCACCAGTGGAATCCCCACCTCCAGACCCCGTCTCTGATGCTTGCACGGCCTCCTCTTCCACCAAACCCCGGCACCGGACTCCTCACTCCCCGACGAGATCACAACCTGGGAGAGGAGCCGGGCCTTGCGTCTCCGGCTGGCGGTGCGATCCCCGCCGCTGTGCTCCACAGCACCTTCTCCGCCCTCTTCATCAGTTGACGCTGCAGACAGGGAGAAATAAAACACAGGCATCAGGGCACTGCACAATGGACACATACACACATGACAGTTGCACATGAGTGGCATTGGCAAACCTCAGACATGGCATCACAATCGGCAACACACATGTCATTTCAACTTGCACACATGAGCCATACCACAGCCACATCGCAACTGCCAGCAGAATCCATACACATACAACAGCATGAGCAGGCAAAGGTGAACCAGACATCACATGCAACACAGGGAGTGCACTACACATGCATGCCACCACCACACTTGCATGCATGTGTACACCTCAGCCAACTGTCGCAGTGTTCCGATGGGCATCCATGTCACATCTGCCAATCAGGCTTCCACATCCCGCTGTCACATGCATCCATGTTGCCTCACTGTTGCACCCTTGTCAAATACACACACATGCACATGTACACAGTGCTGATACATGCAGCTGAAAACAACATACATGCGTGACATCACGAACATGCCCACTTACATACACATTCATCCAAACATGTGTGCCCACGCAACTGCATTTGGCATGCAAGCCTACACACACAAGCACCATCCATGTCTCACACATGACAGCCCTCGCATGTGTTAGCCTCACGGTCCTGTACACCCCCACCCATACTCGGCCCCATACAAACAGATGTGCAACCGGCACACTACTGGCACATCACCGCACGCACAGCTTACAATCATGATGCATGTACACTTACCGCTCGACTCCAGACGGGTCTGCCTCTCAAGGACCTGGACTTGGAGCGCTGGGGATATGCGTTCCAGGACCCTCATCTGATCTTCCAACAAGTGGCCCCGGCGCCCCTTAGCATCCGCTGCCTTCAAGAGGTGCCGGGCCTTGTTCAGGGTCCTGGACCTGAAGTCCTCCCAGCGCTTCTGGACATGTTGGAAGTCGCGGACTGCCACCCCCTCCGCGTTGATGGCAGTCACGATGTCGGTCCAGATCCGAGTCCGTCCTTCCTTGTCGGCGCGCACCCTTCTGTAGAGGGCATCATACTGCCCCAGGACTTGCTCCACCAGGACACCAACTTCCCTGGCACTGAAGCTGGTGCCCCTCTGCCTCTCTGGCCGGGGGTTGTCAGTGGTGCCAGATGTTGCAGTGCCCGACATGACAACCCCAGAGGCAGGAGTGGGTGGGCAACTGGGTCCTGGGGCTGGGCTGTGGAGCGATGGAATCCCAGTTGGGAGTCTTCGGTTCCAGCAGGGGTGGTCACAGCAACAGCACCCCTGGTTGATGTGCAGGCAGCAAATGGCAGGGCATGTGGGCAGCAGGCAGTCAGGCAGCAGCAGATGGCAGGTGAGAGCGTGCTCGGGGCTCTGGGGGGGCAGTAATTCAGCCTTGTGGGCAGGAGCGTGGTCTTCTGTGTGCTTACGCGTGGCCAGCTTGATACGGAGTGATTTGGCACGTGAAAATCCTGCACGTCTGCGTGTAAATCGAGGAAAGGCCCTTAGCGCGTATGCACGTCAGCACGCATATGCGATTTCATTGGACCAAAGGCCCTTAGCGCGTGAGCGCGTCTGTGATGTGACGCGCGTGGGTGTTTCCCTCATTACACGTGATGACAGAGCACACGTGGATTTCCAACAATCGCGTGTGGAACTTCCTGCGCACCCCAGAAATACACGTACCCAGGCCAATCGCGTGTACGCTCACTTCCCTCCGATTACACGCGATGACACTCGGACGTGCAGTTTTACCACGTGTGCTCGCATATGCGATTTCATTGGCCCAAATGCCACCATGCGCAGCTGTGACGTTACGCGCATGGCCGTAGAGAATGGCGCATGTAAAAATGAAGAGATATACGTCCGAGTGTCAAAGCGCGTAATTGGTGGAAATGTCCTCATCGCGTATGCGCGTCTGTGACGTGGGTATAAAAGGTACGTGTAGAACGCCATTTCCTTGTACGTGCTTTTCATGGAGAGCGAGTGGGTGAATTCTGTACTTCTTGTCGGTTCACACGCGATTTACTTCACAGCGTTTCCAGTTCGTACTCCCTGTTACCTCTGACAGGTTTTTCTCTTTTGCTCTTTTTCCTGGGCCTGTTTCCTCAAACAGGGTTCCCTTCTACTGTTGTCCTGTCTCCTCAGACAGCGTACAATTCTTCTTTTGGTGGGGGTGTTGCCAACGCGCACACGTGCATATTTTTCATGCTTTTGTTCCTAGCAGACGGTGACTCGCGCAAGTATTTAACATCTGTGCTTGCCCCGTGTGTGGCGTACCCCTTCAGAGGTCATTCTAGGCTGCATGTGACACGCATACGTTCATTCTTGTGTTTCTGGGTGCCACAGCGTAGTGCAGGTTTATTTTTCCACGCACGTGGTCTAGGAGGGGTTGCGTGCACCTTACTTCGCTTTTTTGGGGTTCCTGTGCGTTGCGTGACCCGTCACCTTTCCCCAGGGGTGACATACAGCCTTGCTAGAGCACTAGGGTACGATTACCATCTGGTACACAACCCCTTTGACCCCCAATTTCCCAGAACAATAGTTCACATCGACTCCCATACGCACAATAACATCAGTGCCATGGCTGGGAGGCGACTGTTAGGCGGAAACCTGTGCAGTTCCCTCTGGGACCACTGCAAAAGATTTAGGACTACAGGTGTTTGGCAGTGAACCCACTTGGTAGCAGTCTGTACCACACAGATTCACTTGGTAGCTGTGGCTGAGCAGTCAGACTTCTCTCAAGAAGAGTTAAGCAGTATGTGGAGTGTACAATATAGGACAATTCTTCACAGTAAGACAAGCAAACACGCAACAAGGCTTCAGTGTAAAGATATTAAGGTATTTATTTATAAAGGAACATCTATAGAAAACACTATGGCACTATCACGGCAAACACTTCAATTACAATTACTCTACGAAGAAGAAAACGATCAATCCCCCTAACAATATTTCGACAAGTCTAGGTTCTACCGGTATCACCTATTTTCAGACAGAGGTGTATACCTCAACCTAGATGGCACTCTAATATTAGTTAGGACGGGAGAGAAAAATAGGCAGGTTACGAAGTCAACACGGTTCAATACTTCACGGGAAAAATGCAAGGCACGAAGGCAAGAACCACAATAGATCATAAAGTTCAGAGGCCAGGCCCACTCGGAGAGAGGCAAGGCGATATGTCCCAAAAAGTCTCTAGTGGAAATGCGTTCGAGTCTTTGTAGCAAATTGTTATCGGCAGATTGAACCAGTTCAGAACAACACGCTAGAGAAAGCTTGGAGGCGACCCAAAGGAAAGTCGAGGATTAAGATACCTCACTCGAACCGATCGAAAGGGAAGCCAGGCGGACACGGTACCTTGTTTGTGGAGAGACAGCTCCGGCGGGGGCAGTTGTTCCTGGTGGTGGATGCACGTCGGGTCTTTGCCAAGAGTAGAGATGATCTCGTCATCGAAGAAAAGTGAAGTCCGGTGCAACACCAGGGAAGAGACCAGCCGCGGAGTGCTCTGTCACAAGGCACCACCTTTTGGTCGCGGTACAGGGGTAGTGGCTATCCGGGTGTGGGGGTGCTCTGCACGGGCAATTCGACCACCGCGTCCTGAGACGAAGAAAAAGCAAAGGGGACTGGTTGTTCCCACCAGTCAGGGGAAGAGACTCTCCAGCAGGGAGATCTCCTCTGTCGTCGGGAAGTGGTGGGTCAGTTCAGCAGGGCTCTGTTAGGGAGAATTCTCTGTTTAGGCTGAATTTCCTACCCTAGTGAGTCCCCCAGAAGCTTTGCTGGATTTCGGGAGTTTTTTTTTTTCCATCCTGCCAAGAGTGAGACTCTTTTTCTCCCACTCTTGGACATGTATGTGTGTAATTCCTTTGAATGTCAATGTGTTCTATGGGCTATGGGGTCTTTTACTCCATAGGGTCTCATATGTTTTTCTATGTGTGTTACACCGCACCCTATGTGCCGTAGCACTGGGGCGTCCTAGCGGACCTCCACCATAGACTCCATACCCGGGGACTGACTACTGTCTCCTCAGGCATGTAAAGTCACCATTGGCTTTACTAGAAGTAAATTTACTAACAGAACTAGTACAAACCATCTTATTGTGGACGTACTAGTAGGGGTAATTCGATTACTCCTGGATCTGTTACTCGAGGGGGCACTGTCCCGTCCCCCCTCGTCGAGTTTTGGCTGGTGGCAGTGGAAACTACTTGTTATGTTCGAACCCAAACCTAACCCTATGGGATTCGTCCCATTGTTGGAGATTGATACTTTTTCTCGTTAATCTCTAACGTACCACCGGTCTACTTATCGTAAATAAGTTTATCGGATGGTATTTTCGGCCAGAACTCGGTTTTTAAAATGGCGTCTGTGTTCGTCTCTGTGACTCCTAAACCAAAGGTTGAGCCTTTTGTTCCACTTTTGGCAGGCTCTGCACAGAGAACCTCCAAAGTGGTGCCATTCTGTCTGGGTTACCACAGGGGTGTGGGAGGGGGTTAAGGCACCCTGGACCGAGTTGCCTTGCCAACTCCGGTCGCACTCTGGAGTGATTGGCCCAAGTGGTGAGCCTTCCCGCTCACCACTTAGCATGTGTTGATTGACAGCTAGGCTGAATGAATGGGGGTTTTCTGCATAAAAGCAGGGCTTTTGGGACTGGATCTTCAGAAGTCGCCACAGGACCTAAGAATCCGACGAGGGTAACGCTGAGCCGACCTGCACGACGACACCTCCGGTGGAGCCCTGCGGAACCGACTCACCACGTCCCGACGACAGAGGAGATCTCCCTGCTGGAGAGTCTCTTCCCCTGACTGGTGGGAACAACCAGTCCCCTTTGCTTTTTATTCGCCTCAGGACGCAGTGGTCGAATTGCCCGTGCAACGCACCCCGGCAACCGGATAGCCACTACCCCTGTACCGCGACCAAAAGGTGGTGCCTTGTGACGGAGCACTCCGCGGCTGGTCTCTTCCCTGGTGGTGCACCGGACTTCACTTTTCTTCGATGACGAGAACCTCTCTACTCTCTCGGCAAAGACCCGACGTGCATCCACCACCAGGAACAACTGCCCCCGCCGGAGCTGCCCTCCACAACAAGGTACCGTGTCCGCCTGGCTTCCCTTTCGATCGGTTCGAGTGAGGTGTCTTAATCCTCTCCGTTCCGTTGGGTCGCCTCCAAGCTTTTCTCATTCATTGTTCTGAACTGGTTCAATCTGCCGACAACAATTTGCTACAAAGACTTGAATGCATCTCCACTAGAGACTTTTTGGGACATATCGCCTTGCCTCTCTCCGAGTGGGCCTGGCCTCTGAACTTTACGATCTATTGTGGTTCTTGCCTTCTTACCGTACATCTTGCCCGTGAAGTACTGGACTGTGTTGATTTCATAACATGCCTATCTTTTTCTCTCTCGTCCTAACCAATATTAGAGTGTCATCTAGGTTGAGGTATACACCTCTGTCTGTAAATAAGTGGTGCCGGTAGAACCTAGACTTGTCAAAATATTGATAGGGGGATTGATGGTTTCGTAGAGTAATTGTGTTTGATTTGTTGACCGTGATAGTGCCATAGTGTTTTTCATAGATGTTCCGTTAGAAATAAATACCTTAATATCTTTACACTAAACCTCGTTGCGTGTTTGCTTGTCTTGCGGGGAAGAATTGCCCTATTTTGTATACTCCACATACTGCTCAACTCTTCTTGAGGGAAGTCTGACTGCTCAGCCACAGCTACCAAGTGAATCTGTGTGGTACAGACTGCTACCAAGTGGGTTCACCGCCAAACACCTGTAGTCCTAAATCTTTTGCAGTGGTCCCAGAGGGAACTGCACAGGTTTCCGCCTAACACTGGTGTACAGCGGTGGGATTTGTATCGAGTATACAGTTTAGAGTGCTTTTCGACACTGTAGGATAACTAACCACAAAACTTTGCACAAAAAGCAACTTTCAAAAAAACATGTCTACGATGGAAACTTACAATCAAGAGTCCTTGTCAGGTGAAAATACTGAGAGTTTGCGAGCTCTCTGTAGGCAAGAGAATCTTTCTGTAAGAGGCAAGAAGTTTGAACTAATCGATAGATTGCTGGCAAACCAAAGTCTGGGTACTGGTTCAGAGGAACCAAACTCTCCAGCAAATGTAGATAACAGTAATGGTGTTGATCTAAATCATAATTCTAATGATAGCGATGAAGAGGCTGACGAGGACGGCGAGGCTAAAGAAAATGTCTCCCCTGCTCCTCTACCCGCCTTACCAGCTGTGCCTACGGGGCCCATGCCAGGTCCCACGAGTAACCCTGCTTATTTTGAACTTGAAAAAATGAAGCTCGAATTAGAATACAAACGGTTCTTGGCTCAATCTGAACGAAACCAAGAGCTCGAGTTCAGACGGATGAATGCCCAGGCTGAGCAGAAGCAAGCTGAGTTAAGACTCAGGGAAATAGAACTTAATCACGAGTTAGAGATGAAAAAGTTGTCTATGGAAAATGCTTCTCTCTCCTCTGGTTCCTCGAGGAGCTCCAGTCCCAAAAGACCCCGGATGCCGAAGGAATTAGTGGGTATGTATGAACCGAGATTGGATGTGTTGGATTGGCTGAAACTGTTTGAATACAATCATGGGCTCCAGGACATCACCGGGAATGCTTTACTTCCCTGGTTGTTCTCTAGGCTCCCTCCTGTTGCAACTGATGTGGTATTGGAGTTGGGGGAGGCGGATAAGACGGATTACGAAAGTGTGAAACTAGCTTTAATAGCTAGATTCGGGAAGACCCCTTCCCAGTATCTTAAGAGGTTTAGAACCCTCAAAAAGCATGATGGTACCCCTTGGGCTACCTGGGTGAGTGAAGGGTTGAAGAACTTAGAGGGATGGATTAAGGGTTACAAAGTGAACACTTATGAGGGTATGAGGAATCTTTTTATGTTGGAGTCGATTTATGATGCCGGTTCTCCTGAGCTCAGACAGCACTTGGCTGATTCGAAGGAATTGGATTCCCGGGAGCTAGCTAAGGCTGCTGACTTATGGGTTGCCAACCGGGCTACTCATAAGGATTCTGGGGCAACTCAGAAAAAGGATGAGGGAAAACAGCCTAAAAAAGACTCAAAAGAGAATTCTAATAACTCACATTCCAAAGAGGGCCCCAAACAAAACCAGAAGGGTAAGCCACAAGGAAAACCACAGCAGAATAGTGTGCCTTCTGGTGCCAAACCGGAAGGAGGTCAGAACAAGCCACCATTCCAGAAAGCATTCGGTAAATGCTTTGTTTGTGGCTCGACTGATCACGTGAAAGGAGATCCCAGATGTAAGGGTAAACCTTCAGGGGTCCAGCTTGTCTCCTTAGCCTTCGCTCCAGAGGAGGAAGTCCAAATGGCAAGTGGAAACTTTCTACTGCTGGCTGACGAACCCATTGGAGTCTCTGCCAGCATTTCTTTAGTATCTCTGGGGTTGTGGGAACAACAGAATTTAGATGTCTATGATTCTATCCCCGATAATACTAAAGAGTATTATAAGGACAGTGTCCAGGTGAATGGTCAGGAGACTCCTGCCATTAGGGACACAGGGGCCAGCATAACTGTGGTGGATAAATCGTTTTTTCAGGCTGAGGATGATGCTAAGGCACCCAAACGCCTCACCAAGTTAGCTGGAGGGCCTGTGCAGATGCTTCCCCAATTACCAGTTCTCATCCAGTGTAACGACATGACTGTGAAGATACCTGTCAGCATACAGAGTGAGGTACCAGGACGCGTACTGTTGGGTAACGATTTGAAAACTCTCGGAGTTGTATCGCATACTCCCAGACCTCCTAGTAAACGGTTACAGGAGCTAACCAGACCTGCAAGAGAGAGGACCATGCGCGGTACTCTCCAGGAGATGATGAAGAAAGAAATCACTCCTGCTCCACTGGAATTGTCGGCCGCTGTCTCCAAGAAATCAGAAGCGAAAGGGAAACCTAAGGCTTCTATCCCGAAACCAGCAGCCAGCATTCCAGTGCAGCTAACACGGACTTCCCCGCGGTTGTCCAAAGTTACACCCGTAACTCCACCTCCAGCTGAGGCTGAGAGGGAGGTACAACCCTGTGTGGTAGAATTAGACTCTGAGGAAGAGCTAATGGAGGGCCAGGAACTCATTGGAGATCTGGATCCTGTTGACCATCCTGAGCTGCAGTCGTTACTGGCAGAAGGTGGACCCAACAGGGCAGACTTCAGTAAGGGACAGAGAGAATGTCCAACTCTGGAAGGTCTTCGCCACCAGGCAGAAGCTCAGGCTGAAGGGCAAGAGCCTGGGAAATACAGGTTGCACTGGGAAGATGGCCTCTTCTACAGTGAACCGACCGAGTCTGCACCTGGAGACTACAAACGACTTGTAGTACCCCAAGAGAACGGACCACAGTTCTTGCAGTTAGCCCACAAGATTCCTTTGGCTGGTCACTTGAGTTTCAAGAAGACTAAGGAAAGGCTCTCTCTCTACTTCTATTGGCCAAAGATGGGGGCCGAAGTAGAAAAACACTGCAGGAGCTGCCACACCTGCCAGATCTCTGGTAAGGTTGGCTCCAAGAATGTGGCACCTTTAGTGCCTCTCCCAGTTGTGGGAGTCCCATTTGAGAGAGTAGGGATTGACATTGTTGGTCCCCTTGATCCTCCAACCTCCTCAGGCAACAGGTTTATACTTGTTGTAGTAGACCATGCTACTAGGTATCCTGAGGCAATTCCTATGAGGACTGTTACAGCTCCGGCTGTGGCTAAGGCCCTCCTTGGTATTTTTACTAGGGTCGTGTTTCCTAAGGAAGTAATCTCTGACAGGGGGTCAAACTTTATGTCCAACTACATGAAAGCCATGTGGAAAACCTGTGGAGTTACTTGCAAGTTCTCAACAGCTTACCACCCACAAACCAATGGTTTGGTAGAACGGTTCAACCGAACCATGAAGAGCATGATAGGTGCTTTAGAGGAACCCCTTAAGCGTAAGTGGGACCTTCTACTGCCATGCCTTCTCTTCGCTTATAGAGAAGTCCCTCAGGAGGGTGTAGGTTACTCGCCCTTCGAACTACTCTATGGTCATCCCGTCAGAGGTCCATTGGCCCTGATTAAGGAGGGGTTGGAGAGTGCTCCTTCCCCCAAGCCAGTCAGAGTGACTGTCTACGTGATCGGTCTCCGGAGGAGAATGTCACACATGATGACGGAAGCAAGCGATAACTTGAAAGCTGGACAAGCATTGGTCAAGCACTGGCACGATCAAAAAGCTAACATGGTTGAGTTTGCTCAAGACCAGCTCGTTCTCGTTATGATCCCAACAAGGCAGAGGGCCTTGCAAGATAAGTGGATGGGACCCTTCCGAGTCATGGGTAAGCTCGGAGAGGTTAACTATCTGGTGGACTTGGGCAATCCCAAGGAGGCTCCGACAGTCTTTCACACCAACCGACTCAAAGCGTATGTCTCGCGACCTGATGTAGGAGCGTTGCTTCTAGCGTCATCCGAGGAAGAAGAAGAGAGTGAAGCTCTTCCGGATCTCCTCAGAGGCTTACCTTTAGATGAAAAAATTGAAGGAGTAAATCTCTCCTCCAATCTGACACCCGAGCAACAAGAAGCGTGCAAATCTATGTTGAATCAGTTTGCCTCTCTGTTCTCGCTTTCACCAGGCTTGACCCCTTGGGGCCAGCACGACATACTCACTGGTGACTGTCTGCCAGTCAAAAGCAGAGGATACCGCATGTCAGAAAACGTATGAACCCACATCAAAGGTGAGGTCACCAAGATGCTTGATCTCGGGGTAATAGAGCCCTCTACTAGTCCATGGTCTAGCCCAGTTGTGTTAGTACCAAAGGCCGGATCTAAGGAACTTAGATTCTGCGTGGATTATAGAGCTCTTAATGCAGTCACCAAGACTGATGCCCACCCTTTGCCAAGAACAGATGAGTTGGTGGATAAACTTGGCGCCGCCAAGTTCCTCAGCACATTTGACTTGACGTCAGGCTATTGGCAAATAGCCCTGACAGACCATGCCAAGGGGAAAACTGCATTTTCTACCCCCGTTGGCTTATACCAGTTTAAGGTAATGCCTTTTCGGATTGAAGAATGCACCTGCTACGTTTCAACGGATGGTAAACCAGGTTCTGAATGGGATGGAGGACTTCTGCATGGCATACTTGGATGACATCGCAGTGTTCAGCAATTCCTGGGAAGAACATGTAACCCACCTGAGAGATGTTTTGCAGGCTCTTGGACGAGCCAATCTGACCATAAAGGCGAGCAAATGCCAAATTGGACAGAGTAAGGTAGTCTATCTTGGGCATGAGGTAGGCGGTGGAGAAATAAGGCCTTTGCTCAGTAAAATTGAAGCTGTGCAAAATTGGACAACACCGACTACTCAAACCCAGGTGAGAGCCTTCCTAGGCCTCACTGGGTATTACAGGAATTTCATAGAGAACTATGGGACCATAGCCTCTCCACTGAATGTCATCTCCTCGCCCAAATTTCCTAAAAAGGTTAGATGGAATGAGGAGTGCAATCAGGCTTTTGAAAACCTGAAAAAGGCTCTTTGCCAAGCCCCAGTACTCAGAGCTCCTGATTACCGCCAACACTTCATTGTGCAGACAGATGCTTCAAATGTAGGAATAGGTGCCGTACTCAGTCAACTGGATGGGAAAGGTAGGGAGCACCCCGTTTGCTTCATCAGCCGCAAGCTGAAGGATCCTGAAACAAGGTGGGCAACAATCAAAAGAGAGTGCTTTGCTATCGTGTGGGCTCTGAAGAAGTTTAGGCCGTACTTGTATGGTTCTACTTTTGTCATTCAGACTGACCACCAACCCTTGAGATGGTTAATGCAAATGAAAGGGGAAAACCCAAAACTATTAAGATGGTCGATCTGCCTGCAAGGGTTTGATATCACCATTGAGCACAGGTCAGGATGTCACCACCAAAATGCTGATGGTCTCTCTAGGATGTATGTCATCGACTAGAGGTATGAGATTCATCCAGGAGTCGATTAAATCCTCCTGTCCCTTAGTCTGGGGGGGGCGAGTGTTAGGGAGAATTCTCTGTTTAGGCTGAATTTCCTAACCTAGTGAGTCCCCCAGCAGCTTTGCTGGATTTCGGGAGTTTATTTTTTTTCCATCCTGCCAAGAGTGAGACTCTTTTTCTCCCACTCTTGGACATGTATGTGTGTAATTCCTTTGAATGTCAATGTGTTCTATGGGCTATGGGGTCTTTTACTCCATGGGGTCTCATATGTTTTTCTATGTGTGTTACACCGCAACCTATGTGCCGTAGCACTGGGGCATCCTAGCGGACCTCCACCATAGACTCCATACCCGGGGACTGACTACTGTCTCCCCGGGCATGTAAAGTCACCATTGGCTTTACTAGACCTAAATTTACTAACAGAACTAGTACAAACCATCTTATTGTGGACGTACTAGTAAGGGTAATTCGATTACTCCTGGATCTGTTACTCGAGGGGGCACTGTCCCGTCCCCCCTCGTCGAGTTTTGGCTGGTGGCAGTGGAAACTACTTGTTATGTTCGACCCCGAACCTAACCCTATGGAATTCATCCCATTGTTGGAGATTGATACTTTTTTCGTTAATCTCTAACGTACCACCGGTCTACTTATCGTAAATAAGTTTATCGGATGGTATTTTCTGCCAGAACTCGGTTTTTAAAATGGCGTCTGTGTTCGTCTCTGTGACTCCTAAACCAAAGGTTGAGCCCTTTGTTCCACTTTTGGCGGGCTCTGTACAGAGACCCTCCAAAGTGGTGCCATTCTGTCTGGGTTACCACAGGGGTGTGGGAGGGGGTTTAGGCACCCTGGACCGAGTTGCCTTGCCAACTCCGGTCGCACTCTGGAGTGATTGGCCCAAGTGGTGAGCCTTCCCGCTCACCACTTAGCATGTGTTGATTGACAGCTAGGCTGAATGAATGGGGGTTTTCTGCATAAAAGCAGGGCTTTTGGGACTGGATCTTCAGAAGTCGCCACAGGACCTAAGAATCCGACGAGGGTAACGCTGAGCCGACCTGCACGACGACACCTCCGGTGGAGCCCTGCGGAACCGACTCACCACGTCCCGATGACAGAGGAGATCTCCCTGCCGGAGAGTCTCTTCCCCTGACTGGCTTGAACAATCAGTCCCCTTTGCTTTTTATTCGCCTCAGGACGCAGTGGTCGAATTGCCCGTGCAATGCACCCCGGAAACCGGATAGCCACTACCCCTGTACCGCGACCAAACGGTGGTGCCTTGTGACGGAGCACTCCGCGGCTGGTCTCTTCCCTGGTGGTGCACCGGACTTCACTTTTCTTCGACGACGAGAACCTCTCTACTCTTGGCAAAGACCCGACGTGCATCCACCACCAGGAACAACTGCCCCTGCCGGAGCTGCCCTCCACAACAAGGTACCGTGTCCGCCTGGCTTCCCTTTCGATCGGTTCGAGTGAGGTGTCTTAATCCTGTCCGTTCCGTTGGGTCGCCTCCAAGCTTTTCTCATTCATTGTTCTGAACTGGTTCAATCTGCCGATAACAATTTGCTACAAAGACTTGAATGCATCTCCACTAGAGACTTTTTGGGACATATCGCCTTGCCTCTCTCCGAGTGGGCCTGGCCTCTGAACTTTACGATCTATTGTGGTCCTTGCCTTCTTACCGTACATCTTGCCCGTGACGTATTGGACTGTGTTGATTTCATAACCTGCCTATCTTTTTCTCTCCCGTCCTAACCAATATTAGAGTGTCATCTAGGTTGAGGTATACACCTCTGTCTGTAAATAAGTGGTGCTGGTAGAACCTAGACTTGTCGAAATATTGCTAGGGGGATTGATTGTTTCGTAGAGTAATTGTGTTTGATTTGTTGGCCGTGATAGTGCCATAGTGTTTTTCATAGATGTTCCGTTATAAATAAATACCTTAATATCTTTACACTAAACCTCGTTGCGTGTTTGCTTGTCTTGCGGGGAAGAATTGCCCTATTTTGTATACTCCACATACTGCTCAACTCTTCTTGAGGGAAGTCTGACTGCTCAGCCACAGCTACCAAGTGAATCTGTGTGGTACAGACTGCTACCAAGTGGGTTCACCGCCAAACACCTGTAGTCCTAAATCTTTTGCAGAGGGAACTGCACAGGTTTCCGCCTAACAGGCTCCACCGGAGGTGTCGTCGTTGCAGGTCGGCTCAGCGTTACCCTCGTCGGATTCTTAGGTCCTGTGGCGACTTCTGAAGATCCAATCCCAAAAGCCCTGCTTTTATGCCGAAAACCCCCATTCATTCAGCCTAGCTGTCAATCAACACTCGCTAAGTGGTGAGCGGGGAGGCTCACCACTTGGGCCAATCACTCCAGAGTTCGACCGGAGTTGGCAAGGCAACTCGGTCCAGGGTGTCTAAACCCCCTCCCACACCCCTGTGGTAACCCAGACAGAATGGCACCACTTTGGAGGGTCTCTGTACAGAGGCCCGCCAAAAGTGGAACAAAGGGCTCAACCTTTGGTTTAGGAGTCACAGAGACGAACACAGACGCCATTTTAAAAACCGAGTTCTGGCAGAAAATACCATCCGATAAACTTATTTAAGATAAGTAGACCGGTGGTACGTTAGAGATTAACGAGGAAAAGTATCAATCTCCAACAATGGGACGAATCCCATAGGGTTATGTTCGGGGTCGAACATAACAAGTAGTTTCCACTGCCACCAGCCAATACTCGACGAGGGGGGACGGGACAGTGCCCCCTCGAGTAACAGACCCAGGAGTAATCGAATTACCCCTACTAGCACGTCCACAATAAGATGGTTTGTACTAGTTCTGTTAGTAAATTTAGGTCTAGTAAAGCCAATGGTAACTTTACATGCCCGGGGAGACAGTAGTCAGTCCCCGGGTATGGAGTCTATGGTGGAGGTCCGCTAGGACGCCCCAGTGTTACGGCACGTAGGGTGCGGTGTAACACACATAGGGCCTCATTACACGGAAGGCGGTAATCCAGGGTGCTATTAGCACCCTGGACCATGCCGGTAAATTACCGGCACCGCCTTGGCGGAAAGGGGATTTACCGCCCCATTCCAAGGTTGGAGGGGCGGTAAATCCCCTTTCCGCCATTGCCCTTCCCCATTCCCATTTCTGCCCCATAGGGCTCTATGGGAATGGGGAAGGCGCTAATTACGGCACCGCAATTTTGCGGTGCCGTAATTAGCTCCGAGGTCCCTTAGCGGGTTGGTACTTAACGCCTGCAAGAAGCAGGCGTTAATTCCTCCAACCCGCAAAGGGACCTCGTAGTACGGCGGTAAGGGTTAACGGTCACCGTTGCCATTAACGGTGACCGTTAACCCTTACCGCCGTCCGTGTAATGAGGCCCATAGAAAAACATATGAGACCCTATGGAGTAAAAGACCCCATAGCCCATAGAACACATTGACATTCAAAGGAATTACACACATTCATGTCCAAGAGTGGGAGGAAAAGAGTCTCATTCTTGGCAGGATGGAAAAAACAAACTCCAGAAATCCAGCAAAGCTGCTGGGGGACTCACTAGGTTAGGAAATTCAGCCTAAACAGAGAATTCTCCCTAACAGCGACCAAGCCGTAAGGGTGGCAAAGGTGGCCGAGCCCCTAGTGGTGGCCGTGGTGGATCCAGTAGGGGACGTGGCCGTGACTTGCAGGGTGCCCCTAGCCCCCCATGTGTTGAGGAGCAGTCAGGGACACCCATACCCCCCCCCCTGGTTGAGGTTACCGTGGCTGACACCATCCATGCTCAGCCCTTGTTGGACCAGCCCACTCTGGAACCAGACCTGGCACAGGGTGACTCCATGGCTGACTTCCAGGTCAGCAGGTCTAGTTTACGTGCGCCGGTGAACGTTGGTGTCATCAGGCCACGTGGATCAGGGACAGCTAGGTCATCTGCTGCCCCGCGTAGGCAGGCTGGGGAGGCTGCAGGGGCTGCTGCGGCTCCATCCACCCCACCTCTCACACACCCATCCAGGACAGTGTCGGTCCAAGTCCATCATGCTGACATTCCCCCTGACACCATCACACTTGAGCTAATGCCTGCACCAACTCCCATGCTGAGTGTGCAATCCCTCGCTCCTGCCCCTAGTGTCCAGAGCGGTGTAGGACACTCAGGATCCCCACCACCTTCCAAGCGGAAGAGGAAGAGTGCTCGTCCAGTAGAGGCTGATGCCCCAGACACGGCTACACAGTCCGGCCCACCAAGGAAGCCCAGCTTCAATGCAGGATCCAAGACCACACCTGCACAACGTCAGGCACACTGGCAGACCATTGCGGACATCATAAGTGCCCTTGGAATCGTGAGGCGCACAGCTAATGAATGCTACAAGCGCTGGAATGACCTGAAGCGCAGGGCAAAGAATAAGCTGGCCTCAAGTCATGCCGCAACTCTAGTGACTGGAGGTGGGTCTCCAGCAGACGACATAGAACTCACTCCACATGAGTAGGTTGCTGGGACCTACATCACGGCGGAACAGATCCAAGGTGTGGGAGAACTGGCAGATTACGAGGCATTGTCTGGTGAGTGCACATGCATGTGTGTGTCATCCATGTGCATGGTGTGTGTGGGAGGGCTTCTGTTTGGGTGCCAGGGGAGGGAGTGTGTGCCTGAGTGGTTCGGCTCACCCATGTGCCTCTTCCTATACATTCTTGGCACCAGCATTTGGGTATAGCAGCATCCCTTCGGCCAACATTAGACATCCAGCCCAACACCACGCCAGTTGCCCTTGGAGTGTCATCTTGACACAACACTGTTGCTTATTTACCTCTGTTTATTCAGGCAGATTGTTTGCATACCACCACTTTTACTCGGGATTTCTCAGTCCTATTGTCACATGTCTGACATGGCTATGGTACAGTGGACTGGCTCAGTTTCCTGGACATGATTAGTTTAGACATGTCCCTGTGCTATAGGACCATTTTTGACTGGCAGCTGCAGGTTAAACATTTGAACCATTACAATGAAAATAATCAATTATATGAGCAAACTGGACTGAATGAACAATTGGTGCCCTCCTCTCCCTCTTCACTTCATGGCTAGGGTACATGCCATCTGTGTGATGGCATGTGTATTTGACCTGCCAA
The DNA here is from genome assembly GCF_040938575.1 of Ambystoma mexicanum. Classification (NCBI taxonomy): domain Eukaryota; kingdom Metazoa; phylum Chordata; class Amphibia; order Caudata; family Ambystomatidae; genus Ambystoma; species Ambystoma mexicanum. Next base: position 336,121,052 of record NC_090927.1, read on the forward strand.
TCACTGGCCAATGTGTGATGCCACTGCTAGGCAGCATGCAGCAAATGTGTTCATCTTCCATCTTGGTGTCATCAATGTGTGCCATCTGCCTCCCCATCACACGCAGTGACGGTGCATGCATGGGAGTGTTTTAGTCATGTGGGACATGTGTCAATCAAGTACTGTTTCTGTAGCCTCTCAGCCCTAATTGTGTGCCATAGTGCTAATGCCTGTTTCCATTTGTTTTCTTTTATGTCTTTGCAGGGGAAGACGCACTTGATACTGCTGGGGTTGTGGAGATGGTGCAGACCCAGGAGGGGTCTGAAGGCCGACCGACCACCAGTGAGGGACGTGGTGTGGTGGTGGGTGAGAACCCACAACTGCTGCAGGTCGTGCTCTCAAGGGGTGTCTCTGGCTGCACCTCCCCCGAGCTGTATTCAGGTGTCGATTCGGATGATGAGACCTACGTGCCGTCGCAGGTGAGTGTTCCTGGGAGGGATTCTGTTCTGTCCGACCCACCTGCACCAGGGTTAGAACCCTCAATGGGGATGTCAGTGTTGGCAGGTACGCCTTTGGTGGTTACGGATGCAGGGTCACACTCCGCGACATCTGATCCTGTTCCTGGGCCAGCAGATCAGAGGGGGAATGCAGTCCTGCAGCCTCAGGCAGTGCCGGCACAGCAAGGCGCAGTTCGCCTTGCCCCAGACAGGTGTGGTGCCCGCCGACGTGGTGGCCGTACGCCACCTGGCAATACCGCATGGGAGAAATCCATTTACGGTATGGCAACCCAACAGGCAGCATCATCAGAGATGATGGCTCAGGCCATGGATAGGGTGGCCACTTCCATTGTCCCCCCCCGAAAGGCTGATGGAGCGACTACAGCAAGCAACCGACTCCATCTGCCAGTCACACAGGGAGGACATGTTGGCGTCCGACAGGGACAGGCGGCGGCACTGGCGACTCTGCAGGAAGCCATCTCCATAGAGTCCCAGGGCCACAGGGAAGCCCTGAGGCTGGAACTCCTTCACCTCAGGACGACTCTTGTTGAGCTTGAGGCTTCAACAAACCGAAGGACAGAACAGCAGCTGGAGCGTCACACCCGTACGCTCTCAGCTGAGATGCAGGCAACTAGGGTGGAGGTCCGGGCATCCCGTGAGTTGTTGCATGGGGACCTCCGCACACTTATCCTCCAGAACGAGACCTACCACACCCGCATGCTTGCAGCCATGGAGGAACAGACTAGGGCTTTGCGTGGGCTGCCTCACATAGTGCCACCACCTCCTGATGCAGCTGCAGAGGGTGAGGATAGCGACAGCAGTGATACTCCCACAATAGGGTAGCCGTGTAGGCCATGAGCCCATGGAGGTGTTTTTTTTTCGCAAGATCCACACAGGTGGGTTTTGGTGTGCACCCTGTCCTCGGACCTCCTGGGTGGCCTCCCCCATCCCCCTGGGCCCATTAATGGGCATTTTTTTTTTTTTTTTTTTTTTTTGGGACAGTGTGTTGCCTTGTGTGGCTCCCGTGGGCATACGCTGCATTGTGGCTGGGCACATGCAGGCTTGTCATGGATTTGGTTCAGATGCTTGGGTTTTTGTCACACACACCCCTCCTGCTTCCCGTTTCCATGGGCTTGCAAAGGGTGTGCCCAAGTGACATTGACGTACATGGTGACATTGGACTCCCATGAGCTGTGTGGGCAGTCTGTAGTCAATACTGTGTATACATTCATAGTACATATTGTTGTTGTATTGTACACTGCATGGTGTATTGATATGTGCCTCTGCATCCATCTCATCCTCCTAATTTGCAGGTCCATTTCTCATGTCTTCACAAGGCGGTCCACCTTGGAACTGGAGTCCATGTTGTAAGCAGTGCACCTACACTCTTGCGTGGCGCTAACACTGTATACTTGAAAGTGTTCGAAGTGCTGGCATTATCAGGTAGTGAGGCTACCAATTTTTTAAGTCTGTAATGTCATGTTTAAGGTAGGTTGGAGGTTGTGTAGGTGATTGGTATTCTTGGTAAGTATTTGGTAATGTGGGTTGTAGGTCCTGCATTACTGTGAGCATTTCATGTGTGGACATGTTTCCATTAGGGACACTGTAGCTAGTGACACTTGGGGCATGTTGTGGGGATTAATTTCTTTCCTCTCACATTGCATGACATGCTATGGTGTGTTGTGTGGCCGTGCCGGGGAGGGGGTGGGTGACATGGCACTGTTTTCATGTAGTATTTTGCGAGTGGGTATTCATTTCTGCAGCATGGAAGTGTCTTTTCATGACACTGCATTGGTGGTGTTTGTGTAGGTAGGGATGCACACATTGTGACACTTCCACATGAACAATCTCAGGCTGCTATGGTTCTGACAGTTGACAGTCCCTTTGTTCGTCTTAATTGTCAGGTCGAGTCATCATTGCTTATCAGATGGTTTGTGCCAGGCCTGTGTGCACTCCACTAGGGTGTGATTTCTATGTGAAGTAATTAGCCACCAGCTGCGTACGGGCTGCCTCACCCCGTGCCCTCTCCGCTCCCATGCGCAGCGGCCGTGCATGTGGTTGGGGATGTGGGGGAACCACCATGTCCACAGCCAGGTCACGGCGTGTTGCAACATTGTGCAGGACACATGCTGCCACTATGATCCTGCACACTACTGGGGGCGCATATAACAGCTGCCCGCCAGAACGGTCAAGGGAGCGAAAGCGTGACTTCAGCACTCCGAATGTGCGCTCCACTATGCCCCGGGTTGCAATATGGGCTGTGTTGTATCTTACCTCTGGAGGCGTGATGGGGTTCCGAATTGGCGTCATCATGTGGGTGCTCAAAGGAGAGGCACTGTCCCCTTGTGAGGAGGTGATGGGTATCATTAGTGGGGTAGTGACATAACTCTGAATCTGACATGCATGCATGTGCAGTGGCATTCATACTCACCAAGCAACCATGTATCACCATGCCGCCCAGCTTCTAGGTCCCGGCTTAGGGTAGACATTTGGTAAATGAAGCTGTCGTGGGTGGACCCTGGCTAGTTGGCATATACTGAGGTGATGATTCCCTTAGCATTACATACTACCTGCACGTTGATGGAATGCCAGTGCTTGCGGTTCCTATAGATGTGCTCAGATGCCCTGGGGGGACGTAGTGCCACATGGGTGCAGTCAATGGCACCTAGCACTTTTGGGAATTGTGCCACACCGTAGAAATCGAGGGTGGCAGCCTGCCTTTCTGCAGGTGTCCTGGGCAGGTATATGTGCCTGCGGACTGATGGGCGTGCAGTGATGATGTTCAAGACCTGGTGTAGGCAGCGTGACTGCGTGGCCTGTGTTAGGGAGAATTCTCTGTTTAGGCTGAATTTCCTAACCTAGTGAGTCCCCCAGCAGCTTTGCTGGATTTCTGGAGTTTGTTTTTTCCATCCTGCCAAGAGTGAGACTCTTTTCCTCCCACTCTTGGACATGAATGTGTGTAATTCCTTTGAATGTCAATGTGTTCTATGGGCTATGGGGTCTTTTACTCCATAGGGTCTCATATGTTTTTCTATGTGTGTTACACCGCACCCTACGTGCCGTAACACGGGGGCGTCCTAGCGGACCTCCACCATAGACTCCTTACCCGGGGACTGACTACTGTCTCCCCGGGCATGTAAAGTCACCATAGTACAAACCATCTTATTGTGGATGTGCTAGTAGGGGTAATTCGATTACTCCTGGGTCTGTTACTCGAGGGGGCACTGTCCCGTCCCCCCTCGTCAAGTTTTGGCTGGTGGCAGTGGAAACTACTTGTTATGTCTGTGTTCGTCTCTGTGACTCCTAAACCAAAGGTTGAGCCCTTTGTTCCACTTTTGGCGGGCCTCTGTACAGAGACACTCCAAAGTGGTGCCATTCTGTCTGGGTTACCACAGGGGTGTGGGAGGGGGTTTAGGCACCCTGGACCGAGTTGCCTTGCCAACTCCGGTCGCACTCTGGAGTGATTGGCCCAAGTGGTGAGCCTCCCCGCTCACCACTTAGCGAGTGTTGATTGACAGCTAGGCTGAATGAATGGGGGTTTTCTGCATAAAAGCAGGGCTTTTGGGACTGGATCTTCAGAAGTCGCCACAGGACCTAAGAATCCGACGAGGGTAACGCTGAGCCCACCTGCAACGACGACACCTCCAGTGGAGCCCTGCTGAACCGACTCACCACTTCCCGACGACAGAGGAGATCTCCCTGCCAGAGAGTCTCTTCCCCTGACTTGTGGGAACAACCAGTCCCCTTTGCTTTTTCTTCGTCTCAGGACGCGGTGGTCAAATTGCCCGTGCAGAGCACCCCGGCAACCGGATAGCCACTACCCTTGTACCGCGACCAAAAGGTGGTGCCTTGTGACGGAGCACTCCGCGGCTGGTCTTTTCCCTGGTGGTGCACCGGACTTCACTTTTCTTCCACGACGAGATCATCTCTACTCTTGGCAAAGACCCGACGTGCATCCACCACCAGGAACAACTGCCCCCACTGGAGCTGTCTCTCCACAACCAGGTACCGTGTCCGCCTGGCTTCCCTTTCGATCGGTTCGAGTGAGGTGTCTTAATCCTCACCTTTCCGTTGGGTCGCCTCCAAGCTTTCTCTAGCGTGTTGTTCTGAACTGGTTCAATCTGCCGATAACAATTTGCTACAAAGACTCGAACGCATTTCCACTAGAGACTTTTTGGGACATATCGCCTTGCCTCTCTCCGAGTGGGCCTGGCCTCTGAACTTTATGATCTATTGTGGTTCTTGCCTTTGTGCCTTGCATTTTTCCCGTGAAGTATTGAACTGTGTTGATTTCGTAACCTGCCTATTTTTCTCTCCCGTCCTAACTAATATTAGAGTGCCATCTAGGTTGAGGTATACACCTCTGTCTGAAAATAAGTGATACTGGTAGAACCTAGACTTGTCGAAATATTGTTAGGGGGATTGATCTTTTCTTCTTCGTAGAGTAATTGTAATTGAAGTGTTTGCCATGATAGTGCCATAGTGTTTTCTATAGATGTTCCGTTATAAATAAATACCTTAATATCTTTACACTGAAGCCTTGTTGCGTGTTTGCTTGTCTTACTGTGAAGAATTGTCCTATATTGTATACTCCACATACTGCTTAACTCTTCTTGAGAGAAGTCTGACTGCTCAGCCACAGCTACCAAGTGAATTTGTGTGGTACAGACTGCTACCAAGTGGGTTTACTGCCAAACACCTGTAGTCCTAAATCTTTTGCAGTGGTCCCAGAGGGAACTGCACAGGTTTCCGCCTAACACTGGTGTACAGCGGTGGGATTTGTATCGAGTATACAGTTTAGAGTGCTTTTCGACACTTTAGGATAACTAACCACAAAGCTTAGCACTAAAAAGCAACTTTCACAAACATGTCTACGATGGAAATTTACAGTCAAGAATCCTTGTCAGGTGAAAATACTGAGAGTTTGCGAGCTCTATGTAGGCAAGAGAATCTTTCTGTAAGAGGCAAGAAGTTAGAACTAATAGAGAGATTGCTGGCGAACCAAAGTCTGGGTACTGGTTCAGAGGAACCAATTTCTCCAGCAAATGTAGATAACAGTGATGGTGTTGATCTGAATCGTAATTCTGATGATAGCGATGAAGAGGCTGACGAGGACGGAGAGGCTAACGAAACTGTCTCCCCTGCTCCTCTACCTGCCTTACCAGCTGTACCTACGGGGCCCATACCAGGTCCCACAAGTAACCCTGCTTATTTCTGGTTAAAACTGTTTGAGTACAATCATGGGTTCCAGGACATCACCGGGAATGATTAACTTCCCTGGTTGTTCTCTAGGCTCCCTCCTGTTGCGACTGATGTGGTAATGGAGTTGGGGGAGGCGGATAAGACGGATTACGAAAGTGTGAAACTAGCTTTGATAGCTAGATTCGGGAAGACCCCTTCCCAGTATCTTAAGAGGTTTAGAACCCTCAAAAAGCATGATGGTACCCCTTGGGCTACCTGGGTGAGTGAAGGGTTGAAAACTTAGAGGGATGGATTAAGGGTTACAAAGTGAACACTTATGAGGGTATGAAGAATCTTTTTATGTTGGAGTCGATTCATGATGCCTGTTCTCCTGAGCTCAGACAGCACTTGGCTGATTCGAAGGAATTGGATTCCCGGACGCTAGCTAAGGCCGCTGACTTGTGGGTTGCCAACAGGGCTACTCATAAGGATTCTGGGGCAACTCAGAAAAAGGATGAGGGAAAACAGCCTAAAAAAGACTCAAAAGAGAATTCGAATAACTCATATTCCAAAGAGGGCCCCAAACAAAACCAGAAGGGTAAGCCACCGGGAAAACCACAGCAGAATAGTGTGTCTTCTGGTGCCAAACCAGAAGGAGGTCAGAACAAGCCACCATTCCAAAAAGTGTTCTGTAAATGCTTTGGTTGTGGCTCGACTGACCACTTGAAAGGAGATCCCAGATGTAAGGGTAAACCTTCAGGGGTCCAGCTTGTCTCCTTAGCCTTCGCTCCAGAGGAGGAAGTCCAAATGGCAAGTGGAAACTTTCTACTGCTAGCTGACGAACCCATTGGAGTCTCAGCCAGCGTTTCTTTAGTATCTCTGGGGTTGTGGGCACAACAGAATTTAGATGTCTATAATTCTATCCCCGATAATACTAAAGAGTATTATAAGGACAGTGTCCAGGTGAATGGCCAGGAGACTCCTGCCATTAGGGACACTGGGACCAGCATAACTGTGGTGGATAAATCGTTTTTTCAGGCTGGGGATGTTGCTAAGGCACCCAAATGCCTCACCAAGTTAGCTGGAGGGCCTGTGCAGATGCTTCCCCAATTACCAGTTCTCATCCAGTGTAACGACAGGACTGTAAAGATACCTGTCAGCATACAGAGTGAGGTACCACGACGCGTACTGTTGGGTAACGATTTGAAAACTCTCGGAGTTGTATCGCATACTCTCAGACCTCCTAGTAAACGGTTACAGGAGCTAACCAGACCCGCAAGAGAGAGGACCATGTGCGGTACTCTCCAGGAGATGATGAAGACAGAAATCACTCCTGCTCCACTAGAATTGTCGGCAGCTGTCTCCAAGAAATCAGAAGCGAAAGGGAAACCTAAGACCTCTATCCCGAAACCAGCAGCCAGCATTTCAGTGCAGCCAACACGGACTTCCCCGCGGTTGTCCAAAGTTACACCCGTAACTCCACCTCCAGCTGAGGCTGAGAGGGAGGTACAACCCTGTGTGGTAGAATTAGACTCTGAGGAAGAGCTAATGGAAGGCCAGGAACTCATTGGAGATCTGGATCCTGTTGACCATCCTGAGCTGCAGTCTTTACTGGCAGAAGGTGGACCCAGCAGGGCAGACTTCAGTAAGGGACAGAGAGAATGTCCAACTCTGGAAGGTCTTCGCCGCCAGGCAGGAGCTCAGGCTGAAGGGCAAGAGCCTGGGAAATACAGGTTGCACTGGGAAGATGGCCTCTTCTACAGTAAACCGACCGAGTCTGCACCTGGAGACTACAAACGACTTGTAGTACCCCAAGAGAACAGACCACAGTTCTTGCAGTTAGCCCACGAGATTCCTTTGGCTGGTCACTTGAGTTTCAAGAAGACTAAGGAAAGGCTCTCTCTCTACTTCTATTGGCTGAAGATGGGGGCCGAAGTAGAAAAACACTGCAGGAGCTGCCAAACCTGCCAGACCTCTGGTAAGGTTGGCTCCAAGAATGTGGCACCTTTAGTGCCTCTCCCAGTTGTGGGAGTCCCATTTGAGAGAGTAGGGATTGACATTGTTGGTCCCCTTGATCCTCCAACCTCCTCAGGCAACAGGTTTATACTTGTTGTAGTAGACCATGCTACTAGGTATCCTGAGGCAATTCCTATGAGGACTGTTACAGCTCCGGCTGTGGCTAAGGCCCTCCTTGGTATTTTTACTAGGGTCGGGTTTCCTAAGGAAGTAATCTCTGACAGGGGGTCAAACTTTATGTCCCACTACATGAAAGCCATGTGGAAAACCTGTGGAGTTACTTACAAGTTCTCAACAGCTTACCACCCCCAAACCAATGGGTTGGTAGAACGGTTCAACCGAACCATGAAGAGCATGATAGGTTCTTTAGAAGAACCCCTTAAGCGTAAGTGGGACCTTCTACTGCCATGCCTTCTCTTTGCTTATAGAGAAGTCCCTCAGGAGGGAGTAGGTTACTCTCCCTTCGAACTTCTCTATGGTCATCCCGTCAGAGGTCCATTGGCCCTGATTAAGGAGGGGTTGGAGAGTGCTCCTTCCCCCAAGCCAGTCACAGTGACTGACTACGTGATAGGTCTCCGGAGGAGAATGTCGCACATGATGACGGAAGCAAGCGATAACTTGAAAGCTGGACAAGCATTGGTCAAGCACTGGCACGATCAAAAGGCTAACATGGTTGAGTTTGCTCAAGACCAGCTAGTTCTCGTTATGATCCCAACAAGGCAGAGGGCATTGCAAGATAAATGGATGGGACCCTTTAGAGTTGTGGGTAAACTCGGAGAGGTTAACTATCTGGTGGACTTGGGCAATCCCAAGGAGGCTCCGACCGTCTTCCACACCAACCCCCTCAAAGTGTATGTCTCATGACCTGATGTAGGAGCGTTGCTTCTAGCATCATCCGAGGAAGAAGAAGAGAGTGAAGCTCTTCCGGATCTCCTCAGAGGCTTACCTTTAGACGAACAAATTGAAGGAGTAAATCTCTCCTCCAATCTGACACCTGAGCAACAAGAAGAGTGCAAATCCATGTTGAATCAGTTTGCCTCTCTGTTCTCACTTTCACCAGGCTTGACCCCTTGGGGCCAGCATGACATACTAACTGGTGACTGTCTGCCAGTCAAAAGCAGAGGATACAGAATGTCAGAAAACGTAAGAACCCACATCAAAGGTGAGGTCAGCAAGATGCTCGATCTCGGGGTAATAGAGCCCTCTACTAGTCCATGGTCTAGCCCAGTAGTGTTAGTACCAAAGGCCGGATCTAAAGAGCTTAGATTCTGCGTGGATTATAGAGCTCTTAATGCAGTCACCAAGACTGATGCCCACCCTTTGCCAAGAACAGATGAGTTGGTGGATAAACTTGGCGCCGCCAAGTTCCTCAGCACATTTGACTTGACGTCAGGCTATTGGCAAATAGCCCTGACAGACCATGCCAAGGAGAAAACTGCATTTTCTACCCCCGTTGGCTTATACCAGTTTAAGGTAATGCCTTTCGGATTAAAAAATGCACCTGCTACGTTTCAACGGATGGTAAACCAGGTTCTGAATGGGATGGAGGACTTCTGCATGGCATACTTGGATGACATCGCAGTGTTCAGCAATTCCTGGGAAGAACATGTAACCCACCTAAGATATGTTTTGCAGGCTCCTGGATGAGCCAATCTGACCATAAAGGCGAGTAAATGCCAAATTGGACAGAGTAAGGTAGTCTATCTTGGGCATGAGGTAGGCAGTGGAGAAATAAGGCCTTTGCTCAGTAAGATTGAAGCTGTGCAAAATTGGACAACACCTACTACTCAAACCCAAGTGAGAGCCTTCCTAGGCGTCACTGGGTACTACAGGAATTTCATAGAGAACTATGGGACCATAGCTTTTGGGAATTGTGCCACACCGTAGAAATCGAGGGTGGCAGCCTGCCTTTCTGCAGGTGTCCTGGGCAGGTATATGTGCCTACGGACTGATGGGCGTGCAGTGATGATGTTCAAGACCTGGTGTAGGCAGCGTGACTGCGTGGCCTGTGACACCCCACCCACTATGGGACTTGTCTGTTGAAATGACCCTGTGGCCAAGAAGTGCAGTACATTGAGGACCTTCTCCAGGGGGCTGAGTGCCTGGGAGCACAGGGTGGGTGATGTGAGGTCATCCTCCCACTCACTGACCAGGTCCAGTATTATGTGTGGGGGAAACCTGTACCTCCCATACACCTGGTCATCAGGCATCCCAAAAAGGCTGGTTCTGGGAGTGAAAATTCGGGCCCTCACTATCCTCCTCCTCCTCCTCCTTTGGTAACCCACGGCCACTGTTGCTAGGAATGGTATATTCATCCTGGCGTATGAGCTTGTTTGTTGTTTGCGCGCCCTTTTATGCTGCGCTGGTCGACGTACGCCTGCTTCAGGCTGGCGTACGTGTCTCAGGATTGGACCATTTATTTTTCGGCACGTCGTAGGCGAATGTGTGAATCTTCCCGCCCACCCCAGGAATACACGTAGCACGCTCTCCCAGGCCCAGTCGCGGGTAAATATTCCCGCCCAACCCTGGAATACATGTACCCCACTCTCACAGGCCCAGTCGCGTGTGGAAGTTCACGCGCACCCCGTAGTACACGTACCCAGGCCAATCGCGAGTGGAACTTCCCGCGTACCCCGAAGTACACGTACCCAGGCCAATCGCGTGTGGGACTTTCCGCGCACCCCGAAGTACACGTACCCAGGCCAATCGCGTGTGGAACTTCCCGCGCACCCCGAAGTACACGTACCCAGGCCAATCTCATGTGTGACTTCCCGCGCACCCCGAAGTACATGTACCCAGGCCAATCGAGTGTGGGACTTCCCGCGCACCCCGTAGTACACGTACCCAGGCCAATCGCGTGTGGAACTTCACGTGCGCCCCGAAGTACACGTACCCAGGCCAATCGCGTGTGGGACTTCCCGCACACCCCGAAGTACACGTACCCAGGCCAATCGCGTGTGGAACTTCCCGCGCACCCCGAAGTACACGTACCCAGGCCAATCGCGTGTGGGACTTCACGCGCACCCCGTAGTACACGTACCCAGGCCAATCGCGTGTGGAACTTCACGCGCACCCCAAAGTACACGTACCCAGGCCAATCGCGTGTGGGACTTCCGGCGCACCCCGAAGTACATGTACCCAGGCCAATCGCGTGTGGAACTTCCCGCGCACCCCGAAGTACACGTACCCAGGCCCAGTCGCTTGTGGAAGTTCACGCGCACCCCGTAGTACACGTACCCAGGCCAATCGCGAGTGGAACTTCCCGGGTACCCCGAAGTACACGTACCCAGGCCAATCGCGTGTGGGACTTCCCGCGCACCCCGAAGTACACGTACCCAGGCCAATCGCGTGTGGAACTTCCCGCGCACCCCGAAGTACACGTACCCAGGCCAATCTCATGTGTGACTTCCCGCGCACCCCGAAGTACACGTACCCAGGCCAATCGAGTGTGGGACTTCCCGCGCACCCCGTAGTACACGTACCCAGGCCAATCGCGTGTGGAACTTCACGTGCGCCCCGAAGTACACGTACCCAGGCCAATCGTGTGTGGGACTTCCCGCACACCCCGAAGTACACGTACCCAGGCCAATCGCGTGTGGAACTTCCCGCGCACCCCGAAGTACACGTACCCAGGCCAATCACGTGTGGGACTTCACGCGCACCCCGTAGTACACGTACCCAGGCCAATCGCGTGTGGAACTTCACGCGCACCCCAAAGTACACGTACCCAGGCCAATCGCGTGTGGGACTTCCCACGCACCCCGAAGTACATGTACCCAGGCCAATCGCGTGTGGAACTTCCCACGCACCCCGAAGTACACGTACCCAGGCAAATCGCACGGCTGGGGGGTGGGGGTGATGGGAGACATGAGTGGGGGCCTGGTGGAGGCTGCCCCTGCACTGCTGGGGGGTGGGGGTGATAGGGGACATGAGTGGGGGCCTGGTGGAGGCTGCCCCTGGTGCCTGGGGGGTGGGGTGATGGTAGACATGAGTGGGGGCCTGGTCGAGGCTGCGCCTGCACTGCTGGGGGGTGGGGGTGGTGGTAGACATGGGTGGGAGCCTGGTGGATGCTGCCCCTGGTGCCTGGGGGGTGGGGGTGATGGGAGACATGAGTGGGGGCCTGGCGGAGGCTGCCCCTGCACTGCAGGGGGGTGGGGGTGATGGGGGACATGAGTGTGGCCTGGTGGAGGCTGCCCCTGGTGGCTGGGGGGTGGGGGTGCAGGGGGACATGTGTGGGAGCCTGGTGGAGGCTGCCCCTGCACTGCTGGGGGGTGGGGGTGGTGGTAGACATGAGTGGGGGCCTGGTGGAGGGTACCCCTGCACTGCTGGGGGGTGGGGGTGATGGGGGACATGAGTGGGGGCCTGGTGGAGGCTGCCCCTGCACTGCTGGGGGGTGGGGGTGATAGGGGACATGAGTGGGGGCCTGGTGGAGGCTGCCCCTGTACTGCTGGGGGGTGGGGGGTGGTAGACATGGGTGGGGGCCTGGTGGAGGCTGCCCCTGCACTGCTAGGGGGGCTGGTGTGGTGGTAGACATGGGTGGGGGCCTGGTGGAGGCTGCCCCTGCACTGCTGGGGGGTGGGGGTGGTGGTAGACATGGGTGGGGGCCTGGTGGAGGCTGCCCCTGCACTGCTGGGGGGTGGGGTGGTGGTAGACATGAGTGGTGGCCTGGTGGAGGCTGCCCCTGCACTGCTGGGGGGTGGGGGTGCAGGGGGACATGTGTGGGAGCCTGGTGGAGGCTGCCCCTGCACTGCTGGGGGGTGGGGGTGGTGGTAGACATGGGTGGGGGCCTGGTGGAGGCTGCCCCTGCACTGCTGGGGGGTGGGGGTGGTGGTAGACATGGGTGGGGGCCTGGTGGAGGCTGCCCCTGCACTGCTGGGGGGTGGGGGTGATGGGAGACATGGGTGGGGGGGTTGTGGAGGCTGCCCCTGCACTGCTGGGGGGTGGGGGTGATAGGGGATATGAGTGGGGGCCTGGTGGAGGCTGCCCCTGGTGGCTGGGGGGTGGGGGTGGTGGTAGACATGAGTGGGGGCCTGGTGGAGGCTGCCCCTGCACTGCTGGGGGGTGGGGGTGGTGGTAGACATGGGTGGGGGGGTGGTGGAGGCTGCCCCTGCACTGCTGGGGGGTGGGGGTGATAGGGGACATGAGTGGGGGCCTGGTGGAGGCTGCCCCTGCACTGCTGGGGGGTGGGGGTGGTGGTAGACATGGGTGGGGGCCTGGTGGAGGCTGCCCCTGCACTGCTGGGGGGTGGGGGTGGTGGTAGACATGGGTGGGGGCCTGGTGGAGGCTGCACCGGAACTGCTGGGGGGTGGGGGTGATAGGGGAGATGAGTGGGGGCCTGGTGGAGGCTGCCCCTGGTGGCTGGTGGGTGGGGGTGCAGGGGGACATGTGTGGGAGCCTGGTGGAGACTGCCCCTGGTGGCTGGGGGTGGGGGTGGTGGTAGACATGGGTGGGGGCCTGGTGGAGGCTGCCCCTGCACTGCTGGGGGGGCGGGTGTGGTAGTAGACATGGGTGGGGGCCTGGTGGAGGCTGCCCCTGCACTGCTGGGGGGTGGGGGTGGTGGTAGACATGGGTGGGGGCCTGGTGGAGGCTGCCCCTGGGGACTGGGGGGTGGGGGTGCAGGGGGACATGTGGGGGAGCCTGGTGGAGGCTGCCCCTGCACTGCTGGGGGGTGGAGGAGGTGGTAGACATGAGTGGGGGCCTGGTGGAGGCTGCTTCTGCACTGCTGGGGGGTGGGGTTGATGGGAGACATGAGTGGGGGCCTGGTGGAGGGTGGGGGTGATGGGGGACATGAGTGGGGCCTGGTGGAGGCTGCCCCTGCACTGCTGGGGGTGATAGGGGACATTTGTGGGGGCCTGGTGGAGGCTGCCCCTGGTGCCTGGGGGGTGGGGTGATGGTAGACATGAGTGGGGGCCTGGTCGAGGCTGCGCCTGCACTGCTGGGGGGTGGGGGTGGTGGTAGACATGGGTGGGAGCCTGGTGGATGCTGCCCCTGGTGCCTGGGGGGTGGGGGTGATGGGAGACATGAGTGGGGGCCTGGCGGAGGCTGCCCCTGCACTGCAGGGGGGTGGGGGTGATGGGGGACATGAGTGGGGCCTGGTGGAGGCTGCCCCTGGTGGCTGGGGGGTGGGGGTGCAGGGGGACATGTGTGGGAGCCTGGTGGAGGCTGCCCCTGCACTGCTGGGGGGTGGGGGTGGTGGTAGACATGTGGAGGCTGCCCCTGCACTGCTGGGGGGTGGGGGTGATAGGGGACATGAGTGGGGGCCTGGTGGAGGCTGCCCCTGTACTGCTGGCGGGTGGGGGGTGGTAGACATGGGTGGGGGCCTGGTGGAGGCTGCCCCTGCACTGCTAGGGTGTGGGCGTGATAGGGGACATGAGTGGGGGCCTGGTGGAGGCTGCCCCTGGTGGCTGGGGGGTGGGGGTGGTGGTAGACATGAGTGGGGGCCTGGTGGAGGCTGCCCCTGCACTGCTGGGGGGTGGGTGTGGTGGTAGACATGAGTGGGGGCCTGGTGGAGGCTGCCCCTGCACTGCTGGGGGGTGGGTGTGGTGGTAGACATGAGTGGGGGCCTGGTGGAGGCTGCCCCTGCACTGCTAGGGGGTGGGGGTGATGGGGGACATGAGTGGGGGCCTGGTGCAGGCTGCCCCTGGTGGCTGGGGGGTGGGGGTGGTGGTAGACATGGGTGGGGGCCTGGTGGAGGCTGCCCCTGCACTGCTGGGGGGTGGGGGTGATAGGGGACATGAGTGGGGGCCTGGTGGAGGCTGCCCCTGGTGCCTGGGGGGTGGGGGTGGGGGTGATGGTAGACATGAGTGGGGGCCTGGTGGAGGCTGCCCCTTCACTGCTGGGGGGTGGGGGTGGTGGTAGACATGGGTGGGTGCCTGGTGGAGGCTGCCCCTGCACTGCTGGGGGGTGGGGGTAATGGGAGACATGAGTGGGGGCCTGGTGGAGGCTGCCTCTGCACTGCTGCGGGGTGGGGGTGCAGGGGGACATGTGTTGGAGCCTGGTGGAGGCTGCCCCCGCACTGATGGGGGGTGGGGGTGGTGGTAGACATGGGTGGGGGCCTGGTGGAGGCTGCCCCTGCACTGCTGGGGGTGGGGGTGATAGGGGACATGAGTGGGGGCCTGGTGGAGGCTGCCCCTGGTGGCTGGGGGGTGGAGGCGCAGGGGGACATGTGTGGGAGCCTGGTGGAGGCTGCCCCTGGTGGCTGGGGGGTGGGGTGGTGGTAGACATGGGTGGGGGCCTGGTGGAGGCTGCCCCTGCACTGCTGGGGGGCGGGGGTGGTGGTAGACATGGGTGGGGGCCTGGTGGAGGATGCCCCTGCACTGCTGGGGGGTGGGAGTGATAGGGGACATGAGTGGGGGCCTGGTAGAGGCTGCCCCTGCACTGCTGGGGGGTGGGGGTGGTGGTAGCCATGGGTGTGGGCCTGGTGGAGGCTGCCCCTGCATTGCTGGGGGGTGGGGGTGCAGGGGGACATGTGTGGGAGCCTGGTGGAGGCTGCCCCCGCACTGCTGGGGGTTGGGGGTGGTGGTAGACATGAGTGGGGGCCTGGTGGAGGCTGCCCCTGCACTGCTGGGGGGTGTGGAGGTGGTAGACATGGGTGGGGGCCTGGAGGAGGCTGCCCCTGCACTGCTGGGGGGTGATAGGGGACATGAGTGGGGGCCTGGTGGAGGCTGCCCCTGGTGGCTGGGGGGTGGAGGTGCAGGGGGACATGTGTGGGAGCCTGGTGGAGGCTGCCCCTGGTGGCTGGGGGTGGGGGTGGTGGTAGACATGGGTGGGGGCCTAGTGGAGGCTGCCCCTGCACTGCTGGGGGGCGGGGGTTGTGGTAAACATGGGTGGGGGCCTGGTGGAGGCTGCCCCTGCACTGCTGGGGGTGGGGGTGATAGGGGACATGAGTGGGGGCCTGGTGGAGGCTGCCCCTGCACTGCTGGGGGGTGGGGGTGATGGGGGACATGTGTGGGGCCTGGTGGAGGCTGCCCCTGGTGGCTGGGGGGTGGGGGTGCAGGGGGGCATGTGTGGGAGCCTGGTGGAGGCTGCCCCTGCACTGCTGGGGGGTGGTGGTAGACATGAGTGGGGGCCTGGTGGAGGCTGCCCCTGTACTGCTGGGGGGTGGGGAGGTGGTAGACATGGGTGGGGGCCTGGTGGAGGCTGCCCCTGCACTGCTGGGGGTGGGGGTGATAGGGGACATGAGTGGGGGCCTGGTGGAGGCTGCCCCTGGTGGCTGGGGGGTGGAGGTGCAGGGGGACATGTGTGGGAGCCTGGTGGATGCTGCCCCTGGTGGCTGGGGGATGGGGGTGGTGGTAGACATGGGTGGGGGCCTGGTGGAGGCTGCCCCTGCACTGCTGGGGGGCGGGGGTTGTGGTAGACATGGGAGGGGGCCTGGTGGAGGCTGCCCCTGCACTGCTGGGGGTGGGGGTGATAGGAGACATGAGTGGGGGCCTGGTGGAGGCTGCCCCTGCACTGCTGGGGGGTGGGGGTGATGGGAGACATGAGTGGGGGCCTGGTGGAGGCTGCCCCTGGTGGCTGGGGGGTGGGGGTGCAGGGGGACATGTGTGGGAGCCTGGTGGAGGCTGCCCCTGTACTGCTGGGGGGTGGTGGTAGACATGAGTGGGGGCCTGGTGGAGGCTGCCCCTGCACTGCTGGGGGGTGGGGGTGATGGGAGACATGAGTGGGGGCCTGGTGGAGGCTGCCCCTGCACTGCTGGGGGGTGGGGGTGGTGGTAGACATGGGTGGGGGCCTGGTGGAGGCTGCCCCTGGTGGCTGGGGGGTGGGGGTGGTGGTAGACATGGGTGGGGGCCTGGTGGAGGCTGCCCCTGCACTGCTGGGGGGTGGGGGTGGTGGTAGACATGGGTGGGGGCCTGGTGGAGGCTGCCCCTGCACTGCTGGGGGGTGGGGGTGATAGAGGACATGAGTGGGGGCCTGGTGGAGGCTGCCCCTGGTGGCTGGGGGGTGGGGGTGGTGGTAGACATGAGTGGGGGCCTGGTGGAGGCTTCCCCTGCACTGCTGGGGGGTGGGGTTGGTGGTAGACATGGGTGGGGGCCTGGTGGAGGCTGCCCCTACACTGCTGGGGGGTGGGGGTGATAGGGGACATGAGTGGGGGCCTGGTGGAGGCTGCCCCTGGTGGCTGGGGGGTGGGGTGCAGGGGGACATGGGTGGGGGCCTGGTGGAGGCTGCCCCTGGTGGCTGGGGGGTGGGGGTGGTGGTAGACATGGGTGGGGCCTGGTGGAGGCTGCCCCTGCACTGCTGGGGGGTGGGGGTGATAGGGGACATGAGTGGGGGCCTGGTGGAGGCTGCCCCTGCACTGCTGGGGGGTGGGGGTGGTGGTAGACATGGGTGGGGGCCTGGTGGAGGCTGCCCCTGCACTGCTGGGGGGTGGGGGCGATGGGAGACATGAGTGGGGGCCTGGTGGAGGCTGCCCCTGCACTGCAGGGGGGTGGGGGTGATGGGGGAAATGAGTGGGGCCTGGTGGAGGCTGCCCCTGGTGGCTGGGGGGTGGGGGTGCAGGGGGACATGTGTCGGAGGCTGGTGGGGGCTGCCCCTCCACTGCTGGGGGGTGGTGGTAGACATGAGTGGGGGCCTGGTGGAGGCTGCCCCTGCACTGCTGGGCGGTGGGGGTGATGGGAGACATGAGTGGGGGCCTGGTGGAGGCTGCCCCTGCACTGCTGGGGGGTGGGGGTGGTGGTAGACATGGGTGGGGGCCTGGTGGAGGCTGCCCCTGGTGCCTGGGGGGTGGGGGTGATGGTAGACATGAGTGGGGGCCTGGTGGAGGCTGCCCCTGCACTGCTGGGGGGTGGGGGTGGTGGTAGACATGGGTGGGGGCCTGGTGGAGGCTGCCCCTGCACTGCTGGGGGTGGGGGTGATGGGAGACATGAGTGGGGGCCTGGTGGAGGCTGCCCCTGCACTGCTGGGGGGTGGGGGTGGTGGTAGACATGGTTGGGGGCCTGGTGGAGGCTTCCCCTGGTGCCTGGGGGGTGGGGGTGATGGTAGACATGAGTGGGGGCCTGGTGGAGGCTGCCCCTGCACTGCTGGGGGGTGGGGTGATGGGAGACATGAGTGGGGGCCTGGTGGAGGCTGCCCCTGCACTGCTGGGGGCTGGGGGTGCAGGGGGACATGTGTGGGAGCCTGGTGGAGGCTGCCCCCGCACTGCTGGGGGTTGGGGGTGGTGGTAGACATGAGTGGGGGCCTGGTGGAGGCTGCCCCTGCACTGCTGGGGGGTGGGGGTGGTGGTAGACATGGGTGGGGGCCTGGTGGAGGCTGCCCCTGCACTGCTGGGGGGTGGGGGTGGTGGTAGACATGTGTGGGGGCCTGGTGGAGGCTGCCCCTGCACTGCTGGGGGGTGGGGGTGATAGGGGAGATGAGTGGGCGCCTGGTGGAGGCTGCCCCTGGTGGCTGGGGGGTGGGGGTGGTGGTAGACATGAGAGGGGGCCTGGTGGAGGCTGCCCCTGCACTGCTGGGGGGTGGGGGTGGTGGTAGACATGGGTGGGGGCCTGGTGGAGGCTTCCCCTGCACTGCTGGGGGGTGGGGGTGATAGTGGACATGAGTGGGGGCCTGGTGGAGGCTGCCCCTGGTGGCTGGGGGGTGGGGTGCAGGGGGACATGTGTGGGAGCCTGGTGGAGGCTGCCCCTGGTGGCTGGGGGGTGGGGGTGGTGGTACACATGGGTTGGGGCCTGGTGGAGGCTGCCCCTGCACTGCTGGGGGGGCGGGGGTGGTGGTAGACATGGGTGGGGGCCTGGTGGAGGCTGCCCCTGCACTGCTGGGGGGTGGGGGTGGTGGTAGACATGGGTGGGGGCCTGGTGGAGGCTGCCCCTGGGGGCTGGGGGGTGGGGGTGCAGAGGGACATGTGTTGGGAGCCTGGTGTAGGCTGCCCCTGCACTGCTGGGGGGTGGGGGTGGTGGTAGACATGAGTGGGGGCCTGGTGGAGGCTGCCCCTGCACTGCCGGGGGGTGGGGGTGATGGGAGACATGAGTGGGGGCCTGGTGGAGGCTGCCCCTGCAATGCTGGGGGGTGGGGGTGATGAGGGACATGAGTGGGGGCCTGGTGGAGGCTGCCCCTGCACTGCAGGGGGGTGGGGGTGATGGGGGACATGAGTGGGGCCTGGTGGAGGCTGCCCCTGCACTGCTGGGGGGTGGGGGTGATAGGGGACATGAGTGGGGCCTGGTGGAGGCTGCCCCTGGTGCCTGGGGGGTGGGGGTGATGGTAGACATGAGTGGGGGCCTGGTGGAGGCTGCCCCTGCACTGCTGGGGGGGTGGGGATGGTGGTAGACATGGGTGGGGGCCTGGTGGAGGCTGCCCCTGCACTGCTGGGTGTGGGGGTGATGGGAGACATGAGTGGGGGCCTGGTGGAGGCTGCCCCTGCACTGCTGGGGGGTGGGGGTGCAGGGGGACATGTGTGGGAGCCTGGTGGAGGCTGCCCCTGCACTGCTGGGGGGTGGGGGTGGTGGTAGACATGAGTGCGGGCCTGGTGGAGGCTGCCCCTGCACTGTTGGGGGGTGGGGATGATGGGAGACATGAGTGGGGGCCTGGTGGAGGCTGCCCCTGCACTGCTGGGGGTGGGGGTGGTGGTAGACATGGGTGGGGGCCTGGTGGAGGCTGCCCCTAGTGGCTGGTGGGTGGGGGTGGTGGTAGACATGGGTGGGGGCCTGGTGGAGGCTGCCCCTGCACTGCTGGGGGTGAGGGTGATGGGAGACATGAGTGGGGGCCTGGTGGAGGCTGCCCCTGCACTGCTGGGGGGTGGGGGTGGTGGTAGACATGGGTGGGGGCCTGGTGGAGGCTGCCCCTGGTGCCTGGGGGGTGGGGGTGATGGTAGACATGAGTGGGGGCCTGGTGGAGGCTGCCCCTGCACTGCTGGGGGTGGGGGTGGTGGTAGACATGGGTGGGGGCCTGGTGGAGGCTGCCCCTGCACTGCTGGGGGGTGGGGGTGATGGGAGACATGAGTGGGGGCCTGGTGGAGGCTGCCCCTGCACTGCTGGGGGGTGGGGGTGCAGGGGGACATGTGTGGGAGCCTGGTGGAGGCGCCCCCGCACTGCTGGGGGTTGGGGGTGGTGGTAGACATGAGTGGGGGCCTGGTGGAGGCTGCCCCTGCACTGCTGGGGGGTGGGGGTGGTGGTAGACATGGGTGGGGGCCTGGTGGACGCTGCCCCTGCACTGCTGAGGGGTGGGGGTGGTGGTAGACATGGGTGGGGGCCTGGTGGAGGCTGCCCCTAGTTGCTGGGGGGTGGGGGGGTGGTAGACATGGGTGGGGGCCTGGTGGAGGCTGCCCCTGCACTGCTGGGGGGTGCGGGTGATGGGAGACATGAGTGGGGGCCTGGTGGAGGCTGCCCCTGCACTGCTGGGGGGTGGGGGTGATGGGAGACATGAGTGGGGGCCTGGTGGAGGCTGCCCCTGCACTGCTGGCGGGTGGGGGTGGTGGTAGACATGGGTGGGGGCCTGGTGGAGGCTGCCCCTGGTGGCTGGGGGTGGTGGTAGACATGGGTGGGGGCCTGGTGGAGGCTGCCCCTGCACTGCTGGGGGGTGGGGGTGATAGGGGACATGAGTGGGGGCCTGGTGGAGGCTGCCCCTGGTGCCTGGGGGGTGGGGGTGATGGTAGACATGAGTGGGGGCCTGGTGGAGGCTGCCCCTGCACTGCTAGGGGGTGGGGGTGGACGTAGACATGGGTGGGGGCCTGGTGGAGGCTGCCCCTGCACTGCTGGGAGGTGGGGGTGATGGGAGACATGAGTGGGGGCCTGGTGGAGGCTGCCCCTGCACTGCTGGGGGGTGGGGGTGATAGGGGACATGAGTGGGGGCCTGGTGGAGGCTGCCCCTGGTGGCTGGGGGGTGGAGGTGCAGGGGGACATGTGTGGGAGCCTGGTGGAGGCTGCCCCTGGTGGCTGGGGGGTGGGGGTGGTGGTAGACATGGGTGGGGGCCTGGTGGAGGCTGCCCCTGCACTGCTGGGGGGCGGGGGTGGTGGTAGACATGGGTGGGGGCCTGGTGGAGGCTGCCCCTGCACTGCTGGGGGGTGGGGGTGATAGGGGACATGAGTGGGGGCCTGGTGGAGGCTGCCCCTGCACTGCTGGGGGGTGGGGGTGGTGGTAGACATGGGTGGGGGCCTGGTGGAGGCTGCCCCTGCACTGCTGGGGGGTGGGGGTGATGGGAGACATGAGTGGAGGCCTGGTGGAGGCTGCCCCTGCACTGCTGGGGGGTGGGGGTGATGGGAGACATGAGTGGGGGCCTGGTGGAGGCTGCCCCTGGTGCCTGGGGGGTGGGGGTGGGGGTGATGGTAGACATGAGTGGGGGCCTGGTGGAGGCTGCCCCTTCACTGCTGGGGGGTGGGGGTGGTGGTAGACATGGGTGGGTGCCTGGTGGAGGCTGCCCCTGCACTGCTGGGGGGTGGGGGTAATGGGAGACATGAGTGGGGGCCTGGTGGAGGCTGCCTCTGCACTGCTGCGGGGTGGGGGTGCAGGGGGACATGTGTTGGAGCCTGGTGGAGGCTGCCCCCGCACTGATGGGGGGTGGGGGTGGTGGTAGACATGGGTGGGGGCCTGGTGGAGGCTGCCCCTGCACTGCTGGGGGTGGGGGTGATAGGGGACATGAGTGGGGGCCTGGTGGAGGCTGCCCCTGGTGGCTGGGGGGTGGAGGCGCAGGGGGACATGTGTGGGAGCCTGGTGGAGGCTGCCCCTGGTGGCTGGGGGGTGGGGTGGTGGTAGACATGGGTGGGGGCCTGGTGGAGGCTGCCCCTGCACTGCTGGGGGGCGGGGGTGGTGGTAGACATGGGTGGGGGCCTGGTGGAGGATGCCCCTGCACTGCTGGGGGGTGGGAGTGATAGGGGACATGAGTGGGGGCCTGGTAGAGGCTGCCCCTGCACTGCTGGGGGGTGGGGGTGGTGGTAGCCATGGGTGTGGGCCTGGTGGAGGCTGCCCCTGCATTGCTGGGGGGTGGGGGTGCAGGGGGACATGTGTGGGAGCCTGGTGGAGGCTGCCCCCGCACTGCTGGGGGTTGGGGGTGGTGGTAGACATGAGTGGGGGCCTGGTGGAGGCTGCCCCTGCACTGCTGGGGGGTGTGGAGGTGGTAGACATGGGTGGGGGCCTGGAGGAGGCTGCCCCTGCACTGCTGGGGGGTGATAGGGGACATGAGTGGGGGCCTGGTGGAGGCTGCCCCTGGTGGCTGGGGGGTGGAGGTGCAGGGGGACATGTGTGGGAGCCTGGTGGAGGCTGCCCCTGGTGGCTGGGGGTGGGGGTGGTGGTAGACATGGGTGGGGGCCTGGTGGAGGCTGCCCCTGCACTGCTGGGGGGCGGGGGTTGTGGTAAACATGGGTGGGGGCCTGGTGGAGGCTGCCCCTGCACTGCTGGGGGTGGGGGTGATAGGGGACATGAGTGGGGGCCTGGTGGAGGCTGCCCCTGCACTGCTGGGGGGTGGGGGTGATGGGGGACATGTGTGGGGCCTGGTGGAGGCTGCCCCTGGTGGCTGGGGGGTGGGGGTGCAGGGGGGCATGTGTGGGAGCCTGGTGGAGGCTGCCCCTGCACTGCTGGGGGGTGGTGGTAGACATGAGTGGGGGCCTGGTGGAGGCTGCCCCTGTACTGCTGGGGGGTGGGGAGGTGGTAGACATGGGTGGGGGCCTGGTGGAGGCTGCCCCTGCACTGCTGGGGGTGGGGGTGATAGGGGACATGAGTGGGGGCCTGGTGGAGGCTGCCCCTGGTGGCTGGGGGGTGGAGGTGCAGGGGGACATGTGTGGGAGCCTGGTGGATGCTGCCCCTGGTGGCTGGGGGATGGGGGTGGTGGTAGACATGGGTGGGGGCCTGGTGGAGGCTGCCCCTGCACTGCTGGGGGGCGGGGGTTGTGGTAGACATGGGAGGGGGCCTGGTGGAGGCTGCCCCTGCACTGCTGGGGGTGGGGGTGATAGGAGACATGAGTGGGGGCCTGGTGGAGGCTGCCCCTGCACTGCTGGGGGGTGGGGGTGATGGGAGACATGAGTGGGGGCCTGGTGGAGGCTGCCCCTGGTGGCTGGGGGGTGGGGGTGCAGGGGGACATGTGTGGGAGCCTGGTGGAGGCTGCCCCTGTACTGCTGGGGGGTGGTGGTAGACATGAGTGGGGGCCTGGTGGAGGCTGCCCCTGCACTGCTGGGGGGTGGGGGTGATGGGAGACATGAGTGGGGGCCTGGTGGAGGCTGCCCCTGCACTGCTGGGGGGTGGGGGTGGTGGTAGACATGGGTGGGGGCCTGGTGGAGGCTGCCCCTGGTGGCTGGGGGGTGGGGGTGGTGGTAGACATGGGTGGGGGCCTGGTGGAGGCTGCCCCTGCACTGCTGGGGGGTGGGGGTGGTGGTAGACATGGGTGGGGGCCTGGTGGAGGCTGCCCCTGCACTGCTGGGGGGTGGGGGTGATAGAGGACATGAGTGGGGGCCTGGTGGAGGCTGCCCCTGGTGGCTGGGGGGTGGGGTGGTGGTAGACATGAGTGGGGGCCTGGTGGAGGCTTCCCCTGCACTGCTGGGGGGTGGGGTTGGTGGTAGACATGGGTGGGGGCCTGGTGGAGGCTGCCCCTACACTGCTGGGGGGTGGGGGTGATAGGGGACATGAGTGGGGGCCTGGTGGAGGCTGCCCCTGGTGGCTGGGGGGTGGGGTGCAGGGGGACATGGGTGGGGGCCTGGTGGAGGCTGCCCCTGGTGGCTGGGGGGTGGGGGTGGTGGTAGACATGGGTGGGGCCTGGTGGAGGCTGCCCCTGCACTGCTGGGGGGTGGGGGTGATAGGGGACATGAGTGGGGGCCTGGTGGAGGCTGCCCCTGCACTGCTGGGGGGTGGGGGTGGTGGTAGACATGGGTGGGGGCCTGGTGGAGGCTGCCCCTGCACTGCTGGGGGGTGGGGGCGATGGGAGACATGAGTGGGGGCCTGGTGGAGGCTGCCCCTGCACTGCAGGGGGGTGGGGGTGATGGGGGAAATGAGTGGGGCCTGGTGGAGGCTGCCCCTGGTGGCTGGGGGGTGGGGGTGCAGGGGGACATGTGTCGGAGGCTGGTGGGGGCTGCCCCTCCACTGCTGGGGGGTGGTGGTAGACATGAGTGGGGGCCTGGTGGAGGCTGCCCCTGCACTGCTGGGCGGTGGGGGTGATGGGAGACATGAGTGGGGGCCTGGTGGAGGCTGCCCCTGCACTGCTGGGGGGTGGGGGTGGTGGTAGACATGGGTGGGGGCCTGGTGGAGGCTGCCCCTGGTGCCTGGGGGGTGGGGGTGATGGTAGACATGAGTGGGGGCCTGGTGGAGGCTGCCCCTGCACTGCTGGGGGGTGGGGGTGGTGGTAGACATGGGTGGGGGCCTGGTGGAGGCTGCCCCTGCACTGCTGGGGGTGGGGGTGATGGGAGACATGAGTGGGGGCCTGGTGGAGGCTGCCCCTGCACTGCTGGGGGGTGGGGGTGGTGGTAGACATGGTTGGGGGCCTGGTGGAGGCTTCCCCTGGTGCCTGGGGGGTGGGGGTGATGGTAGACATGAGTGGGGGCCTGGTGGAGGCTGCCCCTGCACTGCTGGGGGGTGGGGTGATGGGAGACATGAGTGGGGGCCTGGTGGAGGCTGCCCCTGCACTGCTGGGGGCTGGGGGTGCAGGGGGACATGTGTGGGAGCCTGGTGGAGGCTGCCCCCGCACTGCTGGGGGTTGTGGGTGGTGGTAGACATGAGTGGGGGCCTGGTGGAGGCTGCCCCTGCACTGCTGGGGGGTGGGGGTGGTGGTAGACATGGGTGGGGGCCTGGTGGAGGCTGCCCCTGCACTGCTGGGGGGTGGGGGTGGTGGTAGACATGTGTGGGGGCCTGGTGGAGGCTGCCCCTGCACTGCTGGGGGGTGGGGGTGATAGGGGAGATGAGTGGGCGCCTGGTGGAGGCTGCCCCTGGTGGCTGGGGGGTGGGGGTGGTGGTAGACATGAGAGGGGGCCTGGTGGAGGCTGCCCCTGCACTGCTGGGGGGTGGGGGTGGTGGTAGACATGGGTGGGGGCCTGGTGGAGGCTTCCCCTGCACTGCTGGGGGGTGGGGGTGATAGTGGACATGAGTGGGGGCCTGGTGGAGGCTGCCCCTGGTGGCTGGGGGGTGGGGTGCAGGGGGACATGTGTGGGAGCCTGGTGGAGGCTGCCCCTGGTGGCTGGGGGGTGGGGGTGGTGGTACACATGGGTTGGGGCCTGGTGGAGGCTGCCCCTGCACTGCTGGGGGGGCGGGGGTGGTGGTAGACATGGGTGGGGGCCTGGTGGAGGCTGCCCCTGCACTGCTGGGGGGTGGGGGTGGTGGTAGACATGGGTGGGGGCCTGGTGGAGGCTGCCCCTGGGGGCTGGGGGGTGGGGGTGCAGAGGGACATGTGTTGGGAGCCTGGTGTAGGCTGCCCCTGCACTGCTGGGGGGTGGGGGTGGTGGTAGACATGAGTGGGGGCCTGGTGGAGGCTGCCCCTGCACTGCCGGGGGGTGGGGGTGATGGGAGACATGAGTGGGGGCCTGGTGGAGGCTGCCCCTGCAATGCTGGGGGGTGGGGGTGATGAGGGACATGAGTGGGGGCCTGGTGGAGGCTGCCCCTGCACTGCAGGGGGGTGGGGGTGATGGGGGACATGAGTGGGGCCTGGTGGAGGCTGCCCCTGCACTGCTGGGGGGTGGGGGTGATAGGGGACATGAGTGGGGCCTGGTGGAGGCTGCCCCTGGTGCCTGGGGGGTGGGGGTGATGGTAGACATGAGTGGGGGCCTGGTGGAGGCTGCCCCTGCACTGCTGGGGGGGTGGGGATGGTGGTAGACATGGGTGGGGGCCTGGTGGAGGCTGCCCCTGCACTGCTGGGTGTGGGGGTGATGGGAGACATGAGTGGGGGCCTGGTGGAGGCTGCCCCTGCACTGCTGGGGGGTGGGGGTGCAGGGGGACATGTGTGGGAGCCTGGTGGAGGCTGCCCCTGCACTGCTGGGGGGTGGGGGTGGTGGTAGACATGAGTGCGGGCCTGGTGGAGGCTGCCCCTGCACTGTTGGGGGGTGGGGATGATGGGAGACATGAGTGGGGGCCTGGTGGAGGCTGCCCCTGCACTGCTGGGGGTGGGGGTGGTGGTAGACATGGGTGGGGGCCTGGTGGAGGCTGCCCCTAGTGGCTGGTGGGTGGGGGTGGTGGTAGACATGGGTGGGGGCCTGGTGGAGGCTGCCCCTGCACTGCTGGGGGTGAGGGTGATGGGAGACATGAGTGGGGGCCTGGTGGAGGCTGCCCCTGCACTGCTGGGGGGTGGGGGTGGTGGTAGACATGGGTGGGGGCCTGGTGGAGGCTGCCCCTGGTGCCTGGGGGGTGGGGGTGATGGTAGACATGAGTGGGGGCCTGGTGGAGGCTGCCCCTGCACTGCTGGGGGTGGGGGTGGTGGTAGACATGGGTGGGGGCCTGGTGGAGGCTGCCCCTGCACTGCTGGGGGGTGGGGGTGATGGGAGACATGAGTGGGGGCCTGGTGGAGGCTGCCCCTGCACTGCTGGGGGGTGGGGGTGCAGGGGGACATGTGTGGGAGCCTGGTGGAGGCGCCCCCGCACTGCTGGGGGTTGGGGGTGGTGGTAGACATGAGTGGGGGCCTGGTGGAGGCTGCCCCTGCACTGCTGGGGGGTGGGGGTGGTGGTAGACATGGGTGGGGGCCTGGTGGACGCTGCCCCTGCACTGCTGAGGGGTGGGGGTGGTGGTAGACATGGGTGGGGGCCTGGTGGAGGCTGCCCCTAGTTGCTGGGGGGTGGGGGGGTGGTAGACATGGGTGGGGGCCTGGTGGAGGCTGCCCCTGCACTGCTGGGGGGTGCGGGTGATGGGAGACATGAGTGGGGGCCTGGTGGAGGCTGCCCCTGCACTGCTGGGGGGTGGGGGTGATGGGAGACATGAGTGGGGGCCTGGTGGAGGCTGCCCCTGCACTGCTGGCGGGTGGGGGTGGTGGTAGACATGGGTGGGGGCCTGGTGGAGGCTGCCCCTGGTGGCTGGGGGTGGTGGTAGACATGGGTGGGGGCCTGGTGGAGGCTGCCCCTGCACTGCTGGGGGGTGGGGGTGATAGGGGACATGAGTGGGGGCCTGGTGGAGGCTGCCCCTGGTGCCTGGGGGGTGGGGGTGATGGTAGACATGAGTGGGGGCCTGGTGGAGGCTGCCCCTGCACTGCTAGGGGGTGGGGGTGGACGTAGACATGGGTGGGGGCCTGGTGGAGGCTGCCCCTGCACTGCTGGGAGGTGGGGGTGATGGGAGACATGAGTGGGGGCCTGGTGGAGGCTGCCCCTGCACTGCTGGGGGGTGGGGGTGATAGGGGACATGAGTGGGGGCCTGGTGGAGGCTGCCCCTGGTGGCTGGGGGGTGGAGGTGCAGGGGGACATGTGTGGGAGCCTGGTGGAGGCTGCCCCTGGTGGCTGGGGGGTGGGGGTGGTGGTAGACATGGGTGGGGGCCTGGTGGAGGCTGCCCCTGCACTGCTGGGGGGCGGGGGTGGTGGTAGACATGGGTGGGGGCCTGGTGGAGGCTGCCCCTGCACTGCTGGGGGGTGGGGGTGATAGGGGACATGAGTGGGGGCCTGGTGGAGGCTGCCCCTGCACTGCTGGGGGGTGGGGGTGGTGGTAGACATGGGTGGGGGCCTGGTGGAGGCTGCCCCTGCACTGCTGGGGGGTGGGGGTGATGGGAGACATGAGTGGAGGCCTGGTGGAGGCTGCCCCTGCACTGCAGGGGGGTGGGGGTGATGGGGGACATGGGTGGGGGCCTGGTGGAGGCTGCCCCTAGTGGCTGGGGGGTGGGGGTGGTGGTAGACATGGGTGGGGGCCTGGTGGAGGCTGCCCCTGCACTGCTGGGGGGTGGGGGTGATGGGAGACATGAGTGGGGGCCTGGTGGAGGCTGCCCCTGCACTGCTGGGGGGTGGGGGTGATGGGAGACATGAGTGGGGGCCTGGTGGAGGCTGCCCCTGTGTTAGGGAGAATTCTCTGTTTAGGCTGAATTTCCTAACCTAGTGAGTCCCCCAGCAGCTTTGCTGGATTTCTGGAGTTTGTTTTTTCCCATCCTGCCAAGAGTGTGACCCTTTTCCTCTCACTCTTGGACATGTATGTGTGTAATTCCTTTGAGATGTCAATGTGTTCGATGGGCTATGGGGTCTTTTACTCCATAGGGTCTCATAAGTTTTTCTATGTGTGTCACTCTGCACCCTACGTGTCGTGACACGGGGGCGCCCTAGCGGGTCCCCCCACCATAGACTCCATACCCGGGGACTGACTACTGTCTCCCCGGGCATGTAAAGTCACCATTGGCTTTACTAGACCTAAATTTACTAACAGAACTAGTACCAACCATCTTATTGTGGACGTGCTAGTAGGGGTAATACGATTACTCCTGGATCTGTTACTCGAGGGGGCACTGTCCCGTCCCTCCTCGTCGAGTTTTGGCTGGTGGCAGTGGAAACTACTTGTTATGTTCGACCCCGAGCATAACCCTATGGGATTCGTCCCATTGTTGAAGATTGATACTGTTTTTTGTTAATCTCCAACGTACCACCGATCTACTTATCTTAAATAGGTTTATCGAGTGGTATTCTCTGCCAGAACTCGGGTTGTAAAATGGCGTCTGTGTTTTTCTCTGTGACTCCTAAACCAAAGGTTGAGCCCTTTGTTCCACTTTTGGCGGGCCTCTGGACAGAGACCCGCGAAGGTGGCGCCATTCTGTCTGGGTTACCTCAGGGGTGTGGGAGGGGGTTTAGACACCCTGGACCGAGTTGCCTTGCCAACTCAGGTCGCACTCTGAAGTGATTGGCCCAGGTGGTGAGCCTTCCCGCTCACCACTTAGCATGTGTGATTGACAAGCTAGGCTGAATGAATGGGGGACGTCTGCATAAAAGCAGGGCCTTGGGGACTGGATCTTCAGGAAGTCGCCACTGGACCTAAAGAATCCGATGAGGGTAACGCTGACTCGACCTGCACGACGACACCTCCGGTGGAGCCCTGCGGAATCGTCTCACAATCTCCCGACGACAGAAGAGATCTCCCTGCCGGAGAGGCTCTTTCCCTGGCTGGTGGGAACAACCAGTCTTCTTCTTCTTTGTGCTTTTTGGTCGCCCAGGACGCAGTGGTCGAATTGCCCGTGCAGAGCACCCGGCAACCGGATAGCCACTACTCCTGCACCGTGATCGAAAGGTGGTGCCTTGTGATGGAGCACTCCGCGGCTGGTTTCTTCCCTGGTGGTGCACCGGACCTCTTCTCTTCGACGACGAGAGCATCTCTTCTCTTGGCCAAGACCCGTCGTGCATCCACCACCAGGAACAACTGCCCCCGTCGGAGCTGTCTTCCACAACAAGGTAACGTAACCGCCTGGCTTCCCTTTTCGATCGGTTCGTGAGAGGTATCTGATTCCTCTCCGTTCCGTTGGGTTGCCTCCAAGCTTTATTCACTCTTTGTTCTGAACTGGTTCCACCTGTCGCTAACCAATTTGCTAAACGAGACTTGAATGCATCACCCGTAGAGACTTTCCAGGACATCGTGCCTTGCCTCTCACCGAGTGGGCCTGGCCGCCGAACTGTATGATCTAGTGTGATTACTGCTTTCTTGCCTTGCATTTTTACCCGCTTCAGTACGAACCGTGTTGACTTCGTTACCTGCCTTTCTCTTCTCTCCCTTCCTCACTAAATATTCGAGTGTCATCTGGATTGAGGTATACACCTCTGTCTGAAAATAAGTGGTGCCGTAGAACCTAGAGTTGTCGATAGTGTGTTTCGGGGGATTGAGCTTATTCCATTCTGCAGAGTAATTGTATTTTGAATTATTTGCCGTGTTTCGCTTTAGTATTTTTCGTAGACGTGCTGTTATCAATAAATAACTTTCTATCTTTATACTAAAGCCTGGTTGCGTGTTTACTCGTTTTGCTGCAGAGAATTACCCTATTTTGTATGCTCCCTATACTGACCAACTTTTCTTGAGAGAAGTCTGACTGCTCAGCCACAGCTACCAATTGAATCTGTGTGGTACAGACTGCTACCAAGTGGGTTCATCGCAACACCTGTAGTCCTAAATCTTTTGCAGTGGTCCCAGAGGGAACTGCACAGGTTTCCGCCTAACACTGGTGGCAGCGGTGGGATTAGTATCGAGTATACAGTTTAGAGTGTTTTTCGACGCTGTAGAACGACTAACCACAAAACGTTACAAAAGCAACTTTCAAAAAACATGTCTACAATGGAAATTTACAGCCAAGAGTCTTTGTCGGATAAAAATACTGAGAGTCTGCGAGCTCTCTGTAGACAAGAGAATCTTCCTGTAAAAGGCAAGAAGTTAGAACTGATAGAGAGATTGCTGGCGAACCAAAGTCTGGGTACTGGTTCAGAGGAACCAAACTCTCCAGCAACTGTAGATAACAGTAATGGTGTTGATCTGAATCGTAATTCTGATGATAGCGATGAAGAGGCTGACGAGGACGGCGAGGCTAGCGAAACTGTCTCCCCCGCTCCTCTACCTGCCTTACCAACTGTGCCTACGGGGCCCATACCAGGTCCCACAAGTAACCCTGCTTATTTTGAACTTGAAAAAATGAAGCTCGAATTAGAATATAAACGGTTCTTGGCCCAAGCTGAACGAAACCAAGAGCTCGAGTTCAGACGAATGAATGCCCATGCTGAGCAGAAACAAGCTGAGTTAAGACTCAGGGAAATAGAGCTTAATCATGAGTTACAAATGAAAAAGTTGTCTATGGAAAATGCTTCTCTCTCCTCTGGTTCCTCTAGGAGCTCCAGTCCCAAAAGACCCCGGATGCCGAAGGAATTAGTGGGTATGTACGAACCGAGATTGGATGTGTTGGATTGGTTGAAACTGTTTGAATACAATCATGGGCTCCAGGACATCACCGGGAATGCGTTGCTTCCCTGGTTGTTCTCTAGGCTTCCTCCTGTTGCGACTGATGTGGTAATGGAATTGGGGGAGGTGGATAAGACGGATTACGAAAGTGTGAAACTAGCTTTGATAGCTAGATTCGGGAAGACCCCTTCCCAGTATCTTAAGAGGTTTAGAACCCTCAAAAAGCATGATGGTACCCCTTGGGCTACCTGGGTGAGTGAAGGGTTGAAAAACTTAGAGGGATGGATTAAGGGTTACAAAGTTGACACTTACGAGGGTATGCGAAATCATTTTATGTTGGAGTCGATTTATGATGCCTGTTCTCCTGAGCTCAGACAGCACTTGGCTGATTCGAAGGAATTAGATTCCAGGGCTCTAGCTAAGGCTGCTGACTTGTGGGTTGCCAACAGGGCTACTCACAAGGATTCTGGGGCAACTCAGAAAAAGGACGAGGGAAAACAGCCTAAAAAAGACTCAAAAGAGAATTCGAATAACTCACATTCCAAAGAGGGCCCCAAACAAAACCAGAAGGGTAAGCCACCGGGAAAACCACAGCAGAATAGTGTGTCTTCTGGTGCCAAACCGGAAGGAGGTCAGAACAAGCCACCATTCCAGAAAGCATTCGGGAAATGCTTTGTTTGTGGCTCGACTGATCACGTGAAAGGAGATCCCAGATGTAAGGGTAAACCTTCAGGGGTCCAGCTTGTCTCCTTAGCCTTCGCTCCAGAGGAGGAAGTCCAAATGGCAAGTGGAAACTTTCTACTGCTAGCTGACGAACCCATTGGAGTCTCAGCCAGCGTTTCTTTAGTATCTCTGGCGTTGTGGGAACAACAGAATTTAGAGGTCTATAATTCTATCCCCGATAATACTAAAGAGTATTATAAGGACAGTGTCCAGGTGAATGGTCAGGAGACGCCTGCCATTAGGGACACTGGGGCCAGCATAACTGTGGTGGATAAATCGTTTTTTCAGGCTGAGGATGTTGCTAAGGCACCCAAACGCCTCACTAAGTTAGCTGGAGGGCCTGTGCAGATGCTTCCCCAATTACCAGTTCTGATCCAGTGTAACGACATGACTGTAAAGATACCTGTCAGCATACAGAGTGAGGTACCAGGACGCGTACTGTTGGGTAACGATTTGAAAACACTCGGAGTTGTATCGCATACTCCCAGACCTCCTAGTAAACGGTTACAGGAGCTAACCAGACCTGCAAGAGAGAGGACCCTGCGCGGTACTCTCGGGGAGATGATGAAGAAAGAAATCACTCCTGCTCCATTGGAAATGGCGGCCGCTGTCTCTAGAGACACAGAAGTAAAAGGGAAACCTAAAACTTCCAAACCGAAACCAACAGCCCACATTCCGATGCAGCCGACACGGACTTCCCCGCGGTTGTCCAACGTCACACCCGTAACTCCAGCTGAGGCTGAGGGGGAAGTACAACCCTGTATGGTAGAATTAGACTCTGAAGAAGAGCTAATGGAAGGCCAGGAACTCATTGGAGATCTGGATCCTGTTGACCATCCTGAGCTGCAG
The DNA here is from genome assembly GCF_040938575.1 of Ambystoma mexicanum. NCBI lineage: Eukaryota > Metazoa > Chordata > Amphibia > Caudata > Ambystomatidae > Ambystoma > Ambystoma mexicanum. Next base: position 336,153,013 of record NC_090927.1, read on the forward strand.
TCGTTACTGGCAGAAGATGGACCCAGCAGGGCAGACTTCAGTAAGGGACAGAGAGAATGTCCAACTCTGGAAGGTCTTCGCCGTCAGGCAGAAACTCAGGCTGAAGGGCAAGAGCCTGGGAAACATAGGTTACACTGGGAAGATGGCCTCTTCTATAGTGAACCAACCGAGTCTGCACCTGGAGACTACAAACGCCTTGTAGTACCCCAAGAGAACAGACCACAGTTCTTGCAGTTAGCCCACGAGATTCCTTTGGCTGGTCACTTGAGTTTCAAGAAGACTAAGGAAAGGCTCTCACTCTACTTCTATTGGCCAAAAATGGGGGCCGAAGTAGAAAAACACTGCAGAAGCTGCCATACCTGCCAAATCTCTGGTAAGGTTGGGTCCAAGAATGTGGCACCGTTAGTGCCTCTTCCCGTTGTGGGAGTCGCATTTGAGAGAGTAGGGATTGATATCGTTGGTCCCCTTGATCCTCCAACCTCCTCTGGCAACAGGTTTATACTTGTTGTAGTAGACCATGCTACTAGGTATCCTGAGGCAATTCCTATGAGGACTGTTACAGCTCCGGCTGTGGCTAAGGCCCTCCTTGGTATTTTTACTAGGGTCGGATTTCCTAAGGAAGTTATCTCTGACAGGGGGTCAAATTTTATGTCCCACTACATGAAAGCCATGTGGAAAACCTGCGGAGTAACTTACAAGTTCTCAACGGCTTACCACCCACAAACCAATGGGTTGGTAGAACGGTTCAACCGAACCATGAAGAGCATGATAGGTGCTCTAGAAGAACCCCTTAAGCGTAAGTGGGACCTTCTATTGCCATGCCTTCTTTTTGCTTATAGAGAAGTCCCTCAGGAGGGAGTAGGCTACTCTCCCTTCGAACTACTCTATGGTCATCCCGTCAGAGGTCCGTTGGCCCTGATTAAGGAGGGGTTGGAGAGTGCTCCTTCCCCCAAGCCAGTCAGAGTGACTGACTACGTGATAGGTCTCCGGAGGAGAATGTCGCACCTGATGACAGAAGCAAGCGATAACTTGAAAGCTGGACAAGCATTGGTCAAGCACTGGCACGATCAAAAGGCTAACATGGTTGAGTTCGCTCAAAACCAGCTTGTTCTTGTTATGATCCCCACAAGGCAGAGGGCCTTGCAAGATAAATGGATGGGACCCTACCGAGTAGTGGGTAAGCTCGGCGAGGTGAACTATCTGGTGGACTTGGGTAACCCCAAGGAGGCTCCGACAGTCTTTCACACCAACCGACTTAAAGCGTATGTCTCACGACCTGATGTAGGAGCATTGCTTCTAGCATCGGCCGAGGAAGAAGAAGAGAGTGAAGCTCTTCCGGATCTCCTCAGAGGCTTACCTTTAGATGAAAACATTGAAGGAGTAAATCTCTCCTCCAATCTGACACCCGAGCAACAAGAAGAGTGCAAGTCTATGTTGAATCAGTTTGCCTCTCTGTTCTCGCTCTCACCAGGCTTGACCCCTTGGGGCCAGCACGAGATACTCACTGGTGACTGTCTGCCTGTCAAAAGCAGAGGATATCGCATGTCAGAAAACGTAAGAACCCACATCAAAGGTGAGGTCAGCAAGATGCTTGATCTCGGGGTAATAGAGCCCTCTACTAGTCCATGGTCTAGCCCAGTTGTGTTAGTACCAAAGGCCGGATCTAAAGAACTTAGATTCTGCGTGGATTACAGAGCTCTTAACGCAGTCACCACGACTGAAGCCCACCCTTTGCCAAGAACAGATGAGTTGGTGGATAAACTTGGCGCCGCCAAGTTCCTCAGCACATTTGACTTGACGTCAGGCTATTGGCAAATAGCCCTGACCAACCATGCCAAGGAGAAAACTGCATTTTCTACCCCTGTTGGTTTATACCAATTTACGGTAATGCCTTTCGGACTAAAAAATGCACCTGCTACGTTTCAACGGATGGTAAACCAAGTTCTAACCGGGATGGAGGACTTCTGCATGGCATACTTGGATGACATAGCAGTGTTCAGCAATTCCTGGGACGAACATGTAACCCACCTAAGAGATGTTTTGCAGGCTCTTAGACGAGCCAATCTGACCATAAAGGCGAGTAAATGCCAAATTGGACAGAGTAAGGTAGTCTACCTTGGGCATGAGGTAGGCGGTGGCGAAATAAGGCCTTTGCTCAGTAAGATTGAAGCTGTGCAAAATTGGACAACACCGACTACTCAGACTCAGGTGAGAGCCTTCCTAGGCCTCACCGGGTATTACAGGAATTTCATAGAGAACTATGGGACCATAGCTTCTCCACTGAATGTCATCTCCTCGCCCAAATTCCATAAAGAGGTTAAATGGAACGAGGAGTGCAATCAGGCTTTTGAAAACCTGAAAAAGGCTCTTTGCCAAACCCCAGTACTCAGAGCTCCTGATTACCGCCAACACTTCATTGTGCAGACAGACGCTTCCAATGTAGGGATAGGTGCCGTACTCAGTCAACGGGATGGGAAAGGTAGGGAGCACCCCGTTTGCTACATCAGCCGCAAGCTGAAGGATCCTGAAACAAGGTGGGCAACAATCGAAAGAGAATGCTTTGCTATCGTGTGGGCTCTGAAGAAGTTTAGACCGTACCTGTATGGTTCTACTTTTGTTATTCAGACTGACCACCAACCCTTGAGATGGTTAATGCAAATGAAAGGGGAAAACCCAAAACTACTGAGATGGTCGATCTGCCTGCAAGGGTTCGATTTCACCATTGAGCACAGGTCAGGGTGTCACCACCAAAATGCTGATGGTCTCTCTAGGATGTATATCATCGACTAGAGGTATGAGATTCATCCAGGAGTGGATTAAATCCTCCTGTCCCTTAGTCTGGGGGGGGGCGAGTGTTAGGGAGAATTCTCTGTTTAGGCTGAATTTCCTAACCTAGTGAGTCCCCCAGCAGCTTTGCTGGATTTCTGGAGTTTGTTTTTTCCCATCCTGCCAAGAGTGTGACCCTTTTCCTCTCACTCTTGGACATGTATGTGTGTAATTCCTTTGAGATGTCAATGTGTTCGATGGGCTATGGGGTCTTTTACTCCATAGGGTCTCATAAGTTTTTCTATGTGTGTCACTCTGCACCCTACGTGTCGTGACACGGGGGCGCCCTAGCGGGTCCCCCCACCATAGACTCCATACCCAGGGACTGACTACTGTCTCCCCGGGCATGTAAAGTCACCATTGGCTTTACTAGACCTAAATTTACTAACAGAACTAGTACCAACCATCTTATTGTGGACGTGCTAGTAGGGGTAATACGATTACTCCTGGATCTGTTACTCGAGGGGGCACTGTCCCGTCCCTCCTCGTCGAGTTTTGGCTGGTGGCAGTGGAAACTACTTGTTATGTTCGACCCCGAGCATAACCCTATGGGATTCGTCCCATTGTTGAAGATTGATACTGTTTTTTGTTAATCTCCAACGTACCACCGATCTACTTATCTTAAATAGGTTTATCGAGTGGTATTCTCTGCCAGAACTCGGGTTGTAAAATGGCATCTGTGTTTTTCTCTGTGACTCCTAAACCAAAGGTTGAGCCCTTTGTTCCACTTTTGGCGGGCCTCTGGACAGAGACCCGCGAAGGTGGCGCCATTCTGTCTGGGTTACCTCAGGGGTGTGGGAGGGGGTTTAGACACCCTGGACCGAGTTGCCTTGCCAACTCAGGTCGCACTCTGAAGTGATTGGCCCAGGTGGTGAGCCTTCCCGCTCACCACTTAGCATGTGTGATTGACAAGCTAGGCTGAATGAATGGGGGATGTCTGCATAAAAGCAGGGCCTTGGGGACTGGATCTTCAGGAAGTCGCCACTGGACCTAAAGAATCCGACGAGGGTAACGCTGACTCGACCTGCACGACGACACCTCTGGTGGAGCCCTGCGGAATCGTCTCACAATCTCCCGACGACAGAAGAGATCTCCCTGCCGGAGAGGCTCTTTCCCTGGCCGGTGGGAACAACCAGTCTTCTTCTTCTTTGTGCTTTTTGGTCACCCAGGACGCAGTGGTCGAATTGCCCGTGCAGAGCACCCGGCAACCGGATAGCCACTACTCCTGCACCGTGATCGAAAGGTGGTGCCTTGTGACGGAGCACTCCGCGGCTGGTTTCTTCCCTGGTGGTGCACCGGACCTCTTCTCTTCGACAACGAGAGCATCTCTTCTCTTGGCCAAGACCCGTCGTGCATCCACCACCAGGAACAACTGCCCCCGTCGGAGCTGTCTTCCACAACAAGGTACCGTAACCGCCTGGCTTCCCTTTTCGATCGGTTCATGTGAGGTATCTGATTCCTCTCCGTTCCGTTGGGTTGCCTCCAAGCTTTATTCACTCTTTGTTCTGAACTGGTTCCACCTGTCGCTAACCAATTTGCTAAACGAGACTTGAATGCATCACCCGTAGAGACTTTCCAGGACATCGTGCCTTGCCTCTCACCGAGTGGGCCTGGCCGCCGAACTGTATGATCTAGTGTGATTACTGCTTTCTTGCCTTGCATTTTTACCCGCTTCAGTACGAACCGTGTTGACTTCGTTACCTGCCTTTCTCTTCTCTCCCTTCCTCACTAAATATTCGAGTGTCATCTGGGTTGAGGTATACACCTCTGTCTGAAAATAAGTGGTGCCGTAGAACCTAGAGTTGTCGATAGTGTGTTTCGGGGGATTGAGCTTATTCCATTCTGCAGAGTAATTGTATTTTGAATTATTTGCCGTGTTTCGCTTTAGTATTTTTCGTAGACGTGCTGTTATCAATAAATAACTTTCTATCTTTATACTAAAGCCTGGTTGCGTGTTTACTCGTTTTGCTGCAGAGAATTACCCTATTTTGTATGCTCCCTATACTGACCAACTTTTCTTGAGAGAAGTCTGACTGCTCAGCCACAGCTACCAATTGAATCTGTGTGGTACAGACTGCTACCAAGTGGGTTCATCGCAACACCTGTAGTCCTAAATCTTTTGCAGTGGTCCCAGAGGGAACTGCACAGGTTTCCGCCTAACACCCTGCACTGCTGGCGGGTGGGGGTGGTGGTAGACATGGGTGGGGGCCTGGTGGAGGCTGCCCCTGGTGGCTGGGGGTGGTGGTAGACATGGGTGGGGGCCTGGTGGAGGCTGCCCCTGCACTGCTGGGGGGTGGGGGTGATAGGGGACATGAGTGGGGGCCTGGTGGAGGCTGCCCCTGGTGCCTGGGGGGTGGGGGTGATGGTAGACATGAGTGGGGGCCTGGTGGAGGCTGACCCTGCACTGCTGGGGGGTGGGGGTGGACGTAGACATGGGTGGGGGCCTGGTGGAGGCTGCCCCTGCACTGCTGGGAGGTGGGGGTGATGGGAGACATGAGTGGGGGCCTGGTGGAGGCTGCCCCTGCACTGCTGGGGGGTGGGGGTGATAGGGGACATGAGTGGGGGCCTGGTGGAGGCTGCCCCTGGTGGCTGGGGGGTGGAGGTGCAGGGGGACATGTGTGGGAGCCTGGTGGAGGCTGCCCCTGGTGGCTGGGGGGTGGGGGTGGTGGTAGACATGGGTGGGGGCCTGGTGGAGCCACCAGGCATGAAAGCCATGTGGAAAACCTGCGGAGTAACTTACAAGTTCTCAACGGCTTACCACCCACAAACCAATGGGTTGGTAGAACGGTTCAACCGAACCATGAAGAGCATGATAGGTGCTCTAGAAGAACCCCTTAAGCGTAAGTGGGACCTTCTATTGCCATGCCTTCTTTTTGCTTATAGAGAAGTCCCTCAGGAGGGAGTAGGCTACTCTCCCTTCGAACTACTCTATGGTCATCCCGTCAGAGGTCCGTTGGCCCTGATTAAGGAGGGGTTGGAGAGTGCTCCTTCCCCCAAGCCAGTCAGAGTGACTGACTACGTGATAGGTCTCCGGAGGAGAATGTCGCACCTGATGACAGAAGCAAGCGATAACTTGAAAGCTGGACAAGCATTGGTCAAGCACTGGCACGATCAAAAGGCTAACATGGTTGAGTTCGCTCAAAACCAGCTTGTTCTTGTTATGATCCCCACAAGGCAGAGGGCCTTGCAAGATAAATGGATGGGACCCTACCGAGTAGTGGGTAAGCTCGGCGAGGTGAACTATCTGGTGGACTTGGGTAACCCCAAGGAGGCTCCGACAGTCTTTCACACCAACCGACTTAAAGCGTATGTCTCACGACCTGATGTAGGAGCATTGCTTCTAGCATCGGCCGAGGAAGAAGAAGAGAGTGAAGCTCTTCCGGATCTCCTCAGAGGCTTACCTTTAGATGAAAACATTGAAGGAGTAAATCTCTCCTCCAATCTGACATCCGAGCAACAAGAAGAGTGCAAGTCTATGTTGAATCAGTTTGCCTCTCTGTTCTCGCTCTCACCAGGCTTGACCCCTTGGGGCCAGCACGAGATACTCACTGGTGACTGTCTGCCTGTCAAAAGCAGAGGATATCGCATGTCAGAAAACGTAAGAACCCACATCAAAGGTGAGGTCAGCAAGATGCTTGATCTCGGGGTAATAGAGCCCTCTACTAGTCCATGGTCTAGCCCAGTTGTGTTAGTACCAAAGGCCGGATCTAAAGAACTTAGATTCTGCGTGGATTACAGAGCTCTTAACGCAGTCACCATGACTGATGCCCACCCTTTGCCAAGAACAGATGAGTTGGTGGATAAACTTGGCGCCGCCAAGTTCCTCAGCACATTTGACTTGACGTCAGGCTATTGGCAAATAGCCCTGACCAACCATGCCAAGGAGAAAACTGCATTTTCTACCCCCGTTGGTTTATACCAATTTACGGTAATGCCTTTCGGACTAAAAAATGCACCTGCTACGTTTCAACGGATGGTAAACCAAGTTCTAACCGGGATGGAGGACTTCTGCATGGCATACTTGGATGACATAGCAGTGTTCAGCAATTCCTGGGACGAACATGTAACCCACCTAAGAGATGTTTTGCAGGCTCTTAGACGAGCCAATCTGACCATAAAGGCGAGTAAATGCCAAATTGGACAGAGTAAGGTAGTCTACCTTGGGCATGAGGTAGGCGGTGGCGAAATAAGGCCTTTGCTCAGTAAGATTGAAGCTGTGCAAAATTGGACAACACCGACTACTCAGACTCAGGTGAGAGCCTTCCTAGGCCTCACCGGGTATTACAGGAATTTCATAGAGAACTATGGGACCATAGCTTCTCCACTGAATGTGATCTCCTCGCCCAAATTCCCTAAAAAGGTTAAATGGAACGAGGAGTGCAATCAGGCTTTTGAAAACCTGAAAAAGGCTCTTTGCCAAACCCAGTACTCAGAGCTCCTGTTTTCCGCCAACACTTCATTGTGCAGACAGACGCTTCCAATGTAGGGATAGGTGCCGTACTCAGTCAACTGGATGGGAAAGGTAGGGAGCACCCCGTTTGCTACATCAGCCGCAAGCTGAAGGATCCTGAAACAAGGTGGGCAACAATCGAAAGAGAATGCTTTGCTATCGTGTGGGCTCTGAAGAAGTTTAGACCGTACCTGTATGGTTCTACTTTTGTTATTCAGACTGACCACCAACCCTTGAGATGGTTAATGCAAATGAAAGGGGAAAACCCAAAACTACTGAGATGGTCGATCTGCCTGCAAGGGTTCGATTTCACCATTGAGCACAGGTCAGGGTGTCACCACCAAAATGCTGATGGTCTCTCTAGGATGTATATCATCGACTAGAGGTATGAGATTCATCCAGGAGTGGATTAAATCCTCCTGTCCCTTAGTCTGGGGGGGGCGAGTGTTAGGGAGAATTCTCTGTTTAGGCTGAATTTCCTAACCTAGTGAGTCCCCCAGCAGCTTTGCTGGATTTCTGGAGTTTGTTTTTTCCCATCCTGCCAAGAGTGTGACCCTTTTCCTCTCACTCTTGGACATGTATGTGTGTAATTCCTTTGAGATGTCAATGTGTTCGATGGGCTATGGGGTCTTTTACTCCATAGGGTCTCATAAGTTTTTCTATGTGTGTCACTCTGCACCCTACGTGTCGTGACACGGGGGCGCCCTAGCGGGTCCCCCCACCATAGACTCCATACCCGGGGACTGACTACTGTCTCCCCGGGCATGTAAAGTCACCATTGGCTTTACTAGACCTAAATTTACTAACAGAACTAGTACCAACCATCTTATTGTGGACGTGCTAGTAGGGGTAATACGATTACTCCTGGATCTGTTACTCGAGGGGGCACTGTCCCGTCCCTCCTCGTCGAGTTTTGGCTGGTGGCAGTGGAAACTACTTGTTATGTTCGACCCCGAGCATAACCCTATGGGATTCGTCCCATTGTTGAAGATTGATACTGTTTTTTGTTAATCTCCAACGTACCACCGATCTACTTATCTTAAATAGGTTTATCGAGTGGTATTCTCTGCCAGAACTCGGGTTGTAAAATGGCATCTGTGTTTTTCTCTGTGACTCCTAAACCAAAGGTTGAGCCCTTTGTTCCACTTTTGGCGGGCCTCTGGACAGAGACCCGCGAAGGTGGCGCCATTCTGTCTGGGTTACCTCAGGGGTGTGGGAGGGGGTTTAGACACCCTGGACCGAGTTGCCTTGCCAACTCAGGTCGCACTCTGAAGTGATTGGCCCAGGTGGTGAGCCTTCCCGCTCACCACTTAGCATGTGTGATTGACAAGCTAGGCTGAATGAATGGGGGATGTCTGCATAAAAGCAGGGCCTTGGGGACTGGATCTTCAGGAAGTCGCCACTGGACCTAAAGAATCCGACGAGGGTAACGCTGACTCGACCTGCACGACGACACCTCCGGTGGAGCCCTGCGGAATCGTCTCACAATCTCCCGACGACAGAAGAGATCTCCCTGCCGGAGAGGCTCTTTCCCTGGCCGGTGGGAACAACCAGTCTTCTTCTTCTTTGTGCTTTTTGGTCGCCCAGGACGCAGTGGTCGAATTGCCCGTGCAGAGCACCCGGCAACCAGATAGCCACTACTCCTGCACCGTGATCGAAAGGTGGTGCCTTGTGACGGAGCACTCCGCGGCTGGTTTCTTCCCTGGTGGTGCACCGGACCTCTTCTCTTCGACGACGAGAGCATCTCTTCTCTTGGCCAAGACCCGTCGTGCATCCACCACCAGGAACAACTGCCCCCGTCGGAGCTGTCTTCCACAACAAGGTACCGTAACCGCCTGGCTTCCCTTTTCGATCGGTTCGTGTGAGGTATCTGATTCCTCTCCGTTCCGTTGGGTTGCCTCCAAGCTTTATTCACTCTTTGTTCTGAACTGGTTCCACCTGTCGCTAACCAATTTGCTAAACGAGACTTGAATGCATCACCCGTAGAGACTTTCCAGGACATCGTGCCTTGCCTCTCACCGAGTGGGCCTGGCCGCCGAACTGTATGATCTAGTGTGATTACTGCTTTCTTGCCTTGCATTTTTACCCGCTTCAGTACGAACCGTGTTGACTTCGTTACCTGCCTTTCTCTTCTCTCCCTTCCTCACTAAATATTCGAGTGTCATCTGGGTTGAGGTATACACCTCTGTCTGAAAATAAGTGGTGCGGTAGAACCTAGAGTTGTCGATAGTGTGTTTTGGGGGATTGAGCTTATTCCATTCTGCAGAGTAATTGTATTTTGAATTATTTGCCGTGTTTCGCTTTAGTATTTTTCGTAGACGTGCTGTTATCAATAAATAACTTTCTATCTTTATACTAAAGCCTGGTTGCGTGTTTACTCGTTTTGCTGCAGAGAATTACCCTATTTTGTATGCTCCCTATACTGACCAACTTTTCTTGAGAGAAGTCTGACTGCTCAGCCACAGCTACCAATTGAATCTGTGTGGTACAGACTGCTACCAAGTGGGTTCATCGCAACACCTGTAGTCCTAAATCTTTTGCAGTGGTCCCAGAGGGAACTGCACAGGTTTCCGCCTAACACCCTGCACTGCTGGCGGGTGGGGGTGGTGGTAGACATGGGTGGGGGCCTGGTGGAGGCTGCCCCTGGTGGCTGGGGGTGGTGGTAGACATGGGTGGGGGCCTGGTGGAGGCTGCCCCTGCACTGCTGGGGGGTGGGGGTGATAGGGGACATGAGTGGGGGCCTGGTGGAGGCTGCCCCTGCACTGCTGGGGGGTGGGGTGGTGGTAGACATGGGTGGGGGCCTGGTGGAGGCTGCCCCTGCACTGCTGGGGGGTGGGGGTGATGGGAGACATGAGTGGGGGCCTGGTGGAGGCTGCCCCTGCACTGCAGGGGGGTTGGGGTGATGGGGGACATGAGTGGGGGCCTGGTGGAGGCTGCCCCTGTTGGCTGGGGGGTGGGGGTGCAGGGGACATGTGTGGGAGCCTGGTGGAGGCTGCCCCTGCATTGCTGGGGGGTGGGGGTGGTGGTAGACATGAGTGGGGGCCTGGTGGAGGCTGCCCCTGCACTGCTGGGGGGTGGGGGTGATGGGAGACATGAGTGGGGGCCTGGTGGTGGCTGCCCCTGCACTGCTGGGGGGTGGGGGGGGGGGTGGTAGACATGGGTTGGGGCCTGGTGGAGGCTGCCCCTGGTGGCTGGGGGGTGGGGTGGTGGTAGACATGGGTGGGGGCCTGGTGGAGGCTGCCCCTGCACTGCTGGGGGGTGGGGGTGGTGGTAGACATGGGTGGGGGCCTGGTGGAGGCTTCCCCTGCACTGCTGGGGGGTGGGGGTGATAGGGGACATGAGTGGGGGCCTGGTGGAGGCTGCCCCTGGTGGCTGGGGGTGGGGGTGGTGGTAGACATGAGTGGGGGCCTGGTGGAGGCTGCCCCTGCACTGCTGGGGGTGGGGGTGGTGGTAGACATGAGTGGGGGCCTGGTGGAGGCTGCCCCTGCACTGCTGGGGGGTGGGGGTAATGGGAGACATGAGTGGGGGCCTGGTGGAGGCTGCCCCTGCACTGCTGGGGGGTGGGGGTGGTGGTAGACATGGGTGGGGGCCTGGTGGAGGCTGCCCCTGGTGGCTGGGGGGTGGGGTGGTGGTAGACATGGGTGGGGGCCTGGTGGAGGCTGCCCCTGCACTGCTGGGGGGTGGGGGGGGTGGTAGACATGAGTGGGGGCCTGGTGGAAGCTGCCCCTGCACTGCTGGGGGGTGGGGGTGATAGGGGACATGAGTGGGGGCCTGGTGGAGGCTGCCCCTGGTGGCTGGGGGTGGGGGTGGTGGTAGACATGAGTGGGGGCCTGGTGGAGGCTGCCCCTGCACTGCTGGGGGGTGGGGTGGTGGTAGACATAGGTGGGGGCCTGGTGGAGGCTGCACCTGCACTGCTGGGGGGTGGGGGTGATAGGGGACATGAGTGGGGGCCCCTGGTGGCTGGGGGGTGGGGGTGCAGGGGGATATGTACGGGAGCCTGGTGGAGGCTGCCCCTGGTGGCTGGGGGGTGGGGGTGGTGGTAGACATGGGTGGGGGCCTGGTGGAGGCTGCCCCTGCACTGCTGGGGGGGCGGGGGTGGTGGTAGACATGGGTGGGGGCCTGGTGGAGGCTGCCCCTGCACTGCTGGGGGGTGGGGGTGATGGGAGACATGAGTGGGGGCCTGGTGGAGGCTGCCCCTGCACTGCTGGGGGGTGGGGGTGATGGGGGACATGAGTGGGGGCCTGGTGGAGGCTGCCCCTGCACTGCAGTGGGGTGGGGGTGATGGGGGACATGAGTGGGGCCTGGTGGAGGCTGCCCCTGCACTGCTGGGGGGTGGGGGTGATAGGGGACATGAGTGGGGGCCTGGTGGAGGCTGCCCCTGGTGCCTGGGGGATGGGGGTGATGGTAGACATGAGTGGGGGCCTGGTGGAGGCTGCCCCTGCACTGCTGGGGGGTGGGGGTGGTGGTAGACATGGGTGGGGGCCTGGTGGAGGCTGCCCCTGGTGCCTGGGGGGTGGGGGTGATGGGAGACATGAGTGGGGGCCTGGTGGAGGCTGCCCCTGCACTGCAGGGCGGTGGGGGTGATGGGGGACATGAGTGGGGCCTGGTGGAGGCTGCCCCTGGTGGCTGTGGGGTGGGGGTGCAGGGGGACATGTGTGGGAGCCTGGTGGAGGCTGCCCCTGCACTGCTGGGGGGTGGGGGTGGTGGTAGACATGAGTGGGGGCCTGGTGGAGGCTGCCCCTGCACTGCTGGGGGTGGGGGTGATGGGAGACATGAGTGGGGGCCTGGTGGAGGCTGCCCCTGCACTGCTGGGGGGTGGGGGTGGGTGTGGTGGTAGACATGGGTGGGGGCCTGGTGGAGGCTGCCCCTGGTGGCTGGGGGGTGGGGGTGGTGGTAGACATGGGTGGGGGCCTGGTGGAGGCTGCCCCTGCACTGCTGGGGGGTGGGGGTGGTGGTAGACATGGGTGGGGGCCTGGTGGAGGCTGCCCCTGCACTGCTGGGGGGTGGGGGTGATAGGGGACATGAGTGGGGGCCTGGTGGAGGCTGCCCTTGGTGGCTGGGGGGTGGGGGTGGTGGTAGACATGAGTGGTGGCCTGGTGGAGGCTGCCCCTGCACTGCTGGGGGGTGGGGGTGGTGGTAGACATGGGTGGGGGCCTGGTGGAGGCTGCCCCTGCACTGCTGGGGGGTGGGGGTGATAGGGGACATGAGTGGGGGCCTGGTGGAGGCTGCCCCTGGTGGCTGGGGGGTGGGGGTGCAGGGGGACATGTGTGGGAGCCTGGTGGAGGCTGCCCCTGCACTGCTGGGGGGTGGGGGTGGTGGTAGACATGAGTGGGGGCCTGGTGGAGGCTGCCCCTGCACTGCTGGGGTGTGGGGGTGATGGGAGACATGAGTGGGGGCCTGGTGGAGGCTGCCCCTGGTGGCTGGGGGGTGGGGGTGCAGGGGGACATGTGTGGGAGCCTTGTGGAGGCTGCCCCTGGTGGCTGGGGGGTGGGGGTGGTGGTAGACTTGGATGGGGGCCTGGTGGAGGCTGCCCCTCCACTGCTGGGGGGTGGGGGTGGTGGTAGACATGAGTGGGGGCCTGGTGGAGGCTGCCCCTGCACTGCTGGGGGGTGGGGGTGATGGGAGACATGTGTTGGTGATCAGTAGGGCAAGGTGACATGTGGGTTGGCTGGTGGGCATGGCCATGGTGGATCGGTTGCCTGTGGGACATGAGCAGGGGTGCAGGGTAGTACCCTGTGGTGTGGGCTGCTGCAGGGGCCGTGGAGGGTGTAGAGGGAACACCTGGGAGGACCCACATGGCCAAATCACGTGTAGCATTCCCCGGCACCACCGAAATACACGTACCCTTCTGAAATCGCGTGTGAATCTTCCTGCGCACCTCGGAATACACGTACCCAGGCCAATCGCGTGTGGAACTTCCCGCGCACCCCCACCTACCCAGGCCAATCGCATGTGGAACTTCCTGCGCACCCCGTAGTACACGTACCCTGACCAATCGCGTGTGGAACTTCCCACGCACCCTGAAGTACACGTACCCAGGCCAATCGCGTGTGGAAGTTCCCGCGCACCCCCACCTACCCAGGCCAATCGCGTGTGGAACGTCCCGCGCACCCCGAAGTACACGTACCCAGGCCAATCGCGTGTGGAACTTCCCGTGCACCCCCAAGTACACGTACCCAGGCCAATCGCGTGTGGAACTTCCCGCGCACCCCCACCTACCCAGGCCAATCGCGTGTGGAACTTCCTGCGCACCCCGTAGTACACATACCCAGGCCAATCACGTGTGGAACTTCCTACGCACCCCGAAGTACACGTACCCAGGCCAATCACGTGTGGAACTTCCCGCGCACCCCCACCTACCCAGGCCAATCGCGTGTGGAACTTCCCGTGCACCCCGAAGTACACGTACCCAGGCCAATCGCGTGTGGAACTTCCCACGCACCCCCACCTACCCAGGCCAATCGCATGTGGAACTTCCCGCACACCCCGTAGTACACGTACCCAGGCCAATCGCGTGTGGAACTTCCCGCGCACCCCGATGTACACGTACCCAGGCCAATCGCGTGTGGAACTTCCCGCGCACCCCCACCTACCCAGGCCAATCGCGTGTGAACTTCCCGCGCACCCCGAAGTACACGTACCCAGGCCAATCGCGTGTGGGACTTCCCGCGCACCCCACCTACCCAGGCCAATCGCGTGTGGAACTTCCTGCGCACCCCGTAGTACACGTACCCAGGCTAATCGCGTGTGGAACTTCCCGCGCACCCAGGAACACGCGCACACGCTATTTTTCACACAGCGGGTGTCCGTGTTTGTCGGTGCACCTTTGCACCTCATTTGTCCTAGAGGGCCACTGTATGGCCCATTCATCATGGCTGTATATGGGTGCTTTTTGTTAGCGCACATTTTGGCGCACATTTTTTCAAGTCGCAGGGGCGCTACCGCCTGCTTTCTTGTGGCGTACTTGTTTGGCCCTGTGCCCGTCTTTGACCGTGCGCTGGTTTGCCCTATTCGATTCCATGAATACGGGTTGTAGGCGAGCGTGTGAGCGTTCTATTCGCATTGGCCGTGGTGCACGCTGTTGGATGACCTGTGCGCCGGCGTGTGCGGCGCAAATTTTTAGCGCACATCTAATGTTTTTCGCACGCACGGACTTCCATGAATCGCTGTGCGCTGGTTTCCCTGCGATTTTCGCACTTGCACTGCTATTTTCGCACTTTTCCTGCGATTCACACGTTTTGGCACCTCTGCGCGGGAATTTTCAGCGCACATTATTTCCATGAATCGACCCCTTAATTGGATAGAAAAATAAACAGAATCAGGATCAAGGTGCATTATGTTGCTGAAACAGGGAAATGGGGAGGCTACAGTGGAAAGTTAAGTCAAACGACAGAGGGTGCTAATTGTCCAACCTTCTGAAGGAAGTTGCACTGACAAAATCCTTAAGAAGAAGAAACAATGTATCCATGTCACCAACTGCACTGCAGAACCACTGCTACCATAATGGCGAATCACACATTTTACAGGTTTTGCAAACTCCAGAGAACAGAGTCTGACTGTGGGATCAATTTCATTAGTGTGGTAATGTCCAAGATGTGGTAACCCTATGGCCGAGGGGAAGCTTCATTTTGCCTACCAACCAGCATCAAGTGGTAGAGTAGAAAAGAAGTAATAGAAGTTTTATTGAAGTAGAAAAAAACATTTGTGATAGAGGCAGGGTGTACTTGGGAATTGAGTATTCTCTTTGGACACATGGTCATAAGGGCCACACTCTCAAAGATCACAATTATTTACACAAATTGATCACTGGCAGACAGGTGGTGCTAGCCCAACACATGCTGTCGAGGACAAGTGAAGGGACATCAAAAAATGCATCCACTATCCAGCAGTATGTGGACAATCTGAGAGAACAATTACAGCATGCACATATGGTTGCACAAAGGAACCTAGAAAAGGTGGCTGATGGTGCCAAGACATACTATGAAAAATGGCAACAGTCACAGAGTACAAAATATGTGATCTTGTATATAAATTACATTTTGCAAAAGGCAGATCCAAACACTCTAATTTGCTTGCTTGCTTGGTGTTGTGGCACATTCATTTTTGTAGATAAAATGGCTCAGATGGTATATAAATAATCTTAGTGAAAAGGATTTAACAGGTTGTGGAACAATGTGTCCACATGAATCAGCTAAAATCCAGCCACCCTAGACATGAGATCAAGAGGTTTTATAAATGCTAACTCAAGAGATATCCATTATGGTAGTGGCAGCAATATGTAACCTAGCAGGTGAGTAATTCAATTGGATGTGATTGAAAGGCACATTCTCCTCACCCTGGTGCATTACTTTGATCTAAATCACAGAATTCAAGCTCAGGTAGGGCTGCTCTCCTGACAGCTCACTAATGGTTTATTGTCAAGTTGGGATAAACACCTAAGCTGATGGGCCATCCTACATGTCAGACTGGAAATGTAGCCAGGTGAACAGCACTATCAGGAGAAGACTTGCCTTGACGTGTTGGCTTCCAGATCCACCCCATGCTGTTCTTCTAACCGCTTCACTTGGGCCTTTAACTTGAGCTGTGGTCCATTACTGACAGGGTCAGCCCATCGGCTAGGGGCATTTCGTCTCAATTTTAACCTACGCAGGATAAGAGAGAAGGAGAAAAAGTGGAAAGGGCTATGACAATGTTGCATGGTATTTAACATTTCTGTCTGTCTCCTTTATTCTCAAGAAATGGTTAACTCCGTTTGCTCCAATAAGGTTTGTGGTGACTCAGTGCCCAGGGTGGAATGCAAAGAGGACACAGTGCCCTGAAGACAGATGAAGGTGGATGGTAGGGGGATGGATGCAAGCAGAAAAGGGAGGCGGCACTGCACCAAGGTGCTGGGACAAGATGCCACGTTTCTGTTTGGAGGGAAAAATAAAAAGGCCTGGGAAACCAAGCACGTTAGTGACCAAAAAATGACGCAGTATGCCCCCTTCAGTGCCTGAATCCTTATTGAACCTGGTCAAACGTCAGGTGTGATTTTGCGAGACACATCTGGATTCATTTTGAATAGGAGGAGGTTGCTGTACCAGAACATCTAGACCAGTTTGGACCTGCTTCTGACACAAGACACTTTAAAGTAACTACAAACAAGGTACCTGAAATTAGGCAGTGATATAAACTGCATCTACAACTTGTACAAAATATGGTTAGAGAGATACTCATTTAGGTACTACACTTTTCCCTAAAACACATGCTCCAATGTGTAGGGAAAGGAGAAAGGCTGTTTTCTGCAGGCTACCTTTGGATATACAGTAATTGATGCAATAGAAACACCTAAGTGCTGTAAAACAAAGGCAAGCTTCAGGCGCTGGGCCAGCCAGCTATATGAACCACAAGCAGTTCCTCAGAAGGGTGGTGTACAGAAATAGCCTTGGAGAGGGTTTGCAGCAAAGAGAGACCACAGTTTTGACCAGAAAGAGAGAGCAGAGAGGGAATAAGGAGAGCAGTTAGGAGTGGTGAGATGAAACATCAGCACGAGTGAAGTGGCTAGAGAGAGAGTTACAAGAAGATGTCAAGGAGTATAGAGGAAGTTGTAGGTGACACACCAGTCGAGAAGTAATGGAATCAGGAGGTGGTTGCTGATGACATCAAGAGACAGGAAGACGAGTGTGATCAAGAGGTGGTTGGTGATAGCATCAAATGACAGGAGAAGGATGGAGGTAACATCAAGGGAGAGTAGAATGAGTGTGCTAGAGAGGAGGTTGAAGGTGCCACCAAGAGAGAAGTGTAGAGTGTGGTCGCTGGAGAGCTTAAGTACAAGGAAAGGAGGAAGAAATAAAGAGGAGGTTGGAGGTGGAGGAATATGATCAAGAAAAGGGGGGAGATGGCAAGAGGGGAGAGGAGGAGAAGTGTACTTGAGGATGTTGAAGGTGACAGCAAGGGAGAGGCAGAGGACTGTGTTCAGAAGGAGGTTGGCTACCATCAGAGGAGAGGTTGAAAAGACAAGACAGCTGTGAATCGTCAAGGAGACAGATGTGAATGATGTGTTGCAGACTAGAGCCAGGATATGGAAAAGCTTAGAGGAGGTAGAAGTACAAAGGTGATAGAGAGAAAGCAGGAGGTGCAGGAAAGTTCCCCTTAAGTATACGAGTATTGTGGCTCATCAAGGAGGTAGATGAGAACAGAGTGCTCTGGACTAGATACAAGAGTATACAGCATGTATGGGGTGGAAATACCAAAGTCCATCCAGGACGCTTATGCAGTCAGTCTCTTTATTAAAGATCTGGAACTATCCACCATGTAACCATCCCTAGCTATATCGCTGTCCAGGCCTATTGTGAAACAATGCACAGGGCCAGTAGACCCAAGTGAAGGGTCTCCCTAGGGTCAAGGATGAGACTCAGAGGACTGTAATCTATGCACTAAAGAAACAAGAAAGAAGTGTGGGGACCCTGCAAACCCCTGAGACTGTGAGTTGCTGAAATTGTCTAGAATACTCAGGAAAGGGACCCTGGATTGATTGTTAGTAATTCTAGAAACACGCTCCTTAAATCAGAGGCAAAGCCAACCCATTTTATTGTCATCAAGTTCACCAAAGACAGATCACCCTATTGATTTACAGTGCTAGTTATTTAACAGAGGTTCTCCAGAAGTCTTGAAGGGGGTTTTACGAAATATGGCCAGTCTGGCCCAATGTGCAGACTATCCTCAATAACCCCACATTTAAACTAATTCCTTGAAAGTCTGTTACTGATATTCTCATCTTTGTGACAGTTAGTGCAAAAAGTGAAATCCACTTGCCCAGACTCTATTAGGTATAATTCACTACACTGACTAGTTTTGTACCCCTAGTTTTCAGTTAAGTGGGAAACATTTTCACCCAACATGACATCTTATTCCCATAGAAATCAATCTATACTCCATAATCCTCCCAGTGGCTTGGTCTGCATGCATCCAGTAGTTATATGCAGCTTTGTATAAAGTGACAATGAGGACCTGTGCACCAGAGCCAGAAGCTCTAGCTCAGAATGCTGGCTCACAGCCGTTGGGCGCCCAATAGAGAATGAAAAGGAACTCAGCTGCCCAAAGTCCATGGAAACTCAGAAGAAGAGAAGCACATGTAGATCAGTGGAACATCAAATTCATTACACATCAACAGCATAAACCTTACAAGCAGATCATTTGGAGATCTCAACAGAGATCTAACAGCACTGAAGGTAAACAGCGTTATGACTTGGACCTTTCATCAACAGGCAGTTAAGGCGAAATGACAGTTCTTTGCCCAGATGGTGTAGCCCAGACCAATGGAGCCCTGCCAGGAAGACCTAGAGGTCAACCAGGTCAGGTGGGAATGTGATTCACAGATCACTATCAAGGACATACTAAACAAAGAAGTATTTTATCTGGCCAAAGAACGGGGAACCAACCAAGCCACATGAAGAATGGACAACATTGCTTGGAAACTTTATTGAAACCAATTCTGGGCACTTTGTTCCTACACTCTGAAGTAAGGCATAGGTTTTATCTTAGCCCTCGGCTAAGGACCACAAGGTGAGGGGCAGCTCCAAAAGAAGCATCTCCAGCCCGTATTTGCCCATGTTCACCTGAGAAGCCTGCTGCAGTCAACCAGCAGCGACTGTTAAAGTAAGTGTGATCTGGGCGGGGAGTACAGCCTTTACTGTACTCCAGTAAAGCCCCATCACTCATATTACCTACTAGAATATAGATCATTTCAGTCAGTCCTTCATATCTCATATTTATCCCATTTGTGTTAGTGATTCATGTTTGTATTCAGCCCATCTGTGATAGTGAGCCATGACTTGCATTAAGCCCATCTGCGATAGTGAGCCATATCTCGCATTTAGCCCATCTATGTTAGTGAGCTATATCTCGCATATAGCCCATTTGTGTTAATGAGTCATATCGCGCATTTCGCCCTTCTGCGTTAGCAAGCCATATCTCACATTTAGCCCATCTGTGTTAGTGAGTCACATCTCTCATTTAGCCCATCTGTTTTAGTGAGCCATGTCTTGCCTTCAGCCCATCAGCGTTAGTGAGCCATATCTCACATTTAGCCCATTTGTGCCAGTGAGGCCATGTCTTGCTTTTGACCCATCTGTGTGAGGCAGCAGCATCTCACATTTAGCCCATTTGTGCTAGTGGACCATATCTCGCATGGACGGACCAACGGGGAGAGGGAACTCATCACCCTGGAGGAACCCATGAGGTGGTAATTGCTCTGCACAAGAATGTACGACATGGGAAGAGATATGGGTCTCATTTACTCAGAAGACCGGAGGTACGAAAGGTACTGCAACTAACTAACTAACCCTACTAAAACCTCACTCTTCTGCATACACCTCTCAAACTCTGAAATAAACATTACCATACCTCTACAGCACAACAAACCACATGCACTTCACAACACTACAACAAAGAAACAAACCACTCGCCAATACCACATGGCAGCTATCAATCGAAAAGCACACCTACGCTCAGTGAACGGTGTCACCAAACTGAAGCTGCCAACAGCACATCACAGCTCGCTTCCTCTTTTTTCTCACTCTGTCCTACTAACTTACATACCTCCCTCCTTGCTTTACAGATCCGCCAAAGCCCCAAGAGACCAGAGAGGAGGCAACAGTGCGTTGTATAAGAACCTTTAACATAACATAAATTGTTGACTGGACAGCTAGCGGTGCTGGGACACATGAAGCACACGGCAACCCAATACACTGAGGCTGCAGAGGTTTGTGCCATGGGACCATCCTGGGACTTTCTTCAGAAACCATGAATGCATAGCAAAAGCAGCTAAGTGTGTTGGGCCAATTACCACCACCCCTATGTTGAAGATGAGTGGAGGAGGAACATCCTGAAGAAGATAGAGATGTGTGGTGAGGAGAAGGTTTGGGGATGATTTGAGGAGGAGGATGGACTGTCAGGGAGGAGGGTGGATGAAAGGGCCAGAGGGAGGTGAGAGGGGCACATACAAACCCTAGGACTGGGTGGTACAAGTGGAGAAGGGGTTGAGGTACAAGCAAATGGCAAAGTATCAGTGAGAGGTAGAGAGAAAGTTAGAGGGAGAGAGGGAAAGAGGGAGTTAGAGAAAGAGAGAGAGACCGAGAGAGCGATTGAGATAGAAAGAGGGAGAGAGAGCAGGTTGTGCAGGAAAGGCATTTGCACTCATTGAGGAGGTAGATGGGAAAAGGGTGTAGGGGAATAGAGTGAGAGGAAGGTGGAAAACTACTCAGACCGTCCTGTAGAGAAGTTCAGTTGGCCAGCCTCTAAGAAGAAGCCCTGGGACTTATCCCACTATGAGCAAGCCTTTTATTCTGCAATTACTTAAGCCTTACATGCAAGCATGCCTGGGTCACTGAGTCTCATCCGAAGGCTCTCATAGGAGAAAGGGACGAGAAGCTGATGACCTGATCCTATAGACCAAAGAGCAAAATAGGAAGTGTGGCGGCACTCAAACGTTTGAGTCTGTGAGTGACTTAGATTGAGCATGGTACTCTGGGAAGGGACACCTAATTGAGAGATTCCAGACCTAAGGCAAAGTGCCAAGGGCCAAGAGAAAACAACCTATTGATTCCCAGTGCAATTTGTTTAAGGGAAGCACTCCATGGGTCTGGAAGTGGTTACAACTACCCTCAATAAACATTTATTTAATGTAGTTCCTTACTTGTCTGTTGTTGATGCTTCATGAAAGCGTGTACTATTAAAATCCCATTCATACGTAACTAATTTCACAAAATGATTTCTATCCAAAAAAAAGATGTCATTGTTTCACAGATGCCATCTGAGTGTGACAGATGCATCAGAAAAAGTAGCATGCATTCATAAAGGGCATCTGAGAGTGAAAGACTTGAATGTGCGCACATTAGAAACCCTATTGGAAATCCATATGCAAAACTTTAGAATTCCTGGACAATTCCTGACTGGGTTGCCCTTGTAAAGACGCATTGAAAAAATTCACAATCAGGAAGGGTTTTGGAATAGTTAATTTGGACGATTGTGGGATTTCGTCGACATTTACTGTGGAATCCCCTCCTCTACATCCTAATGTCATCCACTAGTATGACGGCTCCACGTTTGCACATATTCCTTCAAACCAGTAAGTGGTTAAAACACTGCACGCCGTGCATTGCACAGTGTCTGAAAATGCACGAATTTAATTCAATACAGAAGCTACTGCAACAATGTATAAAAGGAAGATACTTGTTAAAGTTCATAGCAGCTTGATGTTCCCATGTAGTAGGCTATATATTTCACTTTCTTGAGACAGCAACCGCTATGTCATTATTGATTTTGGAAATCTCTTAAAGTGCCTCTAGATATTGGGCGATACATCTTGGTTGGGCCAAACGTGAAGACATCTGCTGCGCATTAAGGGAATGATGTACCATCTCCTATTCCCCTGCCAGCGTTTTCCATCATCTCTTGGCTCATGCTGGACTGCTTATCATTATTCATAGCCTCTGTGCGGTCCCTCTACAGTGTAATTTGCCGTCGTTTTTCAACATAGGTTTTTGTTTGCAAATAAAGACGGCTAATGAAAAATATGTTCACGTTAATATTGTTTTATATTCCCTCTACTTTCAGTGGACATTTAAACAAAGATGTTCACTGAGTCACAGAAAGCAGCAACATCATCTCTTGAGATCAAATGCATCTAGGCCTCCATTAAAGAGTGGTACTTAAAGGAATACCGATTTGCCATACTAACGTGAAGGAAAGTCATGATTCTATCGAAGACAAAGAGTCGAAGGGTTATGCTTTAGTCTTCTCATTACTTCTCAAGCAGCAATAAAACAAAACCACAATTTAAAGTGAAAACAAGAAAAAAAACACAATTTCTAAGAAAACAGTCTTTTTCGTGGTTTGAACTTGAATGTTCTTGAAATCTGACAAATGATCGTTGCTCTGTCAATACCAGTCCTGTCCACTCTTTAACCTCTCTTGCCCTCCTCCCTTCCTCCTCTTTCTTTTGTTGCTTCAAAGTTAAAACTAAACACTGCATCCCAACAAGGTAAACGCCTAACTGCGATTTCTTGCTTGGCGCGACTCTTCATGATGCAGTCGGCTTGTACTCTGTACCAGCAGAGAAGACCAAAAGTAATTCGACACATATAACTTTTTTTAATTGTAATTTTAGTTTAGCGAAACAAACATTTATTACAATTTTTTGTTTCCACTCTTATTCAAATAATTCCCTTCAACTATTTTTTTGTCTCATTCATATGTGTACAAATTGTTTACAATTGTCAATTAAAATTATCATTTAAAATTTTTCCTCCTATCACTTTCTCATTTTCTTGTATCTACGTCAGTCAGAATATTGTCTAGATAATTGACTATTGAGCAGGTAAGTTGTACATTAGTCCCACTTAACATTGCAAACCACCAATCTTCCACGTCCTTATTCAACGGGGAATATTTCCCCAGGAAGGTAGTTCTCTGGTTTTTCAGTTCAGAACATTCTACTATTAGATGTTTAGTTGACTCCACTTCCAATTTACAATACCTGCATTTGTTATCTTTGGTATCAGAATCATGTTTCATAAACAACATTTCCTTGTTTCTGAGTGTGTTTAACCGCAATTTCATGAATCCTTCACGATGGTGTCAGGATGGAAATTGTTGTAAGTATTTTGGAAGCTTATCTAGGGTGTTGGCAACCGTCCCTAGGTAGACCGCTGATACTAACTAACTTGTTGTATCGTTCCATATTCAAGATCCAATGCCATTGTTTCAATTTTCTCTTTGCAATTTGTGGCTGCCCTAGTAGTGTTTCCATTTTTATTTCTGTGCATAGTAACATGACCTTCAGCTTTGTTACCCAGTCCTTTAGTAGGTTACTCTGTTGCTGTGTTACAGTAGTAGCAAAGATTTCATACGCTGGTTCCGGTTTTGTTTTACTCATCTTACGCAGAAATGCTATTGATTTCCATATCACTGTTCCATATAATGCTTCTAGTGCAAGTTCATTACGAATCTTGATTATGGAAATATTTTTTGGACGCCTTAAAACTCTTCTCCAGAATAATCCTTCTAGATAAGGCCATATACTATGATTTAAGTTCCAACCGGCTTCTGCGCCGTAATTTATTGCTGGTATTACCTTCTGTTGGTAAAAAGCACGTACAGGCGATAGCGTAAATTTCCCATATAGTCTATGTAGTTTTGCAGCTTGTAGACAAAACGTCATCATCCACAGGATAGGATCTTGAGACCAACTCTATTCTCTTATTGACGTATTGAAGAGTATTCCTAGATATCGGATTTCTGATGTTTTTTCAATGGAGTCATTGGCAATCATCCATCTAAAGTTCTTATTCTTCTTGCCTTTTTTCGCTCCTATTGAAAAGATTTTTTTTTCTCTCTACATTGATCTGTAACTTATTTACTTGCATGTAATTATTTAATGATGTTGGAAGCCTTTGCAGCCCTATCTGGGTGGTGTTGATTAGAACTAGATCATCTGCATAGGTTACCCTGCTATGTTTTGGCCATTTAGCTTTGGCAGGAAGCACTTCACGGCTATTAATGTTTCCAGAATATCCGCCATAAACAGCTTGAATAGCAGTGCGGCCAAAGGGCACCCCTGTTTTAACCCCCATATTTTTTTACGATTGACTTTGATAGGTCCCCTTTTTGATTTATTCATACTTGAATTGTGGTTGCTTCATGAAGGGCCATAATTGGCTGTATGATTTCCTCTGGGCACAACCAGTTTTTTGGTTTTTGCCATACAAGCTCACAACTTACTGTGTCGAACACTTGGCGCATGCCAACAAATGCCATGAAAAGGTTTTGATTTTTCCTCTTTGCCTCCAGTTTTAACAAATTTAAGGCAACTAGATTCACCTCCGTGCCCACCCTTTACTGAAGCCGGTTTGTCGACAATCCATTAGTCTTTCTCTAGTTGCCCATTTTGATAGTTTCTGTTGTAAGAAGGAGGCCATGATCTTGCCAATGGTGTCCAAAAGGGCAATCGGGCGATAATTTGTTGGGTCGTCCCAATTGCCCTTTTTGTATATCGGTACCACTATTGCTGTCGTCCATGACTGTGGCAGTGATCTAAGTCTCACAATACTTGTAAATAGGGCCTCAATACATTTTGACCATTCAGCTTTATTTGCCTTTAACATGACATTTGAGGTACCATCAGCGCCCACCTCTCGGGAGTTTTTCAATTTTGTGATTGCTTGAATGATGTCATCTATTGATTCACAAATATCACACTCGTTCTCACTTAAGTTTTCTCACTTCTGGCTTGTTATTTCTGTGGTGTTAAACACCTTTGTGAAGTATTTAATCCATGTGTCTTCACACACACCATTTGCCAGATTGACGCTTTGAGTTGTCAACCCATTGTTCAAAATTGACCAGATTTCTCTTGAATTGTGATTGATAATTAGTTTCAACATCAGTTCACCGCGTTCTTGATCTCGCATAATGCTAAACGTTTTCAACCAATTGCGATATTTTTGTTTTCTTTTTTTATTGCAAGTATTCCAGAAGCACCCAGATTTTTCTTCATTATTCTGATGTCTTTATGCAATGCTTTTTTTTCATTATTTACCTTGGCTCTCCATGTATGTTTATTTGTTCGGAGACTTCCTGTTTGCTGTTTGTGATGTTTTAAATTGCATCAGGAGGGGTGCATAGTTTATTTGCTTTTCTAGTGATGTATTCTTCGACCATAATGTATTGGTTAGGCTCACAATCTGTTGGGCCTTAATTCTTAGTCGGTTACCTGCATGATTTGTCTCAATTTTTTCCTTGTGCGTACCCTTGGCAGTTATTTGTTGTAGTTGCCATTGCATTACAAGTGCATTGTGATCACTTGTCTCTGTCGACAAAACAGTGAGGTTAGTGATTTTATCCCACATATTTCATGATGACCAGATGTAATCTAATGTTTTGTGGCTTCCTTCATTATGCCATGTGGGTTTGGGCGGTATGTCACCTGCTACATTTCCATTTACCATAACACAGTTACGAGCTTCCATGCCTGATTTCCAGTGCTTGCTCCTACTTGCTGTATTTGGTCTTTCTTGGACACTTTCTTGCACTCGTCGATCTTCATCTATGAGGTTGGCGAAGTTCATATCACAACATATTATGATTTTTAAGTTGTTGTATTGCAATTGGCCTTGATCTAATAATGCTGTAATCGAATTTACGAATTGTGCAGTTGAGATTTTAGTGGGATTCCAATACATATTTATCACAAGCAATTGTATTGCTCCTTCATTTTCTATAGGGGAAAATTGCAGCATTGTGCTTTGCACAAATATATTGGGGTTTACTGTGGCAATCACTTCCCATCCTTTACCATGTTTTATCATCGTGACTACACCAGAGAAAGGTCTCCCCAGTCGATTTTTAGCGGCTTGATTTAGTAATATCAGGTAGCCGTCTCTTGCCAGAGTTTCGCGTAACCACGTTTCTTGCAGGTAGATTATCAGATTTGCATCAAGGTCGATGGAAAATTCATAATAAAGGTGCTGAAAGCCCCTGGTGTTCCAGGATATTAGGGTGGTCAAATCCTCATTTTCCTCTTGTCATGGCTGATTGGTTCGCCTATAATTTTTCATTGCTTGTTGGCTATGGTAATTTGTGTCTGCAGTTTTTTCCGTCCTTTTTTGCATCCTTTTCTCAAATTATCTCTATTTTGTATAGTGGTCTTTTCTTTCGATGGGCTGGCATTGCGTCCTTCTAAATGACCTTCGGCTATTAGCAATTCTGTTGTTATCTCAAAGAAGAATAATAGTTCCTCGGTGGCAGCCAGTATTGCCATTTTCACAGCATGCGATTTCATATGTAGCAGTACCTTGTCTGTACGGGCTTCTGTTACATATTTGACAATCCCTATATCGGCCGATGTTATTGTCCGCAGTAACGGCACACTCTGAAGTAGTTGCATTTTTTTGCTTCTATTTAAATTAACATTTAGCTCATCAGATAGCACATTTTCCACTCGAAGTTTCCAAGGCGCACCATTTGGCTCAGCCGCTATTGCCGTGTGTTTCGTTGTTGATTGTCTCTGTCTTTGTGCTGCTGTTTGTTTTGGATTTAGATTGTTTAATGCTGTTTTAGATTTTAATTCAGATGTCACTATTGGTTTTTGTTCATTCCAGCTGCCCTTCGTGGCTCTATTTGGAGTTCTTTGTCTTCTATTTGTGTTGACTTTGTCTCTATCAGAGGCTATTGTTGCTGTCTCTCGAAAGCAGCTATTTTTGCAATTACAGCTTTTTACTTCAGAGTTCAGCCGCGCTCTGGCATCATTTTCATGGTTTTTTACCATACAATCAGATTGCAATGAGCCATCAATTCCGTTTTTTGAATCAGCTTCATACTCCTTCTCTGATCCTACTGAGTAAGTAGATAAATTACAGAGGTCAATTGATGATAATCATGAAGGCGTTGTGGACTCATCTGACTCCAATCGTGGTCACTTTTTTGGGTTCCCATTTATCTGCGTAAATGCGTCCTCCATACCCTTGATGCCATTCGTTCTCTTTTTCTCTTGCGGTAATTGCTGCGATTGACCTCGCGAAAAAAGACTTGGTCTAGTCGGTGTCGTTAAGTTCCTTATACTTTTTTTAGTGGTTTGTCTGTTTTTTTGGGTCACTTATTTTTTGATTTGCCTTTTTCTTCATGATTCTTGCAACCTTTTTGTTGCTATCACTATTTGTTGTAAGTTGAGTTGTTTTAGCTGGTCCCTTAAAAATGCCAAAGGATGGATTTCTGTTGTTTATTGGCATTTTAGTTGTTTCTGTTTGTTTGGTGACATCATTTGGCCCTGAGGTACTTGATTTAGGCCCAACCCTGTCTTCAGGTCGACCTGTTAAGGCATTTCTTGAGGGCTTAGTATCTTTGGTTATCGGGCCTTCAGCTCTGGCTTGTTTCTTTTTTTGTACCTCTGTGTCGGGTTTGCCTTTCTGACCTTTTGTCACAGGGCTTTTTTCAGTACTTTTTCGTTTACCTGTGTCAGTCTCGCTTTCTGTCATGACTGCTTTGTTATTTTCATCCACCGTTAATTTTATGTTTTTGTTTATCTGTGTTTGAGTACTGTCCGCATTTTTTTTTACGTCGCTGCTTGGCATTCTTGAGGCTTATCTATTATTAGTGTTTGCTGTTCTTTATGTCAAAACCATTTCATGCACTCTAACAATGCCTCTATTAATGCAGTTTTGTCATGGTTATCTCTCATGGCAAGATCACTCAGCCTGAGTTGCCAGGCTGCCGTGTTTTCTGCTTCTCTATCTAGACGATTTGACAATTGCACATTTAAAGTTTCCATTCATGTTAGTTTTTCATGTAGATTACTTAGTATGGATCCATTGGTGGATATTGCCTCATTAAGTGTGTCGTGAAGTTTTGTGAATGAGATTAAAGCTATGGATGTAGCAGCTAGTACATTGTTATGTATTTGAATTGCTGCTGTCCCAAATGCCACAAGGCCTTCAAAATATGCTGACAAATTTGGGTCTCTATGTCCAAGCAAATCGGTTGGAAATCAATATTGCAAAGACCCAAATTCTAAGGTGTGGAAAATATTTCTCCAGGAAAATTCAGAAAGAAAGTGTACATATTACAACCCAATACAAATACCTAGGGGTGTTAATTAACAATACAATATGCAAACTATCTGAAGACCTAGTAAGGAAGAACAAAATGCAACAGCTTATCTCGCAATCACGACTGCTGATTAGGAAGTATGGGAAGTTCTCTATGAAACATGTTGTTTTATTTTATAAAATGAAGGTACTTCCGATTGTGTTGTATGGCATTTAAGGGTTCCTACCAAGAGAAAAGTGTTACTCGGATCAACCGGAATCAGGCTACTAGAAGCAGATTCTATGTCTGCATAACTCTGTGCCAATTGCAATTTTGCGTTATGAATTGGGATTGACTTCCATGCATGCTCAAGTGATCTGGAAACAGTGCACCTTGTTACGTAAATGCCTCTTGGAAAAGGGAAGTAACAATATATTGAAAGTGATTGCCCATTACTTGCTGAAATCTTTAAACCCCTTCACTACTAAATGGAGAAAGCATGTATATAATGAACTAGCCCATGCCTATACTACGGTAGAGTTATTATTGTCAAATCCAGCTAGAGCGAAGGCAAAATTACATTTGGCTGATTGGGTAGCAAACATGACAAAGTGCTCCCAATATAAGGATTTTGATATCTTTTTATTCAGTATTAAAAAATATGGGCTGATGTCAGAATACCTGCTGAAAAGTCCTTCTCCTAAAGTAAGAACGGGATACTTAAGATTCCGGTTAAATTTATGGTACACAAGGGATGTCCTTCATAAAAGGAAAAAATTGTCAAAAGAACAAAATTATTGTAGATATTGTATTGTGCAAGAACAAAGAGAGACCTTACAATATCTGCTTGTGGAATGCATAGCACTCTCCGATGTACCAATTAGATGTTTTGCACATACCCAGGTAGCACAAAGAGCAATGGAGAGTGGCGAAAGATGGCATGCGCTGTTCTCGAGTACCCGCCCGAAAATTCAGATTGCCATAGTGCAATTCTTTCAAATTGTGCTCCCTGGTTTAGAGGTGCTTAATGAGTAATGTATTACTTATAAGGCTATTAGGTAATTGGTTGGTTTCAAGAGGCAAAGCCGAGTCAAGTTAGCCCAATTAGGTGAAACTTTTGTAAATATAATGAATTGGTGTGATCATTTGTACGAAATGATTTGTTATTAATTATGTGATGGTATGAGTTCTGTAAGAATGTATTATCTTTTAGCCTCTGTGAGATTGAAAAATTATTTGTTTTTTTCTTCTTTTTCTTCCTTTTGTATATAAATGTATTTATATGTTAATGAAATTTGAAAAGTTGTAAAACAACTGTAACAAATAAAAAAAAGAATTAAAAAAAGAATCACTGCTACGATTGATAGATTTGATTTTATTGCACCATCCGTGTTTTTATCATCATTTTTTGTTTCTGTGCTTGTCTCTGTTTGACTGTTATCTTGTGTTTCTTGTGTTTCTCCATCATTAGTTTTCTCGGGTCCTCTAGAATTAGTATTGGTTCCTGCATTAATAGTCGTGCTGTCTATAATTTCTTGTTGGTACGTCTTACTGGTTATTGGTGTACTCATTCGTACTGTTTGAAGTGAAGCTCTATACTTCTGATGTTCATACAGGGACATCGTCATTGGCACAGCATTGGTAGATTTTCTCAGGTTATTTAAGTTTAAATAACTTGCACTTCATTTCCTCTTCATTTTCTCAGTCGGCTTTAAGCCACTGTGCCAGGCGCGCTTCTCGCCCTGCGAGATCTGGTAATTTCGTCGTTGTTCGTTGGTCGGGTGTCACTGGAACGGATTTATTTACAATCTCTTTTATTTCTGTTGAAGTCCGGAGCGTTTGCGATGGGGTGCCAGGGCGACTCATTTTCATGTCTGCATCTCGCGCTTTCCCTGCTTTAGCTGGGTTTTGTGGATCATCTTATGTGTTCGACTGCCATTTTGATTTAGCATCAAGTTCAGGCATGTTCTTCGCTTGGGCTCCACTTGTTGTTGAGGGACCCCAGTGCCTGATTGTGTTTATTATCAATGGCTGTTATGTTTTCGCTGTCTGCGTTTCCATGTTGCTCTCTTTGTTGAAGTCACTCAGAGACTGATTAATCTCTTCATTTATGTCCATGTTTACCACTAGTGGCGTACTGTTCATCGTGTACTCCAATGATTTCTCCCCCTGTGGTTTACCACGATAATATTTCATTTTCAGACGTGTCTGTGGCCCCAGGTCTTGCGTTTCCCGCATTTCCCACTTACCTGCTGCCTGCAAACTGTGGACTGCAGACTGAACTCTGCCGAACTCCGCGCGCGCTCTGCACATGCAAAGTGTTTTTGAAGGAGGTGGAGACTCGTGGCTTAAAGGGCCAAGTCTCATGAATCACAGGAAATGAAGTTTGTCAGGTATCGCGTTGCAGCAGCTCCTCTCTCCACAAGATTCCACTGCAGACTGAACTCTGCCGAACTCTGTGATTGGTTTTGCAGGTTAACAAGATCCTTGCCTTTTCCTCTCGATCCTTGCTCATCCGACACATATAACATATCTGGGCAGGCCATTGCATCCTTAACATGCTGCCACACCCTCAACTTGCTGCCACTTATTTAGCCCTGGAATGCACTCACTTCCTTGTCGTCAGCGATTGCACACATGGGTTAATCCTTTGCCTCTGTGGCTAGCATTGAAAATCTGTATTCTAATTCAAGACCGGAGACTCGTATTATGCTTACTCACCACTAACAAGGAAACCTGAGCGATCGTCTTAAAATTAAAAGTCTTAAAAATGGACTAATTTAACCAGTCTGTGGCCTTTAAAATATCTTCTATTTGTGCTCCAATTCTAAAGACTTTGGATGCAAATGTAGCCTTGCTGAATGGGCTCTCTACATGCTGGTATCTATACCGGCTTGCTGCATGCTCCATCTAACCCATCTGGCTAAGGTAGCTGCGCAAACTGCATTAAATGGCTTCTGCAAGGCAATAAGAAGCTGCAATTCCCCGGGTCACCTAAGCTGTTCTGTCTTTGCCTCAAAATATGCCAGACACTTAACTGGACAAAGCTTAGGCTGATCGGGGAAGGCTGGGTAACCTACTGATCTGTTGTCTGTCTTAGTCGTCTTAGTAATGTAGAAGGTGACTCCTGTAGAAGAATAGGACCTTCTTTCATTTTCCAAAGCTCTGAGGTCTGAGACTCTCGGACAGGTTTGTCAATGTGGCTGAAAGAACTTTCCTCAAAAGGTCATGGTTGTCTAGCCATCTCAGAAATAATTGCAAGACTTCATTCACGTTCCATAATTGTGAATAGTTGAAAGTGGATCTTTCAACAACTTCACTTATCAAAGCAGCCTGAGTACTAAACAATGTACCCTGACGGGTAGCCCTTGAATACATTCTTGACATGATTGTCCTGTATGCTTAACCCTGAGCAGCCATCATGGACCGAAAATTGACCATATGAATTACATCCGTTCTAGAGGGATGCAAGTCCCTTACCATGCACCAGCTATGCCACTTGGACCAAGCTGCTCTGTAAGATTTTTCTGTTCCGGGCACACAGGTTCTCCTGAAATCAGCCATGCTATCAGATTCAGATTTCCTTGCAGGACCAGAGAATCTGCCTTACCTGATGGATCTTGAAGAATCGTCGATCCCTGTGGGAGAATAATGGGACTCCTGTGAGACATCTCCAGGAGAGTAGGGAACCAGGCCTGACCTCTCCAAGCTGGCGTTTACTAAGAGTAGGTTCACCTGCTGTCTCCTTGCTTGAGTCAGCATTTGCGATATCTTTGTGAATGGTGGAAAAGCATGCTCTGTTTGAGGAA
The DNA here is from genome assembly GCF_040938575.1 of Ambystoma mexicanum. NCBI lineage: Eukaryota > Metazoa > Chordata > Amphibia > Caudata > Ambystomatidae > Ambystoma > Ambystoma mexicanum. The sequence goes on from NC_090927.1 coordinate 336,184,660, forward strand.
CCCAGACCTGTAGGAAAGCATCCATTGCCAGTGCTTCCGGGTGCGCTCTCCAGCTGAAAAAGCACAGAAGCTGTCGTTTTAACTTTGATGTGAAGAGGTCAGTCCAGCAAGAGCCCCGCATCTCATTAGCTTGCAGATGATTGCTTGAGTTTCAGAGATACCTCGAATTCCAGTCTGCCACTTTATTGGCCAGGTCTGGAATGTATTCTGCTGTCACGCTGATGTTCCTCTGGAGGCACAAATGCCATAACTCCTTCGACATATGCTAATCCATGTGTTCAGCATCTCACTGCAAAGAAACCTGCTAAAAACTGCAAGCTGTTGACATGTAAATCGGTCTGCTTGTTCGGCCATTGCCCTCCAGTCACCATCTCTCTGCTTCAAGGTCCCCAGCCTCTCCAAATGGCATTCAACTTAATCACTGGGTCTGGGGAGGATACACAAATTGCTCACCCGTTCCACACATCCATGTGGTAGAACCACCTGGACAATTCGGTCTTCACTTCCTGAAAGAGAGGGACTTTCTGATCATATGAGAAGCCCCACTTGAGATGCGGGATCTTGAGGCACTGCAGTGCTCTATAATGTAGAGGTCCTGGGAAGATCACCTGAATCAACGAAGCGAGCTGTCCTACCAGCATCGCTAATTCCCTCATAGATATCAAATCCCTTGCCATGACTGTCTTGATCTCTTTCTTGATCGTATGGGCCTTTGGGCTGCACCTATGATGGAACCCAGGAATTCCATCAACTCAAACAGGATGATCTCTGATTTCTCCCAGTTGACCTGGAAGCCCAGCTCTTCTCACATTGCTCTGCAGCAGATGTCTTTCTTGTGATTTCATTCAGATGTCGTCCAGATACGCCTGATACCCTGATCACGTAGTTTGCTCACCACATGATTTAATAGCTAAGTGAAGCACTATGGTGCAGACGCTAAGCCAAATTGCAGGCAAGTGAACTCCAATTGCTGTACCTGCCACAGAAAGTGCAGGAAACAACGATGTGGTTCAAAGATAGGGCCCATCAGGTAAGCGTTCCTGAAAGCCTTATGAACCAGCCAGTCTCCATTCTCCAGGATATCCTGCAGCAGGTGAATCCCCTCCATTTTGAAGTGGCGAAACACTAGGAACATGTTCAATGCCCGGAGGTTGATGACTGGTCTCAATTTCAGATTCCTGTTCACTAGGAGCATTTTGCTCAAAAAAGCTCTCAGGGTCAGCTTTCGCAGGCATGATTGTGAGCTTTTGATGATGTTTAGCAATCTCTTCCCCCAGCAAATGCCCATCCTTCTGAGAAAAAACAATCAGGTATGGGCACGGTGCATGAACAGAGTCTTGATAAAACTCTAAACAAAACCACTGTACTGTTTGTAAGATCAAGGCGTCACTGGTGAGGTCTTACCATCTTTTTTCATGTCGCACGAGTATTCCGCCGATGGTGGGAATCAATGCGTTTGCTAGCAGGCAAATCACTGCTGTTGTGTCTCTCATCTGAGGCATTCTGCTGTCTGCCGTTGTTTCTCCAGCCTCTGCCTCTTCCCTGGGTAGGAAAGAAGGGTTTGGGCTTACAGTCCTCTTGATCCCTCTAAGTGGTGGCAGACCTCTGGAATGAATAGCCCTTCCAAAGACTCTTTTAAGAGATGCCTGCACCTTGTCCAGTGCAAGATAGATGTTGACAAACTTGGCCATGACTTTAATGAAGGTGTCACTGAATAACTTGACTTTGGCGTGGCCGCCACTTCAAGTAAACCAGCTCTCCTAACCTGTGCTCTACCTTTGCCAAAATCGAGCTCCTACACAACTTTGGCTGAGGATTCCTACTCTAGGATGGAGAAGCGCCTTTGGGTCGAACTCAACCCCTACCTGTTCTTCCATGTGCCTCCTCATGCTTTTCCCGTTGTATTTTACATTGTGTTTGCACTTGAGGAGGAGTCTTCCCTCACATCGCCACTGCACTCTGAAGAATCTGAAAAGGTGTCAATCAAATGCTCCTCCAAACCTGAGACGGCATGATGCCCACTTCCATGGCTTCAAGATAGCGTTCATCCCACATCATCTCATGACCTTGCTCTTTTAGCATGGTGAGCCCGGGGGGCATAGGTGTTACTAAGGGCTTTCTTTCTTCCCCCTCTACTGCCGGAAATGGAGGCTTCCAGCACTGTCTGAGCATCTCCTCTTAACTCTCTCATGCCTTGTGAGAAGGCGATCCAATCCTCTACAACACTCAATTTTCTTCTGAGCAGCACAAGATCTGCGAACACCACTTTCTGGACAATGGGCCTCATTACGAGGTTGGCGATAGCAATGGAGCTATTAGCTCCATGGCTGCCTCCAAAACCCTTCCGACTCCGCCCTGGTAAATGGAGCAATTACCGGTCCATTCCGAGGTCGGAAGGACCGGTAATTCCCATTCACCAAGGCCATTCCCCATTCCCATTTGAGCCCCCATAGGGCTCAATGGGAATGGTGAAGGTGCTAATAACGGTACTGCAAATTGCGGTACCGTTATTAGCTCTAGAGTCCCTTTGCGGGTCCCGTCCTTAACTCCTGCAAAAAACAGGCATTAAGGGAGGACCCACAAACGGAACTCGTAGTAGGGAGGTAAGGGATTACCGGCACTGGTGCCCTTACCAGTGCAGGTAATCCCTTACCTCCCACCTCGTAATGAGGCCCATTGTGTTCCATACTAGGATTGACTCTGACATGTACCTCCTGCAGCTCGACTGATATCCGACTGGATTAACCTGCCTCTCTCCTACCCATGACTTTGTAGGCTGGCGGAAGGACTGTGTGCCTGCTGATGCATGTCAGTCACAGGTAGATTCCCTGGGACCTGTCTGAAGCAGATACAGTCTGGCTTGGGGCCTGCACCCCTCAATTTTGCGATCTGAGTGCCTTGGGTGGGTTACTGCCTTTGATTGGTAGGTCAGTTTACCATGGGACTGTGCCCATTCCGTTTGCAGCATTACTGCTGCCCTCTGACTCATACACGCTTTCACGCTCATTAGTGCTCTGCAGTGGTTGCACTACCACCCTGAGGGTCGCGCTCCAAGATGCTTGATGGCGCGGCTGCTACTGTGTGTTTTGAGGGTGGGTGCCCGGTCGGCCATGCTGCTCTGTATCTCACCTCTGGGATGTGCCTAGCTCCATGTTGACTGCCGCTAACTGTCTCTGTGGCCAGTGAAAGGAAAGTAACTCAAAAACTGCATAGAAAAAATAATCAAAAAGTCAAATAAGCAATGCACCCATTTGCATGGGAAAACAAGGTTTATTACTTGCAAAAAGGTGTCAGATGGACCCGGAGAGCCGAACGGACACAGAGCTCTCTCAGTTTTTCAATGGGTTTTCAAAGGGTTACATCTTTTATAGGCTGATATGCCATAATTAACAATACTAATATAATAATGAGTTACAACATAATCCTTCCACCCTCATTGGCTGCCACCTATATAACATTCTAATGTCCCATTAGTGTCCCGGGACCTATTGGCCACATCTAATCTAAGCCCATTCTCCTATACACGAGGTTTACTAATTGCACAAATGAGGTTGGTGTTTTTATCTTATTGACACATTGATCAATACTAACCGTCACGTGATGCACACCCCTCTGGCCCCGAACAATCAAATTAAACTGGCAAAGCCAAATCTGCATTAATAGATAATAGGCCTTCTCATGGTGCACACAAGTTGCCTCCCCGACCTTGTACTTAATTTATTGGCATCACCTCTGCTCCTCCTATCCCAAATCATGGAAACGTTCCCGACCAGGCTTCCCTTTATCTCCTTTGAACGACACGTGCCCAGTAATGACATGACTGGGGCAGCACTCTTGAGTCTGAATTTCAGGGATTTGTTTGCCTTTGGTTGGTCGTCTACTTGTAATTCATATGGGATGAACGCTTATTGGGGAGGGCAGTTGTGCACTAAATCTTCACCTTGCGCATTGGCATCACAAAACCTTATTCCCTACCAGCTCTCCCCACACAGGTTTGGACAGGGGCATAAATATATCTTCGGCATCAATGAAAAAGTGGGCCACCGTTGCAAATTGCAATTCATTCCTTTTGTGCGAAACTGCTTGAGTAGTAATCAAGGGGGACATTTTTGATAAAATGTGATGCAAATTGCACATTTTAAAGAATATTTATTCCGTAACCATGGTCAAAACTGCTAGCCGCATGGTGAAGTAACTTATTTATCAAACTGGCTTGCATGGGCCCAAAAAGTGGCCCACGTTGACCCAAAAAACGGCCCACACTTGCATTTTGCGTTTTTGGTTCAGGCATTGCCCTATAGCCCAATATGAGCTGGTCCCCAGAGCTGACATTCTGTTCCCACCTCATTCAGGATCTGTAGCTGAATGCAATTAGCGTTTATCTGTGCACTGCGGGAGCCTATGACCTCAGCTCCTCTCCTGGGGAAAGGCCAAGGGGATTTGATTTTAGACCTGAGCTACACAGAGCACATCAGGGCCTGCATTCTATTATGCTCAAAGTGTATCAGGCATTAACTTCCAATATGGTGATGCTCTTGGCATGTCAACACGCTGACTTCAATTCTACGACAGTACCTTGCTGACTCTATCTTCTGGCTGCTTCAACTCTTCCCGCACCTCACTGCCACCCATAACCTTGAATACATCAACTGAACACCGGGCCTATAATACTACCCTAACTATAACCTCTGCAACTGCAACAGTAGTACATTTGTTGCTCTTTCTGTGTTGCTATATGTGAGCATCTAATATGTGTCAAACCTAACTAAAAACAATACACACACTTTCCACTTTGCAACCCTCAGTGTATTCCCACAATATTTCATGCTAATAATTTTTTACTCAATCTGAACCTTTTTGCCTGGCTGGGATGCTGTACGTGCACCCCAACACCAGGGCCGCTGGGGAAGTACACAGTGTGGGCGCCGGAACTCAGTGAGTCCTGTCGCACTCCGCCACGGTCACTTGTGTGGTGCCCTTCACCCTGATGGAGCGAACAGTGTTCCGCTTAATGGCGCAGTTCATCCTCGGTGACCGCACTTATCTGTCACTGGTATGTACTGGAAAAGGAAGGAATCTCCACTTCTGACTGATGCACGCGCTGTACTGCCTATATGTTGTAGTAGTACTTCACTGCGCTTCCCCTAATTAGTTTGTAATAAAGTATACTTATCTGCTAGCTGAGCAGCAAAAAAAGAGGAGGAAGGGAGGAGAGCAAGAAATGTTAAAGAGTGGACAGGACCGAGATTGGCAATGGAAGGATCCCCTGACAGAGTTCAAGAGCAATACAATTTAAACTACAAAAAAGACTGTGTTTTCTTGGAAGTTGTAGTTCTTTTTCTTGCTTTAACTTTAAAATTGTAGTTTTGTAGTATTGCTTCTTGAGAAGAGTAAAGCACAATCCGCGCTGCCAGTCTTGACGTAGAGTCATGATGTCACTTATCTCATGAAAAAATCAAGAAAGGAAGTAAATCCTCCAGTGCTAATTCCTCCTTTAGAAATAGCCCCAAAACAGAAAATAGTAATTCAATTCCGTTAAATGTTGAAATGCTGCCAGAATACTGCAATAAGCAGGCAGTAATTCCTCCAAAACCTATTACAGTTACCTCCCCCAAACTCCATTACACTTGCTGCCACTTACTCCCTTGGCTTTATCGCAGGATTATAAATGGTGGTAGACTGGTGTTAACCCCCATTTTCGGAGTCCTTAGGGATTTCAGCAGAATTACGACTGGTTGTAATTCTCCCAGCAATAATTGCACTAATTTTGGTGATTTTTTGTAGTAAAATGAAAGATTTACCTCCAGCTTTTTTCTGGAGGTAAATCCTCAACCTTGCCAACAAACTTGTAGTACACTGGTGGGGTAATGCAGCAGTAATGGAATTACTGTGACATTGCCACCATGTTTTACCTACAATGCTATACTTGCCTTGAAGCTCTAAGTCTCTGAAGGAAGATGACATGCCGTCCTCTGATGGATTGTGTTGAAGTCCCTTTAGGAATATTGTGAGATTATAAATAAATCCCCTCATGGATAGTATATAACGCTATTGCAGTCCTCATATGGATGGTGTGTGCTAACATTGACTTCCCCACAGTGGTAACATGCAGTATTGATGACATCCTACATGCTTCATTTATCATTAAATTAAAGTTATTACAGATGTGGGATGTTATCGTATTTAAGTACTCACCCCTGGATAGTGTGCCAATGATATTGAAGCTCCCACCAGTACTGGTATGTCATGATATGGAAGTACTCAAATATTTGGTGCATAATGATGTTGATCTTCCCACATAGATGCGTGATAATATCAGTTTACTCAAAGTGTTTGACGATTCCCAGCAGGGATGGCCAGTAATGACATTGAAGCCTACACATCCCATATGATGGTTTGGGATTACATTATATGCCCCTTAGGGATTAATTTGACTTCATTAAAGTTGGCACAAGATTGATGTCAGTTATATTGGCGATGTTGTAAGACAATAGCATACCCCATAGCCCCCACAGTGATGGTGCGTGATAATAATAGTGTCCCTACCTACAGTGATAGTGTGTGATGATTCTGAGGTGCCCATCAGGGTGCTATGTGACTCTGAAGTCTGCATAAAGAAGCCCTGTTATGGTATTGCATTTGAAAAAGAGCTTGCATGTGACGATAAGGAGCCCCCCACAAGAACTGTGGATGTGATCACTTTGAGGTCCCCAGCAGGTGGAGCCAAATCAGTTTGCTTATGCGTGACATTGTCATGTTTACAGCATGCCTTTGTGTGACAATTCCATTGTTTTATATGTGACCCTTTGATTGACTTTTTTACTACCTAAGCTAAGGGCTTAAGTCCATGTATAAATGATTTTTAATATCCTACACTATTATCTCCACTGTCCCTCTCTTCAAACAGTTTTAAAACGTGGATAACACTCCCTAGGCACTGCTGCAAGATCGCCAAGATACGTTCTGTTCTCCATGGAAAACCTTTTTTAAAAGCCATCTAAAAAATCCACAAATCAGTTGTGTGATATATCCATATAGAAATACGTACAATGGTCACAGCTTTAAATTCCCCATTCTGAAAATAGTAAGAGCATGCAAGGGAAAAATGGTAAAGGGGCAGTGGTTTTTTTCATGTCTGTTTGGTGAAAATAAAGACACAGATTTCAGTTACTAGCTGAACGCTAGATTCACATGCAAAAAAGGCCATAAGCACACATCACTAAAACAATACTAAAGAGACTTTCTGCCACTGGCCCAGCTTCCCGTCATGCGCTGGGAGTCAGACGTGGCACTTGAGAGGTGCAGGAGTGGTGGTGCTTTTAACATGGAGGAGCGAGACGACATCTGAGGCCTTGCTAGGCTGCCTCAGAAAAATGGTCTTGCTTCATAATCGAGTCGGCAGCGCACCAGCCCAGATTGTTTAAAGATATATTTTTTTAAAAAGAGATTAACTGGTGTACATGTGTGACTGTACATCACTGGCTCTTTTATAAATGAAGTGAAGTTTCTAGCGAGGGGCTGGGAAAAGCAAGCGCTGCCTGAAGTTTCTAGCGAGGGGCTGGGAAAAGCAGGACCGGGCTTTTATCACGATAATGAAGCAAGTGCCATTTTTCCTCACTTGGGCGAGGGCAAGCCCCAAACAGAACGCTGTGCTTTAGGCTCTGTGTCCTGCCGGCTCAGGGTGCGACATAGTGAGATTCAGACTGTGACTACTGACTTGGTAAGGGGGCTCCAATGAAATTCCGTGTGCACGTGCTCTATGCGACTGAAACTCTGAGTCTCGCACTACGACAATCAATGATCTTGCAACGCAAAGCTCGACCTGGCAGGAACATCCACTGACCATGCATACCCAATACTAAGCCGGGACTGACCTGAATGAGGCTGGGTTGGCCCCTGTGCCGCAGACATCAGCCAATTAGCCACTCCAACTGAACTGCCTATCAGGACACTGCTAAGAAGTAATACAATACCGCCAGATCCCTCTTGATACTGATCTGAGCCCCAGCTGCGTGATACAAGATAAACTGTGCGGGAAGCAGTAATGAGTTCGTGCCATGTCCAATGCATGAGTCTTGGAAGGTGTGTGTTATTAAGAATTGTTATGATGATATTGATGTCTTCAAAGAAATGGCGTGTGATGATCGTGATTCCTCTAAGGAGGTGTTGTGTCGCAATACTGATATGCAAACTGAGAATTTAGGCTTACAACTATGATGTTGTGTGGTGATTCTGATTGCATGGAGTATTGTTTTATAACTTTGAATGCTCGCTGGTAATTCAATCATGAGACGGATTTTCTGTGATGAGGATAATGAAGGAAAAAGAAGGAGTCTGTACTGATGCTGAATTCTATTCAGGATGGTGCATTGTTATAGTGAAAGATTCATAGCAAGAGGGTGTGTGATGATGTTGAAATCATTAAAGTACTTGTCTTGTGCAGGATACAATCGAAGTGGCCTCTGGATTCATTTGTGTTACTTTTTATTCTCTTACAGGTAGGAGTGGGAAACTCTGTGTTGATATTAAATACTAAGGCCCTCATTACAAGTGAGGTGGAACGGGTTAACGGGACCCGCTAAAGGAGGCGGACCCGTTAAACCCGTTCCGCCTCATTACAAGCTCCCCTCGCGGGACCCGGTAAATAACGCCTGGTCAAACCAGGCGTGCTTACTGGTCCCGTGAGGGGAAGAGGGAGAAAACAACGGGCCGCTCGTAATCGGCCCGTTGTTTGCTCCCTCCCCCATTCCCATTCAGCCCTATAGGGGCTGAAATGGGAATGGGGAAGGTCTGGGCCCGGGTACCTGGAGTGAGGAATTACCGGGCCCTCCGAACTCGGAATGGCGCATTAATTCCCCATTCTGGGAACCCGGACCCGATTTTGGCAGCAGCCAAAATCGTAATGCGGCCCTAAATCCATGAAGGAGTTGTTCAGTATGACACAAAGGGCCTAATTACGGCTATTGGCGGAATGGCTGCCTCCAAAACCGGGTCTGGGTTCCCTGAATGGGGAATAACCGGGCCATTCCGAGTTTGGAGGGCCTGGTAATTCCTCCCTCAGGGAACCCGGCCCCGGACCTTCCTCATTCCCATTCGAGCCCCCTGGGTGCAGGGAGCTAACAACGGGCTGATTACGACTGGCCCGTTGTTAGCTCCCTGGTCCCCTCGCGGGACCCGGTAACAATGCCTGGTTTGACCAGGCGTCCTTACCGGGTCCCGCAAGGGGACCTCGTAATCAGGCGGAATGGGTTTAACGGGTCTGCATTAATTTGCGGCACCCGCTAACCCATTCTGCCAGGGTCGTAATGAGGCCCAAATTATGGAAACTTTGGAGTATGGAAAGGGGTTTCATGCTATAATTTTGAAGCTTCCTCAGGTACATCGTGTCATGAAAATGAAATACCCACATGGATAGTGTGTGATGATATAAAGGTCCTCAGATGGATAGTGCGTACTTACACTGAAGTCGCATAAGGATGTTGTGTGATATATAACTCCTCACACTAATGTTCTGTGATAATGTTGTTGATCCTACATGCGTTGTTTGACATGATATACAAATTCCCACAGGTATAGGATGTAATCATGTTTAAATTAAGTCCTCCCTCTGGTTGGTGTATAGTGTAATTGAAGTCGCCACTGGGATGGGTGATGATATTAAGGTCCTGAAAGTGTTGATGTCTGATGAGGCCCAGCAAGAATGGTCTGTAATGATGCTGAAGCCAACACATGGATTGTGCGTGATGCTACAGACCTACTCACAGGATGGGATGGGTGTATATTGAAACTCCCACCGGGCTTGATATGACTTCATTTAAGGTTCCCCAAGATTTATGATTATTGATATTGACTATTTGTTGAGCATTTGAAGGTGACCTGTGTTTAAGGTGTTAGGCCATGCTGTTGATGAAGGCTGTTTAGCTGTGTAAGGATTTGCAGTTTTATCATGGATGAATGTGCAACATGTTGTACTCTTTTTTGGTGTGTATGGGTTGTATCCATAAGCCCTGTGTGAGGGGAACAGAGAGCATGTATTTGAGAGGGGGCCAATGTTTGTTTACAGGTGTTCATCATTTTGCTGGAATAAGGGAATTGTGTTTCATTATCGGTGCATATTACTACTGGTGTCTTTGCTGGTTTATTGCTATTTGCTCCTTGAGGAGAAGGTGTGTGTCATTGTGGGAGACAAGTGCCATTGCATAGGAGAGCAGCTTGTAGAAGTGTTTGTAGGTGATGTGAACTGTGCACACCCACCTCTGCTGGTAGGCCCCTTCCTTTCCCTTTTCTCAGTGGTTGGACACTGCTCGTTCCTCTGGGAGCGATCCTAAAGGTAGTGGTGACATACTTCAGTGCAATTCATGCGTGTGCAACTTTGGAGCATGACGTTGCAAATCGAGACGTCAGATCCCACACACATCAGGTGTGCTTCTTGTACTGATTTGAATCACCATCCCTGTCCCTGCAGGCGAGACATCCCATCTCCACTCATAATTGAACGTGCTGCTCACTGACACCATCATGGACATGTCATTGGGCCTAACTCACACATCTCCAGACAGGGCACGTTTTCAACACTTGCCTCCACTAAATCAGGGATGATGGTTACCTACATAAACTCACCTGCATGCCACACACCATACGCTAGTAAGCTTGCTCACCACAATGTTGTAACGAGTCCGCCATGGTGGAATGGGGGAATACCGCCCCATTCCAAGGTTGGCGGGGTGGTATTTCCCCATTTCACCATGGCCCTTCCCCATTCCCATTTTCGCCCCATAGGGCTCAATGGGACTGGGGAAGGCGCTAAGTACTCTACCGCAAATTGTGGTACCGTAATTAGCACCGAGGTCCCTTTGTGGCACCCTACTTTAACGGCTGGTAAAACCAGCCGTTAAGGTCGGGTCCCGCAAAGGGACCTGGTAATCAGGCGTTAAGGGTTTAACGGCGCCGACACCTTTTACGGCGCCGTTAAACCCTTAACGCCAGGGTCGTAATGACCCCCAATGTGTCTGGTTGCCAACAACACCTTGTTCCTCACTGTCTTCCATGTTGATGGTAATCTGGTAACGATTGGTAGTTGGAAGGTGTCCAGTGCATTCATATTCCACGCTCTAACCAGTCACAGTACACAATTTAATCAACACACATAGGGCCTCATTACGAGGTCGGAGGTAGCCATGGTGCTATTAGCACCATAGCTGCCTCCAAACCCATGTCTGGGTCCGGGTAGTCGGAATGGGGACTTACCAGGTCATTCCAACCTAGGAGGACCCGGTAAGTCCCCTTTCTGAAAACCATTCCCCATTCCCATTCGAGCCCCCATAGGGCTCAATGGGAATGGGGAAGGAGTTAATAACGAGCCCGCAAATAGCCGGCCCGTTATTAGCTCCCTGGTCCCTTAGCGGCTCCCGTTAAGGGCAGCTGGTAAAACCAGCCGGCCTTAGTGGGAGCCGCTAAGGGACCTCGGAATGCAGCAGTAGGCGGTTAACGGCACTGGCATCCTTACCGGTGCCGTTAACCCCTTACCGCCAACCTCGTAATGAGGCCCATAGTATTTTCCATCCCCTAACTCCACATGGGCATCCTTGAAACACTCTGCGCCTCATTCCGAGTTTGGAGGTATCCATGGCGCTATTTGCACCATGGCTGCCTCCAAAACCTGGTCCGACTCCGACCTGGGGACTTACCGGTGCATTCTGACCCTGGAGGGAACGGTAAATCCCCATTGAAAAAGGCAATCCCCATTCCCATTTGAGCCCCCATAGGGCTCAATGGGAATGGGGAGGGCACAAATAACGGCCTGGCGCATGCCAAGGCTGTTATTTGTGCCCTGGTCCCCTAACCAGAACCGTAAGGTACGTTTGGTCTGACCAAACGTACCTTACGGGTCCCGTTGGGGGACCTCGGAATAGGGCGCAAAGGGATTACCGACACCAGTGTCCATACCGGTGCCCGGTATCCCTTTGCGCCAAACTCGGAATGAGGCCCTCTGTCATGGATATCCAATGACACAGTAAGGGTTACAGTTTGTGAGAATTCACTTACACATGAGTCACACAACCCACATCTGCCTGATCCATGGGTAAGGCAACAAATAGGCATTTAGAATATGCAGTCTTGGCTTTCAGGTTTTGATTTCTCAGGGGAGTTTTTTGTGACAATATATACATTGGAGAGCACATCAATGTTCTATGAGGTTCCTGACAACGTGGACAACTATGAACCTGTTTGTCAACATACCATGTAGCCTGACAGTTCCACAACCTTGTACAATGCAGGCATTGTCCTCTGCAATGGAGGCAAAAGCAGAGGAGGAGTGAACAACCACAGGCACCTTGGGTAAGCGTGCGCTACACACAGGTCAGTAATATTCAGTGAAATGTGCAACTGATGCATTGGCACAGTAGCCAAAGGGAGAAAGTGGCAGCAAGTGGTGTTTGCTGGTGCTGGAGGAAGATTTATGCTGTAATTGCTGTTACTGGACCTTTAAACTCCCCTGGAGGCGGAGTCCTCCACCACATCCTGTTCACCACATAAAATCACTTCCTAGCACGAAAGCAGAGTGAAAGTGGTAGCAAGTGGTGTTTGCTGGTGTTCACTAGGGGAGCTATTCTTTACCAGAGGAGCTGCACAACATCCACAACGTCCATTGGGACGAGAGGAGCTGCACTACGTTGCGCACCCAGAGTGAAGGTCTCTGGGGAGCGCGAATGAGAAAACAACTTTTGTCAAAAACAAAGCCAGTCCGTGAAATGACAAGTGTCGGAAAACCGAAGCCAGCAAGAACGCGCAATAAGGTGAGAAAACGGCTGACCTCTCTCTCACAATCTGCCGTATCCCTATTACCCTGCTCGACCTCTAGCCCTGCACATTTACATCTCACACCCAGCGAGGATGAGGGGGCGGAGAGGTCACTGCAGAAGCGACAGGAGAATATAGACAACTATGGCAAGAATCTGTGCGGCACAGTGCAGACATTAATGCCGCCCCTGTGCCGCAAGCGGAACAAGCAGAGGCTTCTTTTAGCTGACTCGAGGGTGAATGCTCTAACAGGAGAGTCGAGTCTGCTGCTGGCAAGCCAGGGAAACAGAGGCTTGACCACGCCGGCTGGGGTAAAGTCAGCTGATTGCCAACAGCTGTTGTCGCCGAAAAGTATTGAGAAAACTGGCAACCCAGATGGGCTGTCGGATAGAATGACCGAACCCCCAAATGCCAACCCACTATGCAAGAGGGAGCCGTGGTCTGTTCCCAAAAAGGAAACTCTGCGGACCGCCCTGCCTGTGGACATTGAGGTACTGGTGGTGGGGTTGCCGGGAGTAGAAGGAGGGGATGTGGTGGGGATGCTAGGAGATGAAGGAGGTAAAGAAACTGTGAGTACCAGTAATGGACAGTCCAGCCCCCTACCATCATTGATGCCAGTCCCTATATCTGAGGATGACCATCCAAGAGAGGGGCTAAACATTGATATAACTGAAGATTCCATTACAAGCCGAGACGCTGCTAACAGCCCACCACGGAAGGGGGACATATCGGTGGGCGAATGCACGAAGACCAATTTGAAAAACTCGAAGGGGCCTACTGGCATTGGCCCTCATAAGGACCTCCATACAAACCCGATGGGCCTGTAGGGTAGCTTAGATATTATGGATAAACAACATGTCAGATTTGTGCATGAATGCAAGCTCCAAGGATGCAGACAAAGTTTGCTCAAATGGGGCTCCTACTGGTGGAGCTCCATCCAACTCCGGCTTCTACCTTAAGGACCATAAACCTCAATCCAAAGATACTTGGAATCAATGGAAATGATAACTCCAATTGGAAAGATCTAGATGAGTGGGAGGAGGATGCAGAAGAGTTATGGATAGAAAAAATGCCTAATAAGTTTGATTCGGAGTAGGAAAAAGAAGAGCTGTGGGACTCTTTTGAGTCATCGTCTAATGATTTCCCACAGGTTGCTGAAAATCACAAAGGAAAATCCAATCAGCCCATAAAGATCAAAGAGGCGGAATCTTACTCAAATTCCGCTCTAGCTGAGAAACTATCCCAAGATATAACAGCGCTAAAGGGGAAAATCGCCAGAGAAAAACGAAAGAGTCTGGCCCTCATTCCGAGTTTGGAGGTAATCATGGCACTATTTGCGCCATGACTACCTCCAATACCGGTACCGAGTCCGCCCTGGTTCAATGGGGACTTACCGGTCTATTCTGACCTTTGCGGGACCGGTAAGTCCCCATTGAAAAAGCCATTCCCCATTCCCATTTCAGCCCCCATAGGGATCAATGGGAAGGGGGAAGGCGCTAAGAACGGTACCGCAAATTGCGGTATCGTTATTAGCTCTGAAGTCCCTTAACGGGCCCCATCCATAACGCCTGGTAAAACCAGGCATTAAGGAAGGGACCCTCTAAGGGACCTCGGAATAGGGCGCAAAGGGATTACCGGCACCGATTTCCTTAACGGTGCCCGGTATCCATTTGCGCCCAACTCGGAATGAAGGCCTCTGTCTTTTACAACCGAAAAAAATTGCCACCCTGGATGACCTAGCACTCCAGAAGTCGGCAAAAAAGTCTGAAATGCTAGCAGGGCGCCAAAGAGCAAATGGAAATAGTCAGCACCATAAGAGCAGCCAAGTACTGCCTGACCTGCAGGATGCTCTTGTATACGAACAAGGGAAAGTCGCATCCAGGGGAATCGAACCCTTGGTACTTTGGCGACGCCGTCAGAAAGGCTGCCGGACAACAAAAAGGATACTGAGGTGGACCTAGCCCATATACAGAGCACCGTGATGACGGCCCTGTCCATCTCACTATCACCATTTATAAAACTGTACAAGAGATTAAATACGTCACTGTAAGAACTACAAACCGGCAACGATAAGATCAACCACCATATACAGAATTTGGAGCGTTTTACGGAGAGACTTGAAGTGAGTCAAAGTGGTGAAACCGAGCGGGCCAACAACTGTCAAAGCCACCTATCAGAATTTCTACTGAGGGAGACTAATGACAAGTCACAATTTATGGAACTCATTATTGAAGATTACAAATGTATGAGACAAAAGGCCTCATTACGAGGCTTGCGGTTCCGTAATGAATGGTGCCGGTACGGGACCGGCACCGTTCCTTGCGGGCTGCCGATTACGAGGTCCCCTAGTGGGACCCGGAACAGATGTCTGGTAAAACCAGATGTCCTTTCCGGGTTCCGCGAGGGGACCAAGGAGCTAATAACCAGCCCGTTATCAACGGGCCTGTTATTAGCTCCATCCCCATTCCCCTATGGGGGCTCAAATGGGAATGGGGAATGGTTCTGTGCATGAGGAATTACCGGGTCCTCCAAGGTCTGAATGACCTGGTAATTCCTCATTCACAGATCCCGGTTTTGGAGCCCAGTATGGAGGCAGCCATGGGGCTAATATCACCATGGCTACCTCCATACCCGTATGAGGCCCAAAGTCTGAATAAAACTGAGAGCACCACCAGCACTGCAAAGGAATCCAATGATAGACCAATGGTAAACTCTATCGCGGAGGAACGGATGACTGCTGCAAGATTAGAAATCAAATGGAAGGATCAAGGCTCAAGGAAATCATCGAACCATATGAAAGCCCAATCCTCAGGAATGAAAGTGTCAGATGAACAGGATATGATTCAGCTAGACATGGAGGAGAATTATATCGTCCCCAGTGGGATCGATCAAGTTGTTCGCCCTAAGAAGAGTCGCTGAAAGTATGTTTAGTCAGCAGGGCTAAGCACTCAAAACGAACGATCTTAAACTGAGAAAAAGTGGTAAATATACTAAGAGAAACATCTAAACTAAGAAATCTCTCTTCAAATGTCATCAGAATAGTCAAATTTGAAAGTGAACAGAGGATGGACGCAGTAATACTACATCTGGTCTCAACGGAAATTAAAAATCGACTCCTAGCAGCGAGAAAGGAAATGGAGGGTAGGGGTTACGAGCTGCCAAACTACAATGATAGCATAAGAATAAGTGGCATCAAGCCACTGACAAACCAATATGGAATGTAAAGCCCAGGGAGCCAAACACCAACGATGACCGCAATGGAGAAAACCATAAAGAAAAAAAAACAATGCTCAAAAAACAGATGGAAGGATGTTTTATCAAGCTGAGAAGTTCAAGGAAATAGACTTAGAGTCTTCTGTCAAGGCAGATATAAAGAATTGGGAGAAACTAGCTGCAATGCCTAAATTCACAGTGGATAATTCAAGAAAACAAATTAAGACCCTGAAATCAAGGAAACCGATGAGTGAACAGCACCAGGATTGGGCGTGGATTGCTGGAGCACTAGCGGCGGACACATCAACATAGAATGAGAAGTCTGGAATGGATAAGGGTCTCCTTTGTGCCTCATGGAACACCTGTGGCTTTCAACACCTTTATTCAGGAGAGGCCAATTTCTTAGATGAGTATAAAATTGTCTGTCTCCAGGAAACATGGATTAAGATGAAACTGGTATGTGAGAACTATGAGGTGTTTATCAATCCTGTGAGGAGGGGATTACTGGGAAGACCATATGCTGGTCTTCCCTTAACATTAGTTAAAATTGGGTTTGGTCTTAAGGTCCTTGTCCATCATACCCCCAATCCCTATTTCCGAATTTTGGAAATCCAGAAACAACTAAAGGGTAGCCAAATAAATCTTCTACTAATAAACACATACTGGAGTGAAAAAATCCCTAATTCAGAGAGCTATCTAACGGCCATCATGGAAACTTTGGATGGAGCAATGCTTCAGGAAAGTGACAAACCAATAATGATCTGTGGAGATCTAAATATCAAATTGCTATCCAAAGAAGGAGACGTCAAAACCATCTCTCAACTTAACGATAGGCCCTTTGCTGGAGAAATTAAATGGAAATAATAGACATGGGCCTCATTATGAGGCAGGCGCTCCCGTAATAGAGGGTGCAGGTAAGGGACCGGCACCGTTCATTACGAGATGCCTGATTACGAGGTCCCCTAGCGGGACCCGGAACAGACGTCTGGTAAAACCAAACGTCCTTTCCGGGCCTCGCGAGGGGACCAAGGAGCTAATAAGGGGCCCGTTATTAGTTCCATCCCCATTCCCATTGAGCCCTATGCGGGCTCAATGGGAATGGGGAATGGTTTTGTGCATGAGGAATTACTGGGCACCCGGAACAGATGTCTGGTAAAACCAGATGTCCTTTCCGGGTCCCGCGAGGGGACCAAGGAGCTAATAACCAGCCCGTTATCAACGGGCCTGTTATTAGCTCCATCCCCATTCCCATTGAGCCCTATGGGGGCTCAAATGAGAATGGGGACTGGTTCTGTGCATGAGGAATTACCGGGCCCTCCAAGGTCGGAATGATCTGGTAATTCCTCATTCACAGACCCCGGTTTTGGAGCCCAGTATGGAGGCAGCCATGGGGCTAATATCACCATGGCTACCTCCATACCCGTATGAGGCCCAAAGTCTGAATAAAACTGAGAGCACCACCAGCACTGCAAAGGAATCCAATGATAGACCAATGGTAAATTCTATCGCGGAGGAACGGATGACTGCTGCAAGATTAGAAATCAAATGGAAGGATCAAGGCTCAAGGAAATCATCGAACCATATGAAAGCCCAATCCTCAGGAATGAAAGTGTCAGATGAACAGGATATGATTCAGCTAGACATGGAGGAGAATTATATCGTCCCCAGTGGGATCGATCCAGTTGTTCGCCCTAAGACGAGTCGCTGAAAGTATGTTTAGTCAGCAGGGCTAAGCACTCAAAACGAACAATCTTAAACAGAGAAAAAGTGGTAAATATACTAAGAGAAACATCTAAACTAAGAAACCTCTCTTCAAATGTCATCAGAATAGTCGAATTTGAAAGTGAACAGAGGATGGACGCAGTAATACTACATCTGGTCTCAACGGAAATTAAAAATCGACTCCTAGCAGCGAGAAAGGAACTGGAGGGTAGGGGTTACGAACTGCCGAACTACAATGATAGCATAAGAATAAATGGCATAAAGCCACCACAAACCAATATGGAATTTAAAGCCCAGGGAGCCAAACACCAACGATGACCACAATGTAGAAAACCATAAAGAAAAAAAACAATGCTCAAAAAACAGATGGAAGGATGTCTAATCAAGCTGAGAAGTTCAAGGCAATATACTTAGAGTCTTCTGTCAAGGCAGATATAAAGAATCGGGAGAAACTAGCTGCAATGCCTAAATTCACAGTGGATAATTCAAGTAAAACAAATTAAGACCCTGAAATCAAGGAAACCGATGAGTGAACAGCACTCCATACTTGTAATGAGGCCCATGAATATGTTAAATGCCCAAACTCCTGGTGACCTTAAAGGGGCTGACACCTGGCACAGAGGATCCAGCGGAGCATCTCTATTAATTACTGTTTCGTCTCCGACAAACTACTACAGTGGGTAAAATCTTTTGATATCATAAAAACAAGTAAGAGTGATCATGCACTGCTGAAAACAGAACACTCAATATTAACTAAAGAGCCCCGCTCCCGGATCTCAAATAAAGTTGAAGTAACCTGGGGTATGAATAGACTAGGAATCCACCAGAAGGTCCTGCCCAAGTTGGTTAAGAATGATGATAATTTTGACCTTGAGAACCCGGAAGAAGTGGACTATCGATGGCTGCTAAAGGAATTTGTATTAAAAAAGGGAGCAAATAAGATACCCCTCATCACAAAGAACCATGCCTATCACAAAGAACCATGCCAAAGAACCATGCCTACGACGGGCCTACTTGGACCACCACATATGCACAATGTCCATGATGATCATGCTGCTGCAAGCGCACATGCGCACTCTGCTAGATGAAGGATGCATGTTTTCGAATCAAAGCTTAATCTTTCACCTACCGTAGAAACACGGGGTCAGTGGCTGGGTAAAATCCCACACAGTTTACAATCGGTTTTGTTGGGTAGCTCATGAACAAATCCAATAGATGCAAGTCCCAACTGTTCATAGGGATATTTCCCAGAGCATTTCATGTATTTCCCTATAATATATGCAGTACAAAATAATGTTTACACTAGCTGTGCCCATACATTTCTATTCTGTCTGACCCAATATATACTATATTCCATATAAGAACATACTCATGTTTGCATTGGGCGTAATGCTGGTAATGATACTATAAGAACACAAGTCCAATCTCCATTTGTAATGGCTCCAATTGGCAAGGCTAGTGAGCTAAACAATGAGATTGGATCATTACTATTAGAGTTTAACAATGGGCGGCCCGTATCATGTTGGCAGGAAGAAGGGCAACCTGCAAATGTTTGCCCTCAAACATAGTACAGTACTCAGAAGGGAGTTAATCACAAAGTAACCTTCCCGTATTTCAGCCCTGCCTTGCATGAGGACATTGTGAAAAGCTGTATGGGCGTCCTTCGAAAGATTCCTCTGAGGGGCTCAAGTGTAACAGAGGATCTTCTTGCTCAATATGAGCAACCAAGTACAGCCTTTGCAAGTTGGTGGAAATAATTTTCAAATCCCTGGTGAAATCCATTGCTCCCCATTAGGCTCACGTGCTGATACTATTTGTCTCATACATATGATAGTACATTTGAAAGATTTCCCAAGACTTCAAAAAATGATGATCATATTGTTATGGATGTGGCCATTGATCTTTCCAATAGATCTTCCACATTTCAACAGTCAAAAGAGCAAGGGGACATCATGAACTGACACATCATAGCAATTTGACTGCAGCAAATGATTCAGCTCCTCTGCTTCTGGCTCTGATAATGTTGGCTGCAACACTCTATTAAAAGATAATGAAAATACAGTTATTCAGAAAAAACAAACCAAAATAACTTGGCAATGAGACATGCCCAACCTAATCACCAATTTTGCTTTGAGAAAGGAGGATGCTCTCTTGAGAGAAAATTACTAATACTGAGTCACCACTAACTTGTTTACCAGATCATCAACTCCTGGAAAGGGGCATGCACCTGTCAGGCACAACATTGAAGTCCCAGTGATTGCATAGTGACTAATGTAGAGTTCAAACAACTCTTGATCCAACATCTTGGTGACCTCATACTTGATATTGTCGCAGACTTTATCCAACATTCTGGATGTCTTATTCCACTTTCTCCAGTGTTGATTTCATGTGTACCCCATCAGTGTTAATCCTGGAGTCAGAGTCACAGAAAAGAGTGAAGGAAACTGATTATGAAAACTTCACTGCTCCTTCCAATCCCGTTTTCTTTTCACTGAACCACCAGCAGGTTCTATTCTAGTGGTCAATAGAGCAGATAAATGTTCAAGCCTAGGATCTTGGTCTTGTTTGCAAATATTCCTAAATAATCCAAGGCTATTGTGTTAAGCATAAAGGCTGCATAGAATAGAATTACCTGGTTTCTGTTTTTACCCTCTTGCAGTCTTTTAATCATACATTAACTCTGTTTGTGAGTTTAACATCATTATAATCACATACCATACTTGGGTGGAATTTTCTATTGATGTTAATACACACCATCAATATTTATACATTTTCATCATCATCACACGCCATCTATGTGGGGACTTGAAAACCAGTATTGTGATGCAAAATCTCTCTTGGGACATTACCATAACCAACATCACACACCTGTTGGCGGGGGTTGCAACATCAGTATAATCACACACCATCTTCATGGGGACTATAACATCACTATATTCACCCACTTTCTATGTGGGGACTTAATCATCATAATCATACACCATCTCTATTAGAACTTCCATATTATTATTTCAAACCCTCATGGGGACTTCTAAGTTATCATCATGCACCATCTTTGTGGGGGCATTAACATTTCTATTATTGCACACCATCTGCTGATGCTTTAGCTTTGTTATTATCGCACTCCACCTGCTGGGGACTAATAATCAAATACCATCTCTGTGCATACTGCTTGCTAACCACACTCCTTCTCTATTGGAATTTGAACATTATTACTATCATACTGCATCTCGGTGGGGACTTCAAAATTATTATTATCCTGCACCATCTCTGTGAGGATTTCAACATTATTATTATCAGCCACCATCTGTGTGGGAACCTAATCATCATAATCACACACCATCTATGTGGGGACATGTCCATTATTATCAAACATCATCTCTGTAAGGACTTAATCATCATAATACACACCCTTTGTATGGGACGTCAACATTATTATCATTGCACATCATCTATTTGGGGGCTTCAACATTATTATTATTAATGTTATCACAAACATTTCTGTGAGAACATTAATATGATCACACACCATTCAGGTGGCACTTTACACTGTTACCATCATGCAGCTTCTGTTTGGCCCTTTAATCATCATCTTCACACCACCTATATATAGGTAGTTAATCATCATCAACACACCATCTGTTTGGGGACATACACATCACTATCTTCAAACAACATCTATATGGAACTTCAATATTATCATACACCATCTCTGTAGGGACTCAATCATCATAATCGCACAACATATCTGTGGGGACTTCAACTTTATTATAATCACACGCCATCCCTGTGAAGAGTTAATCTTCATCATCACAACACAGCATATGTAGGGTACTTAATCATCACCATCACACAACATTTCTGTAAGGACATTAACATAATTACCATCACACAATAGCTATTTGGGGACTTCATTATTATTATCACACACCACCTCGATGAGGACTCAATCATCATAATCACAAACCATCTATGGCAGGACTTCAGCATAATTGTTATCACACACCATATCTTAAATATTTTCATCACACACCATGTATATGAGACTTTAAGATCGTTATTATCATATACTATCTGTGAGTGACTTTAACATCACCATTATCACTAACAATCTTTATGAGGAATTTAACATCATTATAAGCACACCCTATATCTGCAAGGAGTCCAATATCTTGATTGTCAGGCCTCAACTCTCACTCAGTACAAAATGACTCCAATATACAATCATTTATGACCTCTCATTCAAAGCACACATTGCTAAGAATACCCAAGCAGCATGGTACCTGTAACGCTTACTTGGTGTCGCTCGGGGGCGTCTGGATCCCTCATGGACTGTCCCACATCTCTTCCTAGCGCAATGAGGTGTGGTGCTTCTGGTATTACTATAGACCCAGGAATCCCATCACCAAGCCCAGGTCATTACCCTATGGAGGCTAGACTCACCATAAGATTTTTAGGCTTGCAGTTGATATGATATGATGTGGCATTTATAACGCGCCTGTACGCAAGTGTTTCTAGGTGCGACAAGACAAGGAGGGGGAACAAAGGGAGGACACAATAATGATCTTACTAGGCCTTGTGTCTTTCAGTTCGTGCAAGTGTGGAGAAGAGGGAAGCGGAGAAGTGCCAGGGCGAGGGGAAGGGAAAGTGCAGTTAACTCACAAATGCAGCCAGCGGGTGGCTCATAAGTGCAGAAAGAAGGGACTGTAGGGTTGCAGATACAGAGCCCTAAGTGCTGGAGAGCCTGGAGGCAGTGTGAGGGCAACTGGACATGCAGGAGCCTGAGCCCGAGTTCAGAGGGTGACCAGGTGACCAGTGTGCGGAGCAGTCAGGTGCATCAGCAGGCAAGAGGAAAAGAGAAAGCGGAAGCGAAAAGGAAGGTCTTGAGTTGCTTCTGGAATCATAGGTGGTTCTCCTCAAGTTTGAGAGAGGCAGGGATGCTGTTCCATAGGGAGGCCCCAGCCGACGAGATAGATCTGCCCCCAACTCTCTGCTTGGAGAAGCGTGTGACCCTCAGAGAGTTGGAGGTGGATGAGTGTAGAGCTCGAGAAGGTAGAGGTTGAGGAAGAGAAAGTTGGAGGTAGAGCGGTCCCAGGCCCCAGAAAGCCTTGTGTACAATGCGGAGGGTCTTGAACTTGATCCGTGCAGCCACGGGGAGCCAGCAAAGAGATTACAGAGCTGGAGAGATATGATCCCTGGGCATGAGGCCAAGGACAAATCTTGCAGTCCTCTTCTGGATAAGTTGTAATGGTCGAAGAGTGGATGCAGGAAGATTTAGAAAGAGGATGTTGCAATAGTCCAGCCTAGAGAGGACCAGAGCTCTGGAGACAGTGAGCTTCTGGGGGAAAGTGAGAAAAGTAGAATACCTCTGAGGAGGTGCAGCTGATAGTTTGACTTCTTAGAGACGTCAGAGATGTGAGGAGAGAAGGTGAGGGCGGATTTGAAGATTCTTAGCCGCACAGGAAGGAGCAGGAAGAGGGCCCAGAGTGGGCAGCCAGAGAAGGAGAGCAAAGGAGGGAGTCGGTGTTCCAATGAGGAGGATCTCAGTCTCACTGGCATTAAGGCAGAGATCATTGGTGGCAAAATCCCTGAATTGTGGCCAAACAGTCTGGTCTGAGAGAAGAAGCAGAGGTAACTGAGGGGAGCCTGAAGCAGAGCTTAGTGTCATCTGCATAACACTGAAAATTGGAGCAGAAAGTAGCGGTGGGCAAGAGGTGCCAGGTAGTGGTTGAAGAGCAAGGGAGAGAGGTTAGACCCCTGGGGTGCACCACAAGTAGAGAGAGAGATACAAGAGAGGAAAGACCCCAGTTGGACCTGAGAGGGTCGGTCGATGAGAAAGGAGGTCAACCAGTCCAGTGCCTGATCAGTAATACCAAGGTTGTCACACAGGGGGTTGAGCAGGATAGCATGGTTGACCATGTCAAAGCAGAGGATAGATTGAGGAGAATGAGGACAGGATTGAGATTGGAGAGCAAGAGTTCACAGGTGTTCAGGAGAGCAGTTTACGTGCTTCTGGCAGCTCTCAAACCAGACTAGTGGTCATGGAGACAACCCACTGATTCAGTATGTAGATTAAGATAGGAAATAGCCAGCTTTTCCAAGGGTTTGCCCATGAAAGGAGTAATGTAGATCGAGCAACAGTAGCCGGAGAGGAAGGATCGGCCGTGGGCTTCTTTAGAAGGGGGTGCACAAGAGAGTGATTAAGGGTCAGGGGAAAGTTGCAGTTGCAAAGGAGTGATTGCAGAAATCGGCCAAGGCTGGAGCAGGGGTGTCGATGTGGTCCTTCATGGTTCTGGATGAGCAGGGGAGAACCTGCTTTGATGAGACTTTCATAGATCCGACTTGGCTACAATCATCATCAGGGGTGAACATGGGAAAGGAGGAGAAAGGAGGAGGTGAGACGGCCACAGATGTGCCAGGAGTGGTAGAGGAGGAGGACGAGGATGTAGAGGAAGAGACACTGGACAGGATGTCCTGAGTTTTAGTAGTGAAATGAGAGGCCAAGTCCATGTAGAGGGGCTGGGAGGGAACAGGAGAGGTAGGGACTTCAGCAGGATTGCTCAGCTCCTTGCAGATTTTGAAAAGTTCGGCCGAGTTGTTAGATGCCTCAGAGATGCGGGCTTGGATGTAGGTTCTCTTCTTAGAGAGGACAGAGTCTGTACAGCCTTTGGAGAAGGCGGCAGGCAGGTTTGTCAGGGGGTGCCCAATATGCCCTCCACTTCCTACACTTGCTTTTAAGGGCAGCGAGGTCGGAATCGTACCAAGTGTTGCACTTGGATTTGGGCTTCAAGCGGATCCTCATGACAGGGGCAAGGACTTCCAGAGTGTTAGAGATAGAGAAAAAAAGGTTAGAAAGGGCTGTCAGGGTGTGAGTTAGCCAGAGGCGCAGGAGGAGGAGAGAAAGTATCGGCGAAAGCCTCAACTGACACACTCTTCATGGGTTGGATGACCGAGATGGTAGGTGGCAGTGCTGGAGTCGGCGTGACCTGCGGGGAAGAGAGAGAGAGAGGTGGGAAGAAAGGAGAAAGTGATCACTCCAAGAGAGAGGAGTGGTGAGAGGGTTAGAGAAGGGGAGGTATGAGGAGATCAGATCATCCATGGTGTGTCCTGCAGAGTGAGTCGGGCCATAGGGAAGAATAGAAGGAAGTTGCTGACAAATTACTTCACTGGTCAGGGTCCAGGCCTGCTGTAACCAGTTGAGTGCCTTCACAATTGTGAATATGGTTTTGTCTCTAGGCTTGCCTTCTTCCTTGTCCAGGAACACTGTTCAGTCTTTGTTTAATGTATTTCTCCTTCTTTTCCAGATGCAGGGGCTGTATTACTGCCAGGCCGCATGGGGCGGAAGAGAATCCCCTGATTGGTAAGTAGGTGTGCGTGGGGCTCAGGTGGTTAGAAACGCTTCTTCTTGCAAGCGTGGCACTGGCTATGCTGCTGGTGCTTACTATTGTTTTCCTCTAACTACAGGAGCTGCAGAGTGACTGCTGCGGTTTTCAGGGAGTTAGAGAGCGAAGGCAGTGTTTTTTAGGGAGCTAGAGAGCAAAGGCAGTGGTTTTCACAAAGTGACAGAGGATCCAGAGATCCAGGTAAGTGTTGCTCATGGCTTTTAGGAGTCTTTGGGAGGGTCAGAGAAGATGCACAGCAAGCACTCTTGCTGCTCATGCATGCAGCAATCCTGAATGCAAAGCACGATGGGGGACCCAGCACGTGGTTTATAAAGTCTTTGGTTCACATGCTCCTGCTGGCTAG
Source organism: Ambystoma mexicanum (assembly GCF_040938575.1). Lineage (NCBI taxonomy): Eukaryota > Metazoa > Chordata > Amphibia > Caudata > Ambystomatidae > Ambystoma > Ambystoma mexicanum. Next base: position 336,210,142 of record NC_090927.1, read on the forward strand.
AGCAGTCACCAGGGCTTATGAACTGTGGAGATAGCGGTGGCCATCTTCAGGGAGCAGCTACTTTGGTTCTTGGTGGTGGCCATCTTGGAATGGACTGTTTGGAGCCTGTCATGCATTATGATGGTGCAGCCTCCCTTTACCTGCGGTGTTAGTGGGGTCTCAGTCCCTGTGATCATGACAGTACCAGCTTGCGCTCCTTCACAAACTTAAGCCATTCCTTCCTGCCTCTGATTTCAGAACAGTTATCCAAGACCTGCTTACATACCATCTGGAAGGTTGCAGCAGGATATTCACAGGAGTCCCAGGGGCCAGCATGGCCAAGCAGTTCAGCATGCTGCAGCATGCCTCATCTCAGGAGTAAGAAAATGTGATCAATCACATTCCTTCTCAACAAGCTGTATCGGCATCTCCTTCAAGCAGACATATTGTTCCTGACACTGTGCAGTCACAAAAGAAATGCCACTCTACCTGGCTGAAAAAACTACCATCTCTGGAAGCCAGCACATCACCAGAAGCCAACATATTGACAGACTAATATTGTAATTTTTATTTTGTATATTGAGGGCAGGGCAAAAAGAAGAAAAAAGAAGGTACTCTGGGAGCTATTTGTCTCACCAGCTTTGGAAGATGGGATAGGAATTGGAAAGATGTTTGTTTGTTTGTTTGTTTATTTATTTGGTAATGCGCACCAAACCCTTGGGTAGCCGGGCGCAACAGTTTACAGGAAAACTCAAGCTTATTACAGTATTTGGCATGAGTATATAAAACACATAGGCAAAAAAGCAAATATATGTAAGGATATGTACAAACATATGTACAAGAACAGGGCATATCTTGGGATGTCCAAGGCACTCTAGCGAGACACAAGAAGTTTTCCTAGTTATTTTTTCCATTAGGTACGGGGGGGCTAGGATATTTAGACATTTAGAGGTGAGGGAAGCTGTTTTGAGTAGGATTATATCCGTTATTTTTAGCCAATTAACCTCTTTCCTGCATTTGGTGACATGCTCTCTGTAGGGGATGTTTAGTGCTGCTCTCAGGGCATTATTCGGCAGTCTTTGAAGTTTGTTTGTGATCTATTTATTGGCTCCAGAGTACAGGGCATTGCAATAGTCAAACCTAGACATGATAAGAGCATTAGCTAGGGTGATTCAACTGGCACTGGATAGGTACGGTCTGGATGCGCGGATGAGTTTGCAGGTGTAGGTGGTAGAAGAGGCAAGGGAGTTGACTTGCTTCTTGAGAGTGAGGGAGGAGTCCAGATAGAATCCAAGGGTTTTAACCACAGACATCACCTTGATAGGGTTGTTATCAATGCTGAAGGATGTGTAGTTTGGGCTTAATCTTTGGATGTTGGCTTCAGAGCCTAGGATTAGTATCTCCGTTTTATCGTCATTCAGGCAGAGGCCATGTGAGGCCATCCATGCCTGAATGAGGGTGTATATCGTGTTCACCAAGGCTAAGTCTGCCTCGTAGTCGCCCAAAAGGGTTATGAGGATCTGGGTGTCGTCTGCGTAGTTTGTATAGGTGACACCCAGTCTGTCCAACTTGTCAAACAAAGGTTTGGTGAAGATCCTAAGAAGGATTGGACCCAGGCTATGGCATCTCTTGTGAAGTTGGCAGCAGATTCCAGGTAGTTGTATAAGACTGCATGGTCCACCAAGTCAAAAGCTGCCGACAAATCCAGTAGGAGTAGCAAGGCTGTTTTTCCATTATCCTTTAATTCCTCAATTTGTGTCTTGAGGTCTAACAGAGCTGTTTCCATACCATGGAGTGGGCGGAATCCAGATTGCCGTGAGCCAAGCAGGTGGTTAGCTTCCCGGTAATCCTGGATTTGTATGTGGGCAGCTCTGTCTAGGATTTTAAGTAGAAATGGCACAGTGGTGATTGGTCTGTAGTTGGTGGGGATGGTGGGGTTCAGGGTTTGTTTTTTCAGTAATGGGAGGACCCATGATTCTTTGAGGTTGGTGAGTACCGTGTTGGATTTAAAGGAGGAGTTTATGAGCTTGGAAATGAAAGGGGCTAGATCGCTAGCTGCATCCTTTGTTAATTGTGCTGGGCAGGAGTCGCTCTTGCAGTTTGAAGGTTTGAGGGAGAGTATTATTTTTTCTGTGTCAATTATGGAGATAGTATTGAATCTAAACAGTGAAGTAGTCTTGTTCTCCTAAGATTGGGGTATTTGTTGGTCCAGTGGTGACAGTGTGGCCTTTTTTTTTTAGCAATTTTGCATTGAAGCGAGGAGATTTTGTTAGAAAGGGCGTTTTGTATGTTTGTGCACCAAACTTTGTTTTTGGGGGCATTGTCTATTGGTTGAATAGGGGATTCCAGTTCACAGAGGATGGCAAATAGCTCTTTAGTATTAGAGTTAGCTTTTGTGATCCTGTCGTTAAAGGTGTTCTTCTTGGTTTTGATTATTTCTTTTTTGAAAGATTTTACAAATTCAGTTAGGTTATTTCTGTTGTGCAGATGCTGTGTGGATGCAGCACATGAGCACTCCCCTGTCTATGATCCCCTGATTGCATTTTGGAAAGGGGTGAGATGGGTGTTCTGATCATGTACGATGAGGATAGAGAAAGTTTGGTGCTTGGAGTAACGATTGTGATTGTGACTTCTGTTTGGGTACCACTGCCTGCACAGCAGCATTTGGGTCAGAGGAAGAGAAGTTAATGGAGGAAGATATGATGAAGCTGTCAGAGAAAACCGTGGCAGAGGTGGAAAGTATAGTAGATAAATGAAGAGCTTCAATTTGAGATGGAAATGGAGGCAGAATATGGGGCCGTCTCTCGTAACCAGGACTAATGTCTGGCAGAGGGACTCCCAGAATCCCCCTTGGTAATTTGCATAATTTAAGTAACTTTGGGTCTCACCTTAAGTTACTAGGGGAATCTAGACGTGGAGCCCGTGCTCACTATTCTTAGAGAGGCACAGCTCCACCCTATTGGTGAGGTCCAACCAGACCGAAACACATGTCTGGAGTTGCTGTTGGTACTCTTGTTCAAAGGAGAATTGCCTAGCATTTTGGTGCTGGACTGCCCCAGAGCAGGACAAAGGCTGACATGTTTTGGATATTTCTCATCTGTGAAAGATAGTGAGCTAAAGAATCTGGGTGAGTCTCTCGTAACCAGGACTAATGTCTGTCAGAGGGACCCCCATGACGCCCCTTGTTAATTAGAATATGGGGCAGTTGCATCGGTGGGGCAGGAGGCAGCTCAGAAGGGAGGACGTGGTGGCAGCTTAAGGGAAATGTGGAGCAGGCAGAGTTGGCTGTCTGGTAAGATGACAGGGAAGGGGAGGAAGTGGTGATTCAAGGGGTTGAGGAGGAGCATGTTGACATGTTTTCTATCCTCTAGTAATCTCGATCTCTTGCCTCAAAGGAAGAAACTTTAATTTAGAGCTAAGATTTCAAAGATACTTAGTTACCAAATGACATTTCTATGTATGCATTCATCCTGTCTGACTTGTCTGAGAGCTTGGCTCAAAGAAAAGTCCATTATAGATTGAATGCAACATTTTGCTATTCCAGCAGTCAAACAATAGAAAAATGAGTTTTGCGAGCCAGCAATTTAATTTTGTGCTTCTAATACCTCTCTCTTTTGCCATGCTCCTAGGCTCTTCCTTTTGTGAATAGGACCTTGTTTTTTTAACACATCCTGTTCATGAATATTTTACATTTGCACATCCATTGATAAAAATAAGAGAATATTCATTATACTTCAGACAAACGTCTTTGCTGAAATTACTTATTTAAAACAATTTCATGGGTGTTCGTCAACCATCACATTAAGCCAATGCCTCCGAAATGATATGTCCCTTCGACAAAGATCACAACCTTCAAAATCTATTTTTTACAAAACAAACATCATGCCTTACATTTGCAATTGTATTGCTAATTAATGCAATTCAGTTTTAAAACATGTCAGCTTATTGTACATTATTTGATTGAGGGCACAGTTGCTACCTACTATGTTGCTGTGTTGCTAAATGCTGTGCTCAGCTGAACACATTTCTTCTACCTAAATCAGTCCCTGACACAATGTAATTTAACTGACAGAGTAAACCTCAATACATGCTGCAGAAAAATATAATTTGATTGCCTGCACTAACTGAGTGTACCGGTTAATCAAATTCAACTTGTAGGACACTCTCTGTGACTCTAGCCACTGATTATTTTTCAGGATACCCAAATAAAAGTGTGAATACTTAATTGTTTCTTTGTACTAATCAAATAAAATCTTTCCAAATGCTTCTTTGTCCATTTAAAAAATGTAAAACTACTAATAAGTATGTTGGTGTTCTAAATATGGTTCTAGATAATGGCTTTCATAACCATTTCTTCATAGCTGGTATCTCACCGGCTGGCAGAAGTTACACTCTTGGCTTCCATTATCTGATTGGCTGATGTTAAGTTCCCTGCTCCCGTTTCTGAATGGCGTGTCATCCTCCAGAAAATACCAATGGATCATGTGTGTTCTGAGCGTGCTCCAAGCCAGAATGTATGCCGATTTACATACATTTTAGGTGCCTACTTAATGTAATCATAATTCTAAGTGCAAGTTGCTTCATTGTCTTAAAAATACATTATCTCACCATACACCACTCTGGTCTAATGAGTGGTCCAGGGCATTGCTTTCTGTCGCGGCCTGTGCTAATAAACTCACACTAATTTGCCTTACAAAATGCAAAATGTCCTCTGTATCTAAGTGAGCTTTATCTACATCCAACTTGCTGAACAATATACTTCTGACCTTGTTCTAAAAGCTTCTCAGCTGAGAGAAGGGGACATTTTAAAAGGGAATTTCTTCAATTAAAATATACATCTATTGTAAAATGAACATAGGCCTTTCATTTGTTCACTATTAATGTCTACATCCCAAATAAATTAGATATATGCATCTGTCTAATATGTTCAATAGGCACTATCTTTCTAAGTGCTATAGTATATACATATTTACAGTGAACGCATAACGCTCAATATTATCAATACTGTTCAAAATGGCTTTGCCAATCCATTTATGTGAAAATGCAAACTAGGTGACTCTTAGATGCTCTACTGAATTCTAACCACCCCGATATTCTGTATACTTTTCGGTGGTCAAATGCAGAATGTAGTGGGTCCAATGCTTGTTGTAACTGCACGAATAGACTAATTCATGTCAATGTGGAATGCCAGTGGATAAAGGAATACATAAATAAGGTGGTGCCTCAGATACTTAAAGGGCAGTTGGCTTGGGAGCTGCTGAAGAAGGACACTTTATGAGATGGAGGCACTTTCTCACTGTGTGGGAGTGAGGGGCCGTTAGGCCCTTCTCGTCCCCCCATGCATTCAGTACAGCTTGGACCATGTGCCTCCAATGGTGGGGAATGCCTCCATCGTCCATATGCAATACCAGCGTTGGCAGGCATTTGCGTAGATGGGGCTGTTGCGCAGAACATGTGGCATCCATTTATGTGCACCATCTACTCCATCTTTTCTGACTAGGCCTAACTGCGATAATACGAAGAGGCTTCGCTCCCTTCAGCAGCGCCGGGTACACCGCACACAAGGGCCCCACCCTTTCTCACTGTGTCTGAATGCAACAAAAACAAATGTAACATCTCACTCTTCCTCTGAGATCACTGTCCCGTGTGTGAAACGTCTTGAGCCAGGCCCTGTAGCTCATCCATCTCCACAAACCTGGCCATGCCCTCTCACCCTCGCTATTGGAAAATTACTGCCAGTATAACCCTGTGTCCCTGCAAGGTATTGGGCCTCATTACGAGTCTGGCGGTAACCGGGGCGGTAAAACCGTTTGGTTACCGCCGGACTCGTATTACCATTCCGCCTCCGTGATTCCCGGAATTACCGGGGCATTACAACCCCGGTTTCCCGGGAATCACAGAGGTGGAATGGTGTTAATCCCCATTCCCATTGAGTCCTATGGGACTCAATGGGAATGGGGATCATGGTGTTTCCTTGTCCGCCTGCAGGCGGGCGGTGTTAAACCCGCCAGGTCAAACCTGGCGGGAACATCACCTCCCGCCTGCAGGAGTCGGGATCAGGCGGTCCGGAAACAACAGTGGCGGCGGGTTTACCGCCACCGTTATTTCCGGAATGCCTGATTTGTAATGAGGCCCATTCTCTTGATGTACCAGATATGTGACCCCGCCATGATGCCCACCCCAGCATTCCCTTAGCTAACATCAGACCTTTGTCACAGTATATTGTCTCCGACTACTAACAAACGTCAACCTGCCTGAGCCGCTTTTATGAGTCCAGACCCTCAGCGCAATCAATGTTATCATACTGGTCAAGACCCTTAACCTGGTACTCCATATAAATCCCAATAAGTAATGATGTAAATACACAAATTAAATGTATAGGTTTGCAATGATTTGCTCAAAGGAGTTGTGATGATTTTATCTACTGCACGTTTTATTAGGTTGTATTATGTTAGCTTAGTTAGTGGCACCCCGCCTCGCAGTGACCTGACCCTCACCCCGCAACCAACCCGGACGGAGCAACACGCAAGGGACTATATGCCTATCCAAACCTGAACTGGCCTAGCATCCTATGTTAGTTGCGTCATCTATGATGATGTTTCACTTTATATTGTCGTGTGCTTGTAATGTTTGCCAGAGCGCTCTGGGGCAGCAGAGTTCTCTGGTTGCCAATTTTCGATAAATGCTTTAAACTCTCACACCCTGTCCTCTTAGCCTTATTCCCCATTGGGGTGTGTCTCATTTACTTGTATTGCATGTGGTAAGACGGGGGAGGGCTCTTACATTTGGTGACCCCCGCAGCGTGATTTGGGACAGGTGCCCCAAGGCCCGTGCCGTGCGGCGTGATCCGGGACGCCCCCCAGCAAAACCATCGCCTCCGCGGTCGACCAGCCTGTGCGCACAATGAGAGGGGTCCAAGGGTTCCTATTTACTGAATACTCAACTAAAAAACTGCTCACCGAGGTGGGCCACGGCTTGGTTGGGATGCGGACCAGATTGTGGATAGACCATGAACGGTGACTCTCGGACCACCCTACTGAACACGTAAGTACCTGTTGCAAAAGTTTCCAAGAGGTAAAGGAGGGGTTAGGGAAAAAGGGAACAAGCAACAGAGTGAGCAAGATGAAAGGTAGGGTCTGTGTGAATGATACTGAGGCTTTTCTGATCTATCCTTTATATAGCCATTAGGTTTTGTGGAGATAAAAGAGGTAAAAGAAGAGTAAGGGATCCTATCCTGAACAGGGTAGAAGGCGGAGCTGCGTAGCATTGTCTCGTCCATTGCAGGTAAATAAGTGAAGATAAAGAGAAGAAAAGTAGGAGTCTCGTATATTTAGTAGACTCGGAGTAGTAAATTAGAATATTCTTTTTCCGTATGAGCAGAATTCTTGGTGAGGTAGCAAGAAGGGAGTAAGAGGTGGGGAGTGAATGAGAGCGTTCGAGCAAGGGTAACAAACTGAAATAATTAAAAGAGGGAGTCAAGCGCGCAGGAAGTCTATGTTAGATGTTACATGTTTTATGTTTTTACGTGCATAAAAGTGTTACATGTTGGTCTGTTAGTAAATGCTTATGTGTCTGTAAATTGAAAACAATTTAAGGTTAATTAAGAAAACTGACAATGCAATGTGTACGTAAATGAAAAATATTTTGGTTATCTGTAAATAATGAATATTCAGAGTTGAAATAATTTGCAGTCCCAGTAAGTGGTGTAAGTGAGAAGGTTGCTGAAATATTGTTAGCACCAAAAGTGAGGAGTTGAAAAGAAGTGTTACAGCAAAGAGATGGTTAACTGAGTGTCCGTATACCTGCACGCAGGAGATTAAGTGACCACAAATAAGAGTCATAAATACATTATCATGGGGGGAGCAACACCACTAGCACATATTTGTCAACACCTCCTGTGTACAGTGAGAAGATACAGAAATATCACGATCAGTGGGTGGCGGAAATAAAAGGAGACAGCACAACACCCATATGGCCGAAGGGAGGATCTTTTGACAAGAGGGTACTGGATCTAGTGTCTACACACTTGCTGGCAAGGTATAAGGGAAAACAGTTACATAACAGAAGGGAAGTGTTAGATCTGTGGCGAATGCTCGAGGAAGTAGCACCCACAAGTGAGGTAAGTACGGATACGACAGCTGAGAAAGAGAAGGTGCCGGAAGAGGCAAGTGGGGCCACGGGGGGAGAATGCATGACAAGTACAACAGAACATGACACTACTAAAATATACCCACTGATGACAAGGCCTGCAGTAGGATACAGTGAGCCCCAGTATGTGCCCATGTGCCCCACCCCGACCACTCTGGCAATGGCTTCAGGCACTGCACCACCCTGTATGACAGGGGAGGGCTCTACGGCCCAACCAGCGCCCCTCCGGTGAATTCAGCATGACTAACGGGAGATTTAGACAGGCATCTTGCACATGCACAATTGAAAATAACATGATTAAGAGCATTTTGCGATAGGAGCCAGATGTTGCCAGGGGGAGGGGAGGTGCCACCATTGGTGGCGGCAGACCTCACGCCTCCGCCAAGCGGCACTGGAGAATCAACGTCAGCTCCACCACAGCCAGCGTCAATACAAAGAGGACAAGAGCAGGAGTGGCAATCAAGTGAGGTTTTGTTCCATTTAAATGGTAAGCATGTGAGAATAATACAGCCAACAACCCCAGATAGCCAGCGCGGGGAGGGGCAAGAAGAGTGGGAACAAGAAGAAGAAGTAGAAGAGGTACGGAGCGATTTAGATGAAAATGAAGAAGGGGTAGCGCGGCGGTGTCTCCGCTGCCATTCCCATTCGACCAAGAAGATGTAACGGCTGCACCAAGGTGGCAAGTGAGGATAAGACAATGGGCCTCATTACATGGACGGCGGTAAGGGTTTACCGGTACTGGTATTTTACCGGTACCGGTAAAACCTCACCGCCTTACTACAAGGTCCCTTTGCGGGTTGGAGAATTTAACGCCTGCTTTTTGCAGGCGTTAAAAACCAACCCGCAAAGGGAACAGGGAGCTAATTACGGTACCGCAATTTACCCTATGGGGCAAAAATGAGGAAGGGCAATGGGGGAAGAGGGAATTACCGCCCCACCAACCTTGGAATAGGGCGGTAATTCCCCTTTCCACCAAGGTGGTGCCGGTATTTTACTGGCATGGACCAAGGTGCTAATAGCACCTTGGTCCACCGCCGTCCGTGTAATGAGGCCCCATGAGTAGGAAATATGCTGGTGAGTAAGACAAAGAAGGGAGCGGTAACTACAAATGCCGCTAATACATACAGGGGCAGGGAGGCCGCACTAAATTCCGTGTGCCCAAATGGGTAAGAACAACTTGTTGAAACCTCTCCCCCCACTTTTGGGGTTGCGGGGAAATGGATACACGCATTCAAAAAGAACACAGCCGGGGGTTCCATTAGCAATAGGGTATGTGAAACGTTTTTTGGTGTCCGCTGTTGGTGATCAAGCAGACGCAGTGTGGGTGAAGGCGGGGTTCCCGGGAGTGACGATGAGCTGTGACCGCCATGATGGATCGTCATTGAATAACGTTAGAGCACAGGTATGGGATGCACTTTGGAGAACATTTCCAGACATTCCAGATTTACACTTAGTGATGCAGTGCACGATGGGAGAGGAGGAGGAGCCTACGCAATTCATCCTCCAGGTGCAAGACCGGTGGAGAAGTGAAACGGGTACGGCGTGGGATCAATACACCGCCTTGTTCTATTTCATGATCAAAAAAGGCCTCCCAAAGGAGGTACAGAAGGCCTTGGATAAAATAGCTGGGATAGAAGCCAAGGGCTGGCCTGAGATCCAAAGCATAATTGTGCACCATTGTAGGAGGATCAAAGAGAGAGAAAAGGAGATAGCAGAGAAAAAGTTGGCAGATGAAGCAAAGTTAGTGCAGAATAAATTAGTGAAGGTCGCAGTGCTGAATGCAGCAATATCAACTGATAGGAGCAGTGAAGGGGATGACGGAGTAGGAAATGCCCAAGCCAGATTGGCCGCAACATGGGCTGCAGGAGGACAAGAACAGTGGGATGGAGAAGAACAATACGGAGGGCCCCAATGGCAAGGAAGACCAGCCAGAGGACGAGGTAGGTACAGAGGCCCACGAGGGGGACTCAGAGGAATGGGAAATAGAGAATTTGGTGGCCCTGGGATGAGAGGAGGATCGCAGGGATCATGTTGGAACTGCGGGAGGTGGGGGCATTATTCAAGAGAATGTAGAATGTGGCCTATGGGTTACTTCCAAGGACAGCCCCTTATGGGAAATTAACAACAATACGGTCATCCACACCCAGGTAGTCCTTACGGGTTACCTATGGGAGGGGGCAGAAAAAATGAGCAATATTACAATGAACCCCAGATGCCACAAAGACAGCAGCCCCAGCAGCAGCAGCCACAACACAGGGGTATACAACAACCAATGGCAAGACAAAATACCGTAGGGAATGCGAACAATAACATTTTTGCAACATCTGCTAATGGTGCACCTGCACCTTTTCACGGCGCAGCAGTGGTAGGAGATAATGTTTTCTCTGTGCCAGGAACTGAAACGTATGCCGATTAGGACAGCCCACAGAGAGAGCTTGTGTGTCCAGTCCTATCCACTACCCTACGTGCAGAAGAGGAACCACTAGTGGGAGCAGAGATAGGGAAAAAGCAGTTTATCTTCATGGTAGACACCATGAGCCGAAAAATCGTGTCTCATGGAAGGGCGGTTTCCGCTCTCAGGAAGAAATTTGGAAACGCAGGGGTTCTCTGGGGCTATTTTAAAAGTCCCTTACACAAAAGACCTTGACATAACGGTGGGGTGAAAAACAGTGCGTGTACCCTTACTGTATCACGAAGACGTACCAATGCATTTTCTGGGAAGAGACCTTTTTAGCAAATTAAACATGACAATCTCCTTTACTGAAAGGGGGATAGTGTGTTCAATCCCAGGAGTGTGCCCGGTACGAGAGATGTTGATGATTAGCACCATGACAACCAAAGTTTCAGTAAGAGTGGTACCTATTGACATGGATATGTTCATTGATGGTATCAGGGTGATAGCACGAGTGGTGCCAGAGATAACGAGGAAAGAGTGGGAGGTACCCTCAGACTTTATCTTTTGCCCAATTATAAATGCGGAAAGAGTGCCAGGTACCATCTTGTCCACTGATCTAGAGGGGGTTCAGGTCTCGTGCAAACACATCGCAGTGATAGGACTGGACACACATGGTTGTGAGTGGAGAACAGTACTATGCATAGATCCAAACATAATGTTGCGCGACTTAACTGATGAAGAGTTGTTCACTGACATTGAAGGTGATGGGGAGACAATAATGGAAATAAGCATAACATGTGACATCATGATCCAACACAGGGAAATACACAACCCTCTCATGACTAGTGTCAACGTGCCACCCACAATATTTGAGAAAGACATGGAAAGGGTTCTACCAGAGATTTGGACCACAGGTCCCCATGATGTAGGGTTTTTGCCAGAGTAACACCAATAAAAATAAAATTCAACACAGGTGCCATACCTCCAAGAGTTAAGCAGTGCCCACTATCGAGGGAAGCAGAGGAAAGATTTAGAGAGACAATAAATGCACTACTAAAACAAGGGAAATAGTGCCATGCAATTCCCCATGTAACACAGAGATTTTTCCAATCAAAAAAGCGAAAGCTAGGGTTTCGAGGATGATACAAGACTTACGCCCACTCAATGACATCATCCAGAAAGAATTCCCACTAGTACCTAATCCAGCATCAATATTGTGTAGCATACCTAAAGACGCCACATGCTTCACAGTATTGGATCTGAAGAATGCTTTCTTCTTTATTCCAGTCGACCCAAACTCTCAGTACCTCACAGCGTTCACGCTAGGGGGGAACAGATATGAACATTGCAGACTACCGCAGGGATATTGTGAAAGCCACAGCATTTTCAATTGGATCCTGCATGAACATCTCAGAAACATTTATGTAGAAAGCACAATAATACAATACGTAGATGATTTACTTGTCTGCAGCAAGAGTGAAGAGCAGTGCAGGGATGACTCCATAACATTGCTGAATTTGTTGCCCACGAAAGGGTACAAGGTAGATAAAGGAAAACTGCAATACTACCTAGCTGAAGTACTGTACCTAGGGCAATTAATTTCCAAAGATTGCAAGAGGATACTGCCTGACAGGGCAGCTTCCATACTCCATATGATAATACCATAAACAGTAAAAAGACATGCAAAAGTTTCTCGGTATCTGTAATTACTGCTGCACATGGATACTTGACTACGCGGCATACACACGCCCGCTGCTGCAAGCGCTAAAAGAATCCCAAAAGAATAATGTCCCGATAAAATGGACAAATGAAATGATGACGCAATACTTCAAGTTGCAAGATCTGATTGCAAACGCACCACTTCTCGCGAACCCAGATTATGATAGGCAATTTTATATATTCTCACACTTCAATGGTACGTTAATGACTTCAGTGCTGACACAGAAAACTTAATTAGGCCCTATTACAGTGGAACATTGGCTTCTGTGATGAAAGGACAGTTTGCATGCGAACAAGCTCTCGCTTCAGCGGCCTTCACCATTGAGAAAAGCGCCCCCATCGTAATGGGATGCTCATTGACACTGTACGCGGAGCACTCACTGTTTGCAATTCTGGAAAGATCCAAATCAACATTTACAACACAAAGATCAACAGCTTATGAAATAATAATCTCCAGTCCAAACGTCCATGTGGTCAGATGTAAAGCAGTAAACCCAGCCACATTCATTACTGAACCATGCTTTGCAGAAGACATGCAGGAACACGACTGTGCTACAAACGAGGAAGAGGAAGACGATATTCCCAAAGCAATTGAGAATGCATTACACGAAGGAGAAATATATTTCATAGACGGTTCAGCATCAATAGATACTGAAACAGGGGAAAAACACATGGGGATGGCAGTGGTGAGAATGGAAGAAGGGGATTATGAAATAATTGTCCAAAAACGCCTCCCTTCTCATTACTCCGCACAAGCAGCGGAATTGGTGGTGTTAATTGAGGGGCTGCATACAGCTAAAGGATGTGCAGTAACTATATATTCAGATTCAGCGTATGCCACAACAACAGTAAACTCAGGGTTGTCACGATGGCGGTGAAGAGGGTTCCAAAGGGCCGATGGGTCGCCAGTACAACATGCTGCATTACTAAATTAACTAATAGAAGCATTAGCAGAACCATCAGTAGTGACAGTGGTGCAATGCCAAGCCCATACAAATAATACGGACGCAATCTCATTGGGAAACATGGCAGCAAACGCAGCAGCGAAAGATGCTGCGTATTTCAATGCGCCCCCAACCATTGAATGTATTGTCAAAAAGTCCAACACAGAAACAGTAGAGGAGGGGTACAGCAACACACTGTTAACGCAAATAGCAGAAATGCAAAGGAGAGCACCGGTAGAAGAGCAAGACTTGTGGGTCAAAAGAGGGTACAAGCAGTCACCAACAGATTTCATATGGAGACAGGAACTAACTGGAAAAGAAGTCATGCCAGTGGAATTGTTGGAAGTAGCATTTCAGCAGCTGCATTTCCCAACACATGTAACTAAGCAGCAAATTGCAGCTGACATACAAGAGCATTGGTTCGTTCTGAACCTGCAGGAGCATTTGTCAAAGTTTACCATAGAATGTATCACATGTCAAACATACAGTTCAGGAATGACACTAAGAACACTGCGTGGAACATTGCCACGCCCAGTGGGCCCTTTCAGAGATCTTCACATTGACTATGCAGACATGGGGAGAGGTATAATGGAGCAAGATACTTGATTGTGGTGTTATGCCCCTTCTCCAGGTGGGTGGAAGCTGAACCATGTCCTCACCCGGACGGGAAATGTGCCGCCAAATTTTCAAGGTGGGGCATTTGTGATGTGATAAGATCAGACAATGGCACACACATTGTGAATGACCTATTTAAAGAAGTGATATCGCTCGTAGGGGTTAAGCACAAACTGCATTCAATTTATCATCCAATGGCCAATGGAGTGGTGGAAAAGATTAACGGCCTGCTCAAAAGTAACTTGTCAAAGTTGTGCAACACACTCAAAAAGAATTGGGCGTATTGCCTGCCCCTAGCACTCTTCCAACTCAGAACACAGCCAAGCAAGGACCATCATTTGAGCATTTGAGCACGCACGAAATAGTGACAGGCAGGCGTATTCATACGTCACTCTCCCCAGTAAAAAAAGCATCAGATGCGCACAGGGCTGCCACAGTGCTGGGGGAAGAATTTAAGGAATACCTTACACAGTCGACACCCTCAGTGCATAGCATAGCATGACAAATTGCATCACCCTTCACAGAAAACGCTGCGACAGATAGAGCAATGCCAGCGCAAGACAGTCTGGAAGGACCATTGATGCCAGAAGTAAATGTGTATGTGCAAAGTTTTGTTCGGAAGTGGAACTCTCCAAGATTCCATGGTCCGTATGAGGTAATTTATTGCACACCCATGGCAGTAAAAGTGAAAGGATTGAAATATTGGGTGCATCTCTCAGATGTGAGAAGAGCATGTGATAGTGTGATCCCTCAATATGAACAAACACCTAGCACCTAGCAATGAAGTAGCAAGTGAGCAGAAAGAGTGATCATGGAAAGAGAATAAAGTAACAAGAGCTGAATTAACGAACAATAGAATACAGAATGTATGTATGAATCTCTCTCTCCCTCTATTTCATATGTATGTTCTTCTTCTATCTCTCCGTCTCTTTACTAAACTTAATGAAGAATATAAGAAACAAACAGTGTACAGGAATGATGCCTAAAAGATTAAGATAAAGTGATGTTAGTATAAGAGCAATGCAATGCAAAAGAAATATAGTAAAATAGTATCAAGGTATGCAGACCGTAGATAGCATAACGTAGCAGCAAAAAGAAGATGAATAAGTAACATGAAAAAAAAAAATAATAATGTAATGAGCAATGGAATGTTTGCTTGTCACTTAACAATTTTATATGGCCCCTCCAGGTAACACAATGACCGAAAGAAGTGCACTCACAGGCACCAGTGCAATGTTAGTTAGCGATAGGTAGTTAATAGAGCGAATAAATATTATAATATTGAATGTGGACTGAAATATTCAGCAATATTGTTTTCTACAATGCTATTTTTTATGGCTTGGTAGTACGTTGTGTTTCTCATTATAGAGGACATGAAAAAGGGGGGGGAGCAGGGCACAGCTAATACCAGAAGGGTCAGTACTTATATGGGCAGGTGTGGAAACAATATGGAGACATAAGTATTCTGTTAATGATTACCCTGCCAATATAAACCTCACCAGGTTGCATATTAATCGCACAACAACAGCCCCCCTCCTTCCACTTGCTGCTATTAGGGTAAGCAATGACAATGAAACAAACAAATATGATGGTGATTACTTTTGGGTAAATGAACCTAACGTGATGCATGTTAATGCACAGACAACCAGAGAACCTACCTCGCAAGAAACTATAATGCACTTTCATGTTGCTGCTACTCAAGAGTCCCCAGATTTATCAGCTGGGTACACTGTGAACAAACTTAATGACACAACATGGGCAGGAGTGTTTCCCATACACTATCGAAAAGTAAAACAAATGAATAATTGGGAAGGGGGGAGGAGGAGATGGAAAAGGGGGGCAGGAGGGAAGAGATATGATATCTACCACAGCCTGGGATTAGATGATATTGAAGATCCGCCCCACCCCGACCAATCAAATAAATGGTACTCAGACATGAGTGACACAGCGAAACAAGCCACGAATGAGAGCTGCTATGTCTGCTCGATCATACCGCACGCGTCAGGCACACCCAAAATACTAGTGCCACAAGAAGTACACTTGTCAGACGCCCAGTGTTTAATTCATCTCGTATTATGTAGAATTCGGAGCACCTTCCATGCACACACAGTTACAATAGAGCTGCTGCAGAACGAGAGAACATGCACAAGCAGGCACCAAGGAGTAATTTGCATTAAAGAACCATTCTTCGTCATAAAAGGAACAAGATTAACGGAAAACAAGTGGCATGACGAAATGATTGAGTGCAAAGCTGAGGCACTCAGAGGACTCACCGAAGAGAACTTTCAATGGGTCAAAGAAACGTGTGCCCCTGTTTGGTCCCAACACATTGCAAAACTCACTTTGCTCACCGAGCTAGAAAAGCCCATCAAAACACAAAAAGAAATACCACTTGAGCTTTGTTTTCACGGAGAAGGGAAGGTGCCTATGGGCGTCAACAAGCAGTGCAACAAAACAATTATAATTCCAGACATGAAGAAAGGAACAGCTGCACTCATGGACATGTACTGGGTCTGCGGCAAACAAGCCTACCTGCATCGTCTTTCATCATGGAGAGGTACTAGCCACTCTACATTCAGCTCTGATGGTAATCCCAGAAAGTCATATCCAAGGAGTTGAAGGTCCGGCTGGCACGTCGGCAGCAAAAGCAATCGGCTGGCACATCGGCAGCGCCCCAAGTAGCAATAACAGAGCCTCCGTCATATGAACTGTTGTCAGAAAGTGACCTGAAAGACAGACTATCTTGCACAAGGAGATCATCAAACTATATCTCCACTGAATCATCTGCTCTCCTTGCCGAGATCCCGGTGAAGTATAAACTCTTCAATTCCGCAGAGACATTCTTTGCTTCCCTCTTAACGCCAGGGCTCCAGACTCGAACTAATGCCAATTGGTTACAAATCGTCCGCTAGGAGCTGATCCAACTGGCCAATGACACTGAAGAAGGGTTCAATGTGATCAAGGTGGAACTTGAGTGCGTTGTGCCTAATGACAATGCAGAACCGGTACGTCCTAGATCTTCTCACAGCAATGAACGGTGGTGTTTGCCGAAAAATCGGGAGAGCATGCTGTACATTCGTACCCTCTGACGATGCAGACAATGGGACCCTCTCCCACGTGATCTCAGCAGTACATAGCCTGGGGGAGAGAATGTCGAAAGAGGGAGGAATAGAACCAAGCAACTGGTTTGACAATATGTTCAGCTGGGTACCATCCAGGTTCAACGCTGTGATGAAAATTTTTGTTCCTGTCTTCGTCTTCATTCTGCTATTTTTTCTGTGTGTGCCAACTAGGTATCCGATGCTGTGCAAAATCTATGCCTAGCTCAACTATGATGATGGTAACAATGGACCGACAGACAACGGTAACAACTATGATAGACGCATAAATGCAAACTGGAGAACCTAACCCGGCAAGTATCGCATGACAGCTGTATACCGCCAGAATGGGGACAGGGTTCACAACCTATACCACACCACCATAAAAGAACCAAGAGAGCTCCAATGGTACAATGAAGTATGGGTGGATTTGGATGGGGATGGAGGGATATACATGACATGCACCCCGGATGATTACGCAAGGAAGGGCCACAGCCTGAAAAGTGTATGTTTTGATTTTTGAGTAATTTCTTGAATTTGAGTAATTTCTTGAGTGCACCCGGCAGGTAACTGCATTCGGGCGCAGATGTTAACCAGATATTGCGTGTATCGCTGTGGGAACCAGAAGTAGCCCTAAAAGGGTATATTAATTTCAGTTTATTTAAATAGGAAGGTTTTGAGTTCTTTTCTAAACCTTACCAGAGTAGTGCATGAACGAATGCTAAAGGGCAACTGGTAACGCAGCTTGGGTCCAAACACAGAGAATCTCCTGTCACCTTTAGAGATACATTTTGTCCTAGGGACACGTAACAGGAGTTTGTCTCCTGATCGGAGGTCTCTAGATGGATAGTAGTGAAGGATTCTAGTATTTAAATATCGGGGTGCAAGTCTATGGTAACACTTGTATACCAAGCATGCCACCTTAAATTTGATACGGTCCTCCACCATCAGCCAATGCGTAGAGCATGGATGCCCATAAAAGGTACACCTGCTTGGGATGAAGCACTAGATGAAGCTGAATACTTTCGAAGTGAGAACCAAAAGCTAATAGTTCATTACTTTATATGTAACGAAAGGGGGGAATTAGTGGGAGCGAGGGGCCATTAGGCCTCCGCCCGTCCCCACATGCATTCAGTACAGCTTGGACCAAGTGCCTCCAATGGTGGGGAATGCCTCCATTGCCCTTATTTAATACCAGCATTGGCTGGCATTTGCGTAGATGGGGCTGTTGCACAGGACATGTGTCATCCATTTCTGTCAACCCTTGACTCCATCTTTTCTGACTAGGCCTCACTGCGATAATTCAAATAGGCTTCTCTCCCCTCAGCAGCGCCGTGCACACCACGCACAAGGCCCCCACCCTTTCTCACTGTGTCTGAACGCTTCGCAGCTCCATTCTCACACTCGAGCCGGAGGTAATTGCAACAAAAACAAATGTAACATCTCACTCTTCCTCTGAGATCACTGTCCCGTTCCGTGTGTGAACCGGCTTGAGCCAGGCCCTGTAGCTCATCCATCTCCACAAACCTGCCCATGCACCCTCACCCTCGCTATTGGAAAATTACTGCCAGTATAACCCTGTGTCCCTGCAAGGTATTCTCTTGATATACCAGATATGTGTCCCTGCCATGATGCCCACCCCAGCATGCCCTTAGCTAACATCAGACCTTTGTCACAGTATATTGTCTCCCACTACTAACAAACGTCAACCTGCCTGAGCTGCTTTTATGAGTCCAGACCCTCAGCGCAATCAATGTTATCATACTGGTCAAGACCCTTAACCTGGTACCCCATATAAGTCCCAATAAGTAATGATGTAAATACACAAATTAAATTTATAGGTTTGCGATGATTTGCTCAAAGGAGTTGTGATGACTTTTATCTAGTGCACGTTTTATTAGGTTGTATTGAGTTAGCTTAGTTAGTGGACACCCCGCCTCGCTGTGACCTGATCCCCACACCCCGCCCGGACACAGGCAGATAGACCTTGTGACGTCCACCCTCCCGCCAACTGGACAACCAACCCGGACGGAGCAACGCCCAAGGGACTATATGCATCCATACTGCCTATCCAATCCTGAACTGGCCTAGCATCCTATGTTAGTTGCGTCATCTATGACGATGTTTCACTTTATATTGTCATGTACTTGTAATGTTTGCCAGAGCGCTCTCGGGCAGCAGAGTTCTCTGATGCCAATTTTGGATAAATGCTTCAAACTCTCGCAACCTGTCCTCGTAGCCTTATTCCCCGTTGTGGTGCGCCTCATTTACTTGTATTGCACGTGGTAAGACGGGGAGGGCTCTTACATCACGTAGAGAAGGAGATGTCACAGCCTATTTAGTCTGCAATTCTGGATGGGAAAAGCACTGTAGACCCTATATTTCAAAATGGCTGGTCACAGATTGTTTACCCTTTGTAAGATACATTTCATGCAGGAACAAAGATCAAAGCAATCCACATTTGGCATTAACGACCATGCACAACATATTTATGTATAAAGGGGGGTGATAGATGGGGAAGAAAGATGGAAGAAGCAGGACAAGTATTTGAATTGAACATTTCATTTCACAGTGATAAGATATATATTAAAGGTTATTGAAGTGCATGCAACCCAATTAAACAATTATTTTCCTATAGAACACAGAACACAATGGAACACATGAATGTCGAGACGTGCTATATTGCAGGAGAAATCATGAAGAGTCCTCATAGTCACCACATTAGCTGTTTATTCAAAGAATGTATATAGAGTTTCTTTTGAGATCCAGTGGTCCTCAACCATTTGTAAAGTTATAGGTAGATTGTTCCAAAGGGAGTCTATAATTTTGTTTTCCAAGGATCATAAACATAAATATATGGCTTGAAGATGAAATATGATTTGAATAAGAACCTAAGTGAAAAGGCAGAATGTGCACTTTTTAAGTCAAGATGTACATATTAAGAGGGAGGAGAGAAGTGTGGCTGTTTGTTGGCTCATCGACTGAGAGTGAGAGCAGCGAGCAGTGAGCAGTGCAATCTGTGCGATAAACAGGGAAAGAGGTGAAGTGACATACGATCCTCGAGAAATTAATGATGAATTTAAGGGCTTTTATGTGAGCCTATACAGTGAGTACCAGGCAGCTGACTAAGATCAGATAGACACATTTTTAGCACATCAGCCTATGGAATTTCTCACAGAGGGGGGAAAAGCTAATTTAGAAAGTACAATATCATTAGATTAGATTAGGAAAGCGATATCGGATTTCAATATAGGAAAGTGTCCGGGTCCAGATGATTTGCCGTCACAATTTTCTAGAGCAGTGCCAGAAGAGGTTCTAAGATTACTCAAGGACACATTTTTACATTGTAAGGTTAAAAGGAAGTCTAGTACCCACTGTCATGATCTCTGCTTCCAAAAGGTCAGGGTTTTCCCAACTCCCTTGGAAGCAGATCCATAACCCAGGTTCCGAGTGCCAACCAGTCCCAATTGGGACCTTTTGGACCCAGTCCTGGCCCCAGTGGCACCAGGTTCATAAATATGCCCAGTCCCAGCGCTGGAAGCGCTGGGCTCATAATGCTTGGGTGGATTTACCTGCAGCAGACCATGCTGCTTACTTGCCTGCCAGTTGAGCCTCTGATCCTCTTCTGTTTGGAACTACTTTTCCTGTTGGGTGGGGCAGGAGCCACTCCCTAGGTTCAGAACACTGGAACTCTTCTGGAAAGCAGGAACTCTTTTCTTACCTAGGCGTGGCTGTGGAAGGAGACAACTAAGCACTACTGGAGGCTATTTAAACCACACCCGATGGATGAATCTTGCTTTGCGTTATTCTGCATCCTCTGCAGCAGAACGCTCATCGTGTCTTCTGCATCTGATCCTGGGCCTAAGGAAAAAGGCTTACCATCCTGAATCCAGTCTTCAGCAACACCTATAAAGACAAGAAAGAACAGGTTAGCATTACGGTCTTCAGTGACAGCTCTTCACTTACCTGGTCCATCGGCTGTCACCAACGCCTCGCGCTGCATTCCGACATCTGAAGGACAAAGGCTTACCTACTCTTCGTGCGCTCCGGAGGTCTTCACACTGCATTCCGGCATCTGAAAGACAAAATCTTACCAACTCTTCGCACACTCCGGAGGCCTTCGGCGCTGCATCCCGCATCTGAAAGACAAAACAAGGTGCGTTTAAAGACATTGGGGAACTTTAATACTCACGTGCCATTACTCCTTTCCATATCTAACCCAGTGGGTATTCCGGCACCCTGCAGGCGCTCCGAACTTATACCTGCAAAATAAAAAGACAGTTAGAGCGCATCGTGAAGCAGGCAACAAGCGCTTACTTACGTGCTTCCAGGCGCTTCTATTCATCACACGGGCTCCATCTTCAACTCACTTCAGCCCGTCATCCACCATCGCCGGAACCCTGCAAAACAAGAGACATCATTACTAAAGACTTTAAAGACATTAGAATTACTCGAAACTTACCGTTCGTGCAGTAAACGACGGACAGCAGTCCTCTGAAGTCAAGAGGCCTGCTCCCCTTATCCAGTGAAGAAACTGGTTACAGCACCCTGCCCCGAGGCAGATGGAGAGCACGGCGTTGACTTACCTAAGGTGAGAGCGTTAACCTTCGGGGTTCTACAGGAGAAGAGAAAGGGAAGAAGAGAGAGACATTCAATAACCCAGTTCACTAATCCCATATTTTCTATCTGCAGACATCTTACCCTTCGAATCAGACATACAGTGCACAGAGGTCCAGCCCAAAGAGCCAGCCGTGTGTTACACATCAGCTTTGAAGATACGGTATACACCCAGTCAAGACCGGCGCCTCTACGGGAATCAGGTGAGCGTTACAGAACGCAAAGCCTACCACAAAACTCCCGTCCAGGCGCTATGGAAACCTCGGATACCGACCAACTAGCCCAGTTACTTGGGGAACTAAGGGCAGAAGTGCATGCAGCCCGTCAGGAAACAAATGCTCTAAGGAGGGAACTGATTATTTCCAAGGAGCGAACAGATGATCTCGCTAGACAATTGCTACAGTCACAAGCCGGACAGACCACGTTACCCGCATCTGGGGGAAATCTTCCTTCTACATCCTCCATGAATCCAGTGCAGATCAACCTACCTGGGAATGTACCTCTGGCTCCGCCCGAACGATTTTCTGGTGACCCAAAGAGGTTTGCAGTATTTATCAATCAGTGCCGGTTGCATTTCTTATGCCGGCCAGCAGCCTTTCCAACTGATCAAGCTAAAGTAGCTTTCGTGCTTTCGTACCTTAGTGGCAATGCGGCAGACTGGTCGATCCCTCTAGTAAATCAAGATGATCCGGTCCTCCATGATTTTCAAGCTTTTCAGCTCAGTATGGAAAAACTGTTCGCAAGACATTCACAGGGGCAGGCCTTGGACAATGAGCTTCTTTCCTTGCGACAAGGTAATCAAGACCTTTTGGCTTATATTGCGTCTTTCAACAGACTGATAGTGGAAACTCAATGGCCTGAGGACAAAAGGATTACGCTGTTTTATAGAGGTCTACGTGGAGAGCTCAAAGATGTGTTAGCCCAAGTAGTGAATCCCCCACAAGATTGTTCGGACTATATAGACTTAGTCGTTCAAATAGATCACAGACTGCAGAACAGGAAGGCCGATCGTTCCAAGTTTGATGCTCGAGTATTTTCCAAACCGCCAACTCCTTCCAAAGGAGTAGACTCCGGGGAACCCATGCAAATAGGGGGTCTGAAAGGTCCTCTAACACAAAAGGAGCGGGAAAGGAGAAAACAGTTGCAATTATGCCTCTATTGCGGAAACTCAGGGCACTTTCTTCGAGACTGTCCGGTGAAACCTGCCAAAAAGGCAGTAGGAGCTGCAGTTACCAAAGTTACAAATTCTGAGCAGGGAAACGACCTCGCCCGACAAGAATAGAGGTCCTCTTGCCGAGCGTGAAAACCAGTTCCGTGACCTCGCATTTCGTGATACCTATGGTCCTCATTAGCCCTGATAATCCGGATCGATTACATGCAATCGAAGCTTACGTCGACAGCGGTGCCATCGGCAATTATGTGGATCATGAAATGGTTTTGAGGATGAATCTAACTCTTTGTCCCAAGCCTGTAAAGGACGTCATTACTACGGTGGATGGTACGGAGATAGCCTCCGGGCCAGTAACGCATACCACTCAAGAAGTGACGCTAGTAAGTCAAGATGGACACCATGAGAAGATCGTGTTCGATGTGATCAAGGCCCCTCAGTTTCAGATTATTCTAGGAATACCTTGGTTAGAGAAACACAATCCTCTGATTGATTGGCGAGCAAGAACGGTCCAGTTTCCAGAATGTGTCTCTACTTGTCACCCTCCACCTGGTGTTGCACTGGCAGCAATTTCTTCAGAGACTCCCCAGTTACCTCCCGAATACCTAGAATACCAAGATGTTTTCCGGAAGGATGAGGCTAACTCTCTACCTCCTCATAGGTCTTATGACTGCCAGATAGACCTGATACCTGGATCTACTCCTCCTTGTAGTAGAATTTATGCCCTCACCGAGCCTGAGAACCTTCACCTTCGACAATACCTGGATCAATACCTGGCAAATGGGTTTATTCGTCCTTCCAAGTCCCCTGCTTCTTCAACTTTGTTCTTCGTTCCAAAAAAGGAAGGAGACCTTAGAACTTGTATAGATTATCGCTCCCTGAACCAGATCACCGCTAAGAATAGATATCCGTTACCTTTGATCCCTGAACTCCTGGACCAAGTCAGAAAAGCATGCATATATACAAAGCTGGATCTTAGAGGAGCTTACCACTTGGTACGAGTAAAAGAGGGCGATGAATGGAAGACGGCCTTCCGCACCAAGTATGGGCTATTTGAATATCAGGTCATGCCCTTCGGACTTTGCAATGCCCCGGCCGCCTTTCAATACTTTTATGAACGATGTCCTCAGAGAGCTCATAGATGTGTGTGTTGTTGTTTACATTGACGACATCCTCGTGTATTCTTCATCGGAATCTGAACATCGGAAACACGTGAAAATGGTCCTTGAAAGATTACGTCAACACAAACTTTTCGCTAAGTTGGAAAAATGTGTTTTCAACGTGACTGAAGTTGAATTCTTGGGATTCATATTATCACCTGGCGGAGTGCGTATGGATTCAAAGAAGGTCGATGCAGTTCAAAAATGGCCATCACCATCCTCCGTAAAAGGTGTGCAAAGCATGTTAGGCTTCGCTAACTTTTACCGCAGGTTTATCCCCGAATTCTCCCGAATAGTCCAGCCCATCACTGCCTTGTTAAAGAAAAACAAACGTTTTGAATGGTCTACCGAGGCAGAACAAGCTTTCCAGGATTTGAAGACTAAATTTATCTCTGCACCAATCTTAAAACACCCTCGCCCCGAACTCCCCTACATCGTGGAAACTGATGCTTCAAGCCTTGCCATGGGGGCAGTTCTATCACAAAAGGACCCGGTAACCAATCAGTTGCATCCCGTGGCATTTTGGTCCCGCAAATTCTCGCCTCCTGAAATCAATTACACGATTACTGACAAGGAACTTCTGGCTATCAAGTCTGCCTTTAAGGCTTGGCGGCATTATCTGCTGAGGGCCTGACACACCGTTACTGTGATTACGGATCACCGAAACCTGCAATATTTGAAAACCGCAAAAGCCCAATCCTCTAGACAACTCCGTTGGGCATTATTCTTTGGCGAGTTTGACTTCATAATTACCTATCGACCTGGTACAAAAAACGGTAAAGCTGATGCCCTTTCTCGGATGGGAGTGGAAGAACACTTGATCAACCCTAAACCTGTACCAATCATTCCCGAACAAAGAATTCTGGGTGTAATCGCCACATAATCCATAGAGGAAGTTAAGGATAAAGCCAGGCAACTTGTAACTCCAGCAGACATACAGAATTGGCATCTGCAGGGAAAGGACTTTGCAGTAAAGGACAACTTATTGTATTTCCAAGAACGATTATACCTACCCAGCACAGATTTACAGAAAAAAGTAATCTCTTGTTATCACGATTCTTTAATGGAAGGACATCCGGTATAGCCAAGACCTCAGAAAAGATCAAGCGCTACTTCTGGTGGCCGTCTTGGAAAAAAGATATCAGAGACTTTATAATGTCCTGTGGAGTATGCGCCCAAAACAAGAGTCAAAAGGAAAGACCAGCAGGCCTCTTATGCCCTATTGACATCCCACCTCGCCCTTGGCATACGCTTTCTATGGACTTTATCACTGATCTACCTCCATGCTCCGGATACAATACGATTCTAGTAATCGTGGACTTATTCTCCAAGATGGCGCATTTCATTCCACTCAAAGGCTTGCCAACAGCAGCAACTCTGGCCCGAGAATTTCTCGAAAACATCGTCCGACTGCACGGTTTTCCTTCGGTTCTAATTTCGGATCGAGGTAGTCAATTTATTTCTCATTTTTGGCGAAGTTGCTGTCGGTCGGCTCAAATTGATGTGCGACTATCGACCAGTCACCACCCTCAGACCGACGGACAAACCGAGAGGACCAATCAAACTCTGGAACAGTATTTACGCTGCATGCTGCAACAAACTGAAAAAACTTGGAAAGACAACCTTTGGATAGCCGAATATGCCTACAATAACTCTGTCCATTCGGGAACTGGGAAAACCCCGTTTTTTCTTTTGTACGGCAGTCACCCTCGAACCTCGGAGTTGGATCCCCTCCAAGATCTTGAAACACCAGCAGTAGACTACCTGCATTCTACAATCACCCAAGCCTTTAAGGAAGCTGTTTCTCACCTTCAAAGGGCTAAACAACAATACAAGAAAGGAGCAGATCAACATCGGAAGGAAGCCCCTCAATATCAAGTAGGGGACCAAGTCTGGTTATCCACCAAATATCTACCTCTAAAAGGGCCACGCACATTCAACCCAAGATACCTTGGTCCCTATTCCATCACTACCATAGTAAACCCAGTAGCGGTCAAGTTGGACTTGCCCCCGCACATGAAGATACATCCGGTCTTCCACGTCTCTCTATTAAAACCCGTGCAACCTCAAACCCGACTAACTAAATCTCCAAAACCTATCATAGTTGATGGAGAACTCGAGTTTGAAGTCAAAAGCATTCTGGACTCCAAGATCTCCAAATCTAAACTATTTTACCTAATTGACTGGAAAGGCTACGGCCCCCAAGAGCGATCCTGGGAACCTGCTGAATATGTCCACGCTCCTCGCCTAATCAAAAGATTTCACCGAACATTTCCTGACAAGCCAAAACCCCCAGAGAAGCCCGGTTTGGGAGGGGCCTTGAGGGGGGGTACTGTCATGATCTCTGCTTCCAAAAGGTCAGGGTTTTCCCAACTCCCTTGGAAGCAGATCCATAACTCAGGTTCCGAGTGCCAACCAGTCCCATTTGGGACCTTTTGGACCCAGTCCTGGCGCCAGTGGCACCAGGTTCATAAATATGCCCAGTCCTAGCGCTGGAAGCGCCGGGCTCATAATGCTTGAGTGGACTTACCTGCAGCAGACCATGCTGCTTACTTGCCTGCCAGTTGAGCCTCTGATCCTCTTCTGTTTGGAACTACTTTTCCTGTTGGGTGGGGCAGGAGCCACTCCCTAGGTTCAGAACACTGGAACTCTTCTGGAAAGCAGGAACTCTTTTCTTACCTAGGAGTGGCTGTGGAAGGAGACACCTAAGCACTACAGGAGGCTATTTAAACCACACCCGATGGATGAATCTTGCTTTGCGTTATTCTGCATCCTCTGCAGCAGAACGCTCATCGTGTCTTCTGCATCTGATCCTGGGCCTAAGGAAAAAGGCTTACCATCCTGAATCCAGTCTTCAGCAACACCTATAAAGACAAGAAAGAACAGGTTAGCATTACGGTCTTCAGTGACAGCTCTTCACTTACCTGGTCCATCGGCTGTCACCAACGCCTCGCGCTGCATTCCGACATCTGAAGGACAAAGGCTTACCTACTCTTGGTGCGCTCCGGAGGTCTTCACACTGCATTCCGGCATCTGAAAGACAAAAGCTTACCAACTCTTCGGACGCTCCGGAGGCCTTCGGCGCTGCATCCCGCATCTGAAAGACAAAACAAGGTGCGTTTAAAGACATTGGGGAACTTTAATACTCACGTGCCATTACTCCTTTCCACATCTAACCCAGTGGGTATTCCGGCACCCTGCAGCCGCTCCGAACTTATACCTGCAAAATAAAAAGACAGTTAGAGCGCATTGTGAAGCAGGCAACAAGCGCTTACTTACGTGCTTCCAGGCGCTTCTATTCATCACACGGGCTCCATCTTCAACTCACTTCAGCCCGTCATCCACCATCGCCGGAACCCTGCAAAACAAGAGACATCATTACTAAAGACTTTAAAGACATTAGAATTACTCGAAACTTACCGTTCGTGCAGTAAACGACGGACAGCAGTCCTCTGAAGTCAAGAGGCCTGCTCCCCTTATCCAGTGAAGAAACTGGTTACAGCACCCTGCCCCGAGGCAGATGGAGAGCACAGCGTTCACTTACCTAAGGTGAGAGCGTTAACCTTCGGGGTTCTACAGGAGAAGAGAAAGGGAAGAAGAGAGAGACATTCAATAACCCAGTTCACTAATCCCATATTTTCTATCTGCAGACATCTTACCCTTCGAATCAGACATACAGTGCACAGAGGTCCAGCCCAAAGAGCCAGCCGTGTGTTACACATCACCTTTGAAGATACGGTATACGCCCAGTCAAGACCAGCGCCTCTACGGGAATCAGGTGAGCGTTACACCCACACTTAGACACGCCACAATATCATTAATCCTAAAACCAGGGAGACCTCCTCTGGATCAGAGCAATTACAGACCAATTAGTCTAACCAGCTCTGATTGTAAATTACTATCTAAAATTCTGGCAAGTAGAATCTCGAAGGTATTGCCAAAGCTGATTCACCCGAATCAGGCAGTATTTATAAAAGGCAGATTATCTGCATCAAATATGTGGAAACTCTTGCTAACCTTAACGGAGTCAAGTAAACTGAATGTGGAATCGGGGGCATTATCTCGAGACGTAGAAAAAGCTTTTGACCAGGTTCGATGGGCCTTTTTGTTCCCGACAATGGAGAAAATGAATTTTGGCCTGGAATATTTGGATTGGGTAAAATTGCTTTATATAAACCCTACGGTGGAAGTGACTACTAATGGGAGAATTTCATCAAAATTTGAATTGCATCGTAGAACTCGCCTGGGTTGTCCATTGTCTCTCATGCTTTTTGTAATTTCAATAGAACCATTGAAAGTGGCTATCAGATAACATCTCTCGAATTAACTTCTATGGAATAACACAAAAGCTATGACTTTATGCAGATGATCTTCTAGTTGTACAGAATTTAACCTTGTCTATTCCTGCATTGATGGACCTGATTGAAACATTTGGCTCAATTTCAAACTATAAAAGCAGGCGTTAAGGAAGGACCCGCAAAGGGAACTCATAGTAGGCCGGTAAGGGTTTAACGGCACCGGTCTCGTTACCGGTGACCGTTAACCCTTACCGCCCTACTCGGAATAAGCCCATTGGCCTTACCAGGAAGGATATCATGGAAGATATCAATTCAATTTGAACAAGCGTGTTGTGGAAAACACATTTGCTTTACCAAGAATGATAATGTGGAAGAGAACAAGTGCTTTACTTTTTGGGGCAAGTGTTTATGGAAAAGATATTTAATTTATCCACTGGAAGGTCATATTTGAAGCAACAGAACTTTTGTGTTGAACTGAACAGAACTTTGATGAACCAGAACTTTTCCATGAGTAATCCTGCATTGATCCAGGGCAAAAGGACACAACCCTGGTCACAAGGCGTACTCTCTAACATTTATAAATTTGAACTTTTACACTGTGGTGTTGAACTGAAAACAGACAAATATTCCTTATGTTATTTTGTTGTATGTATTATTAGTATCCGGCGAGGGCGCAATCAGAATGAAAGAAGCATTCTGATTAGTCCTCACCGGGACTTTACCCGGTCGAGAAACCCTCGATTCTCTGCCGGGATGTCAGCCACCTTTCCACGGTGGGGGCATGGCAGCCCCTCAGCCAATGAAGAGGCTCGAAGCAGGGCCATCCCTGCTTCGAGCCTCCCCACGGCTAAGACACTGCCTTCGCCCCCCGCTGGGGACCCAGCTTTTTTTTTGTATTCCCTTCCCTCCCACCCCACTTACCTTCAGCCTGGAGGCTTCCATCATCCCCCACCGGGGAATCTGTTTCTTTTTTTTTTCCTCTCCCTCCCAACCCCACTTACCTTCTTCTCTTTTTTCCTGATAGATAGGGAAAACGGATTCCGTTTTCTCTTTCCCGGCGGCCATTTTCTTGGTTGTTTTCTTTTTTCTGTCCCGAAACACTGCAGCGCTTCGGGACAAAAGAAATGCTTTTAGTGCCCCGGCCACTCAGATCTTGCAGGCCGGGGTACTAATAGCTATATGCCCCTTGCATCGGGGGCATTACCGACACTGGGAATGCCTAGGGGCCTTCGTTAAGGCCCTTGCTTCGCTTAGGCTTATAACTATTGGCCCCGGGGCATTACCTGAGTCCGTAATACCCCCGCCGCTCAAGGCATATTGATTAAGTGTGAGGGTCAGAGACTTTCTGGACTCTAGGCCATCCTTTGTTAGTTTAGTTTGCTAGGTAGGGACATCCTCGTTAGGATAGGGAAAGATAGATGTTTATCTCACCCCTTTTCCTTTAATAAATGGCAAACATTGACAAAACAACACTTTTGTGTCCATCTCACATCTCTGACCCCTCACAGGTGACACCCACAGAGGTGGGAAAGTTGGAGAAACTGTTATTCAGTGCCCCTACTGGAAAGATCTTGAAGGAGCTTTGTGGGCTATCATGGAGTGTGTTAAGGAGAATGGATGGCTGAAAGGTTCAAACCCACTTTAAATATAATATATTCAATGTACGAATATTCTGTAGTCTTAAAACATCCAATATTTATTTTTTAAATTATTTGTGTGTTTTAGTTTCATACAACTTTTAACACATATATCAAATCAATTTGCTACATACTCGTGAACATACACAGCACATAAGCAAAATGTTCTAAATAATTCATACACTAAAGAACAACCTAACCCAGTCACTATTAGATGTGCATAAACCATTTCTTCATATCTCTAAAATCGAGCACTATAAATATCTTGCCAACAATTTTGCCCACTTCTTTTAATAGTTAATTACATTTTTATTTAGTTACTTTTCTACTTCAAACCAGACTCTAATTATTGCCAAGGCAAGAGACAATCTATACCAATACAGACATCTGTAACAAAATTCACCCGTCCTTATTTTACTTATTTCATTCACTAATTTCCCATAATACAGTACATAGATGATAAGCATTGCACCACACCCGTTAAAGCAAGTCTTATGGTCTCCAAGTTTCTTTCTTGTTTACAAATTCTACAATAGATCTTTTCCACAGGCAAACCCAGCCAAGCTCCACAGACCACCAGCACCTTCAACTTATTTAAATGCATCAGTAGATAATGTCTGTGGTGATTAGGACATGGAAATTGGCGCAAGTTGCCCTGTGGCTTTTGCTGTCCCTTTAGCAATGTTTATTCACTGAATTTAATAGTTTATTTAGTGCAATATAACCATAACGTCCCTTTAACAATATTTTTCACAGAATTTCATAGGTTTTTATTACTGCAACCTAACCATAAGGTGTCTTTAAGAAGGTTTTTCAGTGAATTTCATAGGTTTTTATGAGTGAAAATGTTTCCTGATTTTCCATCACTGTATATAAGCTATTTATAATTTCTCTATTAGCATAGATGAAAGGGCTTCAAATCTCCATTAATAAACATATGTTTTGCAACGCATACTGATGTGTCTCATTATCAGCAGCACATGCTAGGGATGCAAGTCATGGTTGAATTGCGTAAGTCATGCAGCTCGTCCATGACCCCATCCCCACCAGACCACCTCAGTTATCCACTGCAGCTACATTGCATCCTAGTTCACTGTCCGCTATGCCCTAATAATGTGACCAATGTCCAGTGCTTATGGCTTGCAGTCATGACCAGTCTCCTCAATCCATGGGGCATGGGCTTCGGCCATGCTACATGCCCCAATAAGCAAATCAGGGTAAACATTTGTCCTTGCCGAGGGCCAGGCCCACTGCCCAGACACCAACGTTATATCACTATTTTTTGTACTTATATTTTGACACTTTCGAAAAAGCAAAATGTAGGACAGATTTGCAAAAGCATGCTTTCAGGTCCTTTCTGATGCTCCACGTGCAAGTTTGCTGCAATCCCGTTGAGTACCTTGGGCTGCAGCAGCAAGCATACATTTTTTCCCATTCAAACCTAGGAATTTGGCTATGCCGCATGCCCCAATAAGTAAATCAGAGTAGACATTTGTCCTTTCCGATGGCCATGCCCCCACCAGGCACCAAAGTTATATCACTATTTTGTGTAGTTACATTTTGATACTTTGGAAAAAATAAAACACAAGACACATTAGTAAAAGCATGCTTTGAGGTCCTTGCTGATGCTACTCACGCATGTTTGCTGCAATTCCGTCCATCACTTCGGGCTGTAGCCATGAGCAGAATTTTGTTTTCCCATTCCGAACTAGGACGTTGTCCATGTCGCATGCCCCAATAACAAAAACAGAGTAGACATTTCTCCTTGCCGAGCACCAGGCCCACTGCCAAGACAACAAAGTTACATCACTAGTTTTTGTACTTATATTTTGCCACTTTGGAAAAAATAAAACACAGGACAGATTTGCAAAAGCATTCTTTCAGGTCCTTGCTGATGCTCCTCACACAAGTTTGCTGCAATCCCGTCCACCGCTTTGGGCAGTAGCTATTCATACTTATCCCGATTTCAAAAACCCTTACCACATAACTGGTCCATGGTGGTCATGCCCACATTAACCCCATTGGTGGTCCCTCATGGTCATTGCCAGTGTTCAGATTGTATGGTTCATGGCCACAGGATATACCGCTATCACTAAAGCTATGTCACTATTTTTGTGCCAACATTCTGACACTTTTCAAAAAATAAAACACAGCACATTTATGAAAACCATACTTTCAGGTCCTTACCTACGCTCCTCGCACAAGTTTTCTGCAAATCATCCATGTTTTATTTTTTTAAAAGTTTCACAATGTAAGATAAAAATAAAAGTCATAAAATGTAGCCCCCACATGACAAAATTAATTAAAACTTTGTAAACACATTAAAAGATTGAGTCCATAATTGTTTTGCAAACATGTGTGCAGGTTCGTCAAACGGCACTACATTTATAAGCCAAACCTAAAAATGTTGAGACGCCCCTATAATTTGTCCCCTCTTGACAACATTTATATTTTCTTTGTAGTTTAAATAGCGCTTTAAACCAAAGCACTATACATAGAACCATAATTAGTACAATACAATGAAATTGCAAATTGCATCAAAACAATAGTCAGAGTCAAAAGTACGGAACCTATAATATGAAGAAATAGAACAGAGAGAAATGGAAGATCATTCCAATGAAAAGAAGCAAATAAGGTAAAAGAACAAAACCGTGACTGAGCACACAGCGCACAATGAACTAAAAGTAGAAATTGAGATTGAGAATGAGTGAACGAACAGGACAGTAAAACGAGACAAGGGAAGAGAGATAAGCAGACTAGACAAAGAAAAATAAATTTGAGTCGAGAGATAAATGAGAGCCAACCAAGAGCAGAAAGAGAAGACACAATAGATTCACAAGGAGGGATAAGATACGCAAGTGGAATAGAAGCATTGAAACATAATTAAGAGGCGCAAGATGAGAAACAGGAAGACTAAAAATAAAAGAGGAACAGTAAAAGAGTCATGTAAAAATAATTGAAGAAATCAGAAGTATAGGAGCATCAAAGGTTTAAAAAGTATTGAGCTTTTCAAATATTGTAAGATGGTAATGACAATTGTGTGATAAACCTGAGATATGATAAGAAAAAGATAGATACGAGCCAAGATAAAGCCCCATGTTACAAACTGAAGGAGAAATGGAGAGCTGGGAGCGAGGAAAGAAAATGAAAGAAGGAGAAGGACAAAGAACCGTGCTAGCAGGAAAGAAAATAACCTCAGTTATAGCAGCGTCTAGGACAAGATAATTATCAGACATCCGAGAGGTAATAGCTAGAAGATAGCTGATAGTCTATCATGAATAGCAGATATAAAAGAAGAGAAAGACAGGAAAAGCTTGGTGTCGTCTGCTTAGAAGTGATGGAATAAACCAAAAGTGTAAATAATAAAGGCAATGGAGAAGTACAAAGAGAAAAAAGGAAAAGGGCAAGAACTGAACCTTAAGGAACTTCATGAAGAAGAGGAAGTGTATCAGAATAAGACCCAGCCCTTGATTCCAAAAATGCCTGTTGGTAAAACCAAGAAATAACAGAACCAAAATACCCAAATAAGAGAGAGAGAAGACAGTAAAATTCCTAGCAAACATTCAAAGTTGGGTATAAAATATGTTTGTAACCTTGTACGCAGATCCATCAAAAAGAACCAAATGTATAAGCCATTCAAACATTTTGGGACACCCTCTCAAATTTTTCCCCCTCTTGGCAAAACAGCACCGCACTTTCCAGAACAGTTTCGAAGCTAGGTCTACAATAATATTGCAAAATTACATGCAGTTTCATTTAGTGGTGCCAAAGTTATAAGCCTTGCAAAAACTGCTTTTCACTAACCATATTATGAAGAAATTATGCAAGGATGTCCTCGAACTTTTGTCAACTCTGTGCACATCCCAGCAATGTCTGCGAACTTCTGAGATGTGCCCGGACTTCGGAGAAGAAAAATGAAATGATTTTTGGCTTTTTATGACCATATCCCAGCCCATCCTCATCAAACCACACCTCTCCAGAGATTGTTTAATTAGTTTGACAAGTTTAATGTTGTGTTTTTACCTCAGTGCTTGTGGACTACAGGTGCAGTTTGCCAATCCAACATGGCATCCATTTCAAATGTTTTGATGCACCTCACGGTTTTAATTGACCAATCCATGGGCAAATACAATGTCTGTAAACATCACGTGGCTCTCTGATCGGTCCAGAGGTGTCCTCCACAGACACCGAATCAAGAAGTGAGTCAGCAGACTGGATGCAGATATCACACATTTTATTTTAGCTACTTTTTAGCATTGTAAAAATATCTGCTAGGCAGATTTATATCACATTTGCAAAAGCTCGCTTTGGGGACTAAGCTGCCACTCCTCGCACAAGTTTGGTGCAAATCAGTCAAGCGTTTTGGGCTATATCCATGATCAAATTTGTGTTCCTTGCTAGATGAATATGCAGAGAGCAATCACGGTCTTCGCAACATCGGACTTAAGAAAAAACATGCGTATGATTTGGAGATCCTCAAAAAGAAATGAGCTCTGTAAAGAAATCAGACTCATCACAAAGGTACCTAATGAAAATAATTTTGTCTAGAAAGAAAAAGGCAAATAAAAATATAAAAACTGGTTGATTTCTCACAGACATATACTGGAACAATGCGACGTGGAAGTCATGATGAGCACTTTATCATACAAAAACTATGGGGACTTATTGAAACTCATTAATGACGCATATGCCCACAACAAGCAATACTGTGCAATATGTTAGGTAAGATTTCATAATTGTATGTAATTTTCCCTCCATGTGGCAAACCCCAAACTTTTTGCTGTTGTTTTACACCCTGATCTAGACTTTGCCAGAGAAGCGCAGCCTTCCGCCGCACTGCTCTGGGCTTTCGCTCAATTCTTATGGGGAAAATGACATGCCCTTAAGACAGTCAGTACTGGGAGACTTTGTTTCCCTTAGTCCTTTCCTCGTGTTGCAGCTTTTGTGCAACATGAAACAAGAGTGCACTGTAACTTACTTTACCGTGCTCTTGGGTCTCTAGTCATTCCAAAGGCTCTAGAAACTCTCGCTGGACTTATTATGAACTGTACAGGTGTGTCACGGACCGGACCGGTGGCAGCTATAGTTTCTATTGTGTTTTGAACCCTTTTGCGCCATGTTATCCACGCTTACCGCGTTTGGCACAAATGAGTGGCCTGGCTCCACAATGGTCATGCCACGAGGTTCTTTGTCCTGTCCTCTGACCGTCTTGCCCCTTCACCTTCCCCAGGTCGAGCTGACCCAGTTCGTCCTTATTTGGTATGTGCACTTTCCCAGGAAACCCAACGCTTTCGCGGGCTTCTGCATGCCTTGTGTGTGCCTCCAGGATGTGGGCTGGTATGTCTGTTCCCAATGCTCATCCTAGGTGCCAGAGAGTCTGGAGTGTCCTGAATGCCTGGGACCACCGTGGTCCGTGATAGGTCCACGTTTGGTGTGAGTGTTTGTGAGCAGATCTCCCATTGGGTCCTTTCCGTTTTGGCGCGAAGGGAACTTTGGATAAGAGGAGGCTGAAAACACCACTACGATGTCGATCTCTTGAGTTCACACCGAACAAGGGATAAGGAGCCAATTATCCTGCAACAAGAAGCTGAGTCGAGGAACCGCTGGTAACCCGCTGAAGGTTTGGAACCCTGAGCCGCTGTCGTCCTGCAAGACCCCTCTGCATCTGATCGTCCTAGAAGGTCTGCAAAGGCACTTTGACCCATTGGAATAGTGGGATCAACTATTCCCGGCACCTTCATCAAACCCAGCAAGTAAGCCTCTTCAGAAGTGTCCCTGGGCCAACCAGTGGGCTGACCAGCTTACACAGGATGGTTGCTCTGTCACCGCCCCCCGTTTCAGGGAAGCCCTCAAAACGTGGCCTACTGCCAGCTCTGTGTCCACGGCATTCTCACACCGAATATCGTACACTTGGTTTTCCCAGGTTTGAAGTGAGACGAGTGCGCCCGGACCAGAGTAAACGTGGTTGCTGTGTTGCCCTGCTGTGGTAACAACCTGCGCACGTTCGCTGCATTTGGGACACCCTCGACCCTGCATCCTGCTACACGGTGTCGAGACGTCCTGATTATCGCATCTGAACCTGCCAGCAACATAAACTGAACTGGAGAAGTCTGGGTCTGCCTGCGTTGGGGACCGGTGAGTAGTCCATACCCCAACCGATGGCCCCTCGCGCAGGAGCCCGTTTCTTTTTCTACCGCTGTTGCGAAATAGCGACTCTATCCCGCACTCTGACCCTGCCTCTGCCCACAAGTGGAGACCTTGCTTGAGTAGTGGGGACTTGTTCTTCATCGCTTCATCCACCTTCCTGAACTGCCTGAGACCCTTGAAGAGACCCTATTTTGTCCATTGGCACAAGCGCGTGCAGATACTTTTGAGCATAAGGCTCCTCTCTTCATAGGGCTCAGACTTCCCCCTAGTTAGGTGTATTTCTGATGTCGAACTGGGTCTAATGATTAGTTGCACTGCCTGTTTTCCTCCCCATCTAAGTGGTCTACATATTACGTGCTCATAACTCCTTAGACCCCTCGGTCTTGTATATATATTGGCCCTCATTACGACCCTGGCGGAAATCGAAAAACGATGGCGGAAATGCAATACCGCCATCGAATAGCGCTCGGTGCGACTATGACCCGTCACCGCAAAGTACGAAGCCATTAGCGACACCGTAGTGAACGCCAACGCTAACTGCACCAAGCACGCGCGCGCGCGCCATGCCAAACCACAAACACCACCATGGTGCAACGGTACGCCAATTCCGACCCTAGCGGACATGCACCTAACGCCATCAGGCATGGCGTAATGTACCATTCCGCCATGGCGAGAAGTACGGCATCGCGAATCAACCGTAAACGGCCCCACTGAGTGCCTGTACACCGCTCCCTGCCCACAAAGTACAACTCCCCGTAGGTGCAATGAAGCCACAATGCAACCATTGAAATGTACAAGTCACCCATGCATGCCAACGAACAAAAGAAACACAACAGGGGCCAATGGGAGCTGCAGGGCACAGATGGCACGAATACAGAAGCCATCCCAATGGACATGACCACAGTCCCCCACCAAGAAACGCACGCAAACACAGGCACCTGTGACCAGCAATATTCCGAAAATCACATCATTCCACCAGTCCACCTGGCTGACCGGCATCTGTTACACAAAACCCAATCCCCCGCCCCTGAGCATGACAAAATTCAAACTGTCATATTGGCAGCCCCCATCCCTGACCTCACTGGGCTTCGTAGGCAAACGCGGCCAGTACAGTACCACGCAACTAAACCCCGAAGCCGGAACCCGATGCAGATCTCCTCACAATACATCGCCCCCCAAATTGGCATATGCCACATCACTTGCAAAGAAAAACGCTACACGGGCCAAATCCGAATAGAAATTTAATGCACATCAAAATCACCAAGCCCATACAGCCATCAGGCCATGAACTCCAAAACACCAATCACCATTGTGGGCTGCTTCCGCAAGAAATGACCAGCCACTACCTGTGTGTCGCCCTGTTCCCCCATGGTACACAGAGCCACAATCACGTACGAAAAGGCAACATGGAAGCGCACAGAACCGCAGGCCCGTCCCAATGGGGAGGCACTAGTCCAGCTGAAAGGCCGAAATGTTGCTCCGAGCCACCAGTACTGCGTAAGGGCATGTGGCCCATTGGCGATCGTCCCATAAGATCATAATGCTGCTCCACTGATTAACACGAAGCAGCAGGTGTCGGGAGTAAAATCCATCTGCAGGAGTGGCATACAGATGGCAGTGGCAAAAGGGGAGGAGATACCTGTCAACCAAAAGAAAAGAAAAAGAACAGAATGGCCATCAGAACTACATTCCAACTACTCACTTCAATGATCACACGAAATCCACAGCCATATGCATGCTAGCCCAACCAAAAGGATCATCACCACCCCAAAACCACTTGCGACTCATAACCATCTATATCGAGGTGCAAACACCATCACAAACGAGTGTACCTGTGCATGCGTCTGTCAAAACAGATTCCATCAGATGGGAATGTTAACGTGCATGGACACAAGTGTCTGAGGGCGCCTCGAGACAGGGAGGGCTCAACAAGGCCAGATGGACGATGGTCCCACAATGGCAGCCCTGCATCACATAGCGTAGGGGAGGCGGATAGATCCCAAGAAGCCCTGTACATGGCAAACTCTGTATCAAATCACCTGCCCATGCATCCATCCATCATTCCCTCATCCCGGGATCAAAATGCCTGAATAATTACTCACATAACATTAGAAACATCCATTGAGTCCGTGCGTTATGCAGCCTGCTAAATCCACAGTGCCCCAGCCCGTAATTCCAGTGTTGTGAAGTAACATGTTTTTGGGAACGGACGGCCTCATCGCCCACGTAGCTATTGCGCATCCCAAACTATTCATATCAATCATTGCTCCCTCGCCATGGGCCCTGTCTCAAGGACATAGAACAATAGAAGGTTACATTTGCAGTCAGACCTGTGGGCATCTCCTCGCCGCTAGCTGGAAACCGAAAGCGCCGCCCCTCGAATTCCTCATTTGCAACATCACGTCGAAAAGGCATCTGTGGCCGTTTGAAATCACTAATTATTCCATCGAGTGCGGCTGTGTGTGAAAATGGCAACTGCCTTCACCCACGAATGGGACGCCCCGCCCGTCGTTGAACCTCGGTGCAGTGATGCATGAGGGTCCACCGTTACTCGAGTACTACGTTCCACTGACCCCTCACAAGTCAGTTCGCGACTGCACAGATAGTATGTGAAACAATGGGACCACAGCAGAATGAACATATCAACCAATCTTACACGGCCATCGGGTACAAATACATGATTGCAATAGCAAGATACAACTCCCCGAATTGCAGCGTTGTGCGCGGGACGTGCTCGGCCAAAGGGGAGAGCAGTTTGCACAGGTGGAATCAATCACCACAGGTGGAGGCCATACAGCCTGAAAACACATAAATTGCACAGCCAGTCTCCTCCCACAACCACACCGAAATGCTACCGGCAGGACTCGCGATGTTGGCCCTGGGGGACCTGATAGCACTGCAAGCGCTCCGACTCCAAGAAGAAGACGAACACCAACTACAACCAGCCGCACGGAGGAGACGCAGGAGGAGGAGGAGGCCAAGGCAGGGCCAGCAAGGGCTGCCAGCACAGCCACTACCACCACGCAGGCAGCCCGCAATCCCACGCCTCCGAGCACATCCATTCAACCTCACTGATGAGCAGATCCACACCCTCTACCGTCTGGACCGGGACACCATAACCGCCATTGTGGACATGACACAGGCTGACCTTGTCAGCATGATAGATAGCCCAACCGCCATCCCACCCCTACTGAAGGTGGTGTCTGTACTCCACTTCCTGGCCACAGGCACCTACCAGCACACAGTCGGACAGTTGCATGGCATTTCTCAGCCACTGTTCTCACGGACACTATTGCAAGTGCTCGATGCCCTCCTGAAGCACGCAGACGACTACATCTCTCTACCACGCTCGGAGCAGGAAATAACCAACACAAAAGTGGGATTCCATGCACTTGCCGGCATACCGGGTTGCATGGGTGCCATCGACTGCACCCATGTTGAATTGGTCGTCCCACATGCCATGGAGGCCCAGTACCGCAACCGAAAACAATTTCATTCCCTGAATGTACAGATGGTGTGTGACTCCAACAGGATCATTACACATTGTTGTGCCCGATTCCCTGGATCAACCCATGATTCGATGGTCTTGAGGAACTCTACAATACCACGCTACATGGAGCGACACGCAGGGAACAGATCCTGGCTACTCGGTGAGTCTCATTACATGCATGATGATGTGGGGTATGTGAATTGGCATTGACCTGCCAGGAAGGGGGGGGGGTGTGCGTACGTATCAATGGCATTCCACATCATACGTTTCTCGTCCACATACAGGTGATGCTGGATATCCACTGAAGAGATGGCTCCTCACACCAGTCCGGAACCCACGGGACCAGCATGAGGAGGACTACAACCATGCCCACTCACGTACCCGTGTAGTCATTGAACAGGCATTCGGCCTACTGAAGACCCGTTTCCGCTGCCTCAGCAGGTCTGGCGGGGCACTCCTGTACCGCCATGAGAAGGTTGCAAAGATGGTGATGGCATGTGTCATGCTCCACAACATGTGCGTACGTAGAAATGTGCCCATGCCCCCTGACGCAGAACTGCAAGCACCTGATGATGGTCATGATGAGGGTGGGGATGTGGCAGCACCTCATGGAGTCTGCGAGGCACCGGAGGCCCGTGACATTCGTCAGCATCTCATTGATGTATGCTTCTAGCACTCACGCCTGGTGGCTGATACATGGACACGGGACTCGTGGCACTGCGTGTGTCTGGGACATGCACAATATGGACTGTACGCCTATGATGGCCTAGTACACAAAGATCAATGTCCACACTTCTCATTGGTTGATCGTGCACTTTTTATG
Source organism: Ambystoma mexicanum (assembly GCF_040938575.1). Lineage (NCBI taxonomy): Eukaryota > Metazoa > Chordata > Amphibia > Caudata > Ambystomatidae > Ambystoma > Ambystoma mexicanum. The sequence goes on from NC_090927.1 coordinate 336,250,380, forward strand.
GCATATGTGATATCATGTTGAACACCCTATCGACCCGCCACCCAAGTGAGCCCAACACACCCCCTCCACCCTCCTACCTCCCCCCCGAACACCAGTGTCCAAAGATGCTCATTGTAAGTGGGCTGTCGCTATTGCATGCCCCCTCTGCGGGTATCAGGGGCACCCCTGCCTGTGGAGCGCAGGTTCCTCCCAGATCTACGTTGGGGGCTGCCCTGGACGGAACTTGCAACGGATGATGTGTCTGCCTGCTCACGTCCATGCATGTCCCTAAGGGTTTGCGAGAGCTCAGTGAGCACACGGCGCACTGCGGCAAGTTCGGCACATACGTCTTTGGACGTCGCATGCAGTTCCCCCCTCAGGCTCTCGGTGCTTCTCTCAATTTGTGCCCTTAGCGTCTCTGTACCTCTCTCCATTTCTGCCCTAAGTGTCTCAGTTGATATTTCTATGTCTGCCTTAGTGCCCCCACATTCATCGGCATGGTCCTTGAGGAGTGTGGCCAGTTGCTGCTGTTGTTCGATCAACTGGTCGAGGGACTGTTGCCTCTGCTGGGCCATGGTCATTTGCGGGGGTGTCACAGAGGGGCTGTTGTCCTCATGTTGCCTTGCCACAGGGCTTGTGGGGGATGGCCAGTCGTCGTCTGGTGGGTGCCCCTGCGTGGTATCCTCATGTTGTACGGGATGGAACAGACAGGGGGATTGGGACAGGTCATGGATGGATCTGACTTCGGCATCCCCGTTTTCTGTGTCCGAGCATGCTGCCATCAATGGGGTGTCACCTATGGTGCTGCTGCCACCAGAGGCAGTGCCTTCTGTGGCATCCATTGGGGGGACCTGTGGTGGTGGTGTTGTGGGCATGCTGGCTGCTGGGGTGCCTGTTGATGTTCCCTCCTCTGTGCTGCCACCTGATTTGTGCTGCTGCCGTGTCTTGATGCGTGCAGCTGAGGTGGAGGGTCTCTGGCCGTTGGTCTTGGCCCTCTTTGCAGGTGTGCTGGTAGGGGTGTCCTGTAGCTCGTCGTTTGGATCGGACCCTGTGGTGGAGTAAAGGAGGGCGAGGGTTATTGATGGGTCTGTGGGAATTGGAATGGCATTGTATCACATGCATTGGGGTGGTACCTGAGGGTGATTTGGGTCGGGGCCTTGGAGGTGCTTTGATTTGTGTGTGGAGTGAGGGTGCAGTTGTCTGGCAGCCTGCAGTTAGGGTGTGCCTGCTGCACGTGTAGTGCGTGTATTAGGGGTTTTTAATTATTTATGTATTTATTGTGGGTTTTAACGTGCGCTTGCAGGCCGATGTGTGTGGACGTTCTCCTGGACATGTGTTTCTGTTGCACTATGTGGACGCATGGTACTTCACATGGATGGACTGTGTGGATTTGGCATTGTTTTATCTGGCCCACCTACCTGAATCTTCGGATGTCTGCACTCCTTTCTCCATCCCTCCGACTCCCTCTATGCTCTCCATTCCGATGGTGGAGGCACAGATTTCTTCCCAGGGGGTCAACTTGATGGGTGATTCAGGACCTCCCCCGGTGGCTGTGGCAATGTTGCGGTTGGCAGAGAGTATGCTGCGGACGCGTATCCGCAGGTCGTCCCATCGCTTGCGGCATTGCTGTGGGGTGCGGGGTGCGGTCCCCACCGCACTTACCCGCTGTGCCACCAGAGCCCATATGGCCTTCTTGTTTGCAAGTGCCGTTCTGGTCATTTGCGTGGAGAAGACGACGGCAGCATTCTCCTGGAGGGTCTCTGTTAGCACGGTGAGTTCCTCACGGGAGAAGTGGACCTGCCGCTTGCGGTCGCACGCTTTCTTCGCTACTTTTCCCATTTTTCTTGGTTTCGCTAGGGTGGTTGACGGGTTGGGGTGTGTTTCAGGGTAGTGATTTTAGTGGTTGTGTGGTTTTAGTGTATTTATAGGTGTACGCCGGGATGTTTCCCGTTCCGGGCCCATGTTTTAACTTCCGTTTCCGTATATTTCCGGCCACCGTACTTTCCGGTAGGCGCACACTGCGGTGACCGCTAAGAGGGGTGGCGGTATTGCACCTAGGGCGCCGTACGGCGGCGGTGTGGGCCGTTTTGGGGTCATTTCCGCCATCGCGGACTTTGCACTTCCGCCATGCCGTGGTGCTCGTGCCCGATGGGTCGGAATGGGCCGCACTTTGCTCCTTCGTGCAATGGCGGAAACGCTATTTACGCTGTGGCGCTCCGGTCAGTCGCTTTCCGCCAGGGTCGTAATGAGGGCCTTAGTCTTGACCGCCGCCATCGCTACACTGATTGGTCTGGCTTGTCCAGAGGTTACCCTGTTACAAGAAACTAGGCTGGCCTTCTGAACCTCTGCCCCTCCAGGTCAAAGTTCAGAAATCCATCTTAACACAATATGGTATCAGAAACACAGTGGATAATACATCATAATGAGTTATAAAAAAAAAGGCCCTACAGAAGCTCTGGCACATCTACATCATTGGGACATCCACTTTGAGAAAGATGGCATTTTTGAAAAACATCACATCAATCAGCTCTTCAAGGACATCAGGCCCTGATGGAATCACAAATCAAATGTTGAAGGAAAATCCGGAGGAATGGGCAGAATTCTGTACATTACTATTCTCCACTATAACAGGTGAGTGTGCAATCCCAACATCATGCCAGAATGCGATCGTTGTGCCGATATTTTAAAAAGGCATTAGATCAGATCCTAAAAACGATTGCCCGATCGACCTCCTTGATGTCATGGGGAAGATCTTTGCCACTTAACTTCAGCTACAACTGTCAACATGGATCCAAACAACTTCACATTACGATACAAGCCAAACAGGCTTCATCAAGGGCGTTGGGTGTGGGTTAAATCTGATAATAATCAACCTCCTAAAAATGGAAGTGATTCGACAGTGGACAAAGATCTACCTTGCTTTTATCAACTTGGACCACGACTTCGACAGTGTGGATGGGGAACTCTTGTGGACACAATGGAAAAACTAGAAATGTCCAACTAGCTTGATCGTGGCATTGAGAGCAATTCTCACAGACACCGAAATAAGAATTTGCCTCGATCAAGTAGGCTCCCTGTCTGCTCCGATAAAGACATTTCCAGGAGTCAAACAAGGGTGTCTATTAGCGTCCATTCTCTTTAATCTGTTTATGTCCGATATCAGAGAGACCCCAGGAAGTGTGCCCATGTTCCCGGAAACATCTAGGCTTGATGTTATAAGCGGATGATTTAGTCCTTCTTGATTCACTCTGATTGCACTCCAATGGAAACTTTGCGTGTTAGATAAGTATGTGGCACTGAATAGTTTATGCATCAACCCTGCAGAATCTGAAATCTTAACCCTTCAAAATTTGAAAGGAAGAAAAGGATACACCAAAAAGAAGCTACAGTGGCACCTAGGGAAGGAAACCCTAAATTGTGTTAATCTCACCAAATACCTTGGAATGTGGATTGACCCCAACATCAATGACGTGCTCTGGGTAGAAAAAAAAACAACGCCAAAAGTAATCATTTACCTGCGCAGGGTGCCCTGATTAACAACAAATTTGGCAAATTCTTGCTGAAACCTGTAATTGATTTCTATAGGCAAAAAGTGGAACATGCGCTGATTTATGGAGCTGAATGTGCTTTCGGATGTCCTCACTCATTATGGGCAACTCTTGAGAACACCTTTTGGTGTACAGTACTGTGGCTACTAAAAGGTGTTCCGACTGCTTGTACTTGAGCTGGGCCCCACATCAACTAAGACCAGAGTGGCATGGAATATGCTGACGCCTTATCGGAAAAGGACCGGCAAACTTCACTCAATGTGCTGAACGTCTCCTAGGAGATCATATTTTCTAACCTTTGTTATCACATCCCTTATGGTGCCACCATTTTCCACCTGATCACATTAACTACCACTTATTAGTAGCATGCCAGTGTTTACCGACTACATTTTCTTTCCTTTAAACAAATATTACCGTTGTCATACTACTGCTGTACCTGCAGACTGTGTATTTAGTATTAAAATACAAATGAACATAGGTATTACTAAAACATATCATCCTTCCGTACATCTAAATGCACAGTGCTTTACACCCAATATTACCATGTTTCATGTAGTGGCATAATATGACACCTCATTACAAGTGCCACTTAACACAGTGGCTACAATACTTTGCAAATACATGTTCCTTAATTTAAAAACACACAGATATGGTACATGTGCCTATGTATGTATACATTGTTTCCCTTTCAACACATTCCTACTAAAAACATGCAAACATAAACACAACACGTTTCCTCAAATAAAAAAGACCAGTCTTTTACAACCACTACTATAACACACCAAATACTAACAACATGCACTGCTGCAACTGGAACATTCCATGGTAGTTTGGCCTGCTTTGAAAAAACACTCGTACACAGTACAAATCCATTGCACCATGCTAATAGCAGTTTCCATGTTAAAAGCAGCAGGACAGAAATTGCTCTATTGCCAAAAAATATATTTGTCATGCATGTTTGCATCAAAGCAAACTTTGCTATACAGCTAATACCCTTCAATATTAGCTCTAGTGAAAGCTTTCTTCTGCTGCAAAAATGCGCTAAAAATGCATTCTTTTTACACTAAGCCAATGTTTACCCTGTTACTTATAATATGTCAAACTGCACTTGTCATGGTGCTATAGTTTTCTAATGTATCACACTGTTTTTAAAAATAAGAAACACTCTGCCCTAGTGCTAATACCATACAACTTTCCACTTTAACCTGTGCAAAGTTTATATAATCTCACCTGAGATTGTAACAACATAGCACTCCACAGATAACACAACTTTATTCACTCTTATTTCCAATAACTGCTCCTACCTCAATAAATCGAAACCGTTGCTACTAAACTACTTCACCATTACCACATACACCAACTTACTTTCTTTTACAATTACTGGTAGGAAGAGTGACAAACACAGCTACTGACCTAATCAAATTTCACGTCCTACAAAGTAAGTATATTAATATAGCATCTATATCTCTCTAATAAAAATAATGTACTTTCATATTCATTAACCTAAAGTATTATTTTCTACTCACCAATCTTGTATTTCACGCTGACTCATTACATGGCCGCATTCACACTATTTTGAATCCTATCTCAAAATTGCTATTTATTCAATACACCAACAATTCCTTATTGCTTAACAACACAATTGTCTCTCATAAACTTTTATGCCACAATTTAATTTCTTTATTCTTCCATACCCCTATCCACATCAAGTCCTTTTTTCAAACCCAAAAACGGTCACACGCATTGCATTCCAAATTACTAACACACATTACCACTCATACACACTCTTCTTCACCCCTTTACAATTACACCCACATAACCCTCATACCTGTACAGCGAAGAACACCATTACAACCACTGTTGTCCTCAACACAGCATAATATTCCTACTTATTGAATCACGCCACCACTCCCTTACTCACTAACATCAGTACTGCTTAACACATTCTACTATCAATATTCATCACGCATTCCCCATCACATGAATATACTTATTTTACACAATACCACCTGCTTTCAATGTCATATTTACCCAAACCCATTACACCTATACAACTTTGTATTCTTACGATCTTCCCAACCACACCTATCATCCACTACACAATCACATAGCACTCCTTTTCATCCCTCTACAATCAAACCCACACACCAATCATTTGTATGCAATTACACATGCATAAACATTCCACAACTTTCCTAACAAACAATGTCTTTATTTCCAAGTCACAACAGAATGCCTACTAAAAACCAACTCCATAGAAAACAAAGAAAATATAGAAGAGATCAAAATAAGAACATGCCACATAGTCATCCACTACTAAAACAATGTATTGAAAACATTCAAAGAGAATAGCTAGTAACCTCTCTGAACGAAACTAAATCTGTCAGCAGTACAAAAAGTAAGTCCCATCTTTCAAAAAAATAAAAGTAAAAATGAATGCATAAATTAATCTAGGCCTAAAAATGAATCTAACACTATATCTACTGATGTTAACGTAGCCACAGTAAAACATTCCAAAAAGTAAATTTTACATAAGAAATTTCACTGTAGAGTTTTTAGCAATCTCATTTAAAAAATCTAAGATTTTAGTTTGTACATTAAAAACTACAGCAGAACACTAATCCTTGAAGCTCTGATTGACAGCGCATTTCAAGTAAAGAAAAAGTCAGTTATATTGATTTTAATCAGAATTAAACCACTATCTAAATTAGTCAATTTACTGTAAAAACTATTTCTAAACATGCACAATGGCAATACAAATATCTGTTCCAACTTCTGTGAAGGTGAATGGTTTCACACAAGCAGCGCAGAACCATATTTGAATAAAGAGGCTTATAAAAAGGAACACATAAACCCAATTGCCATAGCCAATAATGAACAACGCTATGAAGTGGCAGCAGACACCATTATGGCAAAAGAAACCCTTATAGAAAAAAACGTCTGCAACAAACATTCAACCAAATGTTCCTTTTGTCCAAACAGGCTGTCCAGTGTACCAATGGACCTGCAACTGAATATATAACTTTTGCCAACAATCTTTCAAATGTGTACAACAATTCCACAGTCACTATATGTAACTAAAGGAAGAAAGTAGAATTTAAACTTTACACACCCTGGACTCATTAGTCTGCATTTCTGGAACTGCTTGCAAAAGCACCTTCCATTACATCAAAATGTTAGCAACACACCACTCTGCTATGCAAAACCTTGTCCATAGATTGTACTGTGTAAAATGTCCTGCTCTATAACTGCAAAAATGCAATAACATTCTCTGACATGTAACAGCCGAAGAATTCCTTCGAGAAATATAACACATTCAAACTAAATATTCTGGAACTGAAGTTGACTTACAAAATTCAGTTACTTTAGAAAACATTAGCAAAAACATCACAAACACCAACCTCCTTACAAACACATACAAAAAAGAAATAGCAAAATTTCAAAACACATCCGCTGAAATACCAGACACAAATTGTAAATATTGCCAATGGCTCCAATTAGCTCTATATCTAACAGCAGAAAATAAATACAAAATAACTGACCCTTCAATAGTTTTCACTATCTGCAATGTAAAACTTGACAATGACCAAATGCCATCATGGGCTATCACTAATAAATTAGAAATCTTCGCACTTCCAAAAGCTCTCCAACAACTTAACTTGTATGAGAGCATCATAAGTCAAACAGTACACTCATTTCAATCTAAAATACGCATTCAACCAAAAACTGCCAAATTGCATTCACTCGCGTTACTCAAAGGAATTTGTCGCAAAGTAGTATATTTGCCATTAGATCTTAAAAAAAATGTAGAAACTCTTGGAGTAGTCCGGCCAATAGAACAATCTTTGATTATACTAGTTAATGGTGTACCAACAAAAGTCAAACACATCTGGCAAGAACTAGATGACTTAAACAAAGTTAGACAAGTCCTAGAATTTCTTAAAGAAAACATTGAATATTACAAAGATATAAACATAGAAGAAAACTTAAGAGAAACCAACAAAATAATTGAACATTCACCACACACCGGCCAATTTGAACATGTGGATCCTGTTATTGCAACCAAGGTTTTAGACCACAATACAATTGACCCACTACATTCCAAAGACACCATAGAAGATGCATTAGAAACATATCAAATGCATCAAACCAAAGAATGTCCAATGGGCATGTGGGAGAACAGTGTAGAAACACATTCTTTTCCTCTGCTGTTTCCTACAGTAAAAGGAGGAAGATATGATAAAAGAGCCACACAAAGCACTGCATCAGAATATTGCTCTTTACAAATGTATTATGAAGTCACAATATTTAGAAAAAATTTAGAATACATTTTCCATTTCCTGTTCGAAACTAGCGACTCTATGTTATGGAGTTGCACATACATTAAAAACAAGCTCTGTTTTCTTAAACATGTCAGCTAAACAACTGCTTTAAAAGATAAAAGACAAAGATTAAGGTTTGCAGTCAAGTATCACAAATCTCTTGGCAAACAGGTGTGGTACAAAAGAATACTTGTTCTGATGTCACGCTGTTGAACGTTGTATGCTAAGGAGCCTAGGCTCACCCACATGGTTTGTTACTTTAAGCTGTGTGGAATATGCATGGGATGACTTGCATGATTTCTTACGCACTGCAAACCAAAACAAAGAGGGAATAGACATAAAAAACTGCGAGAACTCTGTTATCTTGACCCTGTCACTGTTTAAAGATATATTGACCATTGCTTCATTGCATTGCTACACTTCATCTGCAATAAAACTACCCCTCCACTCTGAGAAGTAGAACACTTCTTTTGGAGAAAAGAAAATCAATCCAGAGGAGCACCACACATCCAGGTGCTTTTGTGGATAAAATATGCTCCCAACTCTTGCCATGACAGTGATGCCACTGTTTTACAATGTATTCAAAAATACATTACCTTTGACATTCATTCAGAAACCACACATAGTGACCTACATGCACAAATCTCACACTTCCAAAAACATAAGCGTGGCAACTATTGCTGATGTCCATATACAAACAAAGGTAAACACTATACCAAATGTTGCTTGGCTTCTCTACACCAGTTTCAACCAAAGGGCAAGTAAATAGCTTGATGTCTTCTGTTAGACACTGTGTAAACAGGAAATTCCCCAAAAACACACACAACATTAAAAGAGATGAGATATCCAAGTACATCAATGATTACAATGTGATAATTGCCCTCTTGTGGAATTCAAATATAGACATCCAATACATTGCAGACAATTCCACTGCAGTTGTAAGATATGTCACAGGCTATCTCACCAAAGCTGAGAAGACAGAGATAAAAGACCTTTGGGATGACATATCATCTGACAAAACCCTGACATAAAAATTGTACTGCTTTGGTATCAAAATGCTGTCACATAGAGAATAAAGCGGCAGACCTTTTAACAGGTATACCCTTATAGGGGAAATCTGAAAACATTGTCTGGTTAAACCTTGGCCTATCACGGAAAAGGGTCCTAAAACCCAAGTGATAGAAACAATAGCCACAAATGATCCCAACAGCCAGGACATTTAAAAAAAAAATTGAATTGACACATACTATCCAAACAGACGTACTGCTTTGGAAAACATGTGCCTGTACGCCATAGCCCAAAACTACTCCCACAAAAACAATATTATGCCAGATTAGACAATTGGCAAATATTCAGTCTCAACTTGTGAAGAAAGATTAGTGAAATGTATGAAGCCCAGCCTAATTGATCATGTAAATGTATTGTTTACATCTGCACAACATAGAGAACTTGATTACATGGCCCTACTGCAACTTTTCAAACCTCAGAGAAAAGAAGAAGAATTATTAGGCGACAATGACACATTTGAAGCTGCATTCAAGGCAAATGAAATCAGTATTACCAATGTGAATTTTAAACAATACAACACATGTTGGACAATCAATGCCAACAAGAGGAATACATTGAAACTCTACTAGATAAAGACACTCCTGAAGGCAGTCACCCTTTTCTTACAGGAAACCAACAACCACTTGGAGAACCACTCATTCAAAATGAAGCAGAAATAGCAATGGCAGAGGTAGCAAACACCATGAAGAATGTTTGTCAGTGTTCAAATCACAGCTAAATGATTAACAACTCGCCATTTACCTAGAAGTCACTGAAGAAATTAAATTGCTACCTGCTACCACTGGTATGTGATGTTTATGCCTGCAACCCTCTTACCTGCCTTCCCATCACCCAGATTGCCAGCTAATCTTGGGTTAAGCGTGTGTTATTTTATGGTGCACACAGTGCCTATTGCACGGTTTTGCCACACTTTAACCTGTAGATCGAGGTGCTCATGGCTACATTAAGGACTGCAGGACCACCATCCTGCTTTGACTTTACCTACTGCTGGGTCTTCTTTTCATCCGATTTATCATTTTCCAAACTGGTGCTTTAGTACATCTCGGCACTGCCAAGATGGCTGCTGTGCCTGGCTTTGTCTGTGCAGCCTGCCTGGCTCCAACCCCCCATTGGTTGCCCTAGCTGTTATTAGCCAATGAGAGCAACCGGAAGGCGGGAGATGGCCCTGATCACTTAAGGCCCACACCAAAGGCCCTGTCTACTCCCTGTCCACTTCCAGGATGCGCCAGGGCTAGTACCCCGTTGTATTATTGCTCACACCCCCTGAATTGACTCTTGCATCTGTGTGTGCTGCCACCCTGCAACATGGGGTAGGCTCCATGTTTATGCCCTTCTATTGACCAGGCCCATTGATTGTGATCACCATGTACTCTTACTTGCACTTGGCGTACAATGTATTACCTTTTGCAATCTCTATGATGTAATCCACCCCCTACGCTTCCTTTTTTCTGTAAACTGAAGCACTTATTGCCACCATATTCGTAAGTCAAAAGTACCTAGATACCTCAGGGTTTGGTGCGTTATACAAGTGTCAAAATAAAATAAACATGGACTTAAACATGAAACTAAAACTTGTAGCTGTAAACATTTTAAACCTGTGCTATTGTATTTAAGTGGGGAAGCTGGTTCTGGCAAAACCTTCTTAATTAAAATAATCAGTTCATATCTACATGACTGAGCAAATAACGTTTCAGCTGTTGTAATAGCCCCCACATATCTAGCTGCCTACAACATATGAGGAGTAAGTTTACACCAACTACTTATCCTCCCAGTAGAACACCACAACACATTAGAATACTACAAATTACTGAAGTATGTAGAATTCTGCAACAAATGAAAGTGCTCCTGTTTCATGAAGCAAGCATGATTTCCAACCTCATGCTGGCTTTAATTCATCTCAGAATGCAGGAAGTCCTAAAAACCGACTCAGAACAACTGTTTGGAGGAAAACATGTTATTGTTTTCAGAGACAACAGTAAAACGTCAACCCATTTTCATGACATTAGGACACAAGCAATGCCATAATAAATTCAGCAGCATTGGAAATGTAAATATCTGGCAACATTTTTTCTACAGAGATCTAACTCAAAATATGTGTCAGTCTGCAGATCTAACATATGGTAACATTTTAAAAAGCATTAGAACTGGTCTGCCTGCTAAATATGAAAAATCCATCTTAAAAACTAGAGTAATCAATGAGCTGTATGAACAAAAGACATCTGCCCCTAATGTCATGGAACAATGAATTAATCAAAGTCTAAAATGCACATGCTCAATGCCAACTCCTGCAAGCTGTAGCCAACGTAATGATACAATGTTGAAAAAAAGAAATACACCCCTTAGTGCATGTCACCTCCACAGACAATATAGAAATGGACGGCATGACACTATTGAAGTGAAGGAGCCTAGTACCCCCACCTCAACCACTTCACCCATATTGCCTATATTTTGGGAACCAGAGTGTGAGACACGTGCAGTACCAGTGAAAATACTGATACCGAAGACAATCCTGGAAGCAAGGTTCCCATTGAGAAAGCCATACCTGCATACGAGACAGTATGATGGCTATTTGAATGAAACCCCTAAAGAAGCAGGACCAATGAATGGAAGCGAAGAATTGTGACGTCATACATGAAGCAAGCAGATGTACATAGAAGAGATGCAGAGATATGAGAATGAAGATATTTTATAAGGCATCAAGAAAGAATCAAAGATAAGTGACATCTTGGGATCAAGATTAAGAAACTTATGCTACAGAAACGATGAAGATATCCAGTTATTTTACACATGTATAGATGCAAAGAAACGCAAGCAGACAAAGTTTTCTTGAGGCTAATTTTATAGTGAATAGATTGCGGCATGCGCCAACACATACATATATATATATATATATATATATATATATATATATATATGAAAAAAGAGATCTGGACTTAAAAAGGAGGGCCTCTTTTCCGGTGTGTCGCAGTTGAAAAAGCAATTGAATTACAGAAGCAGATCGCAGAGAGGCAAGGGTGGATGATCCCCAAGAAGCCAAGGTCTCATCAGGCTGGGGTGAGCAGACATTTGATCCAAATCGTGTGAAAGAATGAAACTCCTGTTCAGAAGACATGGACAAAAACAAGGAAGACGTCAGAGATCTATTAGAAAATAGTATTTTAAATACACTGGAGCTCAATTTTGTGGTCTTCAGTCATGTGGAAGGATGAAGTTGGACAAACAAGACCATCACACCTACGCATGAGGGCAGAGCGTGCCTTCACTCCCCTAAATTCTCCAGAGCAAAAGAACACTCCCAAGGATAAATTCAAAGCCTTAATTGACAGTAGACCACTGAGGTGATGATAGATGAATATGCTAATTGGTGGGAAGCCATGGTTAAGACTAGCTCTCCAGCACATGGAAGACCATCCTGCGTGCTGCTAACGTAGGTGGAAAACTACTGATGGAGGTTAGAGTGCCAATCAATTGTCGGGGGCCATGTGATTAAGGGTCCTATAGTTTGTGTAGCCAATGGGACGTTGTGTATTTAGTGATGTTCATAGTGACCTGTTTAAGGGGAGGGCTTAGTTGTCCCACCTGATGTTAAGAAACCTATCAATTTTCTTCACTCTCTTAGACTTGTATGGATCGTGTGCTTAGATGTTCCTTAAAAACCTATCACAATAGCCACTAGGTTTTTGTAGTTTGCCACATAAGATGACAACAGTAAATATGTAGGTTGACGTCATCAATGCTGATTTCTTGCTCTAAAAAAATGTTTTTTTAAAAGATGCATTGAGAGATCTTGTGCTGAGACATCAGTTGATGTCCGTTGTACTCCCTGTTTTAGATAATTGATATTAAAACAGTTATATTTTTACCATCTACCTGAGTCATTTTCATTATTGATGTTTGAGTAACTTCTGCATCCCCATCCATATCAAGGATAGTGCTACATTGGGGTCTTCCAGTTCAGTATGTATCTATAGCATGACTAAACAGCTTAGAAAAATGTATCTCCAACACAGCGGGATTAGAAAAATGATAAACGCTGTGTCTAAACTGCAGATTAATTCTAAAATGTAACCTTGACGTAGAACAAGGTTCAGTCAATGGAGCAATTGGTACAGTGGTTTGCTTCCAAACATATCCACATGACAACAACATTCAGTTTGTGAACATCCACTTTAATAGAATGTTTCCTTCTTTTCAAAGACAAGTATGTATGCAGAGAACAAGTCTCTTTATCTCTTGCATATTCTGTCACTATTCACAAGTCATAAGATCTAACTCTAGACCACACACTAATCGACATTGGCAGCACAGTCTTCAAAGAAGGTATGAGTTACGTAGCATGTGCATGTCTTCGTACACTTGATGGTCTATTCCTAGCTGACTTTCCCTGGATCCTAGAATACATCAGGCTACATGCACTGTACATCCATCTAGATATGTACCCTGTACATCAAAAAACAAAACCTTTAAAAAGAAAACTAATAAAAACAGAAACTGTACCAGATCTCCCTGCAATGCCACTAAAGAAAAACAATAGCAACTATTGGCGCATCAGATTATACAAGCACACAACTCTTTAGTCCAAAAGCAACTGGGCGTTCATCAAAAGTCACAGAGAAAAACATGTCTCTTCTCAAAAAACAACTGCAGGCACATCAAAGACTACAAAGGTACAACTCTCTGGTCCATTTAAATTCAGCAAGATGACTGGAGTAAATTGCTCCATAAACACACAGGAAGATCCACAAGAATTTCTGTTGTAGTTACTACAAGTACTACAAACCATAAACATCCCTATAAATGGAATCTTGCAGATTTCATACACATAGACACATACATGCACTCACTGCAACCATGTTTCACAACAACAGATTCCCAATGACCCATTTGTGCATGTAACCATAGCAAATTCTGAATGCATTCCATTTCACCAGCTTCTGCAGGGTACAAATCATGGCATACAATCGCTCCAGCATACAAATAAATTCACATGGCCACTATGTCATACTAATGCTTCTAAGGTACAATACAAATGGTACCAAAAAGAACTGTAACCTCATTAGCTTTACACATGGCAAAGTATCTCTTGGCAAGAAAACCTTCACAAGAATAGGCATAATCTATCACACTGGTGCTGCAACCACTTCAGGCAACTATACTGCAAAATGTCAAAAAAAGAAGTGGTTGGTTTGGGTGTAACAACACTTTGGTTACTCAAAAACATATGTTACCAGCAAATCTAACAAATGCCTACCTAATATTCTTGTAACCCAAACATACTCACAAAAGTACAATACAATACACAGTTTGAATACACCAATGGGTATCTAACTACTTTAAACATACCCTTCATTACAACAAACTTCAAACATGCCATCACACTCATACTTACATAATACATCCATAGTGCTACAATAGTACTTTTAAAATCCAATACAGTTAGCATATGCCACCAGTTATCTAACTACTTTAAACACACCCTTCATTACAATACACTTCAAACATGCTATCACACTTATACTTATATACTTATATAATAGATCTATAGTACTAAACAAGTACTTTTAAAATCCAAGACAGTTAGAAAACGCCAATACCTATCTAACTACTTCAAACACACACATATTTTATGTAACAAATCTACTTTAAAACCATGTAAATACTACAATCTGTATCTATATACAGTAGAGTTTTTTCAATCCACCACAGATTTCTTTTTCCAATGACCCAATGATTACTACATGTTAATACAACAACAATGAGCCATGCACACATGTTGTACCAAACATACTACACACAATGTACTTTTTAAGTGGTCAAAAAGTAAATCTATATGTACAACTGTATGTAATGACATATTTCAAAGTATGTTGTTTAAAAAATAATACTTTTACCTTTACAGAGAAGCAACCACAGATTGCAGTATTTTTACCATATTCAAGTAATTATCCACAACCAATATCCATTACTCTCAGCATATTACTTTAGCCATAATTATTAAGGACAAATCATTATGTGTTTCGCCAGTGTCTACAATTCTACAGCCTTCTTACAACATTCAAGTAAACATCCATCCCCACTATAAATTTCTATCAAGATACTACTGTAGCATTGTAGCCATACAAAGGCCCTCATTACGACCCTTGCGGAAATCGAAAAACGATGGCGGAAATGCAATACCGCCATCGAATAGCGATCGGTGCGACTATGACCCGTCATCGCAAAGTACGATGCCATTAGCGACACCGTAGTGAACGCCAACGCTAACTGCACCAAGTACGCGCGCGCGCGCCATGCCAAACCGTAAATACCACCATGGCGCAAGGGTACGCGAATTCCGACCCTAGCGGACATGTACCTAACGCCATCAAGCATGGCGGAAAGTACCATTCTGCCATGGTGAGAAGTACGGCATCGCGAATCAACCGTAAACGGCCCCACTGAGTGCCTGTACACCGCTCCCTGCCCACAAAGTACAACTCCCCGTAGGTGCAATGAAGTCACAATGCAACCAGTGAAATGTATAAGTCACCCATGCATGCCAACGAACAAAAGATTCACAAGAGGGGCCAATGGGAGCTGCAGGGCACAGATGGCACGAATACAGAAGCCATTCCAATGGACATGACCACAGTCCCCCCCCCGAAACGCACGCAAACACAGGCACCTGTGACCAGCAATATTCCGAAAATCACATCATTCCACCAGTCCACCTGGCTGACCGGCATCTGTTACACAAAACCCAATCCCCCGCCCCTGAGCATGACAACATTCAAACTGTCATATTGGCAGCCCCCATCCCTGACCTCACTGGGCTTCGTAGGCAAACGCGCCCAGCACAGTACCACGTAACTAAACTCCGAAGCTGGAACCCAATGCAGATCTCCTCACAATACATCGCTCCCCAAATAGGAATATGCCACATCACTCGCAAAGAAGAATGCTACACGGCCCATATCAGAATAGGAATTTAATGCACAACAAAATCACCAAGCCCATACAGCCATTAGGCCATGAACTCCAAAACACATTTCACCATTGTGGGCTGCTTCCGCAAGAAATGACCAGCTACTACTTGTGTGACGCCCTGTTCCATCATGGTACACAGAGCCACATTCACGTGCGAAAAGGCAACATGGAAGCGCACAGAACCGCAGGGCCGTCCCAATGGGGAGGCACTAGTCCAGCTGAAAGGCCGAAATGTTGCTCCGAGCCACTAGTACAGCGTAAGGGCATGTGGCCCATTGGCGATCGTCCCATAAGATCGTAATGCTGCTCCACTGATTAACACGAAGCAGCAGGTGTCGGGAGTAAAAGCCATCTGCAGGAGTGGCATACAGATGGCAGTGGCAAAAGGGGAGGAGATACCTGTCAACCAAAAGAAAAGAAAAAGAACAGAATGGCCATCAGAACTACATCCGAACAACTCACTTCAATGATCACACTGAATCCACAGCCATATGCATGCTAGCCCACTCCAAAGGATCATCACCACCCCAAAACCACTTGCGACTCATAACCATCTATATCGAGGTGTAAACACCATCACAAACGAGTGTACCTGTGCATGCGTCTGTGAAAACAGAATCCATCTGATGGGATTGTTAACGTGCATGGACACAAGTGTCTGAAGGCGCGTCGAGAAAGGGAGGGCTCAACAAGGCCAGATAGACGATGGTCCCACTATGGCAGCCCTGCATCACATAGCGCAGGGGAGGCGGATAGATTCCAAGAAGCCCTGTACATGGCAAACTCTTTATCAAATCATCTGCCCATGCATCCATTCATCATTCCCTCATCCCGGTATAAAAACGCCTGAACATTTACTCACATAACATTAGAAATATCCATTGAGTCTGTGCGTTATGCAGCCTGCAAAATCCACAGTGCCCCAGCCCGTAATTCCAGTGTTGTGAAGTAACATGTATTTGGGAACGTCCGGCCTCATCGCCCACGTCGCTATTGCGCATCCCAAACTATTCATATCAATCATTGCTTCCTCGCCATGGCCCCTGTCTCAAGGACATTGAACAATAGAACGTTATATTTGCAGTCAGACCTGTGGGCATCTCCTCGCCGCGAGCTGAAAACCGAAAGCGCCGCCCTTCGAATTCCTCATTTGCAACATCACGTCGAAAAGGCATCTGTGGCCGTTTGAAATCACAAATTAATCCATCTAGTGCGGCTGTGTGTGAAAATGGCAACTGCCTTCACCCACAAATGGGACGCCCCGCCCGTCGGTGCAACTCGGTACAGTGATGCATGAGGGCCCACCGTTACTCGAGTACTACGTTCCACTGACCCTTCACAAGTCTGTTCGCGACGGCAAAGATTGTATGTGAAACAATGGGACCATAGCCGAATGTACATATCAACAAATGTTACACGGCCATCGGGTACAAATACATGATTGCAATAGCAAGATGCCATTACCGAATTGCAGCGTTGTGTGCGGGACGTGCTCGGCCAAAGGGGAGAGCAGCTTGCACAGGTGGAATGAATCACCACAGGTGGAGGCCATACAGCCTGAAAACACATAAATTGCACACCCAGTCTCCTCCCACAACCACACCCACTCCGAAATGCTACCGGCAGGACTCGCGATGTTGGCCCTGGGGGACCTGATAGCACTGCAAGTACTCCAACTCCAAGAAGAAGACGAACACCAACTACAACCGGCCGCACGGAGGAGACGCAGGAGGAGGGCAAGGCAGGGCCAGCAAGGGCCGCCAGCACAGCCACTACCACCACGCAGGCAGCCCGCAATCCCACGCCTCCGAGCACATTCGTTCAACCTCACTGATGAGCAGATCCACACCCTCTACCGTTTGGACCGGGACACCATAGCCGCCATTGTGGACATGACACAGGCTGACCTTGTCAGCATGATAGATAGCCCAACCGCCATCCCACCCCTACTGAAGGTGGTGTCTGTACTACACTTCCTGGCCACAGGCACCTACCAGCACACAGTCGGACAGTTGCATGGCATTTCTCAGCCACTGTTCTCACGGACACTATTGCAAGTGCTCGATGCCCTCCTGCAGCACGCAGACGACTACATCTCCCTACCACGCTCGGAGCAGGAAATTACAAACACGAAAGTGGGATTCCATGCACTTGCCGGCATACCGGGTTGCATTGGTGCCATCGACTGCACCCATGTTGAATTGGTCGTCCCACATGCCATGGAGGCCCAGTACCGCAACCGAAAACAATTTCATTCCCTGAATGTACAAATGGTGTGTGACTCCAACAGGATCATTACACATTGTTGTGCCCGATTCCCTGGATCAACCCATGATTCTATGGTCTTGAGGAACTCTACAATACCACGCTACATGGAGCGACACGCAGGGAACAGATCCTGGCTACTTGGTGAGTCTCATTACATGCATGATAATGTGGGGTATGTGATTCGGCAATGACCTGGCAGGAAGGGGGGGGGTGTGCGTACGTAGCAATGGCATTCCACATAATCCGTTTATCGTCCACATACAGGTGATGCTGGATATCCACTGAAGAGATGGCTCCTCACACCAGTCCGGAACCCACGGGACCAGCATGAGGAGGACTACAACCATGCCCACTCACGTACCCGTGTAGTCATTGAACAGGCATTCGGCCTACTGAAGACTCGTTTCCGCTGCCTCAGCAGGTCTGGCGGGGCACTCCTGTACCGCCATGAGAAGGTTGCAAAGATGGTGATGGCATGTGTCATGCTCCACAAGATGTGCGTACGTAGAAATGTGCCCATGCCCCCTGACGCAGAACTGCAAGCACCTGATGATGGTCATGATGAGGGTGGGGATGTGGCAGCACCTCAAGGAGTCTGCGAGGCACCGGAGGGCCGTGACATTCGTCAGCATCTCATTGATGCATGCTTCTAGCACTCACGCCTGGTTGCTGATACATGGACACGGTACTCATGGCACTGTGTGTGTCTGGTACATGCACAATATGGACTGTACGCCTATGATGGCCTAGTACACAATGATCATTGTCCACACATCTCATTGGTTGATCGTGCACTGTTTATGGCATATGTGATATCATATTGAACACCCTATCGACCCGCCACCCAAGTGAGCCCAACACACCCCCTCCACCCTCCTACCTCCCCCCCGAACACCAGTCTCCAAAGATGCTCATTGTCAGTGGGCTGTCGCTATTGCAAGCCCCCTCTGCGGGTATCAGGGGCACCCCTGCCTGTGGAGCGCAGGTTCCTCCCAGATCTACGTTGGGGGCTGCCCTGGACGGAACTTGCAACGGATGATGTCTCTGCCTACTCACATCCATGCATGTCCCTAAGTGTTTGTGAGAGCTCAGTGAGCACACGGCGCACTGCGGCAAGTTCGGCACATACGTCTGTGGACGTCGCATGCAGTTCCCCCCTCAGGCTCTCGGTGCTTCTCTCCATTTGGACTCTCAGGCTCTCGGTGCCACTCTCCATTTGGACTCTCAGGCTCTCGGTGCTAGTCTCCATTTGGACTCTCAGGCTCTCGGTGCTACTCTCCATTTGTGCCCTTAGTGTCTCTGTACTTCTCTCCATTTCTGCCCTAAGTGTCTCAGTTGATGTTTCTATGTCTGCCTTAGTGCCCCCACATTCATCGGCATGGTCCTTGAGGAGCGTGGCCAGTTGCTGCTGTTGCACGATTAACTGGTCGAGGGACTGTTGCCTCTGCTGGGCCATGGCCATTTGCGGGGGTGTCACAGAGGGGCTGTTGACCTCATGTTGCCTTGCCACAGGGCTTGTGGGGGATGGCCAGTCGTCGTCTTGTGGGTGCCCCTGCGTGGTATCCTCATGTTGTACGGGATGGGACAGACAGGGGGATTGGGACAGGTCATGGATGGATCTGACTTCGACATCCCCGTCTTCTGTGTCGGAGCATGCTGCCATCAATGGGGTGTCACCTATGGTGCTGCTGCCACCAGAGGCAGTGCCTTCTGTGGCATCCGTTGGGGGGACCTGTGGTGGTGGTGTTGTGGGCATGCTGGCTGCTGGGGTGCCTGTTGATGTTCCCTCCTCTGTGCTGCCACCTGATTTGTGCTGCTGCCGTGTCTTGATGCGTGCAGCTGAGGTGGAGGGTCTTTGGCCGTTGGTCTTGGCCCTCTTTGCAGGTGTGCTGGTAGGGGTGTCCTGATGCTCGTCGTTTGGATCGGACCCTGTGGTGGAGTAAAGGAGGGCGAGGGTTATTAATGGGTCTGTGGGTATTGGAATGGCATTGTATCACATGCATTGGGGTGGTACCTGAGGGTGATTTGGGTCGGGGCCTTGGAGGTGCTTTCATTTGTGTGTGGAGTGAGGGTGCAGTTGTTTGGCAGCCTGCAGTTAGGGTGTGCCTGCTGCACGTGTAGTGGGTGTTTTAGGGGTTTTTAATTATTTATGTATTTATTGTGAGTTTTAAAGTGCGCTATCAGGCCGATGTGTGTGGACGTTCTCCTGGACATGTGTTTCTGTTGCACTATGTGGACACATGGTACTTCACATGATTGGACATTGTGGATTTAGCATTGTTTTTTTTGGCCCACCTACCTGAATCTTCGGATGTCTGCACTCCTTTCTCCATCCCTCCGACTCCCTCTATGCTCTCCATTCCGATGGTGGAGGCACAGATTTCTTCCCAGGGGGTCAACTTGATGGGTGATTCAGGACCTCCCCCGGTGGCTGTGGCAATGTTGCGGTTGGCAGAAAGTATGCTGCGGACGCGTATCCGCAGGTCGTCCCATCGCTTTCTGCATTGCTGTGGGTTGCGGGGTGCGGTCCCCACCGCACTTACACGCTGTGCCACCAGAGCCCATATGGCCTTCTTGTTCGCAAGTGCCGTCCTGGTCATTTGCGTGGAGAAGACGACGGCAGCATTCTCCTGGAGGGTCTCTGTTAGCACGGTGAGTTCCTCACGGGAGAAGTGGACCTGCCGCTTGCGGTCGCACGCTTTCTTCGCTGCTTTTCCCATTTTTCTTGGTTTCGCTAGGGTGGATGACGGGTTGGGGTGTGTCTCAGGGTAGTGTTTTTAGTGGTTGTGTGGATTTTGTGGTTTTATAGGTGTACGGCGGGATGTTTCCCGTTCCGGGCCCATGTTTTTACTTCCGTTTCCGTATATTTACGGTCACCGTACTTTCCGGTTGGCGCTCACTGCGGTGTCCGCTGTGATGGGTGGCAGTATTGCACCTAGGGCGCCGTACGGCGGCGGTGTGGGCCGTTTTGGGGTCATTTCCGCCATGGCGTGGTGCTCGTGCCCGATGGGTCGGAATGGGCCGCACTTTGCTCCATCGTGCAATGGCAGAAACGCTATTTACGCTGTGGCGGTCCGGTCAGTCACTTTCCGCCAGGGTCGTAATGAGGGCCAAAGTGTCCACAATTCTGTAAGGACTATAAATACTAAAATACTATATACACATTGTGAAAAGCCAAAGGGTGTTTCACAGCCTAGACCCCAGGGATCCCGCACTCAGGTGGCCAGGGAAAGGCCATGGCTTTTGGATCCTGACCCTGCGGGTGGACATGCAAGGGATGATCATCTGGGTAGGGGGTCCTCGGGGAGAGGGGAAGAAGTACCTGATGATGAGACATGGTATCTCTCTTCTCCCACATTCCATCTAACCACTGTACCTACCTATCATATGGAAAACTACAGCTCCCATAATTCCTCCTCACTTCACACTGAGAACACTACTGAGCGGGGAAGATAAGGAATGAGGCCAGGAAGATTACCTATAATAACTTGCAATGCCTCTGTCCCTTTAATGAGATCAGGCAGAGTCAGGCACGTAATCCTAACTACACAAACCTGCCACTTGTTAACACTCCCTGTGAGGATGAACAGTAGTGCACACAGGCACACCATGAGCGAGGCTGGGTACGGGAAGGAGCAGCTGTTCCAGAAACTGAAAATGGGAAAACTCCACTAATGAAAACCATTATCACTTCCCCATGGGACAGTGCCTACCCTCCGAGCACCTACATGATGACGCCAATTCGGAACCCCACCACACCACCAAGGTAAGATACAACACAGCCCATATTGCAACCCGTCCTGATTGGACGCTGTGCATGTCGAGGTGTGGCAGGAGTGTGCTGGTTGTACATATGTTTGTGTGGAGAGCCATGTATGCATGTGTATGTACAGGGAAATGAGCCTGCTGCGTGTGAGTCCTCTCATGTGTGAGACACATCGATGGTGTATGTGTTGGTAAGCATGCTGCCCAAATGCAGGTGTGGGTGCACATTTTTACATTTCTCTGTATGTACAGTGGCATGGTTGTGGTGTCACACATGGATGGTGATTCCACCTGCTTGTATCTGCTTTATGTACATGTGCATGTGTGTGTATTTGACAAGTGTGCAACTGTGATACACCATGGATGCATGTGCACTGACATGTAGGAGGCTGATTGCCAGATGTGACATGGATTGCGATTTTATCACTCCGACAGGTGGTGGAGATGTATGTCTGTTGGCGTGTGTGCATGTGTTCTGCACTTCCCGTGTTGCATGTGATGTGAGGCTCACCTTCGGCTGCTCATGCTGTTGTTTGTGGATGGATGCTGCTGCCTGGTGCAACATTCCTGTTGATTTGCTCATGTGTGTGAGTTGAAATGACATGTGTGTTGGGGAGTGTGATGCCATGTCTGAAGTTTGACACTGCCACTCATGTACAACTGTCATGTGTTTATCAGACCATTGTACAGTGCCCTGATGCCTGTGTTCTATCTCTCCACGTCTGCAGCGTCAACTGATTAAGAGGACGGAGACGGTGCTGTGGAGCAAAGCGGCAGGGATCCCACCGCCAGCCAGAGATGCAAGGCCCGGCTCCCCTCCCAGGTTGTCATCTCGTCGGGGAGTGAGGAGTCTGGTGCCGCGTCCGTGGCTGCAGCTGCCGAGGGTAGGTCCAAGAGGCGGAGGTCAGAGGTGGACTCCTCGGCAGCAGAAGGGGCAGCTGAGAGCCCACAGGGTCCAATGGAGGAAGATGGCACAGAGTCATCAAGGTTGGTGGGGGGTTTGGTTGAGGAGGAGGCCATGGAAGGGACAGACACGGGGACTGTAGGGGGGATTCCACTGGTGCTAATGGTTCAGTCCAGGGGCAGGGACAGCCGGCAGCACAGGCTGCCGCGGAGGTGCCTGTGTGTAATCTTGTCGCCGATCCTGTGACTGCATCATCCCGCACCAGCAGGGATGCCTACGTCCAGACCCGTTCTCAGCGAGGGGATGAGCGCACAACAACTGGCCTTCCTCTCCCTGCGGATGTGGCAATCCGGGACCGTGTTGAGAAGATGGCCTGCAGTTTTTTCATGAAGACACTGCACGTCATCTCGGATGCGTCTTTGACCGCGTCGACCTACTGGGATGGGATGCCAGTGCTGGATTCCTCCGTCTGCTGGACCTTCTTTCGACCCCCTCCTCACCTGAACCCCCTATGCGCCAGTCGTCCTCCGTGCCATCTTCCGGCCCATGTATCACCTGGGTACCCTGTGGAGCTGCCTCTGACCCAGCGGCCAGGCTGGTGGAGGACACATCCCTGCCACAGTCGGAAGTCAGAGGTCCGGCAGGGGTGGCCACACCAACAACTGCAATTCAGCAAGATGAGGACGTGCAGGCATCAAGAGCCAGGGCACAGGCACAGCAGCAGCAGGCTCAAGGTGGGAGCGATGATGGCTCAGGGCCATCAGTATCAGAGGGGCGGGCATCGGTGTCTTCCATGTGGCAGCGGTTGGGCCAGGACATAGATGCGGAGCAGCAGTGGGCGGAAGAGGCACGTCTCACTATGGTCATGTTGGAGATTTCCATCCCCCTGGCGCTGTGGCAGGCCGAGTGCCTCGAGGCAATTTGCAGGGAGTTGGAGGTGGACATGCCGTTATGCCTGCGAAACCTCAGGGCCATGGAACAGGCCCATCTCCAGGACAAAGAACAGGAGTTTGATGATGCCCTAGCCCGGGAAATCGACAAGTGAGCCGTAGGACTTGCCCCCCGCCATTGTATATGGTTAGTTAGTGTTAGGTTTCATTTATGTTTTTCTTTCATTTGGGGCGCTTGGACTATGCCCCACCTTTTTGTAGATAGTTCTTTATTAGGAAGTATTTTTGTAGGTTTAATTTCAATAGTTGGGCTCATGGACCCTGGTTTTGTTATTTGTATATAGTTGAACAGTGGATTTTTCATCATTACCTTTTTTTATTTGACCATGGAGAAATGGATTTTACTTATTTCTTTGCCTCTGGATTTGCTTTGTTGGACTGAGACTTTGGACACATCTTCATTTGGATTTATTTGGATTCTGATTTCATATATTTTATTAATTTTGGGACATGCTGCATTGCATTTTATTTCTTATTTCCATTATTGTGTGTTTTCATTTAATTCCCTTCATTTTGTGTTCAATACATTTTTGTTTCATATTTCAATTTGTGGTATTCTCTCATTGGTTTCATGCATGTTACAATGTGGGTTTTCACATTCACTGCCACCCATTGTGTGTGTGTGTGTGTGTGTGACGGACATGTGTTGATGTACATACTTGCCATTTGGGTTGTGTCATGTAATGGGCATTTCAATGTGGGGTGCATGTAATGCTTGGTTGGGTGTTTGGACCGGGATGGCGTGGGGTGGTATTTGGGTGGCCATAAGGGCCAGGAGTGTGGATCGTGATGACGTGTTGGATGACGGGGACATGAGTCGGGGCCTGCTGGCAGGTGCCCGTCACTGCTGGGTGGGTGGGGCTACAGGCGGACATGAGTCGGGGTCTGCTGGCAGGTGCCTGTCACTGCTGGGTGGGTGAGTGGGTGGGGGGACATAAGTCAGGTCCTGCTGGCAGGTGTCCATCACTGCTGGGTGGGTGACGGTGCAGGGGGACATGAGTCGGGGCCTGCTGGCATGTGCCTGTCACTGCTGGGTGGGTGAGTGGGTGGGGAGACATGAGTCAGGGCCTGCTGGCAGGTTCCCATCACTGCTGGGTGGGTGGGGGTGCAGGGGGACATGAGTCGGGGCCTGCTGGCAGGTGCCTGTCACTGCTGGGTGAGTGGGTGGGGGGACATGAGTCGGGGCCTGCTGGCAGGTGCCGGTCACTGCTGGGTGGGTGAATTGGGTGTGGGGACATGAGTCGCGGCCTGCTGGCAGGTGCCCATCACTGCTGGGTGGGTGATGGACATGTGTGAAGTCTCCCAGGTGCATGGTGCCATGCAGCCTGCCTGCGGGGCATGCTCAGGGGTGATGGGCTGCCTGCGGGGCATGGGGATTGGAGTAGGGACACACCAGGGAGGGACCACACTGCCAAATCGCGTGTGTAACTGCCTGCGCACACCCCTGAATACACGTACCCCGCTCGCACAAGGCCTATATCGTGTACAACTTCCCGCGCACCCCCTAAATACACATACCCCGCTCGCACAAGGCCTACCATGTGTGATACTTCCCGCACACCCCCGAAATACACATACACCACTCGCACAAGGCCTATCGCGTGTAATACTTCCCGCGCACCGCCGAAATACACGTACCCCGGTCGCACAAGGCCTATCGCGTGTACAACTTCCCGCGCACCGCTGAAATACACGTACCCCACTCGCGCAAGGCCTATCGCGTGTGAAACTTCCTGCGCGCCCCCTAAATACATGTACCCCGCTCGCACAAGGCCTATCGCGTGTGATACTTCCCGCGCACCCCCGAAATACACGTACCCCACTCGCACAGGCCTATCGCGTGTAGTACTTCCTGCACACCCCTGAAATACACGTACCCCGCTCGCACAAGGCCTATCGCGTGTAAAACTTCCTGCACACCCCCGAAATACACATACACCGCTCGCACAAGGCCTATCGCATGTGATACTTCTCGCGCACCCCTGAAATACACATACCCTGCTCGCTCAAGGCCTCTCACATGTAATACTTCCCGTGCACCCCCAAAATACACATACCCCGCTCCCACAAGGCCTATCGCATGTACAACTTCCTGCGCACCCCCGAAATACACGTACCCTGCCCGCACAAGGCCTATTGTGTGTGAAACCCCCCACGCACCCCTGAAATATACGTACCCCGCTCGCGCAAGCCCTATCGCGTGTAGAACTTACTGCGCACCCCCAAAATACACTGTGCCAGCCCAGTAAACTGGGGCAGGGTTGGCGCGGCCCATTGCGCTGCATTGGGGATTTCAATGCCTTTTCCTTGCGCAAGGGGCGTTCTTGGGGGCTTTGTAATTCCATGAATACGCAGTGCACCAGAATGCTGTTTAGCGAACACGGCTGGCACACGCTGGTGCACGCTCCCTCTCTGCACTGCTCGCATGCGCTGCCTGTGCACTGAAATCTATGAATTACCCCGCATGTCTTCCTTACAATTTCAATAATATGCTTCCACCATATTACAAATACTGTATACTCCCCCTAGAGTAGCTATATTTACTAAATACGCACAATACACCTTCAAATAACATGACTCACCCCATTTGCTTTTACTATTTTCCACCACAACTATCCAACCATGGCATCCTTTTACACAACCATACAACCATCTCCCCAAAAATATACATATCAACCACCATCACAACCATACTCTCCAAAAATTTACAACCTCGCCATACACACAACTATACACTTTAACTATTGTGCAACCATTTTAGCAACAACTAACAACTACATTTGTATTCCAAACATACATATAATACTCACACTCGCTACTTTTACAAAATATGTGTAAATGTACAAAAACACAGAATCCCTCCCAATCCAAATAGTGATGTAGCTTGGAATACGGCCAAGGACAGTAAAACTGACCACAGCCCCAGGAGCACCACCATGGCCTTTTTCACCTTTAAAAACGGCTCCATCTTAACTTGTTCCGACTCCCCCACAATTCCCAGATATTCTTTCAACCACAAAATAACCCGAAATGTGCTTTCCAGAGTTTTCCTCACTGCGCTTTATGTGGACAAAGACTGTGATCTGTGGATCCAATTTGGCGACCATTTCAAAATATTTGACGCAGCTCAAGTTTTAAAACAACCAATCACCATGCCACCCCTGAATTGGTCCAGAGGTGTCTGCGGACATCGAACCAGGAAATTAGTCTGCGGACTAAACACAGATATTACTACCTTTTGGCCAATTTTAGAACATACTGGATAGATTGACACCAAATTTGCAAATTCACGCTTTCGGGACCAATTTGCTGCTCTTCCCGCAAGTTTGGTGCAAATCCCTCCAGCAGTTTAGACTTTAGCCATGAGCAGATTTTTCCCATTACGTCTATGAGGATTTCAAAAGTTTTTGGGGCCCCCTTGTAACTTTGTCCCCCTTGACAAAACCGCACCAAACTATGTAAAAGCATTCAGATGTGGCCATATTCTATTTTTTCAAACTTTGGTGAGGATTCGTCAAATGGCGCCAAAGTTATAAGCCGCCCAAAAACTGATCTTCCCATGGGTTAAGCAACTTAACCACATCTACACGCCCACTGCTGCAGGTCCTGTAATATACTTGGATTTCACATAATCTCCTCCACTGGTCAATCTCAATGGTGAGTGTTACATCTTTCCTTAATATTTTCCTGACTTGTTCGATCTAGACTGCAAATCCTGCAGATAAAATAAGGTAAATAATGGAGAATTTAAATCGGATTTGGTAATTCTGAAAATATGCTGTAATAGCCTAGAACAGCATTGATAAAGACCCCAAGGTCAATACAAGTGTTGGCTTAAGTCATGGGGCAATATAGACTGAACAACAGTTGATTGCATGGATTGGACGGATTTGAGAAACATCTGACATGTACATTTTTAATTGAATTGGAAATAATCAATGGAGACTATTCTGTAATACAATAGGACAAACTTTGAAATAATTGATTGGCTGCAGAAATATTTGAAATACGATGCAACAGATGAGCGTTTGGAATAATTTTTTAACATGGCTTCCTTGTAGGGACTTTCATCAAGATTTTTACAATGGAGTGGTGTCATATGTGATGTCTTCAGTGATGTCATCGATGATGCAATTTGTCATTTCATCTTGGAGGTCCTAGATGTTAGTCTTAGCAGTTCATGGCGGTGGCATGAGTTATGGTTGCATAGCTCACCATAACTAGCACATTTCTTTGGTTTTTCAATTTTACATTTCAACCATGACGTCCCTTTAACAAAAAGTTGTTTCACTGAATTTCATAGGTTTTTATTAATGCAACTTAATCATTATCTCCCTTTAACAAAACTTTTTCACTGATTTTCATAGGTTTTATTAGTGCAACTTAACCATAATGTGCATTTAACAATGTTTTTCAACTTAACCAAACAAAGTCTTTTCCCAGTTTTTCACTGGCTTTCATAAGTGAAAATGTTTCATGATGTTACAGCACGGTCTATAAATTATCAATAATTCCTCTTTTAACATATATGAAAGGGCTTTAAATCTCCTTTAACAAACATATTTTTTGCAGCGCATATTACTGTTTGTAATTTTCAGCAGCGCATGCTTGGGATACAAGTCATTAGTTGAATTGCCTAGGGCATGAGCCTCAACCATGACCCCGACCCAACCAAACCACCCTCGTTATCCACTGCACATAGCTTGCACCCTGGTCCAGTGTCCACTATATTCCTATAATGTGACCAATGGCCAGTGTTCATGGCTTGCAGCCATGGCCAGTGGCCACAATTAATGGGACATGGGCTTCGGCCTTGCTGCAGCCCCCAATAAGCAAATCAGAGTAGACATTTGTCCTTTCCTTTCCACAGTCCGGGGGGTAAAGTTGTATCACTATTTTTTGTACCTACAATTTGACACTTTAGAAAAAATAAAACACTCGACAGATTGGCGAAAGCATGTTTTCAGGTCCTTGCTGATGCTTCTCGTGCATGTTTGATGCAAACCCACCCAGCGCTTTCGGCTCTAGCCACAAGCAGATTTTCTTTTTCATTCAAGCCTATCCGGATTTTGAAAATGTTACCACATAGCCGGTCCCTGGTGGCCATACCAACTTTAACCCCATTGCTTCTGCCTGGTTGCAATGGCCAGTAGCCAGAATGTCTGGGTATGGCCTTTGCCATGTCTGGACTATCTGGTCGCTGTCCATAACCACAGGCTATGCCTCATGCCTCCAAAGTTATATCACTATATTTTAAACTTGTCTTTGCCAGAGGCCAGGCCCACTGCCCACTCTAACCACATAGCCGGTCCCTGCTGGCCATGCCCACTTTAACCCCATAGCCGTTCCCTGGGAGCCATGGCCAGTTAGCCCCGAACAAATTTGCCTACTCCCCACAGGCCACAGGCTATTCCTCAGGCACTAAAGTTATACCACTATTTTTTGTACCTACGTTTCAAGAAATAAACCAAAGGGCAGATTTGCAAAAACATGCTTTTGGGACCTTGCCAATGTTCCACGCACAAGTTTGATGCTAATCCGTCCAGCACTTCTAGCTGTAGCCACAAGCAGAATGTGTTTTCCCAATAAAACCTATCCTGATTTCAAAAATGTCGGTGCCCCCTTAGAGGTTTGCTCCCTCTTGGCAACATCCCTTTAAACTTTGTATAACCATTCAAAGTTGGGTCTATAATCTTTTTGCAAACCTTTGTGCGGATTCGTCAAATGGCACCAAGGTTATAAGCCATCCAAAAATGATGAGGCCCCCTCTAATTTTGCCCCCTCTTGACAAAACAGCAGCAACCTTTACAGCAGTATTCAGAGTTGCGTCTATATTCTTTTTCCAACATTTTGTGTAGTTTCGTTGAATGGAGCAAAAGATATAAGATGTTTAATAAATGCTCTTCAGCAACCGTCTAATGCGTTGATGTCCTCGAATATTTGTCAAGTTTGCGAACATCACAGTAATGTCCCTTAACATAAATATTTTTGATGCACTTCACATTTTTAATTGACCAAACAATGGCTGTGTACGATATTCAAGAATGTTACACGGCTCCCTGATTGGCTCAGATGCGTCCGCAGTCACTGGACGGAGATATCAAAATTGTTCTTTAACCTACATTTTGAGATTTTTTTTGAAAATCTAATGGATTGATTAACACCAGATTTGCAAAGCATGATTTCTGGACCAGGCCGCTGCTCCTCTTGCAAGTTTGATGCAGATCAGTCCAGTGGTTTGGGCTATAGCTGTGAGCAAAAGTTTTTTCCATTCCTGTCTATCCGGATTTCAAAGGTTTTGGGAGCTATAACGTTGCCCCCCATTCATGAAATCTCGCAAAACAAAACACATTAATTCAGAATGGGCTATAAAAGTATTTAGCAAAGTTTTGTGAGGATTTGCTGAACGGCACCAAAAATATAAGCCTCCCAGAAAACTGCTCTTCCTATGGAATGAACGGCTTTACCATTACTACAGGGTCGCTGTACTGTTGCAAAACTGAGAAATAATTGATTATCTGGAGACATATTTCAAATAGGAAGCAACATGTGAATGTTTGGAAGAACAGTTTAACATGTGTCCACTATATGACTGGCAGTGATCATGTTACACACCTGTTGCGACCAGCCCAGGTACAATCACTGTCAGCACCTTTTTAGCAAATGAGCACATGTGGAAAGGGTGTCCGTTTAGCAGCAACGCTTTCCTGCAGAAAATCCACCTTTACTTTGTATGGCATGTATCAAAAAAGCTCTGGTTTGCACCCTCGCAAATGGCATTCTCGTAACAAATCAATTTTATTTTATGCAGCAGACAGGTCCAATAGGATCAATAATCTAGCATATCCGATAGTGACATTTCATCATGTTACTTTTTAAATCAGCCTCATAGTCCACAGATCTTGATGCTGATTTAAGCCCAATATATCTAGCTTGACGATGTACACTGCCTATGGAGATGCTGTGTATCATTTCTCCACTAGGTTGTTTCTTCTCATTCAGCTTGGGTGGAAGCATCTGTTCCTTCATTGTCTCTGGCCACAACTTCCCTCTGAGAGGAGTAGAGTGAGAGTGAGATGCAGTCATCCTTTCAAGTACACAGTGTGTGTTCAGATACCCATTTCGCTGCACAGCAGTGGCAGTGAAGTTGAAAAACCACCTGCTGGACCTGTCACAGACTGGGGTTCAGGGTCCACATCTGATGTGAGTCCCATTAAGAGGATGAATGCCCCATCACCTGGGTGACCGCAAAGTCCACTGGGTCCCGGTATTTGACCCGCAGCACCATTTTTACTTTTTATGCATTCAGTAAATTGTACATTTTACACCTGTAGCAACTATTTCACATATATTAATGATTTTACATTTGTTTTATCACTGCCTTTTTGCCTGAGATTTACATACTGTAATTTGTTGGGTGTGGAAAATGGTTACATGTGATTTTATCGATTGATAAAACAAAGAATGAATTTTGAACAAAGAAAAAACATCTAAAAAACAAATAACGATTTTTATTTTTGATGTTGTTTGGGGTTCTCACCCAAACCCCCCTTTTAAAAAAAATATTTTTCCCCACCCCTAAAACTACTATTTCAATTCCCAACCACATATATATCGTTTTCTAAAATGCGTTATTTTTTTCTAGATGTTTTGGGTTCGTTTAAAAATGCATTCTTTGTTTCTATTCAATAATAATCACTGCATACAGTGGGAAATCAGCAGCAGAAATAAGCACAGGCAAATGGGTGTAGAGTTAGTAGTTTATTATTTATTGTTTTTGTTCATCCCCTCCGGATTTTACAGTGCATTTTGACTGCATTTGGATATACTGTGGTGGCATGTACTGCATACAGTGAAACACAAACGGGAACAATCTACAGTACCCTTCACAATGAACTCCCACACCACCATCATATTCAAAACATTGCACAGCTGAAGCTCAACCTGCCTTTCCCTTGCACAACTCCGCTCTCCATGCCATTTACACTTGACATCAACAGGGTCCCATGTGATGAGTTGCAGGGTGTGGACACAGCACAGGTGGCCAGAGATATATCCAGTTCGCTGCAGGATGTGTACCCACATTCATCCCACAGGCAACAAAACAAGAAGCCCAGATATACTGTAGAAAAAGTAAGAATTGAGGAAGGACAGTCCAGCCTGTAGCACACATCAATAAAGATGTTACAAAAAATACATCATTTTGGTTATGAATATTTTAACCAAAGAAACAAAATTAGGTTTAATCTCAAACCACGCTATATGATTCCTGAATGGATTATTTTAAACCCTCTTGGGGATTTTTATATATGGAGAGACGATCTTCAGCCAGAAAGCCACTGCACACAACCACTTAGCCAACAAAGCCGAAACAGTAATTGCTGTTCCAAGTCTACATAAGAAAAGAGGATCAAACCCTCTCCATATAACGCAATGATCCCAACTACAAAGTGGCAATGACATTGCATCAGGCCACAGTAGGTAGAGATTACCTCTCAGAGGGTGTTTACTATTAAAATGAATGTATGCAATAGCCTTGGCGCTCTCCACGCGTACCTTGATTGGGTGTTGGCTAACCTCTCAGTGTTACCATGTACACTCTAACTAGAGTAGCCTCCTAAAATGTGTCCAAGATTCATTTCCAATGCATATTTGCACCAGTGCAAAGTTTGCCCTACTGCTAATACCGTAGTACCAGGGCAACGTTTGCCCTAATGCTAATACTACAGTACTAGGGCAAACCTTGCCCTAGTGCAAAAATGCTTCGAAAATGTATCTTTTTTGCACTGGACAATTTTTGGCCTGGTCCTTATCCCATGCCAAACTGCATTTGTCATGGTGCAATGGTTTACTACTATTACATCCACTGTTTTTAAACAGAGGGGAAACTTTTCCCTAGTGTCAACACTGCAATTTTGCAGTTGCACCAGTGCAAACTTTGTGTAATCTGACCCATTGTCAGTGACATATGCTTTTTTAGTCACAATAATCAAGGCTGGAACTTCTAAGTAATGACAAGGTAACTGATAGTTTTGCCCAGAATTAAGCATTGCTAATTCACATGGCACTGACAACAGGTACTGATATTACCCCACTCTCTACTTGTTTTATTAATATAGAAAGTAGTAAACACTGAGTTGGCATCGGTCTATGACAGGCAAGTTGCATGTTTTTATCTGTAGCAGGCACCTCACCCATTTAACTGACATGTCAAACGTAGGACTGCATTTTTGTGAAGAACATTGACTATAAACAAGTGCCCTTATCACAGTTTATTTTGCTGTCTATGTTGAAATTTCAGGAATGCAAAACTCTGGTTTTTATGTTTTAAAAGCTTTGCACTTTGGCAGTTGTAGTCTTACATTCTGGATGTGCAGAAAATAACAATTCTCCTATTGTTTTGCCGAGGACTGTATTTCTGAAAATGTATAATATGTTTGTTAGGTTAATTTATTATGTGAATTGTTTACTTTTCAAATCAAACAGAATGGGGCCTGCAAGGGCTTTACTTTGGTTTGGATTGACAAAACAAACATTATGTTACTGGATTTTATACATGTCTGAAAACGTTGGGGGATGAACGGGTAGGGAAAATGGAAGATGTATTTTCTTTAATGTGTGCAGTTCTGGTGTACCAGGTACTGTGCATGTGTCTGTTTCTTGATGGTTTATGTTGACGGCACTTGAGGCAACTGTTTCCAGAGAGAACCTTAAGGTGCCTCTATTATGAGGATGCATTGATCAAAACTTCAGAGGGGTAGCTTTCTGATGTTTGATGTCTGTTATGAGGGTGTTCAATTGCTATGTGAGTTTAGCATGGTCGGTATGCGTGTATTGAGTGATTTGTGCATATTAGTATGCATGAAATGAGTAAGATAAACCAAATAAATTCATATATAGTTAACTGTGTATCAATGCAGGCTCATCCCAAAAGTTGTGACAACAATGCTTCAAGAAACAATCTTGCCACTGCGATGAACTGGTCACACCAAATATACACCACCAAAAGGTGCACTTAATTTCCTAAACATCACCTTAACCTACCACAAATACGCCATCATAACTTTCCACACTCCTTAAGCACTGTTCTGACAGACACCATAGACAACCACATAAATAATTACCTCAAAAAGCTGAAGTGATTATTAAATACTGCCACATACCACTCACAAAATGTCTAAACCCCACACACCCTACAGAGAGCCTTATCTTTTCTGATCTGCACACATTAACATTGTAACAAAGAAATCTTGTCCTGCTCCCCTGTTACTAAATTCATTCCCTACGCTACCTCTTGAAGATCTTGAAGCACACAGAAACCAAGAACCGGGAAGAAGGCATGCTAGTCAAGACTCAGTTACATGTCATAACAGGGCATTCTTGTTTGGTGCACAATTCTGGATGGAGCAATAACTTCAATGACTGGCAGCAGGAAAGGAATCCTGGTTTTGCTGCAGTCCCCACTCCCCACCCTGCCCTGCCCTGCTAAACACAAATCTCTGGTGCACTGAATGGCTGGTGAGACTATCTGCCTGTCAATTCTATTGATATGTTAGTGTGTGAGGGCCAATGCAACAATAATTCAAGGTCATAGTATTGGGGGAACACTAACAGAGATAAAAGAGGATTTTGTCACTAAAATCACTAGACCCACCCCATTTTAGGGTATTTTTTCATATAATGTGAGCTTTATCTCTCATAAGGTCTCCAGTGTGTCAGATGGAGACTATTTATTTGTCCAGGATCACACCCTTTAGCTAAACAGTGAAGCAGGGATGTAATCCCACTCTGCAATTTAAGCACTTGGCAACACACTTACCAACCAAATATTTAAGTTTTGGATTAGAAGACCTACAATAATACTGTTGTATACAGTTTAGTTGCAGAATTGAATAATTGGAGCAACCTGACATGTAAATCCTTATAGAAATATCTTAAGCTAAATTAATATCACTGCAGCGTTATGTAGTCCCAGAATCCAAAATAATAAAAGCCTGAAGCACTTACTTTGAACACCACTGTAATTGTATGCCCAGTTTCAGACACACAGTGAGGGAAGTTTTGTAATAAACTAAGTTAGGTATGGAGATTGTGTCAGAAATTTCCAGCTCGCTGTTATGCACATTTGTTGGGTATGTTAATGTTAAAGACATTTTGCTATCAATATAAAAATAACCTGGTAAACTGGTCAACATCATGGATATGAACACATCTTTAAAAGGGGATGTAGCTGTTACTGCCCTTTAACTGACTGAAGTAAACTCTGAACTGCTGCTGTTTCGGGTCTTTCAGTTGTAAATTACTCATGCGAAAAGCTTGGTGATAAGAAAATAACCTCAGGAACGTGGCTCTGCTGAAGAAAATACTTGTGTTTGCAGTTCTTACGGTGCTAGCTTCAGAGCACCTGACTATGCTCTGTGTGTGTTTGTCTCCACCAGGCTGTGGCCTCATCACGACCTCGGCGGTAGCGGTAGCGCTATTAGCGCGGGGGCTATTAGCGCGACCGCCATAGCCCCCGGCGCTAATAGCGCGGGATCAGGAGTTGGGCGGACTTGAAAGTCCCCATTCCCCATTGAGCCCATTCGGGAATGCCCCATTCCCCATTGGGCTCAATGGGGAAATTTCGCGCTCATACCGCCGGCGGATTTCCCGCTGGCGGTATTAGCGCGAATTCTCGGCGGATTTCACACCAGCTCAGAGCTGGTTTGAAATCCGCCGAAGCCCTGATCCGGCGGACCCTTAAATCCGGCGGTAATAGCGCTACCGCCGGATTTAAGGGTTACCGCCGAGGTCGTGATGAGGCCCAATGGGCTGTGCTTGATCCTCCCAGTCAACCGGATCCTAAATATAGTTAGGGAGAATAAATAGATTCTAAATATAGTTAAGGAGAAAGAAGATGCAACAAAGAAATTCCGACTTTTACCAATGCTTTGAATTACAACCAATTGTGCAGAAAATAGCTGAAACTGGAACCCTCCCTTTCTAATGACATTTCAAATCATATGAGGCTGTGTGCACGTAAGTTTAAGGCATCTGAAAATAAAACCACTATCAGCAGCATCTTCTAAAAAAGCCTCCCCATCAATTCTGCAACTAGAGTGATGTAAAAATCTAGAGAAAGACTAAATCATTGTTAAGACAAAATCATTGTTAAGTGGCCATAATTATTAACAATATGGTGAATAAATATTGGGTCATAACTATATAAGTGATGATACTTCTTCATCCAGGACCATCAAGGATAACATTGGCTCTCTTGCCCCTGCTCTCGCTGATTTCTGCAATCCCTCTTTTATCACTGGATCTTTCCCCTCACACCTTAAACACTGCCTTGTGCACCCACTCCTGAAAAAAAAATCTTCCTCTCACCCTACCTGCCCTGCCAGCTATCGCCCTATCTCTATCACCCCCTTCCTGGGGATGCTACTTGAGAAGCTGGCCTTGCCCCAACTTAGCTCTCACACTGTGCTTGTTGGTGTCCTCCAAGACCATCAATCTGGATTCCAAGCATCCAGAGGCACGGAAACTGCTCTTCTGAAGAACAGTGAAGAACTGCTCACATCTCTGGACTCCAGCTCACCAGCTGTCCTCATCCTTCTCGATCTTTCCTCTGCATTTGACACAGTTAACCATTGCATCCTCATACAAATGCTCCACAATACACTTGGTATCTTGGCACGGGCACTGGATTGGCTACCCTCTTCCCAAGTCATACTGGGCCCCTTCCATCTCCTCCTGTGGTGTCCCTCAGGGCTCTACACTCCCCCCTGCATCTTTAACATCTACCTTGCTCTCCTTGCACATCTCATCTCCACCTTCTCCTCCAACTTCCAGTGTTTTGCAGATGGAGCACTGCTCTTCTTCAGACTCCCTGCTGATTCCCTTTCACACTCCATCATCCCTGACTGCCTATCTGCCATCCAGTCCTGGTACGCCTCCAATTATCTCTGCCTCAATGTCTGTAAAACTGAGATCCTTCCCATTGGGACACCTGCCCCCTCCTTCTTCCCCTCACTCTAGCCTTCCTTCTTGGGCTCTCCCCCTGCACCTTCCACAGAAACCAGACACCTTGAAGTCATCTTTGACTCCTCTCTCTCCTTCCCCCTCACGCACAGGACATTGCCAAGAAGTCCAACTATGATCTCTTCCTTCTTAAAGGAATTCTACCTTTTCTCTCTTTTCCTCAGAGGCTCAATGTGACTCAAGCCTAGTTCTCTCTAGACTTGATTACTGTAACAACCTCCTCCTGAATCTGCCTTCGTCCACTCTTCTTCCACTCTGCAACCACTTCAGCTTATTAAGAATAGGGCAGCAAGGCTTATCATTGGCCTTAAACCCAGGGCCTGCATCTCTCCTGCACTAAACAGTCTTCATTGGCTCACAGTTAATGCACAGATTAAATTCAAATCCCTCTGCATCATCCACAAGGCTGTCTGGGCCAAGGGACCTCATTATCATCAGCTTTATCTGACTAAATACTCTCCCACTAGACCACTTCGCTCCTCTGGCACCAACTCTTTGTGTGTAAAGCGTTTTGCTAAACAGAGGGCAGGGGGTCACTCACTTTCCTCTGTGGGCTCCCTCCTTTGGAATAGCCTGACCCTCTCCCTGCGCCTCGGCCAATATCTTCTCAAATTCTGGAAGCTACTTAAGACTTTCCTCTTTTCCTCGTCCTTCCCTCCTCTGCAAATCCCACAGTTTCTGAATCAGTGTCCTTGGCCCTTATGCATCTTCAGGGCCTTGACCTCCCACACCCTCGACCTTGGACTCGCCAGCACTTACCCCCTCCTCCCTCTTCTTTTCTGCACTTTAACGTTCTGAATACTCACAAGGCATAGTAGGTTTGTCCCTCTCCCTCTTCCCCTGCTGCTCTTAATATTGTATGATAATGTATTTTTCACCCTCCCTTCCTGCCCTGTGGGCACTTTGAAACAGTATATTCTTATTGTATAAGTGCTTAACAAGCAAACAATAAATACATAAATAAATAAATATGTATTTTTTAAACTTAAAAAAAAAGAAATTACTACAACATAAGAATAACATTTTACTTTTATAGTGTGTAGACCTGGCTAGAGATTCCTCTGACATGTTAGGGGATTCGAGGTCAGAACAGTGGAGGATGACGGTTGCTAGAGAGTTGGAAAGGCAAGCTGGAGCAGGTGGTGCTCAGCACCCTTTTACTTAGAAATATATAATTTCAAATAAATAATAAGTTCGATTCAAATCTGCCTCTGTATTTGTGTGAACACAAAATACTGATTGGCAATGAGGGGCCCGCATTGTGCTGTGTTGTGTTATCCCAGAAAGGTATACTTTGCCTAACATCTAAGAAATGATATTGGGAATGGGCCCAGCCAAGGTGTTTTCCACTATGGACCTCATCTCGGTATACCATCAAGTCAGACTTCATGAGCACTCAAAGCATTTGATAGTGTTTATAATCGCAAAGGGGTTGTTTTAATATAAGTGGATACCTTTTGGCCTTATTTCAGCAGCTTCTGTATTTCAGAAGATAATGTATTGAATATTTGATGGTGATGCACGAGTGTTGTTTTTCCAAGACGACATTTTAATATATGCAGACAGCATGGCCGAGCACAGCAGGAGATGAGAAGGAGTGTTTAAGAAACCACATGCTCCTGGGATGACCCTGACTAGGGAGAAATGCAAGATCAATAGGAAGTAAATCAAACATTTAGGGCATGCCATCTCCAGATTTTCCCCAACAAGAATCTAGCAGCGGCAATTGAGAAGATATCCACGCCAACCAGTTGGGAGCAAGTACGTACCTTTCTAGTATGGTTGAGTATTATTCAAAATGTATACATAATTTTGCCAAGCAGACAGTGGGAATGAGAGAGTTGATTAAAACAAAGGATGCGTTTGACTGGAGTGACTGTTGTGAGAGCGAATTCACACACATAAAGAAAGCGTTAGCAGAAGTGCCTGTTCTACACAATTACAGAGGTGGAGAAAGACAACCATCACAGCAGATGTCAGTAATGTTGCCCTGTGGCAGTACTGACGCAGCTTGAAGGGGAAAAGGAGTTTCTCCAGATTAGGGAAGGGAACTGAGAAGATGTATGCCGCCATTGAAAAAGAAGACTCAGCAATCTTACACAGATGATTTACAGAGAGGTTTAGGAGTTTTGTATAGAGAACAAGATTTGAACTTCACACTGACCATAAAACACTTGCTGGAACAATATCATCCAAAGGAAAAGGAGGTGGGTCTCCCGCCTTGAGGAATATAATTTTACAGCGAAGTATATACCAAGATATGAAGAACTATGCAGCAAATTGTTTATCCAGGATGACGGTTATGCAATAGGCGACGGATGTTGAGTAAGGGCAGGAGGTAGTTCTGGAAACCACAAAGATGCCTGTCCTACGGTAGGAGTGGGAAAATTCATGCAGCAAGATGCACAACTACTTAAGATTATGGAATGTCTGTCAGAAGGCAGACTCAGCAAAAGAAAGTTTAAAGAATTTGATTTGGAAATTGTGTGTAGCATGAGGGATGAACTATATGTCCAGGATGGAATGCTGAGGAGAGGAGACAAAATTATTCCACCTGAGGGGTTGAGAAGAGGACTGATTGAACTTGGGCATGAAGGTCACCAGGGGATTGTACAAATTAAAAGAAGAATAAGGAATGACTACTGTGATGTCCAGATAGAGCCGCACAAACCTGTACCATTTGTGAGAGTAGCGATAAAGTATGCATGAGCTTGAAGTGCCCCATGGCAGTTACAGATATTCCTGAATACCTGTGGGAAAAAATAGGGATTGATGTTATTGGTCCAATTTGAAGTGATGGTGCTCATACATATTGTATGGATGTGACTGATCTGCGTACCCGATGGGTCGAGATCTATATGACACTGCATGCGACTGCCCAGAGAGGGATTACATTTCTAGAGGTATTGTGTGGTCATGAGGAATACCCAGGCACAATTGTGATGGATAATGGCTTGCAGTTCAGATCGAGAGAAATGAATGACTAGTTCCCAAAACATTACATTGCGTGCAAGACTAGCGCTGTCTGTCACCCCAGACCAACAGGGTGGTGGAGCGTTTTATTAGGGTGCGGAAGGAATCGTTAAGGTGGACTTGGGTCAATTGTTTGGATTGGAAAGGTGTTGTGAAGAAGGCTGTTATGGCCCACAGGTTCATGTCCCACAGCACCACTGGGGTCTCACCCTTTGAGCTCAGCAAAGGGAGGAAGGCGAACACCAAGTTGCTCCCTCAGTGGATGGGGAGTTCTGCTGTCGTTGAGGGTAAAGTGGAAGATGTGGTGAGGAATATAAGGAGGAGTCATTTGAGGAACAAAGAGTTGCATTACAGGGCTGGCATGAGAGAGAGTAAATCCCCACGAGTGGGCGACATGTCCAGAATTAAATTGCCATTTTCCCTCAGAGATGGAGGATGCAAATGGTCAGGACTGGTCAGGGTGAAAGAAATTGTCAGATTTACAGTCAAAACTGAGGATGATAGAGTGTGGAACATGGAGAGGGTGATGGTGGTGAGAAGTAAAGATGAAGGTGGCATGGAAAGTGGTTTTGGGAAAAGTGGAAACCAAAGTTGAACAGTTTTCCTTGCCAGAGGAAACAAGTGGAGAGCAGCTCAGATTGAGATGTGGAAGGAGGTATTGTAGGCTGGAACAGGTGATGGACTGAGGAATGTTGTGAAGAAAGGGGATTGTGTAGAGCTGGCACAAGATTCATCTGACACAACACGGGATTCGGGGTCAGAACATTTGAGGACAGCGGTTGCCGGGGAGCTGGATAGGCGAGCTGGATCAGGCAGGGCTTTGCACCCTCTTACTTAGAAATATGTATTTACACATAATTGATGTTGGATTCACTTCTGCCTCTGTATTTGTGTGCACGCACACTACAGATTCAAATTAAATGTAATAGCAATAAATTGTTAACTTTTGTCCTGACCTGTCAGAGTGCTGTGAAAAGCAACAGTATTTTTCTATTTCAATATGGGCATGCTATGTTTAGGTCTGGAGTGCAAGTGGCAGCAAAGGAGACCCCTTGGGGTGTATTTTGGGCAGTGGTGGGTGAGTAGGAGGAGGAAGGACGCATAGGCCTTACCATGGCCATGGGCTGGATTGGGCGGGGAAGAACCAAACAGCACTGACAGACTTTGTGTCCCTCCTCATATTGCATGTCCCAAAATATCTTCCTCCTCGGGTTTCATCTCCTATATCTTCCTTGCCCATCACAATAGTTCTGGCTTATACGTAGCAAGTGCCACCTAACCGTGAAAATGAAAAAGAAAGTCAATTCAAAGGGCATTGGATGAGGTGGGATTCAAATTCAGCTCACTTGACAACATTGTATTCAGAAGCAAGATTCTAAACCACTTCTCTACCAATACCGTACACATGAAACTCAGAGATGCATAGATAACTGTTGAGTAGATATGTTCGAGCAAACCCTTTATCATGGGCAGTGCTGTATCCATG
Organism: Ambystoma mexicanum; assembly: GCF_040938575.1. Lineage (NCBI taxonomy): Eukaryota > Metazoa > Chordata > Amphibia > Caudata > Ambystomatidae > Ambystoma > Ambystoma mexicanum. The sequence goes on from NC_090927.1 coordinate 336,291,632, forward strand.
TAGCCCTACACCGTTGAGCTAATGGAGTAGAGCTCTTTCCCATCAGGCCTATCGGTATGAAAAAGTGTGAGCATTTGCAAGAGAGATGTCTACTTGTCAACGGGTAGATGAAATCAAGAAAATAGAAAGCGGCAAAGTGGGAGACAAAGTGGAGTCTTTGGTTGTGTTCTTCTGTGTCTCTACTGTTTCAACTGCTGTGGGCGTGGCTTAGACTGAACGGATGTGCAAGGACTTAAAAGCCCCATTATAACAGTGGCACGTGGAGCAGCATGCAGAGCGGGAAAGTGGGAGGCTAAGTAGAGTCTTTGGTCTTTGCCGTCTTGGGGGCTGGATGAGCCATCCAAATAAATGTGTATACTTCATCGAAGCTGTGTAGGAGACTATATATACTCTCACTCTCATGAGGAGTGTGGGAGCGCTTTGGTGGTGTGGTGTGTTGTGCTAGAGAGTGAGCAGGGTCAGCGGCCTGCCTGCCTCACCTCAAAACTGCGGCAAAAGTGAACAAATAATCTGCGGAGAGAAGTATGACAATGCATCTGAAAATTCCATCTGGAGCCCTGACCCGCCTGCATTTAAGTCGGTTCACTCTCTGTGACTGTCCCGCTGACCCCAAACTGTGCAAGATCATGATGGTGCCAAAAATATGTTGGGAGAGGAGTCTGCTATGATGAGTTAACCGGACAGTCTTATGATCTACCCATTGGAGCCCACAAATGTGCCTTTGCCCCAGCCCAAGTTAGACATGCCAGAGAAGCAGGGTGTAGCCAATAGTCTTTGTGTGATTCTAGCTTCCATCACTCTCGTTTCTGCTTCTTTTGCCTCTTCGCCTCATTGCAGAGTCCACCCTTGACAAGAGGGCTGTTGAGAAGGGAGATGATAATACTCCCACAAGGTCATGTGGCCATTTTAAAATCCCCCCCACTCCTAGAAATGAGTACAACATCAATACTCTCTAACTTTAAACAAAATCCAGCAATTGCTATGGAGGAGGCGGGCCCAAGAGTCCTTGATGGTGGGGGCCCCGGCAGTATCACGAATATTGGAATGGAAAGAGCCGGAGGGGAGTCTGGGAGAATGTGTATCCTTAATGCAAACTCAAAATTAGGCCAAATGACCAATAAACAAAATCTTAAATATTCCGAATTAGCGGCCCAGCTATCTAAAGATCTCACCATCTTGACAGAGAAAATATCATGTAAAAGAAGGAAAAGCCTATTAATAATTAAAAATAGGCTTACCGCCTTAGACCAAGACATGTTGCTTGCTGATTTGAATGCGGAGAGCACCGCATGCCCCTGTCTCTTGCCTCTGGATCGGGCCCTGGATCGCATATACCCCAGAGATTGAAATTAATCACTATGCAATCTGAAACCCTGCAGACCTTTGACAATGGGGTGTGAACTAGTGAGAAGAAAAGCGGGAGCATTGATATTTTAAAAGCAGACCCCACAAATGAAAGCATTGGAACCACCTCAGCTCTACGAGACATGCAAGATTTGCCAGATCTTCAGCCAGTAATACCTCTAAATCTTCAAGCTAATAGCAGCTCTCATGATCTTGTTTTCCCCTTCAAAAAATTATATGAAACAATCAATAGTGCACTGCAAGACCAGTCTGCTCTAATTGCTATGCTCCAGACTAAAATGAAAGGCATCAAAGGGTTTGCTGTCAAGGTGGAGGACAAATTAAATAAAGAAGCAGAAGGCTCCCTTCAATGGCAGAACCGCCTATGTGACATGGCAAGGAGAGAGTCTACAGATAAGACGCTCCTGATGGAAACAATTTTGGAAGATTGTAAGTGGATGCGGATGCAATGGAAAGGAGTCGAGACTGGCAAGATCGACAAAAATCGATCAACACCTTTCAGTTGGAAACCTATTGGGCCAGAAGTCTCAAATGAAGAACTAGAGGTGACAGAAGTGAGAGCAGTCATTAAATCTTTAATACAAGACCCTGTAAAGGAAACAAATATTTTTTTGATCTTTAAGCCGAGGCCAGCCCAGGAGGTGGTGACGGTGTCCAAGGGTCCTCGGAAAGGAGATGGAAAATCGGAAAACAAAACTAAGAATCTACGAAGGAGGAAAAGGAAATCCACTAGCTCCAGAGCCTTTCTGCAAAATATTAGGACTCCCCCGTCCCTGGACATATGTCAGTCCTCAAACTGTCCAAGAAAAGAGCGAATCCTGACCATAGAAGTGCTGCAATTGATTGAACCTTCCGTGGCAACCATAGACTTGATAAATATTGAAGTGATTGATGCCAATGAACTCACGTCAGAAACATGTTTGATTGATCTGCTGGAAATTATGGACCGTGAGGAAGAGGATGAGGAGTGGAATAACGTGAGCAGATCTGATTGGGCTGAAATAGAAAGACAAGGTAGCCAAATTGGCCCAAAGTATCAAGATACACACAACAGCAAACCCACGGCCAAGGCGAAGTACCCTACTGCTGCGCAAAAGGATCAGCCATTTAAAACAATGGGAGAAAAAAGAATAGCACTGAATGAACTGCAACTGAAGGTTGACTGACCAAATGTGAGAACATCTGCGAATAAGTCCACCAAGGAAATAGCCATTGAAAACTCCAGAGTTAGTAAAAAAGCTGCCTTACTCTGAACAGACTGAGCCAAAGAAGGATCTAAAAGTTTATTTGGAGAGAATAATATCAGATCCCAATGCCCCAATGCTTAAATCGGCGGAATGTCATGAAACACCTGCAATATATCCCAGAGTTTAGACACATAACCACTGATGATATCTGGGTGGTTGAATGTGTGAGAGAGAGAAAAATTGACTGAGTGATTCTCCACTTGGACTTGATAACAACTAATGAAAATCTTTTAGCCCAGAGCGACAAATTACTACCGCTGGGCTATGAACTGAGTTATCACCAGGAGCGAGTTCCTGCAGGCAGACCTAAGTGCCATAATAGAAATTCCCCTGACCAGCACTTCAAGAAAATTGCAATCAGTACTAAAAGAAATTCTGAGCCTTACAAAAATATTTCAGATGAAGTCCAAATTCAAAAGACGAAGCCAGTGCCCTTTTCACAAAAAAACTTCCTCTGCTAATATTCACGGTGGATAATCAAAGTGCAAATCCAATCAAAATGACAACAAAATTCTAAAACCTGACAAACGACAAGAACCTGAGCAAATCAGGGAATGGCTAGCTGGGGTACTGGGAAATCCCAGTCAGAAATAGACTGACCAACCCCGAGATGAACCTGCACTTCAAATAGGATGCTGGAACACTAGAGGATTTAAAACGCTCCTAAGTGATGGAGAATGCTCATTAGGGCACTTTGACATATTGTGTTTCCAGGAGACCTGGCTAAGGTCCAAACCGTCGTGTGAGGGCTATGAATCCCACTTAAATCCAGCAGGCAAAGGCATATTAGGCAGACCGTTTTCAGGTCTCTTAACACTGGTAAGGGTGGATGCGGGTCTCACAATAATTAGCCATGAAATCCTGAGCCCTTATGTGCAAGTCCTTAAGTTTTCTAGAGGAACAATCTCGATGGTAACAAAGTACTTGCTTGTTAATGTATGTTGGAGGGTTAATATGTGCCAAAAAGTTAGGTTTGTCATGTCAATAATGAATGCAATATACAAAATCATGGCAGAATGGGAAAATCCAGGATCATTATTTTTTACGGGGACTTGAACACTCGTTTCCTGAATGGTTATGGGTGGCAGCTGAAAGATTGTCAAATGGATGAAAGAGCGAGGTATTGGGTCCTAGAATCATCTGATAGGGATCTGAATATGTTAAATGCCCAATCTGAAGGCGATATGCCGGGCACATTCAGGTGGGGAAGAGGTTTGCTAAAATCTTGTATTGACTACTGGTTTGTGTCAAGAAATTTGATAGAAAAGGTTACCAGATTTGAAATAGTAAAACAACCTTCTAGCGACCATGATCTTTTGGTGATATCCCTGCAAGATACCTATTGCCCCCCGCATGAGACCAGAATGGGCCAGGCGTAAGGGACCTGGGGAAAGAATCAGTTAAGGATTTGAATGCACAAAGTTAAAAATATTGTCCATCATTTTGAGGCCCCCATTACGAGGGATCAGAGTGTTGTGGTGTATGTATGGATAGTACACAACTATATTGCAGCAAGTAATGAAAGAGGGAATCCTGACAAAGCCCCTAAACAGGCAAATGATCCAAAGCTTGTGATGACCAGAAGAGAATTGAAAATGAATATTAAGGAATTGGAGAAAGTCCAACAAAAATACTGTAACTGGCTCTTAGCTGCCAGAGCCTTGAGAATGCAGAGGGATGCAGAGATAATGCTAAAAACCGTATGCCAGAAAAATACAATGAATTTATCAGAGCCCTTAAATTGACAGGTCAGGTAACTGAAGATTGATGGGTAGCTCACTACTCCGCTCTCTTCTCTAATCATCAGGGTCAGAGTCAAGCAGTAATTAAGAAGGATAATAAGAGCTGGCATTTTATTCTCGAAAAAGAGGATTTAAGATTAATGATAGGAAAACTCAGCTCCTCGCGAGCTGCAGTGCCGAACGGGCTGTCGAACTGGGTATTTAAAAGAGAACATCGAAGCATGGGGAGGTTTGGCTACTTCCATATTCAAACAGATAATGAAAAGCAAACATATACCAACTGCACGGAGGGAAGCCATTATGGTCCCAATATTTAAGAAGGGCAATTGAGTCGACCATAAAAACTATCCCCTGATAACTCTGTTAGACTCACGTGGCAAGCTGTTTACATCAGTGTTGCTACGTGACTCAAATGCATCGTCACGAAAAATGTGTAGATTTGACCCCAGACAAAAGGGGTTCGTGAAGGGAGTAGGGACCCTGCTGAATTTATTCATTATTAACATCTTGAAACAGAGAGCTGTAGAGGTGGGAACATGCACTTATATAGCCTTTGTGGACCTTGGGCAGGCCTTTCACTGTGTGAACAGAGAGCGTCTGTGGAGTAAATTAACCAAATGGACCTGCCCGGCTGACCTGGAGGAGGCCATGTGGGCCTATATATAAAAAAGACCTCAATACAGTTCCGGTTATCAGCCAACTGTCAGCTCTCAAGTAAAATTGACACCAATTGTGGACTTAAGCAAGGATGCGCTTTGGCACCCTTGCTTTTTAGCCTTTATATCTCAGACCTTGCGGAATACCAAAAAAGTATGCAAGCTTAACCCCGAAGATAAACACGACTGATGTTCCTTGGATTCTATATGCCGATGACTTGGTCTTTTTATACCAAACCCCCATTGGACTACAAAGGCAGATGGAGATCTTCAATGAATATCTGAAGGCCAATGACATGAGAATCAATGTAGGAAAATCTAAGATACTTGTCTTGACGTCAGCTTATAGAAAACAAAAACCCAGGTTTGTTTGGAGAGTGGAGCTTGGGCCGCTAGAGGTCGTTGATATGATGGTCTATTTAGGAGTGGTTAGCAACAAACACATTGATGATAAGAGCCATTATATGTCACTTCGGAGGAAGGAGGAACAACTAGCAGTGCAGGGTGCTGCTCTGCACAGAAATCATGGCAGTTTCTCCCTTTTCCCACTCACCATCTTCTATCAGCAAAAAGCAGTTCAAATACTGACATATGGCTCGGTAGCCATGTTAAATCAGTCATGGAAAAACTGGGGGATATTGGAGGGAATTTTTTGGCATAAGGGTTTGAAACTGCCCAATCCCTTCCAACGTCCACCATGAGATATGAACTGAGACTGTAATCGTTGTCCTCAAAAGGTCTGTGGAAGTCGATGACCCTATTCAGAAAATGTATTTTGGTGGAGTTGGCAGCTCCCTTTGCAATCCTCCAAATGAAGGACTGTGCGTCTGGGCATAGTCTATTTTGCTGGAGAGCAAAACTGGTGGCGACCCTAAGGAATGCAGATATTGAGCTAGAGGAATGAATTGCAAACCGATGAAAGCAACAAAAAAAAGCTCCAGAACTTGAACTGGGTTGAAACCATTGAAAGGAGAGGGTTGGATAAGTTAGGACCAGTTCTGATTTAGTAACGAACGGGCTTGAACCAATTACCGACCTATCTCCAGAAGTTCCCATTGCCTCAATATCGAGATATTTTGCTCAGATGCAGATTGAACGTCCTAACCACTAGAGAAAGAGAAGTGGAACTGCCAAGAAAGCAAATTTACCAGGCAAACTCCCAATGTAGGTATTGTGGGATGGAGGCCAAAGTGGAAACCCTGTTCCATCTAATAACCTCATTACAGATTACTGGAGGACACCGGTCCTCGCATATTAACAGGCCGATTCATGGAATTAATGTGCGCCGGAAATTGCGGCGCAAAGGTGCCAAAACATGCGAATCGCAGTGCAAGTGCGAAAATCGCAGGGAAACTAGCGCACATCGATTCATGGAAGCCTGTGCGCGAGAAAAATATTGGATGTGCGCTGAAAAAGAGCGCGGCGCACGCCGGCGCACAGGTCATCCAACGGCGTGCGCCACGGCCACAGCGAAATCGCACATAGCGCAGCGCACATAACAAAAGTAGGCGGAACACGGGGCGTAACACTCGGAATGGGGAACAACGTGTGAAAATATGGGCGTCAAGGGGGATGTACAGGAGGCAAGTGCGCAGAACGCCCACACGCTCGCCTACAACTCGTATTCTTGGAATCGAATAGGGCAAACCAGCGCACGGTCAAAGACGCGCACAGGGACAAACAAGTCTGCCACAAGAAAGCAGGTGGTAGCGTCCCTGCGCCTGAAATAAATGTGCACCAAAATGTGCGCTTACAAAAAGCACCTATATACAGCTATGATGAATGATCCATACTGTGGCCCTCTAGGACAAATGATGTGCAAAGGGGTACCGAGAAACATGGACACCCGCTGTGTGAAAAATAGTGTGTGTGTGTATTTTGGGGTGCGTGGGAAGTTCCACACGCGATTGGCCTGGGTACGTGTATTTCGAGGTGCACGGGAAGTTCCACACGTGATTGTCCGTGGTACGTGTATTTCGGGGTGCGCGTGAATTTCACACGCAATTTCATCAGGGTATGTGTATTCCAAGGTGCGCGGGAAGTTTCACACGCGAATTTGCAGGGTACGTGTATTTCGGTGTGCGTGTGAAGTTCCACACGCGCTTTCAGCAGGGTACGTGTACTCCGGGTGCGCGGGAAATTCCACACGCGAATCCAGCAGCCTACGTGTATTTCGGGGGTGCCGGGGAGTCCTACACATGAATTGGCCGTGTGGGTCCTCCCAGCTGTTCCCTCTACACCCTCCACGGTCCCTGCAGGTGGCCCACACCATAGGGGACTACCCTGCACCCCTGAACATGTCCCACAGGCAGCCCATCCACCATGGCCATGCCCTCCAGCCAACCCACATGTCACCTTGCCCTACTGCCCACCAACGCATATCTCCCAGCACCCCCACCCCCCAGCATCCAGGGGCACCCTCCACCAGGCCCCCAATTGTCTCCCAGCACCCCCATCCCCCAGCATCCAGGGGCACCCTCCACCAGGCCCCCACTCATGTCTCCCAGCACCCCCACCCCCAGCATCCAGGGGCACCCTCCACCAGGCCCCCCCTCATGTCACCCACCCCCCCACCCCCCAGCAGTCAGGGGCACCCTCCACCAGGCCCCCACTCATGTCTCCCACCCCCAACCCCCCAGCATCCAGGGCCAACCTCCACCAGGCCCCACTCATGTCCAACTCATGTCCCCCTGCACCCCCACCCCCCAGCAGTCAGGGGCACCCTCCACCAGGCCCCCACTCATGTCCCCCTGCACCCCCACCCCCCAGCATCCAGGGGCACCCTCCACCAGGCCCCCACTCATGTCTCCCTGCACCCCCACCCCCCCAGCATCCAGGGGCACCCTCCACCAGGCTCCCACTCATGTCTCCCAGCACCCCCACCCTCCAGCATCCAGGGGCACCCTGCACCAGGCCCACACTCATGTCTCCCAGGACCCCACCCCCCAGCATCCAGGGGCACCCTCCACCAGGCCCCCACTCATGTCCACCTCCCCCCCCAACCCCCCAGCAGTCAGGGGCACCCTCCACCAGGCCCCTACTCATGTCTCCCACCCCCTCACCCCCCAGCATCCAGGGCCACCCTCCACCAGGCCCCACTCAAGTCCAACTCATGTCCCCCTGCACCCCCACCCCCCAGCAGTCAGGGGCACCCTCCACCAGGCCCCCACTCATGTCCCCCTGCACCCCCACCCCCCAGCATCCAGGGGCACCCTCCAACAGGCCCCAACTCATGTCTCGCAGCACCCCCACCCCCCAGCATCCAGGGGTACCCTCCACCAGGCCCCCACTCATGTCTCCCACCCCCCACCACCCAGCAGTCAGGGGCACCCTCCACCAGGCCCCACTCATGTCCAACTCATGTCCCCCTGCACCCCCACCCCCCGGCCGTCAGGGGCACCCTCCACCAGGCCCCCACTCATGTCTCCCCCCACCCTCCACCCCCCACCCCCCATCAGTCAGGGGCACCCTCCACCAGGCCCCCACTCATGTCTGCCCACCCTCCACCCCCCAGCAGTCAGGGGCACCCTCCACCAGGCCCCACTCATGTCTAAAAGCCCCCTACCCCCCTGCAGTCAGGGGCTCCCTCCACCAGGCCCCCACTCATGTCTCCCACCCCCCCACCCCCCAGCAGTCAGGGGCACCCTCCACCAGGCCCCCAATCATGTCTCCCACCCCCCCACCCACCAGCAGTCAGGGGCACCCTCCACCAGGCCCCCACTCATGTCTCCCCCCATCCCCCCCCACCCCCCAGCAGTCAGGGGCATCCTCCACCAGGCCCCCACTCATGTCTCCCACCCCCCCCACCCCCCAGCAGTCAGGGGCACCCTCCACCAGGCCCCACTCATGTCTCCCACCCCCCCACCCCCCAGCAGTCAGGGGCACCCTCTACCAGGCCCCCACTTCATGTCCCCCTGCACCACCTCCCCAGCATCCAGGGTCTCCCTCCACCAGGCGCCCACTCATGTCCCCCTGCACCCCCACCCCCCAGCATCCAGGGGCACCCTCCACCAGGCCCCCACTCATGTCTCCCAGCACCCCCACCCCCCAGCATCCAGGGGCACCCTCCACCAGGCCCCCACTCATGTCTCCCTGCACCCCCACCCCCCAGCATCCAGGGGCACCCTCCACCAGGCCCCCACTCATGTCTTCCACCCCCCACCCCCCAGCATCCAGGGGCACCCTCCACCAGGCCCCCACTCATGTCTCCCACCCCCTCCACCCCCCAGCAGTGCGATTTGCCTGGGTACGTGTATTTCAGGGGTGCGCGGGTAGTCTTACACGTGATTTCATCAGGGTACGAGTATTATGGGTCCGCGTGAACTTCCACACGCGATATCAGCAGGGTACGTGTATTACGGGGTTCGCGTGAACTTCCACACGCGATCCCAGCAGGGTATGTGTATTACGGGGTTCGCGTGAACTTCCACACGCAATATCAGCAGGGTAGGTGTATTACGGGTTTGCGTGAACTTCCACATGCGACTGGCCCTGGGAGAGCGTGTTACGTGTATTCCTGGGGTGGGCGGGAATATTCACTCGCGACTGGGCCTGGGAGAGCGTGCTACGTGTATTCCTGGGGTGGGCGGGAAGATTTATTTCCCGCCCATCAACGTCCAGGTAGTATGTGATGCCAAGGGAATCATCACCTCAGTGTATGCCAACTATCCAGGGTCCACCCACGACAGCTTCATTTACAGGATGTCAACCCTAAACCAGGACATGGAAGCTGGCCGGCATGGCGATGCATGGCTGCTTGGTGAGTATAAATGCCACAGCACACGCATGCATGACAGATACAGAGTAATGTCACTACGCCATTAATGATCCCCATCACCACCTCCCCAGGGAACAGTGCCTACCCTCTGAGCACCCACATGATGACGCCAATTCGGAACCCCATCACGCCTCCCGAGGTAAGATACAACACAGCCCATATTGCAACCCGGGGCATAGTGGAGCACACATTCGGAGTGCTCAAGTCACGCTTTCGCTGCCGTGACCGTTCTGGCGGCCAGCTGTTATACGCTCCCCCAGTAGTGTGCAGGATCATAGTGGCAGCATGTGTCCTGCACAATGTTGCAACACGCCGGGGCCTGGCTGTGGACATGGTGGTGCCCCCACATCCCCAACCACATGCACGCCCGCTGCGCATGGCAGGGGAAAGGGCATGGGGTGAGGCAGCCCGTACGCGGCTGGTGGCTAATTACTTCACATAGAAATCACACCCCTGTGGAGTGCACACAGCCCTGGCACATACCATCTGACAATCAATGATGACTCAATCTGACAATTCTGATGAATTAAGGGACAGTCAACTGTCAGAACCATAGCAGCCTGAGATTTTCCACCTGGAAGTTTCACAATGTGTGCATCCCTACCTACACAAACACCACCAATGCAGTGTCATCAAAAGACACACTTCTATGAAGCAACAATGAATACCCACTTGCAAAATACGACATGAGAACAGTGCCATGTCACCCAACCCCTCCCCAGCACCGCCACACAACACTCCGAGGCATGTCATGCTATGTGAGAGCAAACAAATTAATCCCCACAACATGACACAAGTGTCACAAACTACAGTGTCCCTAATGGAAACTGGCCACACATGAAATGCTCACAGTAATGCAGGACCAACAACACACATTACCAAATAATTACCAATAATACTAATCACCTACACAACCTCCAACCTACCATAAACATGACAGTACGGATTAAAAAAATTGGTAGTCTCACTACCTGATAATGCCAGCACTTCGAACACTTCCAACTGTACAGTGTTAGCGCCACGCAAAAGTATAGGTGCACTGCTTACAACATGGACTCCATTTCCAAAGTAGACCGCCTTGTGAAGACATGAGAAATGGACCTGCAAATTAGGAGGATGAGATGGATGCAGAGGCACATATCAATACACCATGCAGTGTACAATACAACAACAATATGCACTAGGAATGTATACACAGTATTGACTACAGACTGCCCACACATCAAATGGGAGTCCAACGTCACTGTGTAAGTCAATGTCACTTGGGCACACCATTTGTAAGCCCATGGAAATGGAAGCAGGAGGGGTGTGTGTCACACAAACTAAAGCATCTAACCCAAATTCAGGACAAGCCTGCATGTGCCCAGCCACAATACAGCGTATGCCCACGGGAGCCACACAAGGCAACACACTGTTAAAAAAATCAAAAATCAAAAATCAAAAATCAAAAATCAAAAATCAAAAATGGCCATGAATGGGCCAGGGGGGGTGGGGGAGGCCACCCAGGAGGTCCGAGGACAGGGTGCACACCAAAACCCACCTGTGTGGATCTTGCGAAAAAAAAACACCTCCATGGGCTCATGGCCTGCACGGCTACCCTATTGTGAGAGATTTGCTGCTGTCGCTCTCCTCACCCTCTGCAGCTGCATCAGGAGGTGGTGGCACTATGGGAGGCAGCCCACGCAAAGCCCTAGTCTGGTCCTCCATGGCAGCAAGCATGCGGGTGTGTAAGGTCTGGTTCTGGAGGATAATCGTGCGGAGGTCCCCATGCAACAACTCACGGGATGCCCGGACCTCCTCCCTAGTTGCCTGCATCTCAGCTGAGAGCGTACGTGTGAGCCGCTCCAGCTGCTGTTCTGTCCTTGTCTCAGTTGAAGCCTCAAGCTCAACAAGAGCCACCTTGAGCTGACGGAGTTCCACCCTCAGGGCTTCCCTGTGGCCCTGGGACTCAATAGAAATGGCTTCCCGCAGAGTCTCCAGTGCCGCCCGTCTGTCCCTGTTGAACGCCAACATGTCCTCCCTGTGTGACTGGCAAATGGAGTCTGTTGCCTGCTGTAGTTGTTCCATCAGCCTTTCTTGGGGGACAATGGAAGTGGCCACCCTATCCATGGCCTGAGCCATCATCTCAGATGATGCTGCCTGTTGGTTTGCCATACCGTATATGGATTGCTCCCATGCGGTATTGCCAGGTGGCATACGGCCACCGCGTCGGCGGGCACCACACCTGTCTGGGGCAAGGCGAACTGCGCCTTGCTGTGCCGGCACTGCCTGAGGCTGCAGGACTGCATTCCCCCTCTGATCTGCTGGCCCAGGAACAGGATCAGATGTTGCGGAGTGTGACCCTGCATCCGTAATCACCAAGGGCGGACCTACCAACACTGACATCCCCATTGAGGGTTCTACCCCTGGTGCAGGTGGGTTGGACAGTACAGAATCCCTCCCAGAAACACTTACCTGCGACGGCACATAGGTCTCATCATCCGAATCGACACCTGAATAGAGCTCGGGGGAGGTGCACCCAGCGACACACCTTGAGATAATGGTCTGCAGCAAGTGTGGGTTCTCACCCACCACCACACCACGTCCCTCACTGGTGCCCGGTCGGGCCTGAGACCCCTCCTTGGTCTGCACCATCTCCACAACCCCAGCAGTATCAAGTGCGTCATCCCCTGCAAAGACATGAAAGAAAAGAAATGGGAACAGGCATTAGCACCATGGCACACAATTAGGGCTGAGAAGCAACAGAAACAGTACTTCATTGACACATGTCCCACATGACTATAACCCTCCCATGCATGCATCGTCACTGCGTATGAAGGGGAGGCAAATGGCAAACATTGATGACACCAAGATGGAAGACCAACACATTTGCTGCATGCTGGCTAGTAGTGCCATCACACATTGGCGTGTGATTGGCATGTCCAATACACATACATGACACATACCATCACACAGATGGCATGTACCATAGCCATGTCACACATGTGACAATAGGACTGAGAAATGCCTAGTGAAAGTGGTGGTATGCAAACAATCAGCCTGAATGAACACAGAATAATACGCAACTATGTTGTGGCAAGATGACACTTCAAGGGCAACTGGCGTGAGGTTGGGCTGAATGTCTACTGTTACCAGAAGGGATACTGCAATACCCAAATCCTGGTGCGCAGAATGTATTGGATAAAGCACATGGGTGACCCAAACCACTCAGGCACACACACCCTCACCTGGCACTAATCAGAAGCCCTCACACACACACCATGCACATGGATGACACACACATGCATGTGCACTCACCGGACAATCGTAATCTGGCACACCTTGGATCTGTTCCTCTGTGACGTAGGTCCCAGCAACATACTCATGTGGAGTGAGTTCAATGTCCTCTGCTGGAGACCCACCTCCAGTCACTAGAGTTGTGGCATGACTTGAGGCCAGCTTTTTCTTTGCCCTGCGCTTCAGGTCATTCCAGCGCTTGTAGCAATCATTAGCTGTGCGCCTCACGAATCCAAGGGCACTTAGGATGTCCGCGATGGTCTGCCAGTGTGCCTGACGTTGTGCAGGTGTGGTCTTGCATCCTGCAGTAATCACCATTTCGCTGTCATGTGCGGACACATACTCCACAAGTGCATCAAGTTCGGCATGATTGAAGCTGGGCTTCCTTGGTGGGCCGGACTGTGTAGCCGTGTCTGGGGCATCAGCCTGTACTGGACGAGCACTCTTCCTCTTCCGCTTGGAAGGTGGTGGGGATCCTGAGTGTCCTACGCCGCTCTGGACACTAGGGGCAGGAGCCCCGGTGGACTGTGGACTAGGAGTGCGGGAATGAACACTCACCATGGGACTTGGTGCAGGCATTAGCTGAAGTGTGATGTAGTCAGGGGGAACGTCAGCAGGATGCACTGGGACCGACACTGTCCTGGCTGGGAGACTCAGAGCTGGGGTGGATGGAGCCGCAGCTGCCCCTGCAGCCTCCCCACCCTGCCTACTCGGGGGAGGAGATGACATAGCTGCCCCTGACCCACGTGGCCTGGTGACACCAACGTGCACTGCCACACGTGGCCTAGACCTGCTGACCTGGAAGTCAGCCATGGAATCACCCTGTGCCAGGCCTGGTGCCACAATGGGCTGGTCCAACAAGGGCTGAGCAGGGATGGTGTCAGCCACGTTACCCTCAACCAGGGTGGTGGGCATGGGTGTCCCTGACTGGTCACCCACACATGGGGGGCTAGGGGCACCCTGCAAGTCCCGGCCACGTCCCCTACCGTATCCACCACGGCCACCTCTTGAGGCTCGGCCACCTTTGCCACCCTTACCGCGTGCTCGCCTCCCAACCATGGCACTGATGTTGTTGTGCATATGGGAGTTGCAGTAAACTATTGTCCTGGGCAATTGGGGGTCAAAGGGGTAAGGTACTAGATGGAATTCATACCCTGGTGCTCTAGCAAGGATGTATGTGACCCCTGGGGGAAGATGACGGGTCACGCAACGCACAGGCACCCCAAAAAAGAGAGATAATGTGCACGCAACCCCTCCTAGACCATGTGCGTGGAAAAATAAACCTGCACTACGCTGTGGCACCCAGAAACACAAAAATGAACGTATGCGTGTCACACGCAGCCTAGACTGACCTCTGAAGGGGTACTCAACACACGGGGCAAGCACAGATGTTAAATACGTGCGCGACTCACCATCTGCCAGGAAAAATCGCGTGAAAAATACGCGCGTGTGTGCGTTGGCAACACCCCCGCCCAAAAGAAGAATTGTACGCTGTCAGAGGAGACAGGACAACAGAAGAAATGAACGCTGTTTGAGGAAACAGGCCCAGGAAAAAGACAAAAAGGGAAAAAGCTGTCAGAGGTAACAGGGAGTACGAACGCTAAGGCCCTATCCTCCAATTACACGAGCTGACACTCTGACGTGCAGTCATTGGATGTGTAACATGCACCCGTGTATAGGGAAACGCCCGCGCACGCACGTCACAGACGCGCATACGCGCTGAGGCCCTTTCCACCAATTGCACGCTATGACACTCTGACGCGCTTATTTTCTCTACGCGCCATGGAAAACGCACGTGCGCGTAACGTCATAGACGCGCCTACATGCTGGGGGCCTTTGGGCCAATGAATTCGCGTACGTGTGCTGACGCGCTTACGCGCTAAGGCCCTTTCCTCGAATTACACGCAGACGTGCTGGATTTTCACGTGCCAAATCACCCCGTATCAAGCTGGCCACACGTAAGCACACGGAAGACCACGCTCCTGCCCAGAAGGCCGAATTACTGCCCCCAGAGCCCCGAGCACGCTCCCACCTGCCATCTGCTGCTGCCTGATTGCCTACTGCCCACGTGCCCTGCCATTTGCTGCCTGCACATCAGCCAGGGGTGCTGTTGCTGTGACCAGCCCTGCTGGAACCGAAGACTCCCGACTGGGATTACATCGCTCCACAGACCAGCCCTAGGACCCAGTTGCCCACCCACTCCTGCCTCTGGGGTTGTCATGTCAGGCACTGCAACATCTGGCACGACTGGCAACCCCCGGCCAGAGAGGCAGAGGGGCACCAGCTTCACTGTCACCGAAGTTGGTGTCCTGGTGGAGCAAGTCCTGGGGCAGTATGATGCCCTCTTCGGAAGTTTGCGCGCCAACAAGGAAGGATGGACTCAGATCTGGACGGACATCGTGACTGCCATCAACGTGGAGGGGGTGGCAGTCCGACTATTCCATCATGTCAAGAAGCGCTGGGAGGACTTCAGGTCCAGGACCCTCAACAAGGCCCGGCGCCTCTTGAAGGCAGCGGATGCTAAGGGGCGCCGGGGCCACTTGTCGGACGATCAGATGAGGGTCCTGGAACGCATATCACCAGCGCTCCACGTCCAGGTCCTTGAGAGGCAGACCCATCTGGAGTCGAGCCGTAAGTGTACATGCATCATGATTGTAAGCTGTGCGTGTGGTGGTGTGCCAGTAGTGTGCAGGTTGCACATGTGTTTTTATGGGGCCAAGTATGGGGGTGGTGTACAGGGCCGTGAGGCTAACACATGCGAGGGCTCTCATGTGTGAGACATGGATGGTGCTTGTGTGTGTAGGCTTGCATGCCAAATGCAGATGTGTGGGCACACATGTTTGGATGAATGTGTATGTAAGTAGGCATGTTCGTGATGTCACACATGGATGTTGGTTTCAGCTGCATGTATCAGCACTGTGTACATGTGCATGTGTGTGTATTTCACAAGGGTGCAACAGTGATGCAACATGGATGCATGTGACAGCGGGATGTGGAAGCCTGATTGGCAGATGTGACATGGATGCCAATCTGAACACTGTGACAGTTGGCAGAGGTGTACACATTCATGCAAGTGTGGTGATGTGTGTGCATGTGTAGTGCACTCCCTGTGTTGCATGTGATGTCTGGCTCACCTTTGCCTGCTCATGCTGTTGTATGTGTATGGATGGTGCTGGCTGTTGCAATATGGCTGTGTATGGCTCATGTGTGCGAGTTGAAATGACATGTGTGTTGGCGATTGTGATGCCATGTCTGAGGTTTCCAAATGCCACTCATCTACAACTGTCATGTGTGTATGTGTCCATTGTACAGTGCCCTGATGCCTGTGTTTTATTTCTCCCTGTATGCAGCGTCAACTGATGAAGAGGGCGGAGAAGGTGCTGTGGAGCCAGCAGCAGGGATTGCACCGCCAGCCGGAGACGCAAGGCCCGGCTCCCCGCCCAGGTTGTCATCTCGTCGGGGAGTGAGGAGTCCGGTGCCGCGGCCCAGGCCGCAGCTGCCGGGGGGAGGTCCAAGAGGCAGAGGTCAGAGTTGGACTCCTCGGCAACAGAAGGGGCAGCTGGGACCCCACAGGGCCCAATGGAGGTTGGTGGGGGGTTTGGTGGAGGAGGAGGCCATGCAAGCGACAGAGACGGGGTCTGGAGGTGGGGATTCCACTGGTGCTAGTGGTGCAGTGCAGGACCAGGGACAGGAGGCAGCACAGGCCGCCGCGGAGGTGCCTGTGTGCAATCCTGTCCCTGATCCTGTCACTGCATCATCTTGCACCAGCAGGGATGCCTACGTCCAGACCCGTTTTCAGGCAGGGGATGAGCTTACAACAACTGGACTTCCTCTGCCTGCGGATGTGGCTATCCAAGTACGGGTTGAGCCTGTCCTGACTGGTGTGGCATTGCGTCAACGGGCCATGCGAGCTGACCTGCAGTCTTTTCATAAGGAGACTGCACGTCATCTCGAATGGCTCGTTGACCGCGTCGGCCTACTAGGACAGGTTACCCAGGCCGGATTCCTCCGTTTGCTGGAGCTTGTTCCGACCCCCTCCTCAACTGAACACCCTATGCGCCAGTCGTCCTCCGTGCCATCTTTCCACCCATTTGTCACCTGGGTGCCCTGTGGAGCTGCCTCTGACGGTGCGGCCAGGCTGGTGGAGGACACATCCCTGCCACAGTCGGGAGTCGGACGTCCAGCAGGGGTGGCCACATCAATGACTGCACCCCGGCCGGTGGAGGATGTGCAGGCAGCAGGAGCCAGGGCACAGGCACAGCAGCAGCAGCAACGAGGTGGGAGCCATGATGGCTCGGGGCCTTCGACATCGGAGGGGCAGGCATCGGCCGGAGGGCAGGAGGACCCAGGAAGGGAAGTGTCTTCCGTGTGGCAGCGGTTGGGCCACGCCATAGATGCGGAGCGGCAGCGGGCGGAAGAGGCACGGCTCACGATGGTCAGGGCAGAGAACTCCATGTGGAGGGCCCTGAGGCGGGCCGAGTGCCTCGAGGCAATCCGCAGGGTGTTGGAGGAGAACATGTCGTCGGCCCTGCGGACCTTCGGGGCCATGGAGGAGGACTGCCTCCGGGACATTGAGCAGGAGTTCGATGATGCCTGGCCCGGAACATCCAGAAGTGAGCCGTCGGACTAGCCCGCTGCCCTTGTAAATAGTTCTTTAGTGTTAAGTTTCCTTTTGGTTTTGTTTTGTTTTGGGGCGCTTGGACAATGCCCCAACTTCTTGTATATAGTTCTTCATTAGGTAGTATTTTATTTTATAGGTTTCATTTAAAGGATTGGGCACATGGACCCTGGATGTTCACCTTGTACATAGTTTGACAATGGATTTGGATTTTTTTTTCACATGGATCAATGGTTTTTTCTTATTTTGGAACCTTGGATTTATTTTCTCAGACTGACACTTTGGAGACTTGCTTTGGATTGCCTTTCATTTGGATTTCATGCATCCTTTTCAATTATTGGACATGCTGGATTTCATTTATTATTTCCATTTTCATTTGGTTTCATGCATGTACCAATGTGTGTTCTATCATTCACATGCTGTCATTGTGTGGCTTTGACGGATGGATGTCATACCTGGTGGTGTGTTCGGACTGGGGTGGCGTAGGCAGTGTATTGAGTGGGCATTGGGGCCATGATTATGGATCGTCATGAGGTGTTGGGGGGACATGTATGGGGGCCTGCTGGCTGTTAGGCGGAAACCTGTGCAGTTCCCTCTGGGACCACTGCAAAAGATTTAGGACTACAGGTGTTTGGCAGTAAACCCACTTGGTAGCAGTCTGTACCACACAGATTCACTTGGTAGCTGTGGCTGAGCAGTCAGACTTCCCTCAAGAAGAGTTAGGCAGTATGTGGAGTATACAATATAGGGCAATCTACACAGTAGAAAAAGCAAACACGGAACAAGGCTTCGGTGTAAAGATATAAGGGTATTTATTTATAACAACACATCTATAGAAAACACTCTGGCACTCTTACGGCAAACAACTTCAATCACAAATTACTATACGAAGAAATAGATCAATCCCCCTAACAATATGTCGACAAGTCTAGGTTCACCAGCATCACTTATTTGCAGACAGAGGTGTATGCGTTAACCTAGATGGCACTCTAGTATTCGTTAGGACGGGAGAGAAAAATAAGGCAGGTTATGAAATCAACTCAGTACCAAGACTTTACGGACAAATGCAAGGCAAGTAAGGCAGGATCTACTGCAGATCACAAAGTTCAGAGGCCAGGCCCACTCGGTGAGAGGCAAGGCGATATGGCCAAAAAGTGTCTCAGTGGAAATGCGCTTCGAGTCTTTATCGCAAGTTGTTAAGGAAAGGTTGGACCAGTTCAGAACAGAAAAGTTAAAGAACGCTTGGAGGCGACCCAATGGAAAGGTGAGGATTCAGACACCTCACTCGACCCGGCAGAAAGGGAAGCCAGGCGGGTACGGTACCTTGTTTGTGGAGAAACAGCTCCGGCGGGGGCAGTTGTTCCTGGTGGTGGATGCACATCGGGTCTTTGCCAAGAGTAGAGAGGATCTCGTTGTCGAAGAAAAGTGAAGTCCGGTGCACCACCATGGAAGAGACCAGCCGCGGAGTGCTCCGTCACAAGGCACCACCTTTTGGTCGCAGTACAGGGGTAGTGGCTATCCGGTTGCCGCTGTGCTCTGCACGTGCAATTCAACCACTGCGTCCTGGGCGAAGAAAAAGCAAAGGTGACTGGTTGTTCCCACCAGCCAGGGGAAGAGACTCTCCGGCAGGGAGATCTCCTCTGTCGTCGGGAAGTGGTGAGTCGGTTCAGCAGGGCTCCACCGGAGGTGTCGTCGTTGCAGGTCGGCTCAGCTTTACCCTAGTCGGATTGTTAGGTCCTGTGGTGACTTCTGAAGATCCAGTCCCAAAAGCCCTGCTTTTATGCAGAAAACCCCCATTCATTCAGCCTAGCTGTCACTCAAAACACGCTAAATGGTGAGCGGGGAGGCTCACCACCTGGGCCAATCACACCAGAGTGCGACCGGAGTTGGCAAGGCAACTCGGTCCAGGGTGCCTAAACCCCCTCCCACACCTCTGTGGTAACCCAGACAGAATGGCACCACTTTGGAGGGTCTCTGTACAGAAGCCCGCCAAAAGTGGAACAAAGGGCTCAAACTTTGGTTTAGGAGTCACAGAGACGAACACAGACGCCATTTTAAAAACCGAGTTCTGGCAGAAAATACCATCCGATAGACTTATTTAAGATAAGTAAACCGGTGGTACATCAGAGATTAACGGGAAAAAGGTATCAATCTCTAACAATGGGAAGAATCCCATAGGGTTATACTCGGGGTCGAATATAACAAGTAGTTTCCACTGCCACCAGCCAAAACGCGACGAGGGGGGACGGGACAGTGCCCCCTCGAATAACAGACCCAGGAGTAATCGAATTACCCCCACTAGTACGTCCACAATAGGATGGTTTGTACTAGTTCTGTTAGTAAATTTAGGTCTAGTAAAGCCAATGGTGACTTTACATGCCCTGGGAGACAGTAGTCAGTCCCCGGGTATGGAGCCTATGATGGAGGTCCGCTAGGACGCCCCAGTGTTACGGCACGTAGGGTGCGGTGTAACACACATAGAAAAACATATGAGACCCTATGGAGTAAAAGACCCCATAGCCCATAGAGCACATTGACATTTAAAGGAATTACACACATTCATGTCCAAGAGTGGGGAAAACAAAGTCTCACTCTTGGCAGGATGGAAAAAAACAAACTCCAGAAATTCAGCAAAGCTGCTGGGGGACTCACTAGGTTAGGAAATTCAGCCTAAACAGAGACTTCTCCCTAACACTGGCAGGTGCCCTGCACTGCTGGGGGGTGGGGGTGCAGGGGGACATGAGTTGGACATGAGTGGGGGCCTGGTGGAGGGTGCCCCTGGATGCTGGGGGGTGGGGGTGCAGGGGGACATGAGTTGGACATGAGTGGGGGCCTGGTGGAGGGTGCCCCTGACTGCTGGGCGGTGGGGGTGCAGGGGGACATGAGTGAGGGCCTGGTGGACAGTGCCCCTGGATGCTGGGGGGTGGGGGTGCAGGGGGACATGAGTTGGACATGAGTGGGGGCCTGGTGGAGGGTGCCCCTGACTGCTGGGGGTGGGGGTGCAGGGGGGCATGAGTGGGGGCCTGGTGGACGGTGCCCCTGGATGCTGGGGGGTGGGGGTGCAGGGGGACATGAGTGGGGGCCTGGTGGACGGTGCCCCTGGATGCTGGGGGCTGGGGGTGCAGGGGGACATGAGTTGGACATGAGTGGGGGCCTGGTGGAGGGTGCCCCAGACTGCTGGGGGGTGGGGGTGCAGGGGGACATGAGTGGGGGCCTGGTGGACGGTGCCACTGGATGCTGGGGGGTGGGGGTGCAGGGTGACATGAGTTGGACATGAGTGGGGGCCTGGTGGAGGGTGCCCCTGACAGCTGGGGGGTGGGGGTGCAGGGGGACATGAGTGGGGGCCTGGTGGACGGTGCCCCTGGATGCTGGGGGGTGGGTGTGCAGGGGGACATGAGTTGAACATGAGTGGGGGCCTGGTGGAGGGTGCCCCTGACTGCTGGGGTGTGGGGGTGCAGGGGGACATGAGTGGGGGCCTGGTGGACAGTGCCCCTTGATGCTGGGGGGTGGGGGTGCAGGGCGACATGAGTTGGACATGAGTGGGGGCATGGTGGAGGGTGCCCCTGATTGCTGGGGGGTGGGGGTGCAGGGGGACATGAGTGGGGGCCTGGTGCACGGTGCCCCTGGATGCTGGGGGGTGGGGGTGCAGGGGGACATGAGTTGGACATGAGTGGGGGCCTGGTGGAGGGTGCCCCTGACTGCTGGGGGGTGGGGGTGCAGGGGGACATGAGTGGGTGCCTGGTGGACGGTGCCCCTGGATGCTGGGGGGTGAGGGTGCAGGGGGACATGAGTTGGACATGAGTCAGGGCCTGGTGGAGGGTGCCCCTGACTGCTGGGGAGTGGGGGTGCAGGGGGACATGAGTGGGGGCCTGGTGGACGGTGCCCCTGGATGCTGGGGGGTGGGGGTGCAGGGGGACATGAGTTGGACATGAGTGGGGGCCTGGTGGAGGGTGCCCCTGACTGCTGGGGGGTGGGGGTGCAGGGGGACATGAGTGGGTGCCTGGTGGACGGTGCCCCTGGATGCTGGGGGGTGAGGGTGCAGGGGGACATGAGTTGGACATGAGTCGGGGCCTGGTGGAGGGTGCCCCTGACTGCTGGGGAGTGGGGGTGCAGGGGGACATGAGTGGGGGCCTGGTGGACGGTGCCCCTGACTGCTGGGGGTGGGGGTGCAGGGGGACATGAGCGGGGGCCTGGTGGAGGGTGCCCCTGGATGCTGGGGGGTGGGGGTGCAGGGGGACATGAGTTGAACATGAGTGGGGGCCTGGTGGAGGGTGCCCCTGGATGCTGGGGGGTGGGGGTGCTGGGAGACATGAGTGGGGGCATGGTGGAGGGTGCCCAGCACTGCTGGGGGGTGGGGGTGCTGGGAAACATGAGTGGGGGCCTGGTGGACCGTGCCCCTGACTGCTGGGGTGTGGGGGTGCAGGGGGACATGAGTTGGACATGAGTGGGGGCCTGGTGGAGGCTGCCCCTGACTGCTGGGGGGTGGGGGTGCAGGGGGACATGAGTGGGGGCCTGGTGCAGGGTGCCCCTGGATGCTGGGGGTGGGGGTGCAGGGGGACATGAGTGGGGGCCTGGTGGACAGTGCCCCTGGATGCTGGGGGGTGGGGGTGCAGGGCGACATGAGTTGGACATGAGTGGGGGCATGGTGGAGGGTGCCCCTGACTGCTTGGGGGTGGGGGTGCAGGGGGACATGAGTGGGGGCCTGGTGGACGGTGCCCCTGGATGCTGGGGGTGCAGGGGGACATGAGTTGGACATGAGTGGGGGCCTGGTGGAGGGTGCCCCTGACTGCTGGGGGGTGGGGGTGCAGGGGGACATGAGTGGGTGCCTGGTGGACGGTGCCCCTGGATGCTGGGGGGTGAGGGTGCAGGGGGACATGAGTTGGACATGAGTCGGGGCCTGGTGGAGGGTGCCCCTGACTGCTGGGGGGTGGGGGTGCTGGGGGACATGAGTGGGGGCCTGGTGGACGGTGCCCCTGGATGCTGGGGGGTGGGGGTGCAGGGGGACATGAGTTGGACATGAGTGGGGGCCTGGTGGACGGTGCCCCTGACTGCTGGGGGGTGGGGGTGCAGGGGGACATGAGTGGGGGCCTGGTGGAGGGTGCCCCTTGATGCCGGGGGGTGGGGGTGCAGGGGGACATGAGTTGAACATGAGTGGGGGCCTGGTGGAGGGTGCCCCTGGATGCTGGGGGGTGGGGGTGCTGGGAGACATGAGTGGGGGCATGGTGGAGGGTGCCCAGCACTGCTGGGGGGTGGGGGTGCTGGGAGACATGAGTGGGGGCCTGGTGGACGGTGCCCCTGACTGCTGGGGGGTGGGGGTGCAGGGGGACATGAGTGGGGGCCTGGTGCAGGGTGCCCCTGGATGCTGGCGGGTGGTGGTGCAGGGGGACATGAGTTGGACATGAGTGGGGGCCTGGTGGAGGGTGCCCCTGGATGCTGGGGGGTGGGGGTGTTGGGAGACATGTGTGGGGGCATGGTGGAGGGTGCCCTGCACTGCTGGGGGGTGGGGGTACAGGGAGACATGTGTGGGGCCTGGTTGAGGGTGCCCCTGAATGCTGGGGGGTCGGGTGCAGGGGGACATGAGTTGGACATGAGTGGGGGCCTACTGGCAGGTGTCCCACAGTGCTGGGGGGTGGGGGTGCTGGGAGACATGCGTTGTTGATCAGTAGTGCAAGGTGACATGTGGCTTGGCTGGGGGGCATGCCCATGGTGGATGGGCTGCCTGCGGGACATGAGCAGGGGTGCAGGGTAGTCCCCTGTGGTGTGGGCTGCCTGCAGGGGCTGTGGAGGGTGTAGAGGGAACACCTGGGTGGACCCACACGGCCAAATCACGTGTAGTACTCCCCGCGCACCCCTGGAACACACGTACCCAGGACAATCGTGTGTGGAACTTCCCGCGCACCCTTGAAAGACACGTACCCTGCTGAATTCGCGTGTGAAACTTCCCGCGCACCCCTGAAATACACGTGCCCTGATGGAATCGCGTGTGAAACTTCCCGCGCACCCCTGAAATACACATACCCTGCTGAATTTGCGTGTGAAACTTCACGTGCACCCCTGAAATAAACGTACCCTGCTGAATTTGCGTGTGATACTTCCCACGAACCCCTGGAATACACGTACCCAGGACAATCGCATGTGGAACTTCCCGCGCACCCCTGAAATACACGTACCCTGCTGAATTCGCATGTTAAACTTCCCGCGCACCCCTGAAATACACGTGCCCTGATGGAATCGCATGTGAAACTTCACGCGCACCCCTGAAAGACACGTACCCTGCTGAATTTGCGTGTGGAACTTCCCGCGCACCCCTGAAATACACGTACCCTGCTGAATTTGCATGTGAAATTTCCCACGCACCCCTGAAATACACGTGCCCTGATGGAATCGCGTGTGAAACTTCACGCGCACCCCTGAAAGACACGTACCCTGCTGAATTTGCGTGTGAAACTTCACGCGCACCCCTGAAATACACGTGCCCTGATGGAATCGCGTGTGAAACTTCCCGCGCACCCCTGAAATACACGTACCCTGCTGAATTGGCGTGTGATACTTCCCGCGCACCCCTGGAATATACTTACCCAGGACAATCGCGTGTGGAACTTCCCGCGCACCCCTGAAATACACGTACCCTGCTGAATTTGCGTGTGAACCTTCCCGCGCACCCCTGAAATACACGTGCCCTGATGGAATCGCGTGTGAAACTTCACACGCACCCCTGAAATACACGTACCCAGGACAATCGCATGTGAAACTTCCCGCAAACCCCTGAAATACACGTTCCCCGCTTGGCGTTTGCTGTTTGGCAGCCCTGTGAACTGGTCCAGGGTTAGCGCAGACATTTGCGATGAATTGGGGATTTTGATGGCTTTTGCTTGCGCGAGGGCGTTCTTGGGGGCGTAACTGGCGCTGCTGCAGGGTCGCTGCGCCACTCTGCACCACGGCTGGTTTTGGAGGCTCAAATCCATGAATACGCTGTGCGATGAAATGGATTTTATCGCACGCGGCTGGCGCAGTGTATCGCACGGGGACACTGCGCCAGCCGCGTGTTCCACTTTTGTGCGAAATTCTATGAATTACCTTGCAAGTGTATCTGCAGAGAAATGGTCGGAAGGGGTTCTTTTGGGTGAAAGAACGGGTTTGGTTCTGGGAGTGATGAAACTGGTGCAATATATGTTTAAAGGGTAATTGTAAATACACTCTTGCCATCTAAATGATTAAGGTGAGGTAACCACAGATGGAAAAGACTTTAAATATGGATAAGTTGACCTAGTGATCCTGTGGAATTCTTTAATTTATATGGGAGACTTCTTTTAAAATTTTTAACTTTGAATGAATGGTGGATAATGTAAAAGGTTTTTTCTTTCTTATTGTATCGTTGTGCAATTTGTAAAACCAATAAACATTTTAAAATAAATAAATAAATACATAAAAACAAGGCCAACTCAAGTGCATTGGACGAGATGGGATTAAAATCCAGCTCTTATGACACTGATGTATTCAGAAGCAAGATATGAAACCACTTCTCTACCAACACCCTACACATGAAACTCCGAGAAGCATAGATAACTGTTGTTTGTTTATTTTATTTATATAGCACGCCTGACCCGTGGGTATCTGGGCGCTAGTAGATAAAAGAGTGGTTTCATGTTACAGTTCTTTTGAAAAGTACAGAGGTCACTTAATACACGCTACAATCATTTTAAGAGTACAGAGAACACTTAATGTAGAACCTACAGGATAGTACGATGACATAGTATACGAAGCATTAAATTCAATATGTGCTGTGGAGCAAGCATATGTAAAGTCATAAATGAAGCAATTGTGGACATATATGGGCAGGCTAAGCACAAAAGGCTAGGATGGATATAAAGGTTAGTTCTTATTGAGTAGCCAGGTGATGGCACGGCTACTTAATTTTTCGAATACTTGGATAGTTTGTATGTCCTGTGGGAGTGTGTTCCATGACAGGGAAGCTGGAGCCGCCAGCCCTTTTTAGATTGTATCTTGGTACCAAAAGGCCGTAAGTGTTAGAGGATCTTGTGGTACGGTTGGAAGATCTCAGGGTGAATTTGTCAGTCAAGTAGGGTGGGGCTCTGTGGTTCAGTGCTTTATGGGTGAGGCAGAGAGTTTTCAAGTTGATTTTATCTTATATGGAGAGCCATTTGCAGAGTTTTCTAGTTGCTGATATGTGCTTTCTTCTGGGTATGTTTAGGGCGGCTCTGAGAGCATTATTTTGCAGTATCTTTAGTTTGTTCAGGATGGACTTATTGGCGCCTAGGTAGAGGCCGTTGCAGTAGTCCAGTTTGGATTGTTAAGTGTTCTGGCTATTATAAAACAAGTATTAGATGATAGTCGGGGTCTGCACACCCTGATAAGCTTGCCTGTGTAGGCAGTAGCTGACGCCGTCATATTTTCCTGTTTAGTAAATTTGGAATTTGCACCGTAATAAAAGCCTAGAGTTTTTACATCTTTGGCAATGGGTATGTTGTTCCCGTCTATGCAGATGTTGGTATAGTTCGTGCTAAGTTTCTGTAGGTTTTTATGTGATTCGACCAGGAGAATTTCGGTCTTAATCATCATTCAGGCAGAGGCTGTGGAGGGCCATCTACGCCTGAATGAAGTTGTAGATTTCATTACTCTGGGCTACATCTGTGTCGTAGGTACCTGATAGGCATAGGAGTATCTGAGTGTCATCTGCGTAGTTGGTGTAGGTGACACCCAGATGGTCCAGTTTATCAAATAAGGGCTTTGTAAAGATATTATACAAAGTAGGTGAAACACATGAGCCTTGTGGCACGCCGTAAGGTGATGGGAATGGGGTCAGCAGCTGCAGAGGGTGAGAAGACCAGCATAGTCCTGTTATCAAGGAATGATTGAATCCACTTGATAGTTGAGCTCGAAAAATGAGCTGCCAATGCGAGGTGGTCACAGAGTACCTTGTGGTCGACCAGGTCAAAGGCCGCCGATAAGTCAAGGAGGAGTAGGATGGCCACTCTACCTTTATATTTTAGATCATCAATCTGGCTTTTGAGGTCAACAAGGCCGGTTTCCATTTCATGTTGCCTTTGTGGTCAACAAGGGCCGGTTTCCATTCCATGTTGCAGTCTAAAGCCAGATTGTTGTGTTCCAAGTAGTTTGTTAGTCTCAAGATAGTCTTGGATTTGCAAAAATGCAACCCTATATAATATTTTTAGAAGAAAGGGCACTGTTGTAATTGGTCTATAGTTTGTGGGTATCGATGGGTCTAACGTTTGTTTCTTGAGTAAAGGGAGCACCCATGATTCCTTTAAATTGCATGGTACAGAGTTGCTAGAGAATGATGAGTTAATTAATTTAGTGATAAAAGGGGCCAGATCTCTAGCTGCATCTTTCATGATTTGTGCTGGGCAACTGTCACCTTTGAGTTAGAGGGTTTCAATGATGCTATGATTTTTTGTACCTCTGGTACTGATACATTGGTGAATTCAAAGCCTGAGTTAAGGTTTATGGGGGCGGCCGTGATCAGACTGAGTAGATTACCGGAGGTTATTTGGTGCCGTTTGTTGGCTATTTTATTCTGGAGACTAGAGATTTTGTTGGTGAGTGCATTTTGGATGCTGGTACACCAGGGTTTATCCTTAAGGCAAGAATCTGTATCCATCTGTATTGTCCAGCTCTCTTAAAATGTTAAACAGATCTTTGGAACTGGAGCTTGCTTGGTTTATCCTATCATTGAAAGTTTCTCTTTTAGTACGGATGATCTCACTTTTGTATGGGGCTATAATATTAGCTAAACTAGTTTTATTCTCAGAGGAAGGAGTATTGTTCCATAGAGTTTCAAGTTTCCTCTTTTCTGTGCCTAATAATTTAAGTTCAGGGTTGAACCAAGAGTTCAGATGTGCTTTTGGTTTTCCAGTGCGCAATTTTAGTGGGGCAATAGTATATATGGCTTTGATCATAGATTCATTATACAACTCTACCCTCAGATACGGGTCGTTCGTGGGGGGTTGAGCATTGAGTAATGGGATTACTAGAGGTAGGATGGCTTCAGCTGTGATATTGCATTTGTTTCTAGTGAGGCAAGGTGGTACAACTGGGCTTTTTATCATCTCTAGATTGTTGATGTTGAGCACAAAGGATAGGAGGTGGTGGTCTGTCCATAATAGGGGTGATGACTCATTTATTGTGATATTGTGTTGTGTAGATACGTTTGAGCAAAACCTTATGTATGGGCAGTGGTGTGTCCATGTAGCCAAACACCATTGAGTTAATGGAGTGGTGCTATTTCTCCTTGGGCCTATCGGCATTAGAAAAAAGAATCAAATCTTTCAGATCTCAATTGCTGAGACGTTGTGTGTCGAGGCAAAGGGTGAATTATGTGTTGAACAACATTTCAAATGTCGATGACAAGTACTGTATAAGAGTGTTAAGCTTTTAATTGTAGTCAGGAGGTCTGTGGTACTGCTAGACAAGATACGTTTCAATATATTGAGACATACTTCTGACTTCAATTCAATATGATTTTGCTGATACTGTCAAAGTCATCCCTCGATACGTGTATGTAGCTAAATATTTTGTTTGGAGGTCTCTTGATCTTTGTTAACAAATACATTTCTCGTTAACTGAGGCAGATGGCTATTCAATGATTATATATTTAGGCATGTAAGTTAGATCTATTTTCGAAGCTTTTTGTCCAACTTTTAATCTTGGTTTCCAAAAATCCAGAGACACGTTTCCACTGCCTACCTCCTACTTACCATGTGAATGTGTCAAAGAAAGAATGTGTGTGTTTGTGCATATGTGTGCGTGTTAGAGTTCGTGTGCGCGTGGACTGCAAATGCAGCATAGCAAAGTAGCATTCCTAATATATCATATATAATGTTAGCATTTCTAGCCGGTGCTAATCTATCTTGATTATTGCAGACAGCGCTTGCTAAAGTGCACATTATTTGCATGTCATTCTGTTTTTCCTGAGGTGAATATCATCTGATTAGTCTGTACATTACCTGTACTGACACCGGGAGCATTTACATTAATGCAATCAGGGCTGTCAAGGAAATAAATTGCTTTTGTCTAGAAACGCTTTCCTCGCGTGCGGGTGCTGTGCACACGATGTGGGCAGTCCCCTACCAGGCTCCACACAACCTTCCGAACATTGTTCTCTGATGATAATGTGCCTACTGAATGAATTCCAACCTGCCTTGGTCATTATGCACAATCGGGCATTTGGAAACCTAATGCAACAACCCGTTTCCTATATCTGAAGTGATTATGTCTAACCTGAATTCAGAGAGATACTTGCCAATGTGTCGTATCGGAGGTTATTTAGAACACGCCTAATAACCAGAGGTAAGCGCGGACTCTGGGATCGAACCTGTGTTGCTCCATGCTGTTTTGCTTCCAAGGCGAGCACGTTGCCCCTGAGCTATCCTCCCAAGCAAAGACAGACAACATAGACAGAGAGCTACTGCCGTGCCAATACTTTAAAACATCATCTTGTTTGTCGGTAATGTTGTTTCCTCAGCATTTTACAAAATATTCAAGTAGTTTTTCATAAGACACTTTACTAAAGTTGCCCATACTTCCAACTTGAAAGTATGATCAATTTGAGTAATGTTGCTTAGAAAATCAACTGCATGAATAGTTGTATCGCTTGTGTTCACATTTATATTTTAAAAAGTCGCCCTGTGGAGAAGTATATGTACAAACATGCCATATGCCATATATCAATAACATCAAGCAACAAGCCCTAATTCCTTACAAGAGAAATGTTATGCACACAGATGCTGAGAAAACATCTGGGAAAAAAAACAACTTTTAAAGAACTCGGAGAGGAGCTGGAAAAAAGTAGATCACAGGACGTCGAAACCCCGAATCAGACACAAGTACAGAAATGCAGTATGTTTAAGAATTGGAGACAGCATCATCGTGGGATGTGTGCAAAGCCATTTGTCACAATTTCAAAAAGCAAGCGAGCAGACGAAAGGAAATGGCTCGCCCCTAAAAACTGTGCCGTGCGTGAACAGTCCAGCCGGACAAAAAGAACATTTACCAGCAACTAGTCGACTTCCTACAAATACTTTGGATTGTTTCGGTTCATTACCCTATATCTCTGTCCTTGTTAACGTGTTTGTACATTTTTGTCTAATCCTCCCCATTTTGAGTCAGTTTTGTCTTTAGTCCGAGGCTGCATTAGATTAGATGGCTTTTTAATAAATACTATTGTATTCAACCATTTAGTGATTTGCGACCTCATCGTTTAAGATTGTGCTGAGAGGTCGTTTTTTTATTTTATTTCAAATCTATCTGCTTCCGGTATTGCATTTGCAAGCTTTGACTGACATAATCCACCAACACAGTGATTCTCCCATCAGCTGCAGAAGCAGTACGAGGACATGGGCTAAGCATGGCTGCTACTAGCTCAGTGATAGGCACAAATAAAGCATGACCAGAAATGCGCAATCCAATCCTTTCAGTTAATCATTCACTGTGAAGCAAGTATTGTCAGAGCTGGAACATCTTCATGCATAATGCATCTGTTTTTACATTACTTCAGAATTGGCAATAACATGCAAAATATCCAAGGTACCTGGGCAGAATACTGCACCTTTCCCAGTAGTTGCAAATTGCCATGTTCTGTGCAAATGTCAAAGTGAAGCCCTGCCACCAACATTATATGTCTCCATTAAGAACAGGTTTACATTTCAAACAATTATCAACTACTAGTAATAATGTTGTGTTCTTATACAGCACTTCATTCCAAAACGCCTCCAGTTTCTAAGCGCTGTAATATAAGGTGTCAGTACTACCCCATTTATATTGGTCCTTAATTTATCCAAGTCTGAAGGCTGAATGCCTAAATCAGCCCTGCCCTGGGATGCAAATTTACAAAGCACAAGTAGCTCTCTTGTGTCAATGCCTTCCTTGACTGTGTAGCTATCCCACCCTTGGATTAAAGAATAGTTTCTCTCACAATAGGTAATAGTGTGAAACCTGCAAAACATAGCGGCTCATTACAAGCACGGCCGTGCAGGAAAAATGTGGTAGTAGCGGAATTACCAGAGGTTTAGATTAATTCTAATCCTTCCAGCCATCGCCTCTTTTGTTTTGCTATGGTAACTGAATTACCACCACTTTTCCTGCTCTGCCATACTACCAGTATGGCACTGGAGTGCGTGATTTACTTCCAGGACCATGCTGGAGGTAAATCCTCCAACTTTCTGCTGAAAAGTCAGCAAAAATGCCACGATAATTCTGCTGAAATCCCCCATGGAGTGCTATGGACTCCAAATTAATGGGGACTAACACCGCCATCACCACTTGTAATCCAGCGGTAACCGAGTGCTGATAACAGTAATTCCATTGGAATACTTCCCCGCTCCTAATGAGGCCCATAGTCTCGATTGCAGGATCATTATTCGGTACTCGTAGTGTAAAAAGCTCCAATGGCCCAGTCAGAAGTATCTGCCTCAATGATAACTGGCCTAGGAGTATGTGGATGATGCACCCCAGAACCAACATTGAGATCCTTCTTAAGTACCTGCAAGGCCATTTAACCCTACTTAACCCAATAAAACACTTAAGATAAATTACATTTCTTTAATAGACGTCTAATCTCAGAGCATAATTCCAGGAGTTTGGGATAAGCTGTCAACAGAAATTTGAAAGCCGTAATAATCACTGGATTTCCCTAATATACCCCAGAGTTAACCGATCAAGATCTTCTCACACCTGGTCCAGATGCGCTGTTTGTGAGGACAAATAAACCAAAATATGATCCAAATACACAATCAATGTGGGTACAAATAAAATTCAATAATCAATTAACAACTGAAATGGCACTACACAATACACAGAACTGCCAAACGTGGCTCTAAAAGAAGTCACATATTCTTCTCCAGATGTAATCCTTAAAAAAGAATACACTCCCAGAAATCTAACAGACTCCAGAATAACACAAAAGAAAGGCAAAGAATAAAACATGTGTACTTTGATATAGACTCCATATAAGCAAACATTGTATGTTTATTATTCAAAAAAGGTAGTTTAGTGGATCCATTGTCTCAGACAAGGTATACAAGTCCAACAGGATTGAACAGAGGACTCACACAACACCCTCAAAAGATACTACTTCTGATCACTCCTTCCTACCTTCCATGTAGGCCCATACATATGCTTGATGAAAATGTTGCAGACATTTGCAGGACGTTCATCAACTTCCGTGCGAGATATTTGCAGTTTCATTGCAATTTCACAGCTGAATACACCTCAAAATGACAAATATTTCAGGGACGAAACCCGAACATGTCAGGTTTCGGGCACTGCAGTGTTGCTGCATATAATCCATATTTTTCCATGGAACCGGTGAAGCAAAATTTAAATCAAACTTTTCACCTCCTCATGCATTAATTTCGTCCCACACTAATGCAGTCGCTGGTCTTTGAGCAATGTAACCTCAGTTGCACTGGCCGTTCTTCTTGATCCTGGAGCATAAGAACCTCCCCCCTCCTGGTGCTTGTCATGTGTCACCAAGCAATTTACTTTGTTTTCGGAGACATACAAATCCAACAATGAAACACATAAAGGGTGTTCATACCATGGTGGCATCTTGAGTGCTGCTGGCAACCATCAATAATTACGTGGGTGTTGCTGAAGCTTCCTGGAAT
Organism: Ambystoma mexicanum; assembly: GCF_040938575.1. Lineage (NCBI taxonomy): Eukaryota > Metazoa > Chordata > Amphibia > Caudata > Ambystomatidae > Ambystoma > Ambystoma mexicanum. The sequence goes on from NC_090927.1 coordinate 336,323,958, forward strand.
ATCAGAGGTGAAATAGACAAACGTATTATATCATTCGATTTGTTTTAAGTAAGGGGTAGGGAGTCTGGAGTTTCCCTATTTTGTGAGTTCACCTTAGGCCCAGGATTAGCAGATACGATTTGGTGTGAATCTCTTGGGGTCATAATGATTCCCTACACATTAAACGATAGGTGTCTCACAATAACCGCATATAAAAGGTTCTGAGGGATGAAGACAGTAATTTTCTCTTGCAAACGAGGCTCCACACCACCAAGGTACCTACTGAATCCTCATTGTCCACAGTGGTGGGTGTCCCATGATTGGGTTCCATAGAGATTGCTTCAGAGAGGGACTGGGATCGTTTTTCTAATCCTGATAGAAAAAGGATGGAGTGCGAACTGTTGGTTTGCTTTGTAGATTATACATCGGCAAAGTGTAAAATAGGGGAAGCTGTGGGGATTGGTGATGATTCAGAAGTATTTAGAATCAAAGACCCTTGATGAAAACACTTTCCCTCAGGACAATGCTCAGTATGATATGATATGGCATTTATAACACGCCTGTACACAAGTGTTTCTAGGTGCGACAAGACAAGGGAGGGAGGACAAAGGAACGACAAGGCAAACGATCCTACTAGGCCTTGTGTCATTCAGATCGTGCAAGTGCGACAAACGCAAAGAGCAGGGTTAAGGGGTAGGGGAAAGTGCCAGGAAGCGGGAAGGGGGAAGTGCAAGGCGGCAGGAGACTGTAGATGTTACAGATACAGCCAAGTGCATGGCGGGCCCGAAGGCAGTGCAGGGGAGACAGATAATAGAGGATCCTGGTACCCAGTGAGACTCTGAGGGTAACCAGACTGCACAGGCGACAGATAGGTCAACAGGGGAGGGAGAGAGAGAAAGCAGAGGAGAAAAGAAGGTCTTGAGCTGCTTCTGGAACTTCCAGTCTTTGAGAGGGGCAGGGAAGCCGTTCCAGAGGGAGGCACCTGCAGACGAGAGAGATCTACCCCCACTTTCAGCCTGGAGACGCCTCTGACCCTCAGAGAGTTGGAGGTAGCTGAGCAAAGAGCACAAGAAGGAAGATATTTTGGAAGAGAGAGTTGGATCTAGTGCAGGCCCCGGCCCCAGAAAGCCTTGTGGATGATGCAGATGGTCTTGTAATTGATCCTTTCAGCCACCAGGAGCAAGTGGAGAGATTTTAAGGCTTGAGAGACATGGTCCCTGGGCTTGAGGCCAAGGAAAATGAATGCAGTCCTGTTCTGGATTATTTTCAGAGAGCCGAGAGTAGAGGAAGGCAGATTGGGGAAGAGGCTGTTGCAGTAGTCATGGCTTGAGAGAACCAGGGCTCTGGAGATGGTGAGCTTCTGGGGGAAAGTGAGTAAAGGAAGACTACCTCTGACGAGTTTCAGCTGGTAGTGTGCCTTAATGGCAAGGTCTGTGATGTAAGGAGAGAAGGGGAAAGTGGAGTTGAAGATGACACCAAGGTTTTTTGCCCCACAGGAAGGCAAAGGAGGAGGGCCCAAGGAGGGCAGCTAGAGTGAGAGAGGGAAAGTGGGAGCACAGATCCCAATAAGAAGATTGCTGTCTTACTGGCATTAAGGCAGAGATCGTTGGAGGCTCAACAATCCTGAATTCCGGATAGACAGTCAGGAATGAGCAAGAAAGGAGAGGAGGCTGAGGGGATCCTGAAAGAGAGCTGAGTGTCACCCACATAACACTGAAAGTTAGAGGAGAAGGTAGAGATCAGGTAGGCCAAAGGGAACAAGTAGACACTGAAGAGCCAGGGTGAGAGGATACAGCCGTGGGGAAAACCACATGTGGAGAGAGAGAGGTGGTGGAGAGAAAGGACCCAAGTTGGACCTGGGAGGGTCGGTCCAGGAAGAAGGAAGTCAACCACTCCAGGGCCTCATCTGTGATGCTCTGCTTCTCACAGAGTTGATTAATCAGGATGGCATGATTGACTATGTCAAAGGCAGCGCAAAGGTTGTTGGGAAGGGGACAGCCTCGTGCACCCCCCAGCCAATTTAAAGTGAGGCGAGATGCATTTGAGGCACTATAATGGACCAGGGGGACGTGTGTGATGGTGAGAGGGATGCCTTTCTGGTTAACATGGCCCTACTTCAGTATGAGAAAGTATAGTTTAACTACATACTAAAGTATAAGGCACAAGCGGCATTGCTATTTTGTGGTAAAAGGGAAGGTCTGCGCAGTGAAAGTGACATTGCATGCACAGGCCCAAATTTGCAAGCCCACAGAAATCCCCAGCCATATTTGAGCTCCCAGAAGGACAGTTCACACCCCTAACTGCCACAAGTCTATTAATTGTTTCACAAGTGTTTGAGAGAGGCGTTCTTTCACCCAAGAGGAATTTGCCAAGCCACTATCCGAGACCAGCGCCTGGTGTGCATGTTATCTCACACTGGCCAAAGCATGACCCGGCCCATTCCCAGGCCACCAAAAGTTATAGCCATATAATTGTCTAAACCTCAAGTCCCTGAATTCCATGGCACAAGGTGCCCTTTGACCAACAACCACAAAGTAACAAGTCTTGAATGTTCAAAGAGAACGGACATTGCATGTCTGTGAGCTACAATCATGTGATTTGTATTGCGAGTTGCTGGAAGAAATAAATTATAGTTCAAAATGAGGGTGGAGACCGTGGAACCGGATGGCATGGGAGAGAGTGAGTGAATGTATGTGTGGAGGTTAGAGTAACCCAGAACCTCCTTTGTGCCAGTCTTAAAGCCTGCCAGGTGCACAGTATAATGATAAAGTAGCATTGTGTTAGGAGTGTAGTTAATTTTTTCTTTGATTTAGTTGGTGAGAAAGAAATTGTCTATGTGGCACCCACATGATGGAAGACGGATGGACTCGGCTGGAACCAATGACTTGGCATCCCTTATGGGGCAGGCAGATCCTGTATAGGTGCACACCAACCAGCCATAGAGGATTTTACTGTATGTATTACATCACTATTATGATGGGTCTCTTCTTTAGCCTCTGCTTGTACCCTTTTTTGGCAGAACCTTCTTGGCAGCAGTGTCCTTTGCTGTAGCTCTAATCTGTGTGTGAGATTAAAACTCCTAGCAGGTTGTATTTTCTCTGGTGTGAGCGTTCAGGGACTCGCCTTCAAATTATAGGTTTGTATTGAATTAAGGATCCATTGGTTTTGATTCATTTTCACAGTGAATGAATTTAGGTTATGTGTTAGGATGTTTTATTTTTAATAATGTCCTTTATTGATCAAATGCATTTAGGTTTTGCTTGTTTGATATCATATTGTAAAGATTGATATTGTTAAGTCAAAATGTTAACCAAACGTAATAAAAAACAAACAAAAGAAGGACCTCAAGAATGCATTTTTCTCCATCCCATTGCACCCTGACTCCCAGTATCTCACAGCATTCATCTACAGAGGTCCAAACATACTACTTTGCAATAGGGGTTTTGTGAGTCCCCAAGCATTTTCAATAGGTTATTGCAAATGGACTTAGGTAACCTACGGTTATAGAGTACACTAATTCAGTACATAGACAGCCTTCTAGGGTCATCAAAAAGAAATTGCAATACTGACAGCAAGAAGTTGTACACATTGGGCAGATAATATCAGCAGCAGGGATATTGGTTTTGATTCATTTTCAAAGTGAATGAATTTAGGTTATGTGTTAGGATGTTTTATTTTTAATAATGTCCTTTTTTGATCAAATGCATTTAGGTTTTGCTCGTTTGATATCATATTGTAAAGATTGATATTGTTAAGTCAAAATATTAACCAAACTCAATAAAAAACAAACAAAAGAAGGACCTCAAGAATGCATTTTTCTCCATCCCTTTGCACCCTGACTCCCAGTATCTCACAGCATTCACCTACAGAGGTCCAAACATACTACTTTGCCATAGGGGTTTTGTGAGTCCCCAAGCATTTTCAATAGGTTATTGCAAATGGACTTAGGTAACCTACGGTTATAGAGTACACTAATTCAGTACGTAGACAACCTTCTAGGGTCATCAAAAAGAAATTGCAATACTGACAGCAAGATGTTGTACACATTGGGCAGATAATATCAGCAGCAGGGAGGAGAGTACCACCACAAAGAGCAGAAGCAGTACACCACACTCACAACCAACCATGGTCAAGCAGGTGCAGCAGTTCCTACGATTATATAACTATTATTGGCCCTGGATATTCAATTAGTCCACCTACATGAAAACTCTATTACAGTGGTTAAAATAAGTGCAAAAAGTTAAGGGACCCATTATCTGGACAGATTTGAATGACTAAATCATTCCAAGAACTGAAAAATGCAATCAGTAATGTTTTTCATGTTCTCACATTCTAATGCTCAAGTGAGGATGACTGTCCTCACTCAACAGACATCAATGGGATGCAAACCATTGGCTTATTACAGTGGTCTCTTAGACCCTGTCATTCAGGTATAGTTTCCATGTGAGCAGGCTTTGGCAGCAGCTACTTTCACAATAGAAATATCATCTATGATCACAATGGGATGCTCTGTCACATTATGCATTGAACAGATCTTTTTTGCCATACTAGAGAAATTGAAATCCACTCTTACCACACAGAGACAATTAGAATAAGAGGCCATTTTGTCCAACCCTTCCATTCACATAGTGAGATGTCATACTGTCAATCTAGCAACATTCATTGCAGAGACAGTGCAACCAGATGACGTAGTGCATGATTGCATTACATACAAAGGGGGTCATTGTGAGTTAGGAGGTAACCATGCCGCAATTACCGGCATGGTTACCCCCTTACTGGGTACCGGGTCTGGGTTCCTTGAATGAGGAATTACTGGGCCGTTCCGACCTTGGAGGGCCCGGTAATTCCTCATTCAAGGAACCCATCCCCATTCCAATTCGAGCCACCATAGGGCTCAATTGGAATGGGCAGGGTGCTAACAATAGGCCCGTCAATAACAGACCCGTTGTTAGCACTCTGGTCTGCTTGCGGGAACCGCTAAGGGCACCTGGTAAAACCAGGCATCCTTAGCGGATTCCCAAGAGCAGACTCGTAATGCGGCGGTAAGGGGTTAATGCCTCTCATACCTTTACCAGCGCTGTTAACCTCTTACCGCCACACTCGCAATGACCCCCAAAGACACTCCAGATGACACTAGCCATGTAAGGAAAGGTCCACTCGAAGAAGGGGAAGTGCTCTTAGTTAACGGGTCATCGACGAATGATCAGAGCACTGGGGTCTAGCACACAGGGGGAGCAGTAGTAAGGATTTAAGAAGGTGCATATAAAGTGATATATACGATGTGATTACCCTCCCACTACTCAGCTAAAGCAGCAGAACTCATAGCACTAATAACAGCATTAGATTTATCCAAAGGGTGCTTCGCTACCATTCACTCAGATTCAGCTTATGTCACATCGACAGTACATTCAGGCACTGCCAGGTGGCAGAGGCGAGGGTTACAAAAATGTGATGGTACACCCATGCAACATGCTTCGCTACTTTCTAGGTTAATTGATGCATTAACATTCCCCACAGCGGTAGCGGTAGTAAAGTGTGCCGCCCACACCAGACCTAATTGCTTATGGTAACATACAGCAGATTTAGCAGCAAAAGAAGCAGCATATCTGGAAATGTCAAATCCCACAGTGTCCCCTGAGGTAATATTACAGCAGGTAGAGCTAACAATACCTTACAATGCAATCCCAGTGACTCAGATTATTGAATAACAGGCACAGGCTCCCCAGCAAGAGAAGATGTTATGGATCAAAAGAGGGTGTTCATTATCCTCCACAGTTTTAATTTGGAGACAGAATATTTCTGAAAAAGCAGTGATACTCCAGGAACTACTTACAGATGCCCTTGAGCAAATGCACTATCCAGCGCACCTATCCAAGAAATACATTGCTGCTGACTTACAGGAAGAATGGTTTGCTCCCAACCTCCAAGAACATCTTGATAATTTCATACTTAATTTTACCATACATCAAATGTACACTACAGGTTGCACACATAGGACACTGAAAGTGACATTTTCCTGCGCCATATGGCCATTTCAACACCTCCACATTGACTACGTGGATATGATGAATGGTGTAGTTCACTCAAAAATGTTTATTGTTTAAAAGGATTGACCAAAATAAAAATACATATATACAACAAATATTTTTACAAAAAGTTCCTATGTAAAATGTTTGGGAAAACAGCCTCAAAGCTTTCACTAGGAGGCATCCATTTTGTAAATTTAAGCAGCCTCCTGTGTTAATGTTAAGTTTTAATGCAGGGTGGAAGAATCTTCATAATTGCTGGAACTTTCATTTTAAGTTTCCGGGTAAGACCGGGAAACTTAAAATGAAAGCCACAGCAATTATAAAGACTCTGCTGCCTGCTGGGCGGCATAGTCTTCCTAATTGCTGATACTTTCATTTTAAGTTTCCGGGTAAGCCCCGGCAGCTTAAAACAAATGTCACAGCAATTATGAAGAGTGCACCGGGGCAGCAGAGTCTTCATAATTGCAGTGACCTTTGTTTTAAGTTGCTGGGGAAAACCGGGAAACTTAAAAGGAAAGTCATAGCAATTATGAATACTCTGCTGGCTGAATATTTATAATTGCCTATACTTTTGATTTAAGTTTCCCGGGAAGCCCAAGAAAATTAAAACAAAAGTCACAGCAACTAAGAATACTCCACTGGATGCTGCAATCCTATATTAATGAACTTGGAGAACCTGAGTTCATTAATGTAGGATTTCACTGGCCAGAGTAAATCCAAATAGGGATGGGGCCAGCACTCACCCCTCCAGCTGCAGCCTGCCAGCATTCTCTGCTCTCCGGCAGTGATAAATAAAAGCTCCCAGTAGGCGGCTTTTGCTTGATTAGAGCCGCAAGACCAGAGTTTAACATTAACATAGGAGGCTGCTTAAATGTAAAAAATGATGCCTCCTAGAGAATACAAATCCTGACTTTGTGGCTCATTTCCCAAAGATTTAACATAAGAACTTTAAAAAAAAATACATATTTTTAATTACGGCCAATCTTGTGATTGTAATTGTAATTGTAATTAAACAATACCATTTTTGAGTGAGCTACCACTTTAACAGGTGCAGTAACTTCCAATATCTAATTGTTGTGGTATGCCCATTCTTTCATTGGCTTGAAGCAGGTGCCTGTGTCCACAATGATGCTAAATCAGCAGCAACAGTTCTAGTAAATTAAGTATTTCCCCAGTGGGGAATATGTGATGTCCTCAGATCTGACTGCGGGACTCAATTATTTAATGAGCTCTTCAACCCCGTCTTCTCCTCCCCCCATCTTCCTGCATGTCTGACTTTTCACCTGTCTCCCCCTCTGACATCTCCACCCTCCTTTCCAAAGCCCACCCCACATCCTCCCCACTGACCCTCTTCCATCCCTTCTTATCCCTAAGATCTACCCTCTTCTTATTCCCTACCTAACTTCCTTCTTCACACCTGCCTTTCATCAGCCACCTTCCCCTCTGCTTTCAAGCATGCTACTATCATCCCTATTTTGAAGAAACCTTCTGCAGATCCCCTTCTCACCTCTAACTTCCGCCCTATCTCTCTTCTTCCATTCCTCTCTAAGCTCCTCGAGTGCCTCGCTACTCCCAGCTCTCAACCGTTGTCACCAATCACTCTCTACTACCCCCCTCCTAATCTGGCTTCCGTCCTAAACACTCTCCTGAAACTGCTCTTACCTACATCCTTAACTCCCTCCTCCCTGCCCGACACTCCAAGCAATCCTCAGTCCTCATTCTTCTTGACCTCTCTGCTGCCTTCGACACTGTCGATCACCCCCTTCTTCTTAACACTCTTTCTTCCTTTGGATTCAAAGGCTCTGTTCTTAACTGGCTATCCTCTTACCTCTCCTCCCACAGGTTCACTGTCTCCTGGGGTGGCCGGTCCTCTCAAACCCAACCTCTTGAATACGGCGTACCTCAAAGATCAGTGCTTGGACCCTTCTTTTACTCACTTTACACCAACCTCCTTGCCCCTGTTATCTCCTCATTTGGTATTTCCCACCATTTCTATGCCGACGACACTCAACTATTCCTTTCTTTCTCTTCTTTCTCATCTGACCTCCACCTGAAACTCTGTTCCTGTCTTACTGCCATAAAGAACTGGATGTCTTCCCGCTTTCTCCCCCTCAACACTGACAAGACTAAAGTCGTCTTTTTCCCCTCCAACTCTCTTCCCCCTCCCTCTCCTCCTCTTTTCATTCACTTCCCTCCCACTAATTCCCTATCTCTCTCCATGCTCGTAACTTAGGCATTCACTTTGACTCCTCTCTTTCTTTCTCCCACCCTATCTCTCTCACTTCTCGTGCCTTTCGCTACCACCTCTTCAATATTCGCAAGGTCCGCCCCTCTGTCACCTTTCATTCCACTACACTTTTAATCTCCTCCCTTATCTTCTTTCACCTCTTCTACTGCTCCTCCTTACTCTTTGGACTACCTACTTCTCATCCCACCCCCTCAAATCCATCTACCATTCTGCTGTTCGTACCCTCTGTCTCCTTACCTCCCGTGACTCCATCTCGTCTTCCCTCTTCTCCCTTGGCTGGCTTCCATTTCACCCTCAACTCAAATTTCACTTTCTCTCCCTTGTCTTAAAATCTCTCCATGATCTTGCTCCTCCTTATCTCTCCTCCCCCCTCTCTTTCTACACTCCTTCCCGCTCCCCTCATTCAGCTCACCACTTCCTTCTCACTGTACCTCCGTCCCCTTGTGCCCCCTCCCGTTTCTGCTCCTTGCAGCTCCTAGCTCCACTGCACTTGAACTCCCTACCTCACTCAATCCGTTCTATTCATACCCTCTCCTCATTCCGCACCTCCCTTAAATCTCTCCTTCTCCACCCCGCCTTGAAACCTCTCCCCCTTCTTACTCCCCCTCCTTCCTTTATCTCCTCACCTCTATCATCTCCCGACACTCCCCGCCCACCCCACTTTCATTCTTCCCCTTCTATCCTTCTTCTCCTCCCCACCTCTCCTTCTCCCTCTGAGTCCCACTGCGCTACTCTCCCTATTCCCTTCAGTTTAATTGCTCTTCTTACTGTTTTGTTGACTGATTCATAACTGTTATTTGCTTCTACAGTTACACTGTTTTATGTTTTATGTATCAAGTTTTCAATTGCAGATGGAAGGTGCTGTTATAGATATGAATGAATCAAAGGACTGAAAGAGAGCAAAGCAGGAAAGATGGTTGAACTATCAGAGAGTGCACTATCGCAAATAATTTTACTTGTTTTGCTGCTGAATTACAGGAAGAATGGTTTGCTCAAAACCTCCAAGGGTTCACTGCAGGTTGCACCCATAGGACATTGAAAGCAATATTGCCCTGCCCGCCAGGCCATTTCAACACCTCCACATTGACTATGTAGACATGGTTAATAGGTGCAGTAACTTCGGTTATCTAATTGTTGTGGTGTGCCCATTCTCTCGTTGGCTTGAAGCAGGTCAATTAGGAGAAAAGTGTTCAGAAATGGGCATGGATTCACCAGCATGAGAAGCCTACCCATGTACTTACACGATTCTCGTTGTGATTCAGAAGCAACGGCAGCATGCATGTGGGGACTAACACATGTTGTAACATGACCATCGATCTCTCAGACATCAAAGGCGGAACAGCAGCCCTCATGAACATATATTGGATTTGTGGGGGTTTGGCCTACACCCAATTGCCGCCACTCTGGATCTGTGTGTGTGTTCCTTTGCAACCCTGTAGTTTCCCATGCTCGTTGTCCCAGATGTAAATCTTACCACATTCAGTGAGCACTCCATGTCTAAACCAGTGCACATCATGCATCAGCGGGCCCGGCGTTCTTTGGGCTTGCCACATCAACAATGCAGTAACTATTTTTCCCAGGACTCCAATGACAGACTAAGGGCCTCATTACACGGATGGCGCTAAGGGATTACCGGCACCAGTAAGGGCACCAGTGCCGGTAATCCCTTAGCGCCATACTACGAGGTCCCTCAGCGGGTCCTGTCCTTAACGTGTGGCCAGACCACACCTTAAGGAAGGGACCCGCTGAGGGACTTCAGGGCAAATAACGGTACCGCTAATAGCGGTACCGTTATTTGCTCCTTCCCCATTCCCATTGAGCTCTATGGGGGCTCAAATGGGAATGGGGAAGGGCCTTGGTGAATGGGGAATTACCGCCCCACCAACCTTGGAATGGGGCGGTAATTCCCCCATTCACCAAGGCAGACTCGGTAAAATACCGGCAGCAACCATGGCGCTAATAGCGCCATGGTTACCGCCGTCTGTGTAATGAGGCCCTAAATGTTATTCCTAAGGAGTTTAGGCTGTTTAGCAAAGTTGAGACATTGTTTTCCTCTCTTCTATCTCCCGGTGTACAGACAACGGAGAATGCCAAATGGCTTCAAATAACCAGCTGGGAGTTGATTTAACTAGCAAACAAAACAGAATATTGACTAAACGCCAGTAGGCGAGCCATTAGATTGACTACTCCTCCAAAATCGATATGTACTTAAATTACTCACCACCATGCAGGGTGTTGTCTGTGCAAAGATAGGTATATAGATCCTGCTGCACTTGCACACCTTCCAATGATGCAGAAAACAGTGCCTTAACATACACGATTTACTCACTACACACTTTGCACACAGGGATAGAGAAGGAAAGGGGGGGACACAGAACAAGATTGATATGTGACTATGTTTTCATGGGTACCGTTGTGGATGGGTAATATATTCAAAGTGTTGATTCCTTTCCTTGTTCTGTTGCTTATCCTTCTTTGCACCTGCTAGCTGGTTATGGGTTTCTGTAGAAAAGAAGAGGCCAAGGTAATTTCACTTACACTTAAAACAGTTGAGACCACTCCCCTTTTGAAACATGTGCACACAGACAGAGAAATGTAAATGCGAGATTGAGTGTTGCATGGTTAGTATAGAGCAACCGATTGGTTCACCAGCAACACGCCCTGATCACACACCCCTATCCCCACCGAGAGAACTATTGGGAACTATTGGGAGGAAGAACATTGACTGCACAGGGGCTGAGGGTTGCCGTTTTCTGATGTGTACCCCAGAGGAATATGCCCAGTGAGGAGGCAACCTGCGTAGTGTTATTAATTATAATAATAATAATAGTACATTTATAACGTGCACCACATGACCCAGAGGTTTATGGTCATGAAGGAAACATATGACAATAATCTAGAAGAGCCTGAAATTATACTAAAAGCAAAATCTCAAAAATAGTCAGACAGGAAGGAAAGATAATCATTGCTGGAAGTGACCAGGCAGAAAACATAATTTAAATAGCAGAGTTGTCAACTTTATTTTCAATCCTGGCAGTTGAACGAATTTCCCTTAAACCTGGAGGGATAGCATTCCATGCCCTAGGGGCTGCCACAAAGGAGGGACATTTTTTCACCTGAGTCAGTTTACAAGTTGGCATTTTGAATTGATTGGTGAAACTCGATCTTAGAGTCCTGGTACTAGATTTATTTACCCGAGCTTTGCTCAAGAATGAAGGGCTACACCTGTCAGACATATGTGCCTGATCATAAGTAGGTAGAACATGATTCTCGCATCTATAGGTATCCACTGTATGTGACGTCTGGCATCAGATACATGATCTCTCTTATTGAGACTGGTAATTACTCTCACCACATTATTTTGTAGTATTTGGAGTCCTGTACACTCTGACTTGGCTATATTCACTAGCAAGCTGCTACAGTAGTACATTTTAGCTCCTGTAATGGCTATTGCTACAATCTCACAACTGGCTCTAGATATGTATGGGCGGAGCTGTGCTAATAGCTTAACGTAATATGCTGTGGATGTTATGAAGATACTTACATGGGCCCTCATGGAGTGCCGGTTGAGGTTCAGAGTCCTTGCTGCAAACTCTAGACTGTAGATTCCTCATACAAGAGCTAATCCATGTGGCTGCAGTATCCGAAAACCTGATATTTCCTTCAATCTGGTGACCAGCAGTGTATGGTCTACCAGGTCAAAGGCTGCAGACAAATCCAGTAACGTAAGCAGGGCCGATTCACCTCTGTCATAATATGAAACAACCTAGATTTCAGATCAAGCAAGGCTGTTTCAGTGCCATGTCCCTCTCTGAGGCCTGACTGACATTTATTAAGGATCTTCTTAACCTTCATATATGTCACAATTTGTATTTAAGCTACAGAGTCCAAGATCTTCATTTAAAAAGGCATATTAGTAATTGGGCTGTAGTTTGTTTGTGTCATTGGGCACAGGTTAGACTTTTTTAGCAGTGGAGTAATCCATGCATCATTAATGCTGGTGGGAACATCGTTTTCATTATAGGAGGCATTAACACATTTGCAATAGGTGCCAGTCAGCAGGAGAGAGCAGGTTTATTATTACCATTTCTGGACAGATGTCCACTTTACAGCTTTAAGGATTCAAATTATTAATAAACTGTGCAAGTTCTATTTCTAAAATGGGGTGAAAATTAAACTGATAACTGATTTTCGTGTGGCATGGGCGCCCTTGGATTGTCTGCAACAGGGTCAATTGTTTTCTTATTAATTTCTACAACGCGTTTTATCCAATTGAGCTTGCTGAGCATTGCTTCCTGTAAAGATTGGCACCAAGCACCATCTGTGGTAATGGTGTCTGAATTCTTCGATCATGGTCTTCACGTTCTTTCAAGATCTTAAAAAGTTCCTACGACTCACCCTGGGCTTTATCAATCCTTGCATCGAAGTTCGATTTTATTGCTACTATAACAGCTTCCTTAAACCTGTTTGCAGCCATCTTATAAGACACCATACCATGGAGAGCCCGAGAGGCTTTCCAGGCATGAAAGCATTTCGTTTGGTGGTTATGAGTTATTGTAAGTCTGGAGTAAACCAGACATTAAGCTTTCTCTCTACCACCTGCTAAGTTCTAAATGGAGATAGAGTAGTAGCAGCCTCTTGTATAGTGTGCTGGTATGTGGCCACAATATCATCAACAGATGCCAGGTTTTCGTCTTTGATAGGCAGGATCCAGGATTTGAGTTTATCTGACTAAGCTTCTTCCAATTCCAAGAACCTACTTTGGTTTGTTTCAGCTCCCTCTTCTTAGAAAGATTTCCATAGTGTATTGAAAAATGTGCAGAAAAGTGTTCAGACCAAGGACACAGAAAAGTCGACAAATCTGTGGTTTCAATGTTATTAAGGTAGGGGTACCAAAGACTGCTTTTGACAAGATGAAAGAAACAAGTAATTAGTTAATGAATTAACTAAAGGGGGCAATGTGAGGATGCAAGTGCAATCCCCTAAACATGAAGGGAAGTGCAAGCTGAAGAAATTCTATTAGAATGAAGATTTGTTCATTTTTGGTGTCAGAGTTTCTGTCATTTGTTGCAGCATTTCAGGCCACTTTCACAATAGATTTGGTTTTGCAACATTTCACAGAGCACTAGGTTACTGAGTGCATGCTGGAATGATGGCCAGCAACTAAGGGCCTCTTGCCGCATCAGCCAGAGTCCTGCCATTTTGGACTAGGCCCTTTCATAATGTGTAGATTTCTGTTATAGTCCACTGGGCCACAGTTCGGAGCCTCTGTCCTTCCATTTAATCAAACTTTATTCCTGGTTCCCCCAGTGAGTGTTCAGCATTCCAAGGTCCTTGGAGGAAGGGTGAGAGGAGGCACAATATTAGTTATTGTTGCAGGGCCTATCAGTTCCCAGGAGCTCTGAGTGAAATGTAGAATAACTGTTTGTGTTCTTGCCAATATATAAGTACAATAGTTGTGAAGGACATGTTTTGGTGTGAACAAAGCATTGAGTGAAGACATTTCCAAAGCCTGCAGGGAAAAGGGCATGGGTGTTTGGCACCCAGTATCCTGCTGCGTGAACTGTCCCTGGGGGCCTCCAGCAGCCACCTGCAGCATGCCCCCTCCTATTCAAAAGAAAAGCTCAACGCCAGAGAAAAGGGTGCAGTTGTTTGGCACCCCACAGGGTGTCCAGTGCCTGCAGGTGGAGGGTAGGGCGGCCCCTTAAAGGCTGTGGATCAACAGAGCAATGGAGGAATCAATGCACAAGGGGGAAACAACATTCACATCAACATCCACAATGGCTGATCAGGTGAGAAGCTGTGACTTGGGGGGGCTCATATTATGCACCATTTGTTCATTATTCTTGCCTTGTTGCTGTGACTGCTATGACTTTTAAACGTCTCAATCCCCAAACACACTCAAGCAAACTCCTCTTTGTCATGGATGCAATTCCACCATGTCTAAACATGAAGTACAGAACCAAAAAATATTAACAGTAGGTTCAAATTGGTCATGCATACTCCCCAACAAGTGCTGATGTCGGCGGCAACAAGATACGGCCATGCAGCCCCAAAAGACTAACGGGTGAGGCATACAGTCTCATCAAGGAAATTAATCAGTCCCTTGGCACAAACCAGGATGTTTGGGAGGGCAAAGACATAGATAATGAGGCAAAAGACAATCCAGACACCAGCAGAGATAGCAGAGTGATCACATAGCTCTGAGTGCGGGGGAACAGATAACTCTGCAGACATTCCTGGAGGATCAGTGATTCAAGGCCTGTGTCACAGATGGTCTTAGGCCCTATAAAGTGTACATAGGGGGGCATGAGCTAGCTACCTCAACCGCCACTTCTTCTAAGGCTCTGACCCCAAGCGAGGCTTCAGTGACTAGTACTGCTGACTTTGACAGTACCTCCATTAGAACTGATGTGATCGAATGAAACTACTCCCCAAAACAGCCAGCCAGGCCAGAGGCCCACGACTGGCTAACTAAAAAGTGGTCACAGAGGAAGGGTCTTCACCCAGGAAAGTCCCACAAAAGTTACCAAAGATGAGGAATTTAAAAAAGTCCACAACCAGAACATACAACATCGTCACCAGCCAAGATCCTCGAAATACACGTGGAACCAATGGAAACCAAGGCCAAAAATGGTGACGATGATAATATATGTGATAACTATGGCATTTACCTCTTAGGCAAAGGGTCAGACCTAACTAAGAAGGGGTGTGGCACCTGTGCCGAAAATTGACCCAAGCAGCACACCAGTCCTCCCTACTCACTTATTCCACCCGGAACGCCCAATCTACACAGCTCTGTCCAAGCCGCCAAAGGATCACCTGTGGCAAATGGACACAAATGTGATATAGTCTTGGCTTAGCGAGCAGACTTAAAGAAGCTGCTCTTGGCTCTCCTTGAAGTCTAAAGAAGAGGGGGAACAATTGGAGAGCCATCATCTAGTATGAATGATATTATGGGGGCTCCCCAACCTCTGAAACAGAGAGACCATCATAATCAGGTGGTTCATCCAAACCTGAACGGTACTGCACCTGCAAGAGAAGAGAACTCTGTCCCTAATATCATTCTGTCTGACAAGTGGCTTCGGCCCCAAATCACCCAGGTTCCCTTGCCACACCCTAAGCCTACAGAGCCATGTAGTGCAACCACCACAGCAGACTACTGTCTGGCAGGCTGGCTGGACACCCAGAGCTAACTACAAAGTCGATAAGGGAGCTGGAAGTGCTGGCCACATAGAACTAAATCCAGCCCCCATTGACAACTATCCTAGGGCCAGTAAACTAATGCATGGGCAGGGTATGGAAACTGACAAAGTGAGAGGGATCCGCAAGAGAGGAGATTGATTTTTGCATCAAGTAGCCAAATTAGCCCCTAATAATTTAGAAACCAGAGAAGTCCTCAGAAATAAGTGCACCAATTTGCTCTGTGATATATGTGACTGCTTATCTGTGATCCGAGAGGAAATTACAAATGGTACTAGACTGCACTAGCAGGGGGTGAGTGCCTTCGACACCTCTCACTGCAAAATAGCACGATCGAAATCAGTGCCCATCCTTACCACAATAAGGACCACCCCCCCAGTCACCAGGCAACAACATCCTTTGCTCACTGGCCCAATGCATCGCAACTGGACAAAAGGCCTGAGGGAATTACTAATGGAAGAGGGGAGACTGCATACTTTGTCAATCTGAACTGAGTTTAACCAAGAAACGGCGTGTTGCTACCTAGATGGGTCCCAAGGCTTTAGCCATTGTTCCTTTATCCTATGATAGGATATATTGTTACTTGATCTGTTGGAATAGGGTATGTGTTATGATGTACTTGTATAGCCTTGTGACTGAAATAAAGTTATTGACTGACTGACTTAATTAGTATAAGGGCCTCTTGCTATATTAGCCATTTTGGACTAGGCCCGGTCAGAGTGTGTAGATTTCAGTTATTTAGGGCACTGGGCTGCAGTTCTGAGCCTCTGTCCTTCCATGTAATTAAACTTTATTCCTGCTTCCCCCAGCAAGTGTTCAGCATGCCATGGAGCAAAGGTGAGGGGCAGAACACCTATTAGTTATTGTTGCATTGCCTATCGGTTCTCAGGCACTCTGAGTGAAATGTAGACTAACGGTTTGCATTCTTGACGATAAATAAGTACAATATTTTGGTGTGAACAAAGCAATGAGTGAAGACTATGCCAAAGCCTAGGGAGTGTTGGGACAATTGGTACAATTAGCTGTACAATAGAATAGCTTGATAGTATGAATAAATATGAGAAATGTATTTCCAAAGAGTGGAGCCTAAATTACGCTTTGTATGAAGCCACCTGGTTCCCAAGAGATAGCCAGACGAATGGGTGCCAGGGATAACAACATGTTTCAAAATGGGAGTTGCAAAAAGTGTTGCAGGGTAAACTGCAACAAGAACTGGGAACTGGCTGGATTGCCAAATTGGCTGAGCTCATGGGAGAGGACATTACTGTGTCTAGCTTTCTAACTTCACTGTTCACACTAACTACATGATTGGGTTGCTTCAGTGGGATTGCACATCAGAAGTAACATGAACTTGTTTTGAGAAATGAGAGTATGCCATTTTAGTGTGTATAACTTTAGCCAATCAGGATGTAGTATTTTCTGTCGACTGCACAATTAGAACATTGATAGGGGCCTGGATTTAGGATGGTCACAGGTAATGTACTAACCAATAGAGCGTACTAATATATATTGGGCCTCATTACACGGAAGGCGGTAATGGTTAACGGCCACCGTTAATGGTAACGGTGACCGTTAACCATTACCGCCTTACTATGAGGTCCCTTAGCGGGTTGGTGCTTTAACGCCTGCTTTTTGCAGGCGTTAAAAACCAACCCGCTAAGGGACCTCGGAGCTAATTACGGCACCGCAAAATTGCGGTGCCGTAATTAGCGCCTTCCCCATTCCCATAGAGCCCTATGGGGCAGAAATGGGAATGGGGAAGGGCAATGGCGGAATGGGGATTTACCGCCCCACCAACCTTGGAATGGGGCGGTAAATCCCCTTTCCGCCAAGGCGGTGCCGGTAATTTACCGGCATGGTCCAGGGTGCTAATAGCACCCTGGATCACCGCCTTCCGTGTAATGAGGCCCATTGTGTTTAGATTTTTATAAAGTTGGGAGCCAATGGGAAACATGAGATTAGCAGGTACTTAATACTTGTAAGGTATTCAAATTGTTTGTTTTTTGTCTTTAAATATGGTGGGCCTGATTCATAGAAGCATTTTACAAAGGCACAATCTCATAGGAAAATGTTCTGTGAATCAGGCGCTTAATCTCAATGTGGGCAGATCAAGAGTGATTTTAGTTTTCAGTTGTAAGGAGCTGACTGACCCTCCCAGCCATAATGTGCATGTATTAAAGTTGTTTGTCTTAGAAATCGTACATTATTGCTTCCTTGGAATGCTGTTTCCAGTAAGTGTTTGGGTCTATCATACAAAAAAGCACCCACTTGCTTTATCATGGATGGATGCACACTCAAAATGCCATAAGCACCCACCAATTCTGCCCCTTGCACCCACACCAAAATTAGCTTGTTTGTGGCCAGCCCAGCACAAACACATGTGCACGCAAACCCATTCACACACCATGCAGTTGTTCATTCTCACACCCACCTATACATGTGAATGAGCGAGTGTATGGTGCACCCATACACCACAATCTTTATCCTTCACACACACACACTCACCCAACCATCCCTACATCATACATTTCTTGAGTGCTGCTGCTTACCATCAATAATTACTATTCTTACCACTCCAAGAAGCACATAGTACCAATTATGGGGACTTTATGGATTGACATAATGGTAAATATTATCCATGGGCTGACAATTAAATTAGGAGGCAGAATATGCAATAGCCCTGCTCCATTCCAACATAAAAATTGTGACCTATTAGTTAAATTCATCAAGTAACTTGGGAAAGTAACTAAACTATAAACACATGTATTAAATGATGATGACTATCATTTGTTATACTTAAAAGCTATCTATATTGATTTACATATTCATATTTCCCTCCAATAAAGTCTTACAAAGAGAAAGATCATCGATGCAATTAGTATATACTGGGCATAATAATTATTAGAATGAATTAAAATGCTGTATTCCAACGTCCTTCAAAGGAATATGCATACTGAACACACAAGCGATATATACCTGACATTCTGTTTGCAAAGTTGTTTACCTTTTTTCCTTGGTAGTCTTTGGAGCAGACAGTCATATGCTGTATCTTTTCACTGCGGCAGCAAAAAGCCATTATATTCATGGATCATTATTGACACCCTGACATTTTTCAATGCCTTTCACAGCAGTTGAATTTGGCTTTATCTGTAAATGTCACCATGTCATTTATTCATGGGAAAGGGTCACAATCTCAAAATAACGTACCGGTATGAAAAGGAAATGCAGTCTCACTCGCAGCGGGTAATCCTCGGACACATTTTATCTTTGATACAACCTATTTTTTTACTGTGCTTGCTTTATCCTTTTTCGGCACATTATTCATTTGTGCTTTTGTGAACATAAAATCCAAGGCTAACCTGTAAGACGAATGTTGAAAATGAAAAGAATGGCCTTTCTTGGGAGCTCAGCATGGGAGACCCAGCATTCTGGAAGGTTTTAGGCCTGCAGGTTATCATTTTTGGCGTGTGAATATATCTTTCCTTGTAGGTTATCAAAACTTAAGCCCAAGAAAAACTTTTCGCAATGCTGAAACATACATCCCAACATTCTACAGCTATACAGAATATATAAATACATCTAACTTTTAGCCACCTGGCTAAATATATCTTATAGGGCAGGGGTTGCCGCCCTATAGTTAAGGTGAGGTGAGTAGGACTCCCAGAGGAACCCATCAAAATTCTCTCGTTAATATCTTTTGATACGAGTAACGGTTTCGGCAGAAATGTCAAAAGTGATTAAAAGCCTGCGGGCCTCCTCAAACTGCAAAGTTTTGTAAATATTAGTTGAAAAATAAGATAGTAACGGTAAAAAAAAAAATCAAAAGTGCGGCCTACTTCCCATTTTTTGCCCATAGACGAACAAGCTCGATTTTTTATTAAACCCCTGTACAGTGGGACAGAGGCCAGAATCCGACTTTCACAAGATGGGGAACTAGCCAGCCCATTCCTAACAAGAAGGGATTGAATCAGGGATGTGCCTTGGCACGCCTGCTTTTTAATATATACATTTCTCAACTTGCACAAAGGCTAGGTGAGGTGATGAATTTGCCTCCCCAGTATGGGGACAAGGCCCTGGTCTGTATGACAAATGCTGACAATGTGGTTATTTTTAGACCGAAACAGAAATTGGGTTACAACGCTCACTTCAAGCATTTTTTGATTATTCCATCAACCTAGGCTTGAGACCAAACATTAAAAAGACGAAAGTCATGGGGCCTCATGAAAAATTGAAAAACCGGCATGTTACCGCCGGATTCGTATTACCATTCCGCCTCCGTGATATACAGAATCAATGGGGCATTACAACCCCGGTGACCCGGGAATTCCGGAGGCGGAATTGTGTAAGTCCCCCTTCCCATGGAGCCCCATAGGACTCCATGGGGATGGAGACAATGGAAACACCGGTTTCTTCTATGACAGAGCCGGTGTTTCCATGTCCGCCTGCAGGCGGGTGGTGACACCTCCCACCTGCAGGACTCTTAATCAGCCGGTCCGGAAAGAACGGTGGCAGCGGTTTTACCACCACCGTTCTTTCCGGACCGGCAAGTTTGTAATGAAGCCCATGGTCTTTGGTAAAGGGACGCCTGCCAGTAGTACTTACAATTGGTGGTTAGGGGGCGAAAAATTGGAAAGGATCAAGGAGTAAAGATACCTAGGAATTACTTATTGGAGGATGTCACACAAAAAGTGTGAAACAACTGGCTTATATAAAAAAAAATGATTGACTCCCAAAGTGGTAGATGTACTGCAGCTAAGAACTTTGTATATAAGACTTCTATCATGCCCACCATGCTTTACGCCCTAGAGGACTTCCCATGGAGGTCGGTGGCATCCGTGGGTCAGTTGGAGGGAAAGATTCTCTGGTCCGTGTTGAATTTACCTGTGTGTGCACCAATACAGGCCATTCGACTGGAACTTGGCCTCCCCTCTGTCTGCATGCTGTGGTCACTTGCTTCCTGCAATTTCTGGGCAAGGATAAAATTTAACCTGGGGGGAAGGATTCCATACTGGCACATACTGCACAACATGCTTTGAGATTACCAAAGAGTGAATGGTTCGCCAACCCGGACACAAGTGTGAGGTGCTATTTGGATTATATTGGGGTAACCCCAGCACCGGACTCCTGGCTGGGTTATAACCTGGCCAGGATACCAGTAAATGCCAAGGCGTATAATGCTGACCAGTCTCTTAACCATCATAGTACTCTACGGAAATTTGGAGTTTACTTCCAACAAGCATTTGTTCTGGGCGTCCCCAAATTGCATCTAACAAAAAGGCGCCATCCGGCGCTGGTCAGGTTTATCCTTTTGCTAAGGCTACAGACTATCCCACTTCTTGAAAACATAGGGGCCTGGGATGGTATTCTACGTGAAGATAGATTACGCACATTGTGTGGAAAAGAAATCGAATCTGCTCAACATATTTTAACCCAATGTGAGGCCATTCAGAGTGCACATGATCGTGCATATGCTAAATTTGTGAGCCACACTACTAATCAATTCTGCAGTGGTCTGTTTGGGGCTAATCTCCGGTCATCTCGGCAGCCGCCTTCCATGTATGGGAAATAGCTGCTAGAAAACTAATGTTAACATAGGGATTCCTGGGAAGGCAAGATGTGAAAATTGTAAATTCATTTTAACTTGTAACATGTGAGGATGTTTTGTCTATTCATGTAGTTGTATGTCATAGTGTGAACAGGTTGCAAAGTAACCAAATGCACATTAAATAAATACATTTAAAAAACATAAAAGTGCTCTTTGTTTTTTAGTTTTTCTTACTGTATTTGTTAACAATGAAGTGGTCCTGCTGTATATGAAGGAAATGGTTGGGAATCATTGTTGGAAGTTGTTTATTAGGAAGGAAATAGTGAAACATAGTGTTTAATTTCATGAAAATTAAGTTTGATTGTTTTTATTTTTAAATATATATATGCATAAAGAATATGAGAATCATATTATTTGTGCAAACTGCCCCAATCAATGCAGGCACAGTATGTGAAAGAAATGGACTTGATTTTTTGGTGCAAATTGTCCCAATAAATGCAGACACTGTGGCCCTGATTCATGGATTATTTGCAGCAAAACAAATGGGATTTGTGCGCCATTCTGCCTGCAAACCCCTGTTTAACAAATGGGGATTTGCAGGCAGAATGGCGCACAAATCCCATTTTTTTTTGGCGCAAATAATCCATGAATCAGGGCCTGCATGTGTTCAACGTTGCTAATTTAGCATGAAAATTAAAGGTTGGCAACATTTTGGGATGGTTTATTGGAAGGTTACATTTGTGACAGTTCAACATAGGAAACACACAGATATTGATTGATGTTCTTGTTACTGTACTGCTACTTGATACAGAAATATTGTTAGTTGTCAATGGCAGTTTACTGGGCACACTGGTTCTTACCTGGAATTAGGTGAATATGTAGCATGCCCATAGTTACAGGTTCTAACTAATGTGAAGGCATTGATAACACCCTTGGGGCATTATCTGACACAGGAATGCCCCCCTGGCTCTGGGTTTATTGCTATGCAAACTCATATTATGTAAAAATAAATGGAATTTTTTTTCGATGCAAATTGCCACAATAAATGCAGACGCAGTATGTGTTCAGGAAAGCTATTTTAGTACACAAATGAGAGGTGCAACAGTTTAAAATAGGAAACACACTGATATTTTTTTTCAATTCTTGTTAGTTTACTGTTAAGTGATACAGAAGTACTGGCAGGTGTCAATGGCAGTTTACTGGGCGCACTGGTTCTTCTATGGAGTTTAAGCAAATATTAAGCATGCCCATAGTTACAGGTCTGTTCAACATGAGGGCTATATTAAAAAGACCCTGGAACATTATCTGACACAGGAATGCCCCCTTAGCTCTGGGTTATTGCTGTCAGGACTGTGGCCATTAGACTGGAGTATTAATAGTGTTTTTATTTGCTTGGAAGACACACTGGTATTTTGCAGCTGAAAACGATTTCTGCTATGGAATGGGATACAAAGTCTGTTCACCCTTTCAATGGTTGCCATTTAATACAGGAGGAGGTCATGTGCATAGTTTGAGAGCTGAGAATATGTTTAGACAATAGTTCTGATCTTGTCCATGCCTTTGGAGAATTATAACTAATTCTGTAGGAGGGATAGATTTTGTGTACTATGTATCATACTAGCAAGTAATGTCTTCTGTATGGTGTGGCCTCAACTTGGTTGTACATTGTGCAAGAAAACACTAAGATGTGGTCCTTGTAATGTTCTTTCACAAATATTGGGAATATGCAACAGTTTAAAAAAGGAAAACACTCTGATTCTTGTATAATGTTCTTGAAACTGTACTGCTACTTCATACAGAAATATTAGAAGTTGTGAATGGCAGTTTGCTGGGCAAACTGGTTCTTGAATGGAGTTAAGGCGAATATTTAGCGTACCCATAGTTACAGGTCTGACTAACATGAGGGCTTTAATAAAGACCCTGTGGCATTATCTGATGCAGGAATGCCGCCCCATGCTCTGGGTTTATTGCTATTAGGATTGTGTGCCATGAGACTGGAGTTATAATGGTGCCTTTGAAGATGTAGGCCATGGAATGGGATACAAAGTCTGTTCACCCTGTTGATAGTTGCTATTTAATACAGGAGGAGGTCATGTGCATAGTTTGAGAACTGAGAATATTTTTAGGCAATATGTCTGATCTTGTCCATACCTTGGGAGAATGTTAACTAATTCTGTATGGGGTATAGATGCTGTGAACTATGTGTCATACTAGCACATAACATCTTCTGGATGTTGTGGCCTATACTTGGTTGCACATTGTGCAAGAAGACACAAAGATGTGGTCCTTCTAATGTTTTGTCACAAATATTGGAAATATCTAACAGTTTAAAAAATGAAACAAATTGATTATTTTAGAATGTTCTTGAAACTGTACTGCTACCCGATAAAGAAACACTGTCAGTTGTGAATGGCAGAAATCAAATGGTGGCTTATAGAACACTTTATTTTCTTAAGAGATAAATGGGTTGCCAGTAGATTAGCAAGAGGTCGAATTGAAGCAGTACCCACAGAAGTTGAGGGTTGACTGTTGAAGGTTCCCACGGATGGATGGACTTGCTGGATGAGGTGCTGATTGTCTGTGCATAAGGTACATGCATTTTCAACTTGTGGTACTCATGCGATTTCCAATATGCATCATTTTCATCATCTCAGTGGACCTGCACCAGATGTTGCACAGTTAACTCCTGTGAAAGGCCAACCCATATTCAAAACCTAAGAGTGGATGGAGGTGGTGGTTGAGGAGGTATTGCTTTTCTACATTCATTGTCCTAGTGCACATGCAACAGAGGGTTGATCCGTACTCTTGATCCTGAGCTTTGGGATGGAACATTGTTGACTAAAAAGGAATGTTTCAGTATACATTTATTTTGTTTGGGTGTGCTCGATATTTCATCTATGGAATCTTGGGTGTCCTGATTGGTAATGGGTACTGTGTCTATCTGTTTGACTGTTTTGTGGCCCATGTTCTCCAAGTTTGCTTAACCTACGCCATCCTTTCTTGTTCTGCAAGTATATTTAACCTACCCCATTCACTCTATTGTAATTCCTTAACATAATGTCCCATGTTTGTTCTCACCCAGTTTATATATGTATCATCATTAATTATAGTAAGTGTTTATACTTTTATTGTACCTCTAGTGAATTGGTGATGGCAATGTACATTATGTTTGGGGAGTCATTTCTCAATGGGCTAGTGTGGCATCTCCTAAGAAAAGCCAATTCTGGCATAGGCAACACCTTACTCTCATAACTGAAACATTGGAAGCAGTAAAACTCGAACAGGTGAAATTGACAATGCTGTAGACGTTGAGGGTTCATTCACTGTTATTCATGTTCCACCGAAACTGGATGTTTCCAAGCTGTGAAATGGAACATTTGAAGGTCCACTTCTAGTGTCTTTTTGCACAATGTGAATAGGAATGTCTCCTGTTTCTATCTTGAAATATTTCCAACTATCTGCAGTGGTCTTCTTGGAAGTTTTTGTCATGTGGGGTGAAAAATACGGCTAAAACAAATTATAGTACTAGTGTTTCTACCTGTGTGATTGTTTTCTATCCCTTGTTTTCCAAGTTTACTTATCCCACCCGATTCTCTCTTGTTCGCCGAGTTGCCTTAACCTTCCCCATCCTCTGTCCTGCAACCACCCAGTATAACCTCCTTTGTTTATTTTCACCCAGTCTATATATCCCTGTTTGTTTATTGTAGTGGTAGTTTTGATACCTTTATTGTTAGTTTGTTGTGTGTTTTATTGTAGTTGAAGTTTATCCACATCTTGTACATGTCTATGTAGTTTATCCATGTGTACACACGTTTTCATTCCTGTAGCCCTTTAATGTGGTGGTAATGGATTGGGAACCTACACTATTTTGTGATGAATCCTGGCAGTGGGGTCACACATACTATTTCCTACTGTATTATTCCCTATGCATTATAACCCTATCCTCTGTACCACTGTGCACTATACTTTTATTTTGTATTGTTTTTATTTAGAAATTGGTTTAATCAAGAAAACTTGATTTTTCAACATAAACAACAATTTCTTTGCAGAATTAAAACATTATTAAAAATATATACAATTAGTTTTAGTGTGAAAAAAAAGAACAACTTGTAAAATATACAGTTTCCTCTTTTAGCAAGGCACTTGTCCAGTTCTGCCCATTACAAATGCCTCTGTGCCATATAGAATTACTGGAATAAACTTTTGTTATGATACACTATCAAAGGGGTTATCAAAAATGTACAATATGTTCCCTTGATTAATTGGTTTGAGAAATGGGAGTCATTAATTTCTGCTTTATTTGCTGATGATTGGCATGCTGATTTGGGCAATTGGTTATATATGTGCCCAGGCAAATATATGAGGTAACTGAGGTTAAATTGATGTCTTGCAAGGGCCATCTGTAGGTGGCATTACGTTGCTTTTGTTTACCAAATTGTATAATTTTCATTTTCGTTAAATTGAATGAAATATAATTTTTCTTGGTGTAGCCATCAAGGGCACCCAAAAGAGCATGTCATCAGCGTAAAGGAGATATTTTACATGTAGCCATTGATTTTCAGAGGATCTGCAACGATTTCCTCAAAACTTAGACTCACATCCGAGATAAAAAAGGTAAACATTGCAGAGGCCAATAGACAACCTTGTTTTAACCCACACGCGGTCTGAATCGGATCAGACAACAGACTCTCACTGGACAATTTGATCTGGATTGTGGTGTCTGCATGTAGATCGATGAGCTATTTTACAATGGACCATGGACATCTTCTGTCCTTCAGTTTCTTGTAAAGAAGCTCTTGCTGGACAGGATCGAATGCCATTCTGAAATCTATAAAGGCAGTATAGAGTGGCTGCTGCTGTTGTTGTGCTTTCTGAATAATGTTGTTTAAAGTAATGATATTGACAGCTGTCCCGATGCCTGGAGGCCTGTTTGGAATGGGCCTCGGAATCTGTTCGCATCCAACCATATGTTAAATTTGTTCGAAATTAGTCTTGCAAAAAAAATTCCAGACAGTCCAATAACGCAATCGGTCGATAGGATGCAGGATTGTTTCTATTACCTTTTTTGAAAATAGGTAATATTGTGGACTTCTTCCAGGATTCCGGAATAACTCCTGTTGCAAGAGTGTGTCTATATATCTAGTGGAGTATATTTGCCCATTCATAAGGATGATCTTTTAGCGTGCCATTATGAAGGCCATATGGGCCCATTGCCCGCGAGTGACTCAAATTCATAATACAATGCTGCATGTCGTCAATTGAAATTGTAAAATGGTGTGACATGCAGGAGTCTCCTGTATTTGGATTTAAATCTGGAAATGGTGAGGAATATAAATTGTGGCAATATACTTGCCAGACTTAATTTGGAATAGCCTTGATCTGAACCGATTCTTGTGTTTTATATGTGGCCTCATTCAAGCACGCCCAGATGCCGCTTGTTGATTTCATGTGAATTTGGCGCATCATTTTCTTCCCATTATGTTGGTGTTGGAGCAGATGCTGGCCCTTTAGCCACGATCTATAATTGGCTTTTAGCTGTTTTTTAGCTGAAAAACGAACAGTTTCTGGAAAAAACTTCAGATTGCGGATGGCCCTACGAAGGTCCGCTTTCTTACGCTGGAGTACAGGATCATATGGATGACAATGTTTATGCCTGATGCTCAAATCTGGCATTTTGAGTTGCTTGAAAATCTGCATCACCTTGACTTAGTAATTTGGATGATCATCGCTTGGATGGCTGAACGACTTACAGAGGGCTTGGTGGTACTGCTTCAGTTTATTGGGATTCCATCTCATGCGCGTGCCACTGTTATTAACAAGAATATGGTGTGCATGATCATTTCTCAGACGCGGAACTACTGCTTGAGGTATCAAGTAGCATATAATGAGCTTGTTATGATCACTGTGATCCGTTTTCACAACCTGCTTAGATTGCACATGGGCTAGGAAATTTGTATGGACATGAATATAGTCCAATGTGGCTCGCTGAGGCCCCCTACTCCAAGTAAATTGGGAGGGAACATATCCAGGGACCGCACCATTCAGCATAACAAAGCCTCTTTCATTCATAATGGTGGACCAGATTAATTCATCAGCCGCCAACCATATGTCTCCTAGTGGGATAAGGTGCAGGTTTAGAACACCTATGATTATCGTCCGATGTATACTCTGGTCCTGTGTCAAGAAATCGAGAAGCCAGTGCAATTGCACAAAGAAGGAGTCTGATGATATATTCATTCTGCTCCAATAGATGTTAATGATGACAATAGTTTGCATATTTCTGTTCAGCTTTACAATTTGAAAATACGAAGAGAGTGAAGTTTCTCACCCATAAACCCAGAGGCTTTGTTAATAGCTAGTAGGAGTCCACCACTCGGCCGGCCCTTGCCGTTCTGAATAGGAGGAATCACGATGTTGATATGGGACGCCCATGTGGGGCATTCTGTAAGCCAGGTTTCCTGTAAAGCTATGAGGTCATATTGGGCAAGGTCGTTGCTCGCTGAATTAATAAGGTGCTTATGTCCTCTTATATTCCATGAGAGTAAACTTCAGATACTGGTAGCCTCATCATATTATGATCTCGAATTAAAAGCTTGTGTTGACATCATGCTGGGAATTTAACTTGTGGTTAGAAGAGTGTCTCTGTTCTTGCTAGTCTTGTATGTCTTAATTTGTGGTTTCTCAACCAAATTGTCTCCAATGTTTGGTTCTTGGAATAGAATAAAGCCCAGCTCATATAACAATGATTTAGCCTGCCACATGATATTCATCACAATGGTGGAGTGAACATAAATTCTGGACTCGGATAGTTCATTTATGTTGGTGAATTCCATTAAGTTGATATCCGTTCAGGCTAGCACTGCCAAGCTAGAAATATTTCTGCATATGTTCAGGATACTTGCTCTATTCAATGCATACTTAGGATAAGGATCTTCTTGACATCTAAGCACTAAACTATGAGACTTGGGTTGAGTTAATTATTTACCACCATCCAGGGGATTAGAACTGAGTGTGTTTCTCTTAGGTGGGTTATGTCAGAGAGGAGAGATTGACTCCAGTACGGGTGCCATCATATTGTGCACTCATGTTGGCTGTCACGGTCGGCCCCTTTAGTAGCGCACTCACATCAGGGAATCCTTCATGTCAGATGTTTTTAGGACCTTGGGAGCACTCGTTGAGCTCTGTGATATATGCATCAATGGAAGTTTTTATGATGTCTCTCAAATTCTGCGTCGAGGATGTCAAATGTGCAGTATTCGTCTCTCAGGGTAAATGAGTGGTTACAAGTTTTGTATTATTCTGAAAAAGTGAGGGCATAACTGCATTCAAATGTGATTCACATGAAGCGACTTGAGACATTTGGTCAGTGGATGAATTAAATGTATGTAATGATTGCATATTCATTTCCCCAAGATTTGCGGTGCCCAGTTTGCTTGATACAAGGCCCTGAGTTGTGAAACTGGAGACCTGCCAACAAAATTGACTTTGAACGATCGGTGGTAAAGATTTCACACATGGAGCTTGGGACATGTAGGCATTTATGGAAGTTCTAATCTCCTCGCTCAGCTCATCAAGACTCGGTTGGACTGGACAGGCTTTGTTGGTCCCAAAAGAGAAAGTAGCCCATACCTATTAGTCATCCAATTTGCAAGTGTTTAGGCTGACATCTGAATTGATTATGTTAGTAAAGGGAGGTAATGTAGTATTCTGAGGGATGTTAACTTGTGCATCACTTGATATGTTCTGACAAGCAGTGAGAGCCACTAGCTCATCAAGTGGTCTATATGGTATGAAGGTCTGTGTTACAAGCTTATTACCAGATGACACTGACTCGACTACTTTAACATTGTTTGGTTTTTCACTCCTGGCTACTCTTTTGATAAACTTCTGCCCTTTTGCTCTAGATTGGGGGCGGCGCCTCACCTTGGTTTGTCTTCTAAGGTTGATCGAATTAGGCTGGGGGGCTGTAGCCACTGACTTGCTGGTCTCTACGTTAATAGGAACTGAAGCAAAAAGTTTGAAAATGTTCAGCGCCACCGAAGTTACTGAAGCGACACCAGGAACATTGGTGGAGTAGGGAAGTAGCAGGCAGGCATCAGCAAGTAGTGACATGCCTCGGGGTAAGTTGGGTTTTTGGTGTCCATCATGTGCAGCTTGAATTTCACTGATTATTGGGCAGAGGCTCACTGGGAACGTTTGTAAGTTGTTTACATCATGCAAACTTTCAGGAATTTTTCATTCATGAGACAGGCTTTCTAAAGTGCTAATGAGTGGGCAAGATTGTGCAGGTGGGACCTGTGGAACACACATTAAGGGTCCTGTATCTTGGATGAGACCCACCTCACTTTCATCATATGAGTCAGGGGTGGGGTTCGAGGCAGCATTGATGTTATGAGCATTGGAGTCATGACCAGAATTGGGCAAGAGGTGATCTGAATTGGGTATGGAGACTTTCGTCAAAGTTGACATTCCACTAAAATGTTGTTCTAATAGTGATGTCTGGTGATTCATTTTCCCATCAAGAACTTCATATAGCTTTGCTAGAGCTAAGAGTACAGGATTCATGACGCTCAAAGTATTGTTGAGGGCTGGGGATTCTGGGAATGAGGACCGCTTAAAACAGTTTTTATTAATGAAGAATGCAGACTCCTGAATTGGATCCTCAAATCTTGTCCGCCGAGGAGTTGGAGCACTGAAGAGGGGTGATTCATCTATACAATGGGAGTTGGGCCCAAGTTGGGTTTCCAGTGATTCATGGGGACTTGTTTGGTTCATCTCTGGGTCAGGGTCCGGTTCTAAAAATTGATTGGAGTCGATGTATTGCTTGGAGTGTTATCTGGGTGTAACTGGATTAAATCACCAGTATTGGAGCATATATAGAGAACATCAGGTGAAGGGGAGATGGACTTACCTGAAGTATTCATGAAGTCCATCGCCTCTTCATCGATCTCTCCTGCAAGCGTGAGTAGGTTGTGCGCCACTCTCAATCTATCCTGAGCAGCCACTGTGCATCGGATGGGCTCCAACACTCCCTGTGGATTTACATCGACAGAAGCCCACATTCTGGAACAAGGGGGCAGTTCTCCCAAGACAAAGGCCGATTCCATAGTCGTGTCAGTGACCTTGTCCGATGGCCTTGAAATCACTGGCATGGGAGGGGCTAACGTGACATCCTCCTTGCCAGTGGCACTGCATTACGCGGAGGAATCGGCATCTGACCAGTTAGTTGTTCCAATGGGGGTGAGATCTCGGGGACAATTAGTACGTCAGGTGATATGAGCCTAGGAGCAGGACATACGCCAGGTTGTGGAACATTGTCATCACTAGACATCGTGTCCTGCGCATAGTATGTGCGTATGTCGGATGTAAGTGACATTGAACGCTGCATATTGTGACTCCTGCAATTGGATCGGCAGGAAGTTCTCATTGCAGCCATTTTGAGATGGTCTATCGTGAAAAGCTGCCCAGGATTAAAGGCTGGCATACCTGATGTTAAGGTATCTCTTTTACTGACCATAATGTGTGGACTGAAATATAACACCGGACTTGTGTCAAGGATGTAAACTACCGGTAATACTAAGCAGTTTGGCAGCCGCTGTCTGCTCATACGCGAGACAGCAAGACAGCCCACTCAGCAACCACTCTTGCAGAACATGCGGAAGCGATGATTATGTTGGAGCTGCTGGGAAGGTGGGCGGGCAGAGTGCAATCAACTTGGCCCAAAGGTCCACAATGTTGTGGATTGTTTGCAAAAGAAACTAGAAGAAAATAGAAAATAAAAATAAAACACTAATTAGCTTAGTGAATGAATATCAGATCCAAGGCAATCTTCAGATGGTTGTGAAGTTGTACCAGTTCAAAGGGAAAGTCCAATATCCACTGTGAATCATTTGGAGCAGCGTTCGGACAGCAAGACAGCCCATTCAGCAACCATTCTTGCAAAACGCGCGCGCTAAACGCGCGCTTGTGATGATTATGTTGGGGCTGCTGGGAAGGTGAGCGGGCGGAGTGCAATCAACTTGGCCCAAAGGTCCGCAATGATGTGGATCGGTTGCAAAAGAAACAGGTCAAATGGAAAGTCCAATATCCACTGTGAATCGTTTGGAGCAGCGTGAGGACAGCAAGGCAGCCCACTCAGAAACCACTCTTGCAACATGCTGTTAAATACTGTTATTCTTTGTGTCCAACACATCATATCCCTGTTTTAGAACTTCAGCCTAGTACGAATGCTGCACCAAGCATTGGAAATTGTCCTGGTGTTCTTAAACAGCCTTGTCCAAACTGCCTAGGGTGGCATCCCCCACCTTGATCCAGCTGTGACAGGTTTTACAATTACCAAACGATTTGACAGTTCGGGTGAAGGCAGGAGAGGATGGGGTTGCGTGTTGGTTGGTGGAAAAATAGTACTATTATTTGTACACTGTGGTGCAGATGATTAATACTGCTTTGCTGAGTTTGTTTCATGCGCTCTGATTTTATGTTTCATATGAATCTTCCTATATGATTCTTTCACTTCATTCCAATGTACGCCGACAAGATGTTGAATGAACGTTTAGGTTCCCAAACTGTGCAACGGCTTGTTTGAAGGACCTCTCTGTATAACATTTCCACAGAATTTATACATCACTTGATCAATCTCCTTTTTGTTGTGTTTTCCTTCACCCAGTAATATTGTCAACTGTCAGCAATTGTTTTTTTGCATACCTTGCTTTTCTTTATGGAGTTAAAGATGAAGCCACTCACAGCAGCTCAGTCTCCAAGTTTACTTATCCCACCCTATATTCTATTGCTGTTCAAGTTTATTTACCCTACCTCATCCGTTCTATTGCTACTACCTAGTATAATTTCCCCTGTTTATTCTTACTCAATGTATATATTGCTGTTCATTTATTGTAGTGACAGTTGTAATACTTTTTTATATTATTGTATGTTTTTTTTTAAATCCAAGTTGGATTTTTTTCCCATTGATTAATATTTGCAAAGAGAACAACAGTTTTGTATGCAGAAATGTTGTATCTGATATAATGCAGTGAATCATATGAGGGTCATAAAAACAGTGTATTAAATTGTGTTTCTTAAATTGTGTGTAAAAAATTTCTTTTTTACAGATAGAAGGATATTATATATGTTTATTAAACATAGATGAATAACCGTGGCTATGATATCGCCCAATGGAGTGTTGCACTTCGGAGGCACAGTTAAGCGCAGCAACTGGGGAGGGTCGTAGCCGCGGATTTGATGGACCATGCCCCCAGCAATGTAAAAAGTATGCTGTTTGTACCCAAAAGAATCCTTTCTGAGAATGATATATTATGTATATATGTATCCAAATCTATGTGACTTACCCCCCAAAGTTATATATTGTAACCACAGCTAGAATAAACTCAATAATCTCTAGCCGCGCCTATGAGTGATGGGTTATTTTAGAAAAAGTTTGGTGATGTTATTTCATCGTATTTGTGTATTTATAGGTATTGGATGTAATTGTATTCTATTTGTATATTTATATGTGATAAGCAGTCCTTAAAATGACTGTTTTGGCAAACTCTGGGTGTAGTATTTTAGCACATTTGGCGTGCTCTCTTTTTTATCATGTACCTGTAAAATGCATAATCCTATAGTGTGACAACATACAAAAGGGGCGCCATTGGTGTATTGAGGATCGCGCCTAGGAACATGAACGACTGTTGGTGTTTACACACAGCTATTTCAAATCTGTCTCACACCATGGGTTGTTACCTGCAGGTATACGTGCAGCTGCGGCTAGGAAGGGGTGCTGGTGCATTGTGTAGCCGCAGCTATAAAAATGTTTTAAAAGAAATATATACATGTGCGTGGGTAATAGTCTTCGAAAGTTCTTTTAAGATGGATTGAGTGTAGTATTTGTAAACAGTTATGATAAGATTTTTTATACATTTTATCCATTAATAATACATTAACACGTACATACTTTAAAAAGGTAAATACATATGCAAAAAAGTTTGTTAAAAATTGTTTTTATGCGGGGTGGTAGTGGGTTTTCTTTTTCTTTTAGTTTGAACTCATGATAAATCTTCTTCCTTAGCCCAATTATCTGAATTCTTACAGTCCATGATTTGTCTTACATTTTCAATTACCGATTTTTAAAGATTAAAGATTTTGTGAACATTAATTAATCCATGATTAGTTTCATGGGTACTTCCTGTGGTGTGTCTTGTTTGATTCTTCGTGATACTTGGATGACTGCATCTGTGTGAAAGTATTTGAAATATTTGTAAACAATCTAAGATATAATACACTTAACAAATATTTGTGTATTTATGTTGGTTGCATAGATGTTTAAAAGTAGTTAGATAAGCTACATCTGTTTGGTGACTGATATTTATTCAATCACATATTATTATTAGTCTAATTTTAGATAAATAGAAATCCTGAATGTGATGTATTTTCTTCTGGTTCCTTTTCATGAAGATCTTCTTTTAAATGTCTTCTTCTGTCAGATAATTCTCCTCCAGCCATTCCATGTAGTTTTTCATTGTACTGCGATAGAAAAAAATACTGCTTGTCACCTCAGATATTAGAATTAGAAATGGAGGAAGATTACATGAGGAGGGAAGATGGAATTTCTTCTGTTTATTTTCTAATTGGTTGTTTTTCTGTGTGGTGGGTAGCTGCCAATAGGATGTCAAGTAGCTATTGCTGTTCAACTGTTGAACCTATTAGTGAAGGTACTTTTTTTGTGATATTTATATGTGCCAAAAAAACTGTAGATTATATTGTATCATTATATGAAGGACTTTTTCTACATAGTACATTTGTATTGCTTGAGAGTGCAGTGTAGATTTAGGAAATTGTGTTATTTTTGGGGTATATTTATTGTTTCATTGGATATTTGAAACATGGAGACAATTTCGGAAGTAGAGGAATTTCATTGTTCAGAATGCTGTGTTGGTTTTTAAGAATTTTGAGAATGAGGTTAATGAGGTTAATAGTGATATTGAGGACATATGTGATGTGTTAAAACATTGGCTTGTAACGTTTTGTTGGTTCTATAATATTATTTTAGATGGAGTGTTTGAAATTAGTGGTTTATGCTGCAATTGTGGAAAAATATTGTTGATGGGGAGCACAGGATTTTTTCTCCTCGGAAAAATAAAAATGTATCATATAAAGAAAGAGCACATAGAAATGTTCCAATATGTTTTTAATTGTTATAGAGATGAAGAGCATTTCCCTGTTTGAAAATGTATTTTCTGGTTATATATTGCTGAAAGAACCAAAAGGCTCTTTTAGGAGCCACCCAGCGAACCTTTTAAGTATATTACAATTGAAAAATACTGATGATGCCTTTTTTTATACTGTAAGTAGTTGCATCTACGACTGCAGACAATGAACTATTGTGTCCTGTCGTGGGGGCAGGTTATAGCCAGTTACCAGTAAGCCAATGCAACGTTGCACACATTTTTGCCGGGCACAGCACAGCTACAACTATGCCTTAGCTGTGGGAATAGCAATACCTATTCTTGTGCATTGATCAGGATATTTCATGGATTATACAGTACACAATTTTACATGTGTTTCTGATTCTATGCCCTCATGTGTTCTTTGAATGTTTACATTGTGTTAATATGTCTTTTTGAATCTGTAAAAATGTTATGGGTAGCTGCGGCAACCAGCCGTTATCCACACACGCGATTATCAGCACTCCGATTGGACATCGAGCATTTTGGTTGGCTGGTGTAACCGGGGACATGAGCCCGTCTACCCATGGCTACAACTGTTTGTATTTTGGTGCAGGGATCATATTATTTTATGGATGTTTTACCACAGACATGTCTTTCTGTTTGGATGTTCTCACCTCAAGGCACGTGTGGTTTAAATCTGAAACCTTTTCAATATGTTTTTTTCAATGTATGGAAAAATGTAAATGTATGTGTTTCCACAGCTATGAGAGGGTCCTCTCAGAGTAACAGGGGTTATAGCTGTGCCTATCAAATTTTTCTAATTTAAAATAAAATTAGGTTTAATTTAATTGTCTTTCTACATGTTCTAAAAAGTAGTCTCTATAAGGACTGTTCTGGGCTTCATTGACTGGAATGGATTGTAGTCAAAATTGTGCTGACCATTTCCCTTGTTTGCTTTGTACAGTCTTCCTTTTGTGCTATTGATTTCTGAAAACTATGAAAGTGACCATTTTGGCATACACTAGAGTGTGCAGTTGTTCTGTGTTTGCTTATTGTGAAGATCTATTTATTTGTTGAAACTGCTAAAGTTCAGTGATTGTGTGTTTTAATATATTTTATGGATAACATACATTGTTGTTTATATAAAATATATTAAGTATGTTTAGGTTTGTAATTTAGTACAGTTTATAGGTAGTATTTGGAAAGTATGGTTTTCCATATTTTATATCAGTGTTTTCAGAAGAGTGATGAACCAGTAGTACATGTTGTGCTATGGTTGTGTGAGAAAAATATAATTCCCATTACTGACTATTTTGCTGAAGGACTTATTTAATAATTTGTTGATTATGTGGCTTTGGGAATTTTTTTGATTTATCATCCCTATTTGTTAAAAATAATATGCTGACTCTGTATGTAAGAAATATATCATCAGAACTCTTAAAAGTTATTTGTTAGGGAAAAAATGTATTTTACGTTGAAGAAATAGTGTGTTTTATTCTGAGTTTTATTGCATTATGTATCTTAGGTTTCCACAGTGTCCTCAATTAGAATATATGTGAAATTGAGTGTGGCAGCTCTGTCCCAGATTTGAAAGTACATTGCATCATAGCATTGTATTCAGAACACCATGGGTGCCATAATGTACAGCACCATTGAATGCATATGAGCACAAAATGTGTACTAGACACAAGAACATCTTGGTAGTAATTCATACAGAATAAACAGCAACCATATTTGGCACTTTAACAATATGTTTAGAAATTGGGATGTTTGGAAGGGCCGGGACCCACCTGGATTCTATGCCATGTGATCACATGTTTTGTAATTCAATGCACAGACATAGTAAGAAGTCAAAGGAATGTAGGTGCATAGCAACCCCTACCATCGAACAATCCATGCTATCTGCAGTCTTTCTATGTTTGCAGGAAAATTATTCCTAGTCATTTGTATGAGTAGGGTATGTATGATGTGTGTGTTTTCGTGTTTGTAATTGGTTGATTTTACTGTTGTAATTCTGTGTTTATCTCTGATAGGTTTTCACTCAAAATGTGTTGGCCCTTTTTGTATTATGGTTATTAAATATAGTCCTCTGTTTGTGGTTTTGATTTTGGAAAGTATAAAAGATATCATTTTATCCCGTTGTGTTCTTCTTGTTTTAGAAGTCTCTATGCACTATACTCTCAATGTGTGTGTCCAACCCATCCTTTCCCTGTTATTGTACCTTATCCACCCTACCTTACCCCAATCTTCTATATCCTAACTACTGTGTATACTTTATCATCATCCACTTTAATCAACTCCATGAACGGCCATTTATTGTACTGACACCTCATAATTACCATCGTATCACTACTGTCTGTTTTGTCATTTATATTCCAATTTCAGATTTCTTTTTTAAAAGAATTCTTATAGCTGTGGCTATACATAAAAGGGATGTGATTGGTGTATTGAGGATCATGCCTAGCAACAGCAATGGCTTGGGGGTGTTTATCCGTAGCCATCCCATGGCTACCTAGTGCGCTGCTTTACTACCCATAGGTATAGGTGGCACCTGGTGGAGCCATGGCCATATACTGGCAAATGGCACGTTGTGTGTTTGTGGATGTGTGGTAGCCATGGCTATCTGCCATTTTGAGTGGAGTAGTATCACAGATGCATTGAGGATTTAGGGGGTTTGGGAGAGACCCCACCTAGTGCCACCTAGTGCGCTGCTTTACTACCGGTAGGTGTAGGTGGCACCCGGTGGAGCCATGGCCATATACTTGCAAATGGCACAACGTGTGTTTGTGGATGTGTGGTAGCCACGGCTATCTGACATTTTGGGTGGAGTAGTATTACAGATGCATTGAGTATTTGGGGGGATTGGGAGAGACCAGGGGAGTGGAGGAGGATCATGGGGAGTGCACGGTAGGGTTGACAGGCCTGTTAGGGACACTTATTTGGAGTTTCGGGGCATGGAAATACATTATTGTATTTCTAGTTTTTTTGTATAGCTGCGGCTAACAGCAAACAGCCATGAATGGACATTTCTATAACCATGTCTATATAAAAGCACATGTGTAGGCACGTCAACGCTTTTCATCCTTTTATTAGTTGTATCTGAAGGCTCGGCTATGGTTATAGCTGCGACTATTAAACCATACATTTTTTGTGCAATAATCATATTGTTATGTGGATGTTACAGCACAGAATTTGATTTTGTGGGTTATTTTATGTTCTTAGGTGTTCCTTTGTTTTATTAGAAGTTTTGAAGGTTGGCTTTGTTTGAGTTTGCAAAAACATGGACGTGTAGCCGTGGCTACAAAGCAAGATCTGCAGCCACATCGAGTAGCAGTGGCTATAAAAGATAATGGGTGGTGGAAAAAAAACTGCATTGTATTCAGAACACCATAGGTGCCATAATTTACAGCACCATTGCATGCAAATGAGCACAACTTGTGTACTAGACAGATGAAAACGTTGGTTGTAATTCATACAGAATAAACAGAAAACATATTTGGCACTTTCACAATATGTTTAGAAATTGTGTTCCTTGGAAGGGCCAGGACCCACCTGGATTCTATGCCATGTGATATCATATTGTGTTATTCAAAGCACAGACATAAGAAGTCAAATGAATGTAGGTGCATAGCAACCCCTACCATCAAACAAACAGTATACCTTTATTTTTTTAAAATATTTCAGCTGTGTATGTGCTTTGTAGTTGAATATGAATTTCTTCCCTCTCACCTTTTATTAGTGACTCTCCATTCTGTCAGAATTGAGTTCACTTGGGCGTGTCATGTAGGATGTGCACAATTGAAAAGACCCTTGTGAGGTGTAGTGGTGAAAGGAAACATTCCCTTAATAGAGGCATTTCCAGTGTCAGCTGTAGAAATGGAAGCACTCTCATTGAAGCGGTCAGTGTTGCCCTTGCTATTAAAATATTCTATCAAGTGGAAAAGAGTTGTGTTGCCTGTATTTGGGTAATGTAACTGTCCATCTATTCAGTTTGTAGAAGCATGATTGCTACATGTGGACGCATTCATCATTTAGAATTGTTGTTGTAAGCACCTTAGTTGTGCACAGTTTCCTCACATACCATTTATATAGCTATGCGCCTAGCAGTTAAATCTGCTCACATAAACACCATTAGAATGCTCTCAGTAGTGAAATCTCAGATTAGGTGAAAGAGTCACGGATTCATTTTTCTGTATGAATTTTCCCAATGAAAGAGGTACAGTATGGTAGTCATAAGTGCAATGTGGCCCACATTTAACAGTTGCAGTATGGGTTGATTTCACCTAGTCAAGTAGAATAGGTAGCATATTTTAAGATTTTCTTTTACATTTAACTGAGTATTGTGAGGTACAGTGCTAAAGAGGTTTTCTAATAATATAGACTTTTTTACAAGATTAGGTTCATTTGATAGCTTAGGTTACTGTAGGTTTAAATACAGCAATATGTACCTATCTATTCAGTGTATAGAAGCATGAGGCTCCGAAGTTGAAGTATTCATTATTTAGAATGGTTTTTGTGAGCATGTCAACTGTGCCCACTTCTGTCAAGTATACTGTATATAGCAATGGGCGTACCACATGGATGTAATTTCACCAAAATGCCAGGGTAGCGGAAGTGACATCACAGTACCATGCCCCCAACATCACATGATGTGATGTCATTTGACCACACCCCCAAGCGCCATCAAAGGAAGTTATGTCATTGGACCATGCCCCCACGTGACATCACAGGAAGTGGCCTCATAAAGCATTATCCCTCAGTACACTTAATAAAATATGGTTACAATATCAGTGTATTGTGACATTTCATACAAGAATGGACCATCATATGTAGCAGTGTCAAGGTCCATGTTGCCACGGGAAGTGTATGAACGCAAATCCCCTCTTTAAATGCATCCGCCCAGTTATTTCAGCAGGACTACAGAGCAAAATCACATTCTGGGGGGACAAGGGCGGGTAGGCGGGCATGGAGTAGGGGAAAGCCAGGATAAAAGGGGAGAGGGGGAATATTTCACCAGAGAACATTTATTCTTCTAGTCAATGGTATCGACAGTCTTTAATGATTTTGGCTCGTACCCCATTTTCTTCTGATTCGACAATTACCTTCAGCGTTGTGTTGTACTGTTTGCAGATGTTTCATGGACTTCATTACTCCTGCACCAAACAGCCAGACATCTACGATTTGCATCTCCTTCAGAACCTAGAGCTAAGTTTAAACTGGATTTCATTGATGCTTTGGCAAATACTGCTACCTGATCATCTTCCTGCATCTCTTCAAAGTACTTGCATAAGTCAAGAGGAGTAAACATTTCAAGTTTTTGTTTCTATACGTAACTTCCACATGGCTTCAGATCTTGCAACAACACATGTTCTACCACGTTTTCTGAACTAGCAATTCCTCTCTGCTCTCTCGTAGTTTTATCTTTTTGCGCAATGCTCATACAACCCGTGTGCCATTTGTCTAATCTGCGCAACCAGGGGAACACAGCGGCGTACTTAAGGGGAAAGCAGAGAATTATAATGAAATATATCAAGTCAATGATTCACCTGCGCATATGCACTTCGTTCTTTCCAGGTCTCCAGGTGTGGGGAAATGAAGCAACATCAAAACAAGGCCCTAACTTTCCAGAAGAAGCCCAATGGAACCCCCAGAGAACTGGGCCTGGAACTGTGTCCCGATCACAGCTCAGGGAGAATCAAAGGAAAGCGGGGGAGGGCCGGTGTTTCTAGGAACTCAATGTCCCACCATGAGACGGTGTCTTGCACCAAAACAAAAGGAGGAGAATGTTGCTACTTTCTGGTCCTGAACCAGTGCCAGATATTGAGATCCTACCAAGACTTTGGGGGGCACGGGAGGAGAAGTCGACTCTTACCATTTGACTTGATCAAGTTTTCCAACTTCACCCAGTCACCCACCAAACACAAGGCTGCCCTGAAATGATCAGGACGCGGCCTACAGCCCAGCCTCCCACAGACCTTCCAGCGGAATCATACGAGTTAAGAGTCACTGCTTCCTTAAAATGGCAGCAACAGTATTTAGGATGCCACGGTCTGGAGGTCCATAAGCGATGCAGCTGCCCGCTTGTGATAACCTACAGTGAACTTTAGCTGGTGCTACCAGGCTGCAGCAGTGCCGGGGCTTCTAGGCTTTAAAACCTAGTGAAGGCACTTAAAGTTGAACATAGAGGAGAGGAGACTGTGGAAAAGAAAGTGGAGATGGCAAGAGGAAGAGAGGAGAGACAGACATCTAGGAGTCTAGGGATGAGAGAAAGGGGAGATGAAGAGGAGAGGGGAGTAGAGGGATATAACATGGAGAGAGGAATAGTGGTGTGATAAAAGTAGGTACAGGAGATAACGGTAGGGAGGGGACCGTCAATGAGAAAAAGCAGAGTGAAGGCAGAGAGAGAAGAAGAAAGTAAGGAGAAATTATTTAAGGAAGGGGGAGTTTGAGGAGAAATGAGCAGATGCAGTGAACGAGAGAGAAAAGGCGGTGAATCGAAAGAAGGGACGAGGGAACAAGAGAGAAAAGGTGGAGAATCGAAAGAAGGGACAGTACACCCAGGAGGGGCGGGATGGAACCAAGGAGGGCCTTAAGAGTGAAACAGAAGAAGAAATGTGAGCAAAAGTGAAAGACAAAGGGTGAGATGCTCTGTGCTGCAGGATATCCCGGTTGAGGCTTCTGGGACCAGTCTGAGACCACATGAGGTCCTGGGTGCCAGTTACAGCCTCTTGCTTTTTTTGGTGGTGAAGGAAGAGTCCTTTGATGAAGCCCTGGTGCCAGCCTGTCTTTAAACATGGGGTCCACGGTTTTATTTTAGGGTTGGGGTGCCCTAGGGCCTGCTTTTGAGGGTAGTGGTTCGAGGCTGTTTTCTGGAGGTGGGGGTCGCCCCAAGGCAGGGTCATATTGGTACCTGTATGTGGGTGTGTGTCACTCCGACCCTCTTGTGCAGGGGTGGGGGTCCTTGGACGAGGCAGCAGCACCAGCCGTTGTTAGCGGAGTGCTTTCACTAGTCTGCTTTTTTGGGGGTTTGGGGAGGGAGGGTGACTCAGGTTGAGGCCCTGGTGTCACACTGTCTCTGGTACTGCCCATTGCTGGGGGTGCTCTGCAACTAACTGCCTACAGAGCCCTGGGGCCCAGTTCTGAACACCACCCAAGCAAGTTTACATAATGTGACTCTTCCGCCAACCTGAATTCTGAATGTCCGCATGCGAGGCCAGACACCACCATCCGACCACACACACGCTGCGCCTGCAGCTGCAACTCACAGCGTACATACGTGGCACACCACCGCCCCGCCCGCAGTAGCAACTCACAACGTACATATTCGGCACACACCTGTCTCGGCCAGCCAGGCCCGACCTCAGTCAGTTGAAGTACTCATGTTTTAGAAGTGGAAGTGTTGGCCTTCTGAGATCTTGGGCACAGGAGGAGCCGGAGCGCCGCACACGCAAGTCTTGCAACCAAAAAACGACATGCAAAATGGAGGACCAAGCACGCAGCATGACGACATGATCATGCTGTGGACATGCCCCCTCTTCTGATTGGACAAATGCTAGAGGTTGCAAAAGATTGACAGAGGTCGCTGGAGACCCTAAATGACGTCCATGGTGTACCAGTTAAACCTACACACATAACCGACATTAGAATGTTCTCAGTAGTGTGAAATCTCTGATTATGTAAAAGACTCCCCAAATAATTTTTGTGTGTGTATTTGCCAAAAAAAGAGGTAAACTATGGATGTCAGTATTGCATTGTACCACATATTTAACAGTTTCTTTTATTTCACAATATTGCGTGTGCATATAATAATTGTATTCTTGTCTTTGTACAGCATTCCTTTACACTGCCTATGAAGAAGCAGGAACAATGTGCTAGATGAACAGATCGACAGTAGGGAAGTAAAGTTTTACAATATAATATTTTTTAAAGCACTGTTTCCAAATCTGTGCATATAAATAGTACTGATAATACATCTATAGCTGTTATTG
The DNA here is from genome assembly GCF_040938575.1 of Ambystoma mexicanum. NCBI lineage: Eukaryota > Metazoa > Chordata > Amphibia > Caudata > Ambystomatidae > Ambystoma > Ambystoma mexicanum. Next base: position 336,366,113 of record NC_090927.1, read on the forward strand.
ATAATACTTTTGATAATAGGCACTTTCAGATTGGAGATGTGCCAACTGACAAATTAATGGAAGCCAGTGTCACGGCCCCAAATTCCAGGTGCAGGAGTGGCGCGAACCAACTACCCCCACTGCAGTATGGGCACCTGCAAGACAAGGCTTACACAGGCCACCGAGACCCCAGCAGGGAAAGAGGGTTAGGGTCTCGTTGGTTGGATAGGTCTTGAACAGAGGGTAACCGGATTAAGGGTTAGGAGAGGGTAAGTGGACAGGCAAGGGAACATAAGGGAAAAAACAACAATAATACATGCATTATCGTCCCACACATACACACTGTGCTTTACATTAACTTTTGATGCAAAAGAAGCACTTAGCTCTGTGGTTGAGTGCTGGCCTCCTGCCTGCGCACTCTCAGGTCCGGATCTCGGAGCAGTTCAAATGCTGCAAGAGAGTTTAGTATTAGTGACCTGTGTTAACTCACATAGGCGTAATAATAACCACAAGCATACAACTGTGAGGCATGCCACATATGGGTTAGTTAGTGCTGGCACATGCACATTACACATTGAAGGTTAGTCTGCTCATAGAGCCTAATAGTGCCTAACTATAGTAAGTGGTTCAGAACATGTGGTCCAAGTTCGCCGCACGTGTCTAAAAGGGAATAAGATCCATCATGCCGCCAAAGTTTTGCTGCATGTGGCTTAACACCTAAAGCACTACGTGCTGCCAAAGTTTGCCGCACATGGCTGTGGTCTGAAATGCTCTCCATGCTGCTAAAGTTTGCCGCACGTGACTGAAGACACGTTAGTAAACAAACGCTGCACGCGTTAGTCTCAGTGGAGCATGCGAGCCGAAATCGGCGTTGGTTAAAGGCTATGGAGCGTTGATAGGCACTTAGCTTTTGCCCTTAGCAGGGGACGTTATGTTGCTGGCGGTACCCTCTGCGTGTGCCCCTCTATGGATTGGAAGTTCCAATCCTTCTCTGCTTCTTCCGCGCTCTCCCCCGTAGCTGCGCGTCTAATTCCCATATGGGTGTTGATCGCTTGATCACAAGGGGTTTGCTGCACTTATCTGCTGTATGCGAGCGGCCGGAATGCTGGTTCCTTGGGGCGTGGCCCCTCGCGTGATCCCTGTCGGCAGGAGCTCTGAAGGATGCATCCGTTCCGGTCGGGAGCTTAAGCACAAGCCCCGTGCCTTCGTTCTTTGCGCATGCGCATGTGCGAGCCCCTCCCAACCTGGGAGTGAAAAAGTAGTTCCCGGCCCGGAGGTTGCTGGGAGTTGCGGTCCGGAGGGCCCTTTGCCTGCAAAAGGGACAGAAAAGCCTCCTATAAGGCTGGAGGCTGTTCCTTTGGGTTTGTTTTGTTTTGTGTTTGGTTTGGTTTTTCTGTGCCTGGGGCCCCTCACTGAGCCCTGATTCCCCCTCACAATGCCCTGCGCCCTGACAGCCAGAATATTTTAAGTGAAACTGATAAAAGGAAAAAAGGTATCAAATCCGTTGATACTTAGTAAAAAACAAAGAACAAAGATTTTTAGAAGAAAAGCTTGCAAAGGTGCTATCAATTTGAAGCAGAGTAATAAAGATATATATAGAAAAATGTACCAATGTCGAGTTTAAAACAATCTTTGGAGAAGTGTGAAACCAACATCTGGATATGGTGCAAAGCATTTTTTCAAAAGAAAAAAGTTGAAGTAATAATTAAAAAAGCTTTTCATATGAAAAGAAAATTGGTCATTTTTGTATTGAATAGACTTAAGAAATTACTTAAGGTGACTACACCATTCCATAGAACTATAGAAACAGTTCATGTACTTACACATAACACATTTTGAGATGTGTTTTGTGGAGAGTGAAATGCACTTCTCTACAGAAAGATTTTTAAATGAGGAGAGTTACATTCAAGGAAAGGATGTGCCCCTTGCTATTGATGAGAGTGGTCGCAGATATGAAGTCCAAAACCTTGTTATTTCTATAAAAAAAGAAGAAATCCTAAGGTCTGATAATGCAGAAATTGAAGGTTTAGGTCAGTCTTGAATAAAACCTAAAAAGCAAAATGAGGTATGGATGTGCAGTAAAGTCTTAACTTTTTTTATGCAAGTTTTGTACACAAATAAAAATGATCAAAGACAGATTAAGATGCTACAGTGAATAGATTACTGTGAAGTTCATGAAAAGACAAGGCATGATCCTATGCTTTCAAAGGATCTGATTTTTCAACAATGTAAAAAAGTATTGCAATATTTGAGTTGTCTTCTACTGAAACCCTGACATTGTTTGCATATCTTGTCGAAGCTTTATAAGTCTCAAGTGCAACTATTGTATATTGAAGAGAAAATTAAACAGAGTGTAGAAGATGTTTGGAAATAACTTTATCTGTATTTGTTTATAGAAGAACGATTTGACACAAGTGAGGCTTTGTAGACACTATGTTGGGCTTTATAATCAAACAGGTATTCCTCCAAGAAGTGTCTTGAACAACATGGTAGTGCCTGATATCTCTGTTGTGCTTCAAGAATTGAACATGTTTGAAGTTATTGCATTGCAAACTGTTCATCCTTTTCAAGTTGATGTTAGATTGCAAACAAAGATGTCAAACCTGCCTATAAAATCATTAGTCCAAGGTGTGAGAGGCCAAGTTGTGTATTTACCTCTAAATTTGGAAGCAAATGTCATCACTCTAGGAGTAAAGCCTGACATTGCAGATTCTTTGTTGTAGTAAATGCTGTTGCCACAAAACATAAAAACATTTGGCAACACCTTATAGATATTTGAAAATGTGAAAAAAGCATTGGTGGTTCTATTATACAAAGGCAGTGTGACTGTACCACACTTCTCTGTGCTTGTCTGTGTTTGATGTTGAGTCAACAAACAAAAGCAGTGAAGGTCAATGTCAACATCAATCTGTTGCAGAATGGAATATTATGCATGAAAATTACACTATTCATCCTCTAAACTCAGGTGAAGTAATGGGCGACAGTTTTGAATTGTATCAAACACAAGCAACAAAAGGTGCACCAATCAGTGTCTGGGAATAGATGTTAGAAGCTTGTTGTTTCCCTATGCTTTTCCCTACTGGTACAGGAGGCAGATTGGATGATCGGAAGGTTCCAATTTCTTCTTCAGAATATCGTTGTACAAGAATGTATTGTGAAGATTCCTGATTCCGCACCAATGTTGAATATATTTTTCACTTATTGTATGAAAGTGAATTTTCAACATTATGTTATGTTGTTGCTCTTACACTTCAGACCGGAACTAGATTTCAAGCTCTTTCTGCATGTGAGATGCTGAAATAGGTGAAAGAAAAAAAATGAAGTTTTAGAGGGTACATTTATAAATATTCATGCTACAATGAGAGGAACCAAGGAAGATTGGTATAGAAGCCACACTGAGGTTAGATGCATGAACAGAAATTTGGGCTCTCCAACTTGGTTTGTGACTTTAAGTTGCGCTGAGTATGGTTGGGATGACCTTGCAGAGTGCATTTGTGAAACTAATCCACATAAAGAAGACATAGCACATGACAAAAAGGAGAATTGTGTTCCATGGACCCTGTAAGTGTCTCATGGTTCTTTCATCACAGATGTTTTGCCATGTTACACTTTATATTGAAATAAAGAAAATGGTCCACAAGGCCCCGTGGACATTTCTTTTGGAGGAAAGAGTACCAGGCGCGTGGGGCTCTACATATACATATGCTGTTGTGGATTAAATATGCTCCTCAGTTTGGTAAAGAAAGTGACGGCTGTGTGATGGAGTTCCTAGACAAATATGTTACTTTTTCTATTCCTATTCAGCATGTGAATGCTGATATGTGGAACAAGGTGGAAACATTTCAAAGGCACTCATGTGGTAAGTACTGTCAGAGAAAATACAAACGTAAAGACAAGTACTACAATGTAGATTTGGCTTTCCAAGGCCTGTGACACCAGTTGGTCGAGTGAATTGTTTGATGTAATCTGTTTGACACCATGTTACTGGTAAATCACCAAAAAGAGATAAGGGATGACAATTCATTCATGATTACAATACTGTCTTTGCATCACTTTGGAATGCAAATACTGATGTACAGTATATTGCTGATGATACCATAGCTGTTGCTCGTTATGTTACAGCATACATGACAAAAGCTGAAAAGAGCAATGCAGCTGAGGTATGGGTAAACATATCAGCAGATTAAAGTCTCAGTCTGACTGAAGATGCACTCACATAGAGAGTGTGGTAGCCACGCAGCTGCATATCGGCTAACTAGTTTGCCTCTTTATGGGCATAGCATTAATGTGTTTTGGTTAAGTCTTGGCCCAGCTAGTACTAGAGATCCAGCACTGAAGTTGAGTGAAATTCAGCAGTTAGCTGAAACAGTACCGGACAGTACAGAGATTCTGAAAACCAACTGGATAAATACATATTATCCAAATCGATCTGTACAGTTGGAGGATCTTTGTTTATACGAAGTAGCAAAAAGCTACTCAGATCAAAATATTGAAGCAAACAGTGATAGAGGACCATTTAAACTACATGGATGGTACTGGTTGTCTAATGAGACATGAGAAGGCAAGTCTCATCAACCAAATGAAACTGTCTTGCCAAACGGCAGAGAAAAATACATTATATCATTTTTTCTTTTGCAGTTGTTTTTCCCATTGTGTGTAGAGAGTGATATGCTTGGAAGTTTTGAAACTTGGAAGTTGGGCAGTTTTAAGTTTGTTTTCATAAAAAAAGTATTCCACACTGCACACAACTATCTCTGCAAATAGAAGTTCAAATAACAATTCCCAGTTTTTAAACATTTCAAATATGATGTGTACATTTTGAAATGCCATTATTAACTTCTCATTTGTGCACGTGGCCAAACAAAGGACACACACAGAGTTCCCAAGAAGTATGGAAATTATATTTGTGAGATTCTTAGTGTAGCTTTTAGTAATTGTTAATACTTTTACATACACCAACGTTTTTACTGTCTACCTATTATTTGAAATATTGGTCTGACTACACTTTGAAAAGATTTAGACTCAAAATAATGTTACAATGTTGGCATGTGTTCATACATTTATTTGTAAAACTGAAGACATAGTTATATGTCTTGGCTTCCTGGTTAAGGTTGCATACATTAATCTACACATTTATCATCATTTAATACTAAATACGGTTTGTAAAGTATTGAAACATATTGTTATTGTAATGAAATACCTTTATAGGTGTACAAACTATTGACATTTTCAGCAATTCTATTTAGAATTTGCTGATGCAAAACCAAGTTCGTAGTTAACTAAATGGTTAATGTAGTTGAGGCAACCAAACAGCATTTATTTTATCTAAACTACACTGTAGATACCTATTCTGTTTGAAACTGTTATTATTGTAAGATTTCTTTCAACATAATGTTGATTTATACAATTGTCAACATTTTGATTTAACCTGTCATATAGATATACTTGTATAAAGTATATAATGTCTATATATATATATATATATATATATATTACATGGCCACGGTAGTGGCCATGTAGTTATGGTTAAGTTGCTGTTTCCATAGGAAGAGCACTTTTTGGGCGGCTTATAACTTCGCTCTCCCTGGATGGATCCTCACCAAACTTTGCAAAAAAATTAGTTGGGTCACTCTGAATTTTTTTGCAAAGTTTGGTGAGGATTCGTCCAGGGGGGGGAAAGTTATAGGGGGGTCCCAAATTTTTTTTTTCCCATAGACTGAATGGGAAAAAACTTTGCGCATGGCTACAGCCCGAACCGCTGGACGGATTTACACCAAATTTGCGGCAGGAGCGACGGCCTGATCCCAAAAGCGTGCTTTTGTAAATTTGGTGTAAATCCGTCCAGTAGTTTTTTAAAAATGACTAAAATGTAAGGCAAAAAAATTAGTGATATCTGCGTTCGCTTCGCGGACGGACTTCCCTGTTCGCTCCGCGGACAGCACCACGATTGGCCCATGGGCTTGCGTCATGTCCGCGGACATGCGACGCATGCAACGTGTTCGCTGATTGGACGGCGAGGGGCGTGGAGTGCGTCAGATTTTCTGTGGCACCCGCCATCTTGTATTCGCAGTCGACCGCGTACAGCGCAGTGAAACGTGGATAAAAAATTGTATTTAGTGCCGTGTGTTGGTGTGTAAGAGTGTTTGGGGAGGGTGGGGGAGTATGAGATAGGTTCAATGTTTTTTTTTTTTATGTGCTAGACGTTTTTGTTGCGTTCGATTTGTCCGCGGAGAACACGGCTGTTCTGACCATTTTGTAAATAAACTAAATGGTGGGGTGTTTAGAGGACGGAGTATGTGTCATTTTTGTTCGCAAGGAAGGTAAAAATGAGCTATGAACACTCGCGGTGTACTTAATTGTTCGTAAATACACAAACTGGGGGTGTCCTCAGGACGCTGTCCGTATTGTAATCTGTCTAGTTGAATGTGTTCTAAGAACACTCGCAGTGTCCCGGAATGGTTGCAATTACACAAAATGGGGGTGTTCTGAGAACGTTGTTTGTATTGTTCGTTGTCAGGGTGAAAGTGTTTTAAGAGCAATCCTGTCCGCTAATAGTACAATTTCCTAGGGGCGTCAACCGACTTTTTGTCCACTAAAGAAACAATAAATCCGGCTGGTGTGCGTCGACATTATGTGATAATCCTATGACTGGCGCTATTGACCTGGCTGACTTGCTTTTGCGACACTAAATCATATGTCCCGCCACTAAGCCTGATATTATCAAAGCATTCATATTCCCCGCCTCTCTCCGTGACGTTACAGGGTGCGTAATGAAACGCGCCCAGTCGTCTCCAGTACTATGCGACTTTACACAGAACCCGGAAGACAACACACATTATGTCACAACACAGCGCGCCACAATTCAGAATATGAAACTGTGATTTAAAAGCAAAGAGCAAGATTGTAAATGTTGTAAAGTACATTTATTTGACATCAAATGTTTAGAGAATATTCAGCAATTTGCATTTGTCTTTGTTGTCGATCCGCAAAAGTTCATGTTGAGACACGCGATGTTCCTTTGCGGTACAGAGAGTGTTAGATCAGGTTACAACTCAGTGCGCCACAATTCGGAATATGAAACTGTGGTTTAAAGGTAAACAGCAGGATTGTACATTTGGTAAAGTACATTTATTTCACATGAAATGTTTAGTGAATATTCAGCGATTTGCTATTGTCTCAGCTGTCGATCAGCAAAAGTTTATTTGGAGCCGCGCGTTGTTCCTTTGCGGTAGATAGGCTGTTGGTTTATGATAAAAGCAGTAAATGGTCTCTCTGATTATCGGAAGGTTGCTCCAACAACGAGCCATTAGACCACCATATTGGTTGGTATGTTGTTTGTAGCCGCTAGTACTGCGTAAGGGCATATTGGTCCTTGGCGATTGTCCCATAAAATGGTGAGGGTCATGAAGTTGCATATTTGGACTTGCACCTGGCAGTTGAAGACCCCATCCGCTGGAGTCTGTAAATCGTGACATAGACAAAACGGGGCCACGTACCTGTTTTAAAAAACATAAATTAGTCTCACCAGCCGATCTTCATTAAAAATCATCATTTTATTTATTAGGGCGTGAAACTATTTGCTATCGAAGATAGTGCAACAGAGTATGTTAATAATAAAATAATAATATTTTCCCATTCATATAGCGCTAAGAACTGTGAGGTATCTAAGCGGTGCTTATTATTAACCACGGTGTGTGGTGCTCATTTATCGACCACGGAAGGATGAAAGGCTGAGTTTGGGCTTGCCGGGATTCGAACTTGCGTTAGCAAGCTGTGCACGGATGTCAAAGCGAGCGCTGTACTCGCTGTGCCACTTGACAGGCTACAGTAAAGTGGCACAGCGAGTAGAGCACTTGACCGCCTATAGACCGGTTAAATTATTTCTATTAACCCACTCTGTGTCGTCTGCCTTTTACAGAGCCCTCTAAACGACAGGGGATCAATTCGGCGGTGATAGTACGCGGTAGAAAACATTATGCCACTTTCAACGAACAAGTTCAACTTCAGCGGTCTTTAATGCTACGCTATTGTAATTATATTTGGTATAAAGTAATGTAAAGGGTTACTTACAGTACAATTACAATTTCCATTGTCTACGAGTGGTGCAGTCCGAAAATACGACTCCGCGTGTGCCAACGATCTTTCGCATAGTGATATAATATGTAAAAGTGGTTTTGTTTCAGAAATTTCATCTTTATCTTCTCTTACATTTTAGCAACACTCCTTCAAGAGAAGTCTTTCATCACAATTTCTGTCTGTCAAGGTCAAAACACAATACAACCTTATAGTCTGCTTCGTGAGCCTCTCCGGGGCCCCAGAAAAAAATGAAGCAGCTGACCTTCACTGTGAACGAGCATAAATTCTTACTTTGCAACATTCTGTGTAAAGCCATCTGTAGAAGTTGGTGTTTGCACGCCATGTTTGTATATTGTTTGCGTGATATTAATAAAAGTTTGTTTAAAGGACGTTATGGTTCTAAGTACAGCCGAAAGACCCCTGAAAATAGCAAGTTATGGTAAGCTATGAAAAAAAACTCGCGCCAACATCATGCACTGCTAAGACTAACACCCAGGACATCAAAGATGACATTGCAAATGTCATTGATGAAATCACTGATGACATCACATGTGTATGTACTTTTCATGGAATTTGTGTACTAGGGATTTTCATTATAATGTTCTGAAAAAAGTGTCAAGGATATTGCAATAAATATCATACCGTTATTAGTGCTTTGAACGATGCATTTATATCAATAAATAGCATTGTATTATGGGATTCTATGTAGTATACTGAGCTGCTAATGGAGAAAGATAGCATTGTGTGCAGAGTACAAGATAAAAGTATAATATTTGTAATGTTAATATGTAGAATAATGAAATGATAATTGTCCTGAAATGTTGGAAAATTCACAAAATGGGGGTGTTCTGAGGACGTAATTCGTATTGTGTGATTGCTTAGCTGTATGCAATGAGGGAATGGTACAGAGAGTAAAGTGGACGCCGTCCGCGGACACCGCGGCTGTTCGTGGACAGGGCGTGGTAAATCCGGGTTTTTCCAGGAAATCCAACATGGAAAGAAGACTGTACGGATCAGCCAATCAGATGTCGAGGTTGTGGATTTGTGTTGAAAGAGACTGTGTGTGGTGAAGATGGCAGAAGTGGAGAAAGTCAGGGTGTTGGTGCTCAGAGATATGTTTGTGTATGGTTTACAGCAGTACCCTGAATGCAGGCATGTTGCAAAGAACTTTGATGTCAAAGGAGTGGAGGTGGTGTGGAGCACTGTGCCTGATTGCAATGTACAGGGAATTGTACAAGTTTGTGCGGATATGGCCACGATGAACAGTCCGCATGTGGTAGTTTTGCACTATGGTGCTTTCCATTTGGGCTACGTCAGTGCCCCTACTTTGTTGGCTGATTTGGAACACTTGGTTCAAGCCGTAGTGAAGATCCTTCCAAATGCGAAAGTAATTTTTTCTGGATTACTACCTAGGGCAATATGGGACAATAGTTCAGTTTTTTGTCCTCAGCAAAACATTGCTAGGTGTGTCATCAACCGAGGCATGTGTGCCTTCATGCTTAGAGCTGGTATGTTCTTCTGTAACAATGAGAATATTGATGCCAGTAATGCTGTTAATTTTAAAGAATATGGCATTTCTTTATCTTTTACCGGAAATGCCTTTTTATTTTGGAATGTAAGGGTTGCTTTGGAGAATGTTATGTGAAGATTTTAGGAGTAAAGTAAGAAAAAAAAACAAGAAAAAAAATATAAAATAACAGGTGTCTGTCAAGCATCTGTAAAAAAAAAAAAAACGGCTCTTTTTAGAGCCAACTTCAAAGGGGAAATGGGGCACACTATTTAAATTTACATTCACCACGCTCAGATTTTCGATGTGTCCGCGGACATGGTGGTAGTCCGCGGACATGAAAATCACTACGAGGGGGTTAGTATGTTCTATGTTACATGTCAGGGATATTATGGTTAAGTTGTGTTGCTAAAAACCTATGAAATTCAGTGAAAAAACTTTGTTAAAGGGACGTTATGGTTCCAAGTAAAACCGAAAAACACTTGAAATTCGCCAGTTATGGTAACATAAGCAACCATAACTCGCGCCACCATGCACTGCTAACAATAACACCCAGGACATCAAAGATGACATCACAAATGTCATTGATGACATAACTGATGACATCACATGGCTGGCTCTCCCTTTTTATCCTTTAGTGACATATCGAAGCCACATAGTTTTCTTCAGTAACAGTCAGGAAGTAAAAATTGAAAAGGTACTATATTTGTAGACTTGGGTTCCTGTCACATCATATATGAAACATGTACGTAGCGGAAGATACAGGCTTGAAACAGAGGAATCCTTTCTGTGCATGAAGATAATCATTATGGTATCAGCACTTTGTCATAGTTTTATTTTTATTACTCTACCTTCCCTCTATATGCTCATATTTGTATACATTATAGTCACTCTCCATAGAGTGAATGGGAAAAAAATTTTGCTCGCGTCTACAGCCCAAACCGCTGGACGGATTTCCACCAAATTTGGACCAGGAGCAGCGGCTTGGTCCCGAAAGCGTGCTTTTGCAAATTTGGTGAAAATTCGTCCAGTAGTTTTTTTTTAAAATGACCAAAAAGTTGGTAAAAAAAAATTAGTGATATCTGTGTTCGGTTTGCGGATACACTTCCCTGTTCGCTCCACGGAAAGTGTCCTGATTGGCCAATTGTCTTGCGTGATGTTCGCGGACATGCAAAGTGTTCGCTGATTGGACGGCGTGGAGCGTGAAGCGCGTCAGATTTTTTGGTAGCGCCCGCCATATTGGATTCGCGGACGTCCCGGACAGCGCGGTGAAACTTTGTTCAAAATGTGTATTTTGTAGAGTTTGTTGGTGTGTAGGAGTGTTTGGGGAGGGTGGGAGTGTGTGAGATAGGATGAAAGTTGTGTTTTTTATGTGTTAGACGTTCTTTTTGTGTTCGATTTGTTTTTGGACATCACGGGTGTTCTGAAATTTTCTAAATAAACTGACTAGGGGGTGTTCTAAGGAGTCAAAATGTGTCCGTTTTGTTCGCAAGCAAAGTGAAACTGTTCTAAGAACACTCGCGGTGTCCGGGGAGTGTTCGTAGGTGGTGTCCTGAGGACGCTGTCCGTATTGTTCTCTGTCAAGTTGAATGTGTTCTAAGAACACGCGCGGTGTCCTGAAATGTTTGCAAATAAACAAAATGGGGGTGTTATGAAGACGCTTCTAAGAACATTTGCGGTGTCCGGGGAGTGTTCATAGGGGGTGTCCTGAGGAGGCTGTCCGTATTGTTCTCTGTCAAGTTGAGTCTGTCCTAAGAACACTCGCTGTGTCCTGAAATGTTTGCAAATAAACAAAATGGGGGTGTTCTGAAGACGCTTTTAAGAACACTCGCGGTGTCCGGGGAGTGTTCGTAGGGGGTGTCCTGAGGACGCTGTCCGTATTGTTCTTTGTCAAGTTGAATGTGTCCTAAGAGCACTCGCTGTGTCCTGAAATGTTCGCAAATAAACAAGATGGTGGTGTTCTGAAGACGCTTCTAAGAACACTCCCGGTGTCCTGGAATGTTCGTAGGGGGTGTCCTGAGGACGCTGTCCGTATTGTTCTCTGTCAAGTTGAATGTGTCCTAAGAACACTCGCGGTGTCCTGAATTGTTCGCAAATAAACAAGATGGGGTGGTCTGAAGACGTTTTTGAGAACACTCCCGGTGTCCTGGAATGTTCGTAGGGGGTTTCCTTAGGACGGTGTCCGTATTGTTCGTTGTTAAGTTGAAAGTGTTCTAAGAACTATCGCGTTGTTCTGAAATGTTCGTAGGGGGTGTCCTGAAAACGGTGTCCGTATTGTTCGCTGGCAAGCTCAAAGTGTTCTAAGAACACTCACATTGTTCGCGGACATTAAAAGTTTCCCATAGATCATAGTTGAAATGTTTGACTCTATGTATGTGATATGCTGTGGTGGTTGTTGCCAGGGCATAGAGTCTTGGGTGCATGGCCGTTTGGCCATGCACCAAGACTCTATGCCCTGGCAACAACCACCGCAGCATATCACATTCATATTTGTTTATAACTTTGGGTGAAAAACAAATGTATAAGGAACAAAGGTATTAGATACTATGGATGTGATGTGCTGCTATGGTTGTCCTTATTATTGTATACTTACTGTTTGGTCTAGTAATGGGAGTCCATGTTTTTTTTCTTCATTTCTGTGATAAAGAAAATAGCATGTTAGTATTAGTATTTTGTAATGACTTATTACATTGTATAAGCTATATACTTTTATTTTTTTTCGACCCTCATATTTAGTAGAGTACAAATCAGAGTACTGTGCAATTTGCTCAGTTTCTGTATTTGTTGCTAAAATCATTGGGTCTGTGGGAGAAAAAAAAATCCATGTTTGATTTAAAAAAAAACCTTTTTCTGTTATGCTACAGTTTATTTGTTTGTTTGTTTTCAGTGTTCACTTGTTGTTTCTGGCTAAGGCTTTATACTTTGCTTTGTTGTATTTCTTTTGGAACAGTAACAGATTCTTCATTTGTTTTGATATTATAAAATTTTGGAGCAGTTAGATACCAATTGGCGTATTCTAACTGTCTATTTTTTTAATATATTGTAGTGGTTTTCATTTACCTATTTGGATATTGTTAAATTTTGGGACAGTTAAATACCAATTGGCGTATTCTAACTGTGTATTTTTTGGCCTAATTTAGTGGTATTCATTTATCTGATTAGTTGTTGTAGAATCTTTGAGTGTTAGATAGCTTTTGGAGTATTATAACAGTTTATATTACTTTAACACATATTTATAATTTTGGGACAGTGAGATACCAATTGGCGTATTCTAACTGTGTATTTTTTGGTCTAATTTAGTGGTATTCATTTATCTGATTAGTTGTTGTAGAATCTTTAAGCAGTTAGATAGGTTTTGGAGTATTCTAACAGTTTATATTTTTGTAACACAAATTTACTTAAAGGTTTAAATACAGTTTATTTATCAAATTTTGGTTTTAAGAACATCAAATAAGCGTTTGTAAGATTTTCTGGTAATCTCTGCTTTAGAGTAATGGTACTATCATTACATTCAAACCATCCACATTTCTTTTTATGTATGCAGTTTAGTGCCCTGAATTGGTTGTGGCTCCTGCGTGGTAGATTATACCTATTGTTGTGAAGGTTTTCTTACCAAGTGATATTTGACCATGTGTGAATCCAGTCAGCTTGCAGTTGTTTTTGGTACCATCTGCATTGTAACATAGAAGCATTAGTATTACGTATTTACTATGTGTTTGTATCACTAACGTGGAGCGATTATCTGAATTGCAGGTAGAGTATAATCTACCATGGTTTGCATTTTGTACAAGTTGCTGAAATGGAATGGATTCACAATTTGGTATTGATATATATATGAAGCGTTCATTGGGGATTTCTTCTTGTGTCACATTGTTGCAGAGAGTGCATGTATGTTTCCACATGTATGAAATCTGAAAGATTTCATTTATAGGTATGTTTTTGTTTTCCAGTACTTGTAGTAAGTACATTAGAAATTCTTGTGGATCTTCCTGTGAGTTTATAATGAATTCCACCATTCCAACACAGTAGTCCAATTGTCGTCTTATTCCAAAAACACTATATGTGTTGTCAGGATTGTTTGCTGCATTTCTGTGAAGTACTAACATTTGCAAACACAATGGGTTTGTAGTGTGTGAGTAAATGTTGTCAACAATTGGTGGTAATTGAAATAGAATATTCATTGCTACATTTGCATAGCAACTTACACCAACTATATTTGAGAATTTAAATGGTCCAGGTAGTTCTGTATCTAACTGCTTTTTTTGGAGTTTGTCTTCCTTCTTTAAAGAAGTACCTGGTTTACTTTCTCTAATTGATTCTTTTTTGTTTGTGGTACTTGATGGAGTATTAGTTTCTTTTACTCTCTTTGGAGGATTTCCAGTGACATTATGTTGCATTTCAATTTGATTTAGTTTTCTTTTACGTTTTAGTTTTTGTGGAACAGAATATGTGTTTAGATGGGGGAGTGTATAGTGAGCGAAGTCTATTATATTCCAAAATGCAAGGAATATCAGCGTTTACTTTACTTGCATCAAAGTTGATTAGAAATAGACCGTCAAGTGTACGTAAGCGTGATAGTGCTACGTAGCTCATGCCTTCTTTAAAGACTGTGTTACCAATATCTATCATTGCTTTGTCTAGGGTAAGACCTTGTGATTTATGAATTGTGACTGCGTATGCAAGAGTTAGAGAAAATTGTTCTCTGCGTACATACATATCTTTGAAGAGAAGGAATCTAGCTGTTGAGCGTCCTATCCGTTTTACTTCTGAAAGTTTGTCAAAGAGTATATTGACAAACTGAATTTTGTTGTCACGTGGGTATGTTTGAAAGCCAACAACTGTACCCAGTGCTCCATTAACTAGTCCTTGGTCCACGTCAAGGTTACGTTTAAGCATTACTCTGCAATTTAAGGATAATTTTAACATCTTTTCTAAGCCTGCTGTGTTTGAGATTGATTTTTCTAAATTATTTAGTCTTGTTGTGGCTTGGTCACACATGGGTAGTGTCATACCATGTACATCTAGTTTGTATGTTGCGCTAATTTCCATTATTGGTTGCATTTCTTTACTTAGCATGATTTCATTGAATTTGAAACAGCTTGCAAGAGTTGGCATTAAGGCCATACAATTGACATTTTTGTGGGCTAATTGTTCCATAACATCTGTAGCACATGCATTATCGCCATAAAGTGCAATAATGTGCCGGGTTTTCAATGTTGCTTCTGCTTCTTTAGAAAGTATACCAACTCTCAAACTTTTTAAAATGTTGGCATAAGTGAGATCTGCAGATTGGCGCATGTTTTCTGTTAATTCTCTGTATTGGAAATGTTGCCAAAGGTTGACATTTCCAATGCTGCCAACAGTTTTACGGCAGAGTTTGTGCCCTAATGTTTTAAAAATAGGTTCACCTTTTACTGGTGTTAATTGAAGCAGATCTCCAAAAACAATAATGTGTTTTCCTGCAAAGAGCTCTTCATAGTCTGTTTTGAGTACTTCTTGTAATCTGAGGTGAATCAAAGCTAACATCAGGTTGGAGACCATGCTCACTTCATCTATTAGTAGCATTTTCATTTGTTTCAATACTCTGCGTAATTCCATTGCAGCTTCTGCAGAAAGTTTGTAATAGTCTAATTTGTTCTGGTGTTCTACTGGTAATGGTAGTAATCGGTGTAATGTAACAGCACCTATGTTGTAGGCAGCTAAACCTGTCAGGGCAGTGACAACAGCTGACAGTTTGTTGTTTGTCAATTGTTGAAGGAACTTACTAATGATTTTGATTAGGAATGTTTTGCCAGAACCAGCTTCACCACTGACGTACAGTAGTATAGGTTTATAATTATGGCAGGAACATTCTTTATTTTCATGTTTTACACCATGTGCAATTTGTTTTGTTACTTCTTGAAAAATGCTACTTTGCTCATTGTTTAGTTTTGATTGTAGTATAGTTAAGTCTTCCTTATCTTCATACTGACACATGGTGTTTTCTACTTCTATCATAGCTAATTCTGCCTCATTTGTTATTAGTGGTTCTCCCAGTGGTTCTTGGCTTCCTGTTACATAAGGTTGACTACTGTCAGGAGTATCCTTATCTAGTTGAGCTTGGAGTTATTCTTCATGTTGCTGTTCATTGTGCAACATTGTTTTGTACTGTGTAAAGTTCACATCAGTTATAGTGCTTTCATTTGCTTTGAAAGCATCCTCATATGAGTCATAGTTATCTAGTAATTGTTCTTCTTTTCTCCATGGTTTGAAGAGTTGTAGCAGGGACATGTAATATACTTCTTTATGTTGAGGAGTCTTCAATGACAATTTGATATGATTAATTCAATTTGGTTTAGTGAGTTTAACTAAGCTGCCTTCACAGTCTGTCACTCTATATTTACCTTTTTTTTCATCGGGTTTCATATTATTTTTGTATGTGTAGTTTTGGGCTATTTGGTATAGACACATGTTTTCCAAAGTATTAATTCTGTTTGGGTAGTATGTGTCCAATAAATTGTTTTTTAAAATGTCTTGGCTGTTGGGATTATGTTTGGCTATTGTTTCTATATCTTCATATGATTTTAGAACTCTTTTTCTAGATTTAGCTGGACCAAGACTTAGCCATACTATATTTTCAGATTTACCATACAATGAAGTACCAGTTAAACGATCAGCTGCTTCATAAGATCCACATTCTCTATGGGTGAGCATTTGTATGCCCAAGCTGTATAATTTCTGAGATACTGTTTTATCTGATGACAGGTCATTCCAGAGGTCTTGGAGCTCTGTCTTTTCTGCTTTAGTTAAGTATGCTGTGACATATCGTGCAACTGCAGTAGAATGGTCTGCAATGTACTGCACATCTATGTTTGCATTCCATAAGTGGGCAATGATTGCATTATAATAATTTGCATTATAATCATTGATATATTTTTCTTCTTCTTTTCTTCTTATGTAATATGTATTTTTAGGTGACTTTCCTTTAACAGTATGTCTAACTGAAGACAAGAGGTTGTTTACTTGACCTGTATTTGTAACTGGTCTAGGGAAACCAAATCGGCATTTGGTGTAGTATTTACCTTTGTTTTTGTATTTGCGACGACAATATTTTCCACATTTGTGTCTTTGAAATTGTAAAATTTGTGCACAAAGATCACTATTTGTGGCTTCTGATGGAATTTGACAAGTGACATATTTTTCAATAAACTGTAAAACAGTGGCATCACTGTCTTGACCAAATTTAGGAGCATCTTTAATCCATAAAAGCATGTGGATATGTGGTGCTCCTCTGGCTTGGTATTCTTTTCTCCAAAAGAAGTGTTGCACTTCTCCAAGGGGAGGAACAGTTTTATTACAAATAAAATGTAGCATAGCAATGAAGCGATGGTGAAAATATCTTGAAACATTAACAGAATCCAAAGAACAAAGTTCTCCAGGTGTTAGAATATCTATGTTTGTTTTGTTTTTATTTGATATGCGTAGGAAATCATGTAAATCTTCCCATGGATATTCTGCACAACTTAATGTAACAAACCAAGTGGGTGGGCCAAGGTTTCTGATCATACAACGTACATCTCCATGACGTTGAAACCAGTACTCTTTAGTACCACGCATATTTGCTAATAGATTTGTAATATTTGATTGTAAAATCTCATCCTTTTGTTGCACTTTCTCTAATAATTGTGTAGCTGTCATATTTTGAAAGTGTGATCCTGATTTTAATATGTGTGCCACTCCGTAACATAAAGTTGCTAGTTCACTTTCAAAGAGTAGGTGGAATATGTATTCCACATTTTGTCTAAATCTGGGATCTTCAGAATACATCCGTAATGAGCGGTATTCTGAAGCAGATATTTGAATAGGTCTATCATCATATCTT
The DNA here is from genome assembly GCF_040938575.1 of Ambystoma mexicanum. NCBI lineage: Eukaryota > Metazoa > Chordata > Amphibia > Caudata > Ambystomatidae > Ambystoma > Ambystoma mexicanum. The sequence continues at coordinate 336,383,536 of NC_090927.1, forward strand.
CCTCCTTTGCCAGTTGGAAAGAGTAGAGGAAAAGCACATGCTTCTATACTTTTTTCCCATATACTGATTGGCGATGCTTTTGTTTGACGCATTTGGTAAGTTTCCAGTACATCTTGTACGGTGTCATTACAGTGCAAAGGATGAATTGTATACTGGTCTAAAGTATTTGATATTGTAGCAGGATCTAGTAGCTCAAATTGACCAGCTTCTTGTGTTTCTTGAATTATTTCAGTTGTATCTTTCAAGTTTTCTTAAATATTAATTTCTTTGTAATATTCATTATTCTCTTTAAGATATTGGAAGGCTTGTCTAACTTTATATAAATCTACCAGCTGTTGCCATTTTTTTTTGTCTTTTGTAGGTACTCCATTTACTAATATAATTAAAGATTGGTGCATTGGACGTTGCACTCCTAGAGTATGCACATTTTCTTTTAGATTTAATGGTAAATAAACTACTTTTCCACGAATGCCTTTTACCAATTCAGAGGGAGGTAATTTTGCTGTTTTTGGTTGAAGGCGTATTATTGCTTGAAATGCGTGTACTGTTTGAATTATGATGCTCTCATATAAATTAAGTTGTTGTAGAGGTTTTGGTACTGGGTATAATTCCAAATTATTTGTGATAGAACGTGAAGGAGTTTGGTTGTTGTCAAGTTTTGTGGTGCAATAACTGCAAAGTATTAAGGGCTCAGTTATTTCATATTTGTTTTCTGCTAGAAGGTAGAGAGCTAATTCAAACCATTTAGAATCTTCATTGTCTTCTATTTTGTATGATAGGTCCACAGTTTTTGTGTTACTTTTATAAAAAATTCTACGGCAACATACACATACATGGTTTGGTACTTCAGCTGATGTACTTTTAAATTTTAGTATTTCTGTTTTGTATCTGTTTAGCAAAAGGTTGTCATGTGTAGAATTGTTGCTTAATTGGTTTAAAGCTATTTCATTCTGTAAATGGCTTTCACTTCCAAAATATTTTTTCTGGATATAGTGAATTTCTTCAAGTAGGTCTTTTGTTGTACCATGTAGAAGGATGTTATTTAACTTTGCTAGTGCTAAAGCAGGACTTTTAGCATAGTACAGTTTATAGACTAGATTTCTTATAGTTGAATGATGTGTTGATATCCTTTTGATATCATGGAAAGTGGTTTTACAAGTAGGTCCTGTAATGCAGACCAATGAATGTCCTTGTAGTGCTGTGTACTTGCGCACTGGACAGGTATCTATATTTTGCAGTAATTTAATTTTGATTTTGTCTTTGCTTTTTACATATTTATTGAGGAATTGGTGTAAAGATTTGAAACATTTTTTGGGAATGTTCCACATTGACGTGCATGGCCATTTGTACACTAGACGTTCTGATTCAGTTGAACGGAGGGGTAATTCTAAGTTTTCAGGGCATATTTTTGTAAGGAGTACTTCTTGTTCCATTATGGTATTATTCACTTTTTCATAACCTCGACCACTGCTATTTATGGCAATTGTATTTTTTTGCTTTTGTTTGTACGCTTCTTCATTAAAATATGGTTCTGTGCTCGTAGTGTGATTCCATTCACCTCCGCAGATACTTAAGAAGTTCTTTATGTTGACATTTCGCTTATTGAGAAGTCTTTTTTGTAATTTAGTTATTAGTTTTGTTAGTGGTTTCATTTTGTTTAACAGTAAAATAAATACATTTCTTTTGAGAAGAATTGCACTGTCCATCAATGCTTCTAAGATTAAATTCCTATGATAGGTTTTAAGCTTTGAACCTGATTTCTCTCCTGTTTTTATAAGATTTTGAAGGACTTTGTGACGGTATATTTTGGCTAAAATACTTTTCTTGGTATGCTTACTTTGCACTATATTAAAATTTGAAGAAGTAGTTTTATCTGTACTGATAGGTGATTTTCTGTTAATTGTTTTTTGGTTTGTTTTACATTTTGATAGAGGAAGCGAAGTTGTTGTACTTGAAACATTTTGTGTTTCACTAAATGATTATATTAGCTGTTTTGTTTCAACTTTTTTTACAAATTCTACTAGAGATGGATGCTTATGTTGGACACCTTTATTTTCATTTGCTCTAATTTTGCGTTGCTTTCTACAGAGTTGTCTTTTGGAAGGCATTCTTTAGGGTCTGTTGAAAAAAATAAAGAAGATATGGGTTGGGGTGTTCTGGAATGTATGTGTGCTGTGTGCATGAGTGTTTGAGTAAGATGATAAAGATGTATGTAATGTAGAATGTGATTGTGCATTGGGAACTAACACTAGTAGGGGTAGGTATTCCTGAATTTATGTGTCACTAAACTGGGGTTCAGATGACAAAAAAAAAGTAAGCTAGTGGTGTGGAAAAGTACAAATAGTAAATGTAATGTATACAATTAAAACAGTTCTTTGTTCTATAATATGAAAATTGTAGTGGTTCAGTTGGCTAATTTGTGTGTCCAAAAATAGAAATTTGTGGGCCATTCTGGTTGTAAATCGCTGTTTGCGACATGGACATTTTTGGACAAAATGGTACAAAATCTCTATTTTAAGAAACCAAAATAGCTGGTATTAATTTTATAGTATATTTGATTAATAATATAAATAATATGGTGATATTTTACTTACTTTTTTTTAAAATTAACAGGTAACTTCTTAGTTTTTCTTTCTTCTTCGAATTCGGCTGCTTCTTTTCAGGAAACTGGTCTTCACTGCAACTGTGAAAGCTTCAAATTAGTAACTTTGTTTGTGTATAGCACTGTTTTTAATTTAGATATTGATTTTTTTAATTGAAATCCTCAGTGCCTTCTGTAAAACTATTAAACTAATTTATTTACATAAGATACATTGCATCAGTTCAGTGTATATGATATGTTCTTAATGAACAAATTGTATTGAATGACTAGCTGTAGCAAAAATAAAATATCTTTACTATGTCTTGTGAAATTTATAATATATTAGTGAATACCACTATTTCTGTAAGTAAACTGTTCTAGGTAATAGCGCCTCAATGTCATGTCTAATTTAAAGTAATTAAGTAAATACATAAATAAAAACAAAAAATATGAAATTGTATAAGTATTTTTATAAAGGTTTAAACATAGATTGTGTTTGCATGCAATTTTGTTTGAATATATGTAGTCTATATATTTCATTTAAAAAATGTTAGTTTAACATGATTTGAGTGTGTGTGTTTAAAGAAAGTAAAAAGTATAAAGGTGTATAAGTGGTAGTTGATTTTAGGAAATTGAAAAAAGTACAGTAAATTCATTTAACAGATTTTACAAGGTAAAAGTCTGTTTGCAAATGTATTCATCTACCATAGCTCTCAAGTCACACGCTTTTGGCGGGTGTCACACGCCTTGTAAAGGGCCGACTCACCCGCCAAGCCTCCTGCACGCCCATTCATTCCAATGGGCGTCTCACCCGCTAAAAACAAAATCGGGTGATTTCACCCGCCTGTAAAACAAAAATGGTTGAGAGCTATGTCATATACTAAACAGAAAATGTGCATACCTGAAGTTTGTGTTCATGCATATGGATATGCGTGGAGCTGCAAGTAGAAATCTTGAAGATTTGTACAGTATTTGTGGTAGATGCTGCTTGCCAATGATATGACACTTGTACTCAGAGAGATTCAGAGTACATTTGCAGTGCTGATCTATGATGATGCAGTTAGATGTAGAGGTCTTGAATGTGATTGGTGCATGGTCATGTGATTTTTGAGGTACATCCAATGAGGGAATGGCAGAGAGAGTGTAGTGGAAATGGTAGAAGGGCTGTTCATGTTACGATATGTCCGCGGACATGGCGGTAGTTCCAGGACATCGGGAGTTACATCCGGGGATTTTTGTGTTCAGAAGTCATGCAAATGAGAATAAGCACTGAAAGGGATTGGTCAGGAAAGTTTGGTGGGTGTGTTGTGCCAGGAGAGATTTTTTGAGATACTCTTTTTGCTGAGAGAACAAAAGATAGCTTCGTGGATACATTGGTTGAAGGTGCATGCAGAAAGCTGTGGAGTAGCTGTAGATCTTGGATTCCCACATGTGGAAGTACACTGGCATGGAGTATGTGGAATGAAGTGGTTGGATTTGCTACCTCTCTGTGCTACTTTGGAGACAGAGCAACATCCAGACATAATTGTAATTCATTGTGGAGGGAACAGTTTAGGGCATGTGACTGGAATTGTTTTGCAATTTGCTATGAAAGAAGGACTGAGGAAGGTAATGGACATGTTTCCTAATTCGCACATGATATTTTCACGGATTGCGCAGAGACAAATGTGGCTTCGTTCTTCTTCATTCGGTCCACAAATGGAAAAAGCAAGGCGCAATGTTAATAAGGCTGTTTGTGGCTTTCTAAGAGATTTTGGCATGTCTTCTTTTCACAATGAAAATATTATGTTTTGTAGTACATACATTTTTCGCAGAGATGGAGTCCATCTTACTTATGCTGGCAATCAGATTTTTCTGAGAAATGTACAAAATGCATTGCGACCTTTTTTGGAATTACAACAACGATTTTGAAGTAGATGTTAAGCATTTACAATTTTTGACTTATAAACACCACCCAAAGGCTCTTTTCAGAGCCACCACTTCTTTCCAGAGAAGATTACAATGTTTGTGATGGAGTAGTAACCCAATTTCTTTAATGTTCGCGAACTGTTCGCGGACTTCTAAAAAATACAAAGAGCCCTGCTTCATTTATTTTCACTTCTATTTTTTAACTGGGAAAGGCGGCTCTGAAAAGAGCCTTATTTTTTTTTTGATTTTTGTAATTTTGTATTTTTTTTGGTTTTTCAGACACGACACAGTAGGAGAGGAGGGTAAAGGAGGGTAAAGGGGGGGGACACCAACCACAGGGATAAGAAAGGGCGAGCTGAGAGAGGAAGATGTAGAGTGGGTTTTATTTGGGTAGTGAGCAGGTCTTCTCGTGCTCTGAGACGATAGTCTCAAAAGCACTCCGAAGTCGCTCCCCCCTGCAGAGTACTGTGTCACAGTACATACATACAACTGTCACCCTCGAAAGGTAAGGGTCATCAGCATTCTGTATGGCCTGTGAGGCAGCTTGAGAAAGACGCTGTCCCACAGAGGTGGTCGTTGTGGTGACAGGATCAGAAACAGAGGATGAAGTAGAGGAAATCAACTTGCTACGTTCTTCACAAGGTACAACCCTGCGAATAGCCCCAGAGTGAAATGACCAAAGGTGTTGCTTCATAGTAGTGGTCCCAAAGCTGTAGTTACCGTGCTTCCCGCGACTGAGTATCATTTTGCACTCATTGCAGGTAACATGGTTCGCACTAGCCTTAGGACCATTCCCATGAATGGTAAATAACCGCCACACCCAAGACTCACGCCTAGTGCGGGTAGTAGGGATTTCCTCTACCTCATTCTCATCATCCTCTTCTTCTTCCTCCGCATCCTCACTCCTGTTCTCCTCTTCAGGCCCTTGGGGAGGTGGTGGTGGTGGAGGGGGTGGTGGTGGTGCTGAAGCAGGTGCAGCACCAAGTGGCAGTTCAGCAGCCAAGGATGCCATGTCGATGATGGTGTAGTCTGCAGGTGGCAGCAAAAATCACTGTGTTCTGAAGAATAGCCAGAAACACAATGGGAATAAGCTCTTGGGCGTGGTCTTTTATAGGGGTGCTTGTGCGCGGTCCGCGGACATGCGCACTGTGCGCGGACAGATCGAACACAAAAAAAGGATCGGAAAGTTTCAAAAGGTATATAGAAAGTCAAGATTGCTATGTGGGACTTGTGGCATGGTGAGATTTTATTGAAAAATATTATGGATTAACTAAAAATGTACTTTTAAATTGTTCGGGGACACGAACAGTGTCCGCATTTCAGGACACACGATGAGCGTGGGCGCGGTCATATGATCTGTTTGCGAACTAGTCTGCGAAGGAAGCGCCTGTCCGCAGGACACCAAGTGCACAGAGATTGGTTAGCGCATGCGCATTGATGTCCTACGGACACTGTTCGGGTTCTGAAGTAATTAAAAGTGCATCACACGTGAAACGAATATTTCAGGACACCGCGTGTGTTCTTAGAATAGTTTAAACTTGGTAGCGAACAGTAAGGACAGATATAGTGTTCTTCAGGACACGTGTAATTTAGTTTATGTAGGAACATTTCAGGACACCAATTGTGTTCTTAGAACACTTTCAATTGGGTAGCGAACACTACGAACAGTTGTACTGTTGTTCAGGACACATCATTTTCGTGTATTTAGGAACATTTCAGGACAGCAATTGTGTTCTTAGGACAGTTTTAAGTTGATAGCGAACATTACGGACAGATATAGGGTTCTTTAGAACACTTTAATTTGTGTTTCTTTACAAACATTTCAGGACATTACGAGTGTTCTTAGAACATTTTCAACTTGCATGAGAACATTACGGACAGATGTAGTGTCCTCAGGACAGTTACATTTTCGTTTCTTTACGAACATTTCCGAACAACCGCGGTGTCCGTGGACACCTAAATTGGTTTTATTACAAGGAACTGAAAGTAATTACAACACAATATAAGAAAAGTAACTTTATCTCATATATATATACAATTATGACTGGGAAGGTGGGGCAGAAACGGAAACAAAAACACGAGAATTAGGGAGTTCTAGATAACTGGGATCAGGTGAAGAAGGGAAGGAAATGTCATCGAAACGCTTTGGTCCATAGACAGGGTTTGGGGTTAACTGCGTGGGATAGGGTGAGGGGGGACAAGTGCAGGTTGGACAATGGTGTGCTGTTGGGGGTTTCACATAATTTTCCACAAAGTTTTTCAATTCCATAAAATTTTTCATAAGGTCGTCCATTTTTTGATGAATCTGCTGTAGAGTAATATCCTCTGATTGTTGTTGTGAGATGCTTGGAATTTTTGTAAGGTCTGTAATAAAAAAAAAATGTATATGTTGAATGTATACAAAATAATATTTATTAATTGGTTTATATAGTAAAGTGTGTACCATTAGGTGGACTATTTTCTAACATTTCCTCTTGTGGGAAATGCTCCTCTAGCCAGTCGAGAGTAGTACACATTTCTGTGAGAAAACAAAAAAATAATATGTTTTTTTTTTTCTAATATAGAAAGTTTATAAATATATGAGTAAAAAGAAGTGCACTTACTATGTCTGGTGAGATATGTAATCAGTAGTGTATACGTCTGGTCTTGCTGTTGGTTGTGGAGCGTCTGTGAGGTAATTATGGTGGAAGCCACTTTATCTTCTTTTGGTATATTCCTTTTTAAAACATATTGGGGCCAATTCATAGAATTCGACGCACAAGTGTGCACGTGCGGTAGTCTGCGCCAGCCGCGTGCGCCGAAACACATTCAGGCGCACAGCGTATTCATGGATTCCAACATCCACAACCAGCCGTGGCGCAGAGTGGCGCAGCGACCCTGCAGCAGCGTCAGTTACGCCCCCAAGAACGCCCCTCGCGCAGGGAAAAGCCATCAAAATCCCCAATCCAGCGCAGAGGGCAGCAGCAAACGCAGAGCGGGGAGCGTGTATTTCAGGGTTGTGCGGGTGTCCCCACACGCGATAGGCCTGGGTACGTGTATTACAGGGGTGCGCGAGAAAATCTACACGCGATTGGCCTGGGTACATGGATTTCTGGGGTGCGCGAGAAATTCTACACGCGATTGGCCTGGGTGCGTGGATTACAGGGATGCGTGAGAAATTCTACACGCGATTGGCCTGGGTACGTGTATTACAGGGGTGCGCGAGAAAATCTACACGCGATTGGCCTGGGTACGTGGATTTCAGGGGTGCGCGAGAAAATCTACACGCGATTGGCATGGGTATGTGTATTACAGGGGTGCGCGAGAAAATCTACACGCGATTGGCCTGGGTACGTGGATTTCAGGGGTGCGCGAGAAATTCTACACGCGATTGACCTGGGTACGTGTATTACAGGGGTGCGCAAGAAAATCTAGATGCGATTGGGCTGGGTACGTGGATTTCAGGGGTGCGCGAGAAATTCTACACGCGATTGGCCTGGGTACGTGGATTTCAGGGGTGCGCGAGAAAATCTACACGCGATTGGGCTGGGTACGTGGATTTCAGGGGTGCGCGAGAAATTCTACACACGATTGGCCTTGGTACGTGGATTTCAGGGGTGCGCGAGAAAATCTACACGCGATTGGGCTGGGTACGTGGATTTCAGGGGTGCGCGAGAAATTCTACACGCGATTGGCCTGGGTACGTGGATTTCAGGGGTGCGCGAGAAAATCTACACGCGATTGGCCTGGGTACGTGTATTACAGGGGTGCGCGAGAAATCCTACACGCGATTGGGCCTGTGCGAGTGGGGCAGTGTATTACGTGGGTGTGCGGGAAGTTGAAGAGGTGAATTGTCAGTGTGGGTCCTCCCAGGTCTCCCCTCTACCCCCTCCACGACCTCTGCAGGCAGCCCACACCACAGGAGACTACCCTGCACCCCTGGTCATGTCCCGCAGGCAGCCCATCCACCATGGGCATGCCCCCCAGCCAAGCCACATGTCCCCTTGCACCCCCACCCCCCAGCACTGTGGGGCACCTGCCAGCAGGCCCCCAACCATGTCCCACTCATGTCCCCTTGCACCCCCACCCCCCAGTCACCAGGGGCAGCCTCCACCAGGCCCCACCCATGTCTCCCACCACCCCCACCCCTCCAGTCACCAGGGGCAGCCTCCACCAGGCCCCCACCCATGTCTCCCACCACCCCCACCCCTCCAGTCACCAGGGGCAGCCTCCACAAGGCCCCCACCCATGTCTCCCACCACACCCACCACCCAGTCACCAGGGGCAGCCTCCACAAGGCCCCCACCCATGTCTCACACCACCCCCACCCCTCCAGTCACCAGGGGCAGCCTCCACCAGGCCCCCGCCCATGTCTCCCACCACCCCCACCCCTCCAGTCACCAGGGGCAGCCTCCACCAGGCCCCAGCCCATGTCTCCCACCACCCCCACCCCTCCAGTCACCAGGGGCAGCCTCCACCAGGCCCCCACCCATGTCTCCCACCACCCCCACCCCTCCAGTCACCAGGGGCAGCCTCCACAAGGCCCCCACCCATGTCTCCCACCACCCCCACCACCCAGTCACCAGGGGCAGCCTCCACAAGGCCCCCACCCATGTCTCCCACCACCCCCACCACCCAGTCACCAGGGGCAGCCTCCACAAGGCCCCCACCCATGTCTCACACCACCCCCACCCCTCCAGTCACCAGGGGCAGCCTCCACCAGGCCCCCACCCATGTCTCCCACCACCCCCACCCCTCCAGTCACCAGGGGAAGCCTCCACCAGGCCCCCAACCATGTCTCCCACGACCCCCACCCCCCAGCAGGCCCCCACTCATGTCCCCTTGCACCCCCACCCCCCAGCAGGCCCCCACTCATGTCCCCCTGCACCCCCACCCCCCAGCACTGTGGGGCACCTGCCAGCAGGCCCCCAACCATGTCCCCTTGCACCCCCACCCCCCAGCAGGCCCCCACTCATGTCCCCCTGCACCCCCACCCCCCAGCACTGTGGGGCACCTGCCAGCAGGCCCCCAACCATGTCTCCCACCACCCCCACCCCTCCAGTCACCAGGGGCAGCCTCCACAAGGCCCCCACAAATTGCTCCCACCACACCCACCACCCAGTCACCAGGGGCAGCCTCCACCAGGCCCCCACCCATGTCTACCACCACCCCCACCCCTCCAGTCACCAGGGGCAGCCTCCACCAGGCCCCCACCCATGTCTCCCACCACCCCCACCCCTCCAGTCACCAGGGGCAGCCTCCACCAGGCCCCCACCCATGTCTCCCACCACCCCCACCCCTCCAGTCACCAGGGGCAGCCTCCACCAGGCCCCCACCCATGTCTCCCACCACCCCCACCCCTCCAGTCACCAGGGGCAGCCTCCACAAGGCCCCCACCCATGTCTCCCACCACCCCCACCACCCAGTCACCAGGGGCAGCCTCCACAAGGCCCCCACCCATGTCTCCCACCACCCCCACCACCCAGTCACCAGGGGCAGCCTCCACAAGGCCCCCACCCATGTCTCACACCACCCCCACCCCTCCAGTCACCAGGGGCAGCCTCCACCAGGCCCCCACCCATGTCTCCCACCACCCCCACCCCTCCAGTCACCAGGGGCAGCCTCCACCAGGCCCCCAACCATGTCTCCCACCACCCCCACCCCCCAGCAGGCCCCCACTCATGTCCCCTTGCACCCCCACCCCCCAGCAGGCCCCCACTCATGTCCCCTTGCACCCCCACCCCCCAGCACTGTGGGGCACCTGCCAGCAGGCCCCCAACCATGTCCCCTTGCACCCCCACCCCCCAGCAGGCCCCCACTCATGTCCCCTTGCACCCCCACCCCGCAACACTGTGGGGCACCTGCCAGCAGGCCCCCAACCATGTCTCCCACCACCCCCACCCCCCAGCAGGCCCCCACTCATGTCCCCTTGCACCCCCACCCCCAGTCACCAGGGGCAGCCTCCACCAGGCCCCCACCCATGTCTCCCACCACCCTCACCCCTCCAGTCACCAGGGGCAGCCTCCACCAGGCCCCCAACCATGTCTCCCACCACCCCCACCCCCCAGCAGGCCCCCACTCATGTCCCCTTGCACCCCCACCCCCAGTCACCAGGGGCAGCCTCCACAAGGCCCCCACCCATGTCTCCCACCACCCCCACCCCTCCAGTCACCAGGGGCAGCCTCCACAAGGCCCCCACCCATGTCTCACACCACCCCCACCCCTCCAGTCACCAGGGGCAGCCTCCACCAGGCCCCCACCCATGTCTCCCACCACCCCCACCCCTCCAGTCACCAGGGGCAGCCTCCACCAGGCCCCCAACCATGTCTCCCACCACCCCCACCCCCCAGCAGGCCCCCACTCATGTCCCCTTGCACCCCCACCCCCCAGCAGGCCCCCACTCATGTCCCATTGCACCCCCACCCCCCAGCACTGTGGGGCACCTGCCAGCAGGCCCCCAACCATGTCTCCCACCACCCCCACCCCTCCAGTCACCAGGGGCAGCCTCCACAAGGCCCCCACCCATTGCTCCCACCACACCCACCACCCAGTCACCAGGGGCAGCCTCCACCAGGCCCCCACCCATGTCTACCACCACCCCCACCCCTCCAGTCACCAGGGGCAGCCTCCACCAGGCCCCCACCCATGTCTCCCACCACCCCCACCCCTCCAGTCACCAGGGGCAGCCTCCACCAGGCCCCCACCCATGTCTCCCACCACCCCCACCCCTCCAGTCACCAGGGGCAGCCTCCACCCGGCCCCCACCCATGTCTCCCACCACCCCCACCCCTCCAGTCACCAGGGGCAGCCTCCACAAGGCCCCCACCCATGTCTCCCACCACCCCCACCACCCAGTCACCAGGGGCAGCCTCCACAAGGCCCCCACCCATGTCTCCCACCACCCCCACCACCCAGTCACCAGGGGCAGCCTCCACAAGGCCCCCACCCATGTCTCACACCACCCCCACCCCTCCAGTCACCAGGGGCAACCTCCACCAGGCCCCCACCCATGTCTCCCACCACCCCCACCCCTCCAGTCACCAGGGGCAGCCTCCACCAGGCCCCCAACCATGTCTCCCACCACCCCCACCCCCCAGCAGGCCCCCACTCATGTCCCCTTGCACCCCCACCCCCCAGCAGGCCCCCACTCATGTCCCCTTGCACCCCCACCCCCCAGCACTGTGGGGCACCTGCCAGCAGGCCCCCAACCATGTCCCCTTGCACCCCCACCCCCAGCAGGCCCCCACTCATGTCCCCTTGCACCCCCACCCCGCAACACTGTGGGGCACCTGCCAGCAGGCCCCCAACCATGTCTCCCACCACCCCCACCCCCCAGCAGGCCCCCACTCATGTCCCCTTGCACCCCCACCCCCATTCACCAGGGGCAGCCTCCACCAGGCCCCCACCCATGTCTCCCACCACCCTCACCCCTCCAGTCACCAGGGGCAGCCTCCACCAGGCCCCCAACCATGTCTCCCACCACCCCCACCCCCCAGCAGGCCCCCACTCATGTCCCCTTGCACCCCCACCCCCAGTCACCAGGGGAAGCCTCCACAAGGCCCCCACCCATGTCTCCCACCACCCCCACCCCTCCAGTCACCAGGGGCAGCCTCCACAAGGCCCCCACCCATGTCTCCCACCACCCCCACCCCTCCAGTCACCAGGGGCAGCCTCCACAAGGCCCCCACCCATGTCTCCCACCACCCCCACCACCCAGTCACCAGGGGCAGCCTCCACCAGGCCCCCAACCATGTCTCCCACCACCCCCACCCCTCCAGTCACCATTGGCAGCCTCCACCAGGCCCCCAACCATGTCTCCCACCACCCCCACCCCCCAGCAGGCCCCCACTCATGTCCCCTTGCACCCCCACCCCCAGTCACCAGGGGCAGCCTCCACCAGGCCCCCACCCATGTCTCCCACCACCCCCACCCCTCCAGTCACCAGGGGCAGCCTCCACAAGGTCCCCACCCATGTCTCCCACCACCCCCACCCCCCAGTCACCAGGGGCAGCCTCCACAAGGCCCCCACCCATGTCTCACACCACCCCCACCCCCCAGTCACCAGGGGCATCCTCCACAAGGCCCCCACCCATGTCCCCTTGCACCCCCACCCCCCAGCAGGCCCCCACTCATGTCCCCTTGCACCCCCACCCCCCAGCACTGTGGTACACCTGCCAGCAGGCCCCCAACCATGTCCCACTCATGTCCCCTTGCACCCCCACCCCTCCAGTCACCAGGGGCAGCCTCCACCAGGCCCCCACTCATGTCCCCCTGCACCCCCACGCCCCAGCACTGTGGGGCACCTGCCAGCAGGCCCCCAACCATGTCCCCTTGCACCCCCACCCCCCAGCAGGCCCCCACTCATGTCCCCCTGCACCCCCACCCCCCAGCACTGTCAGGCACCTGCCAGCAGGCAGGCCCCCAACCATGTCTCCCACCACCCCCACCCCTCCAGTCACCAGGGGCAGCCTCCACAAGGCCCCCACCCATGTCTCCCACCACCCCCACCCCCCAGTCACCAGGGGCAGCCTCCACAAGGCCCCCACCCATGTCTCACACCACCCCCACCCCCCAGTCACCAGGGGCAGCCTCCACAAGGCCCCCACCCATGTCTCCCACCACCCCCACCCCTCCAGTCACCAGGGGCAGCCTCCACCAGGCCCCCACCCATGTCTCCCACCACCCCCACCCCTCCAGTCACCAGGGGCAGCCTCCACCAGGTCCCCAACCATGTCTCCCACCACCCCCACCCCCCAGCAGGCCCCCACTCATGTCCCCTTGCACCCCCACCCCCCTGCAGGCCCCCACTCATGTCCCCCTGCCCCCAGGTCCTGACGAAACGCAATCATGGCAGTAATGGGCAGCATACCCAGCACAAACACCCAGCCAAGGATTGCATCCACCCACATAGTAGATGCAATTACATGATACAACCCCAATGGCAAGTATGTAAATGAACACATGTCCGTCACACACACATACACAATGGGTGCAAGTGAATGTCAAAACCCATATCATGACATGCATGAAACCAATGAGAAAATACCACAAATGTAAGTAATACATATATGTATTAAAGATGAAAATGAAGTAAAGAAATAAAACACACAACAATGGGGATGACAAAACAAATGGTCCATGTCCGAGAACTAATAGATAAAAAAATCAAAAAACAAAGGAATCCAAAAACTAATGTAGTCCAAAGCAAAATAATGGGGGGAAAAAATAAGGAAAAACCATTGCCTCATGTTGAACACAAATATAAATCCAACAAATGTTTTCCAAACATCAAACTATGTACAAGAATATCCCAGGGTCCATGAGCCCAACACCATAAATGAAACCTACTACTACTAACTAATAAAAAATATATATACAGAAAAGTGGCCATTGTCCGAGCGGTCCAAAAAAAACTTAAAAAAAAAAGGAAACCTAACACTAACTAACTAAAGAACTATATACAATGGCAGCGGGCAAGTCCTGCGGCTCACTCTGTGATGTTGCCGGCCAGGGCATCGTCGAACTCCATGTCGATGTCCCGGAGGCGGGACTCTGTCCTGGCCCCGAGGTCTCGCAGGGACAACCCCGTGTCCACCTCAAACTCCCTGCGAGCTTCCTCGAGGCACTCAGCCCGCCTCAACGCCTGACGCATGGAGAACTCCGCCCTGACCATGGTGAGCCGCTCCTCTTCCGCCCGCTGCCGCTCCGCACCTATCCGCTGGACCAAGTGCTCCCACACGGAAGACACTGCCATCCCAGGGTTCTCCTGCCCTCCGGCCGATGCCTGCCCCTCTGATCTTGATGGCCCCGAGCCATGATGCCTCCCACGTTGAGCCTGCTGAATCCACCGATGCCGTCGTGCACGTGCCCTGCCAGATGATGCCGGCACATCAGCCATCTGCAGGGGTCCAGTTGCTGTGTCCACCCCTGCTGGAACAGTAGACTCCCGACTGGGATACCATCGCTCCACAGCCCCCTTATTTTTTAAGTTTTTTTTGGACCGCTCAGACAATGGCCACTTTTCTGTATATATATTTTTTATTAGTTAGTAGTAGTAGGTTTCATTTATGGTGTTGGGCTCATGGACCCTGGGATATTCTTGTACATAGTTTGATGTTTGGAAAACATTTGTTGGATTTATATTTGTGTTCAACATGAGGCAATGGTTTTTCCTTATTTTTTCCCCCCATTATTTTGCTTTGGACTACATTAGTTTTTGGATTCCTTTGTTTTTTGATTTTTTCTATTAGTTCTCGGACATGGACCATTTGTTTTGTCATCCCCATTGTTGTGTGTATTATTTCTTTACCTCATTTTCATCTTTAATACATATATTTATCACTTACATTTGTGGTATTTTCTCATTGGTTTCATGCATGTCATGATATGGGTTTTGACATTCACTTGCACCCATTGTGTATGTGTGTGTGACGGTCATGTGTTCATTTACATACTTGCCATTGGGGTTGCATCATGTAATTTCTTCTACTATGTGGGTGGATGCAATCCTTGGCTGGGTGTTTGTGCTGGGTATGCTCCCCATTACTGCCATGATTGCGTTTCGTCAGGACCTGGGGGCGGGGGGACATGAGTGGGGGCCTTCAGGGGGGTGGGGGTGCAAGGGGACATGAGTGGGGGCCTGCTGGGGGGTGGGGGTGTTGGGAGACATGGTTGGGGGCCTGGTGGAGGCTGCCCCTGGTGACTGGAGGGGTGGGGGTGGTGGGAGACATGGGTGGGGGCCTGGTGGAGGCTGCACCTGGTGACTGGAGGGGTGGGGGTGGTGGGAGACATGGGTGGGGGCCTGGTGGAGGCTGCCCCTGATGACTGGAGGGGTGGGGGCGGTGGGAGACATGGTTGGGGGCCTGCTGGCAGGTGCCCCACAGTGCTGGGGGGTGGGGGTGCAGGGGGACATGAGTGGGGGCCTGCTGGGGGGTGGGGGTGCAAGGGGACATGGTTGGGGGCCTGCTGGCAGGTGCCCCACAGTGCTGGGGGGTGGGGGTGCAGGGGGACATGAGTGGGGGCCTGGTGGAGGCTGCCCCTGGTGACTGGAGGGGTGGGGGTGCAAGGGGACATGAGTGGGACATGGTTGGGGGCCTGCTGGCAGGTGCCCCACAGTGCTGGGGGGTGGGGGTGCAAGGGGACATGAGTGGGGGCCTGCTGGGGGGTGGGGGTGCAAGGGGACATGGGTGGGGGCCTTGTGGAGGCTGCCCCTGGTGACTGGAGGGGTGGGGGTGGTGGGAGACATGGGTGGGGGCCTGGTGGAGGCTGCCCCTGGTGACTGGAGGGGTGGGGGTGGTGGGAGACATGGGTGGGGGCCTTGTGGAGGCTGCCCCTGGTGACTGGGTGGTGGGGGTGGTGGAGACATGGGTGGGGGCCTTGTGGAGGCTGCCCCTGGTGACTGGAGGGGTGGGGGTGGTGGGAGACATGGGTGGGGGCCTGGTGGAGGCTGCCCCTGGTGACTGGAGGGGTGGGGGTGGTGGGAGACATGGGTGGGGGCCTGGTGGAGGCTGCCCCTGGTGTGGTGACTGGAGGGGTGGGGGTGGTGGGAGACATGGGTGGGGGCCTGGTGGAGGCTGCCCCTGGTGACTGGAGGGGTGGGGGTGGTGGGAGACATGGGTGGGGGCCTTGTGGAGGCTGCCCCTGGTGACTGGAGGGGTGGGGGTGGTGTGAGACATGGTTGGGGGCCTTGTGGAGGCTGCCCCTGGTGACTGGGTGGTGGGGGTGGTGGGAGACATGGGTGGGGGCCTTGTGGAGGCTACCCCTGGTGACTGGAGGGGTGGGGGTGGTGGGAGACATGGGTGGGGGCCTGGTGGAGGCTGCCCCTGGTGACTGGAGGGGTGGAGGTGGTGTGAGACATGGGTGGGGGCCTGGTGGAGGCTGCCCCTGGTGACTGGGGGGTGGGGGTGGTGGGAGACATGGGTGGGGGCCTTGTGGAGGCTGCCCCTGGTGACTGGAGGGGTGGGGGTGGTGGGAGACATGGGTGGGGGCCTGGTGGAGGCTTCCCCTGGTGACTGGAGGGGTGGGGTTGGTGTGAGACATGGGTGGGGGCCTTGTGGAGGCTGCCCCTGGTGACTGGGCGGTGGTGGGTGGTGGGAGACATGGGTGGGGGCCTTGTGGAGGCTGCCCCTGGTGACTGGAGGGGTGGGGGTGGTGTGAGACATGGGTGGGGGCCTGGTGGAGGCTGCCCCTGGTGACTGGAGGGGTGGGGGTGGTGGGAGACATGGTTGGGGGCCTGGTGGAGGCTGCCCCTGGTGACTGGAGGGGTGGGGGTGGTGGGAGACATGGGTGGGGGCCTGGTGGAGGCTGCCCCTGGTGACTGGGGGTGGGGGTGCAAGGGGACATGAGTGGGGGCCTGCTGGGGGGTGGGGGTGGTGGGAGACATGGTTGGGGGCCGGGTGGAGGCTGCCCCTGGTGACTGGAGGGGTGGTGGTGGTGGGAGACATGGTTGGGGGCCTGGTGGAGGCTGCCCCTGGTGACTGGGTGGTGGGGGTGGTGGGAGACATGGGTGGGGGCCTTGTGGAGGCTGCACCTGGTGACTGGAGGGGTGGGGGTGGTGGGAGACATGGGTGGGGGCCTGGTGGAGGCTGCCCCTGGTGACTGGAGGGGTGGGGGTGGTGTGAGACATGGGTGGGGGCCTTGTGGAGGCTGCCCCTGGTGACTGGGGGGTGGGGGTGGTGGGAGACATGGGTGGGGGCCTTGTGGAGGCTGCCCCTGGTGACTGGGGGGTGGGGGTGGCGGGAGACATGGGTGGGGGCCTTGTGGAGGCTGCCCCTGGTGACTGGAGGGGTGGGGGTGGTGGAAGACATGGTTGGTGGCCTGCTGGCAGGTGCCCCACAGTGCTGGGGGGTGTGGGTGCAGGAGGACATGAGTGGGGGCCTGCTGGGGGGTGGGGATGCAAGGGGACATGGTTGGGGGCCTGCTGGCAGGTGCCCCACAGTGCTGGGGGGTGGGGGTGCAGGGGGACATGAGTGGGGGCCTGCTGGGGGGTGGGGGTGCAAGGGGACATGGTTGGGGGCCTGCTGGCAGGTGCCCCACAGTGCTGGGGGGTGGGGGTGCAAGGGGACATGAGTGGGACATGGTTGGGGGCCTGCTGGCAGGTGCCCCACAGTGCTGGGGGGTGGGGGTGCAAGGGGACATGAGTGGGGGCCTGCTGGGGGGTGGGGGTGCAAGGGGACATGAGTGGGACATGGTTGGGGGCCTGCTGGCAGGTGCCCCACAGTGCTGGGGGGTGGGGGTGCAAGGGGACATGAGTGGGGGCCTGCTGGGGGGTGGGGGTGCAAGGGGACATGAGTGGAGGCCTGCTGGGGGGTGGGGGTGGTGGGAGACATGGTTGGGGGCCTGGTGGAGGCTGCCCCTGGTGACTGGAGGGGTGGGGGTGTTGGGAGACATGGGTGGGGGCCTGGTGGAGGCTGCCCCTGGTGACTGGAGGGGTGGGGGTGGTGGGAGACATGGTTGGGGGCCTGCTGGCAGGTGCCCCACAGTGCTGGGGGGTGGGGGTGCAGGGGGACATGAGTGGGGGCCTGCTGGGGGGTGTGGGTGCAAGGGGACATGGTTGGGGGCCTGCTGGCAGGTGCCCCACAGTGCTGGGGGGTGGGGGTGCAGGGGGACATGAGTGGGGGCCTGGTGGAGGCTGCCCCTGGTGACTGGAGGGGTGGGGGTGGTGGGAGACATGGGTGGGGGCCTGGTGGAGGCTGCCCCTGGTGACTGGGGGGTGGGGGTGCAAAGGGACATGAGTGGGACATGGTTGGGGGCCTGCTGGCAGGTGCCCCACGGTGCTGGGGGGTGGGGGTGCAAGGGGACATGTGGCTTGGCTGGGGGGCATGCCCATGGTGGATGGGCTGCCTGCGGGACATGACCAGGGGTGCAGGGTAGTCCCCTGTGGTGTGGGCTGCCTGCAGAGGTCGTGGAGGGGGTAGAGGGGAGACCTGGGAGGACCCACACTGGCAATTCACCTCTTCAACTTCCCGCACACCCACGTAATACACTGCCCCACTCGCACAGGCCCAATCGCGTGTAGGATTTCTCGCGCACCCCTGTAATACACGTACCCAGGCCAATCGCGTGTAGATTTTCTCGCGCACCCCTGAAATCCACGTACCCAGGCCAATCGCGTGCAGCATTTCTCGCGCACCCCTGAAATCCACGTACCCAGGCCAATCGCGTGTAGATTTTCTCGCGCACCCCTGTAATATACGTACCCAGGCCAATCGCGTGTAGATTTTCTCGCGCACCCCTGAAATCCACGTACCCAGGCCAATCGCGTGTAGCATTTCTCGCGCACCCCTGTAATACACGTACCCAGGCCAATCGCGTGTAGATTTTCTCGCGCACCCCTGTAATACACGTACCCAGGCCAATCGCGTGTAGCATTTCTTGCGCACCCCTGAAATCCACGTACCCAGGCCAATCGCGTGTAGATTTTCTCGCGCACCCCTGTAATACACGTACCCAGGCCAATCGCGTGTAGCATTTCTCGCGCACCCCTGAAATCCACGTACCCAGGCCAATCGCGTGTAGATTTTCTCGCGCACCCCTGAAATCCACGTACCCAGGCCAATCGCGTGTAGATTTTCTCACGCACCCCTGAAATCCACGTACCCAGGCCAATCGCGTGTAGATTTTCTCTCGAACCCCTGAAATCCACGTACCCAGGCCAATCGCGTGTAGCATTTCTCGCGCACCCCTGTAATACACGTACCCAGGCCAATCGCGTGTAGATTTTCTCGCGCACCCCTGTAATACACGTACCCAGGCCAATCGCGTGTAGCATTTCTCGCGCACACCTGAAATCCACGTACCCAGGCCAATCGCGTGTAGATTTTCTCGCGCACCCCTGTAATACATGTACCCAGGCCAATCGCGTGTAGCATTTCTCGCGCACCCCTGAAATCCACGTACCCAGGCCAATCGCATGTAGATTTTCTCGCGCACCCCTGAAATCCACGTACCCAGGCCAATCGCGTGTAGATTTTCTCGCGCACCCCTGTAATACACGTACCCAGGCCAATCACGTGTAGAATTTCTCGCGCACCCCTGAAATCCACGTACCCCGGTCAATCGCGTATTTAACTTCCCGCGCGCCACTTTTTTGATGCGCTGGGACTCTACCGCCTGCCTTCGTGTGGCGGCCGTGTTTCAGCTTGTGCGTGTCTTTGGCTGTGCGTGGCTTTGCCCTATTCGATTCCATGAATACGTGTGGTTCGAGTGCATGTGGGCGTTCCGTCTGCTTCCCTGCAGTACATCCCCAGTTACGCCCTTATTTTCGCGTGTTGTTCCCCATTCCGCGCGTTACGCCCCTTGTCCCGCCCACTTTCTGGTGTGTGCGCTGAGGTTGTGTGCTTTCACTGTGCGCGTCGCGCACGCCTTTCGCGATGTTGCAGTGACATGTGCGCCATGCACGGGTTTGGCGCACATCCCGAGGAAGACACGCGCAGGGACTTCCATGAATCGCACGCGTGCGCGTGCGCCTCTTTTTTTCCGCTTGCGCCTGCTTGCGCCTGCTTGCGCGTAGATTTTCGGCTCACGTTTGTTCCATGAATCGGCCCCATTGTATTTACATGAATGGTTAGTGTGTTACATATATGGGTAACATTTTTTAAGTATTACTACACATACTTTGTACGTGTGCTGCTTTGTGAATTTGTTAAATGTTCCTATGTTATGATATAACTATTACACATACCTCCCCAGAGTTTTTAGGTGGTGGTACTGTTCTCCGAACATGTCCGCGAACATTAAATAAGTTTGCGGACATCAAGTTCATAAGAAGAGATCTAGTCAGTTCCATAGGACATGTATATAAAGTCAAAGTCATTATTGTTAAGTTGTGCTACTAAAAAACTATGAAATTCAGTGAAAAAACTTTGTTTAAGGGACATTATGGTTAAGTTGCGCTACTAAAAACCTATGAAATTCACACAAAAAAACTTTGTTAACGGGACGTTATGGTTCGAAGTAAAACCGGAAAACCCTTGAAATTCGCCAGTTATGGTAAGCTAAGCAACCATAACTCGCGCCACCACCGTGCACTGCTAAGCCTAACACCCAGGACATCAAAGATGAAATCACACATTCATTGATGACATCACTGATGACATCACATGTGCATTTACCTTTCATGAACAGTCTGTACAAGGGATTATTAGTGTAATGTTTAAAAAAAGTATCAAAGATTATTGGAATAAATATCATGTGCTAATCAGTGCATTAAGCATTCTATTATTAACTTCAATCCAGTATACTAAGGTACTCATGTAGAAACATAGGCATTGTGTGCAGCATACATGATGGAGGTGCAATATTCATAAGCTTGCTATGTTGAATAGTGAAATGATAACTTTTCATATTAGAGTTTTGCGTACAGTGAAACTTGTGATAAGTAGGTAATAAAACCCACTTACTACATAATTGCATTATTATAGACAAATCATAAAGAGACAACACCACATACAAATATGAATATATACAAGGGAATTGAAGTAAGAAAAAAAACAGCGATAGTAGCAGAAAGTGTTCATAACCTAATTACCTTTATGCAGAGAAATGATTGCTCTGTTTCAAAGCTGTTACTTACCCTATCTATATTTATCACATGATGTGTCTGGACCCTAAGGAAAATAGTGCGAGTACAACATATAAAAATATGAGCACATACAGGGAAAGTACAGTAATAAAAAAACATCAAAACTATCAGAAAGTGCTGATAACTCTACTGATAATTTTAATGCACAAAAAGGATTGCTGTCTTTCAAGGTTGTGGCTTCCCCTGTGTATATGTTTCATATGATATGACTGGACCATAAGGGAATTATTATAAGAACATACTTGAAGGATAAGTCTACAAATATAGTACATTTACAATTTTTTGTTCCTGACTGTTACTGAAGAAAATCATGTGGCCTAGATATGTCAGGAAAGGAAAAAAGGGTGCGTCAGACATGTGGTGTCAGCAGTGATGTCATCAATGACATGTGTGATGTCATCTTTGATGTCCTGGGTGTTAGGCTTAGTAGTGCACGGTGGTGGCGCGAGTTATGGTTGCTTATCTTACCATAACTGGCGAATTTCAAGGGTTTTTCGGTTTTACTTCGAACCATAACGTCCCGTTAACAAAGTTTTTTTGTGTGAATTTCATAGGTTTTTAGTAGCGCAACTTAACCATAACGTCCCTTTAACAAAGTATTTTTCACTGAATATATATATATATATATATATATATATATATATATATATATATATATATATATATATATTCAGTGAATATATATATATATACTGTTAAATATTTTAAAGAAGTGAATAGAGTTTTTTATTCTCTCCAACAAGAGGTTTCGTTCCTCTGTAGAATGATTAATGAATACAAAAGTTCTTGGTTGTGTAGTAGGAATACATTCAGTATTCACTTAGTACCATTATGAAAAAAACATCAAGGACCTAATACACAGAAGTGTTTTAAAATGGCGCAATCCCATTTAAAAATGCTCTGTGAATTAAGTCCCAATAGTCTTCTTTTTGTTTTATTATTTGGTTTCAGAATTACTATTATTAAAAAGAAGAAGATGACACATATAAAGGTATTAGGTAAGACATCTCACTTTTTGGGTGGCTTATAACTTCGCTCCCTCTGGATGAATCCTCACCAAACTTTGCACAAAAAAGTATATGGCGGCTCTGAATTATTTTGCAAAGTTTGGTGAGGTTTGGTCATGGGGGGTTGTGGCAGGAGAGGAGGCTTGGTCTCAAAAGTGTGCTTTTGTAAATTTTGTGGAAATCCGTCCAGTAGTTGTGTTTGAAAATGACAATGACAAAAAAGTAGGTCCAAAAAAATGTGTGATATCTGTGTCCATGGCAAATGCTGGTCCCAACACAAATGGCTCCCAGTTTTTCCACAGACACACTCTCCTGTTTGCAGACAGGCAACGTGTTCACTGATTGGTTGGAGTGAAGCGTGAGGTGCATCACATTTTCCGAATGCGCCCGCCATGTTGGATGCGCAAACATCCGCGGACAGCGCAGCATGGAACAGAGCAGGAATCTAATTTTGGGGAGTGTGTTGGTGTGGAAGAGTGGCTGGAGAGGGTGAGGGAGTGAGAGATGGGTCAAAGGCTGTATTTGTTTAGGTGGGAGAAGGCCGTGATATGATTGCGGTGTCGTCGGTCACCGCGGTTGTTCGTGGACATACCAACTATTGACTGCACTACTGGGTATTTTATTATGCTCTGATGTATTGGTTTTGGGTAGTTAGTCGAGTATTGGGTGGAGAGGGCATGCATTGAAGAGTTTGTGCATTGGCTGCAAGTTCTGTATTAGTATGTCAAGTGAAGTGGATAGGGTTTGAGGTGGTTGTGTTATGTTTTTGGGTTGTGGTTAGTTGGCAGTTGCATGGGTGTGTTATTCTGCAGTGGTTGTGGCCAGGGTCTAGAGTCTTGGGTGCATGGCCATTTGGCCATTTGGCCATGCACCCAAACTCTAGGCCCTGGCCACAACCACCACAGCATAATAAACCCATGCAAGCAAACATTTTGACTGTGGTATGTGGGCTGCATAGGGGTTATGTTTTGAAAAGTTTGTGTACTGGTTGCCAGTAGTGTAATAGTATTTATTGGATAGTGGACATGGTTTGTGATAGTTGGTTTGCTGGACTGTGTTCAGAATGATGGTACCTAAGCATTTTGGGTTGTAGTTAGTGGTCAGGTGTTCACTTGCATGGGTGTGTTATGTTGCGGTGGTTGGGACTCCAATCATTGCATACTTACTGTTTGCTTTGTTGAGGCTGTATGCAGTGTTTTGTCCACGCCATGCACCGAAGACTGTAGGCACTGGTCACAACCATCGCAGCATAAGACACCCATGCAAGCAAACATTTTGGGTTGAGGTGAGTGGTCAGGTGTTTTGTTTTTATGGGTGTGTTATGTTGCAGTGTTTGTGACTCCAATCATTGTATACTTACTGTTTGTTTTGTTGAGGTTGTATGCAGTTTTTCATGGCATGGGAAATTGGAGCAGACATTGTTTTTTCATTCTCTGTGATAAAAGAAATATCACCTGTTAGTTAAGGTAGTTTGTGATGAGTTATTGCATTGCATAGCAGACATTTCTATACTTTGTCGACCCTCATAGTTAGTACTTTACAAGCACAATGCTTCAGACAAGTGTACTGTACTCTGCAATTTGCCCAGTTTCTGTGTTTGTTCATAAGTCATTTGGTCTGTGGGAAAATAAACCCATGCAGGATTTAAAAAAAAAACTTCTACGTTATGTTACAATATTTTTTGGTGGTTGATTTCAGAAGGAGGATTTGAATAGGTTTATGGTTTTTGGTTTTATGGTACTATATTTTTCAGTGGTTGATTTCAGTAGGAGGAATTGAATAGGTGTATGGTTTTTGGTTTTGAAGTGGTGGTAATATTGTTGTAATTAAATACCAGTTGGCATATTCTAATTGTTTATTTCTTGTAGAATTTTAATAGTATTAATTTATCTGTTTGGTTGTTGCAGAATGTTAAGGCAGTTAGATACTTGTTGGCGTATTCTATCTGTTGATAGTTTTGAAGTTGTTGAGAGTATTTTTATACGTAATAAGTGTTGTTGGGTTTCCTTAGAAAAATGTATATTGCAGTTGTCTGGTTGTAGTTAGATACTGGTTGGCATATTCTAACTGTTTATAGTTTTTCACTGTTAGATAGCTATTGTCTTATTCTATTAATTTATGGATTTAAAGGTCATGAGGACATTTTGTATATGTTTATACTCAGATTAGTTAAATCATTGTGGGCTTAAGAATATTAAGTAAGCATTTACAAGATTTCCTGGTAATCTTTGTTTTAGAGTAATGGGAGTATCATTGCTTTCGAACCATCCAGATTTCTTTTTTATGTTTGCAGTGCAGTGACCTGCATTGGTTTTGGCTCCTGCGTAGTAGATCATGCCTACTGTTCTGAAGGTGTTCTTACCAAGTGATACTTGTCCATGTGTGAATCCAGTCAGCTTGCAGCTGTTTTTGGTACCATCTGCATTGTAACGCAAAAGCATTACTATTATGTATTTACTATGTGACTGTATTTGTAAAGTGGAACGATTACCAGAATTGCAAGAAGAACATAATCTGCCATGGTTTGCATTTTGAACAAGTTGCTGAAATGGAATGGATTCACAGTTAGGTATGGATACATACCCAAAGCGTTCATTAGGGATTTGTGTCTGTGTCACATGGTTGCAGAGAGTGCATGTATGTTTCCATATGTATGATATCTGGAGGATTTCATGTATAGGTATGTTTTTGTTTTCCAGTACTTGTAGTAAGTACATTAGAAATTCTTGTGGATCTTCTTGTGTGTTTATAGTGAATCTGACCACTCCAGCACAGTAGTCCAATTCCTGCCTTATTCCAGAAACACTGTAAGTGTTATCAGGATTGCTGGTTGTATTTCTGTGAAGGACTAACATTTCCAAACATAATTGGTCTGTCCTGTTTAAGTAAACGTTTTCAATAATTGGTGGCAATTGGAATAGACTATTGATTGCTACATTTACATAGCAATTTACCAGTTTTATTTGAAAATTTGAATGGACCAGACAGTTCTGTGTCTAAGTCATTTGTTGGAAGTGTGCGTTGTTTCTTTGAAGAGGTAGTTGGTTTTGTTTGTGCAGTAGATCCGTCTTTGGGTGTGGTCATTGATGAAGTGCTAGCTTCTTTTAATTTCTTTGGAGGTATGGTTGTTAGATCCTGCATAATTTGAGTCTGAACTAGTTTTCTTTTACAAACTTTTGCTTTTTGAGGAACAGGATAGGTTTTGAGATGGGGTGCGTAGAGTGCACATAGTCTATTGTATTCTAGAATGCAAGGAATATCAGTGTTTACTTTATTTGAATCAAAGTTGACTAGAAATAGTCCTTCAAGTGTACATAGGCGTGATAGTGCTACATAGCTCATGGCTTCTTTAAACAATTTGCTGCCAATATCTATCAATGCTTGATCTAGGGTAAGACCTTGTGATTTATGAATGGTCACTGTGTATGCTAGAGGTAGAGAAAATTGTTCTCTGCATACATACATGTCTTTGAAAGGAAGGAATCAGGCTGCTGAGCATCCTATCCTTTTAACTTCTGATAGTTTATCAAAGTGAATATTGAAGAACTGAATGTTGTTGTCACGTGGGTATGTTTGAAAGCCGGCAACTGTACCAAGTGCTCCATTAACTAGTCCTTGCTCCACGTCAAGGTTACGTTTGAGCATTACTTTGAGCAGTTTAAAGATAATTTTAATATATTTTCTTGACCAGCTGTGTTAGAGATAGAGTTTTCTAAGGTATTCTGTCGTGCTGTGGCGTGTTCACACAAGGGTAGTGTCATACTGTGCATGTCCAGTTTGTCTGTGGAGCAAATTTCAACTATTGGTTGCATTGAATTGTGCACAGCTTGCAAGAGTTGGCATCAAGGACATACAGTTTACATTTTTGTGTGCTAATTGTTCCATGACATCAGTAGCACACGAGTTATGGCCGTATAGGTCATGGATGCATCTGGTATTCAAGATACACTGTGCTTCTTTAGATAGTACACCAATCCGAATCCCTTTCAAAATGTTGGCATAGGTGAGGCCTGCAGACTGACGCATGTTTCAGTTAATTCTTTGTATTGGAAATATTGCCAAAGATTGGCATTTCCTATCCTGCCAAGAGTTTTACGGCATAGTTTGTGCCCTAAGGTTTTAAAAGTAGGTTCACCTTTAACTGGTGTTAATTGAAGAAGATCTCCAAAAACAATAAGGTGTTTTCCTCCAAAGAGCTCTTCATAGTCTGTTTTGAGGACCTCTTGTAATCTGAGGTGAATCAAAGCCAACATTAGGTTGGAGACCATGCTCACCTCATCTATTAGTAGTATTTTCATTTGTTTCAAAACTCTGTGTAGTTCCATTGCAGCCTCTGAAGAAAAGTTTGTAGTAGTCTAATTTGTTTTGGTGTTCTACTGGAAGGAGTAGTAATAGGTGTAAAGTGACACAGCATATGTTTTAGGCAGCTAAACCTCGGGGGCAGTTACAACAGCTGACAGTTTGTTGTTTGTCAATTGTTGGAGGAACTTGCTGATGACTTTTTAATAAGAATGTTTTCCCTGAACCAGCTTGTCCACTCACATATAGCAGAATAGGTTTGTAGTCTCGGCAGATACAAGTTTTAGTTTCATGCTTCATACCATGTTCAATTTGTTTTGTTATTTATAGGAAAATGCTACACTGTTCATTGTTTAATTGTGATTTGAGTATAGCAAACTCTTCTGTAGACTCTTCATACTGGTAGATGGTGTTTTCTACTTCAGCCCTGGCTAATTCAGCTTCATTTGCTATGAGTGGCTGTCCAAGTGGTTCTTGGCTTCCTGTTAGAGAAGGTTGACTGCTGTCAGGAGTGTCTATATTTAATAAGGGCATGGCTTCCTCCAAAATCGGGTCCGGGTCCGGGTTCCCTGAATGAGGAAATACCGGGCCATTCAGACTTTGCAGGGCACGGTATTTCCTCCTTCAGGGAACCTGGACCTGCCCACCCATTCCCATTCCAGCCCCCATAGGGCTCAATGGGAATGGGGAGGGAGCTAACAATGGGCCTTTTAATAACGTGCCCGTTGTTAGTTCCCTGGTCCCCTTGCGGGACCCGCTATGGATGTCTGGTAAAACCTTGTGAGAGGGCGGAATAGGATTAACGGCGCCGTTAATCACATTCCGCCCAACTCGTAATGAGGCCCTATGTCTCTTATAGTGCTTGCATTTGCTTTGAAAGCATCTTCATAGGAGACATGGGTATCTAATAAATCTTCATCTTTTCTCCATAGTTTAAAAAGTTGTGGTAGAGACATGTAATACAGTTCTTTATGTTGAAGAGTTTTTAATGACAATTTCATATGTTTAATTAAGCTTCGTTTGGTAAGTTTCACTAGGCTGCCTTCACAATTTTCGACTTTGTATCTACCTTTCTTCTCATCTGCTTTAATATTATTTTTGTATGTGACGTTTTGGGCTAAGTGGTATAGACACATAGTTTCCAAAGTGGTACTCCTGTTTGGGTAGTATGTGTCTAGGAAATTTTTTTTCAAAATGTCTTGGCTGTTGGGATAATTTTTGGCTATTGTTTCTATGTCTTCATATGATTTGAGAACTCTTTTTCTGGATTTAGCAGGACCAAGTCTTAGCCATACTATGTTTTCAGATTTTCTACACAAGGCAGTACTGGTTAAACGGTCTGCAGGTTCGTACCAGCCACATTCTCTATGGGAGAGCATTTTTATGCCTACGTTGTACAATTTCTGTGATAGTGTTTTGTCAGATGATATGTTGTCCCCGAGGTCTTTGAGCTCTGTTTTTTCTGCTTTGGTTAAGTAGGCTGTGACATATCATGCAACTGCAGTTGAAATGTCTGCAATGTATTGCACATCTATATCTATATTTTCATTCCATAGGAGGGCAATGATTGCATTGAAATCATTGATGTACTTTGATCCTTCTGTTCTTTTTATGCAGTATGTGTTCTTAGGTGAATTACCTTTGACACTATGTCTAACTGAAGACATAAAGTTGTTAACTTGACCTTTTGTTGAAACTGGTCTAGGGAAACCAAAGCAGCATTTGGTGTAGTATTTCCCGTTTTTATATTTTCGCCGACAACACTTCCCACACTTGTGTCTTTGAGATTGTAAAATTTGTGCATGTAGGGCACTATGTGTAATTTGTGAAGAGATTTCACAAAGTAACATATTTCTGAATGAACTGCAAAACTGTGCCATTACTGTCCTGACCAAATTAAGGAGCATCTTTAATCCACAAAAGCATGTGGATGTGTGGTGCTCCTCTGGCTTGGTATTCTTTCCTCCAAAAGAATTGTTGCACTTCTCTGAGGGGAGGCACTGTTTGATTACGAATGAAGTGTGGCATGGCAATAAAGTGATGATGGAAATATCTTGATACATTTACAGGATCTATAGAGAAGAGTTCTCCTGGTGTTTTTATATCTATATTTGTTTTGTTTTTGTTTGCTATGCATAGGAAATCGTGCAAACCTTCCCATTCATATTCTGCACAAATTAATGTCACAAACCATGTGGGTGGGCCAATGTTTCCTATCATATAATGTACTTCTGCGTGTTGTTGGATCCAGTATTCTTTTGTACCACGCATGTTTGCTAAAAGGTTTGTAGTGCTCGACTGTTTTTTCTTGCACTTTTTGTAGTAATTTTGAAAATTGGTACCTAATTTCAATGTGTGTGCAACTCAGTAGCATGGAGTTGCTAGTTCACTTTCAAAGAGAAGGTTGAATATGTATTCCACGTTTTGTCTGAATCTGTGTGTCTTCAGAATACATTCATAAAGGCCGGTATTCTGGTGGTCTTATTTGTGTGGGTCTTTCATCGTGTCTTCCTCCTTTTCCAGTCGGAAAGAGTAGAGGGAAGGCTTGTGCTTCTACACTTTCTTCCCATATGCTGATTGTAGATACTTTCAGCAAAAACCAACAAAATATGTCCCCACAGGTTATAAACTGGTGATACGGTATACGTATTGCCTATACACACCTCATTTTCTCTGACAAAAGAAGGAAAAGACAAAGATTGGAAATTGTTGCACAGAACTGTTTCACAACCGGAGCACTGCTATCTGGGTATATTACTCCGTAGCTCCAGATAGTGTCCTAATAATCTCTATGTGTGCACACTAAGATCACATATATGTATTAATGCAATTGATGTTATCAAAAATCATTCACTTTGATTTTGTCACTTGACTAGATATGAAATCTCACCATATACATCAAGAATGTTTCTCATTATTTAATAAAGAACATAAAACAGTCTTTTACACATGAGCCTCAGTGTCAGTGCTATTTCACAAACTGTTAAACACCATTTTCTTGGATAGGGCTAAAAACATATGACAATAAGATCAACAGTATCTAAATAAATCATAAACCATACCGGGCAATAATAATCAAAAATAAATGCATCAATAGAAAAAAGCTGAAAATTTAGAAAAAGCAAACGGTTAGAAATAAGAAGAAGAAACTTTCTTTTCAGTAAAGACGCTGAGTGTCACAGGAATTAAATTCTTCTCCTATGTTGAAGAAGTATTCTAAAATTACTCAGTTACCACCCTATTTCAGTGATGGAAATCCACAAATCTGTATTTTTCAAGGGTGCCAAAAAAGGAAAATGTCCAATTATTGTTCCTTGTAGGGTTTGCAAACAAGTGGCTAGTGTCACTTTAATTCATGTATTCGCACTTGCCAATCACTTCTTACAGTACTGCTCAGGTTGATTGTAGATACTTTGGCTTGCGGCATTTGGTATGTTTCCAGTGCATCATCTATGAAGTCTTTAGAGTGCAATGGTGAATTGTATATTGGTCTAAAATATTGGATTCTGTCGTAGGTTCTAGAATTGGAACTTGGCCAGTTTCTGATGAGTCTTGAATTATTTTGGTGGTTTCCCTCAGGTCTTCTTCAATGTCTACTTCTTTGTAGTATTCATTGTTGTCTTGTATATATTGCAGGGCTTCTCTTACTTTATGTAAGTCCACTAGTTGCTGCCAAATTATTTTGTCTTTTGTAGGTATGCCATATACTAGGATAATCAAAGATTGTTCTATTGGCCTTTGCACTGCCAGAGTGTGTACATTTTCTTTGAGATCTAATGGCAAATAAACTACTTTGCCAGTTTTGCTGTTTTTGGTTGAAGGCACATTTTTGCTTGAAATGGGTGCACTGTTTGAATTATAATGCTCTCATACAAGTTACGTTGTTGCAGTGGTTTTGGTAGTGGGAATAATTCCAAGTTATTAGTGATAGCATGTGAAGGTATTTGGTTGTTGTCAAGTTTTGCAGTGCAGTATCTGCAAAGTATTGAGGGGTTAGTAATTTTGTATTTGTTTTCTGCTATGAGATAGAGAGCCAACTGGATCAACTTGGAATCTTCATTGTCTTCTATTTTGTACATTATGTCTACAGTTTTTGTGCTATTTTTATAAAAAGTCCAGCGGCAACACACACACACATGGTTTGGTACTTCAGCAGATGTGCTTTAAACTTTAGTATTTCTTTTTTGTATGTGTGTAGTAGAAGGTTGCCATCTGTAAAGTTGTTGCTAGTCTGTTCTAAAGATATTAAATTTTGTAAGTGGCTTTCACTACCAAAATATTTTCTCTGGATGTGCTCTATTTCTTCGAGTAGTTCTTTGGCTGTATCATTTAGAAGAATTCTATTTAAATTGGCCAGTGCTAAAGCAGGACTTTTGGCATAGTACAGTTTATGAACAAGATTTCTTACAGTTGAATGGTGTGTTCCTATCATTTTGATATGGTGGAAGGTGCTTTTGCAAATAGGTCCAGAAATACAGGCTAATGAATGTCCTTGTAGTCCTGTGTATTTGCGCACTGGACAGAAGTCCACAGTTTCTAATAGTTTTATTTTCAATTTGTCCTTGCCTTTCACGTACTGATTGAGGAACTTGCGTAAAGATGCGAAAGATTCTTTGCCTATGTTACACATTGATGAACCTTTTCATACCATCGTCCACTGTTATGTTTGGCAATTGGGTTTGTTTACTTTTGTTTCTATGTTTCTTCATTGAAATATGGTTCTGTGCTGGTGGTGTGACTCCACTCACCTGCACAGATGTTTGTGAAGCTATCTTTGTGAGAAGTCATTGTTGTAGTTTAGTAGTTTGTTTTTGTTAGTGGTTTCATTCTGTTTAAAACTAACATAAATAATTTCCTTTTGAGAAGGACTGCACTGTCTCTGAGAGCTTCCAGGATTCATTTTCTGTGGTAGGTTTTAAGGGTTGAGCATGATTTCTCTCCTATTTTTATAAGGTTCCGAAGGACTCTATGGCAGAACATTTTTTTTGGTATGCTTACTTGTGGCTACATCAAGATTTATAGGTGCAGTGTTAGCACTAGTGGTAGCTGCAGTCTTTTTAACAACTGTCTGTTTAGTTTTACATTTTGAAAAGAGGAGTCAATGTTTCTTTACTGCAAGCTGCTTTAGTTTAGTTTAGTGACTGTATTAGCTGTTTTGTTCGAATTTTTTGTATAAATTCTGCTAGAGGCAGATGCCTATTTTGTACACTTTCATTTTGATTTGCTCTATTTTTGCATTGCTTTCTGCGGAGTTGCTTTATGGTAGGCATTCTTTGGTGTCTGTTGGTGTCTGTTCGAGAAAAGAAGAATGTCTGGGTTGGGACGCTGTGCAATGTATGTGTGCATTGTGCATGAGTGTCTGAGTATATCTCGGGAGGATAGCTCAGGGGTAATGTGCTCACCTTGGAAACAAGACGACATGGAGCAACACAGGTTAGATCCCCGGCTCCACGCTTAGAAACCTCTGGGTATTAAGCGCATTATAAAAAACCTATCATATATGATGGTAGGCATGTATGTAGAGGTGTGTGATTGTTGAATGGGCTGTTACTTCAGGTTGGGAAGGCTAGTCTCGTATTTGTGTGTTACTATAGTGGTTTTGAGATAACAATACTAAGTGTGCACCTGTTGAGGTGCACTCAGTAATACTGTATTTAATGCTATAGGTTGATACAATTGATTGTTCTAAAAACTAGGATTTTACAGTGTTTGAGTAACTGCGAACACCGCGGCTGTCCGTGGATCGCGTGTGTTACATACAGGGATTTTGAGGCTGAGAGGCATGCAAATGAGACTGTGCAGGGCAAGGGATTGGTCAATAAGGTTTACTAGGTGTGATGTGTATGGAGAGACTATGGCAGAAAGTATGTTTCTTGAGAGGGGAGCAGATAGCTATGGCTGTGTCTTTCAGAAGGCAGATTGTCTAGAATGTGGGTGACTCATGGATAAATTGGTTGGAGGTGCATGCAGATCGCTGTGGAGTGGCTGCAGATCACTGATGACATCACATGTGCATTTACTTTTCATAGGAAGTCCCTACAAGGGGTTTTGAATGTAATGTTGGCAAAAAAGTGTCATGGATGATCGGGAGATTTTTCAGGGGTTTTGTTCTCACCTTAACGTTCATGCAACTGAGGTTTTTTCCTTGAATATCAATTCTTTTTTTACAATGTATTGCTCACCTCAACGTCCCTGCAACTAAAGTTTGTTCCTTGAATTTCAAGGGTGTTGTTATTCCACACATAATTGACATTAATAATACAGGCAATAGGGCTAATGAAAACAATGTATCATGTGTAGAAAGTAAAATAAAAGGAAATTGTGCAACCACACCCCCCCAAATAAACCTGTTCTTAAAAAATGTTGTTTGCATATTTACTCAACTTTTTAAAGTGTTTACATTTATATGTACTGTTGATGAATAGACAGTTACTAAACTGTAACAGTAACTGTGTACAATGACTATACTCAATGTATCCTAAAACAAATATTTACAAGACTACTGCCCACATATATATGTACATATGTTTTTTTAAACTGTTTTATAGGCGTGGCTACCAAGGATGCATGCGCAGCTAATTGAAGCAACTACTGGGGGGTTTTACCCACGGCTTCCACAGGGGATAACTGCGGCTATAATGAAATACATAACGATATGTAGGTTTTCTTTAACACACACAGTTTTGAAAGGATCAATTAAATGCCTTTGAGCCATATATACAGTATGTCTTTTTATTGTATTACATGGCTTGCGGTAGTGGCCATGTAGTTATTTTTAAGTTGCTAAACCCATAGGAAGAGCACTTTTTGTGCGGATTATAACTTCGCTCCCCCTGGACGAATCCTCACCAAACTTTGCAAAAAGTATATGGCCCACTCTGAATTTATCTGCATAGTTTGGTGAGGTTTGGTCAAGGGGGGGCAAAGTTATGTGTGGGGTCCCAAAATGTCTTTTTCCCCATAGACATAATGGGAAAAAACTTTGCTTATGCCTACAGCCCAGACTGCTGGCCAGATTTTCACCAAAGCATACTTTTGTTAATTTGGTGTAAATCCTTCCAGTAGTTTTTTTTAAATGACCAAAACATATGGCAAAATAATTATTGATATCTATGCCCGGTCCGTGGACTCATTTCCCTGTTCGGTCCGTAGACTGGCCTCTGATTGGTCCAAAAAAATTCACTGACTTTTGCGTGGTCTGCGGACATCGGGACGCAGCCGCTGATTGTGTGGTGAGAAAACATGAAACGCGTTGGTTTCCGCGGAATGCCGCCATGTTGGATTCGCAGACTCTTGGGTGTCCTTAGACAGTGCAGCAAAAACATTAGAAGAAAAAACAACATTGTACTTGTCAAACTCAACAAACAATCTCTGGGGCGGTGGAGGATGAGGATGGGATGTGATATGGCCATAAGAAGCCATAAAAAGGGTTGTTTCACCCTCGACAGTCCGAGAAAACTCCAGATGTCCTGGGGCAGTCCTGTGGTGTCGGCAGACACTTCAGATGTCCTATGATATCTGTAGCTATTTCTGCATTAAAGGGTTGGGGAAAAGCAGTTTTTGGATGGCTTATAACTTTAGCGCCACTCAATGAAACTGCATGTAATTTTGCAATTATTATTCTAGACCTAATCCTGAATGGTTTTCTGTCAAGAGGGGGCAAAATTAGAGGGGGCATCCCAAAATATTGTAAAGGCATATAAATGTGGTGTCATTTGACGAATCTGCACAACTTTGTCAAAAATGATTTTGGATCTAGATATAAATGGTTTTCTAATGTTTGGTGGCATTTTCTCAAGAGGGGGCAAAAGTAGAGTGGGGTCTTAACATTTTTAGATGGCTTATAACTTTGTTGATATTTGACGAATGTGGTCAAAAGTTTTGAGAAAAATTATAGACCCGACCTTCAATGTTTGTCTAAAGACTGAATGGATTTTGTCAAGTGTGGGCCTAGTTATATGACTATTGTATGTACATACATTTTGACACTTTTGAAAAAATGCAAAATGGGCGGTTTTTGAGCAAAATCGTGAGGAACATTGGCAATGACATTAAAGCATGGTTTTGCAAATGTGCCTGTGTTTTATTTTTTGACAAGTGTAATAATGTAGCTACAAAAAATAGTCATATCGCTTTGGTGACTGAGGTATAGCCTGTGGCTGTGGGCAGTAACCATATTGTCTGGGTCATGGCATAAGGTCATGACGCGAATGATCTAGCTACTGCCCATAACCGCGAGGGACGTAAAATGGTGTTAAAATGGCCATGTCCACATGGGACCGACTCTGTGGTAAAGTTATTCGAAAGTAGGATAGGTTTGAAAGGGAAACAAAATTTTCTTGTGGTAATATGGTCATAGGGTTCTGAAGGCTGCCATAGAAAGGGAAGAGGGTCTTTGTACGGAGCCCCGTCTTCTCTTTCCTTGGTGGCCATCTTGGAAAAGGATTGTCCTTCCTACAGCGGGACGCCAGAGAAATCCTTCCTTCCTACTGTAGGAAGAGAAATCTATTTTTTAGCTCCCCGGCTTCCCACTTTGGGAACCAGGGTTGCTAACGGCCTTTATCCACCATTGCAGGGGCTGCAATGGAAGATAATGTTCTGGCGTCTTCATTATTTATTTATTTATAACATGCTAAAGCCTACATACATCAGGGCGCACACAGACACACTTCGCTTGGTCTGATAACTTGGGCTGCCAGACTGTTATCCCCTGTTTCGGACGAAAAATTGTGTTCAAGTGGCAATGTCAACCTCGGAAAAGCTATGTGGAAAAGTTATTCGAAAGTAGGATAGGTTTGAATGGGAAAAGGAATGTGCTCATGGTAATATGGTCATATGGTTCTGTAGGCTGCCATATAAAGGGAAGAGGGGCTCTGTACGGAGCACTGCCTTCTCTTTCGATTGTGGCAGTCTTGGAAAAGGATTGTCCTTCCTACAGCGGGATACCACAGGCGTCCCACTGTAGGAAGAAAATGTTTTACCACCCTGGGTTCCCGCTTTGTGCATTTCACTTTGGTATCTTAAGCCTTTGGTACACTCCCAACAGTGGTAAAGAACTGCCACACTCATGATTCTCTCTGGGTGCTAGAGGTAGGCATGTCCTCTACCTCATCTTCTTGGTCCTCTTCATTGTCTTTGGAACTACTGCTCTTTTCTGTTGTGTAGGTCCTCCAGCTGATGGTGGCGGCTCTTGGGGAGGAGGGAGGGCACTATCTGATCCCCTTTTTAAGAGAAATAGCAGTTTTACTAATATTCTTCCAATTATGTGCTTTGCACTAGATTGTTAATGGATAATGAGTAAGTGTAGGTGTAGGAGCTGTGCAAGGGTACATTTTGAGCTTGAAAGTTCCTAGATCAGTCGAAAAATTCAGTTCCAAACAGTCTTCCAAGCATGGACCTGACTTTGCAGACACGTCATCATGCTGCATGCGAGTCACGTAGCACTGTCCGGAAGGTCTGTGATGATATCAGAAGTTTGCGGACGTCGACAGATGTAAAAACAGTGGAGAAAGTTGCAAAAAGTGTATAGAAGAGTTAAAAATGATGCTAGAAGGTGGGAAATGGCAGAGTTTTAAGGTGTAACATTTGAAAGTGAACAGTATGATATTAGTGAGTTGTAGGAAAATAGCATGCACTGGTAAAAACCCATTAACTTCAGTGAAAAAACTTTGTTAATGGAACGTTATGGTTAAGTTGCACTTATAAAAACCTATGAAATTCAATGAAAAAACTTTGTTAAAGGGACGTTATGGTTACATGTAAAACCGAAAAACCTCTGAAATTCCAAACCTCTGAAATTCACGAGTTATGGTAAGCTAAGCAACCATAACTCGCGCCACCACCATGCACCGCTAAGAATTTCTGAGGTTTTTCGGTTTTACTTGTAAACATAACGTCCCTTTCACAAAGTGTTTTCATTAAATATTATTATAACTGAAAAGTTGTCCCTGAGAAGGACCGTTTTGGGGATAAGGAAAAAAGAGGTAGGAACTGGGAACACTAGGTTTCATACATATAACAAAAGCTACTTATATTTGGTGCATTTCTTTGTGGTATTTATTCTAAAGAGTAGGGTAACAAAAAATATTGACATTTAAAAATATACCTAGCATTTGGCAATTGGCCGTAGGTGCTGAAAGAGCCTTGACCAAAGTGGCTAGTGTGCCACCTACCACCTCGATCAAATCATGATAAAGTTAGAAAGATCAGGCACAGTCACGATGGACTGAGGTTGGGTGTTCGTTTTTGAAAAATGGCTTTTTATGGTATTGGAAGTCTGTGGTGCAGAAGATAAATACTGCTGTGCTGATCTCGCTCCATGTGCTTTGACCTAATGTTTCAGATGAGCTTTCCTATATGAATCATCAACTTCATCGCAATAAACGCAGAGAAGATGTTGCATTAACGTGGATGTTCTCAAGCACTGCGATGGCTTGTGCGAAGGTCCCCTTCACAGAAATTGCACATGACCTCCTCAATCTCCTTTTTACTATGTTGGTCCATTACGCAGAAATATTGGCAACTGTCAGAATGTATTTTTTATGTGCATTGTTTCTTCCGTGGTGGTAAAGTTGAAGCCACACATGCCAGCTCAGCATCACTGCTGGTCATAATCATTTTGAAATGCAGGACAGTGGAGGAAAAATAAATACCGTAAAAATACACAACAAAAAAAGAACGCTGCCACTTAATATCAGAAAACTTAAAAAATAAAAAAAGAACAAGCTAAAACAACAAAAAATGACAAAACACAAAGCACAAGACAAAGGACAACGTATAGGAAGAAGAAAGGTAAACATTGAATGGATAAATCAAGGTACTGCTTTTAAAAGTTCCTGAAGGCTTACAAAGAAGTTCACCCACCAAGAGACAAAAAGTAATGACAGAAAACAGGAAAGAAGTGCTTGGGAGAGGGGTATAAGCACTGTTACGCAATATAGCCAACCGGAATGTTTTCCGTACACACAATGACGTGTTCGCACCTAAATTGTTGACCAGTTGCTTAGGCGAATGAGGAGACAAGCCTGCACATGGTCGTAGCGCATCGTGGGAAGGCCCAATCACTTTGAAAGCTGTGTTCATCGCGCCTGTTGAGCTGCCCATGATTCGATTGGCTGTGGAAAACAGGTGCGATGAACACTGTTTTCAAAGTGATTGGGCCTGTCAATGAGTGTGCATTACATGTGCCATTTTGTTGTATCTATTACTAAGGTGGAGAGAATCCCAGTGACCACCATACATGAGTTACATGCATGTGACATTTATTGTCAGTGACTAGGGAGGAAGAAATCCAGAGTTGTTTCGAGTCAGAGAGGAGCTTATCATTTATTGGAGATTATGTTCATTGTCAATATTTAAATGTACAACATATGTGCCTTTTTCCTTTGGCTAGTACTAGAGAGGAGAGAATCCCAGTGACTACTTTCTGAGATATATATGCACGTGACATTTCTTGTGGGTGACTAGCTGGAGAACATTCCAGAGTTTGTTGGAGGTAGGCAGGTGCTTATAATCCAGACGCTGTATGTGAGTGTGCAACACATGTGCCATATTTCCGTGACTAGGGAGGATAAGTTACCAGATTGTGTTCCAACATATTTGGAGCACTTAAACATTTCGGGAGGAGGGTGATGCATGCAGCAAATGGGATTTCTACATCCGCTCCAGCAACCTCTGTTTGCACCGGGTGCAGCTGGAACTGGATCTGGAAACTTGAAGACATCAATCACATATTCAGAAGTAACTTCTACGACTCATCATTCTAGTGTGCAATAGATAGTAGTACATGCTTAGATTTTGTAGCCAGATGAAGGGGAGGTAACTTCCATTGTCCTTGGGAAAGAAGAGAAAGAGATGCAGAGTGGTTCTAAGGATGTGCCTGGAGAAACACAACAGTGTAGCACATTAGGAAATGGGAAGCCCCTGTTCACCACCCCGCACACATCTTCTAAAAAGTTTACAATAATGATTCTAAAGGTAATGGTTCATCTGTGTCCAGGCTGCAACATGAGCCCAATCATACTCTTGAGGAGGAGCAGGACAAACGTAAAGTTACAGAGACATGAATTATAGAGAGTGGTACTCTCTCACATTTGTGTAACGTATTTCAAACACATTCTGGCAAATCTGAAATTGAACACATCAGCATGTGGGAGCCAGACTGTCACCATCTCAACTAGAGGAGCACACTGGGGCATGTTTTATGCTACCACAGAAATCTCAATATGGAATGTCTTCATACAGCTCAAAGAGCAATAACATTTTTTCACCTGTGACATTGTAAGAAAACTGTGTGCCATGCAAAGGCTCTGAACAACTTGGGTACCACATCATTATGGTCGCATATGAGGCAGCATCATGCACAGGACTGATATCGAATCATAGGACCTCAATTAGAGCCCTCCTGTTGGTATCAGCCAATCACCCTCACCCTGTATAGTCACCCCAGATTTTATTTTTGTTGTGCAGTCATATTGGATGCCAAGCCGCAAACCCATTTTCAACATAGGTGCGGATTAGTAAAAAAAGGCTTAGCAGTGATTCCCTTCCACAACAGGACAGTCGGCCGGTAGTGCTACCAGCATCTTTGTTACCTCTCCGCAACATTACAAGTATGCTC
This sequence comes from Ambystoma mexicanum, assembly GCF_040938575.1. Lineage (NCBI taxonomy): Eukaryota > Metazoa > Chordata > Amphibia > Caudata > Ambystomatidae > Ambystoma > Ambystoma mexicanum. The sequence continues at coordinate 336,422,511 of NC_090927.1, forward strand.
GCGGGTGCCGCTCTGGAACGCCAGGTCAGACCAGGCGTGCAGAGCAGCACACGCTAGCAGTACCGGATGGCAGCTATCAACGGGGCCGTTGTTGCCATCCTCTCCATTCCCATTGAGCCCTATGGGAATGGGGACGTACCGGGTCTGGGTCCCGCAAAAGGGATTTACCGGGCACTCCAAGGTTGGAATGGTCCGGTAAATCCCCTTTTGCGGGACCCGGACCTGGACCCAGACCCGAGTTTGGAGGTAGCCATGCCTTTAACACCTCTAACTGGTATCCTTCCCACTGGCTATCCGGTTTTCCACAGCACTCTGTAGAAAATTCAACCAGGACGGGACGGTGTCCAGGCAGCTTGCGAGTTGGTTGTTCCCATCAAACTCAAGGGAAGAAGTTAACCTTGAAGGGCTTATCTGTCGATGGACTTTCAGGCAATTCGGACCAGCAGCAGGGCTTCATAGGTTGTCCAGGAGTTGCAGCAGTCGTCTTTCTTCCGCTCGTCTTCAGTTCTTTCATTGCAGTGGTCGACTCTGCTTTCCAAGTCCCAGAAACCTGCTTTTAAACAGTTTTCCCCCATTCATTCCAGCCTGGCTGTCACTCACATAGCAGGGTGGCTGTCCTTGCCGGACAGCCAGCTGGCCAATCATGCCAGAGTGCATTCATGTCTCCTAGGAGAATAAGCAGAGGGAGTTTAGGGCACCTCCCTCACATCCTGTCCACCCCAGACACTCAGGTGACAGAGGAGGGCTTCAGCACTGAAGCCTGCCAAAGGCCAACAAACAAAGGGACCAAACCTGGTTTGGCGTGGAGAGTTAAACACAAGAAGGACCTTTCCAAAAAGAAATGGCAAAAAAAGTTGACCAGAGTCTGTTTTTACAGATAGGTCTTGGGCGCGATATTGAAAAAGATGGCTAACCCGATTTTTAGCTGCAGTTGTTCGAGGTTGGAAAAAATTATGGTAGTTTGATCTAAACTACTTCCACTAGCCATTTCAAGTAGGAAAGGGTAACATTTGACTGGTAAATGAGTGTTTTGACTCAGGGGATGATAGTCAACCCCTGCAGCACTCTATAGGAAGATAGGGTGTGCTGGTTCTGTGCATTTAAAGAGACTAATAAAGTCAATTTAGCTTTACATGCTCTGGGAGACAGTAGTCAGTCCCAGAGAAGGTGTTTAAACCTTGGGAAGTCTGAAAGGCATCACTGTGCCACTGCACTGTGGGTGCTGTGTGACACACAGAAAAAGATTATGCCTATGGAGTTGTGCTAAAACTCAATAACCAAAGAACAAAAGTAAAACACACATCAAAATACACGGAAGAGTGTGTAAAAAGGCTCACACTCTTCCCAGGTAAAAAATAAAATCCTAGAAATCCAGCAAAGTTGCTGGGGGTCTCAAATGGTAAGGTAAATTATCACATTCTTGAAAATTCTCCCTAACACTCGTTCCCCCCCAGACAAATGGACAGGAGGATTTAATCCACTCCTGGATGAATCTCCTTACTCCAGTCGGTCAAGCATCCTGGAGAGACCATCAGCATTTTGATGGTGACACCCAGACCTGTGTTCAATGGTACTATCAATCCCTTGCAGGCTGATTGACCATCTCAGTAGTTTAAGTCTTTCCCCTTTCATTTGCATCAACCATCTCAAGGGTTGGAGGTCAGTCTGACTGACAAAAGTAGATCCATATAAGTATGGTCTAAACTTCTTCAGTAACCACACAATAGCAAAACATTCTCTTTCAATGGATTCCCACCTTGTATCAGGTTCCTTCAGCTTACTGCTGATGAAGCAAATGGGGTGCTCCCTACCTTTACCATCCAGCTGACTCAGAACTGCACCTATACCTGTATTTGAAGCATCTGTCTGCACAATTAAGGTCTGGTTGTAGTCAGTAGCTCTTAGGATTGGAGCTTGACAAAGGGCTTTCTTTAAGCCTTCAAATGCTTCAGTGTACTCCTCATTCCACCTGACCTTTTTAGGGAATTTGGGAGAGGAGACCACATTTAAGGGAAGCTATGGTCCCATAGTTCTCTACGAAGTTCCCATAGTAACCAGTGAGGCCTAGGAAGGCTCTCACCTGGGTTTGAGTAGTATGGGTAGCCCAGTTTTGTACAGCTTGTACTTTGCTAGGCAATGGCCTGATTTCACCTCCTCCTACCTCATGTCCAAGGTAGACCCCTTTACTCTGACCAATTTGACACTTCCTTGCCTTTATGGTCAGATGGGCCTGCCTCGAGAGCCTACAAAACATATCCTAAGTGGTCAACATGTTCTTTCCAAGTAGGGCCGAACACTGAAATGTCATCCAAGTATGCCATGCAGAAGTCCTCCATCCCATTCAGAACCTGGTAAACCATCCTTTGGAATGTAGCAGGTGCATTCTTTAGTCCAAAAGGCATTACCTTAAACTGGTAGAGTCCTGCAGGGGTTGAAAATGCAGTTTTCTCCTTGGCATGATCTGTCAGTGCTATTTGCCAATAGCCTGAAGTGAGATCAAATGTACTGAGGTACTTGGCTGAACCAAGTTTGTCCACCAGTTCATCTGTCCTGGGTAAAGGGTGGTCATCAGTCTTGGTGACTGGATTAAGAGCACTATAGTCCACACATAATGTAAACTCCTTGGATCCTGCCTTTGGTACTAGAACAACTGAACTAGGCCATGGACTTGTAGATAGCTCTATTGCCCCAAGATCAAGCATCTTGTTGACCTCCTGCTTTATGTGGGATCTTACATGATCTGTCATCCTGTAACTTCTGCTTTTAACATGTAAAGAATCACCAGTGAGAATATTATGCTGGCCCCAAGGGGACAAGCCTGGTGATAGTGAAAACAGGGAGGCAAACTGATTTAACAGAAACGTGCACTCCTCTTGTTGTTCAGGTGTCAAATTAGAAGAGGGATTAGCTCCTTCTATTTTCTCATCTAAAGGCTGGCTTCTGAGTAGATCAGGTAGAGACTCACTCTCCTCCTCTTGAGCTGAAGCTAGAAGCAAAGCTCCTACTTCTGGTCTTAAGACATAAGCTTTTAGACGGTTGGTGTGAAAGACTCTGGGAACCTCCTTAGGATTGCCTAAATCCACCAGATAGTTGACCTCTCCAAGTTTGCCCACAACCTTGAAGGGTCCTATCCATTTGTCCTGTAAGGCCCTCTGCCTTGTAGGTACCATAACTAGAATTAGCTGGTCTTGAGTAAACTCAGCCATGTTGGCCTTTTAGTCATGCCAATGCTTCACCGGAGCCTGCCCTACTTTCAAGTTATCTGATGCGTCTGCCATCATGTGTGACATTCTCCTCCAGAGACCTATCACATAGTCAGTGACTCTCACTGGCTTGGGGAAGGAGCACTCTCCAACCCCTCCTTAATCAGGGCCAAGGGGCCTCTAACTGGATGGCCATAGAGAAGTTCAAAGGGACTAAATCCAACTCCCTCCTGAGGGACTTCTCTATAAGCAAATGTAAGGCATGGCAGTAGAAGGTCCCACTTTCTCTTAAGGGGTTCCTCTAAAGCACCTATCATGCTCTTCATTGTACGGTTGAACCTCTCTACCAATCCATTTGTCTGGGGATGGTAGGCAGTTGTGAACTTGTAAGTTGCTCCACAGTTTTTGCACATGGCCTGCATGTAGTGGGACATAACATTGGATCCCCTGCCTGAGATAACTTCCCTAGGAAAACCTACTCTGGTCAAAATACCAAGTAGGGCCTTAGCCACAGTCTTAGCTGTAACAGTGCTCATAGGTATGGCTTCAGGATACCTAGTAGCATGGCCTACTACAACCACTATAAACCTGTTTCCTGAAGATGTTGGAGGGTCTAAGAGACCAACAATGTCAATTCCTGCCCTCTCAAAAGGGTCTCCCACCACTGGTAGAGGCACCAAGGGTACCACATTCTTGGCTCCGCTATTGCCAGAGATTTGTCAAGTGTGACAGATCCTACATAACTTATCTACATCAGACCCCAACATAGGCCAGTATAAATATAAGGAGAGCCTTTCCTTGGTCTTCTTGAAACTCAAGTGACCAACCAAAGGTATCTGATGTGCTAACTATAGGAGCTGGAGTCTCCTTTCAAGAGGCACTACAAGTGTCCTGTAGTCCCCTGGGATAGACTCAGTCGGTTCACTGTAGAAGAAGTAATCTTCCCAGTACAACCTTTGATTCCCTGGCTCTTGCCCATCTAGCTGGGAAGCTGCCTGTTGGCGAAGACCTTCAAGAGTAGGACACTCTCTCTTACCTCTGCTGAAGTCTGCGCTACATGGTCCACCTTCTTCCAGTAAAGACTGCAGCTCAGGATTGTCTGCAGGATCCAGATCTCCAACAGGAGCAAGGTCCTAATCCAGCTCTGATTCTTCAGCAGCTGATTCAACCACACAAAGTTGTTCCACACACTCAGATTCAGCTGGTGGAGGAGTCACAGGTGTGACTTTGGACAGTCCTCTCGAGGATGTCCTTGGTGGAAGTACATGAGTGTTGGCTGGTTTCTTCCTGGATGTTTTAGGTTTCCCATTTTCCTCCTTCTTCCTTGAAATTGCAGTCAGTAAGTCCTGTGGACTGGGAGTTATAGTGTCCTCTATAATCTCCACTTGAGAGCCGTTTAAGGTACACTCTCTGGCCTTCCTAGTCTGCTCCTGTTTCATTTTTCATTGGAGGCCTGGGGTGCTTGATACAACTCCAAGAGTTGTTAAGTCATTCCCAACAGGACTCTCCCAGGTACTTCACTCTGCACACTTACAGGTATCTTGACAGTCATGTCATTGCACTTGATGAGAGCTGGTAACTGTGGAAGCATTTGGATTGGGCCTCCACCAAGCTTAGTTAGGTATTTGGGTGCCTTAGCAACATCCTCTACCTTGAAAAAGGATTGATCAACTACGGTAATGCTGGCGCCAGTGTCTCTGATGGCAGGAGTCTCCTGACCAGTCACAAGAACACTGTCTTTGTAATACTCTTTAGTATTTTCTGGAATGGAATTGTAAACATCTAAGTTCTGCTGTTCCCACAGACCCAGGGATAATAAAGAAACACTGGCTGAGACTTTCATGGGTTGCCCAGCCAGTAAGTGAAAGTTTCCGCTTGCCATTGGTACTTCATCCTCTGGGGAGAAGGCTAAGGAGACAGTGTGGATCCCTGAAAGTGTACCCTTACATCTGGGATCCCCTTTAACATTGCCAGTTGACCCACAAGCATAACATTTTCCAAATGTCTTTATGAATAAGGGTTTGTTCTGACCTCCTTCTGGTTTGGCAGCAGGAGGTACACTAGCCTGATTTGGTTTCCCTTGTGGCTTACCCTTATCATATTTGGGGCCCTCTTTTGGAGTGGAGGTATTGGAATTCTCTTTGGTATCTTTCTTGTGCTGCTTTCTCTCATCCTTCTTCTGAGTTGCCCCAGAAAACTTGTGAGCAGCCCTGTTAGCAACCCACAAGTCAGCAGCCCTTGCTAACATCTTTGGATCAATTCCCTTCGAGTCAGCCAAGTGCTGTCTCAGCTAAGGAGAGCAGGGATCACAAATAGATTCCAACATAAACAGATTTCTCATACATTCATAAGTGTTACCTCTGTAACCCTTAACCCATCCATCTAAGTTGTTCAAACATTCAGTCACCCAGGTAGCCCAAGGGGTACCATCATGCTTTTTGAGGGTTCTAAACCTCTTAAGATACTGGGAAAGTGTCTTCCCACACCTAGCTATCAAAGCTATTTTCACACTTTCATACTCCTTTCTGTCTATATCCCCCAACTCCATTACCACATCAGTTGCAACAGGGGGTAGCCTAGAAAAAAGCCAAGGATTCAGCTGATTCCCTGTAATGTCTTGAATCCCATGGGTATATTCAAAAGCAGCCAACCAATCTAAAATATCTAGCTTAACCTCATACATACTTACTGCATCTTTGGGCATGTGAGGCCTCTTAGGACTGGAAGACCTAGAATACTCTGGGAGAGAACCAGTTTCAAGAGACAACTTTTTCATTTCAAGTGTGTGATTGAATTCCATTTCTCTGAGCTTCTGAGTTCTTGATGTTTGCTTACAGTTTGGGCTTGGATTCTTTTAAATTCTAACTCAAGTCTCATTCTTTCAAAAGAGACAAATTCATGATTTTGGGGGTTATTACAAGGGTGGAGGTAGCCATGGTGCTGTTAGCGCCATGGCTACCCCCTTACTGCATTCTGGGTCCGGGTTCCCTGAATGGGGAATTACCGGGCCATTCCAACCTTGGAGGACCGGGTATTTTCCCATTCAAGGAACCCATCCCCATTCCCATTCGAGCCCCCATAGGGCTCAATGGGAATGGGGACCATGCTAACAACGGGCCCGTTTTTAGCATGCTGGTCCTTCAGCGGCTCCCACTAAGAGCGCCTGGTAAAACCAGCCGGTCTTAGCGGGACCCGCTAAAGGACCTCGTAATGCGGCTGTAAGGGGTTAACCGCACCGGCACCTTTACCGGCGCCATTAACCCCTTACCGCCAACCTTGTAATGACCCCCTTAGTGTTGGACCTGATGGGGTCCCTGTGGTCAAAGTTTGAGGCCCATGGCAGCTAGAGGTAAAACAGGGCCTACATGTTGAGACTCTTATGCCTCATCTAACTCATCCATAACATTTGTGCTGGGATCTGAAATATTATCAGCCTCATCAATATTTTCCAGTTTTGCTGCAGGGGTAGATGTTTCAGACCCACTCCTCAGACTTTGGTATTCCAACAACTTTTCTATCAATTCAACCTTTTTTGCCTATTACAGTGGGGGTCCTAGCTTTACACATATCCCTCAATTGATCAATTGTTAAAGTGACTAGGGTCTCCTGACTGTAGCTTTCCATATCAGGCATGATAAAACAATTGCTTCTCTAGTGTTGCTTAGCCTTGTGAGGTTTATTTGAACAAAGGTAACAGTAGCACTCTAAATGTAACAAGTATACTTTATCCTCACCATTGTACACGTGTTAGGCAGCATCAAATGCAGTACCCTTGGGGAACACTACATGTAATTAAGACTACACGTGTCAATACAATTTCCCCTTTGGTACAATCCTGTACTACACAGTAATGTGATAGCAGTGGCTGAGCAGCCAGACTTATCTCAAGAGTAAAGTGAGCAGTAGAACAAGTTACACAAAGGACCAACAAATACAGTGATTCAAGCCAACGCTTACTCAAGGTTTCTTGGTAAAACAATATGCATTTATTTACACAGTAATTTGGAAAACATTCCACTAGTAAGCGCAACTCAATATCACAATCTAATACACTACAATAACAACCAATCAGTTTCTGAACAAGTTCAGCTCCCCTGAAGTGGGAGCAAAATGGCACTTCACTTAAAAAGACAAGGTTATAAGAATCAACAGCACAAATACTTTCATAGGGCAAAGGGTTTCAATTCACTACAACCAGCAATTCAATTCAATAGGCCTGCTCCAAAGTCAATGGTTCAGAGACTTGATAGGATAGCACAGTTCTGGTAGTAAAAGGTTAAGTCTTTGCCATGGATTTTAGAAGAATTTGGTCAGACGAAAAGTTGGATGTTGGTTTAGGGAAGGACAAGCCTTCAAAGTTGGGAAAGTTTCACAAAATTTCACTGTGGCCGAAAAGATTTCCGATCGCGTTTGCACAGTACCTTTAAAGTAAAGAAGAGTTGTAGCTGAGGCAGTTGTTCCTGGCAGTTCGAGCAGATCTCGCTGTTCCTGAGCTTCAGTAGTGGGGACAAGAAGGAGGACGTCGGGAGGTTCTTGCACTGCCCAGGGAAGAGGCCACAAGCTTGGCAAAAAGTCAGTTTAAGGTGTGAGTGCCTTAAAGACTACAAACTGGTATCCTTCCCACTGGCTATGCGGTTTTCCACAGCACTCTGTAGAAAATTCGACCATGAGGGGACGGTGTCCAGGCGGCTTGCGAGTTGGTTGTTCCTCCACCAAACTCAAGGGAAGAAGTTAACCTTGAAGGGCTTCTCTGTCGATGGAGTTTTAGACAATTCAGACCTGCAGCAGGGCTTCACCGGTCATCCTGGAGTTGCAGCAGTCGTCTTCCTTCAGCTCATCGGTTCTTTCGTTCCAGTGGTCGACTCGGCTTTCCAAGTCCAAGAGACCTGCTTTTAAACAGTTTTCCCCCATTCATTTAAGCCTGGCTGTCACTCACACAGCAGGTTGGCTGTACTCACCGGGCAGCCACCTGGCCATTCATGCCAGAGTGCATTCAGGTCTCCTAGGAGACTAAGCAAAGGGAGTTTCAGGCACCTCCCTCACATCCTGTCCACCCCAGACACTCAGGCACCAGAGGAAGGATTCAGCACTGAAGCCTGCCAAAGGCCAATGAACAAAGGGACCAAACCTGTTTTGTCGCTGTTAAGAAGGATTTCTGAACTCTGGCCAAGAGGGGCAGAGGTTCATAAGGCCTACCTAGTTTCTTGGAACAGGGTAACCTCTGGACAAGCCAGACCAATCAGGGTAGCTATGGCAGGCGGTCAAGACTAAGTCTCAAGAGGGGTGAGAGTGACTGAAAGACCTCAATGAGCACACAGAGCAAGGACGCTTACAAATTACTCCAGACAGGTGTAATATTAAAAATATAGACACATTTATTACAAGGCCTTTGTAACATAGACCATAGCAAAGAATCACAGTAATACTAAAGTAAACCAATACGTCACAACCAACACAATATATATACAAAGCCATAGGGGTCTAAGGGATTATAAGCACGAAGGATGTAAACCACCTAGATAGGGAGTAAAACAGGCAGTGCAGGTAATCTTTAGACCCAGTTCGACAACAGGAATACCCCTAACTAAGAGGCAGTCCAAGCCCTACGAAGAGAGGAGCCTATTGCTCAATAGTACATGCACACGCTTGTGCCAATGGACAAAATAAGGTCTCTTCAAGGGTCTCTAGCAGCTCAGTAAGGTGGATAGGACGATGAAGAACAAGTTCCCACTATTTAAGCAGGACCTCCATTTGAGGCCAGAGGCAGTTTGAGAGCGCGGGATGGAGTCGCTATTTCGCAATAGCCCTGGAAAGGAAAGGGGCCCTCAGGGGCCACTTTGTGCGTAAAAATGGGCTCCTGCGCTAGGGGCCACTGGTTGGGGTAAGGATTACTCTCCGGTCCCCGATGCAGGCAGACCCAGATTTCGCCAGTATAGTCCACTTCGCCGGAAGGTTTGAATGCGACAATCAGAACGTCTCGACACCGTGTAGACTCAGAGATACAGCGAGGATTCCCAAACGGGACAGTGGCGATTTCTCTGCTCTGGGAGGAGGAATCTGCCCAATTCCACTGCAGCAGGCTTCAGGGGCAAGGGGGTCACAAATGCAGCGAACTTGCACAGGTCGTTGCCACAGCAGGGCAACACGGCAACTGTGTTTACTCCAGTCCGGGCGCACTCGTCTCACTTCAGACCTGGGAATGCCAAGTGTACGAAATTTGGTGTGAGGGTGCCGTGGACACAGAGCAAGCAGTATACCAAGTTTTTGAGGGCCTCCTCAAAACAGCGGCGGTATCAGAGCAAACGTCCCTTGTAAGCTCATCAGCCCACTTGTTGGCCCAGGGACACTTCTGAAGAGGCTTACTTGCAGGGTTTGTTGAAGGTGCCGAGAATAGTTGGTCCCACTATTCCAAGGGGTCGAAGCTTCTTCGCAGACCTTCTAGGACGATCAGATGCAGAGGGGTCCCACGGGACGACAGCGGGCTCAGAGTGCCAAACCTTCCAGCGGGTCACCAGCGGTTCCTCGACTCGGCTTCTTGTTGCAGTATACTTGGCTCCTTACCCTTTGTTCATGTGAACTCAGGAGATCAACATGGTAGTGGTGTTTCCAGCCTCTTATCCAAAGTTCCCTTCACGCCAAAACAGAGAGGACCCAATGGGAGATCAGCACACAAACACTCACGCCATACGTCGACCAATCACGGGCCACGGTGGTCCCAGGCATTCAGGACACTCCAGACTCTCTGGCACCAAGGATGTGTATTTGGAACAGACAGCCCAGCCCACATACTGGAGGCACACACACAAGGCATGCAGAAGCCAGCGAAAGCTTTGGGTTTCGCGGGAAAGTGCATGACCAAATAAGGACTTACCCGGGTCGGCTCGACCTGGGGGAAGGTGAAGGGGCAAGATGGCCAAAGGACAAGACAAAGAACCTCGTGGCATGGCCATTTTGGAGCCAGGCCACCTATTTGTGTCAAGCGCGGTAATCGCGGTTAACATGGCAAGAAAGGGTTAAACATACATGAAAATGATAGCTGCCACCAGTCCTGCCTATGACACATCTGCACAGTTCATAAAAAGTCCAGCAAGAGTTTCTAGGGCCTTTGGAAAGACTAGAGACCCAAGGGTGCTGAAAAGTAAGTTACATTGCACTCTTGTTACAAAAGCTGCAACATGAGGAAAGGACTAAGGGAAACAAAGTCTCCCAGTACTGACTGTCTTAAGGGCATGTCAGTTTCCACATAAAAAGTGAGCGGAAGCCCAGAGGAGCGCTGATGAGGCCTGTGCTTCTCTGGCAGAGTCTAGATCAGGGTGTAACCAGTAGCAAAAAGTTTGGGGGTTGACACATGGAGGGAAAATTACATACAATTATGAAATCTTTCCTAACATTTACGCAGAGTTAAACACAAGAAGGACCTTTCCAAAAATAAATGGTGAAAAAAGTTGACTGGAGTCTGTTTTTACAGATGGGTGTTGGGCGCCATATTGAAAAACATGTCTGACCCGATTTTTAGCTCCCGTTGTACGCGGTCGGAAAAATCATGGTAGTTTGATCTAAACCACTGCCACCAGCCATTTCAAGTAGGAAAGGGTAACATTTGACTGTTACATGAGTGTTTTGACTCGGGGGATGCTAGGCAACCCCTCCAGCACTCTATAGGAATATAGGGTGTGCTGGGTCTGTAAATTTAAAGAGACTAGTAAAGTCAATTTAACTTTACATGCTCTGGGAGACAGTAGTCAGTCCCAGAGAAGGTGTTTCAACCTTGGGAAGTCTGAAAGACCTCCTTGTGCCACTGCACTGAGAGTGCTATGTGAAACACAGAAACAGATGATGCCTATGGAGTTGTGTTAAAACTCCATAACCAATTAACACAAAAGTAAAACACACATCAAAATGCATGGAAGAGTGGGGGAAAAAAGGCTCACACTCTTCCCAGATAAAAAAATCAAATCCTAGAAATCCAGCAAAGTTGCGGGGGGTCTCAAAATGTAAGGAAAATTAGCACATTCCTGAGAATTCTCCCTAACAATGCTTGTGGGACTGTCAGGCAACTCCACACTGATTTGGGAATTCTCAGTGTGTATGGGACTACAAAAACATAAAGCAGACCTTGAGAAGCTCAGACAAGGGATACTTATGTACTTGACATCTTACATGGGTAGGGATGGTGACCTAATACAGTGCAGGCTCAGTAACTGGTTATTGTGTCCAGTACAATTTCTGAGTTTAGCCATAGAACCCGTAAACTCCCTCCTTCCATTGTCCTGTGGGAGAAAGTCTTTAGTGCTGCCAGGGCAATTGTGTCTGAATGCAGGAGAGGATTTCCAATGGCTCATGCTGTGCAACTAATGATTGTTACGGTTAACAACCACTATATTTTGTAATACTATAGCAAGACACATAGCCATTAATACCATACCATCTTCCATGCTAAAGATGGGTGGTATTTATTGTATTTATTTATCTATTGTATGTATTTATTAAAAGGGAAATAGGGTGTGTCACACAGAGCACTTACAAAGTCAATAAACAGTCAATGGGGCAACCATGAATTAGGTGTCGAACTCTAGCAGGAGAGAAAGTGAGCGACTGACTGCTGGACATTGGTTACAGAAACCAGGGACAGGACCAACATTACAGATGGTAATCCAAATGTACTGAATATATGCAGGGTCAAATGTACAGTGGAGTTATATGTATGTAGGCCAAGGAGGAGGGGATAATGTAGGAATATGTAGAGTATGCTCCTTTTTTGTTTAGGAGGTGGAGCTTCAGTAATGATTTGAAGGAGAGTAGCAGCAATTTTCACATGGGTAGAAAGGGAGTTCCTGTACAGTGGGACAATAGGAAAGCAAATGGTGGTCAGGGAGTGGAATGATTTGAGAGTGAGCTGGAGCAGAGGGTACACAGAGGTAAGTACCACTTGGTAGTGTTACATAATTAAGGTGGTGAACGCTCATGCAGGGATTTGAAAAAAAGCATTAGGTGTTCAAAGAGGGTCTGTATGTTTATGGAAAGCTAACCGCCATGGAGGTGGGTGAATAATGGTAAATATTGTAGAGGATTCAGGTGGAGGACGTTTTTTTTCTGAATTGAAAGGAAGGAATACAATGGAGGTCAAGGAGAAGGCTGGAACAGTAGTCAAGCGGACGGCGTACCAAAGTCAGTATGAGTGATTTAGTGGCTCTGTAAGTGAAGAGGAAGCTCATTTTCCCGGTAAGAAGAAGGCTAATCCTGGCCACAGTTGAGATGGAGTTGATAACGTGGTGAAGGTTGCTATATAAAAGGACCCAAAGTATGCATGCTTTAGGGGAGGCTGAGAGTAGATTGGGTAGAATTGGGTGTAGTTTGGAGAGGGAGGTATTGGTGGCTGTGTGGTAGATGTCTTCAGGCTTGGAATTCAGAATAAGAAAACAACTACCATCCAGTGGCAGATAGCAGAGAGATAAGTAGATTTGCAACCAGAGAATTATGGAGTAAAAGTAGGGAAGGAGAAGAAGAGGTGTTTGTGGTTCACAAAGAGGTGGTAGAAGAATCCATAGAAGATCAGTTGACTGAAGGAGGAGGTGTAACATGTGCACTGAAGGGAGCAATGACCGAGCCTTGAGACTTGTCAATGGAGAGGGATGCCCTACATAGCCTGCAGTCTGTTTTTATTGGGGCAATCTTTCTACACATGGCTAAGACTTCCAGGGTAGGATGTTGGTTTAGCAAAAGTCTCGTAAATTTGGATCTGATCAGAGGGCTCGGGCATCTTATCAAGTAATTTGGTAAAATGTTGTAGGGCCTGTCAATGATAATCTCCTGTTGGCATAGTTTCACCCTGTTTGCTTTTTCTAGGGTCTGAATCCAATCCTGTCTCCAGCGTTTGATCTTTATTGAATTTTGGTTTGATTACAACTGGCCCTCAGTCATATCCAGGTAACCTAGGACCTTGTTACGTTCTGTTCTCCAGTCTTGTAGATCTTTATCCCATCCTCTTGTCATTCCCTCCTTTAATGCTCCGAAGCCTCATACTGGATTATCGAGAATACAATTACGAAATAGGTTCAGCTTCGTCCAGGTGACTTGTTTGGAATTTTCAACAGCTTTTTCCAAAATAGACCTTCTATTATGTCCCATGTTTTCTTAGGGATTTCACTAAAATCTTCAGCCTCAAAAGTCACTATCAGGGGCCCTTCATTTTGTAGAATGTCAGAGTAGGGGTAACTGAAAATTTACCATATTTCGTTTAGATCAATCTGCCTTGGTTAGCCAGTGTCTGCATTTTGGATCTAAACATGTTTACTTGATGTACTTCTCTTAAAGAAGTACATATGCAACTCCCAAAATATAGGAATGAGGACACTTTTGGTAGCCCAACGTTCTCAACGTGCCATGTTTCTTTTACCTGCTTCCTTCCCCTTGCCGATTGTGTCAAAATCCTTGATTTACTTACATTAACTTTTAAGCCATTTGATTGTATGTACACCTTAAGGGCTTTTTATTTTCGCTGTAAGTCCACTGGGGTTTGGTCTTTTAGGACAAAGTCGTCCATTTTACATCAAATGGTCGATGGAGGTCCCAGTGATGTTTGGAGGAAAGCACCTAACTTCTTTCAGTGGCGCTGTAAGGTTTGACAGGAAAAGATTGAACAGAGAGGGTTCCAGTGGGCATCCCTGTTTTAGGCCTCTGGTTGTTGAAATTGAGCGAGATAGGGTTCCCTCTTGCTCCATCTTTATCTGTAATACCGTGCCTGAGTGTACGTTTTCGATTGCTTCAAGTACGTCCCAAAGACAGCCCCGTTTGGCCAGCTTGGTTCAGAGCATGTTCCTGTTGATAGCATCAAATGCCTGGGAAAGGTCAATGAAGGCGAGATATGTTTTCTTTTTGCAGCAAATGGACTGCTTTTTCAGTAGGTTAAGCAAGAATACATTCAATGAAGTGTTCATGCCTCTCACAAGACCTCCAACAGGGCGATAGGCTGGTAGTTGCTGGGGTTTCTCCTGTCACTCTTCTTATAGATAGGGACGACGATGGATCTTTTCCAGGTAGACAGCACCTGCCTCAGTGTCCTTATCAATTTCGAATAAGATCTCCATAAATTTTGCCCAGAGTTCCAGTTCTTCTTTGAGAATGGCGTTCGTCAGGCAATCAGGTCTGGGAGCTCTCGAGCTGCTGGCTTTTTTGATAAGTTTATAAATATCTTCAGCCTTAGTTTTAAAGGTTGTTGGGATGGAAATTAGTCTATCCCTCTGCCCTAGGTGCTTTAGAGAGAGGTGAATACCATAAGAGCTGTGTAGTGTGCTAGGGGAGAAGAAACATGCTAAGAAACTCAGCATGAATAAAATGTAAGCAGGAATAATAGATGCATAGATTCAGTGCACACATGGAAATAAACACCATCTTGTAGTCACGGTAGACGCTTAGCCCTGCATTGCCACGTGGTACAGCTTTAGCTCAATGGAAGAGTCAGAATAGGCCCCGAAACACTAAAATGGGATGAGCTTGCACAGCCAGTTCTCACTGAAGCTTCCTCTTGTCCCTTCACTGATGCAAGTAAATAGTATCACTGGGAGGAATGCAACCTGCAAGGCTGTGAGACAACATCAGGCTCCTTGCAGTACCCATTCATCACAGCCAAACTATCAGGAGGCCTCTAACCCCCACCCAGCCTACCCAGAGCCATGGCCCACAGCACTGACCCGGTCCAAAAAACCCTGCAATCCATGATAGTGAGTGAACCCAGCTATAACACCAATGGCCATAAAATATCTGAGCATGTAGGCCATTTCACTTCTCCGCCTAAATACATCCTTTGTAACATAAGGTACAGAGTGGGATCAATTATAGATCAAAATGAGCGTGGAGGCCTTGGGTGCGAGAGGTGCGATATCAGCGAAGCACAAAATATGTGGGTTAGAGTGACTGTATTTCTTCCTCCCTTTCCCCTGGCACCGGTCCCTGAGCCTTCCAGGTGTATGCCACAATGATGTAGTAGTAGTCTTAGTGTATCATAGCAGTCTTGAAACAGTAAAGTACGAAGAGTCTGACCTTCACCCCTTGGAGAGATGAGCCCAGATGACTCACGTGGGAACAGACTGACAGCAGAAAAGAGAACCAATCATTGCCTGGCATCCCTTATGGAGGGTCTCACCAACAAGCAACACTAGTTTTTACTGTATAGCAATGACGATGTACTGCCTTTTAAGCTTCTGATTGTACTAAGTTTGACAAGAACGTTCTCGAGCAGCAGATTTCTTTGCTGATGACTTTGTATTCTGTACAATTAAACCTTGTTATCCTTGCAAGCAATCTCTTGGCCTTTTTCCCTAGAGGGTTGTATTCTTTCTGGTGTCAGCATAAACAGGGACTTGCCATGAATGTCCACTCTGCTCTGCCGCTAGGGGCCGTTGTGAGCAGGTGATATTCTTGCTCATTGAACATCTTCTCGAAGTGTGATATCCATGCCTCTTCCTCTACCGCATTAGTTTGCAAGGTATGTACATGGTTAATTAAGTATAGTTGTTTCCAAACTTCCCCTGTTTGTTTTTTGTGGATTTTTTGCATCATTGATTCAGCATCTTCTTGGATCATCAGGCATTTATGGGCTTTTACTCACATTTTCATGTGCTAATTTCCTTGCTTTGATCAGATCAGCTGATGCTATAGCATTTCCTGATCTGATTCTTTGTATGCCCGATCTCATTTTTTTTCTCTCTTCACCAACGACCCGTTGGAATGAATGCCTATGCTGGAAATCACTATTTTGGGTCCCCTTCATTTTTTTCCACAAAGGCCATCAGTAACTTTGGGTATTCCACTCTCAAGCCTTTGTCTCTGTTCTTATTTTGTGGCAGGTCCTCCAGTTCTCTCGTTAGTTTCTTGATTCTTACTGCATCTATTTTAAAGCAGTTAGCCCCATGGTTAATATACCAGTGGGCAGGTATAACGAACCCTGGGGTGGTTGTAAGCTTCAATACATGATAACTTTATGTTGTGATCACTCTGGGATGTCAAGGTTACTTCAAGGGAGGCCAGCCAAGGAAATAGATTTCCAGACACAAAAAGTAGTCCAGATCTTTAGTGGAACCTCCCCGCTTACAGGTATGACAAGCTGGAGTGTCTCCCCTAGTTTGCCCGTTCAACAGGTGTAAGTCACAGGGCTTCAGTTCTGCTGTCCACAACCTTCCTTTAGGCAGTCCTGTGGACTTATTGCCCAGATTGTCACGGCCTGCCACCTGATGGTCTTCCAATGTGTTCATGTTGAAATTGCCACATATGACAATTAGTGGGTCTGATAGGGAGATCATTAAGTTATCCAGCAGTGACATGATCTTCTTGATGAATGTAAGGTTATCTATCCCTGCGGAGTTGCAGTAGATGTTACATAATATCAACCATTCAGGTTTATCAGACCATATCCCCAAGCTTTTAATCAAAGTCAGTTGCGTGAACTGGTTTGGATTCCACATTTCTGAGACACTATAACGGTTTGTGTTTTTTATCAGCGTTAAGAGTCCCGATGCTGATCTTCATCCAGGACCGGTGGAGTTCTCAACCACGTTTCCTGGAGGCAAATTAGGTTGCAGTCGTCACATCTAAATTCGTCTTTCCCAAACAAGAGGGCAAATCCCCTTATTTTCCAGCATCCAACTGTCCACCCCATTAATGAGGGGGGCATGCGTGGCTAGACTTTCCATTTTGTTCAGCACTTAAGCTTCTGCCATCCATCCCCAAGAGTCCCCATCGACCCCATTTGGGATCTTGTTTCAACGGGTCATGGCTCTCCTTTCTGATACAGCAGAGTTAGCCACAAAGATACGTAGGGAGGGACATCACGTTATCTTCTCTGTCAGCTCCTTTCCTCTTTGATGCTTGTTTTCAGAGCTATGTCTCATTTAAAGTTGTTTGCGACACGCCTTCTTCCAAGTGGAATCTGGTTGTTTTTTCTGGTGCTCGAGGATGCCCTTTGGGCCCCCCATTTTTTGTTGGTGTCGTTATCACCGAAAGCAAATAACCCATAACGGAGATGTGTGAGGCCTCCTCAAGTAGGGTGTCTTTTATTACTACATCTTCCAGGTAAATCACAATTTTATCTAGGGGTCCTCTCCCAGGAAGGCCACTCTGGTGATATAGTCCATTGTTATCAGTCTTAGTTTTGGAATCTGATGTAACATTTTCAGGACTTTTGCACTTTTTGAAATCAGGCCGTCGTTCAAGAACAATGCTTGGGTCACAATTATCAAGTTTCCTGGATCGGTTTCCCATTTTAAGGTTCAGGTCCTTCATGGTGGTTGTCGATGCTAATTACGGTTAGGGTGAGTAGTTTTGAACCACCGTTGGTGGGGGATTGCCCCTCCTGCTTATGTCTGGCTGTTGTAGTCTCACTGTGTTTTTATTATGGGTCAGGTGTGAGCGCGTCTGTACCAGGGTTCTAAGCTCATCCCTACCCGG
The DNA here is from genome assembly GCF_040938575.1 of Ambystoma mexicanum. Classification (NCBI taxonomy): domain Eukaryota; kingdom Metazoa; phylum Chordata; class Amphibia; order Caudata; family Ambystomatidae; genus Ambystoma; species Ambystoma mexicanum. The sequence goes on from NC_090927.1 coordinate 336,440,156, forward strand.
GGAACCTGGACTCAAGGAGGGCAACATTGCAGCCAGAGCTAGGCGCTTCTGTTCCAGAGTTCTAAACCCGCCTTGCTCCGTCATGACAAACGGACAAGTGTGTCTTTTTAAATCAGGGGCCCTGTAATATTCAGGTCATCTACATATGTTTTGTCTGATGTAAACGGGGCGTGTTCAAGAGCTCCTCCCTTTCTGACTCAACTAAGTATGTGGTATAGACCAACACTTGTTCCATGAGCTCTTCCTCACCTAGTGAGGTGTCTACATGTTTGTAGGCAGGAGATTTTTGGACATCCAACATCTTCCCCTTTTCTTCCAGGAGTTCCCACTTTGAACAATAGTTAGATTCTTTCTGGGGGTTGGGGAGGGTTAACTTCTCGAAGAATTCGGTGGGCACCATTGGACTTGCCCTTGGCCTGTTTTATGTGGCCTATATGACTTTCAGGTCACTTGTTTGTCAAACATTGTGGGTTTTCTTTTGGCCATTCTTTTTGGTTCTTCAATTTATCAAAAAGCAGATAATCTGTAGCAGTGATGGATGAGACAGCAGCAGGGAGTGCCGACCCGTCCTGTCCAAAGGTTGTTGGCATCCTTCGCCGTAGTGTTGGGATGCACTGCCTCTTCAATTAATGCTTTGTTATTTTCGCTCCGGATGACTCCGTTGGGTACACCCACAGTAGCCTCCTGCTCCACCTCCTTGCTCGTAGCCATAGGCTTGCCTTCAAGTTGGTTGGTTTAGTTTGTTATTTCTGGGTCCTCCAACTCCTTTTCAGTAACTATGTTGGAATTTCCTGTTTCTCGCCTATTTTGGGAGTTAGGAGGTGGCTGCGGCCCCGCTGGAGTCTGTGGTTGATCTGATGAAGTGTCTGTGCTTTGGTTTCCTTTTTTTAGGAGTGCAGGCCGCAACCCTTTTTCTTCAATAATCGGATTTAAGATCAAATGTAGCATGTTTGTTGTCTCTTCTTTGTGTGCCTCCAATTTGGTGTGGACTGCTGTATTACGTCCTTCCACAAATATCATTTTGGAATGGAGCATGGTCATACCAGTAGTCTGGTCCTTTACATGGTCATCAATTGCTTTAAACAATTTCATGAATGGTGCCAATGCCAATGTTAGTGCAGCCATAGTACTGCTGTTAATTGGTTTATCCACATTAGCCTTAAGTTGCTTGCACTTCTGATAAATGTTTCCCTTTTTTTGATCTTGGTGTTTGTGTGGGTTGGCCCCAGTTCCTCTGGTGCATGGGTTGAGGTTGTGCCAGTATTTCTGGCCACTGGTAGTGGATTGATTATCACAAGATCCTCGTCTGAAGATGACTTGAGTCTATACCTCTTTCTGCCTTTTATCCCCTTTTAGTTTTAAATAGGGGTGCACTCCAGAGTTCCCCGGGGCACCAGTCTGCATCATTAGTAGTTTTCCTTCTTGTTTACTACTCTGTAAGAGCAACAATCTACTTTCACTGCCCGTTTGATCAGGGCAAGTCGGTACCACTTGGGAGTTTCCCCTAACAGGCATGCTTCCTTCAAGTTCTGTAGTTTCCAGCAGGCTAATCAATTCGCTTTGTCCTCTTGGGTCTTCAAGGGTAATTGGGATGTGGCTTTCAAGTGCGCGTTTTCTTTTTTGCATGTCTAGTCCAAGCCTACTGCTAGTTGCCATTTCACTTCTTTCCAGCAGGTTCCAACTTGCAAGTAGCATGGAATCTTTGACCTCCACAAGACCCTCCTCTTGATCAGTCCAGGCTGTTGTCAAGCATTTCCTTGCTTTGGAACCAGCGTTCCTGTAGTGTAATATTGTTGTGCTTGTGATGTTAGTTATTCACAGACGTGGCGGCTTCCATTGGGTGGGCCCCTTGCATAGAGTTGATTTATTTAGGTGTGTGGGGTCACCCCATGGAGCCCATCAGTTGAGGGTGCTAAGTCTCCAGCTATTCCCACTAGAGGCACCCTTCTCATTGAAGAGAATTATTGTAATTCCAAAACTAGTGGCCCTTGGCCCACCTTTGAGCCTGAGGCCAAAGAGTCTGGATGACTCAACGGTTCTGGACCAACAGGGATGTGGGGCATCATACCTAGGATTCCGATAATATGTGGCTCTGTGTCCCTCATTTCGGGGCCTCCGCCACTATCCCGATAAGAACCTGATCCAGTTGTCTGCTTAGTAATGTTAGCTGCCATGGTTCCATGGGTTCTACCAACCCACTGCAATATTTCGTTTTCCCCCTTCCTAGTGTCTCTTGAAGCAGTCATTAGTGACATAACCAGCCTTGGGGTTTCCACCACTGGTTCCTGGGCGCACTTGACAGGAGGACAGGTTATCAGAGGTAATAGGGTGGTGTCGGGGATATATTTTTCCAGGTATGAGGCAGTGGAGGCAGTTACAAGTATTCTTGGCATCAGGGCAGGAGACACTGCAAAATCGAGGTCGCTGAATGTATTACGTTGTGTGCCTCCAAAGGGCTTGCACAAGTGAGACACGCCATTATGAGTTACAGCGGTGCCACTTTCCAAGTCTGTCGGCACTGTTATTTCACTCACCTCCAATAAAGGGTACTTCTCTGAGTCTCCCAACCGCCATCCACTTGGGGTAAACCGCAGAGGGAGCTGCGTCTTTTCCATTGGAGGGGCAAGGCACACAATGTGCGCCAGAGGAGGAAACCCAACCGGCACTCAGCAGGGTGACAACGGTAGGAGCGGCAAACCAGGTAAGCAGTCCAGCAGTAACTGCAGGCAACTGCTCACACTCTGCTTCCTTTATTCAAAACCTTCAACCCATCACTTTTTGGTTGTAGTTTGTCTCCCTATGTTAGAGAGGTTATGCCCAGACATTGGTCCCTTGCTCACTGCACCATGGGGAATCAGGCTGTACATCACTGAGGAGTCCCAACAAGGCCGAAACATGTCTGGGGTTGCTTGTGCTTCCATGCAGATGGGACCTGGCTTAGCGGTTCGGGCTGGGCTTCTACCATTGGTGGCAGCACATGACTTATTTGCATATGGCTCGAACCCTTTTCCAATGGCGCAGATGGGCTACAAAACAGTGTTGTGGAAGGTTGCCCAGAGCAATGCCAGTGGTTCAGATTTATTCAAAATCTTATCACTTTTTTGGTTGCACTGGGTCTGAAGACAATGAATCACACAGTTGGGTAGTCCAGCGTTAAGAGCATTGTTGTAGTCAAGATGTGAATTGACAAGGATGCCTACCAGTGCCACATGTTCATCTCTACAGAGGAAAGAGGGGATCTGTTTCAACATTTTGATGTAGAAGAAAAAGCTTTTGACTGAATTGTTAATGTGGTTGACTAAGGCCATTTGTGAGTCCCATATAAAACCTATATGTCTTATCTTTTAGGCAAGGAGTAGTGAAAGGCCAAACAGTGGAGGGGGCAATGGGTGTCTAGTAAATTCCTACAATAGATTCAATGCGCCCAACAATAAAAGTTTCGTTTTGGGAGTTTAAATTGGAGATTGTTGTTAGCCAGCCATGTTCTAATCTGGCCAGAGAATCAATGGGAAGTGCTGAGCCAAGGGGAGGCGGGCTGCCTTGGCTATAGGATTCAAACACAAGCTGAAGAACTCACCAGATGTAAGCACTTAGACACACAATCAATTAATGGTCCCAGAAAGGAATTTAAGCATGAACGGTTATGCTGGGGTCCAAGAAATACTTCTAAGTTAACCTGTGTTTAATGCAAATCCCGACTGTAAATTGTTGTTTGTCTTATTGGTGGTCAGCTGTGGAATCTAGGCTTTGCTTGTCAACATTATGGACCACCGGAGAGCTGGGGCTGGAATCACTCGTCTCTGCTACGGCCAGTCGGTATGCCGGGGTCTAGCAAGTGTAACTGAAATGCCACACAGCAGACTTGAACAAAAGGTCAATTGGCGTCGAAATTTACATACACATTTTAATTTGATTGCAAACAATATCATACCTCTAATTACAAATAAAGCACTCAGAATAAACCAGCATAACTAAAGACCTTGTTGTAGAAAAAGGTTAGCAAGGGTTGGACAGAATAATCTTTTTTGCACTGCGGTGTACTTTAGTCACATTTTCAATTATAAAAACTATGTATGTAACTAAGTCCATTTCCTAAGCTAGAATTACCTTATTAAAGGACATCTGATTAGACACATGAGAAAATGAGTTCTCTTGAAGATATGACTTAGGTGTACGCTAATGCGCCGTGGGTAGTTATGCTCTGCTAAATGATTCGTTCAGGTACTCTGCTAATCCACAATGTCCCCAAATGCCACATTTCAAATCAATGATATTTATAATAATTAGTCTGGGGATTAAACTAATCCTTCCTTTCATCACTCAAACATGTATAAAAAATGTACTGCTTGAAATGAAGATTATGCCAGTCTGAGGAATCTTGCATTATGTGGGCCAGGCACGTAGAAGCACTACATTGGAAATGTGGTTTTAAAAAATGTCGTATTTGCATGGAGAAGTATCATTAGCAAGCGGATGCCCTTCCGGGCCTGATTTGGCGCCTCCGTCTCCACAGGCTAACAGTTAGAGTTCAGTGCAGGCACCGGAAGAACGGCAGCACTCCCTGTCTCGGGAGACTCTGGCACCGTGTGGTCTTGCCTTTGTGGGGCAAAGGCTCCATTGTGTGCTATCCGGTTGCAATGTCTACAAGTAGGACATGGACCATTACGATTCACAGAGACTTTGTGACTCAAGCCTTCAAAAGGCACTCAAGCTTCCCCATGTCATAGGGTACAAGGCCAAGATCCAGTCAGTGGTTGTCTTTATATTTTGGGACAGGAAGGGCCGGATTTAAAATGGGGAAAGCAAAACAACACGTCCAACCACTCCACTGGATAGTACAGGGTCTGCAACCTTCGGCTCCCCATATGTTTGGTACTACAACTACCATCAGCACTAGCCAGAATTGTCAATGGTGAGGGATCATGAAAGAAAAAACTCAAAACATCTGGAGAGCCACAGGTTACAGAGCCCTAGGATACAATGGGGAACATTCAGATCACTGGACACATGGTATAACCAACGAGTGACTGGGCACCAGGACGCCTGACACCAGTACGCTGAGATAACCACCTGTAAACTATGTGGGAAAGGGCAACATCAGTTATGCTGTGTTGCCCACCATGCGGCATCATCTCAACTACCTAGTATTTGGCTGCACTGTAGTCCAATGTCATAGAATGCCTCAGTGCTTAGTGTAGGGATGTGAAATGGGTTTTGTTTTTTAAAAAGTGTGCACAATTAGCATGTCACCTAGTATTTGTATTTCTTTGCATTCATTATTATATCATTATTATTACTTATTTGTTCAGCACAAACCTAGCTCGGGAGCAACAGAGTGCTGTACAGCTCATAGCACAAAACATTGGCAGAGACAATTTAACAAGTCATCAAGTAAACATTTGTTATCATTATCACAGAATTATATTAGAGATGGGTGAGAGTGTTTTCTTAAACATTTGCCTCGCATTGCCAGTTGTACAAAATGGAGCAGTCTAGTGAAATGTTGCCTTACCTGGTTATTGGTACGTTTCCAATATGAATAGGACCAGTTCACAGTGGAGGCACGTTAGAATTTGGAATGATACAGACTAGCAGCTGAATTTACTGACAGAGCTACGGAGTTGACATAGGAGAAGATCTTTTGGCAAGGATGCTAGACGGCGACTCGGGTGCAACATCAATGTCAAGGGAGAGTGTATACAGAAACACCCATAAAACACTGGACAGTGGTGATGATTTTCTTTTTGTTTTGAGGGATGGGGATTTCCAGTCAAGGGTGTCAATAGATAAAAGGAGGGCAAATGGTAGGCGCACATGGTGGATTGGAGGACACACAGGTTGGGTAGTGCTTTAGGTCAGAGAGTGTGATGTGGAGTTTGGCAGGTAGGTAGGGATTCTAGAACATGGATGGATCTAACAGCAGAGTTTGAATCGTGATTTATAGTGCTTAGCAGTGATACAGCATGGTGGCAATAAGACGAGGTGTGGGAGGAACGTTGGAGGCTGTGCGGTTGAATGTTGTGTGCAGGAGGCAAACGTCAGTGCCTTTGTTGGGGGGGGGTGATGTAGAAGATAAGTAGACATAGAAGGAGGCTACAGCAGTAGTGGAGTCAGTGGAGAACAAGAGTGGAGATGAGGGCTTTAAAGGAGCGATTGATCAGGTGCTGTTAGTCAGAATTATATGCAATACCGTTTGGGAACACCACACACAATTAAGACTACAAGTGACAGTACAAATTCACCTTCTGTACAAGCCTGTACTACACAGTAAAAGTGGTAGCAATGGCTGAGCAGCCAGACTTATCTGAAGAGCAAGTGAGCAGTATCAATATTTACACAAAGGACAGCAATTACTATGATTCAAACAAACACTGACTCAAGGTTTCTGAGTAAAAGAATATACATTTATTTACACATGAGTTATAAAACATTTCACTAAAGTAAAGCAGTTGAAAAATCACACTCTTAATACACTACACCACACCCAATAGATTCTGGACAAGTAAGGCTCAAAATGAAGTGTGAGCAAAATGGCACTCCAGCAATTTAAAAGGATGGGAAAAACAAACTGAGGCAGAAATTGAGTAGCACCAACAGGTAAGTAAGCAGGGCAATATAGAAAAGGGAACCACAGTGAGGAAATCAGATTAAAAAGGCTTAGGGCCAAAGTCAATAGGACAACATTCTTTTGCTCAAGATCACACAGTTCAGGGTAGTTCACAGTTAAGTCTTTGCCAAGAGTTCAGAATGAAGTTGGTCAGTAGAAAAGTTTGTTTAAAGAATGGAGAAGGACAAGTCCTCGGATTGGCAAAAGGTTTCACACACGTTCCCCGCGGCTGAACGAAACAAATAAGTGGGTTTGAACAGTACCTTTAAATGGGAAAGAAGTTGTTGGGGAGGCGGACGTTCCTGGCAGGTCCTGCAGGTTCACGGTTCCTGAAGCGACGGTCGGACTGACACGAAGTAGGAAGACTGGAGGGTCCTGCACTGCCCAGGGAAGAAAACAGCAGTAGAGCAAATCAGCGAATAAAAGGTGTGCTTCTTAAAACCCAAGCAGGGTTCGACCTTCCTGGATAATCGGTTCACTGTAGCTCTGTACAGCAAATTCGACTAGAGGAGGGAGGCCTGGCTTGGAGTTTGGGTGAACTGCTTGGTCCCACCAGCTCAAGGGAAGAAGATTCCTGGAGGATCCTCTCTGCCGTTGGAGCCTGAAGATAGATTTGGACCTGCAGCAGGGCTTCACCAGGCGGTTCAGTCATTGTAGGGGTCCTCTTCTGTCAGCTCCTCGTTGGTTCTTTTGTTCCAGTGGCGACTCTGTTTTCCAGACCCAGAGACCTTCTTTTTATGTTATGCAGTTTTCCCCCATTCACACAGCCTGGCTGTCAATCACACAGCAAGGTGGCTGTCCTGGTGGGGACAGTCACCCACCCAATCAAACAGGAGTGTGACTTGGGTTACCAAGGGAATCCATGGCAGGGGTCCTAAAACCCCTCCATCACATCCTGCCTACCCAGGTTTCAGGCGCCCAAGGAGGGCTTCTGTGTAGAAGCCCGCGAAAAGACGGCGAACAAAGGAACCAAACTGGGTTTGGCACACTGAGTAAAACAGGAGAAAGACTTTCACAAAAAGAAATGGTGAATAAACCGAGCCGGAACCGTAATAAAACATATATGGTCAAGCAGGTTTAAGTTCGAGGCTACCAAAATAGCCTAAAACAATACCAAGGTTATTTAAGATAACCGCGGTAGGAAAAATAGGGTAGTTACCACTGCCACCAGCCAAGTCTTGATGAAAAGGGAGCAAAACAATGCTCCAAGAGAAACAGACAAAAAGGGATAAGTTTTAACCCTTTTCAGTATTCTATGCAAGATATTGTGTACTGGGTCTGTGGATTTAAAAGAGACTAATAAAGTCAATGGCAACTTTACATGTTCTGGGAGACAGTAGTCAGTCCCAGAAAATGGAGTCTGAGTTGGGAAGTCTAAAAGACAACCCTGTGTCACTGCACTGAAGGTGCTGTGTAACACACAGTAAAAGGATTATGCCTATGGAGTAGGTGAGGCTCCACAGTCTATAAACACAATAATGTTAAACACACAGCAAAACACATGTAAGAGTGGGAATAAAAGGCTCATACTCTTACCAGGTGAAAAAAATAAATCCTAGAAATCCAGCAAAGCTACTGAGGGACTCAGTAGGTAAGGGAAATTAGCCATTCTGGAGAATTATCCCTAACACTCGCCCCCTCCCGCCCCCCAGACTAAGGGACAGGAGGTTTTAATCCATCTCTACCTCTAGTCGGTTAAAAACATCCTAGAGAGACCGTCAGCATTTTGGTGGTGACATTCTTTATTTGTAGACTATGGCCCCCATTACGACCCTGGCGTTAACCAATGGCGCTACTAGCGCCATGGTTAACGCCAGTAACTTACCGAATCCGCCATGGTGAAATGGGAAATTACCACCCCATTCCAAGGTTGGCGGGCGGTAATCCCCCATTTACCATTGGCCCTTCCCCATTCCCATTTTTGCCCCATAGGGCTCAATGGGAGTGGGGAAGGCGGTAATTACAGTACTGCAAAATGCTGTACCGTAATCACCTTCAAGGTCCCTTTGCGGGTCCCTACCTTAACAGCTGGTACAGACCAGCCGTTAAGTTCGGGACCTGCAAAGGGACCTCGTAATCAGGCGTTAAGATATTACCGGTACCGGTAACCTTACCGGTACCGGTAATCCCTTAACGCCAGGGTCGTAATGAGGGCCTATATGACCTACAAACCTGTTGAGGTACATCACTCTTTTTTAATGTATAGGGGATCTGAATTAACAGTCCCTCAGAAGTTGTAACAACCTCTGCACCTACGATAGGCTTTTTCAAGGGGTCCTTAGGAATGAATCCCTTATATCTAGAGGGGCCTCCAGGGTTCCTCACCACCTCTCTCACAAGAGCAGGTTGGGTCTCAGGTATCTTGGTTGAAGAGGATGTGGTCAAGCAAGGTATGTGCTGCCACTTCCTCTGAGATCTGACCTTACCTATTTTAGAAGTTTCTCTTCTAATACTAGAATTTTCAGTGGAGTCTTCAATAGAAGTTCCACCAGTGTTAAAGGGTTTAGCCTTAGACCTATTTTTCCTGGTTTTCCACCAGCTTTGAGAATTACCAGTTCTCACAGGCCTAGAGAGGGGTCAAATGTGTCTATCCACCTCTTCCTCAGAAGCAGGGGGAGTCAAAGACTTTACAATTGGATGGGCAATGATGGAGCCTGGTTGGGGCTCCCATTTTCCTACTTTACTAGCCTCAGATTTGGCTGGGTTAGAGGTCAATTTACTAACACCAGGTATTGCAGTGGGGTTCTCTGTAGAGGTTACCACAGGCTCAGAGTGGTCTCTTAAGGCTTCCTCTCTCTAGCCAATTTGGTTTGGTTCTGTTTTCTCTCACTTTGAGGCCTGGGTTACTGGATACTACTCCTAGAGCTTTTAGATCATTCCCCAACAGGACTCTCCCATGCACCTCACTCTGGACACTGAAAGGAATCCTCACTGTCATATCATTACACTGAATGAGAACTGGTAGAATTGGAACCAATTGGACAGGGCCTCTAGAGAATTTAGTGGGACCTTTGGGTGCCTTAGCAACATCCTCAGGCTTATAAAAAACGTTCATCCACTACTGTTCTGCTGGCCCGAGTGTCTCTCCTGGCAAGTGTATCCTGGACATTGACAAGAACACTGTCCATATTGTAAGTGATTTCAATCCAGCACACACCCAAGTCAAAGCTCAGCATGTAGTGCACAACTGAAATCCTTCTTTATTTTTGTCTAAAAGTTCAATATTCTGAACGATATACCACTCATATCACACCTTTCTCCTGGAACCCCCCAGTCACACTGAACCAGGAAACAGGCTGGTTTGCAAAGGTAAATATTTATTTATATTTTTGAAATGTAATCACAATAGGTTTTAATAGGTAAACAACAATCACCAATGGGGTGACAGAACACAGAATACTATCTTTAATACACTAGGAATAAGTAATAAGCAAAACACATGCATCACATAAAATAATACTTTTGTGTTGGTTCAGATCAGATAGCTCTCTGGTTAGAGGTTCCCCCTGCACACCCCTCAATCCCCAATAGGCAATGTAAAGAGATAGGAGGAGAGAGCAGATATTCAGGAATCGCACAAATCAAACAGAATATCAGTCCCATTTTCCCCCAGCAAACACAAGAGAAAAACAGAATTGACCATCCAGCTGTCAGAATGGCTTTTAAAATTGTCTTTAGAATTGACTGGGCAAAAACACCAAATGCACACCAAATGCGGTCAAAAAAACAAAAATGTCTCTCAATTGTTATGGGAGCTGCTTTGAATAGGTGCAAACAATAACGAGCAGTGGTTTAGTCAGCAAAAAACATTTGAAATCTTAAGGTTCAAGTCGGAAGCCGTTAAAAGCTATTTTACACGTGTAAAATCTTTCAAATCTTTAAATTCGCAGCAAACTTTTCATTGCGCGATATTCACGATAATGGGAGAGGTTTTGGGTTGGATAGCTATGGATGTTGGCTACAAGTAGGAGTTGACATTTTGTTTCTATCACAAAAACTGAGTGAGTTATATAGGTTTTAGTAAAGGTCATTTTTGTAAAATAGGCGTGAGAATGGAAAACAGAAATGCACTTTGAATTGACAGATAGGTTTTCTTATGCTATAGTAAAGACTACCAAAAAGTAGAATGCCACACAGGAAGGTCATTCACGGCCGCTCATACCAGTTCAGGTGTGATACTCTGCTTTCTGTTTGGTTTAGCAATTACTTTCTTAATCAATCAATAGAAAGTTAGGGTTTAGGAACACATATGAGAGAAGAGTCTGCGCAAAGATAGTTCTAACAATACTGGTTCTGAATGAAAGATAGGATGGGATTAAGATAGGGACAAGAGTATGCAAAGCACATATGCTATGGGACACAGTTCTTCCTATTATACTCACAGGATACGTTTTTAAATGGGACCGTCAGCTCTGGTGAGTGGATTGGGTCTGGTCTAGGAAAAACAGGACATCAGGCACGGGACTAGATCCTCTAGGCTGTTCGCCGGATTGGCACAGGATCTGCTCTCCTAGTCTGTGGGTATTTGGATCAGCTGCATGGCGAGTTCCTCAGGTAAGCCTAGTGGTGGCAGGCCATAGAATTTCTGGATACTGGTTCAAAAGGTCTTCTCACACCACACAGCGCTTTGCTGGGTGGAGAGATTACATTTGAAGATTGGGGCCTTGCTGGAAATCAATAGTCTCCATTGCTAGCAAGAGATTGGGCATCTGGATCTGGAAGAATATTTAAAGCTGGATGAAAAAAGCTGGATCACAGTGCTTCACTGGAATCAGGAAGGTGGCTGGATCATGGAGTCCCTATGTGCTCTCAGCTGTCTCTATGTATGCCTTAAAAATGACATTACAAAGGGGTGTATGGGCCGGCTTAGCTAAGCTTGCCCTTGTGAAAGGTGATTGGGTCAGAGTCTACTCTCTGCCTCGATAGGAGGAGAGAAACAGAGTGTCATCTTTATGGTATAATATTATGAGGCTGACAATCCACCTCTAGCTTCTGGAACACCAAGTCTAATTTTGGCAAAATACATATTTATACATGTGCAACCTCTATAAAAAAAATCACATACACAGATTGCATATTTTATGGAGTATCTGCTCATCAAAAGGTCGCAGCTGTAGGATCTGGTATCAATTTTCTACAGAATTTTGTCCTTTTCACTATGAACACAAATTCCAAATTGTATGCAACTTTCCACAAATGTGTGTGTTTACCATAGGAATGTGCGTGTACATTTTCACAATTCTAACCGTAATACATTTTGCATAAAACCACTTATCATGCCATTCCTGTCCAGAACATGTCACACAGTTCTGCCGCCTCTTCACACGTGCAGCCAGAAATTAAATGAACAACTCTGTCATTTTTATATTTTTCACCATTTTGAATAGCAAGTTATACGTCTTTTAAAAAGTGTTCTTTGTTCATGTTTAGCAACAGATGGTCACTTGGCTCTGCCTCTTTTTGTCTCCCTGCATTCCAGGAGCGTGCTCCCCCATGATTGTTCCTTCCAGAGGCCATTTACGACCCGCTTCACACTTCCAATTTCCTGTGCTGCATCCTGGTCATTGTTCCTTAGCTTTCTGTAGACAAGATTCTGTTTCTAAGCCACAATTAACACCTCTCCGTGAGTTTCTGCTGAGAGGCAGGCCCTCCTTCTGGTAGAAAAACCTGCTTTTCAAGTTCTTGCAGCTCAGCCAAGCTAATTAACTTTTTTAAAATCCAGCAAAACCCAAACTTGTTGCATCAAACAAATACATTTCTTTCTTGGCCTTAAAATGTGTCGAATCAAAAACACAACTAACATCTGTATTCTTTTTGGCAACAATCCTTTTTTCTGTTTGCTAATCCAGCAGGCTTTTGGGTTTTAGCTCACTTTTAAAGTTTCATCAGTAACTTTTCTGACAGCTGTCATTCAGGCGGCCCAGGGTACTGCACCCACATTTTGGCATAGAGGCTGTCAGTTTACCGACTTTGTATGTTTCACAATGTTTCATTTGATACATGAATTTTAGCACCAGGCAAGATTGTGAATGTTGAAAAGTGTTGTGTTATAAGCATTTTAGAGTTTTTGGCAACAAAGGAAATGTCATTTCTAGGCACATTTTTGGGTTTCATTTGCAAAGTGCTGCTTCTCTCTCTGCACTCTGTTTGCTGGTCATGGAGCCCACTGGCAAATTTTTGCACGGTGTGCTCTATTCCACTGCACATGCACTTTGTGTGGCAGGTTGTGTATCCCTCTTTTTGTGTGCTGAAACACACGGTTTTTGGCGTGCACAAGGCGTTTGGCGCCATTGTTGCTGTTTCTTTCCCCATACCTGGCAGGGTGATGCATAGGGGAGTGGGTCAATACATCCCACAATATAATACCCTCTAGAGTCTTCTGGAATGGAGTTGTACACATCCATATTCTGTTTCTTACCCAGACCCATGGACTCTAAGGATACAGTAGCCTAAAGACCGAAGGGTGCTTCAGCAAATAGTTTAAAGTGGGCACTAGCCATTTGTACTTCTAAGTAAGATAGGCTAAGGAGATAGTGCTGATCCCTGCAGGTTTACCCTTGCACCTGGGATCTCCTTTAATATGGTCAGTAGACCAACTAACATAGCATTTACCAAATGCTCTCGGGAACAGAGGTTTCTGCTGACCTCCCTCTGGTTGAACACCAGAGGATTCACTAGCCCTATTTGGATTCCCATGTGGCTTACTCTGGTTATGTTTGGGGACTTCTTCTGGATGGGAGGTATTAGGATTCTCCTTGTTATCTTTCTTTGGCTGCTTTCCTTCATCCTTCTTCTGAGTTGCCCCAGAATCCATGTGAGTAGCCCTGTTGGCAACCCACAAGTCAGCCGCCTTAGTTAACTTCTTTGGATCTATCTCCTTAGAATCAGCCAAGTGTTGTCTGAGCTCAGGAGAGCAGGCATCATAAATTGAATCCAACATAACAAGATGTCTCATACCTTCATAAGTGTTCACTCTGTAACCCTTAACCCAACCATCTAAGTTTTTCAAACATTCACATACCCAGGTAGCCCAAGGGGTACCATCTGTGGGATGTATTGACCTACTCTGCTGTACCATGCGGCCTCACTCTGCTATCTATGGTGCAAGAAACAGTAAAATGGTGGCAAACCCCTTGTGCGTGCCAAAAACCTCAAAATCTGCATTTTCAACACACAAAAAGATGGCTGCACAACCTGTCACCCATGGTGCATGTGTGGTGGAACAGAGCACACGATGCAGAAAACGTGCCAGTGAAACTCCAAAATTCGCCTGTAAACGACATTTGCTTTGCAAGTGAAACTTCAAAAATGCCTGTACCGAACACTTTCCAACACTCAAAATCTTGCTTGGTGAAAAAGTCATTTAATCTAATGAAGCACTGTGAATTTACATGGTCCTGCAATGTTAAGAGTAAAACATTTTCTCAGCAAAACTGGATTTCCTGTGAATGACAGTTCCTGTCAAAAATCTGTGTGCAGACACACTGGGCTACCTGTGCTACCTGTGAATGACAGCCCCTGTCAAATGGGCTTTCTTGATGAAACTTTAAAGTTGCCCAACACTAAAGATCTGCCAGATTAGCAAATATAAAAGGACTGTTGCAGAAAGTAACATGGATCTCAGTTGTTTTGATCCCACAGGTTTAAATCTAAGAATGTAATTTATCTATGTCATCTGATGCAACAAGTTTGTTTTAGGCCGGATGGGCCTGCAAGGAGTTGAAAAACAGGTTTCCGCCTAAGAGGAGGGCATTCCTCTCAGCAGATGCTCACTGACACATGATAATTGTGGGGTAGGACAGACTTGTGTCTGCTCCCATGCACTGAACAATGGCAGATTCTTCAGGCCAGGAAATGGACGTATGAAAAGGTCATAAACTAGGCTTGCAGAAGGAAATCCCAAAGGTCCCAAAGGCGGGGGCTGCTCCTTGACTCCAGTGACAGACAAAAGGCAGACCATTTGCTGCTAAGAATATGTAATGAACAATTTTTAGAGACTTATAACTCGCTATCAGAAAGGGTGAAAAATATAAAAAGGGCAAATTTGTTACTCTCATTTTTGGCCCTTCATTTCAAAACGTAGTGGAACTGTGTAGCATATTATGAACAGGAATGTTAATATATGTGGTTTTATGGGAACTGTATTTATTCTAGAATTGTTAAACTTTGCAAACACATTCCTATGGTAAACATGCATATTTGTGTACATTTGGAGACAGTTTGGAAAATGTGTTCATGGCGAAATGGACAAAATGCTGCAAAAAGGCAAAACAAGGTCTCACAGCTGTGGGATTTTGAGGAACAGATATTCCATAAAATATGTAATCCTTGTATGTGATTTGCATAGAGGTTACAAATGTACAAATATGTATTTAGGACAAAATTCGATTGTGATATTAGTGTCTATGGCAGGTTTCTAAGGATTGTAAAAACCAAACCATAAACTTGACAAAACCCTGTGTTTGAGGCAATCACCAGAATGCAAGGCAGAGATGAAGATCTGATCCAATCCCAGTTCCCAGGGGCGAGTTTAGTGAAGCCGGCCCATACACCCATTTTTGTGATGTCATTTGAAAGGATAAATAGAGACAGCTGACAACACATAGACACTCTCTCTTCTGATTCCAGCAAAGCACTCTGATCCAGCATTCAACATCCAGCCTTTAACATCTTTCCAGATCCAGATGCCAGTGACCAGGCCAAGCAGTAGCTGAACCATTTTCAGTTAGGCCTCTATCCTCAATTCATCCTCAACTAGTCTTTACCACCCAGTGAAGCGCTGTGGGGTGGGGAAGCATCCGGAAACTATCTGGCTTGCTACCATAATGCTTGCTTGATGAACTCGCAATCCCGCTGAATTGAAATATCCAGAAACCAGAAAGGCAGATCCCGTGCAGTTCTGGTGACCGGCCTAGTTGATCCTTTCCCGAGCCTGATGTGCTGTCCTTCCCTGATAGACCCAATCCATTGACCAGAATATTGATGGGCCAATAATCTTAAATCCCAGTGGATTGTGAGTATTAATAGGATGGTAGAGAACTATTGTACACCGTGCATTATCTTGTTCCACCCTAAATCTCTGAACTATCCTTACTTTCATAACCATTAACAGTGTCAAAATCTTAGTGCTATCCTATTCTGTCTATTTTCTAAAGTGTCATTTTCATAGTCATTTTTATTTGTGTAACTCTGATAAAAAAAAATCCCACTTCGAATGTTTGCACTGGTTCCGCCAGGGAAAGCGCTGGGGATCTGTTACTGAAGCCATGAATCAGCTTACTTCGTCCCAACTTGGTTGTCTAGTCTGCATGCGCTAGCCTTGAATAAAAGCATAAGCCATATTTTCGGATTTTAAACTGAAGTTCTTGTCCAAATTCATGTCTTTATTTTCGAAAAACACCTCTCACTAAAACCTCCATAACTCCCTCAATTTTAAAGATAGAAACGAAATTTGACCCGTTTTTTAGCAATTATCGCATAGTAAAAGTTTTCCGCAAATTTACATTTTGCAAAAGTTTTACATGTGTGAATTGCCTTTAAATTATTTCCCACTTTGCCTTTGAGATTCTAATTGTTTTCTTTTGATTAAATCATTCCTTGTGAATGCTTGCATCTGTTCAAAGTGGCTCCCATAGAATTTATAATAATTTTAATCATTTTTGAACTCATTTAATGTTTTTGCTCAGCCACTTTCAAAGCCATCCTGTCAGTTGAAAAGTCAAATCTGCTTTTCTCTTTTGTTTAAGGAGGGAAGATGGGAGTGATATTCTGTTTGGTCTGTATTATGCTGTATTATTCCTGAGTACCTGCTCTCTCCTTACATCTATTTAAATTGCCTATTGGTGGGTTGTGGGGGTGTTGCAGGGGGAACCTCTAACCATAGTGCTATCTGTTGCAAACCAACCCAAAAGTATTCTTCTCTTTGCTGCATTCTTTCTGTGTTCATTACCTGATTCCCAGTGCATTAAAGATATTATTAATTGTCCTTGTCACCTCATTGGTGATTGTTGTTACCTATTAAAATTATATTGTGATTTAAATTCTAAATGCATAAATAAATATGTACTGTTACAAACTAGCTTGATTCCTGGTTCAGTGTGACCGGGGGGGTGGGGGGGATTTTGAGATAGGTGGTATATCATTCAGAATATTGAACTTATAGATCAAAATAAACAAGGGTTTCATTTGCGCACTACATACTAGGTGAGACTTGGGTGTGTGCCTGATTGAAATCCCTTACACATCATGCTTTCTGAGGGTCCTAAACCTCTTAAGGTACTGGGAAGGGGTCTTCCCAAATCTAGCAATTAAAGCTAGCTTCACCCACTCATAATCCATCCTATCCACCTCCCCCAACTCCATCACAACATCAGATGCAACAGTGGGTAGCATAGAGAAGAGCCAGGGAAGCAAATGATTCCCTGTAATGTCTTGAATCCCATGGTTATATTCAAACATTGCCAACCAATCCAAAATATCAAGTTTAACCTCATACATACCCACAATTTCTTCAGGCATACAGGGTCTCTTAGGACTGGAAGACCTACAAGACTCCGGGAGAGAAGCATTTTCATTGGATAATTTCTTCATTTCTAATGCATGATTCAACTCCATTTCTCTGAGCTTTAGTTCTTGATGCTTTTGTTCAATTTGAGCATTAATACGTTTGAATTCCAGTTCAAGCCTCATCTTTTCTAGAGCAATGAATTCAGGACTGAGTGTAGGACCTGTGTGGGTCCCAGTGGACAAAGGTTGAGGTGGTAGAGCAGGTAAGAGAGCAGTGGGGCCTACATTGTGAGACACATCTACTTCCTCCAACTCATCAATAATTGACACATTGTCATCCTCATCATTTTCCACATTTGCTGAGGGGTTAGTTATTTCAGACCCACCCTCCAGACTTTGTTTCTCTAACAACCTTTCAATCAATTCAGACTTTTTGCCTTTAACAGAGAGATTCCTTTCTCTACACAGATGTTTCAGATAATCCACAGTGTAACTAAGGACCATCTCCTGACTGTAGCTTTCCATATCAGACATGATTGCTTTTTAGTGATGTTTGGCCTTGTGGTTAGTTGATCCAAGGTAATACCAGCACTCTAAGTGTAATCACTATACTTGATACTCACCGCTGTACACCAGTGTTAGGCAGAATTATATGCAGTACCCTTTGGGAACCACTTACAAGGAAAGGAAGCCCGGTATATCACTGTACTCATAAAAAAATTTAGCAGTGTATACTCTGTCTATGTCCGGGAGGATAATGATCAAGGTATCAGGAGACAAAGTTATATAGCAGGTATTAGAAATGTGTGGTGTAGATACTCTCAGTAAAAACATTAACAGGGACCAAGGATGGTTAAAAAGACAATATCAAATTTTAATAATAAACAATTCATTCAGATTAAAACCTCAATTACATAAATAGGTTAGTAATAAAGCATTGTCATATCCCATGTGCAAAGGCAAAAAATAGGGAATACATAACAGGCTCGGTGGCCAGTTGGAAAGATGTTGTAACAATCATACGACCACTCGG
Organism: Ambystoma mexicanum; assembly: GCF_040938575.1. Lineage (NCBI taxonomy): Eukaryota > Metazoa > Chordata > Amphibia > Caudata > Ambystomatidae > Ambystoma > Ambystoma mexicanum. Next base: position 336,458,302 of record NC_090927.1, read on the forward strand.
GGGTACTTTTCAAAGTAACAGGGTACCCCATCCAGGTATGGATAAATGTGTCATCAATTATACTCTCTGTCTAGGGTTCAGAGGTATGTCTCGACATGTTTCTGTTCCTAAAGAGCAAAGTGTGGAACATTCATCAGGAGGAAGTACATAACAGTATCGCCTATTTAACAATTGGGATCGAGAGCCAAAATGCCACTACAGTATCATAGCACCTGCAAGAGAATAAGAACAACAATCATCAAAAATTCACTATTAAATAGTTGTATATTTTGGAAAGTTCAGTGTATGAACTGGGCAACTATTAAGGGGACATAATTACCTTATAGTGTGCCTGTGGGGGCTCTCTACTAACATTAGTAGGTATAGGGTAGTCCGAGTCTCAACCCTAAAACAACAAAAAAAGGGATAATAGCCGGTAAAATAAGCTATAACCAAGCCTAGTAGTACTCAAAAACAAACAACAGCAGCCAGAATGGCGAAGGACACTAAGTATCCAGATGAGTGTAACAGCGTGAATTAGGAAAACTTCCCTGGTAAATAACCCCCATGCCAGCAGTGGGTGCCATTAACACCCTGTAAAAGGGACATAAACCCGTGATGGAAGACGGTGTAGGAGTCCAGGTAGTGACCAAAAAATCATGCGAAGCAATTTAGAAAGAATGTATATCACTATGTGATAATGAATAGGGAAAACACCCATGAGACTGGGGTTTATGAGTCAAAGTGACCCTGGAAAAGAATCGAAACAGACTAGCATAGAGTACCGTGATAGCGGTGATAAACAGGGTGCCCTTGTAGTCATAGATACAAGAATGTAACGAGGGATCATACCTTAAGACGACCAACCTAGTGTCGTCGGGGGCGATTCTTTACTCTCCGCACTGTAGATAAAATAAAATGCAATAGAGACGTGCGATAAGCTATATGGAGATGCGAAGACTATGCAACATCTTTAGTAGGTAAACGGGTCATGGAGAGCCACATACTGTTGAGCCAACCTCAGTGCGGTAACTTACCCCACGCGGAGGAGTGATAGGCAAGCAGTTGTTACGCTCGCGAGGAACTCTACTAGGTGTCCGCTAGCTGCATGTTGCTGCCGATGCAGGTTCGTAGTAAAGGAAAACTCCGGCTTAGTCCTACTATTATGTTGATGTATATGGAGACGAGTATTGTAGGAAAGTCGAACACGGCGGCCATCATGCAAGGGAATGAAAGACCCAGAAAGTGTCAATAGGGAACATCAAACTGAATATAAAATTGAATCACGGGACACTACCCTTGTGGCTCATGTGGCGTTTGCAAATTAACCATGAGAACGAAAGAAGTTGATATTGGTCTTTCAAAACCCTGGACCCAAAAAAGTTTAACTAATTGTAACACTGACTTTGTTGTATACATGATTACCTGTAGATGTGGATTACACTATGTTGGCAAGACTATTAGAAAAGTAAAAACCCGCATAATGGAACATCGGAGCTGTTTGAAGAACAGAATTGAGAACGCCCCCCTTGTGAAACACTTCAACCTCTTGAAACACAAGTACGAGGATTTCACCTGGACGATCCTATTGGTTGTGAAAGGACTTAAAAATACAGCACGAGAAAAGAAATTGTTGAAATTGGAACAAAAGATGATCTTCACACTACACAGTGATGTTATTGGACTCAACGAGTCGATTGATTGGCATAATATATAATGACCCTGCTATTGATCTGTGTATATATTGTTACAATTTTACTATCAATTTTTGACACTAATGTTGGCATCTCTATCGTGTAACTCGTTGATCCCCTGTTCCCCCAGTGAGCCCAATACACTCTTGCCCCCAGTGATTCTTAGTAATCTTCGTAACGGGGATGCACCACTAGTGTATTGAGACACGTTTTACATCTGGGGATTCAGTTATATATTCAGTTTGATGTTCCCCACTGGCACCTTCTGTGTCTATCATTCCCTTGCATGATGGCCGCCGTGTTCTACACACTTACAATACTCGTATCCAGATACATCAACATAAGAGTAGGACTAACGGTTCCCCAGTGAGCCCACTACAACTCTTGCCCCCATTGATTCTTAGTAATCTTCGAAACGGGGTAACACCACTAGTTTATTGGGACACGCTTCACATCTAGGGATTCAATTTTATATTCAGTTTGATGTTCCCTATTGACACTTTCTGGGTCTTTCATTCCCTTGCATGATGGCCGCCGTGTTCGACTTTCCTACAATACTCGTCTCCATATACATCAACATAATAGTAGGACTAAGCCGGAGTTTTCCTTTACTACGAACCTGCATCGGCAGCAACATGCAGCTAGCGGACACCTAGTAGAGTTCCTCGCGAGCGTAACAACTGCTTGCCTATCACTCCTCCGCGTGGGGTAAGTTACCGCACTGAGGTTGGCTCAACAGTATGTGGCTCTCCATGACCCGTTTACCTACTAAAGATGTTGCGTAGTCTTCGCATCTCCATATAGCTTATCGCACGTCTCTATTGCATTTTATTTTATCTACAGTGCGGAGAGTAAAGAATCGCCCCCGACGACACTAGGTTGGTCGTCTTAAGGTATGATCCCTCGTTACATTCTTGTATCTATGACTACAAGGGCACCCTGTTTATCACCGCTATCACGGTACTCTATGCTAGTCTGTTTCGATTCTTTTCCAGGGTCACTTTGACTCATAAACCCCAGTCTCATGGGTGTTTTCCCTATTCATTATCACATAGTGATATACATTCTTTCTAAATTGCTTCGCATGATTTTTTGGTCACTACCTGGACTCCTACACCGTCTTCCATCACGGGTTTATGTCCCTTTTACAGGGTGTTAATGGCACCCACTGCTGGCATGGGGGTTATTTACCAGGGAAGTTTTCCTAATTCACGCTGTTACACTCATCTGGATACTTAGTGTCCTTCGCCATTCTGGCTGCTGTTGTTTGTTTTTGAGTACTACTAGGCTTGGTTATAGCTTATTTTACCGGCTATTATCCCTTTGTTGTTGTTTTAGGGTTGAGACTCGGACTACCCTATACCTACTAATGTTAGTAGAGAGCCCCCACAGGCACACTATAAGGTAATTATGTCCCCTTAATAGTTGCCCAGTTCATACACTGAACTTTCCAAAATATACAACTATTTAATAGTGAATTTTTGATGATTGTTGTTCTTATTCTCTTGCAGGTGCTATGATACTGTAGTGGCATTTTGGCTCTCGATCCCAATTGTTAAATAGGCGATACTGTTATGTACTTCCTCCTGATGAATGTTCCACACTTTGCTCTTTAGGAACAGAAACATGTCGAGACATACCTCTGAACCCTAGACAGAGAGTATAATTGATGACACATTTATCCATACCTGGATGGGGTACCCTGTTACTTTGAAAAGTACCCCCGAGTGGTCGTATGATTGTTACAACATCTTTCCAACTGGCCACCGAGCCTGTTATGTATTCCCTATTTTTTGCCTTTGCACATGGGATATGACAATGCTTTATTACTAACCTATTTATGTAATTGAGGTTTTAATCTGAATGAATTGTTTATTATTAAAATTTGATATTGTCTTTTTAACCATCCTTGGTCCCTGTTAATGTTTTTACTGAGAGTATCTACACCACACATTTCTAATACCTGCTATATAACTTTGTCTCCTGATACCTTGATCGGTACCCTTTGGGAACACCACACACAATTAAGACTACAAGTGACAGTACAAATTCACCTTCGGTACAAGCTTGTACTACACAGTAAAAGTGGTAGCGATGGCTGAACAGCCAGACTTATCACAAGAGTAAGTGAGCAGTATCAATAGTTACAGAAAGGACAGCAATTACTATGATTCAAACAAACACTGACTCAAGGTTTCTGGGTAAAAGAATATACATTTATTTACACATCAGTTATAAAACATTTCACTAAAGTAAAGCAGTTGAAAAATCACACTCTTAATACACCACACCACACCCAATAGATTCTGTACAAGTTAGGCTCAGTGTGAGCAAAATGGCACTCCTGCAATTTAAAAGGGAGAGAAAAACAAAGTGAGGCAGAAATTGAGAAGCACCAACAGGTAAGTAAGCAGGGCAATATAGAAAAGGGAACCACAGTGAGGAAATCAGATTAAAAAGGCTTAGGGCCAAAGTCAATAGGACAACATTCTTTTGCTCAAGATCACACAGTTCAGGGTAGTTCACCGTTAAGTCTTTGCCAAGAGTTTGGAACGAAGTTGGTCAGTAGAAAAGTTAGTTTAAAGAATGGGGAAGGACAAGCCCTCGGATTGGTGAAAGGTTTCACACACCTCCAGCGTGGCTGAAGGAAACGAACAACCAGGTTTGAACAGTACCTTTAAATGGAGAAGAAGCTGTAGCTGAGGCAGACGTTCCTGGCAGGTCCTGCAGGCTCACGGTTCCTGAAGCGACTGTCGGACTGACACAAAGTAGGAAGACTGGAGGGTCCCGCACTGCCCAGGGAAGAAACCAGCTGCAGAGCAAAGCAATGAATAAAAGGTGCGCTCCTTAAAACCCAAGCAGGGTCTGACCTTCCTGGCTATCCGGTTCACTGTAGCTCTGTACAGCAAATTCGACCAGAAGAGGGAGGCCTGGCTTGGAGTTTGGGTGAACTGGTTGGTCCCACCAGCTCAAGGGAAGAAGATTCCTGGAGGATCCTCTCTGTCATTGAACTCTGAAGATTCGGACCTGCAGCAGGGCTTCCCAGGTGGTTAAGTCATTGTAGGGGTCCTCTTCTGTCAGCTCCTCGTCGGTTCTTTCGTTCCAGTGGCGACTCTGCCTTTCCAGACCCAGAGACATGCTTTTTATGCAGTTTTCCCCATTCACACAGCCTGGCTGTCAATCACATAGCAGGGTGGTTGTCCTGGCGGGGACAGTCACCCAGCCAATCAAACAGGAGTGCGACTTGAGTTACCAAGGGAACCTATGGCAGGGGTCCTAAAACCCCTCCCTCACATCTTTCAAAAAAGGTAGCAGGCGCTCCTCTCCAGATGGAACATGTCATGATAACCTGTTCTGAGATGAGAGTTTGCAGCACACGCTTTTTGCTCACTGTACCTTTCACAGATGGGAAATATATATTTGCATATCAGTCTTTGTCCAGCGCACATGGGCAGTCCAGCACCGAAATGCTATGGCAATTCCTCTCTGAACAAGAGTACCAACAGCAACCCCATACACGTGTTTCAGCCTTGTTGGGCCTCATTAGTTGCCCTCACATCCTTCTTACCCAGACTTTCAGGTGCCTAAGGAGGGCTTCTGTATAGAAGCCAGCGAAAAGACAGTGAACAAAGGAACCAAACCCGGTTTGGCGCATGGAGTAAAACACGAGAAAGACTTTTACAAAAAGAAATGGCGAATAAACCCAGCCGGAACCGTAATAAAACATTTATGGTCAAGCGGGTTTAAGTTGTAGGCTACCAAGATAGCCTAAAACAATACCAAGACTATTTAAGATAACTGCGGTAGGAAAAATAGGGCAGTTACCACTGCCACCAGCCAAGTCTTGATGAAAAGGGAGCAAAACAATGCTCCAAGAGAAACAGACAAAAAGGGATAAGTATTAACCCTTTCCAGTACTCTGTGTAAGATAGGGTGTACTGGGTCTGTGGATTTAAAAGAGACTAATAAAGTCAATGGCAACTTTACATTTTCTGGGAGACTGTAGTCAGTCCCAGAAAATGGAGTCTGAGTTGGGAAGTCTAAAAGACAACCCTGTGTCACTGCACTGAAGGTGCTGTGTAACACACAGTAAAAACATGATGCCTATGAAGTCGGTGAGGCTCCACAGTCTATGAACACAATACTGTTAAACACACACAGCAAAACACATGTAAGAGTGGGAATAAAAGGCTCACACTTTTACCAGGTGAAAACAATTAATCCTAGAAATCCAGCAAAGCTGCTGAGCGACGTAAGGGAAATTAGTCATTCTGGAGAATTCTCCCTAACAGGTGCAGGTGGATTTTCTGAGTGCCTTGAAGGTTCATCAGTGCTGCCATGACATTTGAGGAAATTAAATGCTGGAGTATTCAGCAGCTATCAAAGAGGTCCAGATGTTCTGAGTATTGGGGGAAGGTGTAAGGAGGTCAGTGGAAAAGGAGATAGGGGAAAGGAAGGGAGGTTTTTCAGTTGAGATCCAGGAGTAAATTACTTTTTGATGTTTTGGAGGTTCAGACATTGAAGAGCCTCCAGTAGTGCATATAAGACAAATCGTCATATATGTGGATTTAGAGTTCAGGGGAGGGAAAAGAGAACATTATTAGGTGTCATTGTCCAAAAGGTGGACGAAGAAAATAAAAGATGGTAGTAGTTTACCAAGTTAGGTTTAAAGGGTAAAATAAAAAGTGGTCCAATGACAGAGCATTGTGAGAATCGGATAGGTAGTGTGGTGGCAGTAGATGTGCTTAGGTTTCACATGATGGGGAAAATCAGCTTGGCATATGGGAGTCAATGCAGTTAAGCCCTACGTGCTAGGTCAACTTGCCTTTGGTAAAGAGTGCAAGGAATAGGAAGAGAATTTGGCAGTATCAAAAGCTGCAGTTAGATCGAGGAGGTCGAGAAGGCAGGATATTCTTAAGTGATAATCAGAAGTGATGATGGTGGATATGTGAGTGAATGTAATCTCAATGGAATGACTGCTTGGAAAGCCAAATTGGATGGAGTCATTTAAGTCATTAGTCATCGTTGAGTGAGCAATTCTGTAGATCAGAATCAGTTCAAGGATTTTGCAGAAGTGAGAGAGAAGAGAGCCAGGACTATTATTGGAGGAATGCTAGGGGAGCAGAGGGTTTTTGAGAATGAGAAGGACAGTTTCAACTTTGTAGCAGTCAGGACTATCCCTGTTGCAAGAGAGATGTGGAAGAGGAGGGAGATGGTGCAGGTAAAGGGTGAAAGATCTTTTAGTGGAATTGACATTGTCACTACGACAAATTACTTCGGCTTTAAGAAGCTTCTTGTCTTGTAAATTGATTTGTATTATAGTTTGCCTGCAAAGTATCAGTCTTGGGCGCCAATTATGATCAACGGACATGGTCCAAATAATTTTTTCCACTACATAGTTATGATGCATTCTCTCTGGGTTGTAGCATCATATACAGAGTGACCAATGTTCCCCGATTTTCACGGCAAACGCAAACTCTTCAATTTACAGCTACAAATGCTGATCTTTTCAGCTTTCTCACACCAAAAAGTGATCTCCTCCATTGTAAGTCAATGGGGAAACACATATCCCACAAATCGTCCACTTACCTGCTTTAGAATTGTGGACAATATGCTCTTACATCATAGATCCTTCTGTCAAACTATCAACCTCGATGGGCATGTTTGCAAGGACAATGTATGCCACCGTTTACTCCACCTCCCTGCTGCTTGTCCCACTTTTGCATTAAATTCACATGGCATTTTGTCGGTGCTTATTTAGCTCATGTAGGTTACGTTTAATCCCTTGTGTTGTAAATGTTAGAGATGGTGGGACCATAACTGTGCGATACATGAAGAGCCTTGCATTGCAACTGGAAGACCGCTAATGCAGTATGTCATGTTGAGGCTTTATAGAATAGACATTTAATTTAAACATATACATCAGGCAGCTGATAGCATGAAATGTGGTGCAAATATATCAGTCACATAATCAAGGTTTCATATGATTTAATACTTATCTTTGCCAGTGATCATTTCAGTGTCCCATTCACAAATGGCTTAAAGAGGTTACAGTTGCACCAATTATGGAGTAATCAGAAATGGTGCTTGCCTGCAATCGGTTGAACAAATCCCATACATCTGGCAAGACGTTTAAAGGAGAAAAAGACTAACCTTCATCAAAGCTTTCAAACATTTCTGAAGTATATGTAGTAAATGTATGCTGTCCAAACAGTTCGATGGTGGGGTTGGATAATAATAGTTTGAGTGATTTCTTTTGCATTCGCACTGTCTTGTATTCTGGGCACATCTTTGGAGCTGTCACACGGTGGACAGGCTTCAATGGGATGGGAAGTTTTGCCAATAAGGCATATTGTGTGGGCTGCAGTTGGAAAACCATAAAAGCTTACTTTATTGCTCTCGCACACTAGTTTGTTCAATTGAATGCGCAATAGCATACTTTACATTGGCTAGCAAGGTTTGATGGAACCGTGATCTGTTTCAGCAGGACAAAAGAGTGTGGGCTTAGCACGGCCAGAATAATGGACCTATTTTGCACTGTGTCCTCCATCGAGGTTATCCAGGTTTGACTACTAATGAAGTTGGAGTTTGTACCATGATGTCTTGGTATGCAATGATTATATTGAATCCAAAACAACTAATGAAAAAATTAGTTATTTTGTATTCGTTATTTTTTCATTAGTTATTTTTTAATTTGTGATAATTACATATAACCTGTTGTCTTCAGTTTGTTATGGCCTAAAGGTCATTACTATATGAAGCACAGGCTGATCCAATATCAGGGCAGGCAACTGAAAATGTGCAAAATATTTCAGATTTCCACACACTCAAGCTGTCTTTCTACCCCCACTGTTTTCCGTTCATGTTAACCTGTACCTAATTTTCTCCAGTGTTATCCCTTCCTCACTCATCTTTCTCATCGTTAGACTATTTTCGTATAGTACAGTGATGAAAGCATTTTTTAAAAAATCTTTTATCATGGGAATAATTATAGGGGGGACAGGGAGTTTTGTCCCCCCAACTTCTGTGGCATGCCTTTTTGCCCCCCCAACTTATGGAGGGTGGGCATGGGGGCCGCAATCATCAATTATGTAATTGGACTGTGCAAGCCTGGCTGGGGTGCCCAGCAAGACCTGCACTGTCTCATTACACAATGCTGAGATGCCTGGCAGCTGCACTGCAACACATTCAGGGCTGGGATGCCTTCATGGCTCAGTCCCTCACCATGGCTGGCCTGACTCAAAGTCAGCAACCAGGATGGGTTTTGGAGGGCCTGGCGCCTCTGCTGCCACGCTAGCAGCAGCACTTCCAGGGGCCGCGGCGCAGAGAATCGTTTTCCGGCTTTGTGTTTGTGTGACACACAGACAGGAATTAGGCAGCTCATTCAGCTTGCTAGTTTCTGTCTGGAGGTGCGTGAGTGTGAAGAGGTTAGATCGGTGTAACATGAGACGTGGCCCGGGTGGCAGAGCAGGGGTACTTTTTAATAATGTTTTATTGTGCTTGTGTATGTTTGTTGAGGGGCTGGACTGCGGGCTCACCCTAGTGAGGGTGCGTGTCACATTTGGAGAATGTGACCAGAGCTCACAGTACACATTAAGGTCCCAGATATGAAGACACACTAACAATAACAAATGATACATTCTCTGTGGCAAGCCACAGCTCTGCAATGCCTCTAAAATTAGGCTTGCCACTTTTCAGATGCTACTAACGCATCACCATCCTAATTTCAAAATGAAGTTGGCGGAAGGTGCGCCCTCCCCAAGTAGAGTGGAAAGAGTCAAGCTGAGAAAACCTGTGATCCAAAACTGTCATACTCTTCAAATTCTGTGAAATGAATGTGAGTGCTAGACGCCTACCAAACACTTTTGTTAAGCAGTTTTTGCTCTTGGTGCGCAGAAGGAACCATATGGGATTTCGTGTTAAAAGCACACTTTTAGGAGTCCTGTATAACTTTTCCCCCTGCCACCAAAAATAATCTTCACCTAACTGCCAAAAAGTGTTTCGAATTTTGCAGACACTTTTTCAGGACGGTTTGGTGCAAATTAGTAAATGGGTGTCATGGTTCAGGTTACAGGACACCAAAATTGCTTCACTTACCAAACTTAGCAGGGGAGTGTCCAGCATTGTAAGAGTGGGTGTTGTGGGTGGAGCAACGAAATGCAGTGGGTGGAATTCCACATGGTCTCATTGGTGCCCCCAAACTGCCCACCCCTGCCCCAATCTACATTTTTGGTAACATTAGTGGAAGATGGCATTTTAACACACAACAAAAATAAAACTGCATGATCATTCCAGATGCAGGAAACTCATCTATTAGAGCTCTGTCCAAGCCCTCCGAGGCAAAATACATGCAAACATCCTAATTATTATATGGATTGCACCAACAGAAGTGACTCCACAGAAAAGGACATTGCAAAGCGTATCATCAGTCCTTGATACTTGGAGACACCATGGAAGTGATTTTAGAATAAGTTGCCATAAATAAGCCAAGTGACAATTAAGTTTTTGGTGCAAAATACCTAAATTGCACTTTTGTTATATGTGGAACAACTCTATAGTCATTAGGCTTTTCCATTATAATACCATGATACATTGACATAAGATCTGAAGTGAATCAGAGTCACCTGCAGAGCTGCAGATAAGGCACAATGTGATTAAATGATTTGCTTAGGATCACACACTTGGTTAAATGGTGAAACTGGGATGTGGATAATTTAAGCGACCGTGCATATCTTTCCAGGTTTAGTTGATATAGATATTTATTAAGTTTTCCCTTTAGATTTAATGTGCTTAAATAATTATTTATATCAAAGCCTTGGAAGCAAACCACATTACATAATAAACTAGCCTTTCATAGTAAACTAACCATACACTGTATGCATTATCATAGAAATATGTTGGGCAATGGGTGTATGGCTCTAGTTTTATTCTCCCCATTCTGCATGCAAAGTCACAATAGCATCATGTAGATTAATGTGAGCCTAACACATCCCCCTTGGGTTTTAAAGCCATAGGGCCTCATTACACGGAAGGCAGTAATGGTCACCGTTAATGGTAACGGTGACCATTAACCATTACCGCCTTACTACGAGGTCCCTTATCGGGTTGGTGCTTTAACGCCTGCTTTTTGCAGGCGTTAAAAACCAACCCGCTAAGGGACCTTGGTGCTAATTACGGCACCGCAAAATTGCGGTGCCGTAATTAGCACCTTCCCCATTCCCATTATGCCCTATGGGGCAAAAATGGGAATGGGAAAGGACAGTGGTGGAAGGAGGAATTACCGCCCCGCCAACCTTGGAATGGGGCGGTAATTCCCCTTTCCACCAAGGCGATGCCGGTATTTTACCGGCATGGACCAGGGTGCTAAAAGCACCTTGGTCCTCCGCCTTCCGTGTAATGAGGCCCATAGTCATTATTTCATAAAGCATGCACCATTATGCACCCTTCTCACTTCTGATCAATCCCTCCCATTCACATTTCTAAAGGGACAAAAGTCCCTGCTAATAGTACCCCGCTCCCTCCCATCAGTGCCTAATCGCTCACATTTTAATGCTCTGTTGATACAGAGCAACATGAGGACCCTCTGTTGCCCGGAGCTCCTTAGGACATTGTCCTTGCAGCGGGACACCTCTACCATTTGGAACGGGTAAAGTGTCCTGCTGCACAGGAATTGCTCAGCACACATTGTCCTGTCAGTGGGACAGCTTTGCCATTGGGCGCCCTCTTTGATGTGCCGAATGGGAGAGTTGTCCCAATGAAAAATGACCTGGTCTGGCTCTTAAAAGAGCCAAGGGGGGCAGCTTGCCCACCCCTCATCCCCCGCTTGGTACTCCAATGCTTGGAACAATTTGAACACATACCTTAATTTTAATCAGTCAGAATCTTGGAGAAAAAATCTATCAGCACGTACACATATACAGTGCTGTGCAGAACCAACGTTTGGAGATATGTGGCATTCAAAATTGAGTCCAAGTATACTTGATCACCCACTGCACTGCATTAACCAATGGCTTCTGCCTATGAAAGGAAAAATCAAGGTAATTGCTGACATTCTAGTGAATCTATTTCTTTCGGACATGGCTTTATTGTTCAGCTAGGTCAAGTCAATTTAGCCCAAACTTTCAGGGATCTGGGGGTGAGTCTGGTCTGCTCAATGGACGTTATGCCACTGTTTCCATGTGTTATTGTATATGTACATATAAATGTTGTGTGCACACAGTGTATGTCAATGGAGGAGCTGGGTGAATTTGTGTGTGAGTGAGAGTGTATGCAAGCATATGTGTGTTGACTTTTGTGTCTGAATGAATGATAAATAATGCATTGTTTGTATGTTCTCTTTGAATTAAGTTTGTGAATGTTATGTTGTGTCACTGGGTGCATGGCAGGCTGGATGGAGATGTGTGGGGGCCCTATTGAATTGAAAGATAGGCCACCACATAGGCCATCAGTCTTATGAAAGTTATAACAGAGCGTCAGCAATGGACTCTTGTGGTGTTGTAGTCTAGTGTTATCCCTCATGGATTTAAGGTTGTTTGATCAAGGTACAAAATCACAGTGAAATTGACCATAATCATTTTTGCTGCGAATATGTTTTTACCTCGGTACAAAAAACCAAACCCATGTCCCCCCAAACCGCCAGTACACCCATAAACCCCCCTACTTACCTTTTCTCCATCCGCAACTGGCGAAGTCATAAATGCCAAACATCGGGAGCGGGGGACAACCCCGCAACCCAAGCTCTTCATGTTTAGTATCTTCGGCTAATGGCGGTGACCGTATTCAGTCAAATCTACCATTGAACCAAATTTTATCAAACAATTTGGCCGAACGATCCGTAAGAGCCACAAGCCGCCCTCTCTCCACCCCATCCATGTTCGCCCCCCCCCAACATTTTCAGCAATGTTACTCCACTGCCTTTTATTGTGTACTGGCTTGAAAATCAAACCTTGCACACAGAATTATAAAATCATCATAAACCATTCCTGAATTCAATGTGCATACAATTCCTTCATCACAAACATTATATTTTACCACAGTTTATAAATACAGTATCTAAAAGGCTAATAGTTGCCAATACAAACTTTATTTGGGAGCCATTTAGCACTTCCATCCGCCACACCTCAGGAATTGCAACTTTAAAATACGCTCGTACTGCAGCAGCCTTAATTCTACCAATGCGAACCAGTTTACTACCATATGCTTCAGAGTCCCCACAGTGATAGTATTTTTACAAAATCTGGAAGTTTAAAGGGTTGCATGCACTTTTAAGCAGGCACCAATTACTTCATTTGTCGGAAACACATTTAAACGAAATCTTAAAAATGTCTTTCTCCACATCGGGTTTGGGAATCTTGATACATGTTTAGGAATGGAGTTTAAAGATTTGTCTTCTTTGTTCCAATGATAAAACAATGTATCATGTTTACACCCAACACCCGTATTAAACCAATCATTCAGCCGGAGCTTTTGTTTAACCTTAGTAGGGTTGCAGATGAGCAAATCCACAGTTACTCCTGATGAAACAATTAAATTCAAGCAATGCTCCCACTAAAGGAACAGTTGATTACCTTGTTTAATACAGCCTCATATAAAACATAGTATAATGTACCCTTTGCTGGGGTGAAACATTTCCTAAACAAGGAAGAAGTTTCCAGGATATCATAGTAGTTAAGGGTAAAAGACTGAACCTGCATCTAATAATCTGGATCGGTACACCGTTCAGTAAACGGAACACTTTCCTACAGAATAGTCCCTCCAATCTTTTGCACAGGAAAATTGATTTTTTTTAAATCGGCCCAGTTGTCAAGGTTGGAAAAAGCTGCATTTTGTAGAATTTTACCATGGGGATGATTCACAGTCAGCCACATTTGTTGTTTATCACACAGCCTTGTGCAGCTATTCTGTTCTATTCTATGGGATTTTTATTAAGCGCCAACTCACCCGCAGGCCACAGAGCTAGGCAGTTAACATTCTGTTTTAAAACTATAATCATAGACAAACAATTTAAACCACCAGTAATGTGAAACCCCAAAAAAGTAAAAGATTGTACTCTACCCAAAACGCCTGCAACTAAGTACCACTTACTGGAGCTGACAGATGCCTTCCCCCAGTTGGCTTCATAACCATAATTTTGGTGTAAGACACATTTATGGACAATTTATTCTAGGAGGTATATGACTGCAACTCCTTTTGGTGCTGAAGTCCTATAGGGATCCAGTCCAGGAGAACCAAATCGTCTGCATATAAAATCCCAGCTGACGATTCCCATACGCAGAGGAACAGATTGAGCCATAATTAGGCTTTCTCCTAAATCCGAAATAAAAAGATTGAACAATGTGGGGCCAACATACACCCCTGTTTTAAACCTTGGTGCATCACAAATTGTTTAGATACGTTTCCCTCTTTATTCAATGTGACCAGCAGGGATGTATTTTAGTGGAGATTCTTAATGATTCCAATCAAGTACACGGGACAACCCCACTTCAATATGTTATCGCAGAGGTGAGATTGGTTAATGATATCAGAAGAGAGGCTAACGTCAATAAAGGCTACATAAATTGGAGAGCTTTTAGATACAGTCCTTTGTTTGAAAAGGTTTAATAAAAACGATTCACAAAGTATTTGAACCCTTTACAAACCCCACCTGATGAGGGTCAAATCCGTTGTTTGATTTTGCCCATTAAAGTAATTGAGATCATACTGGGATGCAAATATTTTTCCCGAGATATCAAGGAGGGTAATGAGCCAATACTTCCTTGGATTTAAACGGTCCCTCTTTTTAAAAATAGGAATTAAATCAAAGTTTTCCATGAAAGAGGAATTAATGGTTCAGATAAAATCTGCTTAAAGAATGTAAAAAGAATATCAGCCCACTACTAAGGAAAACTTTTAAAGGTTACATTTGATAAACTGTCTAGACCTCGAGCCGGTGAGTTTTTACTTTTTACAATAAGAAACTGAATATCTCATTTATCAAACGGGGATTCCAACATAAACAAGGGCTTGGGTTATCGTAGATCACCGTTTCTTTTGCCAAGGCATAGATTGACTCACATTGAACAACTCAATCTGTTTCAGAAATGGTATTAACTGTACAGCAGTCTGTGAATTTGTTTCATGTCTAGTAGCTTGCTTCTAGAATTCCCCAGGATTCTTTAATGATATAGAATTTAACATTTTTTGCGCATCTTTTTGAACTAAAACTGCTCTGCAACACTTTAACCAATGTTTATAATTTAATCTACAGTTTTTGATTTTTACAAGGGGTGCAGCAGAATTTATGGGTCTTAATTCTCTTATGTTACATCTTAAAAGTCGTTTGTTTTTTCTGAATTTCATATTCAAACTTAAATCCAGGTTTAAAATACACCTTCCCAATCCTGTTAAAACGTTCATAGCATTCAACCAGGACCCCGTTAAAACGTTCATAGCATTCAACCAGGACCCCGTTAAAACGTTCATAGCATTCAACCAGGACCCCGTTAAAACGTTCATAGCATTCAACCAGGACATTATCGTAGGTCAAGGATGATAGTTGTTCTTACACTCTAGGATCACCAAAGGCCATTTTTACAAAATTATTACATTTCTTTCATCATATTAACATTGTACCACCATTTTCTACGTTTACATTTGTTACACAAGTTCCATTGCTTGGTCATGGGTTATAAAAAACACCTTCTATGCATAAAAGTGAGTGATCACAAGTCGTAGTCCATACAACTTGAAATTAATTAGATCTGGTGAATATGTTTTCAGAAATGCACATATAATCAATTAAGGAACTGCACCCGTCCCGCCCCCAGGTATCACAAGCAGGAATATCATCTTGTACATTTCTGTTTAAAATATGAAGTCCGCAAATATTCATCAAACATTACAAATTGTGTTTCTTTCACAGTTAAACAATGTTTAACTGTGAAAGAAACTGACCTCACAAATGCCCCATGCAATGAGGTACACACAGCAGGTCAATTGCAGTTTCTGCTCCCAGTGGTCAGAGGAGTGACTGTGAGTAAAAGGGTAATGCCTATGACCAATTTGCTTGTGAATGAAAGTCTGTCATTGCAAAATGAGTACAGTCCTGAAATAGAGTCATAGTGCTTTCATACCTTCCCCACTCCCTGCCCCTCTCGTCTGCCTTCTTTTATTCAGTATTACTGTCTTCAAACGATCATTGCATCAGCCCTCCCATATTGTATTGTCATGTATTGTAGCAGTCATTTCTATAGCACCTTTTCCCATTTGCATGGCATCAAAACATTTTGTGGTAGGTACATCCTGGGTGACAGAAGTCCAGGTATGGGAATGTTCTAAGAGGAGACTTAAGATGTGTGTGTGCATTCGGCCAAGATTAGGATTTAGGGGGGCTGGCTTGGCTCCGTAAGGAGCCCAAGAGATCAGGCTATGATATGATATAAATACAATAACATATATCAGGCATGTGGGGGGTTGCTGAGAGTGGTCACGACAGAGTGCTAGTGCAGGAGACTGGATATGTATCCAGCTAGAATGAATTTGTCAAAAGTTGTCGCTGCATTCTAATGGCAGAGGTGTTGAGGCAAGTCTGGTGTTCCAGTGTGAAATGGTTGTGTGAGCAGCTAGACCGAATTTGTCATAGTCGTAGCTGCTTTCTAGAGTGCGTGAATGGAAAGCAGTGCCTGCTGAAGATGTCCACTGATGTGGTGCGTTGATACATGCCTAAGCTCAGAAAGAGCCTATCTTTAATGTTGCTGCATCATCCAGTCCTCTATGGGAAGAAAAAGTCAGCTATCTTTGAAGATTTTCTAGGCATTATGGGGAGGTTACCCCTGAGTCTACTAAGGACAATAGACTGGTTGTCCTAGAACATCTTCTAAGTGGGAGAGGCAGGCTAACATGGAAACCAGGCTATGGGGATTCTCGAAGAGCAATAGATATACATACGAAATAGACAGATACTACATATCGTCCTCCGTCTACAGAAGCTAACTAAAGCAGTGTAATAAATGCAATTTCAAGGATACCTGCATGTAACCACTGTGCAATAAAATGGCTAAGCTAAGTACTTATAAGTGCAATGGGGGTTACTAACATATATCTTCGAGCGTCATGGGCAGGCTTAACCTTGTAGACATAATGCTCTAAGTGAATAACATGTGTTAACCTATATGTGCTTTCCTCTGGTTACAGTGCCAGGTCACCCACATATCCAGGCACAACCCAATGGCTGTCATTGCAGGTACTATTAGCCGGCAAATATCAGACTCTGGGCCAGTACACCAAGGAGTAGAGGCAAACCATCCTAATGGATTTTTAAGCACAGAATGGGAAATCCCAGTACATCTTCTTGGTGCCGCTAACAGTCGACCCTAAAAGGACTTTAGGCGCATTGGCCTGTTTTCACCTATGACCTATGACATATTTCTCACCCCCAACCATCTGTCTAAGTGCCTCATGTTTTATACCATCAAAATCCATTTTAGTGCATCACCATTCTTTCACCCAGAAATCCATCTAAGTGCATCACATTTCCTATCCCAAAATCCAACTAGGCGCACCACATTTCCCACCCCCAGTAATTTGTATTTATTTATTTTATTTATTTTTGACACTTATATAGTGCACAAAACCCAGAGGTATCTAGGTGCTTAAACTTAAGAATACTGTTAGAGTAAGTGCTTCAGGTTACAGAAAAGGAAGCATAAAGTGTAAACATATGATACAACTTGATTGTGACACATGCAAGGTAACACATCACACTCCAAGTGTAAAAGAGCAGAACAAGGAAATCACATCCATTGGACCTAACCCATGTTGCAGGGTGGCAGCTACACCTAGATGCAAAGTCATAGCAATGGGCAAATACATGGTCCCAACTCCATATTGCAGGGTGGCAGAAGCACACAGATGCGAAGATCCCGCAGTGGGCAAATGCATGGTGCCTACCCCATGTTGCAGGGTGGCAGCAGCACACAACTGCAAATGTCCAGCAATGGGTAAATACATGGTGCCTACCCCATGTTGCAGGGCGGCAGCAGCACATAAGTGCAAAAGTCAATCAAGGGGCAAATATATGGTGCCTACCCCATGTTGCAGGGTGGAAGCAGAACACAGATCCGATGATCCAGCAGAGTGCAGATACATGGTGCCTACCCCATGTTGCAGGGCGGCAGCAGCACACAACTGCAAATGTCCAGCAATGGGTAAATACATGGTGCCTACCCCATGGTTTGCATTTTGTAGAAGTTGCTGAAATAGAATGGATTCACAATTAGGTATTGATATATATACGAAGCGTTCATTGGGGATTTCTTCTTGTGTCACATTGTTGCAGAGTACATGTATATTTCCACATGTATGAAATCTGGAAGATTTCATTTATAGGTATGTTTTTGTTTTCCAGTACTTGTAGTAAGTACATTAGAAATTCTTGTGGATCTTCCTGTGAGTTTATAGTGAATTTCACCATTCCAGCACAGTAGTCCAATTGTTGTCTTATTCCAGAAACACTATACGTGTTGTCAGGATTGTTTGCTGCATTTCTGTGAAGTACTAACATTTGCAAACACAATGGGTCTGTACTGTATAAGTAAATGTTCTCAACGATTGGGTAGTAATTGAAATAGAATATTCATTGCTACATTTGCGTAGCAACTTACACCAACTATATTTGAGAGTTTAAATGGACCATGTAGTTCTGTATCTGACTGCTTTTTTGGAGTTTGTCTTCCTTCTTTGAAGAAGTACCTGGTTTACTTTCCCTAATTGATTCTTTTTTTGCTTGTGGTACTTGATGAAGTATTACTTTCTTTTACTCTCTTTGGAGGATTTGCAGTGACATCCTGTTGCTTTTCTGTTTGATTTATTTTTCTTTTATAATGTTTTACTTTTTGTGGAACAGAATATGTGTTTAGATGGGGAGTGTATAGTGAGCGAAGTCTATTGTATTCTAAAATGCAAGGAATATCAGCGTTTATTTTACTTACATCAAAGTTGATTAGAAATAGACCGTCAAGTTTACGTAAGCGTGATAGTGCTACGTAGCTCATGCCTTCTTTAAAGACTGGGTTACCAATATCTATCATTGCTTTGTCTAGGGTAAGACCTTGTGATTTATGAATCGTGACTGCGTATGCAAGAGTTAGAGAAAATTGTTCTTTGCGTACATACATGTCTTTGAAGAGAAGGAATCGAGCTGTTGAGCGTCCTATCCTTTTAACTTCTGAAAGTTTGTCAAAGAGTATATTGACAAACTGAATTTTGTTGTCACGTGGGTATGTTTGAAAGCCAACAACTGTACCCAGTGCTCCAATAACTAGTCCTTTGTCCACGTCAAGGTTACGTTTAAGCATTACTCTGCAATTTAAGGATAATTTTAATATCTTTTCTAAGCTTGCTGTGTTTGAGATTGATTTTTCTAAACTATTTAGTCTTGTTGTGGCTTGGTCACACATAGGTAGTGTCATACCATGTACATCTAGTTTGTCTGTGGCGCTAATTTCTATTATTGGTTGCATTTCTTTACTTAACATTATTTCATTGAATTTGAAACAGCTTGCAAGAGTTGGCATTAAGGCCATACAATTGACAATTTTGTAGGCTAATTGTTCCATAACATCTGTAGCACGTCCATTATCACCATGAAGTGCATTAATTTGCTGGGTTTTCAATATTGTTTTTGCTTCTTTAGAGAGTGTACCAACTGATACTTTTTAAGATGTTGGCATAAGTGAGATCTGCAGATTGCCGCATGTTTTCTGTTAATTCTCTGCATTGGAAATGTTGCCAAAGGTTGACATTTCCAATGCTGCCAACAGTTTTACGGCAGAGTTTGTGTCCTAATGTTTTAAAAATAGGCTCACCTTTTACTGGTGTCAATTGAAGAAGATCTCCGAAAACAATAATGTGTTTTCCTGCAAAGAGCTCTTCATAGTTTGTTTTCAGTACTTCTTGTAATCTGAGGTGAATCAAAGCCAACATTAGGTTGGAGATCATGCTCACTTCATCTATTAGTAGCATTTTCATTTGTTTTAATACTCTGCGTAGTTCCATTGCAGCTTCTGCACAGAAAGTTTGTAAAAGTCTAATTTGTTCTGGTGTTCTACTGCCAATAGTAGTAATCGGTGTAAAGTGACACCACCTATGTTGTAGGCAGCTAAACCTGTGGGTGCAGTGACAACCGCTGACAGTTTGTTGTTTGTCAATTGTTGAAGGACTTTACTGATGATTTTGATTAGGAATGTTTTGCCAGAACCAGCTTCACCACTGACGTACAGTAGTATAGGTTTATAATTATGGCAGGAACATTCTTTATTTTCATGTTGTACACCATGTGCAATTTGTTTTGTTACTTCTTCAAAAATGTTACGTTGTTTGTTGTTTAGTTTTGATTGTAGTATAGTTAAGTCTTCTTTATCTTCATACTGACACATGGTGTTTTCTACTTCTATCATAGCTAATTCTGCCTCATTTATTATTAGGGGTTCTCCCAGTGGTTCTTGGATTCCTGTTACAGAAGGGTGACTACTGTCAGGAGTGTCTTTATCTAGTTGGGCCTGGAGTTCCTCTTCGTGTTGCTGTTCATTGTGCAACATTATTTTGTATTGTGTAAAGTTTACATCAGTTATAGTGTTTTCATTTGCTTTGAAAGCATCTTCATATGAGTCATAGTTTTCTAGTATTTCTTCTTCTTTTCTCCATGGTTTAAAGAGTTGTAGCAGGGACATGTAATATATTTCTTTATGTTGAGGAGTCTTCAATGACAATTTGATATGATTAATTAAATTTGGTTTAGTGAGTTTAACTAAGCTGCCTTCACAGTTTGTCACTCTGTATTTACCTTTTTTTCATCAGGTTTTATATTCTTTTTGTATGTGTAGTTTTGGGCTATGTGGTATAGACACATGGTTTCCAAAGTATTACTTCTGTTTGGGTAGTATGTGTCCAATAAATTGTTTTTTAGAATGCCTTGCCTGTTGAGATCATGTTTGGCTATTGCTTCTATATCTTTTTAGAACTCTTTTTCTAGATTTAGCTGGACCAAGACTTAGCCATACTATATTTTCAGATTTACCATACAATGCAGTACCAGTTAAATGATCAGCTTCTTCATATGATCCACATTCTCTATGGGAGAGCATTTTTATGCCCAAGCTGTATAATTTCTGAGACACTGTTTTATCTGA
This sequence comes from Ambystoma mexicanum, assembly GCF_040938575.1. Classification (NCBI taxonomy): domain Eukaryota; kingdom Metazoa; phylum Chordata; class Amphibia; order Caudata; family Ambystomatidae; genus Ambystoma; species Ambystoma mexicanum. The sequence continues at coordinate 336,479,141 of NC_090927.1, forward strand.
TGACAGGTCATTCCAGAGGTCTTGGAGCTCTGTCTTTTCTGCTTTGGTTAAGTATGCTGTGACATATCGTGCAACTGCAGTAGAATTGTCTGCAATGTACTGCACATCTATGTTTGCATTCCATAAGTGGGCAATGATTGCATTATAATCATTGATATATTTTTCTTCTTCTTTTCTTTTTATGTAATATGTATTTTTAGGTGACTTACCTTTAACACTATGTCTAACTGAAGACATGAGGTTGTTCACTTGACCTGTATTTGTAACTGGTCTAGGGAAACCAAATCGGCATTTGGTGTAGTATTTCCCTTTGTTTTTGTATTTGCGACGACAATATTTGCCACATTTATGTCTTTGAAATTGTAAAATGTGTGCATGCAGATCACTATTTGTGGATTCTGATGGAATTTCACAAGTGACATATTTTTCAATAAACTGTAAAACAGTGGCATCACTGTCTTGACCAAATTTAGGAGCATCTTTAATCCATAAAAGCATGTGGATATGTGGCGCTCCTCTGGCTTGGTATTCTTCTCTCCAAAAGAAGTGTTGCACTTCTCCAAGGGGAGGAACAGTTTTATTACAAATAAAATGTAGCATAGCAATGAAGCGAAGGTGAAAATATCTTGAAACATTAACAGGATCCAAAGAACAAAGTTCTCCTGGTGTTAGTATATCTATGTATGTTTCGTTTTTATTTGATATGCGTAGGAAATCATGTAAATCTTCCCATGCATATTCTGCACAACTTAATGTAACAAACCAAGTGGGTGGGCCAAGATTTCTGATCATACAACGTACATCTCTGTGACGTCGAAACCAGTACTCTTTAGTACCACGCATATTTGCTAATAGATTTGTAATATTTGATTGTAAAACCTCATCCTTTTGTTGCACTTTTTGTAATAATTGTGTAGCTGTCATATTTTGTCAGTGGGATCCTGATTTTAATATGTGTGCAACTCCGTAACATGAAGTTGCTAGTTCACTTTCAAAGAGTAGGTGGAATATGTATTCCACATTTTGTCTAAATCTGGGATCTTCAGAATACATCCGTAATGAGCGGGATTCTGAAGCTGATATTTGAATAGGTCTATCATCATACCTTCCTCCTTTGCCAATAGGAAAGAGTAGAGGAAAAGCATGTGCTTCTATACTTTTTTCCCATATGCTGATTGGTGATCCTTTTGTTTGACGCATTTGTTTGTTTCCAGTGCATCTTCTATGGTGTCATTAGAGTGCAAAGGATGAATTGTATAATGGTCTAAAGTATTTGATATTGTAGCAGGATCTAGTAGCTCAAATTGACCAACTTCTTGTGTTTCTTGAATTATTTCAGTTGTATCTTTCAAGTTTTCTTCAATATTAATTTATTTGTAATATTCATGATTCTCTTTAAGATATTGTAAGGCTTGTCTAACTTTATGTAAATCTACCAGTTGTTGCCATATTTTTTTGTCTTTTGTAGGTACTCCATTTACTAAGATAATTAAAGATTGTTGCATTGGACGTTGCACTCCTAGAGTATGCACATTTTCTTTTAGATCTAATGGTAAATAAACTACTTTTCCACAAATGCCTTTTACCAATTCAGAGGGAGGTAATTTTACTGTTTTTGGTTGAAGGCGTATTATTGCTTGAAATGGGTGTACTGTTTGAATTATGATGCTCTCATATAAATTAAGTTGTTGTAGGGGTTTTGGTAGTGGGTATAATTCCAAATTATTTGTGATAGCACGTGAAGGAGTTTGGTTGTTGTCAAGTTTTGTAGTGCAGTAACTGCAAAGTATTAAGGGGTCACTTATTTCGTATTTGTTTTCTGCTACAAGGCAGAGAGCTAATTCATACTATTTAGAATCTTCATTGTCTTCTATTTTATATGATAGGTCTACAGTTTTCGTGTTACGTTTATAAAATGTTCTGCGGCAACATACACATACATGGTTTGGTACTTCAGCTGATGTACTTTTAAATGTTAGTATTTCTTTTTTGTATGTGTTTAGCAAAAGGTTGCTATGTGTAGAATTGTTGCTAATTTGGTTTAAAGCTATTTCATTCTGTAAATGGCTTTCACTTCCAAAAGATTTTTTCTGGATATAGTCAATTTCTTGAAGTAGGTCTTTTGCTGTACCATGTAGAAGAATGTTATTTAAATGTGCTAGTGCTAAAGCAGGACTTTTAGCATAGTACAGTTTATAGACTAGATTTCTTATAGTTGAATGATGTGTTGATATTCTTTTGATATCATGGAAGGTGGTTTTACAAGTAGGTCCTGTAATGCAGGCCAATGAATGTCCTTGTAGTCCTGTGTATTTGCGCACTGGACAGGTCCATATTTTGCAGTAGTTTAATTTTGATTTTGTCTTTGCTTTTTACATATTGATTGAGGAATTGGCGTAAAGACTTGAAAAATAGTTTAGGAATGTTACATATTGACATGCATGGCCATTTGTACACTAGACATTCTGATTCAGTTGAATGGAGGGGTAATTCTAAGTGTTCAGGGCATATTTTTGTAAGGAGAACTTCTTGTTCCTTTATGGTATTATTAACTTTTTCATAACCTCGACCTCTGCTATGTATGGCAATTGTATTTCTTTGTTTTTGTTTGTACGCTTCTTCATTGTTCTGTGCTCGTAGTGTGACTTCATTCACCTCTGCAGATACTTAAGAAGTTCTTTCTGTTGACATTTCGTTTATTGAGAAGTCTTTTTTGTAATTTAGTGATTAGTTTTGTTAGTGGTTTCATTTTGTTTAACACTAAAATAAATAACTTTCTTTTGAGAAGAATTGCAATATCAACCCTTCTAAAATTAATTTCCTACGATAGGTTTTAAGCATTGAACCTGATTTCTCTCCTGTTTTTATAAGATTTTGAAGGACTTTGTGACGGATCATTTTGGCTAAAATACTTTTCTTGGTATGCTTACTTTGCACTGTATTAAAATTTAAAGAAGTAGTTTTATCTGTAGTGATAGCTGATTTTCATTTTGATGGAGAAGGCAAAGTTTTTGTACTTGAAACTTCTTGTGTTTCACTAAATGACTGTATTAGCTGTTTGTTTACAAATTCTGCTAGAGATGGATGCTTATGTTGGACACTTTTATTTTCATTTGCTCTACTTCTGCGCTGCTTTCTACGGACTTGACTTTTGGTAGGCATTCTTTAGGGTATGTTGAAAAAAATAAAGAAGGTATGGGTTGGGGTGTTCTGCAATGTATGTGTGCTGTGTGCATGAGTGTTTGAGTAGGATGATGTATGTAATGGTGTCTGATTGTGCATTGGGAACTACAACTAGTAGGGATGTGTATTCTTCAGTTAATATGTTACTAAACTCAGGTTCAGATGACAGAAATAAATAAGCTAGTGGTGTGGAGAAGTGCAAATAGTAAATCTAATGTATACAATAAAAACAGTTGTTTGTTCTATAATATGAAACTTCTAGCGGTTGAGTTGGGTAATTTGTGTGTCCAAAACTAGGAATTTTTGCGCCATTCTGGCTGTAAATCGGTGTTTAAGACATGGGGATTTTTGGACAGAATGGTGCACAATCTCTATTTTTAGGCACAGAAATATCATGAATTAACTTTACAGTATGTTTGAGTAATAATACAAATATTATGGTGATATTCTACTTACTTTTTTTCTAAAATGAGCAGTTTAATTCTTAGTTCTTCTTTGTTCTTGAAATTTGGCTGCTTCTTTTCAGGAGAATCGTCTTCACTGCAATTGTAAAAGAAACAAATTAGTAATTTTGTTTGTATATAGCATTGTTTTTAATTTAGATATTGATTTTTTTAATTGAAATTTTCAGCGCCTTCCTTAAAACCATTAAAACTATCTTAATCACATAAGATACGTCGCACCAGTTCAATACATATTATATGTTCTTAATGAACAAATTGTATTGCAATGAGTAACTGTAACAAACAACATATCTTTAGTATGTCTTGTGAAATTCATAATGTACCACTGAATACCACCATTTCTGTAACTAAGCTGTTCTAGGTAATAGTGCCTTAATGTCATGCTTAAATTAAAGTAATCAAATAAATATATAAATAAATACATGTAATTGTATAAGTATTATTTTTTGAGATTGGAACATAGATTGTGCATGCATGCAATTTTGTTTCAATATATATAGTCTATAAATTTCATTTCAAAAATGTTAGTTTAACATGATTTAATAGTGTGTGCATTAAGAAAGTAAATAGTATAAAGCTTTATAAGTGATAGTTGATTTTAGGAAATTGGAAAAAAGACAGTAGATTCATTTTACAGATTACACAAGCTAAAAGTCAGTTTGAAAATGTTTTCAAGTACTGTACAGAAAATATGCATACCTGTAGTTTGTGTTCATGCATATGGATATGCATGGAGCTGCAAGTAGAACTCTTGGAGACTTGTACAGTATTTCTTGTAGATGGTGCTTGCCAATGATATGACACTTGTACTCAGAGAGATTCACAGTACATTTGCAGTGCTGATCTATGATGATGCAGTTAGATGTAGAGGTATTGAATGTGATTGGTGCATGGTCATGTGATTTCTTAGCTACATCCAATGAGAGAATGGCACAGAGAGTGAAGTGGAAATGGTAGAAGGGCTGTTTATGTTACGATATGTTCACGGACATGGCGGTAGTTCGCAGACATCGGGAGTTACATCTGGGTATTTCTGGGTTCAGAAGTCATGCAAATGAGAATGAGCAGTGAAAGGGATTGGTCAGGAAAGGTTAGTGGGTGTGTTGTGCCAGGAGAGACTTTCTCAGATACTCTTTTTGCTGAGAGAACAACAGTTAGCTATGGCTGTGTGTTTCAGAAAACAGATTGTTTGGATTTTGGGAGATTCGTGGATACATTGGTTGAAGGTGCATGCACAAAGCTGTGGAGTAGCTGTAGATCTTGGATTTCCACATGTGGAAGTACACTGGCATGGAGTACGTGGAATGAAGTGGTTGGACTTGCTACCTCTCTGTGCTACTTTGGAAACAAAGCAACATCCAGACATAATTGTAATTCATTGTGGAGGGAACAGTTTAGGACATGTGTCTGGAATTTATTTGCAATTTGCTATGAAAGAAGGACTTGGGAAAGTCATGGACATGATTCCTAATTCTCAAATAATATTTTCACGGATTGCGCAGAGACAAACGTGGCTTCGTTCTTCTTCATTTGGTCCACAAATGGAAAAAGCAAGGCGCAATGTTAATAAGGCTGTTTGTGCATTTCTAAGAGATTTTGGCATGTCCTCTTTTCACAATGAAAATATTATGTTTCATAGTACATATATTTTTCGCAGAGATGGAGTCCATCTTACTTATGCTGGCAATCAGATTTTTCTGAGAAAAGTGCAAAATGCACTGCAACCTTTTTTAGAAATACAGCATCCATTTTGAAATAGGTGTTAAGAATTTATAATTTTTGACATACAAACACCTCCCAAAGGCTCTTTTCAGAGCCACCACTTCCTCCCAGAGAAAAATGCAATATTCGCAAACTGTCCGCGGACGTTTAAGAAATACAAAGGGCCCTGCTTTATTTATCTTCACTTCTATTTTTTAACTGTGAAAGGCGGCTCTGAAAAGAGCCTTATTTTTTTTTATTTTTGTAATTTTATATTCTTTTTTGTTTTTTAGACACGACACACTAGGAGACGAGGGGAAAGGAGGGTAAAGGGGGGACACCAACCACAGGGATAAGAAAGGGTGAGCTGAGAGAGGAAGATGTAGGGTGGGTTTTATTTGGGTAGTGAGTAGGTCTTCTCGTGCTCTGAGACGATAGTCTCAAAAGCACTCCGAAGTCGCTCCCCCCTGCAGAGTACTGTGTCACAGTACATACATACAACTGTGACGCTCAAAAGGTAAGGGTCATCAGAATTCTTTATGGCCTGTGAGGCAGCTTGAGGAAGACGCTGTCCCACAGAGGTGGTCCTTGTGGTGACAGGATCAGAAACAGAGGATGAAGTAGAGGAAATCAGCCTACTACGTTCTTCGCAAGGTACAACCTTGCGAATAGCCCCAGAGTGAAATGACCTCATGTGTCGCGTCATGGTCGTGGTCCCAAAGCTTTACGAACCGTGCTTCCCGCGACTGAGTATCATTTGGCACTCATTGCAGATAACACGGTTCGCACGAGCCTTAGGACCATTCCCATAAATGGAAAATAACCGCCACACCCAAGACTCACGTCTAGTGCGGGTAGTAGGGATTTCCTCTACCTCATTCTCGTCATCCTCTTCTTCCTCCTCTGCATTCTCACTCCTGTTCCCCTCTTCAGGCCCTTGGGAAGGTGGTGATGGTGGAGGGGGTGGGGTGGTGCTGAAGCAGGTGCAGCACCAGGTGGCAGTTCTGCAGCCAGGGATGCCATCTCGATGGTGGAATCAGAAAGTTGCTGGAGAAATAGCTGTGCTCTGAAGAATAGCCAGAAACACAATGAGAATAAGCTCTAGGTCGTGGTCTTTTATAGGGGTGCTTGTACACGGTTTGCAGACATGCACGCTGTCCGCGGACAGATCGAACACAAAAAAGGGTTCAAAAAGTTTTAAAAGATATGTAGAAACTCAGGATTACTATGTGGGACTTGTGCCATGATGACTTTTTATGGAAAAATATTGTGGATTACTCGAAAATGTACTTTTAAATTGTTCGGGGTCACGAACAGTGTCCGCATTCAAAACACGCGATCAGCCTTCGCAAACAGGTCCGCGAAGGAAGCTCCTGTCCGCAGGACACCAAATGCACGGACATTGGTTTGCGCATGCGCGTTGATGTTGTACGGACAGTGTTCGGGTCCTGAATTATTTAAAAGTGCGTCACACATCAAACGAACATTTCTGGACATTGCGTTTGTTCTAGAACAGTTTAAACTTGCTAGCGAACACTACAGACAGATATAGTGTTCTTTAGGACACTTCCATTTTTCGTTTGATTACAAACTTTTCAGGACATCAATTGTGTTCTTAGAACATTTAACTTGCTAGCGAACATTACAGACAGGTATAGTGTTCTTTAGGACACCTCCATTTTTGTTTAATTACGAACATTTCAGGACACCGCTTGTGTTGTTAGAACAGTTTCAACTTGCTAGCGAACAGTACGGACAAGTATAATGTTCTTTATTAGGACACCTCCATTTTCGTTTAATTACAAACATTTCAGGACACCGCGTGTGTTCTTAGAACAGTTTCAACTTGGTAGCGAACAGTACGGACACGTATAATGTTCTTTATTAGGACACCTCCATTTTCGTTTAATTACGAACATTTGAGGACACCAATTGGGTTCTTAGAACAGTTTCAACTTGCTAGCGAACAATACGGACAGGTATAGTGTTCTTCAGGACACCTCCATTTTCATTTATTTACGAAAATTTCAGAACACCTGCGCTGTCCGCAGACATCTACATTGTTTTAAAAAAAAAAAAATGGGAAGTAATTACAACACAATATAAAAATGTAACTTTATTTCACATATATTAATAATTTATGACAGAGAGGATGAGGCAGAAACAGAAACAAAAACAGGAGAATGATTGGTTTCAACATGATTGATATCAATTGAAGAAGGGATGGAAGTCTCATCAAAACGTTTTGGATTATGGAGAGGGTTTGGGGATAATTGACTGGGATATGGTGAGGGGGGACAAGTACATGTGGGACAATGGTATGTGGTTTTTGTTTTAAAATGATCCTCAACAAAAGTTTTCAAATTATTAAAATTGCTCAATAATAAATCAATTTTTTCTTTTAAGCTGTGAAGTGTGTTTTCCATAACAGTTTCTTCAGACATATTTTCTATTTTGGTATGCTCTGTACAAAAAAAATATATATGTTAAATATTTATAAAATAATAACACTTAAATGGTTTATATTGTAAAGTGTGTACCATTAGCTTCACTATTTTCTGATATTTCGTCATGTGGGAAGTGCTCCTCTAGCCATTCCAGAGTACTAGACATTTCTGTGAGAAAAAAATATATATAATATTTGTTTTTTAATCTAATACAGAAAGTTTAGAAAGATATGAGTAAAATGATGTACACTTACTATTTCAGGTAAGATATGTTCTGAGTAGTCTGTAGGTCTGGTCTTGGTCTTAGTTGTGGAGTGTCTGTCAGGTAATTATGTTGGAAGCCTATTTATCTTCTCTTGGTATATTCCATTTTAGAATATATTGTATTTAAATGAATGGTTAGTGTGGTACATATATGGGTTACATTTCTTATGTATTACTACATATAATATGTATGTGTACTACTTTGTGAATTTTTTAAATGTTATCATGTTGTAATGTAACAATGAAACATGCCCCCCCCCAAGACTTTTTAGGTAGTGGTACTGTTGTCCGAATATGTCCACGGACATCAAAAATGTTCGTGGATATTACATTCAGTAGAAGTGGTTCAGTTTGTTCCATATTACATGTACATAAAGTCAAAGTTAGTATGGTTAGTTATGGTTGCTTATCTTACCATAACTGCCGAATTTCTGGGGTTTTTCGGTTTTACTTTGAACCATAACGTCCCTTTAACAAAGTTTTTTCACTGAATTTCATAGGTTTTTAGTAGCGCAACTTAACCATAACGTCCCTTTAACAAAGTTTTTTCACTGAATTTCATAGGTTTTTCCTAGCGCAACTTAACCATAACGTCCCTTTAACAAAGTTTTTTCACTGAATTTCATAGGTTTTTAGTAGCACAACTTAACCATAATATCCCTGACTTCATATACATGTAACATAGAACATACTGAACCCCCACGTAGTGAATTTGATGTCCGCGGACTACCGCCATGTCCGTGGACATATCGAGAATCTGAACGTGGTGAATGTAAATTTAAATAGTGTGCCCCATTTCCCCTTTGAAGTTGGCTCTGAAAAGAGCCGTTTTTTTATTTTTTTTTACAGATGCTTGACAGACACCTGTTATTTTGTATTTTTTTTCTTGTTTTTTTTCTTACTTTACTCCTAAAATCTTCACAGAACCTTCTCCAAAGCAACCCTTACATTTCAAAATAGAAAGGCATTTCCCGTAAAAGATAAAGAGATGCCATCTTCTTTAAAATTAACAGTATTACTGGCATCAATATTCTCATTATTACAGAAGAACATACTAGCTCTATGCATGAAGGCACACATGCCTCGGTTGATGACACACCTAGCAATGTTTTGCTGAGGACAAAAAACTGAACTATTGTCCCATATTGCCCTAGGTAGTAATCCAGAAAAAATTACTTTCGCATTTGGAAGGATCTTCATTACGGCTTGAACCGAGCATTCCAAATCAGCCAACAAAGTAGGGGCACTGACGTTGCCCAAATGGAAAGCACCATAGTGCAAAACTACCACATGCAGACTGTTCATCGTGGCAATATCCTCACAAACTTGTACAATTCCCTGTACATTGCAATCAGGCACAGTGCTCCACACCACCTCCACTACTTTCACATCAAAGTTCTTTTCAACATGCCTGCATCGAGCGTACTGTTGTAAACCATGCACAAACATATCTCCAAGCACCAACACCCTGACTTTCTCTACTTCTGCCATCTTCACCACACACAGTCTCTTTCAACACAAATCCACAACCTCGACATCTGATTAGCTAATCCGTACAGTCTTCTTTCCATGTTGGATTTGCTGGAAAACCCCGAATGTAGCACGCCCTGTCCACGGACAGCCACGGTGTCCGCGGACCGTGTAACTCTTCGACACCCCTTCTACCATTTACACTTTACTCTCTGTGCCATTCCCTCATTGCATACAGCTAAGCAGTCACACAATACGAAGAACATCCTCAGAACACCCCCGTTTTGTTTATTTTCGAACATTTCAGGACAATTATCATTTCATTATTCAACATATTAACATTACAAATATTATACTTTCATCTTGTACGCTGCACACAATGCTATGTTTCTCCATTAGTAGCTCAGTATACTAGATAGAACCCCATAATACAATGCTATTTATATCAATGCATCGTTCAAAGCACTAATTACGGTATGATATTTATTGCAATGATCCTTCACACTTTTTTCGCAACATTATAATAAAAATCCCTAGTACACAAATTTCATGAAAATTAAATGCACATGTGATGTCATCAGTGATGTCAGCAATTACATTTGCGATGTCATCTTTGATGTCCTGGGTGTTAGTTTTAGCAGTGCACGGTGGTGGCGCAAGTTATGGTTGCTTAGCCTACCATAACTGGCGAATTTCAGGGGTTTTTCGGCTTTACTTGGAACCATAACGTCCCTTAAACAAACTTTTTTTATTAGCACGCAAACAATATACAAAGATGTAGTGTAAACAGCAAGTTCTCACAGATGGCTTTACACAGAATGTTGCAAAGTAAGCATTTATGCTCGTTCACAGTGAAGGTCAGCTGCTTCAATTTTCTTCTCGTGGCCCGGAGAGGCCCACGACTCCCAGTATAAGGTTCTATTTTTTTTTTACCTTGACAGACAGAGATTGTGCTGAAAGACTTCTTTTGAAGAAGTCTAGCAAAAACGTAAGACACGATAAAGTTGAAATTTCTGAAACGAAACCACTTTTGTATACTATATCACTTTGAGAAAGATCGTTGGCACACGCGGAGTCGTATTTTGGGACTGCACTACACTTGGACAATGGAAAATGCAATTATAATGTAAGTAACCCTTTAGATTATTTTATACCGGAATATAATAACAATAGCGTGGCATTAAAGCCCGGTCAAGTTGTACTTGTTTGTTCAATGTGACATATTGTTTTCTACAGCGCACTATCACCGCCGTATTGATCCCCTGTCGTTTAGAGGGCTCTGAAAAAGGCAGACGACACAGAGTGGGTTAATAGAAATAATTTAACCGGTCTGTAGCCGGTCAAGTGCTCTACTCGCTGTGTCGCTTCACTGTAGCCGGTCAAGTGGCACAGCGAGTAGAGCGCTTGCTTTGACATCCATGCACAGCTTGCTAACACAGGTTCGAATCCACACCGTGGGTAATAATAAGCAGCGCTGAGATAACTGACGGTTCTTAGAGCTATATAAATGCAAAAATATTATTATTTTATTATTAACATACTCCATTGCACTATCTTCGCTAGCAAATAGTTTCACGCCCTAATAAATAAAATTAATATTGTTAATAAAGATCGGCTGGTGAGACTAATTTATGTTTTTTAAAACAGGTATGTTGCCCCATTTTGCCAATGTCACGATTTTCAGACTCCAGCGGATGGATTTTTCAACTGCCAGGTGCAGCTCCATGTAAGCAACTTCATGACCCTCACCATTTTATGGGACAATTGCCAAGGACCAATATGCCCTTACGCAGTACTAGTGGCTAGAAGCAACATACCAACCATTATGGTGGTCTAATGCCTCGTTGTTGGACCAGTCTTCCGATTATCAGTGCGACCATTTACTGCTTTTATCATAAACCAACAGCCTATCTACCGCAAAGGAACAGCGCATGGCTCAAAATAAAGTTTTGCTGATCAACAGCAGAGACAATTGAAAATCGCTGAATATTCACTAAACATTTCATGTGAAATAAATGTACTTTACCAAATGTACAATCCTGCTGTTTACTTTTAAACCACAGTTTCATATTCCGAATTGTGGCGCACTGTGTTCTAAGCTGATCTAACACCCTCTGTACCGCAAAGGAACATCGCATGGCTCAACATGAACTTTTGCGGATCGACAACAAAGACAAATGCAAATCGCTGAATATTCTCTAAACATTGGTTGTCAAATAAATGTACTTTACAAAATTTACAATCTTGCTGTTTGCTTTTAAATCACAGTTTCATATTCCGAATTGTGGCGCGCTGTGTTGTGACATAATGTGTGTTGTCTTCCAGGTTCTGTGTAAAGTCGCGTAGGACTGGAGACGACTGGGCGAGTTTGATGACGCACCCTGTAACGTCACGGAGAGACGCGGGGAATATGAATGCTTTCATAATGTCAGGCTTAGGGGCGGGAGATATGATTTAGTGTCGCAAAAGCAAGTCAGCCAGTTCAATAGCGCCAGTCATAGGATTATCACATAATGTCGGCGCACACCAGCCTGATTTATCGTTTCTTTAGTGGACAAAAAGTCGGGTGAGGCCCATAGGAAATTGTACTATCAGCGGACAAAAGGAGGGTTCGTAGAACACTTTCAACCTGACAATGAACAATACAAACAACGTTCTCAGAACACCCCCATTTTGTGTAATTGCAACAATTTCGGGACACCGCAAGTGTTCTTAGAACACATTCAACTTGACAGATTACAATATGGACAGCGTCCTCAGGACACTCCCAGTTTGTGTATTTACAAACATTTAAATACACCGCAAGTGTTTTTAGCTCAATTTTACCTTCCTTGCGAACAATAAGGACACATACTCCGTCCTCTGAACACCCCACCATTTAGTTTATTTACAAAATGCCAGAACAGCCGTGTTCTTCCCGGACAAATCGAACACAACAAAAGCGTATATCACATAAAAAAATAAAACATTGAACCTATCTCATACTCCCCCACCCTCCCCAAACACTCTTACACAGCAACACACTCCACTAAATACAATTTTTAATCCAAGTTTCACCGCGCTGTATGCGGTCGACGGCAAATACAAGATGGCGGGCACCACAGAAAATCTGACGTGCTCCACGCCCCACGCCGTCCAATCAGCGAACACGTCGCATGTCCGCGGACATGACGCAAGCCCCTGGGCCAATCGGGGTGCTGTCCGCAGAGCGAACAGGGAAGTCCGTCCGCGAAGCGAACACAGATATCACGAATTTTTCTGCCTTACATTTTGGTCATTTTTTTAAAAACTACTGGACGGATTTACACCAAATTTGCAAAAGCACGCTTTCGGGACCAAGCTGCCGCTCCTGCCGCAAATGGTGTAAATCCGTCCAGCGGTTCGGGCTGTAGCCGTGCGCAAAGTTTTTTCCCATTATGTCTATAGGAAAAAACAAAAGTTTTGGGACCCCCCTATAACTTTGCCCCCCCTGGACCAAAGCTCTCCAAACTTTGCAAAAATAATTCAGAGTGGGCCATATACTTTTTTTGCAAAGTTTGGTGAGGATTCGTCCAGAGGGAGCAAAGTTATAAGCCACCCAAAAAGGGCTCTTCCTACGGAAACACCAACTTAACCATAACTACATGGACGCTACCGCATCCATGTAATACATAGGGTAAGTAGCACATTTGAAACAGAGCAATCATTTCTCTGCATAAAGGTAATCTGTTAGGTTATCAACACTTTTTGCTACTACTGCTGTTTTTTTCTTACTTCAATTTCCTTGTATATACTCATATTTGTATGTGGTGTTGTTTCTTTGTGTTTTGTCTATAATAATGCAATTATGTAGTGAGTGGGTTTTATTACCTACTTATCACATGTTTCACAGTATGCAAAAGTCTAATAAGAAAACAGTTATCAGTTCACTATTCAACATGTCAACATGGCAAGTTTAAGAATATTGCACCTCCCTCATGTATGCTGCACACAATGCCTATGTTTCTACATGAGCACCTTAGTAGACTGGATGGATGAATTAGCATTTGATATTTATTCCAATAATCCTTGACACTTTTTTTATTAAAATTACAATATGAAACCCTTGTACAGGCTTTTCATGAAAGATAAATGCACATGTGATGTCATCAGTGATGTCATCAATGACATTGGTGATGTCCTCTTTGATGTCCTGGGTGTTAGTCTTAGCAGTGCACGGTGGTGGCGCGAGTTATGGTTGCTTAGCTTACCATAACTGGTGAATTTCAAGGGTTTTTCGGTTTTACTTGGAACCATAACTTCCCTTAACAAAGTTTTTTCACTGAATATATATATATATATGTATATGTATATATTTTCAGTGAAAAAACTTCCCTTAACGTCCCTTAACAAAGTTTTTTCACTGAATATATATATATATATATATATATATATATATATATATATATATATATATATATATATATATATATATATATATATATATATATTCAGTGAAAAAACCTTGTTAAGGGACGTTATGGTTAAGTTGCACTAACAAAAACCTATGAAACTCACTGAAAACCCTTTGTTAAAGGGATGTTAATGTTACAAATAAAACAAAAAAAAAAATCACCAGTTATGGTAGGCTAAGCAGCCATAACTAGCACCACCACTGTGTACTGCTAACACTAACACCCAGGGCATCAAAGATCCCATCACTAAAGTAATTAATGACATCACTGAAGACATCAAATATCTAGGCCACTTGTTTTTGTTCACTGATATATCTAGGCCAGGTGTTTTTGTTCGCTGACATTCAGAATATTAAATTTCAAAAGGTGCTATATAGCTAGACGTTTACCTTGTCATATATTCTTAAAGTATTTTCCTTAGGGTTTAGTTTGAGCTTATGGTGCACATACACAGGACAATACGCAGGTCTCAAACACACAATTCATTTGTATACATGAAGATGAACTTGAATGTTTTCTGGTGATGTTTCTTTCTTCCTTACTTTATTTTCCATGTATATGCCTCTGATTTGTATGCATTGTGCGACTTCATATGTATTGTTTGTACTTACAAAAGTGTGTAGTAAATTTTTAATTATTAACAATTTATTCCATGTTTAACATTACTGAAAACTGTGATAAGGTAGCATTATTATTTTACTATTAAAAATGACCAGATACAAAATAGTTTACTTCTATGGTGCATGCTGCAGCCACTGCCTCTGCGTATGTTTGATTACATTCCTGTATTAACAACAACACTCCAATATAATATTTTGTTGACGAAGCTGGACCCCAGCACCAAGGCTCCACAATAAGGCTCCTGTCTGTGCCCATCCTTCTCTTTCTCTTCCAGCGAGCACAGCGATCGATGTGCAGTCTTCTCCCCACCCACCCAGCAGTACTGCACTTGATCCGGCAGAGGAGCCTTCCATAGAGGTAAGCCTCTCAGGGCATGTGCACACTTGGCACCTTTTTCTTTGGCTCATGTGTGATTACATTAGTTGTACTACAGCTGCTTCCACACTGCTACGGGCTGCTAGCCAGGCTCCTTAGCCCCTTACTTCTCATTACAAGCATGCGCATAAGCAGAGCAAGCCTGAACTTTTTCTTCAAACCTGGACACCCTCTACATCGACACTGGAGTTCCCTCCAAGGGTTGGCACAGCTATCATGTCGCTTTAACACTGATTGGGCCACCACTTTCGAAATCTGGCCTACCAGAAGCCGGCAGGAGATGAAGCCGGCCCCCAGCACCAAGGCCCCACACAAAAGCTCATGTCCGTCCCTCTACAGGCCCTGGAGGGCTGGGAGGCCCCCCTCCTCCTTTCACCCCCTTAGCACCTCATGGAACAGCCACCAAGCATGCAGCCTGCTGCCCTACAAACTTAGTTCTCCCTCAAGAATACTGGTGAGTCATGGCTGGACATTGTTGTCGCCTTTTCACTGACCTAAAAAACTGTCAAACCAATGCGTGCCTCTGTCATTCTGCCTTCCTGCCCTTACTTCATCCTTTTTTTCACTGCATCTCTGTGCTTTCTCGTATCTCAAATTCTGGCATGTTTTCTAACATCTCTGTACCCAATTTTGCATTGCATTTCTGTGCTTTCTAGTATCTTGAATTCTGGTGTGTTTTTTAACATCTCTGTACCCCATTTGCATTGCATTTCTGTGCCTTTTGGTATCTCAAATCCTGGTGTGTTTCTTAACATCTCTACCCCAAATGGGACTATAGTGTTTCCATTGCATCTGTTGTTCTTTGTTCTCTTTGCTACTAGGCCACATGGTGAGCTTATGCTTGTGCTGTGCTATGGAGTCCCTTTTCCATCTTCCATCCTATCTTCCACCACCCCTATGGCACTCACCATCTCCATATGTATTCTATTTGCTACACTATCACCTACCTGCCCTCTCTCACAAAGTCTGGAAGAAAAATCTTAAAAAAGACATTCTAACTGGTAAACCCGGCCTACCCTATGCAGACACCTATGTCAGTGCAACGTCCACACCGATTTTCACTGATAGTTTCTTTTTTGTCCCCTCTCCAGATCTATGGACTCCTCATCTGATCTCTACTCTCTCCCCTTTCACATCTTCACCCATTAATGGTGGTACTAGAGGAGAAGTATTCTTTGTGGGCTTCTCATCATGCAGGTGTATCATTAATGTCTATTGCAATGGTACTATCATGGCTCGGATCCTCAACCCAATCTATTTCTCTTTGACCGGGGCTTGCAATACCTCATCAACTTCCTTCCCACAGTTGCTACGCCTTCTTCCTCTCTCTCTGTTCCCCCTCCTCGGACTGGTGTGCCACGCCTGTTTACCCCTCTTTGGAAAACCTTCAAAGGTAGTGACCGCCTGCATCTAGCCATGCTTAATGCTCGCTCTGTTATCAAACACTCTGCCAACATCTGCTTCCTTCTTAAATACCTTGACCTCAATGTTCTCGCTCTTACTGGGACGTGGTTCAATTCCCACTCATTCACTACTTTTGACTCCCTTCTTCATAATGGCTACAAGATCATCTCCAAGCCTCGCCCTAACCATGCTGGCGGTGGGGTTGCCCTAATTTTCCCTGAGTGGCTCCCTTCTTCCCTCATACCCACCCAGCCTTACTCTTCCTTTGACAGCCTGCTCTGGAAGCTGGTCATCTCTCCCACTTCTTCCCTGACCATTGCCACTATCTACAGGCCACCTGTCTCTACCACCCTGTTCCTCTCTGAATGGGCTTATTTCTTCTCATTGCTTCTCACATCCACCTCAAACCTGCATCTCCTGGTTGACCCGAACATCCACCTTGATTCATCAATCACGGCATTCACTCTCTTCTTTGACTTCTGCACCTTGCTCTACCTGTCCATTCTCCCTTCTGGTCCTACCCACTCGGCTGCACATACTCTCAATACCATCATCCACACTGATATGTTGCTCTCCTCCATACTTACCACCCCATTCTCCTGGTGAGACCATTCTCTCCTCTCATCTCACCTGGGTCATCTCGGCCAACTGACCACACCTACCAGCCCTGCCAACCGCAACCTCGTTCATGAACATCCATCCAGTGACACGAGTGTCAGCTGATGCCTTCATATCTACCTTCATCCCCCCTCTCATCCACTGCAGACTGTACCTCTGACTCTGCTCTCAGCAAACTCCATCTTGCCATCACTAATACTCTTGACATTCTTGCCCCAGTCATGAGGATCCACCTGAAACATGCCTCCAAGCTTAACACCTGGCATGACACTGAACTTGCAGCCCTGAAATGCAAGTGCAGAGCTACAGAATGGAAGAGGCACACCTCAGGCTCACTCATTTGGAAAACTGGCCTGTTGCCTTCTCCAAAGGCAATACCGACTCTCCATTCGAAAAGTGCCCACATCCAGACTTTCATCTCTGGTGCATACAACAACACGGCTGAACTCTTTAAAATCTGCAAGGCACTAGCCAATTCTTCCACAGTTGCCACCTCACCTCTTCCATCCCAGGCCCTCTGAAATGCACTGGCCACACACTTCACTGCAAAAACTTCCCTGCAAAAACTTAGGGCATCCTGAGCACCCTTGCTTCCCTTTCCCCCTCCCCTTCTTTCCCCCACCCCCTGCCACCTATAGCTTCCTATCCCCGCTCTACCTTCCTCTCCTCCTTGTCTGCTCTACGAAAGTCTCCTCCCTCCAAACAGGTCTTCCCCTGTTCTCCCAGAACTATTAACGACAATATTGGTACTCTTGTCCTGCACTTGCTGATTTCTGCAATCACTCTGTTGCTACTGGGTCTTTCCCCTCTTCCCTCAAGCATTCTCTTGTGTGCCTCCTCCTGAAAAAACCTTCTGCAGACCTGTCTTGTCCGGCTAACTACCGCCCTATATCTATCACCCCCTTCTTTGGGAAACTCTTGGAGAAGCTGGTCTTCCCCCAACTGACCCAGCATACTGAGCTTGTTGGTTGCCTACACAACCATGAATCTGGATTGCGAGCATCCAGAAGCATGGACACTGCTCTTCTGAACACCTGTGAAGAACTGATTGTATCTCTTGATTCTAAATCTCCAGCTGTTCTCATTCTACTTGATCTCTTCATGGGCAACCACTCCATCCTTATAAAACGGCTCCAGAATACCCTAGGCATCTCAGAGCAGGCACTGGACTGGCTGACCTCCTTCCCCAATGACCGTCCCTCCCAGGTTATCCTGGACTCTTTCTCCTCTTCCACTTCTATATCCACCTGTTGCATGCCCCAGTGTTCCACCCGTTCTCCATGGCTCTTTAACATCTATCTCGCTCTGCTTTCACACCTAATTTCCACCCTCTCCCCTTACTTCCAGTTTTAGGCATATGATACACAACTCTTCGACAAACTTCCCTTTGATCCTCTTCTTACTTATTCCATCATTCCTGACTGCCTATCTGCCATCCAGTCCTGGTGTGCCTCCAATGATCTCTGCCTCCAAGATCCTTCCCATTTGGACTCCTGCTCCCTCTGTCTTCCCTTCATTTTGGCCACCCTCTTGGAGTCCTCCTCCTTCTCCATCATCTAAAGCCAAACATTTTGGAGTCATCTTTGACTCCTCTCTTTCTTTCCTCCCTCACATCCAGGACCTTGCCAAGAAGGCCCACTTTAACTCCACCTCCTCAAAGGAATCCTTCCTTTCCTCGCTTTCCCCCAGAAGCTCAATGCCTACAGAGCTCTGGTACTCTCTGGGTTAGACTACTGCAATAGCCTCTTCCTCAATCTACCCTCTTCCTCCCTGTGTCCCCTCCAGCTAATCCAGAATAGGGCTGCAAAAATTATCCTTGGCCTCAAGTCCATGGTCCAGATCTCTCCAGCCCTAACATCTCTCCACTGGCTCTCAGTTGCTGCACAGATCAAATTCAAATACCTCTGCATCATCCATAAGGATGTCTGGGGACCATGCTATCTACAACCGACTCTCACTTAATATGCTCCCTCCAGATCTTTATGCTTCTCCGGCACAAACTCTCTGTGTGTCAAGCAATTCACTAAACAGCAAGCTGGTGGCCGATCCCTTTCCTGGGTGGCTCCCTCCTATGGAACAGCCTTCCCCTTCCTCTTTGTCTTGAGCTGGATCTCCTCAAATTCCAGAAGCTCCTCAAGACCTTCCTTTTCACATCCTCCTCCCCCTCTCCCGCCTTCGCGAAACCCCACAGGCACCAGGATTGGTGACCAGGGCCCCTAATTGTCCACTGGGGTCCTGGCCTACCACCCTAATCACCTTCTCCCTCCGCCCACTTCCAGCACTTGCATTGGATGCCTACTGGACTGTGCTATCACAGGCCTGCATTTATTCACTGCCAGTTGACCACTCTACCAAATGATCTCTGCCAGTCACTTAACAGCTGCTTGCAACTTATTCCCTAGCACTTCCCTGTGTGGAACTCCTAGCACTTAACGCCCTCCCTCATCCCTTCTCTCTCCCTGCACTTGCACGCTCTGTATGCTCACAATCCCTAGTAGGACTGCCTCTCTCTCTCATTGTTATCTTTGCCTTTCACACCCTTTTTTCCATCTGTGTTGCCCTGTTGGTGCTTTGAAAAACACTATTTAATAGATGTATAAGCGCCTTACAAATGATCAATAAAATAAAAATAAAATAAAACCCCTTGTAGGAACTTTTTATGACAATTAATGTAATATGTGATCTCATCAGTGATGTCATAAATGACATTTGTGATGTCATCTTTGATGTCCAGGGCGTTAGTGTTAGCAGTGCACGGTGGTGGCGCGAGTTATGATTGCTTAGCTTACCATAACTGGCGAATTTCAGTTTTTTTTTCTCTTTTTTACGTGTAACCATAACGTCCCTTTTACAAAGATGTTTCACTGAATATCATAGGTTTTTATTAGTGCAACTTAATCATAATATCCCTTGAACAACGTTTTTTCCCAAAATCTAATAGGTTTGTATTAGTGCAACCATAACATCCCGTTTTTTCCCTGAATTTCATAGGTTTTTACCAGTCCACTGTAATTTGCTACAACTTCCTAATATAATACTTACCCCAATATAGCTGCATTTTTGACTGATATACAAAGTTTGAACTTACAAATGTGGCCTTCCCGACCTCCTAGCAACATTTTTAACACTTCTATACACTTTTAGCAACTTTTCCCACTATTTTTGTGTTTGCCAATTTTCGTGAATGTCTGACATCACCACAGACTTTCGTGAACTCGCCCCCACTTCGCGAACGGGTCAGTGCTTCGCGAACAGTTTGAAACTGCATTTCCATTTGATCTAGGAAGTTCTAATCTGAAAATTTACCCTTGCTCAGCTCCTATACCACTTTTGACCGATTATCCATTTGTAATCTAGAACACAGCACATGCTTTGAAGAATATTAGCAGAACTGCAATTTATGTTCAAAAATAGCACCAGCTATTGCCATCCCTCCTCCCCAGGAGCCACCACCACCACTACCACCAGCTGGAGGGCCTAGACAATGAAAGAATTGCAATTATTCTGAAAACAATCAAGGGGACCAGGAAAATAAGGTACAGGAAATGCCTACCTCTAGCACACATAGAGAATCATGTGTGTGGCAGTTCTTTACCACCATTGGGGGTGTACCAAGGGATAAAGCTACCTAGGCAAAATGCACTCAGTCATTGAACCTAGGCAGTACTCCTACAGGACCACGTCCATGCGCTGTCGCACCAAATCCAATCACTGCAATGCTCTGAGAAAGGCTGTTCCTTTCTCAGGAAGTAGTATGCTGTCTTCCTGTACCTCACAATCCTCATCCAATTCTGCCACCACACATGCCACTCCTGTGGGGCACAAGATCCCACCAACTACCTTGCAAGCTATTAAAGAGGCTGTTGATCCATATCTTTCGAATGTCAACTGTACTCTGTATATACTGCAACATGCCAGTCTGCAGGGGGGAGCAGTTTTTAAGTGCTTTCGAGGCTGCAATCAAGGAGCTTGATTAACTGTGCTCCCTACCTTAGATTTAATGCACGCCCAACATCTTCCCCTATTCACCTGCCCCTCCATGGATGGGTTTGCTGCCCCTTTCCTTACTTCCCTCCCCACCTTACTCCCTGGCCTCTACTGCAAAAAAACAACAACAAATAATGTAAATCAAAAAACACCAAAAACAAAAAAACCTTTCACAGTTAAAAAATATAAGTAAAAAATATAAGTTTATAGACTCCATCTACTTTACATTTTTCATTAAAGTAGTTAGACTCAATAACACTCTCCAACATTCCCTTTAGCATGTTCTACCCTGCTAATGGAAATAATGAACAATAGTATACTAGAGAAAAAGAGCAAACCACAGGAACAATTTTCTGTCCCAAATATCCATGGCCTATTATGACTATCCACGGTCTCTGCAGGCCCCTCTCTAGGCCATGCTTTATTACAAAACCCAGATTGCACATACACACCATCGCACAAGACAGCCCTTCTTCCCTTCTTACTGTTATGTTTGTACTACTCCCTTATTGTCAGCTTTGAAACAGTCACACATATATCCACCAATTAGTTTAAGAAAACTCTTCAGATAACCCCATCAGCATATTAAACTTCCACACACCAACTTCCACTTAAAAATGTTGTACACATCTTTTCCATATGCATTCCCTTGCTTATCCAAGAAAATTATACACACTGCTGGTATAAATGCATATATGCATTGTGCAGTAAAAGAAGTGCATGAATGGAAAAAGGAGTAGGGATTACCAAGTAGTCATAGAAGACCAGAAGGAAAGTAACAAGATGTGCCAAAGTGGGAGGCCACTAACTACCAGCTGGGGCAAAGGAGTCCCATGGGTGTGGTACACAGCCGCCAGGTGGTACACCATCAAGGGCAGTGATGAAGGGTGCCAGCATGTACTGGGGTTGGCTAGATATAGGGCCTGGAACCTGTGAGGCTTATCAGGGCCAAGCTACCAGTGGCAGTGGCAGTGGTATGAGTTAGCATGCAAGGAATTAAGTAAAACAGGAACACAAAAGCACTGTTTTTAGACATTTCTGGAACTTAAGGAAGCCCAGCTCAAGTATAAAAAGAGCTGGAAGGCTGTTCTAAAGAGAGCCACCGGCCGAAGACAGAGAAATGCCTCCTGCTCTCTGTTTCAAAAAGCTTTTAACAAGCAGAGTATTGAAGTTACAGCAGTGGAGCGCTGTAGCAGTGCAGTATTTAGGGAAATATAGTTTGACACATTTTTGTCCTTGCAATTAGCAGGACCCAATGTACATGTTTCCAGACAGCAACAATACCATCCCTGGTACTACAGGCCAATGATAAGTCTTGCAGGCCTATTCTGGATTAGCCAAACAGGGTATAAACAACAAATGGGGAGGTTAAGAAAGAGGCTGTTGCAGTAGGCCAGTCTACACAGTACCAGGGCTCTACAGACTTTAAGCTTCTGGGGGAGGTAAGGAACAGTACAATACCTGTAGGATGGCATGCTCAAACCGTAGGCTTTCTTTACAAGATCCAAAATATAAGGAGTAAAAGAGAGAAAAGATTCTAACATAACCCCACGAACCCCACGGTGTTTGACCTTACAGAATAGTAAGAGTAGACAGCCAAAGGACAGCAGCCACAGGGTAAGAGAAAAATAGGGTGCAGGGATCATAATAAGAAAGATCTCTGTCTTACTGACATTGAGACAGATATTAGCCACACACAATGCCTCAATGCCAGTCAGGCAATCAGGGATAAAAACACAGGGACAAGAGATTAGTTCAGGGACGTTTAGGGAAAGCTGTGTGTCATTAACATAACACTCGAAATGATAAAACAGGAAAGACATCAGGTGGGCCAGAGGGAGGAAATAGATATGTCATTGCCACAATGGGTTCTCTGCATGTACACAGTTTGGTTAGTGGAGTACAAACAGCCCAGTTGCAGCTGGGACAGGCAGTTCGTGAGAAAAACAGATCAACCACTCCAGTGCCCGGTCTAAAATGCTAAAGTTATCATGTAACCATTTAATAAGGATACAATGGTTCACCGTGTGAAAGGTGGATGTGACATCAACTAGCACTATCCTCAATTGTACTACTATCATAAATACCCTATACACTATTCAGACAGAGCAGACAATAAGGGATAAAGAATGAAGAGAACAAATTAGTTCAGGAAAGCTTAAGGAAAACTGTGTGTCATTAACATAACACTGGAAATGGGAAAAAGAAACACATCAGGGGAGCCAGAGGAAGGAAATAGATATATAATTGCCATAATGGTAGGATAAAACCCTGGGGTACTCTGCAAGCACACAGTGAGGTGGAGGAGTACAAGCAGCCCAGTTGCAGCTGGGAACGGTGGTTAGTGAGGAAAATAGATCAGCCAATCCAGTGCCTTGTCCATGATTCTAAAGGTATCATGTAACCGTTTAATAAGGATACTATGTTTCACCGTGTGAAAGGTGGACTAGACATCAAGGGGCACTATCCTCAATTGTAGTACAATCTTAAATACTATATACAGTTTAATTATATAATTCCATCAAATTACAAATACTGTACACTCTCCCTGCATTACCTATAATTACTATACTATGTATTGCCAGATGTTTGGGGGCATGGCCACTGGCCATAACGACCACAATAAATTTCAACCATAAGTGCATACAATACACCTTCAAATAACAAAACTCACCCAGAACCCCCAGCCATCCATATAAGGTCCGCGGACAATAAGAGGTGATGGCGTACTCAGCGGCACATGCACACCCCAGTTCATCTATAAAACAGCTCCATATTATCTCCATGCCACTCCCCTACCCTTTCCATGCCCTCTTTCAGCCATGAAATAACCCCAAATGTGTTTTCCAAATTGTTTGTTCTCAGCGCTGATCGTGGACTACCGCTGTGTCTGCGGACTGGGCAGTACCCGCACCCACTTTTGTCACCTAGAAAAACAGCTTCATATCATATATTTTCCACCTCGCCATCCCCTCCAGCCCCTCTTTCAACCACAAAATAACCCCAAATGTGTTTTCCAGACTTTTTCTACACTGTGCTATCCATGGCCCGAACATGGCAACCGTTTAAAAAAACATGACGTACCTCACGCTTTTCACCACCCAATCAGTGGCCGAGTCCAATGTCCGTGGACATCACGCCAGATCCTGATTTGTCCAGGGGGTGTCGGCAGAACAAATAGGGACCTACTTTTTGGTCATTTTAAAAAAACTACTCGACAGATTTACACCAAACTTACAAAAGCACGCATTCCGGACCAAGGCGTCACTCTTGGTGCAGATTTGATGAAAATCCATCCAGCGTTTTGGGCTGTAGGCAGAGCAAAGGTTTTTTTCCATTGCGTCTATGAGGAGTTCCGTACATTTTAGATCCCCCCTATAACTTCCCCCTTGACAAAAGCCCACCAGACTTTGAAGAATCATTCCAAGGGGGGTATATACATTCTTTGCACAATTTGTTTACCATTAACACCACTAATTGTTTCTATAAAATTACAAGTGGTGGCGTGGCATTGTTTGAACTTGGAACTGTCAGGCTTGTCTTTTTGTGTAACCGCAACCAATCCACAGTGCATCAAAACCGGCCGGGAGGGGTAACATACCCCCTGGAAAAGAGATGGTAAGCCCTGAAAAGGGTGAACCCTCTGGATGCAGCAACCATCAGAACCCTAGAGAAAAAAAAGCAAGAAGAAACTATTAGTATCAGCATGAATTATGTCATTAAGGTAAGTGTATGTATGGATGTATACCTGGTCATTTGTCTTTGCAGGTCTACAATCTGGAAGAGAGTCTGATCCCAATTCAGTAATCCATCCAGGCCCAATGAACGCTGATGACCTAACAGCATGAGGACACAGGGCCAGCCAATAATTCAGTAAAGAGTCAAGGTTCCAGGAAGAACAACAAAGGTTCATGACGCGGGACCTGGGTCATCCAATTGATCCCAAGTTGAGACGAATGTCTCTGAAGAAGGTATTCCAGAAATAGTAGGAGGGTAAGGTAGTGACAGGAGAAGGGAGAACAGGAAATTAACCCACTGGGAGGGTGGATAAGGAAGGCAGAGGCAAGGCAACAGATGGGATGATGCCTATGGCCATGCCCCCAAGAATCTGGCCACTTGCCCCAACCACCAAAATATATTTCACCCATATAACATACAATACACCTCCAAATAACAAAACTCACCCAGAACCCCCCTGCCATCCATATAATGTCAGCAGACAGTAAGAGGTGACCACAGACTCAGCGGCACCTGCACACTGTAAGGACATATATAGGGATTTTATTGGGGATTTTACTGGCATTTAGTTTGTTGGCAGTTTGCAGTATGCAATATCTAAATGCAGCCATTTCAAAATAGGTGCACAATAGGTGCAAGGCAGTTTTCAGTAACAGCCAGCAGGCAATTTTTCAGAGCATTTAGTAAAACGTTTTAGCACAGTGTGCTGTCATTTTAATATGAAGAGGTGCACATTTTTACAAATTGGATGTTTTCATGTGTGCGAATTGCATTAGAAATACATAATTAATTAACCTTATACTAACTGTCTCACTAATATATTAACCTCAATCCCTCTAACATTATTATTGCAGTTTCTGTGCACAATGAAATGCATTCTTTATTTTTCCATGAAGAGATGCACACTGTGAAATTCATACCATGTCAGTGTTTTCAGAAATATGCCACTGGGAGGAAGGGAAACGGAACAGAAACAGTTGCTTTACAGGGCTGAAATCTTCATTGTCTTGGAAAACAAGTGCTGGCACAGGACAGATTATTTTATTCTTATAGGTAGGGATTGGGGGTGGACGGGCAACATCAATAGAGGTCTGACCTAGGGGTGATAGGCAGGAGGGGTTTTCTTAAGGAATAAGCCAGAGGGAAGAGTTCAGTTTGAGCTGGGACGGAGGTACAGACGGTGCTTCCAAGGAAATGCTGCCGGGCTCCATGTGGGTGTGAGCGCTAGCTACAAACTTAAACCTCTGGGATCTCCCCACACAAGGAGGTCGAGTTACTGGCTTTGATGCAAAGGAGTCCTTAGCACCGGGTCTGCGAAGCAGCGAGGTCGTGCAGATAGGGTCCTGACAACGAGAGTTTCAAACTTCGCTTGTCCGGGGTGAGTAAGGTGCCAAGTGAGGAATGAGAATGAATGGGAGATGGTGTAATTTGTTGGCAGTGCAGGGCGTTAGAAAAAATAATACTGCATGTTCATGTCTCTCTCTCCACGTTTAAAAGTGCTGAATACCAAATTTGGGGTTTTTTGCAATGTGCCTGTTGTTTTCTGTTCTCTTTTATATTTTGTAGGATCGATGCTGTGATATCATGTGGTAAGATGTAACTATGTTTATAAAGGTTATGTAATACATAGTGTACAAAAAACGAAGGCTGGGATTTTGGTGTAATTTTATGCATTTGTGAATCATGTTTACACAAGGGAATCACAAGGGTTTGATGTTTATACCAAAGCAGTAAAATATTTGCTATTCTCCACTGTAGTTAAAATAGTAAGCAAGGAAAAGTTAATAAATATCTGTAAGATAGGAAGGTGTGTATATGGGTGTGAATGAGTCCTTCTTTGCATGTGGAAAAGAAGGCAGTGTTAGATAAGACACATAGGTTACTGGATGTAAATAAGCCAGTAATACAAGCCAAATACAATAGGCAATAGGTGGCATTTTCAATAAACTCACTGTGTTCTCTGAAAATGTGATATGTCTGGGGGTTCTCTACAAGCGACCAAGAGATATTATAATAGAGAGGAAAGTTGTGTTTTATGATGGGGCGATAGTATGAAAAGATATGCTCACCACTATACCACAAAAATGAAGAAATTCGAAAAATACCACAAAAACAAGATACCACTAAAACATACCACCAATATAAGCTAACACTAGATTATCACCAAAATAGAGTAATACTGAACTATCTCTAGTGGTAAAGCCAGTTTACCGCCAGTTTACCTCCAAAATATCACAGTAAGAAAATACTGCCAGTTCCGAATTTGCCCCAAAAAGACAAAAACTCCTAACAACACCCTGTTTTCACCTAGAAAACAGCTCCATTTTATCTCTATTCCACTCCCTTATCCTTTCCATGCCCTCTTTCAGCCATGAAATAACCCAAATGTGTTTTCCATATTGTTCATTCTCAGCGATGTCCACAGACTACCGTGGTGTCCACAAACTGGTCGGCACTCGCGCCCACTTTTTTCTATAAGAATACAGCTCCATATCATAATTATTCCACCCCTTCCAGTCCCTCTTGTGACCACCAAATAACCCCAAATGTGTTTTCCAGACTTTTTCCCCACAGCGCTATCCGCAGACACTGGAGGCTGTCCGCAGATCCAACATGGCAAATGTTTAAAAAAATATGACCCACCTCACACTTTTCACCATCCAATCAGCGGGTGCATCCAATGTCCACGGACATCACGCCAGACCCTGATTGCTCCAGGGAGTGTCTGCAAACCAAATAGGGAAGTGAGTCCAAGTACTGGAAACAGATATCACAAATATTTTCTTACTGACTTTTTAGCTGTTTTTAAAAAACTACTGGACGGATTTGCAACCTATTTACCGAATCACGCTTTCAGGACCAAGCCGTGATAATCCGTCCTGCTTTTTGGGCAGTAGGCATGAGCAAAGTTTTTTCCATTGCGTCTATGAGAAATTCCACAAATTTAAGGACCCCCTATAACTTTGCCCCCCTTGACGAAACCCCACCAGACTTTGCAGAATAATTCAGAGGGGTATATACTTTTTTTGTAAAATGTGTTTACCATTAACACCACTTATTGTTTCCACAAAATTACAAGTGGTGGGGTGGCATTGTTGGTACTTGGAACTGTCAGGTTTGTCTTTTTGTATAACCCCTACTAATCCACAGGTCATCAAAACCGGCCAGGGAGGGGTAACATACCCCCTGGGACAGAGATGGTAAGCTCTGAAAAGGGTGAACCCTCTGGATGCAGCAGCCCTCAGAACCGTAGAGAAGAGAGAGCAAGAAGAAACTATTAGTATCAATATGAATGATGTTGTTAAGATAAGTGCAAATATGGATGTATACATGGTCATTTGTCTTTGCAGGACCAGAATTAGGAAGAAAATCAGATCACAAATAAGTAATCCGTCCAGGCCTGATGAATGCAGATGACCCAATAGCATGAGGACACAAGTACAGCAAATAATTCAGGTAAGAGTCAAGGTTCCAGGAAGGACAAGAACGGTCCGCTACACGATGGTAGGGGTAATCCAATTGATCCCAGGTTGAGACACATGTTTCTGAAGAAGGTATTCCAGAAGGAGTAGGAGGGTAAGGTAGTAACAGGAGAAGGGAGAACATGATATTAACCCACCAGGAGGGTGGGTAAGGAAGGCAGAGGCAGAGCAACAGGAAAAAGAATGGCACCAGTTGCGGTCGCAGACCTGCATGGAGGTCTGAAACAGCATTGAGGAGCACTTAATTGTTAGAGGGAGGCACCTAAGTAGGCCGCCATATGTGCCTTTCACGAGTGGATGGCACAGCTGTACATCATGCACATAGTCCTATGGTGCTTCCTGACAGGAACATTTAATATGGGTGGTCATTTATCCTGTGGTACAGCCTCTATTTTCATGAGTAGATACCTCCCTCCAAGGGCAGAAGACATCTCTTTATTCCAATATTCATTTTTAGTTTGGGCTCCTAGGTGGCAGAGCCACCTATAAGTCAAAAGTATTGCATTTCAGTATGGATAGGGAGAAATGAGGAGGGACACAGCATGTAGGTGTTGTTCGGTTATTTACCCACCCATTGAATGCCCATGGCCATGCCAATCTCTATGGCCATACCCACCATGTTCCTGCCCCTCCCTGCCAAAAACACCTCCTCATAGGAACTCTTTCAGCTCACTTTAATCAAGCCTCACCATCGAACTTTGCACTCAAAGGGCCCGATTCATAGACTAATCTGTGCTGCAAAATTGGGACTTGCGCAAGACCCCTTTCCTCAATTCATGAAACACAATGCACGGGGCTTCACCGGGCCTTGCAAGGAATCTGTGCCGGTCCAACACGTCACTGTGAGCCAACGAACGCCTTGCACAAGATTCCAAGGGAAGGACCGGCTGGGCCAGCCCAGCCACATAAAAAGGGGGCAGAACACGTGGAATGAGGAAGAACAAGCAAAAATGTGGGCGTTATGAGAGACGTTCCACTGTCAAACAATCACACCGCCCATACTCGCTCATAGAACCACGGCAACTTCCTTTTATTCTTGTTAACAATGTCACGTCTAAACACCAACTGTCTGGTATCAGGTTCACTGTAACCACAAACGACGGACAATAGGTCTTGCTGTTTAATGTACCCAAGTAAGCCTCATTGTTCTTTATGTAACTAAGTAAGCCTTGTTGTAACAGCGCTACGATGCCCCAGGGCCGCTTTGTGTGCTTTATAAATGTAAAAAAATAAATAAAACAATTGTATTCATGGAATAGAAAAGGGAATGCCAGTGTGCAAAAAAACAAGTGCAAATCCCAAAACACCTACGCCAATGTGATAGCAGGCATAAACTTCAACGCACACACAAATGCATAAAAAGCATGCGCGATCAAGAAACACATGTATACAGCCACGATGAATGCACCATGTGTTGCAGCAGTCATCCTGGGACACCTCAGGAGGAGGGCCAGGGCCCTGATCTTCCACCCAAGGACCAGCCTTTTTGGGATGCCTGATGACCAAGTCTATGGAAGGTATAGGTCCCCCGCCATATCATCCTAGACCTTATCACGGAGTGGGAAGATGACCTCATATCACCCACCATATGCTCCCAAGCATTGAGACCCTTGCAAAAGGTGTTCACTGTACTGCATTTTTTGGCAACTAACGCATTCCAGCGTACCACCGACATAGTCGGTGGCATCTCCCAGGCCACGCTGTTACGCTGCCTAGGTGTTGGCAATAATAACTGCATGTCAATCTGTCCGCCGGCATATCTATATGCCCAGAACACCTGCAGAAAGACAAGCAGTGGTCCATGCTTTTTATGGGTTGCCGGTACGGGACCGGCACCCTTCATTACGTGAGAGCCGTTTACGAGGTTCCCTTTGCTTGACCCGGACCAGACGTCTGGTAAAACCAGACGTCCATATCAGGTCCCATGAGGGGAAGAGGGAGGTAATAACGGCCCATTTGTAATGTGCCGATTATTACCTCCCTCCCCATTCCCATTGAGCCCTATGGGGGCCCTATGGGAATGGGGAACGATTCCTTCAAGGAGGAATTACCGGGTCCTCCAATGTTGGAATGACCCGGTTATTCCTCATTGAAGGAACCCGGTAATGGAGCCCGGTTTGGAGGCAGCCATGGTGCTATTAGCACCATGGCTGCCTCCAAACTCGTAATGAGGCCCACTGACAAACAACATCCCCATCACTGCCTGTCCCCCTCAATGACATGCAGCAAATGTGCATGTCACATATCCCCATTCACTAGACGATGGCACATACGCAATGCATGCATCTGTCAACATGCTGCATGAAAATGAGAAGACATCACATATGCAGATATTTGAAACCCACAAAAAGATCAGGGACACCCCTGGAAGACTGCCAATGAAATGACAAGGCATGTATCACCTGCGTAGTATGGGGACAATGCACTGAACACAGTCATGGGAGCACATTTTTAATAAACCTATGTATTGGTCACTTTTTAGGCACTTATACAAACTGTTTCAAAGTGCACACAGGGCAACAAGGTGGGGACAGGGGGAGGTAGACTATGAATTACAACAGATGATAAATAATAGAATCAATATTACAAACAAATCATGACAATAACTGAGAGGGGAGACAAACCTACTATGCTTTGTGAGTGTTCCGAATGTGCAAGTGTACAGGGGAGGGCGGGTAAGGGAAAAGGTTCTGAGGTTTTCATGGAGAAGTGTTTGGGGTGAAGTGTTAAGAAATAAAACATAAACGTAAGTGCAACCTCCCGAGGTGAGGGTGAGCGTGAGCAAGTGCAGTATATACACAGTGGCTTGGATGAGAGATGTGGGGGGTCAGGGCCTCAGGATATATAAGGGCCCTGCACTTCAGTCACACTACTGTATAAAAGCAGGGAAGAGAGGAGGAGAGGTAAGAGGAGAAGAGAAAGGACTTGAGGCTTATAGGGAACTTAAGGAGGTCCTGCTCAAGACGCAGAGGGAGAGCTAGGCTATTACACAGAAGGCAGCCCACTGAGGAAACTGATTGACCACCAGCTCTTCGTATAGCAAACCGATTCACACACAGGGAGTTGTTGCCAGAGGAACGCAGGAGTCTAAAAGGGGAGTATTTGATCAGGAAGTGTCGAAAATAGAGTGGTCCCTGGCCCCAGATAGCCCTGTGGATGATACAGAGGGATTACAATGTAATCTGTTCTGAGACCGTGAGCCAGTGAAGGCTTTGTAGGGCAGGAGAGATGCGGTCCCTGGGCCTGAGTCCAAGGATACGTCTTGCTGCCCTATTCTGGGTAAGCTGGAGGGGTTGCAGGGTGGGCCAAGGAAGATTAAGGAGGAAGCTGTTGCAGTAGTGTAGCCTGGAGAGAACCAGAGCACGGGTAACATTGAGTCCCTGGGGGAAGGTGTGGAAGGGTACAGTTACTTTGAAAAGGAAGATCTGAAAGTGGGACTTCTTGACAATGTCCAGAATATGAGGGATGAAGGAAAGGGTGGAGTCAAAGATGACTCCAAGCTTCCTTGCTTCGGAGGGGGGGGCAGTGGGGGAGCCCATGGAGGAAGGCCAGAGTAAAGGGAAGAAGTAGGCGGCAGGGGATCCAATAGGGAGACTCGATTTTGCTGGCATACAAGCTGAGGCCATTTGCAGTGCGCCAGGATGGTGGAGAGGCAGACAGGGATGAAGGAAGGTGCAAGTGTGTCAGTAGGAACTTTACTGAAGAGTTGCATTTTATCAGCATACCACTGGAACTTGTGGGAGAATGAGGCAATTAAACTTTGCAGGAAAATGTATATGTTAAAGACACAGGGCAAAAGAGTGTAGCCCTGGAGGATGCCACAGGTGGAGGAGGAAGTAGGGGAGGAGAAAGGGCCCAGAATGTTTTTGGAGGAAGGGTTTTTTTGGAATGAGCTAAGCCAGTCCACTGCCCACTCCGAGATAACAAGTGTATCATGGAGCATCTTAATAAGGATTCACTGTGTTAAATGCAGATGAGATATCAAGGAGGATGAGGGCAGCAAGGGATTAGGAATTGAGGGATGCGAGCAGTGATTTGCGATTGTTCGGGAGAGCAGTGTCCGTGGCTCAGAAAGCTTGGAATCCACACTGTTGTACATGTAGACCGCCAACAAGTACATTATGGGCGTTGATTTGGGGGCAGGCCAACTTCTTCAGAAGTTTCCCCAGGAAGGGGGTGATTGAAACGGGGCAGTAGTTGGCTGGCCAGGAAGGGTCTGCAGATGATATTGTAAGGATGGGGTGCACAAGGGAGTGCTTGAGGGAGGATGGAAACGAAACAGCAGAACAGGAGTGGTTGCAGAGATCATCAAGAGCAGGGGCGAGAGAGGAGATTTTGCCCTTGATGGTCCTGGATGAGCATGGGCCCACCAGTTTGGAAAAGACCTTCATGGAGATCACAACTCTGGTGACTTCTTCAGGGGAGACAGGAGCAAAGGAGGAGAAGGAGGAAGGAGGAGGGGAAGTGGTATGTGGGTAGAGGGGGGAGGTTTGTGTTGGAAGAGCTTTTCACAAGGATGTTCAGTATGTCCAGGCTTTTTCAAAAAGAAGTGAGAGGCAAGTGCATTACAAAGGGACTGTGAAGGAGTAGATACTGTGGATGGGTTGGCAAGTTGCCTGCACAATTTGGATAGTTCAGCCGTGATGCAAACCACAAGAATGCAAGTACGCAAATACTCACCTCTTGCACTCCCGCTAGGATCATGCTTGACTCATCAATTCACAGAGGCTGATGTCAGAATAGAAGGCTGGCCACCGAGGCAACTGCCATGGAGGATATAAGCAGACAACACAAAGCAATGTGATATAGCAAGCAAGGATAAATGCATGCTAAATGTAGGATGCAAACAAAAAGTGCCTGGTCAATGTAGACTTCATTGTCACAGCATACAAATGGCCCAATACTGCATTCAATTGAATGCAGCAGTACCATGCACCCAGCTGCGGTAAACTTGAAGCTGCAAATACCATGGTGCAGCATGCATGGTTAATGCATGTGAAAGCACCAACACCACAAACAAAACCTTCATATTCACATGTGTGGCTTTTAACTGGTGCTGCACAACGTAATTGTTGATCAATAATCAAGAGAGCCCAAATGTGCCGTTGATTCATAACCCCACAAACATTGAAAGGAATGTGAAGTGTCACTCATTACACATGCTGAAAGTGTTATGACACACAAACCAGCACGACCATCACCACCTGTCACAGGCCACAAACAACCGACCATGTGACCCACTCCCAAACACCCATGAAAGGCCCACCCAGTTTGAATGCCCACAATTTAGAATATGATTCCAGTGGCCCCACCAAGACATCGAAACAACGACACCATACCCAGACCTATAACCAGAAGCACACCCTGTGAAACATGCACTCATGAAGAAGTCTGGTCACTCCCAAGTGATCAAAGACAGTGCAAGACCCCCATGCAAACACCACACAATTGTCTACTAATGCCCTTCACTTACCTGCACAGGGAACCCACCTGCCTTGCATAAGATGCACACCATCAGGAGACACTTCCCCTAAATGCAATCACATGCATAGTAACAACAGAAACAACATGTGCATCCATGACACACATGATTTGATACAAAAAATATGCAGAGAGCACCTACTGCAGAAGCACCACAGGGTGCAAGAGGGTGACAAGACATAGATTCTGATCTGCCCAGGAGTGCAGCGTAGCACAACAAAGAGGGAGAGAGAGTGAGACTGAGAGGGAAGACCAATGAAATGCCACATCAAGGAGTACACTGCCTGGATTGGAGATGGCCAATGACATGCACTACATCACAGTAGGTGCGGCCATAGATTAATTGACCAAGGTAGGTAACAGAGTGACATGAGTACCCCTTCAAGAGCCTTACCGGCATGGTTGCATGCAAAGCAAATATAAGTTAAGTTACACATGCAGCAAACATGGTGCCCAATCACGCATGCTCAAGATGCAAGGCAGTGCTCATGCTTACCCACTAAATGCATCGGCATGGTGTGAATCCCGCTTCACCTTCACTGTATCTCCAAATTTGGTACAGGAGGGACAGTGTCTGGTGGAAGGCATGGGGAGCATGGACATCAAAGGGTGCAGGGTGTCTCCCCAGGACAGCAGACACCGCCAGATCACGGATTACTGAAAATGGGAGAAGGCATTACAACAGGCATAGTGAAATACCATTCACACAGCATATATGGGCGAGAAAACACAGAACCCATAGCTACCTGCAAATTCCATCCTGTGCACCACCATGCAAACATGAAAGTTGACCTCACTATGCATGCCTGCATGTCCACCACTGCAAATGTCATGGCCTTGAGATGTTAACAGCACACCTCAAGGAAAAATAAGTAAAATAATAAAAATTAAACCTGGAAAGGGCAACTCAAAAATAAAATGACAACATCCAGGCCTGGGGTGAATTACTGTATCAAAACAAAACAAAAAAAACAAAATAAAAAACAAAAATGTCCATCATGGACCAGGTGGGGGTCCAAACAGGAGGGGCGAGGGGCAGGGTGGTTGTCAACTTCCACATGGGTGGATGTAAAAAAAATATATATAAACCTCCATGGGCTCACGGACTGCACGTCTATGGTGGACTGGGAGGCATGTCTCTGCTGACACCCCCATCCAGTGTTGAATCAGAAGGGGGTAGTGGTGCTGGGGGTTGACTAGCAGCGCCCCAGCCTGGTCCTCAGTGGCAGCGGCCATGCATGACACTGATGAATGCACCAGCACACTGAGGGCCTGAAGGTCACCATGCACAACCTCACGGTATGCACAGAGTTCCTCCGAGATAGTCTGCCTCAATGGTAGCATCTTCAGTTGCAATAGTCTCCTGGTGGCTGCCTCTTCCTCACGGATTGCAGCTGTGTGGGCCAACAACTCTTGCCTCAGAGCTTCCCTGTGTGCTCGACCCTCTGCAAGCAGGGATGCCGGCAGAGACCTCGGATCTGCCTGTCGGCTCCTGATGTTGGCCTCCATGTCCATCCTGTGGGAGTGGCATGTGGACCGCATGACCTGCAGCTTTTTCTCCACCTGTGATGCTGGTGGGATCATGGAACTGGCCACCCTATCCATGCCCTCAGCCAAACTCTCATAGGCAGCACCTTTTTGGTGTGTGGAACACAACATCTGCTGCTCCCACTCTGCACAGGCTGCACACATACCAAATGTGTGCAGGGCCCACGACTGCCTGACCCAAGGGAGCATGGCCCTTGCTATGATGCCACTTGGCTGCAGGACGGCAACCCTCCCTTGGACATCTGCCCCTGGAACAGAAACCAATATATGGGAGCATGGCCTTGTATCCGTAACCACCACAGATGACCCTGACACCACTGACTGGCCTTGTGAAGGCACCTAATCCCCTGCAGATTCACGGGCCCCAACTGCTCCAACAATTGGTGCACTCACCTCTGCCAGCATTGAGGACTAAACATCCGGTTCAGCACAAGAGCTACTGGAGTCCAAAGAGTCAGAATTGTATGCAGCAAGGCTCAGGATGGTCTGTAGCACCAGTGGATTCTCATGGCCTGCCACGCCATGTACTACACTGGTGGCCTGAACTGCCACAGACTCTTTTTCCTCTTCTTCCTCCTCCTCCTCTGCATCTGGTGCCTCCTCACCTGCACATGGACAGAAAAAGACATGAGGAGACATGTGCAACGCGTCTACAGTAAACATGTGTATCACATTGCTGTCATGCAACAAAATGCAGGGCATGTCACCATGACAGAAAGAGCATCCACACACTATGTACAAGAAGCTATCTGATCACGGCATATGCAGACTGGCAACAACATCCCCTGCTCAGAGCCATGCTGCCAGTGGACACATTGCCAACAAACAGGGTTGTTAGCAAGCATACTATGGCACAT
Organism: Ambystoma mexicanum; assembly: GCF_040938575.1. Taxonomy (NCBI): domain Eukaryota; kingdom Metazoa; phylum Chordata; class Amphibia; order Caudata; family Ambystomatidae; genus Ambystoma; species Ambystoma mexicanum. Next base: position 336,515,214 of record NC_090927.1, read on the forward strand.
GGCCCAGCAAACTGTTGACTAATACCAATGAAATGGACATGGTCATGTGGCTCAGTGACATGCAAATGCATGAAATGTCAGCAGGCAGACACACATATTCACATCCAAGTCTGCATCCATCACATGCCACACCAGTGTTGATCTGGCACAGGGACTGTACACAATGTGAACATGTTGTAAGTGTGGAGTAAAGGAAACAGTCCCAGTTGATGCATGACTGTAAGAGTAAAACCTAGCCAAGGTCTGTGAAGTGGAGGGAGTAAGTAAATGAAGTTGGAAATAGGCACAAGGTACAGTGACCCACAAGAGAGACTTGGGCATGGACCCATGGAGTGTGTGCTGAGTGTGGGAGGGTAACAGGGATCAGGCCCCACAATGATTCGACTCAGGAGTCATTGCCATAGCAGCAGCGGGGATGTGCACAGTCTAGACATATGCACACTCACTCAGGGCATGCCCCGAGGCGTGTTGGTTGTCATGTTGGATGTTTCATGTAGCATGGAAGCACCTACGTACACGCGTGAATATAGAACCTATACCCTGCAGTGCAAGAAGTGTAACTTGTGTTTCAGACACAAGTACATGTCTAGCAGAGCAGAGTCACTGACATCAACGATGCAACAAACAAGAGGCCAAGTTGTGGTATTATGTTGCAGATGTTGGGTGGGTATGCTAGTGGAGGATGAGTAGTGTCACACGGCCATGTTCAACTGATGTACAACACATGGGTTGTATCCACTCTTGAGTACACTGCACAGGAGTCAGTACACCACAACATAGTTCACCCAGGGCAGTCATTCAAATGCAGCCAGATGCGCACCACAATCATACATCTTGGTGTTGCTTCACTACACATACTCATGATGCACAATCTTGTTCACTCACCGGATGTGCCCTCGTAATTTGGCAGGCCTCCCACGCCTTGCACCTGCTCCAGTAGAATGAATTGGCTTATAGCCTCTTCATGCTGGGTCATCTCCTCCTCTGGTGACCTTCTCCAGTTGCCAGAGCAGAGGCTAGGTTGTCACCCAGCTTAGACCTGGTGGAACGAGTGAGGTCATTCCAGCGCTTCACTACATGAGCAGCATTGCGCTTCTCAAACCCTAAGGCGTTGATCTCATCCGTGACATGCTGCCAATGCACTATATAATGAGCAGGTGAATGTTGGCTCCTCGGTTGCAGGCACATGTCCTGGTGGTGCATGGTCACATAGTCCATGAGGATTTGGAGTTCTTCATCATGGAAGTTCCTCTTCCTCAATTTGCCAGTGTCCTGTGCCATATCATGGGGTTGAGCCTGATCCTGCTGTGCAGGCTTTGTCACCTTGCCACAACGGGTTGACCCGGTGTGGCTGGTACCACTCTGGGCTCCAGATGCCAGAATACTAGTGGCCTAGGGGAATGGTATTACCCCTGGGTCTGTCCCTTACTCTCCAGGGCTGAGACAGCTGCTTCAGATGCAGGTCCCTTACCCTTCACGGCTTGGACAGCTGCTCTAGCTGCACGTCCCTTACCCTTTGGGGCTGGAAGAGCTGCTTCAGCTGCATGTCTCTGGACCCTTTGTACTGGGACAGCTGCTTCAGCTGCACGTCCTGGACCCTTTGGGCTGGGACAGCTGCTTCCGCAGGAGTTTCATGGACCCTTGGGGCTGGGACAGATGCTTCTGTAGGAGGTCCATGAACCCGGCCACCTCTGCCCCTTTCACTCTTGGGGCCTTTCCACTCATGTTCCAGGTCTAAGTGAAAAATGGAAGGCACACCAAGCAATTGCCCTGGGCAATTAGAGTGAGGGGACAGTGTACGTGATGTAAGAAGTACTTCTGTGGTCCAGCAAGGCTCAAAGGTACCCCAGGTGACCAATATACAGGATGCGTAATGCACAGGCACCCCAAAAAATGAAAGAATGCAAGAACAGGATAGCTTCCGTAAAAAGAAAAAGCATTACACGATACGCAGTGGCACCCAGCAACACAAAAAGTGTGTATGCAAACCCCAGAAAGCTACACTAAAGGTAAGAATAGAGGTATGCGATACACATTGGCACCCAGAGTAGGAAAAAAGCATACATGACTCACCGTTAGCCTAAAAAAATACAAAAGTAGACGCGCGTATGTGCGGAGGCAAATCCCCCACCAAAATAAGAAATTAGTATGGTCCCTGAAGTGAAGCGATTGCGTGGCACCCCAAAATTGTGCAGTACTCCACCTGTCCATATCCTCCCCTTCGCACGCACAGTTGGAGTTATTTCCACACATACTTATGTATCCCTGATTATTGCATGCTGAAGTTACGCACCAAGGGCCTTTCCTCGGATTTCAGGTGTCCACACTAATTTCTTTTGCGCAAAAGTCCTTTCACTCTGTTTCTGGCTACCATCCGAATAATACACGGAAGACCCCGCTCCTGCCTTCATGTCTTTTTACCTGCCCCCTACTGCCCTGTGCTGCCTCCTACTTAGCCACTACTGCTGCCTGTCCAGTGTGTATACCTGCTGCCCACTTACACTGTGTTTGGAGTGCCTGCTGTCCTGCTGTCCAGCCATTGCCAGTGCTCCTCTCCTTGTACCGTATGGCCACCTCAGCTGCTTCATCAGACTCCCACCATGCCATGCCAACACCACCACTCCACAGCCCAGCTACAGGACTACCTTGCCCAACCACACCTGCGTTGGGGGTTGTCATGTCTGCGCAGTCATCTTCAGACCAAAGCGCCAACTCCATAGCAGCGAGGCAGAGGGCTGTCAACTTCACCGCCAGGGAAGTTGACATCCTGTTGGAGAAAGTCCTGGAGCATTATGATGCCCTCTTCTACCCAGTAATGCAACGCGGCAAGGAAGGATGTCAGCAGAACTGCGACGGGATAACGGATGCCATCAACACAGAGAGGGTGGCATCCCACACCTTCAAGGCCGCGCACAAGTGCTATGAGGACCTGAAATCCAGGACCCACAGCAAGGCCCTGCAATTAATTCAGGCTGGTGCTACAGTGGAGGGGCACCATGCGCGAAGTTGCTGGATGTCAAATACCAACATGTGGGTCCTGGAGAAGTTTTACCCAGTGGTGCACACCCAGGTCTGCAAGTTACATGAACGTCTGGAGTCAACTGGTGAGTATCCATGTAGTGCAATGCTCTACGGTGCATGTGCATGTTGCTGCATGTTGGCAATGAGTCCCTTAGGCTTGCAGCAAGTAAGCCTCTGAGACGTATGTCTGCATGCATGCCCCAGACACTGCTCTCCATGTGTGCATTCAGTCAATATGTATTTTGAATGAGATATCACTTGCATTGTGTGATGTAGTTCTGCCTTTCAGACCGTGCACAAGTTTTGTTACTTGTGTCTGAGACATGCCAGTGTGACAAGTGTGACAGTTGAGGTAGTGTTGCCTGCGTCATGTGCATGTATGATGTTCATGTGTATGTGCCAAAGATGGTAATGTGTGACTGGCCATCACTCATGCCTGGATGCAACAAGTGCATATGAATGTTTGACATAGTCATGTAGCGGGATTACAGTTCACAGGACTCTGATGTGATTGGTCATCAGACTGCTTGGGGCCTCTCAGTTTATGTGTGTGCATGACATGTGTATGTGCTTGTTGCTGTGGCATGCTGACATGTGCATGTGCAAATGATGCATGTGTGTGAGCATACACAATTGATTGGTTGTGACAGTGGCAAGTAGCCTGATGTGCATGTCTGGAGTGAAGACCAGGCATGTATCTGCAAGGCTGTGGATTGCATGTCCATGTGTATGGGTGTGGAGGTTGATGGTTGTTCCCTTGACTAGTTATGTTCAGGTGAATGTTGGTATTGCCATGCACAAATTTGTGCAGTACACTGATGTTTTTGGTCTATGTCTCCTTTTCCACAGTTCTTCTGATGAAGAGGGCGGAACCAGTGCAGTGGAACATGGCAGCAGGGATGCCTCCACCAAGCAGAGATGCAGGGTCCAGCCACACCCCGTTAAAAGCACATCTTCGGGGAGCGATGTGGCTATGGCAGCAGAGCTTATGGTGGTATGTTCAAGAAGGTGAAGGTGGGAGTTGACTCCTCAGCAGCAGTGGCACAGGAGATGCCACACAGGGGCCATCCATGGCAGAAGACACCCCAGAGTCATCTAGGTTGGCGGAGGGGGAGGAGGGGGCCATTGCAGCCCAGCCCAAGGGGTTAGGTGGGGGTGTGCTGTCCTGTACCAGGGGCATGAGACTATACAGGACACTCTGGAGGTGCCTATGTAAAATCTAGTCCCTGGGCCATTTTATGCAGCTGTATGCACCTTTCGGGAGGCCTCCACCCAGACCCACCAACTGGTGTCGGCTGATGTGTCCACCCAGATGGACACCCCCTTGCCATCTGGTGTTGATTTCCGGGACTATGTGCTACCACTGCAGGCTGGGGTGGCGAGGCATACAGCCGTCATTCGTGATGATGTGCAGGCTACACGTAGTCTGCTTGCACATCATGCAAGACTATACAGGACACTCTGGAGGTACCTATGTAAAATCTAGTCCCTGGGCCATTTTATGCAGCTGTATGCACCTTTCGGGAGGCCTCCACCCAGACCCACCAACTGGTGTCGGCTGATGTGTCCACCCAGATGGACACCCCCTTGCCATCTGGTGTTGATTTCCGGGACTATGTGCTACCACTGCAGGCTGGGGTGGCGAGGCATACAGCTGTCATTCGTGATGATGTGCAGGCTACACATAGTCTGCTTGCACATCATCACAGTGAGGTATGCCGCCTCAACAGCTGGCTTGCAGCATTCCTGTTCCGTTTTGTGCTCCATGGGCTGTTCACGGATGCAACCCCCTCCTCGTCTTCCTCCACTGTGCGCCAGTCATCCTCCAGTTTGCCTCTCAGCCCAGATACCACCAGGGTCCCCTGTGCACCAGTCCCACCCACATTGCCCAGTCTGATGGAGCAAACATCCCTGCCTGAGTTGGGAGTGCAAGGTCAATCAGCTATGGTGGTCAATGTGCCTGCCCACGCACTGACAGGGTCACCAGCAATGGAGGGACAGCATGCACCCAGAATCAGAGCACAGGCCGTATGACCCCAGGTAGCGTCATCAGCTCGGAGGGCATACAAACATAGCAGGCCTGGCAGGTGGCAACAAGGAAGAGGCTGCATTTCTCAGGGCAGAACATCCAAACGGGGCAGGTGCGTGGTGTGAGGCAGGAGGCGCACGTGGACCTGAGGGACAGGATGTCTTCCATGTTACGGAGATATGGGCACCAGATCGGAGCAGAGAGGCAGCGAGCTCGGGAAGCGAGGATTATGTTGGCCAGGGAAGGAATTGTGCTGTGTCGGGTGAGGAGAAGGCCTGCCATCCTGGAGGCTACTCGCAGGGAGGCTGAGTTGATAGAGGCACAGATGCTGGATACCTTGCAAGTACATTTGTGTGTCAGCATCTTTGCTAGTTCTATTTTCAGCCAGTGCATCTCTCCATTGCAAGTCATGTGTCTTGTGGCATGCATGCCTGTGTATTGTTGTTGCTGGGATGGTTGTGGATGGCAGGGTGCACATGTGCCTGACATGTGGTGGTGGGTCCATCAGATGATTGGGTCTGCACTGTATTTTTAGATTAGCATTTACGTGTGCTGCATGACTGTGTGTTTGCCATCAGTGTGGTTGGGGTGGTGAGAGGTGGGCTCACTGTGAGAGTGTCCAATGTTCATGTCAATAGCACATTAGTTTCTCATTGCTGTGTAAAACACATGTTGTGCAGAGACCTTCATCAGCATGTGCAGTCACACAATGCCTTCTCTCATGTGTTGCTCAACCTCTGTGACTGGACTGCAGTAGTGGGCCATATTTTCTCTTCCAGTGTGGCTGAACAATTCACCAGTCTCTGTGAGTCATGCGTTCTCTAACTGCCGTACCATCACCCAAGCATGGCCCTGTCTTGTGATTTTTCCCTGACAGGTATTTTGCCACCCAGCTCACTCATGCTCAGGCTGTGACACGCCTGGCCATTGTTTGTGAATCTTGCAAGAACCTTTGGTATGTTTGCTTCTGTTGTGGGCACAAATTCTGTCACTCTGCTTTGATGCCCTAGCAACAAGCTATGGGCAGCATGCACATGTTATTGCATCAGTTGTCACATGTGTATGGTGGAGGATGATTAAGGCCTAGAAGGGTGTGTGAGCAAATGCTCTACTCATGGGTGGACCTCCGGTGATTCCAGTTGGTCGGATTTGCGGACTACATGTTGGTGTTGCAATTCATGGTGCTGTCAGACCACGGATGTTCAGGTGAGCAGCAGAAATACATTGCACTAGGATGTGTCAGACTGTCAGTGTGCTGCCTGGGGTGGTCACAGGTGAAGGGGCTGGGGGGTGTTGTCCAGTCTGGAGGGGCTGCCTGTGGGTTGTGTCACAGGAGGGGGATGGGGTGGTGTCCAGTCTGGAAGGGGGTGTTAAGGGGAATTCTCAGAAATGTGCTAATTCCCTCCACCTTATAGACCCGCAGCAACTTTGCTGGATTTTGAGGACTTGATTTTTTCACCCTGGAGAGAGTGAGACCCTTTTTCCCACTCTCTCATGTATTTTAATGTGCTTTTGAATACTGTGTTTCTTTTGGCTGTGGAGTCTGACAAACTCCATAGGCATCATCTTTTACATTGTGTCACACAGCACCTTCATTGCAGTGGCACAGAGAAGGCTTGAAGATTCCCCAAAGGTTTAAATACCTTCTCTGGGACAAACTACTGTTTCCCAGAGCAGTGAAGTGAAATTTAGTTTACTTACATTTGTAACTTTCTAGACCCAGCACACACTATCTTACACTAGGGTGCTGGAGGGGTTACTTAGTATCCCCTTTGTCTAGCTTCTCATGTACAATTTGTTGTTGCCCTTTCCTCACTGAATGGCTGGTGGCAGTGGTTTCATTTTAACTACTGTGGCGTTCGCAGCTGCAGTAAAGCACCCAAGGGTAAAATTTTTGTCAAAATGGCCAGTCTTCTTTTTTTGCCATTTCTTTTTGGAAAGGTCCTTCTTGAGACTTACTCTGCACACCAAACCAGGTTTGGTCCCATTGTTCGCTTTGTCTTTGGTGGGATTCACGAGTGAAGCCCATCTCTGGATCCAGGCTGTCTGGGGTAGGCAGGAAGTGAGGGAGGTGCCCAAAACTCCCTGTGTTAGTCTCCTAGGAGACCCAAATGCACTCTGTAGTGATTGGCCAGCTGACTATACGGCACGAATAGCCACCCTGCTGGGGGATTGACATCTAGGCTGGAATGAATGGAAGAGAACTGAATAAAAGATGAGGCTTTTGGCTTGGAAGGCAGAGTCAACCACTGAACGAAGGAACCGAAGAAGAACTTGAAGAGGACACCTGCTGCAACTCCTGTACCGTTGGTTTGCCCGGTGAAGCTCTGCTGCTGTGCTGAAACTCCAAATTAGTATCGGCAGAGAAGCCCCTGCAAGGAAGACTTCTCTCTTTCAGTTGGTGGGACCAATCAACTCCAAAGTAAGCCACCTGGACATCCTTCTTGGAGCTGGTTGAATTTCCACAGAGTTGCTGCTGGCAACCGTATAGCCAGGGAGAGGAACACCAGATTGTGTGTGTTGCTTTTAAGCTGACCTAGAGCTCCAGGAAGATCCTCCGGACTCCCGGGAAGCAGGACTGACCAAGTCTGAGCCGCCTCAACAGAGTGCGGGACCCCAGAAGCAAGGAAAGCTCATCTTGACAGCCAGGAACCACGGTATTGCTATTTGCTGTAGACTCAAGGAGCTGAAACACTGAACAGCCACTGATTTGAAGATTGCTGGTTGTTGGCGGTGACAGTCCTATTGCAGTGCAGGAGTCTCCAAAAGTCCTTCCGCTTGTCCCCACGAATGAGGCCCAGGAACAGTGAGATCTACAGAGATCCTCAGGAACATAAGTCATCTGCTGCACTTTTTCTTCAATATAAAGGTACTGTAAAACTCTGAGAGAACTTACCTCTTGCTCTAGAGTTGCTTGCATCTTCTACCTCTCACAAGTCTAACGGCTTGTGGCACTACATTTGATTCTTCTTTTCTTCAAAGACTTCTAAATCATTGTGCAAATACTTTTCTACTTACCTACCAGAAGTGCTTCATCCTATATAAGACTTTTGCCCATTGACTTTGGCTTAGCCTGTTGTACTGAATGACTCTTCTTGTGGGATCCAAAAGTATTTGCCTGCTTAAGAATATTTGTGGTTGCTTGTTGTTCTAATAACCTTTTCCTTTTAACAACGTATAACAGCATTCTAAATACCAACAGTAAGATATTAATGTCAGCAGCACCCTAGCTATTGAAGTCACCTGAGGTTTTAGGTTGTGTCTGTGGGCCATCCCAAAAGGGTCTTTACTGATTTAGAAACTAAGAGTGTACAGTATTGAAGTGTATTTGTGTGTTACTGTTATATTTCTCCCTTCTGAAGAAGTATTATTCTAACTGACTGATACATGAATTAATAATTGTTTATTCAAGAAACCTTGAGTGTAAAAGTGTATTTGAATACCTGTCACCGTGAATCTCTGTGTAACTCCCCTACAGCTCACATTGACCCCTCTTGAGATAAGCCTGGCTGCTCAACACGCTACCAAAACTGTGTAGTACAAGCGTATACCAAAGGTTGGGTTTCCTATACCTGTAGTCAGAATTGATTGTAGTGTTCCCAGAGGGTACTGCATACAAACATTGCCTAACAGGAGCTGCCTGTGGGGGGTGTCTAGCCTGGAGGGAGCTGCCTGTGGAGGTGTCCAGTCTGCAGGGGGCTACCTGTGGGTGGTGTCACAGGTGAGGGGGCTTGGGGTGATGTCCAGTCTGGAGGGGGTGGTGTCACAGGTGAGGGGCGGTGAGGGGTGGTGTCCAGTCTGGAGGGGGCTGCTTGTGCGGGGTGTCCAGTCTGGAAGGGGCTGCCTGTGGGGGTGTACAGTCTGGAGGGGGCTGCCTGTGGGTGGTGTCACAGGTGAGGGGGCATAGGGGTGGTGTCCATGTATCGGGCCTAAAGTGCCTGCCAGTGTTTTTTTTTCAAAGCAGACTTTTGAGACTTAATTGGAGCAGAAAGCTTAATAGGCATAAAGCAGGTCTGCCTTCAACTGTTCGATTTATACTCCCCATGCGTGTCCTGTTCAAAATAAGCATTGGCAAAGCCAGCAGTCTTGGCTTGTGTATAAGTAATAGGCATTTGACAGGCACTGCTATTAGATGCCCAGGTACCTGCACCATTGTGCACCTGCTTCCATCAATGACCAGTTAATACCACTATGGCAGTGCCTGGCAAGTGCCTTTCCCATGCCCACACAAAAGCACAAACTGATGGCATTGTCAATGCTTCTTATAATATGGTGTTCTGGTAAAAATGAAAGCAATTCTGTACTGCCCCTTTTAACCCACACCACCATACTAAAAATGAGAGCCAATTAATTCAAGAGAAAATGTCAGGTTAAAACACACCTAGCGGATTTCCTAGAACTAGGTTTGGAGCCTTGAACACTAGAACACTCATGCAGCCAAGTAAAGCCACAGTAATAATGCGAAAATAGGGCCAATCGTATAATCCTATAAAAGCAAAATAAAGTATGCTCAGTGCAACTATGCACAAAATAAAATACTGAACAAAGAACCCAGTTCAAAATAAGCCTCACAATCTGTTTGCAACTCCTGTGCAATTTTAGCTTTTAACAGAATAAACAATCATGAGCCCCGTGCTGTGTTGGCGTGTATTTTTAAATCTCTTTGCTATACACCTGAGCAAAAAGTGTGTACAGACAGTGACACATTTTCTTTTTACGTGCACCCAATAAAGAAATTAGTTTAGTTAAATGTAAGCTGTTTTAAGGCATGGAGTGCAGCTCAGTCTCGCTCTCTCACCTCGTCAGCAAAAGAAAAGTAAAGTAAAATGTAAGTGACTCAACTAACTGCTGCAAAAGTCAATAAAAGTTAAATACAATAGTACACATTATAACCATGTGTAACCATGTCTGTCATATTTGTCGAATAAATGTGTACACATGGATGTGTTACATGCCCAGCATGGGGCCACTGCTTATTAATGCTTAATTGAGCAAAGGCTCCAAGCATAACAGAGTATAAACAAGTAAGGACAGCACAGCTGGAAACAACCGCATCACAAATCAGGAGAGAGAGATTCATTCCATAGTCATACAAAAAGGACTGGAATTGTCATTGTAACATTGGAATGTTGACTGTTCCATTGTACTGAATGGGGCTGTAGCAGGTTGTTAAGTGACGGTGCATTGCTTTCTCTTGCGTCACAGTTAACTTTCTATTTTGATGTTCGGGAGCTCGTCGCAGTGGTTATGGAGGAAGCAGGAGGGGTGGGGCTTCTGTTTTTCCGAGGACAGTCATGTTGGTGTCTGCATGGGAGGGAACGACTAAATTGGGGTGGCATTTCAGATGGATCAGGTGGTAAATATGTCCATCGTTTGCATATACAATGGATCCTGTCAGTGTTTGTGATCTAGCAAAGTGGAGAGGGCAGATGTCAGGCGACACTCCTGAATTAACACAAGTGGTTCTCTGATGTGGTGCACGAGGTGCATGTTAAAGTGGTGTCACAACCCACTTAGGTGAACTGTGAAGTTTGTTGTAATTTCCTTTGAACATATTGAAGTGCCTTGGGCATCACCTCAGACATTTCAATTTGGAAAGGGCAGATTACCCAGTTACAGCCAGCTGATGCAGGCTAGTACGGTTCATAATTTCCCCTTCAAAGTTTGGGTGGAAAAGTCAGTGTCCAGCTCATCAGCTGACTGATCCACGCTCATATTGGGAAGTTGCGTGTATGTTATGTAATGTGTTACAGAAGAAAGTGGAACAGTACAATGGTGGAATATTCTCTGTACAGGAACCGTGGTGTTGGGTGAGGTTACAATGACAAATAAATAAATTAAGGATATATGTCATGTAGAACACGCCCGTACACACGTGTTTCTAGGTGCGATATCCCCAGAGTTCTCATTCTAAACATAGACGTTGTCACATCGATGCCAGACTCCGGACCATGATGCCTGCACACATGCAGTTGTGCATCTTCCAGCAGGATGTGTGGTCCTGGCATCATCTCTGACGGCAAGCAGTGCAGTAAGCAATATAACGTCCACACGAAGTTTGATAGAAAGTGAAGTTGCTTTCCTGCAGAGGTGGTGCAAGTTGGTGGGCGGGGGGATAGTATAAGTTGGTAAGCTGATGTGTCATTTTGAATGGAACGTGACTAGAAGCGCGAGTAGCCAGAGCTTCTGAAATGCGTGAGCCCATGGACTCATTTGAAAAGAAGAGTGTACAATATAAACATTACCCTGCTGTGTTCTGAAAGGCTACCTGCCACATGTGTTAATAAAGAAATGGAGTTGGATAAAACTGCATTAAACTGCCATTGGAACTATATAATATATGAAATAAAATATAATGTTACAATGATTTTGGCAATATTTTTCTACCACCCCATGCATCCCACCTTTGATTCTGTAAAATATGTGTTCTGAAGGATGGAAGGAATATGAACATGTGAAGGTTTGAAGAGGTAGGCAAGTCCAAGATGCCCGACCAGCATTTACCATCTAGAATTCCCCACTCATTTTGACAGGAACCAAGCACAATGTATGAAGAAAAGCTGAAGAGGTTTAAGGCCAACAAGCCAAAAGGGAGTTTGGAGAAAGGGAAGACTATTCCCTGCCAAACAGACCCTAGAAAATGAGGTAGAGAAGAAACAAGTTACTTGTTGGAATAAGAAGCTTTTCGGCGTTGGAGACAGACGCGTCATGTTACCTGCGGAAGAGCCAGTGAACCGCTGGTATCAAAGTGAGCATATTGACTCTGTGAAGTACTGACAGAATTCTGGAGAGTGTGTCGTGCATGTGTTGTCCCAGGATCCTAGGGAGTGATCCTTCACTGTTCAGTGCTGGGTGTTAGGACTGATTTTCTATATTTTGGACTGGTGGACAAATATGATATGATCATTTATTTGTATAGCAACTATACACATGTGTTTCAAAGTGCTTCAAGGCAGGGGAAGGGAGCAAGGGAAAGTACAATTACATTCTTATAAGGCCTTCAGACATTAAGAATAAGTAATTAACTATCGTACTAGGCCTGACGACATTTCTGATAGTGCAAGAGCATTGACAATAAATTAGTGAAAAGGAGGGGCTGGGGAGAGAGAAACAAACAATAACTACCATACCAGATGTATAGAAGGCTAACCTATATTGTGACAGGAACAACTCTGTGAAACCATATAAAAGTAACCAACCAACCACAACATACAACTCAACACACCTAACATGGAACCACAGCACAAACTCCAAAGCTTTCCTGAAATATCAGCAGAGGCATTCGCAATGCTGGTAAAACAAAGCAAGAAAGCGGGATCACCCATGTACCGCTGTCCCCCAGACATCTACAAATCAATCCTCGTGCAATGATCGCCAGCAGAACATTACAGAAACCTTCTAAATCTATCACTATCAACAGGGAATGTCTTCAAATTAGCATACATCAAGCCACTCTTGAAAAACACAAGTAGTGACGTAGATGACCTTTCCAACTACAGGCCGATCTCTAAAATCCCCTACCCAGCAAAACTTCTAGAAACCTACGTATATAAACTAACCCAAGAACACATAGAAAAACACTACCTGCTGGACCAAGCTCAAATCGGTTTCAGACCAGCGAGAGGAACGGAAACAGCACTACTATCCATCTGGGATGACCTCAAAACTAACGCAGACTCAAACACTACCTCAGCCCTTATTCTGCTCGAACTCTCCGCAGCCTTTGGCACAGTTTGCCGCGACACCCTGATCAAAAGACTAAAAGACATAGGCATAACAGACACAGCACTACGCTGGACCAAATCATTCCTAGCAGACAGAACAGAAACCGTATGGATCAAACCTTTCAAATCCACTCCACGAGTTAACGACTATGGAGTGCCACAAGGATCCTCACTATCTCCACTATATTTCAACATCTATCAGACTTCGGTCATCAGAATCTTCAAAAAATACATTACATGTTACAACTACGCAGACGACACTCAGATCATCTACAAAATCAAAGACACCGATGCCGACCATTCTACCCTAATCGACTGTCTAGAAGAAGTCTTCAACTGGATGGATGCCAACAACCTGAAAATCAACCCAGGAAAGACAGAAATCATGATCGTATCCAAAGACCAAGAGAACAAAACCACCATCCCATGGCCTACGGAAATGGGAAACACACCAACACCATCGCAGGTAGTAAAAAATCTGGGAGTCCTAATGTTCAACACCCTAACACTGGAACCACAAATAAATGCAACAGTGAAGAAATACTTTTTTCTCCTCCACACGGCAAGAAGAATTCTACCTTTCCTCTCCTTCACGCACAAAACACTCACTATCATCACCCTAATCATGTCAAAAATTGACTATGCAAACAGCCTCTACTCTGAATACCAGAATACCTCCTGAAGAAACTGCAACGGATCCAAAATGCAGCAGCAAGACTACTCCTCAAACTATCTAGAAGAGACCACATCACTCCAGCCCTAAAAACACTACACTGGCTCCCAGTAAAACAACGCATCACCTTCAAAACAATGTGCATAACACACAGGGCAATCAGTGGATAAGGAGCAGAATTCCTACAAAAGAAAATAACAGTCTACAAACCAATGAGACCCCTCCGATCAAGCAACAAAATCAGCCTGGAACTCAAACCATACCTTAAGAAAAAACTTGGAGGCACCTCCTTCTACCACTTAGCCGCAAAAACCTGGAACAACATCCCAAAAGAAATAAGAAACACTGAAGATCACCTAAAATTCAGGAAATCACTAAAAACCTGGCTCTTCAATACCACAGACTAAACATGGAAACCAAAACCAGAAAAAGGATGACTAAGCTGGAAAGGACACGGACATCCCTGACCCGAGAGGGTTGTTAGGCAGAAACCTGTGCAGTTCCCTCTGGGACCACTGCAAAAGATTTAGGACTACAGGTGTTTGGCAGTAAACCCACTTGGTAGCAGTCTGTACCACACAGATTCACTTGGTAGCTGTGGCTGAGCAGTCAGACTTCCCTCAAGAAGAGTTAGGAAGTATACAGAGTATTCACAATAGGTCAAGAGAACACAATAGAACAAGTAAACAGTGACCAGGGCTTGGTGTAAAAGAGAAGCCCGCCAGAAAGTGGCCAAAGGGCTCAACTTGGGTTGGAGTCACAGAAGAGAACACAGATGCCATTTTAGAATCGAGTCCTGTCAAAAAATACCAACCGGCGAATTAATATTAAATAAATAAACCGGCGGTATGTTCGAGGCTATGGGAATTAAATAATTAAAGTTGGTAGCCTCGAACAATGGGAAAATCCCATAGGAAAATATTTGCGGTCGAATATAAAAAGTAGTTTCCACTGCCACCAGCCAAAACTCGATCAGGGGGGACGGAGACGTGCCCCCTCGACTAGCAGACCCCGGGGCAATCGAATTGCCCCGACCAGTACGTCCACAATATGATGGTTTGTACTGGTTTCTGTTAATAATTTGGGACTAGTAAAGCCAATGGTGACTTTACATGCCCTGGGAGACAGTCGTCAGTCCCAGGGTATGGAGTCTAGGGTGGGGTGTCACTATGACACCCCTGTGTTACTGCATGGAGGGTGTTGTGTAACACACATAGTAAAAACACATGAGACCCTGTGGAGTAAAAGACCCCATAGCCCATAAAACACATTAACATTCAAAGGAACACCATAAATCATGTCCAAGAGTGGGAGAAAAAGAGTCTCACTCTTGGCAGGAGAAAAAAACAAACTCCAGAAATCCAGCAAAGCTGCTGGGGGACTCACTAGGTTAGGAAATTCAGCCTAAAGAGAGAATTCTCCCTAACAAGGGTAGCTCCCACGGCACCTGCACAGGTGACACCGGATAGACTGGAACACAGGCAGCACGCATGGAGACTGAGCCAACTATCCCAGACAATCCCACCAACACTTTCGCCTGCCCCTTAACTACCACCAGGTACCACAGTAGTGTGGAATTGTCGAGATATTGGCAATCACCACACTACCTGAGAGGTTGACATTAGCAGGTGCACTGGCCACAGGAGTATGAAGGGAGGATAAGGGGAGCTATGAGAGAGCATGTTAGAGGTGGGGGCCAGAGGAGTAAGGAACCTTGTATACCAGATTAGGACAGAGCCGCATCAGGGGAGACTACGCAAGCCAAGGGCCTCATTTCAGGATAGAGACGCAAACTAACCAACCCTACTAACAATTTCCCTTTCTGCATACACCTCTCAAACTCCAAACCAAACACAACCAGAACCTACAGCACAACAAACCACACAAACTTCACTACATTGCAACAACAAAACAAAAACACACATAGTCTTGCACAACAGTACACAACGACTACCGGCTGCAAACACCCCAGGCCCACCCAACGGACCCACCGGGCTGAGGCCGCCAACAGCACACCACTGCTCTCTTGCACTTTTCTTGCTTGCTCCCACTAACTCAACCTCCCCTCCTCTTTCAGAGCTGCCAGAGTGCCAGGGGACCACTCCGGTGGTGATAGTGCGCGGTACAAATGTCCTTCAACATTAACATAGCAGTTTAGGCAGCAGTGACAGGCAGTCTAGGCTAAGTTCTTCAGAGGGGGTGAGCTTGTACAGGGTCCACAATGAGGTCACACAATGGGAATCACAGATTACACTTAGACAGGATGCATAAAAATACAGTTATTTAATTATGGCCAAAACACGCTAATAGATAAATGACTACAAGCAGGTAGATGTATCACACAACACTATCAAACTAAATCCATATATACATTCACTTTGTTATAGGGCATAATACAAATCAGAAACTCCTGCAAAGGAAAGGAGACAAGTATTATGCACACAAAGGTCCACAGAGATGATCCCTATCTAAAATGTCCAGCCCTAAATTGCCTGGGGCCTTGTGCCCAATAGTTCAGGATACAGTTCCACAGAAATTAGGATGCAGGAAAAAATGCAGGTAGGGTCTCTGGAGTCCAGTGAAAGGTTATTATTGTTAGGGTTCAAGATGGACTAATGCCCAAAAGTAGCTCCAAAAGTAAGATGTCTTGCACAAGCAAGTTATGGCAAAGCCAAATGTGCTAGAAACAAGGCTTACTATAAGCCCATTGACTTATAATGGGAGTATAGGGGTAGGTTAGAAACTCTGTAATTTACCCCCCGTACTTTGATTCTTCCCCAGACTTGGCAGAACACAGGAAGAGCATCCAACATTGCTTTTCCTGCTGACATTCTCTTTCCTCATTTTCCAGTGGTTGCCGTTTCGAGCTGATCTCCGGTTGGTGTCTTTTACTGTTGCAAGGACTCTCGGTCAAAGAATGCAGAAAATCTCGATGCAGCACCCCTCTCAGGACTGGACTCGGGTCAGGTAAGCAATGTTCAGATGGTGGTTACCACGCATGCAATGAAAAAGGACTCAGCAGCCACGGTCAGACTTTCCCTTCTACCTCGGGTCCCCTTGATGCTTGATTTCCCTCATGCCGGAACTCGTTACAGTGAGGGCAGCAGCACAGTAGCCCTAAAGTGAAGCTGTTCAGCCAGAGGACGATTCCAGGTACTTCCGAAGGCTTCCTTTGGCAGGCACCAAGCAGACATCAGGAATGGATGGTCCCTCCACTCCAAGGGTTGTAGCTCCTTCGCAGGGCCACTAACGATCAAGAGCAAGACAGGGCTCCTCCAGGACAGCAGCAGACATTATTTGCCAGGCCTCCTTCAGTCGGGTGTCTCACAGCTGGATAGGATACTTGGCTCCTTCAGGTTTCTCCAGGATCTCTGAAGAATGGGTCCAGGGGTCCTCTTCTTATCCTAAAAGCCAGGTAGAGCTGAAACTCCCACTACCCAATAGCAGGACTAGCCCACACACACACACCAGCAGTGGTCCAATCAGGACCACTGGCAGGAACATTCATGCATACCACTCAGATACACTGAAACCAGTTTGTGGATTGGAGTCAGACTAACCCAGCCCACATCCTGCCAGCAAACACACACAACCCTTCAGTAGCCCGTCAAATGCTTCTACTTTCCTGGACACTGGAGGTCCTTATAGAGATTTGCTTGGCCTCAGAGGCTAGGAAGAAGGCTAAAGAACAAGACGGCAAAAGAACAGGAGGAAAATCTCGTGGCACCGCCATGTTTGACCAGTAGCCACAGTTAGTAGCCAAACGCGGTAAACGTAGTAAAGCTAAAATGAAAATCCCCAAAAAGTGGAGAAAAGTCACTGCTGCCACTCGCCTATCCTTTTAGCACACGTAGTGTAACTACAAAATCCTCTCAGTGTTATTCTAGGGTGAAACAAAAATGCACCCCATTATACTGCAGTGTTAGCTGCATTGCACAATGATAAAAAGTTACCACAAGTGATACAAAAGTAACCAAAAGTAGTAACATAGTAACACAACTAAGGAAACAAGGTTTCCCAGTACTGACGGCCTGAAGGACATATCAGTTTCCCCATAAAATATGAGAAAATGCCAGTGCAATGAAGCTTAAGGCTACACTGTACTGCAAAACGTATAGGTCAGATTCAAAAATAAAAGCAAAATGTATGGGGGTTCCATAAGGATTGAAGGAATCGTGCAGTAAAGAGAAATCTTTCCTTGCAGAGGACACTCCAAAATCGCTCTGAACCACAAAAACAATGTGCACGTGCAAGTGCAATGTGCCCTCTGAAATAACTCTGAACACAAGAACTGTGCACCATAGAAGTGCTCCGAACCCCATAAGATCCTGAGAGTGATGAAAACCCTTACGGAAGTCAGGAAACCCCTTTAAACAGAAATGTACTAAGATCTGTAGTAAGGCCTACTAGGTCTCCGCCAATCTGGCTTCAGACCAAGACACGGGACAGAAACAGCCCTTCTGGATTTAAAAATCCAAATGGACGAAGCTAAAGATAATGGCAAACTGGCCATTCTCCTGCTGATGGACCTTTCCGCAGCATTTGATCTGGTTGACCACCATATCCTCACAGAACATCTGTCCACAGCTGCTGCCTTCTCCAAAAACGCCTCGAACTGGATCAAATCCTTCCTTCCAAACCGAACCACTAGGGTCTTCGCACCTGCAGCCACAGCTGAGCCAATTCACATATATTGCAGAGTACTCCAAGGCTCTTGCATTTCACTGATGCTTTATAACATATTCACTAAGCTCCTCTTCTACCGTCTCGACAACATGGGTGTCCATATACGAACTACTCAGACGACACCCAGGTTCTCATTACACTCTCTGGGGACTATACATATGACTCCACTTTGATAAATGACATCTACCTAAAAATTCAAGCCTGGATGCCAGACTGAGCTCCTGATCACTGGCTCCCATGCACGTCTAAACAAACTAGATCTGCGGTATACGTCCTTCAGCATTGACTGGAACACCATCAAAGTTGCAAAGGAGGTCAAGACATTAGGCATATACCTTGACTCTACCCTCTCACTTAAGAAACAAGTGAGCGCCACTGCCTCTTCAACAGCTTATACCAATAAATTGCTTAATGCATGCAAATCCTATCTGTCACCCAACAGCTGCATCACGCCAGCCAGGACTCTAGTATTATCAAAGCTAGACTATTGTAACACTCAATTCTTAGGCTCCACGGAATGGAATCTTAATAGATTGCAGGTCTTGCAGAATAACGCCCTGAGATCAGCGTTAAACATCCCCAGATCCAACCACATCTCTAGTTTCAGACAGGATGCCCACTGGCTCCCGGTGCGTGACTGAATCACGCTCCGGACTTTAGTCATCATGCACAAATGTCTGCCTAACTCAGCCCCGAGATACCTTTCAGACAAATTCTCCAGAAATGAATCAGCCAGACCAACCAGATCCATCTTCTCCCACTTACTCACTATACCAAGATATTAACTTAAAATGGCAGGTGTAACCAGCTTCCCAGTCCTGGGTGCCAAATGCTGGAATTCCCTCCCTCCTACGATCAGGGCCAAACATTCCTTCTGGTCGTTCAGGGCTAAAGTTAAGAACTGGCTCTTTGATAGGAAATATTAATCATGCCTGTGATTTATTCCCCTTGTTAAAATGCAGTCACACTGTTTTAAAAGTCTTTATTTCCTGCTCAGTCGACTAATCTGTAACTACTTACTTTTTTTGTTATGCTAGCCCACTAAACGTGTAACCAATGGTGGGCTAGCACTGCTTTTGTATTTTATGTATGTATCTGGAACTATGTATAAGTTCAATTGCCCAGTTACCTCAGGGTTAGGTGCGCGTAACAAATAAATAAATAAACTAAACTAAACTAAACGAATGCAAAAGGGGCTGTGGAGGTATATGATCCTGAATGTTTAAGCTAAGGGTTTTAGAAACTGTATATAAGACTATTTGTTACCTCAAAAATGCAATGTGTCCTGAAAGAGTGGTAGTACTTAAGTGTGAGCTCAAAAGCTTATGAATAGTGGATATGGTGTAAATAGAAATAAGCATATGCATTTTGATTGAATGCTAACATGGGTTCTCGACCGCAGGTGCATAACAACATAACAGAGGTTTTCTGTGATTCAAGTTGTATTGAAATGCAAGAGTTCAAGAACAAACTAATAGGAGTTGTTAAATCATAACGTGCCAAAGCAGGCATTTTAGACTTGCTGCTGCAGAGCATACGCTTTGAAGAGTAAAAGGTATTTCTGTACAAGAGAATATGTTTTTCTAAATGAACATGCAGTGTTTGTTCAGCTGTAGAAGGATAGTGAAAGGTATCCAGGCCTTTCTGTGCACAATCTTTGGAAGATGTCAGTTGTTGCAATTTGCGGTATTTGGTCTGTGGGGTGAAATGTAGCCCCTGAATGCCAGAAATAAAGAGGCCAGAGTGATTTGTGAAATCCCATTGAAGTATAACGCCAGCACAGAAATGGTGATGTCAGACATGAGGTCTATTGAGCTAAAAACTGGCCTAAATCTCAAAGGAAATACAGTCGGCTTAAATCCCAAAAGTGCAAAGATATGTGCAATGCATTTCAGCAAGGAAAAGAAAGACATGGGTCTGACAATGCTGTTTTACTAAATCCTTGGAGAGCTGCACTTTTACTTAAAGAGACAGCCAGCAGCATGTACAATATATTTATGCAACATGAGACTGTGATCCCGAAATCTTAATTGAAACCAAGTTTCTTGCAACTATATGATATAAAAGAACTTCCTTTTTCCCTCATCCAAATGATAGTATGCTAAGAGAAGTGCTCACTGGACTTTCAGAGTTTGAACGTGGTTTTCTAATACAACTGCCCTACACATATGGACAATCCGCAAGTGATACTCATCTATTTTGCAACTGTCAGATTTAAAAGAGTAAATTACATATGGATATAAGGCCCAGGTGCCTTATAAAATTTCATGTAAAATGCATTGTGTGCGAGTTTAAAAGCCATTGATTGCTGAATTGTACATGCAGCCGGTCATTTCTCCTAAAGATGAAACTTAACCTCCAAGACCTTTCCTCTGTTGTCCTGGGGACAGAGGTCTGGGTGTAACCATCAATCAGGGCTTTTGTTTAGAAATATAGAAAGAAATACACTGCTTAGATTTAAACCACAGGGGAAACAGATAAGGCCATGCCTGTTCTTTCAGCTGAAGTGACCTAGTGGTCACAATTTCCATAAAATGTCCATTAGTTTTGCAGCCAGGGCCATTGCAAGGCCAAGAATGGAGGGGCAAACATAAACATGAGCCAGCAGCTGGTTCATCACATGCAACTTAAGAGAACAAAGGAAAATGCTGGAGTTTAGTTAATATAAAAATACATAGGGCCTCATTACAGGTCGGGCGGTTCGGAATTAACAGTGGTGGTAAACCCGCCACCACTGTTAATTCTGGACTGCCCGATCTTGAGTCCTTCAGGCGGGAGGTGATTTTCCCGCCAGGTCTGACCTGGCGGGTTTAACACTGCCCGCCTGCAGGTGGACGTGGAAATACCAGCACCATCACAAGATGGTGCCGTGGTTTCCACTTCCCCATTCCCATTGAGTCCTGTGGGACTCAATGGGAATGGGGATTTACCGAATTCCGCCTCCGGAATTCCCGGGACACCAGGGTCATAATGCCCTGGTATTTCCGGGAGTCACGGAGGCGGAATGGTAATACGAGTCTGGCGGTAACCGAGGCAGTAAAACCGCCTGGTTACCGCCGGACTCGTAATGAGGCCCATTGTATTTAATAAAAAATGCAGTGTATATGCCACAATGGCCATTACATACTTTTATTAAAGGTGGCAGTAAATGCTTTTGAACCATGCCAAAATGATTTTGGTGTGATAAATATAACTCAAGTTATTCATAAAAATGTGATTTGGGCCTTCCCTTGATTCCAAGAGATTTGAAAGTTGGTGCGAGGGTGAAGGACAAAATTACCATGGGAACTATGAAGTGGCACATTTTTCATTGATAAGTCTCATGAGTAAATATCTGCATAGGAAGGGCATGCCAACTTCAGACTAGCATCATCTATTTGTCTTAAAATGTAGATCTTAAAAAATATATCCATGCATGTAAAGATTTGAAAAATTAGGGTACTTGCCATGTTGATAGATTTTTAGAGTTAAAACAGGCCACGCCCACATGTCAATTTGGGATGACAAAGTTTTCTCCTCCCACAGCTTTCCTATCTCACACCCCTCATCTCCTTGTCCTATTAACACACAGGTGGGAGGTGGGTAGAGAAAACCAACAAATCTCTTTCACGGGAATCATGACAAGTTGTGATGTAATTTGCCCTATATGTAGACCAGTGTGCATTTGAACTGGGCTTTTTCCACTTATTCCGGGAGGTAACCTGCTGCTGAACTCTTGCGAGAAACATCCAAGCAGAGAGACCCCAAATCTTGCATTGAGACAAGGGACCAGGAGACATAGATCCCGATTGGCACCCCCTGGGCAGAGCCTGAGGGGACTATCCTGGACTGAAACCATTGCTATCCCAGAGGTGCCATGCTGTTCCTGGATGTCCATTACAAGGCCTCTCCTGTAAGTAGAACTATCCCCAAAGCCACAGATTGTGTAGGCCCTGCATTTTCAAGTATTCTTCTAGTTATTTCTCCATAGGAAAACATCCTGTTTGTCTATGTAGATCCTTAGCATAATTAATGAATTATATCAATTATTTCCCCATTAGAAATCCCAGGATGTGTTTTCTTGGCATTCAAAACTAACAAAACTCTTCCCAGTGTGTTTTGAGCCAATATAGACATAACGATTTGCCAAAAGAATTAATCCCAAATCATTGTTTCCATGTGAGTGTGCAGGCTGCAAAACAAAATTGCCCCTTTGTTCCTATTGTGCACTGACCAAAACCACGAAAGCCCTGCCTGTTATTTTTAGGTGTGGCAAAACAAATGTTCCCATTGCCTATCTTTCCCTAATATTGCATCTGTGGTTATAAGTAAAAAAAAAACATTTAGCCTCTTGAATCCAGAATTTTACAAAAAGTGCATTTTATCAGAATCCCAAAGCAATTTTCCCATTGTGTTCCCAATGTCTGCCCCTGGCCTTCAATTCAGATGGTTCAAGTATAATTGATGTTTGGAGGGTGTGGGTTGCAGGGAGAAAAGTAGTATAACCAAATCAGCAATCACAGTGTGTTTTGAATGGTTCTTTTTCTGTATTGGTGGGTGATTTGAAAAGAAAGCTGCAGGAAATTGTGACAGCATATCTCAGTACTATCTGTGTGTTGGTGCCATTTCAGAATTCATTTTTGTTCTTGGGTTGCCATAGCATTGGTGGCTGATGTTAGTCTATTTGTCAAATTTTGTTTAAATAAATTAATAAATAAATATTCTTACTATGCACTGGCCTCGTTCCTAGTCCATTGTTGCACTGGGTAATTATTGAGGTTGTAGGCCTTCAAACTGAACCTTAACAAAACTAATAGTGCTTTATTGTGCGCCACATTCATTGGGGGGAAAGGAACTACCTGAGTTGAGTGTGACCATGTAATAAACCATGACAGGTCGAACGACAAGATAGGACCTGCGGGAGAAGAGCGGAAATTAGAGAAAAGGTCACTTGATGATGGGGGCATGCAAGATAAGGGTTATCAGCCGCGGGGGACATGCTAATAAAATGGAAACATTTATAGTGGGCTGTTACAGAAAAAAGGGGTTAAATAACGCTACAGACAAAAGGAGTGTTTTTTGGGGTTTTTTCTCTCTTTTTGGAGTGGCTTATTTGATGGTGGACTTCTGTATCAGGACTGGTCAGTTAAAAACTATTGCTTCAGTTTGCCCTACTGCTAGATTAGTTTACACTCCCTAGTCCTGAGTGCTCTGCTGGTGGAATTCAGAGGCATTTGAGTTCAGTGTTGGAAACAAAAGAGAATGCCTCATTACGACTATGCCGGTATTACTACCAAGATACCAGCAAATGGTAATTCCGTTACCGGCACTCACGCCAATGGTATTACCCCCAGATTATGATTGCAGGTAACAGCAGTAAATCCCCATTCCATTGGACTCCATGGGAGGACTGCCAGTAATACCGGATGTTTTTTGCAGGTAGGGTGGCACAATTACCTCTAGCTAAAAGCTGAAGGTAACTCTAGCCACCCCGCTGGCAAACTTGTACTTGGCCAGTGCAGAAATGGGCTGGTATACGGTAATAACGGCACGTTATTTTGACACCGGCAAATTTGTATTGCGGGACATTGTTAATGCATGGTCTCGAGAACCAGAGGGGGAGGTTTTTCTATGCCCACTTCGTTGACAAAGGAACTGCAAAGCATCTAGTCCACTATTAAATGGTTAATTAGATACGCATTGAATATGTATCCACGCACCATAATTGACTCCGAAATAATGTCATTTTTACAGCGATGCAGCATTTTCATCAACCACCTGTGGGATGTATTTACCCATGCATCCGAGCCCTACCTCAAAACTGTACAGTACTGACATGGAAAACATCATGATGGCCAGAGCTTCCCAGAAAATGCACAGGGAAATGCATGAAGAATAGGCTGCCACTCATTTTTGCCGATGTTATGGGCACAGAAGGACACTGCCTAAAACCACCATTGGACTACCCACACAGTAGTCTGAAACCATTGGGAGTGGCAATGCTGATTGCCAAAAGCAAACCCATAACTGTTGGGAATTCATTTTCTTAAATCCCAAAAAGGGGTGCAGTACCAGTACTCACCACTATCCAAAAGCCGGCGTTTTAAAACCACCAGATTTTGTAGAAAACTGAATAAATGAACCCAAAGCAAGCCAAAGAAAGACTTACTGAGAGGTGGATCCAATGTAAAGTTATATTCTGAAGTGACTTGAAGGTTTATAGCAAGACTGGCTGAGCTGTGGATTTCAGCAGTTTAAGTAAATTTGGACTGAAAGACACTACAAATCTAAATGTTTAAAAGAAATGAGTGACCTACTTTGAGTGTCACATAGGTTGCAATTGTTTAAATGTCATAGTTTTAAACTTAGAATCAGCATCCTAGCTGCATATGTAAAAAAATGTCTTGACTTAAACTGGGGAACAGAAATGACATGTAGCTAAAAACTGGCTTAAAGAGATTCCAATTTTGCCTGGCAACTACCCCCCATCAGGAGTGAAACTTGAGTCACAGCTGTGTTCCCAGGCCTATCTGCCTTTTGCTGGCCACACTAAGGATATGCCATCTCTCTGATAATTGAATTAAGGGGAGCCCCCACAGAATACAGGAGCTCTGAACAAAGCCCTGTCCTGACTCAGGCAAATGTTTTATTGGCGGGAGTCGTAAATGGAGCTTCCTCTTGGCAGAAGCTGGGAGGGGCAGGGTCTCTGAGCTTGGCAGAAACTGGAAAGACTGGTTTCTGTACCATGTGACATGAAAAGACACACCTCTATAGCCAGAATATGGTTTTAGAAAAAGATGAATAACTCATAGAGCGGACTTGTGAAAATTATTTAAATGACACCATAATTCTTGTGATTTTTCTGCCCACATTTTAAGAGGTTTTTAGAACCGGTGGCATGTTCAGGGGAGTTTTAGCGGAAAAGAGGATATTACTCAAAATGTGTGCATGTGAAAAATCTGACACTTCATCAACTAATGTCCATACTCCTTGCGCACATGTGTGTAAATTTGGGGTAATGTCCGGAATTGCAAAATCAGTTAAAAAGTGCAAAATATTGCCATTTCTGAATGCAAGCCCCCAGGAAGAGCAGAGTTTGAACAGGGTATACCTCCTGTGATATGTGATGGGTGCATGTAATTTCAAACCACTGTGTAGCTATGAAATATGTATTTGGTTCAAATCTAGATTTGTGTGCAAGTTGACAGGAGGAGTGGACTTTCTGCAGGCTGTAAAATGACATCACTCTGACACAACTTAGCTTCCCCAATCAGGGGAGAAATGAAAGCTTGGCCAATGATAAGTGGAGAGGGGCTGGCTAGTGATGCTGCTCACACACACCCATTTTAAAAACACATAAAAGCAGAGAGACAGGACAGATAGGGACCTTCAAATCCATTTGCAGCTGGAAGCTCTGCCGGGAAAATCCATACTTTACCTCCATCAACTTCAGAGACCCAGACCAGACCAGCAGAGTAGAGCTGACCTGTTAGCAGAACCAGAGAGAGCTGACCCAGATCACTGTGAAGTGCAGAGACCAGAGTCCAGTCTAAAACCTGACCAGATCCGTGGCGTGGCCCATTTCATTCAAGAATATAGTGTGAGTACCTAGAAAACTGTGCAGAACCAATCTCTTAGTTAAAATAATATAATTCAATCCTATTTTAATCTAAGTAGAACTGTCTCCTAACTGTCACCTGTCATTTGTAAAGCTGTCACTTGTCATTTTCTAGTTGCAAGCTGCACTTGTCTTTTTTTTTAACTTTAAAATTTCAAATCTGAAAAACGACCTTTATTTAATCGCTCATATCTCCGCGACCGTTTGTGCTAGAGACTTGCAGTAACTTTCATCTGGAAGCTGAGATCCTAGGCTTTCCTAGGACCCCAAAACGATATTGCTAGCCCTTGTAGTTCCTCTGTAATCGCACCAGACGCATTCGCGAATTTTGCCGCGATTTGCAAATTTCTTCACGTGTAAAAATCTGCTGCTGCTTGCCTTCCATTTGCCAGAAATTCGTTTAAACTGCTAACTATCCCTGCATCACTGCTAAAGTGAGCCTGGACTAATATTAACTTGATTTCACTCACCCTGAACCTCCTAGAGGGAATTAAAAGCATTTTAGCATATTTTTTTCTACATTGCCAGCACATCTAAAAGCATTTGGGCCTGTGTTTTCAACTTCTGTAGTCTAAGTTGCTGGGTGAACTGAATTACATTTGAATTGCATTTCTGAGAATTGTGTGCCTCCCTTCCATTTCCTTGCATTGCATAAAAAGGGGGGGTGAATTGTCCAAGAAAGTGATTACATTGTCTTTTGCTGAAATCCTATCAAGTTATTTTCTGTACTGCATTTCATTCCACATTGCATCCATTTGAAACCATAAAAGTATTGTTGCTATCTTATCCATTTCATGTCAACTCCTTAGTGATTATCAAGAAGTGTGCTAGTGCCAGATTCTCCGTTGTTAATCTTTATCATATCAGATTAAGTGTGCTATTCAATTATTAATTTATTCTAAAGTGTGATATATATACCTATTGTTTAAACTATCAATTAAACCTTTTAACTTGCAAAACAGAACTACTTCTTGGCTCAGTGGGGTCAGGAGGATTCCAAGAGAGGGGTGTTATATAGGGGTAGTCATCCAGAACGCATGAACTGGACATAAAGATATATCAATAAGGGTTTTCATTCAGTATTATAGACTAGGCGTTGACTTAGCTGTAGTGTTGAATTGAATCCTCTTACAAATTGGGGGCTCGTGCCGGACGTTTGGATTAGATCTATCACTTGTGCAGATTAATACAGCGTGCCAGCTGACCAGATACACATATCCGGTCGGAGCACACGCTGTGTTACGCTGTAAAGCACTTCTCAAAGGAACGCTCTAAGAAAAAGGTCTGTTTTGCAAAAATAAAATACAAACTTCTGTAAGTCAGGGCAGAGACCAATCTCTAGAATGACGACCTTAGTAGACATGAAAATAGCCAGAGAGCACTTCTTACATAAGTTATTTGTGAGAGGTGAGTGGACTCACCAGGACCAAACAGGCTGGTTGCAGGCCATCACACCCCAAATCACGGAAACAGGGTCAGATATATGGAGAGACCAGGGTCCCTTACATGTGGCCCTGAGTGAACTATATATGTCCTCTAAGGCCAAGGATGAGCACAACAAGATTGCCAGGGTAGCGGCATATTTATATTTACATATGGGAGCCATGCAGGACAAAAGTGCTGAAGGCCAAGATTTGGTGAGTAGGAAACTGCTGGCATTACAGAAGGCCCAATCTGATCTGGACTCTTCTGAGCAGAGGCTGCAGAGGAGCCAGGAGTCAGAAAATGATAGTAGGCAGTATATCATTAAAATAAAAGAGGACATGGATATACTGCAACAGGAAAAGGCTGACCAGGATGCTAGATTTCTGGCCCTGCAGAAGGAGCACCAAGACAGTTTGGACTCCTTACTGCAGAGCCAGAAAAAGCTGGAGCAACAATTAGACTTTAACAGGGCATGCACGGAGCAGGTAGCCACCCTGCAAAGTCATCTAGATAGAGTGAAGGTAGAGAGCAACAAGCTGATTATGAAAGACCTGGATACCCAGGCAGAGTTTGATGAAGAACGCCAGAAAGCTGGTGCCTTCCAAAGGCAAAGGGACGACCTGGCGGCACAAATGCAGGCTCTTAGTCAGGAAAGAGACGCCTTAGGCCAGGAAGTCTGCCATTTAAAAAGAAAAACAGAAGAAAATCACTTGGCCCTCCAGGGGCTGGGTGACCTCCAAAAAGAACGCCAGAACTTGTTAGAGCACACCAGGAGGGTGGAGGATGCTCTGGCAAGAAAGGAGCAGGCCAGTAGGGATGGGACTCAGGAGGTAAACCTCCTGCAGCAAAGACTGGCCCAGTTCTCCAGGACCAACCAGGAAGCACAGAGGGAAAATGAGGCCCTCTGTCAACACAATGATAGGCTCCAACAACAGGTAGCGATGCAGGAGAGACTGATAGAGTCTAGTAAGGCCTTAACTGAGGAACTGAAGGCACAAATGCAGGCTCTTGCATTGCAACAGGGAGCAGGGGCGGATAGAGATGAGGTTCGCTGGGAAAGGGAAGCTCCGGAGCATAACCTCAGGAGCCCTAGTAGCAGAGGCCCTCATACCTCTCAGTCACTGGACTCTGCCACCCCCATATTCCCTGGCGCACATGAGCACCGGGCCACAGGGATGGCAGACTACTATCCAGACAAAAGTATGGGGCTCATAGGCCAGTACCACCCAGGTATGGAGGGGCGGGCATCCGGGTATGGGCACCCCAGCACAGTGCAATTTAATGGGGAACCCCAGGAGAGTAGGCCCATTAAGGGCATCCTGAAAACCTCTGCCCAGTTAGGTCAGTGGGGGGGGGTACCCATCAAATCCTGGCAGCAAGGAGGAATCTGAAGACTCCTCTGAACTGCGCAGGACACAGGAGACCAGGTCCCCACATTCGGCCAGCCATTCCCAGGCTCGCAGAATCCGGGAAAACCTGGAAGAGCAGACAGGAACCTCTGGGAGCAGTGTCTCTGAGTCAGAGGATGAATGGACAAGGGTTACCCGAACCAAAAAGGCCAATAAGGCAAAAAGGGCCTTGCTTAAGGACCCCTTAAAGCAGATTAAGGCGATCTGGAGCGTCATCACGCCTTACCATAAGAACGCTAAGTATTCTGTTTGGGAGCACTTAGAGTTGTTTGAGCAAATGATGGAGACTTTCCATTTGAAGGACAGCCAAAGCTGTATTCAATATGTAAAGTGGACCTTCTCCCCGGAATACTCCAGTTTCTTTGCGGGGCTGGAGGACCAAAATCATTTAAGATGGTCCACCTATAAGGCGGCCATCTTGAAACATTTTTCTGTTCACAGAAATCCTCAAGAGGCTCGCAAGGCAGCCTACAATTTGCAGTGTGGGGAGGATCAGGCCCCACAAGAGTTTGTGCAAGAACTGAAACGTGCTTTTGCGCAGACCACCAGAAGGGTGCGCACAGACAGTAGAGAATTCATTAATACATTTTTTCATGCCTTGCCCAAATACATAATGACCCAGCTCGTGAGGGATTTTCACGAGAAAAGATCTTTAAACTGGGTCATTGAACAGGCTACCCGGATCTATGAGGTGCAGAAACCGGTAGATAGCAAAAGTAATGCCCAGAAAAACCCCAAAGCCAACAGCACCCCTGCTGCTGCCAAGGTGGCAGAGGTAAAGGTCACCCCCGTTTTGGATTTGGAGATGGGGGGGCCTAAAAACCTACCTGCACCTAATAATGCTAGGCCCAGAAGGTCCTCGGGCCAGTCACAGACAGGGAGCCAGGGAGGCAGCCCCACAAATGGGGTCCCTCGCTCTCCTGATTATGTAAGTCCCCGTTACAAGGGAAATCGACCCATCCTGGGTTATGTGTGGACTCCTCCAGCCCAAAGGGGGGGATCCAGCCAAGCACCTAACCCAGGGAACTTCCCTCCCAACTTCCCACAGGAGGGCAGAAATTCTCCAAATCCTGGGCAGAACTTTTTCCCCAGGTATCCACCCAATTTCCAACCCCAAAATCATCCATCCTTCTTTCCCCAATTCCCTGAGCCCAGACAACCTAATCCGGGAGAGGGGAGGCCAAGGGTGGAGGGGTACCCAAATCTCCCCAACCAGGGGTACTACCAAAAAAGGGATAGCTACCCTTCCCGGGATCAGCCCAGGGGAGAAAACAGGGCCCCGTATCAGCCTGAGCGGGTTTCCCAGTTAGAGCGCCAGGTCCAAAATATGGCACGGGATCTGGGTCAAATACTGAGGGCACAGCAGAACCCCCAGATGGGCATGCCGGCGCAGAACGCACCCAACTCTGGACTTGGTGCCCCAGAACAATGACAGGGGCAGCACCCCGATAACTCACCGGTTCCCAGGGAGGAGGCACAAAGGGAAGGGGG
This sequence comes from Ambystoma mexicanum, assembly GCF_040938575.1. NCBI lineage: Eukaryota > Metazoa > Chordata > Amphibia > Caudata > Ambystomatidae > Ambystoma > Ambystoma mexicanum. Next base: position 336,545,269 of record NC_090927.1, read on the forward strand.
GTGTAAAGCCTTGGAGGAAGCTTCCTTCCTCACTTGTAAACAGCCCCTGGAAACCCAGGAACCGGAAACAAAATCTCTTGCCCCTGAAAGCCTGCCTCCTAAGGAGCAGAGGGGGGGAAGGAGAAACAAAAGACCCAAACAGACACAGTTTGAGGAGGAGGTACAGATCTTCCAATTTGAGGGAGAGGGATCCTCAGAGGATCCTGGGAAAAGGATCTTCTCCTTCAGAGAGGGGGGAACTCCTCCCAAAGAAAAATGGGTCCCTAGGGATGCAAGTCCAGACTGGGGAGATGTGGAGACTGAGCTACCGCCGCCCACCATCTCATCCCAGAACCAACAGCAAGAAAATCCCCTGGTTCAGACCCATCCTGGTGACTGCCTCCAAAAAGGGGGGGGCGGCCCGGAACCGGAGCCAGGGGAACCCACAATGGCTCTGATCTCCAGTTGCCAAATTTTTCTTTCAGATTCCCAAGGCTCTCCACAGAATTCTGCCCAAATCTCTTCGCTAGCGATGTCCAAAACCAGAAAATTAGCCCACCAGTTGTCCAAAAATGTACATTATCTGTGCCCCCTTGAGGAGAAGGAGGGAAGATACTATGCCCCGGTACAAGTACAGGGGCAGGGTACAATTTTGGCACTGGTGGACACTGGATCTCAAGCTACCCTTCTGTCCAGAAGGGCCTTTGACGAACTGAATGCAGGAAGGGGAGAGAATTACCAAATTCCTCTCACCTCTCTTCCTGGACAACTGCAGAACTTTGACGGGAAGGAAATTCCCGTTGAGGGGACTGCAGACTTGGACATTAAGATCGGGCGACACAAGTTGAAACACCCGGTCATCATTGTGACTCCAGAGGGCACCCCTTGTTTACTAGGGAATGACCTCCTGAGAAGGTTGTCACCCCTAATAGATTGTGTAAACAAGGTCCTCTGGACCCAGACTAGCCGACCAATAAAATTAAAACAGAGTGTCAACCATGTTAGTTTAAACGGCACCTGCCACATGGTTGAACAAAAATCTGACCAAGTAGAATTTCACTTCCAGAACAACCAGATTCCAGACGTGACAGTAATAGCAGTAGGACAACAGACTGGTGATGGGGGGTCCTCTCTATTTCTGAAAATCAACCTTCCTTCCAGTCTAAAGTGGTACTCCACGCTGGAAGGAAACACTCTGAAATTCTTTACTAATCCACAATCAGAAACTCCCACTCCTATAGTCCAGAAAGATGTGAAATCAGCTCAGAGCCTGGCTGAGATTCAGCAAATTGGAGAGCAGTTGTTCATCCCTGTCCAGTTAAATGATGGGAAGGACTCTGTTCTCGCTCGAGTGTGTGTGAACAACGGTAAGAGCTTCATCAGCGAAGCCATGTTTCGCCAACTCCCAAAAGATCCAGCCATTCCCAACTTCAAACTGATAGACAAATGGGAAATGGACCTGGAAGCACCTAATTCCAAACATCTCCTGCCAAGCAGGTGTATGCTCAAAATCTCCATTGGCAACAAGAGCATAGTCCATAATTGTTGGGTCGTGCGAGACGTCACTGCCGTCTTTTACTTAGGCAGTGACCTTCTCAATCGCTTTGCCATTAGTTTGGACCTAATAAACTTCAAAGCTTGGTCCCGATTAGCGGATAATCCCATGGGCTTTGATGATCCAGAAAAAGCATTTAGGTCAGCTCAATTGCTACCTAATGCAGTTGAAATTCAGATCAAAGAGGAAGTCACCATCCCAGAAAGGACCCGACAATTCTCCCTGGAAGTGAAAGTTAAAAGGGGACAAGAGTTGAAAAACCCTGATGCTTACATACATCTAAATGCTTCTCTCCAACAGCAAGGGTTGGGGGTAAACCCAACTCCATTAGTCAACATAGAACATGACACCATTCCAATAGAGGTGGATAACAGCGACTTAAAGAGTATTACTCTAGCCGCAGGCACCATTATTGGAATGGCGGTTGATGACCGACATTTCTCCATTGATCTTGGAAATGAACTGTTAGGGCCAATCCCCAAGGACTGTTTTGACAGTGACAGTGATGACAATACAACACCAGACAGGATTTTTACCCGGCATGGGGGGAACTTCCTGGTGTACACTTCTTGCCCTTATGGTAAGGAAGATGTGACTTTTGACTTCAGGAGGGATGAGGTGATTTTCCAGGTCCATGAGGGCTGCCTTTCCCACCTGAAGCCTCCGGTCCAAATCAGCACTCTGACCAGGGACTTCTCCACCCAGCTGGAGGAGGCCGCGGAGATAGCCAAACCAGAAGTCTTTCCAGGCTTCAGGCAGATGGTGGAAGAGAGAGTCAACCTAGCTGACGCCTGTGTGACTCTGGAACAAAGGCAAAAGGATTTCCAAGATCTCTTTGCGGTAGACTCATATGACTGTGGCCGCACCGACATCCACACAACAACAATCCCCACGGACCCTGACATGACTCCTGTGTTTGTGAAGCAATATCGCTTGCCTCTCGCATCAATGGAGTCCCTTACTGAAATAATTAAGAACCTTGAGTCCAGGGGAATAATCCGTCCAGTCCACAGCACCTTCAATAATCCGGTGCTGGGAATATTGAAGCCAAACGGTCAGTGGAGACTCTGTGCTGACCTTAGGGAGCTCAACAAACGGGTCCATACTTCCCGATGGCCTCTGCCCTACATTGACCAAGGGCTGGCCCAGATCCAGGGGTCACAGTTATTCACAGCAATAGACCTGACCAATGGATACTGGACCGTGCCTGTCAGTAGGGAGGACCAATACAAGCTGGCTTTTACCTTTGGGGGCCAGCAGTATACATGGACCCGGACTCCCTTCGGATACCTCAACTCCGGCAATGAATTCAACATTTTTCTACACAAGGCCATGCCCGACTTGGGTGCAAGGGGTAACCTGGCTTATGTAGATGATGTCCTCATCAAAAGTTCATCTGTGGAGGAACACATAGCGGAGATCCGTTATGTTCTGACACAGTTGAAGGCCGCCGGAGCAAAACTTTCCTTTCAGAAAGCACAGTGGTGTAGAACCCGTGTTAATTTCTTGGGGCATGAGATTACTCCTCAGGGTCTCTGTCCCCAGGAAAAGAAAGTGGAAGCACTTCAGAAACTGAAAGACCCCACAACTCTGCGGGAACAAAGGAGCCTCCTTGGACTGACTAATTACAGCAGAAAGTTCATTGCGGGCTACGCAGAGATCACCAGACCCCTGATTCATCTCCTGAAGGGGGGGGTCAAGTGGGAATGGGGTCCAGAACAAGCCGAGGCAGTAAGACAACTCAAGAGAAGCCTCTCACAAGCGCCTTGCCTAGCTTACCCTGTCAGAAACAAGGAGTTCTTCCTGGAGACAGGGTTCTCTAATACGTGCTTGACGGCAGTATTATACCAAAAGCATGACAAGGTCAATAAAGTAATCTCCTATGCGAGCAAAACTTTATCCTCTGTGGAGGAAAAATTCAACGATTGTGAGAAGGCACTCCTGGCAACGGTGTGGGCATTGAAGAATTACCGCCCGTTTATCCAGGGGGAACACATCATAGTGGAGACTCCACACCAGCCTCTGCAATATCTCCAAAGTGACAGAATCCGGGCCGGAAATGTGAGTAATTCCCGAATTACTTCCTGGATTCTGTCAATGCAAGGCTTTCCTGTGGAGGTCAGATATGGCCAAAACAAGAAGAGTCCCCTCGCGCAAGGTCTGGCTGACTTGCATGATTGTGCCAGAGAAAACTGTCTCGAGGACGAAAGTCTAAAAATCACGGACAACATGGAGGCATACCTTAATTCCCCACACAAAGTCTTTGAAGAGGACAAGTGTGAGGGAATGCCCACTGTCTATGTGGATGGATGCTCGTACCATGTTGACAACAACGGGGAGAAAGAACTGGTGGCCGGCGTAGGGAATGCATGGGTGAATGAGTCCCCAGAACCCTCAGCTGGATACAAAATTGGTCCCCGAAGTAGTCAGGTGGCAGAATTGATGGCTGTGCATCAGGCCATCCTCACTGCTGTCCAGCATCAACTCCACGAACTGGTCATAATCACAGATTCGGATTATGTACGGAACGGGTTCGTGGAGCACCTGGTTAATTGGAAAACCAGAGGCATGTTATGTGCTAACAACAAACCCTTGAAACATGGGAAGTTGATTCAAAACATTGATGACCTGGTTACCTCGAATGGGATGACCATCTATTGGAAGAAGATCAAGGGTCATTCCAAAGTAGAGGGACCAGACAAAACTGGAAATGACTTAGCTGATCAGCTGGCCAAAACCGGGGCCATCCAAGGGGATCTAATTGAGATTGAGTCCCTGTTGGGGGAAATCCAGGTCACTGCTATCACTAGGTCCCAGACAAAAGCGCCACAACGACCTTCCAATTGCACAATGGAGTAAGGAGACCCCTGATGCTGATTTGATTACCGCTCAGAAGGGGGATCCAATAATTGGTAAATTTTACCAACACATTGAGGACCCTGAGAACTTTCCCCTGACGGATACCGATTACACTGGGAAAGAGGACCTAAGGGTGTTGATGAAATGTCCAAAAATATTCCGAATCCAAGACGGTTTGTTGGTAAGGAAATCCAAAGCTGGCCACGATCAGTGGGTGGTTCCTACCTCATTCCGAAGCCTGATGTTAAGTCACGCCCATGATGCGGCCACCGCCAGTCATAGGGGGTTTCACACAACACTGGAAATCTTAAGAGAGGTTGCATACTGGCCACACATGGGGCAGGACCTCGACCAATACTTGAAGGGGTGTCTTGTGTGTGCACAATTTCAGCCATCATCCCTCACGCACCGTGCGCCTCTCCAAAAGAGGGGGATGACACTGCCATGGTCAGATTTACAAATCGACTTTGTAGGCTCCGTGATTCGCTCTGCTAGGGGGAATAAGTACATGTTGACTGTGACATGCTTGTTTACCAAGTGGGTGGAATGTCTCCCAGCCCCAAATTGCAAGGCAGAAACTGCAGCTGCCTTGATGATTAACCACATCTTTCCCCGTTTTGGTCTACCTCAAAGGATTGAGTCAGACAGGGGTAGCCACTTCACCAGTGAAGTAATGACAAAGATGTGGGAGATACTGGGGGTCAAAAGGAAGTTGCATATTGCTTATAGACCAGCTTCTTCTGGGGCAGTAGAGAGATATAACCGGACAATTGTGAGCATCTTAAAAAAGTTTGTGGCAGATTCTGGGCCAAGTTGGGATATCCGATTACCTCTGGTCCTAATGGCCATCAGATCTACCCCTTCATCTGCAACCAAAATGTCACCATTTGAGTTGATGACTGGGCGCAAGATGGTGCTTCCGCAGCATTTGCTCTACAGGACCCAAGAGCAGACACTGATAAATGCCTCCACTACTCATGAGTATGTGGAGAATTTAAGGAAACACCTTCAACATGCTTTTGCTTATGCTCAGCGGAATCTAGAAAGATCGGCTGATAGCATGAAGACCCATTATGACCTGAAAACTTCCAGGAAGGAATATCAGGTGGGAGACCGGGTCTATCTATACAACTTCCAAAGAAACCAGGCAAAACAGCGGAAATTTTTGCCTACGTGGAAGGGACCCTTTGAGATCATTGACAAGATCTCCCCTGTGGCCTACAAAATCCACATCCCCAAAGGTCCTTTGGCAGCGGGGGAAGACAAGTGGGTCCACATAAACCAGTTGAAATGTTGCCATCCCAGGCACACTCTGCAACAACTGGAGGAATCCTCTGGAATCCTAGCGGGTACTGTCTCAGACTAATTCAGTTCCAATCATAAAACATACCACATCTAGTCTCTAAAATATTGTGATTTGCATGAAACTGTCTCTTAGTTATACTGTTTTTTTTTTCAAAATAAGAATGTAATGTTTCGTTATGATGAAATGCATATGCTGCCCCACTATCTCAACAGTGGTGGAAAATGTCTATGAATAGGTATTGCCGCTCTTCCTTTGTCGTCCTAGGAGAAAGAAAACCTGGAGACGGGACAAGGAGGACGATCCGGAGACCGGTAGCGGAGACGCAACGGGCCCGGGGTACCGCCCAATCTTCCCATCAGGACCGGCGAGGAGAACCGATCGATCCGACCGGATGGAGGAAAAGATGTTGAACTGTGCCATCTATTGGAAGAAGATGAGGAAACATCCCAGGTCTTGCGAGTCCCATTAGTGAAATAGAATGGCCATCGCAAGAGGGGGGCTTGTGGGATGTATTTACCCATGCATCCGAGCCCTACCTCAAAACTGTACAGTACTGACATGTAAAACATCATGATGGCCAGAGCTTCCCAGAAAATGCACAGGGAAATGCATGAAGAATAGGCTGCCACTCATTTTTGCCGATGTTATGGGCACAGAAGGACACTGCCTAAAACCACCATTGGACTACCCACACAGTAGTCTGAAACCATTGGGAGTGGCAATGCTGATTGCCTAAAGCAAACCCATAACTGTTGGGAATTCATTTTCTTAAATCCCAAAAAGGGGTGCAGTACCAGTACTCACCACTATCCAAAAGCCGGCGTTTTAAAACCACCAGATTTTGTAGAAAACTGAATAAATGAACCCAAAGCAAGCCAAAGAAAGACTTACTGAGAGGTGGATCCAATGTAAAGTTATATTCTGAAGTGACTTGAAGGTTTATAGCAAGACTGGCTGAGCTGTGGATTTCAGCAGTTTAAGTAAATTTGGACTGAAAGACAATACAAATCTAAATGTTTAAAAGAAATGAGTGACCTACTTTGAGTGTCACATAGGTTGCAATTGTTTAAATGTCATAGTTTTAAACTTAGAATCAGCATCCTAGCTGCATATGTAAAAAAATGTCTTGACTTAAACTGGGGAACAGAAATGACATGTAGCTAAAAACTGGCTTAAAGAGATTCCAATTTTGCCTGGCAACTACCCCCCATCAGGAGTGAAACTTGAGTCACAGCTGTGTTCCCAGGCCTATCTGCCTTTTGCTGGCCACACTAAGGATATGCCATCTCTCTGATAATTGAATTAAGGGGAGCCCCCACAGAATACAGGAGCTCTGAACAAAGCCCTGTCCTGACTCAGGCAAATGTTTTATTGGCGGGAGTCGTAAATGGAGCTTCCTCTTGGCAGAAGCTGGGAGGGGCAGGGTCTTTGAGCTTGGCAGAAACTGGAAAGACTGGTTTCTGTACCATGTGACATGAAAAGACACACCTCTATAGCCAGAATATGGTTTTAGAAAAAGATGAATAACTCATAGAGCGGACTTGTGAAAATTATTTAAATGACACCATAATTCTTGTGATTTTTCTGCCCACATTTTAAGAGGTTTTTAGAACCGGTGGCATGTTCAGGGGAGTTTTAGCGGAAAAGAGGATATTACTCAAAATGTGTACATGTGAAAAATCTGACACTTCATCAACTAATGTCCATACTCCTTGCGCACATGTGTGTAAATTTGGGGTAATGTCCGGAATTGCAAAATCAGTTAAAAAGTGCAAAATATTGCCATTTCTGAATGCAAGCCCCCAGGAAGAGCAGAGTTTGAACAGGGTATACCTCCTGTGATATGTGATGGGTGCATGTAATTTCAAACCACTGTGTAGCTATGAAATATGTATTTGGTTCAAATCTAGATTTGTGTGCAAGTTGACAGGAGGAGTGGACTTTCTGCAGGCTGTAAAATGACATCACTCTGACACAACTTAGCTTCCCCAATCAGGGGAGAAATGAAAGCTTGGCCAATGATAAGTGGAGAGGGGCTGGCTAGTGATGCTGCACACACACACCCATTTTAAAAACACATAAAAGCAGAGAGACAGGACAGATAGGGACCTTCAAATCCATTTGCAGCTGGAAGCTCTGCCGGGAAAATCCATACTTTACCTCCATCAACTTCAGAGACCCAGACCAGACCAGCAGAGTAAAGATGACCTGTTAGCAGAACCAGAGAGAGCTGACCCAGATCACTGTGAAGTGCAGAGACCAGAGTCCAGTCTAAAACCTGACCAGATCCGTGGCGTGGCCCATTTCATTCAAGAATATAGTGTGAGTACCTAGAAAACTGTGCAGAACCAATCTCTTAGTTAAAATAATATAAATCAATCCTATTTTAATCTAAGTAGAACTGTCTCCTAACTGTCACCTGTCATTTGTAAAGCTGTCACTTGTCATTTTCTAGTTGCAAGCTGCACTTGTCTTTTTTTTTAACTTTAAAATTTCAAATCTGAAAAACGACCTTTATTTAATCGCTCATATCTCCGCGACCGTTTGTGCTAGAGACTTGCAGTAACTTTCATCTGGAAGCTGAGATCCTAGGCTTTCCTATGACCCCAAAACGATATTGCTAGCTAGATATTGTAGTTCCTCTGTAATCGCACCAGACGCATTCGCGAATTTTGCCGCAATTTGCAAATTTCTTCACGTGTAAAAATCTGCTGCTGCTTGCCTTCCATTTGCCAGAAATTTGTTTAAACTGCTAACTATCCCTGCATCACTGCTAAAGTGAGCCTGGACTTTTTTCTACATTGCCAGCACATCTAAAAGCATTTGGGCCTGTGTTTTCAACTTCTGTATTCTAAGTTGCTGGGTGAACTGAATTACATTTGAATTGCATTTCTGAGAATTGTGTGCCTCCCTTCCATTTCCTTGCATTGCATAAAAAGGGGGGGTGAATTGTCCAAGAAAGTGATTACATTGTCTTTTGCTGAAATCCTATCAAGTTATTTTCTGTACTGCATTTCATTCCACATTGCATCCATTTGAAACCATAAAAGTATTGTTGCTATCTTATCCATTTCATGTCAACTCCTTAGTGATTATCAAGAAGTGTGCTAGTGCCAGATTCTCCGTTGTTAATCTTTATCATATCAGATTAAGTGTGCTATTCAATTATTAATTTATTCTAAAGTGTGATATATATACCTATTGTTTAAACTATCAATTAAACCTTTTAACTTGCAAAACAGAACTACTTCTTGGCTCAGTGGGGTCAGGAGGATTCCAAGAGAGGGGTGTTATATAGGGGTAGTCATCCAGAACGCATGAACTGGACATAAAGATATATCAATAAGGGTTTTCATTCAGTATTATAGACTAGGCGTTGACTTAGCTGTAGTGTTGAATTGAATCCTCTTACAAATTGGGGGCTCGTGCCGGACGTTTGGATTAGATCTATCACTTGTGCAGATTAATACAGCGTGCCAGCTGACCAGATACACATATCCGGTCGGAGCACACGCTGTGTTACGCTGTAAAGCACTTCTCAAAGGAACGCTCTAAGAAAAAGGTCTGTTTTGCAAAAATAAAATACAAACTTCTGTAAGTCAGGACAGAGACCAATCTCTAGAATGACGACCTTAGTAGACATGAAAATAGCCAGAGAGCACTTCTTACATAAGTTATTTGTGAGAGGTGAGTGGACTCACCAGGACCAAACAGGCTGGTTGCAGGCCATCACACCCCAAATCACGGAAACAGGGTCAGATATATGGAGAGACCAGGGTCCCTTACATGTGGCCCTGAGTGAACTATATATGTCCTCTAAGGCCAAGGATGAGCACAACAAGATTGCCAGGGTAGCGGCATATTTATATTTACATATGGGAGCCATGCAGGACAAAAGTGCTGAAGGCCAAGATTTGGTGAGTAGGCAACTGCTGGCATTACAGAAGGCCCAATCTGATCTGGACTCTTCTGAGCAGAGGCTGCAGAGGAGCCAGGAGTCAGAAAATGATAGTAGGCAGTATATCATTAAAATAAAAGAGGACATGGATATACTGCAACAGGAAAAGGCTGACCAGGATACTAGATTTCTGGCCCTGCAGAAGGAGCACCAAGACAGTTTGGACTCCTTACTGCAGAGCCAGAAAAAGCTGGAGCAACAATTAGACTTTAACAGGGCATGCACGGAGCAGGTAGCCACCCTGCAAAGTCATCTAGATAGAGTGAAGGTAGAGAGCAACAAGCTGATTATGAAAGACCTGGATACCCAGGCAGAGTTTGATGAAGAACGCCAGAAAGCTGGTGCCTTCCAAAGGCAAAGGGACGACCTGGCGGCACAAATGCAGGCTCTTAGTCAGGAAAGAGACGCCTTAGGCCAGGAAGTCTGCCATTTAAAAAGAAAAACAGAAGAAAATCACTTGGCCCTCCAGGGGCTGGGTGACCTCCAAAAAGAACGCCAGAACTTGTTAGAGCACACCAGGAGGGTGGAGGATGCTCTGGCAAGAAATGAGCAGGCCAGTAGGGATGGGACTCAGGAGGTAAACCTCCTGCAGCAAAGACTGGCCCAGTTCTCCAGGACCAACCAGGAAGCACAGAGGGAAAATGAGGCCCTCTGTCAACACAATGATAGGCTCCAACAACAGGTAGCGATGCAGGAGAGACTGATAGAGTCTAGTAAGGCCTTAACTGAGGAACTGAAGGCACAAATGCAGGCTCTTGCATTGCAACAGGGAGCAGGGGCGGATAGAGATGAGGTTCGCTGGGAAAGGGAAGCTCCGGAGCATAACCTCAGGAGCCCTAGTAGCAGAGGCCCTCATACCTCTCAGTCACTGGACTCTGCCACCCCCATATTCCCTGGCGCACATGAGCACCGGGCCACAGGGATGGCAGACTACTATCCAGACAAAAGTATGGGGCTCATAGGCCAGTACCACCCAGGTATGGAGGGGCGGGCATCCGGGTATGGGCACCCAAGCACAGTGCAATTTAATGGGGAACCCCAGGAGAGTAGGCCCATTAAGGGCATCCTGAAAACCTCTGCCCAGTTAGGTCAGTGGGGGGGGTACCCATCAAATCCTGGCAGCAAGGAGGAATCTGAAGACTCCTCTGAACTGCGCAGGACACAGGAGACCAGGTCCCCACATTCGGCCAGCCATTCCCAGGCTCGCAGAATCCGGGAAAACCTGGAAGAGCAGACAGGAACCTCTGGGAGCAGTGCCTCTGAGTCAGAGGATGAATGGACAAGGGTTACCCGAACCAAAAAGGCCAATAAGGCAAAAAGGGCCTTGCTTAAGGACCCCTTAAAGCAGATTAAGGCGATCAGGAGCGTCATCACGCCTTACCGTAAGAACGCTAAGTATTCTGTTTGGGAGCACTTAGAGTTGTTTGAGCAAATGATGGAGACTTTCCATTTGAAGGACAGCCAAAGCTGTATTCAATATGTAAAGTGGACCTTCTCCCCGGAATACTCCAGTTTCTTTGCGGGGCTGGAGGACCAAAATCATTTAAGATGGTCCACCTATAAGGCGGCCATCTTGAAACATTTTTCTGTTCACAGAAATCCTCAAGAGGCTCGCAAAGCAGCCTACAATTTGCAGTGTGGGGAGGATCAGGCCCCACAAGAGTTTGTGCAAGAACTGAAACGTGCTTTTGCGCAGACCACCAGAAGGGTGCGCACAGACAGTAGAGAATTCATTAATACATTTTTTCATGCCTTGCCCAAATACATAATGACCCAGCTTGTGAGGGATTTTCACGAGAAAAGATCTTTAGACTGGGTCATTGAACAGGCTACCCGGATCTATGAGGTGCAGAAACCGGTAGATAGCAAAAGTAATGCCCAGAAAAACCCCAAAGCCAACAGCACCCCTGCTGCTGCCAAGGTGGCAGAGGTAAAGGTCACCCCCGTTTTGGATTTGGAGATGGGGGGGCCTAAAAACCTACCTGCACCTAATAATGCTAGGCCCAGAAGGTCCTCGGGCCAGTCACAGACAGGGAGCCAGGGAGGCAGCCCCACAAATGGGGTCCCTCGCTCTCCTGATTATGTAAGTCCCCGTTACAAGGGAAATCGACCCATCCTGGGTTATGTGTGGACTCCTCCAGCCCAAAGGGGGGGATCCAGCCAAGCACCTAACCCAGGGAACTTCCCTCCCAACTTCCCACAGGAGGGCAGAAATTCTCCAAATCCTGGGCAGAACTTTTTCCCCAGGTATCCACCCAATTTCCAACCCCAAAATCATCCATCCTTCTTTCCCCAATTCCCTGAGCCCAGACAACCTAATCCGGGAGAGGGGAGGCCAAGGGTGGAGGGGTACCCAAATCTCCCCAACCAGGGGTACTACCAAAGAAGGGATAGCTACCCTTCCCGGGATCAGCCCAGGGGAGAAAACAGGGCCCCGTATCAGCCTGAGCGGGTTTCCCAGTTAGAGCGCCAGGTCCAAAATATGGCACGGGATCTGGGTCAAATACTGAGGGCACAGCAGAACCCCCAGATGGGCATGCCGGCGCAGAACGCACCCAACTCTGGACCTGGTGCCCCAGAACAATGACAGGGGCAGCACCCCGATAACTCACCGGTTCCCAGGGAGGAGGCACAAAGGGAAGGGGGGTGTAAAGCCTTGGAGGAAGCTTCCTTCCTCACTTGTAAACAGCCCCTGGAAACCCAGGAACCGGAAACAAAATCTCTTGCCCCTGAAAGCCTGCCTCCTAAGGAGCAGAGGGGGGGAAGGAGAAACAAAAGACCCAAACAGACACAGTTTGAGGAGGAGGTACAGATCTTCCAATTTGAGGGAGAGGGATCCTCAGAGGATCCTGGGAAACGGATCTTCTCCTTCAGAGAGGGGGGAACTCCTCCCAAAGAAAAATGGGTCCCTAGGGATGCAAGTCCAGACTGGGGAGATGTGGAGACTGAGCTACCACCGCCCACCATCTCATCCCAGAACCAACAGCAAGAAAATCCCCTGGTTCAGACCCATCCTGGTGACTGCCTCCAAAAAGGGGGGGGCGGCCCGGAACCGGAGCCAGGGGAACCCACAATGGCTCTGATCCCCAGTTGCTAAATTTTTCTTTCAGATTCCCAAGGCTCTCCACAGAATTCTGCCCAAATCTCTTCGCTAGCGATGTCCAAAACCAGAAAATTAGCCCACCAGTTGTCCAAAAATGTACATTATCTGTGCCCCCTTGAGGAGAAGGAGGGAAGATACTATGCCCCGGTACAAGTACAGGGGCAGGGTACAATTTTGGCACTGGTGGACAATGGATCTCAAGCTACCCTTCTGTCCAGAAGGGCCTTTGACGAACTGAATGCAGGAAGGGGAGAGAATTACCAAATTCCTCTCACCTCTCTTCCTGGACAACTGCAGAACTTTGACGGGAAGGAAATTCCCGTTGAGGGGACTGCAGACTTGGACATTAAGATCGGGCGACACAAGTTGAAACACCCGGTCATAATTGTGACTCCAGAGGGCACCCCTTGTTTACTAGGGAATGACCTCCTGAGAAGGTTGTCACCCCTAATAGATTGTGTAAACAAGGTCCTCTGGACCCAGACTAGCCGACCAATAAAATTAAAACAGAGTGTCAACCATGTTAGTTTAAACGGCACCTGCCACATGGTTGAACAAAAATCTGACCAAGTAGAATTTCACTTCCAGAACAACCAGATTCCAGACGTGACAGTAATAGCAGTAGGACAACAGACTGGTGATGGGGGGTCCTCTCTATTTCTGAAAATCAACCTTCCTTCCAGTCTAAAGTGGTACTCCATGCTGGAAGGAAACACTCTGAAATTCTTTACTAATCCACAATCAGAAACTCCCACTCCTATAGTCCAGAAAGATGTGAAATCAGCTCAGAGCCTGGCTGAGATTCAGCAAATTGGAGAGCAGTTGTTCATCCCTGTCCAGTTAAATGATCGGAAGGACTCTGTTCTCGCTCAAGTGTGTGTGAACAACGGTAAGAGCTTCATCAGCGAAGCCATGTTTCGCCAACTCCCAAAAGATCCAGCCATTCCCAACTTCAAACTGATAGACAAATGGGAAATGGACCTGGAAGCACCTAATTCCAAACATCTCCTGCCAAGCAGGTGTATGCTCAAAATCTCCATTGGCAACAAGAGCATAGTCCATAATTGTTGGGTCGTGCGAGACGTCACTGCCGCCTTTTACTTAGGCAGTGACATTCTCAATCGCTTTGCCATTAGTTTGGACCTAATAAACTTCAAAGCTTGGTCCCGATTAGCGGATAATCCCATGGGCTTTGATGATCCAGAAAAAGCATTTAGGTCAGCTCAATTGCTACCTTATGCAGTTGAAATTCAGATCAAAGAGGAAGTCACCATCCCAGAAAGGACCCGACAATTCTCCCTGGAAGTGAAAGTTAAAAGGGGACAAGAGTTGAAAAACCCTGATGCTTACATACATCTAAATGCTTCTCTCCAACAGCAAGGGTTGGGGGTAAACCCAACTACATTAGTCAACATAGAACATGACACCATTCCAATAGAGGTGGATAACAGCGACTTAAAGAGTATTACTCTAGCCGCAGGCACCATTATTGGAATGGCGGTTGATGACCGACATTTCTCCATTGATCTTGGAAATGAACTGTTAGGGCCAATCCCCAAGGACTGTTTTGACAGTGACAGTGATGACAATACAACACCAGACAGGATTTTTACCCGGCATGGGGGGAACTTCCTGGTGTACACTTCTTGCCCTTATGGTAAGGAAGATGTGACTTGTGACTTCAGGAGGGATGAGGTGATTTTCCAGGTCCATGAGGGCTGCCTTTCCCACCTGAAGCCTCCGGTCCAAATCAGCACTCTGACCAGGGACTTCTCCACCCAGCTGGAGGAGGCCGCGGAGATAGCCAAACCAGAAGTCTTTCCAGGCTTCAGGCAGATGGTGGAAGAGAGAGTCAACCTAGCTGACGCCTGTGTGACTCTGGAACAAAAGCAAAAGTTGAAACAAGTTTTCTTGGATTTCCAAGATCTCTTTGCGGTAGACTCATATGACTGTGGCCGCACCGACATCCACACAACAACAATCCCCACGGACCCTGGCATGACTCCTGTGTTTGTGAAGCAATATCGCTTGCCTCTCGCATCAATGGAGTCCCTTACTGAAATAATTAAGAACCTTGAGTCCAGGGGAATAATCCGTCCAGTCCACAGCACCTTCAATAATCCGGTGCTGGGAATATTGAAGCCAAACGGCCAGTGGAGACTCTGTGCTGACCTTAGGGAGCTCAACAAACGGGTCCATACTTCCCGATGGCCTCTGCCCTACATTGACCAAGGGCTGGCCCAGATCCAGGGGTCACAGGTATTCACAGCAATAGACCTGACCAATGGATACTGGACCGTGCCTGTCAGTAGGGAGGACCAATACAAGCTGGCTTTTACCTTTGGGGGCCAGCAGTATACATGGACCCGGACTCCCTTCGGATACCTCAACTCCGGCAATGAATTCAACATTTTTCTACACAAGGCCATGCCCGACTTGGGTGCAAGGGGTAACCTGGCTTATGTAGATGATGTCCTCATCAAAAGTTCATCTGTGGAGGAACACATAGCGGAGATCCGTTATGTTCTGACACAGTTGAGGGCCGCCGGAGCAAAACTTTCCTTTCAGAAAGCACAGTGGTGTAGAACCTGTGTTAATTTCTTGGGGCATGAGATTACTCCTCAGGGTCTCTGTCCCCAGGAAAAGAAAGTGGAAGCACTTCAGAAACTGAAAGACCCCACAACTCTGCGGGAACTAAGGAGCCTCCTTGGACTGACTAATTACAGCAGAAAGTTCATTGAGGGCTACGCAGAGATCACCAGACCCCTGATTCATCTCCTGAAGGGGGGGGTCAAGTGGGAATGGGGCCCAGAACAAGCCGAGGCAGTAAGACAACTCAAGAGAAGCCTCTCACAAGCGCCTTGCCTAGCTTACCCTGTCAGAAACAAGGAGTTCTTCCTGGAGACAGGGTTCTCTAATACGTGCTTGACGGCAGTATTATACCAAAAGCATGACAAGGTCAATAAAGTAATCTCCTATGCGAGCAAAACTTTATCCTCTGTGGAGGAAAAATTCAACGATTGTGAGAAGGCACTCCTGGCAACGGTGTGGGCATTGAAGAATTACCGCCCGTTTGTCCAGGGGGAACACATCATAGTGGAGACTCCACACCAGCCTCTGCAATATCTCCAAAGTGACAGAATCCGGGCCGGAAATGTGAGTAATTCCCGAATTACTTCCTGGATTCTGTCAATGCAAGGCTTTCCTGTGGAGGTCAGATATGGCCAAAACAAGAAGAGTCCCCTCGCGCAAGGTCTGGCTGACTTGCATGATTGTGCCAGAGAAAACTGTCTCGAGGACGAAAGTCTAAAAATCAAGGACAACATGGAGGCATACCTTAATTCCCCACACAAAGTCTTTGAAGAGGACAAGTGTGAGGGAATGCCCACTGTCTATGTGGATGGATGCTCGTACCATGTTGACAACAACGGGGAGAAAGAACTGGTGGCCGGCGTAGGGAATGCATGGGTGAATGAGTCCCCAGAACCCTCCGCTGGATACAAAATTGGTCCCCGAAGTAGTCAGGTGGCAGAATTGATGGCTGTGCATCAGGCCATCCTCACTGCTGTCCAGCATCAACTCCACGAACTGGTCATAATCACAGATTCGGATTATGTACGGAACTTGTTCGTGGAGCACCTGGTTAATTGGAAAACCAGAGGCATGTTATGTGCTAACAACAAACCCTTGAAACATGGGAAGTTGATTCAAAACATTGATGACCTGGTTACCTCGAATGGGATGACCATCTATTGGAAAAAGATCAAGGGTCATTCCAAAGTAGAGGGACCAGACAAAACTGGAAATGACTTAGCTGATCAGCTGGCCAAAACCGGGGCCATCCAAGGGGATCTAATTGAGATTGAGTCCCTGTTGGGGGAAATCCAGGTCACTGCTATCACTAGGTCCCAGACAAATGCTCACAACGACCTTCCAATTGCACAATGGAGTAAGGAGACCCCTGATGCTGATTTGATTACCGCTCAGAAGGGGGATCCAATAATTGGTAAATTTTACCAACACATTGAGGACCCTGAGAACTTTCCCCTGACGGATACCGATTACACTGGGAAAGAGGACCTAAGGGTGTTGATGAAATGTCCAAAAATGTTCCGAATCCAAGACGGTTTGTTGGTAAGGAAATCCAAAGCTGGCCACGATCAGTGGGTGGTTCCTACCTCATTCCAAAGCCTGATGTTAAGTCACGCCCATGATGCGGCCACCGCCAGTCATAGGGGGTTTCACACAACACTGGAAATCTTAAGAGAGGTTGCATACTGGCCACACATGGGGCAGGACCTCGACCAATACTTGAAGGGGTGTCTTGTGTGTGCACAATTTCAGCCATCATCCCTCACGCACCGTGCGCCTCTCCAAAAGAGGGGGATGACACTGCCATGGTCAGATTTACAAATCGACTTTGTAGGCCCCGTGATTCGCTCTGCTAGGGGGAATAAGTACATGTTGACTGTGACATGCTTGTTTACCAAGTGGGTGGAATGTCTCCCAGCCCCAAATTGCAAGGCAGAAACTGCAGCTGCCTTGATGATTAACCACATCTTTTCCTGTTTTGGTCTACCTCAAAGGATTGAGTCAGACAGGGGTAGCCACTTCACCAGTGAAGTAATGACAAAGATGTGGGAGATACTGGGGGTCAAAAGGAAGTTGCATATTGCTTATAGACAGCTTCTTCTGGGGCAGTAGAGAGATATAACCGGACAATTGTGAGCATCTTAAAAAAGTTTGTGGCAGATTCTGGGCCAAGTTGGGATATCCGATTACCTCTGGTCCTAATGGCCATCAGATCTACCCCTTCATCTGCAACCAAAATGTCACCATTTGAGTTGATGACTGGGCGCAAGATGGTGCTTCCGCAGCATTTGCTCTACAGGACCCAAGAGCAGACACTGATAAATGCCTCCACTACTCATGAGTATGTGGAGAATTTAAGGAAACACCTTCAACATGCTTTTGCTTATGCTCAGCGGAATCTAGAAAGATCGGCTGATAGCATGAAGACCCATTATGACCTGAAAACTTCCAGGAAGGAATATCAGGTGGGAGACCGGGTCTATCTATACAACTTCCAAAGAAACCAGGCAAAACAGTGGAAATGTGGAAATTTTTGCCTACGTGGAAGGGACCCTTTGAGATCATCGACAAGATCTCCCCTGTGGCCTACAAAATCCACATCCCCAAAGGTCCTTTGGCAGCGGGGGAAGACAAGTGGGTCCACATAAACCAGTTGAAATGTTGCCATCCCAGGCACACTCTGCAACAACTGGAGGAATCCTCTGGAATCCTAGCGGGTACTGTCTCAGACTAATTCAGTTCCAATCATAAAACATACCACATCTAGTCTCTAAAATATTGTGATTTGCATGAAACTGTCTCTTAGTTATACTGTTTTTTTTTTCAAAATAAGAATGTAATGTTTCGTTATGATGAAATGCATATGCTGCCCCACTATCTCAACAGTGGTGGAAAATGTCTATGAATAGGTATTGCCGCTCTTCCTTTGTCGTCCTAGGAGAAAGAAAACCTGGAGACGGGACAAGGAGGACGATCCGGAGACCGGTAGCGGAGACGCAACAGCCCGGGGTAACGCCCAATCTTCCCATCAGGACCGGCGAGGAGAACCGATCGATCCGACCGGATGGAGGAAAAGATGTTGAACTGTGCCATCTATTGGAAGAAGATGAGGAAACATCCCAGGTCTTGCGAGTCCCATTAGTGAAATAGAATGGCCATCGCAAGAGGGGGGCTTGTGGGATGTATTTACCCATGCATCCGAGCCCTACCTCAAAACTGTACAGTACTGACATGGAAAACATCATGATGGCCAGAGCTTCCCAGAAAATGCACAGGGAAATGCATGAAGAATAGGCTGCCACTCATTTTTGCCGATGTTATGGGCACAGAAGGACACTGCCTAAAACCACCATTGGACTACCCACACAGTAGTCTGAAACCATTGGGAGTGGCAATGCTGATTGCCAAAAGCAAACCCATAACTGTTGGGAATTCATTTTCTTAAATCCCAAAAAGGGGTGCAGTACCAGTACTCACCACTATCCAAAAGCCGGCGTTTTAAAACCACCAGATTTTGTAGAAAACTGAATAAATGAACCCAAAGCAAGCCAAAGAAAGACTTACTGAGAGGTGGATCCAATGTAAAGTTATATTCTGAAGTGACTTGAAGGTTTATAGCAAGACTGGCTGAGCTGTGGATTTCAGCAGTTTAAGTAAATGTGGACTGAAAGACACTACAAATCTAAATGTTTAAAAGAAATGAGTGACCTACTTTGAGTGTCACATAGGTTGCAATTGTTTAAATGTCATAGTTTTAAACTTAGAATCAGCATCCTAGCTGCATATGTAAAAAAATGTCTTGACTTAAACTGGGGAACAGAAATGACATGTAGCTAAAAACTGGCTTAAAGAGATTCCAATTTTGCCTGGCAACTACCCCCCATCAGGAGTGAAACTTGAGTCACAGCTGTGTTCCCAGGCCTATCTGCCTTTTGCTGGCCACACTAAGGATATGCCATCTCTCTGATAATTGAATTAAGGGGAGCCCCCACAGAATACAGGAGCTCTGAACAAAGCCCTGTCCTGACTCAGGCAAATGTTTTATTGGCGGGAGTCGTAAATGGAGCTTCCTCTTGGCAGAAGCTGGGAGGGGCAGGGTCTCTGAGCTTGGCAGAAACTGGAAAGACTGGTTTCTGTACCATGTGACATGAAAAGACACACCTCTATAGCCAGAATATGGTTTTAGAAAAAGATGAATAACTCATAGAGCGGACTTGTGAAAATTATTTAAATGACACCATAATTCTTGTGATTTTTCTGCCCACATTTTAAGAGGTTTTTAGAACCGGTGGCATGTTCAGGGGAGTTTTAGCGGAAAAGAGGATATTACTCAAAATGTGTGCATGTGAAAAATCTGACACTTCATCAACTAATGTCCATACTCCTTGCGCACATGTGTGTAAATTTGGGGTAATGTCCGGAATTGCAAAATCAGTTAAAAAGTGCAAAATATTGCCATTTCTGAATGCAAGCCCCCAGGAAGAGCAGAGTTTGAACAGGGTATACCTCCTGTGATATGTGATGGGTGCATGTAATTTCAAACCACTGTGTAGCTATGAAATATGTATTTGGTTCAAATCTAGATTTGTGTGCAAGTTGACAGGAGGAGTGGACTTTCTGCAGGCTGTAAAATGACATCACTCTGACACAACTTAGCTTCCCCAATCAGGGGAGAAATGAAAGCTTGGCCAATGATAAGTGGAGAGGGGCTGGCTAGTGATGCTGCTCACACACACCCATTTTAAAAACACATAAAAGCAGAGAGACAGGACAGATAGGGACCTTCAAATCCATTTGCAGCTGGAAGCTCTGCCGGGAAAATCCATACTTTACCTCCATCAACTTCAGAGACCCAGACCAGACCAGCAGAGTAGAGCTGACCTGTTAGCAGAACCAGAGAGAGCTGACCCAGATCACTGTGAAGTGCAGAGACCAGAGTCCAGTCTAAAACCTGACCAGATCCGTGGCGTGGCCCATTTCATTCAAGAATATAGTGTGAGTACCTAGAAAACTGTGCAGAACCAATCTCTTAGTTAAAATAATATAATTCAATCCTATTTTAATCTAAGTAGAACTGTCTCCTAACTGTCACCTGTCATTTGTAAAGCTGTCACTTGTCATTTTCTAGTTGCACATTGTTACCGGACCGGCAGGGTTGTAATGAGGCCCAATGTATTATTTTTCAAAAGTTTTATAAAAAACATGACCAAATTGAATCAATATTATGCACTGTTCATATATCCAACATCATTGATATTAAAAAGTCCTCTTGTCCAAACTCCCATTCACATCTCATTCTTACACACACTTCTAGCAAACAAAACCTTTATGCCACTTCCATAATTCTCATGGATACTTGTCATGTATCTTGTACTTTTGAATCAACCAAGATTCCCATACTTCCATCACCATTTAGCACCCCAATTTAGTATGAATACCAGATTATCGTCGTAGATACTGTCAATTAGCCAACCTATGTCCAACTTTGAGTCCATATTTTATTTCTCCTGGCCCAAACTTCCTCTGGGGTATTAACAACATTCATCCAGCAAGGACATTATTCCTCAAAGTGCATCAATGAACAGTCAGCGATAATTCATGTGGGTCTGTCTAAATATTTCGACATGCATACAGAAAAGAAGGGTGATGGGGAGGGAGACAGAAGCACAGAAGAAATTACATTTCCATCCCACTCTTCTATCATTATGTATGTTTTATTCCTAAAGGTGTTAGGCTATTCATCCTGTGACTCACCCATGAGTCCAGTGACCACTAATTTGACAACAGGTTCTCTAAAATGTCTAATCTTTAGATACCACTATTAAAGTAAATGTTATCTGTGGTGCCTAGCATCAAGCAACCTGGCAAACATTGTGTCTGACTGCCAAAGAAAAAACGGCACTTTATTTTGTAAACATAACACTCTATCTTAGTACAGAGATCCATTTTTATCTGTTGGAGAGTGGAGTTAAACAATTCATTTTTGATGCATTTCCGACACGCATTCTGATTTTTGCCACTTTAAACAAGGTACAGCCCTCCTCTGTTTATTATATTAAAAGACGTCATAACAAAGGAGTGTCTGATTATAAAACATCTTATTATCTGGACTACCTTAATGAAATCAGAGACAAAATAGTGTGGTCTAAGAGTACACAACTGGATATGAACAAGTTCAAAAAGAAAGACCTCTCGAACCCTTGGCCCTGTTGGCAATCGATTTCGAAAAGGCGTTCGATTCCATTCGATGGGACTGCCTCTGGGAGATCATGCGCCGTATGGGATTCGGAGAGGCCTTTCTGGGATGGGTGCAGTTACTTTATACTAATATCCAAGCTGAAGTGAAAGTAAACGGTTGGTCCTCCAGGTCCTTCCCCCTGGGTCGGGGTACGCGACAGGGATGCCCGCTGTCCCCTCTTCTATTTGCCCTTGCAATCGAACCGCTGGCTCTTTGGCTTTGCCAAAACACCGCCTGGAAGGGATTCAGATGGCCGGAGGGACATGAGGATCGTACATCCCTGTACGCAGACGACCTCCTTGTATATCTGGGTGACCCGCCGAGGTCTTCCCCCATTGTAACACAACTGCTCATCCGCTTCGGGGAATTTAGCGGACTCAGAATCAACTGGGAGAAATCAGTCTTCTTTCCGGTAAAGGGTGGAGAACAAGCACTCCCCCAGGAGTGCCCGTACCGAGTGGAACGACAGGGCTTTCGATACCTGGGAATATGGATATCTGGGGACCTGACAAGTTATATAGAACACAAACTCCGACCGATCACAGACCGCTTCATTATTGACGTCCAACACTGGAAACTCCTCCCCCTGACACTTATGGGAAGAGCGGCACTCTTTAAAATGATGGCCCTTCCCAGATTCCTTTACATCCTTCAGAATGCCCCACTTAAAATCCCAGGCCTGGAATTTCACCAAGTGGAGACACTTCTCAGAGATCTCATATGGGGGGGGGGCCAGCCACGAATTGCGTTAACCACACTCCAGAGATCGATCTGGGAGGGAGGAATAGGAGTTCCCCGTCTTCAAACGTACTACTGGGCATCACAACTGGCAGTGGTTAATGATCTTCTTCATGGAAACCGAGACCTACCTCATATACGTGCTCAGATAGCCACTATGCAGAACACTGACCCGCTGTCCCTCCTCTATCAACCCCTCCCGAGAACTCCCCCACCCACAACCACAACACACATGATTACGGTATGGAGACAGGCACAGCGATTCATTGGGTGGGAAAACAAAGTTACTACCGCACAACCCCTCTGGCAAAATATTAACCTAGCTGAGACCCGGAAGTTTTAACCATGGCCCAAATGGGTGAAAGCAGGGGTCATTAGGGTTGGGGATATGCTCACGGAGGGGAGCTTGACCTCATTTGATGACCTGCAACTGTAATTTCAGATCCCAAACACGGAACGATACCATTACATACGCCTAGCCCACGCCTTAAGACCTTACTTAACAGTAGATACACGGATACGAGACTATACCCCTATAGAGCGTAACATCCTGCCGGCGTATATTCCCACCAAATGCACTTCCATCCTCTACAATGCCATATCCTCCTTTGCTACCCCTGAACTGAACGAGCTGAAGGCGAAATGGGAAGCGGATGTGGGGGAGATAGATCCAGAGGACTGGATACAAGTCCTCATGCACCCCCGAGAAATCGCTATTTCCTCTAGACTTCGACTTGTGCAGCTGAAAATACTGCACCGAGTTTATTACCCTAGAACGCGCCTATATGGCTGGAAATGGGCCCCAAACCCGAATTGTTTGCGATGCGGGGATGTGGAGGGAACCTACATTCACATCTTGTGGGCATATCCCCGGATACAAACTTTTTGGAATGCATGCTGTAGGGAACTCTCCCGAGTTCTGACCCGCACCATACCACTGGACCCAAGGGCCTTACTCCTGGGTGTGCCTGACGAGATAGGGGCTAACAAGTGGGAGAGATTACTCCTGCACACGGCGATGGGACTGATCAAGCGCAATATAGCGCAGAAATGGGGAGCCCCTGATTCCCCAACACTGGACCAATGGAAATCAGATATGGACATATGCGCTATGATGGAGCGTAGGATTTACTCAGCACGAGGCTGTCCCAACAAAGCCTCGAAAATATGGGATAGATGGGAAGAAGGAGCGACCTTAGAACCCCTCCTACAAGCTGGGGAATGTGCACTGGGTGTTTTGTATTACACACTACTACACGTACTGAAGAAGCCGCTCGACCTCTGATGTTATGTGTACTATCTTCACTGATTATGAATGACCATGACAGTCTTTAAGTTGATTTGTTTGTTTGTTGCTTTATTGTGATTGTTGTATTGTGATAATAACAATAAAATACTTTATAAAAAAAAAAAAAGAAAGACCTCTCTGCGATTGGCAGTGTAATTCCCAATTTAAAGATGATGGGCCTCATTCCGACCCTGGCGTTAAACAAGGCGCTATTAGCGCCTTGGTTGACGCCGTTATTTTTCCGACTCCGCCATGGTGAATGGCGGAATTACCGCCCCATTCCAAGGTTGGCGGGGTCGGTAATTCCCCATTCACCTTGGGCCCTTCCCCATTCCCATTTTTGCCCCATAGGGCTCAATGGGAATGGGGAAGGCGCTAATTACGGCACCGTAATTAGCTCCTAGGTCCCTTTGCGGGTTGGTTTTTTAACGCCTGCAAAAAGCAGGCGTTAAGTACCAACCCGCAAAGGGAACTCGGAATAGGGCGGTAAGGGTTTAACGGCACTGGTCTCGTTACCGGTGACCGTTAACCCTTACCGCCCTACTCGGAATGACCCCCGATGACTGAGCATATCAACAATTTTTCGATTTATAATTCTTTGCAGCCATACTTACCCCAATGAGCCCATCGTGATATACATGGACTGTTCACGAGGGTCTGATCAAACATGCTCTAAACTTTGAGATTCTGGGGTCTAAAAATGAAATACCAAGAACACTCTTCTTGCAAGGAAACTGAAAATATGGATCATCTCAATCACCTGTTGCTTGATTGTGTAAGAGTAACTAAACAGAAGAGAGCTGTTTGGGTGCCCTTGCTGAGTACCACGCATGAATTCTGGAATAACATTGTTATTTTGAATGTTTAAATGAGTTGATTACGTGATGTTAGATTTGTGAGATGCTTACAATCTGTCTTAATGTGTATATAAAGAATGGATTTGTATACTTGGTTCAGTATTTTGACAACATATATGTCTTGGTCTTTCTGACTACTTAAAGTAAGTGCTTTATTATTTTTTTGAAGGTTGTTTTAAATGGAATACACATTAAAAAACAAATATGGCTCCTAGCTTTAATTAAATATTATGACCATCACACAAATTCAGCTATTCCAACCAATAGCGGTTTCTCAATTGGTATCATGGAGTGATTTCCTTCGCACTTTCACCTAACTCCCTTTGGGAGAACCAGTTATTTCCTTATTTGATCAACATCTACAAATGTTTTTAAGATGCACTTGTGGTAAAAAAAAGTCAGTCTCTCTGCTTTTCTCTTCCTCTTTCCCTCTTTCCCTTTCCTGCTAACCACCCCACTGAGACTGGCGGCCTGGTCTTCATGAATGTTAGAGGTTACCAGGCCTTCTGCCCAGTCAACACCAGCACTCCCCTCCTGACGCAGCACTTCCCTTGTCCCTTGTAGGACCCCTGCCTGGCGGCTGTGCATCCTACTCTGGGATCCCTCTGCCACAGCACTTAGCCAATGGCCTCCTCCCTTGTAACCCCCCACACCCTGATACTTGCCCTTCCTGGGCTCCCACTAGCACTTGCCTTCCCGCCCCTTCCCTATATCCTACCCTTCCCTTCAGTCCGCTTGCACGTCTGAATGCCACAAGGCCTAGTAGGACCACGTTTGCATATGTTACTGGTTTTTGCCATTTTTATTTAGTCCCATGTTCCCTCCCCATTTTCTTTTTGGCACATGGAAACACCCTTTTGTTATATAGGAGCCTAACAAATGTTCAATAAATAAATTAAAAAATCTATGGGAGGACGAACATAAACTGTGAAAAGGAAGACCCTTAATATTGAGAAACAAATCAATTTCATAGCAATTCTATAATAGCTAGATATTAACTCGATTTTTAACAGCACTATGTAGTGACTAAGCTTCACCTGGATCCTGAGCTGAATGCTTGGAATGTCAGAGTGACTGACAGAGAATGCAGCCTGAGAGAATGTTGATGTATGAATGTGTTCTGTGAGAGTCAGTTGGAGATGTAGACCCCTGATAGACAGGATGCCAGTGCATGTTGCCCTAAGCTTGAATGTAACTGACTTGATGTACTTAATAAAATGTACAAGAACTTACTTAAAGAAGTTACTAGTACATCCCAAGATGTCAGAGTCATCATTAGAGAATCCAAGCTTTACAATGGCGACAATGATGCTAGCTGTGCTGGGGGGACAACACAACAGATGGGACATGCACCGTCCCCTAAACAAGGAACAAGATCCTCTCAGGTAGGGGCAGCACAGATTGCTATAAGGCGCAGACGGGCCCAGAGCTGGATGCAGAGGCGTAGGAAGTAGAGGGCAGCGCCAGGGCCTGGGGCCAGCAGGCAGCGAGCAAAGGACAGTGAGCTCAGTGCCTGTCAATTGAACTTTGGCAGAGCTAAGGACCCAAAGACTGAATTTAAGGGGTTTGGAACCCTAGGCTGTGGCATGAAAGGGCTTGGAGCCCATGACAGCAGCATCTGACGGGGCTTGGAGCCTGTATCTGCGCTTGGGAGGAACCTGGAAGCCATTGCTGTGCAGCATATGGGCTTGGAGCCATTAAGCGATCTTTGGTGGGGCTTGGAGCCCATTAAGAGAGCTTTGGAGCCCAGACACAGTGGAGCCCATTAAGTGAGCCTTGGAGGGGCTTGGAGCCCAGGGGCAGCACCTCAGGGGTTTGGAACCCATTGCTGTGTGGTGGAGAAGCTTCACGCCAAATGACAACGTGTGGAGGGGCTTGGAGCCGTTAGTGAGAATTGGATGGGTTTTAAGCTCATGGCAGAACAGTTGGAGAAGCCAGTGTTCTAAGAGGCGCTGGTGAATTCTGCAGCTCTTACCTGGGGCAGGTGTCTTGTTCTGGCATCGTGAAGCAGGTTGTACCTGGTCCGAGATACATGTTGTCGGCGTGCTGGTAACCATTGGGCAGCACTTTCGAGACCCATGAGGGAAGCCTTACCTGTGGGTGCAGTTGCGCACAAAGAGCTGTGGAGATGGAGAGGATTCAGGTGTCCTCATGAGGTGTAGAGCCGCCAGTGTGCTCTGTTGCTGTGACAGGATGCTGTGTGGCTGTGAGCGGCGGTGAGGGAGACAGTGAGTGGACCGGGCTCCATTGTACTTGTGTGGGGAAGCAGCAGTTGAGACTGCTGCGACGATTGGAGCGGAGAGCATTGGCTTCACCGACGTTTTCGTAAGAATCGTGACATCACGCAGGGAGCCTAAGGTGTCAGCGATGGGCCTGCTGGAATAGAGCGTCAACGTTAGGAGCATTCCATTTCGGACTCAGGAGGGCTGCTACTGTTAAACAGGAGAACCTTTCTATGTGGCCCGACGTTGTAACATCGCAATCAACTTCCTGTATTTGGTGTGTTTTACAATAGAGAGTGGGGCACTAGCATTTAAGATGGTCCTGACAGAGAAAATAAAAGTTGAAGGGAGTTGGCGCAGTGCAATATGCAGAATAGCAGAGCAGGAAGACGTGCGAAGCCACGGTTGTGTTTAATGCGGCAGCAGGCATCTGTGGGAGTAGGCAATGTTGAAAAGAAAGTTAACAGAGCGAGTGCTGGAGATTATTATACAGCACTTTGGGCATCAACAAAGGAGTACTAGCAGCACGCATCCGTTGTGCTGCCTGCAAAGCACAGGAGGCGTTGTGCAGCTTTAGTGTTGTTGGTAAATGATGGGGTGCCGGCGAGCTGCTGCAACATATCTTGTCATTGACATGAGAAGCTGTTCCATATGGCCAGATGGAAGATGGGCCGTGTCCCAAAAAGTATGTTTGTTTGAACTGGAGTTGGCAGGAGGAGGGGCAGATAAAGTTTAATTTATGTTGGGAGCAGCATATAAAGTTTAATTTATGTGTTCTAGTAGTTATGCTATTAGGTTGCAATGGTAGTGATGTAGGCCTGTATATATACTGTGTGATTCCAGTATTGGTATGTTGAGTTGTGTGAGTGTAATTGATTGGGTACACTGGAATGGTTTGGGAGTCATGGCCTTTATTAGGAATGCATAGCAAAGGATTTAATTAAGCAATATGACCCGAGCGGCAGGGGCATTACCAACTCAGGTAATGCCCCGGGGCTGAGTCGGTAATGCCCCCGCCGCGAGGGTCATATTGCTATTAGTACCCCAGCCCGCCTTATGTGCGTAACCGGGGCACTAAAAGCATTTTTTTCTGTCCCGAAACACTGCAGCGTTTCGAAAAAAAAAAAAATGACCAAGAAAATGGCCGCCATGGAAAGGGAAAATGGAGTACGGTTTCCCTTTCCATGGCGGCCATCGGGAGCGGATGTGCTGGGAACAGAAGTGTTCCCAGCGCGTCCGCTCCCGAAAAAGGATCAAAAAGAACGTAAGTAGGGTTGGGAGGGCGGTCGTGGGACGGGGGAAGAGGGGAAAAAAAAATGTTCCTGCGTCCCCGGCGGGGGACGAGGGAATCCCCCAGCTGTGTGCAGGCACAGAGCGGGGATGGCCCCGCTCCAAGTCTCCACACGGCTGGAGGCTTCCCTCGTCCCCTGCTGGGACGCAGGAACAAGAAGGTAAGTTGGGAGGGGGGCGGGCGTTAGGGAAGGAAGGGAATTAAAAATAAATAAATAAATAAAATGACTTACCCGAGTCCCCGGCAGGGGGAGAAGGCAGCCTCTCAGCCGCGGGGAGGCTCGGAGCGGGGATGGCTGTGGAATCCCGACAGAGGGATTCCCGGCCTGGTAATGACTCAGTGAGGGCCAATCAGAATGGCTCTTTCTTTCTGATTGCGCCCTTGCCGTGTACTAATTGTGAATATTGTGAGTTATTATTAAAGGTTATGTTTAACAAGTTTTTTTCCACAGATGGACTTTTTGGAGATTTTTTGGGAAATGTGCAGTTAAGTGCAATGCTATTTTGATGCGAAGAGTATGATTAATGGTGTGCAATGATAGTTGATGCTGATAGTATGTTTAATGGTTTCTTTTCCACAGATGGGGCCTCATTACATGGATGGCGCTAAGGGATTACCTTCACCGGTACCGGTAATCCCTTAGCGCCATACTACGAGGTCCCTCAGCGGGTCCCGTCCTTAACGTGTGGCCAGACCACACGTTAAGGAAGGAACCCGCTGACGGACTTCAGGGCAAATAATGGTACCGCTAATAGCGGTCAAGGCTGCACCTCTGTGTAAATGCTCGAGCCCTCTCGTAATTAAAGGCTGCACCCCTGGAAATATGCAGAAGCACTCTCGTAAGTGAAACCTAAACCTCGGCGAAAACACGTGAGCTCCCTTGTGCGTCAAAGCGGCACCCCTGTGAAAATGTGCAAGAACCCTCATAAGTCAAGACTGCACCCCTGCAAAAATGTGCAAACCCTCCCCTGTACTCCCAGGGCACTCAAACTGCCGGCATATACCCCTACTGCACATCAGCCCCCTCATGTCCAGCCCCCACCCAGCAGACCTCTCACATCTGTCACTACCCCAGACATCCCCCTGAAGTCCTCACACCACCCACCAGCCCCCCTCACCTCTACCGCAACCCCAGACAGCCCCCTGAAGTCCTCACACCACCCACCAGCCCCCCTCACCACCACTGCAATCCCAGTCAGCCTCCTGACAGTACTTCCCCATCCTCACAACACCCTCACCTCTGCCACTACCCCCAGGCAGCACCCTGACAGTACTCCCTCCTGGCAGGACTGAAGATGCAGCACCTCAACTGAACAGCATAATATTGCACCAACAACACTATGGCCACCCCATCCACTTGTGACATGTGAATGCAATGAAAAGTGGCATGTGCATATTGGCCCTGGGTCATTTCAAAAGCATAAGAGTACACCAACTGAATGTGTGTTGAGGACAGAAGCAAACAGAGTCAAACATTGGCCAGGTTCGCAAATAATGACTTAGTTGGTTACAGCCTGAGCACAAGTAACCCGGGTGGTAGGGGTGGCAAAGTCCCTGTCGGGGGCAACAACATGACAGGCCTGTGCATGGGTGATGGAAAATCTGTCACAGTGCATGACTCATTGAGACAGCCTGGAAATGTGTGCTGCCATGCAGAAACAGCAAACAAGGAATACAGCTGTATTACAGTGGCAGAGGTGGAGCAAGATATAAGAGCAGGTAGTGTGTGACTGTACATGCTGGTGGACGTGTGAGCAGACATGGGAGTGACACATCAATGAAATAGCAAATGTGCAAGTGATGTGTCCAGGCCACAGATCCACATTGAGCCCACCTCTGACCGCAGCACCCACAATGCTAAATACACACTACAGTGAATAGAGTGTGGGCACATGCACAATCCCAAGCATGTGCAATGGGGACACATGAATGAACAACATTGGACCTGAAATTAAAACAATGCAAAAGCTTGCAACTAGACATGGACAGGTGGCAATCGATCCACAATGGGAGTCAACCAACAAATATATAACACATCCATATATCATTACAACCATACTTTTATGTACATTATCACACACACAACATAACCCTCAACGCCAACCACACTGATGCAAAGCATGCAGTGATGATGCACATGTATGGAAAATGAAATACATCTAGTGCAGCCTCCAGTCATTTGATGGCCTCACCCCCATATGTCAGGCACATGTGCATCCCTCCACCTGCAAACATCACAGCAACAACATGACACACACAGGCATGCCACAATACACATGACCTGCAATTAAGAGATGCACTGGGTGACATGCAAACACACAAATTAACTGCATGAAGCATGGAATGGTATCAGATAAAACCTGTATTCAATAAAACTACATAAAACAAAAACTGGGAAGGAATGTTCAAGAAGTCTGAGGTAAATTACGGAAACTAAAATGAACCCTATACCTAAATAACTATATTGTAGATATAGATATAGCGGCAGATGGGGAGCAGATGCAAGTGGATCTAGGTCACCTGGCCTAAGCCCCGCCCACCTGGTACCTTCCTGCCTGCTGCTCTTTTTCACCAATTAGCAAGCCCCGCCCACCTGGTGCCTTCCTTCACCATCACTGTCTTGTGGCCAATGCTGGATTTGACTTTTATGGACTTCATTCATTCACAGTGCGTCACTCTTTTTCAACTCTCATGCTGGACTTCCTTTGCATCTTGTGCTCATGGTGACCCTGAATCATGCTGTTTCCATCTTCATCTTGTATCCTGGCTTGCAACATTATGTGTTACTACTGACTTCTGCAATTGTATTCGCTCTCCATGCTTGCTTCTCCACTCTTGTTGACTGCTTAATCTCTTTTCTCTCCTCCTTTCCCTTCTCCCTTTTCCTATCTCCTCCCCTTACTTTCTTCTATGCACTTACTCTATCAGAATTGCCCCTGGACCTAATATGATAGCAACCTCGTCTGTTTTCTCCACCCTCCCATTACTGTTTTTTTCCTCCCCACCACTCCTCCAGCACTGTCTGAAATGACATCAGGCCTAGTATGATAGTAGCTTGTTTTGTTCCTCCCCTCCCTTTCTGTACCCCTCTCTGTCACTTTTTGTTTTTCTCCGGCTCTACCAGAAATGTTGTCAGGCCTAGTACGGTAGTCGGCTGTCTGTTTCCATTTCCTTCCCACTCTCCCCCTCCCTTCCTTATCTATGTCTTAGCTCTTGCACTATCTGAAATGTCGTCAGGCCGAGTATGATAGTTAATTTCACATCCTTACTGTTTATGGCCTGTAAGAATGTGGTTGTATTTTCCCTTGTTCCCTCCCTTGCCTTGAAGCACTTTGAAACACATTGTGTATAGGCGCTATATAAATAAACAATCATATCATATCATATACATGAAAAATTGGGATGGAAAGTCACTGGAGTCCGGGGCAAAAGGAAAAAAAAACATAAATGAAACCTACACCTAAAGGACTATACACAAAGTCAGAGGGCTAGTACTTCTCAATGATCTCTGACTACCTGTCGACCAGGGCTGACTCACATGCCATGTACTCCTCACTCAGGCCTCCATTGTTGCCTGGAGGGCTTGCAGGGTGGATACTAACTGGTGTTCTGTGTTCCATGCTGACCTGCAAGTCACCTCCAGGATGGCACCCAGCCTCCTTGCCCAACACAGCTCCACCTCAGTCCTGGCCACCATCACTTGCACCTCCCATGCCCTCTGTCTCTCTGCCAGCAGCTGCCTCTTGTACTGACTGAGCATGGAAGATATGGTGGTGAACACCCCTACATGGTCCTCCTGCCTCACAGTTGCCACCTGCCTCCTCTGGGTGGTTTTGTCATGATGCCCGCTCCCGGGGAGCTGGTTCAAGCCCTTCGTCCCCGAAAGCGGACATCCAGTCCCCAAGGAAGGACCCAGCAACCCCATGTAGGGGCCCTTTGGACAGTGTCCTGGCGCCTATGGCGCCAGGCTCATAAAAGACATCAGTCCTGGCGCCATAGGCGCCAGGCTCATTATGGGAGTGCTTGGGTGCACTTACCTGATGCAGACCATGCTGCAGGATCCCGGCCTCCTTGAGGCCTGAAAGGAACTACTTTACCTGTGGGACTAATTTACCATCTGGGCGTGGTCGGGGAAGGATACATACCTGATTGGAGGAAGGATACATACCTGGAACTTCTTCCAAGGCTATTTAAACCCCACCCGAACAGCCACAAGTGCTTTGCGTTGTTCTGCATCTAGC
Organism: Ambystoma mexicanum; assembly: GCF_040938575.1. Taxonomy (NCBI): domain Eukaryota; kingdom Metazoa; phylum Chordata; class Amphibia; order Caudata; family Ambystomatidae; genus Ambystoma; species Ambystoma mexicanum. The sequence goes on from NC_090927.1 coordinate 336,577,496, forward strand.
AGCTGGACGCTCACCGTGTCTGCTCCTGCATCCTGACTTCTGCCATGCCTGCCAGCATCCTGAATCACCTGCAAAGGAAGAGAAGAAGAGAACAGAAGAAGGAAAAGTCCTTACCTGCTAAAACCGCATCCCGGAGACATCTCGCCGACAATCCTGAAAAGGAAGACTTTTATTTAAAAGCTCATCACGTCGATCGCTGCAGCGCCGCATTCCACTCACCTTTACAGGGCGCCTCCATGTTCAGCAGCGATCATCCGGATTCGCAGTCACGCCCCAGCGCCTAGGGAAAAAAGACCAGAACAAAAGGTGAGAGAGAGAAGGGAATAAGGAAAGCTAAATCTCCATGTTAAGACTTACCTGCTGATTCATTCCCTCTCCATTTCGGGTCCGCGCCGCATCCTGGCATTTCCGGACCCCGGCCCCTAATGGGAAAAAGAGACATCAGCGTTAATGAGCGAATGAAAAGACATTACCAAAAAACGCTCATTAAAAACTTACCTGATTTCTACAAGGATTTCACCTCTCATCTCGGGTCGGTGCCTGTTCCCAGGCATTCCGTACCCCGGACCCTATGGGGAAAAAGACACTAGCATTAGTACATTAATGCATGGACACAAGGGGAACCTCTTATCAAAAACTTACCTGGAAGCCAAGCAAGTTTGGTTCTCACCAATCCGAAAATCCTGTGAAGTAACTGGATACCAACGCGCCCCTGCATCAGAAGCAGGATGGAGAGCTCGTCCTTCCAGACCCTAAGGTGAGACGCTACGAGGAATCACAGAAGGCTTTCGAGGAGGGTGAGAGGGGAAAGTGGGAGGCCGATTGCATTACCTCGCAGACAGTTAATCCCCTATTTTCGCCTACAGAAGGATACTTATGCGAGCCAGACAAGCCAGATTTGGGGGCCCGGTCCAGTCCGTCTTCCGAACCCTGCGCATCAGCTTAGGAGAGGTCACAGCAGCGCGAACCAGGCCAGCGCCTCCGTGGGAGTCAGGTGAGCGTTACAGAACGCGAAGCCTTCCTACAAATTCCCACCCAGGCGCTATGGAAAGTTCTGAGACTGATCAGTTGGCCCAATTACTGGGGGAATTAAGGGCCGAAGTACATGCCGCTCGTCAAGAGACTAATGCCCTCAGGAGGGAATTAATAATATCAAAGGAAAGAACTGATGACCTGGCCAGACAGCTTTTGCAAGGTCAAGCTGGGCAAACTCCTCTACCCGGTTCCGGAGGGAACGCCGCTCCTGTGGTTTCCAGTAACCCTGTGCAGATTAACCTACCTGGAAACATGCCACTGGCCCCACCCGAACGCTTTGCTGGGGACCCCAAACGATTCGCCGTATTCATGAATCAGTGTTGTTTGCACTTCCTATGCAGACCTGGGGCCTTCCCTAATGATCAAACCAAGGTAGCCTTTGTATTGTCATATCTCAGCGGCTGCGCTGCCGATTGGTCAGTTCCACTGGTTACTCAAGATGACCCGATTCTCCGGGATTTTCAAAGGTTTCAAGCAAGCATGGAAAGGTTATTTGCTCGACACTCTCAGGGGCAGGCTCTGGATGACGAACTTCTATCCCTGCGACAGGGCAATCAGGACTTCCTATCCTATATTGCAACCTTTAATAGACTAATTGTGGAAACGGGATGGCCAGAGGATAAAAGAGTCACGTTGTTTTATCAAGGCCTATGTGGAGAACTTAAAGATGTCTTGGCCCAAGTTGTAAATCCGCCCCAAGAATGCAGAGAGTATATAGACTTAGTGGTCCAATTGGATCACAGACTTCAAAACAGAAAAGCAGATCGGTTCAGGTTTGAGACCCGGGTGTTGGTCAAGACCCATGCTAATCCCAAGGGAGTTGATGTCTCTGATCCTATGCAAATTGGAGGGGTTAAAGGACCCTTAACTCAAAAGGAACGTGAAAGGAGGCGGCAGTTAAAATTATGTCTTTATTGTGGGAATTCTGGACACTTTCTACGAGATTGCCCGGCAAAACTGCCCCGAAGGGCGGTAGGAGCCGCTGATAAAAACCATGAAGACTCTGTTTCGGGAAACGACTCCGCCCGACAAGGGTAGGGGTCGGGTTGCCGAGCTTGAAAACTAACTCTCAGACCTCGCATTTCATTGTGCCAATGGTTCTCGTAGATCCAGAACAGCCTAAGCGGTTGCATGCAATAAAGGCACACATCGATAGTGGGGCTATTGGAAACTATGTGGATCGTGAATTGGTCTCTAGGATTAACCTCCCTCTCTGTCCTAAAACCAGCAAAGATGTCATCACCACAGTAGATGGAACTGAAATTGCCTCTGGACCGGTAACACATTCCAGTACTGAGGTGACTCTTATTGGTCCCGACGGCCATCGGGAGGGTGTTGTGTTTGATGTAATCAAGGCTCCACAGTTTCAGGTTATTCTTGGAATCCCTTGGTTAGAGACACATAATCCTCGAATTGATTGGCGAGCTAAGAGAATAACCTTCTCGGATTGTACACAAACATGCTACCCAGAAAACCTGAAGATTAATCTAGCATCTGTAACCTCAGCCTCCATGCAACTACCTCCGGAATACCAAGACTTTCAGGACGTCTTCCAAAAGGAACAGGCCAACACGTTACCTCCACACAGATCGTACGATTGCCAAATCGATCTGGTGCCCGGTGCACAACCCCCTTGTAGCAGGATTTATGCCCTTACCGAACCTGAGAATCTGCATTTGAGATAATATTTGGATCAATAACTAGCTAATGGTTTTATTCGCCCGTCAAAGTCCCCGGCATCCTTGGCTTTGTTCTTCGTGCCCAAAAAAGAAGGCAACCTTAGAACTTGTATCGATTACCGCGCATTGAACCAGATAACAGTTAAAAACCGTTATCCTCTGCCTCTGATCCCTGAACTCCTTGACCAGGTGAAGGACGCTTGCATATACACCAAGTTAGATCTCCGGGGGGCTTATGATCTGGTACGAGTAAAAGAAGGCGATGAATGGAAAACTGCCTTCCGTACTAAATACAGACTATTCGAGTACCAGGTGATGCCTTTCGCATTGTGTAACACGCCGGCTGCCTTCCAATACTTCATGAATGATGTCCTTCGGGAACTCATCGATGTTTGTGTTGTTGTATATATCGATGACATTCTGGTGTACTCCTCTTCGGAATCTGATCACAGAAAACACGCCAGGGCAGTACTTGAAAAACTGCGCCAACACAAACTATCTGCTAAATTGGAGAAATGTGTTTTCCATATCACAGAAGTCGAGTTTCTAGGTTTCATCCTGACACCCAAAGGAGTCCGAATGGACTCAAGAAAAGTGGATGCCATCCTCAAATGGCCATCACCTAGCTCTGTAAAAGGGGTTCAAAGCATGCTCGGCTTTGCCAATTTCTATCGCAGGTTTATCACAGAATTTTCACGCGTGGTACAACCCATTACTGCACTCTTGAGGAAAAATAAATGTTTTGAATGGTCTGAAGAAGCCGAGCAGGCCTTTCAGGATTTAAAAGCTAAGTTTACCTCCGCACCTATATTGAAACACCCGCGTCCAGATCTCCCTTATGTCGTCGAGACTGACGCATCCAGCCTAGCCATGGGAGCTGTCCTGTCCCAAAGAGATCCCGAAACCAACCAACTGCATCCCATAGCATTTTGGTCCAGAAAATTCTCGGCACCCGAGGTTAATTATGCAATCACGGACAAAGAACTGTTAGCCATTAAGTCCGCTTTTAAAGCCTGGCGGCATTATCTGCTTGGCGCTCGACATACCATCACAGTGATCACTGATCACCGGAATTTACAATATTTGAAAACCGCCAAGGCTCAGTCATCACGGCAGCTCCGATGGGCTTTGTTTTTCGCTGAATTTGATTTTGTGATTACCTATCGACCTGGCTGCAAAAATGGCAAAGCAGACGCCTTATCCCGAATTGGAATGGGAGAATCTGATACAAACTCAGAACCAGTACCAATAATTCCCGAACAGAGGATTCTAGGCATGACTTCGTTACAGACGCTTGAAGACATTCAAGCCAGAGTGAAACAGCTCCTGAATCCTACAACCTTACAGGATTGGATACAAAAGGGATCAGACTTTACCATAGATAATGGTTTACCTTATTTCCAAGGACGCTTATTCCTGCCACCTAAGGAATTACACGAACTAGTTATTTCCGGTTATCATGATACATTAATAGAGGGACACCCCGGTATTGCTAAGACAGAGGAAAAGGTGAAACGACAATTTTGGTGGCCCTCTTGGCGAAAAGATGTTAAATCTTTTGTGATGTCCTGTGGTGTTTGCGCCCAAAATTAATACAAAAGAAAAGACCAGCCGGTCTCCTTCAACCTCTAGACATACCGCCAGCACCCTGGCACACCCTATCAATGGATTTTATTACGGACCTGCCTCCTTGTTCGGGGTACAATACTATTCTGGTAATTGTGGATTTGTTTTCCAAAATGGCCCACTTTATTCCTTTGAAAGGTTTACCTTCAGCTTCTGTCCTAGCCAAAGAATTCCTCAAAAATATTGTTCGGCTACATGGATTCCCATCTATACTAATATCTGACCGGGGAAGCCAATTCATTTCGCACTTCTGGCACAAATGTTGTCAAATGGCGCAGATCGACGTAAGATTATCGACCAGTCACCACCCTCAGACCGATGGTCAGACCGAGAGGACAAATCAGACCCTTGAGCAGTACTTACGGTGTATGTTACAGCAATCTGAAAGCAACTGGAAAGACATTCTTTGGATAGCAGAATACGCATATAATAATTCGGTACACTCTGGAACTGGCCAAGTCCTTTTTGTTTGGGCATCACCCTCGAATCTCAAACCTTGACTCACCTCAGAACCTTGGAATGCCTGCAGTAGAAAATCTGCATTCTACAATTACCCCAGCCTTTAAAGAGGCAACTACACATTTACAACAAGCCAAGAGAAAATACAAGGAGAATGCTGATTTACATCGGAGTGAAACACCTCCGTATCAGATTGGGGATCAAGTGTGGTTAGCTACCAGACATTTACCACTCAAAGGGCCTCGAACTTTTAACCCAAAATATCTGGGACCTTATTCTATTACGGTAATAATTAACCCAGTGGCTGTTAAACTTGATTTACCAGCTAGTATGCAAATTCACCCTGTTTTTCATATGTCACTTCTGAAACCAGTGGTACCCGGAACATGAGTACTCAAACCTCCAGAACCTATTCTAATAGATGGGGAGCCCGAATTTGAAGTGAAGAACATTTTAGACTCAAAAATGTTTAGGTCAAAACTGTTCTACCTAATTGATTGGAAGGGTTACGGACCTCAGGAGAGGTCGTGGGAACCCAACGACCATGTGCATGCACCTCGATTAGTCAGGAAATTCCACCGACTCTTCCCAGACAAACCAAAACCCCCGGAGGGAACAACCTTGGGAGGGGCCTTGGGGGGGAGTGTTGTCATGATGAGCTGGTTCAAGCCCTGCGTCCCCGAAAGCGGACATCCAGTCCCCAAGGAAGGACCCAGCAACCCCATATAGGGGCCCTTTGGACAGTGTCCTGGCACCTATGGCGCCAGGCTCATAAAAGACATCAGTCCTGGCGCCATAGGCGCCAGGCTCATTATGGGAGTGCTTGGGTGCACTTACCTGATGCAGACCATGCTGCAGGATCCCGGCCTCCTTGAGGCCTGAAAGGAACTAATTTACCTGTGGGACTAATTTACCATCCGGGCGTGATCGGGGAAGGATACATACCTGATTGGAGGAAGGATACATACCTGGAACTTCTTCCAAGGCTATTTAAACCCCACCCGAACAGCCATACGTGCTTCGCGTTGTTCTGCATCTAGCAGCTGGACGCTCACCGTGTCTGCTCCTGCATCCTGACTTCTGCCATGCCTGCCAGCATCCTGAATCACCTGCAAAGGAAGAGAAGAAGAGAACAGAAGAAGGAAAAGTCCTTGCCTGCTAAAACCGCAACCCGGAGACATCTCGCCGACAATCCTGAAAAGGAAGACTTTTATTTAAAAGCTCATTGCGTCGATCGCTGCAGCGCCGCATTCCACTCACCTTTACAGGGCGCCTCCATGTTCAGCAGCGATCATCCGGATTCGCAGTCACGCCCCAGCGCCTAGGGAGAAAAAGACCAGAACAAAAGGTGAGAGAGAGAAGGGAATAAGGAAAGCTAAATATCCATGTTAAGACTTACCTTCTGATTCATTCCCTCTCCATTTCGGGTCCACGCCGCATCCTGGCATTTCCGGACCCCGGCCCCTAAGGGGAAAAAGAGACATCAGCGTTAATGACCGAATGAAAAGACATTACCAAAAAACGCTCATTATAGACTTACCTGATTTCTACAAGGATTTCACCTCTCATCTCGAGTCGGTGCCTGTTCCCCGGCATTCCGTACCCCGGCCCCTATGGGGAAAAAGACACTAGCATTAGTACATTAATGCATGGACACAAGGGGAACTTCTTATCAAAAACTTACCTGGAAGCCAAGCAAGTTTGGTTCTCCCCAATCCGAAAATCCAGTGAAGTAAATGGATACCAACGCGCCCCTGCATCAGAAGCAGGATGGAGAGCTCGTCCTTCCAGACCCTAAGAATCACAGAAGGGTTTCGAGGAGGGTGAGAGGGGAAAGTGGGAGGCCGATTGCATTACCCAGCAGACAGTTAATCCCCTATTTTCGCCTACAGAAGGATACTTCTGCGAGCCAGACAAGCCAGATTTGGGGGCCCGGCCAGTCCGTCTTCCGAACCCTGCGCATCACCTTAGGAGAGGTCACAGCAGCGCGAACCAGGCCAGCGCCTCCGTGGGAGTCAGGTGAGCGTTACAGGTTTGCCCTGCAACCGGCTTCCTCCTCGTACTTGCCACCTGCTGCAACTGTGCCCAGAGCACGCTCTGTTGGTATGCTCTCCGACCTGATGACAATTGTCAGGGGTGTACAGCACCTGCTCCGAGGTGCCTGCTGACCCTCCATTGCCTATGATTGTGTCAGTGCCTGGATAGGTACAGTGACCACCTCAACTGATGTACTTTGGACTCCCACCTCGGGCAGGGATGTTAGCTCCATCAGATAGGGCATTGGGATGGGAGTGCTGCACAGGAGGCCTGGCTGGTATGTGGCGAGCACACATCAACTCAGAGTACACATGCAGTGCCATGACAGTTCACATCAAAGTCCCAGAAATTACAATGCCACAATTTGACCTTGCCAAACATCCATACACACTTGTCTACTCTAGATGTAGAGGGAGTATAGCCACACACTGAAATTGTCAGCACAACCTCATGTCCATCATGCATGCACCTGACATGGGCACTACATCCTCATCTGGCACCCTTGCCGTCCAAGCACGTCTAAGCATCAAAATACATTGCATGGACATGGTTTTCACAACTATACAATTGCACACACTGCAAATACCAGCGCATGTCCAATGAACATATGTCACACTTCACACATGGAGTGAATTGTCTGGTAATGCATGCCGCTGTGGATCGCTGAAACACATTTGCTGTATAAATAAGGGAGTAACTACACACATGTAGGCACATGCACAACACACATGCACTGGAGAGCAGTGCACCACATGGTTACTCACCAGCAGACTCCAGACACTGTCTCCAATTGCAGATCTGGGTATACATCTCTGCGTAGAACCTCTCAGGACCCACATGCTGTTAGATGAAAACCTTCACCTGCCTGCATGGTGCACCTCCATGGTTGCACCAAACTTTAGGGTGCACAAGATCTTGGTGTGGGTCCTGGATTTGAGGTCCTCCCAGAATTTATGGGAGTCTTGGTGCAGCAGACTGACACCTCCTCTGGATTGATGGCAGCTGTTATGTCCCCATAAGATTTGTGTGCGTCCTTCCATGCCAAGGGCATCATCATTCTCCAGGAGCTCACCCACCAGGATGCCCACTACCTTGGAGCTGAAGTTGTCAGCCCTCTGCCTAGCTGCTGTGGTGTTACCTCACTGGTCAGATGAAGATGGTGCAGACATAGTAACCCCCGAGGCAGGTGTGGGTGGGCAAAGTGGTACTGCAGATGGGCTGAGCAATGGTGGCTGAATGGAAAGGTGGGAGGCCTACATGCCATCTGAGGTGGTCCCAGGGCCGGACACAGGAGCAAAGTAAATGGCAGGTCAGCAGGCACTCCCACCGCAGTGTAGGAGGGCAGCAGGCACTCACACAGCACAGGGTAGGAGGAGGCAGCTAAACTGGCACAGGGAAGGAGAGTGGGTCTTTCGTGTCTAGCTACGAAGGCAGCCAAAAGCAGAGTAAAGGCCCTTAGCACATAAGTTAAGTGACACGCACTGCACACAATGTGCCTACGTGACTCACAACATTGACGGGGATACATAAGAACATAGATGTGCGGTACTGGTTGTGCACCCAAAGGAATGAAGACAGAGTAGTGTTGTTTACATCTATTTGGGGGTGCTATGCAATCTGCGTACAATATTTTTACTTTTGGGGTTGCCTCTGCTCATGTGTGCATTTTTTTTAAGATTTTTTAGGCCTGGAGTGTGTCACGAACGCAACTTTTGTGTTTAGGGGTGCCTCTCCATATTGCACCGCTTTTTTCACTTTTTGGAAGATTTATGGGTATTGCGTATGCGATTTTTGTGTTATGTGGTGCCTCTGCATATCGTGTACCCCTTTTTTTCTTTTCGGAAGCTTTCTGGTTATCGCTTACAAAATGTATGTGTTATGGGGTGCCTCTGCATATCGTGTACCACTTTTTTCACTTTCTGAAGCTTTCCGTGTGTCGTGCATGCAATTTTTGTGTTTAGGGTTCCTCTGCGTATCACATACTGTATTCTTTTGCTTTTGGGTACATTGGACTCTTGCTGGACCACACATTTATGTTGCACATCAGGTAGACTGTTCCCTTCCTCAAATTGAACAAGGCAATACCGTTGTGTGCCTTCCATTTATCCTTTACACCCGTGACATGACTGGAAAGGCTGCAAGAGAGAAAGGGAGCAGACAGGGTCGGACTGGGGACGTGGTGAGGACACATATGCCCCATAGTGACCCAGCAACTGCACATCAATGTGGTCCCAGCCAGACAGTTGCAGCACCACCACCTAGGGGCCCTTGGGTCAAAAAGGGATGCCCAGCAGAGCAGAAAGACACGCAACACATCAAGACACGACACAGGAGGCTGGTCCGAGGCGGAAGAGCACTTCACTGATGAGCAGATCCAGATCCTCATCGACTACCTGACCAATCACTATTATGAGTTGTGCCAGTATGCGGTAGCACGCGTACACTTGAACAGATGGTGCATTGGCAGGGGGTCACGGAGCAGATCAACACCTTAGGTGTCGAAATGCACACTACTGGACAGGTTATGAAGCGGTGGAATTATCTAATATGCAGGACCAAGCACAAGCTCAGTGTCAACCTGGCCGCATGCAGAGGTTTCCATCCTTGCAATCTAAAAATGATGGCCCATGTGAAAGGTTATGAGCCATTTAGTGGCAATACGTGTTCCTGACGTGCTACTGTCTGCATACCATTCAATGTATGTGCAGGGTAGTTGTTCAAACATATGAATCAACTTCAAATTAGAAGCACCTGTCTGGCTTTAAAGGCTTGTATGTGTCCGTCTGTTGATACTTGACAGGCACATGCCTTGTCACCAGCATCATTGTGCTGTAAAGTTGCACGGACATTGGCTGCTCTGTGAACTTGATACGTGCATGCTTGTCCATACACGTGTCATCTGTTTGATAAGGTAAGACATGCCAGCTACATCGCCCCCACTCAGATGTGACATGATGGCTCTGTTGCTCCTTGCATCATGTGATCAGTATTTGAGGCAGTGCTGGTTCTCAGTCCAAGCATGCACAGTCATGAACAATGATCCATCATTGAGGGATGATGTTTATAGACAGGGCCTGCATCACAAACAAGAACACCTTTACCGGAATCATTACTGTAGAGATTGATTGTTGCACCTGCATGATATTCCTGGACCTTGTATGACCTTCATCACCATGTCTGACAAAGGTGCCTCAGGATATGTTGTATGGGCTCCACATTTGTACATACATAGCATCCCCACCAGCATGGATGGGATGTTAGCAAAAGGGCAGGGCCCTGCTACTGTCATGTGGATGACACACAGCTCTCATCCAAGCTTCCCTCCTTTGCCTCCCCCTCATCCTCTCTCATTCCTGACTGCACGTCTGCTATACAGGCATGGTGTACTGCTAACGATATCTGCCTCAAATGCAGCAAGACAGAAAACCTTCTCATTGAGATCCCTGCACGTTCTTTCCCTCCCACATTCTGGCCACCCTCCATGGGCCTAATCCCCACACTCTCTTGTGAGTAAATAAACACTTTCAGCTGCACCTCCTCAGAGGCATTTTCCCTTGTCTCACCTTCCCCCAGGACCTCAATGTATCCAAAGCTCATGTCCTCTCTAGGCTAGACTACTACAATAGCCCCTTCCTCAATCTGCCAATTCCACGATCGCCCCATTCAACTAATCCAGAACAGAACTGAAGACTTGTCCTTGGCCTTAAGCGCAGGGACCACTTCTCTCCAGACCATGTGATGTCCTTCTGCATTACAATGAACCATGTGCAGTACTTATCCCTGGTATTTGTGCTGACATGACAGTTGCATGGCACTTCAGTGAATGTGTACACCACTTTTGTATGTAAATGTGTCCCCTGACAGCATGGACAGGACCGGGAGGAGGACCCTTGTAAGCAAATGCCATACATCTGTGGCTCACAGCTCATAGTGTGAGTATTTGCAATGTCAGGTGCTTGCGTGTCCTGCCATTTTGTGTCTTTGTGCAATTTGATGGGCATGTGCATTTGTGTCTGGAGGCACACAACTTAAAATGTCTTTCTCTGTCCATGTGCAGGTGAGGATGCACCAGATGCTGAGGAGGAAAAATTGCTGGTAGATCAGACCACCAATGGAGGCTGTGGTGTCACACGCCATGAGAACCCACTGGTGCTCCAGACGATGATCAGTCATACTGTGGTCTCTTTGAACCCTTCAAACTCTTCAGACTCAGTTTATTTGGATGCTGAACCACATGTGTATGCCTCAAAGAGGGTAATGGTGAGTACCCAAAGGGAATATCAGATGGGGCCATTAAGTCTGAGGCAGTTCAGATGGCTTCACAAGGCCAGTCAGTGGTGGGCCCCCCTTCTGTGGTGGTTACGACTGCAAGACTACCCTCCCATCATTTGGCGTCAAGTTCTGTGGCTGATGTCCAATGAAAGGTTGCAGAACTGCAGCCAATGACATGGGCACCACCACAACGGGCATGGCCTCATGCATCAGGCTGCTGTGGGCCCCACACATGTGGTGAATGTGTGCAGGCCGGAGACACAGTGTAGGAACAGCAGATGTTGCGTGCCAATATCCGACATGGCAATGTGTTGGATGAAATTGCATAGGGCATGGATAAGATGGCCAAGACCATGGCCCCACCAGCGGCCCGGGTAAAGCAACGTCTGCAGGTCTTGTGGTCCTCAACCGCTCCCACAGACTGGGCGTGGAGGCCAACATCAAGGGCCAACGGGTGTTCTGAGGTGTCTGCAGGAGTCCCTGCATGCAGATTCTCAGGCACACCGACAAGTCCTGATGAGTGAAATGGTGGCATCTCGTAGTTCGCATCGCCAAGAGATGGAGAGCTTGAGGACTGTCCTGTATGAAAGCATCCTGGAACCATGCAGAAAAAGAAGAGAAAAACCAAGATGGGAAAAGAATGAAACCTGCGCCCTCACTCCTTATATTACAAAAACACAAGGCCACTGCCACCATCCACAACAAAACATTGAAGTAAAAGAAGCAGACGAAATCTGCAACCCAATAATTAATTTAACAGACTGTTTCAATGCGAAACAAACCCCATGGAGCACCCGTCACAACCTGATAGCAACATGGAAGCAGACCAACAGAACAACCGCAAGACAAACCCAATATTAAAAAATAAACAAAATCATATTGAAAGGATCCACTGCAACCTAATCGACACAAGATCAATATCCAAACATTCCACAGAGATTTACTACCTGCTGTGCGACGGAGCTATCAACATCATTTTCATTACATAAACATGGCTAGACAACTACAAAATCACATTACACAACTGCCTCCCTGATAACTTCAAGTGCTCACAGGCAAACAGGAAAGACAAAAGAGGAGGAGGGCTTGCAATAGCATACAAGGAACACCTGAAAATTAAAAAAAGAGGACGCCTCAAATTCGTTCTGTTTTACAGACCACTGAATTACAATGTGATGTTTGTCGACACCTTCACCATCACCAACCTAGCTATCAAGCAGGAACACCTAATAATCCTCATGGACTTCAACATCTGTATTTGTATTTATTTATTTATATTGCGCAGCCTGCCCAGGGGCATCAGGGCGCATGTTTGTGAAGATTACAGAAGGCACTTACAATTTGCATAATAAATAAGCATACAAGAACGGTACATCTATACAAAGAAAGAAAAACAGGATTTTACAGGTTGTCACAGTATATACAAAGGGGATCGAGGTCGCAGATCATACGATGTATGTTTACCAGGGGGTGGCCAAATCTGGTTTGAAGAAGAAACCGCAAACTCACAGAAATCGCTAGCCAAACAACTGAAAACAATGAAACTACATCAGTTGGTTAAAGGTGGAATGAACACTGAGGGACACACACTCAGCGTAATCTTCACCAACAAAAACCTCAGCACCATGGTACTACCAATACAGATCCTATGGAGTGATAACCTCATCATTCCATTCATGATCATGCTACCTATGAAAGCAGCCAAACAACCCAACAAACTGCCAACTATCATGAAATGAGACTGGTGGACCATCAAAACTAGCAACTTAACAGAACAACTCGAAATCACAAAACCACCAACCATGGACCAGAACGAAGCCGACCTCGACAGAAAAACAACCAAAACACACAATCCACCCTCCTAAACGAGGATCGTCAGAACAAACTCCAAAGCTTCTGACAAATATCAGCAGAGACATTCGTCACACTGGTAAGAAATAGCAAGAAAGCAGGCTCCCCACTGCACCCCTGCCCACCAGACACATTGAAATCAATCCTCACACAAGGCACACCTCTAGAATACTACAGAAACCTCTTCAACATATCACTCTAAACAGGGAAACTGCCACAATCTTTCAAATCGACTTACATCAAACCAATCTTCAAAGACACAACAGGCGAAGTAGAAGACCTCCAACTACAGACCCATCTCAAACATCCTCTACCACGCAAATCTACGTCTGTGGACTAGCACAAGAACACATATAAAAACTCCAACTGATGGACCAGGCATAAGTCTGCTTTAGACCTATGAGAGAAACAAAAATGTCACTGTCAATCTGGGACGATCTAAAGACAGATGCAGATTCCTACACAAGCTCAGCTCTGATACTTTTGGACCTTTCTGCAGCATTCGACACACAATCAACCATGACATCTTCATCAAGATGAAGGGGCCCCTGAGGGACCCTCGCGTATGCAAACAAGGCACAATCACCACACACAAACTGATACGCCAGACACGAGGTTGTATTCCCCAAAAGCTAGGGTTTATTGCAAAGCAAATAGTCTCAGTTGGCCAACTGGGTCCCATGCCCCGCGACGTGTGTTTCCAGACCTTGGGGGCCGCAAGAGCAAGAGAGAATCGTACAACAGTTACATATATACAAAGCAAGCATCTTACAATCAGTAGTGACACATCCAATACCGCCCCTAATACATTTCCTTTGAATTGGGTACAATGTGTAACGCTCACCTGATTCCCGCAGAGGTGCCGGTCTTGACTGGGTGAATGCCGTATCTTCAAAGGTGATGTGTAACACACGGTTGGCTCTTTGGGCTGGACCTCTGTGCACTGTATGTCTGACTCGAAGAGTAATATGTCTGCAGATAGAAAATATGGGATTAATGAACTGGGGTTATTGGGTGCCTCTCTCCTCTTCCCGTTCTCTTCTCCTGTAGAACCCCAAAGGTTAACACCCTCACCTTAGGTAAGTGAACGCCGAGCTCTCCATCTGCCTCGGGGCAGGGTGCCGTAACCAGTTTCTTCACTGGATAAGGGTGCAGGCCTCTTGACCTCAGAGGACTGCTGTCCGTCGTTAACTGCACGAACGGTAAGTTCTGGGCACTTCAAATGTCTTAAAAGTCTTTTGTAATGATATCTCTTGTTTTGCAGGGTTCCGACGATGGCGGATGGCGGGCAGATGAGAGTTGAGGATTGAACCCGCGTGAGGAATAGAAGCGCCTGGAAGCACGTAAGTAAGCGCTTGTAGCCTGCTTCACGATGCGCACTAACTGTCCCTTTTATCTTGCAGGTACGAGTTCGGAGCTTTAGAGAAGCTGAAGGGTGCTGGAATACCCACTGGATTCGGCGTGGGAAGGAGTAATGGCACGTAAGTAATAAAGTTGCCCAATGTCTTTAAACGCACCTTCTTTTGTCTTTCAGATGCGGGATGCAGCGCCGAAGGCCTCCGGAGCGTGCGAAGAGCTGGTAAGCTTTTGTCTTTCAGATGCCGGAATGCAGTGCGAAGACCTCCGGAGCATGCGAAGAGTAGGTAAGCCTTTGTCTTTCAGATGCCAGGATACAGCGCGAGGCGTTGGTGACTGCCGATGGACCAGGTAAGAGATGCGCTGCCACTGAAGACCGTAGTGCTAACCTGTTCTTTCTTTGTCTTTACAGGTGCTGCTGAAGACTGGATTCCAGGATGGTAAGCCTTTGTTCCCTTAGGCCCAGGATCAGAAGCAGAAGACACGATGAGCGTTCTGCTGCAGAGAATGCAGAATAACGCAAAGCAAGATTCATCCATCGGGTGTGGTTTAAATAGCCTCCTGTAGTGCTTAGGTGTCTCCTTCCACAGGCACGCCTAGGTAAGAAAAGAGTTCCTGCTTTCCAGAAGAGTTCCAGTGTTCTGAACCTAGGGAGTGGCTCCTGCCCCACCCAACAGGAAAAGTAGTCCCAAACAGAAGAGGATCAGGGGTTCAACTGGCAGGTAAGTAAGCAGCATGGTCTGCTGCAGGTAAGTCCACCCAAGCATTATGAGCCCGGCGCTTCCAGCGCTGGGACTGGGCATCTTTATGAGCCTGGTGCCACTGGCGCCAGGACAGGGTCCAAAAGGTCCCAATTGGGACTGGCTGGCACTCGGAACCGGGGTTATGGGTCTTCTTCCAAGGGAGTCGGGCAAGTCCTGATCTTTTGGAAGCAGAGATCATGACAGCACCCCCCCTCAAGGCCCCTCACAAACCGGGCTTCTCCGGGGGTTTGGGCTTGTTAGGAAATGTTCGATGAAATCTTTTGATTAGACGAGGCGCGTGGACATATTCTGCAGGTTCCCAGGATCTTTCTTGGGGACCGTAGCCTTTCCAGTCAATCAGGTAAAATAGTGTAGATTTGGAGATCTTGGAATCCAGGATGCTTTTGACTTCAAACTCGAGTTCTCCATCAACTAGAATAGGTTTTGGAGATGTAGTTAGTCGGGTTTGAGGTTGCACAGGTTTTAATAGAGAGACGTGGAAGACCGGATGTATCTTCATGTGAGGGGGCAAGTCCAACTTGACCGCTACTGGATTTACTTTGGTAGTGATGGAATAGGGACCAAGGTATCTTGGGTTGAATGTGCGTGGTCCTTTTAGAGGTAGATATTTGGTGGATAACCAGACTTGATCTCCTTCTTGATATTGGGGGGCTTCCTTCCGATGTTGGTCTGCTCCTTTCTTGTATTGTTCTTTAGCCCTTTGAAGGTGAGAAACAGCTTCCTTAAAGGCTTGGGTGATTGTAGAATGCAGGTGGTCTACTGCTGGTGTTCCAAGATCTTGGAGTGGATCCAACTCCGAGGTTCGAGGGTGACTACCGTATAAAAGAAAAAACGGGGTCTTCCCAGTTCCCGAGTGGACAGAGTTATTGTAGGCATATTCGGCTATCCAAAGGATATCTTTCCAAGTTTTGTCAGTTTGTTGTAGCATGCAGCGCAAATACTGTTCCAGAGTTTGATTGGTCCTCTCGGTTTGTCCGTCGGTTTGAGGGTGGTGGCTGGTCGAAAGTCTCACATCAATTTGAGCCGACCGACAGCAACTTCGCCAAAAATGGGAAATAAATTTACTACCTCGATCCGAAATTAGAACTGAAGGAAAACCGTGCAGTCGGACGATGTTTTCGAGAAATTCTCGGGCCAGAGTTGCTGCTGTTGGTAAGCCTTTGAGTGGAATGAAATGCGCCATCTTGGAGAATAGGTCCACGATTACTAGGATCGTATTGTATCCGGAGCATGGAGGTAGATCGGTGATGAAGTCCATAGAAAGCGTATGCCAAGGGCGAGGCGGGATGTCAATAGGGCGTAAGAGGCCGGCTGGTTTTTCCTTTTGACTCTTACTTTGGGCGCATACTCCACAGGACATTATAAAGTCTCTGATATCTTTTTTCCAAGACGGCCACCAGAAGTAGCGCTTGATCTTTTCCGAGGTCTTGGTCATACCGGGATGTCCTTCCATTAAAGAATTGTGATAACAAGAGATTACCTTTTTCTGTAAATCTGTGCCGGGCAGGTATAACCGTTCTTGGAAATATAATAGGTTGTCCTTCACCGTAAAGTCCTTTCCCTGCAGATGCCAATTATGTATGTCTGCTGGAGTTACCAGTAGCCTGGCTTTATCCTTAACTTCCTCTATGGATTGTGTGGCGATTACACCTAGAATTCTTTGTTCGGGAATGATAGGTACAGGTTTAGGATTGATCAAATGTTCTTCCACTCCCATCCGAGAAAGGGCATCAGCTTTACCGTTTTTTGTACCAGGTCGATAGGTAATTATGAAGTCAAACTCGGCAAAGAATAGTGCCCAACGGAGTTGCCTAGAGGATTGAGCTTTTGCGGTTTTCAAATATTGCAGGTTTCGGTGATCTGTAATCACAGTAACGGTGTGTCGGGCCCCCAGAAGATAATGCTGCCAAGCCTTAAAGGCGGACTTGATAGCTAGAAGTTCCTTATCAGTAATAGTGTAATTGATTTCAGGAGGCGAGAATTTGTGGGACCAAAATGCCACGGGATGCAACTGATTGGTTACTGGGTCCTTTTGTGATAGAACTGCCCCCATGGCAAGGCTCGAAGCATCAGTTTCAGCGATGTAGGGGAGTTCTGGGCGAGGATGTTTTAAGATCGGTGCAGAGATAAATCTAGTCTTCAAATTCTGGAAAGCTTGTTCCGCCTCGGTAGACCATTCAAAACGTTTGTTTTTCTTTAACAAGGCGGTGATGGGCTGGACTATTCCAGAGAATTCGGGGATAAACCTGCGGTAAAAGTTAGCGAAGCCTAACATGCTTTGAACACCTTTTACGGAGGATGGCGATGGCCATTTGAGAATTGCATCGACCTTCTTTGAATCCATACGCACTCCGCTAGGTGATAATATGAATCCCAAGAATTCAACTTCAGTCACGTTGAAAACACATTTTTCCAACTTAGCGAAAAGTTTGTGTTGACGCAATCTCTCGAGGACCATTTTCACGTGTTTCCGATGTTCAGTTTTCAATGAAGAATAAACGAGGATGTCGTCAATGTAAACAACAACACACACATCTATGAGCTCTCTGAGGACATCGTTCATAAAATATTGAAAGGCGGCCGGGGCATTGCAAAGTCCGAAGGGCATGACCTGATATTCAAATAGCCCATACTTGGTGCGGAAGGCCGTCTTCCATTCATCGCCCTCTTTTACTCGCACCAAGTGGTAGGCTCCTCTAAGATCCAGCTTTGTATATATGCATGCTTTTCTGACTTGGTCCAGGAGTTCAGGGATCAAAGGTAACGGATATCTATTCTTAACGGTGATCTGGTTCAGGGCGCGATAATCTATACAAGTTCTAAGGTCCCCTTCTTTTTTTGGAACGAAGAACAAAGCTGAGGAAGCAGGGGACTTGGAAGGACGAATAAACCTATTCGCTAGGTATTGATCCAGGTATTGTCGGAGGTGAAGATTCTCAGGCTCGGTGAGGGCATACATTCTACTACAAGGAGGAGCAGATCCAGGTATCAGGTCTATCTGGCAGTCATAAGACCTATGAGGAGGTAGAGAGTTAGCCTGATCCTTCCGGAAAACATCTTGGAATTCTAGGTATTCAGGAGGTAACTGGGGAGCCTCCGAGGAAATTGCTGCCAGTGCAACACCAGGTCGAGGGTGACAAGTAGAGACACATTCTGGAAACTGAACCGTTCTTGCTCGCCAATCGATCTGAGGATTGTGCTTCTCTAACCAAGGAATTCCTAGAATAATCTGGAAATGAGAGGCCTTGATCACATCGAACACGATCTTCTCATGGTGTCCATCTTGACTTATTAGCGTCACTTCTTGGGTGGTATGCGTTACTGGTCCGGAGGCTATTTCCGTACCATCCACCGTAGTAATGACGTCCTTTACAGCCTTTGGACAAAGAGTCAGATTCATCCTCAAAACCATTTCATGATCCACATAATTGCCGATGGCACCGCTGTCGACGTAAGCTTCAATCGCATGTAATCGATCCGGATGTTCAGGGCTAATGAGGACCATAGGTATCACGAAATGCGAGGTCACGGAATTGGTTTTAACGCTCGGCAAGAGGACCTCTATTCTTGTCGGGCGAGGTCGTTTCCCTGCTCAGAGTTTGTGACCCTGGTAACTGCAGCTCCTACTGCCTTCTTGGCTGGTTTCACCGGACAGTCTCGAAGAAAGTGCCCCGAGTTTCCGCAATAGAGGCATAATTGCAGCTGTTTTCTCCTTTCTCGCTCCTTTTGTGTTAGTGGTCCTTTCAGGCCCCCTATTTGCATGGGTTCCCCGGAGTCTACTCCTTTGGTAGGAGTTGGTGGTTTGGAAAATACTCGAGCATCAAACTTGGAACGATCGGCCTTCCTGTTCTGCAGTCTGTGGTCAATTTGAACGACTAAGTCAATATAGTCCGAACAGTCTTGCGGGGGATTCACTACTTGGGCTAACACATCTTTGAGCTCTCCACGTAGACCTCTATAAAACAGCGTAATCCTTTTGTCCTCAGGCCATCGAGTTTCCACTATCAGTCTGTTGAAAGACGCAATATAAGCCAAAAGGTCTTGATTACCCTGTCGCAATGAAAGGAGCTCATTGTCCAAGGCCTGCCCCTGTGAATGTCTTGCAAACAGTTTTTCCATACTGAGCTGAAAAGCTTGAAAATCATGGAGAACCGGATCATCTTGATTAACTAGAGGGATCGACCAGTCTGCCGCATTGCCACTAAGGTACGAAAGCACGAAAGCTACCTTAGCTTGATCAGTTGGAAAGGCTGCTGGCCGGCATAAGAAGTGCAACCGGCACTGATTAATAAATACTGCAAACCTCTTTGGGTCACCAGAAAATCGTTCGGGCAGAGCCAGAGGTACATTCCCAGGTAGGTTGATCTGCACTGGGTTCGTAGAGGATGTTGAAGGAAGATTTGCCCCTGATGCGGGTAACAGAGTTTGTCCGGCTCGTGACTGTAGCAATTGTCTAGCGAGATCGTCTGTTCGCTCCTTGGAAATAATCAGTTCCCTTCTTAGAGCATTCGTTTCCTGACGGGCTGCATGCACTTCTGCTCTTAGTTCCCCAAGTAACTGGGCTAGCTGGTCGGTATCCGAGGTTTCCATAGCGCCTGGGTGGGAGTTTTGCGATAGGCTTTGCGTTCTGTAACGCTCACCTGATTCCCGCAGAGGCGCCGGTCTTGACTGGGTGAATGCCGTATCTTCAAAGGTGATGTGTAACACACGGTTGGCTCTTTGGGCTGGACCTCTGTGCACTGTATGTCTGACTCGAAGAGTAATATGTCTGCAGATAGAAAATATGGGATTAATGAACTGGGGTTATTGGGTGCCTCTCTCCTCTTCCCGTTCTCTTCTCCTGTAGAACCCCAAAGGTTAACACCCTCACCTTAGGTAAGTGAACGCCGAGCTCTCCATCTGCCTCGTGGCAGGGTGCCGTAACCAGTTTCTTCACTGGATAAGGGTACAGGCCTCTTGACCTCAGAGGACTGCTGTCCGTCGTTAACTGCACGAACGGTAACTTCTGGGCACTTCAAATGTCTTAAAAGTCTTTTGTAATGATATCTCTTGTTTTGCAGGGTTCCGGCGATGGCGGATGGCGGGCTGATGAGAGTTGAGGATTGAACCCGCGTGAGGAATAGAAGCGCCTGGAAGCACGTAAGTAAGCGCTTGTAGCCTGCTTCACGATGCGCACTAACTGTCCCTTTTATCTTGCAGGTACAAGTTCGGAGCTTTAGAGAAGCTGAAGGGTGCTGGAATGCCCACTGGATTCGGCGTGGGAAGGAGTAATGGCACGTGAGTAATAAAGTTGCCCAATGTCTTTAAACGCACCTTCTTTTGTCTTTCAGATGCGGGATGCAGCGCCGAAGGCCTACGGAGCGTGCAAAGAGCTGGTAAGCTTTTGTCTTTCAGATGCCGGAATGCAGTGCGAAGACCTCCGGAGCATGCGAAGAGTAGGTAAGCCTTTGTCTTTCAGATGCCGGTATGCAGCGCGAGCCGTTGGTGACAGCCGATGGACCAGGTAAGAGATGCGCTGCCACTGAAGACCGTAGTGCTAACCTGTTCTTTCTTTGTCTTTACAGGTGCTGCTGAAGACTGGATTCCGGGATGGTAAGCCTTTGTTCCCTTAGGCCCAGGATCAGAAGCAGAAGACACGATGAGCGTTCTGCTGCAGAGAATGCAGAATAACGCAAAGCAAGATTCATCCATCGGGTGTGGTTTAAATAGCCTCCTGTAGTGCTTAGGTGTCTCCTTCCACAGGCACGCCTAGGTAAGAAAAGAGTTCCTGCTTTCCAGAAGAGTTCCAGTGTTCTGAACCTAGGGAGTGGCTCCTGCCCCACCCAACAGGAAAAGTAGTCCCAAACAGAAGAGGATCAGGGGTTCAACTGGCAGGTAAGTAAGCAGCATGGTCTGCTGCAGGTAAGTCCACCCAAGCATTATGAGCCCGGCGCTTCCAGCGCTGGGACTGGGCATCTTTATGAGCCTGGTGCCACTGGCGCCAGGACAGGGTCCAAAAGGTCCCAATTGGGACTGGCTGGCACTCGGAACCGGGGTTATGGGTCTGCTTCCAAGGGAGTCGGGCAAGTCCTGATCTTTTGGAAGCAGAGATCATGACACAATGATTGACAATGGTGACGAGCATGACACCTTCAAACATTCATTTAGCAACAGTCTGCAATTTTCAGGGGCCTACAGACACAAGACTTTGGTTTAAATAACACAATGCTTCTGTTTTTGCAAGCAAGCTGCGTGCAGGGGAGAGACACATTCCAGGCCTTGCTATCTCTCAGTTTCTATTCATGTACTGAGGGTCCACTTGCTCTCTAGGGCTCTACAGGGCTCTACAGGGCTCAGGAAAGGGGGGCCGCAAAGCAGAGTATAATTCAAGCCATTTAATGGTCGCTTCTAATATTTCTACTGTAGTAACAAGATTAGCTGGCACCTGTGTGCTGATTAGAATGCCTTGCTGCTTACTTCCAAGGACTCGTGAGGGAGGAGACTGGGCTTTTCTGTCTGGGTTGCTGCGTTATGTTTCCACATGCCTCTTGCGGCCTTGCGTTATGCACTAGTGGAGCATAATACGTTTTCAGCAAAGCATTTTTAACAGAAAGCAAAAGGCAAACGTTAGAGAAAAGAAAATGGCGATTTCAGTCACCTTAAAATGGCCACACTTTAGTCAAGCGTATGGCTATATATTTCTAATACTAAACACATGAGGCGGTTGGTCTTCGGCCAACCAAATACCTTGCCTTACGATTGAGGGGTGTCTACTTTTTCTAGACTGACAAACACTCCTTTTGGCCATTTGCCAAACGCCTCATCCATACATTGCATCCTCTTCCGACCAAGTATCTGATTCTGAATTTTGCACACTACTGGTCTCCCCCTCATTGTCATCAATATTGATTGACATGAATTCTTTTACTGTCTTTAATTCATCATTACCGTGAGTACTTGATTTAGTAGTGCTCTTTTTTTCTACCATTTGTACACACTCTTTGCTTATTTGGTACATATTATGGGTAAGCAGTGTATGCAACAACAACATGTCGTGAATATCCCTAGCACTGCTACTAGGATCGCAAATAATTTCCATCCCCATGAGCGTAATACTTCCCAGAACCAGGAGCTTATGTTTAATTCCCAACTCCCTTCAGGGGGGTGGAGATCGGAGCTTAAAACGTGCAACTTTCTTATCGCTTCGAAAATCGTAGGGGAGGAGTCGCTTACAAATACGCAGCACGCTGATCCATGCAGAACTCAATGGCAGGGGCTGCACATACCAACCAATTCCTTTACCACCATGCTGCAGTGGGGACATACACAGCAATTATTTTTTCTTAATATGGAGTGGGTCATATTCATTATTAGCAGTAGTGTGTTATTCCCATAACCTTCTCTGTGTCTTTCCTCCATTGGGGACAGGGTGTAAGTAATTACATGAACCGGGCTTTCAGTTGTGGAGATGTTTCTTACAGGCAAGAGCACTTCTAATGGGTGTATTTCTTCTAAGTACCATAATACCAGTACTGTCGTTATTGGGGCTTTTATACTCATCACACACATGACTATTGTGAAAATCAGCATACAATTTTTTCGGCAATTCTTTTTGTGTAACCTTCCAACCTCTATGTTTAACTCATTATCAGCAGTGGTGCAGGAGGGAGAAAAAGCTGGTTCCGGCATTTTTCTCTCGCTTTCTTCTTCTTCTCCAACAATGTTCGTCATGCATATCTCTTGTTGCACTCATTCGAACGTCAATAAGTTCAATAATTGTCAACAGTCTATTCTGCCAGTTCTTAGCAGCCTGGATTGCTATACATTGGGCAAGATCTCTGTGGATCTGCACATTGCTCAAAGAACTCCAGAGCAGTTATCAATTGCCTTCGTACCATGTGAGCCCCTCTTGTCCTGGAGGGGTGACCTGCCCATGGATTTTTAGCACCGAGGAGCCTAATTTTTGGGCTGTCTGATTTGCACAGCTGCATACAGTAAAATGGATCCTACCATCCCTTTCGTTCACCCATAAACCATTCACCATCATCTCCCTCGTCATGCCCAGAATAGACTACACCAACAGCCTATACCTTGGAATGCCAGAATGCCTACTAAAGAAACTGTAACATATTTTGAAAACGCAGCAAGGAGATTCCTGCTCAGATTGCAACGAAGGGATCACAGCACCCCAGTGCTAAAAATGTTACATTGGCTACTGATCAAAAAATGAATAAGGTTAAAAAGAATGTGCATAACGCACAGAGCAATCCACCGCCAAGGAGTAGAATTCCTACTAAAGAAGATAACTATCTACCTTCTGGTAAGTCCACACAGATCAAGCAGCAACATTCGCCTTTAACCAAAACCATAAAAGAAAAGAAAACTCAGAGGGTCGTCATTCTCCCACCTGGCAGCGAAAACTTGGAATTGTCTACCAAAGCACATAAGCAATACAAAGGATCACCTCAAATTCAGAAAACTACTTAATACTTGACTCTTCTGCTGGAAACAGAGCACAGCTAAACAAACTTATATTGAAAGAACAAGCCAGGGAGAAAGACAAAGAAAGAACCACTTCCTACAATAGCCATCTCTAATCAATCATCTGGAAAGAGGAACTCCAGCTACAGACGGGGGAGAATTAACCAAGACTGTCAATCCAAGGGGCCTTATGGCACCCGATTGCTCGTGGGTAGGGACCCCGTACAAGAAACCCAGGGAGGGGGAGCCTGTCACAACCACTCATGACCACAAACCATTATAAAGCCACAGAGGAAATCCACCACTCTTTGCAGTGCCTGTTGATTAAACTGCCACATAATGTCCAACACATAGGAATGACAGAGATGATGAGCATGAACGTCCAAAGCAATAAAGTAAGAATTCCCCCACTAACCCAACTCTAAAAACTTCAATTTCCGTATACACTTCTCTAATGCAGACATACACAACAACATCTCTGCACAGCAATCCACACACACTTCACCACACTGCAACAACAAACAAACAACACATAGCCATGCACAACAGCATCCTCTGCCCTCGACCACTGTGATGTCAGGTGTATCCATCCTCCTCTCCTGACCAGCCAGTCTCCTCCTTGCACCGCTTTTCACCTATCCCTCTCTCTCTCTCTCTCTCTCTCTCTCTCTCTTTCTCCACTCCATTGCTAGGCAATCGTCACTCTGTGTCCTGTCTCCCTCTTGCACTCTGTCATCCCCCGACACTGGGTAGTCCATGCTTATTTCCATGTTCCATATGGGAGTTGTCATGGCTGTCCAGTATTTTTATGTTGATGGAATACATGTCTTTGCAAGTTCCAAACGTTTTTATTCAGTGGGATGCAGTGGATGTGAGCCAGGTGGGTACCCTGTGCAGGTAAGTCAAAGACACTCAGGGTGGCACTTGTGTTGTCACTGGTGGCAGGGAGTCTGGCACTGTGTGGGTTTGTGTTTCTTTTACTTGTATTGAGGTGAACAGGTCCCCCTTCCTGGGTGCATGTGACACAGTGTAGGGCCTTTGCTGTTGAGGTGTCATGATGGTGGAAGGTTCAGCTGCATGTGTTGTAGGACACAGGGTGGTGGAAAAGATGTTGAGTGTTTCCTTTCAGTTTTCACATGTGTATTGCCTGCCGCATGGCATCCCGTTCAATTTGTTTTTACTAGTGATGTCTACCCACGCAGGAAGTCCACTCTTGGTAATTCTTCCCCTTCTAGGGCTTCTGTTCCAAAACATTTCAGCACTGCTGGCCTTTCGGGGAATGCCATGTTCACCACAGACACCAGGCACACACCATTGGCCAGGTATTGTCATTTGCCATGGTGAACATGTACAGTGCACGGTACAATGGCAGATATTTTGTGTCCTGTTGAAAGCTGCTTAGTGTATCTCAACGCTCCCTTCAGTTCGAAGCACTTTGGTCCCCAAGCAATCCAGTCCCTGTGAAGGCTGCAGTCCCTTCCTCTTTCCTGTTGCCTGCTCCCTTTTGTGTGTTCACATTCCTTTCTCATGTCTGCTTGTCTCGGTGCCCTGTTTTCCTGTGTGACTGCTGCCTTCATGAACAGCTGCCTTCTGCCGGATCCTGTCTTCTATGTAATTGGTGGCATATTTGCATCACATCATCTTGGGCTTTACATAATTGGCTCTCCTGACAGTGTTTACTGCACTGCCTTGATGCCATGTTATTCAGGGGATGCCATATCATGGCATTAGGAGTACTTCCAAGGTGATCCTGGGCTTCCAACTGCTCAGTGGTCCTTTTTAGGAGTCCTCTTAGTGTCTAAATGACTGTGGCTGTATCAGAGTGTTCACAATGTCCCATCACCATGACAAGATGTAAGTGTTACCTGGTCATTCACTGCATAGTACTCTGGGGGACAGACAGTGTAGATGTGGGTGTGTATGGTGTCACTGTGTGGGTGGTTCATATTGCATTGCGGTAGGTTGGCGGATCTGGCTGCATCGGTGCAAGGACACATGGTGATGGGTGGCTGGTGAGTTCTTGTTTGCATTCATCCAAATGGAATTTGGAATTTATCCAAAGATGAACATGAAGCCCTCAAGCACCTTTCCTCCAACAACCAAATAGTCATCAAAATGGCTGATAAAGGCGGGGGCATAGTAGTACAAAGTCTCACCCAATACAAGGGCATGGTCAAAAACCTTCTAGATGTCACTACTAATTACAAAAAACTCAAGAAGGATGCTACCAAGGAAATTAAGATAAAAATACAGGAAGCAACAAAATTAGCTTTCGAGCGTGGGTGGATATCAGAAAAGGAAGACATTTTCCTCAACACCTCGGAGGGTAGAACTCCGGCATTCTATGCCCTACCAAAAATGCATAAAAACCAACAAGACCCCCCAGGCAGACCCATAGTCTCGGGCTGTGGGTCCATTCTCGAGCCAGTATGCAAGTTTGTAGATCATTTTCTTAAACCTTTGAGCCAGGAAACCCCTACCTATCTAAGGGACTCTATGGCTAAAATAGCCATCTTCCTCCCAACAAGGGAACTTTTGGTGTCCATGGATATTGCTAGCCTTTACACTAGCATCCCACAAGATGCAGTCTTGGAATGCATCCACCACCACCTCACACAACATATGACACAAAGGCGGGTCCCAGTTAACTTTATCGTGGAACTGTTGGAACTGGCCCTGACGAATAACTTTTTTTCATTTGATGAGAATTTCTATCTGCAGGTCAGCGGGACCGCAATGGGAGCGGCTTTTCCCCCCAGCCTGGCTGTGATCTTTATGTCAAAATACGAACAACAACATATTCTTAGCCTACATAACCCATTCATAGACAAGATCTCGCATTGGTACCGCTTCATCGACGACATAATCTTTATATGGCAGGACATTGACAACCCAGGAGAGAACTTTCTACACTGGGCGAATGAACAAACTGAAGAAATCCAATTCACACTCTGCAAAAGCAACAAGATGATTAATTTTCTGGATTTGGAAATTATTGCCAAAGAAGAAAAACTGATTTTCTCCCTATATCGGAAAGAAACAGATAGAAACACTCTCTTGCATTATAGGAGCAACCATTACAGGAACCTTAAAAATAATCTACCATTTGGCCAATTTCTACGGCTCAGACGCAATTGCACGGAACTGGAACAATATAAAGAACACACCAGCAGTTTGAAAAACAAATTTCTCAGCAGAGGATACCCCAAAAAATTAATTCGCAATACCACCAAGCGAGCACAATACACTCCACGTGAGACTCTACTCACCCCCAAAATACGCAATATGGCGAGCCAACAACTGATGACATGTGTAACCACTTTTGGCCCCAATACAACTAAACTCCAGGCCATCATCAAGAAATGTTGGCCTTTGGTGCAATTGAGCCTCCCGAATGAACCAATCCCGAGAATGGCACTCAAGCGAGGCAAGAATCTTAAAGACATGTTGACCCATGCTCAATAAAAAGTCCCAAAGGACCAGTCTTTGGAATATGCAAGAGATAGTGGGCCACCACCCATGTGGGACATGCAATGTGTGCAGGTTCACCAGAAAAAGAACATCATTCGAAATTGAAGGAAAGGAGTGGAAAATCAAACATTTCTCAAATTGTAAAACCACAAATGTGATATACATTATCGAATGCCCTTGCGGGCTCAGATATGTTGGCCAGACCCAGAGGCAAGTCAACAAAAGAATTGGCGAACATCGCTCCAGGATTTGATGCCGAGTCCACTCAGCACCATTAGTCTCGCAATATATGGAATACTAACACAGTGCAGACGACATACACTGGTGGATTGCAGATACAGTAGTTAATACCACCAACGCATCCAATGCACTGAGTTATAAGGAATCATGGTGGATTTTCAAACTTAAAGCAACAACGAATGGCCTAAACGAGGCCATGCCAACCACCTACGGATGAGCAGACAACCCCTACCCTTACAACCTGGCACCTGGGTAACCAACTACACCTTTGTCCCCATACTAACAGGAGAGCCTACTGTGCCACTGTATTTAAGCAATTAGCCAAGCATGCCCACTACACTTGCCAGTAACCCAAGCTGTAGCACAATACAAATACATAACATAACCACCTGGTGCCTGTTGCTTTACATCTTCACGCACAGCAGAGTATCAAGTAAGCATGTGCCTCTGTATGTATAATTGGAGAAAATGCACATGAGATGGTTCAATGCAAACTAATTTATGTTGTGCAAAAACGTGTGAATTTACAATGTTTTACCCCCATTACCAACCTTGTTCTCTCTAGATGTGCCATTGTTCAACTTTATTTGTGAATTTGCATATACACACACAACTACGAGATTCAAACAAATTTATGTTTGTTAGTATGAGTATACACTGCCATACCATTCGCCCCATTCGAATCTATGAGCAGAGGCAGCACTTTATATCTTTGCATCTCCACTTACATGCTCCCCTCCTCTCTAAGTCCTGTTTGCAGCCGATCCGATTCAACTTCAGCTCCCCTCCTTCCTTCCCCCCATGGACATTCACGCAACAAACAGAACGGTTGCTATGTCAACCCCCGGGCATTAATTAAGTGCGCTTGCGCAGGGGCACAGACACTCGATACCCGCGCCTGCACTGTGTGCATTTCAGACACAGCTCTGTTTTCTCACTGCAGCTACGCTGACTTCAGGAGTCGGGACTCAGAGCTGAAGAAAACGATCCACTCATTCAGGGACCCACAGGTAAGAGCACCCTGCTGGGCAAGTCACGTGCTGGCTGGGAACGGATTGCCCCCTGCCTTGGAGACATTCCTCGTCCCCAGTCCCACGTTCCCACTTCCAGACCAGATTTATACAGCACGGGCTGGCGCACTATTGCACACCATGCTCCATGTCAATTTTAGCACAACATGAGCAAT
Organism: Ambystoma mexicanum; assembly: GCF_040938575.1. Lineage (NCBI taxonomy): Eukaryota > Metazoa > Chordata > Amphibia > Caudata > Ambystomatidae > Ambystoma > Ambystoma mexicanum. The sequence goes on from NC_090927.1 coordinate 336,605,932, forward strand.
ATTTTTTAACTCTACCCTGGTTTGCGTAATCCAGGGTCCCAAAGCCACATCAAGGGACAGCCACAGGCAGACCCCAGAAAACTGAGACCTCGATAAACACGCAAGACTCCGCCTGCACACCACCTACAAGTCACTTCTCAAAGGGATTTTTCCCAACTGCACACAGCCAAGTACCTTCATACGGCTGCAAGACCTCGTGAATCAGGTAGTGTGCTGTCCTGTTGTCCAGTCCAGAACAGCACTATACTTAAGTGACTACCAATTTTTGGTCTATATACTCTGCTACATATCCATATGTTTTTATTTTCACCCCACAATCCAGTACACCCAGTACATCTGCCATCCACCTGCAGCAATCTCCTTGAAGAGGTCCACCACACATCACTCCCAATTCCCTGTCAACAACGACTGGAAGTAAATACGAATCCCGGACTTCCGTCCAGGTCAGTAACCAAGTGCCAGCAAGCCTATGGACAATGCCACCGTTGCACCCATATATGGTCCCAATTAGATTTTAATGCATGCCAGTATCACTAGCACTAGATCTATTCCCTTTTTAGATGAGCTCTACAAAAATTTGAGCACCACTTTTTCTTTCTTTTCCTTTGTTTCTTACACATGGGAGACCAAGTCGAGGCCCATGAAGAAGGCTTCCCGCCGAAACGTCACGGGACAACATTATTTTGAGGGCTCCATTTCCACAATCCCGTTCCATAACTCGATCTATTTCTTGACGTTGACAACGACTAGGTCCCTTTTTCTTCAAGAGCCAACAAGAAATTAACCCAGTTTCAGAAAGAAATAATGCCCTTTTCTTTAACACATGGTTCTTGATTTCACACACTCCATGTAATTGTTTGCCTTGTGTCAAAAGAATACACCATGTTTCTTTGCATTTATTGCTCACTGAGACAAAACACTAATGATGGTGTATCTGTTTATTGTATTTGTTAACTTTTGCTAAACAATGATTGTTACTCTTTCTTCAATGCATTTGTGGAATAAGATGAATGTGTTTTGATCCAAATGTACACTAGAAAACGAAAAGGTTTCTTGTCAAACCTAAATGCATAAAATTTGATTTGCACTTATTAACACTGGCCAAATAAAAAAGCTACAGTGCACTCTTGAAGGGCTCTATTGCTCGTCTTTTAGAACACGTATAACAGTTAGCTTAATGAAATAGCTACTGCCATATTTAGCATGCTGAATAATTTAGCCTTTACCGAAATATATAGGTAAAGAGACTTAAAGGAAGTGGCAGGACACCATCCCCCTTGTTGCATGCATTTGTTGCATAGCACTCAGGCTGGGAACATATTGCAGTGTATTTGGGTGCACGGATATGTTGCCAGACCTTCCTTTGTTTTTCTTTACAGAAGCATTCTGCATGGGAAGGGGGATGTTGCTGTTTTATGCGTGTATGGAAAACAGCATCAGATTTGGGTGGTTTGCAGGCCTTCAGAGGGGGACATCCATGTATTCCAGGGTCCAGCTGGTGCAGGTTCACAAGGGAAAAGGTGTCAGGTGAGATGTACATTTTTCTTGCAGTGCACTTGCATTTTTTTAAACCTTGCATGACTATTTTGTTGCGTGACTGTGTATTGTGAGCATACTTGTTGCCCGGGGGTGTGTTGGCCACTCGACAGGTATAATGTTGTGGAACACACATAGGGGTTTGGGGCAGTCCTAATATCTGTTTGTTGCTCATTTCCATTTTGTACTATGCCTTCCTACTTGTGGTCTCATGTGTGTAGTTTGGTGTAGTATGCACAAACAGTGCTCCCAATAAGATTTGTAACGTGCAGAATAATTGTTGGCGTCCATGTGACTGTGGTTGGTGACTTTGTTACTTTTGCAGTAAGTTTTTTGGAGAACTACATGGACACTGTTGGTTCTAGTTCCTGTGACTGTTTTGGTGATTTGACGTATATAATCCCATGTTAGATTTTTTAGAGTATGGGTTTATTATTATTACTTTTGTGTAGATTCTTCAGTTTCTTGTTTTATGAAATATTTGAACTGCTACATTGGAAACAACGTTTTTTCTTCTCTATCACTTTCAGGATTCAATCCATCTTTGAATTCATTTCTAAACCATCCTGACTTTGTTCGGTTGACCAGGATTTTTCCTACCCGAGGGATTCCCTTCTCTCGAGTGGGTTTCATCCACCAACACTGACTTAGACCTATTTGGGGACGATGGTGATCATTCCCCAGCTTGTGATCTGGCAGCAAGCTCTTAGCAGTCCTATTGGGAAATTAGTATTTTCTTCACATTATGCACTTTATTCGTGCTGTATAGTTGTATGTTCTATATTTACATTTACTCTTATTCATGTATGAGCTCGGACTTATTTAATAATCATTTTAATGTTTCTAATTAAATAAAGGAAAACACATTTTTCATAAATGTTTTTGTGAATTATGTGCAGTGATCTGAGGAGTTTATAGAATGACCGCTCCCGACTGCTGGTGGGATTGTGCTTCTTTCAGTAGACTTATTTACATATCCGCTTGCTTGATTTTTGTGCTTTGTTGTTTTGGTGATTTGTACACAGCCATACAATTCAGGGTTGTATTGGCCACTGTTGCTCTCTCACAAATTGGAAAATACACCCTGGAAATTAAAATATGGGGTACAAATACTCCCAATAGACAATATGGAAAACACATGTAGAATCTTACATCTGTGCTTTCACCCTCACAGCGACATGGTTCGGTTTGAGCCAATACTGCACATAGTACCACAGGAAGAAAATAGTATTTTAACTGCCTGATTGGAAGAAGTATACATGTAGCTTTTGATGTGCATATATAACTAGATGCTAAGAAATTAATATTACCAAGTAAATGCAGTTACAACTTATTTTTACGCGCTTATGAATTTCTCTCATTTGGGAATAAGACTTACATCTGTAATGCCCTCCAAAATCATTGTACTCCCAACTTTGAAAAATAGGGATTACAGTACTTCCACTTAATAATCTTATCCGGTGCACTGTTTGTGCAAGTTGTTTAATGTCTAATGGACACACACAATTTGCCTCTCTCAGACACACATTCTCACATTCACAGGGTGCTGTTATGGGCACGGAGGATAGCCCCAATTCATTGTTGAATGGGACCCCAGATGTAGCCTCACTGTGTGTACTCAACAGGGGCAGGTTTTTATGTGAAGTATGATTGTACCAGCTGGGTGAGTGTAGCCATTTGGCCAACCAAGGGCAGGGGTGGTGCCTGTAGGTGCGGATGGTGTCCAACATGCATTTCCACCAGTGTGCCATGCCGTGTGGAGCATTGTGCAGTACACATGCTGCCACTATGATTTTACATACTTCTGCTGGTGCATATAGCAAAACTCCACCAGAGTGGTCAAGGGAGCAGAACCGTGACTTCAGCAACCCAAATGTGTTCTCCACTGTGGCCCTAGTGGCTACATTTGCTGAATTGTATCTCACCTCAGCTGGTGTAGCAGGGTTCTGGATTGGTGTCATCATGTATGTTGACAGCGGGAAGGCACTGTCCCCTGAATATGTGTACATGCTTGCTATTGGCATTTATTGTCAGGGTCTGTTGTTCAGTGTGTCATGTGCATGCATGCGCATGACAGTTCATGCTCACTGATGAGCCATATGTTGCAATGTTTTCCAGATGCCAGGCCCAGTGATGTAGCTATCATGTGTGCTGCCCAGAAAATTGGCATACACTTCCATGATGACTCCATTAGCATCACACAGTACCTGCATGTTCATACAGTGCCAGTGCTTTTAATTCCGGTAGATGTGCTCTGTTAGTTTGGGGGGTAGTAGCGCAATATGTGTGCAGTCAATTGCACCTACTACATAGGGGAAGTGTGGTACTGCATAGAATTCCTGGATCACTGTCTGCCTTTCTGCCAGTGCTTGGGGCATATATATGTGCCTGTGCACACATGCATCTGCTGTTATGCATGACAATACCTGGTGCATACGTCGGGATTGTGTAGCCTGCGATATCCCACCAAATACTGCCATAGTTCCCTGGAATGGACCAGTTCCAAAGAAATGGAGTGCAGTCAGCACTTTTTCTCAGGGGGTAAGGGCCTGGGAGCAGATGGTGGGTGATGCTAAGTCATTTTCCCACTCCCTAACGAGGTCTAGGATTACATGGGGGAACGTGTACCTAGCATATACCTGGTCAACCAGCATCCCAAACAGCGTGGTGTGCTGTGCAACGATCCAGCCCTGGGCATCCTCCTCCTCCTTGCGTGTCTGTGTATGATAGCTCTTGCTATTGCTGGGTTCATCATGGCTAGAGATGTTAGTTTGCTGTGCATTGTGTGCTTTATACGCTTTGGATCCTATGCGTGTTGAAATTTATGCCTTCTATCATGTGGCGGATGAATCACAGGGTTTGCGTGTAGCTTTTCCCGATGCAAGGCTGCATGTTGTAATCCATGAATATTTTGGGTTTGCGTGGGAATGGGCGTGCTATTGCTTAGCCGAGGACCGTCTCTAAACCAGCAGCCATATAATCTTAGTAATTTTCCTTGTTCTTCCTCATTCTGCATTTTCCGCCCCCTATGTGGGTCTCTCCGTATTCCTGGCCCAAACTTTGCGAGGAGTCTTGTGCAAGGCGCTAGACCACTCGCAGAGATGTGCCAGGCCTGTATGAACTCCACACAACTCCCGTAAAAGTCCTACGCAGTCGATTCCATGAATCGACAAACTGGGTTTTGCATGCAGAATGCCACGCAAAGTCCAGATTTTCTGCACAGATAATTCCATTTATCGGGGCCTTCATGTCAGAATGGATAAGTCCTTATTCAAATTTAACCCATTCGTGATACAATCAAAGATGCAAATATTCTGTTGTTTCACCTTTTAAAATCCAAATCCAAATTACTCTCTTTCATCTCATCACCACATCCAGAATGAACCCTGGAATATCTATATCCATGAGCACCCCGGGGGTTGTGTCTGTGGCCAGAAAAAAGTGAAAATAGTTTGTTGATTAATTAAGCAGTAGAACTCCAGTCACATCTCGAAAGACATGCCAGTCTGAATGTAAATTCTGCAACATACCAAGAATGGCTAAGAATGGCCATCCTGGTAGTACCTCCTTTCCATTGGGTAATTTAGCTTGAATATTGGTCTCTGGGCCATCTCTAGCAGAAGCACTGGACTCTCTGGACTCTGGATCTGGACTGAGCAGTAGCAGGGGCACCGGTCTTTCACCATCTCCAGTTGGAAGCACCTATGGACCCATGGCCACATGTGCTGTTTCCCTGCTGATTCCTTGGCCCAAGAGTTAGTGACTGCAACAATGATTTATTCATCGGGCAGGTCATTCCTAGAATACAGACCACAGGAATTGCATCATTGACAGCAATGCAGAGCTGAACAGTTCCACCTTCCCAAGTGCACTCCATGATAGCCAGTGAGCAACAGGTAAGGACATCAAACTACCTACCTAGTTTGTCAGGACCAAGGATGATCTGGTACTCCTGCACCCATCATCATTTGACAGCGGCGATACTTGCAGCAGTATCATGAAATGCTTCTGAATACATCCAAACATATCTCAGTACTATCAGGTACCAGGGCCTCTGATGGACACCCAGTGCCTTTCCCAATGAGAGATACTCGGGTACATTTGACCATGCTCTAGCCTAGTGGGAATTCATCATCTATGGCTATATGTTCCTCCTCCATGTGGGAAGCACTAACTCCAGACAGCTTAGGTCTACCCTTTTAGGCAGGATCTCCATTCCTATGTCTCTGCTCTGCACACACAAGGCAGCCCTGTGAAGCTGAGAATGTGAGTGCCCCATTAAATTACATGGATGGACAAAGAGTGATACAATAAGAAAATGTAGAAATCGATTTAATTGCCTAAGTAAGTAGATGCCAGCAGCTGCTGAGCTTTAAGAGCTTTAAGAGAGGAGTTAAAAGAATACAAAGATGAAGCTGAACGGAGAGAAAGAGGACGAGCATTCCAAAGTTTGGAGCAAGCAAGGAAGAGGAAAGAAATTGTGAAGGTCTGCATGGAGGATTGAGGACAGATAAAAGATAAAGGGCCTCATTACGACCCTGGCGATAGAGGGTTAACAGGGACAGGAGAGCTGACAGTCTCGTTAACCCTCTACCACCTCATTATGAGGTCTGCTTGCGGGACCTGCTTTGGACGCTTGGTAGAACCAGGCATCCTTAGCGGGTCCCGCGAGCAGACCAGGATGCTAACAACAGGCCCGTCATTAATGGGCCAGCCCTATGGGGGCTGAAATGGGAATGGGGATGTACCGGGTCCGGGTTCCCTGAATGGGGAAATACCGGGCCCTCCAAGGCCGGAATGGCCTGGTATCTCCCCATTCAGGGAACCTGGACCCGGTACCCAGAATGGGGGTAGCCATGCCACAAAAAGTGGCATGGTTACCTCCAGGGTCGTAATGAGGCCCAAAGTGATTGGTGGCGTAGAGAACAGGTAGGGGGATAGAAGGAGACAGATTAGGAGGATCGAGTCCATGCATGCATATGAATACAACGGAGAGGAATCAGCTAAGAGGCAGGATACAAATGGCAGCAAATAGAGTGCAAAGCATGAGAAACAGAGGCTCGAGAGAGAATTGCTGATAACAGAGTTATAGATTGAAACAAGGGAGCAAGACGATAGGCAGAAAGACAGATAAGAAGGGAAGAGCATTAGTCGAGTCAAAAAAGGAGGAGAGATGCAATTTTCAGTTCCAGTTCAAATATGCTTTATTCCACTTCAGTCTTTAGCTTCACAATACGTCACTTCCAATACGATATTCTTACATAAGTAATCAAACATAATTTTAAAATAATTAATCAAATCATTTAAACACAGCTAAAATCTAAAATCCCAATCATTATTCCTGTGCAAACTTGGCTAATTAACTCAACAAATGTTTTCTTATTAACCATGCTCGGAGGATAAATTTGGCTATAAAAAGCACAACATTTAGATACATTGAAGACCTACTGTAAGCCAATGATAACTCAGCGCTACAAATTTGGGCAGCTTTAAGCAATGGAAACAAGTATTTGGCCCTTAACTCTCCATAGCCAGGGCAGAACAACAAGAAATGCATTATTGTTTCCTCACCATTTCTACATATAGGACAGGTAGGAGAACTTGATTCCATCCAGTTGCATGTGAATGTTGCCACTTTTAGGGTACTCAACATAAAGGAGCTATCGTACATGGACACAGAAGGAGGAGGAGGATGCCGAGGGCCTGGATTTCCGCACAATTCACCATGCTGTCCGGGATGCCGGATGACCCGGTGTCTTCTGGGTACCAGTTCCTCCTCATGTTATCCTAGACCTTGTCAGGGAGTGTGAGCAAGGCCTAGCATCGCCCAACATGCTGAGATCCTTACCCCCTTAAAAAGTTCTGTCAGCACTACATTTCTTGGCCTCTGGCTTCTTCCAGCATACCATGGCCATAGTTGATGTGCTATCGCAGGCCACACAATCCTGCTGTCTCCACCGGGTATTAGCCTGCATAAGAGCACATATGCAGTAGCACACTTTCCACATGTGCTAGGTTCAATTGACTGTACACATGTTGCGCTACGGCCCCCCTGATTTACGAAGCACATATAACGCAATCACAAGCACTGGCATTCCATTAACATGCAGGTAGTCTATGATGCTAATCCACTGATGTGTATGCCAATTTCCCTGGCAGCACGCATTATAGCTACATCTACCAACAATCACCCCTCCTCCGGGCCCTGGCATCTGGAAAATATGGCAAAACTTGGCTCATCAGTTAGTATGAACTGTCACATTACACACTGAACAACAGACCATGGCAATAAATGCCAATAACTACAATGGGCCTCATTACGACCCAGGCGGTAAGTTACCGCCTGGGCCGTGACTTTACCACCATGGCGTAAACTATGTTTACGCCATGGTGGTAGGCGGACTTACCGCCCCATTCCAACCTTGGCGGGGCGGTAAATCCCCATTTTCCCATTTTCCCTTCCCCATTCCCATTTTGCCCCATAGGGCATAATGGGAGTGGGGAAGGCGTTAATTACGCCACCGTAAATTACGGTGGCGTAATTAACTCCATGGTCCCTTAGCGCCATGGATTTTAACACCTGCTAAAATCAGGTGTTAAGTCCGCCATGGCGCTAAGGGACCTCGTACTCAGGCGGTAAGGGTCGGCGCTGTTTACGCCGCCGTAAAACCCTTACCGCCCGAGTCGTAATGAGGCCCAATGTATACATTTTCAGTGGACAGTGTTAACCCGCTATCACCATTCATGATGACACTATACTGGAATCTTGCCACACCAGTTGAGGTATGATACAATTCAGCAGATGTAATAATAATAATAATAATAATAATTAGGCTTTTATATAGCGCTACAAACCCTCAGGTATCTGAGCGCTGCTTATTATTACCCACGGTGTGTGGTGCTCATTTATCGACCTCGGAAGGATGAAAGGCTGAGTTTGGCCCCGCCGGGATTCGAACCTGCGTTAACAGGCTCTGCACGGGTGTCAAAGCGGGCGCTCTACTCGCTGTGCCACTTGACCGGCTAGGGCCATAGCGTAGTGCACATAGCGTAGTGCACATTCAGTGTGCTTAAGTCACGTTTCCGCTCTCTTGGCCACTCTGGTGGGGTTTTGCTACATGCCCCACCAATAGTCTGTAAAATCATAGTGGCATAGTGGCAGCATTTGTACTGCACAGTGTTGCCACAGAATGTGGCGTACCAGTGGAAATGCAGGTGGGACACAGCCCTCAGCCACAGGCACTACCCTTGCCCTTGGTTGGCCAAAGGGCACATGGAGAAGCTGCACGTAGCAGCTGGTGCAAACATACTTCACCTAACAACCTGCTTCTGTGGAGTACACACTGTGAGGCCACATCCCAGGTGGCAATCATTGATGAATTGAGGCCTATCCCCCGTGCCCATAACAACACCCTGAGAATGATTGTCTGGGAGAGGCCAATTGTGTGCATCTATTAGACATAAACAAATGTAAGTCCATATACAAAGATGAGAGAAATTCATAAGCGAGTAAAAATAAGTTTTAACTGCAAAACTGCATTTTTTGGTAATATTTATTTCTTTGCACCTACTCATTTCTGCTCATCAAAAGATACATGTCTATTTCTTCCAATCAGGCGGTTAAAATAGTATTGTCTACCTGCGGTACTACGTGCACTACTCGGCCAAACATACCCATGTCGCTATTTTTCATATTTTTTGATGGGAGTATTTTTACTCCCTATTTTTATTTTTTGTATTTGCCAATTTTTAGCAAGTAAACAAAGTCCCTGACCACCATCACATGGACACCAACAGACATTGTACAACATGGAAATGAGCGACTAACACATGTGAGGACTGCCCTGGACACTTATGTGTGTTGGACGAAAATATACAGGTTGAGTGGCCATCCCATTCCCTGACAACAAGTATGCTCACAATACACATTGACATCAAAATAGTCATGCAGATGTTGAGAAATGCAAGTGCACTGCAATAAAGATACACATCTCACCTTTCACCTTTTCCCTTGTGAGTCTGCACCAGCTGTACCCTGGAATGCATGAGGTCACCCTCGGTAGGCCTGCAATCCACCCAGAAACTATGATGTGCTCTGTGCATGCATACAACAGCATCGTCCCCTTCAATCGGAGCAACCATCTTCCCCTGCAGAATGTCTGTGCAGAGAAAATCAACACAAGGTCAGGGCAGGCAACACATCCATGCACCCAATTACACTGCAATATGTGCACCCCTGAGTGCCATGCAACAAATGCCAACAAGAACTCACCAGCCACCCATCACCATGTTTCCCTGCACCCATGCAGTCATATTCACCCACCTCTCACCAATGCGTTGAAAACAACCCACACAGTGACACCTTACCCACCAGCAACACCTACACTGCCTGCCCTCCAGAGTGCCATGCAGTGAAGGACCAGGTACCACTTGCCCCTTGTCATGGTGATGGGACATTGGGAACAATCTGAGCATTTAAGACAGGATATGGCAGAAGGCAGCTGTTCACAGGGGCAGCAGCCATACAGGAAGGCAGGGCACAGAGGCAACTTGCATGAAAGAGACAAGCAGACATGAGAAAGGAATGAGAAATATAAGCCAAGGACGCTGCCACACAAAAGCGAGCAGGCAACAGGCAAGAGGAAGGTAAGGCAGACTTCACAGGGACTGGACTGAACGGGGACCAATGTGCTTGGAACTGACAGGAGCGTTGAGATGTTCTGAGCAGCTGTCAACAGGCTGCAGATTATCTGCTGATATACCGTGCATGGGATATGTTCACCCTGGCAAACAATAACACCTGGCCACTGGCATGTGCCTTGTATCTGTGGTGAACATGGCATCCCCCAAATGACTATCAATGCTGTGCTGTGTAGGGATTTGTCTCGGGACAGCACCACCCCCAGAAGGGGTAGAAGGGCCAAGTGTGGACTGCAAGTGTGTAGGTAGACATGACTAAAAAGGCTCAGTGAACGGGATGCCACGCGGCAGGCAAGACACATGCAAAGGCTGCATGGAAAAACTCACCATCACTCCCATCACCATGTGTAACAGTACACATACAGCCAGACCTGCTGCCCTTATGCCAACTCACCAGTAAACACCCTACAGTGACAGCCTCCCTCACAACAGTCACCCCACAACCAGTGCAACCCTGATTAGCTTGATAAAACAGCACGCATAGACACACCAGCCTTTCATCACCATGTGTCACATGCACCCATTAAGCTGAACCATCTCGCCTCAGTACAAGGAAAAGAAAAAAAAAACCTGCACTGTGCCAAACCAACAAAACCACAAGTTCCACCCTGACTGTCTTTGATTTACCTGCACAAGGTACCCACCTGACTCGCATCTACTGCATGCCACCTGAAACAACATTTTGAACTTGCAAAGACATGCATTGCATCAAAGTAAACATACTGGACAGCCATGGCAACTCCTGTATGGAACAAGGAAATAGGCATGGGTCAAACAGTGTAAACATCTGGAAGTACAAGCAACCAAATGTGAGCAACAATCTACATCACAACAGCAAACATCATTAATAGAGAAATCACTGGCAGCAAATCAAGCAGATTACAAGCACAGCACACCATACACCCTGGAAACAGGTTCCAATCAGCCCTGGGATGCAGGCCCAAGTGGGGACATTGATTTCAGGCATACAAGTTCTGCACACCCACAGTCAGGTCTCATGTGTGCCTTTGGGTCAACCATGGATGCAGGGTAGGAAAAGGACACCATGTGAGGAGGTGATGTCCCGGGAGTGGAAGTACAAGTGTGGTAGCTGATGAGAAGGAGGAGAGCGGGCAAGAGGGAGACAGGACACAGAGTGATCAATGCATAGCAGTGGAGTGAAGAGAGAGAGGGGGCTAGGGAAACGTGGTACAAGGAGAAGACTGGCTGGTGGGGAGATAGGGGATGGATATTTCTGACATCACAGTGGGTGAGGGCACAGAGAAGGTGGCCAAAAGAGGAAGACAGAGAGATACACACTTGTAAAATAAGCAGTCTGGCCAGAGAGCCTGGAAGGCAAATAGATGGATAGGTAGCACATGTAGTGGGGCAGGAAGGCCAAACATGGGTGATGGAGAAGGGCAGACTGGTAAAGAAAGGCCAACTGTGAGAGGTCAATCAGCAGCTTCACATCAAAGAAACAACATGCACAACCCACCATGGCATGCAAATCAGAAAGAAACCCATGTCCACAACATCCCTGCAAAGAGGTACCTACAAACACATACCCATAACCTGCACACAACACCTGCCCCTCGTTGGGCACCACTCTAAATTGACCTCAGGACAATATGCAGCTGTTCGCCCACCCTCCAACAGACCACAAACCCTGTGCAAGACAGTCCCAGTATGTGTGCATGGATTCCAAGTTGCAATGCCAACACCTACAGTGACAACAGATGATGACAAGCTGGAGGGAGTGGACAATGTGCCACATGCATGGGCCCACAATGTGCACACACACTATGCAGTCACTCACAGTGCTGGGTTAGATCAACAAGTAATGTAAATGCATCCAGGAGTAGAGAACATACGGAAATGAACAACAAATGACGAGTGTACACATGTGCATATCTGTACAACCCTACATGCAGCAAGGGTGGAGTCGATGTACACAAATGCCCAGAACTGTATCACCAGAGGAAACGCCATGAAGCGGAGCAGCTGAGGATGTGTAGACCTGGCAATGGACGTGTTTTGCATGTGGAATAGTACCAGGGCAGGTCATATGAGCAGATAAGGGAGTGGTGTGGGAAGTGGCACAGGTCAAAGAGTAGTGTGGACAGGGAGTACAACTGCAGGACCCTGCAGGAAACCTGGCGGGAAACCTTTGTGCAAGGGGAGCAGAAGGGTGGCAGTCAGGAGACATCATCACGATCAGTGAGGTAAGTGTTGGAGAACCAAAATACACAAAGTACAGATGCAGAGATAATGCATGCCATTAATTTGTATATCCATCCAGAATATGGGAAATACTTCCATTTGCTCAGTTGTGACAAGTTCTGCACAATCCCTTCCATTTTTGTCATCAATTGTATAAGTGCATCCCCCAAAACAATGCACACACATAGAAGTGAAAGTGCACATACACACACATGTATGTGGAGAAACACACACCTGCAGTGACATTTACCATGACTCAATGGTTGCACCCCCAGCTAGCAAATATGTGGAAAGCATGCAAAGACCGTGGTGACCAATAATACAGACATAACATGAGAGACAGTGCACATCCTTACCTGCTGACAGAGCTGGCCTGATGTGATTCCTTCATCACCTCCACCAGAAACTTTACCTCTAAATTCATGAAAGGAAGGGCAGTGCATGGCAGAGGACATGGGGACTAGGGACGTGAAAAGGGTTCAGGGTGGACCTTCCATGGAGTGCAGTCACTGGATGAATCAGGATCACTGCAACAACATGACACATTGTATTCCACCAGCTATAGTCGCCAATTATGCATACAGCACATATGTGTCAATATTCCATCATCGCATTGTTACCTGCACATGCCACCCTGTCATCCTCAGGGCATCCATGTCATCTATCAAGTAAATAACAATTAAACAAAAATGAGTCGATCTTGGATTGGGTGTAAAAACAACACATGCCTCTATCCTGGACAGGGCTATTGAAAAAAAAGGGCAATGTAAAAAAAAAAAAAAATGTCCACCCTGGAGTGGGGGGGGGGGGGTGCATGCCAATATCCACTAATAATTCAAATTAAAATGAAAAATTCCCTCCATGGGCTCACAGACATCACAGCAACAGTGTTTTAGGAGGAATAGGTATGCTGGTCCCCCATCCTGTGGTTGATCTGCTGGTGGTTGTGGTGGTGGATCCAATCCTAAGGCCTGATCTTCATTGGCCGTGACCAGCTGGGACATGGATAAATGCACCAGCAGCCCAATGTCAGTGAGGACTTGATGCACTTCCTCATGAATGCCATTGAGTTTGTATGTGCACTCACTCATGACGCATCGAGTTGCTTGGACAGTGTCTGCGCAAGGCAGTCATCTCTTTGTGGAGATGTGTTCTTGTGGCAGAGAGTTCATCATGCATTGCAGTCTTCAAGGCCTCAATCTCATGCCTCAGGGCCTCTCTATGTGTCTGAGCATCTGCATGCGGGGACTCCTGCAGACACTTCAGATAAGTCCGTCAGCCCTTGATGTTGGCCTCCATGCCCAGTCTGTGGGAGCGGCTTGAGGACCACATGACCTGCAGCCGTTGAGCTTCCTGGGCCGTTGGTGGGGTCAAGTTCTTGGCCATTTGATCCATGCCCTCTGCAATTCTGTCCAACACATTGATATGTCAGATGGCGGCATGCAACATTTGCTGCTCCCACGCTGTATCTCCAGCCTGCACACATCCACCATGTGTGGAAGGCCCACAGCAGCCTGATGCATGGGACCATGCCCATTTCTGCAACCCTCCATTGGACATCAGCCCCAGAACCTGACGCCAATTTATGGGAGGGTGGCCTTGCAGCTGTAAACACCATGGACATGGGGCCCACCACTGACTGGCCTTGTGAAGCCAGCTGCACAGCCGCAGACTCAGTGGCCCCATCTGATCTGTCCGTTGGGGCACTCACCTTCTCCCTCTGTGAGGCAAAAACATCTGATTCTGCATCCAAATCAGCTGGATCAGAAAGGTTTGAAGAGGCAGCAGCACGACAGATGATCGTCTGTAGCACCAGTGGGTTTTCATGGGGAACAATACCACAACCTCCATTGGTGGTCTGATGAATCAACGCCTCTTCCTCCTCCTCTGCCTCCTCTGCATCCAGTAAATCCTCACCTGCACATGGACAGAGAATGACATTTTTATCCATGTGCCTCCAGACACAAATGCACATGTGCATCATAATGCAGACAAACACAAAATGGTAGGACACGCAAGCATCTGACATTGTGACTTCCCACACTATGAGCTGTACACCATGGCTGTATGCCTTTTTTTACATGTGGCACCCTGCCCCCACAGGCCCTGTCCATGCCGTCAGTAGACACATTGACGTATGAAAGTGACACACATATTGACTGTTTTCCATGCAACTGTCATGTCAGCACACATCCAGGGACAAGTACTGCACATAGGGCATTGTAATGCTGAAGGCCATCACATGGCATCAGTCAGCCACCCAAATCCAAAGATACTACCACCACCAAAACATGACACACAATACATGAATTCAACTGAGAACTGGACAACCATGTCCAGTCAATACACATGTAGACTGTTCAATGATTTTGCACCATCACTACATATGCCGCTTGCCTGGGATGGTGAGCTGTCAAATCCTTTGAAAAGTGCTCCTGTGGCTGCATTGGGACACGGCATATATGCATTCCCTCACCATCATCCTCCACTCCATCCACCCAACATGACTAACACTGTCACATATCAACCTAATGCAATCATGCACCCCGAACAGGACAGCATGGTCCATTGCATCGTTGTGCAGAGTGTCGTCCATGTGCAATGAACAACATGATATTTGTGCAGCAATGATGTGTGCGCTGTCACAATCACAAACCTCTCAGTATAGGGTTCCCTGTGTTAGGCAGTAAGTGACCACACACCTGACTGTTACCGTTTTATGTGTCACATCAATGATAACACCAGGTCTCCCGGCCCCTTTGTGGGGCTCCACATTGGCATGAGTCCCCTGCTGTATACCTAGCAAACGTCAGGAATATGCATTGTAAATTGACATTGTGTATGATGACAGTGCCATTCACATGACATTGTCATATGAAGCATCAGTTCATGACAGGCCATGAGTGAGTGGCCAACAGTCATTTACTGTCATTTTGTAGGGCACTGTCATGCAATGACCATCACATACAATGCAAACTGCTACTGCACATCAGGGGTGTATGTTGAGCACCATATTTGTCCTTTCCATGTATGGTCACACAACTTGGTATACCCTTGGACCAGCACTACACCAATAGTGCCTTAAATAGTGATGTGTGAACGTTGACACATGCATCTACCATGAGCCATACTGTACACACTATCTATGACATGCATAAATCACGGGTTTCTCATCAAATGCAATAGTCCACTGTAACACATACCCTTGCTACACCCTCACTACATGGGAGGAGAAACACAGATGCTATTGTGCAGTACCATTTTTTGGGCGTTTCTATGCAAGTGGAATTATGAAAACAAATAATCTTGGACCCAAATAACAAAACAGACTCAAAGAATATGGCAAAGGCTACTTTATTATCAGTTCAATAAAGTAGGGAAACCTGCTTGAACAACAAGTTGTAATCCACACACTCTCAATTACATTTCTGACACACAAATGCTTTAAACCTCGATGTGCATCAGCTATGATGTCATCCTACGTGGCAAATAATAATCGGATGGAGGGATTGGTTAGGGGAACTTATCTACTTATAGGTTATGTAAGTATTAGTAACATTACTGGCTGCCACTTGTCTGGTAGGCAAGCCTTGAACTTCCCTCTAGCTACATACAATACAGATTATAGCAGTATAAGAGAAATGTATTGGCTTCTGCAATAATGTTTGCTCACCATTGCATAGGCCCTTTGATTGGTTGGCATTCTCTCCCAACTTTGGACACTTGGCTCACTAGTAGCACGTAAGCAGATCAAAACCCAGGTACAGAGAACAACGTCAGACTACTGCCCACTTGCCCAATTAGTCTACCATCTCTCATCAGCCAAGCCTTCAGTGAAAGGCTTCTCCTTTGTACTTGGCCTTGCTGGCTGTCTCTGGGGAACTTTAATGGAGTTAAGATACACCATTATCTTCGCCTGAAGCTCATGAATAGGCCTTGTTTTCTGGTCTTACACCAGGTGTGAAGAGACCACGATTTTGTCAATTTCAACTTCTATTTAGTGCTATTTGATTCAACTATGTCATTGCACTCTTTGGCCTCTAGAGACTTGGTTGCTACATCTCAAATATGTTTTTCTGCATCTTTATTTGTCAATACTTGGCATTCGCAAATGTTTGCTTATTTGCTTAATCTGAAGAAAAAAAATGCCCTGCGTTGCTTATCCTCGTTAACTCCACTTCTAGCCTTCAGTAGCTTCTCGCTGTTGCATCCTTGATCTGTGGCCAACAGCTATTCTTTGTTCATGCACAAATTTATATTTCCAGCCTCTGTCAGATCTGCAGCCCTGGTCTCTTTCCTTCGAGCCTTTTGCTTATTTCTTTTCGGAGCCGTCTTTACCAGTGTTAATAGCAAAACAAAAGAAGTGATGGCTGGAAGGTTTAGATTGAATGGTAACCTCTGGCAACGCTCTGGGCAACCCTCCAGACCATCGTTCTTTGCCTGCCAAGCCATTACAAAAGGGGAAAGACCATATGCAAATCAGGCTTGGCCCCACCCCTAAGGGGGTAGTCCAGCCCAAACTGCTAGATCACATCCCTTCTGAACGAGACCACAAGCATCCCCAGACATGTTTCAGCCTTGTTGGGCGTCATCAGTGAGGAGTAGCTTGGGTCTCTAGGCCCAGCAGGCACGGGACCCACGTCTTGGCATACCCATCCCACTCGGGGTGACAATAGCAAAACAAAAGAAGTGATGGCTGGAAGGTTTAGAATGAATTGTAACCTCTGGCATCGCTCTGGGCAACCCTCCAGACCATCGTTCTTCGCCTGCCAAGCCATTACAAAAGGGGAAAGACCATATGCAAATCAGGCTTGGTCCCACCCCCAAGGGGGTAGTCCAGCCCGAACTGCTAGATCACATCCCTTCTGCACCAGACCACAAGCATCCCCAGACATGTTTCAGCCTTGTTGGGCGTCATCAGTGAGGAGTAGCTTGGGTCTCTAGGCCCAGCAGGCACGGGACCCACGTCTGGGCATACCCGTCCCACTCGGTGTGACAATAGCAAAACAAAATAAGTGATGGCTTACCAGTGTTAAATTTTCTACAGAAGCAAGCTTCTATGTGACTCAGCTATCTTGCGTTTCTGCATATATACATTCACTACTCATCTGGTTACTTATCTTCTTTGTATATATGGTCTCTTCTCATGTGTATGTAAGCTTACTCTTGTTTCCTTAGTTATCTCTTCATCTGTAAGTATTCTTATATCATTTCAGTGTGTCATTGAATCTTCTCCTTATGACATCACTTTGCACCTGTCAGATTCTCTTTATAGCTCCACGATATTCAGAGGTGTCTGCAAATCTCCTGCTACCACTTCGGTTCAAGAGTGCATTCCATATGATTGTCCGAGGGCATAACGTCTCTCATACACTCAATGCAGTATTGGAATAATACCTGGTATCATGAACAGTGTCTTCTTATTGTTCATCCAATACGTCAGCGGTGAGGGGTGGGATCTATCAGTGACGTGCGTATCTGCTCCTCTACACCAGCACAGTCAGTAGAAGCATGACCCTGCTCATGATTTGGAGGCAGCAGTCTCTGTGCAAATGTGAATCACAAACAACATATCCTGAGGCATCTTTGTCGGACATACTTAGGAAGTTCTTATATACGGTCCAGGAGTACCAAGTAGGATCAACCATCATTCCCTACAGTAACACGTCTGGGATAGGTGTCATTGTTTGTGAATATGTTCCTGTCAATGAACATCATCCCACAATGATGGGTCATTGTTCATGTCCTTGCATGCTTGGACCGAGAACCTGCACCTCCTGAACTACACCTCACATGAAACAAGGAGCAACAGAGCCATCATGCCATATCTGAGTGGGCGATGTAGCTGGCATTACTTTCCTCATCAAACAGATGACACAAGTGTGGAAAAGTATGCATGTCTCAAGTACACAGACAGGCCAATGTCCATGCGAGTGTACAGCACAATGATGCGAGTGACAAGGCATGTGTCTGTCATGTATCAAATGATATACAAATACAGGCCTTTCATGTCAGACAGGTGCTTCTAATTTGAAGTGGATGAACATGGTTAAACAACTACCAGGCACATACATGAAATGGTATGCAGACAGGCACACTAACTGGAATTTACAATGCCTGTTACTATTCACATAGGCTGGCTACGGACATATCATTTTCAGATATCCAGAATGACAGCCTCTGCATGATGACCCACCCATCTGTTATTGTTATTGTAGAGTTTAGTGTAACTGCTGACACCATACAAGTGTAATTGCATCAACATCATGTCTGCTACTCGGGGCAGTGGCCTCTGGGCACGGATGCACCATCAGTCTGGGCACAGCACAGGGTGTCATGACAGACAGCTCTGATACGCATAATGACAAGGCATCCCATAGGAACATGTGACAATTTGAACATGCAACTCAGCATCAAATTATGTAATTGGTCAACATCTATTGTATATACCTGTTGAGCAATTAAAAGTCATAGGTTGCAAGAATGTAGCAAACAACAGTATATGTAGGTGTGTCATTTATTGACCATGGCACAGAGGCATACCCTGTGAGTGATGTGTGCCAGTCAGGGGGGGCACAACATGGGGTATGGCAATGTGCACATGTTCTTAACATTGATACCCTGCATGCATGTACTGTCACTGCTGTGTACGCCAGCAGAAAGTGATGTGTACTGTCACAGGAACATGTGCCACACATGTCCACCACACCGGATACTCCCAGAATGAAGGCCATGTGACATGAGCCTAAATGTTAGCAAACATGCATTCCCCAAGGATGTTATACAACTACAGACAGATGTACCACTACACATAGATGGTGAGTCATACATGATTGATGAAACATACAATGCACAAGAAATGCCACTCA
This sequence comes from Ambystoma mexicanum, assembly GCF_040938575.1. NCBI lineage: Eukaryota > Metazoa > Chordata > Amphibia > Caudata > Ambystomatidae > Ambystoma > Ambystoma mexicanum. The sequence continues at coordinate 336,625,239 of NC_090927.1, forward strand.
CCAGATGTGTCCTCATAGTTCTCCAGACTTCCCACAAATTGCAACTGCAAAAGGGTGATGAATTGACTTGCAACCTCTTCATGCAGTGTCTGCTACTCCTCCTCGGGTGGCCCCCCTGCAGTGGCCAGTGCACAGGCCAGGTTAACACTGAGCTTGTGGTTGGTCCTACGTGTGAGATAATTTCACCGCTTTTGAAACTGTTCAGCAGTGTGCATCTCCACACTTTGAGAAACCTAACGGCATCTCACCTGCTCGTCCCCGGTGATCTGTTATCCAGGTGGCCAGGACACGGCCATCGCTTTTGGATCCAGTTCCTGGGGGTGAACTAGGGCGGGAGGACCACCTGGATGAGGGGGCTTTGGGGAGTGAAAGTGGGGCACAGAGTATCCCCTTCCTTGTGACACCCTTTCCCCATCCTACCTGGTACAATACCTAGGAACTACCTGACTTCCATCACACTTCCCCATAGGGATAAGAGACGGAGTACGGAAGCACACTCTGAGCGAGAAAAAGCACACAAGGAAACAGCAGTTCCAAGATAAAATTTCAATACAAGAAGAAAGACGGCAAGAACAGAGAGGGTTGCAAGGAGGGAAGTGCCCGTGACCTTTAAAGGCTGTTACTTTCGCAAACATTGTAAATTAAGAAGCCTGAGACAGGGAACTAAAGCTGAACAAACCTACACTGTGCATCGAAGGTATCTGGGGCTCTCCTGCGTCGATAACCAAGACATGGAGGAGCGATTGCCGGTGTGGTACTGTCCTTGGCTCCTACAATAAAGCAGTGCCAGTAAATACAGTGCAGCCGGCCAGTCGGAGCGACTGATCCCAAACCAGCTTGTGTTTGAACCAAGTTTGCAAGTAACAACATTGTATGAAGAAATCCAAAGAGGACAGTGTGTGAAACACATGTGATGAGCAACGAAAATATAACTGGAAACCAAAAGAGTGAATGAACTTTGGGAGGCCAAGTGAGATAACATATACATAATTGTCAGGCGTGGGTGCTCAATTGAAGGTCTCTGTTAGGTATCCAACTGAATGTCAACTGTATTGTAAAACAGAAGTTTGAATCAAAGTGGTCCTGCAACCGGTTGAGATAAATCCTGTGCACAATCGAAAGTCCTTCAATAAACCAAGGTGAACTGCAATTGGTCCAAGCCCAGCTGAGGGAGACTAATTGGAAAAGGGGAAGGATCTGCGTCCGGCTGAGGGGTATCCGGGGTGAACCATGAGTCACCTGAGAAAACAAATATTTTCTGAACTATGTAAAAAGTGGGATCTGAGCCCGGAAGAGGGGATCTGCAGTAATAATCCTAAAACCACTGGGATCTGAGCCCGGCTGATGGGGATCCAGGGTTAAGCACCCAAGTTAAATACTTGTGAGAAGAAAACAACTGTGTATCCTATTTTTTGTACATCACACTTCCCCTGAATCAAGAGACTTTAAGGCTTAGAAGACTCTGTTGCTGGAAATAGAACTATATCATTGTGTCGAAGAAGCCAGAGTGTGTGCTTTGCTCAAGGGAAATGGGTTGCCCCATGCTGAAAATATGGGAAGAGAGGCCAACAGCCAGAACATCCTTACATATCATTTTGTGAACACTTCTTTCTTTTTCATGAACCTTACCCCACACTATTTTTAAATTAGCGGTAAGGATTGGCAATAGGTTTTTTAGGATAGGCCCTTTTATTTTGACATGACTCCACTAGAACTGGATTATTATTATGTGTTGGTTGTAGCTTGCTCCCATTTGTTCATCACACCCTTGTGAAAGTTCAATAAACAACCTTGAACTGTGGTCACTTATGTCTGTCTTACTGTTGATACCATGCCTTCCTTACAACACCTACGGCATTGATTTGGTCTGCAAGTCTCTGTCAATGCACCATCCGTGTTTGGGTGTATGGGTGCTCCCTGCATACTGGCACATCTCACACATCTCACAACAATGATCAGTTAGTCAACGAGGATCTGGAGATCCTCATCAGTGAAGCGCCTCTTCCCCTGTGGACCGGTCTCCTCTGCCATGTCTTGGGATTAAGTCTCTTCCTGCTCTGCAGGGCATCCTTTCTTGGCCCAAGAGGCTCTAGCTAGTGGTGCTCCACTCGTCTTTCAGCAACCGCGTTCAGGTCCAAGTGCCCGTGTCAGGTCCTCCTGGGGCTGGGGCAGAAGTGTCATCTCCACGTGCCTGCCCCTGGCCCCGGCTGCTCCCTTTCCCTTTTGGGGCCTTTCCACTTATGTTTCAGGTGTAAATGATAAATGGAAGGCACACCAAGATATTGTTCTGGGCGATATGAGGAAGGCAACAGTCTACGTGATGTGCAACGTAGATGTGGGGTCCAGCAAGGCTCCAATGTACCCCAACACATATGTGGCATGGGCCTTTACTCTGTTTTTGGCTACCTTCATAGCTAGACACAGAAAAAAACTCTTGTGCCTCAGTGCCACTTTAACTGTCTCCTCCTGCCATGTGCTGCATCCCACCTTACCATCTGCTGCTGCCTGCCCAGTGTGAGCACCTGCTGCCCTCTTGCACTGCATTGGGAGTGTCTGCTGACCTGCCATTGCCTGGCTCCTGTGTCTGGCCCTGTGACCACCTCAGCTGCTGTGCCAGACTCCCACCTCTCCAGTCCACCACCACTGTTCCACAGCCCATCTCCAGGACCATTTTGCCTATCCACACCGGGTTGCCACGTCAGCCCCATCATCCTCTGAACAGTGCAGCAACCCCACGGTGTCGAGGTAGAGGGCTGCCAACTTCAGCTTCAGGGAAGCTGGCATCAAGATGGATCAGGTCCTGGAGAACTATGATGCCCTCTTCGACCCAGCAAAGCAACACAGAAAAGAAGAACACAAGCAGATCTGGGTGATCATCACAACTGACATCACTGGGGAGAGGGTGGCAGTCTGCTGTAACAAGTGTTCACAAGCGATGGGAGGACCCAAAATCCAGCACCCACACCAAGTCACTATCTGCCCTGAAGGCTGGTGCACCCATGGCGGTGCACCATGCAGGCAGGTGCAAGTTTTCCAGTGACAACATGCGGGTCCTGGTGAGGTTCCACCCAGAGCTACATACCCATATCTGCGATTAGAAACGGTGTCTGGAGGCTGCTGCTGAGTAGCCAGAGGTGCATTGTAGAGCAGTGCATGTGCATTGTGCATGGGCCTACATGTGTGTCGTTACACCTTTATGTATGCAGCATGTGTATTTCAGTGAACCACAGCAGCATGCAGCCCCCAGACAGTGCAAAGAGTGACATCTGTTCATTGGACATGTGCTGGCATTTGTAGTGTGTAGTTGTACAGTTGCGCAAACCGTGCCGATGCAATGTCACTTGATGGTTAGACGTGCTTGGACAGCAAGCGTGCCAGATGAGGATGTGATGCCCATTTGAGGGGCATGCATGATGTACATGATGTTGTGTGGATGCTGTTTGAAGTGATTGTGTGGAAAGATGGCCAAGCAGGTGTTGGCACGGCCTTGCTGTGAGTGGTGCAATTATGAGTGTCTACTGGGAGCCAACATTCAACTGTGTGTCTTGCCACCAATGTGTACACAGCAGTTCCCTCAGCCCATCTCTGCTTTCATGCATAACGTATTAAAGGCAAAAAGAGGGGGTGTCCCAACAGGAAGAAACACCTGGTTTAACAGTGGTTTGAGTCCCTGCGAATCTCAAGGAAACTGCATATACTGTGTTTGTTATTTGCACAATATTTGATCTCCTCATGTAAACTTTCTATTTTGTAAAAGCTAAATCACGCTGCGCTGATTCTTAGCACTTGTGTAAGCTTCACATTTATTAATTTGTAATATAAAATTCATACAAGTGTATTACCAAAAACAATTTAAGCATATATTGAAAAAGAACATATTTAGGAATAAAAGAGGTCAATGGTATGTAGATTTTAGACAGCATCTACTCGTATTCACAAAGAAATGTTTAAGGCAAAGTGCACGTAACACATTTTCTGGATCTCACGTTAGCAGGACATTTTGACCAAAACCTTGTTTATGAGCAACATAAGGTACATGTTTCCCCTCATGCTGCTTTAACCTATACATACTGTGCTGTGCTATTGAATACAATTACAACATTGTGAAACTAATGTGTTGTCACTAGATACTTGTGTGTGTGTAAAGTCTCATCAAGGTAAGGTCAATTCGGGGTCATTCTGTGTTTGGCCAACCTCTCAGTTGTCTCCCTGCCCATGCTGTGCCCCTGTGCCATGTCTCCCATAGCAATGCAGCAGGTTGTAGTTGGTCACATTGCCTTTGCCATTGTGCCATGTCATATCTCTTGGTATGTGTCTACGGACTGCCCTCTTTGTGCTGTGTTTGTGTCCTTACTGTGGTCATCATTGACCCTGGATTATTGTGTCTATTTAAAAGGGAATTCCATGGCCATTTGTGCGAGTGTGGATGTTGCTGGTTGTACCCTACCGACTTCATGTTACTGAAAATGTTGTTTATGCCACACAGGCTTTGATACTGTACACTGATGTTGGTGTTCTGTGTCTCCTTTACTGCAGTTGCTGCAGCTGGAGAAGAGGGCGTAAGTGGTGCTATGAAGCGTGGATGTGGGGACCATTCCACCAGACCAAAGTGCAGTCCCCAGCCACTCCCCTGTGACAGCCCATCTGCAGGGAGCAATGTGGCTAAAATAGCGCAAGGACAATCGGACATGGCTGCTGTGGGTCCCAGGATGTAAAGGTGGCAGGAAACCCCTCAGCAGCAGTGGGACAGGGTGATGTCACACATGGGCCATCCACGGGGAAGACACCCTGGAGTCATCCAGGTTGATGGAGGAGGAGGCGGAGGAGTTGGCTATTGCAGCTCAGTCCATGGGGTTTGCTGTGGGTATTGAGGTGGGTGTTCATGATGCAACCCTGTCTCAGGGGCATGAGGCTGCGAATCCCACTGTGAAGGTGCCTGTTCAAAATTCTGTCCCTGGGCCATCGGTTGCAGTACTGTGTACCTTCCGGGAGGCCTCCCCTTACCAGCTGATGTGTCCATCAGGCATCAGGTGCTGCCCCTGCTGGCTGGCATCACGAGGCAGACCGCAGTCATTCATGGTGATGGACAGGCTTCTAGAGATATGCTTGTCCATCATCACTATGAGCTGTGCCACCTCATGGCCTTGCTGGCAACAGGTCCTTTCTCTGGTGAGCTTCTTGGGCTGTTCAGTGTTGTGACCCACTCCACGGCTTCCACCTCTGTGCACCAGTCATCCTTCAGGGTGCCTTCCTGGCCACATACCAGCATAGCCTCCTGTTCTCCGTTCCCAACACCAACGCCCAATCTGGTGGAGCTAACATCCCTGCCCAAGTGGGAGTCCATCTACATCAGCTAGGTGGTCACAGTGCCTGCCCAGGCGCTGACACAGACACAGGCAATGGAGCATCAGCAGGCACATAGGAGCAATGGAGGTGCCGTACGCACCCAACAAATGTCATCACGTCAGAGGGCATACCGACTGAGAGTGCACTGGTCACGATGTCAGCCGGTGGAACATTTGAGGAGGCGGACTGTCACAGGGAATATCACCCTGAGGAGGCAGGTGGCAACAATGAGTCAGGAGGACCATAGGGGGCCTTGAACGCCATTTCCTCAGCGTTCCAGCAATACGAGTAACAGCTTCTGGCATAGACACAGCAGGCACGGGAAGCGCAGGTAATGGTGGCCAGGGCTGAGGTGACAATGCCTTGGGCATGGAGGCGGGCTGCCATCCTGGAGGTGACTTGCAAGTCGGCACAGGACGCAGAACATCAGTTGTTGTCTACCCTGCAAGCCCTCCAGGAAACAACGAGAGGGGGATGTGGCCTGTGAATCAGCCCTGGTCGACAGGTTGTCTGAAATAAGTGAGAAGGACTAGTCTGCTGCCTTTGTATATAGTTCTTTGGTTGTAGGTTTAATTTCAGTTTTTTTCTTTTCCCCTGAACTTCAGTGACATTCCTTCCCAGTTTTTCATCTATATAGTTATTTAGGAATAGGGTTAATTTCTGTTTTTTACTTTTACCCCCGACTTCTTGAATATTCCTTCCCTGTTTTTCATGTTCATATATTTTCAATGCAGGTTTTCTATGAGTACATTCCACGCTTCATGCAGTTCATTTGTCTGTCTACGCATTCACCCAATGCATCCCTTCATAGCAGGTCATGGGTATTGTGGCGTGCATGTGTGTCATATTGATGCTGTGATGTTTGCGGGTGGAGGGATGCACATGTGCCTGACATGTAGGGGTGAGGCCATCAGACAACTGGAGGACACAATGGATGATTTTCATTTTCCATTATGTGTGCAGCATCACTGCGTGTTTGGCATCAAAGTGTCAGTTTTGTTGGGTGGATTCTTCTGTTGTGTGCATGATGATTTACATACAAGTATGTTTGCAGTGATGTGTGGATGTGTTATGTATTTTTTGGTTGACTCTCATTGTGGATGCATTGCCACCTGTTCATGTGTATTTGCACACTTTAGCATTGTTTTCATTTGAGCTCCACTATTGTTCATTTGTCCCCTTTGCACATGCTTGGGACTGTGTATGCGCCCACACTCTATTCACTGTAGTGTGCATTTTCTGCATTGTGGGCGCTGCAGTGTGAGGTGGACTCACTGTGGATGGTTGGCTTGGACACATCACATTTGCGAATTTCTTATTTAATTGCTGTGTCACTCCCATGTCATTCTCGCACGCCCACCAGCATGTGCAGTCACACACTGCCTGCTCACATGTCATCCTCCAACACTGCCGCTGGAATGCAGTTGAGTCCCATGTTTGCTGTTTCTGTGTGGCAGCACACATTTCCTGTTTCACTGAGTCATGCACTCTCTGACTGACCTCCCATCCCCATGCACAGGCTTGTCATGTTGTCATCCCTGACAGGGATTTTTCCACCCCCACCACTTGGGCTACTGCTCAGGCTGTAATGCACCTAGTCATTATTCGTGGATCTGCTCAATGTTTTATTCTGTGTGCTTCTGTCCTCCACACACAATCACTTTCTGTGCTTTGATGCCTTTGCAATGACCCATGGCCAATATGCACATGCCACTTTGCATTGCATTCACATGTCACATGTGGATGGGGTGGCCACAGTGTTCCTGGTGTAATATTGTGCTGTCCAGTTGAGGTGCTATAGATTAATCTCTACCAGGGAGTAACAGGAGATGCTCTGGTCCTGGATTGCTCTTCAGTGTTTCCTGTTGAGCTAGTTGGTGGTGGACATGTTGGAGGTCTGCTTCATGGTGCAGGCAGACCAAAGATGTTCAGCTGAGTTGCTGCTATACATTGGACTGGTAGGGTGGTAGACTGTCAGGAAGCTGCCTGGGGTGGTGTCTGAGGTGAGGGGGGGGGCTGGCGGGTGGTGTCTGGGCTTGAGAGGACTGGCTGGTGCAGTGTTGGAGTTGAGGGGGCTAGTAGGTGGTGTCTGGGCTTAAGAGGGCTGGCTGGTGTAGTGTTGGAGGTGAGGGAGGCTGTTGGGTGGTGTCTGGACTTGAAGAGGCTGGTTGGTGTAGTATCGTAGGTGAGGGGGGGTGGTGGGTGGTGTCTGGGTTTAGCGGGGCTGGCTCGGGTAGTGTCGGAGGTGAGTGAGGCTGGTGGGTGGTGGGTGGGCTTGAGGGGGCTGAGGTAGGTATATGCCATCAGTTTGGGTGCCTAGGGAGTAGGGGCATGGTTTGCAGTTTTGCAGGGGTGCAGCCGTTATTTATGTGGTAGCTTGGGTGGTTTTGTAGGCGTGCTGCCTTGACTTACGAGGGAGCTCACGTGATTTTGCAGGGTTGCAGCCTTGACTTACGGGGGAACTCGCATGGTTTTACAGGGGTGCAGCCTTGACTTACAAGAGCACTTGCATGGTTTTGCAGGGGTGCAGCCTTGTAACGCTCACCTGAATCCCTCGGAGGCGCAGGTCTGGGCTGGGGGTTCTCGGAGTCTTCTAGGGTCACGCGCAGGCCTCGAATGCCACCCTGGAAAGGCCCTTTCCTCACTGAGATCTTGATCTGAAGGGTGAGGTGTCTGCAATTATGAGAGCAAGGGGTTAATAAGGATATATAAGCCTGACTGGGCAAGCTGACTCCCCTTCCTGGTACTCCCCAAGTAGTTCGTAGGCTAAATGTGCTCACCTTATGTAGGTGAAAGCGGAGCTCTCCATCCTGCGTCTGTGCAGGGGCGCCGAAGCCAGTTACTTCACTGGTTAATTGTCCAGCCTCTTGGTTGCAGAGGATGAAGATTTGGAGCTAGGCCGTCGTTAGCAGCACGAACGGCGGTTGCTTGAATATGGAGGTCCGGAGAGCGATGGAATGGCGAAGGTATTGCAGGCAAGTAAGTGGAAAATGTCAATTCGAAGTTAAAAGCACTTCTTAATGTCTCTTTTCCTTTTTCAGGTTGCAGAAGCAGCTGGGTAGAAAAATAGATGTCGAGGAATGCGCCGAGGAGTGAGAAAGATGAGAGCTGCCCAAAACACGTGCGTATAGATGGAGTTTTGTATTTCTTAATGATGTCCTTTTGTTTTGCAGATGCGAGTAGCAGCGTCGGCGGAGGCGAGAAGAATGCAGCGCTGGTAAGGAAAGTTTCACGGAGGTTTACTAACCAATGTCCTTGCTTCCACAGGGTGCCGAAAAATGGAAAGCTGCAGCCCGTGGCTTGAGATGCACCGATGGACTGGGTAAGTGCTGCGCTGGTTTTTATCTCGTGCTAACCTGGTGTTCTTTTCCCTTCTCAGATGCTGCAGAAGACGAAGATGGTATTTCAGAAGGTAAGATTACGGATTTCTCTTCCCTAGATGCAGAAGTTGAAGATTCTCTGGAGCTGACACAGTGAGCGTCCTGCTGCTATTGCAGAATAACGCGAAGCACGTTGCTCTGATCGGGCGTGGTTTAAATAGCCTACTGGTGTGCTTAGGCATCTCCTTCCACAGCAGCCTCGCCCAGGTAAGAAGTCCCAGCTTCCAGAATAGTTCCAGTATCCAGTCCCAGGGAGTGGTGCTGGCCACACCCAGAAGGTAAAGTAGTTCCAGCCATGGATGGATGAGGATTTCATCCTGCAGGTGAGTGAGCAGCAAGGTCTGCAGCAGGTAGGTCCACCCAAGCACCATTCCTTACATCATGAGCCCGGTACGTCCTGTGCCGGGACTGGGTCCCCTTATGAGCCTGGCGCCACTGGCGCCAGGACAAGGTCCATAAGGCCCCTATGGGAGCCGATGGGTGCCTGGAAATGAAGTTGTGACCCAGCTTCCGAGGCAGTTGGGCTAAACCTGAGTCCTTGGAGGCTGCAGTCATGACAAGCCTTGACTTAAGAAATTGCTCACATGTTTTTGCAGGGATGTATCCATGACTTACAAGGGGGCTCAGATGTTTTCACAGGGGTACATCCTTGACTTTCGAGGGGGCTCACGTTGTTTTTCAGGGGTTCTGGATGGGGGTCAGGGGCGGACGCAGAGGTTTGTTCAAAGGTTGATATACGGCTATGTTTTTTGTTTGCTTGGGGACATGTTTTGGGCCTTCCGCGCACAGCTCGGTTTTCTTTGCAGGTTGGCTTGCTTTGCAATTTTATTTGGATTTCATGAATACAGGGCCCGCGCATTGGAAACTTTGCACCACGGGCCACACAGACCCGGTTTCGGCACAGGGCTTTGCAGGATCAATGCAGACATTTCTGTGTATCAGGCTTCTTATGTGAGGCACACACAGCAGTAAAAATGACGAACCCATATTCCTCCATTCCCAAGGATACCCTAATCAACACTGCAAAGCCATGTGAGAAAAACAAGAATTGAAAACGTTATACTGACTAGCCTGTTTGATCGCCTACAGTACATACACACCTCTATCACCCTTTTGAACTGTAATTAACTGTTAATATTTTGCTAGAAATATTTTCTGCAATTTGTGTTTTTCAGAAACAATCCTGTGCACAAGCCTTTTGGGGGAAGAAGGTAAAAGTATAGATTTTTTGCAGGGAAGGATATGCATATTTTGTATCTCGTCAGCACTATTTATCCCATAAATATAACATGCACTTTCTTAAGTATGCTCAAATCATTATTTTGAACATTATTTCCCACTGGTGAAGAATTTCACAACTTTGTCAAATGTGCAATATTTCATTCTTGATTTCGTGAAGTGTGTATTTTTAGTCTGGATCAGCTAGTATTATCACAAATCAAAATGAGCTGGTGAGATAGAGAATGAAGTGTGAATGGTGTTCCCTGAACCCAGGTGCATCTGTGAAGCATTGTAGATCCAGTGATAATGGTTCTATAATTTTGATTTAGATTGATGCAGTAGTTTGTTCTTCCTGAACCCCTGGATGTTACCTTTCTTCTGTGTTCACTATCTTCGCTTGGCAGGTTGTTCTGTCCATTGAACCCATGCTGGCTAATCTTTTCGCCCATAAAACTATTGGGTTCCTGAAAACCTAATGGCCCTCATTACGGGTCTGGCGGAAACAGCAGGTAGCCGCCAGACCTTTAATGATTTAACACTGCATGACATGCCGGAATCACCGGGGGATTACGACCCCGGCGTTCCAGGAAGTAAGGTACTGGTAAATGTTAATCCCCATTCCCATTTGAGTCCCATAGGACTCAATGGGAATGGGGATCACAGAAGCACCGGCACCGTTATTAACGGTGCCGGTGCTTCTGTGAAAATCTACGGGGGTGGCATTCCGCCCGCCAGGTCTGACCCTTTTGGGCGGTTCGGCACCCGTCCGTAGACTCGTAGTTTACTGGTCTGGAAACAACGCTGCAGTTGAGCTTACCGGCACCGTTACTCCCAGACTGGCAAACTTGTAATGAGGGCCATGTTTTAGGATATGATGCATCTAACTTGCACAGAACCGGATTCATATAATATGTTCTAGAGTTTGATAAAATTATGTACGTCACTGTGTGTGCGCATGTAAAGGGCACGTGCATGCAGATTGACGAATAAAACCAATATTTCAATAGTGAGCCATTTGGAACTCTCGCTAATGTCCTCAATAACTTCATAGTGTTTGAAAAAGTCAGGGCAAATTCTCAGGCGCAAGTCCATGTCAGAAACTTGCATATGGGAATGTGAAAAATTGGAAAAAGTAAAATTAGGAGAAAGTGATATCAATTAGTGGTATAAATGTAACCCTTTCACTGAATATTGTTTGAAATTGTAGGACTAGTCTTTGCATATTTACCTAACTTCCTGACGTATACCACGTTGAAAAAGGGGCAAAGTGAAGCCTGTGATCAAAAAGAGAAGGGGTTGGTTCCTTGGCGTGAGTCATCTTGCTCTGCTTGAATTGCTTGGTTTGTTCTTCATTTTCACTGCATCTGCATGCCCACTCCTCCAACTACTCCTTTCCCTCAAGTGCACAATGGTGGTAATTGGAGGCGAACCCTCAACCCGCCAAGTCATTTGCAGGCATAGCTGCACATGCAAAGAGAAATCTATGCATGCAAAAGGAGCATACATTGACAGTGACGCAAACGCTTTTTGAGAGTGCAAGCACATCTCATCTCCAGAAAGATGTATCGATCGTGCTGTAAGGGTTGACATTCTGAAATTCTGTTCTACACAAAGATTGGGATTCTGTCACAATGCACCAAGCGGTATTTACCAGACGTATCCAGCATTACCTTACCATAACGTCAAGCCACGCCTCTTTTTTTCTGTGACTGACTGCCTCATGACATGTGCAAACATCCCAAAGAGGGCTTTGGAAACTACAGTGTCATGTGGCTATTTTATTTCCTTTGCCACTGACACATGTATGCTTTGTGCAATTCATACCATCCTGACCTGAAACAATCTTGTCCAGTTCCGAGTGGGTACTGCAAGGAGACAGTGCCCCAGTTATTAACCTTGGAGTATTAAGGAGTCACTCGGCGCCTTGGACTCCTGAATTTTAAGCTGCCCATCGCTCTTGAAGTAACCAAGACGTTTTACCCCTACTTCTTAAGTAAAAGTTCAAGAAATGTTTTTGGTACTTCACAAGTTGCGCCAGGAACATTTATTTAAAGTCAGTCCTTAGGTTAACACGTGTTTTGGCGTCTGGCCTTTTTCAAAACAGGACATATATTAAATCGTCTACATGTGGTAGTGATATATGTGTAGTGGACAGAGAAGAAGGGGTTGCCGTAAGGCAGGATTTAAAGGTAAAGAGTAAACAAATCAAATAATTTGTTAGTCAATAGGTGATTACTATTACAATATTCTCATCCAATTAATCAGTCCTGGAAATGCACTGAATATTGGGTTTTACTCACACTAATGGCTTTGTTTGTGTGTCACATCATGTTGATGAATTCTTATAAGCAACTGTCCAGTTACGGTTTATCCCTTCTTTCTACAATATAAACATCCGTGTGTACAAATTTAAACATGTTACCTGTCAAGTAATCTTAATTACCCCTTTCATTTAGCATTACTATATTCCTCCATGTAATGAATTCAATTCTTTCCATGATTGCCTGTCAGGTACATTTTGCTGTGGGTACACACATTTAACCCAAGCCTGTTCTTAAAATTCTTTTTGCCGCAAAGGTTGTGCCATTAGATTACCTCTCATTAATGGGCTACATGCAGCCTATTATAAATCTTTTCCTTGGTGCATTTGAAGTTTGCACATTTTTTAACTTTAATGATCCCCATTCAAGGATTACAAGCTTCGCCTCCTGCTCTCCATAAGATTCATGCTCAGCACAGAATTTACATTTTGTTATTTTATGACCCCAGTAGGTTAGAAGTTTCCCCCAGTAGGTGCTTTCATAACCTCAGACCATCAAGCAGTCTGTTAACCTGCCTTCGTGGAGTTTATCCTCCTCGCAGCAACGTTTCGTATCAACAAACGTGGTCGCCATTCTGAAATTATTTATATGCACATGCTCGAAGTAAGCCCTGCCCATCACTTAGATTAGTGATTGGCCTGTAAAGTAATCAATAATTCCTTCCTAAAAACATAGCTCTCAGGCGGGTGAAAACACCCTATTTCATTTTTGGCAGGTGAGAGGCCCATTGAAATGAATGGGCGTGGATGTGGTTTGGCGTGTGAGTTGAGAGCTATGCTAAAAACAGCACAGAGCTTGTCATAGCTCCATGGCTTATATCCGCCTCTTGTGTTTACTTCTTTCATTTAGTCCAGATGTAGACTGTATGGTATAATCACAGGTATATACAGTTCTGAATCAAATAAGAAAATACATTTGATCTAATAAGAAAACTTAGAGTCCGTCGTTGGATTGTCTATATTAGGTTTGTTGTTCTAATCCTTACGTATAATGTATTCTATGTGTCAATAACAATTGGTCTCCCTTAGAAATTGTTCATTAACCCTGCTCTGATGCTTATAAATTGCTTACTTTTATTTCAGTCATTATTAAGTAACTTCTCTTCATAAAAGTCTACGTTTAGACCAATGTCCGTAGCCCGAAATTGACAGATGATTATTGCCTCTGTCTCAGTAGGCGTTCCTTGTTTCCCCCTCTCCTACTCAATGTAACTTTCTTAAGACCTGTAAACCTGATCTCATGCTTATCACCATCAATAGGTGCAGACATGGAGGCAGGCATGGGGAATGTTCAGGAGTATGTAGCAGAGGTTCCTGCAACAACCAACTCTAAAGATATGGTTTCTGTGCCGGTACACTCAATGTTGTGCTTTTGTTTATGTTTATGAATTTATAACGCGCTCCCGGTACCAAAAGGCTTACGGGCGCAGGACATAAAAACAAAACAATACAAACTGCAATAACAAATGCTACTTCAGCTGAAACCTGAATAAGGCAGAGACTATGGTGAGACTAGCAGAATACATTTTGTTTTGTTTTTTCTTAAACACATCAGTTGACACAATAGTCCTAAGATCCGGGGGTAAGGCGTTCCAAGCAAATGGAGCTGCTATTAAAGGCTCCATTCCGCACTTTGTTGGTTTTACTGCAAGTAGTTTTCAGAAGATTTGAGATGTCAGATCTCAAGGGTCTGAGATTGTGTTTTTTTTCCACAGCTTCTATAAGATATATTGGCATGTGCAATGCATTTCTGAGTAATTAATAGTAGCCTGAAGCGTACTCTGGCTTGCACGTGGAGCCAGTGCAGGCTCCGTCTTGCATCAGAGATGTTTTCTCTGCGCTTCAGTCTTTTCACAGCTCTGATAGCCCCATTCTGGATCACCTGAAGACGATGAAAATCATTTTGAGTGGAGCCAGCTAAGAGACTACAACAGTAGTATATCTTAAACCCTATGATGGCTCTTGCTAGCGTTTCTGAGTTTTTTTCAGAGAATAGAGGGCAGGGATGGCGCAAATGTTTAATGTAATAGGAGGAACTGGAAAATAGACTACTAACATGTTTCAGTTTTTGTCCAGTATAAAAACCAGGGTCTTTACTTTACTTTGGACCTTAATATTACATTGATCTATGTTGAAACTGAAGCACATAGGATCAAGTTTTGCCAGTTTTGAATCAGAGCCAACAACCAAAAGCTCTGTCTTAGTGCTATTCAGAGCCAATCCATTCATAACCATCCACCTTTGTATGGCAAGATATTGTAAGAGGATTCAATTCAACACTACAGCTAAGTCAATGCCTAGTCTGGGATACTGAATGGAAACCCTTATTGATATATCTTTATGTCCAGTTCATGAGTTCTGGATGACTACCCCTATATAACACCCCTCTCTTAGAATCCCCCTGACCCCACTGAGCCAAGAAGTAGTTCTGTTTTGCAAGTTTAAAAGGTTTATTTGAAAAAAAAATTAACAGTATATATATATCACACTTTTATAATGAATTAATAATTAATATCACACTTAAAACATGAGCAGTGATCAACAGTGAATAATGTCCTACTAGTAAACTGATTTGGTTACCCAGGAGTAGTATAAGGATGAGGTAGCACACTTGTGAATAGGAACAGAAGAATAAGGTGGGAGAGAATGCTTTATATAAGTTCAGATGGATGCAATGTTGAATGAAAATGCAGTACAGAAAATACTCAATATATTTCAACAAAACAATGTAATCACTTTTCTCTGGCAATCCACCCCCCCCCCCCCCTTATGCAATGTAAGGAAATGAAGAGTAGCACACAGTTCTCAGACATGCAATCAAATGTAATTCAGTTCACCACAGCAAGCTTAGACTACGGATAGAAGTTGAAACACAGGCCCAAAATGCTTTTATATGTGCTGGCAATGAAGTGAGGAATATGCTGAAAATGGTTTTAATTCCCTTTAGGAGGTTCAGGGTGAGTGAAAGATACTTGGGATGTGCTCAGGCTCCCTTTAACAATGCTCTAGGAGTAACTAGCAGGTTAAACAAATTTTTGGCAAAGGAAAGCAAGGAAGCTGCTGTTTTCACACATGGCTGGATTTTTAACCAAATCGTGAATCGCGGCAAAATTTGCAAATGTGTGAATCACGATTACGGCAAAAGTATAAGGAGTAGCAAGTCGGTTCTAGGTTTGTTGAAAAGATAAGATTCTAAGCTTTCAGAGGAAAGTTTCTAGCCCAAACGGTTCCAAAGATATGAACGATTTTGTAAAGGTCGTTTTTCAAATTTAAAGTAACTCAAATTGACAGGTGACAGCTTTTAAAAATGACAGGTGACAGCTATGCAGCTGCAGAATTGACAAGTTACAGTTAGGAGGCAGTTCTACTTAGATTAAATAGATTGAATTATATCACTGGAAACTAAGAGATTTGGTTTCACACCGTCCTAGCTGTACTCACAATGTATTTGGAAGGTCTAGGTCTCACGGATCGGGTCAAGATGGCTTCGGTTCTGGTTTCGCCCCGGACGGTCTCTGCGCACAGCGTCTGGTCTCTGCTCTGCTGGTCTGGTCTGACACTGCTCCTGGCCCGGCTCCTGGATCTCTGGGTACAGCGTCTGTGCACAGCTCCTGGATCTTTCTGCACAGCTTTCTCTGGACACAGCGCTGATCTGCACGGCTCCTGGATGCTGCTACCGCTGTTAGGTTTGCTGGATGCTGAGGCCTGCTGAGAAGAGTTCTCAGTTTGTGGGTTTAGGCCCTTGCTTTGAGTTCTGAATCAAGTTCTTTGGAGTTTTAAAGTCTAAGGGCCTCATTACACGGAAGGCGGTGAGCCATGGCGCTATTAGCGCCATGGCTCATGCCGGTAAAATACCGGCACCTCCTTGGCGGAAAGGGGATTTACCGCCCCATTCCAAGGTTGGTGGGGCGGTAAATCCCCCTTCCGCCATTGCCCTTCCCCATTCCCATTTCTGCCCCATAGGGCTCTATGGGAATGGGGAAGGCGCTAATTACGGCACCGCAATTTTGCGGTGCCGTAATTAGCTCCGAGGTCCCTTAGCGGGTTGGTTTTTAACGCCTGCAAAAAGCAGGCGTTAAAGCACCAACCCGCTAAAGGACCTCGTAGTAAGGCGGTAATGGTTAACGGTCACCGTTACCATTAACGGTGGCCGTTAACCATTACCGCCTTCCGTGTAATGAGGCCCTAAGTGTTGGATCTGGTATCTTCTGGATGTTGTGTGGTCCGGCAGAGCGCGTTGCAGCAACTGGATTTGAATCTCTCTACCTGTCCCAGCAGTCTCTTTTTATGTGTTTTGAAAATGGGTGTGTGCCTGGGCCTAGCTAAGCCTGCCCCTCTCTACTTGTCATTGGCCCAATTCTCCCCTTTCCCATGATTGGGGGAAGGAAATGTGAGTCAGAGTGATGCTGTAGGTTTTATGGGTGAGAGGATCCTCCCCTGGTCAGTTTGCCTACAAATCTATATTTGATTCAAATACATATTGCACAGATACACAGTTGTTTAAAATTACATGCACCCATCACATATCACATGAGGTATACTCTGTTCAAACTCTGCTCTTCCTGGGGGCTTGCATTCAGAAATGGCAACATTTTGCACTTTTTAACTGGTTTTGCAATATCGGACATTTACCCAAATTTACACACATGTGCGCAAGGAGTGTGGACATTAATTGATGAAGTGTCAGATTTTTAACATGCAGACATTTGGAGTGAAACCCTATTTTCCGCTAGCAACCCCCCAGATCAGACCACCGGGTCCTAAAACCTCTTAAAATGTGGGCAGAAAAATCACAAGAATTATAGTATCATTTAGCTAATTTTGACAAGTCCGCACCATGAGTTATACAACTTTCTTAAAATCATATTCTGGCCAACAGGGGTGTGTCTTCCCAGGTCACATGGTGGAGAAACCAGTCTATCCACTTTCTTTAAGCTCAGCCTGTCCTCATAGGGGGCTGCCCCTCCCCGTTTCTGCCAAGAGGAAGCCACTTTTACAACGCCCCCAATATAACTTCTGCCTGAGTCAAGGAAGGGCTTTGTTCAAAAGGAAGCCATTTACGATCCCCCCAATAAACCATCAGCCTGGGCCCAGGACAGGCCTTTGTTCAACTCCCTGTAGCTGCTCCACCCCTAATCTAATCAGAGAGGTGACAACTCCTTTTGGCAAGGGGAAGAGTGGCTGAGCAGGTTTTAACTCCTGTGGGGGTAGATGTCAGGCAGAATTCAGTTTCATTAAGCCAGGTTTCAGCTAAATGTCACTTTTTGTCCCCCAGTTTAAGTCTATTACGATTTTTACATACACATTAAATAATTACTTCCTTCAAGTCATTTCAGAGTATAGTTTTACATTGTATCCACCTCTTAGCAAGTCTTTCCTTGGTCTGGTTTTGTTTCATTTGTTCAGTTTGTTCAAAGTCTGGTGGTTTTAAAACGCCGGCTTTCTGATAGTGGTGAGTACTGGTAATGCAACCATTTTTGGGATTTAAGAAAATGAATTCCCCACAGTTCTAGGTTGCTTTTGGCAATCAGCATTGCCATTCCCAATGGTTTCAGGCTACTGTGTGGGTAGCCCAATGGTGGTTTTAGGCAGTGCCCTCCTGTGCTCACAACCTAGGCAAAAATGGGTGGCAGCCTATTCTTCATGCATTTCCCTGTGCATTTTCTGGGAAGTTCTGGCCATCATGATGTTTTCCATGCCAGTACTGCACAGTTTTCCTATTCTGGCGTACATGTGGGCTTTTTGGCCATCTTGGATTTTGTAAGCCCACAGCACCAAATGTTGCAGCATGATAGCTCAAACGTGGGTCAGGACACCCAACAAAGCCCCCCCACGTGACTGCACTTTGAATTTGAGTCGAAGGGGAGTCGGTGCACAAAAGGTTATGACCCACGCACTGGTATGTCCGCATAATCTTCTTCCAATTCTGCAAATGGCACAGTTCAGCATCTTTTCCTCCATCCGGTACTGATCGATCGGTTCTCCTCGCCAGTCCTGATGGGAATATTGGGCGGTACCCCGGGCCCCTTGGGTCTCTGCTCCCGGTCTCCGGATCGTCCTCCCTGGCCAGTCTCCAGGTTTTCTTTCTCCTAGGACGACAAAGGAAAAGCGCCAATACCTATTCATGGACATTTCTCCCCCACCATTGATATAGTGGGGTGGCATATATATTTTAGAACTCAACAGATATGAACATGCACATTTTTTTAAATTAAGAGACAGGAACACATAAACTTGAGACACACAGAATTTGATATATGTAGGATATTTTAGGGTTGGAATTGAATTACTCTGGAGCGGTACCCTCTGGGATTGCAGAGGACTCCTCCAGTTGCTGCAAAGTGTTCCTGGGATGGCAACACTTCAACTGGTTGATGTAGACCCACTTGTCTTCCCCCTCTGCCAAACCGCCTTTGGGGATGCAGATCTTGTAGGCCACAGGGGAGATCTTGTCTATAATCTCAAAGGGTCCCTTCCATGTAGGCAAAAATTTGCGCTGTCTTGCCTGGTTTCTTTGGAAGTTGTATAAAAAGACCCGGTCCCCCACCTGATATTCCTTCCTGGAAGTTTTCAGGTCATAGTGGGCTTCATACTCTCAGCTGATCTTTCTAGATTGCGCCGAGCATAGGCAAAAGCATGTTGAAGGTGTTTCCTTAAATTCTCCACATACTCATGAGTTATGAAGGCATTTATCAACGTTTGCTCTTGGGTTCTGTAGAGCAAATGCTGGGGAAGCACCATCTTGTGTCCAGTCATCAACTCAAATGGTGACATTTTGGTTGCAGATGAAGGGGTAGATCTGATGGCCATTAGGACCAGAGGTAATCGGATATCCCAACTTGGCCCAGAATCTGCCACAAACTTCTTTAATATGCTCACAATGGTTCGGTTATATCTCTCTACTGCCCCAGAAGAAGCTGGCCGGTAAGCAATATGTAACTTCCTCTTGACCCCCAGTATCTCCCATATCTTTGTCATTACTTCACTGGTGAAGTGGCTACCCCTGTCTGACTCAATCCTTTGAGGTAGACCAAAACGGGAAAAGATGTGGTTAATCATCAGGGCAGCTGCAGTTTCTGCCTTGCAGTTTGGGGCTGGGAGACATTCCACCCACTTGGTAAACAAGCATGTCACAGTCAACATGTACTTATTCCCCCTAGCGGAGCGAATCACGGGGCCTACAAAGTCGATTTGTAAATCTGACCATGGGAGTGTCATTCCCCTCTTTTGTAGAGGCGCCCGGTGTGTGAGGGATGTTGGCTGAAATTGTGCACACACAAGACAACCCTTCAAATATTGGTTGAGGTCCTGGCCCATGTGTGGCCAGTAGGCAACCTCTCTTAAGATCTCAAGTGTTGTATGAAACCCCCTATGACCGGCGGTAGCCGCATCATGGGCGTGACTTAACATCAGGCTTCGGAAGGAGGTAGGAACCACCCACTGATCATGGCCAGCTTGGGATTTCCTTACCAACAAACCGTCTTGGATCCAGAACATTTTTTGACATTTCATCAACACTCTAAGGCCCTCTTTTCCGTTGTAATCGGTATCCGTCAGGGGAAAAATCTCAGGGTCCTCAATGTGTTGGTAAAATTTACCAATTATTGGATCCCCCTTCTGAGCGGTAATCAAATCAGCATAAGGGGTCTCCTTACTCCATTGTGCAATTGAAAGATCATTGTGAGCATTTGTCTGGGACCTAGTGATAGCAGTGACCTGGATTTCCCCAACACTCAATCTCAATCTCAATTAGATCCCCTTGGATGGCCCCGGTTTTGGCCAGCTGATCAGCTAAGTCATTTCCAGTTTTGTCTGGTCCCTCTACTTTGGAATGACCCTTGATCTTTTTCCAATAGATGGTCATCTCATTTGAGGTGGCCATATCATCAATGTTTTGGATCAACTTCCCATGTCTCAAGGGTTTGTTGTTAGCACATAACATGCCTCTGGTTTTCCAGTTGACCAGGTGCTCCACGAACCCGTTCCGTACATAATCCGAATCTGTGATTATGACCAGTTCGTGGAGTTAATGCTGGACAGCAGTGAGGATGGCCTGATGCACAGCCATCAATTCTGCCACCTGACTACTTCGGGGACCAATTTTGTATCCAGCGGAGGGTTCTGGGAACTCCTTCATCCATGCATTCCCTACGCCAGCCACCAGTTCTTTCTCCCCGTCGTTGTCAACATGGTAAGAGCATCCATCCACATAGACAGTGGGCATTCCCTCACACTTGTCTTCTTCAAAGACTTTGTGTGGGGAATTAAGGTATGCCTCCGTGTTGTCCTTGATTTTTAGACTTTCGTCCTCGAGACAGTTTTCTCTGGCACAATCATGCAAGTCAGCCAGAACTTGCGCGAGGGGACTCTTCTTGTTTTGGCCATATCTGACCTCCACAGGAAAGCCTTGCATTGACAGAATCCAGGAAGTAATTCGGGAATTACTCACATTTCCGGCCCGGATTCTGTCACTTTGGAGATATTGCAGAGGCTGGTGTGGAGTCTCCACTATGATGTGTTCCCCCTGGATAAACGGGCGGTAATTCTTCAATGCCCACACCTTTGCCAGGAGTGCCTTCTCACAATCGTTGAATTTTTCCTCCACAGAGGGTAAAGTTTTGCTCGCATAGGAGATTACTTTATTGACCTTTTCATGCTTTTGGTATAATACTGCCGTCAAGCATGTATTAGAGAACCCTATCTCCAGGAAGAACTCCTTGTTTCTGACAGGGTAAGCTAGGCATGGCGCTTGTGAGAGGCTTCTTTTGAGTTGTTTTACTGCCTCGGCTTGTTCTGGACCCCATTCCCACTTGACCCCCCATTTCAGGAGATGAATCAGGGGTCTAGTGATCTCTGCGTAGCCCTCAATGAACTTTCTGCTGTAATTATTCAGTCCAAGGAGGCTCCTTAGTTCCCGCAGAGTTGTGGGGTCTTTCAGTTTCTGAAGTGCTTCCACTTTCATTTCCTGGGGACAGAGACCCTGAGGAGTAATCTCATGCCCCAAGAAATTTACACGGGTTCTACACCACTGTGCTTTCTGAAAGGAAAGTTTTGCTCCGGCGGCCCTCAACTGGGTCAGAACATAACGGATCTCCGCTACGTGTTCCTCCACAGATGAACTTTTGATGAGGACATCATCTACATAAGCCAGGTTACCCCTTGCACCCAGGTCGGGCATGGCCTTATGTAGGAAAATGTTGAATTCATTGCCAGAGTTGAGGTATCCGAAGGGAGTCCGGGTCCATGTGTACTGCTGGCCCCCAAAGGTAAAAGCCAGTTTGTATTGGTCCTCCCTACTGACAGGCACGGTCCAGTATCCATTGGTCAGGTCTATTGCTGTGAATACCTGTGACCCCTGAATCTGGGCCAGCCCTTGGTCAGTGTAGGGCAGAGGCCATCGGGAAGTATGGACCCGTTTGTTGAGCTCCCTATCGTCGGCGCAGAGTCTCCACTGGCCGTTTGGCTTCAATATTCCCAGCACCGGATTATTGAAAGTGCTGTGGACTGGACGGATAATTCCCCGGGACTCAAGGTTCTTAATTATTTCAGTAAGGGACTCCATGGATGCAAGAGGCAAGCGATATTGCTTCACAAACACTGGAGTCATTCTAGGGTCCGTGGGAATTGTTGTGGTGTGGATGTCGGTGCGACCACAGTCATATGAGTCTACCGCAAAGAGATCTTGGAAATCCAAGAAAACTTGTTTCAACTTTTGCTTCTGTTCCAGAGTCACACAGGCATCAGCTAGGTTGACTCTCTCTTCCACCATCTGCCTGAAACCTGGAAAGACTTCTGGTTTGGCTATCTCAGCGGCCTCCTCCAGCTGGGTGGAGAAGTCCCTGGTCAGAGTGCTGATTTGGACTGGAGGCTTCAGGTGGGAAAGGCAGCCCTCATGGACCTGGAAAATCACCTCATCCCTCCTGAAGTCACAAGTCACATCTTCCTTACCAAAAGGGCAAGAAGTGTACGCCAGGAAGTTCCCCCCATGCCGGGTGAAAATCCTGTCTGGTGTTGTGTTGTCATCACTGTCACCGTCAAAACAGTCCTTGGGGATTGGTCCTAACAGTTCATTTCCTAGATCAATGGAAAAATGTCAGTCATCAACCGCCATTCCAATAATGGTGCCTGTGGCTAGAGTAATACTCTTTAAGTCGCTGTTATCCACCTCTATTGGAATGGTGTCATGTTCTATGTTGACTAATGGTGTTGGGTTTACCCCTAACCCTTGCTGTTGGAGAGAAGCATTTAGATGAATATAAGCATCAGGGTTTTGCAATTTTTGTCCTCTTTTAACTTTCACTTCCAGAGAGAATTGTCGGGTCCTTTCTGGGATGGTGACTTCCTCTTTGATCTGAATTTCAACTGCATAAGGAAGCAATTGAGCTGATCTAATTGCTTTTTCTGGATCATCAAAGCCCATGGGATTATCCACTAATCGGGACCAAGCTTTGAAGTTTATTAGGTCCAAACTAATGGCAAAGCGATTGAGAATGTCACTGCCTAAGTAAAAGGCGGCAGTGACGTCTCGCACGACCCAACAATTATGGACTATGCTCTTGTTGCCAATGGAGATTTTGGGCATACACCTGCTTGGCAGGAGATGTTTGGAATTAGGTGCTTCCAGGTCCATTTCCCATTTGTCTAGCAGTTTCAATGTGGGAATGGCTGGATCTTTTGGGAGTTGGCGGAACATGGCTTCGCTGATGAAGCTCTTACCGTTGTTCACACACACTCGAGCGAGAACAGAGTCCTTCCCATCATTTAACTGAACAGGGATGAACAACTGCTCTCCAATTTGCTGAATATCAGCCAGGCTCTGAGCTGATTTCACATCTTTCTGGACTATAGGAGTGGGAGTTTCTGATTGTGGATTTGTGAAGAATTTCAGAGTGTTTCCTTCCAGTGTGGAATACCACTTTAAACTGGAAGGAAGGTTGATTTTCAGAAATAGAGAGGACCCCCCATCACCAGTCTGTTGTCCTACTGCTATTACTGTCACGTCTGGAGTTTGGTTGTTCTGGAAGTGAAATTCTACTTGGTCAGATTTTTGTTCAACCATGTGGCAGGTGCCGTTTAAACTAACATGGTTGACACTCTGTTTTAATTTTATTGGTCTGCTAGTCTGGGTCCAGAGGACCTTGTTTACACAATCTATTAGGGGTGACAACCTTCTGAGGAGGTCATTCCCTAGTAAACAAGGGGTGCCCTCTGGAGTCACTACTATGAACGGGTGTTTCACCTTGTGTCGCCCAATTTTGATGTCCAAATCTGCAGTCCCCTCAACAAGAATTTCCTTCCCGTCAAAGTTCTGCAGTTGTCCAGGAAGAGAGGTGAGAGGAATATGGTAATTCGCCCCCCTTCCTGCATTTAGTTCATCAAAGGCCCTTTTGGACAGAAGGGTAGCTTGGGATCCAGTGTCCACCAGTGCCAAAATTGTACCCTGCCCCTGTACTTGTACCGGGGCATAGTATCTTCCCTCCTTCTCCTCAAGGGGGCACAGATAATGCACATTTTTGGACAACTGGTGGGCTAACTTTCTGGTTTTGGACATTGCTAGAGAAGGGATTTGGGCAGAATTCTGTGGAGAGCCTTGGGAATCTGAAAGAAAAAGTTGGCAACTGGAGATCAGAGCCATTGTGGGTTCCCCTGGTTCCGGTTCTGGGCCGCCCCCCCCCTTTTTGGAGGCAGTCACCAGGATGGGTTTGAACCAGGGTATTTTGGTATTGTCGGTTCTGGGATGAGATGATGGGCGGCGGTAGCTCAGTCTCCACATCTCCCCAGTCTGAATTGGCCTCCCTTGGGACCCATTTTTCCTTGGGAGGAGTTCCCCCATCTCTGAAGGAGAAGATCCTTTCCCCAGGATCCTCTGAGGATCCCTCTCCCTCAAATTGGAAGATCTGTACCTCCTCCACAAAGTGGGTCTGTTTGGGTCCTTTGTTTCTCCTACCCCCCTCTGCTCCTTGGGAGGCAGGCTTTCAGGGGCAGGAGATTTTGTTTCCGGTTCCTGGATTTCCAGGGGCTGTTTACAAGTTGGGAAGGAAGCTTCCTCCAAGGCTTTACACCCCCCTTCCCCTTGTGCCTCCTCCCTGGGAACCGGTGTGTTATCGGGGTGCTGCCCCCGTCATTGTTCTGGAGCACCAGGTCCAGAGTTTGGGGCATTCTGCAGTGGCATGCTCATCTGAGGGTTCTGTTGAGCCCTCAGTATGTGACCCAGATCTCGTGCCATATTTTGGACCTGGCGCTCAAGTTGTGAAACCCGCTCAGGCTGATACGGGGCTCTATTTTCTCCCCTGGGCTGATCCCGGGAAGGGTAGCTATCCCTTCTCTGGTAGTACCCCTGGTTGGGAAGATTTTGGTACCCCTCCACCCTTGGCCTCCCCTCTCCCGGATTAGGTTGTCTGGGCTCAGGGAATTGGGGAAAGAAGGATGGATGATTTTGGGGCTGGAAATTGGGTGGATACCTGGGGAAAAAGTTCTGCCCAGGATTTGGAGAATTTCTGCCTTCCTGTGGGAAGTTGGGAGGGAAGTTCCCTGGGTTAGGTGCTTGGCTGGATCCCCCCCTTGGGCTGGAGGAGTCCACACATAACCCAGGATTGGTCGGTTTCCCTTGTAGCGGGGACTTACATAGTCAGGGGAGCGGGGGACCCCATTTGTGGGACTACCTCCTCGACTCCCTGTCGGTGACTGGCCCGAGGGCCTTCTGGGCTGTGAATTATTTGGTGCAGGCAGGTTTTGAGGCCCCCCCATCTCCAAATCTAAAACGGGGGCAACCTTTACCTCTGCCACCTTGGCAGCAGCAGGGGTGCTGTTGGTTTTGGGGTTTTTCGGCGCATTATTTTTATTTTCGATAGGCTTCTGCACCTCATAGACCGGGTAGCCTGTTCAATGACCCAGTCTAAAGATCTTTTGTCGTGAAAATCTCTCACGAGCTGGGTCATTATATATTTAGGGAGAGCATGGAAAAATGTATTGACAAACTCTTTGCTGTCTGTGCGCACCCTTCTGGTGGTCTGTGCAAAAGCACGCTTTAATTCTTGCAAAAACTCTTGTGGGGCCTGATACTCCCCACATTGCAAATTGTAGGCTGCCTTGCGAGCCTCTTGAGGATTTCTGTGAACAGAAAAATGTTTCAAGATGGCCGCCTTATAGGTGGACCATCTTAAATGATTTTGGTCCTCCAGCCCCGCAAAGAAACTGGAGTATTCTGGGGAGAATGTCCATTTGACGTACTGGATGCAGCTACTGCTGTCCTTCAAATGGAAAGTCTCCATCATTTGCTCATAGAGCTCCAAGTGTTCCCAAACGGAATACTTGGCGTTCTTATGATAAGGCGTGATGACACTCCTTATTGCCTTTATTTGCTTCAATGGGTCCTTAAGCAAGGCCCTTTTTGCCTTATTGGCCTTTTTGGTTCGGGTAACCCTGGTCCATTCATCCTCTGACTCAGAGGCACTGCTCCCAGAGGTTCCTGTCTGCTCTTTCAGGTTTTCCCGGATTCTGCGAGCCTGGGAATGGCTGGCAGACTGTGGGGACCTGCTCTCCTGTGTCCTGCGCCGTTCAGAGGAGTCTTCAGATTCCTCCTTGCTGCCAGGATTTGATGGGTACCCCCCCCACTGACCTTACTGGGCAGAAGCTTTCAGGATGCCCTTAATGGGCCTACTCTCCTGGGGTTCCCCACTAAATTGCACCGTGCTTGGGTGCCCATACCCGGATGCCCGCCCCTCCATTCCTGGGAGGTACTGGCCTATGAGCCCCATACTTCTGGTTGGATAGTAATCTGCCATCCCTGTGGCCCGGTGCTCATGTGCGCGAGGGGACATGGGGGTGGCAGAGTCCAGGGACTGAGAGTTATGAAGGCCTCTGGTACTAGGGCTCCTGAGGTTATGCTCAGGAGTCTCCCTCTCCCATCGAACCTGGTCTCTATCCGCCCCTGCTCCCTGTTGCAATGCAAGAGCCTGCGCTTTCAGTTCCTCATTTAAGACCTTACTCGACTCTCTCAGTCTCTCCTGCATCGCTACCTGTTGCTGGAGCCTATCATTGTGCTGACAGAGAGCCTCATTTTCTCTCTGTGCATCCTGATTGGTCCTGGAGTACTGGGCCAGTCTCTGCTGCAGGAGGGTTACCTCCTGAGCTGTGTCCCTTTTGGCCTGCTCCTTTCTTGCCAGAGCATCCTCCACCCTCCTGGTGTGCTCTAACAAGTTCTGGTGTTCTTTTTGGAGGTCACCCAGTCCCTGGAGGGCCAGGTGATTTTCTTCCATTTTCCTTTTTAAGTGGCAGACTTCCTGGCCTAAGGTGTCCCTTTCCTGACTAAGAGCCTGCATCTGTGCCGCCAGGTCGTCCCTTTGCCTTTGGAAGGCACCAGCCTTCTGGTGCTCCTGATCAAACTATGCCTGGGTATCCAGGTCTTTCAGAATCAATGTATTGCTTTCCTCTTTCTCTCTGTCTAATCGAATTTGCAGGGTGGCTACCTGTTCTGTGCATGCCCTGTTGAAGTCCAGTTGTTGCTCCAGCTTTTTCTGGCTCTGCAGAAGGGAGTCCAACCCTTCTTGGTACTCCTTCTGCAAGGCCAGAAATCTGGTATCCTGATCAGCCTTCTCCTGTTGCAGTCTATCCATGTCCTCTTTTATTTTAATGATATACTGCCTACTACCATTTTCTGACTCCTGGCTCCCCTGCAGCCTCTGCTCAGAAGAGACCAGGTCAGATTGGACCTTCTCTAACGCCATCTGTCGCTTATTCGCCAAATCTTGGCTTTCAGTACATTTATCCTGCATGTCTCCCATATATAGGTACAGGTATGCCGCTATCCTGGCAATCTTATTGTGTTCATCTTTGACTTTAGGAGCCATATATAGTTCACTCAGGGCCACATGTAATGGACCCTGATCTCTCCATAAGTCTGACCCTGTTTCAGTGACCTGTTGCGCGATGGCCTGCAACCAGACCGTTTGGTCCTGGTGAGTCCACTCACCTCTCACAAATAGCTTATGTAAGAGGTGCTCCCTCGCTATTTTCATGTCTACCAAGGTCGTCATTCTAGAGATTGATCTCTGTCCTGACTTACAGAAATTAGTATTTTATTTTTGCAAAACAGACCTTTTCCTTAGAGTGTCCCTTTGAAGAGTGCTTTACAGCCTAAAACAGCGTGGTGATCCGACCGGATGTATGTATCCCGTCAGTTAGCACACTGTATTAAGCTGCACAAGTGATAGATCTAACCCAGACGTCCGGCTCGAGCCCCCACTTTGTAAGAGGATTCAATTCAACACTACAGCTAAGTCAATGCCTAGTCTGGGATACTGAATGGAAACCCTTATTGATATATCTTTATGTCCAGTTCATGAGTTCTGGATGTCTACCCCTATATAACACCCCTCTCTTAGAATCCCCCTGACCCCACTGAGCCAAGAAGTAGTTCTGTTTTGCAAGTTTAAAAGGTTTATTTGAAAAAAAAATTAACAGTATATATATATCACACTTTTATAATGAATTAATAATTAATATCACACTTAAAACATGAGCAGTGATCAACAGTGAATAATGTCCTACTAGTAAACTGATTTGGTTACCCAGGAGTAGTATAAGGATGAGGTAGCACACTTGTGAATAGGAACAGAAGAATAAGGTGGTAGAGAATGCTTTATATAAGTTCAGATGGATGCAATGTTGAATGAAAATGCAGTACAGAAAATACTCAATATGATTTCAACAAAACAATGTAATCACTTTTCTCTGGCAATCCACTCCCCCCCCCTTATGCAATGTAAGGAAATGAAGAGTAGCACACAGTTCTCAGACATGCAATCAAATGTAATTCAGTTCACCCCAGCAAGCTTAGACTACGGATAGAAGTTGAAACACAGGCCCAAAATGCTTTTATATGTGCTGGCAATGAAGTGAGGAATATGCTGAAAATGGTTTTAATTCCCTTTAGGAGGTTCAGGGTGAGTGAAAGATACTTGGGATGAGCTCAGGCTCCCTTTAACAATGCTCTAGGAGTAACTAGCAGGTTAAACAAATTTTTGGCAAAGGAAAGCAAGGAAGCTGCTGTTTTCACACGTGGCTGGATTTTTAACCAAATCGCGAATCGCGGCAAAATTCGTGAATGCGTGAATCACGATTACGGCAAAAGTATAAGGAGTAGCAAGTCGGTTCTAGGTTCGTTGAAAAGATAAGATTCTAAGCTTTCAGAGGAAAGTTTCTAGCCCAAACGGTTCCAAAGATATGAACGATTTTGTAACTCAAATTGGCAGGTGACAGCTTTTAAAAATGACAGGTGACAGCTATGCGGCTGCAGAATTGACAAGTGACAGTTAGGAGGCAGTTCTACTTAGATTAAATAGATTGAATTATATCACTGGAAACTAAGAGATTTGGTTTCACACCGTCCTAGCTGTACTCACAATGTATTTGGAAGGTCTAGGTCTCACGGATCGGGTCAAGATGGCTTCGGTTCTGGTTTCACCCCGGACGGTCTCTGCGCACAGCGTCTGGTCTCTGCTCTGCTGGTCTGGTCTGACACTGCTCCTGGCCCGGCTCCTGGATCTCTGGGTACAGCGTCTGTGCACAGCTCCTGGATCTTTCTGCACAACTTTCTCTGGACACAGCGCTGATCTGCACGGCTCCTGGATGCTGCTACCGCTGTTAGGTTTGCTGGATGCTGAGGCCTGCTGAGAAGAGTTCTCAGTTTGTGGGTTTAGGCCCTTGCTTTGAGTTCTGAATCAAGTTCTTTGGAGTTTTAAAGTCTAAGTGTTGGATCTGGTATCTTCTGGATGTTGTGTGGTCCGGCAGAGCGCGTTGCAGCAACTGGATTTGAATCTCTCTACCTGTCCCAGCAGTCTCTTTTTATGTGTTTTGAAAATGGGTGTGTGCCTGGGCCTAGCTAAGCCTGCCCCTCTCTACTTGTCATTGGCCCAATTCTCCCCTCTCCCATGATTGGGGGAAGGAAATGTGAGTCAGAGTGATGCTGTAGGTTTTATGGGTGAGAGGATCCTCCCCTGGTCAGTTTGCCTACAAATCTATATTTGATTCAAATACATATTGCACAGATACACAGTTGTTTAAAATTACATGCACCCATCACATATCACATGAGGTATACTCTGTTCAAACTCTGCTCTTCCTGGGGGCGTGCATTCAGAAATGGCAACATTTTGCATTTTTTAACTGGTTTTGCAATATCGGACATTTACCCAAATTTACACACATGTGCGCAAGGAGTGTGGACATTAATTGATGAAGTGTCATATTTTTAACATGCAGACATTTGGAGTGAAACCCTATTTTCCGCTAGCAACCCCCCAGATCAGACCACCGGGTCCTAAAACCTCTTAAAATGTGGGCAGAAAAATCACAAGAATTATAGTATCATTTAGCTAATTTTGACAAGTCCGCACCATGAGTTATACATCTTTCTTAAAATCATATTCTGGCCAACAGGGGTGTGTCTTCCCAGGTCACATGGTGGAGAAACCAGTCTATCCACTTTCTTTAAGCTCAGCCTGTCCTCATAGGGGGCTGCCCCTCCCCGTTTCTGCCAAGAGGAAGCCACTTTTACGACGCCCCCAATATAACTTCTGCCTGAGTCAAGGAAGGGCTTTGTTCAAAAGGAAGCCATTTACGATCCCCCCAATAAACCATCTGCCTGGGCCCAGGACAGGCCTTTGTTCAACTCCCTGTAGCTGCTCCACCCCTAATCGAATCAGAGAGGTGACAACTCCTTTTGGCAAGGGGAAGAGTGGCTGAGCAGGTTTTAACTCCTGTGGGGGTAGATGTCAGGCAGAATTCAGTTTCATTAAGCCAGGTTTCAGCTAAATGTCACTTTTTGTCCCCCACTTTAAGTCTATTACGATTTTGACATACACATTAAATAATTACTTCCTTCAAGTCATTTCAGAGTATAGTTTTACATTGTATCCACCTCTTAGCAAGTCTTTCCTTGGTCTGGTTTTGTTTCATTTGTTCAGTTTGTTCAAAGTCTGGTGGTTTTAAACCGCTGGCTTTCTGATAGTGGTGAGTACTGGTAATGCAACCATTTTTGGGATTTAAGAAAATTAATTCCCCACAGTTCTAGGTTGCTTTTGGCAATCAGCATTGCCATTCCCAATGGTTTCAGGCTACTGTGTGGGTAGCCCAATAGTGGTTTTAGGCAGTGCCCTCCTGTGCTCACAACCTAGGCAAAAATGGGTGGCAGCCTATTTTTCATGTATTTCCCTGTGCATTTTCTGGGAAGTTCTGGCCATCATGATGTTTTCCATGCCAGTACTGCACAGTTTTCCTATTCTGGCATACATGTGGGCTTTTTGGCCATCTTGGATTTTCTAAGCCCACAGCACCAAATGTTGCAGCATGATAGCTCAAACGTGGGTCAGGACACCCAACAATATACTTTATTGATGTGCATTTCATCAACATCATGAGATCCCGTAATGGTGATATTACACTGCGTATCATCCGCATAATTGGCAAAGAGAATCCTCTCTTGATCCAGCATGTGGAAGAAGAGGACCATAAAGATGTTATAAAAACATGGTGACATGCATGCTCCCTGTGGGACCCTGTAGAGCAAAGGCATTGGTTTTGATTCGGCTAGCTCACTCGCTACCAATCTGCCGCTCAGAAATGATGAGACCCATTGGGTGGCATCTTGACCACCTTTACCTGGTGGTCGAGATGGTATGATCCACCAGGTCAAACGCTGCCGAAAGGTCTAAAATCATGACTAATGAAGTTTGACCACCATGCACAGCTTGCAGCAACTGAGATTTTAGGGCTAAGAGTGCCTACTCAGTTCCATGATGTTGACGAAATCCTGATCGAAATTTGTGTACGATTTCAGCCGCATTAAGATATTGGGAGATCTGGTTATATGCAACCCTATCTAAGATTTTCAATAGAAACAGGGTATTAGAGATTGGTCTGTAATTAGATTTTGTCAGTGGGCATAAATTGGGTTCTTTAATAAAGGTGTAATCCACTCGTTTTTTTAGGTTTTGAGGAATGCAATTTTGAGCAAAGGATACATTTACAAATTTAGTGAGGGCTATAATGAGCACGGGTGAACATTCCTTTATGATTACAGCGGAGAAGGGATCTCTCTTGCAGCTAGTGTTTTTCAGTTGAGATATGATTTTTGCCAAATCCATTTCCAAGAAAGGAGAAAAATTGAAGGTCAGATCATTTTCATCCTTTTTAAGGTAAGACATGATCCATTAATTCACATTCTTCCATATTCAGAAGCAGTTTTTTTATCTTCGATAGTCTCTTTAATTTTTTCAAGTTTCTTAGACATAGCGGACTGATTGTCTGTACACCACGTCTCATTCTTGAGAATGGGGTCCAAGTTAGGACCCTAACTCTTTGCTATTGGATGAGGCGTTTAGTATTCTATAGTTCAGAGATTCCTTTTTGCTGAGATTATCACCACTTTATAAGTGAGCACTGTTTTCTTATAGTTGTCCAGACTTGTTTGGTCCCGGGAATGTCTCCAGGCATAGAACGATTTAACTTTTTTGGCCTTGAGCTCTAAAAGTTTATCATTGAATCAGGAATTACTTTTCCACTTCACCAGGTGTTTGTCCTTGAGAGGGACTAAGGTGTCTGTGACAGACTCTAGAGATTTAACTAGACTGACTGCAATGACCTCAAGACTTTCAGTATTCTGAATTTCTGCATTCAAGGACTCAGCCCAAGGTCTGAGGTTCTCTAGTGTCAAATTCTTGTAACTTCTAACCAAAGTGGAGACCTTTGTGACCGCTTGTTTCTTTGTAAAAAGGGCAATGTATGTTAGTAAAAAGGGCAATGCATGTTTTTAATGGAAATGTTTAATGTGTGAGTGATGAAGGGTATCATGAATGCATGCAGCATTGATAGAAGCACACGTGAAGCTTACACCTTGTATACAAAACTGTTAGGGAGATTTAACATTTATTTTGCTTCGTCCCCTCTCCTAGTGAGACAACCAGCAATTTTTTCTGGACTTCTGGGCGTTTTTATTTCGATCCTGAATGAGTAGAGTCTTTTTACACTCATTCATTCTTGTGGACTCTGCCTTTTGGAACTCTATTCTTTGTATTCTACCTGTCCTATGGAGTCTTTCTGCTCCATAGATCTTAAAGGCATCTGTGTTTCTACTACTGCAGCACACAGCTCCTTATGGGCAGTGTTGCGGGGGACCCTTGGGGTCCTCCTTTAAGATTTTTTTCAACATCCTCAAGTAACTACCGTTCTCAAAGATAGGGAGATACTTAGTATCTCTCTCAAAACTCTATAGACTGAGAGATTGGCACACACCATTGTCAGTGGAGTGCCAGAGGGATACATAATATCTCCCTTCCCTCTATTGCTGTGACTTGTTAGTCACAAAGACATTCTCCGAGTTATGGCTGGTAGCAGTGGATGTGTTTTACCAATGAATGTGTACATTCTATACCACAGGCTATATCCATGGCCTCAGTAGTGCACAAAAGGGGCACCCAAGTACCAACTTGGGGCCCCCCTTCTTTTTTTGCCATTAATAGCATGGTTGTCCTTTATTAGCCCTTCATCTACCATTCTGGGAGAGTGGTCAGTGTGTGTGTTTTGCCTTTGGCGGAAACCCTTGGCTATCCCTGTCTAGGCTCCAGAGTGTGTGGCCAGGCAATGAAGTGGGGGAGTAGTCTTCTACCCCCTGTCTTTTGCCAGAATGCCTGAATAGGACCAGCTCCGACAGGGGGTCTGACTGTCCTGATTGGACAGCCAAACGCCCCTTTCTGTAAAATACTGAGAGAGATTGCAGAGGAGTGTGTGCTGGAAATGTACAAAAGGTGAGGTTTCTGGAGTTAAAAGCAGGTCAACCACTGGAAGCTGAAGTGACTGAAGATGACCTGAGACGCCTGCAGACCCTTTGCAACACTGTGAAGCGGCCACTGCTGTCCTGACCCTGTTTTCTGTGCAACAGAGGAACTCAGAAGAGGACAACTGCTTCCTGTTGACTGATGAGAACAACCAATCCTAAGACCAACTTTGAATTGAGGCCATTCCCGAGGTCCTAGGAGTTTCCAGAGCTGTGCAACCCAATACCAGGAGACCTGCTGCCAATTTCGAGTGCATCATTGTAGAAAGGCCAAATACTTCCAAATCTTTGCTAAACCCATAAGGACACTCCAGAGATCGGATCCAACTCACCCAGACCCCCTCATCGAAATGTGGAACTGCAGGAAGTGAAGACGATTAACCAGGCGATCCGTGTCCTTTGTTGGTGCTACATAAAATGCGGTAAGACTTCAGAGTGAACTACGAAGTTGCTGAAAGTCGTGCCCAAGGTCCTCCCTCGAGACTTCTGCTGAGAGATCCTGTCCATTGTCCTGCCTTCAGTCATCAGACCAAAGAATTCAGAGGTCGTTCCAGAGCTGCAACATTGCAGAGCATACAGCACGAACATTTTCTTCTAACCTACGTTACTGTGGGGGAAAAAGGTATTGCTTACCTGATCTGCTACCCTACAGTCCCTTCTCTCTGCACTTATGAGCCACACGCTGGCTGCACTTGTGAGTGAACTGCACTTCCCCGTGCCCCTCCACCCTGGCACTTCTCCCCTTCCCTCTTCCCCGCACTTGCGCGATCTGAATGACACAAACCCTAGTGAGATTGTTATTTGTCCTCCGTTGTTTCCCTCTCCTTGTCTTGTCGCACCTGGAAACACTTGGGTACAGGCACGTTATAAATGCCACATCATATCATATATCATATCAAGAAGTCGCTCCAGTGCGTTACAGTGCACCTAGAGGTGTACAGGGTCACCCCCTCTTACCTCTGTCCTTTTACAGGTCTCCCTTGTTAGTTGTTAACTTGCTGCTTCTGTAACACTAGAGACTGGAAGAAATCCTCTGGAACTCTTCTTTGAGCTCTCTCCGAACTGCCATTAGCTAGGGTTGCGTTTTTGGACTTAAAAGACTTGCTAAGCGAAAAAACCCTCTCTAGAACCTTGAACCAGGCTAAAGTTACACTAACTAACCATTTTCCTCTCTTAAAGTGACTTTACTGTATGTGTTTGCAGAGTAAGGGCCTCATCAGGAGTCTGGCAGTAACCCTTAAATGCGGCGGTAGCGCTATTACCGCCGCATTTAAGGGTCCGCCAGATCATGGCTTTGGCTGATTTCCCCCAGCTCTCAGCTGGGGAGAAATCTGTGGCAAAATTGCCAATTTTTGGCGCGATTACCGCCGATGGGAAATCCGCTGGCGTTAATAGCGCACATTTTCGCCATTGTGCCCAATGGGGAATGAGGAATTCCCGAATGGGCCCAATTGGGAATGGGCAATAACCCTTCCGCCAAACCCGTGATCCGGCGCTAATAGCACCGGGGGGTTTGGCGGTAGGGCTATTAGCCTTCCGCCCAACTCGTGATGAGGCCCTAAATGTACTACGGTATGAACTGTTAAAAACCGCAGCTGCGCCTAATAACCTATAATACGATAACAGTGGGCCTCATTACGAGTCACCAAGGTCCGGAAATAACGGTGGCGGTAAACCCGCCGCCACCGTTGTTTCCGGACCAGGTGATCTCGAGTTCTGCAGGCAGGTGTCATTCCCGCCAGGTCTGACCTGGCGGGTTTAACACCACCCGCCTGCAGGCGGACGTGGAAACACCGGCACCATCACAAGATGGTGCCGGTGTTTCGGACTCAATGGGAAAAGGGATTTACCGAATTCCGCCTCTGGAATTCCCGGGTCACCGGGGTCGTAATGCCCCGGTTATTCCAGGAATCACGGAGGCGGATAGGTAATACGAGTCCGGCGGTAACCTGACGGAATTTTAGGCACGGTTACCGCCGGACTCGCAATGAGGCCCATTGTCTTTTCCCTTTCTAACGTTGCTACAAATGTAACTGCGAACAAACACAATCGTGAAAGTGTCCTTTGAAGTGTATTCTCAAGTATTACAAAGTGTTCTAGTTTAAATGTCTAACGTATTTAAAGTGATTCTGGTGTGTATATATACTTTTATGTAAATTATAAGTGCAAGAGTTTCTTTGATGTGCATGTTTAACTAAGTTTCATTGTAGTTATATACAGCTCACATCTTCCTCTTAAAATAGGTCTGGCTGCTTTGCCACTCTACCAAGGTACTGAGTTAGTACAGACTGATACTAAGAGTTGGAGATATACAAACCACTGGGATAGCTTACTAAAGTCTTACTACCAGTAGGACTTTAGGAAAACTCCCCTAACAAGAACATCATTAAATAATAAATCTTGGGTTATTTTCTCCCAATGCTGGCAAGAAGCTGGGCGGTATAAGGCATCGAATTAGTCCAAAAGACACTAGTCTGACCAGGAGTGTTTTTAAAGAGATATTGGAACAATACGCAGCCAATTGCTTAGTTTCTGACAAAGACATGTTTGTTGAGGAATTTAGGGGAATTGCAATCCGCTGCGACATTAAGTGAATTAATGTATGTCTTTGCTTACTGTGAATTACCATTTTGGATAAAGTAGATAATAGGTGTTTTGCAAATATGAATAGACAGAAACAATTAACTCACAGTGGAAGTAAGACCTTTATGTGAGCTGCAATTACATTTTAAAGACAACATGATTTCGGCTCACAGAAAAGGTTGTTCTTTGATTATATAAGCTTGTGTACTGCACATGTTCACATTCAGTCAATTGATTCGTTTTGACACTTGTTTTATCCTCTATATCCCCAATCGCCACAATCTAAATTAACTTTATTTATTTTAATTAGTTTTAGGATTTAGCTAATCCTTCTAGTCATCACTCAAGCATGCACAAATATTACAATGTTAAAACCGAAAAGCACATTGTTCAAGGAAGTTTTGCAACTGATAGCCATGTATTTTGAAATATGAAATCAGTGTATATAGGATACCTTTGCAAAATTGTCCAATGATTACTAGCATGATAAGATGTGCCTGGTCCTGGAGTGGTCCAGCACCTGGATTTACCAGGAAACCTTCAACTCCTAAATAAGAATAAATGCACCCGCGTTGTACTTGCTCTGCGGCCCTGAGGAACAGACTGTGTCTGTATGCAAAAATACTATTTCCACTTCTCGGTGGCAGAGTTGGATTATTATGAACCACTGCCAGTTTCAGACATAGTTCTAAACAAATAGTTAGTTCATGATGCAAGTACAGGAAAGGGTCGTGTGCTGGTTGCAGCACTGTTAAAGGGTCAATAGAGTGTATTAGAATAGTATCAAGCACTAATCTAAAACAGTATCCCAAAAGCACATTTAGAATCTTGGTCTGTGTTTTATTTTTCTGTACCTAGCTGAGTGTGGCTATAATGGTGACTACTGAACTTCTAAGCAATCATTACCTATGCACTGTGGTGGGGTACATTTGCAAACATGCTTAGGTAGGGCTGAAATAGATGCAACTAGAGCAAGCAAGCGAGACAAATGAGGGAGACTGAATCATCACCAAGGTGCTTGAGGATTGTCTCCAATAAGTATTTTGCCTAGTGGGGTAAAATGGTGCATTGTGTAGCAGATTTTCAGAAGAAATTGACTGACAAGCCCCGGTATTTACAATCAGTACTGAATGGGATACCATGCAATATTCCAGTACTTCAGGAGCCAGTGGCCAAATTAAGCGAGCCCGGGATTACACATGACATAGTGAAATTAGGGATTTGATCAGGGATTTAGTCTTATCATCCTGCTTTGCTGCCTGACTCGCTCATCTAATTTCTGCTACTCCATGATGGGTAGTCTGCCACTGCCACCACACTCATCGTAGAGGCGTTACCACCTCTGGAACAAAGTACCAATTTATTTGGTTAAAGGACACATTATACAGCAAGTGGAGGTCACAACCAATGGGGTGGTGTTAGCACCATGTTAAGACATTATGGGTTTGATTTATGGAATGGTGCGCAGAGACCCTGCAAAGCCTGCATGCATGCTGTTTTTTTCTGTGCGCTCCACATATTCATGGAATTGTTTCCGCAAAGTAACCGTATAAGCAAGTCGCAGCTGGAACGACCCCCCAAAACCCCACGCAAAGCAAAAACAGCCAGAAACAGCTAACTTTGCATCCTCCCCCAGGCGGGAATGCATGCACCCTTTAAACAGTGCATTGGGTCCCCCGCAAGCAAGCCTGCTATTCATCGTAACTCGGACAAAGCTCAGAAAATCTGTGTGCGAACCCCCGTAAACCATTCCTGCACTCCACTACACTACGTACACGCACCCCTAGTTAGATCGGAACCCCGGCTGCATACACACACCCCTAAATCCGACAACCGATCTTACCTCTATGCAGTGAATCCTATGCACAAGTGTCTGTACACCTGCCTTCAGGGGGCGGATAGAATGAGGGCTTGCATGGCCATTTCCCAGCTGAGAGGTTGCACGGTGGGATTCATGAATATGTATTGTTTCCACGCAATGGTGGGCATGCAATGGACTCCCTGCGGGCCATCCCTCATGACGCCCACATTTTCCCTTGTTCTTCCTCATTTTCTGAGTTCCGCCCCTTCCCTGTCCTCTGCGCAAGCCATGCCCATGCTCTGCATGGTGTCTCGTGCAAGGGACTCGGGTACTCGCAGAGACGTGCCGAGCCTGTGCAAAATCCCTGCAAAGTACAAAAATGTGCCACACAGTCGATTGCATGAATTGACAAACGGGATTTTGCATGTAGTTTGGCACGCAAAGTCCCTATTTACTGAGGAAATATTTCCATGATTCAGCCCCTATATTTATGGCAAACTTTGAAACTAGACACTCAGCTATTCCCTCTAAAGAATGAACATCAAAATGTGGAAATGTTACATAGCCAATATCATCATGATTTGGTCAGGAAATAGAGAACTTTAACTGTTTCATAGTATGGCAGAATTTGCAAAGCCAGGTAAGAAACGTACTATGATTCTGAGTTAACACCAGACTTTCTGGAACCATATTCGATCAAAATAAAAATACGCACAGATCCTTTTCTAAACATGGCAAATTGCATACAAGAGACCACCATCATAAGAATGTAGCTAGTATTGTGGTCCATGCATTAACTTTTCAACTTTCACAAAATGGAGTGCAAAAATAAAGAGTAAAAACAGACAAGATTACCTTAACGTTTTACTTTTATGCCTCGTTTTGTAAAAGATGCAAATGAAATTGCAAATGATGCTTTGCAGTTGGCATTTACAATGGATTGCTATGGAATCCCCCGGCTTTCAGCAGGTGCTACAAAAAGGTGAATTCCATTGAAATCCATTGATTTTACGTCTGCATGTAAATCTCATGCAGCCACACATGCATATGCCTTTTTGAGGGCAAAGGAATGCACAGTGAAACTGCAAGGTCACTGTGCTTAGAGAGGCATCAGCTTCACCTCACTGATGATCCCCAACAAGGGTGAAACACGTGTATGGGGTTGCTGGTGGTACTCTCGTTCAGGTTGGAATTGCCATTGCATTTCGGTGCTGGACTGCCCCTGGGCAGGACAAAGACTGATATGCAAATGGATATTTCCCATCTGTGAAAGGCACAGTGAGTAAAAGCAGTGGCTGCGAACTCTCAAGTGGTTAATAACCACTGAACAGGTTATCAAGTCTGTTCTTTCGAGAGAGGGGCGCCCGCTACCTTTGTAAAACTCATTTTGAGCACCTACCCCGCCTCGAAATGGCAGCATAATTTTCTGAGATTTAACATCTTTAACATTTAACTTTAACAGTAAGGCACATATGGCGAATGCTTAATCTTGCTCTCAAAGGCTTTGAAAATCACCCACTTAGATTCTTCAAAACATCTTAATGCGACACTTCCGAAGTTCCAAAGACCCCTCTTTGCAAATCAACGAAGTTAAAAAACCAACTGTTGCCTTTGCATTGCAATCAGTACCCACCAACCAATCAATTAGATCTGCATGGGTCCTCACACCAATCAAATGGACCTGTCCCTGAGGCTCATGCTCTGTCACATTTACACAAAAAATGATTTGTTTGTTGATAGGAATACGACTTGGATGCTGTATAGTCACACGCACACTGTGTAAGAGCAAAGGCGTAAAATTCTGTGTGGATCACCGCTGCCTTACCTTAAGAAATATGTAACAATACAATTAGAGTTATACATACTTGCTCAAGTATCAATTGGCAGAAAATCACACAGTACCTCTAGTCTCTCATTACATTCAGGCAAACCACACAGATAGTGGCCTCTTGAAATACACCAGCCAGACAGGTGGTACACTATCTTTGCGCCTTGAAACACTTGTGTATAGGTGCGTTATAAATACCATATCATATCATACCATATCATATCATATCATATCATTGCCACAGAACAAGCTACATTGGATGCACCACATTCACTCATACACAGTTGGCCTGAATGAGATTTCAGAGTAGGCCAAAATTGCAATATCGCCTCACCTCTATTCCTTTGACTGTAACTGTAGATGAAAGTAATTGTGTTCCTTTGCTCATAAGTTGATGACCTAGCTTCTATTTGGAATTACCCCTTCCCTCATGGGCTCACGTCACTGGTGGTTAGATTGCATATGAAAGCTGCTGACAGAGCTCCCTTCAACCAATTTAAGATGAGTACCAGGTGAAAATGGTATAACCATGTCCAATGACATTATTCAAAATACTATGCTTCTAAGCGGCAAGTGGGGCGGGTCGGAAGAAAGAGTCGGACACTTTAAGGACATTTTAACGGTTCTTTTATTTAAATTATAAGAAAAAGGACTATCTTTCTCTATCACTAAAGAAAATACCCTGTCTATCTAAATAACTAAAGGTGCTCGTCTGTTGTCAAGTTCTAAACAAATATCCTCAGTCCAAACCTTACTCTCTGGGCAGATGCTGGTTCCCGGACTTTCCTACTGGTCGTGTTACTGCAGCGTTGGGCCCATCTTGTGGTGCCGACTTGTTCTATGTCCTTACTCAGTTGGAGCATAGCAATTGTGAGTATTCAAGTGCTCTGTTTGCTGGTCCTCGCTAGCGTTTCAGACCATTGTTCGTGCCTGAGTGTTCAATGCGTGGAACCTCTGTAGGTCTCTGACGTAATAAGGTGGGTTCATGCACTTATGGAAGGTGTGCACCGTCTGCCCATACATGTGGCAGAACTGCTTGGGCCCTTGAGCAGAGCCAAGGACCTGATGCTCCTTCTCCTGGGATGGCAGTGCAGAGCCTCTTCCACACTCTAGCGGCCTGGATGCCACTAAAAGTGTTGTCTTTGCTACCACCCTCTGCATCTGCATTTTCCTGGATGGTCTGACATAACTCTTGCATTTGATTTCTCAGATCATACTCCAGACCTCTATATGGGGACAATAGTTGGCTAGTTAGACTATACAGAGGGTCCTTCATCTCTCCTTCCAGGGTATATATATCCTGGAGCAGTTTATCAAAGAAAAGTGGTTTCTAGGTCCTTTATCAGAATTGCTGCTGCTGTTGCTACAGCAAATTGACAAGGGGGGTCCTGGGAGTCTCTCTGCCAGACATTAGTCCTGGTTACGAGAGACTTGCCCAGAGTCTTTAGCTCACTATCTTTCACAGAGAAGAAATATCCCAAACATATCAGTCTTTGTCCTGCCCTGGGGCAGTCCAGCACTGAAATGCTAGGCAATTCTCCTCTGAACAAGAGTACCAACAGCATCCCCAGACACGTCTTTCGGTCTGGTTGGACCTCATCAGTAGGGAGGAGCTGTGCCTCTCTAAGAATAGTGAGCAAGGGGTCCACGTCTGGATTCCCCTAGTAACTTAGGGTGAGACCCAAAGTTACTTGAATATGCAAATTGACAAGGGGGGTCCTGGGAGTCTCTCTGCCAGACATTAGTCCTGGTTACGAGAGACTTACCCAGAGTCTTTAGCTCACTATCTTTCACAGAGAAGAAATATCCCAAACATATCAGTCTTTGTCCTATTGCTCCTCAAATCACTTGCTGAAGCCTAACCAAATTAAAGCTGTTTGGCTCATCCCCCTTCCACTGGAAAGTCAGCTTCAGAATTGGCTCGTCCTGGACAGATATTCTGA
Organism: Ambystoma mexicanum; assembly: GCF_040938575.1. Classification (NCBI taxonomy): domain Eukaryota; kingdom Metazoa; phylum Chordata; class Amphibia; order Caudata; family Ambystomatidae; genus Ambystoma; species Ambystoma mexicanum. The sequence goes on from NC_090927.1 coordinate 336,666,494, forward strand.
GAGCCTCTTACCCTGTTGGAGGCCGCGGTGTAGTACTTAACCATTAGCTCCGTGCCTGATTCAGTGGCTCCAAATACTCCATCCAGCGTGTTAATGATATTCTGGGGTCTGGATGTGTGGCACCGGAAGGCCTGGATGATTTTCATCGCAGGACCTCACAGACTCAATTACATTTCACCTCTTCTCCCTGTCTGGAGTGCTCCAGTCGCTCGGCAGGACCAGAACACATGGGTACTAATGACCTGACTGTCTTATCTTCCCCTAATAAAGATCCACCTATGCAGTCTCTTTCTGCAGCACTTCTCAACACCCACTCACTGATGTCTCATGGAGTGGAGGTTGAGGATTTGCTCACACAGACAGGCTTCGATCTGATGGCAGTCACTGAGTTATGTTATTAGCATTTGTAAAGCGCGCGTTCGCCCAAGGGCATCATGGCGCTAGAAGGGAAGCTACCCAGTCGGAGAAGGCCAGTGGAGTGGTCAGGCTTAGAACAGATTGGTTTTCAACGCTCTTCTGAATCCGAGATGGTTAACAATGGCCCTAAGAGGTTCAGGGAGACTGTTCCAAAGTATGGTTGCGGCAACAGACAAGGCTCTACCACCGAGCCCTGCCCGGTTAAACCTGGGGACAGTGAGCAGGTTAGAATTAGCAGAGCGGAGGTTCCGGTCCGGACAGTATCGGGTGAATTTAAGCTGCAAAAATTCAGCACCCTGGCCGTGAATAGCCCGGTGAACAATACACAGAGATTTAAACTGAATTTGTTGGTTCACCGGGAGCCAGTGCAGTTGGCGAAGCACTGGTGTAATATGGGCACCATAAGGGGAGCCAGTGGCCAGCCTAGCAGCCAGGTTCTGCATACGCTGAAGGCGATGGATGAGGCCGATAGGTTGAGACAGATAGAGTGAATTGCAATAGTCCAGTCGTGTGAGGACTAACGCGGCTACCACAGGGGGGGGGCTACCGGGATCAGGGGCATAACCCTCTTAAGGATTCTGATCTCGTGATGGGTGGACTGGCACACGGCCGCAACCTGGTTAGACATTGACAAAGAAGCGGAGAGGATAACTCCTAAATTCTTGACTTTGCTAACTGGGTTGGGTAACGGGCCCAAGGCAGTGGGCCAGAAAGCAGAGGTCCACAGGGAGGGGTTGGGGGGCAGCCTACCAACATCCGTTTTATCACCATTTAACTTTAGCCAATTCTGGTCCATCCAGATCCCGACTGCCCTAAGGCAGTTGTGGAGGCATACAGAGGTCTCTGATTGATCCTGGTCCAGACGGATCAGGATTTGGGTATCATCTGCATATGAATAGCAGTTTAACCCATAGGAGCGAATGAGACAGATCAGGGCCTAGATGTAGATGTTAAACAGAATTGGCGATAGCAAGGATCCCTGAGGGACACCACAAGTGAGGAGAAAGCAAGAGGGGGAGAGAAACAGTGGCATAGCAAGGGTCTGAGTGCGATCCGAAAGAAACGAAGGAAATCAGGCAAGAACAGCACCCGATATCCCAATCTGTGAGAGACGAGAGAGAAAGATGGAGTGGTCTACCGTGTCGAATGCGGTGGAGAGATCTATCAGGATCAGGGCCCCAACTCCAACAGCATCGACAAGTCTGGACATGTCATCCTGCACCGAGACCAGGACACTTTCCGTACCTCTCCCAGGCCTAAAACCCGCCTGGGCATGATTAAATATTTTGGAAGATTCCAAAAAAAGAGGACAGAAGCGGTGTGACCAGTGATTCCAGCAGTTTGGACAGAAACGGAAGTAGAGAAATAGGGCGGAAATTAGCCGGGATAGTGGGGTCGAGAGAAGGCTTTTTGAGGAGGGCAATAACCCTAGCAGATTTCAGTTCTGGGGGAACAAATCCCGACTGACAAGAGTTGTTTATTGCCAGTGTGATCTCAGTCAAAATATCAGGAGCAATAACCTTCATAATAGAGGCTGGGATGGGGTCCTCGGGAGATGATGATTTAATCTTCAAAATGGCTGTCAAGACCTCTGCCTCGGTGAATGGAGGGAAAGAGGACCAACTAGCCAAGGTATCAGTAGAGGGCACAAAACTGAGTCATGGCTCAGTGACTGCATCTCTAATGAGGCCACTTTGGCCACCCCGCCAGGATATGTTTTACTTAGGTCTGACCGCCAGGTCACTAAAGGTTGAGGGGTTGCCCTCCTTTTGAGAAACACCCTCCAATACCACCTATGCCCACACAAATCTCCTGATGAATGTGAATCTCTGCTGACCAAAATCAAGATCTCTAATAACATCTCACTTACTTTTATCCTTATCTACCGACCACCTCGTAACTTACCCCTGTTTGAAGAACAACTGTTACACATTCTGAACAATATTACTATTAATAAAGGGCCCGTCGTTCTCCTAAGTGACTTTAATTTATGGGCCAATGATTCCTCTGATAAAACTGCTCAGTCACTGCTTGATGCTCTATCTATCCTCTATTGGTTTTAGTCAGCTGGTCACTGAACCCACACATGTTGGTGGTCATATCTTTGATTGGATTTTGTTCCATGAAATTCAAACCTTGAGTCCCACGGTTTCACCATGCCCTTGGTCCAACCATTTGCTACTTAAATTTATGATCACTCTCCCTACCGTTCCTTCTAGAGTTGACGCCATACCTAGACTCCCAGTTGACACCAGATCATTCAAAAAGCTAACCCCTGAAAGATTATCCCATGAATTTACCAACAGACTGGGTAATCTGTGCAATTTTGATGACTCAACCAATTTGTCCAAACACCTGAAAAACACTCTAAGCTCTATTGTAGAGGAACTCTCTCCCTTTAGTACAAGATTTGTCAAACCAGAAACCCTTAATAAAAACTGGTTCAATGAAGACATTCTTGCATTTAGACATCTACGACGTTCAGCTGAACGTATATGGAGAAAACTTCCCTCTCCTGATTCGCTCACCATTTAGAAAAGCTCTGTAAAAACATTCAAATCTGCTGTGATCAAGACTAAAGCCACCTATTACAGTAATCGCATACAACAAGCCAAATCCAGATCCAAGGAACTTTTTTTCCATCCTTCAAAAATGTAATTCAAACACTCACACAGCAGGGCAGGCTCCTCAGGATGATGCCTGGTGTCAAACCATCCATGACGCCTTCATGGCTAAAATTTCCTTACATCTCAAAGCTAGTACTTCCATCTCGACCAATGCTTCTGTTATTCCTCCTTCTGCTCCTTTTGATCCTACACTTGTTCACTTACCTGAACAATCTTTCTATTCAAAAACTACCCACGACCACTTACCCAGTAGTTCACCTATCGATTCTTCCCCTCATTCGTCCCTAGGGACACATCCCAATTCCGCTGCTACGATACCCTCTTTTTCTTTTACCCCTTGCACAGTATCTGAAGTAACTGCCATCATCCTTATAATTAAGCCCACCTCTTGTAAAGGTGATGCCTGTCCTTCCAGGCTGCTGATACAATGCCTTGATATCATTAGTCCTTGGATCACCAAGTTGATCAATCAGTTCCCCTGCTCAAGAAAGCTAATTTTGACCCCCCTCCTTGCTAAACACTATTATCCCATCACCAACGTGCCCATCCTTTTGAAGGTCATGGACCGAGTCGCCTATCTTCAGTTACAGAAATGTATTGATGATAATAACATCCTGGGGCCTCATCAGTCTGGTTATCGTGCCTGTCACGGCACTGAAACGTCCATGCTGGATTTAAAATTGAATCTTGGATCCATCATCGATCAGGGCCATCCTGCACTTTTGATGTTGTTAGATCTCTCAGCTGCGTTTGACTTGGTCGACCACGCGCTCTTGTCAACCAGGCTACAATCCCTTGTCGGCTGCTCGAATCTCACTACACAATGGCTAGTCTCTTTTCTTGGTCCTCGCAATGCTCGCGTCGTCATCCAAAATGCCACCTGTATACCCCCTCTGCTCACACGTGGTGTTCCCCAGGGCTCCTCCCTATCTCCCACCTTGTTTAACATCTATATTCTCCCCCTGCTTCGCATGCTCGACGACCTGGGTGTTCTTTATACCAACTATGCTGATGACACCCAGGTCGTCCTTGAATTGTCTGGCTCCTACCCTACAGACTCCAAGGCTATCTCTGCCATCTACTATGTTATGCATTCATGGATGAGTAAGAATTTCATGGGTCTGCACGTGGATAAAACTGAGCTCCTCATTGCAGGTTCAAGCCACATGTTAAAAAATCTTCCTAAGGAATATTACTCATTTACCATTGCTAATGTATCTATTCCAGTGGCACGCAGTGTTAAGACTCTTGGCGTCACCATTGATGCAGAGCTCTCAATGTGCCAACATGTCGCTAAAACCAGGGCATCTTGTAGCTGGATTAACAAGCAACTTTGTGCAATGCGTCCTTTTCTCTCTGTCAGCAATATGTCGCTTCTTGCATCTGCCCTTGTTAATTCCAGGTTAGACTACTGCAATAGTCTAAAACCAGGGCATCTTGTAGCTGGATTAACAAGCAACTTTGTGCAATGCGTCCTTTTCTCTCTGTCAGCAATATGTCGCTCCTTGCATCTGCCCTTGTTAATTCCAGGTTAGACTACTGCAATAGTCGCCTAGCATGTATGTCTACTGCCAATATCACTGCTCTCCAGACAACCGAAAACGGTGCAGTCTGAGCCGTGCTTGGTCTAGCCAGGCACTCTTCTATCACTGAAGCCAGGAAAAAACTGCACTGGCTGCCCATCAAGCATAGGGTATCCTTTAAGATACTCACTCTCACCTTCAAATGTTTGATTGGTTCCGCACCCATCTATCTGACCCAGTGTATTCATCGCAATGTCCCTGACCGTTCACTCAGGTCCACTGAGCAAGCGATGATCACTCAGCCACGTTTCCGCTCAGTCAAGTTTGTCAAAACCATCTTCAGTGTAATAGCCCCTGCTCTCTGGAACACTCTTCCTCTTCACCTCAAGAGCTCCTCCTCACTGATCCAGTTCAAGAAAAACCTCAACACCCATCTTTTTAATGCTCCTTAGCTTTCGCCATAGAGTCCCTCCTGAGATTTTTGCCTCTAAATTTTCTTGTTCAGTTTTTGTCTTGTTTGTTTTATGTGCGCCGTGAGGCCCTCGGGCGATTTGGCGTGTTATCAAGAATTAAAATAAATAAATAAATAAATAGCATCTGACTTGTCTGTTCCACCCAAATCTGCTATTGCTCTTACCCTCTTGGGGTAGGTTTCTCCCCTGAAAAGGGTCTCAGTCAGTGGTAGGGGCCATGTTCTCATTGTGTGGCGATGGCCTTGTGCAACACATTCTTGAAAGGATCTGCCATGGTGGAAGCGATCAGTCTGGCACCTCTATCCTTTGGTTTAGAAAGGGTGCGTGTACTGTCAAGGGTTTTGACCCATGTTGAATCAATAGACTGGGTAGATGTGGGGATGAGCTGTTGCCGCCCATTATTCTATCCCAGAACAAACTAAATCAATAGACTGGGTGGATGTGGGGATGAGCTATCGCCGCCCACATTCACGCCAGAATAGGAGAACCGCGCAGTTTGTGCGCACACCAAAATGGTCGCCTAACCTTCCACCCACCAGTGTGAGCGTGGTGGGCCAGTGGTGCCATGAGTGGAATGTGTGCCAAAGGAAAAACAGCAGTGCCTGTTAGCTCAAAAAGCACCCCTTTTTGACCAGGGCATAATTTTAAAAAGATAGATAACTCATAGTGTGGACTGGTCAAAATTATATAAATAATACCATTATTCTTGTGATTTTTCGGTGCACATTTTAAGAGGTGTTATGACCCTGTGGTTTGTTCCAGGGGATAGTAGCGGAAAAAAGGTTGTTACTCCAAATGTCTGCATGTTAAAAATCTGACACTTTATCATCTGAAACCCATCTCCCTGGTGCACATTTGTGTAAAATCTGGAAAGGTTTAGAGGTCGTTATCTGGATGAAAAGGGGAGAATTCTGTCATCAGTGGACACGACATCGTACAAAGACAGGGATCAGATGGTTTAGTTCTGCAGAAAATATGTTAACTGGACCTATAATATTAGAAAAATATGTATTTGGGTCAGAAATAGATTTGTGTGCAAATTGACCAGGGGAGGATCCTCTGACCCATAAACAGACCTCATCATGATGACAATCCATTTCCTTCCCCCAATCATGGGGGAGGGGAGAATTGGGCCAATGACAAGTAGAGAGGGGCAGGCTCAGTTATGCCACGCACACACCCACTTCCAAAACACATAAAAAGAGACTGCTGGAACAGGTAGAGACATTCAATTCCATTTGCTGCGGAGCATGCTGACCGACGACTTCACATCCAGAGATCCAGACTTCAAATCCATCAATTTCCAGAACCTGTAGCAGAAATTAACTCCAGAATTTGTAGCAGAGAGGCCTGAATCCACCAGCTGAATCCTCTTCAGCAGGCCTCAAAACCAACCAAACTATTCAACAGCCGGGCGAGCTGTTTGAATTTTTGCCAAGAATTTTTGCAAGAACCTGTAGCAGTATCCAGAAAGCAGTGCTGTATCCGGAACCCGAGAGAATCACAAACCAGACCGTTGTGAGCAGATCCGGTGCTTGACAGACCCAGAGAGCAGAGCTGACCCAGATAGCCGGGACTTCAGAACCACCGGCCGGAAGTCCCGTCCAACCTGACCAGACCGTGACAAGGCCTATTTCAAATTGATATTGTGAGTACCTAGCAGAACTGTGCAGAACCAATCTCTTAGTTAAAATAATCTAATCCAAACTATTTTAACCTAAGTAGAACTGCCTCCTAGAAATCGTGTTATCTGTCATTTTTAAAGCTGCACAACTGTCACCTGTCAATTCTGCAGCTGCAAGCTGTCACCTGTCATTTTGAGTTTTACTTTAAATCCGAAAATCTACCTTTATTAAATCGTCCGTATCTCTTGAACCGTTTGGGCTAGGAAATCTAGGCTTTCCAACGAACCTAGAACCGACTTCCTACTCCCTATACCTTTCCCGTAATCGCGAGACAAGCACTCGCGAAATTTACTGCGATTTGCGATTTGGCCCGATTTCTTCATCTGTAGAAATCAGCAGCTTGTTGCGTCTCTTTGTTAAAATCCGTTTGCAACCTGGTAATAACTCATAGGGCATTGCTAAAGTGAGCCTGAACTAATACCAACAAGCATCTCTCACTCACCCTGAACCTCTAGAGGGAATTAAAAGCAATTTTAGCACCTTTTCACTTCCTTGCAAACCACATTAAAGTAATTCGCCTATGTTTAAAACTCATCCCTGTTTTCTCTAAGCTTGCTGGGGGAACTGGAACTGTGTATTGCATTATAAAGTGTGATTTGTGGGATTCTTGAAGACTGTGTGCTCTCCTTCCATTTCTTGTATTGCATAGGGGGGGAGTGAATTGTCAAAAGAAAAAGTGATCATATTACCTTTTGCTAAAATCATAACAAGTTATTTCTGTACTGCATTTTGTTCCACCTTGCATTTCCTTGAAACCATCAAGCATTTTCAGCTACCTCATCCTCTACACTACTCCTAAGTAACCAAATCAGTGTACCCCTGTAACATTATCCATTGTTGATCACGGTCGTATTCTGAAGTGTGATATCAGTTATCCATTTATTTATAAAGTGTGATAGATATATATTGTTGAATTGTCCGAATAAACCTTTTAATTTGCAAAACAAACCTACTTCTTGGCTCAGTGGGGCCAGGGGGATTCTAAGAGGGGGGTGTTATACAAGGGTTGTCATCCAGAGTACTGAACTGGATATAAAAATACATCAATAAGGGTTTTCCTCAGCATCCCAGGCTAGGCATTGACTTAGCTGTAGTGTTGATTGAATATCGCTTACAAAAGTGGGGGCTCGGAGCCGGGATATTCTGGGTTAGATTTACCACTTGTGCAGATTAATACAGTGTGCCAACTGACCAGATACACATATCCGGTTAGATCACCACACTGTTTTACACTGTGAAAGCATCCCTCAAAGGAACGCTCTAAGGAAACGGTCTGTTTTGCAAAATAAAATACAAACTTCTGTAAGTCAGGAAGGAACTCAAATTCCAGAATGAGGACCTTGGTAGATATGAAAATAGCCAGAGAGCACTTCTTACATAAGCTATTTGTGAAAGGTGAGTGGACTCATCAGGACCAAACGGTCTGGTTGCAGGCAATCGCGCAACAGGTCACTGAAACAGGGTCAGATAAATGGAGAGATCAGGGTCCATTACATGTGGCCCTGAGTGAATTATATATGGCTTCTAAGGCCAAAGATGAACACAATAAGATTGCCAGGATAGAGGCATATTTGTATCTATATATGGGAGCCATGCAGGACAAATGTGCTGAAGGCCAAGACCTGGCAAATAGGCAACAGATGGCGTTAGAAAAGGCCCAATCTGACCTGGTCTCTTCTGAGCACAGGCTGCAGAGGAGCCAGGAGTCAGAAAATGATAGTAGGCAGTATATCATTAAAATAAAAGAGGACATGGATATACTGCAACAGGAAAAGACGGACCAGGATACCAGAATTCTGGCTTTGCAGAAGGAGCACCAAGACAGTTTGGACTCCTTACTGCAGAGCCAGAAAAAGCTGGAGCAACAGATCAATTTCAACAGGGCATGCACAGAGCAGGTAGCCACCCTGCAAATCCAACTAGAGAGAGAGAAAGAGGAAAGCAATAAATTGATTTTGAAAGACCTGGATACCCAGGCAGAGTTTGATGAAGAACGCCAGAAAGATGGTGCCTTTCAAAGGCAGAGGGACGACCTGGCGTCACAAATGCAGGCTCTTGGTCAGGAAAGGGATACCTTATGCCAGGAAGTCTGCCATTTAAAAAGAAAAATTGAAGAAAATCACTTGGCCCTCCAGGGGCTGGGTGACCTCCAAAAAGAGCATCAGGGCTTGCTAGATCACACCAGGAGGATGGAGGAGGCTCTGGCAAGAAAGGAGCAGGCCAGTAGGGATGGGACTGAGGAGGTAACCCTCCTGCAGCAGAGATTGGCCCAGTACTCCAGGACCAATCAGGAGGCACAGAGAGAAAATGAGGCTCTCTGTCAGCACAATGATAGGCTCCAGCAACAGGTAGCCATGCAGGAGAGACTGATAGAGTCTAGAAAGGCCTTAACTGAGGAACTGAAAGTGCAGGCTCTTGCATTGCAACAGGGAACAGGGGCGGATAGAGATGAGGTTTGCTGGGAAAGAGAAACTCCTGAGCATAACCTCAGGAGCCCTAGTACCAGAGGCCTTCATCTCTCCCAGTCCCTGGACTCTGCCACCCCCATGTCCCCTGGCGCGCATGAGCACAGAGCCACAGGAATGGCAGATTACTATCCAGCCAAAAGTATGGGGCTCATAGGCCAGTACCACCCAGGAATGGAGGGGTTGGCATCTGGGTATGGGCACTCAAGTACAGTGCAATTTAGTGGGGAACCCCAGGAGAGTAGGCCCATTAAGGGCATCCTGAAAACCTCTGCCCAGTTAGGTCAGTGGGGGGGGGTACCCATCAAATCCTGGCAGCAAGGAAGGATCTGAAGACTCCTCTGAGCATTACAGGACACAGGAGACCAGGTCCCCACATTCTGCCAGCCATTCCCAGACTCGCAGAATCCGGGAAAACCTGGAAGATCAGACGGGCATCTCTGGGAGCAGTGCTTCTGAGTCGGAGGATGAATTGCCCAGGGTTACCCGAACCAAAAAGGCCAATAAGGCAAAAAGGGCCTTGCTTAAGGACCCCTCAAAGCAGATCAAGGCAATCAGGAGTGTCATCACTCCTTATCATAAGAACGCCAAGTATTCCGTTTGGGAACACTTGGAGCTCTATGAGCAAATGATGGAGACTTTCCATTTGAAGGACAGCCAAAGCTGTATTCAATATGTAAAGTGGACCTTCTATCCAGAATACTCCAGTTTCTTTGCGGGGCTGGAGGATCAAAACCATTCAAGGTGGTCCACATACAGGGCGTCCATCTTGAAACATTTTTCTGTGCACAGAAATCCTCAAGAGGCTCGCAAGGCAGCCTACAATTTGCAATGTGGGGAGGATCAGGCCCCACAAGAGTTTGTGCAAGAATTAAAGCGTGCTTTTGCGCAGACCACCAGAAGGGTGCGCACGAATAGCAGAGAATTTATCAATACGTTTTTCCATGCCTTACCCAAATACATAATGACCCAGCTCGTGAGAGATTTTCATGAGAAAAGATCTTTAGACTGGGTCATTGGACAGGCTACCCGGATCTATGAGGTGCAGAAGCCCATCGAAAATAAAAATAATGTGCCGAAAAACCCCAAAACCAACAGCACCCCTGCTGCTGCCAAGGTGGCAGAGGTAAAGGTTGCCCCCGTTTTAGATTTGGAGATGGGGGGCCTAAAAACCTTCCTGCACCAAATAATTCACAGCCCAGAAGGCCCTTGGGCCAGTCACAGACAGGGAGTCGAGGAGGTAGTCCCACAAATGGGGTCCCCCGCTCCCCTGACTATGTAAGTCCCCGCTACAAGGGAAAGCGACCAATCCTGGGTTATGTGTGGACTCCTCCAGCCCAAGGGGGGGGATCCAGCCAAGCACCTAACCCAGGGAACTTCCCTCCCAACTTCCCACAGGAGGGCAGAAATTCTCCAAATCCTGGGCAGAACTTTTTCCCCAGGTATCCACCCAATTTCCAACCCCAAAACCATCCATCCTTCTTTCCCCAATTCCCTGAGCCCAGACAACCTAATCCGGGAGAGGGGAGGCCAAGGGTGGAGGGGTACCCAAATCTTCCCAATCCGGGGTATTACCAGAGAAGGGATAGCTACCCTTCCCGGGACCAGCCCAGGGGAGAAAATAGATCCCCGTATCAGCCTGAGCGGGTTTCACAACTTGAGCGCCAGGTCCAAAATATGGCACGAGATCTGGGTCACATACTGAGGGCTCAACAGAACCCTCAGATGAGCATGCCACCACAGAATGCCCCAAACTCTGGACCTGGTGCTACAGAACAATGACGGGGGCAGCACCCCGATAACCCACCGGTTCCCAGGGAGGAGGCACAAGGGGAAGGGGGGTGTAAAGCCTTGGAGGAAGCTTCCTTCCCAACTTGTAAACAGCCCCTGGAAAACCAGGAACCGGAAACAAAATCTCCTGCCCCTGAAAGCCTGCCTCCCAAGGAGCAGAGGGGGGGGGTAGGAGAAACAAAGGACCCAAACAGACCCACTTTGTGGAGGAGGTACAGGTCTTCCAATTTAAGGGAGAGGGATCCTCAGAAGATCCTGGGAAAAAGATCTTCTCATTCTGAGATGGGGGAACTCCTCCCAAGGAAAAATGGGTCCCAAAGGATTCCAATCCAGACTGGGGAGATATGGAGACTGAGCTACCGCTGCCCATCATCTCATCCCAGAACCCACAATACCGAAATCCCCTGGTTCAAACCCATCCTGTTGACTGCCTCCAAAAAGGGGGGGGGGCGGCCCAGAACCGGAACCAGGGGAACCCACAATGGCTCTGATCTCCAGTTGCCAACTTTTTCTTTCAGATTCCCAAGGCTCTCCACAGAATTCTGCCCAAATCTCTTCGCTAGCAATGTCCAAAACCAGAAAGTTAGCCCACCAGTTGTCCAAAAATGTGCATTATCTGTGCCCCCTTGAGAAGAAGGAGGGAAAATACTATGCCCCGGTACAAGTACAGGGGCAGGGTACAATTTTGGCACTGATGGACACTGGATCCCAAGCTACCCTTCTGTCCAAAAGGGCCTTTGAGGAACTAAATGCAGGAAGGGGGGAGTATTACCGTATTCCTCTCACCTCTCTTCCTGGACAACTCCAGAACTTTGACGGGAAAGAAATTCCTGTCGAGGGGACTGCAGATTTGGACATCAAAATTGGGCAACACAAGGTGAAACACCCGGTCATAGTAGTGACTCCAGAGGGCACCCCTTGTTTACTAGGGAATGACCTCCTGAGAAGGTTGTCACCCCTAATAGATTGCGTAAACAAGGTCCTCTGGACCCAGACTAGCCGACCAATAAAATTAAAACAGAGTGTCAACCATGTTAGTTTAAATGGCACCTGCCACATGGTTGAACAAAAATCTGACCAAGTAGAATTTCACTTCTAGAACAACCAAATTCCAGACGTGACAGTAATAGCAGTAGGACAACAGACTGGTGATGGGGGGTCCTCTCTATTTCTGAAAATCAACCTTCCTTCCAGTTTAAGGTGGTATTCCACACTGGAAGGAAACACCCTGAAATTCTTTACTAATCCACAATCAGAAACTCCCACTCCTATAGTCCAGAAAGATGTGAAATCAGCTCAGAGCCTGGCTGATATTCAGCAAATTGGAGAGCAGTTGTTCATCCCTGTTCAGTTAAATGATGGGAAGGACTCTGTTCTTGCTCGAGTGTGTGTGAACAACGGTAAGAGCTTCCTCAGCGAAGCCATGTTCCACCAACTCCCAAAAGATCCAGCCATTCCCACATTGAAACTGCTAGACAAATGGGAAATGGACCTGGAAGCACCTAATTCCAAACATCTCCTGCCAAGCAGGTGTATGCTCAAAATCTCCATTGGCAACAAGAGCATAGTCCATAATTGTTGGGTCGTGCAAGACGTCACTGCCGCCTTTTACTTAGGCAGTGACATTCTCAATCGCTTTGCCATTAGTTTGGACCTAATAAACTTCAAGGCTTGGTCCCGATTAGCGGATAATCCCATGGGCTTTGATGATCCAGAAAAAGCATTTAGGTCAGCTCAATTGCTACCTTATGCAGTTGAAATTCAGATTAAAGAGGAAGTCACCATCCCAGAAAGGACCCGACAATTCTCCCTGGAAGTGAAAGTTAAAAGAGGATAAAAATTGAAAGACCCTTATGCTTACATACATCTAAATGCTTCTCTCCAACAGCAAGGGTTGGGGGTAAACCCAACTCCATTAGTCAACATAGAACATGACACCATTCCAATAGAGGTGGATAACAGCGACTTAAAGAGTATTACTCTAGCCGCAGACACCATTATTGGAATGGCGGTTGATGACCGACATTTTTCCATTGATCTAGGAAATGAACTGTTAGGACCAATCCCCAAGGACTGTTTTGACAGTGACAGTGATGACAACACAACACCAGACAGGATTTTTACCCGGCATGGGGGGAACTTCCTGGTGTACACTTTGTGCCCTTATGATAAGGAAGATGTGACTTGTGACTTCAGGAGGGATGAGGTGATTTTCCAGGTCCATGAGGGCTGCCTTTCCCACCTGAAGCCTCCAGTCCAAATCAGCACTCTGACCAGGGACTTCTCCACCCAGCTGGAGGAGGCCGCGGAGATAGCCAAACCAGAAGTCTTTCCAGGCTTCAGGCAGATGGTGGAAGAGAGAGTCAACCTAGCTGATGCCTGTGTGACTCTGGAACAGAAGCAAAAGTTGAAACAAGTTTTCTTGGATTTCCAAGATCTCTTTGCGGTAGACTCATATGACTGTGGTCACACCGACATCCACACCACAACAATTCCCACGGACCCTGGAATGACTCCAGTGTTTGTGAAGCAATATCGTTTGCCTCTCGCATCCATGGAGTCCCTTACTGAAATAATTAAGAACCTTGAGTCCCGGGGAATAATCCGTCCAGTACACAGCACCTTCAATAATCCGGTGCTGGGAATATTGAAGCCAAACGGCCAGTGGAGACTCTGCGCCGACCTTAGGGAGCTCAACAAACGGGTCCATACTTCCCGATGGCCTCTGCCCTACATTGACCAAGGGCTGGCCCAGATCCAGGGGTCACAGGTATTCACAGCAATAGACCTGACCAATGGATACTGGACCGTGCCCGTCAGTAGGGAGGACCAATACAAACTGGCTTTTACCTTTGGGGGCCAGCAGTACACATGGACCCGGACTCCCTTCGGATACCTCAACTCCGGCAATGAATTCAACATTTTCCTACATAAGGCCATGCCCGACCTGGGTGCGAGGGGTAACCTGGCTTATGTAGATGATGTCCTCATTAAAAGTTCATCTGTGGAGGAACACATAGCGTAGATCCGTTATGTTCTGACGCAGTTGAGGGCCGCCGGAGCAAAACTTTCCTTCCAGAAAGCACAGTGGTGTAGAACCCGTGTTAATTTGTTGGGGCATGAGATTACTCCTCAGGGTCTCTGTCCCGAGGAAAAGAAAGTGGAAGCACTTCAGAAACTGAAAGACCCCACAACTCTGCAGGAACTAAGGAGCCTCCTTGGACTGACTAATTACAGCAGAAAGTTCATTGAAGGCTACGCAGAGATCACTAGACCCCTGATTCATCTCTTGAAGGGGGGGGTCAAGTGGGAATAGGGTCCAGAACAATCCGAGGCAGTAAGACAACTCAAGAGAAGCCTCTCACAAGCGCCTTGCCTAGCTTACCCTGTCAGAAACAAGGAGTTCTTCCTGGAGACAGGGTTCTCTAATAAGTGCTTGACGGCAGTATTATACCAAAAGCAGGACAAGGTCAATAAAGTAATCTCCTATGCGAGCAAAACTTTATCCTCTGTGGAGGAAAAATTCAACGATTGTGAGAAGGCACTCCTGGCAATGGTGTGGGCATTGAAGAATTACTGCCCGTTTATCCAGGGGGAACACATCATAGTGGAGACTCCACACCAGCCTCTGCAATATCTCCAAAGTGACAGAATCCGGGCCGGAAATGTGAGTAATTCCCAAATTACTTCCTGGATTCTGTCAATGCAAGGCTTTCCTGTGGAGGTCAGATATGGCCAAAACAAGAAGAGTCCCCTCGCTCAAGGTCTGGCTGACTTGCATGATTGTGCCAGAGAAAACTGTCTCGAGGACGAAAGTCTAAAAATCAAGGACAACATGGAGGCATACCTTAATTCCCCACACAAAGTCTTTGAAGAAGACAAGTGTGAGGGAATGCCCACTGTCTATGTGGATGGATGCTCTTACCATGTTGACAACAACGGGGAGAAAGAACTGGTGGCCGGCGTAGGGAACGCATGGGTTTCAACTGCACAATGGAGTAAGGAGACCCCTGATGCTGATTTGATTACGGCTCAAAAGGGGGATCCAATAATTGGTAAGTTTTACCAACACATTGAGGACCCTGAGAACTTTCCCCTGACGGATACCGATTACATTGGGAAAGAGGACCTAAGAGTGTTGATGAAATGTCCAAAGATGTTCTGGATCCAAGACGGGCTGTTGGTAAGGAAATCCCAAGCTGGCCATGATCAGTGGGTGGTTCCTACCTCATTCCGAAGCCTGATGTTAAGTCACGCCCATGATGCGGCCACAGCCGGTCATAGGGGGTTTCACACAACACTGGAAATCTTAAGAGAGGTTGCATACTGGCCACACATGGGGCAGGACCTCGACCAATACTTGAAGGGGTGTCTTGTGTGTGCACAATTTCAGCCATCATCCCTCACACACCGTGTGCCTCTCCAAAAGAGGGGGATGACACTGCCCTGGTCAGATTTGCAAATCGACTTTGTAGGTCCTGTAATTCGCTCGTCTAGAGGAAACAAGTACATGTTGACCGTTACATGCTTGTTTACTAAGTGGGTGGAATGTCTCCCGGCCCCAAACTGCAAGGCAGAAACAGCAGCTGCCCTGATGATTAACCACATCTTTTCCCATTTTGGTCTACCTCAAAGGATTGAGTCAGACAGAGGTAGCCACTTCACCAGTGAAGTAATGACAAAGATGTGGGAGATAGTGGGGGTTAAAAGGAAGCTACACATTGCTTACAGGCCAGCTTCTTCTGGAGCAGTGGAGAGATATAACCGAACCATTGTGAGCATCTTAAAAAAGTTTGTGACTGATTCTGGGCCAAGTTGGGATATCCGATTACCTCTGGTCCTAATGGCCATCAGATCTACCCCTTCATCTGCAACTAAAATGTCACCATTTGAGTTGATGACGGGGCGCAAGATGGTGCTTCCCCAGCATTTGCTCTACAGGACCCAAGAGCAGACACTGATAAATGCCTCCACAACTCATGAGTATGTGGAGAATTTAAGGAAATACCTTCAACATGCTTTTGCCTATGCTCAGCGGAATCTAGAAAGATCAGCCGAGAGCATGAAGACCCACTATGACTTAAAAACTACCCGAAAGGAATATAAGATGGGTGATCGGGTCTATCTATACAATTTCCAAAGGAACCAGGCCAAACAGCGAAAATTCTTGCCTACATGGAAGGGACCGTTTGAAATTATAGACAAGATCTCCCCTGTTGCCTATAAGATCTGCATCCCCAAAGGCAGTTTGGTGGAGGGGGAAGATAAGTGGGTCCATATAAATCAGCTAAAGTGTTGCCATCCCAGGCACACTCTGCAACAACTGGAGGAGTCCTCTGCAATACCAGAGGGGACCGCTCCAGAGTAATTCAATTCCAACCCTAAAATATCCCACATATAGTCTCTAAAATATTATGATTTGAAAAAAAAAAAGTCTTATAATTGTATCTTGTTTTTTGTTAAAATAAGAAAGCAAATGTTTTGACTATAAAATGTATATGCCACCCCACTATATCAATGGTGGGGAAGAAATGTCTACGAATAAGTATTGCCGCTTTCCTTTGTCGTCCTAGGAGAAAGAAAACCTGGAGACTGGCCAAGGAGGACGAACCGGGGACTGGGAGAAGAGACCCGAGGGGCCCGGGCTACCACCCAATATTCCCATCAGGACCGGCGAGGAGAACCGATCGATCCAACTGGGTGGAGGAGAAGATGCTGAACTGTGCCATCCACAGAATTGGAAGAAGATAATGCGGACATACCAGCGCAAGGGCTCAAAACCTCCTTTGCACCAGACTTCCCCTCGACTTGAATCAAAGAGCAGTCGGGCGGGGGGATTTGTCAAGGGTTTTGACCCATGTTGAATCAATAGACTGGGTAGATGTGGGGATGAGCTGTCGCCGCCCATTATTCTATCCCAGAACAAACTAAATCAATAGACTGGGTGGATGTGGGGATGAGCTATCGCCGCCCACATTCACGCCAGAATAGGAGAACCGCGCAGTTTGTGCACATACCAAAATGGTCGCCTAACCTTCTACCCACCAGTGCGAGCGTGATGGGCCAGGGGTGCCATGAGTGGAATGTGTGCCAAAGGAAAAACAGCAGTGCCTGTTAGCTCAAAAAGCACTTTGAAGACACCTTGGTTTCTCTGAATGCAAGCTCAAAATGCCTATTTTCAAACATTGCAGGATATTCAAAAATCTCACTGAACACCAGCAGACATTTGGCAGAATGAAGTTTTGTGTACATACAAAATCTGGAAAGAAAAAGAGCCCAAAACCATGTTCATAACAAAACTGGCTGAGCTGTGGAGGTCGGCAGCTTAAGTTAAACTGAACTGAAAACCACTAAAATCGAAATGTTTAAATTAAATGAGGGACCTACTTTTGAGTGTCACATAGTTTGTAACTGTTGAAATGTCATAGTTTTGAACTTAGAATCAGCATTCTATCTGCATGTGTAAAAATTGTCAGTTTGATTTGAATGTAGAAAACTGGGAACAAAAAGTGACATTTAGCTGAAACCTGGCTTAATGAAACTGGATTCTGCCTGACAACTACCCCCGACAGAAGTTGAAACTGGATCAACAGCTGTATTCCCAGGCCTGGCTGCATTCTGCTGCCCCACTAAAAGGAGGTCACATGGCCCTGTTGATTGAAAGTGGAGTGGCAGCTGGGGACTGCAGGAAATTGAACAATGGGCCTTCTTTGGCTCAGGCAAATGTTATATTGGGGGGGCCGTAAAGTGGCTTCCTCTTGGGGGAAACTGGGAGGGGCAGTGCCTCTGCTGGCAGCAGAGCTTGGGGGAAGTGGATAAACCAGGTATTCCACCTTGTAATGTGGGAAGCCACACCCCTTTTTGACCAGGGCATAATTTTAAAAAGATAAATAACTCATAGTGCGGACTGGTCAAAATTATATAAATAATACCATTATTCTTGTGATTTTTCGGTGCACATTTTAAGAGGTGTTAGGACCCTGTGGTTTGTTCCTGGGATAGTAGCGCAAAAAAGGTTGTTACTCCAAATGTCTGCATGTTAAAAATCTGACACTTTATCATCTGAAACCCATCTCCCTGGTGCACATTTGTGTAAAATCTGGAAAGGTTTAGAGGTCGTTATCTGGATGAAAAGGGGAGAATTCTGTCTTCAGTGGACACGACATCGTACAAAGACAGGGATCAGATGGTTTGGTGCTACAGAAAATATGTTAACTGGACCTATAATATTAGAAAAATGGTACATAGATCAATATGTATTTGGGTCAGAAATAGATTTGTGTGCAAATTGACCAGGGGAGGATCCTCTGACCCATAAACAGACCTCATCATGATGACAATCCATTTCCTTCCCCCAATCATGGGTGAGGGGAGAATTGGGCCAATGACAAGTAGAGAGGGGCAGGCTCAGTTATGCCACGCACACACCCACTTCCAAAACACATAAAAAGAGACTGCTGGAACAGGTAGAGACATTCAATTCCATTTGCTGCGGAGCATGCTGACCGACGACTTCACATCCAGAGATCCAGACTTCAAATCCATCAATCTCCAGAACCTGTAGCAGAAATTAACTCCAGAATTTGTAGCAGAGAGGCCTGAATCCACCAGCTGAATCCTCCTCAGCAGGCCTCAAAACCAACCAAACTATTCAACAGCTGGGGGAGCTGTTTGAATTTTTGCCAAGAATTTTTGCAAGAACCTGTAGCAGTATCCAGAAAGCAGTGCTGTATCCGGAACCCGAGAGAACCACAAACCAGACCTTTGTGAGCAGATCCGGTGCTTGACAGACCCAGATAGCCTGGACTTCAGAACCACCCGCCGGAAGTCCCGTCCAACCTGACCAGACCGTGACGAGGCCTATTTCAAATTGATATTGTGAGTACCTAGCAGAACTGTGCAGAACCAATCTCTTAGTTAAAATAATCTAATCCAAACTATTTTAACCTAAGTAGAACTGCCTCCTAGAAATCGTACAGGATTCAGTTGTTCGTGGGCTGATGTAGTCAGACCCAGCGTGGAACAAAGGTGCAAGCTAATCAGGCTCAGTTGGGGACGAAGGATCATGGAGGCCTTTGCAGCAAAAGGGCATCAAGGAGGGGGGAATCCTGGTGCTCTGTGTGGTAGAAGGGTGGCTCTCAAAGATGCAGTTCAGGAAGGTCCCATGAACACTTTTCAGTTGGCCAGGCCGAGTCAGGCTTTAGCCGCCGGGAGCGGTCGATGAGTGTCCTGCCAGCAGTTGGAGTTGGCTGGTGACGGTCGTTGAAGTGGTGATCTCAGGTGCATCAATGTGTGATCAATGAGGCAGCAGTTCATGTGCTAGCTGTGTCGAGCCATGGTTGTAACCCTCAGTTGAGTTGACATTTCATTCTCCAGTGATTCGGTACAGATTCTGGTATTAAGCAGACTCTTCAGTCCAGCCAGGTGACAAGCGTTGACTAGGACACAATGCAGTGTTGAGCTGTTCAAATGTGCAAGCAATGTTCAATGCTGTTGAGAAGCACGGAAACCAGTGCGGGGGACTTCCCTCTTCTTCCAGGTGCTGTGACCACATGTCGACTGGTTCAGTGCAGTGAACAGGCAGCTTGGGCTGGACTGGTTCTCTGGTTGGTGTGAGGCCCACTCTGGGTGACCCGAGGCTAAGATGATTCTGTTCAGCATCTGCTCTCCCAGCTCATGAGATACTGGTGCAGACTGATAGGTCTTGATCCACAGCGGAGGTTAATCCCAATGTGCTCTGAGAGCAGTAGGGGACAAATCTTTCTTCTGTCGTGGATGATTCCTTCTTCTCCTCAGGCTGAGGAATTTTGAGAGTACAACCCTCCCAAAGGAGGACCAGTGAGATCTTCAGAATTAATCAGCAGCCTTAAGAATCCAAGGGGAACTAACTGAATCTGCTAAAGGGGTGGAAGACCCCTTCTTTTAAGGGCAGAAGTCCTCATGTGATTGGACTAAAGCTAGCCTTCCTTAGTAGTCCAATCCCTGCTCTTGAATGGAGTGTACTCTGCCCTTCTGATGTCACACCCAAAGTTCTTTGCCCCAGAGGAAGTGGAGGGGACAGGAAAGAGAGAGACAATGAAAATACAGATGCTGGAAGCCTCTTTCCCTTGATCATAGCCCTCCTGCCTATCATATCCTGACCTCTTCCCTTCTCACTGAGAACAAAGGCCTTTAGAGTTGCAGCACCCTGGTGTGAGGCTACTCCTTTTGAATGGGTGTGCTCCCTTAATGCCCAGGGCCAAGACATCTGCCTGATGTGCAGCAGGTGTTACCTAGCCACACAAAGAGGTCAAAGAGAGGGGCCAGCCCTCCAGGTTCTCGTCTTGTTTAGTTGTTTTCTCCTGCTGACATTTCTGGTAGCCTGCACCCCCAACCCCTTACTTACCTTTTGGCTGCACACTTGTCTGTGTGCCGCTGACTTCTCCATCAGTCTTCCGCGCTTGTTCCCATCACTCATGTGCATGGGAACCGGCACTGAAGGGTCCTTTTCTTTTTTATTGAGTTTATTTTTTGATGGAGCAGGGGCCACCCCTGCAACCCCCGATTCCATTGTAACAAACAAGAGTGCAGGGGACACTCCCGCTCCCCTTCTTCGCTACAATGGTACCGGGTGGTAGGTTTGTTTGACATTTTCGGCTGTATATAATTGTCGTACACGCGAAATTCTTAAAATCTACCATTCGTTTTTTCTTTCAGTTTTTTAATACGGATTCCTTTTAGCATGGCGTCAACGGAAAAGCAGAATCTGGATGGCAGATTACCTCTTTTGAGACGGAATTGTACTCATCATGCTATTTGTTAATAAACATCAAAAACGCCAGGGCTTTGCACCCTTGCTAGATGGCAATTACTCACAATAAGACACTATTCAGTCTCCCCCATCCATGGCTGGTAAGAGACAATGGGCCTCATTACGACCCAGGCGTTAAGGGTTAACGCCGTCGTTAACCCTTAACGCCTATTATGATTTTAACGGCTGCTCTTAGCAGCCGGTAAAATCCATGGCGCTAACCTGCCATGATGCTAATTACGCTGCCGTAATTTACGGCGGCGTAATTAGCGCCTTCCCCACTCCCATTATGCCCTATGGGGCAAAAATGGGAATGGGGAAGGGAAAATGGGAAATGGGGATTTACCGCCCCACTCACCTTGGAATGGGGCGGTAAATCCGCCATCCACCATGGTGTAAACATAGTTTACACCATGGTGGTAAAGTTGGCGCAATTAGCGCCTGGGTCGTAATGACCCCCAATATTTCATGGATAACTTCTTTAGGGCCATAACAGACCAGGATACAGGATTCTGCTAGGCCAGAGGCTTTACCCAGGCAGTTGACCTGGCTATTGAGTGTATCTAGGGACCCTTCTCTTGACCTTGAGCGCCTGGTGGGTGTGCTCCATGGGATATCACCTATTAGGAAGCAATGTTTAGACGTAAGCCCCTCATCTTCAACCCAGCTGAATACATGAATCCGATCCATGGAAATGGTGTCTGAATGTCAGATGTGATGGTCAATCCAGTAAAAATCACAATTATTATAACTGTATATTACAAATCTCCCTATCACAACTGTGCAGAAAACACAGTATTTACAATAAAATGGAATCTTACACTAATTATCTGTACACTAACCAAGGGATGGAAGGGGTGTAGGAGTGACTAGGCACAGGCCTGGTATGTGTAAGCACACCAAAGGTGATCACAGCAGTGCCTCCAAACAATTTACATGGGATGGTCCTAATGCAGTTAATGGGAGATATGAGATGCTCACTGGCTCCCAGTCAAAGACTGCATCACATTTAAAATTCTTACCACCACCCACAAATGCATCAGCTTCACTGCCCCATCCTACCTCTCAGACACACTATCGAGATCCACCTCAACTAGGCCTACACGAACTTGCTACACCAACCAACTCACCAACCTCCGCATCTACAGAGCTAAATCTGGAGGAATAGGCTTCCCATTTTTAGCCCCCAAGATGTGGAACACGCTCCCACTGCACTCAGAGCAGAAACTTCCCTCAATGCATTTCGTAAAAAGCTGAAAACTGCTCTCTTTAATTACACTGGCATCAAGGTTGTTTTCACTTGCGCCTGACGTGTTTCCGAATTTCATGAATCCATGTCTTCGGTCCGGCAGGCTTTTCGGCATCGGCATAAGGCTGCTTTCGAACAGCATTACTCATCATTATCAGTATCCCCTTGATCACTGGCACAGATATGACATTTTTCATTAGTAGCAGCCTGCTGTTTAACTCTCCCAAATGGAGTCCATTTAGTACCACAATTACACCAGCCAGAACCAGGATCTACAAGGCAAACCCAGAAAAGAGATAACAGTGTTGTACATCACTCTCTCAAGTAACATTTGTCTGCAGGCCCATATTGCCATTTCTTTCTACCAGGCTCCATTACTAAAAGTACTTGGTCTTTGCCTGATGTAATGACATCTGCAGGCAATGGTGGGCCACTTGGCCTATCCACCCACACCTTCGCACCCGGTACCATACTGTCTGAAGAGCCAAAACCACGATCCCCACCGGTAGTTAACACTGTAGGAGGCTCCCCCTTCTTAATCATGGACAACTTAACGGGAATGATAATTAATTGGGCCACCCGATCACCCTTGTGGATCGGTAACAATTGGTCCCCACTATTCATCAGGATCACTTTGATCTCGCCATGGTAATCAGCATCAATTATCCCTCCCAACACTTGAACTCCCTTCAATGCTAGGCCAGATCTAGGGGCAATCCATCCCATATGCTCTGAGGGAATTTGTACTCCAATCCCTGTTTCAATAACAACAATCCCTCTTGGGTCTAATCTGATTTCTTCATGGGAATGCAAGTCTGCTGACTCTGGAGTCGCCCGATAGGGAGCTAAAGAACCCAGGGTAATTTCCCAGTACAATAGGGTTTCTCTGACTGAATTGGGTTGAATCTGTAAAGTAGGAGTCATTAGCCGCATCAAAGGAGTTTCATGCTCATTCACAGGCCTATTGTTTAGTACTTGCACCGCATCAAACACACGATCACGCCAGCCTGCCAAATTGCCATCTCCAGATTTGCGCAGCTGTTCTTTCAACAACCCATTCATTCGTTCGTTCAATCAGCCCGGAAGCGGCAGGGTAATAAGGCACATGGTAAAGCCACTCAATGCTCTTTTCCTGACAATACTCCTGTATTAGTTTGCCTTTGAAATGTGACACATTGTCACTTTGAATCTGCAAAGCCACTCCGTAATGTAATATGATCTGATCTAACCACCTGATGGTGTTCAGTTGTGTTGCACGCTTGCACGGCAAAACCATCATGTATCCTGAATATGTATCCACAATAGTACATGCATACTGGCAACCTTTACTGATTGGCAGGGGACCGATATAATCAATCTGCCAAATTTGACCTGGTAGTTTTCCTCTTCGCAATGTACCCCACACAATCTGAGGGATAGGCCTATGCTGTTGGTGTTAGCACACTGGACATTGCAAAATGATCGTTTTCACTACCTCTAAAGGAATACTGATTCCTCGAGCTTGTGCCCACCCGATAGTAGCCTTTTCTCCAAGGTGCCCACATTTCTGGTGAGCCCACTTGGCCAAACCCTCCAAATCGTCTTCTTGAGCCTCTGCATCCACAGATGAAATCTTGGTGTGTCCGTCTGCAACAGAATTAAACCAACGTTCTAATGAGTCTGTGGCACAATGCGCGTCCACATGATACACAGTAACTTCACATTGTGATAACATTTCTGCAATATCTTGCCACAGTTCTTTATCCCACAACTCTTTTGAATGAATCTTCCACCCATTCTTTTGCCAGGTTGGCAACCACACTGCCAATCCATTCGCCACTGACCATGAATCCGTGTACACATGACATCGACCAGGGGTCTCTTGTTTCAATGCTTGGTAAACTGTGTAAAGCTCTGCAAACTGACTGCTCTTCCCTTTCCCTGACGTTGTCAAAATCTTTTTTGTCTTGGGATTGTACGACACTGCTTTCCAGTATCGCTCAGTTCCCACATGTCGGGCTGAGCCATCCGTGAACCAGGCATGCTCTGTTTGCTCCACGGTCAAATCGCTATAAGGTACTCCCCATTTCACGGGAGACTTGCGTTTTTCAGGCACTTCCGGTGGTATGTAATCATAGGGTGGTATGTTGGCTACTTGCTCATGTAATTTCGCAACTCCACCCTTCCCTGATTTGGCTCTGTCTTGAATGTACCATTTCCATTTAATTATGCTGGCTTCTTGAGCATGTCCTATTCTATGTGTTTTAGGAGAGCTCAGTACCCATTGCATGATTGGTATTTCTGGCCTCATCAATACATCATGGCCCACCGTCATTTGCTCGGTATCAACAAGGGCCCAATAACATGCCAGCAACTGCTTCTCAAACGGAGTGTATGAGTTACCAGCATCAGGCAACTTACGACTCCAAAACCCCAATGGCACACGTTTCCTGTCCTGTTTCTGCCACACACTCCAGTTAGTATAATTGTCTTGTACAGACACATTCAATTCCACTTCGCCTTCCTTCAATGGCCATAAATTAAGCACCTGCTGCACGGTGTCTTTTGCCAAATCAAATGCTTTCTGCGGCTCTTCCCCCCACTGAAACTCATATTGCTTGCATGTCACTTTGTAGAGGGTGGCCAATATCTGCCCTAAATGAGGAATGTGCTGTCTCCAAAACCCAAACAGCCCTATAAACTGCTGAGCTTGCTTTTTGTTCATTGGAGTGGTGAATTCAAGTATTTTCTGTCGGGCTTTTGGCACCATTTCTCAATGCCCATGATGCCACTGAATCCCTAGGAATATCACTGTTTCAGCTGGGCCTTGAATTTTATTTGGGTTAATCTCCCACCCTTCCTTCTTCAATCCTTCCATAATGACATCTAACTGGCTTTGCACACTGTGCTCATCCTTGCCCTGAATCAAAATATCATCAATGTAGTGAGAGATTTGTATGTCAGGTTTACACGGTATCTTGTCTAAGTGCTTTGCCACCAGCCGGTGACAGATAGTCGGGCTATGTATGTACCCCATAGGTAACCTTGTAAAGGTGTACTGACGCCCGCTCCAAGAAAATAAAAACTGCTCTTGACACTCTTCAGCAATTGGCACAGAGAAAAATGCATTGGCTAAATCTACCACTGCATACCAGGTCCCCTCAAACTTTTGGACATTCTCAATCAAGGTAATGGCATCTGGGACCGCGGGCACTAATGGAGAAGTGTGTTTATTCAACTCACAGTAATCCACGTCACCCTCCACGACCCATCCCCCTTTTTAATAGGCCAGAGAGGATTGTTCCATGCGGTGGTGTTAGGGCGTACCACACCCGCCTCCAAATACTCTTTGATGGTATCTGAAATGTCCTTGTGCCCCCCCAGGAATGCGGTATTGCTTCATTGCTACCCGCTTGGTTGCTACAGGCACTTGCACTGGGGGCAACTTCAATTTGCCTACGGTAATGGGTGTGCTGGTTAATGCACTCACCCCAAACTGGTACGTTTTGCCTCCATGTCCCAAAGTCAACCCTTCCAGAATGTCAAAGCCAATTATATAATCAGGTATCGGGACAATCAACACTTGGTATTTCTGCCTATTCAAATTGCCTATTGTCATCTCCACTTTCGTTTGTACTGCGGGGGTCTCATTTCCCCCGAGACCTGTAATAGTAAATTGTTTGCCTTCAAATCGTGCTGGATTGCCATGAATCAGAGAGGCCTCCGCCCCGTTGTGTATCTATGCTCGCACCCCTTGCGTATTTCCTGGCCCCCAAAAAATCTTAACATCAACATGGGGCCGCCTATCAACTTTTATGCGAGCAGACGCTGCCAGAGCTTGGCCGTAGCCCTAGTCAAATTTCGAATGAGTGTGACTTGACTCCACCTCTAGCATTGCACTCACCACCTTCCTCAAATCAGCGTATGTTGGCTGGTACAGGGACGGTGTCCCCATAGACCCTTCTTCTTGTTCTTCCTCACGAGGAGCGGAAGGTGAGGTGTCCTCCTGTGGCTTGGTTACTACCTGTTTCTTAACATGTTTATAGCGCTCTTTGGCTGCAAGTCCTCTTTTTTTGTATAATTCATACTTTACTCTGGTTTCAATGCCATCAATTTCTTCTCGTGGCACACCGTCCTTTAACAAAGCCAGAAA
Organism: Ambystoma mexicanum; assembly: GCF_040938575.1. NCBI lineage: Eukaryota > Metazoa > Chordata > Amphibia > Caudata > Ambystomatidae > Ambystoma > Ambystoma mexicanum. The sequence continues at coordinate 336,692,646 of NC_090927.1, forward strand.
CATGTCCTTTCGGGACACTCAGGAGTCTCTACTATCTTGCCTCCTGCCTTCAGTTCTTCTCTCACTACGCCCCTCTCTCTCCCTTGGCTTGTCATCACTCTTGTCCCACTCCACTTAATTTGCCAGTTGCCGAATGGCATCCACTACCTCATCAGTGGGTTTGCCCGTCATACCTACGAGCAAAGTCATAGTGACACTTTTTTATGCGGGTGGTGCAGTTCTAATCACCATATTTCGAGTTGAAACTGAGAGTGGCATGGCCCCCATATGTCCTGGACCATCTACGTTAATTGCCTCTTTCATAGCATGCTCTCTGACTTTTTGAATTGCCTCTTTAAAGTATACCATTTTGTTTCTTCACTAGGCCAATCGGTGGTAATGGGGTATTTACGGTTACATGCTTGGGCTGCTAGGTGCAACAAAAACACCTGTGCATCGTGACCATTCTCATTCTCATCAGGGGGCGGCCCTGCCCTTAAGACCTCGTGTACATTGGTGTCAGTTGACAAAGGTAGAAAACGCGGTGAGTCTGTGGAATCTACCAACAACCCTGCAGCGCCCCCATCTAGCAACCTCACCATCCATGTCAATAAAGGTTCCTCTGATTTTTGCCTCAAACGGGTAATAATTTCCCCAACCTCCTGCTGGGTATAATCCTCCAGCGTGGTTAAATCCACAACTCCGCCTGCAGGATTCTGCGGGTGGGGTCTGGCTCGCCGTCTTCTAACTGGCTTAGCCGCCACTGTTTTCTGCTTCATTTCCATTTTGGGGTCGAACTCATTTGCAGAACTACTCTCTGGACTGGTTGAGTCAAAAATATCACCATCCCACTTATCCGGGTCCCAGTCCACACCGGCGGTAGCGATTACAGCTGCCACCTTTCTTTTGTTGACCCCTCCCTGTCTTTTCCTATACTTATACCGGGCTACTCTGACTGCTGCCCTCTCAGCCACAGCCTGATATGTGTCAGCCTTATTTTTAAAAAGTTTCATTTGAATCTGCTGCATTAACGCAGTCTGCCTTTCTGCAGCCAGCTCTCTCATTTTTCATTTCCAAATTCCTTTGAAGTATTGTCCTATAAGCATGCAAAAGAACCCAACCTCGCCTACCTAATGCAGCGCATTCTCTGCCACGTTCCACTGGAACTTGTTGCAAGCACACCATTACATCAGACGGATCAGCATCTCCCAATCCCTGATCCCATGTTTCACTTAGCCCTGGGTGGTATTCCCACGCCTGGGACAATTTATCATATGGACTCTTAGTCCAGACTGGAATGATAACATCAGAACATTCACCGCCAGCGGTAACGCTCTTTTTCCTGAACAAACTCATTATTGCAAACAAAACAAAACCTCATTATGTCTATATTGTTTTTTCTTTCCACACTGCAAACACTACCACAAGCACACAAAAGAAAAAAAAACAGCTTAACACAGTTCAACACTCACTGCTAAATTACTTTCGCTTGCAAGGTAACTGAAGCCTATCTACGTTCAAACAGATTCTTGAATATTTGGAACAATTCATCACAAATATCCTGTTCATGACGCCAAAATGTATTGCTCTTCCAGAGTGCACGGACAATCATAAATCACCAATGCAATTACGGAGCCAATACTTTGAACGCAGGAAGACACAATAACTTGCAACCACACACTCTTAGAAAATAATGAGCACTTATACGGCTATTTATTCAAAGCTTAGAAGCAACCAGTGATAACATAGAAATAAATCATAGAAGAAACAAAGAATTCAAAAGAAAATACATCACCGTGAGCATAACTGGATTCCTCATCTCGCCAGAAGCGGCTGGAAAACCCTGATAACAGCCAGGCCGAGAGCACAACAGCCCACAGGTACGCCAGATGAAACCGTCCCCCCTCCGGCTGAAGTCTCACCTGACCGCTCTGGGGTTCCGCATATATGCACACTTCAAAAAGGGGTGGCGATTTCTCGAACCTTCTGGCAACGCACTTGCGCATTGATGAGCTGCCGTTGGTTGCCAGCTGGGTCAACCGACGGTAACCTCAAGGAGCAAAGTGCCTCCCTCCTCTAAAAACAAGCACCACGGAAAACAGTCGCATAGCTCATAACAAGACATAACAAAGTTAGCTTTCCCAGCAGAAATGTCCTTGACTGCATACCAGGTTTGGAAAGCATGTTTTCTTCAGCATCGTGAATCTAGCTCTTAGCAAAATGAGTGCAGCTTTTCACAGCAGCATGAAGTAAATATCCATCATGGCTCAGAGCGCTCCCAGAATGCACTGCGCATCAGCGCCATGTTTTAGCTCAAGCATAACAGCGACACACATGGACGGCGTTGCCTGGCAGGGGCACCGTCTGGATGGCGTTGCCCGGCAGGGGCACCGTCCTGGAGCTGGGCCCCGTCCTTGGGCCCAGCACACGTGGTGAGGCACCAGCATGGTGCGGACACAAAACACACACACACGCGGAGTCCAGTTGGCCTGACTGACGAGCCCGGAAACGGATCGTTCTCTTTATTAACTTGGTCACGTGGTTCCCCACATGACCAAGACAACACACTTGGAGAGACCATGTCCCCCTACAGGGCTGACATGCAACACTCCTCCTTTTCCATAATAACAAAACAAAATCCCCACAATCTCAACTACTACTGCTACTAAAACCACTCTACTACTTTTCACACCCTTTATTAACCTGGGTGAGTGGTTGTATTGTCACAAAACACTAATACCAACTCCTGGCATCACATTATGCTTTCCCCCTGCAGGGTCATCTTAAGCATGGGGGCATCGGTGACAGTGGCCCTCATTACGACCCAGGCGGTAAGTTACCGCCTGGGTCGTACCCTTACCACCATGGTGTAAACTATGTTTACACCATGGTGGATGGCGGATTTACCGCCCCATTCCAAGGTGAGTGGGGCGGTAAATCCCCATTTCCCATTTTACCCTTCCCCATTCCCATTTTTGCCCCATAGGGCATAATGGGAATGGGGAAAGGCGCTAATTACGCCACCGTAAATTACGGTGGTGTAATTAGCACCAAGGTCCCTTTGCGGCATGGGTTTTAACGCCTGCAAAAAGCAGGCGTTAAAATCACCATCCTGCAGAGGGACCTTGGAATCAGGCGTTAAGGGTCGGCACCGTTTACGGCGCCGTAAACCCCTTAACGCCTGGGTTCTAATGAGGGCCAGTGTCCCTCTTCCACCACCTTGAAAATGCGTGATGCCAGGTTGACCCCTCCCAAGTGTTCACTTTGGGAAGCCACACCACCAGGGGCCACATCGGCCAAGTCCATAGTCTAGGGGCGCGTGTGATGACATCATGGCGGCAGGTCCTCTGTTGCGCTTTTTCTCCTTCATCGGGCAGATGGCCGGAACACAGTGGCTGGGTGTCTGAGCTGCCGGGCGGGGAAGAGCACACAACACCGGCAAACGTGTCATCCCTCCCTCTTTATCCCAGGGGCTGAGTTCCTGCAGCCTTGTAGCATGGGCAGTTGAGCATTCGGTTCTGCCCCCTTTTTTTTGTTTGTTTGTGTTGGGACCTGCTTTAGGGCTCTGCTGCGGCGGATGCCGCGTACTCCGGTGGGATGGGGGAGGGGCAGGCATCTCGCCACAGTTAATTACTTTGTGGGCCCTGTTGGAGTGGGCCCGCCTGAATCATAGTTTTTTTTCCATGGGGCAGTCGCCGCTCTTCCTTTTCGCGGCCCGCGGGTGGAGAGGGGCAGCTCACCTTGTTGCGGCTGCAGCCGCTCCATATCTTCTTGGAGGGCGCACCTCCCCTCCTCCTCACGGGCCCCGACGCCACACCTCTCTCCCCCCCCACTGGGGAGGGGCAGGCAGCACACCTCATCATCGTGGCCGCAGCCGCAGATTTTTCACCACACGGACGGGCGGCATCTCCATTCTTCTTTTCATTTTATTCTTCTCCCGCGGCAGGCCCAGGGTGTTTGCGGGCTGCCACAGACTTCCGTCTGGATCGCGGGCCCCGATTGGAGTGGGCCTGCCTTCTGTTGGGGGCAGGCTCACCTTGGTGTGACCAGGGGCCGTTGTGCATCTCACTGCGGCCGACGCCGCCCTCTCCATTGTGGCAGCCGAGGCCGCATGCATTCCTCCCTGCGGAGGAGGCCGCTGTCTCCAAATTCCCGGCCCCGTCACGGGCCGCGACCCGCGTTCTTCTTGCGCCTGGAAGGGCCACCAGGTATCTCCCGGTGGGGGGTGGCAGTAGCCTCCTCACTGCGGGGCTGGCCGCACACCTCTCCCTCGCGGCCATGCTCCACTCCCATTGTGGCTGGGGCCGCGAAGCAACCCTCCCTCTGACGAAGTTGGGGAGGCAGCTCCCTGCACATGCCTCTCCTTCCTGCGCGGCTGGGCCTCGCCACCCTCTCGCCGCACACCTTCTTTCACCCGGGGCCACATGTTGTCATCCACGTGGTGCAGCCGCCCACCCATCCCGTCTCCCGCAGGGGCAGGGCGGGCAGCTCGCCCCACTTCCTTCTTTGCGGGCCCAGATGTGGATGGGCCCGCCTCACTGTGTCATCTTCGGGGCACACGGGGCCCGTATCCTCGTCGCCATTGTTGGGGGCTGCTCCGGGTTTACCGGGCAGCCCCATGCTCATGTCGGGGGACATGAGCGACGTACACCGGTGCAGCGCTCACGCTGCAAACACAAGGGTGGGGGTCACCTCACCCACTCCGTATCACTGGAGCTCCGCACATGGCCGGGTGGCAACCGGCTTACCGCGGCCCCGGCTCTGGGGGCACCCAGTCCGGGGCCTCCGCCCTGGCCCGACTCACATGGTCAGGGCGACACACATGGACGGCGTTGCCTGGCAAGGGCACCGTCCGGACGGCGTTGCCCGGCAGGGGCACCGTCCTGGAGCTGGGCCCCATCTTTGGGCCCAGCACACGTGGTGAGGGACCAGCATGGTGCCGACACAAAATACACACACACGCGGAGTCCAGTTGGTCTGACTGACGAGCCCTGAAACGGCTCGTTCTCTTTATTAACTTGGTCACGTGGTTCCCCACGTGACCAAGACAAAACACTGGGAGAGACCATGTCCCCCTACAGGGGTGACATGCAACATTCAGTACATTTATAATTTCATAACAAAGGCTTATGCATCTTAGAAATTCACAGATTGACACTGGCCTGACAGAAAGAAGCTGCATCGTTTCTCCTTGAAGAAGATGAAACTGTTGTTTTTTCCAAAGGCGATTTTATGCAGTGTCCCATCCTCTACCAAGAAACCAGCATAACAAATGCGGGAGCAAATGATAGGCTTTATAACAGTCGGACAACTCAATTATGCAGTGATTGTAGCTAAGAACTTGGCCGGCGTCCAGGGCTGAATCTGTCTTTCGGCTGCGAGGCTCACGCAGAGATGCTAGGACGAGACAACCGGCTGGCGCTGCCAAACATTCCGGATTTGCATCCCCTGTCAGGCCTCTGCTTAGGAGCTGATTGATCGTGGTCTTTACGGAATGTGCCAGGCAATACTAATTTTCTTTCTAAAAAGTGAGACATCCACAAGAAGGCGGTGCGGGGCACTCTGTCATCATAACAGACACACGCTGGAAAAGTTTTCTATAATAATGGGAACTTCTGGCCAAGAACCAAGCAGAGTTGCAGACAACAATCAACATCGTACTCTGAAGATAATCGAGAACCCATTCGAAGCAGCACACCTTCAATGTGTAGTGGAAAGTGCGTGCATGGCGGGACTGTAATAATCTAACTTCGGAGAGCAGATCTGATAGGCAACATTGCCACCTAGTGGAGGAAAAGGAGACGAAACGGTATGACGAGCGCTCGGTGCCTGCTAAAAATCCTGACACAATTCATAAATAGCTTTCTCTGATACACTATGGAATCCACAGTTACAACGTTTTTAACAGGGTACTTTTTAGAAAGATATGAGATAGGTAATACTTTAGATACACATATTTTTCAGCCCCAGGTCAGACCCCTGAGAGCTGTCCCTCAAGACTCAAACGCATAGAAACTCAGAGCTCGGTGGGAAGAGCTTTCATTGAAGTTGTTTATATGTCCAGTCCTTAAGAAGAAGAGGTATCGCCAGGGAATCCGGCGCTTTCAATGTTCAGGACTCGGCCAACGGATCCCTCTGGATCCACAGACCAAAGATGCAGAGAACGGAGGTACATTTGCCAGTTGACACCGAAATGACAGGCTCTGCCTAAGAGAAGGAAACATATCCTGGTCTCCAACCCAGGCCTCCCTATTGCTGATACCCACATCAGCGCATCCTCCAGACAGACCCTCACCGACATCCTTTATGTACCCCTCATATGGTCTCGGCTCTCACTCCTATTTCTTCCTCTTCCATTAATGATGGCAATCAGCGGGAGGTCCTCTTGGCCTCCTTCCACTCCTCCAAGACCATCAATAATGTCTATTTAAATGGCACCGTCTTGGTCCAGGGCCCTCAGCCCAATCTCCTCCTTTTCGATAGACATATCCCACGTCTTATCAACTTCCTTGCTTCTCCTGTTACTCTTACTAGCACCTCTCTGACTCCTCTGCCACCTCCTTCTTCCATCGCCTCTCTGGCTCCTTCCTCCTCCTCTCTGGCTTCTATGACCCCTTCTGCTACCACCTCAGCCCATTCTCTAGCCCCTCTACCACTTCTGCTGGGTGTTCCTCAAACCTGTACCCCATCTCCTCAGACATCCGCCTGTCACCACTCCTCTCGCTTGGACTGACCACTTTCAGCTTTCTTCTCATCTGAAACTCTCTGTCCCTCAGGAAAAGCTCACCCCAGCACTACTACCTACCTTTTCGGTCATTTGGCCCATGAAGCGTGTTTCAGTGAATGCCTTTGCCTCTACTTTCTCTGCTCCTTCTACTCCTGCGGCTGACTCACACTCTGAAACAGCCTCGCTAACCTGCATCTTTCTATCTCCAACACTCTGGGCATCCTTGCCCCAGTCATGAGAATCCTCTGCACTTGCGCGATCTGAATGACACCTGGCCTAGTAGGATCGTTTGTCTGTCTTCCCCTTGTTTCCCCCCCTCCCTGCCTCGTCGCGCCTTGAAACACTTGTGTATAGGCGCGTTACAAATACCATATCATATCATATCAATCCGTCTGAAGTCTACCTTTAAGTGCAACTCTTGGTATGAGTCTGACCTCGCCTGCCTGAAACGCAAGTGCAGGGTGGCTGAGAGGAAGTGAGGGCTTCAGGTGCAACCTCTGACAAACTGGCCTGCAGCCTGCTCCAAAGGCAATACAGACTCTGTCCCAGGGTCGGACTAGGACAAAAAATAGGCCCGGTCACCGAAAAAAAAGTGGCCCATCCCTCGCCTCAAAAAAGTGTGCCACCCCTCGCCTCACGTCCCTTGACCTCTGGACACCACCCCAAAGTGACATCCTGGGAAGCAATGAAACACAACCTTTCACCTCTTGACAAAACTGGAAGTGGCATCAAATAGCATTATTCCGAAGTACACTAAATTACTGTGAATCCAAGCAGACTAAATGATATCGTATTGTGTAGCACTTACGCGTAAGCTCTTTTTTATAGAACTAATATGCATGCAAAATCACCCAACCTGTGTTGGTACTCATTTATCGACCTAACATCGATGAAAGGCTTTTAAAAAAAAAAATGTAAAAGAAATTGAAAAAAATATATATTTCTTTCTTTTTTCTTTCTTCCAAAACGGCCCAGGCATGGCCAGAAACTGGCCCCCACTACCCAGGGACGATTTCGGCCTGGCCACGGGCCAAAAGGCCGAGGAGCCAATCCGACCCTGCTCTGTCCTGTCCAAGAAGAGAGTCCACAATCGAGCCCGCGTCTCTGCAGCCTCTAACATCACAGCCAAACTCTTTAAAATCTGCAAGTAGCTGGCCAATCCTTCTGCAGTCCCAGCCTCTCCTGTTGTCTCCCAGGCCCTCTGTACTGCTCTGGCTCCTCACTTCACCACTAAAACTCAGGACATCCTGTCCCCGCTCTCCTCTTCCTCTCCCTATACCTCCCTCGGCCTCCCTCTGGCCACCTCTCCATCTCCTTTCTCCTCTTTCTCTCTGACAACACCTGACAATGGTTCTAGACAAGTCAGATCTATGAAAATGTCATCAAAACAAGTGCTCCCCTGCGCCTCCAGAACCATCAAGGACCGCATTGACACACTTGCTCTAGCCTTGGCCGAGTTCTGCAATCATTCTTTCGCCACTGGATCTTCCCCTCTCTCCTAAAGCACTCCCTTGTGCACTCCCTCCTAAAAAAGCCTTCTGACGATCGCACCTGTCCAGCAAACTATCGCCAATCTCTATCACGCAGTTCCTGAGAAAACTCCTGGGGAAGCTGGCCATCTCCCAGCTTACTCTCCACACTGAATCTATTGGTTGTCTCATGACGATCAGTCTGGCCTCAGAGCAGCTAGAAGCACTGAAACTTCTCTCCTGAACACCTGTGAAGATCTGCTCTCTAATCTTAACTCCGCCTTCCTTCGGTCCTCATCCTCCTTGACCTCGCCAATGCTTTTGACACAGTCAACGACGCCATCCTGATCAATCAACTCTGCGAGAACGTGGGCATCACAGATCAGGCCCTGGAGTGGTTGACCTCCTTCTTCCTAGACCGACCCTCCCAGGTCCAGTTTGGGTCCTTTCTCTCCACCACCTCTCCCTCCACATGTGGTGTTCCCCAGGGATCTATCCTCTCACCCTGGCTCTTCAATGTCCCTTTGGCCTACCTGATCTCTACCTTCTACTCTAACCTTCAGTGTTATGTGGATGACGCTCTGCTCTCTTTCAGGCTCCCCTCAGCCTCCTCTCCTCTCTTGCTCATTGCTGACTATCTATCCGTGATTCAGGATTGGTGCGCCTCCAACATCTCTGCCTTAATGCCAGTAAGACAGAGATCCTTCTCACTAGCACCCCTGCCCCCGCTATCCCTCTCTCGCTCTGGCCGCCCTCCTTGAGCCCTCTACCTCCATCTTTCTGTTAGGCAAAAAACCTTGGTGTCATCTTCAACTCCACTCTCTCCTTCTCTCCTCACATCACGGACCTTGCCAAGACGGCCCACTAGCAGCAGCACCTCCTAGAGGTACTCTTCCTTTTCTCACTTTCCCCCAGAAGCTCACAGTCTAGAGCCCTGGTTCTCTCTAGGCTGGACTACTGCAACAGCCTCTTTCTCAATCTGCCTTCCTCCACTCCCTGCCCTCTGCAACTAATCCAGAACAGGATTGAGAGATTTATCCGTGGCCTCAAGCCCAGGGACTGTATCTCTTCAGCCCGGAAATCTCTCCACTGGCTCCCAGTGGCTGCAAGGAACAAGTACGAGACCCTCTGCATCACCCACAAGCCTTTCTGATATGATATGATATTTAATTTCTATCGCACTCATACACAGGTGTTTCAGAGCGCAACACAGGTGTTTCAGAGCGCTGGGCCAGAGACTGCACTACACCCAATGCTCTCTTCCAAAATTCCTTTACAAGCCCTTTTCTCAGCCACCTGCAACTTTCTGAGGGTCAGACGCTTCGCCAGTCAGAGAGTGGGGGAGTATATCTCTCTCCTCTACAGGTGCCTCCCCCTGGAATGGCCTTTCTGCCGCTCCAAAACTTGAGCCGGACCACCTGAAGGTCCTCAGCTCAGGACCTTCCTTTTCTCCTCTGCTTTCTCTCTCTCCCTCCCTTGATGTCCTTCCTGTCTGCTGCACTGACTAGTCGCTTGGCTACCCTCAGAGTCTCACTGGGTACCAGGCTCCTCCATGATCAGTCCTCCCTACACTGCCTCCAGGCCTACAACGCAGGGATATAACTGTCAACCCCTAGAGTCCCCAGCCTCCTTGCACTTACCTCAGAGCTATGCAGCCCGGCCTGCACTTGCTCAGATCATTGCTGCCCTGATTGCACTCCCCCTTCTCTCTACATGACACTTCCCCTCTCCATTCCCCCTGCACTTTGCGCTGGTGCACTTGCACGATCTGATTGACACAAGGCCTAGTAAAATCATTTGTCTTGTCCTCCCTCTGTCTTACTCCCTTGTCTGGTTGTGCCTTGAAACACTTGTGTACTGGCGCGTTATAAATGACATATCATATCATGTCGCATCTAATATCCCACAGATTCATGGCTTAGAAAACAAGCCTATCCCTCAGTCATTTTCAGTGCTGGAATTGAGCCGATTTCCCCAGATTCACACATTGCAAGCTCTGGAGAGTTTTTTTCTCAAGCTAGTGTGTGCATTTATGCACATTAAAGTGTGATTCTGTTAGGTGGCTGCAGACAAGGCAGAGATTGGATAATTGAATCATTGGAGGTGTCTGCTGTGCCATAAAAGATGCAAATGGTGGGTGATTAGAAGTGGGGTGGACACAATAAGGTACATTTCCTTTCAATGTTTGTTTGCAGATGAGATGTGTCTAGGCTCAAGTTACTTGTTGACCTTTGTGGGCTTCTATTCAGGATGGAAATATGTATTTTTTATAATTAAACATTTAGCTCAAATATATGGTCAGGTCAAGTTATCTCTCTAGTGTTACTTTAATCCTGTATGTATTTCACTTTTTACACCTCTATTGCGTGCCTGTCATAACTCCATCACTTGCCACCCCACCAGTCAACCCCCAGTGAACCCCAGCCCCAGGTGGTATCCTGTGTATTTATTGCATTTCCAGCACTAGTCGGGTTTTGTCACTCAGATTTTTCTTGCAGAGGCCTGAGAAGGTAAAAGCATTGCTTAAGTTGTGCATAATTTGCAGTCTAAAGCAACTCCTTTTATATGGCATTACTATGAGTTTGGTGGTACATTGGCAGCACATCTACTGATTTACTGCCAAATTCATTCACAGTTACTGTTACTTGGTCAGTGGCCTTAGCACGGGATGCCAAGTGGTGACACAGTGGTGTTCGTCCCCATTTTTGAAGTCAGCCTCATTACATGTTTAGTGGTATTACGCCGGTAAATACGTTGCGATACCACCAAACGGAATTTGGTGGTATCCGAATGGGCAGTTGGTATGCCGGAATTACTGGAATATTCCAAGTGCTGGTAACGGTGGTTAATCCCCATTCCATGGAGTCCTACAGGACTACTTGGGGGGGATTGCGGTATTACCAGCACTGGTAATACCAGCTTTTTGTTTGACAGTGGGCTGGCGGAATTACCTCCAGCTGTTGACTTGAGGTAATTCTGGCCACCCCACCAGCAAACTTGTAGTTTGCTGGTCCGGAAAGGTGCCGTTAAATTGAATTACTGGCATGTTAATTTGTGACAGGAAAACTTGGAATGAGGCCCAATAAGACTCAAAGTGGATTTTTGGTAATTTATTATGAGTATCTACATGTGGCACATATGCCAATTATTGGCTGTAATATAGAGAATTTACCTCCAGCATATTTTGAAACTCAGAATGAGGTACAAGTGGTAATAATTCCATTAACGCCCCAAAAAGCATCAATAACAGAACTGCCACCCCATTTTTACTGCATCGCCAAACTCGTAATGAGGGTCACAGTCTCTTGGCTTTGTGGTCTCACATTTCTCTGTATAGACAGGTATCTGAGGGTGTGTTGCAGTTAGGCTGTATGCCCCAGACAGTACTGCGCTTTGTCCAAAGGAGAGGCATATGACATGTTACTCTGTTGCAGCAGTGATAGCATTCCACGTTGTCATATGGCAGCAGGACTAGAGTGACACTCTCAGATACTAGGTCAAACATTTTGCTATGCTTTGTGATACCAGATGGAGAGTGGGGCTGCCACTCTGATCTGACATGTTGCGTTACTTAGAGACCGCAACCACGCATATTACTTTGCTGCGTGGAAGCAGACAGTAATGCCAGAAGACAGAAATTGCCACTTTGCAGAGAAAATTAAGGAAAGGGACGCTGCTTAACTATTTGGCAGCAATAGCCAATGGCTGGTTTACTGTGTTCATATAGTGACACATTTCAACTAGTGACTGGAAGAAAGCATGATTTTCCACTTACAATGCATTTACAAGACTCCAAAACCCAAAACGTTCGAAGAAAATATGGCGGTACCAAAGTATATGTTCACCTCCAAATAATTGCTCACATCCACCCGGCTCAACACCACACTGGTCATGCCCACCACTCTGCTTACATAGCTACCGCAACCTCACAGCTCTCTCCAACTACACTAATGCCCTTACCTTCATGACTCAAGCACCTTCACCTCTCACATCCTGCAAACCACATACCACTACACCACACACTTCCACCTTTGTCACACAGTGCACCTACATTGCACGTCCCGCATCCAGATAGCACAGCACTTGACACCTCCACCATTTTATAATATATTACTAGGTTTTGCACTGTGTTCCAGTGCCATTTGCATGGTCTCTTGGAACTCTAGCAGTTCGGAAGGAGAGGGGCCAGGCTTAATTAGTTGGAGAGAGGGAACATCCCAGATAGCTTTGCAGTTGTATTGATGTGTGCAGTTCGTAAATACCGGGGAACATGGTGTGTCTGTTTCTGTATGTTTCATATCAAGGGAATTGAGGAATTTAGGTCCAAAGGGGAGCACCATGTGCCCGTAGGCTAGGATGCACTGGCTAGGACCTGATATGTAAGATGATAGGAGAGATATGGCAATCCGAAATTTCATGTTTGTTTGGAGTGGTCTTCAATTATCTTGGGTGCGTCAATGTGTGATAAATGAGATGACAGTTCAAGGGCTAGCTGAGTTGAGCCGTGGTTGTACCCCCTGGTTAGAGTCAGTGTATGATTCTCCAGTGATTCGGTTCCGGTCCCAGCATTGAGCTGTCACTTCAGGCCCACCAGATGGCAAACTTTGACTAGGACATGATGCAGTGTAGAGCTGGCCGAAGGGGCAAGCAATGTTCATTGTGGTTTGGTGTGGCGAACAGGGAGCTTCAGCTGGTCTGGCTCTCAGGTTGCTGTGAATACCACTAAGGGGGACTCAAGGATAAGATGATTTGTTTCAGGGTCTGCTCTCCCAGCTCAGGAGATTCCAGTGCAGAATGGTGGGTCCTGATCCACAGAAGAGGTTACTCCCAATGTGCCCTGGGAGTGGTACAGGACAGATCTTCCTTCTGTCTTGGATGATTCCTTCTTCTCCTCAGGCTGAGGGATTTGAATAGTACAACTCTCCCAAAATAATCCCATTGAGATGTTCAGAACGAATCTGTAGCCTGGATCCAAAATGAACTGAGCAAATCTGCTGAAGCGGTAGAAGACCCCTTCTTTTAAGGGTTAAAGTCATCAGGTGATAGAACTAAAGTTAGCCGGTCTTAGTCGTCCAATCCCTGCTCTTGAATCGAGTGAACTCATGTCACACCCAAAGTGCTTTGTTCCAGTGGAAGTGGAGGGGAAAGGAAAGAGAGAGGGAGAGAGAGAGAGAATGAGAATAAATATGTTGGAAGCCTCCTTCCCTTGGCCAGAGAAGAGGTGTAGCAATCTGATCTTTCATGCCTGGAATGGTATTCTATTACTGTATTGATGGCTTTGTTCATATGTATATAGTGTGTTTGAGGTAACAGTAAGGAGCATCATTATGAGGAGAGTGGGATATGGAGTTCCGAATGAGGACCTTGTGATGCACATCCAGTATGGTCATGGTGCCATCTCAGTGAAGGAGCTCTTTGGGCGATGTCTGAGTGATAATGTTCTACACTTAAGAAGATGTGCCTGGTGACCTGAGGCCGCCTTGTGATAGCCGGTGTCTTTTGCAGTTGACACAGTGTGTCGACTGTTCCTGAACAAGAGTGGGAGATATGAGTTGAGCAAAGACATAGGAACTGACATCTGTGGGTAATAGGTAATCTTTGAATTGGATTCGGGGTGTGACATAAGAACCGGTAATAAAATGTAAAATTGGATCAATTAACAAAACATTGAGGTACATAGCAAAATTATCTTTAGACGAGTGCGAAACAGAGGAAGAAGATTGAATTTCAAGCAGGGGCTTATTTATGTATTTATTTTGTTACTTGTTTATTTATGTGTGCTCATGATTTACATGAACACTTTACACAATTGTTTTTAAAAAGCATAGGGAGCTTATTCCAAAATGTAGATGTCAATAAAGAAAAAGAAAGCGGGATGAAGCGCGGGGGGGGCAGGCACAGAGAGAAGAATTTGGAACTTGGGGATAAGGGAGTGGGTAGGTGAATAGAAATAAATAAAAGAAGAGAGATAAGAAGAAGCCATTTTAAAAGCAATGCAGAGAAAGTGAAATAATAGCTGAGATTCAAAAGAAAGTCATTGAAGGGATGGGCGAGCAGGAGAAACAGAGTCATGATGCTAGAGGCAAAAAAGGAGGCTCATAGAAGAATTATGGATAAACCTAAGGGAACTAACTGAAATGCAAAAAGGCCAAGGAGAAGTGTCAAGTAACAGAATAGTCGAGAGAAAATAAGAGATGAGACAAGGATTTACTACTGTGAAAAGACCGACTGGAACGGGCCCATTGGATATTATAATAAACAAGCCAACAAGAAATGTGAGAGGAAAAGGATAGAGTGAAGTCAAAGAGGACTCTAAGATTATGGCCTGTAGAATAAATAGGAAGGGAGGAAGGAGGGAAAAAAAAGCAGATGGGCGGAAATAACAGCAGAGGAATGGTAGTAGCACGGAAGACGAAATCTCAGTCTTGGATGGATTGAGATGAAGGTAGTGATCAGACAGCCAAGAATGAATGGATAGAGTAGAATTAATTGTATTAGAGAAGGATGAAAAGGAGAGATAGATTTGGTAATCGGAGATGGTACTAGTGGGGAATCAGCATTTACAAGGTCATGGTGTGATAGCTATAAGGAAACTAGCGGTACCACGCGGCGTTGCCTGGGTATGTAGGTGACATGCACGTGGGGTCTGTTATAGCCTTGTGTATGTTTTATTGTGCCATAAATTCCCATTTTTGAAAAAATGCAAAATCAGCAATCTCTCGAAATCATCTATAGTGATAGCACAGGGCCGGACCCAGCTCCACCCCTGTGAAGGGTGAATGGGTGGGGTTGGTTCGCCAGCACATCCCATACTTGTATGTCGAGCTTGAGTCTTAACTTCCTATTTTTGGAAAAGTTGCAAAATCGGCAATCTCCCGAAATCGTCTATACTGATGGCACAGGGCCAGACGCCGCCCTGTGCAGGGCGAATGGGTGGGGTTGGGCAGATTTCACTATCGCCAGTAAACCCCAAACTGGCATGCTGACCTCGGGCAAAAATTCAACCCCACCAACTTTTTATGTGCTGGAGGCAACAATCGCACAGTAGGTAATCTCCTGAAACCACCTTTGCTGATAGCACAGGGCCGCACCCCAGTGAACAGGATGGACGCCAGCTGGCCCATAAGACTGGGGGTCTCCAAACAGCCCTTTAAGATGTCCAGCAGCACCCGCGAGATAGATGGGGATACAGATTCATACTCTTGCATCAAATAATAATGACAACTCAATAGTTTGGCAAAGGGAGTCCGTTTAATGACAAGGACAAAAAACGGGGAGTTCAATGAACATCAGCAACCGCTCGATCTCCCTTCTCGCTTAAACTCCAATTCATTTCAGAAAAACAACATCATTTATACCAAAAACTTGTCATCATTGACGTGTAATCTTAAAACCCTAACATGCAACTCGATTGGTTATAGGAAGGTAACTTAAATATAGGTACTATATCTGTATACGCTAACGGGGAGAGGGGATTGGATACTACTGTCAAGGTGGGGAAACAAGCCCTTCATTCAAACTGGCCACTGTAAATGTCACAAAAAAATGTATGACGTCCCATTGGCTCTACTCTCTATAGGACCCTACATGGTCCACTATGATTGGGTTGGCATTGAGCCCACACATACTTTTCCACTTGCGCTTGGCAGCATGCAGAATAATGAGGCCAGATGCAGGAAGTAAATCTGTACCCCAGCTTCTCTCCAATTTATGTTACAGCCATTCATCACCTTAGTGGCCCTGTGTCAATTACTGCCTTGTAGTTTGGCCTTGAGTCTGCCTCTTGGTCTGAGAATGTTAAGGAGGATGGGTAAGATAAGGCTCCATGCGTAGGTGTGAAAGTCTCATCCCTTTTGGCCTGCCTTGCCATGTGACGAGGACACCGTAAAATAGACCTCTTCTTCGTGTAACTTTGTGTATTTGATTTACTTTTGTCAGTCATTTACCATCTGTGGCTTATCTCAACCTTGCTGAACAGGAGACTCATGTTTTTCTTCTCTTAAATCGTAGGCATTGCTAGTCTATTCCATTCTGACATGACCTTGGCTTCCTTGCATGGTATCAGGCAAAATCACTAGCAGTACCCTTGGGGAACACTACAGGCAATTAGGACTACAAGTGTAAGCACAATTTCACCTTTGGTACAAGCCCGTATTACACAGGAAAATGGTAGCGATGGCTAAGCAGCCAGACTTATCTCAAGAGTTTAAGTGAGCAGTAGAACAAGTTACACAAAGAACCAACCAACACAGTGATTCACGTAAACACTTACTCAAGGTTTTTTGGTAAAAAAAATATACATTTATTTACTCAGTCAGTTATAAAACTTTACTCTAGCATAAGCATCTCAATATGACACTCCAATACACCACAAAAATCCAACCAGTAAGTAAATGAACAAGTTTAGCTCCAAAATGAAATGGGAGCAAAATGGTTCTTCAGATACTTAATAAAGGAGAGAAAAGACAAGGTTATAAGAATAGACAGCTCAAATACATTCATAGGCAGGGAAAAGGGTTTCAGTTAAATACAACCAGACACCCCTATGCCAAGTAACAGTTAAGTCTTTGCCACAGATTTTTAAAGGATTTGGCTAGGCGAAAGGTTTGACGAATGTTTAGGGAAGGATAAGCCTTCATAGTTGAGGAAAGGGTATGCTCTTACTGGCATGCTCGCTACTGGCCCGCCACCGGGGAATAGGCAATTACCAGCCCATTATGAGTTGAATGGGCCGGTAATTTCCCATTCGCAGGTGGCGGTATGGCCGTGCTCCTGATCCC
The DNA here is from genome assembly GCF_040938575.1 of Ambystoma mexicanum. Taxonomy (NCBI): domain Eukaryota; kingdom Metazoa; phylum Chordata; class Amphibia; order Caudata; family Ambystomatidae; genus Ambystoma; species Ambystoma mexicanum. The sequence goes on from NC_090927.1 coordinate 336,709,601, forward strand.
CATTCTGCCCCATAGGGCAGAGTGGGGATGAAAAGCATGGATGCACCAGCACCGTTGATAATGGTGCCAGTGCATCCGCGGGTCTCCCTTGGAGGTCTTGCACAGCCCAGCAGGTCAGACCTGGTGGGCTGTCAGGCACCCACGAGGGAAACTCGTAGTATGGCGGTACGGTATGAACGGTGCTGGTGCTGTACCGGCACCGTTCATACCGTACCTCCATACTTATATTGAGGCCCAATGTCTCTTATCTGTTTCGCTCCGGATGACACGTCGTTCCATGTCAGCATAAACAAAATGAAGTCCTTGGAAACACCTTCACGATCTGTCCCTCGAAGAAGAGTTTTGCGATCTTCTCTGGTGATTCAGCTGTTGATTATAAAGTTCGACCTGTATTACGATATCATGCAAGAGCATACTCATCCGTTCAGAGTTCACTGGGTCTCTGAGGAAAGTGGGGACATCAACGCTGGCATGTCTCCCCACAAGTTCTGTAAAGTCTTCAATTAATCAAAAAAATATGTTGCTAGCTAGTTTGCTATCTTCTCGTGACAGGGACATTTGTCTTATCCTCTCTTTATTCCAGAAGCAAAAGAAACTGCTTTTTAATCACTGTGAGCAGCCTCCTTATTGTCTTTTCATTTTCAGGATCTTGAAGAAACTCTGTTATGCTTGTGATTCTTCCTACCATTGATGGGTATGACCTCAATACTAACTCGAAATAGATCAGAATGTCTTTGGTGAGGTCACTATTGAGTGACACCATGAGTAAATTCAAATAAGGCTTCTGTATTGAAAGAGTCAGGAGACTGTATTCTTTTCCTATTTACGTGTCCTCGGTAAAAATCTGGCATATCCTTTCTTTTCAAGGCTTCAATGCGCCTCAATCCAAAGTCTAAAATCAACAGGCTATTTTTGTGGCTTATACGTGCAATTCTTCTTTTTCACCCTGCAACTAGGATGCACAAAGTGTCCATGTTTTTATGTCCCTTTTTTCCTTTATTTTGCTCAAAGGAAGTGTCCAAAACTACGCCACAACTTGCACAAAATGTTCCTTGTCTTTGCTGATCATGCATCCTCCTTCTTCGTCATGGATCTCGTCTGCACGTGCTGTGGTTCTTCCCCATCATCTGTAGTCTCTACGTGGTGGGGTGTGGGCAGAGGGTCTTCTCCAATGTATGGCTTGATGTTGCCCAAAAAGATCCAAGCTCTTCTTCCCTGTAGTTTGACTGTGTATGGTTTGAAGTCCCCAACTCGAAAGGGGCCGTTGAACCTTGGCTCGTCGCACTTTTTTCTTGTGTAGTTTCTCATCAGGACTGTGACCCCATGGAATATGGAAGGTATATGAAATTTCAGAATTGGGTCTGTTGTAGTATCTTCTTCTATGTTCTGTGCTGCCCTGCACCCTGCTTGTCGTTGCTGCAGCTGTCCTGAAATGACAGTAAGACAAGATGTCATGCAATTCAAGTAGTTTTGCATTTCCAATCCTAACACTTTTCCTGTTGGCTGGGAATCACATCTAGCTCTATTCTGGGGTGTCAATGGCGTGTGCATTATTTTGCCTGTCACGATTTTGTGCAGCGTGAGATGATGGTCAGAACCAGGCTAGTTCTGAGTGCATACAGGGCCAGTGGAAGATAGTGTAGCCATCCCTTCTTCAGAGTAAGCTTCAACTTGGTTATCCTTTCCTTTAACAAGCCGTTGAGCTTCTTGCATACGCCGTTCCCTTGAGGATGATACGCCGAAGAAAACGTGTGCCCTATACCAAGCAACAAGCTAATCTGTTCAATAACTACATTAACAAATTGAGAACCATTGTCTGATCTCATGACTTCACACACTCCCCATCTGGGAAACACCCCCCTCACCAAGAATTTGGCCGCACAGGTAGAGTCTGGGTGTGTACATGGACGTGCTTCTATCCATCTAGAGAATGGACACACCACAACAATTAGATACCTGTACCCTTTACATACTTGAATCATGTCGACGTAGTCGATATGCAGTGCTGAAAAGGCCCATTAGGCCTTGGGTTAACTCCTCTAATTACTCCTCTAATTGCATGTAGTGTATGCCCAGCCGTGAACTGCTGGCAATCAATCAAGAAATTGAAGAAATTACACAACAACTTTCCAAGTTAAAAACTACGGATGAACTCAAACTTATTCTTGAAGACACCAACCAGAAATTAGAGTCATAAAAGAAAGATATTGAAGAACGCAAAATCAGGAAATTTCGTAGAGACACCCTAGACTACGCGTGGGATATCATTTATTCTTGGCAAGAATATTACAATAACTTAAGGCCTTCAAGAACCCATGTAAAACCACCTAGACAATCCGGTATCAACAGTAACACAGACAGTTCTGATGTAGCAAGCGGTGAATGTGACAACACAGGTACCACCGACACTGGAAATCAACCAACAGCAAGAGAGGGCAGAACACTGGTAAATCCCTCCACATCCACAGCACCAACAGTGGAACCTCCTCCTTTTTTAGAAGGAGTCGACAAACCTGCAGAGGGAAGAAGAAAGCCCAGACAAAAAAACAAATAAAGGATTCTATTATTTTCAACATTTCATCTAAACATCTGACTAAAGCACAAGAAGACACGTTACATTTAGGTATTTCATTCATTCCGACTAACCATACTACCATTTTTGAGGAAGAAGTTAATCTTTTTAAACTCATCCGGAAAATAGAACTCAAAGTTTTCTTTGACTCTATATCAGACACAACTGTACAACGAAAAAAAATGAATTCCTGGAAATCAAAAGTAAAAGCACATTCCATCCTCAAGTCAACCATCCAGTGATTAATCTATTCAAGTTAAAAACCACTAAAGAATTGAGATGCTTGAAGTATAGTACCTCAAACAATATCAACATCAGAAGACATCAATTGAATCTTATTAAAGAATCATCTGAGGACAATTCAATCACACTCAAACCAGCCGACAAAGGTGGGGCGCTGGTGAAGATGGACACTGACATGTATAATGAGGATTCCTCAAATTACTGCATGATGAACGAACATGCACGGTGCTTAACAATGATCGACAATGGCCGTTAAAGAAGTCATAAAGAAAACTATTGACAAAGCCTTAGACTATGATTTGATATCTGACCACACCAGTGAATTTCTTAACAAAAGATTCTATGGGATTCCGGTACTTAATGCACTACCCAAGGTACACAAGAACATGAACGACCCTCCATTTAGACCCATAGTGGCAGGGACCAAGAGCAGTTTTCACCAATTGGCCATTTATTTGAACAAAGCCTTGCAACCTTTGGTACAGAAAATGTCTGCATACCTTAAAGATACTTCACATTTTTTGCATCTATTGAATGAAATCAAGAACGATGAACCGACACTCATACTATTCACTTTGGATGTCAATAGTTTATACACCTTCATCCCTCATGCAGAAGGAATTGCAGCGTTAGAATGGTTTTTGCTCCAACATGACGACATCTCCATACACAAAGAATTTGCTATTGGATTGATTAACATCATTCTGTACAATAATCTCTTTCGATTTAACAGCAAATACTACTTACAGATCTCGGGAACATCCATGGGCTCCTCGGTAGCAACGGCCTATGCGAACATCTTCATGTTCCATTTTGAAAAACCTAACATTTTGTTCAAAGAACCTTGGAAAACCAAATTGATTTTTTGGAAATGTTTCATTGACGATATTTGTGGAATTTGGCATGGCTCTCAAGAAGACTTACAAGAGTTTTTCAGCTATCTGAATAGCTGTGATGAAAAAATACAGTTTACCTTGGAAGTTGGCAAACCTAACATCCACTTTTTAGATGTTAATATTTCAAATATTGGTAATGTCTTTACCAAGGAAATTTACAGAAAACGTACTGATGCTAACAGCACTTTACACTTTTTGAGCTTTCATCCAACCCACCTCAAACAGAACTTGCCATATAGCCAATGCAGAACAAATAATTAACACTGCCATCGAACGGATTGAACCACTTAAAAGGTATGACCTTTTAAAAGAAAAACCCAAAAATGACAAAACATGACTGATACATACTCTGAAATATTCTAGCCAAAGTTTTCAAATCAAGAAAATCATTAAAAAAAACTGGGATCTTAATAAATCTGATGGCAATCTCAAAAAATTGTTTCCACAACCACCTATGCTAGCCTACAAAAGAGGTAGAAACCTTAGAGATTCACTGATAAAGGCCGACAAAAACAAAAAACAACATCACATGTTTCTTGATAAACAGAAACATGGAACATTTGCATGCTTAAATTGTCAGCATTGTTCCAACATCTTGAAAGGAGACCATATTCGCCATCCTAATAGTGGTAAGAAAATCCCACTTAAAGACTATGCAACTTGTGAGAGTAAAAATGTGATTCACGCCTTAAAATGCCCCTGTGGTAAATATTACATTGGTAAAACCGCAAGGAAGATCAAAGAACGTCTAACTGAACATAAATCAAACATCAGAACAAGCAATATCAAATCTCCTGTTTAGAGACATTTTAAAGAAAATAGACACAACATTTCACAACTCTGTTGGACCGTAATCCATTTACTGCCTAGAGCGGGGATCTTGCTAAACGCCTTTCTCAGAAAGAACTATACTGGATCCATACATTGGATTCATTGACCCAACTTGGACTTAATGAGGACTTCTATTTGGGTCCTTTTCATTAAAATCCATTCTGACTTTATACAAATTGAGCCTTGTAAATGCATTGGGTGATAAGCAGGAATTCTGTATGTCACCTGTTACCAACTCCAACAATAGACTATTGTATATTTGCACATAATGTCATAACATTAGAATGTGAACTCCTTTTGAGACAGAACATGTTGATACAGGTTAATTCATGTAACCCATGATTTTTTTGTTTAATCGGACTATGGTCCAATTTGTCCTAAACTCACAGATCGTGATCTCTCTTTTTGAGACAGGTCTAAAATTCATATCTAGTATTTGACTTCAAATCTATTTCTTACGAATGGCATACCTCCTCACAGGTGTAGGCATAGGTAAACACACCTTAGTAATTTTACTCATGTTTTAACATTTCTAAGATATGTGATGGGGTTCTTTTATACCATTGACCATCCGCATGTTATGTTCATGACGCTCATTATGTTTACGTATTTGTTATAACTTAACTTCAGTTTTTAAAAGTCTTTGCTTCTTCCTCCCATTGGATCTACAATGTTTACTAAATGTTCTAGTCTCTGGACGACCTACTGTTGAGTCCATGACATCACATGGCGCAGATGCATGTGAACGTTATATTATTATTATCTAATTTTGATGGCTATACCATGCGTGTATTACCTCATTATCCATCAGGATTTCTTATGAGCTTTCTGGAATAGCCCTTGTCATCTTATGTAGACTTAGATTATTTTTTAGAGCCTTTACATCCTCTTAATTTTTGACTCTCTGAATGACCTTCTTTTGTAGTCATGACGTCACATTACGCACGCGTGTGTGTACGTCATGTCACAATTTTCTTAGGGTTTTGCAGCATGAGTTAAATTTTACAGCCATTACATCCCCATTTGGGCCTCATTTTAGCTCTTTTTACTGATCGTTGACATTGCAGTTTCAAGTTGCTGTACGAACACTAAATCGCAGCCTTTATTAATTGTGACATCACGCTGCGCATGTGCGCGATGACATCACTCTATTTACATTATCTTGTTACACAGCGCGATTGCGCGATTACGTCATCATTACAGGCCACTAATTATACTGGCCATCTTGACAACAACTTTCATCCTGAATCCTTCTTCAGATGGATACGGTGGATGCTCCTGATCTACCCCACACAAAACATATACATAGTAAGTCTTTTTTGGTGAGGTGTATTTACACTTTGTTATTCATAGTACTGTTTACCTAGTTTTCTAAATAGGATACCTTTTATCCTTAGGTGTTGTCCCTTTCAAAAAAGACATCATAGGACATTTCATTGCCTAGCTGCATAAATAGAACTACCCCGCAGTGATCTTTCTTTCCAGTTTGATCATACCTTACTAAACAACCAATTGATCACTTTTGGGTAAGTTGCTTTAACTTACCTTTCTTTAAAATGATTGTTGTCCTTTTGTATTAATTACCAACCAGATACAATACTTTTCACTCTTTGCATAGGTGTGGTCTAGCACCCTACAAAATATGTACAGTTGGATCCTGAATTGAATCCTTGGTAATTTTTTACTTGAACCAAGCAACATTCTCTTAATAGTTGCCACGATTCTTGGTAAGCCTCCTGTTAAATCGAAAGAGATTATTGAACAGAATGATGTTAATCAATCCAATAGCAAATTCTTTGTGTGTGGAGATGTCGTCATGTTGGAGCAAAAACCATTCTAGCGCTGCAATTCCTTCTGCATGAGGGATGGAGGTGTATAAACTATTGACATCCAAAGTGAATAGTATGAGTGTTAGATCATCGTTCTTGATTTCATTCAATAGATACAATAGATAGTACTTTGTAAAAACAGTATTCTGTCAGTTTGTATTCATCAATTAGGGATCTGTAGAATTTTTTGGTTATAGGTCAAAGGTTCGAATGAAAAGGATCGAATGACAAAAGTTTTTTATGGGGGGCTTCCCCCCAAATCCCTGTTTTTGGTGTAAAAACCACTCTTTTTTACCTATACGAAATCCCCAAAAATCCCCCCAAAAAATATACATTAAAAAAAAATCGACCCTTTGGTTTTCAGTCCTTTTGACTCAACCCTTTTGTCATTCGATCCTTTTCAGTCGATCCTTTGTCCGGACACCACATTTTTTCAGCTATTGCTAAATTCCACTTTGAGGAGTTGTAACAAATGGGTGACTAACAGTAGGAGCTACTTATAACATATAATTTCTCTTTTTTTTGTTGAGAAAAATCCCGTTAGGATTAGGGACTACTATGAGTCCTTGTTATTAAAAGACTAAAAATTTAATAATGAGGATGTGTAACGTGTCATTACGTTGATCATAAATGTTAATATGATGTTCACGAACATATATACTGTGAATAGTGTTTGTATTGCTTTTTTAGGTTGATTGTTGAATCGTATTTGTAAATAGCATGTATTAATGCTTATTATCTAAATATTCTTTTCAGATATTGTTTGAAATGTATTCATATGCCCCTAAAGAAGAGATTGTCTCGAAACGCGTTGGGCCTCAAATAAATCACTTATGATTCAAATTATACAACCCATATGCCAGGGTTGGTTAATATCTCCTCTGCACCTTAAACTTACTTAATATTTTGCTCAAAAATATCAAAACCTCATAAATTATTGGACAGAAACGGGAGTGCAGATTGATTTCTCATTTAGTTACCTGCTGGCAGATTATACAGTTCACCATAAAAAATGCAACGTGTTCTGCCAAATTCGGTATGAACAAATCTTCAGCAATCGTTGCTGCTAGATTCTCCTTTGTCATGTGCGCTGGGTAGTATAACTGTTCCAGTGCTATCTTCAATAAGGCTATAGGCATCACTGGTTTACCAGTGCTGTCTTGTTGAGATAAGCTCTTGGAGGGGTTTACTTCCATAGGTTCTTTTCACCCTGTGGTGCCTCCCCATGGAGCTCCACTAACTGGGTCCTGGCCAGGTTGCTATAGCCTTCAGGCTTGCTTCGTGCAACAGTCATTCTTTCATGCACATCAGTTATTTCCACACTCATGATTATTTCATCTTTAGTCACCACACGCTTGGCTTCAGTTTCTGCTGCTTGATTTCCACGTGAGATAAAATCTGTCCCTTTCGTGTGGGCGGCGCATTTCACGACTGCTATGCCCACTGGGAGTTGTAGTGCCTTAATGAGCCTGTCCAATAGGGCTGCATGCTGCACTGGTGTGCCGCCCGCTCGGAGGTAGCCCCTTCTTTTCCAGCACACTAAGCCTGAGTGCATTGTTGACGTCACATAGGCGAAGTCACTGTACACTGTCACTTCCTGGTCTGCGTGATTCTTGAGTGCGAGTATCAACGCCAATAATTCTGCAGCTTGTGCTGAATAGTGTGAGGGTAATCGTGCACAAATGAGTACTCGAAATTCCCCATTTGCCGTGTGCTTCTACACAGCGGCGCCTGTATATATTTGTTCATCATTGTGATCGATCCTCGAAGAACCATCAACGAAGACAATTCCTCCTTCTGCCAATGCATTTTCTTTTACTCTGGAAATCTCATCATAGAATTCTTCATAGTTTATGCAATCATGTATTGGCTCTCCTTCGGTGACTGGCTCTGCTATAAACATAGCTGGGTTCACTATTTTGCATCAAACTATTTTAATCGTTGGATTTGATATGACCACTTCATAAGCAGAAGCTATCTGAGATGTCAATGTGCCTTTAGGTTTCTCTAAGATGGCAAATAGTGCATGCTCGACGAATAACGTCATTGGGAATCCCATCACAATGGTTGTAGCCTTCTCTATGGCGAACGCTGTTGCAGCTAACTTTGTTCGCATGGGAAGTGACCCTTCTTCACTGGGTCTAAATTCTTACTATAGTATGCAAGGGGCTTGTACCCAAGTGTGGTTCTCTGTGTGAGTACTGCTGTCATAACACTACCTTTCGTGTGTGAAAACAGGTAGATTTCCTCTGCATAATCGGGAATCCCTAAAACTGGTGCTGTACAAATGGCCTTTTTTAGTTCAACAAACCCTTCTTCCATACTCTCGATCCACACAATTTTTTCTTTCGTTACCTGTGTTTCTTCAAGGCTTGTAACAAGGGTCTGGTATAGGAACAATAGTCAAAGACTCATGCCCTGACATAGTTGCATAATCAGAGAAAACTCTGCATTTGTTTTATTGTGTGTGGTTTGGCTGTTTTTGAAATGGCCTCCGCTCTTTCAGGGGTAACCCTTTTCCCCTCATATGAGATAAGCGGGCCTATATACAGCACTTCCTGTTAACAAAATTGTAACTTCTCCTTGTCAACTTTATCCTTTTTCGGCCAGTATAGTCAAAAGCTGAATAGAATTGTGCCTGCACTTTTCCTTTGTCATGCTGCAAATTAGGATGTCATCCACGTATTGTAAGACAATACTCTCTAACATGATATTGCTCAAGTCCATCTGCAGGGCTCTGTTGAAAATCGAAGGAAACTCACAGTACCCTTGAGGCAGCTTGGTGCTTTTCAGAATGTAAACAATGTTAAATCTTGTGAGTCTTTGTGCAATGGGATTGAGAAAAATGCATTTTTCAAGTCAATCACCGTGAGATACCTTGCTTCAACTGGTATATTGCATAGGATCATGGACGGGTTAGGGACTAGAGGGAACTCTGCCTCGACTATCTGGTTCAATGGTCGTAAATCTTGGATTAAACACCAAGACCCTCCCTTTGATTTCTTGACAGGGTACACTGACGTATTACAGGGTGACTCTGACGTCACTAAGATGCCCTGCTCCATCATGGCAGAAATTGTCTTAAAAATCCCTTCATCTGCTTCCCTAGACATGGGATACTGTCGTGCTTTTGGTAAAATTGCTCCTGGTTTCAATTTAATCTTCACTTCTCCGACTCCTTTCAATAAGCCTACGTCATAGGGGCCTTTAGTCCATACTGAGACAAGCACCCTTGGCATGTCGTCCTCAAAATATTCAGGGGCGTTTTTGTGCTAGAATCATTCTCTGAGGCACTTCTCTTTTGATCATTTTTACCAAATAGATGAGATTATCCTCAACTTCACTTGTTTGTTCTCCAAACAGACCGTCATCAGTGACGCCAATCATTCTGTAACCTTCCCCAATGGGGATTACTGCACACCATTATCTGCCTTCATCATCATAACCGTCAAGCAGAGACATTTTTCTTTGCACTATGGCTGCTTGTACTGTCAAGGAAAACACTTGTCCCTTTTCCTCATGCATAGGTATTCTTGGTCTGAATAAAAACTGGGGTTCTCATGGTTTTGTCTGTAAGGCCTGGTAGTCATGCCATTAATATACGTACTCCATAAGCAAATATTTCTGGTTCCACTGGACTATCCGTTTGTCCTGCCTATGCTCGAATCATTTTGCATAGTTCAAATAATGCATTCTTGGAGTTGAACATACTATGCCCTTCTCCGTGAACAAAATTGTCATGTTTAACTTTGTCATTAGATCTCGTCTCAATATATTCACCGGGGGTTGCCTTGAATATAGCAGTGGCACATTCATGTCACATTCTCCTATGGAGACTGGAAGTTCTTTTGTAAAAGGAACACAACGTGTTACTCCTGTGAAGTCCTGAGTATGTATGACATCAACGGACAAAGAAAACTTGCCTTCACGTATACACGAGCGTGTTGCGTCTGTGTCAACTAAGAAAGAATATTCTTTATCCCCTATAGAGACATCTACCCTTGGTTCCTGGTGAGGGTTCGGTGTTACTGATAGGATAGAACACATCAGGTCTCCCAGTGAGCTGTCCTAGTCTATATATAATCTTGTCCCATTATGAGTGAACGGATTTCCCCCGTCACTTGTGGCATTTCTCATCCCTGAATTCAGTATCTGTCCTGTACCTGTTTGCGACAGTTGCATCGGCGACTGTTGAGACTGTCCCTGTGGAAAATGTGTCATATTTTGGGGTTGAAAACTTTGCTGTGCTCCCGGCGCTTGCTGCTGCACCGTGTGATTCTGTACAACTCCATTTCCACCCTGCTGGTAGAACGCAGATGGATTCACCATCCCTCCTTTTGAGAGATGTTCGTTTTGGCACCATGCCTTGACTTCTGTATGTGTGTGCTAGATGCCCTGTCCTTTCACATGTCCAACATATTGGCAGTGGTCTGATCATTTGCCCATTTTGCATACCCTGGTTTCCATTTTGCATATTTTGAAAACCTCCCTGGTTACTCTGCCATCTTCTTCCTCGAAGGCCACTTCCCCTTTGGTAAAGCCTGTCATTGCTTTGATCAAACTGTCTATGGCTATTTGCATGCTGCATGTTTGATCCATCTGTCTTATTTATCATTGCCCCCTCAATGGCATACTGTGATAATTTGTTCTGTACCAACTTAGCCTCTTCACCTTTTCGTGCAGCGTCCTTTTTGCGATTCTTTTCTTGCAGCAGCCTGCAATAGTGCGTGATGGTCAACTGTATTTCAGACCATGGCCTTGCCTCAATCCCTACCAGTTTCTTGAGCTGTTTCTGTACCTGTTCTGGCAGCCATTGGCACAATATATGGTAAAACATGGGTATAGACTTCCCCCAAGATTCATGAGTTTCCAGACCCCAGGTGTCTTGGAAATTCTGAATGTAAATCAAAGGATCATCTGACTCCTTCATCTTGCGTGACATTAAAGCTCTTAGAAGTGTCCGAGTATAGCACTCAAAGCGCTTTCCATACTGCAGTTCTGCAATTGTTAAACGGCGCTCCGTGATGCGCGGTATTAACTGTAGTCACTCCAGGGTAACCTGCTTGTGCCCACACATCGTCAGCTCTATCACCAAGTATGGCGATTAAAAGACCCTTTATATCCCCTATAGCTAATGTGTTCCCTCCTGTATTTTTTTCTAACTCATGTATCCATTTTCCAGCTCCTGATGTCAACATTGGGAGCTTATTTTTCAGGTTTTCTCTATCCATGTGAGACCGAGGTATATATTGCGGTCTCGTTCCTCCTTTTTCTAGTAAAGGGAACTGTGACACATGACACTCCTTTTCCTCTCTCATCATTTTTCTGTCTACCGCAGGGGTGATATACCTGTCTCGCCATCTACCTGGCAATGTCCTTAGTCTATTCACATAGGGCGGTGGAGACACCCTCCTCTGACCGTATGATACTTCTTCATGCCAATCTGATTGTGTGGCTGACTCTGATGCCTTAGGTGTAGACCCACTAGGATCTGACCATCTTACTCCCTTTCCCCTAGAGAAGTGTTATTCGCGTCTTATCTCGTCTTCTTTCTTGACATTCTTCTCTTTCTGCGTCCGATATTGTCTGTGCCCAACTCGTGCAACTTCTCTCATCCTCCTCATTTCTGGTTAGTGTCAGCCTATCTAAGGACAGCTCTCCATTTCTGGTACTTCATGAGGCGTCCTCAGTATCGTACAACTGAGTGTCCTCCAGACGCTCATCCTCTTCTTCCCTTTGGGGTACTCTTTCTAGCCCCATCTCATCATATATTCTATCAATCGTCTCTACAACGCTTCTGGTGTCGAAGTCATCTTCAATATTTGCACTAGACATGCATGGTACTGAATCGTACTCAGGGAAGAATTCTTCTATATCTTCCCAGCCTACTACTGGATCAGGTTTTTTAACCTCTCTTTCCAGATATTCAAGATGCTGTGCTCTCTGTCTTCGATTACGTTCTATGTTGTCATCAAACTCTCTACGCTTCCTCGCTTCCTCTCTGACCCTATCTTCTTCTTGCTTCCTCGTATCTCTTCATTCATTTGCCCTTTGCATTTCCTCATCCCTTAGACTTTTTATTCTCTTCTCCCGTATCTTTTGCTCTTCTTCTTCTATTCTCCTTTGTTCTATTCTATCTCGATCATCAGCTGTTCTCTGCTTGTGATCGCGTTTTCTCTGTTCTTCAGCCTTTTCCTGTTTCCTGACCCGTGCATCATGATACAGCTGCTCTCATTTCTGTCTATCCTTTTTCCTAGCCCCTTTGTCTCTTGATCGGTATTCCTTTTCCTTTTTCTCTAACTCATACCGTTCTCCCTTTTGTCTCATATCCTCAATGCCTTTACCATTGAGTTTCAATAAAATTTGACCTCCCATCCATCCGTTCTGTGTGAATGCCATCTCATCAGTCCTATCCTCATCTCCCTTCCATCTCTTTTCCTCTCTTCCCATATCTAGAGATGTACTTGCTTGTGCTTGGTTTCCTTTCCCCTTTTCACGCCTCTCCTTGTCGTTCGGGACTTTGGAGGTAATATCTCTGTCTCTGTCCTTCTCTGGGCTTTCGTCACTACGTTGTATAGGTGACTCATATGACGGGTTGCTATATCCCGTGGCTGCTTTAAATTCCCTCTGTGGGTATAAACCTTCATCTTTACTAGCTTCGGGTGAAGGCTCTTTACCCCCCTCTGTGCATACATTGAGTATGAAATCTAACGGTGGCTCCTCCTCCTTTTCTTCTTGGTACATATGCGAAAGCTCTAAACTAGCTACGCGTTTGTCTAACTTTTAACCCATGTATGGGGCATGCAAATAAGTCGTCATGTGCTGTAGGACCATTTTGGATAGCGAGCCACCTTGGGGCCATGGCATAAACATTTTGTTTGTGGTTCCTTTAACCCATTCTGCACTGTACTGTTTAAGCTTAGGTGCATGCTTTGACAGCTGTTTGCACATGTGCGCCAGTGGGGTAATGGCGTCCATGCTTAACCTATTTAGTTTCTCCTCCATTCAACACTTTATTATGTTTTATGTGTCACAACCAAAATCAACAATATAAGCTCCAATCCTGTTTTTTTTTTCTCAACACAAAATTTCACTTTTAGTTTTGTCAACTACAGCCATCAATACGTGCCATGCAACATCACATTACCACACTAGTGGAATTTTCATGCTACCTTTTAAAGGTTTTTACCTTCCAACGATACAGACAAAAACATGAAACAGGCAATCTAGACTCCGGCCGGCTACACAAATCTCATGCCATCTGCTTCCTCAGATACATTCTGCCCCTAATTGTATTCCGACATGGAATTTAAGCTCATTTCTTTCAGATCGTCTTTAATCGATTCTGGTCGTCTACGTCGTCCATTCAATTCAGGATCTTAAATGAAAGCTTCTTCCAGCGCTCTTTAAAACCTAGGAACCCGGGCGTATACCCTCTTCTACCTCGATCACTCCCGATATCTCTCTTTATTGCCAGGCCACCCTCAATTCAATATTTTCCCCTTTATATATACATTATACTCTTACTCTGATGTTATTTTTTGTCCCACCTCCCTCCGTTACCTTCCCTTTACTTGTTTCAAGGCCTGTAACTTTTTGCCAAAGAATTCAGTCTTTTTCACTCACTGTTTGCATTTTTTTCCTCTCCTGACGCTCAGGATCACCGCCTTCGTTACCACCTTTCCGTTCTGCTCGTCCGATCAGCTGCTCGTAGAAGTGGGAAGGGATTCTTGGGGAGAAAGCGAAGGCTCCTTCAGACATAACCTGTAGGGTTTTCGAATACACTAATCACTATCTACGGGGAGCTTCTCGTTCTTTCACCCGGATGGCAAAGGACTTGTGATATTGCTGAGGACCTGAAGTTACTTATGTCGATGGCCAATGGGTGTCTTATCTAATGTAACCATCTAATCTCTGCTACCAAGTGAACTGGATGGACCCCAGTCGGCCCATAAAACTGGGGGTCTCCAAACAGCCCTTTAAGATGAGCAGCAGCACCTTCGAGATAGATGGGGATGCAGATTCATACTCTTGCATCAAATAATAATGACAACTCAATAGTTTGGCAAAAGCAGTCTGTTTAATGACAAGTACAGAAAACGGGGAGTTCAATGAACATCATCAACGGCTCGATCTTCCTTCTTGCTTAAACTCCAATTAATTTCAGAAAAACAACATCATTTATACCAAAAACTCGTCATCGTTGACATGTAATCTTAAAAGCCTAACATGCAACTCGATAGGAAGGTAACTATAATATAGGTACTATATCTGTATATGGTAATGGGGAGAGGGGATTGGATACTACTGTCAGGTGGGGCAACTAAACCCTTCCTTGAAACTGGCCACTGTAAACGTCACAAAAAGTATGACGTCCCATTGGCTCTACTCTCTATAAGACCCTAGATTACATTGTCCACTTTGATTGGGTTGGCATTGAGCCCACACATACTTTTCCACTTGCGCTTAGCAGCATGCAGAATAATGAGGCCAGGTGCAGGGAGTAAGTCTGTACCCCAGCTTCCCTCCAATTTATGTTACAGCCATTCATCACCTTAGTGGCCCTGTGTCAATTACTGCCTTGTAGTTTGGCCTTCAGTCTGCCTCTTGCTCTGAGAAAGTTAAGGAGGATGGGTACGATAAGGCTCCATACGTAGGTGTGAAAGTCTCATCCCTTTGGGCAAGCCTTGCCACGTGACTAGGGCACCGTAAAATAGGCCTCTTCTTCATATAATTTTGTGTATTTCGTTTACTTTGGTCAGTCGTTTACCATCTGCGGCTTATCTCGACCTTGCTCAACAGGAGACTCGTTATTCTTCTCTTAAATCATAGGCATTGCTAGTCTATTCCAGTCTTACACGACCTTGGCTTCCTTGCATGATTACCCTCAGCAGGATTTCTCTCCGTCTTTAATTCTTGTTTGTTTGTTTGTTTATTTATTCATTTAAATTGCTCGCCAGACCCGAAGGTATGACGGTGCAGGAGCAGCAAGGTTATTCTTAGCTTAGACACAGTGCTGTACAGTAATTTACAGCTGACACATGTGCAATATCAATTGGGACATGGCGGTCATGATCATAAGTGTTGCCATGCACTAGGCCTAAATTCAGGCATAGCTTATTCTTAGAGAGTACCCTGCTAGCAGCACGGGGTACTCATGATCATCGTAGTTTGGGTATAGGGTACATACCTTAAATGTTGTCCCTGTGCTGCAGTGATTTTTCTCTTGCTGCAGCTGTCGAGTGGGCAGCTTGTAACCTTTGAACCTGCTCTGCGCCACAAGCAGAGTGGGTGCTGTGGATCAGGCTACTGATACAGCAAGGCACACATGCAGTATGCTTTTAGAATGGAGTTTTCACAAAGGGGGATCTGGTTAGCACATTATCCCTTCAGAGAAGGTATAAACTGCACCATTTTATGTAGAAATAAAAATAAAAAAGGCCAGACCATTGCACCCTTGCCAGATGACAATTTCTTACAGTGTCACAGGGTGAAGGATCCAACAAAAGATTTCAGGCTACGTGGGGTACCACATGCTCTTATTTATACAAAACAAAGTGATTTCATTAATGCTTAAAGAATTTGCATTACAAGGAATGACACTAACATATCAGGGAACTATTGCAACATAACAATGTAGAGGTCAAAGGAAATCTCAATCAAGTGACAGGTATATACAAACCCTAGTCTAAGGTATGACCAAAGTCCTGAGTCAACATCAGATCCTGGCCCGGGTTGTATCATCCGGTGTGGTTCACACCAGATCACTCACTGTTCTCGGAGGTTGCACAGCTTCAAGGGCTATTCCCACATGCTCTGTATAACGGTTGGGTCAGCTGGGTTAGTAGAACAATAGCGGTGACAAAATAGGTCTTGTCTGACTATCCCAGGTGGATTTTCAGAATGTAGCTATTATAGTGGAGTCATAAGCCATCTCCTCTAGTGTCCCAGTGTCTAATCCCAGAGCATATTCTGATCCATTTTCCCTCTCTCTCTCTCTCTTACCTTTGGCTTTCCACAAGATCAAGATCTGGGCTAGACCCCCAAATGAATCTGGGCATGGGCCATTCTTTGCCATGCATATGTTGTCTGACTTCCGTCAGACTCTGCCTGATCATTCTCTTCTACCTCTGTATCACACTATTATTCTCTCCTCCTCCTTCCTATCTCTCTCTCTCTTCATCCCTTCTCCCACAGTCTCACTCTCTATCTCTTTGTCTATCTCTATCCTTCTCCCCCACTCCAAATCCCTCTTATCGCTCGTATTATGTCTCCCACAATAGTGCCTCTTGCAAAACCCCTTTTATACTGTAAGCAGGCAGTAAGGGGTAGTCTAATAAGGACATTTGGATCACAGGTGGCTGTGTCCTATAAGTGTCAGCATCTTGGCAGGGCACCAAGGTACTGGTCCGCTCTCCTTGAGCTGGAGCCCCAACCATGCATGCTCCCACTTCCTAACTTCATTGCCTAGGAGATTAGCCTAGGAGGCTCGTAGATTAGCCTCCTAGGCAGGCAGCCCACAAGCAGAAAAAGCCGTTGCCAGTTAACATCTCATGGTCATGGCTGATGGAATATTAGGGCAGCACTGAGACACCATGGTCCTCATTACGAGTATGGAGGTTGCCTTTTAGCGGCATGGCTACCCCCATACCATGTACCGGGTCCCGGTTCCTGGAATGGGGAAATACCGGGCCATTTCGACCTTGGAGGGCCCGGTAATTCCCTTTCCCAGGACTCGGACCCGGGACATCCCCATTCCCATTTGATCCCCCATAGGGCTCAATGGGAATGGGGAGGATGCTACCAACGGGCCCGTTAACGACGGACCCATTGTTAGCATCCTGGTCTGGTAGCGGGTCCCGCTAAGGACGCCTGGTTTTACCAGACGTCCTTAGTGGGACCCGCGAGCAGACTTCGTAATGAGGGAGTAGAGGGTTAACGGTGCCGGCAGCTCTACCGGCACTGTTAACCCTCTACCGCCTGGGTCGTAATGAGGCCCCATGTCTTCTATGTAATCCATTTGTCTGCATGACTCAATAAGTCAGCCAAAACGAAGCAGTGGAGAGAGACTCTGGGGGATCCCACATTTATCAACACAAGGGGCCTCATTCCGACCCTGGCGTTAACCAAGGCGCTTTTAGCGCCTTGGTTGACGCCGTTATCTTTCCGACTCCGCCATGGTGAATGGCGGAATTACCGCCCCATTCCAAGGTTGGTGGGGTCGGTAATTCCCCATTCATCAAGGGCCCTTCCCCATTCCCATGTTTGCCCCGTAGGGCTCAATGGGAATGGGGAAGGCGCTAATTACGGCACCGTAAATTACGGTGCCGTAATTAGCTCCTAGGTCCTTTTGCGGGTTGGTTTTTTAACGCCTGCAAAAAGCAGGCGTTAAGTACCAACCCGCAAAGGGAACTCGGAGTAGGGCGGTAAGGGTTTAACGGCACCGGTCCCGTTAACGATGACCGTTAACCCTTACCGCCCGACTCGGAATGACCCCCAAGGAGTTGTTTCACAAAGCAGCTGGCTTCTCCCAGCCCACAGAGCCTCTTCTAACCCCTCGCTCTGGCTGACCCATAGGACTTCTCGACACAGGCCATTAAATGAGAGAAACATCTGCAATTATAGTGGAAATACATCAACATGCTGAATTATTGTTAGGCATGTCATTCGATACAGTGAAGGTTTCCACCTCAGCTGCTGAGCAACCTTCATGGCTCGAAGACATGTGCATTTGTGGCATTCAAATATCAACACTGCTGTAAAGTCTACAGCCCTACACTTCCTCTTCCAGGGTTGGATTCTTATTGGTGACCGACTAGAATGCAAGTGGCATACAATGTTCAAGGAATGTAAACATGCTAATTTCCAACCCCAGGGGAAAAGAAGATAGATTGCTATACCGGTATGTTGACTAAGATAAACAGCATACCAGAATAGGGTGGTGTACATCCTAAACATAATGGGCATTCCATCCAGAGGAGTGAGGAACCTAAGTAACAGTACTGACTATAGCTAGGTCAGTGTGATAGGTGCAAGACTATTACAGCTCTCTTGAGTATAGGACGAGTCCTTCTTGGACGGATCAAGAACAAGCATTGCCACCAATGGATGTTGCCTGAAATACAGCAGTATCCTTTCTCAGAGATTCATTCTAACACCTTGACTGGGAGCTCTGCAGAATGGGATTCAGCAACTGTTGGGCAGGAAACTAATTTTCAGAGTGCCAAGGACTGCAAAGTGAACAGGAATATCATCAGTATTATTCCTGGTACAGAGGTCATGGGAGGTTTCAGGCTGATCTATGGGCTTTGAACAGATGTGTCACATGGCCACATTTCAAGATGGGAATGTTGTAGAAGATCATTCCTCTCATAGGCTAAGAAAAACATTTTGCTTCATTAGATTGTAACCTACGCATTGTTTCATGTACAGATTCATCCATCTAACTTGAAATATCTGAATTTTGCAGTTGTTAGGCATCTCTTCCAATATACAGCTCTAATCTTTGGTCTAAGGTCTGACCTTTGAATGTGTACACTGACTTATCATCTACACCTACGCAAAAAATTGCATAGTGGAGGCATCTTCCCATATTAAACTGATAGAAGACCCGGCAGCTGTCATTCAGAAAATTAAATACCTGGATTCATGCCGGGTGATTTTAGACTGAAGTGGGTGAGTGTTTCTTCTGGAAGAAATCTCAGACAGAAGATGATGTCACAGAAACATCTTCTGACTCGACTCTAGCCACAGTACATGATGCAGATCTCACCTGCATCAATTCTGAGCCAAAATAATCAATGCTCATTGGGAACTTCAAAGCAGTTATTTTGAGATTCATGTTCCAGTGATGAAGCACATCAAGGAAGACCTTCAATGTTGGCTGCAATTGGAAATTTTAATAAAAAAGACATTAACTTTTCACCAAATACAGAAGACAATAACAGTGGATGAGAGCTCCTGGTTTGGGGAGCAGTGTGGGACTTATTGAACTGGAAACTACTTTAACCTTGATGCATGGCTCTAAGGGAAGTCCTTGCCTTGCTTGAGAACAAGGCGGTACTTATGAAGACAGAGAATATCGTAGAAATATTATACATAACGTGGCAGGAGGATCCACATCTTTTTCAATGCTATGACTGGCATGCAACTTTGCTGGTTGGGCAGAGAAACGGTGACTGTCACTGGAGGTAGCCAACATTAACTGGTCAAAGTATGTGGAGGTAAACAACCAGAATCAGATCTCTATCCCAGTTCATTTTTCACAATCTCTGTCGTAGGTTTGAGTACCCCAAGATACACCTATTTGCCTCAGAGGCACAGAATGTACTAATGAAGAATTGTTGTTCACTAGAACCAGATCCTCAGGCGAGGGAGGGATGCATTGTCCATTCCTTGGGCCCATGGTATACTTTACACATTTCATCCATTTGTCCTCATCCCCACCTTTATAAAAAAGAGTTCACAGGGAGAAGCACATTCTAATTATTATGACTTAGTGTCATGGTTTAGAGAAAGATGGAAATGATTAGGTTTTATTGGAAAATGGGTGAAGACAACCTATGTCAGGAACTGGTTGATTAGTAATGGTTGTGTTTTAGGAAGTGGGGTTGGAGGTGCATGTTTTTAGCAAATTGTATTGATTGTATGATTACTTTGATTGGGTCACATTTGCAGTGGCTCTCATATTAAACACGGCTATCAATGGATCCATAATGGAAGTATCTGATCCTTGTTTGTTGTTCTTTTCCATCAAGGAAAAAGACTGATCCTGGGCAGTGCTTCCTCTAGTGGTCTGGAAATTGACCAAAAGCTACTTTCCTAGCAAGTAGCAATTTCACTTTAGCCGCTGCATAGGGCATAGACACAAAAGTCCTATGCTAATCACTGGCATTATTTGGAAAACTGAACAATGGGTGGTTCCTTTACAACGCTGTGTCACCTATAGCCTTTTACAATATGGTTCTCTCTGGGGCTTGCTGCTTATTCGCTTCATAGCCAGTGGGCAGCTATCAAGGAATTCCTGGAACTGTTGAATAGCATGTAGGAAATATCGTGATTGAAAGTATGCCTTCTTAGGAGTTTTGTTGTTGTTGGTGAGACCCACATTTCAAGTCATTACTTCCATCACAGCTTCTTCTAAGGATTCACAATAGGTCCACCAGAGGTATGTCTGCATCCTGGACTAAAGCGCAAGATGTCCTGATCACTCAAATCTTTAGAGCTGCATCATGGGATCCCCCATGCCTTAATTGTGTACTACCAGCTTCAATCTTTTGCTTTGGAATGTGAGTTCTTCATTCAATGAACAAATGAAAGAGCACAGTTACTTTTACATGATGGTTCTTCAATAAAATGTAAAGTTGTGGTGGTACAAGTATCGGTCACGTCTGATTTAAAGCCCCTTGTCTGCTTTAGAATACTTCATATAGTTAGGACTGGATTAGTAGGGGGAATGAGGAGTTACTGCCTAGATTCCGTATCAGTAATCGCCATTACACTTAGTCTTAATGTCTTACCCACATGACTTGTTGGTTCCTGGCTTTCAGTGTGGATGGCTGTCTATGGGCCGCATTACGACCCCGGCATTAAACCATTCCAAGGTCGGCGGGGTGGTAATTCCCCATTCACCATAGGCCCTTACCCATTCCCATTTTTTCCCCCTAGGGCTCAATGGGAATGGGGAAGGCGCTAAGTACGGTGCCGCAAATTGCAGCACAGTACTTAGCACCAAGGTCCCTTTGCGGCACCCTACTTTAACGGCTGTTAAAACCAGCCGTTAAGGTCGGGTCCCGCAAAGGGACCTCGTAATCAGGCGTTAAGGGTTTAACGGCGCCGACACCTTTTACGGCGCCGTTAAACCCTTAACGCCAGGGTCGTAATGAGGCCCTATGTGTTATGTGTTATGGGTTCTATGTTATATTATGAATTGAACCATTCACCGGTGACATGTGCATGGTCTCCAAATACACTGACAGATCTGAAAAATAGGGGGATGGGGCTAGGTTAGTGGGGAGAGCGGGAACGCTTTGCTGTTGTGTTGATGCGTGCAGTCCAGAAGGACCTGAAAAGTATCCTCTGCCAAGAGCATGGAGGAATTTGTGATCAGAAGGGAAACGTGCATGGCCATGATGCTAGGATGCATTGGGCAGGACTGTATTATGTAAGTTGAGTAGCATTCTGTTGTGCAATGCCTGTTGGGAAGTATATTCAAATACATATGTGAGGGACAATGACTGCAGGAGTGTAGGGAGGAGGAGTGAAAAAAGTACCTACTCAGTGCTCACACTACTACAAACCAACAGTGATACCAATCATAAAGGTGAAATAGGGGCAGTCATGAGATATACCTCCTTCATATTTTGTGGTAGCATGGCCCAAGAATAGGCTACACTCTTAAGAGTGATGTGAATGTGAGCAATGGTACAAGAGTCCAAAATAAAGGAATGTCCAATCAAAGTTATATATGTTATTTGCCTTCTTGCATCATACCCAATGTGCTTTGCTCTGCTGGACGTAGACTATACAGGAAGTAAAGAGAAGCCAGCAGACAACCAAGATGGAGGAACCCTTCCTCCAGCCACTTTAGCTCTGCCTGACTGTTCTGATCCTGCCGGCTTCCAAGCCTGCAGATTCAAAGGTCCTTTGGTATGCAACACCCTAGTGTGATGCTTGCCCTTTTATTTTGGGTGTTCCCTTTAAAGCATGGTCTCCAGGAGTGCTCCTCCTGAGACTTTCCTGGTCTGGAGAGGTGTTACCCAACCTCACAGGGGATCAAAGAGGCACAGCTTTAGTGTATATTTACCTTCTGGTAGACCAGAGACACACAGTCTCGCTAGAGTCTAAATAGCCTTTCCATAGCTGGCTGATGCCCACAGGGTTGAAATGAGTATGATACAAATATGATATGACTTTAATAATGATGTGAACTATCCGTCACCATACCAATATGCAGGTTTGGCTTATTATTAGTGATTATTCTGCCACCAGACAGATAGTTATTGATGATTTTATGGTTTTGAATCAGACATGCAGATTTAAATGCAACCTCTGTTTACAGTGACTGCTGTCACAGTATCTGTCAAACAGAGCACCTGCCATAATTGAACCTGCCCTGTGCCATTGAGGAGTAGGAGTTGCAGATCAGAAGACCGAAACATCGGGGCACAGGCCTTTCTGGGATGGTTTCCAGCATCATGTTATTTTTAATAAATCATTGTCTTCTAATACACTGGGCTTCAAATCCCCTGCCATATGTAAATCCTCCACAATGTGTGAGTGGCTTAATTGGTATTAATATAACATATCTGAACCTATAGCTTTAAAAAGGTTAGTGTTAGGAGGATTAGTGGTGGGTCTGGTGAGCCATTGGAACTGTCCATTGGGTGTAACCATGAAATAGTGCAGTGCGTAGTGGTGGTGGGGAATTGCATTGAAGTGGTGGGGTAAACGTGTGCAGTGTGCCTATTGCTCAAAGAGATTATTCAATGCTTAGTCAGTGGTCAGTTGCCTTGTTCTCCAGACTTGACTTTTGATTGTCATAAAATGCTAATTTATTGCTGTTTTGCCATTTATTAATTAGCCATTGAAAGGCCAGGTCTTTAGCATTTTCCTGAAGGTATTTGGTCCTCAAATGTATGGATTTTCTTTGGAAGGTGTTCCAGGGTTTGGTCACTATGTTGCAAAAGAGCAATCCTTCATGTGTCTCTTCGCTGTACTGCCCCATCTCCAGTAGTATATCATTGTTGGACCATAGTGTGCTTCTTGGTTTTCATTGTGTGGCCTTTTGCTCAGATGAATTCTGGAATTTACCACCATGGCCCTGAAGAGCTGTGTGGACGAAGTGAAGTGCTTTGAAGTGTATTCTGTTTTTGACCAGTAACCAGTGCAGTGTTCTTAATTCTGGTGTTCTATTTTCTTTTCTGTTGAATCTGAGCAATAGTCTTTGCTGCTGAGTTATGAATATGTTGATGTCTGCTCATGAGGTCATCTGCATGCCTCACTATAAGCTGCTGGTGTAGTTGATTCCTAATAGTACGATAGCTATAATGGCAAGGGTCCTATAGGGGCAAGCGCTGAATGGCCTACTCCTTCTGATTGAGCAGAGCTGGTTGTTGCATTTCTTTACTAGTGGATTGATTTGCTGTCCTAGAGTGAGCACACTGTCCATGAGGATCCTGGCATTCCTGATTGCTATTGAGGTTTTCAGACAGGTGCCCATTTATAAAAGCCAAGGTAGTGATGATGGTTCTAGTGTTGCATTGAGTAAGACAATAAGTTGTCCTGGTTGAGTTTTAAACTGTTTGTTTTCATGCATGGGCTCACCTATGTGACACAGCTAGTGAGGCCAATATTGGTCTCATTGCTGCTGGTCATTTTGAAGATGACTTGTGTGTCATTGGGATAGTTGTAGCAGGTGAGCCTGTGTTTTTTATGAGCATCTGTATTTGAACCAGATAAAGGAGTTACAGGCATGATCCTTGGCAGTCATGCGATAGTGCTAGAAGGTGTGAGTCAGGTGTTTTGTTTTCTATCTGTGAAACAAATATTATCCCCTGTAGTTTTTTTTTTAAAATACAAATTCTTCCAAACTTCTAACTAAGGATTTTTGTTTGATATGTTCAAAGGCTGCTGAGATATCCAGGACGATAATGGCCGAGGTGATGTTAAAGTCTGCATTGATTTTGCGGTCATCACAGTGAGATACCAATGTTGAATCAGTTTGTTTAATCAATCTGATACCTACTTGTGCATAATCTAGGATATTGTTGGACTTTACGTGTTCCAGGATTTGGTTGTATACACAGATTTCGAAAATGTTAGCTGGGTAGGGTATGTTTGATATAGGTCGGTAGTTGCTGGGATCGTCAAGGACGTTGGTGGTGTTTTTGAGTAGTAGGTTAGCACAAACCATCATGAAAGATCTTGGACATAATAATGCATACAGTAAAACCTTGTGCAGCTGGTTGGTGTGTGCCTATACAGGATCTGCCTGCCCCATAAGGAATGCCAGGTAATTGGTTCCAGCCCAGTCCGTCCATCTTCCATCACGTGGGTGCTGCGAGGATCATCCTCTTCACACTGACGAAGGTCAAAGAACACATTTACTACACTCCTAACACAATGCTACTTTATCATTATACTGTGCACCTGGCAAGCTTTAATACTGGCACAAAGAAGATTCTGGGGCACTATAACCTTCACACACACATTTCACTCACTCCCTTCAGCGCCATCCAGCTCCATGGCCTCCACCCTCATTCTGAACTATAATTTATCCTTCCCTGCACCTCGCAATACAGATCATACAATTCTAGCTCAGAGACATGCAATTTTCATCCTCTTTAAACAATTCAGGACTTGCTACTTTGGGGTTGGTGGTCAAAGGATACCTGGTGCCATGGAATTCAGGGATCCTGAGGATTAGTCAGTTATATGGGCTATAACTTGTGCTTGCCTGGGAATAGGTCGGGTCATGCTTTGGCCAGTGTGAAATAACATGCACACCAGGCGCCAGTCTATGATAGTGTCCTTGTAGGGCACGGTCCTAGCAGATAGAAAAACATCTTTGCAACAATGTTAGAACGATGAATGAGCTTTATGGTGGTTGGGGGTGTGGGTTGTCCTCTTGGAAGCTTGAACATGGCTGGAGATTTCACTCTTCTATTCTTGCAAGTAGGGCCTAGTGCATGAAATGCTGCATGCACCGCGCAGGCCTTGTCTCCAGATTATGCTTACTAACATCTACCCAGTCGCCTATAGGAACTTCAGACCACCACTGCTCGGCATCTAGGAATTTCACTAGATCCTACCGGAACTACAAACTGAGACTAATTGTGACTTAGTTCCTATGCGGCTGACCCTGAAATAATTGTACATGCAAATTCAGACTGTAACCCTGCTGAATTGTCCTACTGTCTATTTCTATGTCACTGTAACTAAGTTTGCAAGTATCCTTGTAATGTCTGCGCCCGGCTACCTGCGGGTTTGGTTTTGCACTATATCAAATAAACAGACAAACAAACAGAGAATGCACTAACATGCACTGACATCTATACAAAATGGCAGTCTTGCTCACGCCCTGCGTTACCCTTTCATTACTTCTACAGCAACAAACTCCTTAATACCCCTGCACTCCCGATGTCTCCTCTCTGCTTCCATGTATGGCTATGTTCCTTTTATTGGTGGCCACAACCTGCATACTGCCTGCAAACTTTCGCCCCTAGGTGTATATTCCTCAAGTCATATAAACGCATCCCCCATTCCTCACCAGGTCCACCCAAACCTTCAGTTTGTACTTCACTATCCATTATCTTGTGAGGTGCTTTTGAAACCCCAATTGACACCATCATTTGCACAACATCGAATGCCCAGTTGACAGGTACAGAAAATAACAAGAATGAACACGATGATGGGCATCAACATATTCATGTTCGCTCCGAGCTACGACGTTCCCAGTAAAATGCCATGGTGAACCAGCAGCTCTCCTGTACTCCTCCCTCCTTCTTCATGCAAACACCCAGGCCATGGATGGCTGCAATGATGTGGGATAGCGACGCGTTCTCTACATCCTTTGAAGGCACAAACGTGCATCAGGAATTGGCAAACTTTTTGAAAACTCTGCCTTCCATTACTGTTAACATGTCCAGCACATAACGGTTTTGCATCATCATAAGTCTGAATGCACTTAAATCAACCTTGATCACAATGAACCCGTTCTCTATCATGCGCGAGCTGGACCAACCCCCAGCGCACGATTTGCAACTATTTGGCATTTGCTGTGGCATGCACTCCCAGCAACAGTAGAGATGCAAAAAAGGATTCTGCTGAGCTGAAGAGCCTGTATTCTTCTGGTATTTCAGCAAGCAATGCTTAGGACTGTGCTGTTTAGCTGGGCGAGTGATTCTACCTGGAACTCTGCTGTGAAGGAGGTGCGTGTGCCTGTACCTTTAACCACCAACTACCAACTACGTCACCTGGTACAAAAGGCCGCCCTTGTCGCCCTTGTGGCGCTAAGCCCTGAGGAGCAAAGGGCTTAGGACTGTGCTGTTTAGCTGTTTGGTGAGTTGCGAGGTGCAGACTCCATGTCTGACAGTCCTCAACTAAGTATGTTGCCTGTGATGTCTTCACCGAAAACTCATGCTCAGAAAAAACATGAGGACTCTGTTTCGACTCGCAGAGCAGTGCCCCAACGGAGTCGGCAGACCAAAGTAAGTAACTACTAGTCTTGCGCATCAACGAGTGAAGACACTGACATGATTTCTCACATGAAAATGTCTGACACTGTTGCCATTGCCGTCCCAGCAACACACCCCAGCCTTGATGATGACGTATTCTGTGAAAAGCTAACTTCCAACACACTGGTGCGGCAAGGATCACTGCAAACCTCACACCTAGCTAACTCACCAGAGCAATCAGAGCAATGTATCTCTGAACTTGACACATCAAGAGCATTGAGAGCATACGAGGTACATGACGCACTAGAGGTATCAGACACTGGCACTACTAAGATCCGTACAGAAAGCCACACAACGTTACCTCTGGCGTGCTGTGACCCTGTGGTTGGCGGAAGCGAGCGTTCGCGGTCTGTGGCGCGGCACGATTCGGAGTTGGCGACACGAACTCTGTGTCCCACCCGACTAGGGGAGCTGCTGTGCGGAATGTGCGAGACGAAATCAGCCGAGTGTCGAACAAACCGACACTGGCTCCAGTGCCTCGCCTCCTAGTTCGCCGGTAGATGACCCTC
The DNA here is from genome assembly GCF_040938575.1 of Ambystoma mexicanum. NCBI lineage: Eukaryota > Metazoa > Chordata > Amphibia > Caudata > Ambystomatidae > Ambystoma > Ambystoma mexicanum. Next base: position 336,736,718 of record NC_090927.1, read on the forward strand.
CCATAATCCTCTCTCACAACCTAGAGTCAGAAGCTGGAGGCTCTCGAAGTTGCGACACACTAAACTTAAACATAAATTCAGCTGAAGAGACATTTGGCGGTCGGGTTGCGGACATGCCTAGCGACCCTCACACAGGCTTACAAGTCAGCTCTGTGACGTCGGATTTAATTAACAATCAAAAGGCGCGTCGAGACTCTTTGGACCATGTAAACAACATGCTTAATAATTTAATTAGACTGAATAAAGCACAGAAAACCAACAAATCTGACACACTATTAGAAACCAATATCGAAGGGGCGAAAATCTTGTTGAAACGCAACAACACGAGAATAGCCGACCCCTATGAAGAGTCAGCGCCGAAAATTCCATGCAAATGCGCACAAATTTCTGAAACAGGTGAACAGACTGCACTCCCTCCTGACTTAACTGGCTTACTACCTTTGTCCCAGAAAAGGCTAAGCACTGAAACGAAGTGCCTATCAAGCTTTAGTGCCGCGAACACAATAACGCCTCAGTTGTCGAGCAGTGATAATTCTGACACTGACTCGGACTGTGAAGAGACTACCGACTCCTCCATCATTGAAAGTGCATTCCCGAAAATTAGAAGGAACAGAGCCAGTACTGATAGAGTGTCCAATCACCTCAAAGCATCGGCTCACAGCTCCGCAGCAAATATCGCAATGTCGTCTACGGGCTTGCAAGAATTGTTGCTATCTACACTAACTATCTCCCTTGCCCCATTCATAAAGCTGCATGAACATCTACATGAGGCTACCTGAGACTTGACTACTGTCGTGGCTTTACTCAACTTTAAAGTAGTGAACTTAGAACAAATATGTGGCCACACAAACAAGAAGCAGCTTGAGGGCACATCAAAATTAGACAAGCTATATAAGTTTATAAACAAACAAAGGACCAACGACGCGATCGACAAAAATGTATTTGCCAAAGTTGCAAAGGAAGCCCTCACGTTATTTAAATGGGACGGAAAAAGACCACTCTCAACAGCAAACTGGAACGGACCCAACGCTTGTACACGATCGGCGACAGATGATGAAATTTATGGAACGGGCGACAGTGGTGACACCTCAAACCTATTTGGTTGCCTGGTAACAACAAAGTCTAACTCACCACAGTCGACCCCTAATCCTCCTATTGAGAAGTCACACATTCAGACAACAACCACGGAACCCTCAAACTTATCAGCCAGCAACAATAAGACAAATAGCTTGTCAACTAGGAGCCCAAGTATAACACTGAGCACGGAAGCTTCAAGCCTTCATGTAATTCCAATCATCGAAATTGCTGATGTATCATTTCATACTGCATTTGAACAAGCAAAAAGCTCTGCAAACTTAGCATTAAGGGATCTTCAAGCTGAATCGACATCCACCACGCAATCCCAGACTGAGGGCTCAAATCTGGTTGGGCTCAATTCCATCTCAAACACAGCTCCAACTCTATTCTCTATCTTTAACAAGTAGGTGGAGACACCCTTACGTATAGGTGTTGGTAAACAACTGACCGCACCTCAACGTAAAAAATCTAAAAACCTACCTGCAAAGAAAGGCAACAAACAGAAGGGAGCCCGCAAATTCCTTTGTAACATCAAGGTGGTACATGTGCTAGTGTCATGATGCCTACCCCCGGGGAAACAGACCAGGTCCAGCAGCCCCGGGAGCAGGCATCACGTTCCCGGGGAAAGGCCCAGCGACCCCTGTTAGGGGCCATCTGGACACAGTCCTGGCGCCTTTGGCGCCAGGCTCATATGAGACTTCAGGCCTGGTACCATGGGCGCCAGGCTCATAAGGGGAAAACTTACCTGGACTTACCTGATGCAGACCATGCTGCAAGGGATCCAAGCCCTCAAGAGGCCTAGAAGGGACTACTTTACCTAGGGACTCTTTTGCCACTTGGGTGTGGCAGTGGAGGAATACTTACCTGGAACTACTTTAGAGGCTATTTAAACCACGCCCGAAGAGCAGCACACGCGTTGCGTTATTCTGCATCCAGCAGCGTAACGCTCACCGTGCCTGCAGCAGCATCCAGACTTCAGCCACGCCCGCCTCGAACCCGGAGCACCTAGAAACAAGGGAAAGAAGGAGAAAGGTTAGAACCAGAACATTTACCAGCTTCTTACCTGATTCCAGAGCCATCGCATCGTCGAACCGAAGGAAAGACTTTATTTTTAAACACGTTGCATCGCCAGCAGCAGCGCCGCGCTGCACTCACCGTTCCTCGCAGCATCTTCACGTTTCACTGCAGCCTCCCGCTTGTTCCCACCGCATTCGGGCACCTAGGGGGAGATAGAGACAATAAGGTGAGCCAAGGGAACATATAGAGGAATACTGGTTACCACCCTAAGACCTACCTGATTTACCACTGGGGGAACCATTCCTCTCCTCGGGTCGGCGCAGCTCCCACTGCACCATCGCCGTACCCCGGCCCCTAAGGGGAAACAAAAGCACAACAGGGTGAATCAAAAGGACAATCAAGGGGAGCCACCTCCCGCCATAGACTTACCTAATTTTACCGCCGGAGGTATAACTCCTCGACTCTGGTTTTCTCTCAGCACCTGAATAAAGGAGAAGACCGCAGATTACAGGATTGGATAGGAGTGATGGTCAGGCATTTGAACTCTTACGAACTTCATACTTACGGCGTCTTGCCGGGAGAGTCAAAACAGCCCTGGATCTTACCAATTCCTTCGACCAGTGGAGCAACTGGTCCATCACGCACCCCTGCACTCGAAGCAGGATGGAGAGCTCACCCTTTCAAACCATAAGATGAGACTTTAGAGGGGGCATCGGAGGTGGTCAGTGGGGAGAACAACGGGGGTGGGGGGAATTTACGCTCAACTCCACGGGTGATTAATTCCCCTTTCTCCATTCACAGAAGAGTACTCCTACTGGCCAGACAAACGACACATCTCGGCCCAACGCTGGAGGAGACCGCAGCAGCCCAGATCAGACAGGCGCCTCTGTGGGAGTCAGGTGAGCATAACAGAACGCGAAGCCTACCTACAATTTCCCACCCGGGCGTTATGGAGACCTCAGAAACTGACCACCTGGCCCAATTACTAGGGGAACTGAGGGCCAAAGTGTATTCCACCCGTCAAGAGACCAATACTCTTAGGAGAGAACTGATCTTGTCAAAGGAGCGAACTGATGACCTTGCTAGGCAACTATTGCAAAGTCAGGCTGGACAAGCACCCCTACCTGGTTCCGGAGGAAATCCAGCCCCTGTGGTATCAAGTAACCCTGTGCAAATAAACCTACCTGGAAATATTCCATTAGCTCCACCCGAGCACTTTGCCGGAGATCCCAAAAGGTTCACCGTATTTATGAACCAATGCCGCTTGCACTTCTTATGCAGACCTGGAGCCTTCCCAAACGATCAAGCCAAGGTAGCTTTTGTATTGTCATATCTCAGCGGCAGTGCAGCGGATTGGTCTATCCCACTGGTTACTTAGGATGACCCAATGCTCCGGGATTTTCAGGGCTTTCAAACTAGCATGGAAAGACTATTTGCCCGGCACTCTCAAGGACAGGCCCTGGATAACGAACTTTTGTCCCTACGGCAGGGTAACCTGGATCTCCTATCCTACATCCTTTAATAGGTTAATTGTAGAAACTGGGTGGCCTGAGGAAAAACGGATCACGTTATTTCATCGAGGACTTCGAGGAGAACTAAAAGATGTCTTGGCTCAAGTCGTGAATCCACCTCAAGACTGCGCTGAATATATAGAGTTAGTGGTCCAGTTAGATCATAGACTTCAGAACAGAAAAGCAGATCGAACTAGGTTTGAGAACCGGGTGTTGGTCAAAGACCCCGCTAACCCCAAAGGAGCTGATGCTTCAGAACCAATCGGAGGAGTTAAAGGTCCCTTAACCCAGAAGGAAAGAGAAAGGAGACGGCACATGCAATTGTGCCTTTATTGTGGGACCTCCAGGCATTTTCTACGGGATTGCCCTGTAGAACCGCCCAAGAAGGCGGTAGGAGCCGCTGATACAAGCCATATGGAGTCAGACTCGGGAAACGACCACGCCCGACAAGCATAGAGGTCTGCTTGCCGAGCTTGAAGAAGGACACTCAGACCTCGCATTTCATCATGCCAATGATCCTCGTAGATCCTGAGCAACCATCACGTATGCATGCCGTAAAAGCATACATCGATAGCGGGGCCATAGGAAACTATGTGGACTACGAATTGGCTTCCAGGATGAATCTGCCTCTCTGCCGTAAAACCACCTCAGATGTCATCACCACAGTCGATGGAACCGTAATTGCCTCTGGGCCTGTAATTCATTCCACCGCAGAGATGACACTAGTGGATCAGGATGGGCATCGAGAGACTATTGTGTTTGATGTAATCAAAGCCCCACAGTTCGAGATAATACTGGGGATACCTTGGTTGGAAACACATAATCCTAGTATTGATTGGCGAGAAAAGAGAATAACCTTCCCGGAGTGTGCACAAACCTGTTATCCAAAGAAAAACCTGAACGCAGGCCTGGCTACAGTAACCACAGCAGTCATACAACTACCTCCAGAGTACCAAGAATTCCAGGACGTCTTCCAAAAGGAACAGCCTAACACCTTACCTCCTCACAGATCGTACGATTGTCAAATCGATCTCATACCCGGTGTACAACCCCCTTGTAGCAGAATCTATGCCCTTACGGAACCTGAGAACCTCCACCTATGACAATATTTAGACCAGTACCTTGCCAATGGTTTTATTCGCCCATTATTACTGACCTACCTCCTTGCAATGGGTTTAACACCATTCTTGTTATTGTGGATCTTTTTTCCACAATCAAGGGGAGCCACCTCCCGCCATAGACTTACCTAATTTTACCGTCGGAGGTATAACTCCACGACTCTGGTTTTCTCTCAGCACCTGAATAAAGGAGAAGACCACAGATTATAGGATTGGATAGGAGTGATGGTCAGGCATTTGAACTGTTATGAACTGCATACTTACGGCGTCTTGCCGGGAGAGTCAAAACAGCCCTGGAACTCACCAATTCCTTTGACCAGTGGAGCAACTGGTCCATCATACGCCCCTGCGCTCAAAGCAGGATGGAGAGCTCACCCTTTCAAACCATAAGGTGAGACTTTAGAGGGGACATCGGAGGTGGTCAGTGGGGAGAACAACATGGGTGGGGGGATTTTACGCTCAACTCCACAGGTGGTTAATTCCCCTTTCTCCATTCACAGAAGAGTACTCCTACCGGCCAGACAAACGACACATCTCGGCCCAACGCATTACGCTGGAGGAGGCCGCAGCAGCCCAGATCATACCGGCGCCTCTGTGGGAGTCAGGTGAGCGTAACAGCTAGCCACAGAAACCAAAAAACAACAATCTAATCCTACTCAAAATCAAGCCTCCGCAATTCCGCCTGCCAGTGAGTGTACAGACAACTTGGCCGACAAAGAGAGTACGGAGCAGGAAATTTCAACCGAACTACTAAACATATCAACTTACGATGACACGGAATACGAGGACATTGAGTCAACTACCTCGTCCTGTGAAAAAAACACAAATTGCTATTGAGACGCAAACGGACACTCAATCCGAAAGAGCACCCACGGGGGGAAGACTTGTTCTTATTGGGAACGATGTGCAAACACCAGAAATTGTCGTACCAATTAAGGCGGCTTTAGAGTCTTCCCTTGCACAGCCCAGCCATGGAAACGCTAAGGAGGGAGTTCTGCCGACCGCGAGAGCGCAGCCGAAGAGTCCTATTTTCTTGACAATGCAGGCGAAACGACAAGAGTTAAACAGAATTCATCAAACGCAAATGTGAATGGACCTTGATCAAGGAGACGGAGACCTGAGAGAGAGACAAGCTCAAGGATGTGAGGAAAGGGCTGCACCTCAGCACTCAAAGCAGCCAGTGAGACAAAACAAGGACTATCCAACAAGAATTTACAAAGGAAACTACACACCGAAAAGGAGTATTCCAACCAGGGGCTCATTTAATCAGCCCTTGGTCAGATTACTGGTCGAGCGATTACAGCCCTCTGACAACCTGATCCTAAATCGCAGGAACATCATAACATTATTACACCATGTACCGGGACTACGCGCGATCAGCTCCGACGACTTGTACATTGTTGAATTTCCAGAAGAATGCCAAAACGACAAAGTGGTGTTTCACATAACCTCTCCCCTAATAGCCTCTTCTATCTTGGATGCAAACGTGTCCCTCTTCTCCTTAGGCTTTGATGTCTATAAGATGCAAGACGGCCTGCCGGTAGCATCAACAAACGATCAAGACGTGCAATTACATTCTTCAGAATGTGCTTTGATCACTTACAACTCACCAGCGGGATCGCCTGCAGTAGCCTCGAATCGTCCCATTGGACGCCCCATGTTATCTTGTAAGGCCTCAAGCGACGACGTCTTAAAAACAAAAGCAATTAACAAAAATCCTTCGTTCAATGGAAAGAAACACGTCTCGTTTGCTAAAGGTCAACGCTCAGAAGAAAGCAACGCGTGTAAGCAGATCAGCATAACTATACAAGGTCATGCGAAATCTGATGACTTAACGGCCAACCCTCACACAAGTAGCCTCCCCCACGAAGTAGCACAAAACTGGCAATGGCTGGCAGCAACACTGAATAGTAATCAATCACAATAACGCCAGAAGGAGCTTGCCCCTCAGCAATGTTCATTAGGCTCCTGGAACACGCAAGGCTTTAGTCACCTGTTTAACAGTGAGTGGTTGGGTGACATGTCTATTGCCTGTTTACAGGAGACTTGGCTAAGTAACATTCCGACTGTAATGGGCTTTCAGATCGCTGTAAACCCTGCCATCCGACCTGGAAAGGGGCGCCCAATGGCCAGACTTATAACATTGGTAGGAAGTGCATCTGGCTTCAACATTTCTAACTCTGTAAACCACTCTCCTTTAATCAAAGAATCAACAATTACCAGAACTGATCATGTGTCTTTAGTAATTAATCAAATGACGATCATTAATGTACTGGAATCATGGAAGAGCGGGGAAGGATGAGTTTATTGATGCAATCTCTACGATTATAGACCGCCTACTTGTGGACCAAAAGGGCTCCAATATAATACTCTGCGGGGACCTGAACATTGACCACTTCCACGAGAGGACATCTTTGGTAAAAAATGTATCGTCGAAATGGACGAAAGAATTGTGTGCAAGAAACATGCAAATGCTGAATGGCCACACTCAAGGTGACATACCGCCGGCCCCGACATGGAACAACGGGAGCAACGGCTCCATAATCGACTATATATTTGTCTCAGCAGACTTTCACAAACAAGTGATAACATTGAAAGTGACTCCAAAAGAAAGGAGCGACCATGACATGCTAATCATAGAATTCACGAATTCTACGCAAAACATTGGCTCCAAATGGCTGCAAAAGATTAAAGTAGAATCAAATAGAGTGAGGCTAAGGTTAGCTGGGGAAGAGGTCGCTCAGATATCCAACCAATACTGCATGGGAGGAACCACGCTTGATTATGCAGGCCTACTGGTCAACTTCAAAACAAATAACGGTGGCCTAAAACACTTGAACATAAAACGCCTCCATGTTTTGACCTAGACATACTGAAACAGAAATGACAGCCGACAAGGCCTCCTGCGCAGTAGCGAAGAAAGCTGCCAAACAGTGTTATAAAAATTGGATCAAAACACATAAATGCACAATGATGCAAAGAGACTCAGAGTGTATGTTAGAAAGTCTCCAAAATAAGAACACTAGAGACTTTTGGAACATCATTAATGACACACAAGCTCCCCAGACCACTCTTCAAGCATCTATGGTTCCAGAACCAGTGTGGATTGCCCACTTTAAAGACCTATATAAAAAGAACTCAAAAACAACTGACTTACCTGTTCCAATTAAAACTAAATGGGCCTTAACATTTCACAAAGATGACATTATAAGCATAATTAACAAAGCTAACAACTCACCTGCACCTGGGCCAGATGGCCTGACAAATTTTACGCTCAAGCAACATCCGGAGTTATGGGCCGCCCTTTGTGTGACCCTTTTTCGGAGAGTAAACGACCAAGGTCAAATGCCAAACTCATGGAAATCAGCCGTGAGTGTGCCGGTGTATAAAAAGGGAGATATAACTTGCCCAAAAAATTACCGACCGATCACCTTGCTTGACGTCTTGGGAAAGATCTACGCAACTATGCTACAAGTCAAGTTAGTCAAGTGGGCTACACGATCAAATCATGTCGACATCAGACAGACCGGCTTTGTAAAACACGTTGGATGTTCGCTGAATCTATTGCTGCTGAATTTACTGAAAATGGAGGCAATCAGATCACAAACAGTTGTATACCTTGCCTTCATTGACTTCTCTCACGCTTTCGACACGATAGATCGCAAACTGTTATGGAAAAAACTGAGTACATGGGGCTGTCCCGATGACCTTTTGGCTGCAATAAAAGATCTACACACCGGCACCTCTGTCAGAGTAAGATTAGCCAAATTAGCTGTGCTCAGGAACCTGAATCTCTAAACCACTGATTGTGGTACGAGCACTTTGGGAGCCCCTGACGCGTGTGGAATGAGTGAACACACATAACAGCTTCCATTCACAACTTTTCTTCCCACGCTACTCATGACAGTAAACCACGAGTTGGTAAATTTGGGATGACGAATATCCTCAACCCCAACCAAGCCTAACCTTTGATACGCATCATACTTCGTTCGTATTGCATTTTACTTTTTCTTTGTGGTTGAATATGGTTTATAAGGACATACATAGCCTTGAGAACAACCATACCGGTCGAAACAGGTGTCGGCTATATTATTACATCACTGCACAACCAGAACAGAAAGAAAATACTATTCTGGATTTGTGGACTTTATTATTGGAGCAAACAGTGTAACGAACTGCATATAGTTACTAAGCATTGATTGCGAATACTAGTTCCAAGCGCGGAGTTAGTCTTGCAATAGTTATCAACATTTATATCAACACTATTGTTACTCCTATATTCATTTCCATTGTTCTTGTTAGCATTCATATTGCTGCTAATATATGTAAATCCACTAATATTGTTAACCTTTAAGTGTACTGTGAAGTTTGAATATACAACCCCAATCCCCCTTTATATGACCTCCCCCTATAACATACTCTCCCCAATAAAGCTCCAATAGCGCCATCAGTATCATGCATATACTTGTAATAATGGTCAACCCACAATAGTAAGCATAGGGCCTTACATTGTCATTTCTGCACCTGCACTTTGGATCCCTACTTAACAATTATTTACATTTGTGAGATTCATCATCTTCTCTACTGAATGGAAGCAAAAAGACACACAACAAAGAAACAGAGAGACGTACTTTTAGAGAGAGAGAGAGAAAGAAAGAGAAGAAAAGAGAAGGAAAGAGAAAAGAGAGAGAGAAAAAAGAGAGAGAGAAAGAGAAAAGGAGAGAGAGAAAAAGAGCTCCTAAAAAAAGAAGAATTTGTAGCTAGCAGCTGGGCTTCGGCCCGTCAACAGAGTGTGACACCGTACACGTATCATGCCTGGACAGGCCGGAGAGGTAGCTAGGGTGCAGGTACTGTGGCCCCTCCTTTTAAGATAACTGATGTGCCAGCGTGCTGTCTGGAGGTGTCCTGTGGACGTCGGAGAGGTGTACCCAATATCACAAGCCGTTCACCTTAACAGCGAGGGGCGTGCAAAACACCACCTCGTAGGGCCCTTGGAACCAAGGGTTGTTCCACCTACACACAAAATTTTGAATGTACACAAAGTCACCAGGCAGCAGCGGTTGTGTGGTCATGCACTCAGGATCTGTCCTTATCATGGTTGCTATGACCAGTGTACGTGTCATCTCAATTCTGGGAGGTCCAATCTGTCGTGAGGCACATTTCATTGCCCGCGTTAGTGTGGTCAAATATTGTTTGAGCTCATCGCCTAAAACTTCTGCTGCCCTATGTGCGTCTGAAGCTCTTCTTACCAGGGATATGAGTGGTACATATGCCGACCAGTGACCACGTTGTGAGGTGACAAATGGTGGTCTTTCTTGGGCTGTGTACATAAACTGAAGAGGGCTGGGGGCAAACAGTGCACCCAGTTCTTTTTCAACGTGGGACACAGTTTGGACAGTTTGCTTTTGAGGAGACTGTTTATTCTCTCCACAACGCTGTTGGCCTGTGGGTGGTTAATTGAACACAACTGGTGCTTAATGCCAAGTAGTGCTGTGACGTGCTGAAACAGTTCTTTGAAAAAATGTGTGCCATTGTCTGACATTAAAACCGTGCACACACCCCATCGAGGGCAAACCTCGCTTACCAAGAATCTAGCAGCACTTTTGGCATCCGGATGTGCGCAAGGCCCTGCTTCCACCCACCGCGAGAAAGGGTAAACCACTGCTATGAGGTACCTGGAGCAATTTCAACGTTCACCTATTTCAGCATAATCTATATGTAATTAATGGATGGGCCCAGTAGGGTGGGGCAATGTGCCCCATAAGGTCCGTAATATCATCCCTGTACTGAACCTTTGACATGTGGTGTAGTGTTTGACCATTTCTGTGATGCTCTCCTGGATGTTTGCAATAAACCAGTCCTCCTGTATATCTGCTGTGATGTGCTGCTTCGAACTGTGGGATGGATAGTATAACTGTTCAAATGCTACTGCTAGCAGTTCCTGGGGCATTACTATCTTCCCAGAGCTCTCTTGTCTCCATAAGTTTAGTTTAGTTTATGCATTTATATAGCGCACCGAACCCTGAGGCATCTGGGCACATAATAGATCCATTGAGGTGGTTACAATGTATTCAGCAGGCATTTCATTTGGCAGATATGCTGCTATTTAGGCTGCCACATTGGCGGCTGCGTTCCACATCGATATTCCATCTGTCCCATTAGTGTGGGTGGCGCTCTTTACGACCACCACAACAGATGGCTGAGATAATGCTACTATCAGTATTTATAGAAGTGCTGCATGCTGCACTGGGGATTCATCCACTCTCCGAAACCCCCTCCTCTTCCAGCGGGATAGAAGGGCATGCACAGTTGTTGTGATGTACGCAGAGTCTGAATATATTGTGACATGGCACCCTTGGGACGCTCTCAATGCTTCAATGAGCGCTATGAGTTCTGTCACCTGTGCAAAATAATGCATGGGCAATCTTCTTTTAACCACTGTCATGTACTCCCTTTTTTCAAGCCGTACCACCGCTGCTCCTGTAAGTCGTTGACCATCCTCCTGGACAATTGTGGACAACCCATCATCAAAGAGTACCTCACCCTCCGTCAATGCGCATTCTTTCATTTTGGGAATTTCATCCTCCTCCCCCTTGTATGTGGCGCAGTCATGCATTATCAGATCTTCGGCAGTGGGCATAACTATTAGAAAGGTGGCCGGATTCATTGTTTTACATCTGGCCACAATAATGATCTCATGAGCTGAAGATCACTGTGTAGTAAGGGTGAATTTTGACCTTTTTAGGATGGCAAATACAAAATGTTCCACACACAACATAACTGAGCACCCCATTACAATAGCAGAACTTTTTTTTCCTATTGCAAATGCAGCAGCTGCTAAAGGTTGTTCGTACGCGAACTACCCCTGAATCACATAATTCAGTGTGCCACTGTAATAGGCCAATGTCTTATGGGCCATAGTACTTTTCTGTGTTAATGAGCTGGCCATCTGAATGTGAAAACAAGTAGGATTCCTGTGTGTAGTTTGGGGTGACCAGTACAGGTGCTCAACTAATGACTTCTTTTAGATCATTAAAATGTTTAATCATATCTGCAGTCCACTGTAACTTAGGATCCTTTGTTTTTGTGCTTCCCTAAGGGCCTGCAGAAGTGGTTGAGTATATGCCGTGTAAACTAAGATCCATACCCTACAGTAGTTGCATAGTCCCAAAAACGTCTGAATTTTTTTAACTGAGACAGGTCTGGGGGTGGCGCGTACTGTTGCTGCCCTATCTGGTAGTATCCTTTTACCATTCACTGATATGAAATGTCCCAGATAGAGCACCTGGTCTTGGCAGTATTGCAACTTAGCCTTGTTGACCTTGTACCCCGAATAGGCCAGCAAATGTAGGAGTGTAATGGAATTCCTTTTGCAGTGCTACTCACTGTCACTACACACTAACAGATCGCCCACGTACTGGATAATCGTGCTGGGCACCTGAATGTTCCCTAAATCAGTGTGCAATATTCTGTGAAAGATACTTGGACTCTCACAGTACCCTTCAGGTAAAATACTAAGTTCAAAATGCATCTGGTCCTGTGTGAATGTCTTGAGGTACCTCAATTCAGGATAGAGTGGAATCGAGAAGAATGCATTCTTCAAGTCCACTACTGTGAAGTATGTGGCTTCTTTCTGGATACTGCACAAAATTGTTGCAGGATTCGGTACACCTGGAAATTCTTTTTATACCACGTCATTTAGGGGGCGCAAGTCCTGGATCGTTCTGCAACTGCCCCTGTTGATTTCCTGACCGGGTACATCACCGTATTACACAGAAACATTGATGACACAATGATCCCCTAGTCCAGTAGGGCCTGTATTGTCTTTCTAATACCCTCCTCAGCCTCACTTGATAATAGTTATTGTTTTACCCTGGTAAGCATCACACCTGGCTTCAGTGTTATACGCACAGGGGTCACGTCTTTCAGTAGTCCTACATCGTGTGAATTTGTAGCCCACAACTGTGAAGGCACGTGTTGTAAGTCTTCATCAAGGAATAAAGGTGACGTTAGTACTGCCATCAGGGACACTGCACCCTTCGGGTGCTTACCATTATGACCCACGGGATACAAATCTCTAATATTATTGCCCCATTTCTGTCATTGTTCTCAAACAGCTCATCATCCGTCACTTCCTTTAACTGCACTATTGGATCTATACAGAGCACTGTGCACCACTCACACCCATCCTTGTCTATTCCTAGCATGACAACCCTCTTGTCAGAGACCAATAATCCCTGTAAATCCAGCGACACTATTGTTATTGACACCACTTCAGGTGACACAACTACACGAAAGATGACATCTGTGGGCACTCGCCAACACTGCTTTGCAGTCTGAGGCACCTCCTCCATAAGCACAGTAATACCATAAATGAACATAAATGAACGGTAGTCCCGCGAACCACCACCTCCCTTGTCATTGTACGTATTATTAACATTTCTTTTATTGTACACATCCCAGGTGTGGAGCAAACTATACCGCGATCTGTAAATGATATTGCCATGTTTAATTTGCTGAGCAGGTCCCTGCCTAGCAAATTGACTGGGGAACATTCAGCATATAGTAGGGAAACCCGCACCACCTTCCCTCCCACCATAACTTCCAGCTTCTCAGTGTATGGAACCATGGAAATAGCCCCAGAGAACCCCTGCTTGTACAGATATGTGTCTGATAATGGAAAACTCCCTTCCACGATGCACGATTTTGTTGCACCTAAGTCCACCATAAATATGAACTGTTTGTCTCCTATCTCCACCCCCACCAAGGGTTCCTCTTCAGGGTGGATGGTCATTGCCAAACCGGACATGCAAGTGCTCTCTCTGGGCTAATCGGGATATGTGTTGGTTCCGAGAAACGAGAAGGGGTTACCCTCATCACTGTTGCTCCTGCAAAGGGTGGTATGATTGCGCTTCGTCCCCTTTGACCGGGGCCATACCACCTTGCTGTTGCTGCAGCAGGTGCCGTACCTATATATCAGATACTTGAGATTGCTGGTTGTATGTCTGGGGTTGCCCCTGTAGATACCATTGATTTTGATACCCTTGACCCTGTTGCGGGTACCCTAGTCCATGGAGCCCCTGAGGCCCTTGGCCCTGCTGTGGTGAGCCATAATTATACCCCACTGCAGACCTGCTTCTGCGTTCCCTTGCAAAATACCCCCACCTCAAACAATTCCAACATTGTGATGGTCCAAACCCATCCCTTCTGGGGCCAAAACCCCCTCTTCTTGCTCCTCGAAAGCCTCCTCTTCCTCGCGGTGGTCCTCTTTGCTGCCACTGTGGGCCGGGGTACTGTTGCCCCCCTCCATACTGTAGTTGTCCTCCTTAAGCCCAGAGCACAGCAATAGTGGCGCTCACGACCTGCTGGGTGCTCTCTGTCCCCTCCACCTGTACTGGAGTGGACACTGGTGCCTGGACAACAACGTTTGCCAGTTTCCTTTCTACCAATTTTGCTTCCTCCATTTGACGCCTTTGGGCTGTTTCCCTGTCCCACTCCTTGATTCATTTACAATGTTGCACCTTTATACTCTGTATCTCCGGCCACCCCTTTGCTTCAATACCCACAATCTTATCTAGTGCCTTTTGCACTTCTTTTAGCAAGCCCCACTTTACAATGAAATAGAAAAATGGTGTTGAGAGTGATCCCACGGTCCTACCATTTCAGCTCTCCACATCTATTATAATTTGAGAATAAACTTAGCTGGGTCCTCATCATCGCCCATTGTACACTGCATCAGGGACCTCAAATAAAGGGGTGTCAGGGAAAGCCCTTCATAGCACTTCCCGCACCTGTGCTCTAATTCTGTTGAAGGATGCTCCATCATGTGTATTGTCCCCCAGGGTTCATCCTGGATACCCAGCTTTTACCCACATAACCCTGGCCTCGTCTGCAATTATAGCAACTATCAAACTCTTGATGTCCCCTATTGCCAGGGGCACGCTGCTGTCTGCTTTTCAAACTCATATATCTACTTACTCACCCTACCGTGAATTGTGGGAGAGCCTTAATCAAATTGTTTTTATCCATCTGGGACAAGGGAGCATACTGTGTCCTCACTGCCTCCTTATGTATGAGGGGCATCTGCATCTTTGCCCCACTTCCCACACCCTTCTTCATAACTCCCCTTCTCTTTACCAATGCCATCCAGCTGGCCCTATTCCTCAACTTGCCCCCCCCATAAACCTTCTACTTGGGGTACTCTCAACTGCCTCCACCCCTTTCTTCTTCTACACTCTGACCCTCATCAAACGTATCATTGTCATACTCCCTCACATTGTTTCCCAACACTGTAGCCTCCTGTTCAAGGATTGTCCACTCACCCATGTTTGCCTCCCTCTCAACACATACACGTTTCAGTATCCATCCAGAGCAGCACCTCCTCCGATCTCCATTCTCCCAAACGTTTTTACCACACCCCTAAATCCCTCACTTCTTTTGAGTATGCATGTATCCTGTTCAGTTCTATTAGAAACTATGCCAACCTATCTTCAAACTCCCTTGACCTGACACCCGCAGATACATCTGGTGGGTCTGCATATGGGTGGGGGAGCGGTAGCCTGTCATGTTACTGGTGCTGAAGGGGTCCCTAACACAGTGGGTACATAGGTTGGATTTGTGTACCCATCTGCGGGACACACTGCCAAGGGAGATAATCCCCCTCGCTCTGCTGATGCTCCACCCTCTCCTTCTCCCATCTTGCAATTTCCATCTTTCTGTATATGTGCCCCCACACCGTGCCCTTGATCCTCTGTGTCCTCAAATATTCGCAAGAGGTCTCATTTATTTTCTCTTCTGTAGCTGTTTCCCATTATACCTAGCTACTAAAAATGTGGACATGTGTTCCAAAACGCTCTCTATGTGGGAGCCCTGCTCTGGCCATGGGCACGACATCCCCCCTCCTCTTGTCTTCACGATCCACTACTTATGATATTTCTCCACCCCGTCACGATTCAGTGGCAGGGCCTTATACACATTCTATATTGGTGTTCCTTCCCCTATGCTGGTACTTCCTGTGTCTTAATAACCCCGCAAAGCCCTGCTGATGTGCTGCGAATGCTGCTTGTGAAAACCAACAACAAAAAAGAAAATCAACCTCACCCTTTTCTGTCTGCATCCCCCGTGCACACACACGACTTCACAAGACCATTCAATGCCACAGCATGCTGTGACACACACACAATTATGGCCCCTCCTAGGGCCTGTTCTTCATCCAATAAAACATAAATACAATAAATTGAAATAATACGCAAAAATAACAACCACTGCTTGTTCCAGGCCAACTACTTACATGAGACCACTACTTTGATTTCCGTATTGCTCCTTTAAATAATATATTTTATTGTGGTACCACCTTCCCTCCCCTTCTGAGGAGGGGCTCCCTGGCTTACCTTTTCCTTACCTTATAATGCCTTACCAAAATAATCTCTTCACAGTACAAACACCAATGGGAAATAACACAAACCATGCCAACGTCACATCAACGACCTTGCTCTCCACGTGTTCACACCTCTCACACTTCCCCATCCATCTGTCCCCTACTTGTTATCGCTTATGCTCACCGGAACTCCTCCATCATGGGGTTCCAGCACAGGCCCGCACTCACCTCGGAGCCGTACCCTACTTCAAAGAGCAGAGAGGACTTCTCCCAAAATGGCTCCTGCTAAACCACTCAGAACATTTGCTTTTTCAGGACCGATCGCTGTAGGTGGGCGCAGTTCCTTCGGGAGAAGCAGCCTGGAAGCCTATGCAAATTATGGGGGCACTGGCATCACATCAGGGTCACCAATTGAAGGCAAGTCCATGAATGCTCACACCAGAGAGAATACAACCCACTAGGGAAGCAGGACCCAAGCTGATCTTGTAAGTAAAACAAGTTTTAATCTCACACACAGATGAGAGCAACATCAAAGTACTCTGTTGCTAAGAATGTTCTGCCGAAAGAGGGCACATGCAGAGGCTTAAAAGGAGACACATCATGATGACGCAATACATACAGTAAAAACCTGCACCGCTGGTTGGTATGCACCTGACAGGATCTGCATGCCCCATAAGGAATGCCAGGTCATTGGTTCAAACTCAGTCCTTTCTTCTTCCATCACGTTGGTATTGCAGAGATCATCCTCTTTTCACTGAAGAAGCTCAAAGAACAAATTAACTACACTCCTAACACAATGCTACTTTATCATTATACTGTGCAACTGGCAGGCTTTAATACTGGCAGGAAGGAGGTTCTGGGGCACTATAAACTTCTCACACACATTTCACTTACTCCCTTCTGAGCCATCCAGCTCCAATGCCTCCACCCTCGTTTTGAACTATAATTTATACCTCCCAGCACTTTGCAAATACAAATCACACAATTCTAGCTCAGACACATGCAATGTCCATCTTCTTTGAACATTTCAGAATTTGTTACTTTGGGGATGTTGGCCAAAGGGCACCTGGTGCTATTGAATTCAGGGATCTTGAGGTTTAGTCAGTTATTTGTGCTATAACTTGTGGCCAGTGCGAGATAACATGCATGCCAGGCACCGGTCTATAATTGTGGCCCTGTAAGGCCCATTCCTTGCGGATAGAAAAACATGTTTGCAACAATGTTAGAACAATGAATGAGCTTTATGGCAGTCTGGATGTGGGTTATCCTCAAGGGAGCTCGGGCATTGCTGGAGATTTCCCTCGTCTTGCAATTAGGGCCTAGTGCATGAAATGCTGCATTTGCCACGCAGGCCTTGTCTCCAAACTATGGTGAATAACACCTACACAGAATACACTAACATGCACTAACATCTATACAAAATGGCAGTCTTGCTCGTGCCTTGGGTTATACTATGTGGGTTGATTATATTGGGGTGGGGTCCTTACCCCCCGGCCCATCATAGTTTTTTAAATGCCTTTTGCCTTACTCTAAAGCGGTTACGGGAGTGGCACAGTGTTGGCCCCCTCCCAACAGTTCCTTCACCAGTTTTCTAAAAAAACTCTTCCATGAAGTATCTTCCATGAAATCTCTTCTATGGTTGGGTTGAACTTGTTGAGCATTAGGATAGTGATTGGATTAGTGATGTGAGGATTACATCATTTCCATCCATGTCTGCTGCATCTATGGCTTGCTGGATGTTTTTCACTTTGTTTTGGAAATGTTGGGTAATATCATTGCACATTTTATCGGTGGCATGCATGATGTGTTGCATAGTGCAAGGATTGTCTTTTTCTTGCTAATTGTGACCATTTTCTTCTCCAGGTAAATTGCTTCTCTGACACTTTCAGTCGGTAATATTGCCACCTGAAGTTTGATATCTGTCTCCAGAAGGCCATTGTGTCTAGCTGCTTGTAAGTTTTTTTCAGGCTTGCTATAGTTTCTGGGTTTTTTTCTTCATGGTTCTTAGATGTGGGTAAACCATCTAGCTGCAGTCTTTTTAACTCAAGGGGTAATGTGTTTCTCTGGAATAACTATATATTTTCTCCAGGAGTCGGAGGTCTGTTGCTCATTGATTTGGTTTTGTGTCATCCTTTATTGTTTCAAGTTCTTCATTGTTGAGTATTTTCCACTTCCTTCAGATGGCGGTGGCTTGTCATTTGGGAGGAGAAATCTGGTGTATTGATTACAAATTTTTTCATGAGGTGGTCACTCCACAAAAAAGTTATTGGTATGCCTGTAGTCACTGGCCCATCTTCACAGAAGATTCCCAGAAGTGTATGGCCAGCAGTATGCTTCTCTCCCTTGACTATTTGTTTACAGTGGAAATTGGCCATGAAGGAGCACAAATATGTGTTTAACATTTCATTTCTTTCTCAAACTAGATATTGAAGCTCCAAAAAATGAGTAGCTGCTGGCGTTGTGCAAGGTTGTTTGGCCAATGCATCCAATAGATTCTCTGAAAATGTAGGATTGTGGGAGAGCAGGGAGGGTCAGCTTTATATGAGCAGGAAAGAGAAGTTGGTTTGTTGTTTTAGGATGGGGGATGATAACTATGCAGACTGGGACGTCTACTGATTTGGCTGCTGAGATCTGGGTTGTTCCTTATGTGCCATGGCTACCCCTCCCCATCTTTTACCGATTTGCTTGGCTTGGAGGAGTTTGAAGTTGCTGGAAATTGTTTTGGGGCTATAACGTTGTATCTGTCTGATAGCCACGTTTCTCCTTCACTGGGGATCTTGTGGATCACAATTCTGTGTTTAGAAATGAAGAGAGCATTTACAATGGCGTTTTATATCTTAGTCCTTGACTCCTGATCCAATTTTGGTGTGGTTTTCAGCCCTGTGTCTGCCAGTTTCCAGGATATTGTTGTCCAGTGTTCATGAGATCCAGAGAGGCAAAGGTTGTGGGTGGCTTCTTCTTTGGGGTGGGTCCTTCATTAGATAGTTTTAGTTGCATGTTGGACATGTGCTCCTTTAACTCTCAGCCCATTGGCAAGGCCTAACAGTATTTTATGATAGAGGGAGTGTTTTGGTCAAAGATAACTGTCATTGCTCTGAGATCATTTTGGTTTGTGGTGTGGGGGAACATCCTTTGTTCTGTGGACATGGTAGGTGATACACGATTCTTGTTTCCTTATATTGGTTGCAATCCAGTTTGAGTGCAGAACCTTTCACTATTACATTGTGTGAGAAACCTCAGGGTATTCTCACTCCTACTCCCCTTGGATCCTCTTCTCAGGTGGCCAGGGGAAGGCCATCGCTTTTGGATCCAGGCCCTCGGGCTGTAGAAGTGAGGGAGGATCACGTGGATGGAGGTTCATTGGGGATTGGCAGTGGGCTGCCCACAGGTGATACCTAGTATCCCCCTTTCCTTATTGACGACCAACCTTCCCCTCCACCGGCTATATGGGTTATTGTAGCACCTCTCCCCTCATTTTCCCCACATTGTACATTTGATAGTACTAAGAGGAGGAAGAGGCAACTTAGAGTAATGAACACTAAGACCTCTTTTCACCACTCTAGTACTGGGACGAGGAAGATGCCTGCAGAGTATTTGCAAGGTCAGGCATGTCGCTTTAATGGAAGTTGGGCAGACCCAATTGGGAATACACACCTGCAACCTGGCATGTGGTTGCAGATGAATGAAGGGAGACCCATGGAAGAGAGAAGAGAGCACTGGGAAGCCTGTATAGAAGAAACTAGGGGACCCTTTCTGTAAGGAGGCAGACGTGGTTGTTCCTGGGGAGGAGCCAAGATGCCGGCCGACATCCCCTAAAACATGTGAAGCCCAAGACGAATTGGGACGTGAGGCTAACACAGGTGGGGAAGCCTCTGTGGTGGAGATCGAGCAGCTGGGGCTGTGAGCCAGCAGGAGAGAAAGACGACGCCATCCATGTCCTCGCAGAAGCAATAAAGTTGCTGGTGTATGCAAGAATCCATCGAGTCTGCGAGCTGGGCTCGCTAAGGTTGGAGCACCAGCCGGAGAAGTCAAAAGGGAGCCACAGGAGCCGCCAAAATGGGTCACCAAAGACCGGTGAGTGTCAGGTGAGCCACTCCATAGGCAGGGCGGGCTGCGCATGAATAACGAAGCGCCATGTGAATGAAAGCTTCAACCCAAGCTGAACTATGAAAATTGATTACCAAACTGATTGAAAGTTTAAACCCAAAGTTGAACTATACATATTGAATAGTGAAATGAATGAAAGTTTGAAGCCACGCTAAACCATGCATATTGAATAGCGAATTGACTAAAAACTTGAAATTAAACATATTGCATACTGACATTGCATATGAGCCAGGTAATGGCCCATATATTCCTAGCTGAGACCTCGCTTTGCTTGGACTAGCCTAAGCTCGGGCTGGTCGGCCGTTACAGTTCCTATACCCCACAATGCGGGTTGATTGGTACAAACTAGTATTGTTTTACAATGTTATACCTGTTTTACTGACTTGAATACTTATTAAACCATGTAGTTCTTTTTAACCCTAGCAGTCTCTAATTTAGAATTGTTCTCAGTGTTCAATAATAGAAAATGTGAAAAACAGAATCCGTAATGATCATGAACATTAGGTGACCAAGGAGTGATTTGTGAAATAATAGTAGCTTAGAGTTTACCCATGACTCAGGACTGATGCCAGCAGGTTATTGTATGCAGTTCACTTGAGAACACAGTTGGAGGTGTGGGGTGCAGGGCATGAACGGTATTCTGTCACTACACAAACAAGAGTTATTTATCAAAAGAAAGGAATCTTTGGCATGTGACTGTGCGATGATTTGAAGGAGACGAATATGCGAACATCGAGCACAAAACATTTCAGTGCGTGCTTTCTGTAGTATCTAATGGATGGAAAACCTTGGTGCTTGTCACTATCTAAAGCTTTCATCAGGGATTCTTTCTCGGGAGGATAGCTCAGCGGCAACGTGCTCGCCTTGGAAACAAGCCGTCATGGAGCAACACAGTTTTGATCCCCGAGTTTGCGCTTAGAAACCTCTGGGTTTTAAGTGTGTTATTAATAACCTATAATAACATAACATGAGAAAATTGCACGCACCTACCCATTCAATAGTTGGCCGCTTTTGCATCACTTGAATGACCAATGGCTCGTAGATACTTTTTCCCTTTTTTAAATCATTATATAATTCTGTTCAGTGCAAACATGGTGACACTGTGGGAGGGAAGGCAGAGGGCAGGGATGTCACAGGTGTGCTCTTTTTGGGCTCTCAATATTATTTCTTTATTTTTTATTACAAATTAGGCACTGTGCCGGTGTCCTACGTTTTGAATGCATGAGAGTTTCTTTGACTGGTGAACATGGGGCAAAGGAAATGTGCAATAGCTATGTTTGCTCAAGACAAGATGTTCTCTTGCAATGTTGTGCAGTGTTCCTGGATGACTGTGATAGCTCTGTGCACTCCGTGTTTTCTTACCTTGAGATTTAATTCCTCTGAGCACCCAAGGTACTAATAGGCATTGTAAAAAGACTTTGGTCCTTGTGGTGGATTTAAGTTTTTTGCAGCCAATTCCAACCATGCACATCCATCCACACTTGCCACTCATCAAGCAGCTAATTCTATTTATTCAGCTTAACATCCATTCGCATAACCCACATCCACGCAACCCTATTCACCCATTCATCAATGCAACCATTCAACCATATTCCCCACTCATACATCCACACATAAACACATACAGCCATTCATACAACCATATTCCCTCACTCGTCCATCCATTACTGATACACCCATATTCACCCTTATCACCATTCCACCATCACAGCCATATCCATCCATTCATGTGCATATCCAAATTCAACAACTCATCCATCCAGCATCCATACAACCATTTTCACTCTCTCAACCATCTAGCCAAACCCCTTGCAGGACAAGGCTGCTGTGTTGAGCAATGCAGATGTACAGGAGACGCTGCTCGACGATATGTAGCACGCAACACTATATCCTCGCTTCTGAGCCTTTAAGAACCCAGGATTGGACCCTCTGCGGCAAAGGCTGTAGTGTTCAGCGATGCAGATGCAAAAGAGATGCTGCCCAGCAATACGTAGCATGCACCACTACGTTTACACTTGCAAGCCTTTAAGAAGCGAGGATCGGCCCTCTCTGGCAAAGCTCTTGCTCGACAAGGCTGAAGTGTTGAGCGACACAGTTGTGCAGGAGATGCTGCCCAATGATAGGTAGCACGCAACGCTACGTCCACACTCCCAAGCCTTTAAGAACTGAGGATCGGACCCTCTGCAGCAAAGCCCTTGCAGGACAAAGCCTCAGTTTGGAGCGATGCAGGTGTGCAGGATATGCTGCCCAATGATATGTAGCACGCAATGCTACATCCACACTCCCAAGCCTTTAAGAACTGAGGATCGGACCCCATGTGGCAAAGCCCTTGCAGGACAAGGTTGCGGTGCTGAGAGACACAGTTGTTAGTTGGCGAAGGGGTATCGACAGTGATGATGAGCACGGATGACACTCCGTCCTTCCACGTCCGTAGGGTAAGAAGGTGCATGGAGGGAGAGCAGCACTGCTGCACTCCACGCAACTTCCCGGCCTTGCGTTTCCTTACCTTCAATTCCTGTCTCCACATGTGCTTCCCTTCGCATCCCAGACTTTGCTTCTCCCGGCCTTACGCGTCCTTCCCCACACTTTCCGTCTTCACATGCGCTTTCCACCCGCAACCCAGGCTCCCCTTCTCCTGGCCTGCAAAGCCTTTCCCACACTTCCCATCTCCACTTGCATTTCCCTCCACAACTCAGGCTTCGACCTCTCCTGGCCCTGCGCGTCCTTCCCCTCATTCCCCGGCTCCATGTGCACTTTCCCCCCGCAACTCGGGCTCTGTTTCTCCAAGCCTTACATGTCCTTCCCTTCTCTGTCCGTCTCCTGGTGCGCTTTCCCCACGTTTTGGTCCTTTCTCCCCATTTTTCCCTCCCATTCTGGTCGCCCTAGTTGTGACTAGTTTTGTATACCTGTTGTATTGTGTGCATTCTCCTCTAGGTCCCCCAGGACTTCTAGTTTGTTGTGTATATTGTATTGTATTGCATTCGCCTCTCATACTCTATTGTTTTGTAATGATTGTATTGTATTGTATATTTGGATGTTGTTGCATTTCTCTTCTTACTCCTCTAGGTCCCCAGGGATACTAGTGTCTGTGTATTTTATAATTTACCTTATTGCATTTCCCCGTTCACTTCCTCCCTCAGCACTGGTCTCTATTGTATTATTCACCTAATTGCACTTCTCCTTCTCTTTAGGTCCTCCCCCCCTCACTGCGTGCACTTTTGATTTTGGTTCTCTGTGCTCACTGTACCCATTCTCTGCTGCCTTCCCTCTTTGTGTGCCCCTAGTGTGTGCCCCCCCTATCCCCTCCTGTGTGACTGCCTTCTCCTGCTCTCTGCCTCACACCCCTCTATGGTGCTCTCAGTCTCCCCTATCTTCTCTAACTGCTATTCTATCTCCTATCCTGTCCCTCTCATTAAGTCTGGTAGGAAGAAGCTCAAAAGGGACATACTTGTCTACAACCCAGGCATCCATATCACCGATACCTACACCAGTGCTTCCTCCAGACAGACCCTCACTGACATCTTCTTTGTTGTTCCCTCTCCAGGCCTATGGACCCCTCATATGGTCTCTTATCTCTATCCTTTTTCCTCCTCTCCCATTAAGAGTGGCACTTAGTGGGAGGTCCTCTTGGCCCCCTTCCACTCCTCCAAGACCATCATTAATGTCTATGTGAATGGCACTGTCTTGTTCCAGGGCCATCAGCCCAATCTCCTCCTTTTCAATGGATGCTTCCTGCGTCTTATCAACTGCCTTCCTTCTCCTGCTACTCCTACCTACTCCTCTCTGGCTCCTCCGCCACCTTCCCCCTCCTGCCACCTCTCTGGCACCCTCCTCTGCTTCTCTGGCTGCTCTGCCTCCTCCTGTCTCTGCCACCTGTCTGGCACCCTCTTCTTCCTTTCTGACTACTCTGCCATTTTCTTTCTCTTCCTCTGCCTACTCTAGGGCACCTCTAACACCTCTGCAGCGCATACCTCATGCCTTTAGCCCTCCACATAAGTCTTTCAAATGGGGCAATCTGTTCCATGTCGCTACCCTTAACTCTCGCTCTGCTGTCAAACACTCCTCTGACATCTGTCGACTGCTTGAAGAACTTGATCTGGATGACCTCCATCTCAACGAGACATGGTTTACGGCCCGCTCTGCCACAAGTTCCAACACTCTCCTCCCTGATGGCTACAATATTCTCTCCAAACCCACAACCAACCATCCAGGAGGTGGAGTAGCCCTGATCTTGCCGGAGTGGATCCCTGCTTCCGTCATTCCTAGGCAGGCCTACTCCTCCTTTGAATGCCTGGTCTGCAGGCTTTATATCTATAATGGCCTCTATCTTACTGTGGCCACCATCTACAGGCCACCTGGTCAGGTTGCCCTCTTCATCTCCAAGTGAGCTGACCTCTCCTCCTCTCTCCTTGCCTCAACCTCTCAACTTCTCCTCCTCAGAGACCTCAACATCCACTTGTATGCCTCTAGTCCCTCCTCTGGGCTCTTTAGCAATCTCTATGACTCTCTTTCTATTGTTCCCTCTGCCCCAACACACTCTGCTGGACACACCATGGATGTACTTATCTCCTCAGACATCCCTCTCTCTAACTCTCTAACCACTCCTCTCTCCTGGACTGACCACTTTCTTCTCTCCTCTCACCTGTCGCTCTCTGTCCCCCAGGTGAAGCTGACCCCAGCACTGCCACCTAACCTTCTCGGTCATCAGGCCCATGAAGCATGTGTCAGTGGTGGCTTTTGCTGCAACCTTCTCTCCTCCTCCTTCCCCTGCGGCTGACTCACACTCTTGACACAGCCGTCTCCAACCTGCATCTCCCAATCTCTAACACTCGTGATGTCCTTGCCCCTATCATGAGGATCCGTCTGAAGTCCACATCCAAATGCAATTCTTGATATGTTTCTGACCTTGCCACCCTTAAACACAAGTGTAGGGTGGCTGAGAGGAAGTGGAGGGCTTCAGGCTCATCCCCCGACAAACTGACCTTCTGCTTGCTCCAAAGGCAATATAGACTCTCTGTCCTGTCCACGAAGAGAGCATACATCTAAGCCCGCCTCTCTGCGGCCTCTAACAACTCAGCTGATTTTTTTCTAAATCTGCAAGGAGCTGGCCAATCCTGCAGCAATCTCCACCTCGCCTGTACCCCTCCCAAGCCCTCTGCACGGCACTGGCTTCTGATTTCACCACTAAAACTCAGGACATCCTGTCCACTCTCTCCTCTTCCTCTCCCTCTACCACTCCTGGCCCCCTCCATCTGTCTCTCCTCCACATTTCACCTCCTTCTGTTTCTTCATCCCCAATAATGTTTCTAGACAAGTCTGATCTCTGAAAGCCTTGTCAAAGCAGATGCTCCCCTGCTCATCCAGAACCATCAAGGACCACATCGACATCCTCGCTCCAGCCTTGGCTGATTTCTGCAATGATTCTTTTGCTGCTGTATCGTTCGATTCCCCCTTAAGCACTCTCTTGTGCAACCCCTCCTCAAGAAGCCTTCTGCCGACCCTTCCTCTCCGGCAAACTACCACCTGATTTCTATCACTCCTTTCCTTGCAAGACTCCTAGAAAAGCTGGCTATCGCCCAGCTTACTCTCCATACTGAGCCTGTTGGCTGTCTCCATGACCACCAGTCTGTCTTTAGAGCAGCCAGAAGCACGAGAACTGCTCTCCTGAACACCGATGAAGACCTGCTCTCTAATCTCGACTCTAACCTTCCTTCTGTCCATATTCTCCTTAAACTATCCTCTGCTTTCGATACGCTCAAGCACGCCATCCTGATCAATCATCTCTTTCACAACCTGGACATCACGGGTCAAGCCCTATCATGGTTGACCTTCTTTCTTTTCAATCGACCCGGCCAGGTCCAACTTGGATCCTTTCTCTCTCCCACCTTTATCCCTACTTGTGGTGGTCCCCAGGGCTCTAACCTCTCACCTTGGTTCTTCAACCATTACTTGGCCATTCTGGCCCACCGCATCTCTCCCTTCTGTTCTAACGTTCAATGTTATGCTGAGGACACTCAGCTCTCCTTCAGGCTCCCCTCAGCCTCCTCTGATCATTCGCTCATTCCTGACTGTCTGTCCACGATTCAGGAATGGTGCGCCTCCAACGATCTCTGCCTTAATGCCAGTAAGACTGAGATCCTTCTCATTGGGACACCTGCTCCTGCTTTTCTCTCTTGAACTCTGGTTGCACATCCTGGGCCTGCATCTTCCTGCGAGGCTAAGAACCTTTGGGTCATTTTCGACTACACACTCTCCTTCTCTCCTCACATCTCAGACATCTCTAAGAAATCACACTACAAGCTGCACCGCCTCAGAGGTATTCTTCTTTTTCTCACTTTCCCCCAGAAGCTCACTGTCTCCAGAGCCCTGGTTCTTTCTAGGCTGGAATTTATTTTAGACAGAAAAGGGCGGATATGCCAAAGTAGCTGTGCATAATAGCAGCAAGATGATTTGAGATGACTGACCTAATGATTGAAAGATAATTGTGGGTCAAAAAAACAAAAAATGTCTTGAAAGTTTTGAAAACAGAAATAGAATTTTGAGCAATGATAGATTTGTCAAAACTAGCGTCAAGATTTTTCAGTTTTTGTGGGGTACCCAAAATAAGTTCGGTTTTTGCGTTGTTAAGAGCCAATGCGTTCGAGGCCATCCGTTTTTGGATCTCGGTGAAGATGTAGTTAATCTCCTTAGAGTCATCAATATATCCACCTAAGAGTTTCAAGACAATCTGTGTGTCGTCGGCATAATTTGCGAAACAGATGCCCATTTTAGCCGAAAGATCACATAGAAGTCTTGAGTAGACATTAAATAACAACGGGGAAAGACAAGACACCTAGGGGACACCGCAAGTAAGAACAGAGCTGTTGGAGGTAGCGTTATCCTTAGTAACGTTCATATTTCTTGGGGCCAAAAAGGAACTAAATCAAGCTGTAGCTGAATGAGAGCATCTACCCACCGTAGATAATCTATCCGCCAAATGTTGGTGATCAACAAGATCAAAAGCAGCAGATGGATCTAATAACAGAAGTAATGCTATGTAACCCCCATCAATAAGACTTTTGCAAATTTAGCAATTTGTGATATCAAGTTGAGTAAAGTCGACTTTGTCCCATGATGCTGTTGAAAGCCGGATTTCTGGGCAGGTAAGATCTCATGATTTTCAACAAATGCTTAATACTGCATATAGGCTATTTTATCCAGTATTTTTAACATGAAAGGGACATTTGTTATGGGCTGGTAGTTTCCGACTAATCCAGAACAGGACTGCAAGACTTGTCCTTGGCCTCAAGCCCAGGGATCGTATTTTCCAACCTTGAACTCTCTCCACTGGCTTTTGTTGGCTCCAAGGATCAAATTCAAGACCCTCTGCATCATCCACAAGGCTTACTGGGGCCGGGGCCACACTGCATCCAACTAACTTTTCCTAAGCATCTTCCTTCTCAAGCCCTCCGCTCATCCACTTGCAACTCTCTAAGGATCAGGTGCTTTTCCAGGCAGAGAGTGTGGAGTACATCTCTGTCCTCGGCTGGGCCTCCCTCTGGTACAGCCTCCCTACCTGTCTCAAACTTGAGGAAGACTACCAAGGGTCCCAAAGCAACTCAAGACCTTTTCGCTTCAGTTTGCTCTCTCTCTCTCCCCTGCTGATGCTGCTGTCTGCTTTGCTAACTGGTTTCCTGGCTGCCCACTGAACCTCACTGGTACCAGGCTCCTGCACTACCTGCGACCAGTAGCCCCTTGCACTGCCTCGGGGCATCCTACCCATTTAGGGACTGTATCTGCAAACCTACAGTCCCCTACCCCTCTGCACTTACTGAGCCACCACCATGGCAGCACTTAAAACGTTCTGGCCACTGCACTCTCCCCACTTGAACAATCTGAATGGCAGAAGGCCTAGTAAGATCGCTTGTTTTGGCCTCCATCTGTCTACCCTTCCTTTTTTTATCGTATCTAGAAACACTTGTCTACAGGCTCATTATAAATAACTTGCCATCATTCACTCACAAAAAAGCTAGACCGGGTGGCTTTGCCAATGCTTGTTTCACTCCCTCCCCTTTCTCTTGTAGAAACAGTGCACAGTCTCTATCAGTGAAGGATCACAGTTGATATATCTGACTCTGGCAGCAGCAGCTTTGGAATTTGCAAACCAACTGTTATAGGATATTACACATGTAAGTTATATGCATTTTTTTGATAGTTGAGTAGTGCTACCACAACCAAAAGTAATGATAAAGTAATGTTCTGGTTATGCCGGGCTCTGTGCTTTAAAATATGAATGCGTTCAGGCAAAGTGAGTGGATCACAAAATCTGTTAACTTAGATCGACTGCAAGGGTATCTTCAAAAGTCAAAGGTGGCTTAGATAAATATAATTCCAGTCGGTATGTGTATTCCAGATGTTTCCTGCGCCTCTCGCCGGATTTCTTTTTCTGCAAAGGCAAATGCCAGCTGCACACTGCTGTGAGAGCGGGCAAGCAGAGCCTCCGTAGCTGTTCTGAGATTGGAAAACATTTATTTCACTCGGAGCCTTATCGGACTGCTTCACAAGCAGTTTTAAACCATTACCGAGCGCCAGATTGAAAGTAATTTCTTTTTCTACTTTAAATCTACTTTTGGTCAGGAAAATTGCTTTATTTGATTTCAACCTAAGAAAAAAACAAGCACCGTGTTATGCTGGCGAATCCCTGAGATAGAAGAAAAGCGCTGAGTTGTGTGTTGGTCGATGAAAAGTGCTGCATTCTATTGTTATCCGCCCACATTTTCACTGATATTTTAATTTTGATCATTTTCACTGAGGGCTATGACATGGTTTGTGTGAAGGTGCAGATATATGTGTTTAGGATAACACAAACTTAGCGGGGAACCAACGGAGTACTGTACTTCCGGGAAACATGGGCAAGATATTTTGTTGATGACTGTCCTTCATTTTTGATGACTAGGATATTTCGGTCTTTCAGGAAGTGCAGGATGGGGCGGAAGTCTGAGCTCAACTTTGAGCAGGTAACTTAATCACCCGTTGATGCATATTTTAGTCGCAGGGTATTGTCAATCTCACGCTCCATATATAATGTCCCATCGCTTCCAGGATCTGATCGCTTCCAGATCTGATTGCTTCCAGGATCTGGTGAAGTCAATTTTCATGAAAGCTCCAAATAATGACTTTTTCTTGAGTCACAGTTATTCAAATATTGTAATCGAATCTGACAGGTGTTATGGGCATTCAGTTGTCAAATACAGGCTTTATTTACCAAAAGGCTTCTGCTAATCTGTGTCTACGAGAAAACCCCAAAGTAAATTGAACCCATGAAGTATGAGATTTCACGCCCTCCTGTACTGTGCCAAGGAAAAAAACAGATGCTTAGCCTCGGCTGTGTGCTGTACTAATAGCAGGCTTACCATGACCGAAAAGGCAAGTAGGAGTCCAGTTTATTAATTTGAAAATGTAGGTTTCGTGTGGAACAGGGAATACTGCGTGCAAGGTGAAAAAAACAGAATTACAATCATCATAAAAAGCATGCAGAATTCTATGCTCAAAATTAACTGAAACAGTAAACTCACTGGAGTACCACAATATCGTGACACTGGATACACTAGCAGGGGTTGCTACGTTACGTCCTCTTAACTATGGTCCTGAGTCTTAAAGAACCAAGAGCGCAATATTCATCTTTTCCAGATACCCATTCTCGAAAATCCACAGGCCAAAGTATTCTGGCTTCGAAGCTGTATATTTCTTGGCAGCCATGAGCTAGCACATATGCCCGGCCTGCTTGAATACTTTTGTGTCAGGGACCCGACTCTACAGTTTAATGACACTAATTCTTATATATTTAATATCATCATTGACTCCTGAGATTCTGTCACCTCATCTAATCCCTTTGAGACACCCAAACAGCCATGCAGCAATCGAGCAGACTTTCTCCACACGAAAATCCGCAAAGGCCACCAAAACAGCCTTAACATACTTCACCCCCTCGACCAAGATATTTACGCCAACATATTCAAGACCTGTAAACCTACCTTTGCTCATTCAAACTTATCAAAAGTCTTGGTCCACTTATTCAGGGTGGCATCTACTCTAATCAACTCATTCCTCCTCTCAGGTAGTATTCCAAAAAACTTCATACATGCAGTAGTAAGACCCCTTTGGGACTCATTATAAGTTGGACTGTCTGGAAATAAAGTGCCAGTAATGATGCGTACCAGCACTTTTCCAGACCAGCCAACAATACGTTTGCCGGTAGGGTGTAGGATATAACTCCAGCTAGGAGCTGGAGGTATATCCACCACCCTACCGGGTAAAAACTGCCCCTATTACCGGCTCTGTAAAACTGGTGCTGGTAATACTGGCAAATTCCGCCATGGTGAACTTGGACTGCATGGAATCAGGATTTACCAGCGTATCCGCCACTTGGAATCTGCTGGTAATTCCGACAGACCAAGAGGCAGAAACGGAGCTACAGTTTGCTGGTATCCTGCCAGTAATATCAGTGGAATACGGACAAACTTGTAATGAGGGTCAAAGTGTGCCTGTGCCTTCATCCTTCTCAAGCTCCTGCTGCTTTTCACACGGCTGAGGATGCAAATCTTGTAGGCCGTGTACATCTCTTACACCATGCAGGGATATAAATCCTATCATACCCTGGATAAAATTCTTCCTATCAGACCACACCAAATCAATCTTTGAAGCACACTTTAAATAAGAAGGTACAAAAGATACAGAGTTACCCTTCTGAGTATAACTACTCTTCTCAAGCCATTGGCACTTCTCATCACCTGCAAAACCCTCACTTTCTTCATGTAAGGGGATACAGCAGATACACCTTAGGTACTCCCTAGACTTGGAGACAACCTGAACGCAGTTGGCTACCAATTTCTTAATGTTATGACAAGGGTCTCTAAAATTCTAACAGGCTCCTAATCACATCTCAGATAATTTCTTTAAACTTGGATCCACTATCCTGATTTCCAATAATTCGCCCTCAAACTCTGCGATCTTGCCCCACTGCATTGCAAAAGGTCTACAACCTGAGAATCGTCTTCAACTCAGAACTAACCTTTAATGCTCAAATTAGCTCATTGGTCAAAAAAATTTCTATGTAAAAATGTCCCCTGGGAAAAAGTCGCCAGGTAGGTGATTTATTTTCCCTGCACCCCTAAAAGACTTCCCTCACATATTCTAGGACAGGTATGAATTAACATTCTAACTCCAGTCCTAGAATATTTGGGGAAAGCGCTTGATTTTCATGGGAGTGCAAATTTGGGGAAATGTTGTCCCTCAGCTACCTTTTCCCAGGCAAATATATCAATGGATACCGTCAAACGGTTTATTCACCCTCAGATCATCATATAATATCATTGCCCCCTTCCCAGCTAATCACAAAATCCCAATTATGAATGGCTTCATCTTGTCTCACATATTGCAATTGCGTTTACCTTGGCCTCCCCAAGTCCCATGTCCACAGTCTCCAACTAGTCCAGAGCACGGCTTCCCAACTCATCTTCAACTACACCTCAACCATGACTCACCAGTCAATCCATCAAGTCTCTATTCAGAAAATAAACATTTTTATAGCCCTATGCATCATACACATGCCTATCATAGCATTTTTCCAAATTTCTTCCTTAGGAAATTGTACTACACACACCATCAAGATCACAAAGATCATCAAACAAAACACTCCTTGTTCCGCCCAAAACTAATTCCATAAGACAAGGCGGCCATGCCTTCTGATCCCAGGCCACCAAATTTGGAATACTCTGCCAGCCGACACCCATGATTTATACAACCATATAGCCTTTATGAAAGAATTGAAAACTTGTGTTGTGGACATTCCTCTGCGGCTGTTCCAAAGAGCCACGGCGGATACATGGATTACCCCTCTAGGGAAAATCACATTCTGTTTGTGTATATGGAGTGTGCTATTCCATGCATGGTAGCACAACCACACCCCGTAGACTTGCACAATTGCACACCAGGATTCACAAAGCTGAACAGGAGTGTGCATGATAAAAGCAATCATTCTCTTGTTCTTTGAAAAACATCTTCATAGTTTTTCACAAGTGAATGTGATCCACTAGTATATACCTTCTTTTCTTATTTTTGGTATTGTGTCATGGTTACAAATATAACCTGTAACAAAGATTTCAAAGAGAAAGAATACACAAATCAAAATGTAATGAAAAAAATAAAATATATTCAATACACACAATTCAGTTTCTAAAGAAAATTCAAACTCCAAAATAAACAATATGAAAGAAGACAAGTTACCAAAAAAACACTGTAAAAGAACTGAAAAGAATCTCAAAGACCCATATGTTAAAATGAACCAGAATTTCCAGAATACCCCAAGATCCAATTGGGAGTGCTTAAATTCTGTTTGGCAATACCTCTTTTAAATAATGCAATGTAGCAAGACTCCAAGTATTCGGTCCATTGGAATTCATGATGAATTGCCAAACATTTATGCCAGATAGCTTCCTATGTCTTGCTATGAGTTCTTTAAAGTAAAAGAAACACTGGTCATTTAAGGCCCGATAGTCTAACATATTATGTCTTAGATTTTAAATGTGGCCTTGCGTATTACAAAATCGACGCAGCATCAGCTCCTGCTGTACCTTTTTCCCTAGTCCCTAAAATTTCCCTTGCAAGGAGGAGATTTCTTAACCTCAATAGTTGAGCGCGCCAGAACGCACTTAGAAACTTAATCAAATAAGCTGGTACTACGCCCACTGACCTGATGTCAATCAAAACTCCAGAATCAATATGGTGTTTTCTCACTTCGTCGATTGTATGAATGCAGTCCATTTCCCAGAGTTTATGTTTAGATTTACTAGGAAACGGGCCAATCAACTCAGTGGTTACGTTATACCTATGCATGATGTCATTGGAGTTCCTCACCCATTGGTTAAACTGAGGGCTTCTATTCAACATTATTCATCTCTTTAATTCCCACCAGATTGTTTTTTCTGTGGCATGCGTTATTTTGGACAGCACTGTGAGATGTTTCCAAATACACGTATTTCGATAGGAGGCTGGCCCAACTCATCCCTAGGGACACCACTAGGGCATCTCAAAACATTTCCCCAAAAGTGGCCCTCTAGGGAGGCCCAGTTAGTCAGGGCAGATAACAGGTGGATTTCGGCACCATAAGTAATTACATGAATAAACTTCTTATTGCAGCACTCGATCACTGAGATAAATGAAAAGTGGTTGTATTTAGCTGAGCCGCTTGAACAGCCCAGCGTAGTTTTTTTTCTCGAATTATAATACAATTGGAGCTCACTTTATATACATTCAATTGCATGGAAAGTACAAAAATAATGTAGAAACTACTGAGAAATTAGCTCATGACCTACCTTTTGACTAAGTGATATTGCCAAACGCATGACAAACATAAGAGAAACAAGGGCAGAAAAGATAAAAAAAAATGAAAATAAAAATATAATGAATTCATTTTAGAAGTATAACCCTTCAGGCATTGCTATACATAAGATTTTGATGTGGGAGTTTTTTGCTCCCTATTTTTTAAAGTTGGGAGTAAAGGAGTTTTTAGGGAGTAAAATAGTGAGTCCAATTCCCAACGGGAATATTTTATAAGCGAGTAAATGTTTTAACTGGAAAACGCAATGTTTTGTAATAATGATTATTTCTTTGTGCCTAGTTAGTCATGCACATTAAAAGATACAGGTTTACCTCTGCATATCAGGCTGTAATAATAGTAGTTGCTTTCTGTGGAACTAAGTGCACTTCTGGTACAAACATATCCATGTATCCATGGAGCTGTGTGGACGAAAGCAGGGGCTCAAGGTCCTATTCGTCGGTGCCCTATTTTTTGTTGGGAATATTTATACTCCCTGTTTTTATTTTTGGGGAGAACATGAAACGTGGGGGTGGAGGAGACTATTGACGGAGAGTGAGAGGAAGAGAAAAGAGTAAGGCGGAGCTTGTTATCTTGATATCCACTAAAACTCTGTATACCAAAAAATACCTATACCCTGTCACCCTGCCTGTCTTTGTTCTGTCCACTACAGATTTGGCGACGAGGTGTGGGTGCTGCCCGCCTTGCAGGAATGGACCGCACTCTGCCAGACATTGACTATTGGCAGCGATGGAACGGGTGAGACCCAGAAGTGGTACGGTGTCATTTTGGACTTTAGGGCCGTGTCACTTAGGCCTTCAATTTTGTTGTTCCCTATGCCCATGAAATATGACTTTAAGCCCACACACTGAGCGAGTGAGCACACAATGCGTTATGCTTGGAGAGAGCATGCCGTTGCCTGGCAACGCTGGAAACGCTGCCGTGCGCTACCGTGCTGTTAACCCATGAGGGCCTGTGAAAACAAATGAAGACATGTCTGCCAAGCAATAACTTCGTTTGGTGTGGCTAGATTGAACTGAAGGTGGTGAACAGGAGAAGCTTACTGCAAGGGCAGGAGAAAATAAATAAATGAATAAATATACATGTTTAATAAATAGACAGATTGTGCAGGGCTCACCAGGAGCTGCCACAGTGTTACATGGCCATGCAGAGTGTTCCACCTCCCACAATGTTTCTCCCAGAAGTGGGGGAACCAGCAATACCTTGGAAGAGATGGCTCAAATCCTTTGAGAATTACGCAAATGTTGAATGTGGCACTAATGATAGTGTAGATCGGAAGAAATCCATTTTGGTACTCTGTTAAGGTTCACCAGGACAAGAAAGATTTGAGGACCTCCATGATCTCCTCGAAAGAGAATGCCTGAACTTAAATCAATGTGAAAAATGTGGTAAGAAAATGAACAAACACTATGAGAAGAAAGTGCGTACAATATTGGAACGCTACACATTTGGCAAAAGAATAAAAGAAGAAGGGAGACTGTGGAACAATATTTCACAGTGCTGAGGAAAATGGGCAGATCCTGTATGGCCAGATTCTGTAACTACAATCAACAACTAGATGAAAGAATGAGGGATCACTTCAGATTAGAGTACAGGAGTAGTAAAGTTAGAGAAAGACAGTGGGCGGAAGATGACCTGCCACTTGAGACTGTGGTGCGGATAGTTAATGAGGTTGAACACACTGAGAGGTGCGTCAAGACATTAGAATGTAGACTGAAGGAAACCGCAATTAATGTGATTACAGAAGCAACACTGGGGAAACCTAGTGGATCTACAGAGTCAATATTTGCTTTTGGGAATCAAACATAAGTGAAGAAATGGACCACACAGGATAAAAACTACAAAGGGAGTGTACCAATGTTGGACAGTCTGAGAGGGAGAGGTAGATTTCCAATGAAGGTTCAAAGCCCTCCTGGGAAATGC
Source organism: Ambystoma mexicanum (assembly GCF_040938575.1). Classification (NCBI taxonomy): domain Eukaryota; kingdom Metazoa; phylum Chordata; class Amphibia; order Caudata; family Ambystomatidae; genus Ambystoma; species Ambystoma mexicanum. Next base: position 336,772,223 of record NC_090927.1, read on the forward strand.
TTCAAATGTGACAGCACATCACACTGGGCCAACAATACAACGTGCCCAGCTTTCAAGATTATTTGCAGGATATGTAATGGGAAAGGTCATTTGGCTAGATGCTGGAGAAGTAAGTGCACTTTGAAAAATTGGATACATGAAATGTAAGATGAGGACAATGGTGTTTAATGCATATCTACCATCTGGGATGTTAAGGAGGATCTGGAAAGCCCTAAAGCTATAGTTTTTATCAACAAGGTGCCAATTGCGATGATGATCATCTCTGGAGCCAAATACACATTGTTGCCAGAAAGTACATGGAAGGATAGATTCAGGCACAAATACCTGCATGAGATTGATATAAATCCGAAGACATATGGCGGTGTTCAGATGAACAAGTTGGGTGGTTCCAAGCCACACTGCAATTTAAATGGAGAAAAGCTACTGGAAAAATATATGTATCAAAAAAGGGATCAATGATGCTTTTGAGTTGTGCCCATCAGAAGAAATTAGAAGTGAAACGTGACCCGAATGCAGAGGATACTGTGCTTCCAGTGAAGAATGATCTACAAGACATCCAACGAATACAAGACCAAGTATTTCTAGACAGCATATGTAGTTTGAGAGGATTCACTCACCAGATTAAATTAAAGCAAGACTGTAAACCGTTTTTTTAGAAGCTACATAACATTCTGATCTCCATGAGAGATGAAGTGAAGATGGAACTGAAGAAGTTACAAAATCAAGGTATCACAAAAAGTATCAATGCCTTGGAGTGGGTGTTACCACTATTGGTGGTGAGGAAGATCTCCAGGAAAGTGCAAATTTGCGTTCACATGAGACATCCCCTACCATATATTCAGGAGTTACTATCAACTGCAATGAAGGTGCTGATTCAGTGCCAGACAGGGGGGCACACCTACCAATTGCATGAATAAGGGGGGGTTGGATGGGGCATCCCCAAGGGGGGAAACAAGGGGGTGTCTGGAAGATGTAGCCAGCCCCAGGGACCAAGGTGGGACACTCTGTATATAACACCATGTGGACACAAGGGAACCTGCCACATAAAGGTGAGAGAGAAGAAATTGCAGGTAAGACTACTCCATGGGGGCGCCACAGGTGGGCCTCACCCCGTAGGCGAGCTCTGAACACATGGCCTGTACGCTGCGGCTGAGGGAGGGGGAAAGCTGGATTCAGTCTACTCATCTCCAGCAGGCCGCAGTCACTAAGAACAGCACCGGTTGATACAATCAAGGTCGGTGAGCCAGTCCCACGGCTACCTGTGGGAGCTGGGGAAATCGACCTAATCTAGAGAGGCACTTGAATGGCACGAAGGCAGTTTCAAAACACCCCTTGGCCAGCATGTATGGGAACACAGATGTGGAATGGAGGGGCACTCCAAAAAGAGCCAATCAGACAGTATGTTTTGGTTTTCCTGGAAAGTAACAAGCCCACAGAGTGTCCACAATAGTGTTTGCAAAAGTTATCATCAGGCAGGTACCGTGTGAATGTCTCCTTTCCCACTAGTTCAGGGTGTTATGTGTTCCTTCCTGTCTGGTGCAGCGCCAATGGCAGAAGAATAAAGACCTGGAGATCAGCAAAATTATGTTATTACTAATTGCAAACTGTTTGCAGGGTGGAACAGGACATAACATGGTGCCACGTGGGGAGGAGATGAGCAGGGAGAGGGCATGTCTGTTTGCTCCAGCCTAACTATCATTTGTCTAGCTATAGGGGTATGATGTATACTAACCAGTCAGCTTCATGGGAATTTATAGCCAGTTTGGCAGCTTTCATCAACCAGTTCTGTTCCATTGTGCTGTTTGATTTGTGCTTGCCCAGCTGTAATAAAAAGTGTTACTTCTTGCCTGGTGTGCAGCCTTTTTGGACTACTACTGGTAACTTATCTATTACAAGCCCTAGTGGACCCCTAATACATTTTGGAGGTCTCAGTGAGATCCTCAGTTCTCTCGGTTAAGTGAAGGTATTCTGGCCTCCCTCCCTGGTGACCGCAGACCTGTTCTACACGCAACAGAGACGAGGCCCTGCAGACTCCGAGTTAACAAAGGTCTGCCTGGTCCTGAGCGCCGCCTGCACTCAGGGGGATGAGTGAGCCCGCACGGGAGGCTCAGTGCTGGGGGGACTCGAAGATCTCTAGGAAATGTGAGTTTAACGGTATCTGGTCATTCCATCGACAGCCATACCATTGAAAAATATGCATCGGGAAAAAAAGCATTGAATGCAAAGGGTTTAGTTTACTAAAAATGGGTTTTAAAGGTTAAATAAATGGAGTTTGGGGGGAACCCCCATTAAAAAAAAATATTTAAATGCATTTGATGCTCTTTTTTTAATGCATTTTTGTCAATGGTATGGCTGTTGGTGGTTTGGCTGTCGATGCAATCACTATGAACCAGTTTAACCATGCAAGAAGGCACTGTCTCGTGGTTGCATGCCCACGGAGGGGGGAAGGACTATAGTTTAAGGTGTTTAGGCCACATCGACAAGGTGGGAGGACAATCAGCCGTAATAATCGTAGATTTTAGTGCACACCACCCCATAGGGAGTGGACATCCGTGTGTGGGCACCATTGTATTAGAGCAGGAGAGTTGCATTGTGATAGGCGGGAGTTGCGCATAGCACTGGTGTTAGTATAGTTGTGTCATTTGGGGGAGACAGGTGTCATTATATTGTGTAGGTGTTAAAGCAGGTTTATAAGGAGCACAGAGGGACACGAACATGGTAGCAAGTGGTGTTTCTATTGCTTTTGTGGTGTTGACCAAGGTGGAAGGGTCATCACCGACAGGTACCTTGTGTATAATAGCGCACTTGGCATTCTAAAGGTGGGCGTGAGCGAGAGGAGTGGATATGACTCTGTGCCTACCTTTACTAACATAGGGGAAGGTTGCCTACTAACCCGGAGTGAGTGGACAGAGCAGAGGAGAAGGCCAGTGTGTCAGATTACAGTGCATGGGTAGGCGTGTGGACAAGGCCAGAGAGAAAGGGAGAAATAAGAGGGAGACGGGTGACTGAGGGTGAGTCTGGGTGCTGCAGGGAGATGGGTGTAGAATGGGGATGGGGAAGAAAAAAAAGGGAAGGAAAAGAGAATTGGAAGTCTAGGTTAATTAGGGTATAGAGGGAGATAATGGCCTATCAAGATAGCCCCTCAGCCATATGTGTGATAGGTTCCCCCAATATTGCGAGAAAATACTTAAGTATAATTGTTATTGGGTCCAGGAGACTGCAGGTCAGTGTTTACATGCGTTGCCCGGTGAGGGAACATTCGATAGTAAAATAATAGAAACATTTTCTCATATTTATTACAAAATACAAAGCCTCAAAGTTAAAGAGCAGGCAGAATATATTGGGGCTCTGGAGATTGTAAAAGGAAAAGAAGGGGACGCCAATGAAGACGGAGGGAGAGGAGACAGAGGAGGGGAGTGGACCAAGCTCTCTGCCACCGCCCTATGGTGTCTATCCGGCATTACGGCTCATGGCAGGGTATACAAACCCGCCGCAGGAAAGTTCAGAGGGGGAAAAAGGGATGACAGGAAAAAGAAGGATAGAGACATACGATGGGATGAGGCACACAAAAGGGGTGAGAGAAAATACTTAGTGGACATTGAGAAGAATACCCTGCAACAGGTGGATGCATTATTTAATGAAGCAGAGATGGTTATAGAAGAGGAGGTACAGAGAAAAAGAAGAGAGAGAGGGGACAAGAGGGACAGAAAGGAATGGTTGTTGGGGAAGATACAATTCAAACTGGAAGATGAAGCAATAGAACAGGGAGGGAAGAGGCAGAAGGAGGAGATGAGGATAGTGTTGTCTCAGATGAGGAAGAAGTAGGGGAGATAGTAGCGATGGAGAGGGCGATGAGTGGACCCACCCTCGACAAAGAGAGGAGAAGGGGGGAATCGAAGGAGACGACTCAACTGCGAGGAGCCCAGGAGGGACTGGTTAACCTCCTTTCGTAGTCAGAAGGAGAAGATAAAAGTAGTACTTACTTAGATAACAAAAGGGGGAGGGGGGAACAGGGCCCAGGCCAAAGCAGATGCTGCTGTTACAAAAGGGGAGAGAGGATGCACATTACGTACCGTGGCAGACAATGGACCGGGACGACCTAAGATGCAGCTTTCCCTCCCTTGTGGCAGGGGCCAGCAAACTGATACAGGCGCTCAAGAAAGAGACAGCTGGGGTGGTGCTGGCAGTATGGAACATGAAAAGTTTATACACAACCATATTAGGAGAGTGAGGGGATAACATATGGGAACAGGAAGGGTACAAGGGAGTGCAACTAAGCACAAACTCACATGATGGGGCTCCATTCAACAACTGCCAAGCACACGTGTGGGAGGTCATGAGAAACATGTACCCAGATAGTTATGACTTAGAGACAGTAATGGCACATAAATCAAGCTTGGCAAAGACCATGTGGAATATATAAAGCGGGTCCAGGATCTCTGGAGGCAGGAAACATGAAGGTGCTGGGACAAGTGCATACCCTTATTCTACCACATACTGATCAAGGGATTGCTGACGGATGTCAAGGCGCCGTTGGAGATGATTGTTGGAATAGAAGCGAAGGGCTGGCCAGAGATATAGGCAACGATAGTAGTAAACAACTGTAAAATAAGGAAGAGAGCGAGACACAGGTGGCAGAAAATGCTGCAAAGGCAGAAAACAAATTGGTGCAAAAGAAATTGGCACTGTATACAATGGAAGGGGCAATACTTGTACCTGATGCTGCCACTGTGGCACCCGCCAAATAGGGAGGGTTGCCTGTGGGGAATGCACCACACCAGGGGGTAAATGTGCTGCCACAGTATATACCACAGTGGGGAACTCCACAGCAGGGGTATGACATACAGTGGGGAGTTCTTTCCAATAGGGAGAGGGCCCGTAGCAGGCTCAAGGGGGGCTGACAGATGGTGAAATGGAACCTCCAAAAGTGTTGCAAATGCCATCACCAGCTGTGGGAAGTACAGTGGTGTTAGGACAGAACGTGGTACCCCAATACACCTGAGTCAGCGTTGTTGGAGGAAATCCTTTCCCTTTCCCACAGAGTACCTCGCAACAATAGGGGGGCCACAGAAAGCTTGCGTGTCCAGTTCTAGCAGTAACTGATGGCCCCAACGAGGAACCCAGGGTAGCAGTGAAAATAGGACCAAGGGAGTTCTCATTCCTCATAGATATAGGAGCCACCAAATCATGTATTAGGGAAGGGGGATTCCCTCTATCAAACAAAGTGATGAATATGCAAGGCTTCTCTGGGTCAGTAGTGATGGTTGCAGTAATGAAAGACTTACAATGAACAATAGGGACAGAGCACATTGTAGCACCACTATTGTATTCCAAAGACGCTTCCATCAATATACTAGGGAGAGACTTGCTCAGCAAACTGAAAACCACGATATAATTCACGGAAAAAGGGGATGGTGTGCTCAAAGCCAGGCATCTATTACACATGAGTGGCTACGCTCCTTCTCGCAGCACATGCTCACAGCACACTATGAGTCCAACCCATGTACCCTAGAATGTTTTTGTAGGGGATTGAACTACTGCTGGAATGGGTCCCAGGGATACGAGAAAATGTGTTCCGATTGGTGTCAGAATTCTTGTTACGACCACAGTGCCAGTAGGAAGATATGAAAGGCACCATGGTAGTGCTACAGCTTGAATTGATAGTGATACGCAAAGACATGGTATTCTATGCAGGACAGACAATGACAATATTTATTTTATATTATTAAGCATTTCTTAGGCGCTTATACAGTAAGTCAATTCTGTTTCAAAGCGCCCACAGGGCAACAGGGAGGGAACATGGGATTGAAAAAATAAATACAGTGGGAGATAAAAGACAGACCTACTATGCCGTGTGAGTATTCAGAACGGGCAAGTGCAATGATAAGAGTGGAAGTGGGAATGGGGGTAAGTGTTGGAATGTCCATGCTCGTGGGTGGGCAGCAGGTGAAGTGCATAGAGCAGAATTGAGTAGAAAATGCAAGCCTACAGGATGAAGGTCAGAAGGTACCAAGGCAAGTGCTGCGAGGTAGGCAGAGGCGACAGTGAGACTGTGACTCTTCGCCATCCTCTCTGACCGACCCTCCCAGGTCCAACTTGGGTCCTTCCTCTCCGCTATCTTCTTCTCTACCTGTGGTGTCCCCCAGGGGTTTAACCTCTCTCCCTGGCTGGTCAACCAATACTTGGCACTCCTTGCCCACCACATTGCCGCTCTCTGCCCCAACTTTCAGTGCTATGCGGATGACACCCAGCTCATTTTCAGGCTACCCTCAGCATCCTTCTCTCCTTCCCTCATCTCTGACTGTCTGTCTGCTATCCAGGAGTGGTGTGCCGCCAATGACCTTTGCCTTAATGCCAGTAAGACTCAGATTCTCCTCTTCGGCACACCTGCTCCCCCCTTTCCTGCAGCTCTCTGGCCAGCCTCTCTTGGTCCTCTTCCTGCTCCCACCTGCACGGCCAAAAACCTTGGTGTCATCTTCGAGTCCACACTCTCCTCAGTACTCTAAGAAGTCACACTGCCAGCTACACCTCCTCTGAGGCATTCTTCCTTTCCTCACCTTTGCCCAGAAGCTCACTGTCTCCAGTGCTCTGGTTCTCTCTGGGCTGGACTATTGCAACAGCCTCTTCATAAATCTGCCTGCTTCTACTTTCCGCCCTCTGCAACTTATCCAGAACAGGACTGTGAGACTTGTCCTTGGCCTCAAGCTCAGGGATAGTATCTCTCTAGGACTGAAATCTCTGCACTGGTTCCCAGTGGCTGCGAGGATTGATTTCAAAACCCTCTGCATCGTCCACAAGGCCTTCTGGGGCCTGGGACCTCAATACATTCAACTCTCTCTTCCTAAATATCTTCCTTCTCGAGCCCTTCGCTCATCTGCCTCCAACTCCCTCAGGGTCAGTCGGTTCTCCAAGCAACGTGTTGGTGGGAGATCTTTCTTCGGCTGGTGCCTCCCTGGTGCCTCCCTCTGGAACAGCCTCCCTGCCCCCCTTAAACTTGAGGAGAACCATCTCCGGTTCAGGAAGCACCTCAAAACCTTTCTCTTTGCTTCTGCTTTTTCTCCTCCTCTCCTTTGCTGACCTCCTGACTGTAACCGAAACTGCACTGGTACCTGCACACCCTCTGATCTCTGGCCCAAGTCCCTCCCTCACCACACTTAGGGACTGTTCTGTATCCCTACAGTCCCCCTACCAGCTCCTGATACCTGGTTTCTGCACTTACCCATGCACTTGCCACATGGTGGCCGTTACTTACTTATTATTATTATCTATTCCCATGTACTGCACTGTCCCTGCCCCCTTCCCATGCACTTGCACGATCTGAATGACACCTGGCCTAGTATGATCGCTGTCTGTCTCCCTTTGTTCGCCCCCCTTGCCTCGTCGCACCTTGAAACACTTGTGTATAGGCACATTATAAATGCCATATCATATCATTTCCAGAGTCACTATTAATGCCTACTTCAATGGAACCATCATGGTTCAGGGTCCTCTACCCAACCTTCTTCTCTTTGACAGGCTTCTTCTTTGCCTAGCTAACCTCACCTATCCCTCCGGCCAGGCTCTCTTGCCCTCTCTGCCTTCCTCCACCTCCAGCCAGGCTCCCTGGCCCTGCTGTACTGTCCCATCCCCCTTGTCGGTCTTGGCTCCTTTGCCATTCTCCAATTTCCCTCTGGCCCTCTTGCCACCCTCGAGTTGGACCACTGTCCCCTGTTACCCCCAAGCAAGACCCTCAAAGATGGCAAGCTACACCACATTGCCACTCTCACCACTCGCTCTGCTATCAAACACTCGTTTGACATCTGCACTCTCCTCTAACTCATGGATCTTTGTGTGCTCGCCATCACGGAGACTTGCTTCAAGGGGAGCTCTGTCACAAGCTTTGACACACTCCTCCCTGAAGGCTACAAAATGCTCTCTGTGCCTAGGCCTAAGAAGAAAGGTGGAGGAGTGGCAACTATCTTCCCATAATGGATACCTGTGTCCGTCATCACTATACAGGTCTACACCTCCTTTGAGTGCCTAGTATGGAGACTCTCACTATTACCTAAATCTTCTCTCATTATGGCCACATGCTATCAGCCACCTGAACAGTCCACATTCTTCCTTTCAGAATGGGCTGACCTGGCCCCCTCTCTACTCACCTCCTCCTCTCAATTCCTCCTGATGGGTTGATCTAAACATCCATCTGGACTCCCCTGTCTCTTCAAGACCTTTCTGCAATCTATACGATTATCTCTATCTATCTATCCTACCCTCTGACTCCACGCACACTGCGGGCCACACCTTGGATGTTTTTATCTCTACTTACATCCCCCTCTCTATCCCTCTTACTACCTCTCTCTCCTGGACAGAGCAATCTCTTCTCTCAACATATCTGATGCTCTCCTCTCCTCTTGCAGGAACACATCCGGCTCTACCACTTGGCTTCAAAGTCACCAGACCCATGAACAAAGTGACAGTGGCTGCCTTTGCCTCCACATACTCTCCTCCTCCCATTCCAGTGGCTGACTCCCATCCTGACACAGCCCTCCCCAACCTCTACCTTTCTAACTCCAACACTATTGGCACTCTTGCCTCTGCCATGAGGGTCTGACTGAAGCCTTCCAAAAAGTACAACTCTTGGTACGACTCCAATCTGGCTGCCCTTAAACGCAAATGTAGGGCAGCTGAGTGGAAATGGGACTCATTGGGCGGACCATCTGACAAACTGGCCTGCAGCCTCCTTCAAAGGCAATATCGACTCTACATCTGCTCCAAGAAAAGAGTCTTTATCCAAGCATGCATCTCTGCGGCATCTAACAACATGGCCAAACTTTTCAAAGTCTGCAAGGAACTGGCCAATCCTGCAGCAGCCTCTTCTTCTGTCACACCCACCAAGTGCCTTTGTTTGGGCCTGGCCGCACACTTCATCAGAAAAACCCAAGACATCTTTTCCTCCCTCTCCTCCACTCCACAGCATGCACCAACACCAGAGCCTCCCTTGGCCCCCTCCTCTTACCCTCTCCTCTCTCTCTCCCATCACATCTGATGAGGTCAGTAGACAAGTCCTGTCTATGAAGGCTCCATCCAAACAGGTGGAACCCTGCCCCACTAAAAACAACAAGGACAATATTGACTACCTCGCCTTAACCTTTGCTGATCTCTTCAAACTCTCCTTCTCCACTGGATTTTTCTCCCAACTGCCCTTAAGCACTCCCTTGTGCACACTCTGCTCAAGAAACCCTCTGCTGACCCCTCCATTCCACCAAACTATCGTCCTGTCTCCATCACTCCATTCTTGGGCAAACTCCTGGAGAAGTTGGCTATCACTCAGCTGAACCTCCATACTGAATCTATCGGATGCTTCCATGAACATCAGTCTGGCTTTAGAGCATACAGAGTCATGGAAACTGTTCTTCTAAACACCCGTGAAGACCTGCTCTCAAATCTTGACACTAACACTCCCTCTGTCCTCATTCTCCTTGACCTCTCCTCTGCCTTTGACACGGTTAACCACAACATCCTGATCGCATATCTCTGGGACTCCCTGGGAATCACTGGTCAGGCTCTGGCGTGGTTAATCTCCTTTCTCTCAGACCTCCCATCACAGGTGGAACTCGGAGCCTTTCACTCGACTATTGGTCTCTCAACCTGTGGCATCCCCCAGGGATATAATCTCTCACCCTGGTTCTTTAATGTCTATATGGCTGCCCTGACACGTGTGATTTCCACTTTCACCTCTAACCTCTATTGCTACACAGATCACACAAATTGCTCATATCCGACTGTCTGTCCGCCATTCAGTCATTGTGTGCTGCAAACAACCTCTGCCTCAACGCCAGTAAGACTGAGATCGTTCACACTGGGAACACTGCTCCCGCTTTTCCACTTTCACTCTGGTTGGCCTCCGTAGGCCATGAGCCCGCACCCACCTGTGAGGCAAAAAACCTTGGGGTCATCTTCAAAATCTAACTATCAGCTACACCTCCTAAGAGGTACTCTACATTTCCTCAGTTTCCCCCAGCAGCTCACTGTCTCCAGAGCCTTGGTTCTCTCTAGGCTGGACTATTACAACAGCCTCTTCCTCAACCTCCCTTCTTCGACCCTGTGCCCCCTGCATTTCATCCAGAACAGAACCGCAAGACTCATCCTTAGCCTCAAGCCCAGGGACCACATCTCTCCGCTGTTGAAATGCCTTCACTGGCTCCCCGTGGCTGCAAGGATGAAGTTCAAGACCCTTTGCATTGTCCACAAGGCTTTCTGGGGCCTGGGACATACCTACTTGCAACACGGCCTACCTAAATACTGTCGCTCACAAACCCTCCACTCATCTACCTCAAACCTTCTGCGAGTGAGCCGGTTCTCCAAGCAGAGATTTGGTGTGAGATCCTTATCCTCAGCAGATGCCTCTCTCTGGAATAGCCTCCCTGCCACCCTCTGTCTTGAGCCTGACCTTCTTAAGTTCCGGAAACTCCTCAAGCCCTTCCTCTACGCCTCTTCCTTCACTCTCCCTCTACCCTGCTAAACCATAGCTCTCTGCTCTCTCCATCCCTCCCTCCTCTTCCTTTCAGCTTGCTAACTGGCCGCTTGGTGTACCTTAGAGTCTCACAGGCTCCGGGCACCCTGCCAGTCCTCTCTCACACTTGCCTCAGTGTCCTACACCAACCCACCTTCAAGGCACTTAGAAATAACCAGAGAAACTGCCTCTCTCTGCACTTACCCCAGTCTCCACCGACTGGGTGCACTTGGACCTCCCCCTCCCTCTTACACTCTACGTACTTGCACAATACAAATGCACCTTCCTAATGATCGTCTGTCTGTTCTCAGCTGTCACCCCTTAATTGCCGTTGTAAAACTGCAGAATCGCTGCAAGGCCTATTTGCTGTTTCTCAACCGTAAATGTATTTTACGCACTTACTCTGCCTGTGTAGACTATTATCATCTCAGAATTTCAAGGGCTCTGAGCTACTGTTGTTTTTCCCCTTGTTTCCACCCACCTTGAGCACTTTGAAACACACCCCTGTGTATGGGCGCTATATAAATAAACAATACAATACAATTAGCACAGGGGGAAAAAAGGAAAGGAGGAGGTGAAGAGGAAAGTCTTGAGGAGCTTCCAGAATTTGAGGAAGTCCCACTGATCAGCCTCGGCCCTCTATTTGGTGAAACACTTTACACTCATAGAGTAGGTGCCAGAGGACCATAGAGGTGTAGGGGGGAGAGTATTTAGTAATAGAAAGTTGCAGATAGCGTGGTTGCAGGTGCAAGACAGCATTGTGGATAATGCAGAGGTATTTGACTTTAATGCGTTCAGTAACCGGGAGCCAGTGAAGAATTTTTAGGGCAGGAGAGATGCGGTCCCTGGGCTTAAGGCCAAGGATAAGTCTTGCTGCCCGATTCTGGATTAGCTGGAGGGGGCGTAGAGTGGAAAAAGGTAGATTCAGGAGAAGGTTATTGCAGTAGTCAAGCCTAGAGAGAACCAGGGTTCATGTAACATTGAGCTTCTGGGCGAAAGTGAGAAAAGGGAGACTACCTTTTAGGAGGAAGAGTTGAAAGTGGGACTTTTTGACAATCTCCTAAGTGTGAGGGAGAGGAATCGAAGATGACTCCAAGGTTTCTTGATTCAGATGAAGGAGCAGGGGGAGAGCCCATAGAGGATGGCCAGAGAGAGGGGAACAAAGAGGGATCAGGGGTCTCAATGGGAATGATCTCAGTCATGGAATGGCGTACAGTGTTATGAAACAATGACATTAACAGGAGTAACGGATGAAAAACTTTTCACGATGGGGAGGAAGAGGGAGAGACGGTATTACAGCTACAAATACCCGGCCCAGTAAAAGTAGTAGAAAAGGTGGTGTTGATACTCACACAAATGCAAAAGAGGGAAAGGAGACACACAGATGAGCATCTCAAAAGTGTTCAGAAAAATGATGGACAAAAGTTTCCCATGATGTAGCATTATTAAAAGGGGGAGGGGCGGTAAAGATAAAATTAAACGAAGGGGTGCTGCTGCCCCGAGCAAAACAATACCCATTGTCCAGTCCAGAGGACAATATGAAGGGATCTACTCAACCCTACATGCACTGTGGCAGCAGGACATAATATAGACATCTACATCTCCATGCAACACAGCTATATATCTGAAAAAGAAATCAAAGGGTGGGTCATGGAGATTTATACATGATTTACAGCCACTTAATGATGTAATTGAAGCAGAATTTCCCCTGGTACCGAACCCTGCTACAATACTGTCCCATATCCCAATGAAGGCAAAGTACTTCACAGTTATCAACCTGAAAAAGGCCTTCTTTTCCTCCCACTTCACCCAGACTATAGATATTTGACAGAATTTGCATATGGGGGGGACCTGATTGGAACACACTAGGCTGCCCCCTGGGTATTATGAATCACCTAGCATTTTCAACAGAGTGATACAAATGGACCTGAGCAACTTACAAATGGGGAGCAGAGTGATACAATATGTTGACGATTTATTAGTGTGCAGCAAAACGGAGGAACAGTGTTTGGCTGATTCAGTGCATCTCTTCACACTACTAACAGGCCAGGGGTATAAGGTGGACAAAGAAAAGCTGCAATACTGCCAGGAAGAGGTTGTGTACTTGGGGCAAATAAAATACATTGAATGACGCTAAATGACACAATGAGGGTGGAGGCAATTCACCTGACTGCACGTCCATGCACAGTGTAGGAGATGCAGAAGTTCCGGGTGTTATGTAATTACTGAAGGACATGGGTTTTCTATTACTCTACATTTACAAAACCCTTACTGCAGGCCCTAAAGGACGTGCAGAAGGAATAAAGTGAAATAAAGTGGACTGAATGAATGAATGAATGAATGAATGAATGAATGAAGGATAACTTCACTGAATTAGAAGAAGCATTGGCCCATGCGCCAGTGTTGGCCACCCCTATCTACAAAGAGATGTTTTACTTGTTCTCCAACTCAGATGTCTCGTTGATGTGGGCATTCCTCACGCAAAAGAAACCATATGGGCACAAACCATTGGCTTACTATAGTCATACTCTAGACCCAGTGAGTTATGTTGGCCTGTGTACAGTTTTGAAGCAAACAGAAGGGACTATATGATAGCATTTGCATCAAGATTGGTAAAGTGGCCGGAGAAGGCATATGCTACTATTGAGAATTAAGCTTTGGTAATAAAGTGGGTGACAGAGTTCAAGAGCTTTGTTTGGGGGCTGAAGTTTGAAGTTCATAACGATCTCAAGTCGCTGTTGGAAATCATATCATCAAAGGTTTGGATAAAGTTTGAGCAAGGATAATGAAATGGGTATTGTGGCAAATCAGAAGAAAGATGCAGACTCTTGGGGGACATTTTCAAGGTGTTTATTAAATAATAATATGAAGGCCTAACTATGGCTATCGCTATGGGGTATTCCCTACTGATATGAATTACTAAGGTGCTCGTCAGTCGCTTCTGAATGGCCAAAAGGACTATGTCTGCAGTCCAAAAGCTAATGCTAACTGACTCTACCACTAACTTAACAAACTAAGGTCAGGAGAATGACTCCCTTCTCCTGATGTGTGTTTCACACACTTCTCTTCTTAGCAATTAGGCTTCTTGTTAATATGCAATTTTTAAATAGTCTTTCATGAATTTTCTTATCAGGTTGTGTAGCTCACTCATGAGATTATGGTCTTTACTTTCCTCTTTAGAAATGCTAAAGCTAATGCTAATTGCCCCTATGACTAACTTAACAAACTAAGGTCAGGATATTATGGACTCATGAGATTATGTACTTTACTTTCCTCTTTAAAAATACAAAAGTTAATGCTAATTAACCGTACCACTAACATAACAATCGAAGGTCAGGAGAATTACTCCCTTCTCCTGATGTGTGCTTCACACAGGTCTCTTATTCTTTAGGCTTCTCGTTAATATGCAATTTTTAAATAGTCTTTCATGACTTTTCTTAACAGGTTGTGTAGCTCACTCATGAGATTATGGACTTCACTTACCTTTTTAGAAATGGCTTTCTTTGACTCTTGTTGAATCCTTGGATGAGCTGGAAAAGGAATGTTTCCTGTATGATTCTTGTTTCCTTGACACTTATAGTTCACCTTTTCATGGCCTGGTCGCTGTTGTGGTTTATTTATCATAGAGGCTTCTTTGGCCTTCAGTTCATCATATTTTTTCTTTGTTACATTCCACTCTTGGACTCTTGACCTGGGGTTAACTTTCCCCTCTTCCCAGGGTAGGGGTATCCTCATTTTTTATTTCCTTCTCAGGGACGTCAATTATTCTCTTTCTTATATTAAGGCAGTTCAATTTTATCAACTTTGCCTCCAAGCCTTTCTCACTTCTACTGAGACAAGTTTCTCCTGGTGTTCCAATTCTATTGATCTCCCACTCAGGTAAGTTTATTATTCTCTTTATTTCATTCAAGCAGTTCAAGTTTTTTAATTTCAGTTCCACGCTTTTCTCACTTTTACTGGGACGAGTTTCTTGGAGCATATATTGGGCCTCATTACGAGGTGGGCGGTAAGGGTTAACGGGCACCGGTAAGGAGACCGGTGCTGGTAAACCCTTACCACCCTATTCCGAGGTCCCTTAGCGGGTCCCGCTATTGGCGCCTGGTTTTAGCAGGCACCCTTAGCGGGAGCCGCTAAGGGACCAGGGAGCTTAGCGGGCCCGTTATTAGCTCCATCCCCATTTCCATTGAGCCCTATGCGGGCTCGAATGGGAATGGGGAATGGTTCTCGGAATGGGGACTTACCAGGTCCTCCAAGGTTGGAATAACCCGGTAAGTCCCTATTTTGCCAACCCGGAATGCAGTAAGGGGGTACCCATAGTGCTAATAGCACCATGGCTACCGCCCACCTTGTAATGAGGCCCATTGTGTCCCTTTTGACCTCCTGTTCCTCCCTGGATCCTTGTTAACTTCTGTACTGTTTGGGAATTTCTGTGAGATTCTTACAGGCCTGAGACCTTCTCCGTTCTCCATTTCACATTTGGTTCATTCTCGCCGGTGTCCTCGCCGTACGAGCTGTGCGGTTTACTATGGCTTCCCCGGCGCAGTGTCATCATCGTTGCACGGGCAGCCTGTCCACCACGATGATCTGTGGTCACGCCACCACCGAATCTCAATCTCCAGTCATCTCTGCTTTCTGTTTCTTGTGCACACTGGGCTTCCAGCCTTTGCTTTTCTGTTCCCAGGCAACTCTGAATTTCACAGGCACTGCGTTCTCCAGCAGCCCCGCCTTCTGCTAGTGTTACGCTGCCATGGGACCTCACCTGCTTCAGTATGTGTTCCTCTCTCTTCCCCCTCTCATTTGATGAGTACTCCTTCTTTAACCTACTCGTCTCTGTGGATTGGTGATTTCCATTTAAAGAGACAACCTCTCTTTCATCCTGATGATAGCACATTTTAACTTTCTCTTCAGTCAAGTCTCTGTACTTGGAAGTATTTGATATGTTAGATAGTCCATAGTATGCCTTCAAGTGAAATGGCTCAGGGTGTTCCTCAGAGGAACGGGAGTCCTTGTCCTCTAAGGGGGAGTCCCAACCAGTGAAATCCCACTTGCGTTGAACCCTAAGGAGGTTGTTGGGTAGCAGGCTCACCTCCCTAGCCTCACAGGGGGAGGGTGGGCTCCCTCTGGGGGATAAGGGATGAATTCCCTCAATTCGTCACAGTGTCTAGACTACAAGAGTATGACTTGGTGGTAACATATATACTGGCTGTGAAGAATTATACGGCCAATTGTCTTTTGAGGATGACGACTAATGAGGAAGTTTGCAATGACGCAGAAGAACAAGAAATGGTTGTGGGTACATCAGTTCTGAGGGAAGAATGGAAAGATGCTCTGACAAATCTTGAGAAAATGCTCACAATTATGAGGAATTTGTCTAAAGGAACACAGAACAATAAAATACTCAAAGAAATTGGTATGGAAGCATTGTGCAACATAAAAGATGAGCTGCATTTTCAGGACAGTGTAGTTAGGAGAGGCAACAAGATGGTACCTCCGCAGGAGATAAGAGGGAAGTTGATTCTAGGGCATGAAGGCCGTCAAGACATTGTGAAAATAAAACGAAGAATAAGAAACGATTACTGGTGGCCTGGCTGCGACGCACAGATATAAAGAGCTGTGAGAAAATGTATCCTTTGCCAAAACAGCAATAAAGTGTCTGTGAGTGCGAAACGTCCTATGACAATAAGGGACACTTCTGAGAAACCATGGGAGAAATTAGGTATACATGTGGTTTGCCCGATATGGAATGATGGTGTCCAAACATACTGTTTGGTAGTGATAGACCTTTTGACTAGATGGGTGGAAATAATGAAGACGACACATGTGAATGCCATGTGGGTGACTGAATTCCTGGAGGATCTGTGTCATGATAAGGGTTACATAAATGTGATCCTGACAGATAATGGGTCACAGTTCAGGTCATGGGAGATGGAAAAGTATTTTAAAGATCATGCTATTATACATCGTAAATGTGCCATATACCATCCCTAAACAACTGGTATTGAAGAACAATTTAACTGAGTGATCAAGGAATCAATAAGATGGGCGTGGGCTAACGGGAGAGATTGGAAGGATGCAGTTAGGAAGACAGACATTGTGAGCACACATATTCATGCCACATAGTACTACTGGCATATCGCCTTTTGAATTCAGCAGATAGCAGGAAAGCCAACACCAGACTGTTCCCAGGATGGTTGGGCAAGGTTGACACAACTGAGAGCAGAGTGGATGATGTTAGAGAAAGAATAAGGGCGAAACAGATGACAAAAAAAATGTTGTATGACAGGTATGGTTTGAAGGATGGTGCATCTCCTCATGTGGGAGATTGGGTCAGAATTAAGTAACCTCTGATGCTCAGGAAAGTAGGGTGCTAATGTTTGAAACTTATCAAGGTTAAGGATGTTTTCAGAAATACCGTAAAGACAGAGGATGACAGAGTGTGGAACTTGAAGAGGGTTATGATTGTGAAAGGGAAAGAAATGGGAGGTGTGAAGTGCGGGAATGGGGGAACTCAGTTAGAGAGAGCAGAGTGTGATCATAGCAAATTTCAAGTGGAATATATTTCCTTGCCTAACAACACAGATGAAGGATTGCTGAGGTCCAGCAAAAGGCCGATGGAGTCGGGCGAAAATCTTCTGTTGTTCATCGATGAATATTCGAGGTTCCCCATTGTCAAGAAAATGCCAACCACAGCATATTCCCAAATGGCAACAACATTCTATGAAGTACTCAATGAGTGGGGCATCAAATCAGACAATGGGCCCCCATTCAACAGCCATGAGTTTGCAGCCTTTGCTAAACACATGGGGTTCACCAAAATATTACCCCCAGATGGCCACAAGCCAATGGAATGGCTGAACGGTTCATGGCTTCTATCAAAAAGACAGTCCAGAGATCCCGCATAGAAGGCACCAACCCATATCAAGCACTAGGCAGGCTACTACAAGACTATCGTAAGATACCACATGAAGCCACCAACAGGACACCAGCAGTACTAATGATACGGTACGCGGTACACACCCGCATCGTGAGACATCCCATCGCCTTCGAAGAAGGGGACGCAGAAATCATAAGAAGGGACACTGAAAGGAAAGAACAGGCAAAGGTGGACTCAGACATGAGGAGAGGAGCAGTGCCCAAAGACTTCCAAGTGGGAGACAAGGTCCTCGTTAAACAAATCATGAGCAGGAAAACTGATGCAAGATATGCACTGAAGCCACTGAACATTGTTGCCATCAATGGAACCATGGTGACAGCCCAAAATGCAGATCATGAAGTCACGCGAAACAGTTTGCAGTTCAAACATCTTATCAAAAGAGAGGACTGCAAATTAACCCTTCCTGAACCAGATCCCGAACCAAGGGAGCTGTGAGATGATTCGTGGATGATCCATGGATTCCCCCAGAAGAAAAGGGCACCAGAAACACTTGAGGTGTCAGGACCGGCAGGTCTCGGCGAAAGAAGCACAAGACCCCAGAGCATGATCAAGAGACCAACTCGCCTCATTGAAGAATGTTAAGCCAGACGTTTGAACATTTGTCTGGGTGTGATGTTACTGGTCTCTGCCCCTTTAAGGAAGGGACCTTGTACGTGGCGGGAAGGCGAAAGGAAGGGGAGGAGTTAAGGGAAGAGAAGTTAGTACGTAGATAGATTTCAATAAAGAAAGACGTTATTACAATCCTCCGGTGCCGCATCCTTTTATTATAGTGTAACCAGTCTAACAAAAATGCAGCGCAAGGCTGAAAAGGCATAGTTAGGTGGGTTGCAGGTGAAATACATGTGCAGCACGAGGCTGAACAGACATAGGGTCTCATCCCGAGTTGAGCGGTATTACTGCCAAGATACTGCCTGGGCTAATAGCGTTACCGCCATTCAGTCCGGCACTATTAGTGCCGGATCAAGGGTTGGGCAGTAATGGGTAATCCCCATTCTCCATTGGGGAGAATGGGGCTAATAGCACCCAAAAATGGGTGTTAAATTGGCACATTTACCCCCAGCTTTCAGCTAGGGGTAAATGTTGCCAGACTAGTGATTGGACAGACCCTTAAATGTGGCGGTAATAGCGTTACCACCGCATTTAAGAGCTACCAGCCAACTCGTGATGAGGCCCATATTCAGATAGGTTGTAGTTAAAAACCATATGTAGCGTGAGGTTGATTGGACATAGTTGAGTAAGTTGCAGACAAAGAGCAAATGCAGCGTGAGACTGAAAAAGCATATTTCGGTCGGATGTGTGCTGCAGAGATTAGTCAGATTGTCATTTAGCATGGTTGCATAGTTGTTCTTTGTTGCAGTCCGGGCAAGCCACACCCAGGTCATGGGGGCTATTTCGGATGAAGGAGGGGGAGATAAAGTCATGAACAACACAAATATATAGATGCGAACATTGCTGTAATTACTAGGTAAAGCATCACAGTGGCGCGTTCGTTTAGAAGATGAGGCATAGATGGTTTAAATAGTAGTTGATGAACGAGCTGGGCACGTACCTTAGCAAGCATAGTACTGGGGCCTTCCTGGCCCTGACAGGGGTCAAAGAGGCCCTTTAAAGGTGACCGGCTTTGCTAGTCAGCTCCCCTGGTCAAAGGTAGTGAAGTAAATCCCACCCAATCCACTTATTGTGGAGGCAGGATATCCTATGCAAGGTCCTCAGAAGCTCTCGGGAGGCCGCAACGGCAGATTTTAAACAGAGCATGTCCTCCGCAAAGTAAATGCAAACCATCAAGGCTTACATGATGGTGTTCTGAATCCTGGGCATAGATGTTCTGAATGCACGCTGAATGTTCCAGTGCACAGGCCCAGACAGGGGCCGAAGAGGCTCTTTCAACATGGCCCTTTGAGGGGGCCAGCTTAGGTACCGAGTGTGACTGTCGTCTGCCCTGCTGCTGCTAAGGCAATGCTGACGATGGTTCCTCTGAATACCAATTCTATGCAGAAGAGACAGCCAGGGCTATGCACTTCCTGTGATACCTGACTATACACACAGACTTACTATTGAGGAACAGATTCAATTCTCAATTGAATTCAATTTTCCCACTTTTTCTGGGCCCAAATGTAGATCCTCTGCACTTCTGGATATTCACCAGCTACTGTTCTTCTGGGTATTCAACAGCTGCTTGCTATTAAAAAATGAGTCACTTCAGTTGTATATAGTTTCTTGGCACCAGGCCATCTTCACTTAGATTTCATCATGGACACTTCTAATGTAGAAACAGATTGTATCTTAAGACATTTAGATATTGTAGTAGGTCAGAAGAAGGAGGCAGACCAGCATGTGTCATTATTCAAATAAAACAGCCTTACTTTCCCTATGGTATGGATTTCCCTACCTAACCAAAACTAACCAGTGTGCTTGTCGTCAGTCTGTGGTGAAGTCCAAAAGAAAACAGTCTGTCCTCTGTTCAACTCTAGATACTCTGTCCCTATCGCTAATAGAAAACAACAAAAAGTCCAGGAGAATTACTCCCTTCTCCTGGCTAGGCTTTTCTTAGCTTCTACGGTTTTAATACGTGATCTTCAAGTAACTTTTGGTTATCTGTTGTGTCAGTTCTTTCAGTTCCTTTA
This sequence comes from Ambystoma mexicanum, assembly GCF_040938575.1. NCBI lineage: Eukaryota > Metazoa > Chordata > Amphibia > Caudata > Ambystomatidae > Ambystoma > Ambystoma mexicanum. Next base: position 336,792,276 of record NC_090927.1, read on the forward strand.
GGAGATTTGTTAAATCTCCACGCTTCTCCTTCTCATGGCTTTTAAGGCTCCTCACAGCCAAAGTTCTTTGTCTTCTCTTTTGACCTTGAGTCTCTTCTGTGTTGTAAAGTCTTTCTATTTCTGAAGTTTGTCCTTTCTTTTTATTAATGGGCCAAATAGGTTGGTCTCACCATTGCCTTGTAGTTTCTTGACTTTTCACTCTCTCTTTGGGACGAGTAGGATATCCCCAATAAAGGGTTCACTGCCTCCAATTTATTTTCTCTTTCACTGGGATAGGTAGGGTGTGCCCAACAATGAGTATCACTCTCTGGGTTATTCCTTTTATCAATGGGTGGGTAGGCTGATCCCTGTGATGATTATCACTCTCTTGGTTGTTGCTTCAATCACTGTGATGAGTAGGTGGAGTCCCAAGATGATTAGCCCTCTGTTGGTTGTTCCCTCTATCACTGGGACAAGTAGGCTGAGTCCTGCGATGATTATGACTCTCTTGGTTTTTTCTTCTATCCCTGGGATAAGTATGCTGAGTCCTGTGATGTTTCCCACTCTTCTTTATGTTAAGCCATTCACTAGGATGAGTATGATGTCTCCAGTTATTCTTCACAGTCTCTTGATGTTTTACTTTCCTACTGTAATGAGTAGACTGTCCCCTGTAGTGCTGCACAGGCTTGTGAGTTTTCCCACTCTCACTGAGATGACTGTGAGAGTCCCAGTGATAATTCCCAGCGCTTTCATTCTTCTCTCATTCACTGGGATGACTTGGATTTATGGGTAAACCATTATATACGTTCTCCAGTATTAAAGCCTTACAATCATGACCTTCATTATTTTCATTTATCTCACTGGGACTTAAATAATATTTTTCACTCATTATATTTGTGTGTCTTACAAGTGTAAATGACTATTTGCTTGCTAATTGCAATGTCCCTCTCCCCAGGTCTCCTGCTTGCTCCTTTACCTTCAGTGTAAGGCTGAGTCACCAGGTCGGCATGCTGTACCATTGTCAGGACGGATTGTGCTTTAGCTTCTTCCTTCTCTCTCGGTTCTCTGTTGCGGGACCTCCATTCTGCAGTTTTGGCTGCAGCTGGGTTTCCCCTTGCTCTCCGTGGCTATGCCACGGCCTCTTTTTTGTGTACCCTGGTTGGGACTGTTGTCAGCTCCACAACGGACAGTTACGATCAGGGGGCGTAGGGCTTTGCTTCCCACGGGTTCCCTCCATCTCAGGAAACAGCATTTGTTCTGGTACATCAGTGTCCCTCTGACAGCTGATTCTCAACTCCAGTGCACTAACACACTCCACCTTTATCGCCTCCCACTTTTATGACAAGGTCCTGGTATTTCCCCGGAAGTTCATGGGACTCCTTCTTTTGATTCAGATCTGTATTCCTTATAACTCTGTGGATCTTCTTTGTGTCAGTATATTCCTGAGTGGTAGTCATCATGACTCCATGGACCATCTTTGTGTTAATATCAGGCAGGTACTGGTCTGTGCCCCACGTATTTCCTGTTTTATTCCAGTGAAATTGGTATTCTCTAGTGGTTGAGAATACCAGGAAGAAAGCACCATGTTGGAGAAGGATCCTTCTTTTTTCATGGCACATGTCTGGGCCTTCCCCAGTAGAGGATGACAGTCCTCTCTCTCTTCCCGTGGAGTACTCCCCATTACCCATTCAGTCTTCCTCTTTACAGCATTGCTATAATACATTTTTTTACTTGAATCTTGGGTCCTTTCTCATAGAAATAAATAGTGACTTGATCTTCATGATCCTCCAAGCCTTGGTGTTATTGAGAGTTTTAAATTGGCATGTTTAGGGAATTCCCCTGCGTAACAGGAGTCTTTGTCCCCAAGGGGGGATTCTCTCCTGGTGAGGTCCCTCTTTCCACAACCCCTAGGGAGGTTATCTCGTAGCAGGCTCACGTCCCTAGCCTCACAAGGAAGCTCACCCCTGGGGAGAAGTGACTGAATCCTGCAATTGGTCACAATATCCACAGCTGAAGAACACTGTCCAATGGTATTAATCGCTTATGCTGATTTGCAGTTTCTGTGTTCACTGACTCATCCATCTAACCATATGCATCCACTCATCCATCCACTCATACAACTTTATTCACTAACAAACTATCAATGTACACATGTTCACCCACTCATTTAACCTTTCAATCAACCATTCACCTACCCGGTGGATTTTCATCCATGCATCCATCTCTATTTCCACCAATCCAACTATGTTTATCCATCCATACAACCATATGCACCCTATATCTCTATACACCTTTATTCCCACATACAACTACACAACATATTCACCAACTCATTCATCGACCCCTATAGCCATATTAAGCCTTTCACCATCCCACCCGATTCACCGACCATAAAGGCAGTTCATACATTCATATTTATTAACCCACTGATCCTTCCGCCCTCACAGTCATATTCAGCCACTCACCACCCACCATATTCCCCTGCCATTAAATCATATTCACGCAGCATAGCCTACCCAAACTATGCTGACGACACACAAATCATCCTTCGCCTCTCTGGCTCTTATGAACAAGATGCTAATACACTGCACCAAGTTTATTCCATCATCCAAACATGGATGGCAGCCAACGGTCTCTGCCTTAATGGGGATAAAACAGAAATCCTCATAGCTGGCCCGAGGGGAACTCTCGACAAACTTGATAATAAATACAGCACATTTACGATAGACAACAAAATAATCACTGTCTCATCATCAGTCAAGACTCTGGGGGTCTACCTCGACTCCACACTCTCCATGACACGTCAGGCCAGTGCCATTGCATCCTCAGCGTCATTCGCAACCAGATTTATCAATTAATTCAAGCCATTCCTGTCCAAACAAAACTGCCTACAATAGCCAGAGCCACCATTTGGCGCAAAACTCGATGATTGCAATGTTCTCTTTGCTGGCACATCCTACAAAAACCTGCATAGACTCCAAGTCATCCAAAATAATGCCCTTAGGGTGGCTTTAAACATCCCCAACAGAGAGAATATCTCCCAGGCCAGATGCTATGCCCATTGGCTCCCCGTCAAAGAGCGCATCACATTCAAGATGCTAGCCATGGCGCACAAATGCCTCACCCTCACAGACCTTGCTTATCTTGATATTGATATTGATATTTTATTTCTATCGCGCTCATGCACAAGTGTTTCAGAGCACGACAAGGCAAGGGAGGGGAACGGGAGAACAAAACAACGATCTTACTAGGCCCAGTGACATTGAGAAAGCACAAGTGCATGGTAAAGGGGGAGGGGAAAAGTGCATGGAAGGGGGGAGAAGTGGAGAGTGCGGAGCAAAGGAGAAACAGATCAATAATAATAAATAAATAATAAAGGCAACAAACAGTTGTAGTGCAGCCGGCATATGGCAAGTGCTGGGATTAAGGCCGCAGACACGGTAAGTCTGATAAGTGCAGGAAGAAAAAAGGGGGGACTGTATGGGTACAGATACAGACCCCAGTGCAAGGGGTGGCCTGGAGGTAGTGCAGGAGGGTGGCAGGGTGAGCAGGTACCTGGGCCCAGAGGACAGAGGGTGTCCAGGTGCATGGTACCAAGGGAGAACAGATCAGCAGGGGAGAAGGGGAGCAAAGGCAGAAGCAAAGAGGAAGGTCTTGAGGTGATTCCAGAACCGGAGATGGATCTCCTCAAGTTTTACAGTGGCATGGAGGCTGTTCCAGAGGGAGGCCCCAGCCGAAGACAGAGATCTACCCCCAGCTTGTTTCTTTGAAAAACGACTGACCCTGAGGGAGTTAGAGGTAGAGGAGCGAAGACTTCGAGAGGGGAGGTATTTGCGGAGGGATAGCTGAAGGTATTTTGGACCCAGGCCCCAGAAAGCCTTGTGGAGAATGCAGAGGGTTTTGAATTTAATCCTTGCATCCACTGGAAGCCAATGGAGAGATTTCAGAGCTGGAGAGATACGATCCCAGGGCTTGAGGCCAAGGACAAGTTTTGCAGTATTGTTCTGGATTAGTTGCAGAGGGGGGAGAGTAGAGGCAGGTAGATTTAGAAAGAGGCTGTTACAATAGTCCATCCTAGAGAGAACCAGAGCTTGGGAGACCGTGAGCTTATGGGGGAAGGAGAGGAAAGGCAGAGCACCTCTGAGGAGGTGCAGTAGGAAGTTTGACTTTTTAGAGACATCAGAGATGTGGGCAGAGAAGGAAAGTGTGGAGTCAAAGATGACTCTGAGGTTCTTAGCCTCGCAGGTGGGGGTATGAGGAGGGCCAAGGGAGGCCGACCAGAGAGTGAGGGGAAAGGACGGTGAAGGTGTGCCGATGAGGAGGATCTCTGTCTTGCTGGCATTCAGACAAGATCATTGGCGGCACACCAAACTTGAATGGCAGTTAGGCAATCAGAGATGAGAGAGGGAGAGGAGGTGGCCGAGGGCAGCCTGAAAATGAGTTGAGTGTCGTCAGCATAACACAGGAAATATGAGAAAAAAATGGCAATGCATTGAGCGAGAGTTGCTAGGTATTGGTTGAAAAGCCAGGATGAGAGGTTAGACCCCTGGGCAACACCACAGGTATAGAGGAAGATAGATGATAGGAAGGACCCAAGTTGGACCTGGGAGGGTCGATCAGAGACGAAAGAGGAAAGCCAGGCCAGAGCCTGATCAGTGTTACCCAGGTTATCATGGAGACAGTTGAGCAGGATGGTTTGATTGACCGTGTCAAAGGCAGAAGAGAGATCAAGGAGGATGAGGACAGAGGGAATGTTAGAGTCAAGGTCGGAGAGCAGATCTTCACAGATGTTCAGGAGAGCAGTTTCCGTGCTTCTGTCATCTCTGAAGCCAGACTGTTGGTCATGGAGACAGCCAACAGAATTGGAATGAAAGTTAAGCTGAGAGATGGCCAACTTTTCCAGGAGTTTGCCCAGAAAGGGAGTAATGGAAATTGAGCGATAGTTAGCCGGATAAGAAGAATCAGCTGTGGGTTTCTTGAGAAGAGGATGCACAAGGGAGTGCTTCAGAGGGGAGGGGAAGGATCCTGAGGCAAAGGAGTGGTTGCAAAAATCAGCAAGGGCCAGGGTATCAATGTGGTCCTGGATGGTTTTAGAGGAACAGGGATGAACCTGTTTTGATGAGGCTTTCATAGATCAGACCTGTCTAGCGACTTCATCAGGGGAGAAAAGAGGAAAGGACAAGAAGGAGTGTCAGCAAGCACAGACAGAGAGGGGAGAGAAGGGGGTGAGGTAGAGAGGCTGGACAGGATCTTGCAGAAAACATTGTCAGTGTCAACTCTTCCAGACCTAAAAGAACGAACTACCCCAACCAATTGAACATCCCCAATGTCAAAAGGGCCAAAGCTGGTGGTGCCCGCTTCCTGTTCATTGCTCCTAAACAATGGAATGCACTCCCAATCACCCTCAGGAACCTGACCTCCCAAACTGCCTTCCGGAAAGCCCTCAAGACCACACTCTTTAACTAGCCTGGCCTGAGCTACATGATTAAAATTTGCCACGCAACCCAAATCCTTTGATCTCTATCAAGGGTTGGATTCATAACCACTGTATCCCCTCCCCCTATGCCCATCTCATGCTCCATTGTCTGTTTTGTCTCACACCCCTAAATGTTATTTAATGCCTGTTCTGAATGTCTTGCATTGGTTCACTGTAACCACAAACCTCTTACAGGATATCACATGTCTTTTTCTTCTGGTTTCTACCCTGCTTTTTCATGTCATGCACCTAAGTAAGCTTTCTTGTAACAGTGCCATGATGCCCATGGGTTGCTTTGTGCGCTTTATAAATGCTACACATAAATAAATAGATATTCACTCACTATTAGTCTTGATTCCGTCACTCTTCATTCCACTCATCATTGACTCACCAGCCATCAACCAATATTTTAACTACTCACCTACCCACTCACACTCAACCCTACAGATAAGCGGCCTACCAGGCGTGGGCCACATCAGGAGTTGGGCGGAGTGGCAGAAATGCGGCAGTAATGGTATTACCGATGCATTACCCTCCCGAGTTTTGCCAAAAAGCAATCTCCAGCTTTCTGCCCATTTTTGGCACTTTTACTACTGGCGCTATTATGGCCTGTGATAATAGCACAGAAAAGCCCCATAGAGTCCTATGGACTCTTAACAAAATGGGGATTTGCAGCCTTACCACTACTCAGGATCCGGCGCAAATTACCAGACTGAGTAGCGGTAACGCTATTTGTGTTGGCGGTATCCTGGTGCAATTACCGCTGGGATACTACCAAGGCCATCATGAAGCCCTACTCTCAGCAAAAATAGGGTGTAAAAATACTACTACCAAAAATAGAAGCAATTGACACATGGAAAACTGCACTCCTACTGCTTTCACAAACACAGATCCACTGAAATGTTCACATCAGTTGTAACATTAAAGCAGACTCACCATGAGAGGATCTAACATTATTAAGGTGTGATCCAAGAAGCAGCTCTATGGTAACAATGGGCTGCATTATAAGTTACTTCCGGACCGGCAAACTACGAGTTCTGCTCACGGGTGCCTTTTCGCCCAGCAAGCAGAGCATGTCGGATGCACCAGCACCATTCAAGAATGGGGCTGGTGCATCTAGCTTCCCCATTCCCATTGAATGGGAATGGGGAAGAATATTTTCCAGGCACCTGCAAATGGGCAATTACCGGGTCCAGCAAGGCCGTAATGACCCGGTAATTGCCCATTCGCGGGAGCCGGAAAAAACCGGCACGGCTACTGCCAGTATCATAATGAGGCCCAATACATCTTTTTAATTATAATGAATAACTAGGTTGAAGGCAGAAAGTAATATTGTAGAGTTACAAATATATATGTGTATTTGCCTATAAAATATCTGTATTGGTAATCACTTTCTTGCTTCCATTAAATGTAATTATTTTAATCCCAACTGAAGAAAAATTCCCCCACTCCAAAAATTTACCTGGAGCACTGCTCGAGCCTATATAAAAAAAAGGTGAGATATACTGTCATTTGAAATGATTGTTTTAAGTCTTGAAAGACTTCATGGCCTGTGGTGTAAGGATGCATGAAAGTCAAAGGTAAAAAGAACTAGAGATAAAAGGTTACCAGACATTTGGTCGAACCAATTTGGTCGAAAACCAAATGGTCGAATTTTTTTTTATTTTATTTTCACCCCTTTTTTTTTTTTTGGGGGGGGGGGGGGGTCCCCCCCCAGACCCCTTTTTTTTCTAAAAACCCATTTTTGTAAAAAACGAAAACCCGAAAAATAAATATATAATTAAAGAAAAAAAATCGACCATTTGGTTTTCGACCAAATTGCGTCGACCAAATGTCATTCGACCAGTTTTAGGTCGACCAAATGTCTGGACACCAGATAAAAGATTAAGACAGTAATTTCTCTCTTTCTATCTCAACAATTCACCTCTGACTGCACCTTCAATAATTACTTAAGTCCTTCTTCTATCCCACCTTTTTAAAGGCTTGGAGGATGGGCCCATGGGCGCAGGACATGCGGGTATAGGGGAGACAAATCCCCCCACAATTTTAAGTGCGGGGGGATACAATGGCATTGACCCCCCCGTTTCCCCCAGTGTGTGTGTCTCTCTGCTGCACCAGTTTGTGTGTCTGCAGCTTGTCCCTGTGCAGTGATGCATGCAAACTTCAGACTCTGAAGTTTGCATGCAGTTCAGACAGTCAGCAGCAGCGCCGCAGCCCAGGTATTGGTAATGGTAAACAAGATTCTTGACTCTGCTGCCTGCTGCGCAGCTCGCTCATGCGTTCCCGCTCCCCCTCCCCCTTCTCCCCGCGCCTGCGCATTTGGAGTGTCACGTGCCCAGGCCGGCATACTGCACGTGCCCCTGCAAGTGCGCAGCCTCAGGTTCAGAAGCCACTAGCCAGGCATCGACGCGTGCTCCTGACTACTGACAGCGTGAGAGAAGTGTGACTCCGCCGACTCGACCTCCTGGAGACTGGAGTCCTGAGGAGAGACCTCACACTTAGCCTACTAAGTAAGGTTAGTCAAGTCAAAGTGGCCCCAGGCAGGTGTATTTTCATGCAGGGGTGCCACAGCGATGCAACACTGCCTGTTTAGTCAATGTTTAGAATTCTGAAAAAAAGCCAGCAAGCCCCTTAATTCATCCCACTTGTTAATTAATGTGCATGTGATAAATTGTAACACTTCCCCGGTTTTTCTGTCTGGCACCTTTAAATCTACATAAAGTGCTGATGGGGCTGGGTGGGGGGTTGTGCGGCACCGTTTCTCACCACACAAACCTGCGCTGCTCGTTCACACGCCATGGGTCTAAGCAAAAGATTGTGCACAGCTGTGAAATGCCCTCCCTCCACCTCCATGTCCTGTCTGACACCCTGGGAGGAACGAGCGACCGTCATATTTAACACGCTGTGCTGTGCGTGTTAACTGTATAAACTGTATATATTATATTTATACAGTTAACACGTGCATCGCGTTGAAGTTGAAGGAGTTGCTAATGCTTCCTCAGTATGGGCCCACTCCATGCAGCCTTGCATGCCCTCCGTGGGCAGGCGGCATGCTTGCCAACATTCTGTGACCAAAAAGTCTAAGATGTAGGATTTTTCAAGTTTCAAAAATAATACTTAGCATAACAATGACATCACAGGAAATTACAAACCATACATTGTTGGCATCACTGGAGCATTTTAAAATGCACAACCCATCAAACTGCACAACATGGAGAGAATGTATAACTTTCAATGGTAAGGTAACACTAAATTTATTTACCCACCTTCACAGAAGGTAATCCCACAGAGCAGGTAGGCAACGCTTGCCACTCCTCTGTAGCATCAGCCCGGGTAGTACATATTTATTACTGCAGTAGGGGTGGAACACTGAACAACATAGAGACTGATACCCTCCTCAGTCTGATAGGCAGATGCTGTGTGATGGTGGTACGCTCTGCCACTTGCCTTCACTGGTGGTTCACCTAAGGTCTGCCCCTGCAAGAGTGCAGGGCAGAGTCATGTAGCTGTCAGGTCAGTGGATTGATCTGAGCCCATCACTCAAATGTATCAGTTATCCACCCACCGCACAGATGGATTAATTGCCTTAGGATCACATAAATTACCTGCCACTGTAAAAAGCAGTAGGATCTGTCACCCAGATCTGTAGGCGGTAGGACTGCTTAAAAAGGTTTCGAGATCGCTTTCTCAGAAGCATTAGCAGGTAACAAAGGAAGGTCATCTTCAGGACTAATTGTTGCAGTCCGGATGGGCGTGGGACTAGAAATAATTAAAATCATCCTGAAGTTCCCTTACATCATTGCGGTACTAATCTCTTGGCTGCGAAAGGAGTCCGCGGAAGAGTAGTACACACTCACCTTCTTGCTGGTGCTGTCCATCTACTGGAACCACAAAGCGATTCAAAAGACCTCACTGTTTGACATAATTATTTCTACACTAGATTCGGTATACCTGGAGTTCGGGTCATGTGAGGTCATTGTATGCGGAGACCTAAACATCAAATGTCCAACGGTTGCCTCTGTCGCCACAGATCCCTCACAGAGTAAACCCTGCAAACAAGGTACAGCTTGGCACAAACTGATGACGGCCAGGCAACTTTTTAACACTGCATCCGTACTTCCTGATTCCATCATTTTACCATAATGGAAGTGAGGCATTGTCAAGGAGTTTCCCCCTTCTCACCTGAATCCGTTCTTTATTGGTGTCCTTGGAGGCTGCCTTCTTTTGGATGGATCGGGTTTTGAAGAAGGCGGCCCGTGTCTCTGCCGAATCCAGAATGCATTCAGTTTTCCCAGGAGGTCGAATCCAGGAATTCAGGACTAATTGTTGCAGTCCGGATGGGCGTGGGACTAGAAATAATTAAAATCATCCTGAAGTTCCCTTACGTCATTGCGGTACTAATCTCTTGGCTGCGAAAGGAGTCCGCGGAAGAGTAGTACACACGCACCTTCTTGCTGGTGCTGTCCATCTACTGGAACCACAAAGCGATTCAAAAGACCTCACTGTTTGACATAATTATTTCTACACTAGATTCGGTATACCTGGAGTTCGGGTCATGTGAGGTCATTGTATGCGGAGACCTAAACATCAAATGTCCAACGGTTGGCTCTGTCGCCACAGATCCCTCACAGAGTAAACCCTGCAAACAAGGTACAGCTTGGCACAAACTGATGACGGCCAGGCAACTTTTTAACACTGCATCCGTACTTCCTGATTCCATCATTTTACCATAATGGAAGTGAGGCATTGTCAAGGAGTTTCCCCCTTCTCACCTGAATCCGTTCTTTATTGGTGTCCTTGGAGGCTGCCTTCTTTTGGATGGATCGGGTTTTGAAGAAGGCGGCCCGTGTCTCTGCCGAATCCAGAATGCATTCAGTTTTCCCAGGAGGTCGAATCCAGGAATTCAGGAGGCAAGGTAAGTTCGCTAGAACTAGAATCCAGGAGGAAGAAGAAGGGGGGTTTGAGGAAGGGATAGCGGAGTGGAAAGGAGAAGAACCGCGAGCTACGGAGCACACGTCTGGTCGCTAATCGCTATAGCATTGAGACGGGCGGAGCCACGGAAGGCGTGGTCTACAAATAGAGAAGGTTACGTGCAACGCATGGAGCGAGAAGGGAATGCGTTGGACGGCCATATTGAAGGTATTAATGAGTATAAGTCCGTTGTGACAAGGACCATGAGGCCCAAAAGGGGCGCCCTCTGCGATTAATGACAGCATGCCTCCTCCGAAGACCCTTCCCTCCTGGTTTGCCCGGGTGGATGAGGTGGAACCTTCTGAGTAGCCGTGGGGCCTTGATGTTTGAGAGAGGTTCCCAGGTTCTTTCACTAGGAGGATATCCTTTCCATTCAACCAGGTATTGACGCTGGCCCCTTCTATACCTGGAGTCACAAATCCGAGATACCTCATATTCCAATTGATCATCGACCAGTATAGGAGGAGGTCTGGAGGGTTTTTTGTGATCCAGGAACGTGAGTGATATGGAACTGGTACTGGGCAAAGAAGTATGCCCAACGCGCCTGACAACTGTTTCCTACACTCCAAAGACTGTAGAATCTGGAGGTTTCGTTGATCAGTACAAAGAAGTATGCCCAACTCGCCTGACAACTGTTCCTACACTCCAAACACTGTAGAATCTGGAGGTTTCGGTGATCAGTATAGACCTGAACTGGATGTTTAGCTCCCAAAAGTAGATGTCGCCATTCAGTGAAGGCTTGGCGGATGGCTAACAATTCTTTTTCCAGGACTGAATAATGTGTTTCACTAGGAGTCAAAGTTCGTGAGAGGTAAGCAATTGGGTGTTCCAGTTTATCTCCTAATTCTTCTTTCAGGACTCCGCCAATGGCATAATTTGAAGCGTCCGTTTCTACCAGGAAAGGACGGCTAGTATCGGGTTGAGCCAAGATAGGAGCTTGCGTAAACTCTGTCTTTAAACGCTGGAATGCCATATCTTGTGGTGTTGACCAGAGGAAAGGAGTGTCTTTCTTCAGGAGAGCAACAATCGGTTGAACTATCTCAGAGAAATTAGATATGAATTTCCAGTAGAAATTGGCGAGTCCCAGGAAAGATTGAATTTGTTTCACGGAAGTAGGAGCGGGCCAGGTCAATATGGCTTTTACCTTTGAAGGGTCCATACCGATTACTTCTGGGGTAAGGATAAACCCTATGTAGTGAACGGAGGTCACATGAAACAAACATTTTTCAGGTTTGGCCAGGAGTTTATGATCTCGGGGTCTCTGCAACACTGCCTTCACGTGCTCTTCATGTTGTTTAGGATCCTTGGAAAAGATCAGTATGTCATCCAGATATACAATAACAAAGAGAACAGCATGTCAGAGAACACCCTATCCATAAAGCGTTGGAAAACTGCCGGGGCGTTAGCCAATCCGAAGGGCATGACTAGGTACTCAAAAGGGTGTTCTGAAGGCGGTCTTCCATTCGTCTCCTTCCCTGACACGGATCAAATGATAGGCGCCCCTGAGATTCAACTTGGTGAATATCACTACGCCTCTCACGGCTTCCAGGATATCCGAAATCAGGGGTAAGGGGTACCGATCCTTGAGGGTACATTGATTTAGCCCGCGATAATCAAGGCAGGGTCTGAGTTCCTTGGTATCCTTCTTGGGAACAAAGAATAGAGAAGCACCAGCAGGAGATTTCGAAGGTCTTATGGTGCCATTTTGAAGGTCGGTATCCAGGTATTCTCTTAGGGCCTTCTTTTCGGGTTCGGAAAGAATGAACATCCTGCCGAAGGGAATCACCGCAGAGGGTTCCGTATCTATTGTGCAGTCTTCAGGTCTGTGTGGGGGTAAGGCCTGGGCAATGGCAGTCGAAAAGACATCAGCATAAGCTTGGTAGACTTCAGGAACTTGTATGACATTGGATACCATTAGTGGTGTCTGTTGTTCCTTTGTAGGTTCCTTTGGGTGTGTTAATGGAGGTTCTAGGGATAGACAATGAGACATGCAAAACTCTGAGCGTAGGAATAGGGAACCCGCAGACCAGTTGATATATGGGTTGTGTTTCTGTAGCCACGGAATGCCCAATACCAAGGGATAATGAGCTGACTTAATAATGTCAAACCTGATCAGCTCTCAATGGTGATTTATTGAAAGCTGGATCTCCTTGGTCTGAAAGCTTATGGGTTCTGATGTGAGGGGTCTTCTGTCGATAGCCTCCACAGGCTGCATGGTGCTTCGTGACTCATAGGGAATCTGATGTTTATCAACCCACTCATGATCGATGAAAATTCCCATAGCTCCGCAGTCTACCAGGGCCAAAATGGGATAGTTCATATTCTTGGATGGTGATAAAAAGGCCTGCAGTACCACCAAATTGTTTTGTCCAGGAGAGTTCAAGGATGGAATGGATGTGGAGCAAACATCTCTCTCCCGAAGCTCTGCTCCATCTAGGATCGGGAGCTGGCATTTCCTGAATGCCGAGGGGGTGCTAAAGGACACTCCCTAACCAAATGCTTATCTGAGGCGCAGTACATGCTAAAGCCCATATGAATTCTCCTCATTCTCTCTTGTGGAGATATGGGTCCACGAAAGACCCCAATCTGCATGGGCTTGGATTCTGAAACTGGGCTTGGGTTGATTTACGGTCTGGGGGTACCCTCAAATGATACCTTGGAAGGAGTTCCCTGGATTTCTTCTTTTCTGACTTCCTTTCCTGGATACGGAAGTCAATCTGCATGACAAGATCCATTAATGCCTGGAATGAGCTTGGTCGTGCCACTCTGGCCAGCTCATCCTTAATTTCTTCGTTCAAGCCTCTCCTGAACATGGTAAAACTTGCTTCAATGGACCAGTCGGCTTCCTTTGCCAGTTGTTTAAATCGGGTCACATACGTGAGCATATCCTGGGTCCCTTGCTGAAAGTCTAACAAGCGTTCTTGTGCGCTATAGACCTGCTCAGGGTGGTCAAACATGTCTTTTAGGGCCCGTATAAACCCATCATAATCGTCCAGGAGGGCATCACTAGAGTTAACGAGGGGAGTGGCCCAGGTCAAGGCATTCCCGGAAAGGTGAGAGATTATAAAACCCACCTTGGCCCTGGGGTTCAAAATAGTAAGGCTTGAAGGTAAAGTGAACCAACCACGAATCCAGGAATGCACAAAGGGTCTTTGCTGAGCCGTCGTATTTATCCACGACTCCGCCCAGTATAACACTCTCTTTTGTAGCAGAATCCCGGGATAGGACCAATTGTTTGAGAGTGGCGTTCTCCACTTTCAGATTCTGTACCTCGGTTGATATTTCCTGCGTATGACGCATCAAGTCCAGCATGGCAGCCTCCATGTCGATATCGCTTTCGATTGGGTGGCGTCTCAAACTGTCAAGGAGTTCCCCCCTTCTCACCTAAATCCGTTCTTTACCGGTGTCCTTGGAGGCTGCCTTCTTTCGGATGGATTGGGTTTTCAAGAAGGCGGCCCGTGGCTCTGCCGAATCCAGAATGCGTTCAGTTTTCCCAGGAGGTCGAATCCAGGAATCCAGGAGGCAAGGTGGGGTCCCTAGAACTAGAATCCAGGAGGAAGAAGAAGGGGGGGTTCGAGGAAGGGATAGCAGAGTGGAAAGGAGAATAACCGCGAGCTACGGAGCACACGTCTGGTCGCTAATCGCTATAGCATTGAGACGCGCGGAGCCGCGGAAGACGTGGTCTACAAATAGAGAAGGTTACGTCCAACGCATGGAGCGAGAAGGGAATGCATTGGACGGCCATATTGGAGGTATTAATGAGTATAAGTCCATTGTGACAAGGACCATGAGGCCCAAAAGGGGCGCACCCTGCGATTCATGACAGGCATAGCCCATTCAACAATAGACTACATCTTTACTTCTGAATTTCTTCTAGCTCGGCTGACAGAATTCAGTGTTCATCAGTCAAACCAAAGCCACCACAATCTTCTGGCCATCAAATGGGCTTCTACAAAACCAGTACCAGCCCATTACTCTGGAAGAATTGAACCGGAAGGTAAAGGCAACCGGGTAAGGGTCACACGGGCAAATATCCGAGCAATTACTTCGTCATATGGAAGCAGGCAGTCTGTCTTGGAGGTTGATTACAGACCACTTCTGGAACCTTACAGAGCCAAGACGAAGAGCTTGAAGGGGATAAACCCAAAGCAAACATACCACCCACACAATTTCGATGCCCTCTTGGTGGCACAGCGAAACATCCTCCGTAGAGCAAAAAGGATGGCTTCAGAAATAACACAGCCTCCAATAGAGCCCATGTAATTGAGACAACAAGAGCCTACAAAAGCTGGCTACGGGGCCATCGTCTAACATTACATCAACAGGACTCCAAAGCCATGTTGGAACAAATCCAAAAATCTAATTCTAGAGAGTTTTGGAGTTTGGTCAATCCACGGGCTAAAGAAGCAACCACAATGATGCTGAATAGCATCTCGGAAGCAACATGGATTGGGTTCTACTCAACACTGTTCAGATCTCCAGACTCTGCTGAGGGGCCTTTACCACCGCAGACGTCAGCACCCTGGGTTGATCTCTCTGACAAAATCGAAATCTTGGATAAAATATCCAAGTTAAAGAAATCAAGGGCACCAGGGCCTGATGGTCTGTCTAATGAGAATTTGAAATCTGCCCCAGAAGAATGGACAAATCTGCTGAGTCTAATCGTCCATAAATGCACAATCTTCAGCACAATCCCGCCTTCTTGGACCTCAGCGGTCATCATCCCCATATTTAAAAAAGGAAGGAAGGATGACTCTAGGAATTTTCGCCCAGCGGCTCTTCTTGACGTCATAGGGAAGGTCTATGGGTCCCTTTTGTTGGATCACTTCAATCAATGGGCAAAAAGTGCACCCTGTAACGACCCTCTTCAATCTGGGTTTAAAAAGGGAGTAGGAACTAGTATTAAGATCTTCATTCTCAGTCTATTAAAAGCAAAAGCCCGTGAAACAAATCAGAACCTATACCTGGCATTCATAGACCTTACCCAGGCCTTTGACTTAGTCAATCGTAGGAAACTTTGGGAAAAACTCAACAACTGGGATTGTCCACAGGAGAGCTTGAATCCTATTAAAGCTCTTCATGCTTCTACATCGGTGCAGGTGCGATTGAATACCAGTGGTCTGCTTTCGTCAGCTATAAATACTGATAGAGGGGTCAAACAAGGCTGTCCATTAGCTCCAGCCCTCTTTCTCTCATACTTTGGGGACTACAAAGAAATCTCAATCAGGACACGAGCATTCCCCGCAGAATTGGGCAAGGAGAAGATTCCAAGACTCTTGTATGCAGACAACCTCATTCAACTTGATCAGACCCCGATCGGCCTACAACGTCAGTTGTCTGCATTGACCACATACACAGCTGCTAACAATTTAGAAGTAAATCAACAAAAAACAAAGATCGTGGTGTATGAAAAAAGTCATAAAAGGAAAAAGAACAACTCATGGTTCCTGACTGGAAATAAAATTGAACAAGTGGCAGAATTCAAATACCTTGGAGTCCTCATTGACTCCACACCTAAAGACTCAGCGATGCAACACCACCTTTTAGAAAAAATGAAAACTCTTGTCTCACAAGCAAAAATATTCGATAAAAAATATGGGCACTTTTCATTGATGCCCCTACTCAAATTCTATCGGGGCAAAGTTATCCCAGCTATTACCTATGGAGCTGATGCCATGCCATCTCTACCCAACTCTCTGTGGGCCAGACTTGAGAGTCTCTTCTGGCGTTCAGTTTTGAATTTACCATCTTCTACTCCGATAGCCTTGATAAGACGTGAACTCTCTCTTTCATCTTTAGAGTCAACAGTTAAAAGGGCTTCTGTCATGCTATATCGGAAGATCAAAGATCCTTCTTCCCCGTCAATTTTTTTGATGGTACAGGCGGAGATGTACTCAAGCAAAAGCATACTACTGTCCAAATGGGAGTTAATGTGTTTACAGCAACTTGAAATTTGCGGTAGCTCCATGGAAGAACTTTTGGGTAATCCAACAAAAACCAAATCCCGTTTTGAGGAAATGGACTGGATAAGTACATTGGACAAGGCATCTGAGTACAAGCTGACTAGCCACCTACCTCCAACATGCAGAAAATTGAATAGAGTCCAACCATTTCTGTTAAAATACCCAATCAGAAAAACTCGGAACACTCTTCTGCGTGCGAGGTTGAATTTGTTACCCACAAATGAAATCCTGCACATAAGAGGCCTCTCTCCATCTAATACATGTCGCCTTTGTAACGACACCGAACAAAGCGAAACATTACAGCACCTTTTACTACTGTGTCCAGGAACAGACAAATTCAGATCGCCGTACATACTGCACCACTTAAAGAATGCTTACCTGATTGACGAAGCAGTTTGGTGGGAGCGTCTAATAGGAGGCTTGAGACCCTCGTGGACTATAGCAGCCACTAAAATCCTGGACCAAATCTTTGCATATACAGCTTCGGATACTCGGCAGAGCGGGCCCATGTAAAGCCAGGCACAAGGAGTGACACCTCTTGGTGGTGTGTGGGTCGGTGCAATTACCAAGATGGTTGGGAGTGATTTCACCTTGTGCCTTCACCTTCACCTTTGCCTTCACCTTGAATCTTCACTTCTCTTCTTCTATTAGCCATGACTTTCGCTTTGATTTTTTGTTTTCTGTTCATCTTCTTGTAAAAATCACTTCGGTGATTAAATACTGGTAATACAAAAATTAAAAAAAGCAGTAGCCCGCCTACTGCCTAAATCAGTAGGGCTGGCAAGTATGAGGTGGTACGCAGGCCCAAAACTGCTGTCAGTCTGGGGCCATGCTGTTTGCGCAAAAGTTGAGGGGCAGCTATTCCAGACCTCTTATACCCTGTCAGCCTCCAAAAAAAACAAACCTATGCTATCTTTGTAGTGCCCTTCAGGCACTGTTCAGAAAAACAAACATGTTTTTGAGCAGATGGACTGAGTCGAGGTATGCCGGTTAAGAGAGGCGCTTGGGCTACAAAGTAAGTAAAGGAGTCTCCTGTGAAACAATATGATTGCAATGGGATGGAGGCTGCTGCACCCTAGAGGGACTAGTAGTTATCTCGAAACTACTGGAAATAGTAAAACGGAAAAGGGTGAATGTCACCTCATTCACGGTGCGCTGCACAAACTGTAGTTAGGGAGGGATACAAGTAGAACAAATAGATTGCCATTCGTTTTTCAAAAGGTAAGGTTCAAACAGAATGTCAAAGTCATGAAGCCATTAAGTTTCAAAGAAAACAAAGTTTATGGTATAATTTAGAACAGGTCTGCAGACACGTGTTTCAACACTAAACCGGGTCCTTTTCAAGGCAAAGAGTAAATGTTGATGGAAAACAAGAACTTCAAAACCTTAACGTGGTTAGAGTCGGAACAATTGTACCGTACGTAATGTAGGCGAGCAAGCCTTAGATTGTATGTGTTGCGCAAGTTGGGTGGTCACGGTCGCTGCGTGCTCTTAGCAAAACGAGAACAATTGGCGTGTCCAAATTGATGTTTTTGCACAGGACCTGCCTCTACACGAACCCACAAGCATTGCACTGCCTGGCAATCAGCTGCATCTTGCTAGCTGCATGTCCCTGATTGTCTCTGGTTGTAGCATTACTGCGCTTCTTGCTAGGAAAGTTGTGAGTTTTGAATTTGAATCCAAACTTATATCTCTTTACAAGGGAGCAGTGTCTTTGCCCCCAGACGCACAGCCACCACTGTTACATCTATCCATGGAGACATGGGCATACAAGCTTCTTCACAACACCACACCAACCCTCCTACCCCTGCACCGCCTCCAGGGAAGAACATCTTTCTTCCCAATCCAACAATGCCAACTAATAATGTGAACCCAACAAGTATTAACCCCCACACACTCCAAAATAAATACTAGCAAATATTGTAATGTTAAGCTGAGGTCCCAAAAATAGGCTGCACACAAGTTAAACCAGAACATTGCACTCAAACTGTGTGTCATAAAGGGTATCACCCCATCACTGTGCATCCCAAAATGCTGAATTTCCACAGCCCCATTTCACCGCATATATATATATATATGGGGGGGTAAAGTTAATAATAAATGTGAGCGGTTATGGCGGGGAAGGATGCACAGGGTCTCCTCCACATATATATGCAGTGAAATGGGGTAACACAAAAACGTCTGCATTTTGGTGATGCACAGTAAAAAATGTGCAGTGATCACATAAAGTTACGGACGTAAATAGAAATTTCTGGTTGAATGCACCACTTTGTTGATAAACTTTAAGTTACTTACCTTCATGCAATGTGTCTAATACATCAAATATATTTCAAAACATATTCTTGAACCACACATTTGTGTCCCAACAAATAGTCTTTTTGGGACACATTTTAAGTAACTCAAAAGTTATCAATAAAGAGGTGCATTCAGCCTGGAATTTCCACTTACATACATTGATAATGCGCCCGAGGTGATACAATAAAGGAAATGCTGTGAAGTTTGAGTGTTACACTTATGTCCAGCAACAATCAGTAATACTACAGTGCTAATACTAACAAGGGAGACAGTGACCGTGACCTGGCCATTATGCCAGGAAGCAAATCCCAGAAGATCAAAGCTTCTGCAGATGGTGTAATATCAAATCCCAGAAAGAAACGCTGCAGCATTGTCTTGTGGCATGTCCCAATTCAGTGAAGATGCATAAAAAATATTTTGGCAGAGTTACATCTTCGCAATTTCCAATGGATCAAACACAAGCATGGCAATGGCTGTTCACTAATAAAAAATTATCAGTACGAATCGCCATCATACAGTATCTTGATGCGTTATTCAAATCTGAAAACTAATAGGTGGATAAATATCAAAGATAATAACTGAATTTTGGGGATAACTTGGACTTTTAAAAGACATGGGGCAAAACAGCATAAAGGAGTTCCAGATATCATCTGATATGTACTTATAATAATCAATCGCGTAATACAAACACTCCAATGGAGGGAGATTGAGTAAAGCTTGTTGCATGGAATAAGTAGAATTGTTTATTCATACCTTGCTGTTTCTTCTCATGTGTATTCATTGACCCACCCGTGCCTTCTAGTGAGGTAATATTTCACTCTTTGTGGTCAGATAAGGGTCAGCATTGATGGGCAATAGTAGTTTGTTACCCTTCTACACCAATTTCTGCTTGGTGACTCAGGTGAACTATAATCTAATTTCTGCAGTTCATGCATTTCCATTAAGTCAATTAGTTTTGCAATGATGCGGCTCTTCTCAGCTTCTAGCCCACTATGCAGGTGCATTGAATCATGAAAAGGCCTAATCGGGGATATTGCTTGCAGAGCCCATTTGGATGACTCTTATTCTGCTGATGCTTAATTTTGGTGCTTTCCTGTCCTGTGTCGCGTTCCTATGCCTCAATTCTTTCAGCAACAGCAATCGAGTGAACCCAAACCCTCTTTCCTGGGCAGGTTGCGGACGGTTCCCTGTTTATAATTAAAGTGCAGGTGCCAAGACCTTACGGGGAGGCTGGAGTTTGTGCAACCTCTGCGCAAGACCCACAGGCGATCCTGACAGCAAGGCTCTCATCATCTTGCCCATAGAATAAGGCAACACATTCCTCTCAGCTCCTCTTTACCCCTTTTAAAAGGTCTTTATGTGGCAGCTTGAGTAATCACACGCTCTTCTCAATACAATCACACTCAGAGTGCTGCCAAAGTGGTCGTTTTTCACAGGCTTTCACTCCTAACTCACCTTCTCTACACAATGTTGTACATCATAATTAAGGCCCTCCCCTTCAAGGAGACATTGCCAGTAGCATAACAATCTAACTGTGCCATGAGGCTACCATTCCACTGAAAGTGAAGCCCAAGTCAGGCTGGAAATCTCTAGGTTTAAGAAAGCGAAGACACTCAAAGCCCTTCTTAACTGTAGGACCAAGGATTCAGCGTGCTCTCCCCAGTTCCGTCAGACAGTGGGACTGCAAAGTGAAAAAAGGGTAGAAAGTGTGCAATGGACAGAAAAAAAGAGGAACCAGGGAGGGGAGACATGGGAACAAGAATGGAGTGCAGAAATGAAAGATAGGGATGGTTTGCAGCACAGGGTGACCAGTGTGTGCAGGGGATAGAGGGGTGCAGGAAAGACCAGAACACAGGACAAGCCAGGAATGGTGGGTGGACACCCACTCATTTTGGGACGAGCTATGCTCAGGCCATGAAAGCCTTTTGGCCTGGGAAGTGGTAACATTTTTACGTGAACTCAGCCTTCTGAAGTGAGAGGCCAAATTGAAGGATTTTGTACTCTGAACTGCTTTTCTTTTTCTTAATTTTCTTCGGTTTTGGGAAAATTCGAGTTCTTTGACTAAAACACAATAAATACATTTAAAATGTAATGTCCGAGGGTGTCCCCTGTCCCCGCTCAGATTTTATGGCTCTCCTACGCCCCTGGATGGGGCATCAAAGAGTTGAGTGAGGCACGTAAAATACTTCAGGGCGATCATAGGATATTTTTAGTGTAGCTACCTACCTCAGTTGATTGTGTTTCAGCTAGAAGGTGCTCAATGGGAAAGCGGTGAGGGCACAAAATGCTTTCTCACCATCCACTTTGCCCTGAACTTCTTACAACCCGGTGTCCTGATATTCTAAAATGGGGTCTATCAAGAACCACCATCCTTCCATTCCTCTAAATAAAATGAGTCAAACTCTACTTATTTGAGTGCTTTTCGTCCGTGTGGTTTGCAACTTCTGTCAGCCTTGCTTGCCTTCAACAAAAAGCATTAAATGAGACAAACCCTGACAGAAGGGTGAGTGATGCGCTTTGTGGGGCTGGTGGCGTTCGCGCGGCCGGCCTCACTGGTGCTGGGGGGGACCAGCACAATGTTGGTGTGCCAGGGTCACCCGGACTTACTTGGTTACAGGGCAGGACCCTGTGAGGCTGTGAGGACACAGCCTGGGTGCCAGAGCACCTCGGATGCCGGCAGCATCCTGGATGGTGGGTGCATGTGCTGGAGAGAACAGATGTTCCATGGTTGGAGTTTGCAGCCGTTCTGCTGCACGTGCCTGCAGAGGCTCCTTTTATTAGCTTGCGTCATAACACATTGGGAGGGACCCACAGCTTAAAAAGTCAATACATATAGAAGGGTCACACATGACACTCCTTTTCATAACAAACAAAACACATGTTGCTGAAACATACATGATCCCCCTGTTACAGAACAACAAAATGTTTACCACTTGGGAATTATGGTGTAGACAGTAGGATATGCCACTGATACATACATAGGGACTCAGGTAGTTGCAGATACAACACATATTAAGACACTCTAAACATACTCATCGGGTGACAGTCATGGTTGGTGTACTGCCAGTGGAATGTTGGCAGTTCTACCACATTTCACAAGAGCCTTTATTAACCTGGGGTACGTGGAACTTCCGCCATTGAATGACGCCATTGCTAGCTGCTGGCACCATTTAGATCATATAGTAAATAAAGGGGTAGACCTGCACTTAAGTCCCTGATCTTTCAGGTATAGTACATAACAATCAGAAAAGTGGATCAGTAGAACAGGATGACACTAAATTTGTTCAATACATATAACATTTTAATCAATAAACTCATAACTACACAAAATCTTTGTATCATAAAATTCAATAAAAAAACAAAACACAGAAAATCAATTCATTCCATCAATCACAACCACATACAAAACTCATTCAGACATTCCTCTGTAAAACCAGTAGACATTGAGGATGTTTCTACACCAGTTATTTCTATTGTCACATTAATCAGTGACCCAGTCAATAGTATCAGGTGTCTTTATACATCCGGTATTGTATTTGACCAGATGATTCACACAAAAAAGCATCGACACGTGTTTCGGTCAGAGACCTTCGTCAGGACGTAGGGCATGAAGAAATCACACAGCCCTATTCCTAATCATATATGGGCCAGTAGTCAATCTAAAAAAGATAAAAACCATAGTGTCATCCATATTTCTTCGAAAGGTGACAGTTAATGTCACAAATGTGTTATAGTTCACTAAACACAAAAGCCCCTACTCACCCCCAAGATCCCACTCAAGGGATAGTGAACGGGACAGCGGAAATCAATCCTCCACCGGTATCAATAAATGTTGACAACCTGTGGAATCAACAGAAACAACTCTCAGCATTCTGGAAATACACCGCACACACGGTGTTCATTCCTATTACCAGATAAATAAAAAATAATAATAAAATCACTTACAAGCACCAAAGGTGCAAAATGGAAATCTTCAAGAAGCTATGTCTGCCAATTGCCCACCAGAACCACACGTTGTTCTTAAAAGGATTGCCTTCACTTCCTAGCAAGTATCCATCAGTGATATTTCACGATGTTACAGACAAAGCACAGAATAACAAATCCTTAATAAAGATAATTTCCTTCACATGCATATTTTTATTTTTACTCTTTGAGGAGAAAATTAACAAGAGAGAAGCCCATCTCTGCCATAACCAAAATATATCATGCGGCTATCTGCGGGCTGACAAGGTGTATATAATCTGCCACTCATGCACATGTAATATAAAATAATACTGATACTGCGCATCTGCACCTTGCCCATTGGCACTGAGGACTCCTACATAGAGACCTATATCTGTGCGAGATAGTCACGCGGTAAACAGACTTCCCACGTTCTGCCCGCAGCACTATCATAACATGCAGCCAGAAACGCGTGCCATCATTATATACATGCAGCTCATGGCACAGGGCTCACCCCCTATACCTTACTCCATAGACACTAGCAGTGGCAACATGCCCCCACCGTGTGTGTCGCTTACCGTGAGTAAAAATGTAAAGCCCTCTTCTGTAGGGAATTCATCCACCGGCTTCTCCGTGGCTCGCTCGACTATGCTCGCACGTATCTCGATAGATTACGTGAGCACGAAACCAACAAGGGACTATATTTAGATATTTTCCTAGACATGAAAGACAACCTAGCTGGCTTCGCGTGGCCATAGACACAAACAGAGGACACAAGATACGCGTCCAGTCGTAGAAGACTAATTCCGTTCCAATAAACAATCTGCTAAACAGCTAAACAAACTATGTGCCATATCTGTCTAGTATGATCATATTATTTGTCTGTATTTGTTTACACTCTTGCCTCGATGAACACAGGCAATAGTGCAAACCAAACACATAATTTCAAATCAGCAAAAAAAAAGGTTAAAAACGGGTACACCTGCAAGGACCCCTTCAGATTAAGAATACCCACATTGAATCCCTGATGTAAGGGACTGAGTCAGTGGACAAATGCCACAAATTAAACACAGTATATCTTTTTTTTTTTTTATACTTTATTTTGGTTTGGTTAAAATTAGATAACCTTTCAAAACAAACATTTACATAAACAGATCAATAAATGTACAACTATGTAATTTCTTTCTCATTATACATTAATTTGATTAATCAAAGACATCAGGAGTAAAACAAATTTTACGAAATTCTCCACAGGAAGAGATATACTTGCATGGATGTAAGTCAATATTACCTGCAATACAATTCAATTAATTAATTTGCAAAATCTCGAAAAAGCCATAAGATAGAGCAATCCACAATAGGTAGCTGTTAGTTCTCATTATTATTATGCATCATCATCCAAGAACGGTCAGCTGATTGCATTACCGATTCCAAGAACTGCATCGTGGCTATTCTTATTGAGATTTTAGTTGTTGCAAATAATTCACACCATAATTCATTATCAGAGCAAGCTATGTAATGCAAGTGTGTTAATTTCTGTAAGATTGTTTCTCTTTGTTTCTTTAATGAGCCACAAACAATCAATAGATGTTTAAGAGTCTCTTCCATTCCGACAATTTTGCAGAAGCGACAATACGCGACTTCTGATTTTATTATACCTCTCCTTAATAAAATCTGATTCGTTGGCCAGAGATTCATACGAAATCTTAAAATTTGGGTTCGAAGTTTAGATGAAGGACATTTCAAAAGATAATCAGCTGTCTGTCGAAGTTTCTTATGACCAAATAGAGTTCTATCGAAATCTTTTAATCCCAGGCATTTTTGTTGTGTGTGTTGCCAATCATATTGATGCAGTTTTAGTTTGGCTCTGTTCGGATTATTTAGCAATAAGTCTATTGAGATGTTTGCCATATTCAGATCATCAAAGACTGCGGTTCTCCATTTTTTCGGAAACAGATGTTCAGAGCGAAGTAAATAATCCGCCAGTGTCGCCAGCACATTTTTTGCCGACAGACCTAAAAGACATTTCCGAAGGAGACTGCACCTTTTCCATACTACTTGTATGTGTAGCGAAAGATTACCTAATTCAAACCGTAACAGGGCATTAGGAGTAGAATTGGGAAGATTAAGTACTTTCTTCCAGAATTGAGCTTCAATTCTGTCCCAGTATGATCGGTTTTGGGGAATCCAAGTTTCAGCCCCATAGGCAATTATAGGAATTACCTTCTGTAGATAAAATGTTATAACATGGCTACACGAGAATTTGCCAAACTTTGCTAAGAGTATTTTAGCCTGTGAGGTCAGCGATAGAAGCTTTCCAGATATACTGTTTTGCTGGGGCTCATTCAGGACTGAATTGCTAAACATGATGCCAAGATATTTATATTCATTTATTAGAGTTAGTTTCTGCTCTTGTAATAGCCATTCATTATGTTTCCAATGTTTCAACTTGGTATTTTTCAATTCCATTACTTGGGTTTTTTCCAGATTAAGTATTAGGTTGTTTCTGGTAACATAAGATCCCAGCTGATTGAGCAGCAACTGCAATCCGATTGACGTTTGCGAAATTAAAACCAAATCGTCGGCATTTAGGAGCCAGGCAACAGCCTGATTACCAAGCTTTGGTGCATCATTAACTACTTTTAAGAATTCGACACCCAAATCAAAAATAAATAAATTGAATAGTGTTGACGCAAGAATGCAGCCTTGTTTAAGGCCGCGTCTTGTATGAATAGTTTCTGATAATAGTCCATTTAAGTTAAGTTTGACCTACATTGAGGTATTAGTGTGTAGTAGCCCTATTAGTGAAATGAGAGAAGGTGGACAGCCATAATTCGTTAGTTTATTAAGTAATAATTGTCGATCAACAGAGTCAAATGCGACTCGGAAATCAACAAAAGCAAGGTAAAGAGGTTGTTGTTTGACTGCATAAGCTGCTTTAATAGCATTAAGTATGGTTATGTTAATAGCAGTACCTAAGCCCGCAACAAATCCTGTCTGAAAGGGATCACGAACATTTTCTTGAGAGGACCAAATATTTAGGTCTCTCAAAATAATTCTAGCGAAGATTTTCCCAGGAGCATCAAGAAGCGCTATAGGGCGATAGCTCGCTGGGTCCGTACGGTTCCCCTTTTTATAAATAGGGACTACCACAGCTCTACACCAAGAGGAAGGAATACAATGCTTTGCTTGGATAGAGGAAAACAAAGAGTATAGAATGCTGGCCCACAGTTCCGGATTTAATTTCAGAGTGTGATTCGACAGACTATCTGGCCCTTTAGACAGTATATCAATATTATGTACACATAATTCTTATTCTCATTGCACAGTCATTTAAATGCATTCCCAAGATGTGAGTTTTACATATTGTTATTCAAATGATTGCCAATGCGGAGTTCAAGACCCATCATCATGTGGGCCCATTTGTAAAACTAAACTCAAAATTCTTTTGTGGGTGGATAAGGTTGCATATTATTGTGTGTAAAGTTCAAACAATCGCATCCTCATATCGTGGGGCGCAGACTAACATACCGCTAACATTGCATATTACTGTGTTCATAATTCAGACCATAATATCATCATATTTTTAGACTCCAGTGACCATACTTTAAATACAAGCATTTTTAAATGGGAACATTTTGATAGAAACATATTTGGCCGGAGAGGTATTTGTAAAGTGTAGACCTTCAATTTGAACAAAACAATAGCTCATAGATCCAGTATGGCTATTTAGCCTTAGTACATAATACATGTCTAAACTATTACATCAGTCTATATTCTGACCGGTCAAAAACATATTGCAAATCATTGTTTTGTGACCAAATTGTTCCATTCCACTGAAACGTTCAGTCCCTTTTGGACTGTGTCTAGGGTATGGATCCAGTTTTGCTCAATGCGATGAGGTATTGTACCGATATCACCCCCTCTCATATTGTTCTTAACATGTTGGAGTACGAACCGCTTTAGGTCTGTATCCTTGTGCTGCATTTTAGCAAAATGCTCTACAAGCGGTTTATCCGCCACTTTGTTTCTTATACAGCTCCTATGTTCTGATATGCGCTGTCTTACTTCCTGTGTAGTTTTACCCACATATAGAAGTTGACAGGGACAGCTGATAACATAGATAACATTTTTGTCAGACAGTTCGTATGGCAGTTCTTTTTCCAAATTCTTTGACCATAGTGGAATTCCCGCTTAGTTTCTGTGAGGGGGCACGCGACACATTTGTCGCATTTATAGTGTCCCACAATGGGCGGTAAACCCCATTGGTCATTAATAGTTGGCTCTCTCGCAGGCTCTCTATAGGTATGAACCAGTCTCTGTCTAACATTTTGGTTGCGTTCAAACGCAAACATAGGTTTCTTCATTAGTGACCCTGGCTGTTTAATTAAACTCCAATGTTTGTTTACGATCCTTTTTAGATCCCCACTTATTGGATTGAATATGGTCACACATACAAGGCGTTCATTCTTCTGTTTTTCACGGGCAGTCAAACATATCTCGATGTTGGCATTTTCAGCTCTTTTAATTTGGTCTTTGACCAGCCTTTTTGGATACCCCCTATTCTCGAGTTTTGCCTTTAGCTGTTCTGCATTTAGCTTAAATTCACCCTTTTCAGAGCAATTTCTCCTGATACGTAAGAACTGACCATACAGTAAATTCTGTCGTAGACTTGCGGGGTGAAAACTGTCAAAGTGTAGAAGGGAATTCTTATCAGTAGGTTTTCTGAAAAGAGTAGTTATAAGTTGATTCATAGCCTTTCTGATCAGGAGATCTAAAAAACTCACCTGACAGTAACTATATTCAATAGTGAATTTGATGTTTATATCACATTGATTAACCCATTCATGGAACTCCATGAGAGATGTGACCGAACCATTCCAAATTAAGAAAACTTCATCGATATAGCGATGCCATAGCTTCAGATGAGATTTCAATGTGGGGTGGATCATAAGCAGATTGTGTTGACCAAGAATAAATCTGTCCTCATAATTAGCCATATACAGGTTAGCAACGTCGGGAGCAAATGTAGCCCCCATACTGACCCCTTTCTCCTGTTTATAGAGTTGTTTTTTAAACAGAAAGACATTTTCGGTCATTGCTAACCTTATGCATTCTTGGACAAACTCAGTAGGGGGTAAGTGCGGTCTAGTTCTTTTGTTCAAATATTGACCCAAAACATGAAGACATTCCATCTGTGGAATAGCTGTATATAGGGACTCGACGTTCATGGTGACCAAAATATCTGTCTTATCAATTTGAATGCCACTGATGATATTAATCATGTGCGTCGAGTCTCTTACATATGATGGCATTTCCAGAACAAACGGTTTTAGAAATATCTCTGCAAAGACAGATAACGGTTCCAGCACCGAGTCAATGGCAGACACAATAGGTCTACCGGGGTTTTTTTTAAAGATTTTTGTGGATTTTAGGGAGTATGTAAAAGGCTGCCCTCTTTGATCCTGTTTTATTCAGAAAGTGACTCCCTTCAATACTGATCCACTGTTCTTGTACTGCATGATTGGTCAAACTCTTGATTTCATCTTGTAACCTCACTGTGAGGTCCCTCTCTAGTTTTTTATATGACTTCTTATCTCCCAGCAATCGCATGCATTCAGCCTCATACATAACTGTATCAAGTACGACAATCCCTCCTCCCTTATCAGCAGGTTTTATAGTGATAGATTCTTCACTGCATAAGCTCGTGAGACTTTTTCTCTCTTCTTTTGTCAAGTTATCAGGCTTGTGATTCTTGGACTTAATTTAGATCATGCCTACAAACTACGGGAGCACAGCTTCACATCCATTGAACTGGGACCATTTTAAGCATACACTCTACATGCAGGCTCCCAGCATCTAAGCACATGCCTGCTGAGTCTTCTCTAAGCACTTGCAGGACTGCAGGAGGCCAGTTCACCTTGCATCAGTGTCTGTTCAGGATAGTCATTACCACGGGTCCAGGTCCATTGATGGTACAGTTCAAAGGTTGGTAAAGCCGCACCTGGGAGCACCAGGGGCCACATTGGCTTAGTCCCTTGATGTTGGGGCAGGCAGAGTGACGCAGATAGTAGGGTGTCTAGGCTGCGCCAAATGAGGTTGACAGGGCATGGGGTGTTAGCATGTTACCCACATTTCCCTGCCCATGCTCCCCTAGGTAGGAGTGTCACTTTACTGGATTGGCACAGGAGAGCACACAGGCACTTATGCAGAGCTGCAACCCTCACTTACATATTGTACTTCTTCTTGGTGGCGGGTCTCAGGGCCGCAAGACGTTGGTTGGCCGGACACAGGTGACAGGGTGCCAAGGCCGCATCGTACACTGCTCCCCCAGGCAGGAGTGGTGCTCTTTCTTTCCCTTATTTTTCCACACCCACTGTTGCAGGGTGTCACTGGGGGCAGGGTGTCGCTGGTGGCAGGGTATTAGGGCCACTTGCTGTGCAGGCAGGGTGACGCTAGTGGCAGGGTGTTAGGGACACTGGCTATTCAGGGAGGACAACACAAGCGGCAGGGTGTTGAGGCCACTTGCTGCTTGGTTCTCTCCCCCAGGCAGGAGTGTGGGCAGGAAACTGCCAATAGCAGAGGGCACACATGCACTCACACTGAGCTGCAACCCTTTTGTGCTATTTTGCATGAACAGTTAATTTCTTGCTTTTGAGTTTATGGCCCTTGGAGCCGGCATTTGTGGCTGGATAGGATTACACTAGAATATTTCTGAGTCCAAATAACCAGACAAACTCAAGAAGATAGCAAGTTACTGTTTTATTAAAAATTATCTAAAACAGGGAAGTTACAACGAACATCAATGGACATACGCTCAGTCTCTCAATGATTTCCACAAACAATACAGTTCAAATACTCCATTATGCGTCAGAGTGATGTCATACTACTTGGCAATAGTGAAAAACCTATTAAGGGTTGAGATTGGTGAAGGGAGACATCTAGATATACAATCATATAGGAGCAGGATTGTTATTAGCTGTTGTTTATCAAGTGGACAACTTATGTCTACCTCTTCAAACATGTCATTTAAGAAAAAATAGATACACTGTGTTTCATTGGTCTTCTAAGCTATAAGGTCCTTTGTTATACAGATTAATACAATTGGTTAGCACGCTTGTGCCATAACTGGAACATTCAGTAAATTTAGCAGCACGTAAGCCAAGACCAGATGCAGGAAGATAGGACATGAAGCTACCTCACCACCCAATTAGCCCAACATCTCTCATCACCCATGCTTTCTGCCATGAAATTGTCTTTGAACTTGGCCTTGCAGAGTATTTTTGTCCTGGAAATGCACAGAGTGAGGGCACTCGCTATCATGTCTGGAACTCCAAGTTCAAACTCTATTTCCATCCTTGGCTCACATGACAAGAGACCACGATTTGGTCCATTCTGCAGCTTTTGAATGCCTTAAATGAATTAAAACATGGCATACTTTGTTTTCTTTCTTGCACCTTAACGTGAGAGGATTCATCCTCTGCAGACTCATTCTCTTCAGAGTAGATAGCTGATCTCGATTTCTAGGATGTTGACTTCAGGCCAGACAGCTTCACCACACAGCGTCAGCAACCTGTTATTCTACTGCGACACAGAGTTTCATTCCCCTGTCATGGTTTGGTTTATTTATTTTACTATACCAATGTCCAGTTTCTATACAGTGGCAGCTCCACCTGCATTTTATTCACTACTCATAGCTAGCCTATACGATTACTTGATCTACCTTGCGTTTCATCGTCTGTACATTCATTGAACTTCTGTTTTCTGCAGCACTTTGTTAACATGTAATCTTCTTTCCCACTTTGATAGTCTACTTGATTCTTTACTTCGTCATTTGCCTTCTAGGATCCATATATCATCTTCATTCAGTATATTGGGACGTTGTGCACAATTGCTTATGATGTCATCAGTGCATTTTCTTAGCTCTTTCTCATATTCCTTCAGGGAGTTCCTCCTGTAGGCTTTCATCAACTCAAGTGGAAATTCGATAGGGTTGTCTCAATGGATATCTCCTTCAAAATACTCACTGCGGTATTGGTACGAAAGCTGGTTTACGGGGTGGGGGTGCAAATTGACTTTAACAATATAAGCCAGCCTATTCAAGTAATAACACCAACAATTCTTCCTTTACCAATGATGCCCAGTAAAAAGTGCCATGCCGCAGTAGGAAATCATAGCTGAACTGGCAGCACCAAAACATGCCAGTTTAGCCACATACTGGCACTCATTAAGCTTAATTTATCGGTCCAGTAAAAAATACCATGCCATAGTAAGAAAATATATTCTTGCTGACTGTGTGCATTGCATGCAGCCCAAAAGAATATGCTTTCTTACCTTGGTCTTGCCCTGCCCTAATGCCCCCTACACGTCAGAGCCCAATCATCCACACATTCATATACACATGCACACAAGCGGTCATGCACCCATACAACCTCTCTCAATAATTCACATAACACCCACCAGGACACTTCACTCACGCATATATATGAATTAATCAATTTGCATGAGTGAAGTGCTCTGGTGGGTGTTGTGTGACTGATTGATGAAGCTGCATGGGTGTGTGATGGCTTGTGTGCATCTGCATATTGTGACAAGGTGGTCTGCCACAAATAACCATGCCGACTCCTTTAGTAAGTTCAAGGGTGTTTATTAAAATACAAAGGTTCAGAATGGCTTCCGTTTTCAAGGTTCTTCAGGTCCTATTGTGAGGTTTGGCGTTATGGCCGTCCCTCTCTCTCTCTCTCTCTAAACTTCCCTGGCCTTATCCTACCTCCCTGTCCCAGGCATCTCTAATGGGGGTTTTATTAATATTGAAAGGTAACCCCTACTTTCTGAGTTTCTTCCTTAGGCTAAAAAGGGTATCCCTAAGACTAGGGCTGGATAACTCCCTAGGGTTCTTCTAGTTGTCCCTGACCGAGCCCTGCTTATTCTCTGTGTGTATATGGGTTGGTGCTTCCTTCTACCCAGTTACACGTGTCCTCCTTGCATGCACAATCTCTCCTGACCATTCTCTACACTGGGCCCAGGATGTTCCCCCTCCCGCAGTACTACTGTTCCTCCACTCTCACACTCTGCCTTCCTAACTCCACCCTTAGATGTTATCCCTTTCATTATTCCAACCGCCACTCTACTATCAATATTTATATAATATTGCCTTGCTTCCTCCTCACTACTACACCACCTTCTACTCCTACTATTCCTACTACTCTCACAAACTCTCTCCTGCTTCTGTCACTCCCAGTACGACCAGTACCACTAACTACTGTCCACTACTACCAACTACAACATCCTGCTACTACCAAAACACCCAAGCACTACTACTTTCTACTCTATCACTAGTTCACACACTCACAACTCTCAACCACAAACACTCCACAGACGCCCTCTCACCGATAGCCTCTGCACTCCTTTTTACTTTCGCCACCCCTGGTCTCTCAGACATCCTTCTCAACCTCCTGTCCTCACCCACCTGGCTGCCTGGTTCCCTCTGAGTTCTACAGGAGACCAGCCCACCCGCCCAGTCAACCCCACTCCTCACACTTAGCATGTGGACCTTCACCCCCTGCACCCCATGCAATCCCTGGTACCTGCCCCCCTGGCATCCCCTTAGTACTCGCCTAGCCCCTGTTGCCCTCTCACCCCTTCTCTGTCTCCCACCTTTTCACTTTCACTCTCTCCTCTTTACCCTGCACTTCCCTTCCCACACTAGCACTTCGCATTTCAGACAGACAGGCAGTTCCCCCCTGCACTTGCACGATCTGAATGCCAAAAGGCCTAGTAGGACCATCATTGTTATCTTTCTCCCTTATTCCTGCTGCTTTTTTTGTCTTGTGGCGCCTTGAAACACTATTTGTTGTATAGGTGCCTTACAAATATCCAATAAATAAAATAAATATATAAACCCACACTTCACAACTCACATGCACCTTCTTAAATACCCCACCCTCTCCCAGAATTGGGTACACACCCTGTCCAATCACTTAGCTGGCTCAAGGGGGTGTGGCAGGGGAAGTGCTTAGGGAAGTTTTGAAAAGGGCTTGTAAGCCCCACCCCCTTTTCTGGCAGCATATTGTGCAAAGAAAGTAAAAGACTTTCTGACGGACTGGAGTTCCTGTTTGATAAGGCCTTCTAGTGGGCCTTGTAACAGCCATAGTGGGCTGGTGGGACTTTCATTAATAAGGCCTCTATTTCTGAACGTCCTGAAAACCAATAGTCTTGCAGCTTCTCCCCGTCTGTGTTCTCCTGTTGCAGTGTCGTTGCCATCCTCACAAGTAAGGTGGGGAGGGGGCCTGTACACAATTGTGTGTGCACCGCAGGATGTTTGGGGTGGGCTCCCTCTCTCCCCTGACACGGCCTGTATGCAGGCCTTGTCACAATATGTATGTGAATGTGTGTGCCTGCGTGTGTGCGCTCAGAGGGGACATTGGTGCAGGGCAATATCAAGATAAGAAAACATGTTCTTTCTGGCTGCATGCAGTGCACGCCGTCAGCAAAAACATGTTTTCTCACCTTGGTATTGTAGTGCACCAATGCGCCGTCCAATCCAGAGCCCATACATACATTCATATACACAAGCAGCCAAGCACTTATACAGCCTTTCTCAATCATTCTCATGACGCCCATTAGAACACTGTACTCACAAAGATACACACATTCATATATACACGCACACAAGTACTCAGGCCCCCACAAAACTTCTTTGAATCACTGAATGACTGAGAGAAGTCATATGGGAATGTGACTGCTTGTGTGCATATGTGCATCTGCCTGAATAAGTGTTCTTCTGGGTGCAGTGTGAATGATTAATTCACACTGCACCCAGCAGAACTCTTCACTCACACAGATACAGACATTCATAAATACATGCACACAATCACACCTCCATACAGCTTCTCTGAATCACTGAATGATTGAGACACATGACACCCACTAGAACACTTCACTCACGAAGATATACACATTCATATAGGCATATGCACACAATCAGTCACGCACCCATACAGCCTCTCCCTCAATCATACACATGAAATCCACCAGAAAACTGTCTAATTGCAAGCTCTACGTAAAATAGGAAAAGTGTCTTTCCACCACGGAATGACATTTTTCTTTTGTACATGGAGATCAGATTCAGGCCCTAGTATACACATGCACAGCATTCACACAAGCAGTCAAGCACTCATACAGCTTCTTTCAATCATTCACTCAGCATGCACCCGAACACTTGCACAGGCACGCACATTCATAAACACATTGGCCCTCATTACGACCCTGGCGGAAAGGGTTTTACGCCAGCGTAATGCATGGCGTACCCTTCCGCCTTACTACGAGTTCCCGTAGCGCCATGGTGGTTTTTTCGCCTGGTTTTTCCGGGCGGAAAAATCCATGGCGCTACGGGACCTGTTGTTAATTACGCCACCGTAATTTACGGTGGCGTAATTAACGCCTTCCCCACTCCCATTATACCCTATGGGGCAAAAATGGGAATGGGGAAGGGTAAATGGGGATTGGGGACTTACCGCCCCGCCAAGGTCGGAATGGGGTGGTAAGTCCGCCAACCCCCATGGCGGAGTTGGCAGCTCTGCGCCATGGACCATGGTGCAAATTGCACCATGGTCCTCCGCCAGGGTCGTAATGAGGGCCATTCACAGCATTCACACACCCATGCAGCCTCTCTCAATCACACACACGGCACTCGCAAGAACAATTTATTCACGCAACTACACTCTGGGCAACATTACAATACCGGCGGTAGCCGTGCCAGTATAACAGGTACGGCTGCCACCAGTATCATTTTTTTCAGCAGCCAGGAATGGGCAATTACCGGGTCATTACGGCCCTGAAGGACATAGTAATTGCCCATTCCTGGGCGCTGGAAAAAAATGCTCCCCATTCCCATTCGATCCGCATAGGAGTCAATGGGAATGGGGTGGCCGGATGCACAGGCACCATTGGGAATGGTGCCAGTGCATCCGACATGCTGTGCTCGCAGGTGCCGGTCCGCCTGCCAGGTCAGGCCTGGCGAGCGGAAGGGCACCCACGAGCAGAACTCGTAGTTTGGTGGTCTGGTAACTACGGTACTGGTAAGCTTACTGGTACGGTAGTTGCCGGACCGGCAAACTTGTAATGAGGCCCTCTGTCACTCATGGATGCACACTTTAAAAATACAATGGGCCTCATTACGAGTCCGGCGGTAGCCGTGCTGGTAAAACCGGCAGGCTGCTGCTGGACACCTGCATTTTTCTGGTGCCTGGCGTCACGTAAACACCGGGGGATTACGACCCTGGTGTTCCTGGAAGTCAGGTGCCACAAAAATGTGAAACCCGATTCCCTTTTAAGTCCCATAGAACTCAATGGGGATGGGGATGTGGGAAGCACCGGCACCGTTAACAATGGTGCCGGTGCTTCTCGGAAAGTCTGCGGGCGGGTGCCATCCCACCCGACAGGTCAGGCCTGGCGGGTGGGACGTCAGCCACCTGCAGACTCGGAGTGTGCCGGTCTGGTAGCAACAGTGCCGGTAGACTTGTTACCAGATCGGCACACTCATAATGAGGCCCAATATATCTCTCACACACACATACAAACATATACAATATTGGGCTTCATTACAACGAGTACGTAGAGGATTAACGGCGCCAGTAGAGCTGCCGGCACCGTTAACCCTCTACCGCCTCATTACGAGGTCTGCTTGCGGGTCCCGCAAAGGACGCCTGGTAAAACCAGGCATCCTTAGCGGGACCCGCTAGCAGACCAGGATGCTAACAACGGGCCCGTCACTAACGAGCCCGTTGTTAGCATCTTCCCCATTCCCATTGAGCCCTATGCGGGCTCAAGTGGGAATGGGGATGTACCGGGTCCGGGTCCCAGGAAAGGGAATTACCGGGGCCTCCAAGGTCAGAATGGCCCGGTAATTCCTCATTCCTGGAACCCGGACCCGATACCCGGTATGGGAGTAGCCATGCCGCTAAAAGTTTTGCACCACACATGCCGCTAAAAGCGACATGGCTACCTCCATACTCGTAATGAGGCCCATTGTTTTTCATTTTCAAAACTTACCTGAGCGGGCCTCAGCAGAGATTTTCTCTTGGGCTTTCTCCCTTCTCCTCCAACGTCATGATGTTGGAGGAAGAGGGTCATGGGTGAGGAGACACCCTTCACCCCTCATCCTGACAAGGGGTCATGGTGTGCCACCTTAGCAACACCTATGGGCGAGCCCCTACTGCCTTCACGTCCAAAACAAGATATGTACAGACTGCTCTGAGGGCGAGTTGTCTCCTGTTCCCTCTTACCCTTCCAATAACTCCCATGAAATGCATGTGCTAAAGTCCCATCGCAATTGCAATTGCCTAAAATGTATACATATGAAGTGTGCAGTTGCTAACAATGTTTACTATCTGTGTTCTGTCCTGCCTGTCTACAGCTTTGTAAACATAACCCAGAATTTCGGAGAGGAGGCTAAAGCCCCATTTGTCCAATAGTCTTGTGGGAGCCTGATGAGATTAATTCCCCATGAACTTGTAATCAGGTGGGTGGCCAAAACGGGTATTAATAAACACCTGTTTTTACAGTTACTGTCTGACTCTAAACGACAGCCTAAGTGGGACACCGGGAGTGCTCTCTGTGACTTGCAGGTCACATACAGATCCTTGCTGCATGCACATTACTCTTTCAAGATATTTTATTAGAATAGACACTCCTGATACCCCACCTCCCAAGCCCCATTCTAAATGCTACGGCAGATCATGGGGAGAGGGCAGAGTACAGCGCACTAGCGTTCACCTGTCTGTGAAAAGTCCATTATCTTCAAATGGGCTTCATTACACCACCATTTGGAGGAGGGGATCACTGAGTGTTATCACGGAGCAGAAAAACTTGGTTTGCAAACATGTAGTTTTAGCCCATTTCTTTTAAACCAGGAATCTTTTAGCCCCATTTTAACATTCATCATATGAGTAATTCCGAAATGATCTGTCTCCTGAAACGTAGTTTGGTATAGCATGTCATCATCCTTTTGAATATTTCTCCTTAGAAAGAGCATATTTAGGGTAATAGCAAAGATTAAAATTAAAAATTGATGTGAAGGAGCTTAAAGCAGCTCCAGAGCATCAGGCCTTGACCAGATGGCAGCAAATGCCTCTAGGGAATGAGGAGCTACAATTCTAGATTACTACAAATCTAACTTCAACATGAGATGCAAGCTACACGTTTTTGATGATTTTATATGTGATCCATTTTGCTTAAAATGTCTTCTGGAGGTTTCCTAATGCACTTTTATACTAATTCACAAAACAGAGTTATTGTATATTTGAATTCCCTCACTAGACTTAGAAAGTCAGAAAATAGTTCCTAGTTGTCCTTGGTGTCAAGCTATGCAGACCCTTGCATAGTCATTGGTGTCAAGCTATGCAGACCCTTGCATAGTCATTGGTTTTGCTCTTACATTATCTGGGGAAAGGCCATATGTTTGTTTTGCTTGTGCATTGGGTGCACAAGAGACACTGAACAGTTAGACGTGATAAGGCGGATGGGAAAATCGAGTCACAGAATTCCCTGGAGGTCATCCTCGTGAAGTTATACAACCCCATCCAGAAGTTAACGTAAAATCATCCTGAAGTTGTCCTAGTACTGTCCTGGATCGACTGAAATTCATCCAGAGGTTGTCATGGATTCATCCTGGTGTCATCATTACACTTCCTGTAGTTGTTATGGAATCATCTGGAGTCCTCACAAACCATCACAAAGTTGCCATGGAATCATCATGGAGTAACACTGATCCATCCTGAAGTCATCATAGGGTCATGCTGGGGTACATCCTACATCTTAAGGCCAATAGAGGGAGCCGGCAGCCGAAGACAGACCACGCCTCAAGTCCCACACTTAAGTCCTGTGTCCTTCCTGTCTGGCCTTCTTATGTGCTGATTGGGCGCTTGGCTGCACCCGGCAATCTTTCCTGGGCCTTCTCAATCTGCGTGGGAGCCTGAATTTGCCTTTTTTCGCATGGCTGCAGGCACTTAAGGCCAATAGTGGGAGCCATCAGACGAAGCTGCATCCCTCCTCAAGGCACACAATTAAGGCGTGCTTCCTTCCTGTCTGGCCTGTCCAGCCGCAAGGCCACACCACACTCTCTTCTGCCCCATCTTCTCTCCCATTCTTCCCAGACTGCCTCATGATGCCCCATGAGGTGCCGCTCTGGCCATGATAGAAGGTAAGCACTGCCGCTGAGTGCCCTTATTTCCCCCTGTGCTGGCGAGCAGTTTGCTTAATCCTTTGTTGAGGCCATAGTTGCCTGCCAAATCCTCCTGCTTCTGAATGCTTCATCACACATTGTCCTCTGCCTAGCAATGCTCCTACCACGAATGCTGCTGTGTGCAAGGACTCAATTTAATCTTTTTTCAGTACGGTGGCAGCATGGTCCAAACTTTCTCCCTGCACCACGTTCAATGCGTGATCACTGCAAATCCACCTATATACTCTGAACCACAACCTTTTATCTGATCCTCTGCTGCTGAACTTAAGTGTTATTTGTTGGACCGGCTTTCATTCTGTACACACTGGCCAGCACTGAACCCTTCACCTCCCACCAGTTCACTGTGCTACATAACATTTCATCCCTGTCTCGGGAGGATAGCTAAGGGGCAAAGAGCTTGCCTTGGAAGCAAGACGACATGGAGCAACACAGGATTGATACCTGGGTCTGTGCTTAGAAAAGTCTGGGTATTAAGCGTGTTATGAAAAACCTATCATATATAATTATTCTCTACGGTAGTGATACAGTACTCTTCATTAGTCTACAATCTGCTTAACCTCAGTAAAAGTTTGACTTTCTACCCTTATTTTTGAAAGTCTAATCTGTGTTGTTTAAATTACTGGCTGTGTTCAAATGTCTGCCATTCTACCTTTATTTTTGAAAGTCGGATCTGGCTCTTTTAACCGGTAATGGACAAAAATGTCACCATCAGAATTCCGACTCTCGAAATTCAGACTTTATTTTTTTTTTTCCCCTTACACCTCATATATATGTG
Organism: Ambystoma mexicanum; assembly: GCF_040938575.1. Classification (NCBI taxonomy): domain Eukaryota; kingdom Metazoa; phylum Chordata; class Amphibia; order Caudata; family Ambystomatidae; genus Ambystoma; species Ambystoma mexicanum. Next base: position 336,830,921 of record NC_090927.1, read on the forward strand.
GAGGGGTATGGGATATAATTGTAATATGGTGAACTGCAGGGGATAGAGGTGTTTACAAAAAATAAAAAATAAAGTCAGCATTTTTGACCGTAGGAATTCTGGGGCTCATAGTAATCACATAGATACGTTTTAACCTACTGGCATTGTACAAAATGTAGGCTTTCTACCTTTTTTTTAAGTCGAATCTGGGGTTTAAATTACTGGTTTTGTTCAAATGTTAAGCTTTCTAACTTTTTTTGGAAGTCAACCCTAGTACTCCTTCAAACACTGCTGTTTTTAATTGCTAGGCCTTTCTACTATTACATTGTATGCCTACACCCCCAGAATTTTGACTTACTTCTCGTTGATTGACCAACCCAGGCCCACCCATCGCAGACAACAACATCAATTCTTTCTCCAGGCAGACTATCACTGACCTGTACCCCTCCTCTGAAAACATCAGAGGGGAGAATAAGCTTCTCTTAGCTACCCAATACTCGCTTTGTCAGTAAACACTCCTCCGACATCTATCGCCTTCTTGAAGACTTTGATCTTGATCTTGATGTTCTTGCCCTCACTGAGACATGCCAGCTCTGTCACTGCTCTTGACACTCTTCTACCTCATGACTACAAAATTCTATCCAAACCCAGGCCCAACCAACCTGTCTTGGGGTGGAATGGCTTTGATCTTCCCAGAATGGGTCCCTGCTTCCATCATACCCATTAAATCCTACTCCTCCTTTGAATGCCTCATCTGCAGGCATAGTGTTTCTCCTACCTTCCTGCTTACTTGTGCTACCATCTACAGGCCCCGTGGCCCACCCTCCCCTCTTCATCTCTGAATGAGCTGACCTCACCTCCTCTCTCACGACTTCTACCTACAAGCTTCTCTTCCTCAGTGATATCAACATTCATCTCAAATCCTCTGAAGTGGCCACTTTAATCTTCCACAACCTCTGCAACTGTCTTTACCTCTGGTCCGACCGACTCAGCCAGACATCCCATGGATGCACTCATCTCAACTGACCTCCCCATCTCTAACCCTCTCATCACACCTTTCTCCTGGTCTGACCATTCCCTCCTCTCCTCTCATCTGGAGCTCTTGGGCCCCATGGCCAAGCCTCTGCCAACACTACCAGTCTCCTACTCCGTCATTCAGCCAATGGAGCGAGTGTCAGCTGCTGCTTTTGCCACCACTCTCACTCCCTCTCTCACCCATGCCATTGATTCTCCCACTGACACAGTCCTTGCTAACCTTCCCCTCTCCATCTCCAACACCCTTGACACCCTTGCCCCTGTCATGAGGATCCATATGAAGCCTGCCTCTAAATGCAACGGCTGGTATGATTCCGACCTAGCCTCTCTGAAATGCAAGTGTAGAGCTGCTGAACGGAAGTGGCAGGCCTCAATCTCATCCACTGACAAACTGGCCTGTTGTCTGCTCCAAAGGCACTACTGTCTCTCCATCTGCTCTAAGAAGAGGGCCCATATCCAAGCTTGCATCTCTGGGGACACCAACAATACTGCTGAACTCTTCAGAATCTGTAAGGAACTCGCTAATCCTACGGCAATCTCCACCTCTCCTCTCACATCCCAGGCCCTCTGTACTGCACTTGCTCACCACTTCACAACCAAAACCCAGGATATCCTATCCTCTCCTCCACATCCCCACTAGTCCCCCACCTGCTCTCAAGCCTCCATTGCCCCCCAATCCCTCCTGTACAGTCTGTTCCTTCTCGCCCATAGCACTCGATGAGGTCTCTAAAGCTGTCCGATCTATAAAAGTCTCCTATAAACTGGAGCTCCCCTGCTCCTACAGAACTATCAAGGACAACATTCCCACTCTCCCTCCAGACTTGTCTGACTTCTGTAGCCACTCCTTTACCACTGTCTCTTTCCCACTTTCCCTCAAGCATTCGCTTGTGCAACCTCTCCTAAAAAGCCTTCTGCTGACCCCTCCTGCACAGCAAACTACCGCCCCATCTCCATCACTCCCTGTTAGGCAGAATTATATGCATTACCCTTTGGGAACACCACACACAATAAGACTACAAGCGACAGTACAAATTCACCTTTGGTACTAGCCTGTACTACACAGTAAAGTGGTAGGGATGGCTGAGCAGCCAGACTTATCTCAAGAGTAAGTGAGCAGTACAAGATAGTTACACAAAGGACAGCAATTACTATGATTCAAAACACTGACTCAAGGTTTCTGAGTAAAAGAATAAACATTTATTTACACATCAGTTGTATATCATTTCACTAAAGTAAAGCAGGTCATATAAATCACACTCTTAATACACCACACCATTCCCAATAGTTTCCAGAGAAGTTAAGCTCACAAAATGAAGTAGGAGCAAAATGGCACTCTAGTAATTTAAAAGGGAGGGAAAGAAAAAGTTAGGCAGAAATTGAGCAGCACCAATAAGTAGGTAAGCAGGGAAATCTATAAAGAGGAATTACAGTGATGGAATCAAATCAAATAGGCTTAGGGCGAAAGTCAATAGGACAAAAGTCTTTTGCTCAAGATCACACAGTTCAGGGTAGTTCGCGGTTAAGTCATTGCCAAGAGTTCCAGACGAATTTGGTCAGCTGAAAAGTTAGTTTAAAGAGTAGAGAAGGACAAGCCCTCAGATTGCCGAAAGGTTTCACACACCTTCACCGCGGCTGAACGAAACGAACAACCAGATTTGCACAGTACCTTTAAATGGAGAAGAAGCTGTAGCTGAGGCAGACGTTCCTGGCAGTTCCTGAAGGCTCACGGTTCTTGACGCGACTATCAGACTGACATGAAGTAGGAAGACTGGAGGGTCCTGCACTGCCCAGGGAAGAAACCAGCAACAGAGCAAAGCAACAAATAAAAGGTGCGCTCCTTATAACCCAAGCAGGGTCTGACATTCCTGGCTATAAGGCCCAATGAAGCTCTGTACAGCTAATTCAACCAGAGGAGGGAGTCCTGGCTTGCAGTTTGGGCGAACTGTTTGGTCCCACCAGCTCAGGGGAAGGAGATTCCGGGAGGATCTTCTCTGTCGTTTGCTATGTAACACACAGTAAAATGATGATGCCTGTGGAGTAGGTGAGGCTCCACAGTCTATGAACATAAAAATGTTAAACACACACAGCAAAACACATGTAAGAGTAGGAAAAAGGGTTCACACTCCTACCAGGCGAAAAAATAAATCCTAGAAATCCAGCAAAGCTGCTGAGGAACTCAGTAGGTAAGGGAAATTAGCCATTCTTGAGAATTCTCCCTAACACTCGCCCACCCCAGACTAAGGGAAGGAGGATGTAATCCTCTCCTGGATGAATCTCTACCTCTAGTCGGTTAAAAACATCCTAGAGAGAACATCAGCATGTTGGTGGTGACATTCTGCTCTGTGCTGAAATGGTGAAATCAAACCCTTTCAGCCAGATTGACCATCTCAGAAGTTTGGGGGTTTCCCCTTCCATTTGCATTAACCATCCCAATGGTTGGTGGTCTAATGAATCACAAAATTAGATCCAAACAAGTATGGTCTAAAGTTCTTTGGAGACCACACAATGGCAAAACATTCACGCTCTATGGTTGCCCACCTTATTTCTGATTCCTTCAGTTTCCTACTGATAAGGGAAATGGGGTGCTCCATACCTTTCGCATCCAGTTGACTAAGGACTGCACCTATACCTGTACTGCACAATGAAGACGTTGGTGATAATTATTTCTGATTTCTTCAGTTTCCTACTGATAAGGGAAATGGGGTGCTCCATACCTTTCTCATCCAGTTGACTAAGGACTGCACCTATACCTGTACTGCACAATGAAGATGTTGGTGATAATCATGAGCTCTTAGGACTGGACCTTGACAAAGGGCTTTCTTCAGGTTTGCAAAGGCTTGAGTGCACTCTTCATTTCATGTAACCTTTTTAGGGGATTTTGGAGAGGAGATTACATTCAAGGGAGAAGCTATGGTCCCATAGTTCTCTATGAAATTCCTGTAGTAGCCAGTGAGACCAAAGAAAACTTCCATTTGGGTTTGAGTAGTAGGGGTAGCCCAGTTTTGCACAGCTTGTACTTTGCTGGGCAATGGCCGTATTTCACCTCCTCCTACCTCATGACCAAGGTAGACCACCTTGCTCTGACCAATTTGACATTTGCTTGCCTTTATGGTCAGATGGGCCTGCTCAAGAACCTGCAAAACATATCCTAAGTGATCAATATGGTCTTTGCATGTAGGGCTGAACACTGCAATGTCATCCAAGTATGCCATGCAGAAGTCCTCCATCCCATTCAGAACTTGATTGACGATCCTTTGGAATGCAACAGGTGCATTCTTTAGTCCAAAAGGCATAACCTTAAACTGGTAGAGGCCTGCTTGGGTTGAGAATGCAGTTTTCTCCTTGGCATGGTCTGCCAGGGCTATTTGCCAATAGCCTGACATCAGAGCAAATGTACTGAGGTACTTGGCTGAACCAAGTCTCGCCACCAGTTCATCTGTTCTTGGCAAAGGATGGGCATCAGTCTTAGCGGCTGCATTTAGAGCTCTATAGTCCACACAGAATCTCAACTCCTTGGATCCTGCCTTTGGTATTAGAACAACTGGACTAGACCAGGGACTTGTAGAGAGATCTATAACCCTGAGATCAAGCATCTTGTTGACCTCTCCTTGGATGTGGGATCTCACATGCTCTGACATTCTGCAACCTCTGCTTTTCATATGTAAACAGTCACCAGTGAGAATATCATGCAGGCCCCAAGGGGCGAAGCCTGGTGATAGTGAAAACAGGGAGGCAAACCGATTTAAAAGAACTTTGCACTCCTCCTTTTGTTCAGAAGTCAGTTGAGAAGAGAGATTGACTCCTTCTATTTTCTCATCCAAAGGTTGGCCTCTGAGGAGGTCAGGTAGATGTTCACTCTCCTCCTCATCTTGAGCTGAAGCTAGAAGCAAAGCTCCCACTTCTGGTCTCGAGACATATGCCTTCAAATGGTTGGTGTGAAAGACTCTGGGAGCCTCCTTAGGTCCACCAAATAGTTCACCTCTCCAAGTTTGCCCACAACCTTGAAGGGTCCTATCCATTTGTCCTGCAAGGCCCTCTGACTTGTTTGTACCATTACTAATGTATGGGAGGACTGGTCCAGAAGACCCCCCTCTCATGCCTCTTCTCCCCCGGTGAGGTTCATGGATCGCCGGGTGTCCTTCCTGCCACCAGGGCCAGGTGGCGGGTGGGGCACCGGCTGAAGACATTGACCAAACCTGTTCAATTTAGCTAGGCCCTGGAAACCATTTTGAATAATAAAAATGGCTTGAGCCCTGCGCACCGCCACACGGCCCGCACCCTTGGAAAGTATCACTTATCCCTGTGGCCACAGCTTCCTGGCAGATCCGCTAAGAGCCCGTTCCCACGAGCAGACGGACATGAGCTAGTGGTAGATACCAACACTGTAACATTTCACCTTCCGCAGTGTATCACTGTTTCCAGCATGACCCGGCCAGCAGGGCCTGGGTGGAAAAGAACTGTACAATGGTCCCCTGACAAAAAGCAAAGTCCCTAAATACTAATGAGCAAACCACCTTTGATGAAAGCATTCTCTCCACAATCTCTCTGACTAAAAAACCTGTAACATGTATGAAAATGGCAGGATGGGTGCTCATATAACATTAGGGATGAAGCACCTACATCCCTGTAACTATGCACAAATGGTAAAAGCATCCCGGTGGTTTTTCATGTTATGTGTGTTATCAAAAAGACTGCACCCCACAGTCCCGCGCCAAAACTGAACTAATGCTGCTAGAATGCAACCTTACTGAGGGCTCATGTAAGGGGTGCACGAAGATGCACCATATGGGTGTCCGAGCCCACTATGTGCCACTGCCGCCAGTCGCAGTGGCGGGTTGTTCCTGCGTGCTCCACCAACCTTACTACTACCTCACTTACCGTGTATGTATAAGCATATAACAAAATGTTGTAGTTGCTAAAAACGCAGTGTACAAGTAATGTGCTCAAACTGGCCATATAGATGGCAGCAGCAATGTCAAAAACGTGAGCTTTGGAAAGACTTAATGAGTATTGTATATTATATGAATGTTTATATCTCTTCCACCTAAAATCTGCAACACACGAGGAAAATACCTTTGTGAGCACATGCAAGGCCATTCCCCCTCCCTCCCAGTGAAGCCTACCAGACGAAAAAGCAGAGGCCTGTGCCGCACTGCTCCACCTCCCCCAATTCGGCTGGAGCCGCTTCAAGCATTTGCATTCCTCCGCAGCACCCAAGGCCACAGCCTGCCACCTGAATTATTTACAACCCAGCAGTAAACCCCGGCCTTAAAACACAGATCCAAAGGCGCCCTTTCTTAGACTCCACGACCCGCTGGCCCACCCTAGGTTAATGGCCCCTGTAAAATTAGGACACCCAATATTTTGGCAACATCACAAGAACATATCCATAATGACTTCTAACAAGACATGATAACATAGACCGCCTGTCCCATGCCCCGAGACCCAACCCCACGACCTCAGATACCCGGTCAACAGGATGGTGGTAACCATGTATTGACGAATCGCCGACAGACCCCACTCCAGGTGCATTCCTCCTGTGTTGTATTAACCTGTAGAATAACCTATTGGAAGATTTACCGGGAAGATAATATTGCAATGTTGAATGACTGTGGTGTGCGTGAATCCTAGGGCAGAAAGTCAGGAAAGACATTCATCTCTGACACTGATCATGGTTGGCACAACAACACCGCCCGGATGAGCCCAGCTGACCTGACAGGCCCAGCCCAACCCATGAGGGTAACCAGTGACATCCTCCAGCCGTGGCAAACCACATCGCAGCAGCACCTATAGCTAGTCATCACCACCCAATCCCCACAAACTTGTGCCCCCTATAGCACGTAGGTTCTTATGACTTTTTTTGTAAATATATACGCCTGTCTTTGCTATTGTCAGACAGAGCACACTCAGAGTTTGCAGAGTTCTTTGCATGCCCTATTTTGATTGATAAACTCCCATTTAAGCTCACCCGCACTTTGTCCTGGCCTTATTCCCATCCTGGGAGAGACCATTATTGTCTCTCATTGCGGGAAGGATCGTGCTATCTGGGGACGCTTGCCTTCACTAATAAAAGCTGGTCCTGAGTAAACTCAACCATGCTGGCCTGCTGGTCATGCCAATGTTTGACCAGAGCCTGACCTGCTTTTAAGTTATCACTAGTTTCTGCCATCATGTGTGACATTCTCCCCCGGAGACCTATCACATAGTCAGTCACTCTGACTGGCTTGGGGGAAGGAGGACTCTCCAACCCTTCCTTAATCAGGGCCAATGGACCTCTGACTGATGGCCATAGAGAAGTTCAAAGGGACTAAATCCACCTCCCTCCTGAGGGACTTCTCTGTAAGCAAATAGAAGGCATGGCAGTAGAATGTCACACTTTCTTTTAAGGGGTTCCTCTAAAGCACCTATCATGCTCTTCATAGTACGATTAAACCTCTTGACCAGTCCATGTGTCTGTGGATGGTAGGCTGTAGAGAACTTGTAAGTGACACCACAGTTTTCCCACATGGCTTGCATGTAGTGGGACATAAAATGGGATCCCCTGACAGATATCACTTCCTTAGCAAACCCTACTCTGGTAAAAAATACCAAGTAGAGCTTTAGCCACAGCTTGAGCCATAACAGTTCTCATAGGTATGGCTTCTGGGTATCTTGTAGCATGGTCTACTACAACCAGGATAAACCTGTTCCCTGAAGATGTGGGAGGGTCAAGGGGACCAACAATGTCGATGGCCCACTCTCAAAATGAACTCCCACCACTGGGAGAGGCACCAGGGGTACCACATTCTTGCCTCCACTCTTGCCAGAGGTTTGGCAAGTGTGACAGCTCCTACAGAATTTGTCAACTTCTGAACCCATCTTAGGCCAATAGAACGAAGTATAAGGAGAGCCTATCCTTGGTCTTTTTGAAACTCAAATGACCTGCCAAAGGTATCTCATGGGCCAACTGTAGAAACTGGAGTCCGTTGGTAAGGGGCCCTACAATTAATTTGCAGTCCCCAGGGTTAGACTTGGTTGGTTCACTGTAAAAGAGGCCATCTTCCCAGCGTAACCTGTGCTTTCCAACTTCTTGCCCATCAAGTTGGTTAGCAGCCTGTTGTCGAAGACCCTCAAGAGTAGGACACTCTCTTTGTCCTCTGCTGAAGTCTGCCTGTTGGGCCCACCTTCTGCCAGTAAAGACTGCAGCTCAGGATGGTCAATAGGGTCAAGATCTCCAACCAAAACAGTGTCTTCTTCTAGATCTGATTCTTCAGAAACTGGCTCAACCACACAAGGTTGCACCTCACACTCTGCCTCAGTAGGTGGAGAGGTCACAGGTGTGATCTTGGACAATATTGGGGATGTTCTTGTTGGTAGCACAAGGGTGCTGTCTAACTTTTTCTTTAAGGTGTTGGGTTTCCCCTTTGCCTCTTTCTCCCTAGAAATAGCAGTGAGAAACTCCTGTGGAGTGGGAGTGATAGCTTCCTCTATCGACTCCTCTGGAGAGCCTCTCAAGGTCCTCTCCCTTGCAGGCCTAGTGAGCTCCTGTCTCCTCTTACTGGGAGGCCTGGGGGTGCTGGACACAACTCCAAGAGTTTTCAGGTCATTACCCTACAGGACTCTCACAGGCCCTTCAATCTGCACACTAACAGGTATTTTGACAGTCATATCCTTACACTGGATGAGAGCTGGTAACTGGGGAAGCACTTGTACAGGGCCTCCAGCTAACTTGGTGAGGCGTTTGAATGCCTTAGCAACATCCTCCACCTTGAAAAATGATTAATCCACCACAGTTATGCTGGCGCCAGTGTCTCTGATGGCAGGGGTCTCCTGGCCATTCACAAGAACACTATCTTTTTAATTCACTTTACTATTATCTGGGATGGAATTATAGACAATTAAATTCTGTTGTTCCCACGTGTTCAGGTACACTAAAGAAACACTAGCTGAGACTCTCATGGGTTCATCAGCCAGTAGGTGAAAGTTTCCACTTGCCATGGGTACTTCTTCCTCTGGGGAGAAGGCTAAGGAGACAGTGTGGACCCCTGAAGGTTTACCCTTACATCTGGGATCCCCTTTCACATGGTCAGTTGACCAACAAACATAACATTTCCCAAATGTCTTGATGAATGGGGGTTTGTTCTGACCTCCATCTGGTTTGGGTCCATATGGTGCACTAGCCTGATTTGGTTTCCCTTGTGGTTTACCCTTATGTTGCTGTTTGTGGCCCTCTTTTGGATTGGAGGTATTGGAATTCTCCTTGCTATCTTTCTTTGGCTGCTTTCCCTCATCCTTCTTCTGAGTTGCCCCAGAATCCTTGTGAGTAGCCCTGTTGGCAACCCACAATTCAGCAGTCTAGCTAACGTCTTGGAATCTATCTCCTTAGAATCAGCCAAGTGCTGAAGTGCTGTCTGTGTTCAGGAGAGCAGGCATCATAAATTGACTCCAACATAACAAGATTTCTCATACCTTCATAAGTGTTCACTCTGTAACCCTTAACCCATCCATCTAGCTTTTTCAACATTCACATACTCAGGTAGCTCAAGGGGTACCATCATGCTTTTTGAGGGTCCTAAACCTCTTAAGATACTGGGAAGGGGTCTTCCCAAATCTAGCAATTAAAGCTAGCTTCACACACTCCTAATCCATCCTATCCACCTGCCCCAATTCCAACACAAAATTAGATGCAAAAGTGGGTAGCCTCGAGAAGAGCCAGGGAAGCAACTGATTCTCTGTAAGACCTTGAATCCCATGGTTATATTCAAACATTGCCAACCGATCCAAAATATCAAGCTTAACCTCATGCATACCCACAATTTCTTTAGGCATACGGGGTCTCTTAGGACTGGAAGACCTAGAAGACTCTGGGAGAGAAGCATTTTCAAGAGATAACCTTTTCATTTCTAGTTCATGATTCAACTCCATTTCTCTGTTTTAAGTTCTTGGTGTTTTTGTTCAGTTTGAGCATTTAAACGTTGGAATTGCAATTCAAGCCTCATCTTTTCTAGAGCAATGAATTCAGGACTGAGTGTAGGGCCTGATGGGGTCCCAGTAGACAAAGGTTGAGGTTGCTGAGCAGACAATGGAGCAGTGAGGCCTACATTTGGGGACACATCTACTTCCTCTAACTCCTCAATAATAGCCACATTATCATCCTCATTGTTTTCCACATTTGCTGGAGAGTCAGGTATTTCAGACCTACTCCCCAGACTTTGGATCTTTAACAACTTTTCAATAAATTCAGACTTTTTGCCTTTGGCAGAGAGATTCATTTCTCTACACATATTTTTTAAATAATCCACAGTGTAACGAAGGAGGGTCTCCTGACTGCAGTTTTCCATTTTAGACCTGATTAATATTGCTTTTTAGTGATGTTAGCCTTGTGGCTGGTTGATCCAAGGTAATAGCAGCACTCTAAGTGTAATTATTATACTTGATCCCACCGCTGCCACCAGTGTTAGGCAGAATGATATGCAATACCCTTTTGGAACACCACACACAATTAGGACTACAAGTGACAGTACAAATTCACCTTTGGTACAAGCCTGTACTACACAGTAAAGTGGTAGCGATGGCTGAGCAGCCAGGCTTATCTCAAGAGCAAGCGAGCAGTACCAATAGTTACACAAAGGACAGCAATTACTATGATTCAAACAAACACTCACTCAAGGTTTCTGAGTAAAAGAATATACATTTATTTACACATCAGTAACATTTCGCTAAAGTAAAGCGAAATCCCACTCTTAATACACCACTCCACTCCCAATAGTTTCCAGACAAGTTAAGCTCACAAAATAAAGTGGGAGCAAAATGGCACTCGAGTAATTTAAAAGGGAGGGAAAGACAAAGTTAGGCAGAATTTGAGCAGAAACAACAGGTAAGTAAACAGGGCAATCTAGAAAGAGGATCTATTGTGATGGAATCAAATCAAATAGGCGTAGGGCCAAAGTCAATAGGACAAAAGTCTGTTGCTCAAGATCACACAGTTAGGGTAGTTCGCGGTTAAGTCATTGCCAAGAGTTCCAGAAGAAGTTGGTCGGCAGAAAAGTTAGTTTAAAGAGTAGAGAAGGACAAGCCCTCAGATTGCCGAAAAGGTTTCACACACCTTCACCGCGGCTGAACGAAACGAACAACCGGATTTGCACAGTACCTTTAAATGGAGAAGAAGCTGTAGCTGAGGCAGACGTTCCTGGCAGTTCCTGAAGGCTCACGGTTCCTGAAGCGACTATCAGACTGACATGAAGTAGGAAGACTGGAGGGTCCTGCACTGCCCAGGGAAGAAACCAGCAGCAGAGCGAATTCAACGAATAAAAGGTGCGCTCCTTAAAACCCAAGCAGGGTCTGACCTTTCTGGCTATCCGGCCCACTGTAGCTCTGCACAGTGAATTCGACCAGAGGATGGAGTCCTGGCTTGCAGTTTGGGTAAACTGATTGGACCCACCGGCTCAGGGGAAGAAGATTCCAGGAGGATCTTCTCTGTCGTTGGAGTTCGGGAATTCGGACCAGCAGCAGGGCTTCACCGGGCAGTTCAGTCATGTAGGGGTCCTCTTCCGTCAGCTCCTCGTCGGTTCTTTCATTTCTGTGGCAACTCTGCCTTTCCAGACCCAGAGACCTGCTTTTTATGCAGTTTTCCCCCATTCACACAGCCTGGCTGTCAATCACACAGCAGGGCGGCTGTCCTGGCCAGACAGTCACCTAGCCAATCAAACAGGAATGTAAATTGGGTTACTAAGGGAACCCATGGCAGGGGTCCTAAAACCCCTCCCTCACATCCTGCCTACCCAGACTTTCAGGCGCCTAAGGAGGGCTTCTGTGCAGAAGCCTGCGAAGAGACAGTGAACAGAGGGACCAAACCTGGAATGGTGCACAGAGAACAACATGAGAAAGACATTTTCAAAAAGAAATGGCAAATAAACCCAGCTGAACCGTATAAAAAGTATATGGTCCAGCGGGTTTAAGTTTGAGGCTACCAAGATAGCCTAAAACAATACCTAGGTTATTTAAGATAACCGCGGTAGAAGAAATGGGGTAGCTACCACTGCCACCAGCCAAGTCTTGATGAAAAGGGAGTAAACACTGCTCCAAAAGAAACAGACAAAAAGGGATTTTATTAACCCTTCTGTGGATTTTAAAAAGACTAATAAAGTCAATGGCAACTTTACATGTTCTGGGAGAGAGTAGTCAGTCCCTGAAAATGGAGTCTGAGTTGGGAAGTCTAAAAGACACCCCTGTGTCACTGCACTGAAGGTGCTGTGTAACACACAGTAAAAAGATGATGCCTGTGGAGTAGGTGAGGCTCCACAGTCTATGAACACAAAAATATTTAACACACACAGCAAAACACAGGTAAGAGTGGGAAAAAGGTCTCACACTCTTACCTGGTGAAAAAAAATCCTAGAAGTCCAGCAAAGCTGCTAAGGGACTCAGTAGGTAAGGGAAATTAGCCATTCTTGGGAATTCTCCCTAACACTCGCTTCATGGTCAAACTCCTGGAGAGGTTGGTCATCTCCCAACTTACACACCACACTGAATCTGTTGGCTTTCTCCATGACCACAGGTCTGGCTTCAGAGCATCCAGGAGCATGGAAATAGCTCTCCTGAACACCTGTAAAAACCTGCTCTCAACCCTTGATTCAGTTCTCACCCTCCTTGGTCTCTCCTCTGCCCTTGACATGGTCAATCATGTCACCCTTTTAAGGCAGCTCCACGACACCCTTGGTATCACATACCTTGCACTGGATTGGTTGACCTCCTTCCTTTCTAATCGACCTTCCCAGGTGCAACTGGGCCCCTTCCTCTCCTCCACCTCACACTCTTCCTGCAGCATCCATCAGGGATCTATCCTATCACTGTGGCTGTTCAACATCTACCTTGCCCCTTTGGCCCATTTGATTCCCTCCTTCTCTCCTCATTTTCAGAATTATGCTGATGACACTCAGCTCTCCTTCAAGCCTTCCTCCTCTTCCTACTCCTCCTCTTCCTTTCCATTACTGACTGTCTGACTGCTATTTAGGCATGTTGCATGGCTAATGATATCTGTCTTAACGCCAGTAAGACTGATATCCTTCTGATGTCCCCTGCTCCATGATTCCCTCCCTCTCGCTGGCAGCCCTCTTTGGGTCCCCACCCACCACCATCTAGTGAATCAACAAATCTTGGTGTCATCTTTGACTCCTCTCTCTCCTTCTCCCCTAACATCATGGACCTTGCCAAGAAGGCTCACTTTCAGCTTCACCTCCTCAGAGGCACTCCCCCTGCATTACTTTCCTCCAGAAACTCAATGTCTCCAGAGCTCTGTTTCTCTCTAGACTAGTCTAGTGCAATAGCCTCTTCCTCAATCTGCCTCTTCCCACTCATTGCCCCCTTGAACTAATCCAGAATAGGACTGCAAGACAGCCTTGGCCTCAAGCCCAGGGACCACATCTCTCCAGCCCTTAAATCTCCCCACTGCCTCCCTGTGGCTGCAAGGATCAAATTCAAGACCCTCTGCATCATCCACAAGGCCTTCTGGGGTATGGGCCACTGCAACATCCAACTCACCCTCTCTAAATACCCCCCTGCTAGAGTTCTTCGGTCCTCTAGCTCAAATTCTCTGCAGACATTTCTCCATGCAGAGATTGGGGGGTAGAGCTCTCTCTTCAGCCGGTGCCTCTGTAAGATCCGGAAACTTCTGAAGACTCTACTTCTTTCTTCCTCCTTTCTCCCTCCCTCTCCCTTGCTAACTGCCCATTCTGCCGCTGTGACTGGCCTTTCTCCTTTCTCCACCCCCCTCCCTTGCTAACTGCCCATTCTGCCGCTGTGACTGGCAGCCTTGTTCATTTATGAATCACACCGTGCACCAGGCCCTCACTTACCAGTCTTCACCAGCACATCCTAAACTGCACTGCCCTCCCATGCCCCTTCCTTGACCAGCTTGGTGGGATGGGCACCTACCCCACTGAGGATGGTCCACCCCCCTCTTGCACTTAGATGGTGGCCTCCTCTGCTATCCTCTGGGACTGTTCCCACCTTGTCCCCCCAGCCCTGAGCACTTATCTGGCCCCTGGTCTGGGCCTCCCCTGAGCAATTGTCCTACCACTCCTCTACCCCCCCACCCACCAGCACTTCTTCTGCACTTGCACAATCCGAATGTCATAAGGCCTAGTAGGCCAGCTACTGTTATTTATATCAAACCCCGCCCCGCCCCGCGCCCCTGCACCACTGTTGACTTGTGGCACCTAGAAACACCTTTTGCTTTACAGTGCACCTTATAAATGCTCAATAAATCGAATTAAAATATATAGTATACAATCATCACAGTTTCCAGGGAAGTAATGAAAAACTCGCCTTAACGTATTTAGTTTACTCTTGAGTCATCTCACCGAAAAAAATTACCCTTTGGCATACATATTACTCCAGGATGGAGCCATTGGATGGCTTCAGAATGATTCCAGGAACATCTTCCTTTTTGACTTGTACAGGTTCCTCCTTACATTCCTCCTTACATTCCCTCCTTAGTTATGGTTTCAGATAGCCATCTATTGCTGCTTCCTGATTCACGCAGCATCACGACCTGCCAACATTTTAAGAGAAAAAACATGGATGTAAGTTGTTTTGCGATTTTTGGTGAGTATTTCCTATATTGTTGGACTCAATGCTGATTACATTAAATATGTTTATTTTACATCCTTTTTGGCGTGGTATTTGTGTGATATTCTGCTGAAAATGTTTTACTCTTAAAGACCACATTTAATGACCACCGCTAAAACTCTTCTAATATGCTATGGAGCTATAATCTGTGTTTTTGCTGAAAAGCCAAAACGTTTTGCTTTTTTTCGGGCTTCTTATTGAAAAATGCAAGTTTTGTATTTAAAATGCCAGCACACAATTACACATTATTTCTCCACGAGAATAGCAATGTCACTGCTCTGTTTATTCAACGGAACGGATGCCTTCATGACAATTTAAAGAAGGCACAATTAAATATGCTTTTGGGTAAAACGTGCAGGGCTGTTTGTAGGAACGGAGAAGCGGACGCCTGTCGGGGTTCAGAGTGGAAGGGCTGGTGCTGAGGCATGTGTGTATCGGTCCCCTTCATCAGGGTAAGGCATACAAAAGAGAGTTATATTTAATCTAACACCCACAAGAGTAGCATACTGGCATAGGACATAATTCGGCTCTGCCCTACAAGTTCTTTCACCTTCATTAGCAATTAAATGTCTGTCACTTTGGTGGGGCAATGCAGGCCTATGTGTAACCACTAGCCACGCAGGGAGAGACTTGCAGCACTAAGGGCTCTGCCCTACAAGTTCTTTCACCTCCTTTAGAAACGACATGCCTGTCACTTTGATGGGGCAATGCAGGCCTATGTGTAACCACTAGCCACGCAGGGAGAGACTTGCAGCACTAAGGGCTCTGCCCTACAAGTTCTTTCACCTTCATTAGCAATTAAATGTCTGTCACTTTGGTGGGGCAATGCAGGCCTATGTGTAACCACTAGCCACGCAGGGAGAGACTTGCAGCACTAAGGGCTCTGCCCTACAAGTTCTTTCACCTTCATTAGCAATTAAATGTCTGTCACTTTGGTGGGGCAATGCAGGCCTATGTGTAACCACTAGCCACGCAGGGAGAGACTTGCAGCACTAAGGGCTCTGCCCTACAAGTTCTTTCACCTTCATTAGCAATTAAATGTCTGTCACTTTGGTGGGGCAATGCAGGCCTATGTGTAACCGCTAGCCACGCAGGGAGAGACTTGCAGCACTAAGGGCTCTGCCCTACAAGTTCTTTCACCTCCTTTAGAAACGACATGCCTGTCACTTTGATGGGGCAATGCAGGCCTATGTGTAACCACTAGCCACGCAGGGAGAGACTTGCAGCACTAAGGGCTCTGCCCTACAAGTTCTTTCACCTTCATTAGCAATTAAATGTCTGTCACTTTGGTGGGGCAATGCAGGCCTATGTGTAACCACTAGCCACGCAGGGAGAGACTTGCAGCACTAAGGGCTCTGCCCTACAAGTTCTTTTACCTTCATTAGCAATTAAATGTCTGTCACTTTGGTGGGGCAATGCAGGCCTATGTGTAACCGCTAGCCACGCAGGGAGAGACTTGCAGCACTAAGGGCTCTGCCCTACAAGTTCTTTCACCTCCTTTAGAAACGACATGCCTGTCACTTTGGTGGGGCAATGCAGGCCTATGTGTAACCGCTAGCCACGCATGGAGAGACTTGCAGCACTAAGGGGGAGCATACGGGGGCTTTAAAAAGTAAGAGAGGACAGACAATGAATGGAAAAACCCAATAAGAATAAAGGGAAAGGCAGGGTGGGCGAAGAGCAAGTGGCTGAGGTTTAATAGTAAATGAAGCCGCAAATGAGGGGGAGAAAGAAAGAAAGAATGAGGTTAGTGCGCAGAGATGGGCAATGAATACAGAAAAAAAAAGAATGAGAGAAAAACATGTAGAAAGAAAGTGAAATCAAAATTGTAATAGAAGAAAGATAAAGCGGATGGAACGACAAAAGAAAGTGAAGGAAGTTTCAAAATAGGAAACAAAGCAGAAGGACATGGGGAATAGCAAAGGAAAGAGGAGGCTGAACGAAAACAAAAAAGATACAGTGAAATAAAGAGAACGATATGAAAAGAGAGTGCGGGAGAGAATGCTGGCAGAATTTAAGAAAGGGCAGTAGAAGGGGACCAGGAAAAAGCAAGAAGTAGAAGGAGAAAGAGGGAGAGGGATGAACAGAAGGAAATGTGTACTTGCTGCAGCAAGGAAGGCACAGTGAGGGGGGGAAGAGAAGGAGATGTGTACTTTCTGCAGCAGGGAAGGCACAGTGCGGGGAGGGAGAGAAGGACATGTGTACTTCCTGCAGAAAGGAAGGCACAGTGGGGGGGAAGAGAAGGACATGTGTACTTGCTGCAGCAAGGAAGGCACAGTGGGGGGGAAGAGAAGGACATGTGTACTTGCTGCAGCAAGGAAGGCACTGTGGTGGGGAGGAGAAGGACATGTGTACTTCCTGCAGCAAGGAAGGCACGGTGGGGGGAAGAGAAGGACATGTGTACTTCCTGCGCAAGGAAGGCACAGTGGGGGGAAGAGAAGGACATGTGTACTTCCTGCAGCAAGGAAGGCAGGGGGGGGAGAGAAGGACATGTGTACTTGCTGCAGCAAGGAAGGCACAGTGGTGAGGGAAGAGAAGGACATGTGTACTTCCTGCAAAAAGGAAGGCACAGTAGGGGGGAGAGAAGGACATGTGTACTTCCTGCAGCAAGGAAGGCACGGTGGGGGGAAGAGAAGGACATGTGTACTTTCTGCAGCAGGGAAGGCACAGTGCGGGGAGGGAGAGAAGGACATGTGTACTTCCTGCAGAAAGGAAGGCACAGTGGGGGGGAAGAGAAGGACATGTGTACTTGCTGCAGCAAGGAAGGCACAGTGGGGGGGAAGAGAAGGACATGTGTACTTGCTGCAGCAAGGAAGGCACTGTGGGGGGGAGGAGAAGGACATGTGTACTTGCTGCAGCAAGGAAGGCACAGTGGGGGGGAAGAGAAGGACATGTGTACTTGCTGCAGCAAGGAAGGCACTGTGGGGGGGAGGAGAAGGACATGTGTACTTCCTGCAGCAAGGAAGGCACGGTGGGGGGAAGAGAAGGACATGTGTACTTCCTGCGCAAGGAAGGCACAGTGGGGGGAAGAGAAGGACATGTGTACTTCCTGCAGCAAGGA
Organism: Ambystoma mexicanum; assembly: GCF_040938575.1. Lineage (NCBI taxonomy): Eukaryota > Metazoa > Chordata > Amphibia > Caudata > Ambystomatidae > Ambystoma > Ambystoma mexicanum. Next base: position 336,848,604 of record NC_090927.1, read on the forward strand.
AGGCAGGGGGGGAGAGAAGGACATGTGTACTTGCTGCAGCAAGGAAGGCACAGTGGTGAGGGAAGAGAAGGACATGTGTACTTCCTGCAAAAAGGAAGGCACAGTGGGGGGGAGAGAAGGACATGTGTACTTCCTGCAGCAAGGAAGGCACGGTGGGGGGAAGAGAAGGACATGTGTACTTTCTGCAGCAGGGAAGGCACAGTGCGGGGAGGGAGAGAAGGACATGTGTACTTCCTGCAGAAAGGAAGGCACAGTGGGGGGGAAGAGAAGGACATGTGTACTTGCTGCAGCAAGGAAGGCACAGTGGGGGGGAAGAGAAGGACATGTGTACTTGCTGCAGCAAGGAAGGCACTGTGGGGGGGAGGAGAAGGACATGTGTACTTCCTGCAGCAAGAAAGGCACGGTGGGGGGAAGAGAAGGACATGTGTACTTCCTGCGCAAGGAAGGCACAGTGGGGGGAAGAGAAGGACATGTGTACTTCCCGCAGCAAGGAAGGCAGGGGGGGGAGAGAAGGACATGTGTACTTGCTGCAGCAAGGAAGGCACAGTGGTGAGGGAAGAGAAGGACATGTGTACTTCCTGCAAAAAGGAAGGCACAGTGGGGGGGAGAGAAGGACATGTGTACTTCCTGCAGCAAGGAAGGCACGGTGGGGGGAAGAGAAGGACATGTGTACTTCCTGCAGTAAGGAAGGCGGGGGGGGGGGGAGAGAAGGACATGTGTACTTCCTGCAGTAAGGAAGGCGGGGGGGGGGGAGAAGAGAAGGACATGTGTACTTCCTACAGTAAGGAAGGCGGGGGGGAGGGGGAGAAGAGAAGGACATGTGTACTTCCTACAGCAAGGAAGGCACAGTGGGGGGTTTCTAAAAGAAAACAAGAGGAGGTATGGAGTGAGTGTTCATTTCACAGATGAGCAACAAATAGAAGAAGGGAACAAAGGAAGAAACATCAAGGCAGGGAGATGGGGAATTGAAATACATGCAATATAGCGGGTAGGAAGTGTGAGAAAAAAAGGAAACTGAGACAAAAATGACTAATAGAGTTGCGAGGAAAACATTAAAAGTGAATGCGAGGATAGACGTGGTGAGTAAGACACAGCGCAAGTTAGAGGTGTGATAACAGGAGGAAATGTATGTGAGAGTCTGAAGGAAGCTGCTTAAGATATATGTGGTCGTGGTGAGAGACACACCTGGAGAGATGAGGTAATTAATTAATTTACCTTTTATAAGGCTCTTGTCAATCTAAGCACAGGATCAGGATTCGAACCTGTGTTGTTCTGCAGTGTCTTGCTTCCAAAGACAAATGCGTTGCCCCTAAATTATCCTCCCGGCCTGGAGGTAGACTGTGTGAGACTAAGGTGAGAAGGATAGAATAACGTGTGGGAGCAGATGGCGAAGCATGAGGACAGAGGAGGATAAACGGAGAGGAGGTTAATAAGAGAGAAGGGTATGTGTGAGTGGTAAGATTGAGAACAGAGAATCAGAAAGGAGAATGAGAACAGAAGAGGAGGTAGAGACTAGAAAGGCGGGTGGAGTGAATATATAGAGAGAGGAGGCCAAGAGATTGAAGGCGGAGCAGAGGTTTGAGGAGATGGAAAGCGAAGAACCAAACTAGTTGAAGAGAAAGATCTGACACTTTATGTCCTGACACGTATGTCTGGATGAGGAATTTGTTACAGGAGTAAAGTGTCTCGTTTTTGAAAGATAATTTTTTCAATAGAGCGACCATGGTCTCATAACCGTAGTGTAATTCCGAGTGAAGTCTAGGAATGCTCCCGCCTCTGATTATATTTCTAGGGTGCAGCAGAAATTCCCCGCCCCGATCATCAGCCCAACCAACCCCCATGGTTAAACAATGCACTTTACAGCACCTATTTTTTTTAATAAGGAATTTGAAAAGTTGATTTACAGCCAGCTTTTCAGCAACAACCAGTCTCCTAAGCTACCTTTGTAGCTTTCTACTTTAGGATGTGTCTCTTTCAAAGAACTGAGGTTCTTTATTTTAATTTTATTTCATGTTATTGTTCATTTATGACACGCTTAATAGCAGCAAGTGGTTTCTAAGTGTGGGATCCTAAGTGTGGGATCGGGATTTGAACCTGTGTTGCACCACATTGTCTTGCTTCCAAGACAAACACGTTGCCCCTGAGTTATCCTGCCCCCATCGGTGAAGAACTAAGGAGGCAGTTACCCTCTTTCCCCCGTACTCTGCGCCCATGGGTGATATATTTCCTTCTGGTAGAAGGACTTATCAATTGAAAGTGTATTATGAGTGATATTTTTTCTCTTAAACTGACTGTTTTTGACCGCATAACATTTGATGCTGATCTAGGAGTGATGTCTATCGGCTAAACAGCATCTCTAACTATATATATTATTTGAAGATGATGCAAGAATGATGTCCATTTTAGGTAAAAGCCCATGTCCTCTTGCTGAGTGCACACTATTAAGGGTTGAAATAAGGGGAATGGCTTCTCATTAAATCTTGCGTGTTTGCACATCGTACATCGTGCTACATGTATTTCTAACTATGAATATTAGCTTGCGTCACATCTAGACAAGATTCTGAATGTTGTCTTGCATCACATCTAGACAGGATTGGGAATCTTAGACAGGGCCACCTATTGTTTTATCTTTTGATTATTGGCTTGCCTCACATGTAGACAGGATCTGAATGTTAGCCAGGGCTACAATTTAGATATAACTGTGAATATCATCCAGCACGGCTTCGGCACGTATAACCTGAAGACGACGGTACGTATAATTCACACCACATCTGTGGACACAGGCTACAGGCACAGCAATGCATCCATGCACCGTAGAATGCAGCTATGGCTGAGCTTTCCGGTCTAGAAGCACACATAGCTGCTCAGACTGAAACACCTGACGTACCTCAACACCTCTGCCACTAGCATACAGCGACTACCTACGAAAGAAATTCGGTATAGCTGGTCACATATCGACTCGCCTAACAATAACAATCTATCAAAACCCCCAACAGCGTCCAACCACGTCCCTGACCTCGCTTTGGGAAGCTTGGTCGAGCCTAGTCAACCACCTAAGTCTTAGAACGTTAAAATGCACACACGCACCTCCTAATCTAAACCCTTTAGAATTTTGCAAGCACACTGATTTCCGTCACCGAGGGCGTACCAAACTAAAAAGTGCATTGAGGCCACACAAGTGGGGAAAGGGCGCTATATAAATAACCAAATACAATACAATAAATACAATCTGCGTTTATTCATCAAACAAGAACTAAGAGCAAGCGACTATCTCATGTATAAACCAGTGGGGAGGTTAAAGACATCCCAAATTAGTGAGATGTGAGATGCTAAACATTCTCTCATCATCTCATTGCATTCTGCTACATATACACTTTGCTTTGTAATCTGAAACTAAAACTACATTTGCTGGTCAAGCATGCTGAATAAAGTGTGCTGAAAGCAAGCACTGGAACATCTGAGCCCTTAAGGGCACAACTAAAGAGCTTTCATTCTGCATATTAAACATTGTGTAAAGTAGCAGCAGTGTGTTAGTTATGTGCACACATATCCATTCCTCTAGTCTTTTGAGATATTTCGCTGACTGAAAAAAAGGTGTCTCATTGGCATGTAGTTATGTAGTCACTCTAATCGACTGCTCACTACCCCCATTGACACACAACTGCAAAACTGTCTAGGGGTATAAGGGCCTGGCTAACAAAAGATAATATTAATTGCTGAGATAATATTAATGGCTGAACAGGGAAAGAGAAGATTATTGCAAGTGCCCCTCCCCCTTTCACAAAACAGAACAGCAGAGGTTTAGTCCAGCACAGAGCACAGAAATGGTGCAGAAATTGCAAGCTATACGTAAACCTACTCCTTACCCTTCTCGCCCTCTACCTCTGACCTCATTTACTTTACTCACTTCTATTGTAAATTCAATATTTGTCAGTTCTTTTTTCCATGCAGCTAACCAACCTACACCCAAGTCTTACTCTCCTACATGATTATGCTTGAACGAGGCAGAGTATGTTTTCATTTCAAGGTGGTCCTCAGCATTCCCTGTGAATTATTCAAGCCTAAAACTTGAAAGCTGGACCATCACTGTTTATTGGGAGGCACTATATTGATTGGAGTGCAAGTGTAGCGTGGGCAGATTTTTTCAAACCAATGATAACCTGCTGCATGAGATCAGAATAATTAAACGTTCACCTCTGACATGTGTGTGAAACCGGTAACCACACATTTGAATTCTGACAACTTGGCCCCTCATCCTTCAGAAGTTGATGAATTGAGTAGCTCAAGATCCTCATTCTATTTCCAACAACCAATCCATGGAACTCAATGCCCAGGCATAGAACTCTATGCCCAGATGACTCCACACAGATGACGTTGTCTCGGTTTAAGAAAATCTCTCTAAACCTGGCTATTCACTAGATCGCAACAGACACAGTAGCATGACACTTTCTATTGGCTGGATCAGGCAGAATTTTCAATCGCTATCTAACCCTAGGTTGAGTCTTTAAGATCCACCAGAACTATGCAGATAACCATCATAGTCCTGCAACTCCCAAGGGATTGACTACTCCGATTTTAAGAACATAAAAACCATCACACATCTGGACACAAAGAATGATCAGAGAACCACGCTCACATACAGGGTGAAATAGAGACTGCCCCAATTCGGGTCAGCCTCACTGACTTGTGCGATACACCTGTGCACAACACTTAAATAGGGAACATATTGGAAATCAAAACCCTGGTCAGTGCCCCCAACGTTTTTCCCTATCACATATAAAACATTGACACCACCCCACAATCATCAGAAAATAGAACACAGAAAAGTAACAGCACCTCATCATGATGCTGTCATGTGCCCACCACAGCCACACGCCACTTGTTCCCCTAACCCTTACAACATACACTCCACCACCCGTACAGTGCTTCTCAACACTTACCTGCATCCTCCATCTTAGCGCTTCTACCCTCTTTGGCACCTGCCCACTGGGCGGTGGCGCATATGTCCCGGTCCGGGAATCTGCCGTCCATTGGGCACCACCATGTTCCTCTCACCTCGCATGCGTATTGGCGCAGGCTCTAGGTTCTGCATATGCGCAGTGAGGCGTAATATGTGCTGTTTGGCAAAATATGCCAACAAAGCACTTAGGAGGCTCGCTCTCGTGCCACATGGTTATTTAAACTCCCTATTGCAGAACCCTGGCGTGTCTTATTGCACTCCAGCAGTTAACTAGGGTGCTGCTGTCCTTCTGGACACATTTGCTGTTCTGCCCCTGGCCACCCTGAGTTTCTCCTTGCTTCCTAGTTTCTCCCAGACCTTACACCTTTCAGTCCTGTGCTGCCTTTCTATTGCCTGCTGTTCTTCTGTCCATCTACCTTGATGGATGCGTGAGCCAGCCCAGCTTTTACCAAGGACAACGAATATGGAAGAATCTGTGGGTGCTGTCACCCTCAGAGGGGTAATCTTCTACGACCGGCATGACATAGCCAAACGCTTCCACTTATGGCCATAGCACTTTAGAGTCAACAACGCCCTGGCCTTGCCAGGACCTCCCTTCAGTCCTCTGGCAATGCATATCCTCCAAACTCTAAGGCTGCAGGAGCCGTGCCTTTAGGTTAAGAGATCCTGGGTCATGATGAAGGATTGTGCCTTCCTCCCTGGTGAGCAGATCCAGAAGTACCAGAAACTTGACGGGAGGTGAAACTGACAGGCTGAGTAGGTGTAGATACCAAACCTGCCACTGCTACGCCGGGGCGATGAGTATCATCTTGCACCGACACTGTCTTAGTGTGTTGATCACACATAGCAGGAGAGGAAATGGGGAAAAGGAAGGAGAACGCGTCACCCATGCTTCTGGGTTGGTGCAACCTGTTGGCGAACCTCTGGCATTTTTATTTCGTCACTGTTGCATCATATTGACTGGAGGTTTGCCCCATTTCATGAACAGACGGTCCACTTGATCCTGACGAAGTTCCCACTCATGGCAGGAGCATTGCTCCCTGCTGAGGGAGTCAGCGATGATGTTGAAGCCTGCCAGATGGAATGGAATGAGGAACATCCCCTGTCAGATGGCCCAATGCCACAAGTCCTGAGCTTCCTTGGAGATCACTGGAGATTGAGTGCCACCTTGTTTTCTGATGCAGAACATGGTGGTGGTGTTGTATGGGAAGATTCTCACCGCCTTGCCTCTCAGAGATGGTAGGAAAGACTTGAGAGCCCAGAACACTGCCCGTAACTCCAGGATGTTGATGTACAGATCCAGTGTGAGCCCCACAACCTTCCAGAGATGCGCCTGTGATGACCGTCTCCTGGTATGGCAGCGTCTGAACAATGGGACTCAATGAAGAGTTTTCTCTGAGATGCTTTATCTGATGTTTAGCAAAGTACCGGCCTAGACTCTGTTTGAGAATTGGACTGAGCAATATAAGCAATGACACCAAGCGTCACCTTGTTTCCTTTTTTGGGGGACACACCCACTATAAATGACCTTTCAGAGACAGCTTAGTGATTTATCTGGTAGCATCCAAGTGAAAAGCATGGGCAATGTGTCACATGGGAATCATAACCTATATAATTCACATATTGACGATGGAACACTTGTTAAGATAATGTCAGTCCGGGATTTGTTTACCGGCCCACTGGTCACAGTTCAATGTTAAAAGGAATCGACTTATAATAACTATGTAGATACAGGAGTGGCACTGGCTATATACATATAGAAGTGTCACCTCCTCTGTTGTGACCATAGTGTAATTTTTGCACACTAACAGAGTTGATGGATTTAGTCGCCCCGTGATTCGAGCCATCGCCCCTATTTTTCTAAAAACTGTGAGCGGTTTTATTACAATATACAAACCTTTGCAATACACAATTCAAAATTGTACACTAGTAGGAGTAACCAACAATCAGTGAACATTTGGTGAGCTTCCTGATATTTAAAGATTGCGTCCACATAACACCAAAATGCAATGGTATCCTGTCATGAATCTTCAGTACAAGGATTCGTAGTTGTCCGTTGTCTACTTCCATTAGTTCTCACGCAACATATGGGGTCACTGAATAAGCGCTGGTTTCTTCGGCGTCCTGCAAGGTTGCCTTGGTGACAAAGAAACCCACCGTAGAGCGCACAAGAGGCGCACCAACCTGATTGAAGCACACGCGGCTCCTGCAAGCCGCACACAGAGCAGCTGCAATACAGACGTTCGATCACATTTGTGGAATTCCACAGTTGCACTCGTAGGTAAGAGCAATACGGGATGGGCACCCTGCTCTCGAATTTACTACCTTTTGGCCATAGTTATAGTAGACTACCTATACACACTTACCTTTTTTGCCTTCATTTTTTTTTTAGAGAATTGCAGAGGATTTGAATACTGCACTGACGTACCGAGAATGGGTGATGCCTGTATTTATAATTGAGCACTCGGATTACTTGTATTCTCCGGTTCTAGCCTCTCAACTTGAGAGGTAAGCCTGCGATTCGAATGCAGTCATTTTATTACTTTTTTCTTCAGCACCCAATGATTATGTAGTATATAAGGCACTCGTAGTACGCATGCAGTTTCTCTAGTGTCTACAGATGTTTCCCTATCACGTATTTATTTAGAAATGGGAAGGAGGCACCCACAGTAATTATTGGCCGTGACATGGTCTGTGACCTATTTTAGTAATGCAATATTGCGCTAATATATGATTGGAGTGGCTACTAGTATAGTACACATTAATGGCTAAGAATACACAGTATTAATAGATATATAGAGCTCCTCACTGACAGATATATGCTCTGTTCGCATTAAGGTTTGCAGCCTCAGGACAGGAGAGTCTTCCAGTCTTGATGTGTGAGGATTCATAACACAATAGATCACCATTTCCAGAAGAAGGAGTATCTTAATTCATTTCAATTAAGGTACGCCTATTACAACGCTCCACCTTGTTTAATGTTGCATACACGCAGAAGCATTATAAATATATTTAGAGGAGAGTTATCAGACTTGGATCTCTAGTATATGGGTGAATTCAATGCATAATTATATATTGGTCACAACAGACGCTTTTGCTTTGTAATGGATTCAAACATAAAGCTATAATTTCCTCAAATTATGTTCATATCTATCCATCCTTAATAAGTGGATTCACTGCGGTTTCTCTGCAATGTTACCTTGAACTCATAATTTTTGTACATATTTCTTATGTTTATCCAAATAACATGGGATTGATACACTCTCCATTCGCTTTGCTGTTTTACAGTTCAAACTTTTGGCTCAAGAAGAAGGGATGTCGATCCCGAAACACGTCAGCCTCTCTATCTGAACTGTATATGTGGATTACCGATACTCATCAACAGAATTTGTTGATATTTGATTTGGTTTCTGCATTCAAAGAACAAATGAAAAACAACTTGTTATGTTTATTAAATCATTGTGTTTTTTACTAAATGGATGTCTAGTTTGTTGTCTACAGACTTACATATTACTAATTAGCATTAATCTATATACTCAAATTTGATGAACCATCTGATGATGGAATAGTAATAGTGTGCAGGGGACGGGAGGACTCCTACCTTTGGATCCTCTTTTCTTTACAAATGTGTGTTGGTGGTCCTGTGCCAGGGTCCCTTTTCCTCCCACGCACCTTAAAAAATTGTTGAATAACTATATACATTCTACAAATTCCATCTTTTCATAAAACATAAGTGGAGTGCACCTACAAACCTTTTCTCATGGCAGCGTTTTAAATCCTGTCCCCCGTACCCCCCACCCCTCTATCGCCCATCGGAACTCCTCGTTGAGGGGGATCTTGTCCACAAAATTCCTGGACACTTGTATCCAATGTGCATCCAAGAATTCCTGTAGGGGTCGCAATCTGCAACCTGCAGAGACAGACGAGGTAGATGTAGGCTGACATCATGCCCAGCAAAGACTTGATGTCCCAAACCATGGACGTCTTCTCCGACAACAGCCGCTGTACCTACCCTTGAATGGCTGCTAGCCTCTCCTCCAAGGGAGACGCCAGGAAAGCCACTATGTTGATTCTGGCACTGAGGAACAGTGCATTCTGCGATGGTGTTAAGCAGGACTTCCGGTAGTTCACAGAGTACCCCAGCTATGTCAGTATTCGGGCGGTCTCCTTTGTGTGCTCGTCGGCCAGTTTCAGGAGCGGGCTTGTATCACCCATTCGTCCAGGTATGGGTATACGTGTACGCCCTGCAGTCGCAAGTGGGCCACGACCATGGCCACGCATTTTGCGAACACCCTTGGGGCCAACTTTAGGTAAGGTAAAGTAAGGTAAGGTAAGGCCTTGAACTGGTAGTGTTGACCTTGTACCACGAACCGAAGGAACTTCCGATGTTTTAAGTGGATGGGGACATGAAAGTATGCATCCTCTAAGTCCAATGACGTCAAGAAATCCCCTTGCTCCAGCTGGTTTTCAAGTACTTGTTTAGAGGGCACAGGTCCAGGATGGGTGTCCAACCCTCTGTCTTCTTTATTACCATAAAGTACTAGGATTATACTCTGGAGCCCTGGAGTCATTGGGGAATGAGCTCTATCACCCTCTTTCCGTAACATGGATTGCACTTCTTCCAAGAGCTTAACACATGGAGCTCCTGACGGGGAACTGGTGTAATACATGGGCACCTGTGTTGAACTCCAAGGTGTGTCCCTGGGCAAGAGCATCCAGCGCCCACCTGTTGGTGGTGTTCTTCCTCTACTCACTGATGAACCCTGTCAGCTGGCCTCCCACTGGGGTGCACAAGTGGGGGCCCGACGTCTTGGCCGATTCAGGCTTGCTTGGGTGACGGTGATGCTGACATCCACTACCATAGGCCTGGGAATGACCTCTGTAGGCTACCTGCGTGGAGGAATGGGGAGGTTGTCTGTATGATGTGGATTAACCCTTAGATGATCTGTTCAATTTACCCCTGGAGGAGTGAAAAGAAGACTAACGATTCTGTTGAAGAGTGCCAAGGGAACATGCCGTCTCTGTATCTATCTTTATGGCTTGAAGGGATTTGTCGACTGCCTTGCCGAACAGATTTTCTCAGTCAAAGAGCACGTCCAACACCTTCGCATGCACGTCCTGATGAAGGTTTGTGGCCTTCAATCATCCCTGCCAATGAAGGCAGACTCCATTTTCCATCTGCCAGAAACCTGTGTCAGCGATGTCCACTGCCACTGTAATGCTGTAATGGCATGGTTTGACGCCGCCTCCTCTTCCTGAAAGAGGGCAAGAGCTTCCATCTTCTGGTCATTGGGGAGGAATTCAAAGGGTCAGGCCCAACTTGTACCAAAGCTCCCGGTCGTATTGAGCCAAGATAGCCAGAACAATGAGCGCCTTGATCGCGGATGCCGCTTTGTAAATTACTCTTCCACATGGTGTCCATCTTCTTCCCCTCGCTGTCCGGGGGAACTGATGACGATGAAGTCGGGTTAGCGGAACGTTTCCTTGCAGCAGCCGACACCACCGAGTCCGGCGACGGTTGTGACCTCAAGCACTTGCGCGCAGAGTCCGGCACCATGTATTTCTTCTACAACCTGTGTCGCTTGGTTGGAACCATGCATGGGTTCTTCATGAGAGCTAGGCCTTCCTCCCCAATGTCATCCAGAATGGACACTGCCATGATCGTCTTGCTCTTGTACTTGTCATTGATACAAGAAGCCTGGTTCCTCGGGTTCCAGCTGGAACTGCTCAGAGGCCCTGGAGATCATCGAGTGGAATGATCCCACCTTGTCTGGTGGAGAGAGTCTATGAGGGGCGTCCAAGTGTGGTGATTCATCATCTGCTGGGACGAAGTCCTCATCTTCACCCTTTCCAGTGGCTGTGTCCATACCAGTGTCATTGTGCGTATCTGGGTCCACTGGTGGAGTCAGGCCTGACGTGGTGGAGGATGCTGATGTGGGGGTGTTGGATGACACTTTCTCTTCACAGAGGCTGATCAGGGGCCTGCTGCACCACAGGTGTCGGTGCTGGGGGTATCCTCTGCTGGATCTCCATCACCAGAGTGTGGAGAGTCACAGGATGTCCATGGATATGTCTCTTGGCTGCGAAGGGAACAATTGATCGCTAGGCCCTGCATTGCCGTCATCGTTCTCGTGGACTGTTTGGACGGATTCTTGGTTGGACGCCAACCTTGGAGGGCTGTTTTGGGGCCTCCTCGCCCCCGTCCCTTTTTTTCCTCCCTGCAGGTTTTGAACCGGGATTTGTTCCGGTGCCTTTCCCCCTGGGGATGCTTGCAGCATTCGCTACTGCCTCGGTGACCATGTCGCACCTTGGAAGCAGGGATACCCTTTGGGCTGTAGGAGCCACCCAGGTTGGATCGACGCCTACCGCTTTCGTGTTTGTCACATCAGGTGTCGACAAAGTGGTCAATGAAGACTTTGGCTGCACCAGTTGACCCTACTTAGGCTGTGCGGCCTTCTTCTCGTCTTCCGGCCTAGGCTTTTCTGATTTCTCCTGTAACTTGGCCTGGGTGGATGACTTCCTCTTTGAGGAGGACCTCAATGGCAGGCTGGCTACGGAGGCAGACGGCGATAGTGATCGCGGCCTATCCAACCTGGGTCCAACCTGGGACCCACATCAGCGGCTGGATGGGGCAACCTCAAAGGACTTTGATCTCTTACCTGGGTGAGGCATGATCCTGCACAGAGCACGGGGCAGAGCCCTTGGTCGAATTGTGCCATGACGCCTGCCTGCTATGCCTGTCTTTCATTGTCTTCTTTGAGAAGCCAAGCCATACTTCGCACTCAACCTCGATGTGGTCCGAGTGCAGGCGGTAGAGACATTGGGCCTCATTACAGGTCCAGCAATAACCCTGCCACATAAATATGTATGGATATCCCCGAACATCTGAGAAGTTCGCGAACATCACAGAGCTGTTCGCGGACTTCGGAGATGAAAAAACACTTGTTTTTGGAATTTTATGACCATATCCCATCCCATCTTCATCACCCCTCACCTCCCCAGAGATTGTTTCATTAGTTTGACAAGTTCAATGTTGTGTTTTTTAATATGTGTTTACCGCAATTTTTGCCAACAAAGGTGGCAAATCCAACAAGGCAAATGTTTCCGAAAATATGACGCACCTCATGTTTTTCTCCATCTAATCAGTGAGCACGTCCGATGTCCATGGACCTCAAGACAGCCCCTGGACCAATCAGGGGTCTGTCCACAGACCAAATAGGCAAGTCCGCGGACCGAACCCAGATATCACAAATGTATGTTTACCTACTTTTTGGCCATTTTAATGAAAACTACCGGACAGATTTACACCAAATCTACAAAAGCACGCTTTCTGGACCAAATTGAAACTTTAGTTGGCTTCACAATTATAAGACTTTTCCCTAGAAATGAGGGATCCTACGATGCCTTAGACATCCTGAATTGAAATGCAGAATATCAGGCCTTTGTGATTGGTGTCTGCTATAGAAATAAAGTAATTGAAATATATTCCTTAATGAACACATGGAACTGCGGTGTTGGTAGGGTGAACCTGATTCCTTGATAATACTGAGAGAATGATGTCCCCACATTCCAAAAAGAAACATAATTCCTTAACCCATGCCTTTAAAATAATTGCAAACAATGCAACACCTCAAAGATATCCATGTGTGCAAGATAGGATCCCATAGTTTGTCACAGATAGTGTCCATCATTTTAGATCAGAGTTAGCCCAGGAATCAGCTAAAAGTGGTGTGATGGCTTTGTTAAATTAAAAAGTTACAAAACGAAATATCTTCCATAGGTAGATGCTACAGTAGAAAAGGGGAGCAATCATGGAACAATTTGGAAGGACCAAAAATGGATTTCTTTTTTTTTTTTTATTTATTGACATTAGTTTTGTAAATAGAAACAAACTTTTTTGTCATTTCCTCCGTGATTTACATGATGCTAACCAAAATGGATAGGAAAAAAGAATCAAAAAATAGAATTGATGAAACGATGAGACAGGCAAGAAAGCAACAAGCGGAGACGTGCTTAGACTGGTGGCTAATTGTCACTCGTTATTTCAGGGTTTGGTAGAATCAAATCCATAAAGTTAATGGTGGCACAGGTTAATTGGGTATTTATCCCTGAAATTAAATAGCTCGACCAGTACTGCATGTTTCCATTTTTTGGCACGTATCGTGCCAGATGTAAAGAACGTTGGGCAACAATTTCTGGGCATTCCGTTATCAAATGTTTACTTGTTTCCACGTCCTTTAAACAAAACCGGCAGATGTTGCTTAATGTCGATGGATCTTTCCTTTGCGTTAGGACCTCACGAGTTTTGTAGAGATTTAGTCGTAGTCTCAAAAATTGATTTCTGTGGTATCGAGAAGGAAATTTCACGAGGTATTTTGGTAGATCGCCGAGCCTGTTCGAAGACAATCCCAGGTCGATTGTTGATGATAAAGCGCATCGTTTATTCGTATTTGAAATCCAGTTCCATTGGTGGAACTTTTTTTTTGCTACCTGAGGCATGTTAATGTTAGCTTCACATAGGATTGCCTTCAGTTTTGTTTCCCATTGGTTTAATAGACCAGCTGACGGATCATTGTTATTTTCATTCAGGATCTCATAGGCTTTCACTGGCGGTGTAAGACGCATTTTACGAAGTGCTGAGAGTTACTTCCAGACCACTAGATTGTGTAGAGAATCTAGACCTAGTTCGTACCTGATCGCCACCATTGAGAGACATCGAGGTAGTTTCAGGACTTTGCGCCAGAAAAACCCTTCCATTTGAGTCCAAAATTCTGCATTTATGTTCCATCCTGCCTCGCTTCCAAATGTGACTGTTGGAGCTACTTTTTGCATGTAAAAAATTATTATGGGTTGCAGGGTGAATTTGCCATATTTGGCATGCAATTTCGATCCTTGTTTTATGAGAATCTTCATGCGGGATACGATATCAATGGTCCAACTCCATTCTCTTACTGAAGTGTTGAACAGCACTCCGAGGTAGCGAATTACTTCAGTTTTCATTAGTACTTCGTTATTAACTTTCCAAGTGAATATTGCCTTCTTTGTCTGCCTGTTTTGTCCAAAGGCAATAATTTTTGATTTCTTAACATTTATTGCTAGAAGATTATGAGTTAAGTAAACTTGTAGGGCTGTCAGGAGTCTTTGAAGGCCGATTTCTGTGGAGCAAAGCTGTTTGCCATTCACCTTCGGTGGAAATGACCTTGTTTGTGACAAGGCTATTGGTAGGTCCGAGATGAACAATTTCAAAAGGAGAGCGGCTAGCGGAGAGCCCTGTTTCACCCCTTTTGTTGTTTCAATTTCGTCCGATAGGTCTCCTTCTGCATTCGTACGTACACGAATGGTGGTGTTCGAATGGAGTGCCATTAATGGCGCTAGTAATTGTGATGGACAACCCCAGGCCTTGAGTTTTCTCCATAACAGTTGTCGGTTGACGGTATCAAAGGCCTGTTTAAGGTCGATGAACGCAAGAAACAGCCTTTTCTTGCGGTTCAGAGCGTCTAGCTTTACCAGGTAAAGAAGTAGCAGGTTTAATTCCACTCCCACTCCTTTTGTGAAGCCAGTTTGCCTTTCGTCGATCAATTTCACTTCTTCGGCCCATCTTGCAAGCTTTTTTTGTAAAAACGAGGCGAATATTTTGCCTATGGTGTCGAGCAGCGCAATAGGCCGATAGTTAGCCGGGTCTTCACGATTGCCTTTTTTATACACTGGCACAATCACTGCTGATGTCCATGATGCCGGAAGAATTAGCGTTGCTGTGATTCCATCAAATAAGGCTTTGATGAAATTTGCCCAGTTTTTGCTTTTAGCATTATATTAGATATGCCATCCGGGCCCACCACCCTTGAGTTCTTCAACTTTTTGATTGCGAGTTCGATGTCTTCTGCGGTTTCAGTAGTGTTCCAATTGCTGCTCTCTGGCAGCATTGGTTCAGTTGCGATGACATCCAAAGATGTAAATACGGACGTGTAGTATTTTACCCAGCTCGCTGCAGACACGCCATTTGATAATGCGAACGCTTGTTTTAAATGACCGTTGTTAATTAGTTCCCAAATATTTTTGCTGTCTTTTTGCGTTATTAAGCGCAGCATTTGTTCTGCATGATCTTGGTCTCGAATGCAATTGAATGATTTTAGCCAGTTTCGATATCGAGAGCGTCTCTTCACAATTAAACTGCTTGCATTTGCTGTTTGTTTCAGCCGTCGAATGTCCGTTTTTAGTGACTTCTTGGCTTTAAATAATTCTTTGCTGAAAAAATGTTTGTTCTTTGACAGTTTAATGTTGTTCCTGTTTGAACAAGAAGAAAATTGCAACAACAGTGATGTGTAGTTATTCTCATTACTCAACTTCTTTCCATGAATAAAGTCCGCGGTCAGTGTGTCGATCTGCCGGCTGTTTATTTTTAGTCGGTTTTGCGCACTGTTGATAGTTACAGGAGTTTTATATTGTAACCGGGAGTTTTGGTTTCCCAACTCCCAAAATACCGTCAAGGGATCGTGATCACTTTTTAGTGATTTTGTGATTGTCAGCTTTGAAATATATCTGTGTAGACGTTCAGACACCCAAATGTAATCTAGGATTTTACTTGTTTGTCCTCTATGCCAGGTGTAGGCAGCAGGAATGTCACCCTTAGTACAACCGTTTAACATCATACAACTGCGCAAACTTAGTTCGTACTCCCATTTCTGCCCACGGTCAGCTGATTCAGGAAGGATTTTGTGCTGGTGCCCTAAGATGCATGTATTATCTTGGTTGAACCAGGAATAATTCAGATCTCCGCATATCATGATGAAAGGGTCGTCGAACTGCACAAGGCTGGCATCTATTTGTGCCAAGATTGATGATAGATAATCGGATTCCGAAATCATTGCTGGGTTCCAGTAAGTATTTATTATCAAGAAGTGTATTTTCTTATTGAATTGCATGATACTTAAAGATTCTAGAGTTATGGCTTGCACAAACAGGTTGGGGTTTGAGATGTTTATCACAGCCCACTCAAATGTATTCTTTATCAACGTAAGTAGCCCAGAAAACGGTCGACCAAATACATTTTTTCCTGCGGTGTTTAAAATCGCAGAATATCCGTCACATACAGGTAAAACACGGAGCCAAGTTTCTTGTAGGCAGATTATTGGGCTTTTTAACTCCGCCGCTGATCCTGATTGGAACAGATGTGTGAATCCTCTTGTATTCCAGGAGGTTAGCAATTGGGTCACACAATTTGACCCTTCGTTTCCCTAGTCTCGCTTATTCCTATGATTTATATTGGAAGAGAGCATGGGCTGCTCTCTGAGCTGCTTCCGTAGATCGTCTCTTTTCAAGTTGTTCGGGCTAGTGGATTTGGAATCATTTGAGTTATCTTCATTGAATGATGACTGATCTTCACATGTCGTTAGATCGAAGCCAAAGAACAACAGCTCCTCCCTGGCATCGAGCAGTGGTTTTGCTACTTGTCTTGATTTCATATGTAGAATGACCCAGTCAGATCTACGTTCCGATTTGTATTCGACGATTGCAATGTCGTCAGACGATATCTTACGTAGGGCCGGGACATGGTGTAGCAATTTCATTATGTTGGCACGATTCAAGTTCACTTCATTTTTTTCCTCAAGGATATTTTCCAATTCCAATTTCCACCATCTAAAATTTAAATGCCTGTTTGATCGATGTCTTGCATTTGACCTTTGCTGAGCATTCTCGACCAGTGTGATAATGTTTGTTTAGGGTTGAGCTTTGATGCAGGAGACTCTACTGCATTCGATGTGATTTTTTTTGAAGTGTTTGGATGCTGCACCATCTTGGAATCTGCAGACGGTCTTGCTGTTTGTGTAACTTTAGGACATATGGATATTCGAGGTGTGAAAAGATGTTTCAATGGTTTCTGAGCCACGTCAGAAGCATGATGGTCTAACTGGGGCCGGGGACCTTCATTTCCCATGCTGGCGAGATTCGATAAGGAGTCTTCGTCATCAACTGAGTAGGTAGAGAAGTCGCACAAGTCAATTGAGGCACCTGAGGAGGTCACCACTGAGGTAATTGACGCTTCTCGTCTTCGCTTTGCAGATGAAATTGGTAAGCGATCTACTTCTTTAGTTGAAATACCTTTTACATTCGACTTTTCTTGGCTGGGTTTCATGTTGCTTTTTTTTGCTACGTCTGGCCGAGGAGGAGTTGTTAGATTTCTGATAAACTTCCTAGCGCCATTTGAACGTGACCTTTTCAGTAAGGGTTCATTTGTGCTATTACTTGCCTTTTTATTAGCATTTTGTGTATTTTTTTAAACGTTTTTTTTGTTTTTTCAGCTTGTATTGATTTGGCAGAGCCAGAAAAGATGCCAAACGTGACATTTTGAATTGCCACTGTGTTTTTTGTAGTTTGTGGTCTTATTGATATCGGCTCTTCTGCTTGATCAGCAGCTTGTTTATGAGTATTATCTGAAGTCTCTACGTTGACAATTGGTAGTTGTGAGTCTCCTTTTGGGGGTTGTGGTAACATCGCTGCTATACTTTTTTCCGCCACTGGGTGCGAAATTATTGAACTTAATTTTCCATGCATTTTATTGTTCAATTCCGTAGATTGCGTAGGCAAATCTAAGTTCACCAAGGCGGCCACAGGTGAGGGGCCAAAATTTTGTTGTTCAGATCTAGGACAGCAACTTCGGACCGAAGATTTTGGAACTTTGTCATTAACTGATGGGTGCCTCATCCATTTTACTGCGTCAAGTAACCCCTCCATTAGAGAGTCGTTTTGGCAATGATGACGTGCGGCGAGATCACTCAGCCGCTCTTGCCATCTCATAGTTTGTTCGGCCTCGTGAGTCAATTGCGTTTGTAGGGACTCATTGACTGCTTCGAATTTTTCCATCTTTGTTTTTATGCATATAATAAGTGCAGTCTGATCTTTAAAGGTCTCATGAATAGATTCGTACATCTTTAGGAACGGAAGCAGAGCTGTCGAAGAAGCCGCTAGAACATTATTATAAATTTGCATTGCAGCGGCAGAAGAGAGACTAGGTTTAGATTTGGGTCCAAGATTTCCTTCCGAAGATGAACGTGTGTTATTTAGAGTCTCTGACTGAAGGTCGCTACAAGTAGATGAGTTTTCTTTAGCAACACAGTTGTTCTCATATAATAATTGTCCTGGGTTTGTGCGTATAGCCAGAACTTTTGGCGTGCTAGATTTTTCCTTTTCAGATTGAGATAGATGTATCTTCAAACTAGAGTTTGCGGTGAGGAGGCTACAAGATCACATTTCGTTCTTCCAACGTTTGGTATTGTACGAGAATTTGAACTCGTTTTTTGCATTTTGGACAGAATATCGTCTTGGTGCATCTTGTGAGCCGATTTGTCATCTTTTTCTTTTTTGGCAGAATTTAGCTGTTTTGTGAGTGTTCGCAGAGGGACTGTCTGGGCCAGCTCACCCAGAGATGTATTCGAGATCCGGTTGGCATTGGCGGTCGGCATAAACATAGGGCACCTTTTCTCAAAGTTGTTTTGAAGCTGCGTAGAATCCGGCCCTGTGAGCGTTGGAGGGAATGTGAGATCAACTGACTTGGACCTCGGCCGCTCATCTACCTCAGCTTCCAAGATGTCATCAGTCTCATCTGTGATGTTAATAGGTTTGTCCTGCATCACAGTTTCGTCTTCGCATTGTGAAGCTTCCATTAGTTCAGCGTCCGTAAATTCAAAAGGAGAGAAGAACTCGTCGATGGTCTCAGCTGTTAGTAATGACTGCTCAGTTTGAGTTTTTGTCAAGGACGGAGTTACAGTTGATGGAGATATCGGAATCAAAGGTAGGTCTCTCAAGGTAAGTAGACGCATTTGGGGCAAATTTTCAGGACTGTGAGTGGTTTCTATGCGGGCTGAAAGTATAGAGACATCTACTAGTTCCGCTTGATGGTCTACCAGCCTATTTTCTTCCAAAGTTATCACAGCAGCATCTGAATTTTGTGATACACTTGTAGGTTGCTCGGATGATAGATCCGGTGAGGTAGGCAGCAAGTAGGTAGTGGCTGCCATCTCAGTTGTTCCTAGAGTTACAGCAGTTTGCTCTGCTGCTGCTGCTGGTGATAAGGTTGTCTCGGGAACAGGGGTTATAGGCGAATTATACCGTGTAGGATTTGCCATAGCAGGTAATGGTGCTACTTGGAGTTCACAAGACACAGATGGTAAGAGCGTTTTGCTCAACTCGCTTACCTTTAATTTCTTGTGTGTAGAAGGTGAGCCGTCAGGTTTGAGGGCGGTCCAAGGATTTTGCATCCGACGCTGCTGAATGGTTTTCCGCCTTAGGACAGGGCCGCTCTGGCTCGTTTGAGCAGTCATTGCAATCGCTGATTTAGCACACTTCCCCTCTAGTACTGCGGCCCCACTGCGCCAAACAGCCGCACAACAGCCGGCGCCCTTTTCCCCTGTCGGGCTTAACGCCGCGAGGGTGGATGGGACGCCGCTATGAGGAGGTAATCGGTCACGTGAGGAGTCACGTGAGATGGTCGGGCCACGACTCCTCCAGGAAGCGCCCAAGCACCAACAGCAACAGAGCCTCTTCACGGCTCGGACAGAGAGAGAGAAAGTTATTGAAGCAGATGTTTTCCTGATAAATAAAGCGCCGGGTCAGGTTTCCGTATTCTCTGCACACAAGCTGCAGAATGCGCCCCTCGGACGGATGGGACGCCTCTATAAGGAGGTAATGGGTCACGTGAGGAGTCACGTGAGATGGTCGGGCCACGCCTCCTCCAGGAAGCGCCCAAGCACCAACAGCAACAGAGCCTCTTCACGGCTCGGACAGAGAGAGAGAAAGTTATTGAAGCAGCTGTTTTCCTGCTAAATAAAGCGCCGGGTCAGGTTTCCGTATTCTCTGCACACAAGCTGCAGAATGCGCCCCTCGGACGGATGGGACGCCGCTATGAGGAGGTAATGGGTCACGTGAGATGGTCGGGCCACGCCTCCTCCAGGAAGCGCCCAAGCACCAACAGCAACAGAGCCTCTTCACGGCTCGGACAGAGAGAGAGAAAGTTATTGAAGCAGCTGTTTTCCTGCTAAATAAAGCGCCGGGTCAGGTTTCCGTATTCTCTGCACACAAGCTGCAGAATGCGCCCCTCGGACGGATGGGACGCCGCTATGAGGAGGTAATGGGTCACGTGAGGAGTCACGTGAGATGGTCGGGCCACGCCTCCTCCAGGAAGAGCCCAAGCACCAACAGCAACAGAGCCTCTTCACGGCTCGGACAGAGAGAGAGAAAGTTATTGAAGCAGCTGTTTTCCTGCTAAATAAAGCGCCGGGTCAGGTTTCCGTATTCTCTGCACACAAGCTGGATTTCATTCTTAAACTGATTGAGATGGGGGCAGCTTTATGTCACCCAGTTATGAATATAATTCAGACAGGTTCAGCAATTGTGAAACTCAATCATCAAGAAAGCGCCCCTATGTCTAGGATTATTTTTTTTTACTGTTGACAAGGGAAGGTTAATCAGGGGATAAGATCAGAAGAGCTGCTGTTTAGACAAAATTCAGGACATAGTACTGATGATGAAGACCCTCTACATAATCCACAACGCTTTCTGGAGCAGGAGCCTGCACTATCTACAACACTCTCTTCCTAAATATTCTACCTCTAGAGTCCTCTGCTCGTCGTCCTCCAACTCTCTGCGTGTGAGCTGCTTTCACAAACAGAGATTTGGGAGTAGATCTCTATCCTCTGCAGGGGTCTTCCTCTGAAACAGCCTCCCTGCCTCTCTCAGTCTTGAGCCAGAGAACTTTAAGTTCCAGAAACTCCTCCAGACCTTCCTCTTCTCTCCCTCCTTTTCTCTCCCTCTCCCCTGCTAACCTCTGTTCTTTCTCTCTCTCCACCCTCCTCTCCTCCCTAACTATGTTCAGTTTTTGCTGACTGTTTGCCTGGTTCGCCTCCAGAGCCTTACAGGTCCCAGGCTCCCCCGGCAGTCTTTTGCACTTGCTCCGGGCCACTGCACTATGTTTAGCATTAGTTCAGGGCAACCTCTCTGCACTTAACCAAGGGCCCTGCTGGATTGGACTTGTATGTTCCCGCGACGCCCCACTTTTCCGCACCGCTATTTGTACGCATGTATGACCTAAATATACTAGGACTAGTTAGTGTGTCTGTCTTGTCCCTCCCTTTTTGTCCCCGTCCCTAGCTTGGTCGCTACTGTAACACTTCATGAACTTGCACTAGGAGAAATGCCATGAGACCAAGTATGCTAGTTTTTCTGTTAGATCAATTCACACCAGACAACATTATAGATAAGTTTTTCAAAGCTGTCACCAATGATATAAATAAAGAACCGCAAACGAACCTATGCGGAGGGGAATTACTACTTAAGATCAGACAAAGGAAACAAGTTTACAAAAATTGGTCTAAAAGCCAGAGAGAATTAACAGCATAAAAAGACGGAGAAAGTATGCTTGAAGCGATGAGAGATACGAATTCGCGTAGGTACTGGTCTATTATAAACAACTTACAAGCCTCGCAGATAAGCATGCAAACCAATCCAATTGGTCCATTGATATGGTCAGAGTACTTCGGTACTCTGTACCAGAATTCTTCTGTTGTCTGGTCAGAAAGCCTCATAAATGAGGGCTCATGGTCACTGGACACTTCAGTTGTTAACATCTCAAGGACAATCATGAAGGCTAAATCTTCATCTACCCCCGGTCCTAATCACTTGTTTTACGTAATCTTAAAGAGTAACATTCTATTTAAGGACATATGTTGTAAAAAAAAAGATACCTAGATCATGGAAGATGTCCTATGTTTTTCTGATTTTTAAAAAAGGAGACCGTCTAAACCCAAGCAACTATCGCCCCATTACGCTGCTTAATGTTGAATCCAAAATTTTTGCAGCTATAGTACTAGAAAAGTTAACAACATGGATGGCGGTAATGACATCCTTGACATCAGACAAATTGGTTTTCAGAGACAAACAGGGACAGATGCAGGAGGACTATTAATATCACAGCTAATAAGCCATGTCAAACTAAAAAAGCTAGAACACTAATTTATAGCATCAATGGATTTGACAATGGCCTTCGACTTAGTCGACAGGCCTACCCTCTGGAAAACGCTCCTATCTCTGGGGATTGAAAGTGGGCTCTTGGACATAATTATACATATGTACTCAGATACTGTCATGAAAGTAAGACTAAACACCGAAGGTCTACTTTCCAAAAATGGTTTGAAGCAAGGTTGCAGGTTGGCAGCCACCCTCTTCAACCTGTACGTCTCTCAGGCAGGAAAGTTCCTAGACTCGAGTGGTTTAGTTGGACCCAAGACAGGGGGTTTAACTGTTAAATGGGTTGCATATGCCGATGATTTTTTATTATTTGACTGCACAAAGATAGGTTTACAACGCTTGATTAGAACCTTTGGAAGCTTTATTGCAGAAAGAAAATTGACAATTAACCCCAAAAAAACAACATTTCACATTGGTAGTACTAATGCAAAAATCTCATCTTACTCATGGAGCTGTAGTGGTATGAGAATCAAAAGCCAAACAATTCTCTGCTTTTGGGATATACCTTTACTAGTGTACGCTTTCATACAGCACTAAAAAATAAACTCCTACAGAAGGCAAAAGAATCAATTAATCAAATGATGCCGATAGAACGGAAATATGGTAAATTTACGCTGACTCCCTGCATAACATTTTACATCCTAAAAGTGATTCCAAGAATAATTTATGGCGTAGAATTTTTTCCCGAGGCTTTAGCAATGTATCTAAGGTACTTGGAATCCATGATATGGCGTACAATGTTGTTTTTTATTCCCAAACGCATACCATTAGAACTAATCAGATATGAATTGGGACTGTCCTCTTTGCAGAGCTTCATGTTTGCAAAAAAAAAACGCACTACTAAGAAAATGTCTGATTGCAGACCAAAAATCTATATATCATTATATGAAAGTAGTGGAGGGTAATTTTATGTGTTCTATGCAATCAACATGTGAAAAAAAATTGTTAAGCATGGGCCTTTCCCAAAGAATGCTGGTTAGAAACCCAACAAAGGTCAAAGAAACCTTAAAATCACATGACTGGCTAGAAAACAATGCAGTGGTAATAAATTCTAGACTATATTCTCAGGCAATATCATTTTGGAAATGGGCACCTAGACCTGAAGCATACATAGTAAAATATCCTTCGAGATCTTTTCGGAATATGACAATGCGCTTCAGGTTCAACGTAATGAACACAAATGAGATTCAAGGCATTCGAGGTACAACTGATTCTGAAGGTAAAAATTGTAGGTTCTGCATACAAACGAACACTCCAGAATCCCTAATGCACTTACTTTTATTATGTCCAAGTTTACAGAGTCAAAGATTAGAACACTTTTCAACATTTGTGAATGACATTTCTAATATGGATAGAGAAAAGCTCTGATGTGATGTTACATGGGTCTTCTATAGCCTTGAAAATAAGAGTCAATGGGGGTAATTCATAGAATTCAGCGCACAAGTGGCGCACGCGGCTGGCGCACAGTGTGCGCGTGCGGTAGTCTGCGCCAGCCGCGTGCGCCGAAACACATTCAGGCGCACAGCGTATTCATGGATTCCAACATCCACAACCAGCCGTGGCGCAGAGTGGCGCAGCGACCCTGCAGCAGCGTCAGTTACGCCCCCAAGAACGCCCCTCGCGCAGGGAAAAGCCATCAAAATCCCCAATCCAGCGCAAAGGGCAGCAGCAAACGCAGAGCGGGGAGCGTGTATTTCAGGGGTGTGCGGGTGTCCCCACACGCGATAGGCCTGGGTACGTGTATTACAGGGGTGCGCGAGAAAATCTACACGCGATTGGCCTGGGTACGTGGATTTCTGGGGTGCGCGAGAAATTCTACACGCGATTGGCCTGGGTACGTGGATTACAGGGGTGCGCGAGAAATTCTACACGCGATTGGCCTGGGTACGTGTATTACAGGGGTGCGCGAGAAAATCTACACGCGATTGGCCTGGGTACGTGGATTTCAGGGGTGCGCGAGAAAATCTACACGCGATTGGCCTGGGTACGTGTAGTACAGGGGTGCGTGAGAAAATCTACACGCGATTGGCCTGGGTACGTGGATTTCAGGGGTGCGCGAGAAATTCTACACGCGATTGGCCTGGGTACGTGTATTACAGGGGTGCGCGAGAAAATCTACACGCGATTGGGCTGGGTACGTGGATTTCAGGGTGCGCGAGAAATTCTACACGCGATTGGCCTGGGTACGTGGATTTCAGGGGTGCGCGAGAAAATCTACACGCGATTGGGCTGGGTACGTGGATTTCAGGGGTGCGCGAGAAATTCTACACGCGATTGGCCTGGGTACGTGGATTTCAGGGGTGCGCGAGAAAATCTACACGCGATTGGGCTGGGTACGTGGATTTCAGGGCTGCGCGAGAAATTCTACACGCGATTGGCCTGGGTACGTGGATTTCAGGGGTGCGCGAGAAAATCTACACGCGATTGGCCTGGGTACGTGTATTACAGGGGTGCACGAGAAATCCTACACGCGATTGGGCCTATGCGAGTGGGGCAGTGTATTACGTGGGTGTGCGGGAAGTTGAAGAGGTGAATTGCCAGTGTGGGTCCTCCCAGGTCTCCCCTCTACCCCCTCCACGACCTCTGCAGGCAGCCCACACCACAGGGGACTACCCTGCACCCCTGGTCATGTCCCACAGGCAGCCCATCCACCATGGGCATGCCCCCCAGCCAAGCCACATGTCCCCTTGCACCCCCACCCCCCAGCACCGTGGGGCACCTGCCAGCAGGCCCCCAACCATGTCCCACTCATGTCCCCTTGCACCCCCACCCCCCAGTCACCAGGGGCACCTGCCAGCAGGCCCCCAACCATGTCCCACTCATGTCCCCTTGCACCCCCACCCCCCAGCACTGTGGGGCACCTGCCAGCAGGCCCCCAACCATGTTCCCTTGCACCCCCACCCCCCAGCAGGCCCCCACTCATGTCCCCCTGCACCCCCACCCCCCAGCACTGTGGGGCACCTGCCAGCAGGACCCCAACCATGTCCCCTTGCACCCCCACCCCCCAGCAGGCCCCCACTCATGTCCCCCTGCACCCCCATCCCCCAGCACTGTGGGGCACCTGCCAGCATGCCCCCAACCATGTCTCCCACCACCCCCACCCCTCCAGTCACCAGGGGCAGCCTCCACAAGGCCCCGACCCATGTCTCCCACCACCCCCACCCCCCAGTCACCAGGGGCAGCCTCCACAAGGCCCCCACCCATGTCTCCCACCCCCCAGTCACCAGGGGCAGCCTCCACAAGGCCCCCACCCATGTCTCACACCACCCCCACCCCTCCAGTCACCAGGGGCAGCCTCCACCAGGCCCCCACCCATGTCTCCCACCACCCCCACCCCTCCAGTCACCAGGGGCAGCCTCCACCAGGCCCCCACCCATGTCTCCCACCACCCCCACCCCTCCAGTCACCAGGGGCAGCCTCCACCAGGCCCCCAACCATGTCTCCCACCACCCCCACCCCTCCAGTCACCAGGGGCAGCCTCCACAAGGCCCCCACCCATGTCTCCCACCACCCCCACCCCCCAGTCACCAGGGGCAGCCTCCACAAGGCCCCCACCCATGTCTCCCACCACCCCCACCCCCCAGTCACCAGGGGCAGCCTCCACAAGGCCCCCACCCATGTCTCACACCACCCCCACCCCTCCACTCACCAGGGGCAGCCTCCACCAGGCCCCCACCCATGTCTCCCACCACCCCCACCCCTCCAGTCACCAGGGGCAGCCTCCACCAGGCCCCCACCCATGTCTCCCACCACCCCCACCCCTCCAGTCACCAGGGGCAGCCTCCACCAGGCCCCCACCCATGTCTCCCACCACCCCCACCCCTCCAGTCACCAGGGGCAGCCTCCACAAGGCCCCGACCCATGTCTCCCACCACCCCCACCCCCCAGTCACCAGGGGCAGCCTCCACAAGGCCCCCACCCATGTCTCCCACCCCCCAGTCACCAGGGGCAGCCTCCACAAGGCCCCCACCCATGTCTCACACCACCCCCACCCCTCCAGTCACCAGGGGCAGCCTCCACCAGGCCCCCAACCATGTCTCCCACCACCCCCACCCCTCCAGTCACCAGGGGCAGCCTCCACAAGGCCCCCACCCATGTCTTCCACCACCCCCACCACCCAGTCACCAGGGGCAGCCTCCACAAGGCCCCCACCCATGTCTCCCACCACCCCACCCCTCCAGTCACCAGGGGCAGCCTCCACCAGGCCCCCACCCATGTCTCCCACCACCCCCACCCCCCAGCAGGCCCCCACTCATGTCCCCTTGCACCCCCACCCCCCTGCAGGCCCCCACTCATGTCCCCCTGCCCCCAGGTCCTGACGAAACGCAATCATGGCAGTAATGGGCAGCATACCCAGCACAAACACCCAGCCAAGGATTGCATCCACCCACATAGTAGATGCAATTACATGATACAACCCCAATGGCAAGTATGTAAATGAACACATGTCCGTCACACACGCATACACAATGGGTGCAAGTGAATGTCAAAACCCATATCATGACATGCATGAAACCAATGAGAAAATACCACAAATGTAAGTAATAAATATATGTATTAAAGATGAAAATGAAGTAAAGAAATGAAACACACAACAATGGGGATGACAAAACAAATGGTCCATGTCCGAGAACTAATAGAAAAAATCAAAAAACAAAGGAATCCAAAAACTAATGTAGTCCAAAGCAAAATAATGGGGGGAAAAAATAAGGAAAAACCATTGCCTCATGGTGAACACAAATATAAATCCAACAAATGTTTTCCAAACATCAAACTATGTACAAGAATAACCCAGGGTCCATGAGCCCAACACCATAAATGAAACCTACTACTACTAACTAATAAAAAATATATATACAGAAAAGTGGCCATTGTCCGAGCGGTCCAAAAAAAACTTTAAAAATAAAGGAAACCTAACACTAACTAAAGAACTATATACAATGGCAGCGGGCAAGTCCTGCGGCTCACTCTGTGATGTTGCCGGCCAGGGCATCATCGAACTCCATGTCGATGTCCCGGAGGCGGGACTCTGTCCTGGCCCCGAGGTCTCGCAGGGACAACCCCGTGTCCACCTCAAACTCCCTGCGAGCTTCCTCGAGGCACTCAGCCCGCCTCAACGCCCGACGCATGGAGAACTCCGCCCTGACCATGGTGAGCCGCTCCTCTTCCGCCCGCTGCCGCTCCGCACCTATCCGCTGGACCAACTGCTCCCACACGGAAGACACTGCCATCCCAGGGTTCTCCTGCCCTCCGGCCGATGCCTGCCCCTCTGATCTTGATGGCCCCGAGCCATGATGCCTCCCACGTCGAGCCTGCTGCTGCCTCCGACGCCACTGCCTCTGCCAGCACGACGGCATCCAGGCTGATGGAATCCACCGATGCCGTCGTGCACGTGCCCTGCCAGATGATGCCGGCACATCCTCCATCTGCAGGGGGACAGTTGCTGGTGTGTCCACCCCTGCTGGAACAGTAGACTCCCGACTGGGTTACCATCGCTCCACAGCCCAGCCCCAGGACCCAGTTGCCCACCCACGCCTGCCTCGGGGGTCGCCATGTCGGGGCAAGCACCATCTGAGACCAGTGGCGACCCCCAGCCAGAGAGGCAGAGGGCCACCAGCTTCAGTGAGAAGGAAGTTGGTGTCCTGGTGGAGCATGTCCTGGGGCATTATGATGCCCTCTTCGGAAGACCACGCGCCAACAAGGAAGGACGGGAGAGGATCTGGGACGATGTAGTGGTTGCCATCAACGCGGAGGGGGTGGCAACCCGCGACATCAAGCACATCAAGAAGCGCTGGGAGGACTTGAGGTCCAGGACCCTCAATAAGGCCCGGCGCCTCGCGGAGGGGGGCCGGGCACGCCTGAGTGACATCCAGATGAGGGTCCTGGAACGCGTAGACCCAGCGCTCCACGCCCAGATCCTTCGGAGGCAGACCCATCTGGAGTTGGCCGGTAAGTGGCCAAGCATTACTGTGTGAGACAGGGCATGTTGCAGTGTGCTGGTTGTCTGATACCTGCCTGTATGTGTGACATAGGCCATGTACGTATGTGTGTGTGCAGGGACATCATGGTCAGGCATGTGAGTACAGTGATGTGTGAACCACATGGTTGGTGCATGTGTTCTATTGCAACATGGGGGGCTCTGTGCGGAATGGACACATGGAAGCATGGCAGTCTCTGTTCCTGGACATGGGTGGGGGTGAGGGATGGGTGCTGGTCCCATGTACACGTATGGTGTCCATGTGTGTGTGTCTGACCTGCGTGTCTGTGACTTGTAACTGCCATGGATGCATGACACATGTCTGTGACAATGTTCAGATTCACTGATGCAGCCTAGTCATCCTTGTATCCACTGCGTCTGTGGTGTACGAGGCCAGATGGATGGAACTACGGTGAGGTGTGTGCATGTGATGGCAAGACCCATGATGCATGTGAGTTTAAAACCAACATTGCATGAATTATGAGTCCCTTGGTCATGTATGCCAATGTCCATGGCATGCGCCGTGCCTGTTACTGTATGTGTTTTGCCTGCACTGACCCATGTGTTGTGGAGGGACATGATGGAAGTGATGTATGACAGTGCCACTCATCTTCTGTTGCTTCCTGTCTAGGGGACCATTGTACAGTACCCTGATGCTTGTGTTCTATGTCTCCCTCTACACAGTGGCAAGTGAAGAAGAGGGCGGAGAAGGCGCTGTGGAGCAGAGCGGCGGGGATGCCGCCACGGCTGCAGCGGAAGGGGTGGGTGAGCCCCCACAGGGGCTTGCACCGGCGGAAGACGGCGTGGAGACATCCAGGTTGGTGGTTTCCACAGAGGGGGAGGAGGCCGCTACTGAGCCACACATGGGGCCTGGTGGGGGCATCCCCGCTGGTGCAAGTGGTGCAGTCCAGGGCCAGGGGCAGGAGGCAGCACAGGTCGCCGTGGAGGTGCCTGTGCATGTCACTGTCCCTGACACTGTGACTGCACCACCATGCACCAGCAGGGATGCCCCATCCCAGGCCCGTCCGCAGGTAGGGGAGATGTCCATGTCATCTGACACTCCTCTACCTGCGGACGAGGGGACCCCTGGCCGTGTGGAGAGGGTCCTGATTGGTGTCGCGCTGCGCACGGCTGGCATTTGTGATGAGGTGCATGCTTCCCGGGAGGAGCATGCACATCATCACGAAGAGCACCGTGCGTACGTGAACCATTTGGGAGCCGCCATGGTCGGGGGTTTCCTACATGTGTGTGGCCTTCTGGCGACCCTCTCCTCCTCTGTGGAGGCTATGCGCCAGTCGTGCTCCATGCCGTCTTCCGGCCCAGATGCCACCAGGGCCCCCTGTGGACCTGCCCCGACCAACGCAGCCAGCTCGGTGGGGACCCCATCCCTGCCACAGTCGGGAGTCGAAGGTCCAGCAGGGGTGGACACACCAGCAACTGTCCCCCTGCAGATGGAGGATGTGCCGGCATCATCTGGCAGGGCACGTGCACGACGGCATCGGTGGATTCCATCAGCCTGGATGCCGTCGTGCTGGCAGAGGCAGTGGCGTCGGAGGCAGCAGCAGGCTCGACGTGGGAGGCATCATGGCTCGGGGCCATCAAGATCAGAGGGGCAGGAGAACCCTGGGATGGCTGTGTCTTCCGTGTGGGAGCAGTTGGTCCAGCGGATAGGTGCGGAGCGGCAGCGGGCGGAAGAGGAGCGGCTCACCATGGTCAGGGCGGAGTTCTCCATGCGTCGGGCGTTGAGGCGGGCTGAGTGCCTCGAGGAAGCTCGCAGGGAGTTTGAGGTGGACACGGGGTTGTCCCTGCGAGACCTCGGGGCCAGGACAGAGTCCCGCCTCCGGGACATCGACATGGAGTTCGATGATGCCCTGGCCGGCAACATCACAGAGTGAGCCGCAGGACTTGCCCGCTGCCATTGTATATAGTTCTTTAGTTAGTGTTAGGTTTCCTTTATTTTTAAAGTTTTTTTTGGACCGCTCGGACAATGGCCACTTTTCTGTATATATATTTTTTATTAGTTAGTAGTAGTAGGTTTCATTTATGGTGTTGGGCTCATGGACCCTGGGTTATTCTTGTACATAGTTTGATGTTTGGAAAACATTTGTTGGATTTATATTTGTGTTCACCATGAGGCAATGGTTTTTCCTTATTTTTTCCCCCCATTATTTTGCTTTGGACTACATTAGTTTTTGGATTCCTTTGTTTTTTGATTTTTTCTATTAGTTCTCGGACATGGACCATTTGTTTTGTCATCCCCATTGTTGTGTGTTTTATTTCTTTACTTCATTTTCATCTTTAATACATATATTTATTACTTACATTTGTGGTATTTTCTCATTGGTTTCATGCATGTCATGATATGGGTTTTGACATTCACTTGCACCCATTGTGTATGTGTGTGTGACGGACATGTGTTCATTTACATACTTGCCATTGGGGTTGTATCATGTAATTGCATCTACTATGTGGGTGGATGCAATCCTTGGCTGGGTGTTTGTGCTGGGTATGCTGCCCATTACTGCCATGATTGCGTTTCGTCAGGACCTGGGGGCAGGGGGACATGAGTGGGGGCCTGCAGGGGTGTGGGGGTGCAAGGGGACATGAGTGGGGGCCTGCTGGGGGGTGGGGGTGGTGGGAGACATGGGTGGGGGCCTGGTGGAGGCTGCCCCTGGTGACTGGAGGGGTGGGGGTGGTGGGAGACATGGGTGGGGGCCTGGTGGAGGCTGCCCCTGGTGACTGGAGGGGTGGGGGTGGTGGGAGACATGGGTGGGGGCCTTGTGGAGGCTGCCCCTGGTGACTGGAGGGGTGGGGGTGGTGGGAGACATGGGTGGGGGCCTTGTGGAGGCTGCCCCTGGTGACTGGGTGGTGGGGGTGGTGGGAGACATGGGTGGGGGCCTTGTGGAGGCTGCCCCTGGTGATTGGAGGGTTGGGGGTGGTGGGAGACATGGGTGGGGGCCTGGTGGAGGCTGCCCCTGGTGACTGGAGGGGTGGGGGTGGTGGGAGACATGGGTGGGGGCCTGGTGGAGGCTGCCCCTGGTGACTGGAGGGGTGGGGGTGGTGGGAGACATGGGTGGGGGCCTGGTGGAGGCTGCCCCTGGTGACTGGAGGGGTGGGGGTGGTGGGAGACATGGGTGGGGGC
This sequence comes from Ambystoma mexicanum, assembly GCF_040938575.1. NCBI lineage: Eukaryota > Metazoa > Chordata > Amphibia > Caudata > Ambystomatidae > Ambystoma > Ambystoma mexicanum. The sequence continues at coordinate 336,879,702 of NC_090927.1, forward strand.
CTGGTGGAGGCTGCCCCTGGTGACTGGAGGGGTGGGGGTGGTGTGAGACATGGGTGGGGGCCTTGTGGAGGCTGCCCCTGGTGACTGGGGGGTGGGGGTGGTGTGAGACATGGGTGGGGGCCTTGTGGAGGCTGCCCCTGGTGACTGGGGGGTGGGGGTGGTGGGAGACATGGGTGGGGGCCTTGTGGAGGCTGCCCCTGGTGACTGGAGGGGTGGGGGTGGTGGGAGACATGGTTGGGGGCATGCTGGCAGGTGCCCCACAGTGCTGGGGGGTGGGGGTGCAGGGGGACATGAGTGGGGGCCTGCTGGGGGGTGGGGGTGCAAGGGGACATGGTTGGGGGCCTGCTGGCAGGTGCCCCACAGTGCTGGGGGGTGGGGGTGCAGGGGGACATGAGTGGGGGCCTGCTGGGGGGTGGGGGTGCAAGGGGACATGGTTGGGGGCCTGCTGCGGGGTGGGGGTGCAAGGGGACATGGTTGGGGGCCTGCTGGCAGGTGCCCCACAGTGCTGGGGGGTGGGGGTGCAAGGGGACATGAGTGGGACATGGTTGGGGGCCTGCTGGCAGGTGCCCCACAGTGCTGGGGGGTGGGGGTGCAAGGGGACATGAGTGGGGGCCTGCTAGGGGGTGGGGGTGCAAGGGGACATGAGTGGGACATGGTTGGGGGCCTGCTGGCAGGTGCCCCACAGTGCTGGGGGGTGGGGGTGCAGGGGGACATGAGTGGGGGCCTGCTGGGGGGTGGGGGTGCAAGGGGACATGGTTGGGGGCCTGCTGGCAGGTGCCCCACAGTGCTGGGGGGTGGGGGTGCAGGGGGACATGAGTGGGGGCCTGCTGGGGGGTGGGGGTGCAAGGGGACATGGTTGGGGGCCTGCTGGCAGGTGCCCCACAGTGCTGGGGGGTGGGGGTGCAAGGGGACATGAGTGGGACATGGTTGGGGGCCTGCTGGCAGGTGCCCCACAGTGCTGGGGGGTGGGGGTGCAAGGGGACATGAGTGGGGGCCTGCTGGCGGGTGGGGGTGCAAGGGGACATGAGTGGGACATGGTTGGGGGCCTGCTGGCAGGTGCCCCACAGTGCTGGGGGGTGGGGGTGCAGGGGGACATGAGTGGGGGCCTGCTGGGGGGTTGGGTTGCAAGGGGACATGGTTGGGGGCCTGCTGGCAGGTGCCCCACAGTGCTGGGGGGTGGGGGTGCAAGGGGACATGAGTGGGACATGGTTGGGGGCCTGCTGGCAGGTGCCCCACAGTGCTGGGGGGTGGGGGTGCAAGGGGACATGAGTGGGACATGGTTGGGGGCCTGCTGGCAGGTGCCCCACAGTGCTGGGGGGTGGGGGTGCAGGGGGACATGAGTGGGGGCCTGCTGGGGGGTGGGGGTGCAAGGGGACATGGTTGGGGGCCTGCTGGCAGGTGCCCCACAGTGCTGGGGGGTGGGGGTGCAGGGGGACATGAGTGGGGGCCTTGTGGAGGCTGCCCCTGGTGACTGGAGGGGTGGGGGTGGTGGGAGACATGGGTGGGGGCCTGGTGGAGGCTGCCCCTGGTGACTGGGGGGTGGGGGTGCAAGGGGACATGAGTGGGACATGGTTGGGGGCCTGCTGGCAGGTGCCCCACGGTGCTGGGGGTGGGGGTGCAAGGGGACATGTGGCTTGGCTGGGGGGCATGCCCATGGTGGATGGGCTGCCTGCGGGACATGACCAGGGGTGCAGGGTAGTCCCCTGTGGTGTGGGCTGCCTGCAGAGGTCGTGGAGGGGGTAGAGGGGAGACCTGGGAGGACCCACACTGGCAATTCACCTCTTCAACTTCCCGCACACCCACGTAATACACTGCCCCACCCGCACAGGCCCAATCGCGTGTAGGATTTCTCGCGCACCCCTGTAATACACGTACCCAGGCCAATCGCGTGTAGATTTTCTCGCGCACCCCTGAAATCCACGTACCCAGGCCAATCGCGTGTAGCATTTCTCGCGCACCCCTGAAATCCACGTACCCAGGCCAATCGCGTGTAGATTTTCTCGCGCATCCCTGTAATACACGTACCCAGGCCAATCGCGTGTAGATTTTCTCGCGCACCCCTGAAATCCATGTACCCAGGCCAATCGCGTGTAGATTTTCTCGCGCACCCCTGTAATACACGTACCCAGGCCAATCGCGTGTAGAATTTCTCGCGCACCCCTGAAATCCACGTACCCCGCTCAATCGCGTATTTAACTTCCCGCGCGCCACTTTTTTGATGCGCTGGGACTCTACCGCCTGCCTTCGTGTGGCGGCCGTGTTTCAGCTTGTGCGTGTCTTTGGCTGTGCGTGGCTTTGCCCTATTCCATTCCATGAATACGTGTGGTTCGAGTGCGTGTGGGCGTTCCGTCTGCTTCCCTGCAGTACATCCCCAGTTACGCCCTTATTTTCGCGTGTAGTTCCCCATTCCGCGCGTTACGCCCCATGTCCCGCCCACTTTCTGGTGTGTGCGCTGAGGTTGTGCGCTTTCACTGTGCGCGTCGCGCACGCCTTTCACGATGTTGCAGTGACGTGTGCGCCATGCACGGGTTTGGCGCACATCCCGAGGAAGACACGCGCAGGGACTTCCATGAATCGCGTGCGCCTCTTTTTTTCCGCTTGCGCCTGCTTGCGCCGGCTTGCGCGTAGATTTTCGGCGCACGTTTGTTCCATGAATCGGCCCCAATGTATTCTTAAAAAACATCTGCCTACTAGCCTGACCTTTTAATTACTAGGTAGAACAATTGCACAGTGTTAGGGAGAATTCTCAGTTTAGGCTGAATTTCCTAACCTAGTCAGTCCCCCAGCAGCTTTGCTGGATTTTTGGGGTTTATTTTTTTCTCCTGCCAAGAGTGAGACTCTTTTACCCTCACTCTTGGGCATGATTTGAGTGTGTTTCTTTGACTCTAGATGTGTTTAATGGGCTATGGGGTCTTTTACTCCATAGGCCTTCATGTGTTTTTGTGATGTGTGTTACACAGCACCCTCAGTGCAGTAACACAGGGGTGTCATAGTGACCCCCCAATATAGACTCCATACCCTGGGACTGACAACTGTCTCCCAGGGCATGTAAAGTCACCATTGACTTTACTAGTCTCAAATTCTGAACAGAACCAGTACAAACCATCATATTGTGGACGTACTGGCCGGGGCAATTCGATTGCCCTGGGGTCTGTTAGTCGAGGGGGCACGTCTCCGTCCCCCCTGATAGAGTTTTGGCTGGTGGCAGTGGATACTACTTTTTATATTCGACCGCAAATATATCTCTATGGGATTTCCCATTGTTCGAGGCTACCAACTTTATTTAATTCCTATAGCCTCGAACATACCGCTGGTTTATTTATTTAATATTAATTCTGCGGTTGGTATTTTTTGCCAGAACTCCGTTCTAAAATGGCGTTTGTGTTCGCTTCTGTGACTCCAACCCAAGTTGAGTCTTTTGTTCCCCTATTTGGCGGGCTTCTCCACAGAAGCCCTCCAAAGTGGTGCCACTCTGTCTGGGGTACTTAGGAGGGGTGGAGGGGGATTTAGGCACCCTGGACTGAGTTGCCTAGGCAACTCAAGTCGCACTCCATCCTGATTGGCCCATGTGGTGAGCCGGCCTGCTCACCACTTAGCATGTTTGAGTGACAGCTAGGCTGAGTGAATGGGGATTTTCTGCATAAAAGCAGGGCTTTGGGGGACTGGAACTTTAGAAGTCGCCACAGGACCTAAGAATCCGACGAGGGAGAAGCTGAGCCGACCTGCTACGATGACACCACCGGTGGAGCCCTGCTGGACCGTCTCACCACTTTTCCCAACGACAGAGGAGATCTCCAGCCTGGAGAGTCTTCTTCCTTCGACTGGTGGGGATAACCAGTCTGCTTCCTTTTTCGCTTCCTGGAGCATCTCGTGGCCGCCTTGCCTGTGCCAAGCACCCCGGCAACCGGGATACCACGTTTTACCACTACCGCGAATCAAAGGGTAGTACCTTTAACCGGAAAACTCCGTGGCTGGTTTCTTCTCTGGCAGTGCAACGACCTTCATCTTTCCTCCACGTCGAGATCCTCTCTTCCTCTGGATGACGCCGCGACTTGCACCCGCTTCCAGGAACAACTGCCCCCGCTGGAGGATCCTTTCCACATAAGGTACCGTGTTCCGCCTGGCTTCCCTTGCAACCGACTGTACGGGGTAGATTTAGCCCCCGGGTTTCGAACCTGGGTTAGCCTGGGACACCCTGGCTAAACTTTTCTGAGCCTAACCAAAACCTTTCTGAACTCCCTGCAAGACTTTTTAAGCCTGTTGTCATTGTGTGATCTTGGGTGCATTTGTGCCCTGCTCTGTCCAAGTGTGGGCCCGGCCTATGGACTTTGGCTCACAAGTAACTTTTGACTTTCCTGCCTTGCTTAAAGTTCCTAAAGATTAGTGTGGTGTATTTTCCTATATTCTGCCTTTTTCCCTCCCTTTTTACAGTAATAGTGCTGGAGTGTTTCAATTGGTGTGTTTTTAAATAAATAATTATATACCTTGATACCAAAGCTCTGGTCAGTGTTTGCTTGTGCTATTGTATCTGAGTGCCTATTGTGTATACTTTGCATACTGCCTAACTCTTCTTGAGGGAAGTCTGACTGCTCAGCCACAGCTACCAAGTGAATCTGTGTCGTACAGACTGCTACCAAGTGGGTTTACTTAAAAACACCTGTAGTCTTAAATCTTTTGCAGTGGTCCCAGAGGGAACTGCACAGGTTTCTGCCTAACACACAGAGTGAGTTAAACGGACTGAATTGTGAAGCTTCTATCGTGATACAGAACCAAACACAACTTCATAGTTTGTTGTCTCACTCAGTACAGTACGTTATGGGGCACAATTTTAAGGTGTGAAATAGAATAATAATAGAAGAAATGGTTCAGCAAATGGTAGTATTCAAATGTACTTGTGTTTTATGTTCTTTGAATCATGCTTTAAGAATAATGTGTTATGAATTTTGTACTTATGAGTTTTTTAAAAACAATTATTCTAAGTTCTGCAACTTCTTTGTTGTTAAATTTTGTAAAGGTTTGTAAAAACCAAAACAATAAAGATAAAAAAATAAAATAAAGAACGGCATACTTTCAAAAGGGACCAGATGAAATTACTGAATTGGGGCAATCTATCCTGACAAGAAAGGAGGGCACTCAATATTCTCAAGAATGATAACACAATCGTCATTAAGGAGGCGGACAAAGGGGGCAACATTGTTATAATGGATACCAATGACTATATTGAAATGGCTATGCAGCATCTAAATACCCCTGGATGCTACACAATCTTGAAAGATAATCCCAGGAAGGAGGTGGTAGAACATCTGAATGAATTGATTACTTAATGGCATAGGCAACGACTAATAATGGATGAGGAAAAATGGTTTCTTAGCATCAAAGAACCAACTCTTCCGACCATGTACTTCTTGACAAAAATTCACGAGACTTAATATCAGAGGCCAGACCAATTATAAGTGGGATTGGGTGGGAAACTGAACCACTATCTTATTAAGACCCTTATGTAAGCAAACTCAAGTCCTATCTGAAGGATACATCCAGTGTGCTCAAGTTAGTAAAAGAACACAAATGGGAAAATGACTGTCTGTTGGCCACATATGTTAGCACTCAAAACCATTGAACCATTACTTATTTAAGGACAACTTTGCTTCTCACTATTACCATTGAAACATGGTAATGGAAATGTTAGAGGCGACATTGGTACACAACCAATTTGTATTTAATGACATATATTACCAACAAATACAGGGTGTGGGAATGGACACTAAGTATGCACAAGCATTGGCCAATCTCTTCATGGGGCTCTTTGTCATATAAACCAATTTAAAATATCAGACACATGTGTTATTATGGACTAGGTACATCGATGATGTCTTTCTAATCTGGAAGGGTAATGCAAAGCAGATTGAAGAATTCATTAGCCAAATGAACACCAATGACTTTGGCATTACATACCCGGGAACATATGATGCAAAAGAGCTTCGTTTTCTGGAACCTAAAGATGGAATGATTTTTTAAACTGAATGTGATTTGCTATCAGAGAGATTTTAACAAAGAGGGTATTCCAGGAACAATCTACAGACAGCACTAAACAAGGCCAAACGAATGGACAGGGAGGAAACCTTGATACAAAAAGGAAAAAAGGGACAAGACAAACAAACTATGGAAGTGCAATTCATAACTAAATACTGTCAAAATCACTTCAAGATTTGCAGCATATTTAAAAACATTGGCACCTGCTACTACTAGACAAGGATATGGCGGAGCACCTAGGAGACAAGCCGACTATAGTATTCAAGCGAGCTCAAACATTAAAGAACCAGCTTAGTCCATCGTTTCTATGCAGCTCCCTGACAGGAGGACATGGTACGTGGCTGAACCCAAGAAGATCTGGCTTCCACAAATGTGGGATTTGTACAATGTTTATATATGCACACAATACAACAGACACAAAGACGACAGTTCCCCTTGTTCGCCAAACTTAAACAGCAGGATATTTTAAGGCGTGATGCTGAGGCTCTAAACCTAGTACCTGTCCGTTATTTGCAAGTATATTCTGCTCTGATCAATTCATTCTGTAATGCTCTGTGTTCTCTGCAGTATACATAGTTTGTGTGTTCACTGCTGCACCACTCCTGTAGTATTCTCACCTTTCTGTGGTGATTGTGCTGATAATGAGGACTAGTCAAAGTTGAACTGCATAGATTTGCATGCTGCAATGCTTCAGAATATAGCGCAGTGTGAAGCACTCATTACAGAGATTTCTGTTCATATGCAAGATTACAATACCAAATTCCAGCAAGGCCGACTCAGCCTTTCATGTTTAAAGTTGATGAACATGAATGTATATGTACTCTGTTTTGTAACACAATAGGTGGAGTAACTTCGCTGAAAATGTTGGGGGGGATATAACATCCAAATAAAAGAGGCCCTTGCAAAATGAGTGGGACAAAATGGTGTGCCACAAAGGTTGAGGTGGACACTCTTATCCCCACTAGCATTACGGCCCTGGGTGCTATTATCACCAAAGTACCCACACTAAAAAGTGGTTGCTATAAACAATAACATAGCATCAGTATGCTGAAGGTCTAGAAATGGGTTCCTTCAGATGGGTAGTTGTAAAATCTAGGAAGGCAGCCCAATGATGAGCATAATGAATTAGTCGGGGGAGGTGAATAGGCATCCAAATTCAAGACTGTGGGGCCAAAGCATTCAGGCTCTTATCCTGACTTTGCCAGCAGATGATACAGTGATCCTGGACAAATCATCATATATCACTCAGAGTGTGGTGCCATCTTCTGTGGAAAGGTTTGCCTTCGTACATGAGGGTGGAGTTGTTTAGCCCATCACATGGTCTTTCTTTTTATGTAGTTAATTTGAGTAGAAGGGGTTCTAGACAGAAAAGCTCGAAACAGATATCACAGGCCTCTGGCAAGCATATTTTAAGGCCGGCTTATTTGACACAAAAGGGGATTTGCTTTTTTGTACCGTTCAAATGTTCTTCTGCACATCATAAATAACAATCAACAATCCTGTGTTTTGGTGTATTTAAAGATTTAAAATACAAAAGAGAAATCCAAATGAAATGTTTTAAGATCACGTCAATTATTATGCTTGCATCTTTATACATTCCTGGATGGTGAAGACAATGAAGCATAGTGTGCTTCTAATAAGTTTTGTTTGAAGAAAAAATAAATGTGTCATGTTGGGTTATGCGATTTGTGTACTTCCCAATTTAGTTCAACAAAATGGGATTATTTTAGTTCCTGATAAGAATTGGAAAAGGAAGAGGTAAAGTGGAGAAATTGCAGATGGGGCACACGTCCCAGCTTCACTTCTTAACCAATGTGTGTTCTGAGGCATCTCATGTAATTTCGCATTTTGCCTAACCTGTCAAAATTGCCAGTCTCTAAACCTTTCAAAATTGTCAGCCCTTCAGAGTGATTTCGTTCTCAGCATATCATCTTCAAAAAAGCAGCATTTATAGCTCGCACACCAGAGCCATATGTTGATTTGCTCTCTATGGAAACACCACTTGAAACACATGTCTCTCTTCTAATCTAAGTCTATCTGGATATGGACACCTTCCTGTGAGCTTCTAATCTGCCTCCACTATCTATGCTATATGTAGCTTTCTCCTGGCTTTCATCTGGTGTCTTGTATCCATTGTGACCAATCTCCCACACCCCCTGTGAGGCTACAGAGTTCAGCCCGCTCTGTAAAACCCTCCCTAAAGGTCGAGGCAAGTAGGACCTTATTGGAAGAGACTCCCACTTTGGGGAAAAGGACTCGCATTCCTGTGAGGAACTCCCTACACCAATTAATGTAATTGCATACATGGGACTACCTGGAAAGCCTGAGAATGTGGCATCCTTATCTTTGGCTGAAGGCAATGCAAGATGGAAACTAATGACCCCAGAAAAAGACAATGGGCCTCATTCCAAGTGTGGTGGAAAAAATATGGTGTTACTGTGATGGCGGTGGCCTCATTCTGCCACTTCGGGGCACGGGAAACAAGGTAGGGTTCCGCCTTACCGGCAGTGTGCATCACCGATCTGCAGAACCAGTGCCACCACCATCACTGTAACAACGGGGGAGACGGATGTACCGCCACCAATGTAGGTGGTGCATCTGCCTCTGCCGCGTGCCTGCCGGACATAGCAGCACTGCAAACAGGGAGCCGGATACACCAGAACTGGAAATAACGTGATAGCCAGGACCGGAAGGAGCCCGGCGGCCATTACAAAAATCACACTCCACAGCAATCTCCCTGTGCCTGAAGCCATCCAGCCCTTCTGAGTGCCTGAACCTATCTAGGGAAATGTCATCCAGGATTCCCCATATCTGCCAGTGAAAGCCACGCTTCGTTGAGGCCGAGCTGAAAATGCTGGCGACCACATTGGTGATAATGCCAGGGAGCTTTTCTCAGTGGACCAGCGCCGCAGCACGCAACTACGGAGGAAGGAAATCTGGGCGAAAGCTGCCCGGAAGGTGACTGCTGTGGGGGTGATACCACACAATGTTAAAGACTGCCATAAGTGGTGGGACGGCCTGAGGGTGTGCAACCTTCTTGCTGCACACCCCAGGCACTGCGCAGCTACAGGTGGCGGACCACCCTTACCCATCAAGATGCTGCCCTGGGAGGAGACGTGCAGCCGTGTGTTGCAATTGGAGGGTATTGAGGGAGTCCGTCCAGTGAAGGTGGGAGCTTGGACACATATTGAGGCGGGTGAGTACAGAAACTGCACAATTATCAAGCTCACACCGGCCCACCCTGCCCCCCCTGTATCGATAGTATCGATAGTACTTCTGTTAGGCATAAAACACAACTTTTCTACCAATTATCACCCACAGGTGAATGGCATCTGTGAGAGATTGAATGGATTGTTAAAAGAGTGCATAGCCAAGTTGAAAATCACTCTGAAAAAGGGAAGGCTACATTGCCTGCCCCTTGCCTTATATGCTCTGAGAAATCGGCCTGGTTCAGATCACCATCCAACTCATCATGAGTTGGTGAATGCACTCTGTATGAGAACCCCACTAATTCCTCCAACTAGGGTAATAACTGATGCCCACAGTGTAGTGAAGGCATTAGGCGATGAGATGCACGATTACCTAATGTTATGTTATGGTATGTTGTTTTGCATTTATATAGCGCCTTATATACCATTGGTATGGTCTGAAGGCGCTGGTAGGTTGAACGCCCTTGGGAACCGAAGTTCGGGTCAGTAGAGAGAGTAGGGAGAGTCAAAAAAGTGCGTGTGTGCACCAGGTATGTGTGCAGCTGGTGCGGAGTTCGAGTGGTAGCTGCTTCTTAGCGGTAGGTGTGGTGGTTGAGATATCAGGAGTATGTGTTTGCTCTGGCCGGCTTTATCCAGAACGAGTGTGGCTGCGTTAGGCCTGAGGAGAACGCCTGGCTGGGGGTGTAAAACCAGCAATGTTTACTTAGAGTGATGTGGAGTGAGCGGGAGATGTAGATATGAGAACAGTTATACCGAATGGTGTCATAGTATCTCTGTGTTCTAGTTGAGTGGTGGTGTAAGGGAGAGAGTAAGCGTGGGGTGTGGTATGATGTATGTTTTTCAAATGTTCCCTTCATTCCAAAGCATAATATCTATGTCACGCAGTTCCGTGCACATACATAATATGTCCGTCCGTTGCACATACTCATCCGTTGCACATATTCATCCGTTCCACACACTCGTCTGCTCCATATACACTTGTCTGCTCCACACATTCGTTCAGTCCACACCCTCGTCCAGTCCACGCACTTGTCCAGTCCACGCACTCGTCCAGTCCACGCACTCGTCCAGTCGACACACTCATCCAGTCGACACACTCGTCCAGTCAGCACACTCGTCCAGTCTTCATACTCGTCCAGATTAGACACTCGTCCAGTACACAGTACTCATCCGGTCCACCCACTCATTGGCACAACATACTACTCGTTGGCTTGACAGTACTACTCGTCTGTTCTGCGTGTCGATCCATTCCACACACTCATCTGGTCTATGTATTTGTCCGCTCCATGCATTCATCTGTTATGCACACTCATCCGCACCACACATTCAGCCGCTTGACACACTCATCCGCTCCACATATTTATCTGCACCAAACACTCATTCGCTCCACATACACTTCCGCTCCATACCCTCATCCACACTACACATTCATCCGCTTTCGACACTCATCCACTTTCGACACTCATCCGCTCTCCACACTCATCCGCTCTCCACACTCATCCGCTCTCCACACTCATCCGCTCTCCACACTCATCCGCTTTCGACACTCATCCGCTTTTGACACTCATCCGCTCTCCACACTCATCCGCTCTCCACACTCATCCGCTCTCCACACTCATCTGCTCTCCACACTCATCCGCTCTCCACACTCATCCGCTCTTCACAGTCGCTTTCCACATTCAGACGTTGTTCACTCTCAACTGCTCACCGGCTCTCCACACTCACCCGCTCTCCACACTCATCCCCTCTCCACACTCATACCCTCTCCACACTCATCCCCTCTTCACACTCATCCCCTCTCCACACTCATCCCCTCTCCACACTCATCCCCTCTCCACACTCATCCGCTCTTCACACTCATCCGCTCTCCACACTCGCCCGCTCTCCACTATCATCCGCTCTCCACTCTCCATGCATATCCACTCTCCATGCTCATCGGATCTTAGTGCACATTCCATCTTCGTGCTCATCCGCACTCTACGCTCATCCGCTCTCAACATTCGTCCGTTCTTTACGCTCATCTGTTTTCCACACTCATCTGCTCTTCATGCCTTCTTGCTCTTTCCAGCTGACAAAAATGATTGCAAGTGTTTCTTACATGTCTCAATGGATCAAGAACAGAAGGAATGGATCACAATGAAGTCACAATGACAACCAACCTTGTGAAACAGAACATTTGCTTAAACCTCCAAGTTTATATCCAGGCGACCAGGTGCTAGTCCGCAATTTGTATGCACCTGGAGCACTTTAAAGGGCCTCAGAGGTAGAAGAAACTAGCCCCACTGCTGTCAAACTGAAGGAGCAAAGAGCGTGGCTACAACTACATGATGTCAAACCCTATAAAGACAAAACATCGACCCCTCCCGAAGATATCCAAAGTGAAGCAAGAGAAGTAGTTCTGCATGTGCTGATCCATCCAAGAGAAACAAGAGAAGAATTTCTGTGCATGCAGACTCGCCTAATGGCTAGAAACGAGAACAAGGAAAATGAAGTACACACAAGCACTATAGATTAGGGTCCAGAGTTTCTCAAAATTTGACAAGAAGACAATAGACTTGTAGCTACCTTGGAACTCTTTTATAGACAGGCGTCAAGGAACAATGCAAGAAGAGTCCAGAATTTGAAGAAGAAAGAAGTCTACCAACCATTGCTTAGGATGCCTATTATAGAAATAGTGTACACACTTTTGTCTGTTATTCTTTCTTATATATTTCAGACTTATCCAGCCCTAATGCAAAGGAGAATACACAGTATCACGTTTCTGGAAGACCCCAAGAATAACTGTATTGTCTGGCGGGTGATAATTGCAATTATATTGCAGTTTCTGATATAAAAGTGATTAAAAAGGAGACATGAAATGTGGAAATTGAAGTAAATACAAAATGGAGAGACTTCAACATTTCAAAGATTCATTGCCATCCATAAAGTCGATTGGTTTTCATGAAATATTGATGATGATATCATTTGGTATTATGATTTGTGTTTTTCTCCTTATTATTATGGCAGTTGAACATGTAGCAAAAAGTGGTATAGATATGGAGGGTGTCAATGTTACATCTATTATTGTCCCCACTGAAGGTATAGACAGGCTGTTTTGAATATATATCTGAGAGTCTATTTTGATTTAAAAGGGATGTTGAGGAAAACCACGAAGATATAAACACATATTTTGATAATTCAGGTCATTTAAAAAATAACCTATGGTATCAGCACATGAAGTAGGTGGGAGAAGGATCAGCAGGTGAAAGCTGCTATGTCTGTTCTGTAATAACATATGCCATAAACGCAGCCAGGGCATTTATTGCCAAAGAGATGCCTGCACATGATGCAGTAAGTCTCAGTCATCTAGCAGCATGTACAACAAGAAGGCAATTCAAAGGAAAATGGGCAACTTTACGATGTTGATCAAGAGGAACATTTCCTTATGAAGAGAGTTATGGGAAGACCAAAAAAAATGGAAAGTGGGATGGGGTGGACAAACAAAAAATGAATGTATCCAGCCAAGATTGGAGAACGTATTAAAATTGTCGAGATGGAGAGGATGGACTGCTCAGATATGACTGAACGAGCAGGAGATTCAGGATGCTAGGCGAGACATCAGCTATTGGTCATCTATGGGCGTGTTGCCACCAGTACCGGATGGGAAGAAGGACTATTATCTTGCTCTGCACACTTCTTGAAGAAAGAACCAGTAGCCATAGTGCTAGTGCAAATAGTGAATGACAAATGTCTAGAATCATGGGGCAAGTATTCTAAGCCACTAACATGGATCAACAACGAAGCAGGACTAGTATCCATAAAACTATTGAAGAATGCAACAAAAAAAGCTTCAGGAATGGAGGTTCATTTCTGGTTAGAGAGAACAAAGGATGTGGACAGCCAATCGAGGTCCCACCGACCGAAGAACACCGGCAAGCCCTTTTCAGGTACCTGGGTTGCCGGAATGGTGGTGGGTCTTCAGAAGGGGTCAGTGACCTGCACTGTTCATGAACAGTAGCCTAAGTTATATTCATAATCACAGTTTCTGGCAGAATAGTGAACCAGGTCTGTAGGACGAGGAGAGAATCCCACGGGTCTGGGACCCATACCCTTTTATGAAGAGCAACCCAAGTGATCTTCAAAGTTACAGTACATGGCAGGATAGTGAACCAGGTCTGTAGAAAAGGGTCAGGAGAAGTACGCAGGTCTGGGAACCACACCCAAGAGACTGAGAATGAATGTTGTTTGAGGACATTTGAAGTGCAAACCAAGCCAGAGGAAGGGAGTCATTCCCCTGTAATATTGAACTGTGAAACCAAAAGGCAAAGCAGCCAGGGGAAGGCAGGCAACTCCCTCTGGCAGTGTGAACTGCATACTTAAGCCTGGCAAGGGTGTCATTCCCCCAGCCTATGTGAACCGTGAAACCAAGAGACATCAGGAGAAGAAACTATAACTCCTGGTGTTTTGCATTGTGAAGCCCAACCGAAGAAGGTCCGGGGAAGAGAATCATTCCCCTGGCATGTGGGAGTATTGAGAACAACATACCTGGAGAAGGGAGGCATTCTCCCGCACCCCCATAGTGAAGAACCCTACGGGCAATAAGGAATGATGTTTGAGTTGGAATTGTACCTTTTGAATTGGAACTGAGAACTCTACAGCATCACAAGCTGGAACTTTGTTTATTTCATTGGAAAGGAACTAAGACCTGGGGAAGGGAGTCATTCTCTCAGGTGAAGTTCCCACTTACGATTGGAACTGTGGCTTATTGTCCAGACGAAAGGGAGTCATTCTTCTGAACCAGGAAGCTCCACTACATCTTTAATATTAATTACAAGTGTGAGGGACAGAAGTAGGCATTTTGACAAACGACATTGGACCCTTTTTATTTACTTGGACATTTTGAACGATTCCTTACTTTCTTAGTAGAGGCAGGGAAACCCATCTTAGAGTTAGGGAGAGATAGGCTTCCTCTTCATTTTTGACTAAATAAAAGTGTATGCCAGCAAGCATGCCACCTGTGTGTCAGTCTCCTCCTTCTACACCCTTATATATGGTAAAAATATAAATGCAGTTTCAAGAGTCTGAATCTCATAAAGAAATAATTAACATACTACAAATAAGAAGAGGAGGGGAGAAATAACAATGATTAATAAAACAAGTTAAACAAAATATTGAACACATTCACTGGTATCATGTACCCACAAAAATGGATTTGGATTGGAATGTAATATAAAAACACAACCAATAAAATGTAATTCACATAATAATGGTGGAGCTGATTGAAACCTTGAACTGAGTTTATTTAGGGGTCACCTAGTCGATGATGCCTTTGTCAAGTTGATGAGGTGCAAAATGTTTAAAACCATGGCTCCCAACCAGGTGGGCCCTCCACCCCACATCCCAGGCTGTTACAGAGAATTATAAGTACAAAGGTGACTATGTGGGGGCGCTGCTGAGCAGCAACAGACATGGCTGATTAATCATGAGGCTCCTGCCCTAAAAAACTCTTTTTTGATCTGGAGGTGGAGACAGTCAGCAGAAGTGGTGGAGTGAGCCTGACCGGCCACTCGAGCCGTAGGTTGCCACAAACTGCCTATCCAACCCTGGACCTGGACTTAGGCATCCACTCTACATTCTTTGCCGCTCAGTGGGGTAGAGTGCATGCAGTGCGTGTCTGGACCCCTTACTAGCATTTGTAGAGACCACACCACTGGCCCTCCTGGATGCAGATATACCTGCCAAGACACCGCAGATATCAGGAATGACAAAGGGGTAGCCAAGAAACACGGCCCGAAGGAATCCTTCGCCAGTACTCTCGGCAGAGAAACAAGTACTACCACTGCTGCAGTGACACCTGCCGGGATCGAACCATTGATGGCGGCAATGCAGTCTGGACTTGCCTCAGTTAAACCCAAGCTGGACGATATTGCAGCTAACATTAGCTCACTTAAGACCAGGATGGACAAAGAAAGTGGGCGTATCACCAAAACCGAAATGAGAATTGGGCAACTTGAAGATACAAGCCTATTGCATGATCAGTTACCAAAGTGGGTCACCAAAGGGCTCACTGAAGTAAGGGCCAAGTGTGAGGACATCGAGTCGCAATCTCGGAATAATATATGAATTGCGGGAGTGCCAGAGGCGGCAGCAAAGGGGCCTATGGAGCAATTTGTGGAGGATCTCTTAAAGTCTCTCTTTGCGGATGTTAATTTCTCAGCACATTACCTAATGGAACACGCACACCAAGCCCTGGTACCTGCTCCCAAGCCTGGTGCACCACCGCAAACAATCATTGCATAGCTGTTAAATCTAGAGAAAGGGGCTTGCTCCAATTTGAGTCCAGTGCTATTCATGTATACCCGGACTTCTCGGCCGAGGTCCAGGCTGCCAGACGATCATATGAGCCGGTAAAGTGGCTGCTGCAGGAGCGGCAGGTCCAGTATACCATCCTTTTCTCTTTGAAGCTCCATATTTTGCATGGTGGCAGGACACACTTCTTCAAGATCCCAGGGGATGCTATGCAGTACATTGAAGCGTCTATCCCAGCCCCGGGGTGACAGTCTTCAATCACTACCTGACTAATTATTATTCCTTTTCTGGTGAAATTCATTGGG
The DNA here is from genome assembly GCF_040938575.1 of Ambystoma mexicanum. Lineage (NCBI taxonomy): Eukaryota > Metazoa > Chordata > Amphibia > Caudata > Ambystomatidae > Ambystoma > Ambystoma mexicanum. The sequence continues at coordinate 336,895,534 of NC_090927.1, forward strand.
GAAGCTGTTCTCCAGTTGCAATATGCCCTGGCTTCTACTACCATGTTGTGTTGGGGTGTATGCATGTACTGCTGCATTATTTACTGCAGCCCCGTATCATACACTATTTGAGGGCATAGAATGCATATTAATTCTACTCCACGCAGCGCTTGTCTGTTGCGTTGTGTTGCTGCTTGCACTGTTTTCCTTGAATTTTCAATATGGGGTGGTTACGGGGGAACACTGTCGGGTTGGGGGGTTGGGGTCAACTGTGCAGGTTGGGAAGGAGGGTTGGGGTGTTAAAGTTAAATTTTTGATAGAGTGGCTATGATACTGTGGCGGCATGGGGTGCTGGAATTGAGGGGGTATGGTGAGGAGCATGAACATGGCAGGTCCTGGCAGCACTGTGTTGGGGGAGCCAGTTACATGCTTTATGTGGAATGTGAGGGGGTAAATAACATGATTAAGGCGAGGAACATATTGGCCTATTTTCCCAGACATCAACCTAAGCTGCTCCTGTTGCCAGAGACGCATACTTTAGGGAGCACCCGAGAGGTGTTTGCTCTGAAATGGGGTAGCCAAAGATATTATACTAATTACTCCTCACAGGCAACGGGCGTCCTCACCCTGGTTCATCCCTCAATCCCATTTCAGGTTGTGAGTAGTGTGATTGACCCAATGGGCCGATATATGAAAGTATGGGGTAAAATATAGGGCAGCGCAGTACGGCTTGTTAACGTCTATGGCCCTAATATTGAGGATCTTGTCTTCTATAACGCTATATTTGAGATAATCACACAAATCGCTGATCCCCCCTTCATCTGGGGAGGGGACTTTAATACCATTCTTAATGATGTCCTTGACAGATCCTCTACCGCCCGGGTGCTGGATCCGCCACTGCACTGGCACTTTTCCATATTAAACACCAGTTGCGGCTGGGTGATGTCTGATGCTGCCTTCATCCAAATGCTAGAGAGCATACCTACTACTCCACGGTATATGACATGATGTCCAGAATTGATTACTGGTTATTGTCAACTGTTCTGTGCGAAGCTGTGAAATTTTACCACGTATGATGTCTGACCATTCCCCAGTTGTGCTGTCCATTCATTTTCACTTACAACAGCGGCCTCACCCTATATGGTGGATGTCACCAACCATGTTGTTGGACCCTGGGTTACTAGCACCCTTGCAGGATAAGATAGATGACTTATTCAGAATTAATATGAGTTCAGTGTCCCGGTGTTCCACGGTGTGGGAGAAATTTAATGTTTGGATACATGGTGAATTGAAATCAGTTTCTGCAGGTACTCTTAAGTTGGTTAGGGCTAAATTGAGTGAGGTTGAGCGGCACTTGAGGCAGTTGGAAAATGAATATGGGTTTACCAAGGACAGAGCACTATTGCTGAAAAAGAAATTAGATAAATGGCTAACCCTAGTGAGAGGTAGAGCATACGGGGAATCGGAGAGACCGGGTAGGACATTATCCCGGTGGTTAGGGGGAGAGGGAAATACAAGCCATTACTGATGTTTGCGGTCCATCTGGGGAGGAAGTTGTAACCAATTATGGGGTTAACAGGGTGTTTAAGGATTAATACGCTATGCTGTATGCCAATGCAGGTTCGTGCACCTCTACTGCCTTGGGGGAATACTTGGCTGCTATCGAGCTTCCGGAACTTCCCCAGGAGGGCAGAATAGCCCTTGATAGCCCAATAGCCTTTGGCTCCTGCTTCCCTCCTTCTTTCTCTTCCCTAACTGCTCAGTTCACTGACTGGTTGCCTGGTGTACCTCCAGAGCCCCACAGATCCCAGGCTCCCACGCCAGTCCTGCACTTGCCCCCAGGCCTCTGCACTCTGCTTGGCACTACTGCACTCGGAATACGTTCCATGAGAGGGGCAACCACTCTGCACATAACTTAGGCCCCTGCTGGACTGGGCGCACTTGTCTCCCTCTCCGTGCCTCGCACTTCCTTTCTGCACACTTGCACGACCTTGAATGTACTAAGCCTAACAAGTTTGTCTGTCCTGGCCCCCCTCTGTCTTCCCTCCCTAGCATGGTTGTGCCTGAAATACTTGCGCATAGATACATTAGTGATGACCAACCACCAATCATTCTGAATTGTCGGCAGGCCTAGTACGGTAGTTTATTCTGTATCTCCTTTTCCCTCGCCTCATCCCCTTCTCTCCTCACTCTTTGTCATGCACTATCTGGCAAGCCGTTAGGCACAGAACGGTAATTTACTGGCTGTATGCTCATTTCCTGCCCCCCCCCTTCTCTCATTCTTTCCTGTCATGCACTTCCACTAGTAGAAATGCCGCTGGCCTAGTACGCTAGTCATTTTTGTTTGATCATTCAGAATCTTTAAGACCTAAGAATGATGACTGTATTCCCTTGTTCCCTTCCCGCCTTGAAGCACTCTGAAGCACTTCACTTGTGTATAAGCGTTTTAAAAATACACAATTACAATTTACAGTAACAATTGAGGAGGTATATGAGGCTATAGCTGCGCTGGCTTCAGGTAAGGCACCTGGATCAGATGGGCTCAGGGTGGACTATATAAGGTATTCAAACAGACGTTGGTGCCCAGGCTGTGCAGGTGTGGGAGGAGTCGTTGGAGATTGTGGAGTTGCCGCCCTCCCTCTGGGAGGCCACTATAACTTTGCTATTAAAGCCCAATAAACCACCAGCGGACGTGGCCTCCTATAGGCCTCTGTCCTTGATTAATGTAGATGCAAAAATATTTGCTATGGTACTCTCCTCCCAGCTACTTCCATACATGACACACCTTGTGCAGCCAGACGAGTCCGGGTTTATTCCCGGTAGGTCCACTGTGCTAAACCTCAGGAGACTGTTATGCATTATGTCCCAGATTAATCAGCAGGCCGGCCTCCCTGGATGCTGAGAAAGATTTTGATTCAGTGTAGTGGAGTTTTCTATTTCAGGTCCTGAAGCGCTATCGGTTTGGACCTTACTTCATTAATTGTGTGCGATTGCTATATTACAAGGCGGTTGCCAGGGTCCACACTAATTACAATATATTGCAGGAATTACCGTCGGGGAGGGGTACTCAGCAAGGGTGTCCACTATCCTCATTGCTTTTTGCTCTTACCATTGATCCCTGGGCAGTGCATATTAGAACATTACACAGGCATAGGGGTATCCGCATATAACTCTCCTGTATGTCAGGGACCCAGAGGTTAACCTAGGCCCCATCATGGATATGGTCCATGACTTCACAGTATATTGGGGATATAAAATCGACCGATCCAAGTCTGTGCTTTTCCCCCTTACAGAGGCTACTACGGCTCCACCAGATATAGTAGGGTTCAAATGGGTTCCTGCATTTTAGGTATTTGGGTATAGTGGTCTCCAGGTCAGAGAAATCCTTGTATTCTGACAATCACACGGGATACCTGAAAGTACTTGGGGCTAAACTTAAAGTGTGGTCTAAGCTTCCTCTCTCATTATATGGCAGACTCTCATTACTTAAAATTATTGTGGTCCCTATGGTGCTGTATTATTTCTGTAACATTCCCATATGGCCGGGGAGGGAGTATTTCACAAGATTAAGGTCACTTGCGTTGGAATTCACATGGGGAAGTGGGATGGATAGAATTAGCTGGGAACAATTGCTGGAACCGTATCTGCAGGGGGGATTGGCTGCGCCCGATTTTGAACTGTATTACCTAGTGGTGTAGGCGCAATTTGCTGGATAAAAAAACACTGCCACAATTAATGTGGTTCATGTGGCATTGGAGCGCTACGGAGTGGCTCCCACAAACTTACAATTGGTGATTCTTAGGTACGTGATTTCTTGTTCCTTTGATCCCGTGTGCAATACAGTAAATGCATGGCCCAGAATATATGGGAGTCTGGCACTTACTGTTCCTTACAATTGGCAGGTTCAACTTTGGAACTATAAAGGTATGCCTCCTGCATTCGATGTGGAAATACGCTGGGTCTGGGGGGGAGAGGAACACTTGTCAATGGGGGACATGTTTCCTTATGGTAGATTTGTGACAGTTGACGAGTTTCGGACCAAGTTGGGCGAAGGCTTTCTAAAACTGTGGCATTACCACCGGATTCATGCTGCTGCCCGGCGGCTGTGGCTGTCCTTTCCGCTTGAACCTGACACTCATGCATTGAGGCAATCATGGGAGGGGGGATAATAGGTGCATGATGTCCAGGCTGTACTGCCTGATACAGGTGGGGCAGAGTTGCAAGTACAAGGCCCGCCAGAAATGGGAGCGGGATTTAGGCATCGAATTTACAGATGTACAGTGGACTCGATATTGCCAGAAGTGTCTATGAATGCTGGATACCGGCTGATACAATTCAAGATGCTTAATCAACTACACTATCCCCTCCTGCCAAATTGGCTGCGTTTCTTCTGAAGAGACTGCTGCATGCGTAAAGGGTGATTTTTCCACCGCCAACTCCTGTCATATGTTTTGGGAATGTCCTGCTGTCAGGGTACATTGGCAGAAGGTGGCTGACCTTTTGAATGATATTGTGGGGGTACCGTCTGACATTTCTCTGTTAAAATATCTACTGGGAGATATAGGCCAGGTGCTGTTGGCTATCAGAATATTTTTTAATCTGACAGCCATGGTGTCCAAAAAATGTATTATATGCCGCTGGAAGTCAGCACTTTCACCTGCTTGTGAGGAATGGCTCAAAGACTTGGTGTAGACAAGTGAGAGGGAGGAGACGTTCATAGCTATGGTGACCGCGGCCATCCGGACAAAAGATATTTGGGCCCGATTCCACACCTACCTGGCCCAGGAGGAGAGCCAAACCACGGGCTAAGGAAGAAGGTCCGTATTGATTAGTGTTTTGGGGACTCATCAGCTGGGAGGTGGGGTGGATGATTGGCTACTGATGCTGGTTAATGTACAGATGCTACTCATGTCAGGCTGTTAATTGTATGTACTTCCATTTGGTAATGCCATTCTGTCTGTCTACTGTTGCTGAAAATAAAGTTATAAAAAATAAAAAGTGGCTATGTGCTTGAAAGGACTTACAATGTCACACAGAGCATTTATGACAAGCGCATGCCTTTTGAGTGCGTTAAACCCTGTTGAGTGGCAAGAAGCCACCTGCTACTAAAATGATGGGTAACATCTCAGAAGGCTAGGCCTGACATGTATCTGAGATAAATTGGGGACAAAATAATAGCAACATGTGAGGAGGCCATTTTGGCTGATACAAAAACAACTTTCACTGTGAAGTACTATATATTTAGGGCATATTAGTCTTAGATGAGTGAGAAATGTGCTGGCTTTCATGTCACTTGTGCATGTTTGATTGGCTAATTGCCATATTTTTCTCAATTATTTTCAATAGTATGATAATGTCCCATGACGCAATAAATATTTCTATATCGTCTATTAGGTCAGGTTGGGTGGTAAAGCTGGGCAAACCTCTGCTCAGCCTTAATCATGGCTCAAACTGAATACACACCTGGACATTCAAAGTTACCTCGAGAGGCCTATGGACCCACTGGCAGCTAAAAATAGAGCCCAGGCCCGCCCCACTGATTTTGGTGGAAAAGGTTGTGTTCAGCGGGCCGATCAAGGCCTCTGAATTATCTTGCACATTTGTGTGTGTTCTGGAAGGTCCCTTCTATTAGGACAGAATCACTTGTGCTTGATATTTGTGAATTGTGTTACATTCTAGCAGCAGGGGTTTACTCGGCAAGCCAACAACATTTACATTTTGCCAGATGTTTTGTGATCTTTCTTGATAGTGCATTTTCTTTGGTTCTTGGTGGCCTCTATTTGGCCCTTTTGACTGATTTTTTTCATTTTAAACCCGATTTGTAGTGTTTCTGTTTTACCTTTACTTTTCCTCATTTCAAAAGGTGTTTCTTGTCCTTCCCTCTGATCCTTTTGCCTTTGTGTCACACCATTGGGGGACAGCTAAGGGAGAGGACAAGCAGCAGGGCTGATGGAGGTTTTGATACTGCCTCAGGGGGGAGTAGACGTAGGAGTAGGAATCAGGGCCAACTAGATCAAGATACATTGATCAGATGTGTTTGCTAATGCAAGGTAGCTGCATCTAAAATGCTAGAAAATGCATGAAATACAAGTATTGTAGCTTAAAACCACACAATCCCATTATGATCTTGAATTCTTAAGCTACTCTCCAGACCATGGTCACTTTCACTAATGGCAACAGATGGGCTGTAATATCTATTAGCCTTTGACATTATGCCACTGAGTTCAAAGTATAAGCTATGCACAATACTCTTAAATACATTCTTTAACCGATTAAAGTAAAAGAAGAACTCTTTTGTGAACAGAGAGTTGGTAATTGATCAAATGTACAGCAGAAACCTGCTTTACATTGACATTTTATGCTATACATTTTTTGTTATTTGTCTCAATAAAACAAATTCAGTCCTGAAATGGAATTGATGATGAATTCAATTCATATAAATGTAATAACTGGAATTCCGGCCTGGTGTCGACCAATATGGCCATGCTCTGAGGCAGCTCCTCCTGCTTCGACCAGAGCACGCCCTACGAGCCCTTGCCGGCAGGGGGCTGTGCCACCTGGATGGTTCCCTGATGTATCGGAGACCCCGGTGAGTGGGGTAGGGGTCCCGGACATCTTAAAGGGTGGGCTCTGCGGCGCTCCACTGTGGTCTTTGCCTCAGACTGCGTGGCTTGCCATGGCCAGGTGGGCTGAGCACCCTGGTGTTCGCTCCCTTTGCCGCATGGAGAAAGTAGGCTTAGCGTCTGCACAGCGGGGTATGTCGGCGGCCATGCCCACAGGCTGAGGAGCAATGGTCGGCCCGGGACTCTCAAGGGCATAATAAGGGTGCTGACATGGGAGCGCCCCCCACCCCTCAGGTGTGAGCCACACCGTCTGACCTGGCAGTGAGCAGGGGACCTTTGGAAAGCAGAGTGCGGAGGAAGGCACGCGCAGGTCTCAGGGCCCTGATGCAGTATTCCGCCTGAAGCTACTCATTCTTACCTGAGAATGGGGGAGGATCCCCTTAAGGCCCCTCTTGTCAGCAAGAAGACCTGTGCTGCGGACAATGGAATGTGTCTGGCTGTTATTGTCTAAGAATACCTGGTCGCTGAGGGAGAGGGGCTCTGGGGCCCAGACTTTGCATTCTGTCAGGCCGTCCATGGGGTCTCTGTTGGGCTGGCTTTTAAATGGTTGCATGGGATGGGCCCCTGACTCTCGCCTGCTAGCGTAGCAAGCAGGGCTCTGCCTAGGGCTTTGATGGCTTCCAGTCAGGTGGAATGGTGTGGTCTTGTTTGGAGCTGCAATATTTTGAGGTGACTCTACCTGTGTGTTAAGGTATGACACTGTGGCATTTACCTGCCTGCATGTTGCCACGTAGGACTCTGAAGAAGCTCAGATCAGTGACGTCCCTGTGGTCCACTGTGGCTGAACGTGATGGAGAAGGTGCCTTGGAGAAGATGGCCACTGCAAAAGAGCCGGGAACTAAGGCACCGCCTCCAATGAAGCAGGATTCGTATTTATTGGATTGTACGGCCAACCTTGAGGAGAAGCTTTCCTCTTTGGTCTGAAAAGAGATTGTGTCTGCAACTGCAGGTTTACAGAAGTCCTTGGATGGGCTTTTGAATGACCTGAAGCAGATTAAAACAAGAGTGGGGGATGCTGAGGACTCCATACACTCTCTTCAGGAAGAGGTCATCAATCTGCAAGGGGAGCTGGCTGGCAACAAGCAGAGGCTGAGCTGATCTCCACCATCGAGGAACTTGAAAATTGGCATAGGAGGGAGAACCTCAGGACACAGGGCCTGGAAGAGTCAGCTGTGGCAATGGACCTAAAGGCCTGGGTTATCCGCTTCTTTTAAGAGGTTTTCCCTGACATCTCGGTGGATTCCATTGTTCTGGACAGGGTTCACAGGGTTGGCTCCCTCAGAAGTGGTCAGAGGAGCCAGCCCAGAGACTTCCTCATGAACTTCCAAGCTTTTACTATCAAGGAGAAAATCCTGTGGGCCTCTAAGAGGATGCGGGAGATCTCCTAAGGCACCCATACATTTCTCATATTCCAGGACCCAGCTGCCCTTACTGCGGCAGGAACAGATAACCATATCTTTGAACTTTTCCCTTCGGCCTGCTCTTCACATGGTAGAGGAAGCAGCGGCGCTGCACGGTCCCGGGTGTGGTGGCCAGTATCCTGGGTATTACATTGGAGCAGCCTAAGGATGAGGACTCAGAGAGAAGATGGAGGCAAATATCAGCCGGCATTACCGGCAAATCCAATATCGGAAAGGGGTGATGTTACCGGCAGAGGTTTCCGGCACGTATGGTATTCTCGCTGCCAGTATTGCTGGCGCTTAAAATTTCAGATGAGTTGATATCGGTGCCAGTAATTCCGGCAACTGTTTTCCGGGAAACTCGTTTTTGGCTGATCCGGTAAAAATGCCAGTAAACTTTATTACTGGCACATTTACTGTATACCGGCCCACTCATAATGAGCCCCACTGTCTGCTACACAGCAACATAACTGCACCAGTTAGCGACAGCTATAAAAAGTAGCATAGCATCAATCTGGTGCAGGCCTAGAACTTTGGTCCTCCAAATGAGGGTTGTTAAAACTGGCAGCTACCCCCGGCTTTGCCAGCGGATAATACAGTGGTCCTGGACAAATCAAATGACACTGTATAGTACCGTGCTGTCTCCTGTGAAAAGGTTTGCCTTCTCACTTAGTGGTGGCGTTGCTAGCGCATTGCCTGATCTTTCTTTTCATGTAGGCCATTTGAGTGGAAGGGGTTCTAGACAGAAGAGAGCCAACCAAATTTCACAGGCTCTGGTGAACATATTTTCAGGTCTTCACATTTGGCAAAAATACTCTGCTTTCTTATACAATTTCAAAGGTATATCTGCACATCACATTTTACAGTCCTCAATTCTGTGTGTTCGGTCTAAACAACAATTTAAAATACAATCAAAAATCCCAGATGAAACCTTTTAAGCTTGCATTAATTAATATTGTTGTAAAGACTGAAGGGGGGCTATCTGTACTCCTGCTCCCTATATGGCAGAGTCGAAGCACAGTGTACCCCAGCCAAGATTCTCTAAATGGTAAAACGTGGCGAACAATCAAGGCTTAGTTCTCAGGAGGTGATGAGGGCTCGTTCTTAAGTACAGTGTACTCCCCATGCACCCACAAGGGAATGTCCACACACTATGTTAGTGAAAACACAGTCTTTATATAAATATGGTTCAAGGTTATGTACACAATCACAATAACACACTTTTTACTCTGGCAATACGATAATGGCAAATATATACAGGTATATGTGGTACCACTCTTTCTATTGATTCCTTTAAAATGTGTCCATGGCTAACAGCCCCAAAATAGCATACGAATCAGATTATAAGATGAATCAACGATAGACCGCAGAAAGAAAGCAAGTTAAATCAAGCAGTGGCAGAACCGTCTATCCCACTACCATGAGACAGTTCTGTGCGAGGATCCCTCCGCCTGGGCAACCTGTAAATAAAGTTATTTGACAAGCCCAGTCCAATTATGCTCAATATAGTCTTGATTCCTTCTAAAAGGTGCCACAACCCCAAAGTACCTGGTTTCGTAGAGTTCTTTGATGAGTCGTCGACAGGCCCTTCTTGAGTGCGCTCCCTTTAAAGCAGGAGCCACGGGTCGTCGAGATTCGGTGAAGCAAAAGGTGTGAACACTGTCATTGTGGCAGCAACTTATTTTCTTGTGGTGCTCGTTGACAATTGGTCTAAAATGTCCTGCAAGCTGAGGCATGCGGGGCACCTCGGCGACACGTGTTCATTGCCGCAAAGTGTTGATGAAGAACTTTGGCCCAGCAAGGGCTTCGGGTCGTCGGCGTCTTTGTGGTCTTCGGGTGGCGGGAAACCCACCGGCGGATTCTCCTCAGTCGTCGGTGGCCTTGACTTTCTCTGGTAGGATGAAAGCAGTTGACGGTGATGATCAAGGGAGTACTTGGATCAAATGTCTTAGGCAAAGGAGCACTGCGGCTCCGGTTGTCGACGGCAGTCGACAGTGGAGGACTTCAATGTCCGGGCGCTTCGCTTCATGATTCCACAGCGGTCCCCGTCTCCGGTCGGCAGTCTTTCGAGGGTCTGACATCCAGGGAGCTTTGGCAAAGATCAACTGGTGCACGATGGTCCCTCGTAGCTTGGGAAGAGGTCTGCTAGCCAGGTCCTCTCTTGGATCAGTTCCTTGACAGTCACGCAGCTTTCAGATTAGCAAAGGACAGCTGCAGCAAATCTTCTTCTTCCAGTGGGCTTCAAGGTTGAGCATCAAGTATCAACTTCTGCTTCTGAGTGATTTCCATCAGTGAAAGGCCCCCAGATATACAGTTGATCTCCCATTCATTCTGCTGGGTCACACTGAGGCAACCAATCATTCAGAAGGGCATTCAGGCAGTCAGGCAGTTTATCAGGCTCACAGTTCATTCAGGCCATTCTTCTCCATCTAGACACTCACAACACAGAATGTAGATTCAGACAAGTACCCAGCCATTCAGCACTACACACTGCATTCATACCAGTTTTGGGCAGGGCTGTCTCAGTCATTGTGTGAAACACCAGATACTAGACACCCATAACATGGAATGCGTATTCAGCACACACTCCGTTCACCCAGGTCCCACCCCATGGGTGTACCCACAACATACAGTCATTGGGAAAGCTCCAGCTAGTCTGGCCTGGACTTCCCCACACTATCATATATGGAACTTCCACCTAACAGCCAGTCAGGGGGAAGGGACAGAGTCAGGGCTTCCCAGGACTTTGGGAAAATAAACTAACAGGTGATAGAAAGCAATAGGCCACAGGGGCCAACTTGTTTCCTATCAGGAATCAACTGATTCCAATGGCAGGGCCTGAGTATCTCAAAATGGAGGATACTCAGAGCACCTGCCAAATTCATCTTGGAGCTGCGCCTAGCCCATACCCTGCTCTGTGGGCCACACACAGGTGCCCAAAAACAGACACTAGAAGTACAGGGTCGTCTTCCCACCCATGGGTGCCATAAGGGTGTCCCAAGGGTCGGTTCAACAAACCAAAAAGAGGAAGAGCAAACCGCCAGGAGTTCCACATTAACTCCTGTGTGGAAAACAAGACAGAACATACATGATAAGGCATAAAGGACAAGGATACGGAGGCCCTGCCCCTCCAATGCATGTCCAGCATCACAATTGTGTTGCTTGTAACTTGTCATTGTGATGGTGAAAATGAAGCTAGAATCATTACCCTTTTGCATAAAATGCTTCTATAAAGTTTTGTTTTTAAATGTAATGATTGTGTATTTTCCAAGTCAATTCTTAAAACAATAGGTTCATATTTTAGTTCATGAAAGTGACACATTCACAAATAATTGCACCATACTCTAAGCGCTGGGAAGTAATGTGGTCAAGGGAAGACATTGCAGATTGGGCTCAAATCTCAACTTCACCTCTTAACCAACATATGTGATCCTGTGCAACTCATTTAATCTCGTTTTGCCTAACCTGTCAACATTGCCAGTGTGTAAACATTTAAAAAGGATTATCCCCTTATGAGTCATTTTGTTCTGAGGGTATCCTCTTCAAAGAGTTCTGACTGGTTTAACTGGCTACATACAGCATTGTATATTATAATAGTGTCCATTGATATATTGCACACCACAAAGTCATTTGTTTCTTTGCTAATAGCAATATAATTTGAAAACCATAGCTTCAAATTTATATCCATAATCTATACTTGGGTATGAGTCCCTTTTTCGTACAGCTACTGCATCTGAACTACACCTTTCCCGTGGCTGCTACTGTTAAAATAATGGACCTCATTACGAGTTTGGAGGTAGCCATGCCCTTAACAAGGGCATGGCTACCCCGAAACTCGGGTCCGGCTCCGGGTCCCGCGAAAGGGGAATTACCAGGCCATTCCGACCTTGGAGGGCCCGGTAATTTCCCTTTCGCGGGACCCGGAGCCGGTATGTCCCCATTCCCATTTGAGCCCCCATATGACTCAATGGGAATGGGGTGGATGGTTGCAGCGGTACCGTTCATAATTGTACCGTTGCTACCATCCTGGTCTGCTCACAGGTTCCGCTCTGCGCGCCTGGCCTGACCAGGTGTGCAGAGCGGCACCCGCGAGCAAACTCGTAATGTTATGGCACGTTGTAATGAGGCCCAATGTGTCTTGTACCTATGCTTCAACACAAGTACTCTCGCCATGGACTGAAAATGTTGCCTTAAAATGCTGCTTGTTTGTTATTCTAATTCCAGCAAGTGTGAATTTGCTACGGAGGCCCGTAGGGAGAACACATGCATATTTTCATTGTTGCAGGACACAACACCGGGCTGTGGGGTGTGATCACGATGAGGGAGGGTGAGTGACCAGAGATTCCGGATCCTGTTATTTCTTTGATTGAGAGGAGGGCCCCAATGGAGTATGTGCTTCGAGACCCAACATTTCTTAAGGTGGCCTGTTTACAATATAGACAAATATCCAAGATACCATTTTAGCACCAGCTATCTTATACGATCACATCAACAATACCTCAGGGTCGCTGTGGCTGAAGTAACTACATGTTATACGATTCCTTTGAACTTTGCTGCATAGGGTGATGCAGTAGATTTTAAATCGAGACAAATGGGGGTGGGAGTGGGGGTGTGCAGCTGCCTAGATGTTTTCATAATAGATATGCAAGCTCTACCTTCTCAGCTAAGTGCTCCCAGCGATGGCTATATGTTTTTGACAAAATACAAGAAACTATCTCACGAGCAAAGTGAAATCACATTAGAAAAGAGCTGCATTCTGCGAGCTCGAGTAAATGCACTGTGGCATTCTAATTGAGGTTCTGAATTCTCTGCTAAAGAATGCTCATTTTATAGACAGCAAAACCAATTTATGTGCAAATACCCTGCTGCTGGAGATTTCCTTTAAAGAATCTGCTCGCACTTTCCTTACTTATCAAAAGGGAAACACTTTTTGTAATCTCACAGGCCATTGTTTGCAAAAGATTTCGATTTGGTAATATGCAGAGTTTCAGATAAGGTAATTGCTTACATTGTTCACAGTAAGATGTTCAACTTACTTATCCTTGGCATTGTTGTTCTGCAATCCCATTGTGTCTCCAAAACACGAACGGGAACACATATTTGCCTATTTCCTTGCATGAAAGAGACTTTTGTCTATGGGAAGGCTACCTATTTTTTCTAAAAAAAAAAATGGCAATTCTAATTTTCAATTTAATTTCATTTTACTTCATGCTTCTATGTGATATTGTATTGCATATTACATTATATTCTTATATTCTAGACTCGGCTATTAAATAGCTTATAAAGATGCAATAATGGCTTGTATGAAGTGGGTTATGGGAATATGTCCTTTCATAATCAAAATTTCTAATAGGTACTAGCATTATGCTCCTTTATGCAAGTTCTATATTTTGCGTCTTTACCATATAAATATGAACTTAATAAATATAGACCTACGTTAACTTGACAAGTGTAACTCGATTTCTACTTCCATCTAGTAGTTCCCATTAGTCGCAAAATTAAGGCACATACGGTAACCCTCTTCCACAGTGTACACATAATGTGACTGTCATGTGAAGTTGCAGACAATGTATTGCTACAGTCAAAAAGCAATACTAGGCGAGATCAGCCACATTGCCATCTCCAATGTGTGGGATCCTATGTTATTATTAGGTTTTTTGAAAGACAGAGGTTCCTATTTGGTTGGCTCATTACCGCAACGAAAGGGCATCACTTGTATGCCTCACATCAATGCTGATAGATGTGTACAACTGAATCATTCAATGGCGCGTGCCACTTTCCTTGCAGCTTCAGTATGTCACAGGCCATCATGGTAGTGAGCTGTGGCGTCACTAGCCACTGGCTGAGGTGCAAGGTGACATGGAAATGACGGCAGCATCATCTGTGCATAACACCCATCAAAGAAGCTTTGGATTAGTGATGCACATGTATGTCCCCTCCATAGGTCCAACACTTGGCCCCTGTCACACTCGCTAACTTAGCCCTCCATTCACTTGGGGGCAATGGGGCACAGCAATGACTCTCCGTGTGTTAGATTACGGAAGGGCGAATGCAGGAAAAGCAGTCCAGGAGGAGGAGTCTCTATTGTGGGGTGGTGTAGATACAGCCAAGCGCCCTGTCCAGAATTTGTTTTGGAAAAGGGTTTAGGGGAATTCTCAAGGTTCCCACATGTGGGCTGCCAACACCTTCTTTACCACCCCACAGCACAACAGGCACAGGCATAATGGCCATTGTGCCTGAAAGCAGGCACGTTATCATTCTCAATCCCAGCGCCGTGCTCCAAGCGCTCAAATGGCAAGGATAACATCGTCCATTACAGAACTCTCAGAGTCCAGATGTAGTGCTTCGCTAGCCCTCTGCCACTGATCCATGCAATGCAAGGGCACAATCAAGACAAACCCCTTTCTCAGAAGACTTACATGACTAATCGTCCTCCTCCCAATGCTTAGGTCATTGGGTGAGCTCTGTTTCCAGCAACCAGGCTTGTCTTTGTCAATAATTTCTCCTTGAAATTCTTGTTTTGGAGACAGCAATCTCGCACAGCTTGTCCACTTGTCATCACACTCAAGCCAATTGAATTCATATGACAACCTTTCCAGAAATGTGCAAAGGTGATAGCCATGGAGGATGAAGAACTAATGATAGATGTTATATCCGCCCTACGTCCCGCAGCGCGGTGACGTAGGGCAAGTTAATAAAAGCCCTGCCCCCTGAGTGGGAGGTAGTTCCGGGCGAAGCTAAGCCAGCGTGTGTGTGTGTTTTTGTGAGCTCTCCTGCCTAGGCCGCGCTCCAGGCCATGCGGCCTCTTGGACCGGAGCCAGCCCCTCGTGCTGGGCCTCCGGCAACAGCACGACATAACAATGGCGACGAGGAAGTGAGCGAGCATCCACGCGCTCCAACGCGAGTTCGCACGCGGAGACCACACGGTCGCTCCGTGTAAATTTTTGGACACCCGGTGGGGGCCCCCACGACCACGTGACCCCCACCCCCCAAAAGAAGAAAAAAAAAAAAAAAAAAAAATTTTTTTTCTTCTCTTTTCATTCCCCCTTCCACACCTCATCCTCAGGGGGTGAAAAAAAAAAGAAAAGTTTTTTTTCACGCATCGTCCCGGTCACCACCAGCACGTCGTCTCCTGCATCAATCCATCGGAGCACATGTGCCGGTAAGACGCTGCCTCACCACAGGGCACGCACGAACCCGAAGGGCAGACACTCGGCGACCGAGCGCACGCAACACCATGGCGACTGGGCTATCTACCCCTGGACATTCCACACCGTCCAGAATGGCGGCAAACCTGTCCATGGCGTCACCACCGCCTCGCACGCAGGGAAGCTCGTCGACGTTGATCCAACCATTCGACCCATTCACAGACCCATCGTCCAGTGGGCCCAGATGGCAGCTATGGCTACAGAAGTTCGAGATGGCCATGGAATGTAAGGACGTCACGTCATCCAGAAAGATGAAGGCTCATCTACTCCTCAGTGTGGGCGACGAGGTGCTGCGCATCTTTAACTCCCTGGATGTGGACGACGGCCAAGATGCATACCAGAGTGCGAAGGACGCTCTAACAGCACATTTTCTCCCGCAACTAAATCCAGACTATGAAACCTTTATATTCTGCACGACTATCCAGGCCACCGACGAGACTCTCGACGTCTACCACACGAGGCTGAGGAAGCTGGCCATGTCGTGTGAGTTTACGAACACTGAAAGGGAGATTAGGAGGCAAATCATAAATGGAATTCACTCGGAGAAGCTGAGGCGTCTCGTGCTCAGTGAAAAGGGCATCCCTCTACAACGCATCCTGGAACTGGGCCGACAGAGGGAGCTTGCCCAATCCAGGGCCGCCAACATGGAAGTGACCCTACAAAAACTCCAGCCGTCACTGTCCACAGCGATGGTTGCTCAAATCTCGGACAGACAATCAACGAGGAGCGAAAATGGCAGCGGTTACACCCAGAACAGGTGGCAGCCTCGAGCACCAGGACCAACCGAATGTGGATGGTGTGGTGGCCAAAGGCACGGAAGGCGAAACTGCCCGGCGCAAGGCACCACGTGCGGAGCATGTGGCCGGAAGGATCACTACGCGAAAGTGTGCAGATCCGTGAACGCGCCACTGCAACCCCCACAAGGATCCCAGGAGAAAGGGTCATCGAAGAAAAAGAAACAAGCCAGCGCGAGGAGGGTAGCAGTAGTCAACTCCTCGACGGAAGAAGAAGGAGATGACCTCTCAGCCCTACGACAAACAGCAGGCACGGAGAATGAAGGAAAGGGCCGAAAGGTGTACTTAGTATCCACACTAAACCACGGGCCAGCACAGTCAAAAAGAACCGCCAGGCGACGAAAATGCATGGTCAACATACAAGGCCAGGACATACAAATGACCATTGACACGGGGGCCTCGGTAAACGTCATGCCAACCACCGTTTTCCGAACCCTCGCTCCACGACCCGAGCTAAAATCCACAGACACTCGACTATTTGCCTACGGCAGTCGGAAACCTCTACCTGTCATCGGGAGGTTCCGCACCACGCTTGAGCATGGCGAACAGAAGTTGTGGTCGAAGATCTATGTCGTCAAGGCGGGAATTGAAAGCCTGTTGAGCCGAGATGCGGCTGAAGACCTGGGCGTGGTCAAATTCATATGCCACGTTGACGACACATCCGAGGTCGAGAACTTCCTCAGGCAACACCCCATGCTACAGAGGGGGATAGGCTGCCTCAAAGGAAAGACCATCAAACTACACATTGATCAATCAGTGCAACCACGCGCAGTAAGACACCGAAGGACACCCTTCCACATGAGGGAACAAGTCGAGAAGGAGTTAAGGTCACTCAAAGCCGCTGGTATTATTGAAGAAGTCACGGGACCAACACCGTGGGTTTCCCCGATGGTGGTCACCCGGAAACCCAAACAGCCTGGGAAAGTTCGGATCTGCATTGACATGCGCCTGCCCAATGCAGCCATAAAGAGAGAGCGACACATAACGCTGACAATCGATGAAATCATCACTGACCTCACGGGATCGTGTGTGTTCTCGAAGGTAGACCTAAAGGCGGGGTACCACCAGTTGAAGCTACACAGAGAATCGCGCCATATCACCACGTTCTCAACCCACCTAGGCCTGAGGAGGTATAAGCGCCTGAGTTTCGGCATATCGTCGGCCGCGGAGGTCTTTCAACAAACCATCCAGGAGGTCATCAGAGGCATACCAGGGGTATTGAACGTGAGCGATGACATCCTGATACATGCACCGGACACCAAGGAACACATCGTGAGACTGAAGGCACTACTGGGCAGGCTGGAAAGCGCCGGACTCACTATCTATCGTGAGAAGTGCGAATTCCTAAAACCAGAAATAACTTTTTTTGGATACAGGTTCGACCGCACCGGCATATCGCCTGATCCCCAGAAAGTGGCGGACATACAAGCTGCCAGCCCCCCCACGACTCCCACCGAGGTGCGCAGTTTCCTGGGTATGGCCACTTACTGTGGCAGATTCATTCGGAACTTAGCAACCCTATCCGAACCACTGCGGGAGCTAACAAAGGCCAGCACCAAGTGGGACTGGGGACCCGAATGCCAGGAGGCATTTGAGAGCATAAAGGACTCCCTGTCAACGGATACCAAGATGGCCTATTACGACACGGACCTCCCGACAGAGCTATTTGTGGA
This sequence comes from Ambystoma mexicanum, assembly GCF_040938575.1. Classification (NCBI taxonomy): domain Eukaryota; kingdom Metazoa; phylum Chordata; class Amphibia; order Caudata; family Ambystomatidae; genus Ambystoma; species Ambystoma mexicanum. Next base: position 336,913,211 of record NC_090927.1, read on the forward strand.
TGCCAGCCCAGTCGGACTCGGAGCAATCCTGATGCAGGTCACGAAGGAGGGTACAAAAAGGTCGATTGCTTATGCATCCAGGGCGCTCACAGCAACGGAACAAAGGTACTCCCACATAGAAAAGGAGGCAATTGCCGTTCTATGGGGGTGTCGACACTTCCACATGTACCTATATGGGCGCAAGTTCACGGCGATCACCGACCACAAGCCCCTGCTACCAATCTTCATTGGGTCATCGGCACACCCACCAGCCAGAATCACCAAGTGGCTGCTACACCTCCAGCAATATGATTTCGAACTTGTCTACCAACCGGGCAGCGGCAACCCCGCTGACTTCCTGTCGAGGCACCCACGACCAGCCACCCAGCAGGAAGTGTTAGTCGCCGAAGAGACGGAGGAGCACATCTGTCAAGTGGTCCACACCATGAGGCCCAAAGCGATAAACATCGAGGACATTACAACAGAAACCCAGAATGACCCATGTTGCGATCTGGTAAAAGATGCCATTTTGTCAGGCAACTGGAAAGACTTCATGTCGCACACACGCAACAGAACCGAGGGGGCCAAGGCGTTCCTAGCAGGTATGTTCACGGTTCGACAAGACCTCTCAATCACTGAGGGAGGACTCCTGCTAAGGGGTGACCGCATCATCATACCCCCAAGGCTGCAAGACAGGATAGTTGCCCTAGCGCATGAAGGACACCAAGGGCTTGCGAGAACAAAGGCACGGATCCGACACAGGGTATGGTTCCCTCAAATTGACGATCGTGTGGAGGACTTAGTAAACACATGTCTGCCCTGCCAAATAACGAGTGGACCCCCAGACCCAGAACCGATCCTATCGGCCGAGCGTGGCCGGGCACGATGGGAAGCGATCAGCATTGACTTTTGCAAAATCAGAGAGGGTCTACATCTACTGGTGGCAATCGATGATCACTCACGATATCCAGAGGTCGAGATACTGGAGTCCACCGCCGCGGAGGTGGTCATCCCGGTGATAGAAAAGATGTTTGCCACCCATGGTCTGCCCACGACCATTAAGAGCGACAATGGGCCCCCATTCACAGGGGAGGAATTCAGGTCATACCTACAGGAACTGGGCATCAAATACCACCATATTATGCCAAGGTGGCCGCAAGCTAATGGGGACGTCGAGCGATTCATGAGGACTATCAACAAGGTACTCCGAGTATCAAAGGCCAACGTCAGTCCGTGGAGGATCGACCTATTCCGGTTCCTAAGGAACTATCGGGTCACCCCCCACAGCACCACGGGCATACCACCTGCTGACCTTATGTTCGGAACAGTCATCAACTCGTCGATTCCTCATCATCCAAGTAGAACCCCAGACGACGTCGACCATGCACGCGTGGAAACGAGGAGAACACGTGCCAATGCTCACATGAGCACCAAGAGAAGAGCAAGGCCCTCAAACCACAGAGTGGGCGACCAAGTCATCATGTTGCGTAATCCCACGAAATCCAAGATGGACACCAGGTATGATGAACTGCCATGGACCGTCAGCAATCGGCGTGGGACCATGATAACTGTCACACGGGGAGGTCGGGAAGTAACAAGGAACGCGTCCTGGTTCAAGTCCGTGCCCCAGCACCTCTGGACGGATGGCGAAGAACATCACGACGACAATGAGCAACAAAGCAGCGACGTGCCGGCGCAAGACCCCGAGGAAGAATCTGCGGGGGATTGCAGCTGGCAATCACCGAGACTGCCCAGCAGTGAGTACACAGGCAGCGAAGGTGAGCAGACTTACGAACCGAGCGGGGACAGCCCCCAAGCGAAGCGGTACAGTCTGAGAAAGGCCACGAGACCGCCTGCGAGGCTGAATGACTATGTATGCTAATTCCAGCAGCGATGACAGAAGTTTATAGTTGAGCCTGCTGTTCATGTTTATGTTTATGTTGATGTTGTTAGGTCATTTTGAAATAAAGGAGGAATGTTATATCCGCCCTACGTCCCGCAGCGCGGTGACGTAGGGCAAGTTAATAAAAGCCCCGCCCCCTGAGTGGGAGGTAGTTCCGGGCGAAGCTAAGCCAGCGTGTGTGTGTGTTTTTGTGAGCTCTCCTGCCTAGGCCGCGCTCCAGGCCATGCGGCCTCTTGGACCGGAGCCAGCCCCTCGTGCTGGGCCTCCGGCAACAGCACGACATAACAATAGAATTCATGGAATACCCCAGGAAGGGACCGTGGATTGACTAATCCTACGTCTGTGGGAAATTGCTAATATCACACAGTCAAGGGTTTGTCAGGGCAAAAGGTAAAAGATGAAGGGAGTGCAGAGACAGATTCAAGAAACGTAATGGAGCTGTATTCACGTGTTTAGCTAATGTGCTAATGCACGCATTCCTTTCATTTCAAATAGTTAAATGGCCAAATATTAGAAGTCTGTACAGCAGGCTATGCACAATTCGCAAAGTCCACTGCCTTTATTATCAATTATGCGTTGTAAGGATGTAGAAGTAGGAGACCGACACACAGCTGGAATGCTTTTAGTTATAGACTTTTATTAGTGAGCAAATAAACGAGAATACACTATCTGGCCCTAGATTTGAGACGGGTTTCCCTGCCTCACCTAATACTAAGGAAATAGTCAGAATGTCAGTCTAAAGCAAAGATTTCTCCGTCCTGTGACAAAAGCCATCCCTTACACTCTAAACCCAACTAAGAAAATAGGGTGCTCTTCTTGGTCCAGAAGAACGTCTCCCTTCTTCTGGACAACAATCCAAAGTTCAGTTCTGGGTGAAGCAAACACAATTGTTCTTCTCCAGGAGAGTACATCAAGAGTCTCAAAAAGATTCTTTGAGTGTATTCCAGAAAAACAAACAAAGGTCTTGTATCTTCACAGTGCTAGGTGGACGACTTCCTCCCCTGATCTTTCTTTGGTCTATCAATGGTTCTCACAATTCCAGAACAAGTGTGATTTTAACATATGTTTCACAAACCCAAGAGGACACTTCCCTCCTCTTGGTTCTTTCCACAATGTGCATCAAGACCAGGGGTCAAGTCCTGAAAAAAGAAGTGGGGGGACTCATTAACAAACGGAATGGGATGTGACATGGCAAGAAATTAGCATATCAAGGTGAAATATGTACAATTCAATGAACTGGCTTTGCATAACCACCAAATTGTACAGCACGACTGGCATCAGCCTTTCATAAAATCAACACACACAAAAAACCAATAGAGGATATTTTCTTCTAATAGTGTTTTTGAAACAGTTTAAAGGTGTGCACGTTTTACACTCCAAGAAGCAATACAGATGGTTTCCTTTTAACATGCAGTACTGAAATGGGACATATCACCTTTAGTTGTTCGTTATCTTTCATGAGTTTACATAGTGCATTGGTTAAGTGTTTCGCCTGCAAATCTGATGACTGCAGCTCGAGCCCTAAGGTTAGCGGCTTAATTCATAAATTTAAAGAAGACTTTCAATGTTTCTCATTTTAGCTGGGGGGACTGAGTACACCCTCTGAAAAAGAGGGTGGACTCTGTCCACCTGCATGTACCCTCGACTTGAGCCCTAATCAAGACCAATGGGTATGTATCCCTTCCCCTGCCTTTCCCACGGTCTTCAGGATGCCAAGAGAATGGCTTTCTTCTCTTGGCTGGTTCGCACAATGTTCATAATGTTTATAAGACCAGGGGGCATGTCTCCCCTTCCCTGGCCTTTCTTGAGCTCTTCTGGATGCCTAGAGAATGTGTCCCTTGTTTTGGCTTGATCTCACAATGTTTAGAAGACCAAGTGGTATGTCTCCTTTCCCCTGACCATTTTCAAGCTCTTCAGGATGCCAAGAGAATGAATCCCCCCTCTTGGCTGTTTCACCAATGTTCATAACACCAAGGGGCATGTCTCCCATCCCCTGGACTTTCTCAAAGTGCTTTTCAGGAGCTACAGTTTACACTGTGTTCACAGTCTACCTGGTTCACTACCCTGCAAGGCACTGTGACTATGATGATGATCCCAGAGGCAATTTGTCATTGGCGGTGGGTCTCAGACCCTTCTCAGTTCCTCTTGTTTCTCAGGAGTTACACCCAGTTCACTATCCTGCTAGGCATTCCCCCTTGTCAGGTCCCAGACCCTCCTTATTAGTCTCTTTCTGCATCTCGGGTCCCAGACCCCTTTTTGTATTGGATTCCTTCTCTCCTTTTGATCCAAGACCCCTTTGGCATAGGCTTCTCTCACTCTCTCTTTCTCAGGTCCCAGACCCTTTTTGTATTTGACCCTTTGGGTACCAGACCCTTTTGGCAAAGGTTCCTCTATATTTTGGGGCCCCCACAACCATCCCGGTCTTCCCACCCTTTTCTAGGTGCTTACCAGTGTCTCGTCGTTGCGTACAAGCTTTGACTCCCCTCTCCAGCATCTCCTGATCTTTCCAGGTACTGCAGCTGCTCTGCAGCAGCAACATGTGGCATCCAGGCCTCCTCTGATCATTCAAGGGACTGCAGAGGTTCTGCAGAAGTTACCTAGGACCTCCTGGCATCCTCCAATCGTCCCAGGCACTGCAGTGGCTCCGCAAGGGATCCCTGCTGCTAGGCTGCATGGCCTAGGCAGTTCCTTTAATCCAGCCTTTTCGTTCGGCTGGGTGCTCCGCCTCCTGTCTCAAGCACCAGCCTTTCCACAATGGACCTTCTGGCGACATAACTGCAGAGGTACCTTTCTCGTACTCTGTTGTTCCTTCCATCGTACATGGTTTGAATCTCCTAGTTACTCCAGGGAGGGCTTCTCTAATTTGGAATTCCCTCTTCTAGTGGTAGCTCGGCCAACAGGAATCCTATAACAACTAGACCATTCAGTAGAGGTGCTCGTTATGCTTCCACAGTTCTTCCTCATCTCAGTACTGACGTTGAGGACTCCCATTAAGTCATTTGGTCCCTTCATCAAGTCAGTATGTAAGGGATATAAGTCCCTTAAGGACACTGTTCCACATCTCAGTACTTTATACCTGGCTGGTATGGCAAAGGCACATGGGTACACTAGGGAAAGTACTGGTGGGAGGGCGTAGGAAGGTGTGTCAGGGTTAAGTGGGCTATAAGGGTACCATGTTCTCCTCAGGTTGTAAAAAATCCAATAGCGGGCTTCCCTTCCCATAAGATCCACCCCCAGGAGGACAACGGGTAGCAGTCCACCTCCCTGCCTCATGGCAAGGGGCTCTCCCTCTCTCAGTATTTACATTGGGAAAGGACGTTAAAAGGTTGACATCATTTGAACTTAAATGCAGAGAAGTCATCAATCAATCATCATTTAAAATGCTATGGCCAATGGATGATGGCACACTAACCCCCTCAAATATGTAGCATTCTAACTGATTTGTACACAGCCCAGGACATGATTGCATGGTAGTAGAGTTAAGAGATAGCTTTAATCAAAGTCAAAGTGACAGGTGGACATGCCACCTTGACACCGGAACTCTCGTCCTAGCCTTTTACCCCTGACCCGGGAGTCCAGCCCAGGAAGCCTTGGTCCCTGACCTGGAAATCTTGTCCCCTGAAGTGACATCATTTGGAGTTGTGTATGGGCTGCCTGAGGGGTGGAAATGCCCTTCTGGGCCCTCTCCACTGAGCCCCCTGAAGCTCCTCCTTCACCCCTTGCCTGAGCAATTAGTGAACTCTGACCCTGAAGTCCTGCCTTGGGCCATTTGACCACTGACCCCAGAATTCCTTGCCCCAAGCCCTGGTGACGCCAAACCCCTGAAGTAAGTGTCCTTATCTCTTTTGGACCCAACCAGAAAGTTGTGTACCACCCCCTTTGAATCCTGACTGACTCCCAGAGGCTGGTAACACCCCCTTTTTGGAGGGTGGTTTGTGCATATAAGGATACTTGGTCATAGTCTTTGCAAAGCCTTAGGTCCAATGACCTGGAAGTCTTGACCGTGAAGTGACATCATCTATCAGGCTACAACTAGCAACAACCTTCACTCCCGCTGAGCCCATTCTTCACAAGCCCCTTATACTCGCACATGCTGCCGGGACTACTAACGTCCTCTACCAAGCATCATTCTGGTGGAACATTTCACCTTCTTCCCTATGTCCGGTAAGAGTCCGAATGAGTATTGACTATTGACTACTATTTTAACGTGGCTCTGTCCAATTTAATGAGCGCTCACTGTACATTCAAGCCTTGGAGTACACTAGGCCCGCAATGTATCTATTCCTGTCCACTCCACCAGTCACCAATGATATATATGGTTTGTAATTGCTACACCGCAAACGTATCTCGCTTATTGCCTTGTCCTAAGGTGCATGCCTACTACCTCAACGCTACTCTACCATACCTCTGCATTCACCTGTTGTTAACGTTAAAACACCTAAACCTCGGAACCACATATTGTATCACATCTATAGTGTGAATTATATCACTAATTTCCTGTTGTTCCAAATTTGTTGTACCGATGTGATATTGCTTGACAAGAACCTTTACCTTCTATATCGCCTGTCTACACCAGTACCTGCCTTGCGCTCTACCACCACTGCCTTACACTGCTATCTCGCCCATACACGTGACTGTGCAAGCACCTTACCATATGTTCTAGGACCACTTTCCTCTACCTGTACTACCAATCATAGTAAAACTGCCCATGACCACGCTCCTTTTCCGCACCTCAATCAGTCTACATATTGTCTAACCTAATCACAGTACTCCTGTGTCTCGATATGCCGCTGCACCTACTCGACTGCCTCCTCCTTGCACACCTAGTCACAATCACGCAGCCAACCTGCTCATACCGTGTACCACACATCTCCACAATCGAGACCCTCTCTCACCATCTCTTCACACCCTTCTCCATCATGATCCCCTTTACCATACCTTTGGTTCACCACCCTACCACTTCCATCACGCCCATTCATAACAACATGACTAACTCTCGCCTTGACTACTCCTCTAATCCTTATCTTAATGCACCCGCCTTGTGGCTGCAACACTTCGCCACCAAACCCACACCGAATCAACCGTGTTCACTCCAATTTAGGAATAATAGACTTAGATCTAGATTGTCTCACACACCGGGCGCCCATGGTAATACACACCAACACCACACCTCCAACCTGCTCCCCTCTATGCAGGCTCAACCTGACCACCCTTTGGCCCTTCCAAACAAAGAGGTAAAGGGAGCCCTCATCAATGCTAGATCCCTTCCGGCTCACGCTCTTAATATCGCAGACCTCATCACTTCCCAAAACCTTGACTTCATCGCCATCACGGAAACTTGGCTACATGCTGCCTCCGGCCCGCTTTTGGCACTGGCTACCCCAGATGGATACTCCATCATCAGAATGACCGCCACTCCAACCTTTCTAAAGGTTGTGGCGTTAAGTTTATACACAGAGACAACATTAACATGAGACTTATTCCTAAAACTCAACTCAGCTCCGCCAAATCACTATCAGTCAAACTCTCTATCACCTACTAACACTGCATCACTGCATCTCATTTACAGACCTCCAAGCCCTCTCACTTCCTTCTCGGATGATATTATATCCATCCTTAATGACAACACCAAACTTAACTCCCAAGTCTTACTATTGGGTGACCTTAATCTTGGCCTATCAGACCCCAAGGATTTCCAGGCCGCTGAGATTGCTAGTAACATCTCTTACCTAGGATTTTCACATCGCCTTTTTGAACCCACTCATAACAAGGGCAGAACGCTTGATTGGATTGCTGACTTAAACTGCAACACGTCGATAAGTTCCAACTCCGTCTGCGCTTGGTCCGACCACCATATTATCATCTTCAACATACCAGCCAACAACCCACAACCCAAACCCAACTTGGCACCCCTTATTCCCACAAGAAACAAAAAGGACATCACCAGGGACAAACTACTCCCTCTCATCTTACCGATACTCAACAAATGTGCATCACAGCACAACGACCCTACAGTCCTAGTGGACACCTTTAACCAAACCCTGCTCAAAGCCATCAACACCATAGCTCCCCTCAAATTACCGAAATCTAAACAACGAGCCCTCCTGAACTCATGGTTTACCCCACAACTGAGAGTACTACGAAAAGAAAAATGCAATGCTGAAGCTCTCTGGAAAAGTCTCCCATGCGAGACTAATAAAGACAACCTCTTCATAGCATCCCTTAATTACAAGGAAGCAATTGTACAAGCTAAAAAAGAGACGTACAATCTACTCATCTCGCAAGCAGAATCCAACACAAAGGAGCTATTCAAAATTATTAAAGAATTAGAATCCCCGTCACCTCTCCCTGATACCTGCAGCAAAGACAGCATGTGGTGCAACAATATTCAAAAAGCCCTCCTCACCAAAATAACCACCTTACAGTCTAAAATCAATGCTAAACAAAACTGTCTACTAACCACCTCCCAAACTAAACACCCGGCATTCAAGATGGCCACCCCTTCTTTTCTCATACTCCATTCAGCTTCGTGCCTCTTACCATCCTAGAGGTTGAAAATATCAGTAGCAAGTTGAAACCTTCCAAATGCCAGGGTGATTCTTGTCCTGCCCCCATCATTCAGGAATCTGCGCATGATCTTGCCCCTTTCATCACCACCTTTATTAACTCCTCATTTCAATCGGGCATTGTCCCTGACAATCTCAAGGACTCCTGGGTTATCCCATTATTGAAAAAACCTACCCTTGACCCATGTATACCCTCTAATTATAGACCCATCACTACGGTCCCGTTTCTTCTAAAAATACTAGACAGAGCAGCTTACTTACAGATCCAGAAGTACTTAGAAACTAACAATTTACTTAGTACTAGACAATCTGGATTTAGACCTAAGCATGGGACAGTAACAGCCCTATTAGATCTCAAATCTCAAATTGAGGATTTAAAAGACAATGGCAAACTGGCCCTCCTACTGCTCCTTGATCTCTCAGCAGCTTTTAATTTGGTAAATCACCAAATTCTCTGCCGCCATTTGAATTCAGCTGCCCACTTCTCGGAAAAGCCACCAACTGGATCAGCTCCTTCTTGGAAAACAGACACATGAGAGTATTCTCACCTACCTCATCCGCAGATCCAATTCCGGTGTTGTGTGGAGTGCCACAAGGTTCTTGTGTTTCACCTACACTTTACAATGTATTTACCAAACCATTGTTTGATGTACTTGACTATCTATGTGTCACCTACACCAACTATGCTGATGACACCCAGATACTCATTCCCATCACTGGTGATTACATGGCTGATTCCAAAGCTTTGAATGACATCTACCAAGTCATCCAAGCTTGGATGGCCCAACATGAGCTCTGTCTCAACGATGACAAGACAGAGCTTCTCATCCTGGGCACCCAACAGAGACTGAACAAGCTTGACTCATCGTTCAAAACCTTCAATATTGATGGCAATTCCATCAAAGTGTCTAATGACACCAAAACCTTAGGAATCTATCTCAATTCTACGCTCTCCCTCAATAGAAAAACCAATGCGGTTGTCGCTGCCTCTGCTTACACATACAAGCCCATTACAGCCTGCCACCCCTTCCTCTCCACACAGAACTGCATTACCCTGGCCAGGACATTGGTTATGTCTAAACTCGATTGCTGCAATGCACTATATCAAGGGACCAACCAACGCAACCTCAACAAACGCCAGGTCACTCCAAATAATGCCATTAGAGCTGCCCTCAACATCCCCAGATCTGCACACATCTCTGAAACAAGGAAGAATCTACATTGGCTTTCAGTTGCCCAAAGGATTTCACTGAAATCCCTTGCCCTCACTGTTAGGGAGAATTCTCTGTTTAGGCTGAATTTCCTAACCTAGTGAGTCCCCCAGCAGCTTTGCTGGATTTCTGGAGTTTGTTTTTTTCCATCCTGCCAAGAGTGAGACTCTTTTTCTCCCACTCTTGGACATGAATGTGTGTAATTCCTTTGAATGTCAATGTGTTCTATGGGCTATGGGGTCTTTTACTCCATAGGGTCTCATATGTTTTTCTATGTGTGTTACACCGCACCCTACGTGCCATAACACTGGGGTGTCCTAGCGGACCTCCACCATAGACTCCATACCCGGGGACTGACTACTGTCTCTCCGGGCATGTAAAGTCATCATCGGCTTTACTAGACCTAAATTTAATAACAGAACTAGTACAAACCATCTTATTGTGGACATACTAGTAGGGGTATTTCGATTACTCCTGGATCTGTTATTCGAGGGGGCACTGTCCCGTCCCCCCTCGTCGAGTTTTGGCTGGTGGCAGTGGAAACTACTTGTTATGTTCGACCCCGAACATAACCCTATGGGATTCGTCCCATTGTTGGAGATTGATACTTTTTCTCGTTAATCTCTAACGTACCACCGGTCTACTTATCTTAAATAAGTTTATCGGATGGTATTTTCTGCCAGAACTCGGTTTGTAAAATGGCGTCTGTGTTCGTCTCTGTGATTCCTAAACCAAAGGTTGAGCCCTTTGTTCCACTTTTGGTGGGCTCTGTACAGAGACCCTCCAAAGTGGTGCCATTCTGTCTGGGTTACCACAGGGGTGTGGGAGGGGTTTAGGCACCCTGGACCGAGTTGCCTTGCCAACTCCGGTCGCACTCTGGAGTGATTGGCCCAAGTGGTGAGCCTTCCCGCTCACCACTTAGCATGTGTTGATTGACAGCTAGGCTGAATGAATGGGGGTTTTCTGCATAAAAGCAGGGCTTTTGGGACTGGATCTTCAGAAGTCGCCACAGGACCTAAGAATCCGACGAGGGTAACGCTGAGCCGACCTGCACGACGACACCTCTGGTGGAGCCCTGCGGAACCGACTCACCACTTCCCGACGACAGAGGAGATCTCCCTGCCGGAGAGTCTCTTCCCCTGACTGGTGGGAACAACCAGTCCCCTTTGCTTTTTATTCGCCTCAGGACGCAGTGGTCGAATTGCCCGTGCAGAGCACCTCGGCAACCGGATAGCCACTACCCCTGTACCGCGACCAAAAGGTGGTGCCTTGTGACGGAACACTCCGCGGCTGGTCTCTTCCCTGGTGGTGCACCGGACTTCACTTTTCTTCGACGACGAGATCACCTCTACTCTTGGCAAAGACCCAACGTGCATCCACCACCAGGAACAACTGCCCCGGCGGAGATGCCTCCACAAACAAAGTACCGTGTCTGCCTGGCGTCCCTTTCGATCGGTTCGAGTGAGGTGTCTTAATCCTCTCCTTTCCGTTGGGTCGCCTCCAAGCTTTGTCTCATGTATTGTTCTGAACTGGTTCAATCTGCCGATAACAATTTGCTACACAGGCTCAAGCGCATTTCCACAAATAGGCTTTTTGGGACAAATCGCCTTGCCTCTCTCCGAGTGGGCCTGGCCTCTGAACTTTGTGATCTATTGTGGGTCTTGTCTTCTTGCCTTGCATTTTTCCCGTAAAGTATTGAACTGTGTTGACTTCGTAACCTGCCTATTTTTTCTCTCCCATCCTAACTGATATTAGAGTGCCATCTAGGTTGAGGTATACACTTCTGTCTGAAAATAAGTGATACCGGTAGAACCTAGACTTGTCGAAATATTGTTAGGGGGATTGATCGTTTCTTCTTCGTAGAGTAATTGTACTTGAATTGTTTGCCGTGATAGTGCCATAGTGTTTTCCATAGATGTTCCGTTATAAATAAATACCCTAATATCTTTACACTAAGCCTCGTTGCGTGTTTGCTTGTCTTACTGTGAAGAATTGCCCTATATTGTATACTCCACATACTGCTTGACTCTTCTTGAGGGAAGTCTGACTGCTCAGCCACAGCTACCAAGTGAATCTGTGTGGTACAGACTGCTACCAAGTGGGTTTACTGCCAAACACCTGTAGTCCTAAATCTTTTGCAGTGGTCCCAGAGGGAACTGCACAGGTTTCCGCCTAACACTGGTGTACAGCGGTGGTTTTTGTATCGATTATACAGTTTAGAGTGCTTTTCGACACTTTAGGATAACTAACCACGAAGCTTAGCACTAAAAAGCAACTTTCAAAAACATGTCTACGATGGAAACTTACAGTCAAGAATCCTTGTCAGGTGAAAATACTGAGAGTTTGCGAGCTCTCTGTAGGCAAGAGAATCTTCCTGTAAGAGGCAAGAAGTTAGAACTAATAGAGAGATTGCTGGCGAACCAAAGTCTGGGTACTGGTTCAGAGGAGCCAATTTCTCCAGCAACTGTAGATAATAGTGATGGTGTTGATCTGAATCGTAATTCTGATGATAGCGATGAAGAGGCTGACGAGGACGGAGAGGCTAACAAAACTGTCTCCCCTGCTCCTCTACCTGCCTTACCAGCTGTGCCTACGGGGCCCATACCAGGTCCCACATGTAACCCTGCTTATTTTGAACTTGAAAAAATGAAGCTCGAATTAGAATACAAACGGTTCTTGGCCCAATCTGAACGAAACCAAGAGCTCGAGTTCGAGCTGAGCAGAAGCAAGCTGAGTTAAGACTCAGGTAAATAGAACTTAATCACGAGTTAGAGATGAAAAAGTTGTCTATAGAAAATTCTTCTCTCTCCTCTGGTTCCTCTAGGAGCTCCAGTCCCAAAAGACCCTGGATGCCGAAGGAATTAGTGGGTATGTATGAACCGAGATTGGATGTGTTGGATTGGTTAAAACTGTTTGAGTACAATCATGGGCTCCAGGACATCACCGGGAATGATTTACTTCCCTGGTTGTTCTATAGGCTCCCTCCTGTTGCGACTGATGTGGTAATGGAATTGGGGGAGGCGGATAAGACGGATTACGAAAGTGTGAAACTAGCTTTGATAGCTAGATTCGGGAAGACCCCTTCCCAGTATCTTAAGAGGTTTAGAACCCTCAAAAAGCATGATGGTACCCCTTGGGCTACCTGGGTGAGTGAAGGGTTGAAAAACTTAGAGGGATGCATTAAGGGTTACAAAGTGAACACTTATGAGGGTATGAGGAATCTTTTTATGTTGGAGTCTATTTATGATGCCTGTTCTCCTGAGCTCAGACAGCACTTGGCTGATTCGAACGAATTGGATTCTCGGAAGCTAGCTAAGGCTGCTGACTTGTGGGTTGCCAACAGGGCTACTCATAAGGATTCTGGGGCAACTCAGAAAAAGGATGAGGGAAAACAGCCTAAAAGAGACTCAAAAGAGAATTCGAATAACTCAATTTCCCCAGAGAGCCCCAAACAAAATAACCAGGGTAAACCCCAGGGAAAACCACAACCGAATAGTGTACCTTCTGGCCACAAACCAGAAGGAGGTCAGAACAAGCCACCATTCCAGAGAGCATTTGGAACATGCTATCCCTGTGGGGCAACTGACCATATCAAAGGGGATCCAAAATGTAAGGGTAAACCTACTGGGATCAGCACAGTCTCCTTATCCTTCACTCCTGAGGAGGAAGTCCAAATGACTAGTGCTCACTTTGAAGTATTTGTTGACGAACCTTGGGCTCTTCAAGCAAGTGTATCAGTAGAGTCAATGGACCTGGTTAGTAATCAGCATAGGAGTGTATATGACTCTATACCAGAAAACTCTAAATGTTATTATGTGGACAGTGTTCATGTCAATGGCCAGGATACCCCTGCCAGGCGAGACTCTGGGGCCAGCAGAACAGTAGTGGACGAAAGCTTTTTCAGGCTGAGGATGTTGCTAAGGCACCCAAAGGCCCCACTAAGATGTCTGGAGGCCCTGTCCAAATGGTTCCAATTCTACCAGCCCTCATTCAGTGTAATGACATGACAGTGTTGATTCCTGTCAGTGTTCCGACTGAGGTGCCTGGGAGAGTCCTGTTGGGTAATGATCTAAAAACTCTAGGAGTAGTATCCAGTACCCCCAGGCCTCCCAGTAGGGAGACCCAGAACCAAACCAAATTGGCTAGAGAGGCCACCTTAAGGAACCACTCTAAGCCTGTGGGAACCTCTACTTGTTGGAATCGAAATAATATTATGCCTCCTATTGTAGTGTTTGAATGTGTGTTGGCCTACGCCAAGTTGTCTAAAATATCGTGTAAATAGATTCCGCGGCAAGGTCTTGACCTTAACAAAAACTGTGTAAGTCGCCATCTTGGATTTAGCCGCCATTTTAGGTTCTCTTGTAATGTGGAAGTCACCCTGAACATCACAATGGAGGCCGAATGACATTCCGAGTGAGATTCTGGCCGTTGTGACCTCCGCACACATGAATAAGTAATATGCCTGCAGGCCACTTGTTGGGGTCGCGAACTGAGACCTTGTCCTATCCCTGACCTATGTGTAAATGAACAACTGTATCAGCGGAACTGATCAAAATGCATACGTTATGGGATTGACCTGGCAAGAAACCCTAGACCTGGTCTTAAGAATGGTTAACCCGCCAGGGGGTTGGCCAGAGCTGGATAAAGAGTATAAAAGCACAAATATTCCAATGTACGGTCTCTCTCACTAACGCAGTGAACTCTCGTTGAAGTTCGTTATGTTACTCTGAGAGCCGAATAGCTATCCGTTTGTCAATTGACTTTTTGGTAACTGTTGTAGCTTTTAAATAAAGCACTTTGTATGTTCTTTGTAACCTGTGTTGGTGTGTTTCCTTTGGGCTTCCCGGCCTCATATCAATTTCTTTGTTTTCACAGTTGGCGCCCGAATAGGGACCCTCAAGATTGATGCCGGATCATTGAAGGTTGACGCAGACTATCGAACCAGGATCGGACGGTGTGATTCTGCGGGCCCGACCGATCGAGACACGATACCTCGGCAACGCTGCACGATCCGATCCTTGGACGATAGTCGTGTGGTCTGACACGGCATCTTGACGAGGGTCCATTTTTGAGGCGGGCAGATTTGCCGAAACCACCAAACACAAGGTAAAATTCGTTAGGTAAGTTCTTTGATAAACCGTACGGTCCTCCTTAGGTTTGGTCAGGTGCAGTCGTGACCCGGCTCTTAATTTAACCCTGACAATTTGAATTTGGCGTATTTTATCTGCAGACACATTTATTGACCAGGTAACACCATTTTTTTGTGAAATGCCTGGGAAATTGTCTAGCTGCTTTAGGGCTCTGTTCCGCAGCGATCGACAATCCTTGGAATTTAGCCACCCGGCACCACAGGAGGGGTCGCCGGCATGTACTATGTACTGTAAGTATGGCATTGGAAGTATAGTATTTAATGATATTTGGCACAGACAGACCAGACATGCCTCCAAATTTCAGTGGCCAATCAACGGTAGTTTTGAGATCCCCTGTATTGAATACTTAGAATCAATCTTGCTAAAAAAGAAGGCTAGACCTGCAGCCTTTGATGTTTTACAGAATTGGAAAAAAGAAGCATTACAGCAGCTTAAAAGTAGGGACAAACATGCCCACCTCCGTATGTTCCTATTTTAGGCACTCTGCCCATTCCTGCTGTTGTTCCTGCTGTTATTCCTGTTCCCCCTGTACAACCTATTGTTCCTAGTTCTCTAGTGTTGTTCCTCCACCTATTGCACCGCCCCTTCCTTCTGCACCGATAGTTGCACCTTTATTAAATTTACCTACACCTCCGCTCCCGAGTGGCCCCGTATTGACTGAAGTTGATCCAGGTGCAGGATCGAAGATCGTCACTCGTAATACTGTTTCTGCAGATAAGAAACAGGAATTGTTTGCATGGGCTAAGCATTGCATGGAGAAAGGTGATCAAGTTAATGTTTTTTCCACATTATATAATTTGAATAGTTTTCCCGAGAAAAATGTTTTTATCGAAGGTTTGGGGACTCATTTATGTGTGATGTGGGGTAGATTACAAAATTCGGATCTTACACAAGGAGTGAGAGATCTGAATGCTTTGGCACTTTCGAGGGACACAGAGCAGAAAGTATATGGGCATGTTGAAAAATTGTTTCAGTTTAGGAAAGACTTTGAAAAGTCACGAGATGAGGACGACGAAGACGATAGAATATATGTACAGAAACGGTTCCTTCCGTGCCGTAGATCGACACCTGAGGAAATACGAATTTGTACCAAAGATGCGGTTCGATGGATCTCGGATTCATCGATTCCGCCAGATGAAGTATATGACACGTATAGTCAGTATACAGTAGAAATGCAAAGAAAGGTAATTCAGGTGATGGTACAGTACCTGCAAGAAGAATGTGTAAGAAAGAAGGTTAGTTGCCCCATAGAATTATTGGGGATTTGTAAAAGGGCTTTTTCGCCCGATACTTCTACAGCTGCCTTAGCGCTCGACCTGGCTCTATTGCTTAGTAAGCGGCCGGAGGTACCTATATCTCAGTTGCCTATGAGAGAGGTTCCTCCGACCTTTGTCCCAAAAGTTGAGATCCCCGCCAACGCTGGGACTGGTGCCCCCGCTGTGGATATCCCTGCACATTATGTATCCCAATTTGTTCACGTCCCGTTTTCACGACAGGAAGTGAACACAATTAGACAATCAGTTCCCGATATCAGAAAAAACCCGACGGGGTTTTACAAAGAAATAGAGTCTGTCTTGCAGTCCTCTGTGTTCACCTTGAGTGATATTG
Source organism: Ambystoma mexicanum (assembly GCF_040938575.1). Lineage (NCBI taxonomy): Eukaryota > Metazoa > Chordata > Amphibia > Caudata > Ambystomatidae > Ambystoma > Ambystoma mexicanum. Next base: position 336,929,628 of record NC_090927.1, read on the forward strand.
ACTTGTTATTCCCTGTACTCCTACCCGTAGATGTATGGAAACAGGTTCGGACAGTAGACGATGTGCCAGGGTTGGGAGATACGTGGGCTAATATGATTAGGATTGATGGGGAAAGACCAGCTGGTGAGAAACCCCCACAGGTAATACTTACTTTGCCTGATAGAATTGTCGCAAAGTTAAAGACTATAATTCCAGAGAAAAGAATTATTTGGGACAAGCTTACGGCCTGTGTCCAAGGAAAAACTGAAGGTGCCACCGAATTTTTTAATAGATTCGAGCAGGTATTTTCTGACTTCAGTGGACAGGATTTAGGTACAGAGTCTGGGAAAAGGTTGTTTGTGGACAAATTTGTACGTGGATTGTTGCCTGACATCCAGTCACAGATTATGTCCTCTGAGAGCGCTTGGCAGGCAAAACCTCAATCTGAGGTTTTGCACATGGCTCAGTATTATGAGAACCGTGTTAATAATGAGAAGGAAAAAATTGAAAAGAGGAAAGGAGATTTGAAAACCAAAGTATTATTACAGCAAATTGTTAGAAACCCCAGAGGAGGCACGACACAGACTAGAGGTCAGTATGTTCCAAAAGGAAATGCTCCTTTGGGTCCTGTGAATATTAATCAATGTACTTATTGCCGCCAGGAAGGTCATTGGCGAGCACAATGCCCTGTCCTTCGCCAAAGGTCAAACAGTGCGTTTGGGGGTATGGGTAGATGACCTAGGGGCCGTCCTGGAGCAGGGGGCCCTGATAGAGGTCAGTTTTTACAAGATTCTCAGCAACCTTTTTCACAGGAAAATCAGACATCGAGTGTGGACTCGAGGAACATATTTGATCACCCTTCTGCTGCCTACCTTTCTGAAGAGCTTCCTTTCGACGATACTCTATTTCATTAGGATTGCCCGAACAGGGTTTGGAACCTTCACCTATTCCCGTTAATCAGAAAGGCCCCTACGTTGAATTATTAGTAGGGAATAGGAAACACCAGTTTTTGATAGACACTGGAGCGCAGAAGTGCTCCATTGATCATTCTCGGGTTCCAAACATTCCACTGTCAGGGCAAACAAATGTTTCCGTAGGGTTTTCTGGTATACCAACTGTCTGTCCGGTTTCTGCACCGGTATCTGTTTCTTTGGGTCCCTTTACGGACCATTGCCCTTTTCTTCTCACTTCAAACTGTGGAGAGAATTTGCTGGGGTTGAATTTGTTAAATAAATTGAATGCAATAATTCATTGTTCCTCTGATGGAGTACGGCTGACGGTTTCACCACAGCAACTTCCTAATTCTCAGTTCTTGATTCGACCTTTACCTCCTGAGCTTAGCATTGTCCCGGAATGTTTATGGGCGGTAGACGACAATGATGTCGTGGTATTACAGATTGAGCCCGTTAAAATAGTTCTGAAACATGGAGTGAAATTACCACGCATTCCGCAGTATAAAATATTAGTTGAGGGCGAACGTGCTTTGAAATGCATTGTCTCCGATTTTGTGCATCGTGGGGTGATCGAAGAGATTACAGGTAGTTTGTGTAATAGTCCGATCTTGCCCGTATATAAGAAAGGCGACAATGCAATTCCATACCGGTTCATAATTGATCTTCGTGCTATTAACAGAGTGGTCGCCCCACAGTTTCCAATTGTGCCCGATGTGACGACGATATTGACAATGATCCCTGCTACGGCTACGCACTTCAGCGTTGTGGATTTAAAAAACGCTTTCTTTAGCATTCCTATACATGAGGAAAGTAGATATCTGTTTGCGTTCACCTTGGGGGGACACTCATTCACATTTACCAGGGCACCTCAAGGGTATACTGAAAGTCCTAGTATTTATAGTAGAGCTTTGAAAGAGCAGCTCGACACCCTTGAATTGCCACCTACTTGCACGCTGCTTCAATATGTTGATGATTTGCTTTTGGCTGCAGACTCTGAGAGTGCTTGTAAAGAAGGCACTGTACTGTTGCTTGTTCATTTAGCTAAAAATGGTCATAAAGCTTCGCTTAAAATATTTCAATATTGTTGTCAGGAGGTCGCCTATTTAGGCTACCTCCTGTCAAAGGAGGGGAGAAGATTGACACCTGAAAGAATAAAACACATTTCTGGCATGTCTGTTCCAAATACACAGAAGGAAGTCAGAGCCTTAATAGGTATGGCTTCTTACTGTAGGTTGTGGATCCCGAACTTTTCGCTAGTGATAAAACCGATGTTGGCTTTGACGAAGAAGGGCATTTCTCTGCCACTGCCATGGGAATGGGAACATCAACGATCATTTGAGCTTCTCAAAACCGCGCTATGTTCTGCACCGGTTCTGGGTACTCCAAATTATGATAAGGCCTTTGTGTTGTTTGTGCATGAATGTGATGGATGTGCTTTGGCTGTGTTAACACAGGAACACGGAGGGAAGAATAGGCTGTGCGGCTACTACTCCTCCGCCCTTGATCCTGTCGCATGCGCTTTGCCAAGATGTTTGCGTGCTGTCGCTGCTGCTGCCGCGTCCGTAAAACAGAGTGAGGGAATGGTCCTAGGCCATGATTTGATTTTGATGGTACCTCACTCTGTTGATATTCTATTGAACAAAACCCAAACGCAACACCTCACCTCTGCGCGGTTAACAAGGTATGAACTAATTCTGTTTGCCCCTCACATCCACATTAAGAGGTGTTGTGTTCTTAATCCGGCTGAACTCTTACCTTACCAGCAAAACACTGTTTGCGGTGACGAAGAATTACATGACTGCCTGTATACCACTGAACAAGAAACGAAGGGCAGGATAGATCTCATAGATACTCCTTTGGATAATGCAGAAGGGGAGCTGTTTTGTGATGGCTCCTGCTTCAAACTTTCGGATGGTACATCTACAGCTGCTTATGCAGTTACTACATTGAGCAAAGTTGTTGAAACTAAGAGAATTTCACATAACTCTGTGCAGGCCGCAGAGATTATAGCGTTGACCCGAGCTTGTGAACTCTCCCAAGGGCGTATAGTAAATATATATACTGATAGCCAGTACGCATTTGGGGTGGCTCACAACTTTGGAAGGCTCTGGTCGGAAAGAGGGTTCCTGACCTCACATGGGACCAAGATCCAGCATGGCCCATTGATAGTGCAATTACTATCGGCACTCTCACTCCCTAAACAGTTAGCGATCATGAAATGTGTAGCACATCGTAAGGTCATAGATGATGTGGGCAAAGGGAACGCTTTTGCGGACTTAATAGCCAGACAATCGGCCACAGACCTTAGCACGGACATGTATGCCTTGAGGGAAATGAGAGATGCTTACATAATGGATGAAGGTATTGGGTCTGTGCGAGATATTCAAACTGATGCCACAATAGAAGAATCTAAAAGGTGGGCTGAAGGAATGGGGAAATTGGATGATGAAGGGTGTTGGGTGGATACATCCGAAGGAAAATGGTTGCTCCCTGATTCATATGTATTGGCAATGGTTACGATGGCACACGGTCCTACACATGTGTGTGCCCAGCAGATCACGAAAATGTTAGAACAAGTTTGGGTGAATAACAAGATTCTGGAGACTGCAAAGAGACATGTCCAGAACTGTATGATCTGCTTGCAGCACAATGTGGGTAAGGGGACATTAACTCCAAGGGGAAGCTTTGGGCCCCCTTCTGTTCCCTTCGAGGTCATTCACTTTGATTTTATTGAGATGGAACGATGTAATAATCTGAAATATGTTCTTGTAATTATTTGTGCCTTCAGTAAATGGGTTGAGGCTTTCCCCGTTAAAGATGCTACCACCATGACCACTGCAAAGATTATGGTAAAAGAATTCTTTCCTCGATTTGGGCTCCCGAGGGTAATTTGGTCGGATAATGGTCCCCACTTTATTGCAGCAGTAATTGTGCAGATATGCACAGCCTTATGTATTGAAAAACGATTTCACTCAGCTAGACATCCTCAAAGTGCTGGGTTGGTGGAAAGACACAATGGTATCTTAAAGAATAAGCTTGCGAAAACATGTGCTGGTACCAAACTGAAATGGCCAGATGCCTTGCCTATTGTATTATTAGCTATGCGTACCACACCTCAGACTAAGACTGGGCTTTCTCCATTTGAGGTAGTGATGGGGAGACCTGCTAACATTTGGGGTCTCCCAAAACCTAAAGCCCTGAGAGAGGTGGAAAATGTATTGCTGGTAGACTACTGTAACCAGTTAACTAAAAACCTGTATTTCACTTATCACCAGGTGCACTCGGCTTTACCTGTATGGTTCACGGGCCCAGGACACGATATACAGCCTGGAAGCTGGGTACTAGTGAAGGCCTACGAGAGGTCTTCCTGTCTCGCGCCTCGCTGGCGGAGACCCTACCAGGTGTTACTGGTCACCAGGACAGCAGTGTGGGTGGCTGGAAAGAAGAACTGGATCCACGCGACGCATGTCAAGAAACTTCCACACCCGACGCCACACGTTACAGAAGAAGCAGAACCCCTCGCTGATGCTACAGTCTCTGATCTTGGAGTAGCAAACAGCGTTGTGAGTGTGTCGGAGAATTTCTCTGAGCCCGAGGAGCTTGGGGAACAGTCCATTTCGTCTCCGCACTCTTTTGAAAAATCACGTCCGGAAAACACTGTGTCGAGCTCTGCGACTTCCGTCGCCTCCGATACGTCGCTTCCCTCAGGAAGTGACGACACTTTATTTCTGGATCAGACAATTCTGGGTACCATCAGGTACAACCTTCGACGAAGGAAATAGAACGACGGCACAGGTTTTTCCGTGCATCTGGAAAAAGGAAGTGATTGGCAGTTTTCCTTTTTATGAGAAAGTTTTGTTGAACAAAAGGGATTCTGCTGGCTAGGGTTGGGAAGGACTAAGAAATCGCGCGACCGTAGCGTCGCCAGCAACGAACATTGGCTTCGTCGATTGAGGAACTACAATGCCTGCCACCTCCGCTGCTGCTCCCCGCACTGGACTTGTGAATAAGGGGGTGACCAAATTGGACAATGAACAATGTGCCTGTGCCCCGAAAACGTACTGCTGTGTTTTGATAATGATAATTGTTATTTTTGCAAATGCTGCTGTAGGACTTTGGTATTTTGAAGAAATCTATCCTCTGAAACCTTTACTACCGACTGAGATTCTACCAACTGTTTTGACTCCCTCTGTACACCTTCACACTCTGTCCCCTAGAGACTCCCAACATAGACAAAAGTATCATAATAACACTCTGATGATAGTAATGAATGCAATTCATGCCATTTTTAATAAGAGTAATTGTTGGATTTGTACTCATTTACTGCAACATGGGAACAAGGGACTGGGATGGTATATACATCCCTTACCTTTAACGACTGCTTGCTATGCCTCTCTTAGAGCACTATTCTTTGGCCGATGGAATGATAGCATCTCAGGGAACTTTGATGGAACTAATCTGAATGATTTCGAGAAACGTGAATTAACTCCCCAGGAATGCTCGCTTTTCGCAAATAGAAGTAAACCTAACGTCGCTTCTATTAGGCCGTCTGATAAACTATCTCTTCCTTTTCAAACTCTAATTTCCTTTAAAATGGCTCCGATTGGCAATAAGGATGCCGTACCTCCTTCTTATTCTATAAATCATAGCCCTGACTCGGTCCCCTTTTGTGTACAAAGAAATGGCACTAGGCCAATGGGAGATTTTGAAAGTTGTAAGAACATTGTAAATCTGACTGGAGAGAACAGGCCTCTGTATGTAGGGGGGCCTGTTTATTTTGTTTGTGGTAGTTTAGCATTTCCCTGGTTGCCCAAGGATTGGCAGGGGACCTGTTATTTAGGAATATTACTACCCGGGGTATTTGTAGCTAGTACATTGGAGGTTTCTAAGGCTCGCCCGCGGCGAGACAAGAACGGAGATACCCCTGGGCAAGTATTGGGAGATATAGCGAAATCAGTTTTGCCCTTTTGGGGACAAATAACAAACTCAGAGAACATTAGGGGATTAGCAAGGGTACTGGAGAGAACGATCAACCGGACCACGGACATGCTCTACAATATGACCTTAGAGCAAAAAGCAATAAGATTGGTAGCACTCCAAAATCGGATGGCATTAGATGTCATTTTGGCAGAACGAGGTGGAGTATGCAAATTAGTGGGGTCCGCTTGCTGTGTTTTCGTTCCAGATTCCTCGCCAACGATTTTTAAAGCAATACAGAACTTGCATACTCTTAGTTCTGAAGTACATATCCCTGTGGGAGATTGGAATCTTAGCACTTGGTTCTGGGAAAAGGTTGTTTGTGGACAAATTTGTACGTGGATTGTTGCCTGACATCCAGTCACAGATTATGTCCTCTGAGAGCGCTTGGCAGGCAAAACCTCCATCTGAGGTTTTGCACATGGCTCAGTATTATGAGAACCGTGTTAATAATGAGAAGGAAAAAATTGAAAAGAGGAAAGGAGATTTGAAAACCAAAGTATTATTACAGCAAATTGTTAGAAACCCCAGAGGAGGCACGACACAGACTAGAGGTCAGTATGTCCCAAAAGGAAATGCTCCTTTGGGTCCTGTGAATATTAATCAATGTGCTTATTGCCGCCAGGAAGGTCATTGGCGAGCACAATGCCCTGTCCTTCGCCAAAGGTCAAACAGTGCGTTTGGGGGTATGGGTAGATGACCTAGGGGCCGTCCTGGAGCAGGGGGCCCTGATAGAGGTCAGTTTTTACAAGATTCTCAGCAACCTTTTTCACAGGAAAATCAGACATCGAGTGTGGACTCGAGGAACATATTTGATCACCCTTCTGCTGCCTACCTTTCTGAAGAGCTTCCTTTCGACGATACTCTATTTCATTAGGATTGCCCGAAGCAGGGTTTGGAACCTTCACCTATTCCCGTTAATCAGAAAGGCCCCTACGTTGAATTATTAGTAGGGAATAGGAAACACCAGTTTTTGATAGACACTGGAGCGCAGAAGTGCTCCATTGATCATTCTCGGGTTCCAAACATTCCACTGTCAGGGCAAACAAATGTTTCCGTAGGGTTTTCTGGTATACCAACTGTCTGTCCGGTTTCTGCACCGGTATCTGTTTCTTTGGGTCCCTTTACGGACCATTGCCCTTTTCTTCTCACTTCAAACTGTGGAGAGAATTTGCTGGGGTTGAATTTGTTAAATAAATTGAATGCAATAATTCATTGTTCCTCTGATGGAGTACGGCTGACGGTTTCACCACAGCAACTTCCTAATTCTCAGTTCTTGATTCGACCTTTACCTCCTGAGCTTAGCATTGTCCCGGAATGTTTATGGGCGGTAGACGACAATGATGTCGTGGTATTACAGATTGAGCCCGTTAAAATAGTTCTGAAACATGGAGTGAAATTACCACGCATTCCGCAGTATAAAATATTAGTTGAGGGCGAACGTGCTTTGAAATGCATTGTCTCCGATTTTGTGCATCGTGGGGTGATCGAAGAGATTACAGGTAGTTTGTGTAATAGTCCGATCTTGCCCGTATATAAGAAAGGCGACAATGCAATTCCATACCGGTTCATAATTGATCTTCGTGCTATTAACAGAGTGGTCGCCCCACAGTTTCCAATTGTGCCCGATGTGACGACGATATTGACAATGATCCCTGCTACGGCTACGCACTTCAGCGTTGTGGATTTAAAAAACGCTTTCTTTAGCATTCCTATACATGAGGAAAGTAGATATCTGTTTGCGTTCACCTTGGGGGGACACTCATTCACATTTACCAGGGCACCTCAAGGGTATACTGAAAGTCCTAGTATTTATAGTAGAGCTTTGAAAGAGCAGCTCGACACCCTTGAATTGCCACCTACTTGCACGCTGCTTCAATATGTTGATGATTTGCTTTTGGCTGCAGACTCTGAGAGTGCTTGTAAAGAAGGCACTGTACTGTTGCTTGTTCATTTAGCTAAAAATGGTCATAAAGCTTCGCTTAAAATATTTCAATATTGTTGTCAGGAGGTCGCCTATTTAGGCTACCTCCTGTCAAAGGAGGGGAGAAGATTGACACCTGAAAGAATAAAACACATTTCTGGCATGTCTGTTCCAAATACACAGAAGGAAGTCAGAGCCTTAATAGGTATGGCTTCTTACTGTAGGTTGTGGATCCCGAACTTTTCGCTAGTGATAAAACCGATGTTGGCTTTGACGAAGAAGGGCATTTCTCTGCCACTGCCATGGGAATGGGAACATCAACGATCATTTGAGCTTCTCAAAACCGCGCTATGTTCTGCACCGGTTCTGGGTACTCCAAATTATGATAAGGCCTTTGTGTTGTTTGTGCATGAATGTGATGGATGTGCTTTGGCTGTGTTAACACAGGAACACGGAGGGAAGAATAGGCTGTGCGGCTACTACTCCTCCGCCCTTGATCCTGTCGCATGCGCTTTGCCAAGATGTTTGCGTGCTGTCGCTGCTGCTGCCGCGTCCGTAAAACAGAGTGAGGGAATGGTCCTAGGCCATGATTTGATTTTGATGGTACCTCACTCTGTTGATATTCTATTGAACAAAACCCAAACGCAACACCTCACCTCTGCGCGGTTAACAAGGTATGAACTAATTCTGTTTGCCCCTCACATCCACATTAAGAGGTGTTGTGTTCTTAATCCGGCTGAACTCTTACCTTACCAGCAAAACACTGTTTGCGGTGACGAAGAATTACATGACTGCCTGTATACCACTGAACAAGAAACGAAGGGCAGGATAGATCTCATAGATACTCCTTTGGATAATGCAGAAGGGGAGCTGTTTTGTGATGGCTCCTGCTTCAAACTTTCGGATGGTACATCTACAGCTGCTTATGCAGTTACTACATTGAGCAAAGTTGTTGAAACTAAGAGAATTTCACATAACTCCGTGCAGGCCGCAGAGATTATAGCGTTGACCCGAGCTTGTGAACTCTCCCAAGGGCGTATAGTAAATATATATACTGATAGCCAGTACGCATTTGGGGTGGCTCACAACTTTGGAAGGCTCTGGTCGGAAAGAGGGTTCCTGACCTCACATGGGACCAAGATCCAGCATGGCCCATTGATAGTGCAATTACTATCGGCACTCTCACTCCCTAAACAGTTAGCGATCATGAAATGTGTAGCACATCGTAAGGTCATAGATGATGTGGGCAAAGGGAACGCTTTTGCGGACTTAATAGCCAGACAATCGGCCACAGACCTTAGCACGGACATGTATGCCTTGAGGGAAATGAGAGATGCTTACATAATGGATGAAGGTATTGGGTCTGTGCGAGATATTCAAACTGATGCCACAATAGAAGAATCTAAAAGGTGGGCTGAAGGAATGGGGAAATTGGATGATGAAGGGTGTTGGGTGGATACATCCGAAGGAAAATGGTTGCTCCCTGATTCATATGTATTGGCAATGGTTACGATGGCACACGGTCCTACACATGTGTGTGCCCAGCAGATCACGAAAATGTTAGAACAAGTTTGGGTGAATAACAAGATTCTGGAGACTGCAAAGAGACATGTCCAGAACTGTATGATCTGCTTGCAGCACAATGTGGGTAAGGGGACATTAACTCCAAGGGGAAGCTTTGGGCCCCCTTCTGTTCCCTTCGAGGTCATTCACTTTGATTTTATTGAGATGGAACGATGTAATAATCTGAAATATGTTCTTGTAATTATTTGTGCCTTCAGTAAATGGGTTGAGGCTTTCCCCGTTAAAGATGCTACCACCATGACCACTGCAAAGATTATGGTAAAAGAATTCTTTCCTCGATTTGGGCTCCCGAGGGTAATTTGGTCGGATAATGGTCCCCACTTTATTGCAGCAGTAATTGTGCAGATATGCACAGCCTTATGTATTGAAAAACGATTTCACTCAGCTAGACATCCTCAAAGTGCTGGGTTGGTGGAAAGACACAATGGTATCTTAAAGAATAAGCTTGCGAAAACATGTGCTGGTACCAAACTGAAATGGCCAGATGCCTTGCCTATTGTATTATTAGCTATGCGTACCACACCTCAGACTAAGACTGGGCTTTCTCCATTTGAGGTAGTGATGGGGAGACCTGCTAACATTTGGGGTCTCCCAAAACCTAAAGCCCTGAGAGAGGTGGAAAATGTATTGCTGGTAGACTACTGTAACCAGTTAACTAAAAACCTGTATTTCACTTATCACCAGGTGCACTCGGCTTTACCTGTATGGTTCACGGGCCCAGGACACGATATACAGCCTGGAAGCTGGGTACTAGTGAAGGCCTACGAGAGGTCTTCCTGTCTCGCGCCTCGCTGGCGGAGACCCTACCAGGTGTTACTGGTCACCAGGACAGCAGTGTGGGTGGCTGGAAAGAAGAACTGGATCCACGCGACGCATGTCAAGAAACTTCCACACCCGACGCCACACGTTACAGAAGAAGCAGAACCCCTCGCTGATGCTACAGTCTCTGATCTTGGAGTAGCAAACAGCGTTGTGAGTGTGTCGGAGAATTTCTCTGAGCCCGAGGAGCTTGGGGAACAGTCCATTTCGTCTCCGCACTCTTTTGAAAAATCACGTCCGGAAAACACTGTGTCGAGCTCTGCGACTTCCGTCGCCTCCGATACGTCGCTTCCCTCAGGAAGTGACGACACTTTATTTCTGGATCAGACAATTCTGGGTACCATCAGGTACAACCTTCGACGAAGGAAATAGAACGACGGCACAGGTTTTTCCGTGCATCTGGAAAAAGGAAGTGATTGGCAGTTTTCCTTTTTATGAGAAAGTTTTGTTGAACAAAAGGGATTCTGCTGGCTAGGGTTGGGAAGGACTAAGAAATCGCGCGACCGTAGCGTCGCCAGCAACGAACATTGGCTTCGTCGATTGAGGAACTACAATGCCTGCCACCTCCGCTGCTGCTCCCCGCACTGGACTTGTGAATAAGGGGGTGACCAAATTGGACAATGAACAATGTGCCTGTGCCCCGAAAACGTACTGCTGTGTTTTGATAATGATAATTGTTATTTTTGCAAATGCTGCTGTAGGACTTTGGTATTTTGAAGAAATCTATCCTCTGAAACCTTTACTACCGACTGAGATTCTACCAACTGTTTTGACTCCCTCTGTACACCTTCACACTCTGTCCCCTAGAGACTCCCAACATAGACAAAAGTATCATAATAACACTCTGATGATAGTAATGAATGCAATTCATGCCATTTTTAATAAGAGTAATTGTTGGATTTGTACTCATTTACTGCAACATGGGAACAAGGGACTGGGATGGTATATACATCCCTTACCTTTAACGACTGCTTGCTATGCCTCTCTTAGAGCACTATTCTTTGGCCGATGGAATGATAGCATCTCAGGGAACTTTGATGGAACTAATCTGAATGATTTCGAGAAACGTGAATTAACTCCCCAGGAATGCTCGCTTTTCGCAAATAGAAGTAAACCTAACGTCGCTTCTATTAGGCCGTCTGATAAACTATCTCTTCCTTTTCAAACTCTAATTTCCTTTAAAATGGCTCCGATTGGCAATAAGGATGCCGTACCTCCTTCTTATTCTATAAATCATAGCCCTGACTCGGTCCCCTTTTGTGTACAAAGAAATGGCACTAGGCCAATGGGAGATTTTGAAAGTTGTAAGAACATTGTAAATCTGACTGGAGAGAACAGGCCTCTGTATGTAGGGGGGCCTGTTTATTTTGTTTGTGGTAGTTTAGCATTTCCCTGGTTGCCCAAGGATTGGCAGGGGACCTGTTATTTAGGAATATTACTACCCGGGGTATTTGTAGCTAGTACATTGGAGGTTTCTAAGGCTCGCCCGCGGCGAGACAAGAACGGAGATACCCCTGGGCAAGTATTGGGAGATATAGCGAAATCAGTTTTGCCCTTTTGGGGACAAATAACAAACTCAGAGAACATTAGGGGATTAGCAAGGGTACTGGAGAGAACGATCAACCGGACCACGGACATGCTCTACAATATGACCTTAGAGCAAAAAGCAATAAGATTGGTAGCACTCCAAAATCGGATGGCATTAGATGTCATTTTGGCAGAACGAGGTGGAGTATGCAAATTAGTGGGGTCCGCTTGCTGTGTTTTCGTTCCAGATTCCTCGCCAACGATTTTTAAAGCAATACAGAACTTGCATACTCTTAGTTCTGAAGTACATATCCCTGTGGGAGATTGGAATCTTAGCACTTGGTTCTGGGAAAAGGTTGTTTGTGGACAAATTTGTACGTGGATTGTTGCCTGACATCCAGTCACAGATTATGTCCTCTGAGAGCGCTTGGCAGGCAAAACCTCCATCTGAGGTTTTGCACATGGCTCAGTATTATGAGAACCGTGTTAATAATGAGAAGGAAAAAATTGAAAAGAGGAAAGGAGATTTGAAAACCAAAGTATTATTACAGCAAATTGTTAGAAACCCCAGAGGAGGCACGACACAGACTAGAGGTCAGTATGTCCCAAAAGGAAATGCTCCTTTGGGTCCTGTGAATATTAATCAATGTGCTTATTGCCGCCAGGAAGGTCATTGGCGAGCACAATGCCCTGTCCTTCGCCAAAGGTCAAACAGTGCGTTTGGGGGTATGGGTAGATGACCTAGGGGCCATCCTGGAGCAGGGGGCCCTGATAGAGGTCAGTTTTTACAAGATTCTCAGCAACCTTTTTCACAGGAAAATCAGACATCGAGTGTGGACTCGAGGAACATATTTGATCACCCTTCTGCTGCCTACCTTTCTGAAGAGCTTCCTTTCGACGATACTCTATTTCATTAGGATTGCCCGAAGCAGGGTTTGGAACCTTCACCTATTCCCGTTAATCAGAAAGGCCCCTACGTTGAATTATTAGTAGGGAATAGGAAACACCAGTTTTTGATAGACACTGGAGCGCAGAAGTGCTCCATTGATCATTCTCGGGTTCCAAACATTCCACTGTCAGGGCAAACAAATGTTTCCGTAGGGTTTTCTGGTATACCAACTGTCTGTCCGGTTTCTGCACCGGTATCTGTTTCTTTGGGTCCCTTTACGGACCATTGCCCTTTTCTTCTCACTTCAAACTGTGGAGAGAATTTGCTGGGGTTGAATTTGTTAAATAAATTGAATGCAATAATTCATTGTTCCTCTGATGGAGTACGGCTGACGGTTTCACCACAGCAACTTCCTAATTCTCAGTTCTTGATTCGACCTTTACCTCCTGAGCTTAGCATTGTCCCGGAATGTTTATGGGCGGTAGACGACAATGATGTCGTGGTATTACAGATTGAGCCCGTTAAAATAGTTCTGAAACATGGAGTGAAATTACCACGCATTCCGCAGTATAAAATATCAGTTGAGGGCGAACGTGCTTTGAAATGCATTGTCTCCGATTTTGTGCATCGTGGGGTGATCGAAGAGATTACAGGTAGTTTGTGTAATAGTCCGATCTTGCCCGTATATAAGAAAGGCGACAATGCAATTCCATACCGGTTCATAATTGATCTTCGTGCTATTAACAGAGTGGTCGCCCCACAGTTTCCAATTGTGCCCGATGTGACGACGATATTGACAATGATCCCTGCTACGGCTACGCACTTCAGCGTTGTGGATTTAAAAAACGCTTTCTTTAGCATTCCTATACATGAGGAAAGTAGATATCTGTTTGCGTTCACCTTGGGGGGACACTCATTCACATTTACCAGGGCACCTCAAGGGTATACTGAAAGTCCTAGTATTTATAGTAGAGCTTTGAAAGAGCAGCTCGACACCCTTGAATTGCCACCTACTTGCACGCTGCTTCAATATGTTGATGATTTGCTTTTGGCTGCAGACTCTGAGAGTGCTTGTAAAGAAGGCACTGTACTGTTGCTTGTTCATTTAGCTAAAAATGGTCATAAAGCTTCGCTTAAAATTTTTCAATATTGTTGTCAGGAGGTCGCCTATTTAGGCTACCTCCTGTCAAAGGAGGGGAGAAGATTGACACCTGAAAGAATAAAACACATTTCTGGCATGTCTGTTCCAAATACACAGAAGGAAGTCAGAGCCTTAATAGGTATGGCTTCTTACTGTAGGTTGTGGATCCCGAACTTTTCGCTAGTGATAAAACCGATGTTGGCTTTGACGAAGAAGGGCATTTCTCTGCCACTGCCATGGGAATGGGAACATCAACGATCATTTGAGCTTCTCAAAACCGCGCTATGTTCTGCACCGGTTCTGGGTACTCCAAATTATGATAAGGCCTTTGTGTTGTTTGTGCATGAATGTGATGGATGTGCTTTGGCTGTGTTAACACAGGAACACGGAGGGAAGAATAGGCTGTGCGGCTACTACTCCTCCGCCCTTGATCCTGCCGCATGCGCTTTGCCAAGATGTTTGCGTGCTGTCGCTGCTGCTGCCGCGTCCGTAAAACAGAGTGAGGGAATGGTCCTAGGCCATGATTTGATTTTGATGGTACCTCACTCTGTTGATATTCTATTGAACAAAACCCAAACGCAACACCTCACCTCTGCGCGGTTAACAAGGTATGAACTAATTCTGTTTGCCCCTCACATCCACATTAAGAGGTGTTGTGTTCTTAATCCGGCTGAACTCTTACCTTACCAGCAAAACACTGTTTGCGGTGACGAAGAATTACATGACTGCCTGTATACCACTGAACAAGAAACGAAGGGCAGGATAGATCTCATAGATACTCCTTTGGATAATGCAGAAGGGGAGCTGTTTTGTGATGGCTCCTGCTTCAAACTTTCGGATGGTACATCTACAGCTGCTTATGCAGTTACTACATTGAGCAAAGTTGTTGAAACTAAGAGAATTTCACATAACTCCGTGCAGGCCGCAGAGATTATAGCGTTGACCCGAGCTTGTGAACTCTCCCAAGGGCGTATAGTAAATATATATACTGATAGCCAGTACGCATTTGGGGTGGCTCACAACTTTGGAAGGCTCTGGTCGGAAAGAGGGTTCCTGACCTCACATGGGACCAAGATCCAGCATGGCCCATTGATAGTGCAATTACTATCGGCACTCTCACTCCCTAAACAGTTAGCGATCATGAAATGTGTAGCACATCGTAAGGTCATAGATGATGTGGGCAAAGGGAACGCTTTTGCGGACTTAATAGCCAGACAATCGGCCACAGACCTTAGCACGGACATGTATGCCTTGAGGGAAATGAGAGATGCTTACATAATGGATGAAGGTATTGGGTCTGTGCGAGATATTCAAACTGATGCCACAATAGAAGAATCTAAAAGGTGGGCTGAAGGAATGGGGAAATTGGATGATGAAGGGTGTTGGGTGGATACATCCGAAGGAAAATGGTTGCTCCCTGATTCATATGTATTGGCAATGGTTACGATGGCACACGGTCCTACACATGTGTGTGCCCAGCAGATCACGAAAATGTTAGAACAAGTTTGGGTGAATAACAAGATTCTGGAGACTGCAAAGAGACATGTCCAAAACTGTATGATCTGCTTGCAGCACAATGTGGGTAAGGGAACATTAACTCCAAGGGGAAGCTTTGGGCCCCCTTCTGTTCCCTTCGAGGTCATTCACTTTGATTTTATTGAGATGGAACGATGTAATAATCTGAAATATGTTCTTGTAATTATTTGTGCCTTCAGTAAATGGGTTGAGGCTTTCCCCGTTAAAGATGCTACCACCATGACCACTGCAAAGATTATGGTAAAAGAATTCTTTCCTCGATTTGGGCTCCCGAGGGTAATTTGGTCGGATAATGGTCCCCACTTTATTGCAGCAGTAATTGTGCAGATATGCACAGCCTTATGTATTGAAAAACGATTTCACTCAGCTAGACATCCTCAAAGTGCTGGGTTGGTGGAAAGACACAATGGTATCTTAAAGAATAAGCTTGCGAAAACATGTGCTGGTACCAAACTGAAATGGCCAGATGCCTTGCCTATTGTATTATTAGCTATGCGTACCACACCTCAGACTAAGACTGGGCTTTCTCCATTTGAGGTAGTGATGGGGAGACCTGCTAACATTTGGGGTCTCCCAAAACCTAAAGCCCTCAGAGAGGTGGAAAATGTATTGCTGGTAGACTACTGTAACCAGTTAACTAAAAACCTGTATTTCACTTATCACCAGGTGCACTCGGCTTTACCTGTATGGTTCACGGGCCCAGGACACGATATACAGCCTGGAAGCTGGGTACTAGTGAAGGCCTACAAGAGGTCTTCCTGTCTCGCGCCTCGCTGGCGGAGACCCTACCAGGTGTTACTGGTCACCAGGACAGCAGTGTGGGTGGCTGGAAAGAAGAACTGGATCCACGCGACGCATGTCAAGAAACTTCCACACCCGACGCCACACGTTACAGAAGAAGCAGAACCCCTCGCTGATGCTACAGTCTCTGATCTTGGAGTAGCAAACAGCGTTGTGAGTGTGTCGGAGAATTTCTCTGAGCCCGAGGAGCTTGGGGAACAGTCCATTTCGTCTCCGCACTCTTTTGAAAAATCACGTCCGGAAAACACTGTGTCGAGCTCTGCGACTTCCGTCGCCTCCGATACGTCGCTTCCCTCAGGAAGTGACGACACTTTATTTCTGGATCAGACAATTCTGGGTACCATCAGGTACAACCTTCGACGAAGGAAATAGAACGACGGCACGGGTTTTTCCGTGCATCTGGAAAAAGGAAGTGATTGGCAGTTTTCCTTTTTATGAGAAAGTTTTGTTGAACAAAAGGGATTCTGCTGGCTAGGGTTGGGAAGGACTAAGAAATCGCGCGACCGTAGCGTCGCCAGCAACGAACATTGGCTTCGTCGATTGAGGAACTACAATGCCTGCCACCTCCGCTGCTGCTCCCCGCACTGGACTTGTGAATAAGGGGGTGACCAAATTGGACAATGAACAATGTGCCTGGGCCCCGAAAACGTACTGCTGTGTTTTGATAATGATAATTGTTATTTTTGCAAATGCTGCTGTAAGGCTTTGGTATTTTGAAGAAATCTATCCTCTGAAACCTTTACTACCGACTGAGATTCTACCAACTGTTTTGACTCCCTCTGTACACCTTCACACTCTGTCCCCTAGAGACTCCCAACATAGACAAAAGTATCATAATAACACTCTGATGATAGTAATGAATGCAATTCATGCCATTTTTAATAAGAGTAATTGTTGGATTTGTACTCATTTACTGCAACATGGGAACAAGGGACTGGGATGGTATATACATCCCTTACCTTTAACGACTGCTTGCTATGCCTCTCTTAGAGCACTATTCTTTGGCCGATGGAATGATAGCATCTCAGGGAACTTTGATGGAACTAATCTGAATGATTTCGAGAAACGTGAATTAACTCCCCAGGAATGCTCGCTTTTCGCAAATAGAAGTAAACCTAACGTCGCTTCTATTAGGCCGTCTGATAAACTATCTCTTCCTTTTCAAACTCTAATTTCCTTTAAAATGGCTCCGATTGGCAATAAGGATGCCGTACCTCCTTCTTATTCTATAAATCATAGCCCTGACTCGGTCCCCTTTTGTGTACAAAGAAATGGCACTAGGCCAATGGGAGATTTTGAAAGTTGTAAGAACATTGTAAATCTGACTGGAGAGAACAGGCCTCTGTATGTAGGGGGGCCTGTTTATTTTGTTTGTGGTAGTTTAGCATTTCCCTGGTTGCCCAAGGATTGGCAGGGGACCTGTTATTTAGGAATATTACTACCCGGGGTATTTGTAGCTAGTACATTGGAGGTTTCTAAGGCTCGCCCGCGGCGAGACAAGAACGGAGATACCCCTGGGCAAGTATTGGGAGATATAGCGAAATCAGTTTTGCCCTTTTGGGGACAAATAACAAACTCAGAGAACATTAGGGGATTAGCAAGGGTACTGGAGAGAACGATCAACCGGACCACGGACATGCTCTACAATATGACCTTAGAGCAAAAAGCAATAAGATTGGTAGCACTCCAAAATCGGATGGCATTAGATGTCATTTTGGCAGAACGAGGTGGAGTATGCAAATTAGTGGGGTCCGCTTGCTGTGTTTTCGTTCCAGATTCCTCGCCAACGATTTTTAAAGCAATACAGAACTTGCATACTCTTAGTTCTGAAGTACATATCCCTGTGGGAGATTGGAATCTTAGCACTTGGTTCTGGGAAAAGGTTGTTTGTGGACAAATTTGTACGTGGATTGTTGCCTGACATCCAGTCACAGATTATGTCCTCTGAGAGCGCTTGGCAGGCAAAACCTCCATCTGAGGTTTTGCACATGGCTCAGTATTATGAGAACCGTGTTAATAATGAGAAGGAAAAAATTGAAAAGAGGAAAGGAGATTTGAAAACCAAAGTATTATTACAGCAAATTGTTAGAAACCCCAGAGGAGGCACGACACAGACTAGAGGTCAGTATGTCCCAAAAGGAAATGCTCCTTTGGGTCCTGTGAATATTAATCAATGTGCTTATTGCCGCCAGGAAGGTCATTGGCGAGCACAATGCCCTGTCCTTCGCCAAAGGTCAAACAGTGCGTTTGGGGGTATGGGTAGATGACCTAGGGGCCGTCCTGGAGCAGGGGGCCCTGATAGAGGTCAGTTTTTACAAGATTCTCAGCAACCTTTTTCACAGGAAAATCAGACATCGAGTGTGGACTCGAGGAACATATTTGATCACCCTTCTGCTGCCTACCTTTCTGAAGAGCTTCCTTTCGACGATACTCTATTTCATTAGGATTGCCCGAAGCAGGGTTTGGAACCTTCACCTATTCCCGTTAATCAGAAAGGCCCCTACGTTGAATTATTAGTAGGGAATAGGAAACACCAGTTTTTGATAGACACTGGAGCGCAGAAGTGCTCCATTGATCATTCTCGGGTTCCAAACATTCCACTGTCAGGGCAAACAAATGTTTCCGTAGGGTTTTCTGGTATACCAACTGTCTGTCCGGTTTCTGCACCGGTATCTGTTTCTTTGGGTCCCTTTACGGACC
Organism: Ambystoma mexicanum; assembly: GCF_040938575.1. NCBI lineage: Eukaryota > Metazoa > Chordata > Amphibia > Caudata > Ambystomatidae > Ambystoma > Ambystoma mexicanum. The sequence goes on from NC_090927.1 coordinate 336,948,458, forward strand.
ATTGCCCTTTTCTTCTCACTTCAAACTGTGGAGAGAATTTGCTGGGGTTGAATTTGTTAAATAAATTGAATGCAATAATTCATTGTTCCTCTGATGGAGTACGGCTGACGGTTTCACCACAGCAACTTCCTAATTCTCAGTTCTTGATTCGACCTTTACCTCCTGAGCTTAGCATTGTCCCGGAATGTTTATGGGCGGTAGACGACAATGATGTCGTGGTATTACAGATTGAGCCCGTTAAAATAGTTCTGAAACATGGAGTGAAATTACCGCGCATTCCGCAGTATAAAATATCAGTTGAGGGCGAACGTGCTTTGAAATGCATTGTCTCCGATTTTGTGCATCGTGGGGTGATGGAAGAGATTACAGGTAGTTTGTGTAATGGTCCGATCTTGCCCGTATATAAGAAAGGCGACAATGCAATTCCATACCGGTTCATAATTGATCTTCGTGCTATTAACAGAGTGGTCGCCCCACAGTTTCCAATTGTGCCCGATGTGACGACGATATTGACAATGATCCCTGCTACGGCTACGCACTTCAGCGTTGTGGATTTAAAAAACGCTTTCTTTAGCATTCCTATACATGAGGAAAGTAGATATCTGTTTGCGTTCACCTTGGGGGGACACTCATTCACATTTACCAGGGCACCTCAAGGGTATACTGAAAGTCCTAGTATTTACACTAACAAAGAGCAGCTCGACACCCTTGAATTGCCACCTACTTGCACGCTGCTTCAATATGTTGATGATTTGCTTTTGGCTGCAGACTCTGAGAGTGCTTGTAAAGAAGGCACTGTACTGTTGCTTGTTCATTTAGCTAAAAATGGTCATAAAGCTTCGCTTAAAATATTTCAATATTGTTGTCAGGAGGTCGCCTATTTAGGCTACCTCCTGTCAAAGGAGGGGAGAAGATTGACACCTGAAAGAATAAAACACATTTCTGGCATGTCTGTTCCAAATACACAGAAGGAAGTCAGAGCCTTAATAGGTATGGCTTCTTACTGTAGGTTGTGGATCCCGAACTTTTCGCTAGTGATAAAACCGATGTTGGCTTTGACGAAGAAGGGCATTTCTCTGCCACTGCCATGGGAATGGGAACATCAACGATCATTTGAGCTTCTCAAAACCGCGCTATGTTCTGCACCGGTTCTGGGTACTCCAAATTATGATAAGGCCTTTGTGTTGTTTGTGCATGAATGTGATGGATGTGCTTTGGCTGTGTTAACACAGGAACACGGAGGGAAGAATAGGCTGTGCGGCTACTACTCCTCCGCCCTTGATCCTGTCGCATGCGCTTTGCCAAGATGTTTGCGTGCTGTCGCTGCTGCTGCCGCGTCCGTAAAACAGAGTGAGGGAATGGTCCTAGGCCATGATTTGATTTTGATGGTACCTCACTCTGTTGATATTCTATTGAACAAAACCCAAACGCAACACCTCACCTCTGCGCGGTTAACAAGGTATGAACTAATTCTGTTTGCCCCTCACATCCACATTAAGAGGTGTTGTGTTCTTAATCCGGCTGAACTCTTACCATACCAGCAAAACACTGTTTGCGGTGACGAAGAATTACATGACTGCCTGTATACCACTGAACAAGAAACGAAGGGCAGGATAGATCTCATAGATACTCCTTTGGATAATGCAGAAGGGGAGCTGTTTTGTGATGGCTCCTGCTTCAAACTTTCGGATGGTACATCTACAGCTGCTTATGCAGTTACTACATTGAGCAAAGTTGTTGAAACTAAGAGAATTTCACATAACTCCGTGCAGGCCGCAGAGATTATAGCGTTGACCCGAGCTTGTGAACTCTCCCAAGGGCGTATAGTAAATATATATACTGATAGCCAGTACGCATTTGGGGTGGCTCACAACTTTGGAAGGCTCTGGTCGGAAAGAGGGTTCCTGACCTCACATGGGACCAAGATCCAGCATGGCCCATTGATAGTGCAATTACTATCGGCACTCTCACTCCCTAAACAGTTAGCGATCATGAAATGTGTAGCACATCGTAAGGTCATAGATGATGTGGGCAAAGGGAACGCTTTTGCGGACTTAATAGCCAGACAATCGGCCACAGACCTTAGCACGGACATGTATGCCTTGAGGGAAATGAGAGATGCTTACATAATGGATGAAGGTATTGGGTCTGTGCGAGATATTCAAACTGATGCCACAATAGAAGAATCTAAAAGGTGGGCTGAAGGAATGGGGAAATTGGATGATGAAGGGTGTTGGGTGGATACATCCGAAGGAAAATGGTTGCTCCCTGATTCATATGTATTGGCAATGGTTACGATGGCACACGGTCCTACACATGTGTGTGCCCAGCAGATCACGAAAATGTTAGAACAAGTTTGGGTGAATAACAAGATTCTGGAGACTGCAAAGAGACATGTCCAGAACTGTATGATCTGCTTGCAGCACAATGTGGGTAAGGGGACATTAACTCCAAGGGGAAGCTTTGGGCCCCCTTCTGTTCCCTTCGAGGTCATTCACTTTGATTTTATTGAGATGGAACGATGTAATAATCTGAAATATGTTCTTGTAATTATTTGTGCCTTCAGTAAATGGGTTGAGGCTTTCCCCGTTAAAGATGCTACCACCATGACCACTGCAAAGATTATGGTAAAAGAATTCTTTCCTCGATTTGGGCTCCCGAGGGTAATTTGGTCGGATAATGGTCCCCACTTTATTGCAGCAGTAATTGTGCAGATATGCACAGCCTTATGTATTGAAAAATGATTTCACTCAGCTAGACATCCTCAAAGTGCTGGGTTGGTGGAAAGACACAATGGTATCTTAAAGAATAAGCTTGCGAAAACATGTGCTGGTACCAAACTGAAATGGCCAGATGCCTTGCCTATTGTATTATTAGCTATGCGTACCACACCTCAGACTAAGACTGGGCTTTCTCCATTTGAGGTAGTGATGGGGAGACCTGCTAACATTTGGGGTCTCCCAAAACCTAAAGCCCTGAGAGAGGTGGAAAATGTATTGCTGGTAGACTACTGTAACCAGTTAACTAAAAACCTGTATTTCACTTATCACCAGGTGCACTCGGCTTTACCTGTATGGTTCACGGGCCCAGGACACGATATACAGCCTGGAAGCTGGGTACTAGTGAAGGCCTACGAGAGGTCTTCCTGTCTCGCGCCTCGCTGGCGGAGACCCTACCAGGTGTTACTGGTCACCAGGACAGCAGTGTGGGTGGCTGGAAAGAAGAACTGGATCCACGCGACGCATGTCAAGAAACTTCCACACCCGACGCCACACGTTACAGAAGAAGCAGAACCCCTCGCTGATGCTACAGTCTCTGATCTTGGAGTAGCAAACAGCGTTGTGAGTGTGTCGGAGAATTTCTCTGAGCCCGAGGAGCTTGGGGAACAGTCCATTTCGTCTCCGCACTCTTTTGAAAAATCACGTCCGGAAAACACTGTGTCGAGCTCTGCGACTTCCGTCGCCTCCGATACGTCGCTTCCCTCAGGAAGTGACGACACTTTATTTCTGGATCAGACAATTCTGGGTACCATCAGGTACAACCTTCGACGAAGGAAATAGAACGACGGCACAGGTTTTTCCGTGCATCTGGAAAAAGGAAGTGATTGGCAGTTTTCCTTTTTATGAGAAAGTTTTGTTGAACAAAAGGGATTCTGCTGGCTAGGGTTGGGAAGGACTAAGAAATCGCGCGACCGTAGCGTCGCCAGCAACGAACATTGGCTTCGTCGATTGAGGAACTACAATGCCTGCCACCTCCGCTGCTGCTCCCCGCACTGGACTTGTGAATAAGGGGGTGACCAAATTGGACAATGAACAATGTGCCTGTGCCCCGAAAACGTACTGCTGTGTTTTGATAATGATAATTGTTATTTTTGCAAATGCTGCTGTAGGACTTTGGTATTTTGAAGAAATCTATCCTCTGAAACCTTTACTACCGACTGAGATTCTACCAACTGTTTTGACTCCCTCTGTACACCTTCACACTCTGTCCCCTAGAGACTCCCAACATAGACAAAAGTATCATAATAACACTCTGATGATAGTAATGAATGCAATTCATGCCATTTTTAATAAGAGTAATTGTTGGATTTGTACTCATTTACTGCAACATGGGAACAAGGGACTGGGATGGTATATACATCCCTTACCTTTAACGACTGCTTGCTATGCCTCTCTTAGAGCACTATTCTTTGGCCGATGGAATGATAGCATCTCAGGGAACTTTGATGGAACTAATCTGAATGATTTCGAGAAACGTGAATTAACTCCCCAGGAATGCTCGCTTTTCGCAAATAGAAGTAAACCTAACGTCGCTTCTATTAGGCCGTCTGATAAACTATCTCTTCCTTTTCAAACTCTAATTTCCTTTAAAATGGCTCCGATTGGCAATAAGGATGCCGTACCTCCTTCTTATTCTATAAATCATAGCCCTGACTCGGTCCCCTTTTGTGTACAAAGAAATGGCACTAGGCCAATGGGAGATTTTGAAAGTTGTAAGAACATTGTAAATCTGACTGGAGAGAACAGGCCTCTGTATGTAGGGGGGCCTGTTTATTTTGTTTGTGGTAGTTTAGCATTTCCCTGGTTGCCCAAGGATTGGCAGGGGACCTGTTATTTAGGAATATTACTACCCGGGGTATTTGTAGCTAGTACATTGGAGGTTTCTAAGGCTCGCCCGCGGCGAGACAAGAACGGAGATACCCCTGGGCAAGTATTGGGAGATATAGCGAAATCAGTTTTGCCCTTTTGGGGACAAATAACAAACTCAGAGAACATTAGGGGATTAGCAAGGGTACTGGAGAGAACGATCAACCGGACCACGGACATGCTCTACAATATGACCTTAGAGCAAAAAGCAATAAGATTGGTAGCACTCCAAAATCGGATGGCATTAGATGTCATTTTGGCAGAACGAGGTGGAGTATGCAAATTAGTGGGGTCCGCTTGCTGTGTTTTCGTTCCAGATTCCTCGCCAACGATTTTTAAAGCAATACAGAACTTGCATACTCTTAGTTCTGAAGTACATATCCCTGTGGGAGATTGGAATCTTAGCACTTGGTTCTGGGAAAAGGTTGTTTGTGGACAAATTTGTACGTGGATTGTTGCCTGACATCCAGTCACAGATTATGTCCTCTGAGAGCGCTTGGCAGGCAAAACCTCCATCTGAGGTTTTGCACATGGCTCAGTATTATGAGAACCGTGTTAATAATGAGAAGGAAAAAATTGAAAAGAGGAAAGGAGATTTGAAAACCAAAGTATTATTACAGCAAATTGTTAGAAACCCCAGAGGAGGCACGACACAGACTAGAGGTCAGTATGTCCCAAAAGGAAATGCTCCTTTGGGTCCTGTGAATATTAATCAATGTGCTTATTGCCGCCAGGAAGGTCATTGGCGAGCACAATGCCCTGTCCTTCGCCAAAGGTCAAACAGTGCGTTTGGGGGTATGGGTAGATGACCTAGGGGCCGTCCTGGAGCAGGGGGCCCTGATAGAGGTCAGTTTTTACAAGATTCTCAGCAACCTTTTTCACAGGAAAATCAGACATCGAGTGTGGACTCGAGGAACATATTTGATCACCCTTCTGCTGCCTACCTTTCTGAAGAGCTTCCTTTCGACGATACTCTATTTCATTAGGATTGCCCGAAGCAGGGTTTGGAACCTTCACCTATTCCCGTTAATCAGAAAGGCCCCTACGTTGAATTATTAGTAGGGAATAGGAAACACCAGTTTTTGATAGACACTGGAGCGCAGAAGTGCTCCATTGATCATTCTCGGGTTCCAAACATTCCACTGTCAGGGCAAACAAATGTTTCCGTAGGGTTTTCTGGTATACCAACTGTCTGTCCGGTTTCTGCACCGGTATCTGTTTCTTTGGGTCCCTTTACGGACCATTGCCCTTTTCTTCTCACTTCAAACTGTGGAGAGAATTTGCTGGGGTTGAATTTGTTAAATAAATTGAATGCAATAATTCATTGTTCCTCTGATGGAGTACGGCTGACGGTTTCACCACAGCAACTTCCTAATTCTCAGTTCTTGATTCGACCTTTACCTCCTGAGCTTAGCATTGTCCCGGAATGTTTATGGGCGGTAGACGACAATGATGTCGTGGTATTACAGATTGAGCCCGTTAAAATAGTTCTGAAACATGGAGTGAAATTACCACGCATTCCGCAGTATAAAATATCAGTTGAGGGCGAACGTGCTTTGAAATGCATTGTCTCCGATTTTGTGCATCGTGGGGTGATCGAAGAGATTACAGGTAGTTTGTGTAATAGTCCGATCTTGCCCGTATATAAGAAAGGCGACAATGCAATTCCATACCGGTTCATAATTGATCTTCGTGCTATTAACAGAGTGGTCGCCCCACAGTTTCCAATTGTGCCCGATGTGACGACGATATTGACAATGATCCCTGCTACGGCTACGCACTTCAGCGTTGTGGATTTAAAAAACGCTTTCTTTAGCATTCCTATACATGAGGAAAGTAGATATCTGTTTGCGTTCACCTTGGGGGGACACTCATTCACATTTACCAGGGCACCTCAAGGGTATACTGAAAGTCCTAGTATTTATAGTAGAGCTTTGAAAGAGCAGCTCGACACCCTTGAATTGCCACCTACTTGCACGCTGCTTCAATATGTTGATGATTTGCTTTTGGCTGCAGACTCTGAGAGTGCTTGTAAAGAAGGCACTGTACTGTTGCTTGTTCATTTAGCTAAAAATGGTCATAAAGCTTCGCTTAAAATTTTTCAATATTGTTGTCAGGAGGTCGCCTATTTAGGCTACCTCCTGTCAAAGGAGGGGAGAAGATTGACACCTGAAAGAATAAAACACATTTCTGGCATGTCTGTTCCAAATACACAGAAGGAAGTCAGAGCCTTAATAGGTATGGCTTCTTACTGTAGGTTGTGGATCCCGAACTTTTCGCTAGTGATAAAACCGATGTTGGCTTTGACGAAGAAGGGCATTTCTCTGCCACTGCCATGGGAATGGGAACATCAACGATCATTTGAGCTTCTCAAAACCGCGCTATGTTCTGCACCGGTTCTGGGTACTCCAAATTATGATAAGGCCTTTGTGTTGTTTGTGCATGAATGTGATGGATGTGCTTTGGCTGTGTTAACACAGGAACACGGAGGGAAGAATAGGCTGTGCGGCTACTACTCCTCCGCCCTTGATCCTGCCGCATGCGCTTTGCCAAGATGTTTGCGTGCTGTCGCTGCTGCTGCCGCGTCCGTAAAACAGAGTGAGGGAATGGTCCTAGGCCATGATTTGATTTTGATGGTACCTCACTCTGTTGATATTCTATTGAACAAAACCCAAACGCAACACCTCACCTCTGCGCGGTTAACAAGGTATGAACTAATTCTGTTTGCCCCTCACATCCACATTAAGAGGTGTTGTGTTCTTAATCCGGCTGAACTCTTACCTTACCAGCAAAACACTGTTTGCGGTGACGAAGAATTACATGACTGCCTGTATACCACTGAACAAGAAACGAAGGGCAGGATAGATCTCATAGATACTCCTTTGGATAATGCAGAAGGGGAGCTGTTTTGTGATGGCTCCTGCTTCAAACTTTCGGATGGTACATCTACAGCTGCTTATGCAGTTACTACATTGAGCAAAGTTGTTGAAACTAAGAGAATTTCACATAACTCCGTGCAGGCCGCAGAGATTATAGCGTTGACCCGAGCTTGTGAACTCTCCCAAGGGCGTATAGTAAATATATATACTGATAGCCAGTACGCATTTGGGGTGGCTCACAACTTTGGAAGGCTCTGGTCGGAAAGAGGGTTCCTGACCTCACATGGGACCAAGATCCAGCATGGCCCATTGATAGTGCAATTACTATCGGCACTCTCACTCCCTAAACAGTTAGCGATCATGAAATGTGTAGCACATCGTAAGGTCATAGATGATGTGGGCAAAGGGAACGCTTTTGCGGACTTAATAGCCAGACAATCGGCCACAGACCTTAGCACGGACATGTATGCCTTGAGGGAAATGAGAGATGCTTACATAATGGATGAAGGTATTGGGTCTGTGCGAGATATTCAAACTGATGCCACAATAGAAGAATCTAAAAGGTGGGCTGAAGGAATGGGGAAATTGGATGATGAAGGGTGTTGGGTGGATACATCCGAAGGAAAATGGTTGCTCCCTGATTCATATGTATTGGCAATGGTTACGATGGCACACGGTCCTACACATGTGTGTGCCCAGCAGATCACGAAAATGTTAGAACAAGTTTGGGTGAATAACAAGATTCTGGAGACTGCAAAGAGACATGTCCAAAACTGTATGATCTGCTTGCAGCACAATGTGGGTAAGGGAACATTAACTCCAAGGGGAAGCTTTGGGCCCCCTTCTGTTCCCTTCGAGGTCATTCACTTTGATTTTATTGAGATGGAACGATGTAATAATCTGAAATATGTTCTTGTAATTATTTGTGCCTTCAGTAAATGGGTTGAGGCTTTCCCCGTTAAAGATGCTACCACCATGACCACTGCAAAGATTATGGTAAAAGAATTCTTTCCTCGATTTGGGCTCCCGAGGGTAATTTGGTCGGATAATGGTCCCCACTTTATTGCAGCAGTAATTGTGCAGATATGCACAGCCTTATGTATTGAAAAACGATTTCACTCAGCTAGACATCCTCAAAGTGCTGGGTTGGTGGAAAGACACAATGGTATCTTAAAGAATAAGCTTGCGAAAACATGTGCTGGTACCAAACTGAAATGGCCAGATGCCTTGCCTATTGTATTATTAGCTATGCGTACCACACCTCAGACTAAGACTGGGCTTTCTCCATTTGAGGTAGTGATGGGGAGACCTGCTAACATTTGGGGTCTCCCAAAACCTAAAGCCCTCAGAGAGGTGGAAAATGTATTGCTGGTAGACTACTGTAACCAGTTAACTAAAAACCTGTATTTCACTTATCACCAGGTGCACTCGGCTTTACCTGTATGGTTCACGGGCCCAGGACACGATATACAGCCTGGAAGCTGGGTACTAGTGAAGGCCTACAAGAGGTCTTCCTGTCTCGCGCCTCGCTGGCGGAGACCCTACCAGGTGTTACTGGTCACCAGGACAGCAGTGTGGGTGGCTGGAAAGAAGAACTGGATCCACGCGACGCATGTCAAGAAACTTCCACACCCGACGCCACACGTTACAGAAGAAGCAGAACCCCTCGCTGATGCTACAGTCTCTGATCTTGGAGTAGCAAACAGCGTTGTGAGTGTGTCGGAGAATTTCTCTGAGCCCGAGGAGCTTGGGGAACAGTCCATTTCGTCTCCGCACTCTTTTGAAAAATCACGTCCGGAAAACACTGTGTCGAGCTCTGCGACTTCCGTCGCCTCCGATACGTCGCTTCCCTCAGGAAGTGACGACACTTTATTTCTGGATCAGACAATTCTGGGTACCATCAGGTACAACCTTCGACGAAGGAAATAGAACGACGGCACGGGTTTTTCCGTGCATCTGGAAAAAGGAAGTGATTGGCAGTTTTCCTTTTTATGAGAAAGTTTTGTTGAACAAAAGGGATTCTGCTGGCTAGGGTTGGGAAGGACTAAGAAATCGCGCGACCGTAGCGTCGCCAGCAACGAACATTGGCTTCGTCGATTGAGGAACTACAATGCCTGCCACCTCCGCTGCTGCTCCCCGCACTGGACTTGTGAATAAGGGGGTGACCAAATTGGACAATGAACAATGTGCCTGGGCCCCGAAAACGTACTGCTGTGTTTTGATAATGATAATTGTTATTTTTGCAAATGCTGCTGTAAGGCTTTGGTATTTTGAAGAAATCTATCCTCTGAAACCTTTACTACCGACTGAGATTCTACCAACTGTTTTGACTCCCTCTGTACACCTTCACACTCTGTCCCCTAGAGACTCCCAACATAGACAAAAGTATCATAATAACACTCTGATGATAGTAATGAATGCAATTCATGCCATTTTTAATAAGAGTAATTGTTGGATTTGTACTCATTTACTGCAACATGGGAACAAGGGACTGGGATGGTATATACATCCCTTACCTTTAACGACTGCTTGCTATGCCTCTCTTAGAGCACTATTCTTTGGCCGATGGAATGATAGCATCTCAGGGAACTTTGATGGAACTAATCTGAATGATTTCGAGAAACGTGAATTAACTCCCCAGGAATGCTCGCTTTTCGCAAATAGAAGTAAACCTAACGTCGCTTCTATTAGGCCGTCTGATAAACTATCTCTTCCTTTTCAAACTCTAATTTCCTTTAAAATGGCTCCGATTGGCAATAAGGATGCCGTACCTCCTTCTTATTCTATAAATCATAGCCCTGACTCGGTCCCCTTTTGTGTACAAAGAAATGGCACTAGGCCAATGGGAGATTTTGAAAGTTGTAAGAACATTGTAAATCTGACTGGAGAGAACAGGCCTCTGTATGTAGGGGGGCCTGTTTATTTTGTTTGTGGTAGTTTAGCATTTCCCTGGTTGCCCAAGGATTGGCAGGGGACCTGTTATTTAGGAATATTACTACCCGGGGTATTTGTAGCTAGTACATTGGAGGTTTCTAAGGCTCGCCCGCGGCGAGACAAGAACGGAGATACCCCTGGGCAAGTATTGGGAGATATAGCGAAATCAGTTTTGCCCTTTTGGGGACAAATAACAAACTCAGAGAACATTAGGGGATTAGCAAGGGTACTGGAGAGAACGATCAACCGGACCACGGACATGCTCTACAATATGACCTTAGAGCAAAAAGCAATAAGATTGGTAGCACTCCAAAATCGGATGGCATTAGATGTCATTTTGGCAGAACGAGGTGGAGTATGCAAATTAGTGGGGTCCGCTTGCTGTGTTTTCGTTCCAGATTCCTCGCCAACGATTTTTAAAGCAATACAGAACTTGCATACTCTTAGTTCTGAAGTACATATCCCTGTGGGAGATTGGAATCTTAGCACTTGGTTCTGGGAAAAGGTTGTTTGTGGACAAATTTGTACGTGGATTGTTGCCTGACATCCAGTCACAGATTATGTCCTCTGAGAGCGCTTGGCAGGCAAAACCTCCATCTGAGGTTTTGCACATGGCTCAGTATTATGAGAACCGTGTTAATAATGAGAAGGAAAAAATTGAAAAGAGGAAAGGAGATTTGAAAACCAAAGTATTATTACAGCAAATTGTTAGAAACCCCAGAGGAGGCACGACACAGACTAGAGGTCAGTATGTCCCAAAAGGAAATGCTCCTTTGGGTCCTGTGAATATTAATCAATGTGCTTATTGCCGCCAGGAAGGTCATTGGCGAGCACAATGCCCTGTCCTTCGCCAAAGGTCAAACAGTGCGTTTGGGGGTATGGGTAGATGACCTAGGGGCCGTCCTGGAGCAGGGGGCCCTGATAGAGGTCAGTTTTTACAAGATTCTCAGCAACCTTTTTCACAGGAAAATCAGACATCGAGTGTGGACTCGAGGAACATATTTGATCACCCTTCTGCTGCCTACCTTTCTGAAGAGCTTCCTTTCGACGATACTCTATTTCATTAGGATTGCCCGAAGCAGGGTTTGGAACCTTCACCTATTCCCGTTAATCAGAAAGGCCCCTACGTTGAATTATTAGTAGGGAATAGGAAACACCAGTTTTTGATAGACACTGGAGCGCAGAAGTGCTCCATTGATCATTCTCGGGTTCCAAACATTCCACTGTCAGGGCAAACAAATGTTTCCGTAGGGTTTTCTGGTATACCAACTGTCTGTCCGGTTTCTGCACCGGTATCTGTTTCTTTGGGTCCCTTTACGGACCATTGCCCTTTTCTTCTCACTTCAAACTGTGGAGAGAATTTGCTGGGGTTGAATTTGTTAAATAAATTGAATGCAATAATTCATTGTTCCTCTGATGGAGTACGGCTGACGGTTTCACCACAGCAACTTCCTAATTCTCAGTTCTTGATTCGACCTTTACCTCCTGAGCTTAGCATTGTCCCGGAATGTTTATGGGCGGTAGACGACAATGATGTCGTGGTATTACAGATTGAGCCCGTTAAAATAGTTCTGAAACATGGAGTGAAATTACCGCGCATTCCGCAGTATAAAATATCAGTTGAGGGCGAACGTGCTTTGAAATGCATTGTCTCCGATTTTGTGCATCGTGGGGTGATGGAAGAGATTACAGGTAGTTTGTGTAATGGTCCGATCTTGCCCGTATATAAGAAAGGCGACAATGCAATTCCATACCGGTTCATAATTGATCTTCGTGCTATTAACAGAGTGGTCGCCCCACAGTTTCCAATTGTGCCCGATGTGACGACGATATTGACAATGATCCCTGCTACGGCTACGCACTTCAGCGTTGTGGATTTAAAAAACGCTTTCTTTAGCATTCCTATACATGAGGAAAGTAGATATCTGTTTGCGTTCACCTTGGGGGGACACTCATTCACATTTACCAGGGCACCTCAAGGGTATACTGAAAGTCCTAGTATTTACACTAACAAAGAGCAGCTCGACACCCTTGAATTGCCACCTACTTGCACGCTGCTTCAATATGTTGATGATTTGCTTTTGGCTGCAGACTCTGAGAGTGCTTGTAAAGAAGGCACTGTACTGTTGCTTGTTCATTTAGCTAAAAATGGTCATAAAGCTTCGCTTAAAATATTTCAATATTGTTGTCAGGAGGTCGCCTATTTAGGCTACCTCCTGTCAAAGGAGGGGAGAAGATTGACACCTGAAAGAATAAAACACATTTCTGGCATGTCTGTTCCAAATACACAGAAGGAAGTCAGAGCCTTAATAGGTATGGCTTCTTACTGTAGGTTGTGGATCCCGAACTTTTCGCTAGTGATAAAACCGATGTTGGCTTTGACGAAGAAGGGCATTTCTCTGCCACTGCCATGGGAATGGGAACATCAACGATCATTTGAGCTTCTCAAAACCGCGCTATGTTCTGCACCGGTTCTGGGTACTCCAAATTATGATAAGGCCTTTGTGTTGTTTGTGCATGAATGTGATGGATGTGCTTTGGCTGTGTTAACACAGGAACACGGAGGGAAGAATAGGCTGTGCGGCTACTACTCCTCCGCCCTTGATCCTGTCGCATGCGCTTTGCCAAGATGTTTGCGTGCTGTCGCTGCTGCTGCCGCGTCCGTAAAACAGAGTGAGGGAATGGTCCTAGGCCATGATTTGATTTTGATGGTACCTCACTCTGTTGATATTCTATTGAACAAAACCCAAACGCAACACCTCACCTCTGCGCGGTTAACAAGGTATGAACTAATTCTGTTTGCCCCTCACATCCACATTAAGAGGTGTTGTGTTCTTAATCCGGCTGAACTCTTACCATACCAGCAAAACACTGTTTGCGGTGACGAAGAATTACATGACTGCCTGTATACCACTGAACAAGAAACGAAGGGCAGGATAGATCTCATAGATACTCCTTTGGATAATGCAGAAGGGGAGCTGTTTTGTGATGGCTCCTGCTTCAAACTTTCGGATGGTACATCTACAGCTGCTTATGCAGTTACTACATTGAGCAAAGTTGTTGAAACTAAGAGAATTTCACATAACTCCGTGCAGGCCGCAGAGATTATAGCGTTGACCCGAGCTTGTGAACTCTCCCAAGGGCGTATAGTAAATATATATACTGATAGCCAGTACGCATTTGGGGTGGCTCACAACTTTGGAAGGCTCTGGTCGGAAAGAGGGTTCCTGACCTCACATGGGACCAAGATCCAGCATGGCCCATTGATAGTGCAATTACTATCGGCACTCTCACTCCCTAAACAGTTAGCGATCATGAAATGTGTAGCACATCGTAAGGTCATAGATGATGTGGGCAAAGGGAACGCTTTTGCGGACTTAATAGCCAGACAATCGGCCACAGACCTTAGCACGGACATGTATGCCTTGAGGGAAATGAGAGATGCTTACATAATGGATGAAGGTATTGGGTCTGTGCGAGATATTCAAACTGATGCCACAATAGAAGAATCTAAAAGGTGGGCTGAAGGAATGGGGAAATTGGATGATGAAGGGTGTTGGGTGGATACATCCGAAGGAAAATGGTTGCTCCCTGATTCATATGTATTGGCAATGGTTACGATGGCACACGGTCCTACACATGTGTGTGCCCAGCAGATCACGAAAATGTTAGAACAAGTTTGGGTGAATAACAAGATTCTGGAGACTGCAAAGAGACATGTCCAGAACTGTATGATCTGCTTGCAGCACAATGTGGGTAAGGGGACATTAACTCCAAGGGGAAGCTTTGGGCCCCCTTCTGTTCCCTTCGAGGTCATTCACTTTGATTTTATTGAGATGGAACGATGTAATAATCTGAAATATGTTCTTGTAATTATTTGTGCCTTCAGTAAATGGGTTGAGGCTTTCCCCGTTAAAGATGCTACCACCATGACCACTGCAAAGATTATGGTAAAAGAATTCTTTCCTCGATTTGGGCTCCCGAGGGTAATTTGGTCGGATAATGGTCCCCACTTTATTGCAGCAGTAATTGTGCAGATATGCACAGCCTTATGTATTGAAAAATGATTTCACTCAGCTAGACATCCTCAAAGTGCTGGGTTGGTGGAAAGACACAATGGTATCTTAAAGAATAAGCTTGCGAAAACATGTGCTGGTACCAAACTGAAATGGCCAGATGCCTTGCCTATTGTATTATTAGCTATGCGTACCACACCTCAGACTAAGACTGGGCTTTCTCCATTTGAGGTAGTGATGGGGAGACCTGCTAACATTTGGGGTCTCCCAAAACCTAAAGCCCTGAGAGAGGTGGAAAATGTATTGCTGGTAGACTACTGTAACCAGTTAACTAAAAACCTGTATTTCACTTATCACCAGGTGCACTCGGCTTTACCTGTATGGTTCACGGGCCCAGGACACGATATACAGCCTGGAAGCTGGGTACTAGTGAAGGCCTACGAGAGGTCTTCCTGTCTCGCGCCTCGCTGGCGGAGACCCTACCAGGTGTTACTGGTCACCAGGACAGCAGTGTGGGTGGCTGGAAAGAAGAACTGGATCCACGCGACGCATGTCAAGAAACTTCCACACCCGACGCCACACGTTACAGAAGAAGCAGAACCCCTCGCTGATGCTACAGTCTCTGATCTTGGAGTAGCAAACAGCGTTGTGAGTGTGTCGGAGAATTTCTCTGAGCCCGAGGAGCTTGGGGAACAGTCCATTTCGTCTCCGCACTCTTTTGAAAAATCACGTCCGGAAAACACTGTGTCGAGCTCTGCGACTTCCGTCGCCTCCGATACGTCGCTTCCCTCAGGAAGTGACGACACTTTATTTCTGGATCAGACAATTCTGGGTACCATCAGGTACAACCTTCGACGAAGGAAATAGAACGACGGCACAGGTTTTTCCGTGCATCTGGAAAAAGGAAGTGATTGGCAGTTTTCCTTTTTATGAGAAAGTTTTGTTGAACAAAAGGGATTCTGCTGGCTAGGGTTGGGAAGGACTAAGAAATCGCGCGACCGTAGCGTCGCCAGCAACGAACATTGGCTTCGTCGATTGAGGAACTACAATGCCTGCCACCTCCGCTGCTGCTCCCCGCACTGGACTTGTGAATAAGGGGGTGACCAAATTGGACAATGAACAATGTGCCTGTGCCCCGAAAACGTACTGCTGTGTTTTGATAATGATAATTGTTATTTTTGCAAATGCTGCTGTAGGACTTTGGTATTTTGAAGAAATCTATCCTCTGAAACCTTTACTACCGACTGAGATTCTACCAACTGTTTTGACTCCCTCTGTACACCTTCACACTCTGTCCCCTAGAGACTCCCAACATAGACAAAAGTATCATAATAACACTCTGATGATAGTAATGAATGCAATTCATGCCATTTTTAATAAGAGTAATTGTTGGATTTGTACTCATTTACTGCAACATGGGAACAAGGGACTGGGATGGTATATACATCCCTTACCTTTAACGACTGCTTGCTATGCCTCTCTTAGAGCACTATTCTTTGGCCGATGGAATGATAGCATCTCAGGGAACTTTGATGGAACTAATCTGAATGATTTCGAGAAACGTGAATTAACTCCCCAGGAATGCTCGCTTTTCGCAAATAGAAGTAAACCTAACGTCGCTTCTATTAGGCCGTCTGATAAACTATCTCTTCCTTTTCAAACTCTAATTTCCTTTAAAATGGCTCCGATTGGCAATAAGGATGCCGTACCTCCTTCTTATTCTATAAATCATAGCCCTGACTCGGTCCCCTTTTGTGTACAAAGAAATGGCACTAGGCCAATGGGAGATTTTGAAAGTTGTAAGAACATTGTAAATCTGACTGGAGAGAACAGGCCTCTGTATGTAGGGGGGCCTGTTTATTTTGTTTGTGGTAGTTTAGCATTTCCCTGGTTGCCCAAGGATTGGCAGGGGACCTGTTATTTAGGAATATTACTACCCGGGGTATTTGTAGCTAGTACATTGGAGGTTTCTAAGGCTCGCCCGCGGCGAGACAAGAACGGAGATACCCCTGGGCAAGTATTGGGAGATATAGCGAAATCAGTTTTGCCCTTTTGGGGACAAATAACAAACTCAGAGAACATTAGGGGATTAGCAAGGGTACTGGAGAGAACGATCAACCGGACCACGGACATGCTCTACAATATGACCTTAGAGCAAAAAGCAATAAGATTGGTAGCACTCCAAAATCGGATGGCATTAGATGTCATTTTGGCAGAACGAGGTGGAGTATGCAAATTAGTGGGGTCCGCTTGCTGTGTTTTCGTTCCAGATTCCTCGCCAACGATTTTTAAAGCAATACAGAACTTGCATACTCTTAGTTCTGAAGTACATATCCCTGTGGGAGATTGGAATCTTAGCACTTGGTTCTGGGAAAAGGTTGTTTGTGGACAAATTTGTACGTGGATTGTTGCCTGACATCCAGTCACAGATTATGTCCTCTGAGAGCGCTTGGCAGGCAAAACCTCCATCTGAGGTTTTGCACATGGCTCAGTATTATGAGAACCGTGTTAATAATGAGAAGGAAAAAATTGAAAAGAGGAAAGGAGATTTGAAAACCAAAGTATTATTACAGCAAATTGTTAGAAACCCCAGAGGAGGCACGACACAGACTAGAGGTCAGTATGTCCCAAAAGGAAATGCTCCTTTGGGTCCTGTGAATATTAATCAATGTGCTTATTGCCGCCAGGAAGGTCATTGGCGAGCACAATGCCCTGTCCTTCGCCAAAGGTCAAACAGTGCGTTTGGGGGTATGGGTAGATGACCTAGGGGCCGTCCTGGAGCAGGGGGCCCTGATAGAGGTCAGTTTTTACAAGATTCTCAGCAACCTTTTTCACAGGAAAATCAGACATCGAGTGTGGACTCGAGGAACATATTTGATCACCCTTCTGCTGCCTACCTTTCTGAAGAGCTTCCTTTCGACGATACTCTATTTCATTAGGATTGCCCGAAGCAGGGTTTGGAACCTTCACCTATTCCCGTTAATCAGAAAGGCCCCTACGTTGAATTATTAGTAGGGAATAGGAAACACCAGTTTTTGATAGACACTGGAGCGCAGAAGTGCTCCATTGATCATTCTCGGGTTCCAAACATTCCACTGTCAGGGCAAACAAATGTTTCCGTAGGGTTTTCTGGTATACCAACTGTCTGTCCGGTTTCTGCACCGGTATCTGTTTCTTTGGGTCCCTTTACGGACCATTGCCCTTTTCTTCTCACTTCAAACTGTGGAGAGAATTTGCTGGGGTTGAATTTGTTAAATAAATTGAATGCAATAATTCATTGTTCCTCTGATGGAGTACGGCTGACGGTTTCACCACAGCAACTTCCTAATTCTCAGTTCTTGATTCGACCTTTACCTCCTGAGCTTAGCATTGTCCCGGAATGTTTATGGGCGGTAGACGACAATGATGTCGTGGTATTACAGATTGAGCCCGTTAAAATAGTTCTGAAACATGGAGTGAAATTACCACGCATTCCGCAGTATAAAATATCAGTTGAGGGCGAACGTGCTTTGAAATGCATTGTCTCCGATTTTGTGCATCGTGGGGTGATCGAAGAGATTACAGGTAGTTTGTGTAATAGTCCGATCTTGCCCGTATATAAGAAAGGCGACAATGCAATTCCATACCGGTTCATAATTGATCTTCGTGCTATTAACAGAGTGGTCGCCCCACAGTTTCCAATTGTGCCCGATGTGACGACGATATTGACAATGATCCCTGCTACGGCTACGCACTTCAGCGTTGTGGATTTAAAAAACGCTTTCTTTAGCATTCCTATACATGAGGAAAGTAGATATCTGTTTGCGTTCACCTTGGGGGGACACTCATTCACATTTACCAGGGCACCTCAAGGGTATACTGAAAGTCCTAGTATTTACACTAACAAAGAGCAGCTCGACACCCTTGAATTGCCACCTACTTGCACGCTGCTTCAATATGTTGATGATTTGCTTTTGGCTGCAGACTCTGAGAGTGCTTGTAAAGAAGGCACTGTACTGTTGCTTGTTCATTTAGCTAAAAATGGTCATAAAGCTTCGCTTAAAATATTTCAATATTGTTGTCAGGAGGTCGCCTATTTAGGCTACCTCCTGTCAAAGGAGGGGAGAAGATTGACACCTGAAAGAATAAAACACATTTCTGGCATGTCTGTTCCAAATACACAGAAGGAAGTCAGAGCCTTAATAGGTATGGCTTCTTACTGTAGGTTGTGGATCCCGAACTTTTCGCTAGTGATAAAACCGATGTTGGCTTTGACGAAGAAGGGCATTTCTCTGCCACTGCCATGGGAATGGGAACATCAACGATCATTTGAGCTTCTCAAAACCGCGCTATGTTCTGCACCGGTTCTGGGTACTCCAAATTATGATAAGGCCTTTGTGTTGTTTGTGCATGAATGTGATGGATGTGCTTTGGCTGTGTTAACACAGGAACACGGAGGGAAGAATAGGCTGTGCGGCTACTACTCCTCCGCCCTTGATCCTGTCGCATGCGCTTTGCCAAGATGTTTGCGTGCTGTCGCTGCTGCTGCCGCGTCCGTAAAACAGAGTGAGGGAATGGTCCTAGGCCATGATTTGATTTTGATGGTACCTCACTCTGTTGATATTCTATTGAACAAAACCCAAACGCAACACCTCACCTCTGCGCGGTTAACAAGGTATGAACTAATTCTGTTTGCCCCTCACATCCACATTAAGAGGTGTTGTGTTCTTAATCCGGCTGAACTCTTACCATACCAGCAAAACACTGTTTGCGGTGACGAAGAATTACATGACTGCCTGTATACCACTGAACAAGAAACGAAGGGCAGGATAGATCTCATAGATACTCCTTTGGATAATGCAGAAGGGGAGCTGTTTTGTGATGGCTCCTGCTTCAAACTTTCGGATGGTACATCTACAGCTGCTTATGCAGTTACTACATTGAGCAAAGTTGTTGAAACTAAGAGAATTTCACATAACTCCGTGCAGGCCGCAGAGATTATAGCGTTGACCCGAGCTTGTGAACTCTCCCAAGGGCGTATAGTAAATATATATACTGATAGCCAGTACGCATTTGGGGTGGCTCACAACTTTGGAAGGCTCTGGTCGGAAAGAGGGTTCCTGACCTCACATGGGACCAAGATCCAGCATGGCCCATTGATAGTGCAATTACTATCGGCACTCTCACTCCCTAAACAGTTAGCGATCATGAAATGTGTAGCACATCGTAAGGTCATAGATGATGTGGGCAAAGGGAACGCTTTTGCGGACTTAATAGCCAGACAATCGGCCACAGACCTTAGCACGGACATGTATGCCTTGAGGGAAATGAGAGATGCTTACATAATGGATGAAGGTATTGGGTCTGTGCGAGATATTCAAACTGATGCCACAATAGAAGAATCTAAAAGGTGGGCTGAAGGAATGGGGAAATTGGATGATGAAGGGTGTTGGGTGGATACATCCGAAGGAAAATGGTTGCTCCCTGATTCATATGTATTGGCAATGGTTACGATGGCACACGGTCCTACACATGTGTGTGCCCAGCAGATCACGAAAATGTTAGAACAAGTTTGGGTGAATAACAAGATTCTGGAGACTGCAAAGAGACATGTCCAGAACTGTATGATCTGCTTGCAGCACAATGTGGGTAAGGGGACATTAACTCCAAGGGGAAGCTTTGGGCCCCCTTCTGTTCCCTTCGAGGTCATTCACTTTGATTTTATTGAGATGGAACGATGTAATAATCTGAAATATGTTCTTGTAATTATTTGTGCCTTCAGTAAATGGGTTGAGGCTTTCCCCGTTAAAGATGCTACCACCATGACGACTGCAAAGATTATGGTGAAATAATTCTTTCCTCGATTTGGGCTCCCGAGGGTAATTTGGTCGGATAATGGTCCCCACTTTATTGCAGCAGTAATTGTGCAGATATGCACAGCCTTATGTATTGAAAAATGATTTCACTCAGCTAGACATCCTCAAAGTGCTGGGTTGGTGGAAAGACACAATGGTATCTTAAAGAATAAGCTTGCGAAAACATGTGCTGGTACCAAACTGAAATGGCCAGATGCCTTGCCTATTGTATTATTAGCTATGCGTACCACACCTCAGACTAAGACTGGGCTTTCTCCATTTGAGGTAGTGATGGGGAGACCTGCTAACATTTGGGGTCTCCCAAAACCTAAAGCCCTGAGAGAGGTGGAAAATGTATTGCTGGTAGACTACTGTAACCAGTTAACTAAAAACCTGTATTTCACTTATCACCAGGTGCACTCGGCTTTACCTGTATGGTTCACGGGCCCAGGACACGATATACAGCCTGGAAGCTGGGTACTAGTGAAGGCCTACGAGAGGTCTTCCTGTCTCGCGCCTCGCTGGCGGAGACCCTACCAGGTGTTACTGGTCACCAGGACAGCAGTGTGGGTGGCTGGAAAGAAGAACTGGATCCACGCGACGCATGTCAAGAAACTTCCACACCCGACGCCACACGTTACAGAAGAAGCAGAACCCCTCGCTGATGCTACAGTCTCTGATCTTGGAGTAGCAAACAGCGTTGTGAGTGTGTCGGAGAATTTCTCTGAGCCCGAGGAGCTTGGGGAACAGTCCATTTCGTCTCCGCACTCTTTTGAAAAATCACGTCCGGAAAACACTGTGTCGAGCTCTGCGACTTCCGTCGCCTCCGATACGTCGCTTCCCTCAGGAAGTGACGACACTTTATTTCTGGATCAGACAATTCTGGGTACCATCAGGTACAACCTTCGACGAAGGAAATAGAACGACGGCACAGGTTTTTCCGTGCATCTGGAAAAAGGAAGTGATTGGCAGTTTTCCTTTTTATGAGAAAGTTTTGTTGAACAAAAGGGATTCTGCTGGCTAGGGTTGGGAAGGACTAAGAAATCGCGCGACCGTAGCGTCGCCAGCAACGAACATTGGCTTCGTCGATTGAGGAACTACAATGCCTGCCACCTCCGCTGCTGCTCCCCGCACTGGACTTGTGAATAAGGGGGTGACCAAATTGGACAATGAACAATGTGCCTGTGCCCCGAAAACGTACTGCTGTGTTTTGATAATGATAATTGTTATTTTTGCAAATGCTGCTGTAGGACTTTGGTATTTTGAAGAAATCTATCCTCTGAAACCTTTACTACCGACTGAGATTCTACCAACTGTTTTGACTCCCTCTGTACACCTTCACACTCTGTCCCCTAGAGACTCCCAACATAGACAAAAGTATCATAATAACACTCTGATGATAGTAATGAATGCAATTCATGCCATTTTTAATAAGAGTAATTGTTGGATTTGTACTCATTTACTGCAACATGGGAACAAGGGACTGGGATGGTATATACATCCCTTACCTTTAACGACTGCTTGCTATGCCTCTCTTAGAGCACTATTCTTTGGCCGATGGAATGATAGCATCTCAGGGAACTTTGATGGAACTAATCTGAATGATTTCGAGAAACGTGAATTAACTCCCCAGGAATGCTCGCTTTTCGCAAATAGAAGTAAACCTAACGTCGCTTCTATTAGGCCGTCTGATAAACTATCTCTTCCTTTTCAAACTCTAATTTCCTTTAAAATGGCTCCGATTGGCAATAAGGATGCCGTACCTCCTTCTTATTCTATAAATCATAGCCCTGACTCGGTCCCCTTTTGTGTACAAAGAAATGGCACTAGGCCAATGGGAGATTTTGAAAGTTGTAAGAACATTGTAAATCTGACTGGAGAGAACAGGCCTCTGTATGTAGGGGGGCCTGTTTATTTTGTTTGTGGTAGTTTAGCATTTCCCTGGTTGCCCAAGGATTGGCAGGGGACCTGTTATTTAGGAATATTACTACCCGGGGTATTTGTAGCTAGTACATTGGAGGTTTCTAAGGCTCGCCCGCGGCGAGACAAGAACGGAGATACCCCTGGGCAAGTATTGGGAGATATAGCGAAATCAGTTTTGCCCTTTTGGGGACAAATAACAAACTCAGAGAACATTAGGGGATTAGCAAGGGTACTGGAGAGAACGATCAACCGGACCACGGACATGCTCTACAATATGACCTTAGAGCAAAAAGCAATAAGATTGGTAGCACTCCAAAATCGGATGGCATTAGATGTCATTTTGGCAGAACGAGGTGGAGTATGCAAATTAGTGGGGTCCGCTTGCTGTGTTTTCGTTCCAGATTCCTCGCCAACGATTTTTAAAGCAATACAGAACTTGCATACTCTTAGTTCTGAAGTACATATCCCTGTGGGAGATTGGAATCTTAGCACTTGGTTCTGGGAAAAGGTTGTTTGTGGACAAATTTGTACGTGGATTGTTGCCTGACATCCAGTCACAGATTATGTCCTCTGAGAGCGCTTGGCAGGCAAAACCTCCATCTGAGGTTTTGCACATGGCTCAGTATTATGAGAACCGTGTTAATAATGAGAAGGAAAAAATTGAAAAGAGGAAAGGAGATTTGAAAACCAAAGTATTATTACAGCAAATTGTTAGAAACCCCAGAGGAGGCACGACACAGACTAGAGGTCAGTATGTCCCAAAAGGAAATGCTCCTTTGGGTCCTGTGAATATTAATCAATGTGCTTATTGCCGCCAGGAAGGTCATTGGCGAGCACAATGCCCTGTCCTTCGCCAAAGGTCAAACAGTGCGTTTGGGGGTATGGGTAGATGACCTAGGGGCCGTCCTGGAGCAGGGGGCCCTGATAGAGGTCAGTTTTTACAAGATTCTCAGCAACCTTTTTCACAGGAAAATCAGACATCGAGTGTGGACTCGAGGAACATATTTGATCACCCTTCTGCTGCCTACCTTTCTGAAGAGCTTCCTTTCGACGATACTCTATTTCATTAGGATTGCCCGAAGCAGGGTTTGGAACCTTCACCTATTCCCGTTAATCAGAAAGGCCCCTACGTTGAATTATTAGTAGGGAATAGGAAACACCAGTTTTTGATAGACACTGGAGCGCAGAAGTGCTCCATTGATCATTCTCGGGTTCCAAACATTCCACTGTCAGGGCAAACAAATGTTTCCGTAGGGTTTTCTGGTATACCAACTGTCTGTCCGGTTTCTGCACCGGTATCTGTTTCTTTGGGTCCCTTTACGGACCATTGCCCTTTTCTTCTCACTTCAAACTGTGGAGAGAATTTGCTGGGGTTGAATTTGTTAAATAAATTGAATGCAATAATTCATTGTTCCTCTGATGGAGTACGGCTGAC
Organism: Ambystoma mexicanum; assembly: GCF_040938575.1. Taxonomy (NCBI): domain Eukaryota; kingdom Metazoa; phylum Chordata; class Amphibia; order Caudata; family Ambystomatidae; genus Ambystoma; species Ambystoma mexicanum. The sequence goes on from NC_090927.1 coordinate 336,972,125, forward strand.
GGTTTCACCACAGCAACTTCCTAATTCTCAGTTCTTGATTCGACCTTTACCTCCTGAGCTTAGCATTGTCCCGGAATGTTTATGGGCGGTAGACGACAATGATGTCGTGGTATTACAGATTGAGCCCGTTAAAATAGTTCTGAAACATGGAGTGAAATTACCACGCATTCCGCAGTATAAAATATCAGTTGAGGGCGAACGTGCTTTGAAATGCATTGTCTCCGATTTTGTGCATCGTGGGGTGATCGAAGAGATTACAGGTAGTTTGTGTAATAGTCCGATCTTGCCCGTATATAAGAAAGGCGACAATGCAATTCCATACCGGTTCATAATTGATCTTCGTGCTATTAACAGAGTGGTCGCCCCACAGTTTCCAATTGTGCCCGATGTGACGACGATATTGACAATGATCCCTGCTACGGCTACGCACTTCAGCGTTGTGGATTTAAAAAACGCTTTCTTTAGCATTCCTATACATGAGGAAAGTAGATATCTGTTTGCGTTCACCTTGGGGGGACACTCATTCACATTTACCAGGGCACCTCAAGGGTATACTGAAAGTCCTAGTATTTATAGTAGAGCTTTGAAAGAGCAGCTCGACACCCTTGAATTGCCACCTACTTGCACGCTGCTTCAATATGTTGATGATTTGCTTTTGGCTGCAGACTCTGAGAGTGCTTGTAAAGAAGGCACTGTACTGTTGCTTGTTCATTTAGCTAAAAATGGTCATAAAGCTTCGCTTAAAATATTTCAATATTGTTGTCAGGAGGTCGCCTATTTAGGCTACCTCCTGTCAAAGGAGGGGAGAAGATTGACACCTGAAAGAATAAAACACATTTCTGGCATGTCTGTTCCAAATACACAGAAGGAAGTCAGAGCCGTAATAATTATGGCTTCTTACTGTAGGTTGTGGATCCCGAACTTTTCGCTAGTGATAAAACCGATGTTGGCTTTGACGAAGAAGGGCATTTCTCTGCCACTGCCATGGGAATGGGAACATCAACGATCATTTGAGCTTCTCAAAACCGCGCTATGTTCTGCACCGGTTCTGGGTACTCCAAATTATGATAAGGCCTTTGTGTTGTTTGTGCATGAATGTGATGGATGTGCTTTGGCTGTGTTAACACAGGAACACGGAGGGAAGAATAGGCTGTGCGGCTACTACTCCTCCGCCCTTGATCCTGTCGCATGCGCTTTGCCAAGATGTTTGCGTGCTGTCGCTGCTGCTGCCGCGTCCGTAAAACAGAGTGAGGGAATGGTCCTAGGCCATGATTTGATTTTGATGGTACCTCACTCTGTTGATATTCTATTGAACAAAACCCAAACGCAACACCTCACCTCTGCGCGGTTAACAAGGTATGAACTAATTCTGTTTGCCCCTCACATCCACATTAAGAGGTGTTGTGTTCTTAATCCGGCTGAACTCTTACCATACCAGCAAAACACTGTTTGCGGTGACGAAGAATTACATGACTGCCTGTATACCACTGAACAAGAAACGAAGGGCAGGATAGATCTCATAGATACTCCTTTGGATAATGCAGAAGGGGAGCTGTTTTGTGATGGCTCCTGCTTCAAACTTTCGGATGGTACATCTACAGCTGCTTATGCAGTTACTACATTGAGCAAAGTTGTTGAAACTAAGAGAATTTCACATAACTCCGTGCAGGCCGCAGAGATTATAGCGTTGACCCGAGCTTGTGAACTCTCCCAAGGGCGTATAGTAAATATATATACTGATAGCCAGTACGCATTTGGGGTGGCTCACAACTTTGGAAGGCTCTGGTCGGAAAGAGGGTTCCTGACCTCACATGGGACCAAGATCCAGCATGGCCCATTGATAGTGCAATTACTATCGGCACTCTCACTCCCTAAACAGTTAGCGATCATGAAATGTGTAGCACATCGTAAGGTCATAGATGATGTGGGCAAAGGGAACGCTTTTGCGGACTTAATAGCCAGACAATCGGCCACAGACCTTAGCACGGACATGTATGCCTTGAGGGAAATGAGAGATGCTTACATAATGGATGAAGGTATTGGGTCTGTGCGAGATATTCAAACTGATGCCACAATAGAAGAATCTAAAAGGTGGGCTGAAGGAATGGGGAAATTGGATGATGAAGGGTGTTGGGTGGATACATCCGAAGGAAAATGGTTGCTCCCTGATTCATATGTATTGGCAATGGTTACGATGGCACACGGTCCTACACATGTGTGTGCCCAGCAGATCACGAAAATGTTAGAACAAGTTTGGGTGAATAACAAGATTCTGGAGACTGCAAAGAGACATGTCCAGAACTGTATGATCTGCTTGCAGCACAATGTGGGTAAGGGGACATTAACTCCAAGGGGAAGCTTTGGGCCCCCTTCTGTTCCCTTCGAGGTCATTCACTTTGATTTTATTGAGATGGAACGATGTAATAATCTGAAATATGTTCTTGTAATTATTTGTGCCTTCAGTAAATGGGTTGAGGCTTTCCCCGTTAAAGATGCTACCACCATGACCACTGCAAAGATTATGGTAAAAGAATTCTTTCCTCGATTTGGGCTCCCGAGGGTAATTTGGTCGGATAATGGTCCCCACTTTATTGCAGCAGTAATTGTGCAGATATGCACAGCCTTATGTATTGAAAAACGATTTCACTCAGCTAGACATCCTCAAAGTGCTGGGTTGGTGGAAAGACACAATGGTATCTTAAAGAATAAGCTTGCGAAAACATGTGCTGGTACCAAACTGAAATGGCCAGATGCCTTGCCTATTGTATTATTAGCTATGCGTACCACACCTCAGACTAAGACTGGGCTTTCTCCATTTGAGGTAGTGATGGGGAGACCTGCTAACATTTGGGGTCTCCCAAAACCTAAAGCCCTGAGAGAGGTGGAAAATGTATTGCTGGTAGACTACTGTAACCAGTTAACTAAAAACCTGTATTTCACTTATCACCAGGTGCACTCGGCTTTACCTGTATGGTTCACGGGCCCAGGACACGATATACAGCCTGGAAGCTGGGTACTAGTGAAGGCCTACGAGAGGTCTTCCTGTCTCGCGCCTCGCTGGCGGAGACCCTACCAGGTGTTACTGGTCACCAGGACAGCAGTGTGGGTGGCTGGAAAGAAGAACTGGATCCACGCGACGCATGTCAAGAAACTTCCACACCCGACGCCACACGTTACAGAAGAAGCAGAACCCCTCGCTGATGCTACAGTCTCTGATCTTGGAGTAGCAAACAGCGTTGTGAGTGTGTCGGAGAATTTCTCTGAGCCCGAGGAGCTTGGGGAACAGTCCATTTCGTCTCCGCACTCTTTTGAAAAATCACGTCCGGAAAACACTGTGTCGAGCTCTGCGACTTCCGTCGCCTCCGATACGTCGCTTCCCTCAGGAAGTGACGACACTTTATTTCTGGATCAGACAATTCTGGGTACCATCAGGTACAACCTTCGACGAAGGAAATAGAACGACGGCACGGGTTTTTCCGTGCATCTGGAAAAAGGAAGTGATTGGCAGTTTTCCTTTTTATGAGAAAGTTTTGTTGAACAAAAGGGATTCTGCTGGCTAGGGTTGGGAAGGACTAAGAAATCGCGCGACCGTAGCGTCGCCAGCAACGAACATTGGCTTCGTCGATTGAGGAACTACAATGCCTGCCACCTCCGCTGCTGCTCCCCGCACTGGACTTGTGAATAAGGGGGTGACCAAATTGGACAATGAACAATGTGCCTGTGCCCCGAAAACGTACTGCTGTGTTTTGATAATGATAATTGTTATTTTTGCAAATGCTGCTGTAGGACTTTGGTATTTTGAAGAAATCTATCCTCTGAAACCTTTACTACCGACTGAGATTCTACCAACTGTTTTGACTCCCTCTGTACACCTTCACACTCTGTCCCCTAGAGACTCCCAACATAGACAAAAGTATCATAATAACACTCTGATGATAGTAATGAATGCAATTCATGCCATTTTTAATAAGAGTAATTGTTGGATTTGTACTCATTTACTGCAACATGGGAACAAGGGACTGGGATGGTATATACATCCCTTACCTTTAACGACTGCTTGCTATGCCTCTCTTAGAGCACTATTCTTTGGCCGATGGAATGATAGCATCTCAGGGAACTTTGATGGAACTAATCTGAATGATTTCGAGAAACGTGAATTAACTCCCCAGGAATGCTCGCTTTTCGCAAATAGAAGTAAACCTAACGTCGCTTCTATTAGGCCGTCTGATAAACTATCTCTTCCTTTTCAAACTCTAATTTCCTTTAAAATGGCTCCGATTGGCAATAAGGATGCCGTACCTCCTTCTTATTCTATAAATCATAGCCCTGACTCGGTCCCCTTTTGTGTGCAAAGAAATGGCACTAGGCCAATGGGAGATTTTGAAAGTTGTAAGAACATTGTAAATCTGACTGGAGAGAACAGGCCTCTGTATGTAGGGGGGCCTGTTTATTTTGTTTGTGGTAGTTTAGCATTTCCCTGGTTGCCCAAGGATTGGCAGGGGACCTGTTATTTAGGAATATTACTACCCGGGGTATTTGTAGCTAGTACATTGGAGGTTTCTAAGGCTCGCCCGCGGCGAGACAAGAACGGAGATACCCCTGGGCAAGTATTGGGAGATATAGCGAAATCAGTTTTGCCCTTTTGGGGACAAATAACAAACTCAGAGAACATTAGGGGATTAGCAAGGGTACTGGAGAGAACGATCAACCGGACCACGGACATGCTCTACAATATGACCTTAGAGCAAAAAGCAATAAGATTGGTAGCACTCCAAAATCGGATGGCATTAGATGTCATTTTGGCAGAACGAGGTGGAGTATGCAAATTAGTGGGGTCCGCTTGCTGTGTTTTCGTTCCAGATTCCTCGCCAACGATTTTTAAAGCAATACAGAACTTGCATACTCTTAGTTCTGAAGTACATATCCCTGTGGGAGATTGGAATCTTAGCACTTGGTTCTGGGAAAAGGTTGTTTGTGGACAAATTTGTACGTGGATTGTTGCCTGACATCCAGTCACAGATTATGTCCTCTGAGAGCGCTTGGCAGGCAAAACCTCCATCTGAGGTTTTGCACATGGCTCAGTATTATGAGAACCGTGTTAATAATGAGAAGGAAAAAATTGAAAAGAGGAAAGGAGATTTGAAAACCAAAGTATTATTACAGCAAATTGTTAGAAACCCCAGAGGAGGCACGACACAGACTAGAGGTCAGTATGTCCCAAAAGGAAATGCTCCTTTGGGTCCTGTGAATATTAATCAATGTGCTTATTGCCGCCAGGAAGGTCATTGGCGAGCACAATGCCCTGTCCTTCGCCAAAGGTCAAACAGTGCGTTTGGGGGTATGGGTAGATGACCTAGGGGCCGTCCTGGAGCAGGGGGCCCTGATAGAGGTCAGTTTTTACAAGATTCTCAGCAACCTTTTTCACAGGAAAATCAGACATCGAGTGTGGACTCGAGGAACATATTTGATCACCCTTCTGCTGCCTACCTTTCTGAAGAGCTTCCTTTCGACGATACTCTATTTCATTAGGATTGCCCGAAGCAGGGTTTGGAACCTTCACCTATTCCCGTTAATCAGAAAGGCCCCTACGTTGAATTATTAGTAGGGAATAGGAAACACCAGTTTTTGATAGACACTGGAGCACAGAAGTGCTCCATTGATCATTCTCGGGTTCCAAACATTCCACTGTCAGGGCAAACAAATGTTTCCGTAGGGTTTTCTGGTATACCAACTGTCTGTCCGGTTTCTGCACCGGTATCTGTTTCTTTGGGTCCCTTTACGGACCATTGCCCTTTTCTTCTCACTTCAAACTGTGGAGAGAATTTGCTGGGGTTGAATTTGTTAAATAAATTGAATGCAATAATTCATTGTTCCTCTGATGGAGTACGGCTGACGGTTTCACCACAGCAACTTCCTAATTCTCAGTTCTTGATTCGACCTTTACCTCCTGAGCTTAGCATTGTCCCGGAATGTTTATGGGCGGTAGACGACAATGATGTCGTGGTATTACAGATTGAGCCCGTTAAAATAGTTCTGAAACATGGAGTGAAATTACCACGCATTCCGCAGTATAAAATATCAGTTGAGGGCGAACGTGCTTTGAAATGCATTGTCTCCGATTTTGTGCATCGTGGGGTGATCGAAGAGATTACAGGTAGTTTGTGTAATAGTCCGATCTTGCCCGTATATAAGAAAGGCGACAATGCAATTCCATACCGGTTCATAATTGATCTTCGTGCTATTAACAGAGTGGTCGCCCCACAGTTTCCAATTGTGCCCGATGTGACGACGATATTGACAATGATCCCTGCTACGGCTACGCACTTCAGCGTTGTGGATTTAAAAAACGCTTTCTTTAGCATTCCTATACATGAGGAAAGTAGATATCTGTTTGCGTTCACCTTGGGGGGACACTCATTCACATTTACCAGGGCACCTCAAGGGTATACTGAAAGTCCTAGTATTTATAGTAGAGCTTTGAAAGAGCAGCTCGACACCCTTGAATTGCCACCTACTTGCACGCTGCTTCAATATGTTGATGATTTGCTTTTGGCTGCAGACTCTGAGAGTGCTTGTAAAGAAGGCACTGTACTGTTGCTTGTTCATTTAGCTAAAAATGGTCATAAAGCTTCGCTTAAAATATTTCAATATTGTTGTCAGGAGGTCGCCTATTTAGGCTACCTCCTGTCAAAGGAGGGGAGAAGATTGACACCTGAAAGAATAAAACACATTTCTGGCATGTCTGTTCCAAATACACAGAAGGAAGTCAGAGCCTTAATAGGTATGGCTTCTTACTGTAGGTTGTGGATCCCGAACTTTTCGCTAGTGATAAAACCGATGTTGGCTTTGACGAAGAAGGGCATTTCTCTGCCACTGCCATGGGAATGGGAACATCAACGATCATTTGAGCTTCTCAAAACCGCGCTATGTTCTGCACCGGTTCTGGGTACTCCAAATTATGATAAGGCCTTTGTGTTGTTTGTGCATGAATGTGATGGATGTGCTTTGGCTGTGTTAACACAGGAACACGGAGGGAAGAATAGGCTGTGCGGCTACTACTCCTCCGCCCTTGATCCTGTCGCATGCGCTTTGCCAAGATGTTTGCGTGCTGTCGCTGCTGCTGCCGCGTCCGTAAAACAGAGTGAGGGAATGGTCCTAGGCCATGATTTGATTTTGATGGTACCTCACTCTGTTGATATTCTATTGAACAAAACCCAAACGCAACACCTCACCTCTGCGCGGTTAACAAGGTATGAACTAATTCTGTTTGCCCCTCACATCCACATTAAGAGGTGTTGTGTTCTTAATCCGGCTGAACTCTTACCTTACCAGCAAAACACTGTTTGCGGTGACGAAGAATTACATGACTGCCTGTATACCACTGAACAAGAAACGAAGGGCAGGATAGATCTCATAGATACTCCTTTGGATAATGCAGAAGGGGAGCTGTTTTGTGATGGCTCCTGCTTCAAACTTTCGGATGGTACATCTACAGCTGCTTATGCAGTTACTACATTGAGCAAAGTTGTTGAAACTAAGAGAATTTCACATAACTCCGTGCAGGCCGCAGAGATTATAGCGTTGACCCGAGCTTGTGAACTCTCCCAAGGGCGTATAGTAAATATATATACTGATAGCCAGTACGCATTTGGGGTGGCTCACAACTTTGGAAGGCTCTGGTCGGAAAGAGGGTTCCTGACCTCACATGGGACCAAGATCCAGCATGGCCCATTGATAGTGCAATTACTATCGGCACTCTCACTCCCTAAACAGTTAGCGATCATGAAATGTGTAGCACATCGTAAGGTCATAGATGATGTGGGCAAAGGGAACGCTTTTGCGGACTTAATAGCCAGACAATCGGCCACAGACCTTAGCACGGACATGTATGCCTTGAGGGAAATGAGAGATGCTTACATAATGGATGAAGGTATTGGGTCTGTGCGAGATATTCAAACTGATGCCACAATAGAAGAATCTAAAAGGTGGGCTGAAGGAATGGGGAAATTGGATGATGAAGGGTGTTGGGTGGATACATCCGAAGGAAAATGGTTGCTCCCTGATTCATATGTATTGGCAATGGTTACGATGGCACACGGTCCTACACATGTGTGTGCCCAGCAGATCACGAAAATGTTAGAACAAGTTTGGGTGAATAACAAGATTCTGGAGACTGCAAAGAGACATGTCCAGAACTGTATGATCTGCTTGCAGCACAATGTGGGTAAGGGGACATTAACTCCAAGGGGAAGCTTTGGGCCCCCTTCTGTTCCCTTCGAGGTCATTCACTTTGATTTTATTGAGATGGAACGATGTAATAATCTGAAATATGTTCTTGTAATTATTTGTGCCTTCAGTAAATGGGTTGAGGCTTTCCCCGTTAAAGATGCTACCACCATGACCACTGCAAAGATTATGGTAAAAGAATTCTTTCCTCGATTTGGGCTCCCGAGGGTAATTTGGTCGGATAATGGTCCCCACTTTATTGCAGCAGTAATTGTGCAGATATGCACAGCCTTATGTATTGAAAAACGATTTCACTCAGCTAGACATCCTCAAAGTGCTGGGTTGGTGGAAAGACACAATGGTATCTTAAAGAATAAGCTTGCGAAAACATGTGCTGGTACCAAACTGAAATGGCCAGATGCCTTGCCTATTGTATTATTAGCTATGCGTACCACACCTCAGACTAAGACTGGGCTTTCTCCATTTGAGGTAGTGATGGGGAGACCTGCTAACATTTGGGGTCTCCCAAAACCTAAAGCCCTGAGAGAGGTGGAAAATGTATTGCTGGTAGACTACTGTAACCAGTTAACTAAAAACCTGTATTTCACTTATCACCAGGTGCACTCGGCTTTACCTGTATGGTTCACGGGCCCAGGACACGATATACAGCCTGGAAGCTGGGTACTAGTGAAGGCCTACAAGAGGTCTTCCTGTCTCGCGCCTCGCTGGCGGAGACCCTACCAGGTGTTACTGGTCACCAGGACAGCAGTGTGGGTGGCTGGAAAGAAGAACTGGATCCACGCGACGCATGTCAAGAAACTTCCACACCCGACGCCACACGTTACAGAAGAAGCAGAACCCCTCGCTGATGCTACAGTCTCTGATCTTGGAGTAGCAAACAGCGTTGTGAGTGTGTCGGAGAATTTCTCTGAGCCCGAGGAGCTTGGGGAACAGTCCATTTCGTCTCCGCACTCTTTTGAAAAATCACGTCCGGAAAACACTGTGTCGAGCTCTGCGACTTCCGTCGCCTCCGATACGTCGCTTCCCTCAGGAAGTGACGACACTTTATTTCTGGATCAGACAATTCTGGGTACCATCAGGTACAACCTTCGACGAAGGAAATAGAACGACGGCACGGGTTTTTCCGTGCATCTGGAAAAAGGAAGTGATTGGCAGTTTTCCTTTTTATGAGAAAGTTTTGTTGAACAAAAGGGATTCTGCTGGCTAGGGTTGGGAAGGACTAAGAAATCGCGCGACCGTAGCGTCGCCAGCAACGAACATTGGCTTCGTCGATTGAGGAACTACAATGCCTGCCACCTCCGCTGCTGCTCCCCGCACTGGACTTGTGAATAAGGGGGTGACCAAATTGGACAATGAACAATGTGCCTGGGCCCCGAAAACGTACTGCTGTGTTTTGATAATGATAATTGTTATTTTTGCAAATGCTGCTGTAGGACTTTGGTATTTTGAAGAAATCTATCCTCTGAAACCTTTACTACCGACTGAGATTCTACCAACTGTTTTGACTCCCTCTGTACACCTTCACACTCTGTCCCCTAGAGACTCCCAACATAGACAAAAGTATCATAATAACACTCTGATGATAGTAATGAATGCAATTCATGCCATTTTTAATAAGAGTAATTGTTGGATTTGTACTCATTTACTGCAACATGGGAACAAGGGACTGGGATGGTATATACATCCCTTACCTTTAACGACTGCTTGCTATGCCTCTCTTAGAGCACTATTCTTTGGCCGATGGAATGATAGCATCTCAGGGAACTTTGATGGAACTAATCTGAATGATTTCGAGAAACGTGAATTAACTCCCCAGGAATGCTCGCTTTTCGCAAATAGAAGTAAACCTAACGTCGCTTCTATTAGGCCGTCTGATAAACTATCTCTTCCTTTTCAAACTCTAATTTCCTTTAAAATGGCTCCGATTGGCAATAAGGATGCCGTACCTCCTTCTTATTCTATAAATCATAGCCCTGACTCGGTCCCCTTTTGTGTACAAAGAAATGGCACTAGGCCAATGGGAGATTTTGAAAGTTGTAAGAACATTGTAAATCTGACTGGAGAGAACAGGCCTCTGTATGTAGGGGGGCCTGTTTATTTTGTTTGTGGTAGTTTAGCATTTCCCTGGTTGCCCAAGGATTGGCAGGGGACCTGTTATTTAGGAATATTACTACCCGGGGTATTTGTAGCTAGTACATTGGAGGTTTCTAAGGCTCGCCCGCGGCGAGACAAGAACGGAGATACCCCTGGGCAAGTATTGGGAGATATAGCGAAATCAGTTTTGCCCTTTTGGGGACAAATAACAAACTCAGAGAACATTAGGGGATTAGCAAGGGTACTGGAGAGAACGATCAACCGGACCACGGACATGCTCTACAATATGACCTTAGAGCAAAAAGCAATAAGATTGGTAGCACTCCAAAATCGGATGGCATTAGATGTCATTTTGGCAGAACGAGGTGGAGTATGCAAATTAGTGGGGTCCGCTTGCTGTGTTTTCGTTCCAGATTCCTCGCCAACGATTTTTAAAGCAATACAGAACTTGCATACTCTTAGTTCTGAAGTACATATCCCTGTGGGAGATTGGAATCTTAGCACTTGGTTCTGGGAAAAGGTTGTTTGTGGACAAATTTGTACGTGGATTGTTGCCTGACATCCAGTCACAGATTATGTCCTCTGAGAGCGCTTGGCAGGCAAAACCTCCATCTGAGGTTTTGCACATGGCTCAGTATTATGAGAACCGTGTTAATAATGAGAAGGAAAAAATTGAAAAGAGGAAAGGAGATTTGAAAACCAAAGTATTATTACAGCAAATTGTTAGAAACCCCAGAGGAGGCACGACACAGACTAGAGGTCAGTATGTCCCAAAAGGAAATGCTCCTTTGGGTCCTGTGAATATTAATCAATGTGCTTATTGCCGCCAGGAAGGTCATTGGCGAGCACAATGCCCTGTCCTTCGCCAAAGGTCAAACAGTGCGTTTGGGGGTATGGGTAGATGACCTAGGGGCCGTCCTGGAGCAGGGGGCCCTGATAGAGGTCAGTTTTTACAAGATTCTCAGCAACCTTTTTCACAGGAAAATCAGACATCGAGTGTGGACTCGAGGAACATATTTGATCACCCTTCTGCTGCCTACCTTTCTGAAGAGCTTCCTTTCGACGATACTCTATTTCATTAGGATTGCCCGAAGCAGGGTTTGGAACCATCACCTATTCCCGTTAATCAGAAAGGCCCCTACGTTGAATTATTAGTAGGGAATAGGAAACACCAGTTTTTGATAGACACTGGAGCGCAGAAGTGCTCCATTGATCATTCTCGGGTTCCAAACATTCCACTGTCAGGGCAAACAAATGTTTCCGTAGGGTTTTCTGGTATACCAACTGTCTGTCCGGTTTCTGCACCGGTATCTGTTTCTTTGGGTCCCTTTACGGACCATTGCCCTTTTCTTCTCACTTCAAACTGTGGAGAGAATTTGCTGGGGTTGAATTTGTTAAATAAATTGAATGCAATAATTCATTGTTCCTCTGATGGAGTACGGCTGACGGTTTCACCACAGCAACTTCCTAATTCTCAGTTCTTGATTCGACCTTTACCTCCTGAGCTTAGCATTGTCCCGGAATGTTTATGGGCGGTAGACGACAATGATGTCGTGGTATTACAGATTGAGCCCGTTAAAATAGTTCTGAAACATGGAGTGAAATTACCGCGCATTCCGCAGTATAAAATATCAGTTGAGGGCGAACGTGCTTTGAAATGCATTGTCTCCGATTTTGTGCATCGTGGGGTGATCGAAGAGATTACAGGTAGTTTGTGTAATGGTCCGATCTTGCCCGTATATAAGAAAGGCGACAATGCAATTCCATACCGGTTCATAATTGATCTTCGTGCTATTAACAGAGTGGTCGCCCCACAGTTTCCAATTGTGCCCGATGTGACGACGATATTGACAATGATCCCTGCTACGGCTACGCACTTCAGCGTTGTGGATTTAAAAAACGCTTTCTTTAGCATTCCTATACATGAGGAAAGTAGATATCTGTTTGCGTTCACCTTGGGGGGACACTCATTCACATTTACCAGGGCACCTCAAGGGTATACTGAAAGTCCTAGTATTTATAGTAGAGCTTTGAAAGAGCAGCTCGACACCCTTGAATTGCCACCTACTTGCACGCTGCTTCAATATGTTGATGATTTGCTTTTGGCTGCAGACTCTGAGAGTGCTTGTAAAGAAGGCACTGTACTGTTGCTTGTTCATTTAGCTAAAAATGGTCATAAAGCTTCGCTTAAAATATTTCAATATTGTTGTCAGGAGGTCGCCTATTTAGGCTACCTCCTGTCAAAGGAGGGGAGAAGATTGACACCTGAAAGAATAAAACACATTTCTGGCATGTCTGTTCCAAATACACAGAAGGAAGTCAGAGCCGTAATAGGTATGGCTTCTTACTGTAGGTTGTGGATCCCGAACTTTTCGCTAGTGATAAAACCGATGTTGGCTTTGACGAAGAAGGGCATTTCTCTGCCACTGCCATGGGAATGGGAACATCAACGATCATTTGAGCTTCTCAAAACCGCGCTATGTTCTGCACCGGTTCTGGGTACTCCAAATTATGATAAGGCCTTTGTGTTGTTTGTGCATGAATGTGATGGATGTGCTTTGGCTGTGTTAACACAGGAACACGGAGGGAAGAATAGGCTGTGCGGCTACTACTCCTCCGCCCTTGATCCTGTCGCATGCGCTTTGCCAAGATGTTTGCATGCTGTCGCTGCTGCTGCCGCGTCCGTAAAACAGAGTGAGGGAATGGTCCTAGGCCATGATTTGATTTTGATGGTACCTCACTCTGTTGATATTCTATTGAACAAAACCCAAACGCAACACCTCACCTCTGCGCGGTTAACAAGGTATGAACTAATTCTGTTTGCCCCTCACATCCACATTAAGAGGTGTTGTGTTCTTAATCCGGCTGAACTCTTACCATACTAGCAAAACACTGTTTGCGGTGACGAAGAATTACATGACTGCCTGTATACCACTGAACAAGAAACGAAGGGCAGGATAGATCTCATAGATACTCCTTTGGATAATGCAGAAGGGGAGCTGTTTTGTGATGGCTCCTGCTTCAAACTTTCGGATGGTACATCTACAGCTGCTTATGCAGTTACTACATTGAGCAAAGTTGTTGAAACTAAGAGAATTTCACATAACTCCGTGCAGGCCGCAGAGATTATAGCGTTGACCCGAGCTTGTGAACTCTCCCAAGGGCGTATAGTAAATATATATACTGATAGCCAGTACGCATTTGGGGTGGCTCACAACTTTGGAAGGCTCTGGTCGGAAAGAGGGTTCCTGACCTCACATGGGACCAAGATCCAGCATGGCCCATTGATAGTGCAATTACTATCGGCACTCTCACTCCCTAAACAGTTAGCGATCATGAAATGTGTAGCACATCGTAAGGTCATAGATGATGTGGGCAAAGGGAACGCTTTTGCGGACTTAATAGCCAGACAATCGGCCACAGACCTTAGCACGGACATGTATGCCTTGAGGGAAATGAGAGATGCTTACATAATGGATGAAGGTATTGGGTCTGTGCGAGATATTCAAACTGATGCCACAATAGAAGAATCTAAAAGGTGGGCTGAAGGAATGGGGAAATTGGATGATGAAGGGTGTTGGGTGGATACATCCGAAGGAAAATGGTTGCTCCCTGATTCATATGTATTGGCAATGGTTACGATGGCACACGGTCCTACACATGTGTGTGCCCAGCAGATCACGAAAATGTTAGAACAAGTTTGGGTGAATAACAAGATTCTGGAGACTGCAAAGAGACATGTCCAGAACTGTATGATCTGCTTGCAGCACAATGTGGGTAAGGGGACATTAACTCCAAGGGGAAGCTTTGGGCCCCCTTCTGTTCCCTTCGAGGTCATTCACTTTGATTTTATTGAGATGGAACGATGTAATAATCTGAAATATGTTCTTGTAATTATTTGTGCCTTCAGTAAATGGGTTGAGGCTTTCCCCGTTAAAGATGCTACCACCATGACCACTGCAAAGATTATGGTAAAAGAATTCTTTCCTCGATTTGGGCTCCCGAGGGTAATTTGGTCGGATAATGGTCCCCACTTTATTGCAGCAGTAATTGTGCAGATATGCACAGCCTTATGTATTGAAAAACGATTTCACTCAGCTAGACATCCTCAAAGTGCTGGGTTGGTGGAAAGACACAATGGTATCTTAAAGAATAAGCTTGCGAAAACATGTGCTGGTACCAAACTGAAATGGCCAGATGCCTTGCCTATTGTATTATTAGCTATGCGTACCACACCTCAGACTAAGACTGGGCTTTCTCCATTTGAGGTAGTGATGGGGAGACCTGCTAACATTTGGGGTCTCCCAAAACCTAAAGCCCTGAGAGAGGTGGAAAATGTATTGCTGGTAGACTACTGTAACCAGTTAACTAAAAACCTGTATTTCACTTATCACCAGGTGCACTCGGCTTTACCTGTATGGTTCACGGGCCCAGGACACGATATACAGCCTGGAAGCTGGGTACTAGTGAAGGCCTACGAGAGGTCTTCCTGTCTCGCGCCTCGCTGGCGGAGACCCTACCAGGTGTTACTGGTCACCAGGACAGCAGTGTGGGTGGCTGGAAAGAAGAACTGGATCCACGCGACGCATGTCAAGAAACTTCCACACCCGACGCCACACGTTACAGAAGAAGCAGAACCCCTCGCTGATGCTACAGTCTCTGATCTTGGAGTAGCAAACAGCGTTGTGAGTGTGTCGGAGAATTTCTCTGAGCCGGAGGAGCTTGGGGAACAGTCCATTTCGTCTCCGCACTCTTTTGAAAAATCACGTCCGGAAAACACTGTGTCGAGCTCTGCGACTTCTGTCGCCTCCGATACGTCGCTTCCCTCAGGAAGTGACGACACTTTATTTCTGGATCAGACAATTCTGGGTACCATCAGGTACAACCTTCGACGAAGGAAATAGAACGACGGCACGGGTTTTTCCGTGCATCTGGAAAAAGGAAGTGATTGGCAGTTTTCCTTTTTATGAGAAAGTTTTGTTGAACAAAAGGGATTCTGCTGGCTAGGGTTGGGAAGGACTAAGAAATCGCGCGACCGTAGCGTCGCCAGCAACGAACATTGGCTTCGTCGATTGAGGAACTACAATGCCTGCCACCTCCGCTGCTGCTCCCCGCACTGGACTTGTGAATAAGGGGGTGACCAAATTGGACAATGAACAATGTGCCTGGGCCCCGAAAACGTACTGCTGTGTTTTGATAATGATAATTGTTATTTTTGCAAATGCTGCTGTAGGACTTTGGTATTTTGAAGAAATCTATCCTCTGAAACCTTTACTACCGACTGAGATTCTACCAACTGTTTTGACTCCCTCTGTACACCTTCACACTCTGTCCCCTAGAGACTCCCAACATAGACAAAAGTATCATAATAACACTCTGATGATAGTAATGAATGCAATTCATGCCATTTTTAATAAGAGTAATTGTTGGATTTGTACTCATTTACTGCAACATGGGAACAAGGGACTGGGATGGTATATACATCCCTTACCTTTAACGACTGCTTGCTATGCCTCTCTTAGAGCACTATTCTTTGGCCGATGGAATGATAGCATCTCAGGGAACTTTGATGGAACTAATCTGAATGATTTCGAGAAACGTGAATTAACTCCCCAGGAATGCTCGCTTTTCGCAAATAGAAGTAAACCTAACGTCGCTTCTATTAGGCCGTCTGATAAACTATCTCTTCCCTTTCAAACTCTAATTTCCTTTAAAATGGCTCCGATTGGCAATAAGGATGCCGTACCTCCTTCTTATTCTATAAATCATAGCCCTGACTCGGTCCCCTTTTGTGTACAAGGAAATGGCACTAGGCCAATGGGAGATTTTGAAAGTTGTAAGAACATTGTAAATCTGACTGGAGAGAACAGGCCTCTGTATGTAGGGGGGCCTGTTTATTTTGTTTGTGGTAGTTTAGCATTTCCCTGGTTGCCCAAGGATTGGCAGGGGACCTGTTATTTAGGACTATTACTACCCGGGGTATTTGTAGCTAGTACATTGGAGGTTTCTAAGGCTCGCCCGCGGCGAGACAAGAACGGAGATTCCCCTGGGCAAGTATTGGGAGATATAGCGAAATCAGTTGTGCCCTTTTGGGGACAAATAACAAACTCAGAGAACATTAGGGGATTAGCAAGGGTACTGGAGAGAACGATCAACCGGACCACGGACATGCTCTACAATATGACCTTAGAGCAAAAAGCAATACGATTGGTAGCACTCCAAAATCGGATGGCATTAGATGTCATTTTGGCAGAACGAGGTGGAGTATGCAAATTAGTGGGGTCCGCTTGCTGTGTTTTCATTCCAGATTCCTCGCCAATGATTTTTAAAGCAATACAGAACTTGCATACTCTTAGTTCTGAAGTACATATCCCTGTGGGAGATTGGAATCTTAGCACTTGGTTCTGGGATTCTTTACGATCTTGAGGTTGGAAGGTGCTTTCTGTTATTCTGGTTATTTTGGGGATCCTGCTATTCCTTTGTTGCTGTTTTCAATGCCTTCCGAGTTTATGTGTAATGCTAGGGGGATGTTGTGCCCAAGCAGTGAGCACAATAGGGCATAAAATATATGCCCCAGATACAGCATCTAAAGAATTCGTGTTACAAGAGGTTTTGATGAACGACCTAATGGCTATAGACATTACAGACAATGATTCGGGATCTATGGATGACAACACATGGAGTTATTTTCAAAAATATTAGAAATTATGTTAGCACTTGGCATAGGCCAAAAGGAGGGTCTGTTGGAATCGAAATAATATTATGCCTCCTATTGTAGTGTTTGAATGTGTGTTGGCCTATGCCAAGTTGTCTAAAATATCGTGTAAATAGATTCCGCGGCAAGGTCTTGACCTTAACGAAAACTGTGTAAGTCGCCATCTTGGATTTAGCCGCCATTTTAGGTTCTCTTGTAATGTGGAAGTCACCCTGAACGTCAAAATGGAGGCCGAATGACATTCCGAGTGAGATTCTGGCCGTTGTGACCTCCGCACACATGAATAAGTAATATGCCTGCAGGCCACTTGTTGGGGTCGCGAACTGAGACCTTGTCCTATCCCTGACCTATGTGTAAATGAACAACTGTATCAGCGGAACTGATCAAAATGCATACATTATGGGATTGACCTGGCAAGAAACCCTAGACCTGGTCTTAAGAATGGTTAACCCGCCAGGGGGTTGGCCAGAGCTGGATAAAGAGTATAAAAGCACAAATATTCCAATGTACGGTCTCTCTCACTAATGCAGTGAACTCTCGTTGAAGTTCGTTATGTTACTCTGAGAGCCGAATAGCTATCCGTTTGTCAATTGACTTTTTGGTAACTGTTGTAGCTTTTAAATAAAGCACTTTGTATGTTCTTTGTAACCTGTGTTGGTGTGTTTCCTTTGGGCTTCCCGGCCTCATATCAATTTCTTTGTTTTCACATACAGAGAACCCCATGACGAGCCCTGGTGTTGGTAAGTTGACCTCTGACCCAGGCAAATTTCAGGCTAACATGTTAGGGAAATGGGAGCCCCAACCAAGCTCCATCATTGTTCCCCCAGTTATAGAGTCTGTGACTCCCCCCGCTTCTGAGGAAGAGGTGGATAGACCTACTGGAACCCTAACTAGGCCTCAGAGAACTGGTAATTCTCAGTGCTGGTGGAAAACCAGAAAAGAAAAGTCTAAGGCCAAAAACTTTCAGACTGTTGAACCTTCCGCAGAAGACTCCAACCCAATTCCTAGACTTAAGGGAAACTCCTAAAGTAGGTAAGGTAAGATCTCAGAGGAAGGAGAAGCATGTACCTTGCTTATCTCCATCCCCTCCAACCAAGAGGCCTAAAACCCAACCTTCCCTCAACAGAGAGGTAGGGAAGACCTCTGGAGGCCCCTCTAGATCTAAGGAGTTTCTTTATAAGGACTCCTTGAAAAAGCCTATCATAGGTTCAGTAGTTGTATCAACTTCTGAGGGACTGGTCAACCAGATCACCTATAAACTTAAAAAGAATGATGTTCCTCAAAGGGTTTGTAGGTCATATAGCTTACAAAGGAAAACCTTTGATTTCACCATTGAGCACAGGTCAGGATGCCACCACCAAAATGCTGATGGTCTCTCTAGGATGTATGTCATCGACTAGAGGTATGAGATTCATCCAGGAGTGGATTAAATCCTCCTGTCCCTTAGTCTGGGGGGGGCGAGTGTTAGGGAGAATTCTCTGTTTAGGCTGAATTTCCTAACCTAGTGAGTCCCCCAGCAGCTTTGCTGGATTTCTGGAGTTTGTTTTTTCCATCCTGCCAAGAGTGAGACTCTTTTCCTACAACTCTTGAACATGAATGTGTGTAATTCCTTTTAATGTCAATGTGTTCTATGGGCTATGGGGTCTTTTACTCCATAGGGTCTCATATGTTTTTCTATGTGCGTTACACCGCACCCTACGTGCCGTAACACTGGGGCGTCCTAGCGGACCTCCACCATAGACTCCATACCCGGGGACTGACTACTGTCTCCCCGGGCATGTAAAGTCACCATTGGCTTTACTAGACCTAAATTTACTAACAGAACTAGTACAAAGCATCTTATTGTGGACGTACTAGTTGGGGTAATTCGAGTACTCCTGGATCTGTTATTCGAGGGGGCACTGTCCCGTCCCCCCTCATCGAGTTTTGGCTGGTGGCAGTGGAAACTACTTGTTATGTTCGACCCCGAACATAACCCTATGGGATCCGTCCCATTGTTGGAGATTGATACTTTTCCTCGTTAATCTCTAACGTACCACCGGTCTACTTATCTTAAATAAGTTTATCGGATGGTATTTTCTGCCAGAACTCGGTTTTTAAAATGGCGTCTGTGTTCGTCTCTGTGACTCCTAAACCAAAGGTCGAGCCCTTTGTTCCACTTTTGGCTGGCCTCTGTACAGAGACCCTCTAAAGTGGTGCCATTCTGTCTGGGTTACCACAGGGGTGTGGGAGGGGGTTTAGGCACCCTGGACCGAGTTGCCTTGCCAACTCCGGTCGCACTCTGGAGTGATTGGCCCAAGTGGTGAGCCTCCCCGCTCACCAGTTAGCGTGTGTTGATTGACAGCTAGGCTGAATGAATGGGGGTTTTCTGCATAAAAGCAGGGCTTTTGGGACTGGATCTTCAGAAGTCGCCACAGGACCTAAGAATCCGACGAGGGTAATGCTGAGCCGACCTGCACGACGACACCTCCGGTGGAGCCCTGCGGAACCGACTCACCACTTCCCGACGACAGAGGAGATCTCCCTGCCGGAGAGTCTCTTCCCCTGACTGGTGGGAACAACCAGTCCCCTATGCTTTTTCTTCGCCTCAGAATGCAGTTGTCGAATTGCCCGTGCAGAGCACCTCGGCAACCGGATAGCCACTACCCCTGTACCGCGACCAAAAGGTGGTGCCTTGTGACGGAGCACTCCGCGGCTTGTCTCTTCCCTGGTGGTGCACCGGACTTCACTTTTCTTCGACGACGAGATCACCTCTACTCTTGGCAAAGACCTGACGTGCATCCACCACCAGGAACAACTGCCCCCGCCTGAGCTGCATCCACAAACAAGATACCGTGTCCGCCTGGCGTCCCTTTCGATCGGTTCGAGTGAGGTGTCTTAATCCTCTCCTTTCCGTTGGGTCGCCTCCAAGCTTTGTCTCACGTATTGTTCTGAACTGGTTCAATCTGCCAATAACAATTTGCTACACAGGCTCGAGCGCATTTCCACAAAGAGACTTTTTGGGACAAATCGCCTTGCCTCTCTCCGAGTGGGCCTGGCCTCTGAACTTTATGACCTATTGTGGTTCTTGTCTTCTTGCCTTGCATTTTTCCAGTAAAGTATTGAACTGTGTTGACTTCGTAACCTGCCTATTTTTTCTCTCCCATCCTAACTGATATTAGAGTGCCATCTAGGTTGAGGTATACACCTCTGTCTGAAAATAAGTGATACCGGTAGAACCTAGACTTGTCAAAATATTGTTAGGGGGATTGATCGTTTCTTCTTCGTAGAGTAATTGTACTTGAATTGTTTGCTGTGATAGTGCCATAGTGTTTTCCATAGATGTTCCGTTATAAATAAATACCCTAATATCTTTACACTAAGCCTTGTTGCGTGTTTGCTTGTCTTATTGTGAAGAATTGCCCTATATTGTATACTCCACATACTGCTTGACTCTTCTTGAGGGAAGTCTGACTGCTCAGCCACAGCTACCAAGTGAATCTGTGTGGTACAGACTGCTACCAAGTGGGTTTACTGCCAAACACCTGTAGTCCTAAATCTTTTGCAGTGGTCCCAGAGGGAACTGCACAGGTTTCCGCCTAACAGTCTCCCAGCACCCCCACCCCCCAACACTGTGGGGCACCCTCCACCAGGCCCCCACTAATGTCTCTCATCACCCCCACCGCCCAGCAGTGCAGGGCACCCTCCACCAGCCCCCCAC
Organism: Ambystoma mexicanum; assembly: GCF_040938575.1. Taxonomy (NCBI): domain Eukaryota; kingdom Metazoa; phylum Chordata; class Amphibia; order Caudata; family Ambystomatidae; genus Ambystoma; species Ambystoma mexicanum. Next base: position 336,992,881 of record NC_090927.1, read on the forward strand.
TCATGTCCAACTCATGTGTCCCATCACCCCCACCCACCAGCATCCAGGGGCACCCTCCACCAGGCCCCCACTCATGTCTCCCACCACCCCCACCCCCCCAGCAGTGCAGGGGCACCCTCCACCAGGCCCCCACTCATGTCTCCCACCACCCCCACCCCCCAGCAGTGCAGGGCACCCTCCACCAGGCCCCCACTCATGTCTCCCATCACCCCACCCCCCAGCAGTGCAGGCGCAGCCTCCACCAGGCCCCCACTCATGTCTCCCACCACCCCCACCTCCCAGCATCCAGGGGCACCCTCCACCAGGCCCCCACTCATGTCCAACTCATGTCCCCCTGCACCCCCACCCACCAGCATCCAGGGGCACCCTCCACCAGGCCCCCACTCATGTCTCCCAGCACCCCCCAGCACTGTGGGGCACCCTCCACCAGGCCCCCACTCATGTCTCCCATCACCCCCACCCCCCAGCAGTGCAGGGCACCCTCCACCAGCCCCCCACTCATGTCCAACTCATGTCCCCCTGCAGCCCCACCCACCAGCATCCAGGGGCACCCTCCACCAGGCCCCAACTCATGTCTCCCACCACCCCCACCCCCCCAGCAGTGCAGAGGCACCCTCCACCAGGCCCCCACTCATGTCTCCCACCACCCCCACCCCCAGCAGTGCAGGGGCAGCCTCCGCCAGGCCCCCACTCATGTCTCCCACCACCCCCACCCCCCAGCATCCAGGGGCACCCTCCACCAGGCCCCCACTCATGTCTCCCACCACCCCAAACCCCAGGATCCAGGGGCACCCTCCACCAGGCCCCCACTCATGTCTCCCATCACCCCACCCCCCAGCAGTGCAGGCGCAGCCTCCACCAGGCCCCCACTCATGTCTCCCACCACCCCCACCTCCCAGCATCCAGGGGCACCCTCCACCAGGCCCCCACTCATGTCCAACTCATGTCCCCCTGCAACCCCATCCACCAGCATCCAGGGGCACCCTCCACCAGGCCCCCACTCATGTCTCCCAGCACCCCCCCCCCCCAGGACTGTGGGGCACCCTCCACCAGGCCCCCACTCATGTCTCCCATCACCCCCACCCCCCAGCAGTGCAGGGCACCCTCCACCAGCCCCCCACTCATGTCCAACTCATGTCCCCCTGCAGCCCCACCCACCAGCATCCAGGGGCACCCTCCACCAGGCCCCCACTCATGTCTCCCACCACCCCCACCCCCCAGCAGTGCAGAGGCACCCTCCACCAGGCCCCCACTCATGTCTCCCACCACCCCCACCCCCAGCAGTGCAGGGGCAGCCTCCACCAGGCCCCCACTCATGTCTCCCACCACCCCCACCCCCCAGCATCCAGGGGCACCCTCCACCAGGCCCCCACTCATGTCTCCCACCACCCCCACCCCCCAGCATCCAGGGGCACCCTCCACCAGGCCCCCACTCATGTCTCCCATCACCCCACCCCCCAGCAGTGCAGGCGCAGCCTCCACCAGGCCCCCACTCATGTCTCCCACCACCCCCACCTCCCAGCATCCAGGGGCACCCTCCACCAGGCCCCCACTCATGTCCAACTCATGTCCCCCTGCACCCCCACCCACCAGCATCCAGGGGCACCCTCCACCAGGCCCCCACTCATGTCTCCCAGCACCCCCCAGCACTGTGGGGCACCCTCCACCAGGCCCCCACTCATGTCTCCCATCACCCCCACCCCCCAGCAGTGCAGGGCACCCTCCACCAGCCCCCCACTCATGTCCAACTCATGTCCCCCTGCAGCCCCACCCACCAGCATCCAGGGGCACCCTCCACCAGGCCCCCACTCATGTCTCCCACCACCCCCACCCCCCAGCAGTGCAGAGACACCCTCCACCAGGCCCCCACTCATGTCTCCCATCACCCCCACCCCCCAGCAGTGCAGGGGCAGCCTCCACCAGCCCCCCACTCATGTCTCCCACCACCCCACCCCCCAGCATCCAGGGGCACCCTCCACCAGGCCCCCACTCATCTCTCACACCACCATCCACCCCCCCGCATCCAGGGGCACCCTCCACCAGCCCCCCACTCATGTCCAACTCATGTGTCCCATCACCCCCACCCACCAGCATCCAGGGGCACCCTCCACCAGGCCTCCACTCATGTCTCCCACCACCCCCACCCCCAGCAGTGCAGGGTCACCCTCCACCAGGCCCCCAGTCATGTCCAACTCATGTCCCCCTGCACCCCCACCCACCAGCATCCAGGGGCACCCTCCACCAGGCCCCCTCACATGTCCCCCTGCACCCCCACCCCACAGCATCCTGGGGCACCCTCCACCAGGCCCTCACTCATGTCTCCCACCACCTCCACCCCCCAGCAGTGCAGGGCACCCTCCACCAGGCCCCCGCTCATGTCCAACTCATGTCCCCCTGCACCCCCACCCACCAGCATCCAGGGGCACCCTCCACCAGGCCCCCACTCATGTCTCCCACCACCCCCACCCCCCAGCATCCAGGGGAACCCTCCACCAGGCCCCCACTCATGTCTCCCAGCATCTCCACCCCCCAGCCGTGCGATTTGCCTGGGTACGTATTCCTGGGGTGCGCGGGTAGTCTCCCATGCGATACCATCAGGGTATGTGTATTATGGGTCCGCGTGAACTTCCACACACGATACCAGCAGGCTACGTGTATTACGGGGTTCGCGGGAAGTTCCACACGCGATTGCCCTGGGTACGTGTATTTCGGGGTGCGTGTGAAGTTTCACACGCGATTTTGCAGGGTATGTGTATTTCGGTGTGCGCGTGAACTTCCACACGCGACTGGGCCTGTGAGAGTGGGGTACGTGTTTCATGGGGTGGGCGGGAAGATTCACACGGTCGCCTACAACGCGCCGAAAAATAAATGGTCCAATCCTGAAACACGTACGCCAGCATGAAGCAGGCGTACGTCGACCCGCGCAGCATAAAAGTGTGCGCAAGCAACAAACAAGCTCAGACGCCAGGATGAATATACCGTTCCTAGCAGCAGTGGCCGTGGGTTACCAAAGGAGGAGGAGGAGGATAGTGAGGGCCCGAATTTTCACTCCCAGAACCAGCCTTTTTGGGATGCCTGATGACCAGGTGTATGGGAGGTACAGGTTTCCACCACACATAATACTGGACCTGGTCAGTGAGTGGAGGATGACCTCACATCACCCACCCTGTGCTCCCAAGCACTCAGCCCCCTGGAGAAGGTCCTTAATGTACTGCACTTCTTGGCCACGGGATCATTTCAGCGGACAAGTGCCATAGTGTGTGGGGTGTCACAGGCCACGCAGTCACGCTGCCTACACCAGGTCTTGAACATCATCACTGCACGCCCATCAGTCCGCAGGCACATATACCTGCCCAGTACACCTGCAGAAAGGCAGGCTGCCGCCCTTGATTTCTACGGTGTGGCACAATTCCCCAAAGTGCTAGGTGCCATTGACTGCACCCATGTGGCACTACGTCCCCCAGGGCATCTGAGCACATCTATAGGAACCGCAAGCACTGGCATTCCATCAACGTGCAGGTAGTTTGTAATGCCAAGGGAATCATCACCTCAGTATATGCCAACTATCCAGGGTCCACCCACGACAGCTTCATTTACCGAATGTCTACCCTAAGCCGGGACCTAGAAGCTGGGCGGCATGGCGATACATGGCTGCTTGGTGAGTATGAATGCCACTGCACATGCATGCATGTCAGATGCAGAGTTATGTCACTACCCCACTAATGATACCCATCACCTCCTCACCAGGGGACAGTGCCTACACTCTGAGCACCCACATGATGACGCCAATTCGGAACCCCATCACGCCTCCCGAGGTAAGATACAACACAGCCCATATTGCAACCCGGGGCACAGTGGAGCGCACATTCGGAGTGCTCAAGTCACGCTTTCGCTCCCTTGACCGTTCTGGCGGGCAGCTGTTATATACGCCCCCAGTAGTGTGCAGGATCATAGTGGCAGCATGTGTCCTGCACAAGGTTGCAACACGCCGGGGCCTGGCTGTGGACATGGTGGTGCCCCCACATCCCCAACCACATGCACGCCCGCTGCGCATGGGAGGGGAAAGGGCACGGGGTGAGGCAGCCCGTACGCAGCTGGTGGCTAATTACTTCATATAGAAATCACACCCCTGTGGAGTGCACACAGCCCTGGCACATACCATTTGATAAGCAATGATGACTCGACCTGGCAATTATGACGAACAAAGGGACAGTCAACTGTCAGAACCATAGCAGCCTGAGATTGTTCATGTGGAAGTGTCAGAATGTGTGCATCCCTACCTACACAAACACCACCAATGCAGTGTCATCAAAAGACACACTTCCATGCTGCAGAAATGAATACCCACTTGCAAAATACTACATGAGTATTACATCCCCACAACATGCCCCAAGTGTCACCAACTACAGTGTCCCTAATGGAAACATGGCCACACATGAAATGCTCACAGTAATGCAGGACCTACAACACACATTACCAAATACTTATCAAGAATACCAATCACCTACACAACCTCCAACCTACCTTAAACATGACATTACAGACTTAAAAAATTGGTAGCCTCACTACCTGATAATGCCAGCACTTCGAACACTTCCAAGTATACAGTGTTAGCGCCACGCAAGAGTGTAGGTGCACTGCTTACAACATGGACTCCAGTTCCAAGGTGGACCGCCTTGTGAAGACATGAGAAATGGACTTGCAAATTAGGAGGATGAGATGGATGCAGAGGCACATATCAATACACCATGCAGTGTACAATACAACAACAATATGCACTATGAATTTATACACAGTATTGACTACAGACTGCCCACACATCGAATGGGAGTCCAACGTCACCATGTATGTCAATGTCACTTGGGCACACCCTTTGCAAGCCCAAGGAAACGGGAAGCAGGAGGGGTGTGTGTCACACAAACCCAAGCATCTGAACCAAATTCATGACAAGCCTGCATGTGCCCAGCCACAATACAGCGTATGCCCACGGGAGCCACACGAGGCAATACACTGTCCAAAAAACAAAAATCAAAAAAGAAAAAAAGAAAGAAAAATCAAAAATGGCCCGGGGGTTTGGGGGAGACCACCCAGGAGGTCCGAGGACAGGGTGCACACCAAAACCCACCTGTGTGGATCTTGCGAAAAAAAAACACCTCCATGGGCTCATGGCCTGCACGGCTACCCTATTGTGAGAGAATCACTGCTGTCGCTCTCCTCACCCTCTGCAGCTGCATCAGGAGGTGGTGGCACTATGGGAGGCAGCCCACGCAAAGCCCTAGTCTGTTCCTCCATGGCAGCAAGCATGCGGGTGTGGTAGGTCTCGTTCTGGAGGATAATTGTGCGTAGGTCCCCATGCAACAACTCACGGGATGCCCGGATCTCCGCCCTAGTTGCCTGCATCTCAGCTGAGAGCGTACGTGTGAGACGCTCCAGCTGCTGTTATGTCCTTCTGTTTGTTGAAGCCTCAAGCTCAACAAGAGTCTTCCTGAGGTGAAGGAGTTCCACCCTCAGGGCTTCCCTGTGGCCCTGGGACTCTATGGAAATGGCTTCCCGCAGAGTCGCCAGTGCCGCCCGCCTGTCCCTGTCGGACGCCAACATGTCCTCCCTGTGTGACTGGCAGATGGAGTCTGTTGCCTGCTGTAGTCGCTCCATCAGCCTTTCGGGGGGGACAATGGAAGTGGCCACCCTATCCATGGCCTGAGCCATCATCTCTGATGATGCTGCCTGTTGCGTTGCCATACCGTATATGGATTGCTCCCATGCGGTATTGCCAGGTGGCGTACGGCCACCACGTCGGCGGGCACCACACCTGTCTGGGGCAAGGCGAACTGCGCCTTGCTGTGCCGGCACTGCCTGAGGCTGCAGCACTGCATTCCCCCTCTGATCTGCTGGCCCAGGAACAGGATCAGATGTTGCGGAGTGTGACCCTGCATCCGTAACCACCAAAGGCGTACATGCCAACACTGACATCCCCATTGAGGGTTCTAACCCTGGTGCAGGTGGGTCAGGCAGAACAGAATCCCTCCCAGGAACACTCACCTGCGACGGCACATAGGTCTCATCATCCGAATCGACACCTGAATACAGCTCGGGGGAGGTGCAGCCAGGGACACCCATTGAGAGCACGACCTGCAGCAGTTGTGGGTTCTCACCCACCACCACACCACGTCCCTCACTGGTGGTCGGTCGGGCCTGAGACCCCTCCTGGGTCTGCACCATCTCCACAACCCCAGCAGTATAAAGTGCGTCATCCCCTGCAAAGACATAAAAGAAAACAAATGGAAACAGGCATTAGCACTGTGGCACACAATTAGGGCTGAGAAGCTACAGAAACAGTACTTGGTTCACACATGTCCCACATGACTAAAACCCTCCCATGCATGCACCGTCACTGCGTGTGAAGGGTTGGCAGATGGCACACATTGATGACACCAAGATGGAAGATGAACACATTTGCTGCATGCTGCCTAGCAGTGGAATCACACATTGGCCTGTGATTGGCAGGTCAAATACACATGCCATCACACAGATGGCATGTACCCTAGCCATAAAGTGAAGAGGGACAGCAGGGCACCAATTGTTCATTCAGTCCAGTTTGCTCATGAAATTAATTTTTTCATTGAAATGGTTCAAATGTTTAACCTGGAGCTGCCAGTCCAAAATGGTCCTATAGCACAGGGACATGTCTAAACAAATCATGTCCAGGAAACAAAGCCAGTCCACTGTACCATAGCCATGTCAGATATGTGACAATAGGACTGAGAAATGCCTAGTAGAAGTGGTGGTATGCAAACAATATGCCTGAATAAACAGAGGAAAATAAGCAACAATGTTGTGGAAAGATGACACTTCAAGGGCAACTGGGGTGGTGTTGGGCTGGATGTCTAATGTTGGCAGAAGAGATACTACTATACCCAAACGCTGGTGCGCAGAATGTATTGGATGAGGCACATGGGTGACGCAAACCACACAGGCACACACACCCTCACCTAGCACCCAAACAGAAGCCCTCACACACACACCATGCACATGGATGACACACACATGCATGTGCACTCACCGGACAATGCCTCGTAATCTCCAGTTCTCCCACGCCTTGGATCTGTTCCTACGTGACGTAGGTCCCAGCAACCTGCTCATGTGGAGTGAGTTCTATGTCCTCTGCTGGAGACCCACCTCCAGTCACTAGAGTAGCGGCATGACTTGAGGCCAGCTTATTCTTTGCCCTGCGCTTCAGGTCATTCCAGCGCTTGTAGCATTCAGTAGCTGTGCGCCTCACGATTCCAAGGGCACTTATGATGTCTGCGATGGTCTGCCAGTGTGCCTGACGTTGTGCAGGTGTGGTCTTGGATCCTGCAAAAATCACCATTTCGCGGTCATGTGCGGACACATACTCTACAAGTGCATTCAGTTCGGCCTCATTGAAGCTGGGCTTCCTTGACGGGCCGGACTGTGTAGCCGTGTCTGGGGCATCAGCCTCTACTGGACGAGCACTCTTCCTCTTCCGCTTGGAAGGTGGTGGGGATCCTGAGTGCCCTACGCCGCTCTGGACACTAGGGGCAGGAGCCCCGGTGGACTCTGTACTAGGAGTGTGGGATTGCACACTCAGCATGCATTAGCTCAAGTGTGATGGTGTCAGGGGGAATGTCAGCAGGATGGACTTGGACCGACACTGTCCTGGCTGGGTGTGTGAGAGGTGGGGTGGATGGAGCCGCAGCTGCCCCTGCAGCCTCCCCAGCCTGCCTACGCGGGGCAGCAGATGACCTAGCTGCCCCTGATCCACGTGGCCTGATGACACCAACGTGCACCGGCGCACGTGGCCTAGACCTGCTGACCTGGAAGTCAGTCATGGAGTCACCCTGTGCCAGGTCTGGTTCCACAGTGGGCTGGTCCAACAAGGGCTGAGCATGGATGGTGTCAGCCACGTTACCCTCAACCAGGGGGGGCATGGGTGTCCCTGACTGCTCCTCCACACATGGGGGGCTAGGGGCACCCTGCAAGTCACGGCCACGTCCCCTACCAGATCCACCACGGCCACCACTTGGGGCTCGGCCACCTTTGCCACCCTTACGGCTTGTTTGCCTCCCAGCCATGGCACTGATGTTATTGTGCGTATGGGAGTCGATGTGAACTATTGTCCTGGGCAATTGGGGGTCAAAGGGGTTGGGTACTAGATGGTAATCGTACCCTAGTGCTCTAGCAAGGCTGTATGTCACCCCTGGGGAAAGATGACGGGTCACGCAATACACAGGCACCCCAAAAAAGGGAAATAAGGTGCATGCAACCCCTCCTAGACCACGTGTGTGGAAAAATAAACCTGCACTACGCTGTGGCACCCAGAAACACAAGAATGAACGTATGCGTGTCACACGCAGCCTAGAATGACCTCTGAAGGGGTATGCGACACACGGGGCAAGCAGAGATGTTAAATATGTGCGTGACTCACCGTGTGCCAGGAACAAAAGCGTGAAAAATATGCGCGTGTGCACGTTGGCAACACCCCCGCCAAAAGAAGAATTGTACGCTGTCTGCGGAGACAGGACAACAGTAGAAGGGAACGCTGTTTGAGGAAACAGGCCCAGGAAAAAGAGGAAGAGAAAAAGCTGTCAGAGGTAACAGGGAGTACGAACTTGAAACGCCGTGAAGTAAATCGTGTGTGAACCGACAAGAAGTACAGATTTCACCCACTCGCTCTCCACGAAAAGCACGTACAAGTAAATGGCGTTCTACACGTACCTTTTATACACATGTCACAGACGCGCATACGCGATGAGGCCATTTCCACCAATTACACGCTTTGACACTCGGACGTGTATCTTTTTTTTTACACGCGCCATTCTCTACGGCCATGCGCGTGACGTCATAGCTGCTCATGGGGGCCTTTGGGCCAATGAAATCGCGTATGCGTGCAGACGCGCTTACGCGCTAAGGGCCTTTCCTCGAATTACACGCAGAGGTGCAGGATTTTCACGTGCCAAATCACTCCGTATCAAGCTGGCCACGCGTAAGCACACGGAAGACCACGCTCCTGCCCAGAAAGCCGATTTACTGCCCCCAGAGCCCCGAGCACACTCCCACCTGCCATCTGCTGCTGCCTGACTGCCTGCTGCCCACGTGCCCTGCCATTTGCTGCCTGCACATCAGCCAGGGGTGCTGTTGCTGTGACCACCCCTGCTGGAACCGAAGACTCCCAACTGGGATTCCATCGCTCCCCAGCCCAGCCCCAGGACCCAGTTGCCCACCCACTCCTGCCTCTGGGGTTGTCATGTCGGGCACTGCAACATCTGGCACCACTGACAACCCCCGGCCAGAGAGGCAGAGGGGCACCAGCTTCAGTGCCAGGGAAGTGGGTGTCCTGGAGGAGCAAGTCCTGGGGCAGTATGAGGCCCTCTTCGGAAGTGTGCGCGCCGACAAGGAAGGATGGACTCGGATCTGGACGGACATCGTGACTGCCATCAACGCGGAGGGGGTGGCAGTCCGCGACTTCCAACATGTCAAGAAGCGCTGGGAGGACTTCAGGTCCAGGACCTTGAACAAGGCCCAGTGCCTCTTGAAGGCAGCGGATTCTAAGGGGCGCCGGGGCCACTTGTCGGAAGATCAGATGAGGGTCCTGGAACGCATATCCCCAGCGCTCCACGTCCAGGTCCTTGAGAGGCAGACCCGTCTGGAGTCGAGCGGTAAGTGTACATGCATCATGATTGTAAGCTGTGCGTGTGGTGATGTGCCAGTAGTGTGCCGGTTGCAGATCTGTTTGTATGGGGCCGAGTATGGGTGGGGGTGTACAGGGCCGTGAGGTTAACACATGCAAGGGCTGTCATGTGTGAGACATGGATGGTGCTTGTGTGTGTAGGCTTGCATGCCAAATGCAGTTGTGTGGGCACACATGTTTGGATGAATGTCTATGTAAGTAGGCATGTTCGTGATGTCACGCATGTATGTTGTTTTCAGCTGCATGTATCACCACTGTGTACATGTGCATGTGTGTGTATTTGACAAGGGTGCAACAGTGATGCAACATGGATGCATGTGACAGCGGGATGTGGAAGCCTGATTGGCAGATGTGACATGGATACCCATCTGAACACTGCAACAGTTGGCTGAGGTGTACACATGCATGCAAGTGTGGTGGTGTGCGTGCATGTGTAGTGCACTCCCTGTGTTGCATGTGATGTCTGGCTCACCTTTGCCTGCTCATGCTGTTGTATGTGTATGGATGGTGCTGGCAGTTGCGATGTGGCTGTGTATGGCTCATGTGTGCGAGTTGAAATGACATGTGTGTTACCAATTGTGATGCCATGTCTGAAGTTTGCCAATGCCACTCATGTGCAACTGTCATGTGTGTATGTGTCCATTGTACAGTGCCCTGATGCCTGTGTTTTATTTCTCCCTGTCTGCAGCGTCAACTGATGAAGAGGGCGGAGAAGGTGCTGTGGAGCACAGCGGCGGGGATCGCACCGCCAGCCGGAGACGCAAGGCCCGGCTCCCCTCCCAGGTTGTGATCTCGTCGGGGAGTGAGGAGTCCGGTGACGTGTCCCAGGCCGTAGCTGCTGGGGAGAGGTCCAAGAGGCGGAGGTCGGAGTTGGACTCCTCGGCAGCAGAAGGGGCAGCTGGGACCCCACAGCGCCCAACGGGGGAAGATGGCACGGAGTCATCCAGGTTGGTGGGGGGTTTGGTGGAGGAGGAGGCCGTGCAAGCAACAGAGACGGGGTCTGGAGGTGGGGATTCCACTGGTGCTAGTGGTGCAGTGCAGGACCAGGGACAGGAGGCAGCACAGGTCGCTGCAGAGGTGCCTGTGTGCAATCCTGTCCCTGATCCTGTCACTGCATCATCTTGCACCAGCAGGGATGCCTACGTCCAGACCCGTTTTCAGGCAGGGGATGAGCTCACGACAACTGGCCTTCCTCTGCCTGCGGACGTGGCTATCCGGGTCCGGGTTGAGCTTGTCCTGACTGGTGTGGCGTTGCGTCAACCGGCCACGCGAGGTGACCTGCAGTCTTTTCATGAGGAGACTGCACGTCATCTCAAATGGCTCGTTGACCGCGTCGGCCTACTGGGACAGGTCACCCAGGCCGGATTCCTCCGTTTGATGGGGCTTGCTATGACCCCCTCCTCAACTGAACCCCCTATGCGCCAGTCGTCCTCCGTGCCATCTTCCCACCCATTAGTCACCTGGGTGCCCTGTGGAGCTGCCTCTGATGGTGCGGCCAGGCTGGTGGAGGAGGCATCCCTGCCACAGTCGGGAGTCGGACGTCCAGCAGGTGTGGCGACATCAACGACTGCACCCCAGCCAGCGGAGGATGTGCAGGCAGCAGGAGGCAGTGCACGGGCAGAGGCACAGCAGCAGCAACGTGGTGGGAGCCATGATGGCTCGGGGCCTTCGACATCGGAGGGGCAGGCATCGGCCGGAGGGCAGGAGGACCCAGGACCGGAAGTGTCTTCCGTGTGGCAGCGGTTGGGCCACGCCATAGATGTGGAGTGGCAGCGGGCGGAAGAGGCACGGCTCGCGATGGTCAGGGCGGAGAACTCCATGCGGAGGGCCCTGAGGTGGGCCGAGTGCCTCGAGGCAATCCTCAGGGAGTTTGGGGTGAACATGTGGACGGCCCTGCGGACCCTCGGGCCATGGAGGAGGACCGCCTCCGGGACATTGAGCAGGAGTTCGATGATGCCCTGGGCCGGAACATCCCGAAGTGAGCCGTCGGACTAGCCCGCTGCCCTTGTAAATAGTTCTGTAGTTAGTGTTAGGTTTCCTTTGGTTTTGCATTTTTTTTGGACCTTTTGGACAATGGGCCACATTTTTGTATATAGTTTTTTTTTTTTTAGGTAGTGTTGTTGGATAGGTTTCATTTCTTCGGTTGGGATCATGGACCCTGGATTGTTTATCTGTATATAGTTGACTTTTGGATTTTCATTTTTTTTATGATTTACCCATGGAGCAATGTTTTTCGATTTTAATTTTCCATTGGATTTACTTTTGTGGACTGTGACTTTGGACACCTTTCCTTTGGATTATGATTTGTGGATTTGTGGTTTTGCATTATTTCACGGACCTGCTGGTTTATTTTTATTAAATTTCCATTATTGTTTGTTTATTTTTGATTCAATTTATGTTGCTTTTAATACATATTTTTTCTTCAAACTTCAATGTGTAGTATCATCTCATTGGTTTCATGCAAATCATGATATGGGTTTTGACATTCACTGACACCCATTGGGTGTATGTGAGGGACATGTGTTCATTTCCAAACTTGCAATTGGGGTTCTATCATGTTATTGCCATTTCTAAGGGATTGGGTGCAATACTCAGGTGGGTGCTTGGCATTTGGAGGCTGACCATAAGGGCCAGGGATCTAGATTGTGATGACATGTTGGCTGGGGGACATGAGTGGGGGCCTGGTGGAGGGTGCCCCTGGATGCTGGGGGGTGGGGGTGCAGGGAGACATGAGTTGGACATGAGTGGGGGCCTGGTGGAGGGTGCCCCTGCACTGCTGGGGGGTGGGGATGATGGGAGACATGAGTGGGGGCCTGGTGGAGGGTGCCCCTGGATGCTGGGGGGTGGGGGTTCAGGGGGACATGAGTGGGGGCCTGGTGGAAGGTGCCCCTGCACTGCTGGGTGGTGGGGGTGGTGGGAGACATGAGTGGGGGCCTGGTTGAGGGTGCCCTGCACTGCTGGGGGGTGGGGGTGATGGGAGACATGAGTTGGACATGAGTGGGGGCCTGGTGGAGGGTGCCCTGCACTGCTGGGGGGTGGGGGTGATGGGAGACATGAGTGGGGGCCTGGTGGAGGGTTCCCCTGCACTGCTGGGGGGTGGGGGTGGTGGGACTCATGAGTGGGGGCCTGGTGGAGGCTGCCCCTGCACTGCTGGGGGGTGGGGGTGATGGGAGACATGAGTGGGGGCCTGGTGGAGGGTGCCCTGCACTGCTGGGGGGTTGGGGGGTGGGAGACATGAGTGGGAGCCTGGTGGAGGGTGCCCCTGGATGCTGGGGGGTGGGGGTGGTGGGAGATATGAGTGGGGGCCTGGTGGAGGGTGCCCTGCACTGCTGGGGGTTGGGGGTGCAGGGAGACATGAGTGGGGGCCTGGTGGAGGGTGCCCCTGCACTGCTGGGGGGTTGGGGTGGTGGGAGACATGAGTGGGGGCCTGGTGGAGGGTGCCCTGCACTGCCGGGGGGTGGGGGTGATGGGAGACATGAGTTGGACATGATGGGGGCCTGGTGGAGGGTGCCCTGCACTGCTGGGTGTGGGGGGTGATGGGAGACATGAGTGGGGGCCTGGTGGAGGGTGCCCCTGCACTGTTGGGGGGTGGGGTTGGTGGGAGACATGAGTGGGGGCCTGATGGAGGGTGCCCTGCACTGCTGGGGGTTGGGGGTGCAGGGAGACATGAGTGGGGGCCTGGTGGAGGGTGCCCCTGGATGATGGGGGATGGGGGTGGTGGGAGACATGAGTGGGGGCCTAGTGGAGGGTGCCCTGCACTGCTGGGGGTGGGGGTGATGGGAGACATGAGTGGGGGCCTGGTGGAGGGTGCCCCTGCACTGCTGGGGGGTGGGGGTGGTGGGAGACATGAGTGGGGGCCCGGTGGAGGGTGCCCCTGGATGCTGGAGGGTGGGGGTGCAGGGAGACATGAGTTGGACATGAGTGGGGGTCTGGTGGAGGGTGCCCCTGCACTGTTGGGTGGTGGCGGTGATGGGAGACATGAGTTGGACATGAGTGGGGGCCTGGTGGAGGGTGCCCCTGGATGCTGGGGGGTGGGGGTGCAGGGAGACATGAGTTGGACATGGGTGGGGGCGTGGTGGAGGGTGCTCTGCACTGCTGGGGAGTAGGGTTGATGGGAGACATGAGTGGGGGCCTGGTGGAGGGTGCCCTGCACTGCTGGGGGTTGGGGGTGCAGGGAGACATGAGTGGGGGCCTGGTGAAGGCTGCCCCTGCACTGCTGGGGGTGGGGGTGATGGGAGACATGAGTGGGGGCCTGGTGGAGGGTGCCCTGCACTGCTGGGGGTGGGGGTGGTGGGAGACATGAGTTGGACATGAGTGGGGGCCTGGTGGAGGGTGCCCCTGGGGGCTGGGGGTGCAGGCGGACATGCGTTGGTGGGCTGTAGTGCAAGGTGACATGTGGGTTGGCTGGGGGGCATGGGCATGGTGGATGGGCTGCCTGCGGGACATGTGCAGGGTAGGCCCCTGTGGTGTGGGCCGCCTGTAGGGGCCGTGGAGGGTGTAGAGGGAACACCTGGGAGGACCCACATGTGCAATTCACGTGTGGTGCTCCCCGCGATCCCCTGGAATAAACGTACCCTGATGGAATCGCGTGTGATACTTCCTGTGCACCCCTGAAATACACGTACCCTGCTGCTTTTGCGTGTGATGGAAGTTAATAAAAACCCACGCACAGCCCAACCTGCTGGATGGATTTGGACCACGTCTGACACAAAGCATTGCATCGCGATCCATGTATGGTTTGGGGTTATTCCGTGCAGTAGTTTTTTAAATATTTGACGGAGAAGGGTGTGTCCCCTGCCCATAAATAGACAGAGATATTTAGGGGATTTACACAAAACCAGGTGTTTTTAGAAATTAAACAACAGCCATCTTGTTTTTCTCTCGATGCGAGCAATATCTGCGGCAATTGCCGAGGATACAGGAAAATTAAACGCAGGAAAAAGGCTATTTGTAGGTTAAAAACATACAAATGCCATCAGGCTAGAGGTGTGGGGGGTGGCTAGAGAGCAGAAAGTGAAATGTGGGAGTTGGAGGGGGTCTAGGGACCAAGCTTGCAACCCAAAACTATCTGTAGCCTCAGCTATAGCTGCGAATAGTCGACATTTGAAAGAGAACTGTGTCACAGAAACCGCGTCTGTTGTGGAGGGCAAGTGAGAGGGCAGGAGAAGTGAGGAGGCCATCTGGAGAGTGGGGGGATCTGGCACCGATGAGGGGAGAACTTGGTGAGTGCCTTGTGGGAAGGAAAGGACTTTGTTTTTTTGCCTGTTTTGCCGATATTCGTGGCTATATCCGATGCTGTTAAGGACTACAGATATCCGTGGGTTGGAGTATTTCCGTGCCCACAGCTATATATTTTGGGGTGTCAGTGTCAAAGTTATATTTATAGCTATTGTGCCGTCGAGGGTGAGAAATCAATGGCCATGGTCTAAGGCCATGGTCAGTGGCCAGGAAGGTATTTGTGAGTCTTTTGTATTTTGGGTGTGTGTTTTTAGAGTTTTGTATATGTGAGACTTTGGAGAAAGAGAAGAAAATAGTTTGACAAAATTAATATAAAATGGAGGAATCGTATTCTAGTTTTAGATGCCCCATACAAAGTATTTTAGGTTGTGCATTTTCACTCATGGTATTATATTGTGTTGCTTTGAAATGTTTGCCTACCCTGTTTACTGTTATGTATTATTCTTTGCTTTCTTTATCTTTAGCTACTTTACATAAGCACCTGAGTAGTGTGGTATTGTATTGATCTTTGAAGTTGTATTGTAGTATAAAACCTGAAGTGAACCCCCTTTTTAACCAATTTATGTAACCGCGGTTGTCATAAAAGTCAATGAACTGGAACAGAAGGTATAATAAAAAACATGTTTTTGTTTATTTGATTGCATTTGTGTATTTATATGTCATAGGTAGTTCTTAAAAGGATTGTTTTGGGGTACACTGAGCGTAGTATTTTAGCACATATGCAGTACTGTTTTGATGTTTTGAAGGAACACCGCACTTCCTTCATCAGTTAGGTGTACTCCGTCATGTCTATAGAAATTGACCATGTAGAACTGTATGTTGTTCGAAATCCATAATTGGTTGTGGTCTGTCATGAATGCTGCTTTATTAACATTTTTCTGGGATTTCCCAATTTTACCATTAAATCTGGTGGTCCATCTCCATATTTGCCTCTGAGTCAGATTGGAAAAGATAAAGATAGTGTGAGGAAATAGTTCCATTAGTAGATGCATTGAGTGCTTTGGGGGATTGGGAGAGACCAGTGGAGTGAAGGAGGATCATGGGGAGTAGAGGGGGATAATGTGTGCGTTAAGGACACTTGTTTGGAGTTTGGGGGAGTTGAAACACATTTTTTAATTT
Source organism: Ambystoma mexicanum (assembly GCF_040938575.1). Classification (NCBI taxonomy): domain Eukaryota; kingdom Metazoa; phylum Chordata; class Amphibia; order Caudata; family Ambystomatidae; genus Ambystoma; species Ambystoma mexicanum. The sequence continues at coordinate 337,008,947 of NC_090927.1, forward strand.
GTAGTTTTTGCGAATAGTCGCGGCTATCATCTCCCATGTATGGCTTTTCTATAACCGCTTGTATAAAAAGCATGTGCTTAGGTGCGTCAATGCTTTTTGTCTTTTTATTGGTTGTGTCCATAGGCATGGTTATATTTATAGCTGCATCTATAAACAAACATTTTCCGTGCAAAAATCATATTGTTTTGTGGATAATATAGTACAGAATTGTATCTGTGTGTGTTATTTTGTGTGCTTAGGTGTTGTCTTGTCTTATATGAAGTTTTGAAGGCTGGCTCAGTTTGGTTTTTAGTTTGTAGAAAATGTACGTGTAGCCGTGGCTACTAGTAAGCTTTGTAGCCGCGTTCAATATCCAAGGCTAGTAGTGATGCTGGGCGGGGTTTTGTATGTGTTTCAGTGTTTCTAATTGGCTGGTGTTAATGTTTTAAATGTGTACTTCTTTGTGATAGGTTGCAGTGAATATGTGTCAGCCATTTAGTTTATTTTCTTAGAGTATAGTCCTCTTTTTCTGGTTTTGATTTTGGAAAGTTGCAAACTCCCCATTTTGACTACGTTTCTCATTTTGACTGCAGAACTCACAATGTGCAGCTCATGTTATATGTGATAAAATATGTTTGGCATTAATCATTTGTTTGTCATTGTTTTGTTCAAAGTTCTATTTGATAATATTATTCTTTTTGTTTTTTTTACTGTATTTGTTAACAATGAAGTGGTCCCGCTGTATATGTAGAAAATGAATAGGTACAATTATTGTTTATTAGGAACGAAAATTAATTTCAGTGAGGCGCATAACATACAATCATTAAGTATACTGCCTGCACTCAAAATAAAAGAATGATCACAGAGCAGTAGAAATGTGATTTTATCTACAATGTTTGTATAATCACTTATCGTGTGTGTTAAAGTGGCTTTTGGGTGATATGACAATTTTTTTGTTTTGAAAAGAGTTTTTTTTTGCTGTTGGGTGATTCGAAAATGTGTGCGCTTTAAAAATGTGCTTAGCAATCTAATTTTTCTACAGAAATTAGGTTGTAACATTTTGGGATGGTTTATTAGAGGTTTCCATGTGCAACAGTTTAAAATTGGAAACATACTGATTTTTATTTAATGTTATTGTTACTCTACTGGTACTTGATACAGAAATAGTGGCAGCTGTGAATCATAGTTTACTGGGCACACTGGTTCTTCCCTGGAGTTAAGGTGAATATTTAGCATGTTCATAGTTACAGGTCTGACCAACGTGAGGGCTTTAATAAAGACTGTGGGGCATTATCTGACGCAGGAATGCCCCTTGGATTTGGGCTTATTGCTTTGAGGAGCATGGCTCATTATACTGTAGTAGTAATAGTGTCTTTATTTGGTTGGAGAACAGTAGCAGTAGTGCTGATTTTTTTTACAGTAGATTCCTGTGCACAGATTAAAGGCCATGCTTTAAAGGGAGGTGCACAATGTTCAGCGCACATTGTGCAAGAAAACCATAAAATGTGGCCCTTGTAATGTTTTGTTACAAATATCTGAAGAGTGATTAGAAATGTTAGAGAGGTTCAGAGAGGTGGCTTCATTTTTTGTGGCATTGTGGTTTTAGAGTTGTCATTTTTGTTATTCTATATTTTTGTCACCAATATGTCTAACATTGTGCAAGAAAACACTAAGACATGGTCCTTCTAATGTTCTGTCACAAAAGCATGAGAACATCAATCATGATAAATCATCTGGAGCGAGTCTCCTAGGATGATGTGGATGATGCATATTGGAAATTGCATGAGATGGTCTGGCCCATACAGTGCCACAGCCTTGTTTGGCTTATGTGTGGTGTTATATATTTACTGTAGCTGTGAATGGTGGTTGTGAGGAATCAAACTCCACCTATTTAAGGTACTGCTAGCAACAGCCAGAGTCTGCAGCATTGGAAAACACTATTTGAAGAGTTATGAGAAATACTGGATAGGTTCAGAGAGGCGGCTTCATTTTTTGTTGCATTGTCTTTTTAGAGTTGTCATTTTTGTTATTTCATATTTTCGTCACCAGTTAGACATTTAAATATGTCTTACATTGTGCAAGAAAAAACTAAGACGTGGCCCTTCTAATGTTGTGTCAGAAAGCTTGGGTACAAAAATGATGATACATGATCTGGTGCAAGTCTCCTGGGATGAGGTGGATAATGTGTATTGGAAATTGCAAAAGATGGTCTGGCCCATACGGGGCTGAAACGTTTTTTGGCTTATATGTGGTGATATATCTTTACTGTAGCTGTGAGTGGTGGGTGTGCAGAATCAACCTCCTCCGATTAAAGCTGCTGCCAGCAACAGCCAGAGTCTTCAAACACTGGCAGCACTGGAACACTCTATTTGAAAAGTTATGAGACATACTGGAAAGGTTCAGAGAGGCATTTTTTGTGGCAATGTGTTTTTAGAGTTGTCATTTTGGTTATTTTAGGTTTTCCTCACCAGTTGGACGTGGCCTTCTAATGTTCTGTCAGAAAGCTTGGGAAAATCAATCATGATAAATCATCTGGTGCAAGTCTTCTGGAATGATGTGGATGATGCGTATTGGAAATTGCACAAGATGGTCTGGCCCATTCTGGGCTTCAGTCTTTTTTGGCTTATATGTGGTCTTATATCTTTACTGTATCTGTGAGCGGTGGTTGCATATAATCAACCACCACCCATCAAAGGTGCTGCTATCAACAGCTGGAGTTTTCAAATACCTCTAGCACCGCAACACTCTTTTTGAAGAGTCATTAGAAAGCTAGAGAGGTTCAGAACGGCCGCTTCATTTTTTGTAGCATTGTTTTATTGGAGTTGTCATGTTAGGAGGTACTTTGCACATTCTGCACCAAAACTGTACGCCGTGGACCTTCCATTGTTCTGTCTCAAAGCCTGGGAACATCTATCATGATTAATCATCTACTGCGAGTCCACTGGGATGATGTTGATGATGACTATCGGAAATCGCACGAACATCACAAAAGAAAAATGAATGGGTCCCATTCCTTGTGTAGACAGAGATCAGCACCACCTGCAGCAAACACATCATTGCATTTGGGCGTACCCACGTGCATGAAAAACACATTCTGGTTTGCTATATTGTGTAACAGCGGTTGTATCCCTCTCCCAAGCACCTCATTCCAGTTTTCTATCATTGCTTTTTGTCTCTTGTTTGGTGAACTTCTTTGTAAGCCTTCAGGAACTTTTAAAAGCAGTACCTTGATTTATCCATTTTGTTTTAGCTTTCTTCTTCCTATACCTTTGTCTTGTGCTTTGTCATTTTCTGTTATTTTTGCTTGTGTAATGTGAGAAACCGGAGGGTATTCTCCCAGTTAGAGGCCAGGAAACCCTTATCCAGGTGGCCAGGACACGGCCATCGCTGTTGGCTCCAGTTCCTGGGGGTGGCCCAGTGGGGGAGGATCACGTGGGCGAGGGAGACGGGGTTATGCTTGGCGGGAATATCTGAGGAGGAAGGTGAGGGGGTCGAAGTCCCTGAGGTTTTCCTTGGTTATTCCACTTCTACCTCCCTTCCACCCAAAGAAGCTCCCTTAATAAAATCCAATCACTGCATCACCTCTGGTAAACCAACTAAGAGTCTAAACCCTGATACACCAGGAAACTACCTCTCACAAAACCCCTGTTCTTCTTTATCCTACCAGTCATTTTTCTTCCCGTCCCTCTGATTATTATTTCCCACACTCCCAACCTGCTCAGATAAAACACTACCATTCCCACAATCCCCCATGTTTATTTAATGAGAAAAGTCCCGATCATTCCCATTCACTTCACAAACCCTACCAATCTCCACCTTCCAAGGCCATCAACGCTCCTGACATGAGGGTTGTAATTCCTTACAACACCTCTGCCCCATCCTACCCCGTAGAATACTTTGACACTCCAACCTTGCCCCTTTTCCGACTTGAACACCGTTGCCCGACATGAAAACCAAAGTACTAACCCTAGAGTTGTGTACCTGACATGTCCCAACACAAAAGTCAGGCAGAGTGAGGCAATTAACAGGAATCACACACACCTGACAGCCTTTTCCTTTCCCCACAGGGATAAATGGTGGAGCAAGTGAACACAGTACAAGCAAGGCAGACCACACAATGAGACAGCTATCCAGACCCGGCAGTTCAAAAGGAGGAGAAAAGCAGCGAATATCGAGAGGCTAACAAGGAGAGACACAACCTTGCCCTTTTCGACACAAAACTGCAGAACCTCCATGTAAGGAATCGTAAGACCGAGGACATTAGACAGAGTGTGTTGCAGCAGTTGCCGGAGGTATCCACAGCATGTCGGAGTGAGGGAAGCTCCCGCAACTGTGGTACCAACCTTGACTTCAGTGAAGAGACACACCAAGCGGTTCATCACAGCCGGTTAGTCAAAGGGAGAACTGATAAGAACCGGGCTGTGTTGAATGAAAGTCGCAAAGTGGCAAGTTGAAAGAAGTTCAAAGAACTGTACATGTGTGACGGAAAGACCAGCTGCAAAGGGAACCAGCACCACGTGGGTGCAAATTCGAGAGACTTTGGTCGATCCCATATTAAGTAAAACTACAGATACCAGAAGGCCATAGGCGAGCCGCCAAAAGAGGCCAAAGTGGTTATACAGGAGGTCGAGCAAAATCCCTGTACAATCGAAAGACTTTGATATACAAACAGTTAGGGAGAAAAAGTGAACTAAATCCCGCATGGTGAAAGTAAAAGGGAAGTGATTCCCACCAATATTGAAAGTACTGAAACGGCAAGAGTAAACCTGAAGGAGGGATGCCAGAGAAGAGGGGCAAAGTCTAAAGTCCCAAGAAACAGTGCGTTGACAAACGTGAACCCGGCCCGAGGGATGTCCACTATGAACTGTTTGGAAAGACATTGAGAAACAAAGGGAAGTAGATCCTGCTAAAAAGAAGAGAAAGCCATAGTGAACACGGAGGAGGGAGGCTGAGATTCGAGAAGGATCTGCGCCCAGAAGAGGGGGACTCAGGGTGAAGTCGTCACCCAATGTATATGTGGAAAAGCCATAGTAAACCCAGCAAAAGGGTACTGGCTATCAATAGGGGTTCGAGCCTGAATGAGGGAGATCCATGGGTGAAGCTATCACCCAAAGTTCATTGAGAAAAAACTGATATAATTTGTAGAATATGATACGTGAGGAATTGCCGCCCAGAAGAGGGGGGCCCAGGGGTGAACACATACCCAACGTGAACTGTGGTTAAGAATTGAGAAAGGTTAGAGCCTGGAAGAGGGCGACCCAGGGGTGAAACATTATCACCCTAGAGAACTTTCATTTGGTTAAAGGTACTTTTGTTTTTACTATTTGAACACGTCAGGCCCTCAAAAGCAAGAGACTTCAAAGGAAACAAGACTTGGCCATCAACGGCCCTGCTAGCTGAAACTTTTCTGTCGGCTCATGCTAAGAATGCTCCAGCGTGTGCTGTGCTCCAAGATCCCACCTTACCCCGTACTGAAAATGTGAGGAAGGGAGACCCATGCTACCACATCCTGACATATTATTTATGAACACTTTCTTTCTTGAAAACTATCCCACACCCTGTTTGTACTCGTTGTAAGGTTTGGTTATAGGTTTCTTAGTATAGGCCTCTTTATTTGACACAACGCCACTAGGACTGCCTTATTTTCATTTGCTGGTCGACGTTTGCTCCCATCGTAGATTTAGGTTTAGATTAGGGGTTTTTCCAACCCTTATACGTTTAATAAACACCCTTAAACTGTGATCACTTGTGTCTGTCTTTACTGTTGCCACCATGAATTCCTTATCGTAGATATATATATATATATATATATGTACAGTAGTCTTGTAAAGATTTATTTTAAGATATATTGAGTGTCGTCTTTGTACACAGTTATGGTAACACTTTAATAACTTTCTATTCATTAACATTACATATAAATGTAAACACTTAAAAAAGTTAAGCACATATGCAAACAAAGTTTGTTATGAATGGATTATTTGAGAGGGTGTGGTTGCACAATTTCTTTTTATTTTACTTTGTAGACATGATACATCGTTTTCATTAACCCAATTGTCTGTATTATTGAAGTCAATTATGTATGGAATAACAAAACCCTTGAAATTCAAGAAAATAACTTTTGTTGCAGGGACATTAAGGTGAGAAAAACATTGTAACAAAACATTTGAAATTCAAGGAAAAAACGTTAGTTTCCGGGGCGTGTAGGTGAAAACGTTACGCAACAAAACCCCTGAAATTCAGTTAAAGCCACCTTAACTTCACACCCCTGTTGTCAATCCTATGACCACAATGATGACATCACAGATTGTTATAGTTATAGAGAATTCTCAGAAATGTGCTAATTCCTTTCTACCTTAGAGACCGCCAGCCACTTATCTGGATTTTGAGGACTTGAATTTTTAACCTGGAGTGAGACCCATTTCCCCACTCTCTCATGTATTTTTGTTATGATTTGAACACTGTGTTTCTTTTGGTTGTGGAGTCTGACAAACTCCATAGGCATCAACTTTTACATTGTGTCACACAGCACATTAGGTGCAATGGCACAGGGAAGTCTTTCAGATTTCCCAAAGGTTTAAATACCTTCTCTTGGATAAACTACTGTTTCCAAAAGCAGCAAAGTGAAATTGACTTTACCTACATTTGTAACTTTCTAGACCCAGCACACACCTTTGGCTAGTTTCTCATGTAACATTTTTTATGTTACCCTTTCCTGAATGAATGGCTGGTGGCAGTGGTTTACTTTTGACTACCGTGGTGTGCTTATGCCACGGGCTGCGTTCGCACCTGCAGTAAAGCACCAATGGTGCCATTTCTTTGTGGGAAGTTCCTTCTTGAGATTTACTCTGTGCGCCAAACCAAGTTTGTTCCCTTTGTTTGTATTGTCTTCCGCGGGATTCACGATTCACATGCTCCAGGGTGTCTGGCGGGAGCAGGAAGCGAGGGAGGTGCCCGAAACGCCCTGTGCTTAGTCTCCTAGGAGACAGGAATGCACTCCAAGGTGATTGGCCGGCTGACTGTCCGGCAAGGGTTCTGGGTGACTACAGCTTGGCTGTAATGAATGGGAGAAACCTGCATAAAAGGCGAGGCTTTTTGGATTGGAAGGCAGAGTCGACCACTGGATGAAGGAATCCGAAGAAGAACTTGGAAGAGATGCCTGCTGAAACTCCTGGACCAATGGTTTGTCAGGTGACGCCCTGCTGCTGTGCTGAAGCTCCAAATTCGTCTCGACCAGAGAAGCCCTGCAAGGATGACTTCTATCCTTGGGTTTGTGGGACCAATCAACTCCAAAGTAAGCCACCTGGACATCCTCTCAAAGATGGTTGAATTTCCACTGCAGTTGCTGCTGGAACCGAGGAGCCAGGGAGAGGAACACCAGATTGTGTGTGTTGCTTTTAAGTTGGCCAAGAGCTCCAGGAAGATCCTCCGGACTCCCAGGAAGCAGGACTGACCGAGCCTGAGCCACCTCAACAGTGCTGGACCCCAGATGCAAGGAAAGCCCATCTCAACAGCCGAGAGTCTGCAGGGTTGCTATTTGCTTAGATGCGCGGAGCTGGAACCACGAAGTGCCACTGAATAGAAGTTGGTCCTTTTCTGTCGCTGACCGTCCCATTGCAGTGCAGGAGTCCACCAGATGTCCTGCCTCTTGTCCGCATGACTGAGGCCCAGGAACACAGGATCTGCAGAGCTGCTCAGGAACAGAAGCCAGCCAAAGCCCTTTTCTTCTAACCAAATGTACTGTAAAGTCTAAGAGAACTTACCCCTTGTTGTGTAACCTCACTTGTTCTCAGTTGAGACTTGTCATGGTTGCTTTTGTAGAGTTGCTATCAGCTTCTGTACGTCACAAACCTAATCAGCTTGTGGCCCTGCTTTGATTTCTTCTCTTCTAAAAAGACATCTAAAATATTGTGCTTCAGCTCACCTAGACTTGCCCCCAATTGACTTTGGCCTAGCTTGGCTCCTTGAATGACTCTTCTTCCCTCTGACATTGTGTTTGGTCTTTGTAGTGAAGGAGCCAAGTACCCCTATCTCAACCACCTCACCCTTATTGCCTGTATGTTGGAAACTAGAGTATGTGACATACACAGAACAGTTGAACCAGCAAAGGGCAGAGTATGGACTCTGTGCAGTACCAGTCAAAGTACCAATACCTAAGAGAATCTGGGAGTCAAGGTACCCATTGAGAAATCTATACCTGCATAGGAGAAAATATGATGGCCGTTTGAATGAAATCCCTGAAGAAACAGAGCAAATAAATGGACAAGACGAATGGTGACGCTGTAATGATTCCTGCCCCTCATGTCCCCAGCCCTCCAAGATGTCAGGCTGGAGCCAGGCCACGATCACCTACATGGCCCTCAAGGGCCTCTCCATCCCTCCAAAGACCCACTTGGAGTCAGACTTGGCGCTTGTGGCACCAGACTCACTCACTCCCATAGGATAACATTGAGGATTTGACTTGTACTGCTTTTGCGGGGACAAGATGGATGCCCCCACATATTTCGGTTCCCAGAACTGCATGTGCAGTCTAGTCTTTTTTGTGTGGTTCAGCCCAGAGACACCTGGGATACCCAGAGACTATTTAAGCCATGGCCAGGCTGAGAAACATGCTTTGTGTTTTCTGCACCTGCAGCGTGACACTCACTGTGTTCGGATCGGTCTCCAGTAGGCCTGCATCTTTCTTCTGCGCTCAGCTCCTGCAAGAACAAGAACACCATTAGGAACAGCCTTACCTTGCGGCGCTTCTGTCCATCATTCATCGCTTCTTCTGTTCTGCGGGCATCTTCGGCGGAGTCATTCTCATCCCGGCACGCCATTTCCTAAGGAAAAAGGAAAAAACAGAAAAAAGGCATTAGTGAGCATTCAGCAAATCTTCGCTTATTCTTAAAGACTGTACAAGCTTCAAACGCTTACCTGAATCCCTGCCGCTCTGGGGGAACTTCTCATCCATCTGCAAGAGGGAAAAGACACTCCAGGTTAGCGTGGAAACATCTAAAGACGCCACATACCGCGCTTACTCACCGCATTTCTTCTTCATAACCGGCATCCACGCTGAAAACGTCACAGCACCTAAAAGACACAGAAAAAGAACTCAGTTCAATACAAATACGAAAGGGTTGCATTGCGCATCACGCTCTCACTCACCTTCAGCGCTACTCCTCTCAGCGGCACGTCGCCATCCCCGGACGCCGGCCATCATCTAAGGAAGGAAAGGAACGAAGTTAGAGAACTGTTCAAAAGACTCATTATACTTACCTGTCAGACTCTTGCCAGTGAAGTAACTAGGCAGCAACGAGCATGCATCAATCAACGCGCCCCTACACTGAAAGCAGGACGGAGAGCACACTTTCCAAGAAAACAAGGTGAACTGTGGATCAAAGGGAAGGGTTGGACCCCGGGGAAGAAGGGGTTGTTAGGGAGAATTCTCTGTTTAGGCTGAATTTCCTAACCTAGTGAGTCCCCCAGCAGCTTTGCTGGATTTCTGGAGTTTGTTTTTTTTCCATCCTGCCAAGAGTGAGACTCTTTTTTCCCACTCTTGGACATGTATGTGTGTAATTCCTTTGAAATGTCAATGTGTTCGATGGGCTATGGGGTCTTTTACTCCATAGGGTCTCATATGTTTTTCTATGCGTGTTACACCGCACCCTACGTGCCGTAACACGGGGGCGTCCTAGCGGATCCCCCACTATAGACTCCATACCCGGGGACTGACTACTGTCTCCCCGGGCAGGTAAAGTCGCAATTGGCTTTACTAGACCTAAATTTACTAATAGAACTAATACAAACCATCTTATTGTGGACGTACTAGTAGGGGTAATTCGATTACTCCTGGATCTGTTACTCGAGGGGGCACTGTCCCGTCCCCCCTCGTCGAGTTTTGGCTGGTGGCAGTGGAAACTACTTGTTATGTTCGTCCCCGAACATAACCCTATGGGATTCGTCCCATTGTTGGAGATTGATACTTTTTCTCATTAATCTCTAACGTACCACCGATCTACTTATCTTAAATAGGTTTATCGGGTGGTATTTTCTGCCAGAACTCGGTTTGTAAAATGGCGTCTGTGTTCGTCTCTGTGACTCCTAAACCAAAGGTCGAGTCCTTTGTTCCACTTTTGGCGGGCCTCTGTACAGAGACCCTCCAAAGTGGTGCCATTCTGTCTGGGTTACCACAGGGGTGTGAGAGGGGGTTTAGGCACCCTGGACCGAGTTGCCTTGCCAACTCCGGTCGCACTCTGGAGTGATTGGCCTAGGTGGTGATCCTTCCCGCTCACCACTTAGCATGTGTTGATTGACAGCTAGGCTGAATGAATGGGGGTTTTCTGCATAAAAGCAGGGCTTTTGGGACTGGATCTTCAGAAGTCGCCACAGGACCTAAGAATCCGACGAGGGTAACGCTGAGCCGACCTGCACAACGACACCTCTGGTGGAGCCCTGCGGAACCGACTCACCACTTCCCGACGACAGAGGAGATCTCCCTGCCGGAGAGTCTCTTCCCCTGACTGGTGGGAACAACCAGTCCCCTTTGCTTTTTATTCGCCTCAGGACGCAGTGGTCGAATTGCCCGTGCAGAGCACCTCGGCAACCGGATAGCCACTACCCCTGAACCGTGACCAAAAGGTGGTGCCTTGTGACGGAGCACTCCGCGGCTGGTCTCTTCCATGGTGGTGCACCGGACTTCATTTTCTTCGACGACGAGATCATCTCTACTCTTGGCAAAGACCCGACGTGCATCCACCACCAGGAACAACTGCCCCCGTCGGGGCTGCCCTCCACAACAAGGTACCGTGTCCGCCTGGCTTCCCTTTCAATCGGTTCGAGTGAGGTGTCTTAATCCTCTCCGTTCCGTTGGGTCGCCTCCAAGCTTTTCTCATTCATTGTTCTGAACTGGTTCAATCTACCGATAACAATTTGCGATACAGACTTGAATGCATCTCCACTAGAGACTTTTTGGGACATCGCGCCTTGCCTCTCTCCGAGTGGGCCTGGCCTCTGAACTTTACGATCTATTGTGATTCTTGCCTTCCGGCCTTGCATTTTATCCGCTAGGATCGAACTGTGTTGATTTCATAACCTGCCTATCTTTTTCTCTCCCGTCCTAACCAATATTCGAGTGTCATCTGGGTTGAGGTGTACACCTCTGTCTGAAAATAAGTGGTACCGGTAGAACCTAGAGTTGTCGATATTGCTAGGGGGATTGATCGTCTACTTCGTAGAGTAATTGTGTTTGATTTGTTTGCCGTGATTTGCCTTAGTGTTTTTCATAGACGTTTTGTTATAAATAAATACCTTAATATCTTTACACTAAGCCTCGTTGCGTGTTTGCTTGTCTTGCTGTGAAGAATTGCCCTATTTTGTATACTCCACATACTGCTCAACTTTTCTTGAGAGAAGTCTGACTGCTCAGCCACAGCTACCACGTGAATCTGTGTGGTGCAGACTGCTACCAAGTAGGTTCACCGCCAACGCCTGTAGTCCTAAATCTTTTGCAGTGGTCCCAGAGGGAACTGCACAGGTTTCCGCCTAACACTGGTGGCAGGGGTGGGATTTGTATCGAGTATACAGTTTAGAGTGCTTTTCGACACTGTAGGATAACTAACCACAAAACTTTGCACAAAAAGCAACTTTCAAAAAACATGTCTACGATGGAAACATACAGTCAAGAGTCTTTGTCAAGTGAAAATACTGAGAGTCTGCAAGCTCTCTGTAGGCAAGAGAATCTCCCTGTAAGAGGCAAGAAATTAGAACTAATCGAGAGATTGCTGGCGAACCAAAGTCTGGGTACTGGTTCAGAGGAACCAATCTCTCCAGCAACTGTAGATAACAGTAATGGTGTTGATCTGAATTGTAATTCTGATGATAGCGATGAAGAGGCTGACGAGGACGGAGAGGCTAACAAAACTGTCTCCCCTGCTCCTCTACCTGCCTTACCTGCTGTGCCTATGGGGCCCATACCAGGTCCCACAAGTAACCCTGCTTATTTTGAACTTGAAAAAATGAAGCTCGAACTAGAATATAAACGGTTCTTGGCTCAATCTGAACGAAACCAAGAGCTTGAGTTCAGACGGATGAATGCCCAGGCTGAGCAGAAGCAAGCTGAGTTAAGACTCAGAGAAATAGAACTTAATCACGAGTTAGAGATGAAAAAGTTGTCTATGGAAAATGCTTCTCTCTCCTCTGGTTCCTCTAGGAGCTCCAGTCCCAAAAGACCCCGGATGCCGAAGGAATTAGTGGGTATGTATGAACCGAGATTGGATGTGTTGGATTGGTTAAAACTGTTTGAATACAATCATGGGCTCCAGGACATCACAGGGAATGCTTTGCTCCCCTGGTTGTTCTCTAGGCTCCCTCCTGTTGCGACTGATGTGGTAATGGAGTTGGGGGAGGCGGATAAGACGGATTACGAAAGTGTGAAACTAGCTTTAATAGCTAGATTTGGGAAGACCCCTTCCCAGTATCTTAAGAGGTTTAGAACCCTCAAAAAGCATGATGGTACCCCTTGGGCTACCTGGGTGAGTGAAGGGTTGAAAAACTTAGAGGGATGGATTAAGGGTTACAAAGTGAACACTTATGAGGGTATGAGAAATCTTTTTATGTTGGAGTCGATTTATGATGCCTGTTCTCCTGAGCTCAGACAGCACTTGGCTGATTCGAAGGAATTAGATTCCAGGGCTCTAGCTAAGGCTGGTGACTTGTGGGTTGCCAACAGGGCTACTCACAAGGATTCTGGGGCAACTCAGAAAAAGGACGAGGGAAAACAGCCTAAAAAAGACTCAAAAGAGAATTCGAATAACTCACATTCCAAAGAGGGCCCCAAACAAAACCAGAAGGGTAAGCCACCGGGAAAACCACAGCAGAATAGTGTGTCTTCTGGTGCCAAACCGGAAGGAGGTCAGAACAAGCCATCATTCCAGAAAGCATTCGGTAAATGCTTTGTTTGTGGCTCGACTGATCACGTGAAAGGAGATCCCAGATGTAAGGGTAAACCTTCAGGGGTCCAGCTTGTCTCCTTAGCCTTCGCTCCAGAGGAGGAAGTCCAAATGGCAAGTGGAAACTTTCTACTGCTAGCTGACAAACCCATTGGAGTCTCAGCCAGCGTTTCTTTAGTATCTCTGGAGTTGTGGGAACAACAGAATTTAGATGTCTATAATTCTATCCCCGATAATACTAAAGAGTATTATAAGGACAGTGTCCAGGTGAATGGTCAGGAGACTCTGCCATTAGGGACACTGGGGCAAGCATAACTGTGGTTGATAAATCGTTTTTTCAGGCCGAGGATGTTGCTAAGGCACCCAAACGCCTCACCAAGTTAGCTGGAGGGCCTGTGCAGATGCTTCCCCAATTACCAGTTCTCATCCAGTGTAACGACATGACTGTGAAGATACCTGTCAGCATACAGAGTGAGGTACCAGGACGCGTACTGTTGGGTAACGATTTGAAAACTCTCGGAGTTGTATCGCATACTCCCAGACCTCCTAGTAAACGGTTACAGGAGCTAACCAGACCCGCAAGAGAGAGGACCATGCGCAGAACTCTCCAGGAGATGATGAAGAAAGATATCACTCCTGCTCCACTGGAATTGTCGGCCGCTGTCTCCAAGAAATCAGAAGCGAAAGGGAAACCTAAGACTTCTATCCCGAAACCAGCAGCCAGCATTCCAGTGCAGCCAACACGGACTTCCCCGCGGTTGTCCAAAGTTACACCCATAACTCCACCTCCAGCCGAGGCTGAGAGGGAGGTACAACCCTGTGTGGTAGAATTAGACTCTGAGGAAGAGCTAATGGAAGGCCAGAAACTCATTGGAGATCTGGATCCTGTTGACCATCCTGAGCTGCAGTCTTTACTGGCAGAAGGTGGACCCAACAGGGCAGACTTCAGTAAGGGACAGAGAGAATGTCCAACTCTGGAAGGTCTTCGCCACCGGGCAGAAGCTCAGGCTGAAGGGCAAGAGCCTGGGAAATACAGGTTGCACTGGGAAGATGGCTTCTTCTACAGTGAACCGACCGAGTCTGCACCTGGAGACTACAAACAACTTGTAGTACCCCAAGAGAACAGACCACAGTTCTTGCAGTTAGCCCACGAGATTCCTTTGGCTGGTCACTTGAGTTTCAAGAAGACTAAGCAAAGGCTCTCGCTCTACTTCTATTGGCCAAAGATGGGGGCCGAAGTAGAAAAACACTGCAGGAGCTGCCACACCTGCCAGATCTCTGGTAAGGTTGGATCCAAGAATGTGGCACCGTTAGTGCCTCTCCCAGTTGTGGGAGTCCCATTTGAGAGATCAGGAATTGACATCGTTGGTCTCCTTGATCCTCCAACCTCCTCAGGCAACAGGTTTATCTTGTTGTAGTAGACTATGCTACTAGGTATCCTGAGGCAATTCCTATGAGGACTGTTACAGCTCCGGCTGTGGCTAAGGCCCTCCTTGGTATTTTTACCAGGGTCGGGTTTCCTAAGGAAGTAATCTCTGACAGGGGGTCAAACTTTATGTCCCACTACATGAAAGCCATGTGGAAAACCTGTGGAGTTACTTACAAGTTCTCAACAGCTTACCACCCACAAACCAATGGGTTGGTAGAACGGTTCAACCGAACCATGAAGAGCATGATAGGTGCTTTAGAGGAACCCCTTAAGCGTAAGTGGGACCTTCTACTGCCATGCCTTCTCTTTGCTTATAGAGAAGTCCCTCAGGAGGGAGTAGGTTACTCTCCCTTCGAACTACTCTATGGTCATCCCGTCAGAGGTCCATTGGCCCTGATTAAGGAGGGGTTGGAGAGTGCTCCTTCCCCCAAGCCAGTCATAGTGACTGACTACGTGATAGGTCTCCGGAGGAGAATGTCGCACATGATGACAGAAGCAAGCGATAACTTGAAAGCTGGACAAGGATTGGTCAAGCACTGGCACGATCAAAAGGCTAACATGGTTCAGTTCGCTCAAGACCAGCTCGTTCTCGTTATGATCCCAACAAGGGCCTTGCAAGATAAGTGGATGGGACCCTTCCGAGTAGTGGGTAAACTCCGGGAGGTTAACTATCTGGTGGACTTGGGCAATCCCAAGGAGGCTCCGACAGTCTTTCACACCAACCGACTTAAAGCATATGTCTCGCGACCTGATGTAGGAGCGTTGCTTCTAGCGTCATCCGAGGAAGAAGAAGAGAGTGAAGCTCTTCCGGATCTCCTCAGAGGATTACCTTTAGATGAAAAAATTGAAGGAGTGAATCTCTCCTCCAATCTGACACCCGAGCAACAAGAAGAGTGCAAATCTATGTTGAATCAGTTTGCCTCCCTGTTCTCGCTTTCACCAGGCTTGACCCCTTGGACCAGCACGACATACTCACTGGTGACTGTCTGCCAGTCAAAAGCAGAGGATACCGCATGTCAGAAAACGTACGAACCCACATCAAAGGTGAGGTCAGCAAGATGCTCGATCTCGGGGTAATAGAGCCCTCTACTAGTCCATGGTCTAGCCCAGTTGTGTTAGTACCAAAGGCCAGATCTAAAGAGCTTAGATTCTGCGTGGACTATAGAGCTCTTAATGCAGTCACCAAGACTGATGCCCACCCTTTGCCAAGAACAGATGAGTTGGTGGATAAACTTGGCCCCGCCAAGTTCCTCAGCACATTTGACTGGACGTCAGGCTATTGGCAAATAGCCCTGACAGACCATGCCAAGGAGAAAACTACATTTTCTACCCCCGTTGGCTTATACCAGTTTAAGGTAATGCCTTTCGGACTGAAGAATGCACCTGCTACGTTTCAACGGATGGTAAACCAGGTTCTAAATGGGATCGAGGACTTCTGCATGGCATACTTGGATCACATTGCAGTGTTCAGCAATTCCTGGGAAGAACATGTAACCCACCTGAGAGATGTTTTGCAGGCTCTTGGACGAGCCAATCTGACAATAAAGGCAAGCAAATGCCAAATTGGACAGAGTAAGGTAGTCTATCTTGGGCATGAGGTAGGCGGTGGAGAGATAAGGCCTTTGCTCAGTAAAATTGAAGCTGTACAAAATTGGACAACACCGACTACTCAAACCCAGGTGAGAGCCTTCCTAGGCCTCACTGGGTATTACAGGAATTTCATAGAGAACTATGGGACCATAGCTTCTCCACTGAATGTCATCTCCTCGCCCAAATTTCCGAGAAAGGTTAAATGGAACGAGGAGTGCCATCAGGCTTTTGAAAACCTGAAAAAGGCTCTTTGCCAAGCTCCAGTACTCAGAGCTCCTGATTACCGCCAACACTTCATTGTGCAGACAGATGCTTCAAATGTAGGAATAGGTGCCGTACAACTGGATGGGAAGGGTAGGGAGCACCCCGTTTGCTTCATCAGCCGCAAGCTGAAGGATCCTGAAACAAGGTGGGCAACAATCGAAAGAGAGTGCTTTGCTATGCTATCGTATGGGCTCTGAAGAAGTTTAGGCCGTACTTGTATGGTTCTACTTTCGTCATTCAGACTGACCACCAACCCTTGAGATGGTTAATGCAAATGAAAGGGGAAAACCCAAAACTACTGAGATGGTCGATCTGCCTGCAAGGGTTTGATTTCACCATTGAGCACAGGTCAGGATGTCACCACCAAAATGCTGATGGTCTCTCTAGGATGTATGTCTTCGACTAGAGGTATGAGATTCATCCAGGAGTGGATTAAATCCTCCTGTCCCTTAGTCTGGGGGGGACGAGTGTTAGGGAGAATTCTCTGTTTAGGCTGAATTTCCTAACCTAGTGAGTCCCCCAGCAGCTTTGCTGGATTTCTGGAGTTTGTTTTTTTTCCATCCTGCCAAGAGTGAGACTCTTTTTTCCCACTCTTGGACATGTATGTGTGTAATTCCTTTGAAATGTCAATGTGTTCGATGTGCTATGGGGTCTTTTACTCCATAGGGTCTCATATGTTTTTCTATGTGTGTTACACCGCACCCTACGTGCCGCAACACGGGGGCGTCCTAGCGGATCCCCCACCATAGACTCCATACCCGGGGACTGACTACTGTCTCCCCGGGCATGTAAAGTCACCATTGGCTTTACTAGACCTAAATTTACTAACAGAACTAGTACAAACCATCTTATTGTGGACGTACTAGTAGGGGTAATTCGATTACTCCTGGATCTGTTACTCGAGGGGGCACTGTCCCGTCCCCCCTCGTCGAGTTTTGGCTGGTGGCAGTGGAAACTACTTGTTATGTTCGTCCCCGAACATAACCCTATGGGATTCGTCCCATTGTTGGAGATTGATACTTTTTCTCATTAATCTCTAACGTACCACCGATCTACTTATCTTAAATAGGTTTATCGGGTGGTATTTTCTGCCAGAACTCGGTTTGTAAAATGGCATCTGTGTTCGTCTCTGTGACTCCTAAACCAAAGGTCGAGCCCTTTGTTCCACTTTTGGCGGGCTCTGTACAGAGACCCTCCAAAGTGGTGCCATTCTGTCTGGGTTACCACAGGGATATGGGAGGGGGTTTAGGCACCCTGGACTGAGTTGCCTTGCCAACTCCGGTCGCACTCTGGAGTGATTGGCCCAAGTGGTGAGCCTTCCCGCTCACCACTTAGCATGTGTTGATTGACAGCTAGGCTGAATGAATGGGGGTTTTCTGCATAAAAGCAGGGCTTTTGGGACTGGATCTTCAGAAGTCGCCACAGGACCTAAGAATCCGACGAGGGTAACGCTGAGCCGACCTGCACGACGACACCTCCGGTAGAGCCCTGCGGAACCGACTCACCACTTCCCGACGACAGAGGAGATCTCCCTGCCGGAACAACCAGTCCCCTTTGCTTTTTATTCGCCTCAGGACGCAGTGGTCGAATTGCCCGTGCAGAGCACCTCGGCAACCGGATAGCCACTACCCCTGAACCGCGACCAAAAGGTGGTGCCTTGTGACGGAGCACTCCGCGGCTGGTCTCTTCCCTGGTGGTGCACCGGACTTCATTTTCTTCGACGACGAGATCATCTCTACTCTTGGCAAAGACCCGACGTGCATCCACCACCAGGAACAACTGCCCCCGCCGGAGCTGCCCTCCACAACAAGGTACCGTGTCCGCCTGGCTTCCCTTTCAATCGGTTCGAGTGAGGTGTCTTAATCCTCTCCGTTCCGTTGGGTCGCCTCCAAGCTTTTCTCATTCGTTGTTCTGAACTGGTTCAATCTACTGATAACAATTTGCGATACAGACTTGAATGCATCTCCACTAGAGACTTTTTGGGACATCGCGCCTTGCCTCTCTCCGAGTGGGCCTGGCCTCTGAACTTTACGATCTATTGTGATTCTTGCCTTCCGGCCTTGCATTTTATCCGCTAGGATCGAACTGTGTTGATTTCATAACCTGCCTATCTTTTTCTCTCCCGTCCTAACCAATATTCGAGTGTCATCTGGGTTGAGGTATACACCTCTGTCTGAAAATAAGTGGTACCGGTAGAACCTAGAGTTGTCGATATTGCTAGGGGGATTGATCGTCTACTTCGTAGAGTAATTGTGTTTGATTTGTTTGCCGTGATTTGCCTTAGTGTTTTTCATAGACGTTTTGTTATAAATAAATACCTTAATATCTTTACACTAAGCCTCGTTGCGTGTTTGCTTGTCTTGCTGTGAAGAATTGCCCTATTTTGTATACTCCACATACTGCTCAACTTTTCTTGAGAGAAGTCTGACTGCTCAGCCACAGCTACCACCTGAATCTGTGTGGTGCAGACTGCTACCAAGTAGGTTCACCGCCAACGCCTGTAGTCCTAAATCTTTTGCAGTGGTCCCAGAGGGAACTGCACAGGTTTCCGCCTAACAGGGGTTCAAGCACACAGAGACAATAGGGAGTTCAACTCTACCAATCCTGTGTTTCAGGCCCAGTCTCCAGTCGAGTAGACTCCAGGCAAGGGTTTGAGGTTGTAAGAGGTCGGAACAGGATGAGTGACGTCCCCGTGGATACCAGGTGAGCGTTACAGACGTCATGCAGAGCTGAACTGACGTAAATACAAGAGATGCAGAAAGAAGAGAATGCAGATATTCTGTAAGGCATCAAGAAAGTACCAAGGATTAGTCTGCAGCAATTACCATCTGGTAATTTGAAGCCATTTTGTATTTGCTCCAACCTGGATTCTTGGCATGAAGATCAACTTGAACACTGACGAGGTCTGGCGGAACAGCCTGTGCTCCTATGGAATGGAGTCAAAAGCTTCTATAGACTTTGCTGAGAAATAGTTCTCCCATTTAATCCTTTTTATCAGTTCTACAGATCTCTTCTTCCTCACGTGAGCATCTGCTTTTGGAAAACTGTCAAGATTCAGATCACTTTTTGGAATGACTAATGCTGGAGCATGGACATTCACTAGTGAGCATCGTCCTCCCCAATCCTTGGGTAGCTTCATGTATTCTCTGAATCCAAAGGCCCAATAGTGATCCATGATTACCGCTGTTCCATGTATCATTCCTGGTACATCAAATATTCGGCCACAGGTCTGATTCTCTCAAACTTTTCTTGTGCCATTATTTCTGAAGCAGAGCTTTGAGCTTTCCAAGGGCACTATCTGCAAGGGTCCTCGTCTATTGTCAACCCAAGTCAATAGCTTAGCAAGTCTTGGCCATAATGGCTTGCAGCCATTCTGTGCAATGTCAATGGCAGGCTTGTAACAACCAATGACCACCCAGGCTCTGCAGATCACAACTCCTTCTTCCCATCCATCTGGTGATAACACTGATCCCCAGATCTGCATCCGGCCTCTGTTTTTCCATCTTTGAATGTCTTCTGCAGATTTTCCTGGTCTTTCCAGTTTTCTGTTCACCTCCAATCTGATTCCAGCTCCCTTTACTCCAGGCTTTTCATATCTGATCACATGATTCTTCTTATGGGCTCTGTTACTTGTCTTTGTGTCTTGGATATAGTCATCTTCATCTGGATCTTTCCATTCAGTTGTCCATTTGAGGTAGGCATCTCGACCCATGATCTGGCCTCTGGTCTTACAAAGTGCTATGTGCGAAAGACAATGAGCTGTCTAGACATATATTTCGATAGCTATGAAGATCTTGGATTTTCGCATACTGTATGCAGGAATTCACACACAACGCATTCCTCATTTGAGGTGCTGTAACGCTCACCTGATTCCCGCAGAGGCGCCGGTCTTGACTTGGTGAATGCCGTATCTTCAAAGGTGATTTGTAACACACGGTTGGCTCTTTGGGCTGGACCTCTGTGCACTGTATGTCTGACTCGAAGAGTAAGATGTCTGCAGATAGAAAATATGGGATTAATGAACTGGGGTTATTGGGTGCCTCTCTCCTCTTCCCTTTCTCTTCTCCTGTAGAACCCCAAAGGTTAACACCCTCACCTTAGGTAAGTGAACGCCGAGCTCTCCATCTGCCTCGGGGCAGGGTGCCGTAACCAGTTTCTTCACTGGATAAGGGTGCAGGCCTCTTGACCTCAGAGGACTGCTGTCCGTCGTTAACTGCACGAACGGTAAGTTCTGGGCACTTCAAATGTCTTAAAAGTCTTTTGTAATGATATCTCTTGTTTTGCAGGGTTCCGGCGATGGCGGATGGCGGGTTGATGAGAGTTGAGGATCGAACCCGCGTGAGGAATAGAAGCGCCCGGAAGCACGTAAGTAAGCGCTTGTAGCCTGCTTCACGATGCGCACTAACTGTCCCTTTTATCTTGCAGGTACAAGTTCGGAGCTTTAGAGAAGCTGAAGGGTGCTGGAATACCCACTGGATTCGGCGTGGGAAGGAGTAATGGCACGTGAGTAATAAAGTTGCCCAATGTCTTTAAACGCACCTTCTTTTGTCTTTCAGATGCGGGATGCAGCGCCGAAGGCCTACGGAGCGTGCGAAGAGCTGGTAAGCTTTTGTCTTTCAGATGCCGGAATGCAGTGCGAAGACCTCCGGAGCATGCGAAGAGTAGGTAAGCCTTTGTCTTTCAGATGCCGGAATGCAGCGCGAGGCGTTGGTGACAGCCGATGGACCAGGTAAGAGATGCGCTGCCACTGAAGACCGTAGTGCTAACCTGTTCTTTCTTTGTCTTTACAGGTGCTGCTGAAGACTGGATTCCAGGATGGTAAGCCTTTGTTCCCTTAGGCCCAGGATCAGAAGCAGAAGACTCGATGAGCGTTCTGCTGCAGAGAATGCAGAATAACGCAAAGCAAGATTCATCCATCGGGTGTGGTTTAAATAGCCTCCTGTAGTGCTTAGGTGTCTCCTTCCACAGCCACGCCTAGGTAAGAAAAGAGTTCCTGCTTTCCAGAAGAGTTCCAGTGTTCTGGACCTAGGGAGTGGCTCCTGCCCCACCCAACAGGAAAAGTAGTCCCAAACAGAAGAGGATCAGGGGTTCAACTGGCAGGTAAGTAAGCAGCATGGTCTGCTGCAGGTAAGTCCACCCAAGCATTATGAGCCCGGCGCTTCCAGCGCTGGGACTGGGCATCTTTATGAGCCTGGTGCCACTGGCGCCAGGACAGGGTCCAAAAGGTCCCAATTGGGACTGGCTGGCACTCGGAACCGGGGTTATGGGTCTGCTTCCAAGGGAGTCGGGCAAGTCCTGATCTTTTGGAAGCAGAGATCATGACAGCACCCCCCCTCAAGGCCCCTCCCAAACCGGGCTTCTCCGGGGGTTTGGGCTTGTTAGGAAATGTTCGATGAAATCTTTTGATTAGACGAGGGGCGTGGACATATTCTGCAGGTTCCCAGGATCTTTCTTGGGGACCGTAGCCTTTCCAGTCAATCAGGTAAAATAGTTTAGATTTGGAGATCTTGGAATCCAGGATGCTTTTGACTTCAAACTCGAGTTCTCCATCAACTAGAACAGGTTTTGGAGATTTAGTTAGTCGGGTTTGAGGTTGCACGGGTTTTAATAGAGAGACGTGGAAGACCGGATGTATCTTCATGTGAGGGGACAAGTCCAACTTGACCGCTACTGGGTTTACTATGGTAGTGATGGAATAGGGACCAAGGTATCTTGGGTTGAATGTGCGTGGTCCTTTTAGAGGTAGATATTTGGTGGATAACCAGACTTGATCTCCTACTTGATATTGGGGGGCTTCCTTCCGATGTTGGTCTGCTCCTTTCTTATATTGTTCTTTAGCCCTTTGAAGGTGAGAAACGGCTTCCTTAAAGGCTTGGGTGATTGTAGAATGCAGGTGGTCTACTGCTGGTGTTCCAAGATCTTGGAGTGGATCCAACTCCGAGGTTCGAGGGTGACTACCGTATAAAAGAAAAAACGGGGTCTTCCCAGTTCCCGAGTGGACAGAGTTATTGTAGGCATATTCGGCTATCCAAAGGATATCTTTCCAAGTTTTTTCAGTTTGTTGTAGCATGCAGCGCAAATACTGTTCCAGAGTTTGATTGGTCCTCTCGGTTTGTCCGTCGGTTTGAGGGTGGTGGCTGGTCGAAAGTCTCACATCAATTTGAGCCGACCGACAGCAACTTCGCCAAAAATGAGAAATAAATTGACTACCTCGATCCGAAATGAGAACTGAAGGAAAACCGTGCAGTCGGACGATGTTTTCGAGAAATTCTCGGGCCAGAGTTGCTGCTGTTGGTAAGCCTTTGAGTGGAATGAAATGCGCCATCTTGGAGAATAGGTCCACGATTACTAGGATCGTATTGTATCCGGAGCATGGAGGTAGATCGGTGATGAAGTCCATAGAAAGCGTATGCCAAGGGCGAGGCGGGATGTCAATAGGGCGTAAGAGGCCGGCTGGTTTTTCCTTTTGACTCTTGTTTTGGGCGCATACTCCACAGGACATTATATAGTCTCTGATATCTTTTTTCCAAGACGGCCACCAGAAGTAGCGCTTGATCTTTTCCGAGGTCTTGGTCATACCGGGATGTCCTTCCATTAAAGAATCGTGATAACAAGAGATTACCTTTTTCTGTAAATCTGTGCTGGGCAGGTATAACCGTTCTTGGAAATATAATAGGTTGTCCTTCACCGTAAAGTCCTTTCCCTGCAGATGCCAATTCTGTATGTCTGCTGGAGTTACCAGTAGCCTGGCTTTATCCTTAACTTCCTCTATGGATTGTGTGGCGATTACACCTAGAATTCTTTGTTCGGGAATGATAGGTACAGGTTTAGGATTGATCAAATGTTCTTCCACTCCCATCCGAGAAAGGGCATCAGCTTTACCGTTTTTTGTACCAGGTCGATAGGTAATTATGAAGTCAAACTCGGCAAAGAATAGTGCCCAACGGAGTTGCCTAGAGGATTGAGCTTTTGCGGTTTTCAAATATTGCAGGTTTCGGTGATCTGTAATCACAGTAACGGTGTGTCGGGCCCCCAGAAGATAATGCCGCCAAGCCTTAAAGGCGGACTTGATAGCTAGAAGTTCCTTATCAGTAATAGTGTAATTGATTTCAGGAGGCGAGAATTTGCGGGACCAAAATGCCACGGGATGCAACTGATTGGTTACTGGGTCCTTTTGTGATAGAACTGCCCCCATGGCAAGGCTCGAAGCATCAGTTTCAACGATGTAGGGGAGTTCTGGGCGAGGATGTTTTAAGATCGGTGCAGAGATAAATCTAGTCTTCAAATTCTGGAAAGCTTGTTCCGCCTCGGTAGACCATTCAAAACGTTTGTTTTTCTTTAACAAGGCGGTGATGGGTTGGACTATTCGAGAGAATTCGGGGATAAACCTGCGGTAAAAGTTAGCGAAGCCTAACATGCTTTGAACACCTTTTACGGAGGATGGCGATGGCCATTTGAGAATTGCATCGACCTTCTTTGAATCCATACGCACTCCGCTAGGTGATAATATGAATCCCAAGAATTCAACTTCATTCACGTTGAAAACACATTTTTCCAACTTAGCGAAAAGTTTGTGTTGACGCAATCTCTCGAGGACCATTTTCACGTGTTTCCGATGTTCAGATTCCGCTGAAGAATAAATGAGGATGTCATCAATGTAAACAACAACACACACATCTATGAGCTCTCTGAGGACATCGTTCATAAAATATTGAAAGGCGGCTGGGGCATTGCAAAGTCCGAAGGGCATGACCTGATATTCAAATAGCCCATACTTGGTGCGGAAGGCCGTCTTCCATTCATCGCCCTCTTTTACTCGTACCAAGTGGTAGGCTCCTCTAAGATCTAGCTTTATATATATGCATGCTTTTCTGGCTTGGTCCAGGAGTTCAGGGATCAAAGGTAACGGATATCTATTCTTAACGGTGATCTGGTTCAGGGCGCGATAATCTATACAAGTTCTAAGGTCCCCTTCTTTTTTTGGAACGAAGAACAAAGCTGAGGAAGCAGGGGACTTGGAAGGACGAATAAACCTATTCGCTAGGTATTGATCCAGGTATTGTCGGAGGTGAAGATTCTCAGGCTCGGTGAGGGCATAAATTCTACTACAAGGAGGAGTAGATCCAGGTATCAGGTCTATCTGGCAGTCATAAGACCTATGAGGAGGTAGAGAGTTAGCCTGATCCTTCCAGAAAACATCTTGGAGTTCTAGGTATTCAGGAGGTAACTGAAGAGCCTCCGAGGAAATTGCTGCCAGTGCAACACCAGGTCGAGGGTGACAAGTAGAGACACATTCTGGAAACTGAACCGTTCTTGCTCGCCAATCGATCTGAGGATTGTGCTTCTCTAACCAAGGAATTCCTAGAATAATCTGGAACTGAGGGGCCTTGATCACATCGAACACGATCTTCTCATGGTGTCCATCTTGACTTACTAGCGTCACTTCTTGGGTGGTATGCGTTACTGGTCCGGAGGCTATCTCCGTACCATCCACCGTAGTAATGACGTCCTTTACAGCCTTTGGACAAAGAGTCAGATTCATCCTCAAAATCATTTCATGATCCACATAATTGCCGAAGGCACCGCTGTCGACGTAAGCTTCAATCGCATGTAATCGATCCGGATGTTCAGGGCTAATGAGGACCATAGGTATCACGAAATGCGAGGTAACGGAACTGGTTTTAACGCTCGGCAAGAGGACCTCTATTCTTGTCGGGCGAGGTCGTTTCCCTGCTCAGAGTTTGTGACCCTGGTAACTGCAGCTCCTACTGCCTTCTTGGCTGGTTTCACCGGACAGTCTCGAAGAAAGTGCCCCGAGTTTCCGCAATAGAGGCATAATTGCAGCTGTTTTCTCCTTTCCCGCTCCTTTTGTGTTAGTGGTCCTTTCAGGCCCCCTATTTGCATGGGTTCCCCGGAGTCTACTCCTTTGGTAGGAGTTGGTGGTTTGGAAAATACTCGAGCATCAAACTTGGAACGATCGGCCTTCCTGTTCTGCAGTCTGTGGTCAATTTGAACGACTAAGTCAATATAGTCCGAACAGTCTTGCGGGGGATTCACTACTTGGGCTAACACATCTTTGAGCTCTCCACGTAGACCTCTATAAAACAGCGTAATCCTTTTGTCCTCAGGCCATCGAGTTTCCACTATCAGTCTGTTGAAAGACGCAATATAAGCCAAAAGGTCTTGATTACCCTGTCGCAATGAAAGGAGCTCATTGTCCAAGGCCTGCCCCTGTGAATGTCTTGCAAACAGTTTTTCCATACTGAGCTGAAAAGCTTGAAAATCATGGAGAACCGGATCATCTTGATTAACTAGAGGGATCGACCAGTCTGCCGCATTGCCACTAGATACGAAAGCACGAAAGCTACCTTAGCTTGATCAGTTGGAAAGGCTGCTGGCCGGCATAAGAAGTGCAACCGGCACTGATTAATAAATACTGCAAACCTCTTTGGGTCACCAGAAAATCGTTCGGGCGGAGCCAGAGGTACATTCCCAGGTAGGTTGATCTGCACTGGGTTCGTAGAGGATGTTGAAGGAAGATTTGCCCCTGATGCGGGTAACGGAGTTTGTCCGGCTTGTGACTGTAGCAATTGTCTAGCGAGATCGTCTGTTCGCTCCTTGGAAATAATCAGTTCCCTTCTTAGAGCATTCGTTTACTGACGGGCTGCATGCACTTCTGCTAGCTGGTCGGTATCCGAGGTTTCCATAGCGCCTGGGTGGGAGTTTTGCGATAGGCTTTGCGTTCTGTAACGCTCACCTGATTCCCGCAGAGGCGCCGGTCTTGACTGGGTGAATGCCGTATCTTCAAAGGTGATGTGTAACACACGGTTGGCTCTTTGGGCTGGACCTCTGTGCACTGTATGTCTGACTCGAAGAGTAAGATGTCTGCAGATAGAAAATATGGGATTAATGAACTGGGGTTATTGGGTGCCTCTCTCCTCTTCCCTTTCTCTTCTCCTGTAGAACCCCAAAGGTTAACACCCTCACCTTAGGTAAGTGAACGCCGAGCTCTCCATCTGCCTCGGGGCAGGGTGCCGTAACCAGTTTCTTCACTGGATAAGGGTGCAGGCCTCTTGACCTCAGAGGACTGCTGTCCGTCGTTAACTGCACGAACGGTAAGTTCTGGGCACTTCAAATGTCTTAAAAGTCTTTTGTAATGATATCTCTTGTTTTGCAGGGTTCCGGCGATGGCGGATGGCGGGCTGATGAGAGTTGAGGATTGAACCCGCGTGAGGAATAGAAGCGCCTGGAAGCACGTAAGTAAGAGCTTGTAGCCTGCTTCACGATGCGCACTAACTGTCCCTTTTATCTTGCAGGTACAAGTTCAGAGCTTTAGAGAAGCTGAAGGGTGCTGGAATACCCACTGGATTCGGCGTGGGAAGGAGTAATGGCACGTGAGTAATAAAGTTGCCCAATGTCTTTAAACGCACCTTCTTTTGTCTTTCAGATGCGGGATGCAGCGCCGAAGGCCTCCGGAGCGTGCGAAGAGCTGGTAAGCTTTTGTCTTTCAGATGCCGGAATGCAGTGCGAAGACCTCCGGAGCATGCGAAGAGTAGGTAAGCCTTTGTCTTTCAGATGCCGGAATGCAGCGCGAGGCGTTGGTGACAGCCGATGGACCAGGTAAGAGATGCGCTGCCACTGAAGACCGTAGTGCTAACCTGTTCTTTCTTTGTCTTTACAGGTGCTGCTGAAGACTGGATTCCAGGATGGTAAGCCTTTGTTCCCTTAGGCCCAGGATCAGAAGCAGAAGACTCGATGAGCGTTCTGCTGCAGAGAATGCAGAATAACGCGAAGCAAGATTCATCCATCGGGTGTGGTTTAAATAGCCTCCTGTAGTGCTTAGGTGTCTCCTTCCACAGCCACGCCTAGGTAAGAAAAGAGTTCCTGCTTTCCAGAAGAGCTCCAGTGTTCTGAACCTAGGGAGTGGCTCCTGCCCCACCCAACAGGAAAAGTAGTCCCAAACAGAAGAGGATCAGGGGTTCAACTGGTAGGTAAGCAGCATGGTCTGCTGCAGGTAAGTCCACCCAAGCATTATGAGCCCGGCGCTTCCAGCGCTGGGACTGGGCATCTTTATGAGCCTGGTGCCACTGGCGCCAGGACAGGGTCCAAAAGGTCCCAATTGGGACTGGCTGGCACTCGGAACCGGGGTTATGGGTCTGCTTCCAAGGGAGTCGGGCAAGTCCTGATCTTTTGGAAGCAGAGATCATGACAGGTGCTTCTTCCCACTTCTTTCATATGCTGATACCATATGTTATTTCCCAAGTGAGCTGTACTGTCCAGGTAATCATTTAGTTCGAAATCATTTTTTGGGTGTTTCTTTTAGGCCTCATTCTCCTCATGTGACCTTCCATAATCATGTCATGAAGTGTGTTAGCATAACTCCTACTGACTGGATAAATCATGGGTACATCTATCAGTGGATCAGGTACACCTACATGCACTGCCTGAGTAGGAGAAAGTTCAGAAAGTTTCATCCTCCCAACATACCATTTGGGCATGAAAATGTCTCACAAAATCTCCATGTGTGTCTGTCTCTTAGGAATCATCTTGGGTCATTTATCACAGGACCAGGTGTGTTTGCATGCATTACCTGTATAGGCTCACCGTCCAACAACCTCCTGTCCTGTCTATCTTGCCAAGCCTGTTTCTTGGGCACTGGAAGGGTCTCCAAGACACTTCGTGCATGTGAACGATAGTTAGTGACAAGTATCTCAGACTCAGGTAATTTGTCATCTCTCTTTGCAACAAGAATGACTACATATGGTCTTGGGTGCCTAGTAGTTGCCACGATTGCACCTTCCTTCTGCTCAGGAAGATTCATAGGAGTCTTCGCTCCATGTACATTTATGCGATATGATATGCATACTGTGAGTGAAAACAGTATTATTATGAACAAGATATAAGCATAAATGATGCATAAGTATGACCATTTACAGCAACGACTTATTTCACTTCGTGGACATCTCCCTGCATCTGGCATAATGATGTTACTACTAACACTTCCCATCCTCATTGGCTTAGGAAGGAAAAAGTAACTTTAATACATCAGCATTGTATACTGCTTCTTGAAGCTGCTATCTTCACTCAGCAACTTGTCCTCGATCAGCTGTCTGCTTTCCTGGATACCAAAACAAACTCTCAGTGTGTCCCTGGAGCCAGTTTTTAACCAGACGAAATGTGAATGCCTCTCTAGCACAAAGAAAACCTACTCCAGTAAGTCTAGACAAGTTCAACGACATACAACAGTTTCCAGTTGATTCCTCGAATCTACCTTAGACCAGACGACATGACAAATTTCTTTCAGCATGAAACAAAAATTCAGTTTGACCAGCAACTTTTAGATCTGTCCCTCGAAGGAAAGTTTTGCTCTGACCTCGCAGCAGAAGCGTTTACTTGCAGTATGATGCCTCTCAAGATTTCGTTTAGTGCTGCACTGTTTCTCGGATTCCTGAAAAACGTGCGCGCATCAGTGTGTCTCCCAACAAGCTGTGGATATTCTTCAATCAGACGATAGAACACCAAATTGACTAGTCTGGGGGCGTTATCAGGTGTTAGGGGCATTTGTTCTTTCCCCACTGTATTCAGGAAGCTTCAAAATGTTCTCAGTGATAACTTTAAGCAATCCTCTCACAAATGGGCCATTTTTAGGATCTTGCAAGAAAACAGGAATGCAAGTAGTTCTCCCCACAATCGAAGGGTATGCGCGCAACACAAGTGTTTAAATATCTTCCCTTAACTCTTTCAGAAGTGGCTAAAAGAGTGTCCCAAACCAAGCCACAGTCCAATTAAAGCTTTTCTTTACTCAACAGCCTCTGCGTCCTTCTTCCTCGTCATAGACCTTGTCTGCACTTGCTGAGGTTCTTCCCCGATGCTTGCTTCCGAAGGGTGTGGGGGCAGAGGGGTTTCTACAGTATACATCTTTACATCACCTAGGAAAGTCCAAGCACGTCTCCCTTGCACTCTGACTGCAGACGGTGTGACGTTTTCTACAATGAAGGAGCCGTTAAATCTGGGCTTGTGCCACTTCCTTGTGAAGTTGTAGATTAGGACTGCATCTCTGGGGAATAATTTTGGAAGACAAAATTCTTGAAGTCTACTTGCTGAAGCATTTCCTTCTGTGTTCTGTGCTGCCCCACACCCTTTTTGCCGTAGCTGACCTGAAATGACAGAGATACTTGAAGTCATACACATAAGATATTCACATAGCTCCATTCCTAACAGTTCTGTAGTAGGCTGAGCATCACTTCTAACTCTCGATGGAGGCATGAGGGGGGTCCTCATCCATCTCCCTGTCACTAGTTCATGGCGGGTGAGATGGTGGCCTGAACCTGGTTGGTTCCTTAATGCATATAATGCCAGTGGTAGGCAATGCAACCACCCTTTCTTCAAGGTAAGCTTCAACTTGGCTATCCTTTCTTTAAGCAAGCTGTTGAGCCGTTCACAGATCCCATTTCCTTGTGGATGATAAGCCTAAGAGAACTTGTGCTTTATAACAAGCAACAAGCTGATCTGCTCAAATGTTTGATTCACAAAATGTTGGCCATTGTCTGACCTCATTACTTCACATGCTCCACATCTGGGAAATACTTCTCGCACTAAGAACTTGGCTGCACAGATAGAGTCTGGGTGTGTACACGGACCAGCCTCAATCCATCGTGAAAAGGGACAAACTACAACAATCATGTATCTATATCCGTTACATACTTGCAGCATGTCATCGGAATAACTCCCCTAACTGTGCGCAGTGTGCCCCAGCCGTGCACTTTTGACACACAATGCAGTTCACGACATAGAATGCAACATGCTCTAACAAATTTGGTACAAACCAATCCTCTGCAATAGTTGCAGTGAGGTTCTCCCTAGTTGTATGCGCAGGGTAATGTAGCTGTTCCAGCGCCACCCTTAATAAGGCTACAGGCATCACCAGTTTACCAGTACTGTCTTGTCACCACAATGCTTCAGAGGGGTTTAAAGAACACCCTCTTCGCATCCACAAATCCTTCTCATCTTGAGGTGCTTCCCCCTGGACCTCCATTAATTGTGTCTTTGACAAATCACTATATCTTTCAGGCACATTCATCATTACAACCATTTTCCCATTTACATCAGGCGTATCAAATGTCATTACATTTTCTGAAAATGCAGTGAGTTTTGATTCATCGTCTGCTGCTTGGTTTCCACGTGAGATAAAGTCTGTCCTTTTAGTGTGAGCTGCGCACTTAACGACTGCGATGCTTACTGGGAGTTGTAGTGCCTTAATAAGCCTGTCCAGTAAGGCGGCGTGCTGCACTGACGTTCTGTCTGCTCTGAGGTAGCCCCTCCTTTTCCAACGTGCTAACCCTGCGTGCACCGTGGACATCACATAGGCAGAGTCGCTGTATACTGTTACTTCCTGGTCTGCGTGATTCTCGAGCGTAACAATCAGCTCCACTAATTCTGCAGCCTGTGCTAAAGAATGAGATTGTAGTCGAGCACTTACCATTTTTTGAAACTCCCCATTGGCCCTGTGCTTTACCACAGAGGCACCTGTGTATCTCTGTCCATCATTCTGATCGATTCTTGAAGAACCGTCAATATAAACAATTTCTCCACCTGGCATTTTCTTTTATCCTAGGGATTTTGTAATAGAACTCTTCATAGTTTGCACAGTCATGAGCATGATCATCCTCTGCCAGTGGTTCAGCTACAAACATGGCAGGATTCACTATTCTGCATTGAACTATTTTGATTGCTGTATTCGATATGACTACCTCGTAGGCAGAAGCCCTTTGAGAGGTCAACGTGCCTTTGGGTTTCTCTACAATGGCAAATAGTGCATGCTCAACAAATAATGTCATGGAGCATCCCATTACTATACTTGCAGCTTTTTCTATGGCAAACGCAGCAGCTGCTAAAGATTGTTTGCACGGAAAGTGACCCCTCATTACTGGGTCTAAGATACCACTGTAAGATGCAAAGGGCTTGTACCACAATGTGGTTCTCTGTGTAAGGACTGCTATCATAACAGTGCCATCTGTATGCGAGAACACAAATAATTCCTCAGCATAATTGGGAACCCTTAAAACTGGGGCTGTGCAGATCGGCTTTTTTAATTCATCAAATACTTCTTCCATTTCCTCAGTCCACACAATTTTTTCCTGTGTTGCCTATGATTTCTTTAAAGCCTGCAATAAAGGCCTTATATATGAGCTGTAGTCAAAGACCCATGCTCTCACATAGCTACATAATCCCCGAAATCTATGCATGTGCTTTATCGTGTGTGGCTTTGTGGTTTTCAAAATAGCCTCAGCTCTCTCAGGGGTAACTTTCTTTCCCTCATGTGAAATCAATTGGCTTATGTACAACACTTCCTGTTGACAATACTGTAACTTCTCCTTGTCAACGTTATATCCTTTGTCAGCAAGTGTAATCATCAGCTGAGCAGAATCGGGTCTACACTCTTCCTCTGAAGTGCTGTACACTAAAATATCATCTACGTATTGCAACACAACACTTTCTAAATCAATATTGCTTAAGTCCATCTACAGTACTCTATTGAAAATCGATGGAGACTCACAATACCCCTGAGGTAATCTTGTGCTTTTTAACTTAGGCTGTCTGAACGTGAATGACGTCAGATCCTGCGAGTCTTTATGCAATGGGATTGAGAAAAACAAATTTTTCAAATCAATCACAGTGAAATATCGTACTTCAACAGGTATATTACATAAGATTGTAGCCGGATTAGGAACTAAAATGAACATGGCCTCTACAGTCTGGTTTATCGGGAGTAAATCTTGAATTAGTCTCCACGACCCCCGCTTAGATTTTTTGATAGGGTACACTGCAGTATTACACGGTGACTCTGACGTCACTAAAATACCCTGATCCATCATGGCGGAAATCATCTTAAAAATACCCTCATCTGCCTCTCGAGACATGGGATACTGTCGTGCTTGAGACAAAATTGCTCCTGGTTTCAATTTAGTCTTCACTTCGCCAACCCCCTTTAATAGGCCTACGTCATAGGGGCCTGTGGTCCATAATGAAACTGGCCCTTTCGCCATATCTTCATCAAAACACTCAGGACGGTTTTGTGCTCACATCATCTTCTGAGGAACTTCTTGTTTAATTGCTCTCACCCAATAAGTAATGCTCATGTCAAATATCACTTCATCATCAGATGGATGATCTCCAAAAAGATCGTTATCAGTGACATCAGTTAATTTGTAACCTTCCCTGATGGCAATTACTGCACACCATCGTCTGCCTCTATCATCATTCCCATCAGGCAAAGCCATTTCACCTCGCACGATGGTGATTTGCAGCTCTAAAGGAAAACACATGTCCCTCTTCTTCACGAATAGGTATTTTTGGTCTAAACAAAAAATCATCACGTATTCTCATAGTTCTGCCTACTAGGCCTGGGAGCCATGTTAACAGAATGTGTGCTCCATAATGAAAAACCTCTGGTTCTAAAGGTATTGCTCTCATGTCCATCTGTCACGAAAATGCCATAATAAATTGACACACATTTAAAATGCATTCCTGGTGTTGAATACACTATGCCTTCATCAGTGAACGAGACGAGATTGTCATGTTCAACTTTGTCATTAAATCTCACCCCAATATGTTGACAGGTGTCTGCCTTGAATGTAGCAATGGCACCGACATGTCACACTCTCCTATAGAGACTGGTAATTCTTCAGTAAAAGGAACCTCTACGTGTAGCCCCTGAAAAACCTTGAGTATTCATGGCATTGCCAGATATTGAAAACTTTCCCTCTCATATACATGAGCACGTTGCAGGGGTTAACTTACTTTGCATTAGGGGGTTACCAAAAGTACTTACCTGCTTCAGAATATTTGTGAGATCTCTTGTTTTATTGTAATTATCTTTTTCTTTGACATACTCCTAAGTATTGCCCCAAATGCAACAGTGATATATTAATGTCTACAGTGTCCTGGTTATTTAAGTCACCTGAGGGTGTAGGAAGAGTCTGTGTGACATCCCAAATGGATACTTACTGAATTAGTGAAACTAAGAGTGTGTATTTTGGAGTGTATTTGTGTGTTACTATTATATTGCCCCTTCTGAAGAAGGCTTACACAAACTGACTGTTAAATAAATTAATAAGTGTTTAATCAAGAAACATTGTGTGTAAGAGTTTATTTGAATACTTGTCACTGTGAATCTCTGTGTAACTCCCCTACAGCTCACATTGACTCCTCTTGAGATAAGCTTGGCTGCTCAACACACTACCAACCTGTGTAGTACACACGTATACCAAAGGTTGGTTCCTATTACAATCTTCCCTTACACAGATGAGATCACTGATGACATCACTAATTACATTACAACAGTAACTGGCATTAAGTATGGCCTTCACCCATGTGCACTGAATATTTCAAACACTAACAGGATACCAACCATAGATTCTGGCTTCTACCAGTGGATACAGCTTTCAACCTGTAATGTTTTGCTGCCCCATACCCACGGCCTCCTCCAGACCCATGTGGAGTGCCCATACGAGGTACGAGCCTCGCCGCAAATCTAAGATAGCCACCGCCATCTGATCCGTTGTTCGGATCTTTGTTTCCATGTTGTCTAGCAACTTGCCTTCGTATGCCTTATAGCCAATTGGGCATGACCAGAGGCGGAAGACGGCCTCCGTCAACAAAGGCCTCATAACTAAGGCTGTTCCCTGTCTATGCCTGTTGTTGCCTGCAGCGCCTAGGTGCCCTCCACGCTGCCCGTGTGCCTTCCCAGCCGTAACAGTCAATGGTAAGAAAACGACCCTCTTCTGGCACAGGGCGCCCCCCAATTTGCAACTGCAACCCATTCGTAATGCCTGCAGCTTAGACATTGGTCCTTAACTTCGAGCGGTACACTAACTCTCTCACTACTGCCTGCGCATGAGATTCCGCCATTAGTACAGCCATCCTTATTATGACACCTGACCTGACCACAACAACCCACGTCTTGCATGCTGACATTTGCTATCGCTTCTAGCCTTAAAGAGTAATTTGAGTCTGCCCTTCAGTTCCTATACTGTACCTGCATTGTTCTGCCTAGACTACTAACCTGCATATTACAATAACCGCATTATACCTACACCGTTTTGCATGCATGTGTTACATGCACTAGACCACCTGATCTACCAATGTAATGCACACTGTAGGTGGTACCTGAACTAGCCTACTTTGATCCAAATGTGTATTGCTTATTGTATATTATATTTGAACTAGCACACCCTGTCCTACCTGTGCACTGCCTATCATATGTGATAAGTTTAACTAGCCTACTTTGATCTAACCTGTGCATTGCTTGCCAAATGTGATATTTGAACTAGTCTACTCTGACCTACCTATGTATGACCTACCATTTGTGATATCTGGTCTAGCCCTCCTTAGATTGCATGTTCTAACTACACTGCCTGGGATACTTGAACTAGCCTACCCGATCTGCCTCGCATGACACACTGTCTGAATAGCCTTGCTGCTACCCCACACTGGTTGCCGCATACTCTATGAATGCCCAATGTGTACTAAACTAGTTACGAACTGCCCATCGAACTAGCCTACTGTTCATTCTTTGTTGTTTGAATTGCCCATTGCATCTGCCGACTGCTGACAGACCTTACCTATCTGTTATTTTACCATACCGCTGGACTAACCTTTTATGCTACTTTGCCATAGCCCACCCTGTAGTTGACCCATACATACAATGTTAGCCTAGCTTACCCGAACAAATGCTCTAGCCTAAATTATACTTAATTCAGCCACTTATACTTATATCGAACTAGCCTATTTTGACGAGGTTTAGAGCGCCTGAGCTAATTGCATCAACCACCACCAAACATCCTTACACAACATGCACACCAATACTCACAGCTTCTATGCTGCCAGTATACTACCTACAATCAGCCTCCTAGTGTACTGAGCCTGGCTCCTAGTGTATGCCGCCTGGCTCCTTCCCGCTGGTGCACAAGCCCCACCTAATCTGACTAAAATGTCAGCATATAGCCCTCCTACCACCGGGCGACCTAGCGACTTGACTATATCGAGTTCACTTGCAAGCAACCCTTGCACCTTAAGCTACAGGAATTCCAGACTCTGTTCCAGGCTAACCAAACTGTTTGAACCCCTCACTAGATCACTTCCCTCAATAAACAAGAAAATTAACCTCCATAGCAGTAAGAAATGTAACAATGCCAGCACTGTCACTTTCCCGTCTCGTCCATATGCCACCACTAAGCATCACACCGTGCAGAAACTTAAGATAGTCAACTCATCACAGTCTATTCCCATCTCTGCCATAGCCACAACTGAGGCCCACCCACTTAAAGGAGCTCTTATGAATGCCAGGTCCTTGGTTGCCCATGCGACAGACATCTCTGACCTAATATTGGCAGATAACTTGGACTAGCTGTCCCAGACGGCAATACAATACTTAGACAGGACAGAGAAAAAATATGAGGTGGAGGTATTGCCATTTTATCTAAAACATGCCTCTCTCTGAGACCTGCTCCCCCACAAATCACGCAATCTTGCAATGTCCTCACTGTTAAACTCCCGCTACTCAATTCACAGACCCTCACTATCCATCTAATCTATAGACCTCCTGGCCCACTTGGAACATTTGAGGAGGACATCTACACTCTACTCTCCAACAACCTTAAAACCACCACTCAACTATTACTACTAGGCGACTTTAACTTAGGATTCAATGACCCTTCAGATAAGCACGCCATAACTACAGCTAATATCCTACCCGAAATTGGCTTATCCCAAAAAATTAGCGAATCTACCGACAATAAAGGGAGAACCCTAGATTGGGTGGCTGACTACAATTGCACGGCCAATATCACCTCCATCCGCCCGCAACTGCAGACAGACCACGTCCTCGTGTCTTTCACACTGTCTACTTCTAGACCACTCCCGTTGGTTACTCCAGCTGCCTCAAGGAATAAAAAGAACATTACAGTGGACAAAGTGATCCCAGCCATCCTCCCGACCCTCAACTCATTGGCTGACAACCTGGATCCAGGTTCATTGGTCAAAGAGTACAATAAAATTATGCTAACTGTACTTTACAATATTGCACCACTTAAACTTAGACCCAGCAAGCCCAAACCTAAACAAGTGGTTCACCCCACAGCTAAGAGACTTACGACTCCTAAAGAGGAGCTGTGAAACCGCCTGGAGATTACTCCCTTCAGCAGCCAACAAATCCAAACTAATTAAATCTCATCCCAATATAAAAAGGAAATCTGCTTGGCCAAATGCAACTCCTACAATGAACGTATCTCGAACGCCAACTCCAGCATGAAGGAATTATTCATCATATTAAAAGAATCCAAATTAAAAAAATTAAGAGTCTCCTATCCCCACACCTGATATTTGTATCAAAAACAAAACATGGTGCTCAGATATTCAACAGGCACTCTCCAACAAAGTAACCACCCTCCAAAACAAAATAGCCACAAAAAAAAGCCTCCCTTAACTCACTATCCTAGTTGAACAACTTAGACCTCGCCCGCAGTGAAACATTATCTGACATTCCCGCCGGATTCCACTTCACTGAAACATCTATACTTGAGGTAGAAAAAGTCATTCTCTCACTTAAGCCATCCAATTGCCAGGGAGACCTTTGCCCAGCACAGATTATAAAAGACGCAGCAAGAGACCTTGTCCCTTTTATATCCAAACTCATTAATGCCTCTTTTGCATCTGGCATCATCCCCACAAACCTGAAGCAATCCTGGGTGCTCCCACTGCTAAAGAAGCAAACCTTGGATCCACTAATTCCTACCAACTACCGTCTGATCACGACTGTACCCTTCTTGCTCAAAGTACTTGATAAGGTTGCTTATACTCAGATTCAAAAATATTTGGAACTCCATAAACTTTTGGGAGCAAGACAATCAGGCTTCTGCCCACTACATGGTACAGAAACCGCCCTCACCGACTTGAAAACACAGGTCGATGAGCTAAGAGACAAAGGGAAAACAGCTCTCCTCCTACTGCTAGACCTTTCTGCCACATTCAACCTCGTGGACAACAAGGTCTTATGAGGTCACCTGGACTCTGCGGCCCACTTCTCCAAAGAGGCTCTTAGATGGATAGAATCTTTCCTGAGTGACTGAACCATGAGGGTCTTCTCCCCGTCAGCAGCTGCTGATCCTATTCCTATCACGTGCGGTGTCCCCCAGGGCTCTTGTGTCTCCCCTACATTATACAACATATTCACTAAGCCCCTGTTTGATGATCTGGACCTTTTGGGTATCACCTACACTAACTATGCAGATGATACTCAGATTCTCCTCCCACTTTCCGTGGATTACGACAAGGATTTGGCCTTGCTGAATAGGGTGTATCTCATCCAGGCATGGATGGCGACCCACGGTCTATGCCTGAATGATGACAAGACCGAGCTTATCATCCTGGGCATCCACACCAACCTTAAGAAACTAGGCCAGGAGTACTCATCCTTCATAATTGATGGGAACCTCATCAAGGTGGCAAAGGAGGTAAAGACCCTTGGCTTCTACCTCGACTCCACCCTTTCCTTCGACAAACAAGTTAAATCAATTGCCTCGGCCACCACCTACACCTGTAAGCTCATTAGGACCTGCAAACACTTTCTGTCGAGTGACAACTGCATGATCCTGGCCTACGCCCTAATACTCTCTAGGCTAGACTATTGCAATGCCCTTTACATTGGTGCCAATAAATCAATCATTCAGAGGATACAAATCCTCCAAAACAATGCATTAACAGCTGCACTTGGTGAGACCAGAAGATCACAT
Organism: Ambystoma mexicanum; assembly: GCF_040938575.1. Taxonomy (NCBI): domain Eukaryota; kingdom Metazoa; phylum Chordata; class Amphibia; order Caudata; family Ambystomatidae; genus Ambystoma; species Ambystoma mexicanum. The sequence goes on from NC_090927.1 coordinate 337,046,926, forward strand.
ATCTCAGTGACTAGGCGCCAAAATAACTGGCTTTCAACCCACAATAAAATCCTACTAAAAACAGCATCCCTCGCCCATAAAGCACTAAACAATGCTGCCCCCAACTACCTCATGGATAGACTCCTCAGGAGAACATCCACCAGACCTATGAGACTTAGTAACGCCAACTGCCTCACCATCCCCAGAATCAAGTTGGCCAAGGTAGGTGGCAGCAGCTTTCCCGTGAAAGCAGCTCAACTGTGGAATTCTCTGGCACACCCTCTTAGAGAAGATCAACCATACCCGGACTTTAGTTGCAACTACATTAACTTACTCAAATCCACTGACCGGTAGGCTGGACCGCTGGGCTACATATACCTCTGTACTGTATCTGTATATTCCCTCAAAGTACTTCTTAACATAGGCCTGATGTACATATGTATTATTCCTGCTTATAACCTGTATATATGTTTTTATTCCTGATGTATATATGTAATACTCCTGCTCATAACCTGCATATACGTTTGATTTCTGCTCATAACTTGTAATGTTGTAACCTAAGCCTTGCATTTTCTTTAACTGGTGCACCCTGATACCTCCGGGTCTTGTGCGTATTAGAAATGAATAAACAAACAAACAAACAAACTGTGTCCACTGCATAGTATATACAGTGATCAGGCACTAACCATGGACTTTGGTACAATACTGGCCAGTGGCCACAATCTTGGGCTGTACCCACTATATATTCTAACATATAAATGGGCCACTTGCCATGGCCTTTCACCTAGAGCAGTTTGTACATCTTTTGGCCATGTCCACTGTATATTTTAAAATAATAAAATGCAATAAGCGATGGCCTTCGGCTGTGCCCACTATGTATTATACAACAATACCAGCCACTATCTCTGGCCTTCGGCTGTGCCCAGTGTATATTATATACACTTACCAGCCACTAGACACGGTCTTCAACACAATACTAGCCAGTGGCCACGGCCTTTGGCTGTGCCAACTGTATATTCTAACATAATAATGGGCACTAGCTATGGCCTTCAGCTAAGGCCACTGATGACAGCTTTTAACTTTGTACACTGTATTTTTTAAAACAGTGATGGTCTGCTATTCATGGCTTTTAACCTTGCACATTGGTAGTTTTGAACACTAACCGACCACTAGCTATGGAATTTGGAGCTGGGCAGTGACCCCAGCCTTTGTCACGCCAAGTCCATGGCCGAAATTTTTATTAAGGTAATCAAAGTTTTCATGAGCTAACTTATAAATGATGTTATGTCTAATTCCATTATTGATGCAATCAGTTATATACAATGTAATTAGTGTTGTCACCAGTGATGGCATCAGTGATGTGATGTGTAATGCCACCACCATGTCCCGCAGCTCTCGTAAACTCACCTGCAACCACCTCTGGCATCTTCTTGACCAACCCGTCCCGCCCATGTCCAACACCTCTACCCTACTGGAGCACTACAACTCCCTGCTAAGCACAGTTAATAACCACCTAGCTCCCCTCAAAGCTAAGAAAGCCAAGAGCATTGCACACCTCAACTCCTGGTTCACCCCCAATCTATGCTCTACCAGAGCCTCCAAGAGAGTAGCAGAAGCTACTTGGCGCAAAGAATCTACCCCAACCAACAAAGCCTGCCTCTCTACCACCTAAATTTCATGCAAACAAGCCATTTTAGCATCCAAAGCTGCAACATATAACGAAAGAATATCCAAAGGCTCCTCCAGCTCTCGTGAGCTCTTCTCCATTCTCCCTACTGTGAGAAATCTGGGGGTATTCTCCCAAGCGGACCTCGAGCATCCCTTATTCAGGTGGTCAAGGAAGGGCTGACATGCTCAGATCCCAGCCCTGTGGGCAAAAGAGCAAGAAAGGATCACCTGAATGGGGAAACCTGGGGTTGTGCTTGGAGGAATAACCCAGGTGAGATGTGGTATGATACCGGGGGGAAAGGAGAGGACGACAAGATCCCTAAGACCTTTGTAGGCTGTATTACATCTGCCTCCCTTCCTCCCATTGAATCTCTCTTGCCATGACCCAATGACCCCTCCATATATAACAAATTCCCTAGAATCCCAAACCCTGTTAGACCCAGAAACCACAACTCCCAGAATCCTTGTTTTCCTGTTTTCGACCCGAATACTCCCAATCATTCTTCTCCATGTCACTTTGATCATGCTTTTCTGAACACCTCGTCTACTTTGACTAAACACTACCATTCCCACAATCCCCCCTGTTCCTTTCACGATAATAATCCTGGGTATTCCCTTGTGTTTCACAAACCCTACCCTGTAGTAGACTTGGAAAGTCTACCTTCCCCTTTTCTGACACAAACACATTCCAATACCATGAAAAACAACGGACTAACCACAGTGCCGTTTACATGACATGTTTACCTGACATGTCATCAGGCAATTGACCAGAATCACACACCCCTGACAGCCCTTTCCCTTCCCCACAGGGATAAAAGTTGGAGCACAAGAGCACAATACGAGCAAGGCAGACCGCTCGACAAGAGAGCTATTCGAGTCCTGCAGTTCAAGACGAGGAGAAAGGTGGCGAGGACCGAAGGAGTGACAAGGAGAGAAGCAACCTTACCCTTTCCACCCAAGGCCCGCGAGACCTCCATAGAAGGAATCGTAATACCACGAACAATAGCCGACGTGTGTTGCAGCAGATTCAAGAAGTACAAAGAGCCCTCCTCCACTGATAACCAAGTCAGAGAGAGAGACGCTTGCTACTGCGATACCGTCCTTGACTCCTTAGACAAGAAAAGCCAATCTGTTAATCACAGCCGTTGAGTCGAGGGGAGAGCCAATAAGAAACAGAACTGTGATGAATGAGAGTTGCAAAGTGGCAGAAAAGTAAAGTTCAAAGAACTGTTAACGTTAAGGGAAAACCAGCTGCCGTGGGGTCTGCAACCACGTATGTGCTCATTCAAGAGACTCTGGTTGATACAGCGTTTGATGAAACTACTGATACCAGAAGGCCTTAGGAGAGCTGCAAGGAAGAGGTCAACATGGTCATACAGGTATCTAGCAAAATTTCCCTGTACAGTCGAAAGTCTTTGACCGGCAAACCAGTGAAAACCCAAGGGAAGTGAATCCTGCATCATAAGAAGGAAATGTAAAGTTGGCAATAGTGAACCCCACGGTGGAATGCTGATGGAAAGGGGCGAAGCTTAAAGTCCCAATAAACAGTGTGTTGACAAAGGTGAATCCGACAGAGGGATGCCCACAGTGAACTGTTTAAAAGGACATTAAGATTTGTAAGTGCCACAGAAATTAAATTGAGTTCAAAGGCCGTAGTGTACCCGACGGAGAGAGGCTAACATTTGAGAAGGGTCTGAGCCCGGAAGAGGGGGATCCAGGGGTGAGACGCCATCACCCCACAGACACATGAATGAAACAGAGAAATCTTTTGAATACAAGTCAGGTTAAACTCGACAGAGGGAGGCTGATATTCAAGAGGGGTCTGAGCCCGGAAGAGGTGGACCGAGGGGTGAAGAATTATCACCCCAAATACAATCAAGAAGGAACTTTTGTTTATTATTTTGAACCCATCAGGACCTCTGAAGCAAGAAACGTATCTACCAAAGATCCTGATATTGCAAATAACTGTTTGGTGGATCTGAGCCTGGAAGATGGAGACCCAGGGGTGAAAAATCATCACCCAACATGCCTACGGAAAGGAACTCTTTGGTTTATTATGTTAGAACACACCAGGTCCTTGGAGGCAAGAGACATTTTGTGGAAAAGAGACTTAACCACCGAAGGCCCTGATAGCCGAGAGTGGAACTGTTGTCTCGTGCTGGGAAAGCTAGAGCGTGTGCTGTGCTCAGGAGTCCCACCTTGTCGTGTGCTATAAACGTGGGAAGGGAGACCCCCAGCAAACACATCCTGACTTATCATTTGTGAACACGTCTTTCTTTCTTGTGAACTTTATCCCATACTTTTTGTATTTATTGTAAGGATTGGCAATAGGTTTATTTCTTAGTATAGGCCCTTTTATTTGACAAGACACCACTAGGACTGTCTTATTATTATTTGATGGTTGTAGCTGGCTCCCATCTTCTATTTAGGTTTAGATTAGGCATTTTCCAACCTACATATACAGTTTAATAAACACCCTTGAACTGTGATCACTTGGGTCTGTCTTTAATGTTGCCACCATGAGTTCCTTACACCACCCACCTCTATCCTCAAAGATGATTCATGGTGCAACAGCATCCAAAACGCGCTCATGAGTAAAATCATGCAACTCCAAGGAAAAATAAACCTTAAACAACATGCCCACCCAGCGCACGCCCTGCATCCCACACCCACCTGTTATTCGACCGGCATCCCGCCCTTTCACTTCCAACCGGTTGACACACTCAGCCTGGCCAACATCATCAAAGTCCTTAAGCTCTCCCACTGCAAGTGTGATACTTGCCCATCCTCCCTTGTTAATGAATGTGCAGAACCCTTAATCCCGCTCATCACCACCATTATCAGCACCTCCTTTGCCTCCTATACCATCCCGGTCTTGCTCAAAGAATCCTGGGTCTCCCCACTACTAAAAACAATCCTCCCTCAACCCAGCTACCCCCTCCAATTACCGCCCGATCACCACTGTCCCCTTACTGCTCAAAATCATGGACAGAGTCGCCAACCTGCAAATCCAATCTTTCCTGGAATCACATTACAGCCTAGGATCCTGACAATCAGGCTTCTGCCCTAAGCATGGTACAGAAACTGCCCTCCTAGACCTCAAACACCAGCTCAAAGCAGCCAATGACCAGGGAACCCTCTCACTCCTCCTACTGCTTGACCTCTCCACGGCATTCAACATTGTGGATCATGAGATCCTATGCCAAGCACAGTCCACCTCTGATCTCTTCCTTTCTGGCCAACAGATCATCCCGGGTCTTTGTGAGGGAGGCCACTGACACCCACATACCCACCTCCTGTGGAGTCCCTCAAGGATCCTGTTTCTCGCCCACACTTTACGTGTATACCAACCCCTTTTTCGACCACCTAGATGCCTTTGCTGTCTCATACAGAAACTACACAGACGACACACAAATCCTCATACCCTTCTCTGGAGGTTACCCCACAGACAACGCCCACATCAACGACATCTAGGAAACCATCCAGTCCTGGATGGCGGATCACAGTTTATGCCCTGATGATGACAAAACTGAGCCACTCATCACTGGCCACCCGGCAGCACGTCTTGCTAAACTAATGCCTACAAACCTTTCACTATTGGCGGTCATAAAATACCTGTAGCATCGTCTGTCAAAACTCTCTGCGTTTTCCTTGATTCCTCACTCACCATGACCCACCAGGTCAACCACATTGCCTCCACCTCAGGATACGCAATCAAACACATCAATGCCAGAAAACCATTCCTCTCATCCCAGAATTGCCTCAAAATTGCCAGAGTCCTTATAGGATCCTTTGAACAAATGGTGCCACCTTTAGCCGTGACTGTGCCAGACATTGTTCCATTGGTTGAGAAACTCACAAAAGAAGTGGGCGAATGGCAAGTGGTTACTGTTTTAGAAAATGCATTTTTCTCTATTGGCATTGATTCAGAATCACAAGATCAATTTTGCGTTCACTAAATTGCCCCAGGTGTGCTTGCAGAGTCCTGTCATGGATTGGTTGCTAGGGATTTAGAAATGGTGCAATTGAATGATGTACATATTGCTCAGTGTATTGATGACATTTTGATTATGTTGACCGGGGAAGAGAAAGCCCAGGTAGAAAATGCTGCTGAGACCCTCATTAACCACATGCAAAACCGAGGTTGGGCAATTAATCCTAAGAAAGTGCAGGGACCTGCCCAAGTGGTGACGTTTTGGGTGCAATATGGTCAGGCTAAGTAAAGAAAGTACCTGAGCCTGTAATTGAAATAGTACAACAGATGGCACAACCTGTGAATAAGAAAGAAGTACAGAGATTCATTAGGTTGATGGTATTTTGGAGAAATCATATACTGCACCGAGTGAAACCAATTTACAAAGTTAACAGAAAGAAGTATGACTGCCTTTCAACTGGCTAAAGACGCTTTAAAGAATGACATTGAATTGGATCCACTGACAGCAGAAGACCCTTTTGAAATAGAAGTGATGGTACATGACAATGTCGCTGTGTGGAGTCTGTGGCAGAGGCAGAGTGCCACAGGGATTCTGGTCGAGAATGTTCACAGCTGCTATGACCAGGTATACTCCACTTGAAAAGCCAATTTCTGCAGTGCATTGGGCTTTGGTTGAAACTGAGCGCATTACACGAGAGCAACCCATCACCATCTGCACACAAATACCTATCATGGGAAGGGCAAGAGAAGCTGCTACAGGAGGAAAGATCGGCAGGGCTCAAGATGCCACACACATCAAATGGAAGTGTTATTTATAGCAGAGAGTGACGGCAGTGCAAACGGGAGTGTCTAAACTGCAAGAACAAATGCTTGAAGCTGTGAACATGGAAGAAATGCCTAAACCAAGCGTTCCTGTAGCCCTGGTAAAATCACCCTTTAAAGTTGCTTACGATACATTGTCAGAAGAAGAACAGGAAATGCCTAGTTCATGGACAGCACTTCCAAGTATGATAAGGACAAAGATATTGGCAAGCAGTCCCTTTGCAGCCCCACTGAGAGACTTTGCTAATGAGAGAAGGGGTGGGAGGCTCAAGTTAGTATGCCAAGTTGGAAGCAGTGGCCGCTGTGATTAAACAGGTAAAAGACACAGAGACTGTATACATATGCACAGATAGATGGTCCACATACCAAGGTCTGACTCATTGGGCACTGGCATGATGACAAGACGAGTGGAAGATCAAGAACACTCCAATTTGGGGAGGGACAGAAGTCTGGGAAGAAATGTGGTGCAAGGGGGAAAAGTGCACCCTCTGTATTGGACATGTAGATGCTCACATGCCCTCTTAGTAGATGCTCACATGCCCTCTGACACCTCACTGGCTGTGCTGTTTAACAATGAAGCAGATCAATAGCTAAAATACGTTCAGTGAATGCCCCTGAATAAAGTCAAGTATTGCAAGCAATGGCAGACTGGGCACATCAAGCTTTGAGCCATTTGGGGCAACTGGGAACCTATGAGTGGGCAAAGAAAAGATAGCTACCCATCACAGTGGACAATGCCAAGAAAGCTGCAGCCCACGGGCCCTGTATGTTGTGAAATAAAGCACTACCCACTGGAAAGAAAACCCCAATGCACTTTGAAAAGAGGTGAAAAAGAAGCCAGCATTTGGCAAGTCGATTAAATTGGTCCTCTTCCAAGTATGTGCTGATGGTGGTAGAGACATACTCAGGGCTGCTGCTGTTGGCACCTCAACCTGTGCATGTCGATCAGCATGACACATTCCAAGGAATTAAGTATCTGATAAGACATTATGGTGCTCCGGATGAAATGCAATCTGATCAAGGCAGCCACTTTGCAGGACATAATGTGCAAAACTGGGCTCTGGAACAAGGAATAAAATTGACCCTTCATATTAACCATTATCCAGAAGCCTCAGGACTTATTGAAAGAATGAATGGCTTATTGAAGCAGCAGATAAAGAAACCGACTCAGACTCACACTCTCAAGAGATGGTCCAAGCATTTAGCACAAGCTTTGTTTGAACTGAATATTCACCCTTTGGGAAACAAGCAGACACCCTTTGTGAGACTGACAAGTGAAAAGCAAGAAACTCCAAAGACACTTGTATGGAAGACTGAAAAAGAGGCGAAGCTGCCTATTCAGGCATCCACAAGTAATATTGGGCTAGACATCTTTGCAGTTGAAGATTACAAAATTCCTGCAAAGCGAACAAAATCTATAACGCTAGGCAAGCATTGAAATCAAGTTTCTGGCTGGCAATTATGGACGCATTGCTGCACGATCCAGTCTAGCAAAGAAAGGCATTGATGAACTGGGAGGTGTGATTGACCCTGATTACCAGGGAACTATTTGTGTGCTCTTGCACAACACAGGAGCATCTGAGGTACCATTGACCAAATATGACCGTATTGCACAATTGATTTGTGAACAGGCAGTTACTCACCAAATGATTGAAAACAGGCAAAACCCTGATACCACGCAGCAGGGTGAGGGGGAATTTGGGAGCACTGTAAAGAAAGTGTGGGTCCACCATCCCAACAAGAAACCAGAAGTAGAGGTGGTTTTGAGCAAAGGGGTGGGGTGTGCTTATGTTGTGCTTTTGCAAAATTTAGACATTCCTGTTTATATTCCTGCCACCAGGTTGTCAAGACGTTCATAACGTTCGTTCCATGATGGGGTTAGGCATGATCATACTGTGGGTGGCCCTGGACAGTCAAACAGATGCGTTTTCAGCAAAAGGCGGCCTATTGCAGAATGCCACATGGACACTGAGAATTGCCTGCACCACACCCAATGCTACATTTTTGCATGATGACAACAATCGTACCACAACATGTGAGAGAAGTGAAAAGAAGCAGTAACCACACAGAACTGCCACGGTGCTGACTTGGCATATTGTTGGACACCTGATGTCTTTGACTCATATTCCGGGGCTGTATGAGATACTGGGCTCGGATGTATTTGTAAATGGTACTGAAAATATTTTTGATGTTTCATGTCTTTTCTGCCCAAAGGACTGTGGTACCTGAGATCGGCAAGCGTTTGTGAATTAGAACCTGTCCAAAAGTGTACAATATGGCTGTGCAGAGAGAAAGTGGCTGCCGGACAGCAGTATGATTTACATTGTAAAGTCAAACATTGCAGATGGCAGGCATGCCACTTGGAGAATGGTGTTCTTTAAATGACTGTGCATGCTAAACTCTCCAGTATTAAGACAGCATTTAAACTGCAGAAATGTTATGCATGCTTCTGTTATCAGTGAACTACAACTGGACATTGATCTATCAAAAGGAAATGTTTTACGTTTTCAACCTAGCTTCTTCAAATGGAATGTATTTGTGGCCAAGTACTGAGTTTCGCGTAGCCAGGCGGTTAGATGTAATAGTTGCTGGGACAGTAGGGGTGGGGGACAGGAGCACTGCATGCTTTTGATATAAAAATTGGTGTGCAGCAATCAATGCAAGTCTCTAAGGGGTTGAGTGTAATATAATGATTAAGATGTGTGCATGTGAATAACCTGTTGAGCCAACTACACTGTGCATAAGTGCACAATGCGATAAGGCAAGATGGGGGTAATAGCTAACAGAGGCATGTATTTAGTGCTTGCAAACCTGCAGTATAATAGCATTATAGCTGGATGGCCAGTTTTGCAATAATATGAAACAAACAAGCAGAATACAGGACCTGCAGAGCTTGCTCACTGGGGTAAATTGCAATGCTTGCTTTTAGCTTTTACTGAGAGACTCTGCTTTTGTAAGCGGCTCCACCGTTCATTGTAAACAGACATGCAGTTGCACAGGAAACTCAGAGTTGAATTTACAAGCTGACCCAGGTGCTAATAACATGCATTCCAGAGAGGTGCTTTCCCAACGACAGAGATGGCTTGGAAAGATGTATTTTTCCACCAGAAAGCATAGTTTGAACTGAAGGTTTGAGAAAAGGTTATGTTACCTTGGGTGACAGGCCCATTTGATGAAAGGTTTGCACCCATGGGGGCGGTAGGGACTCTTCTGTGGATCTGGCACCGTGCACGTGTGGATGCCCAGAGTTGACAGCATACTCCTGTGCAGAGGTTCCTAACTTGCCATATCTCACCTATTATATTTTTGGTTTGATTTTTCCAGAGTGAATTCATTGTCTGTCACATAAAATGGGAATTTGCTGGGGAAAGGGGTGTTATTTGTGTTTGGGCTGGTCCCAGGAACAAGCGCACACCTACACCCTTCTGGGTACAACAGCTATCCCCAGACAGCGTTCAAAAGAAAATCCTTTTTAGAAGTGCCGATCTCAATACTGAATTTATAAGTACTGGAACGTTAAACAGAATGCAAGGAAACACCCAGCATGTAAAAGGTTTAACTCCACCAGTCTCCATCTATGTTGATATTAATGGTAGTTTACAAATACTCTTTGTATATTGCAACATGCGCTTTCTGAGATGCGCGCACGTCAAAGGGGACAACAATACGATTGTCAATATGCAGTATATTATACCTGATTATGAACCAATCAGTACATTTAATTTTGACACTGTGAACATAGAGATAAATGATGACCAGGATGAAAATGTGGCATTTAAATCCAGAAAAGTGATTGTGAAGCTACACATGCATCCATATTGCGAATTAGACTACTAACCCAAAGACTACACCATGAGTCTCATGAAGACTTATGGAGACCCTTCTGTGTATAGGGACCAGAGAACCAGCCCGGTTATGGACAACCTTATTTTCAAGGGGCCCCTGTAATGTAAGGTGCTGGATTGGGTGGGTATATTTAGAAGTCTCTAGGCAACCTAATGGGTTTGAAATAGCCAAGCCACATGTCAAAGCAGCTGTGACCAATATAGAAAAGGATGGAATAGGACGTGCTATCGATTCAACAAACCACCACAAGAGGGCTCCGGCCTTGTTTATGTCAGAAAAATGTGATCGAAAAGAAAATCTAGATTGTCACAACATAGAGGTCCACCAATGCCTCCAAAAAAAGGAACAGCTTTAGAGTCTCTCACAAAAGAAAAACGACACGCAAGAAGACAAGTACGAAGAATAACAAAATACAGCTGCAAATTAAATTAGGTAAAGAAAGATTGTAAAAAGGAAGCCACAGCTATGGCTTTTTAACACTATGCCTCGAGTGAATGTGCTAAATCTGAACTTGTTCTGCATGCTTTACAACCTACACAGACTAGAGCTGAAAACCATTATCAGCCCTATTACCGCTATCGCCTTTTTTAAATCGGAATCTACAGACATGTACTTAGACCCGAACATCACTTAATTGCACCTGGTTTTCAAAATAACAAAAGCAGATGAGAGCAACATTCCTGCAGATGCTAAAGTGGCAACCATCGCTTATTCTATAGCAACTATTTTTAGGTTGATGCTACTCTTGGAGATCGACTTATAATGAAAAGTGATAACATGTAGGCACATACAGCATAGATTGAAAGCATCTTAAAAAGATCAGCTGGTCTACTTTACAAGGGCACATATGCCCATTTTAAAGATACTGTCCTGGATGGGGCTAACGCAGGATTTAAAAAGAGAGCCTGGTACACGTCCCAAAGTTGCAACTTTGACATAATAGGCCGTCCTAAACTCTTCTCTGTTTTCCCAAAGAAAGCTGCTTCTTATTAACAGAATTGATCTCAAACTTAAACTGGCCTGCAACAAAATACTTTTTGCCTTATTAGCAGCGATGCCGGACACTTCAAATTGATAATAGTGTCAGCCAGTTTGTTTGTTAAGCGTGTCAAGTTTTCCCCCAGCATCCAGTTGGCTCACACTGAAGTGCTACAATTATCCAATGGCAAATACGCCATAGAAAGAGTTTCTTTGATGATTTTCAGTCTACCCACAGGTATTCGTGTTACCGGCCAGGATGATCTATTCCTTGGAGAACTTTATAAAGTGGTCATTATAGGATTTGTAGCTAGCGTCACCCTTACTGGGGCCTATAGAGGCAACACTGGGGCCTATAGAGGCAACACTTTCAATTTCAAGCACCACAACATAACATATGCTGCTCGATGTCATGAGGGTGCGCTGTTACCTGCAAAACCTTATGCTCCAAGATTTGACATTGGCAGCAATGTTAGTTACAGGAAAGGATTTTCACTTCTAGCATTTGATTTACTTGCTGCTAAAGAAGCATGTGATCATTACAATCTCCAGAAGACGAGTAGGGTGCGGTTGAACAGCTAATTCTGCTAATATGTTTTTTTAAAATATTTGGTTCTATCAATCAAGTTAATACTGAAAGCCATTTTCTATATTATTATATGTAAACGGTCAAATGTATACGATCCAACCTCAAAAACATTTATGCCAGCATACTTTGATGATTCATGGGATTACGTCAAGGGAACATGTCACTTCTCCCCAGGATGGAGCCTTCCCTGTGAGGCTAGGAAGGTGAGCCCCCTACGCAACATTGCCCCGAGGGGTGGCAAAAAGTGGGACCTCAAAAGGAGAGACTCCCCTCATAGGGACAAGGACTCCCGTTCTGTGATGCAACTTCCTAACCCTCTTGCCTTTGAGTCTATGAAATCCATAAAGTCTGCTGAGAAACAATCAGAAAGCACTACTGTATGCTACTGTACTACTTCTCCCTTTCTTCCTGTAAATACTATTACAGCGAAGATCAGGAAAACTAAAATGGATATACAGCCTGCTCTCAAGTCTTTTACCTGCTGTTGGCTGCTGTTTGGCCGTGATTTGCAGTCTCTGGACTTTGGCTGCTCCCCATGGAAGCATTCTGCCGGCTACAATTCGCTGCATTGCCTGCTTGCCTAAGGCTGACATGAGAACCCTGATAGCCATTCCAGCGCGGCTGGCAGAAGCTCCGCCCACTCCAGGAAGTGGCTGGATAAAAGGAGCTTTGGTCCACACTTGCAGCGTTAAGGCTGTTCAAGTGAAGAGCGTTCATTTCTTTAACCTGCTGTTGGCTGTTAGCTGCGTGGCTGCGACTCCAGCTCTATACAAGACCTCAATGTAAGCTATGATAAAACCCAGCATCCCCAGAGTACAGAAAACAATTGATTCGCATCTGAATTGAAGACCAGCCCTCCACGCAGTAACTGGTGCAAAGGGGGTTCCCGAGCGCACCAGAGCGCGGTCTAAATACAAACTTCGGTGAATCTTCACTTAGCTGCTGTGCCGGATTATTGAGGTTTAGGATTGTTTTAACTCCAGTTCTTCGTCCTGGGCAATCGGATACCATTGTACAGTTTGATTCCACACGTCAACGTATTATTGAAGGCGAGTCATTTTATAACTAATTTTTATTTTACCAAAGCATGAAACAAAATCTGTATACGTTGCGCACAGATATGCCGCCTCCATGCCTTGCTCGGGGCTCAGTTAGTGGCGCAAGGAAAAAACAAACAGAACCTTTCAGTACTTTTAATGCCTGTTCTACGCCGAAGTCACATGCTATCACAAAAAAGTCAGTGACGCCTATTAACAAGGATATTAACACTGTTGACATACGTTTTTTTTGTACTGACTTTGTTGCAAAAAACCTCTCTGAATCTAACACGGTGAAACCACACAAGTTGGGTTTATGTGCTAGCAGACCTATAGCTGGCACTGAGAATAACGTTATTCACCAGTCTGTACCTAATATTTCTTTGATAGTGCAGTGCTTCGAGGCGACTCGATGGCCGTTTTACCAACAGGCAATAATGGCACAGACTGTATTGTAACTTCTGATGTGGCTGTCATTGATTTAGACTCTATGAAGACGGACTATTCTATACAGGCTTTGTCTGAGAAACTCTCCATTTCTCCATTTCTCCAAATATGTTCTCTGATATTAGTCTAGACAAATCTAACATAGACTCTTCTTTCCTTGTTTCTACACCACGCAATGGCAAGATTGTAGAAGGTTCACTTTTAGTCGAGAGTGTGAGTAAAGTTGTGGGTTTGTCTCTGGAAGCCATGAATACAAACAACTATGATAACTATTGTCAAGCTGTTTGAAACCCTGAATGATAAAATGAATACTCAGAGTTCCCAAATAGCGTCGATTATAACATGGGAATCTAAAGTTGAAAATTATCTCACAAAAAGAGGCGAACCTTGTAAAGATCAAACACCTAAAACTCTACGTCCTTCTTGTGCAAATATAGCTACCTCTCCGTTGAGGCGGTTTGATACATTGCCTCCAAATACTCATGTGGCATCTAATGTAAATATTCAGTCGTTGCCTCACATCACCAGAATAAGTACTGACGAGAGCTCTAGCACAGAAAGAGCTGAAGAGACCTCTAGCACAAAAAGCACTGATGCACTACAAAAGAGCAAAACACTTGCAATAACAGGCCCCAAATCCTACACTATTTTCTCCAAATCGGGAAGAAAAGACATCTTAGATCATTTAAACAAGACCAAGAACATAAAAAATAGCAAAGTGACCACGATGGCCGCTACAAAACAGTTTATCAAAGCACTAAAAGTCCCGGCTAAGAACACAGAAATGGCTTCTCTGGCTGTAACAAAAAAATACAAAGTGCTGATTCAAGTACGCAAATCTATGTCAACCATAACACAAACTATGGTGGCTAACGTCATACCATATACTCCTTTGTACGCTCTGGCAGAAGTAGTCCAAAAGCACCAGGACAACATCATACCTAAAATCTCCAGTAGATCCAGTGCAGCTCAATCCCCACCGTTAGGTGAGGAGAGCAATAAAAACGAGCAAGCTGCAATGCAGATCAGTCGACAGGAAATCAGAAAGGAGGTTGATGCTTATATGTCCAGGTTTACAGCTCTTCCCAAAATAGATGCCCCTGTACTTGACTTAGGCATGCAATCCAATGACTCTAAACTAGAAGACATCCATAAGCAGTGTTCTGTTGCCATCGACATGCCATGTAATAATGAACAACCTTTCAGGGAACCTGTAAAACTTACCTGTTCTGCCAGAGATATATCAGATCAGACCTCAGGAAATGGAGCAGAGATTGCTCAGATGTTACAGTCCCTCCTTCCCAAAAATCAAACTAAGAACCAGTTCCCCCTAAATGAAACCTCACAAAATGTTACATTGCCCTCGAAGCAACAATTGAATACAATGAATCTGGCCAAAAATGTTAGCGCTCTCATCCTTGATTATCGGCCAGCACCCTTCCCTCAATATGTACTAAATCGCTGTAGTGTCTTAGAATTATTCTCAGACATTACTGAACTTGAATACATAACTTCATCTGATTTGGAACAAACTGAATTTGTTAATGACGCAATATTGAGTACTGTTTGTTTATGGCTACGTTCACGAGTAGTGCAAAATATTATTTGGGAAGCCGAAGATCAGTTATTTGCTATGTGCTTCCTTCTTATAGTGGGCCCTTCTCAGAGTGCTCATGCTCCGCAGATGGGTGGGCCTCGGGTGTAATTGCAATCCAAGTTGCCAACAAACACGGTCTTATCTAACGAAAATGTTAAACTTGCTGTCAAATGTGTTTGTGAATGTGGCTCTAGAAGTTAACTAGGGCGGTCGTCCACGGACAGAATTATTTCAATGGTATCTTGGAATACATGTGGCCATAATCATCTGATTAACAAAAAGCAATCTAAATTGGAAAATTTGATTTGTTTTTATTACAAGAAACATGGCTCACAGACACCCCTATTTGGCATGCTCGTGCAATACACCTTACATCAGCTGTAAAAGGTGAAACGGGTCGTCCTATGTCTGGTCTTTTGACGAGCACAAAAATCAGTTCAGGGTCCTATATAATTTTCTCATACTCACCAAATATATATGCCTAGATTACCATTGTATCTGTCCATTCTGTTTTGTTTGCTCTGATTAACTTATATTGGAGCCCCCAGGCATTGATGACTCAGAGTTCATATACGAGGTTGCCAATATGTTGGATTACATTGTTTTAGTCCCGGAAATTTCCCATACCATCTTGGCAGGAGATCTTAACTTGCACTGTTTTGATCACAACCGTGTGCGAGAAAAGAGCAAGCGCACACAATGGGCACACTTAATGAAATCTCGATCGCTATGTATGCTCAATGGAGCTTTTCCAGAGGATATTCTGCCACATCACACGTGGAAACGAGCCTCCTCAAAAGCAATAATTGATTTAATTTATGTGGATGTCAAATTATTAATGAAAATAATCTCTTATCATGTTTGTCCAACTGAAAATAGTGATCATCAAATGCTTATCACGCAATGGCCTATATCCCTTTCTTCCACAGACAATAGGAAATCACTGGTGGCAGGGACATTAATCGTAAATACCTGTTTAAATAGGGTAAGGTGGACATATAACACCTTGGATGAGTTTGCTCATACTTTGATTTCTCATTTTGTCAAGTCTTCAAATGGTAACTTGTTGTCAGACATACCGTATTATGATCTAATGCAAAGATTTGTGACAAGAAATCAAAGCTTAACGCATCAAACACCAAAAAAGCACGTATTTGATCTTCAAGTCAAAAATAAGAAATCACAGCTGCGATTGCAAAAATGAGAGGCCCTTAAACTTCCTATGAGTTTGAGAAGTATAGCTCTAACCAAGGCAAAAACTGTCTATAAAAATTGGATACAAGTCTATCGTGCTACACTGTTCCAAAGAGATGGGGCCCAAATGTTAACCTCAATACGTGATAAAAACTCCGCACAAATTTGGCAGACATTGAATCGGGTTATATCCACTCCACAAACTATGTCCCAGATACATACTGTTCCGGAGCTGGTTTGGATAGAACATTTCAAGAAAATCTATGCAAAGCCAACCACATTTGTGGAGAACCAAAAACCTGAACCAGAAGTTCCCTTCCATCTTGAGATTATGAAAGCAGATATACTTTATTATATCAAGATTATAAGTCGATCTAGAGCTCCTGGCTCTGACGGTCTTTCTAATAAAGACTTTAAACAACATCCTGAAACCTGGTCGGATATACTATATCACATTTATGAATATATTAACTTTTCTCAAAGCATTCCTGCTTCTTTGAAGCACTCCATAATCGTCCCATTTTACAAAAGAGGTGACTGTCGTATGCCGGAAAGCTATCAACCTATTGCACTGCTAGATGCACCCGGAAAAATCTACAGTCGTATTATATTGCAGAAACTTCACAAATGGTCTCAGCAAAAGCATAAAAGAGACCAGTTTCAATCTGTTTGTGTGCATGGAATTGGTACTTCGCCAAACATGCTGACTCTTAACATGCTCAAATTAAAATATTTAGATCAAAATCAAACACCTTATATGGCACTTGTCGACTTTTGTATAGTCTTCGACTCAGTAGATAGCCAGTTGCTCTTTGCTAAATGGTCACGATATGGGTGCCCGTCATCATTGCTCACCATAATTAAAAAAAACTTCACTCTAATACCACCATCCAGGTTAGGCTAACCTTGGGTAGAATCTTATCTGCTAGTATTCCGACTGAAAGAGGGCTTAAACAAGGATGCATATTGGCCTCCACATTGTTTAATTTATACCTGCTTGATCTGGGAACTTCTTTTGAGGCTATTTTTGCTGATGCTCCAAAACTGGGTCATCAAAAGATCATGTGACTTCTTTATGCCGATGACCTAGTTTTACTGTCTCAAAACCTAAAGGTCTCCAAAATCTTTTAAATACACTAGACGAGTATGTGTGCAAAAACAACTTGACCATCACTGATAAAACTCAAATTGTAATTTGTCAGAGAAAACAGAAGATCAAAACTGCCAATCATGCTCAGACTCTGCAAAAAAAGAGATTGTTGATAGTACCCCAATATAAATATCTGGGAATCCCATTCACCGGAACCATTAGTGATACCATGTATATGGTGACATTGGACACTAAAATTAGATCATTAATATACCAAGCTAAGATACTACTATATAAGTTTGGCAAAATCACTCTGTCCCACCCTCATTACAACACCAGCGCTAAACCATGGCGCTATTAGCACCATGGTTGGTGCCGGTGTTGTAACGGGTCCGCCATGGTTCAATGGGGAATTACCACCCCATTCCAAGGTTGGCGGGGCGGTAATTCCGCATTGAACCATGGCGCTTCCCCATTCCCATTTTCGCCCCATAGGGCTCTATGGGAATGGGGAAGGCGCTAAGTACGGTACCGCAAATTGTGGTACCATACTTAGCACCAAGGTCCCTTTGCAGGTCCCTACTTTAACGGCTGGTATACACCAGCCGTTAAGGTCGGGTCCCGCAAAGGGACCTCGTCGTAAGGCGCTAAGTGTTTAACGGCGCTGCAGCCTTTTACGGCACCATTAAACACTTAGCGCCAGGGTCGTAATGAGGCCCATTGACTTTTTTTCAACAGAAATGTGTCCCAAATACGACATACAGCGCTGACACAATAGTTCCGAGAACAGGACAGTATTGGGATCAGCACGAGAGAACATTTTGGAAATCAGTGCTAGGACTTCCTAGGTGTACGCCCTTACCACTATTACGTTATGAACTAGACGCGAAATCCATCTATTGCCAAGTTATTTAGGAAAATGTGTAGCCTGTACAGAAAATGGCTATTAGGCTCCACAACACCGAATATTGTAGGCATAGTAGCTCAGTATGTTTGTACCTCAAACAAAAGGTTTCCTAAAATGTGGTCAAATTGTGTGCTAGATGCTTTATATGATGCAGGCATCTCAACGGAACTCTTGCTGCTGAATCCCACAAAGGCTAAAGTGTCATTACACCGTTTTGATTGGATAAACACTCAGGACCAATGTAGGAAATATCAAGACTTCAACTTGGCAATATTCCCACACAAAAGTTATTGATCTATGGAGAGCTATTTAATCAAATGCCTGTCAATGCTTGTTAGTACACAAATGCTCAGAATTCGATTGAATCTTTGTCGCTCTAAACAGATTCTAGCAAGAAGAGGTATGATCAGTAAAAACAAACTGTATGTCGGTTCTGTGGAGACTTAGATCAAACTGAAACTCTTCCACATTTAGTGATAACTTGTCCGGCATTGAATACTATTCGACAAATATATTTTAGTAACTTGTGTCAATTGATGTGTTCCCATTCTGAAGACGATATATGAGGATTTTTATTAACTAGTCCAAGAAGCGCAATACATATCGCACTTGTTCAGTTTATACATGTAGTATTCCCAAGAGTAATAAAACGGAGCTAGACTGTGCTATATAAAAAAAAAAAATCTCATGCATAATGAAATAGAGCATGATGTATGTGTACATAGCTATGTTATCTGTGTTAGCCTGAATGGCCTGTGCTTCCATACCATGCTTTCTTTGAGATGAATCAAGCTTGCTGCAATACAATTTTTTAAAGATTTTATATTTGGATTTTACTAACAAACACTATTATGATTAATGAAATGATATGTATAATGAAATTTTGTATGTAAAATGATTGAAACATTTGAAAGGTTGAATCTTTCAGCCAAACAAATAAAGAGAAAAAAGAAGATTTATGGAGTTATACAAATGACTCCTTGGGTAAGTACAGAAGGTACAGAGAAGAGGTGGCCTCAAGGAGGCATGACGCATACCCAGTGGACGCACACAAAGGACTGTGACACTCCGGGGAGGATCAAGCTTAAAGAAATAAAAATAGAGAAAGGACCCAATGAGAGGCGAAGCAGGCGTGAAGCCTGGCAGACCTGGGAGTAAGAAGCTGCATCAGGGAATCAAACCTCCAGTCGGGAGGATGCCGACAGCAGATTGAAGGTTTCTTTTTCAGGCTGCTCCAGAGCAGGCCTGACTGGAGGCTGGCGTGACCTTGAGGAGGTGGACAGAGCAGTCCATTAACTACACTGATACCGTCTGGCTGGGGACTGGACAAAGCCAAAGCGGGGAGTGGAAATAGAAGCAAAGAGAATGTTACTTGAGAATGCATCGACCCGACAACCCAGAAAGAAATGGCGACATGGCTCCAGCAATGAAGAGGTAACGGGAGTCACGGAGGACCCAGTAGGGGTTTCAGGAAGAGTGCTGAAGCTAAAGAAGACATCAGGAGAAATCTTGCTTGTCTCAGTGACTGTATCAAGAATATTGAATGGGAAGAAAGCCTCAGGGAAGATCTCCCTCATCTCAGTAATTGCCTCAAAAGTACCGAAGGTAAAGAAGACATCAGGAGTAATCTCCCTCGTCTCAGTACTTGTGCCAAAAGTACCAAATGGGAAGAAGATATTAGGAGTAATCTCCCTCATCTCGGTAATTATATCAAGAGTATTGAAAAGAAAGAAAGCCTTGAAAGTAATCTCTCTTGTCTCCAGAGTTGGGATCGAAGTATCAAGCAGTGCAATGAGAACAATTTCCTTTGTCAGAGTGTTAGACGAGATCAAGGACACTACGGAAACAGTGGCCCTTGTTTTCACCAACAAGAGGAGGGAAAAGAAAGAAAGAAGAGAAATAGCTGTTTGTTGGAAACAACAGGAAGATTTGACTTTTAAACAAGCCTGAGAGAAGCCTGGAAAGAATTGCCAAGGTTGATCAAAACTACTGCAGTAAACTCTCCAAAGTTAGCCAGAGGCTAACCAAGTGAATCAGGAGAAGTGAGTCATTCTCTTGGTTCTTTCAGCTAAATTGTTGAATCGGCAAAGGGTTAGTAAACAGCAGCTTGGAGGCTGACCAGTAGGAGATAGTAGTTGTTGAACAGTAGGACCAGAAGAAGGGAATCATTCTCCTGGTATTATCTATGAGTGCAGAGTTTGAACTATTATCAGAAACGAATAGAAATACTCCCCTATAGCTGTTGACATTGCACCAGGAGAATGGAGTCATTCTCCTAGCGGCGTTTATGGTAATGTCTTTTGTTAGTGGTAGGGCTAGACTGGGTTAGTTTGGACAGAGGATGGACATTTTGAGTTTGACAACCACCCTGACGAGCACCCAAGTTTTTTTTTTAGTTAGGTAGGGAAAACCCTTTAGAGATAGGGGAAGATAGGCTTTTTTCAATATTATTTAAATAAAGATTGCTGTAAAAATGCAACACCTTTGTTTGACTCCTTATTCAAGCGCGACACAATACCTACACCTAGAAAACGTTTTTGGGAGTGTATTCTAGAAACACCCTGCCAAGAACCCGTCCTGCCAGATGGCATTAGACTCTCACAGTGAACAATGACCCTCATTATAAAGTGAGTTAACACTAGATTGAATTACATGTAAACCCAGATGAAGCCACCGTTTTTGACATCCTGGCAGAATTTACACATAATCCTATATTTGAATATTCTATATTTGAATAAATCACAAATGTTGCACCAGTAATTTAGCACAGTAACATACCAGTACAGCATCCTATGGACATTACTTGAGGTCAACACTGCGTATATTTTAAATGTAGGATGTCCCAAAACAAAACATGTAAGGACTTCATGAATCATTAAACTAGAGATCTTCTCCAAAATGACTCAATAGTAAGCAGCTTTGTGAAAAAGCGTGGTTTAAAGCAGTTATTTGAGAGTCAAAAATATAGACACTATCAAAAATATACTTAATTAATCTAAAATTACACCATGTGTAAGTGAAAAAAAAGAAAGACATAAAAATGTATATCTTATGTGATTATGATACAATACCGTTTTGGCTATGTGGCATAATTATACATGAACAATTATACAAATCACACACACTCACGCATGCACACACGTAACACACACACAGATATTATGTATGACAATTATAATGTGGGTTAGCACTTCTGGCCTTTTCATCTAAAAAACCTTAGCCTACGGGGATGCTTCAAAACTCACTCACCCCTCACTCATTAATCTCTCACCCAGAGCCGCAGGGCCAGAGCAAATATTTGCCAATAAATGAAAAAAAAGCTTATGCAGTTGAGTGAACGGTGCAGTCAGCAAAAAAAGATACCAGATTACTTATTTCATTATTCTTATTTTAAATTGAATGCTTTAATATATGAAAGTGGCCATATCTGTGTTACAGTAAACTTTGCACATTATACAACTATTTATATGTATCCGTACCTGCCCACAGCCTAGGGATACACAAGAGCTGGATATTATTATTCCCCCCCCCCCAGTGTTCCATTTTCATGCTCATGTAAAAGGACTTCATTCTGACATTAACACCTACTATAAACATTCTAAATGTTTCAGAAAAGAGATCTGGTGTACAAAGCTGATTTGATTGGCCAGGATCACACATTGAGTTCAAAGGGAGAAACACAGACTTAAATTCCGGTTTCATTATTTCCACATCTCCTTTCTAATATTGTTTCAATGGTAAAATTCATGCTGTCTACTTTATTTATTTATTTTATTTATTGAGCATTTGTTAGGTGCCTCTAGAACAGAATGGTGTTTCTGGGCGCCACAAGGCAAAGTGGAGAGGAAACAAGGGGAGTAAATAACATTGGCAAAACAGTAAATATACAATCGTTGTCCTACTAGGCCTTGTGGCATTCAGACGTGCAAGGGCAATGAAAAGAAGTGCAGGAGATAGGGACGGGTGGGGGGGCAAGGAATGGACAAGTGCTGGTGGGGACCCAGGAGGGAAGCGCCAAGGGGAGCCATGGGAGGAAGCCTGAGGCTAAGTGCTAGGGCAGATGAATCCCAAGGGTGGGATGCACAGCCTCCAGGCACGGGGCAGCAGGGCGTAGTGCTGAGGAGGGGAGGAGGAGAAAGGACCCTGTTGCAACTAGTAAGGAAAGAGGTCAGCCATTCCAGTGCCTGGTCCATGATGCAGGGGGTATTGCTGAGTTGTTTTATGAGGATAGAATGGTTGACCCTGTCAATGGCAGAGGTGAGATCAAGGAGAATGAGAACAGCAGAAGAGTTAGAGTCAAGATTTGTGAGCATGTCTTCACAGGTGTTCAGGAAAGCAGTTTCCATGCCTCTGGATGCCCGGAATCCAGATTGATGGTCATGACGGCAACCAACAGTTCAGTGTGAAGGGTTCAGTTGGGGAAGGACCAGCTTTTCCAAGAGGTTACCCAGGAAGGCGGTGGTGGGGATAGTTAGCTGGACAGGAGAGGACAGCAGACAGCCTTTTTAAGTGAGGGTGCACAAGGGAGTGCTTGAGGGGTAGAGGAAAAATGCCAGTGGTGATGGAGGGGTTGTGGAAGTCAGCAAGAGCCGGGGTGAGAGAGGAGATGTTGCCCTTAATGGTTCTAGAAGAGCAGGGCAGCACCTGTTCGGATGAGACCTTCATAGAACAGTCTACTTCAGAGACCTCAACAGGTGCTAATGGCAGGAGGGAGGAGAGTACAAGGGGTAGAAGGTGAGGAGTCAAGGGAGGTACGGGAGCAGGAGCGGAGTGGAGATGGGGGTGGTGGAGCATGAGGACAGGATGTCCTGAGTTTTAGATGTGAAGTGCGAGGCCAAAGCAGTTCAGAGAGCCTGGCAAGGAAGGAGAGGTTCATCTGTGGGATCATGTTTGATGATAGTACATTTAATGTTCTTATGGTACAATTAAAGCCCACCATAGCTTGCTTTAAACTCTTTCACACCTCACTAATGAATCTATGAAGAGTCCCTAGCTAATGTTTACCATTGTAAGTAAAGTCAAGTAAACAAACTTCTGAATTTGTTTAAACCACACAATTGATGAAAAAAGATGAACATGCAGACACATAGTACAATATGACTACATAACCGGTCTCCATTTGCGGAGATATATTTTTGCCCGCCAAAAGAATTAGGGACAGGAAATAATGCACTAGGGCTGCAACTCAACAAACCTTTGAAAACCGGTAAGTATATGTTTTGTGTTACCTATATATGCGGGCCTATCTGTAATAGAGAAAATGTGACTATTTATTTTCTTATTGGTTAAGGGCTAGAAGACGTTTTCTGACCTTTGAATACAAAAGTAATGGATGATACAATGAGAGCTATTTGTTAGGGGGATTCGGAGTGTTTTGTTTAAATAAATACATACACTGGTGGTAGTACATAATAGCTGCTGACATAAGGCTCTGTTTGATCAATTCTATCATGAACTGTAGGGGTGAAACGGTTAGGCTGTGAAGAAACGAACGAGGGACTATATTTTACCTTGTGTATTTTGTGAAGTTATTCTTCAAGATAAGGTTTTGTTTGATTAGAAGATACTGTGCAAGAAACCGGCTCCCCTCTCAACAAATTACAAGGGTGTCGTAGGGAAAAATCAATAAAACTAATTTATAGGTAAACCTTTGTAAAAATGTATGGAGATTTATTTGCAATTTGTCACAAGAAACACTTTTTATACATAGTGGGGCTACATCTTTATCCTTGCAGTTTTAAAGTGCTGTGTTTAAATAAAAGGGTACCATTTGCTGGCACCCACTCGCTGCGGAAATAAGGCTGCCTGACGAGTAATATAAGAGACTCATTTTTTCGTGACCTGCGGGCTCTGCTGACGCTTGTGTAGGCATGTATTTAGCTGCTAAAATGACATGTTACAGATCAGATTAAAATGGTTCTATGTTGTTACATCGGCAGTTATTTTTATGATGAGATGTTTGCCAATTCGTTTTCTTGAAAGAACTCATCGACTTTTTTTATATTCAGGGTGCTCTCCCCCTAATCCCCTCCTATTGTTTACACCCTATTCCTCATTCCCCCTATCCCTTACATCCCCTTACCCACGCCCCTATATTTCCGGATGAGTTTTTTTCATTGAAATATTTTCAGCAAAAAAGTTATCGAAAAAATATACTGGCGATGTTACAACGTTGTACCAGTAAAATAAACTGTACACATTTCAGAGTGTATCTTTATGACACCTCGGAGTTTAATTTCAATTTTATCACAGATGATACAACCTTTAACTTTTCTGTTGCTTGTTACGGATTTCACAGCTAGTGGCCTACACAGTGTTGAATTATATAATGGTATTTTTATTATTTTAAACGTTTAGCCGGCTATGCTAAGGACATCAGGGTCTGAATACATGTATGTGCACAAGTGTAAGGAAAGGAAAAAATAGAGTAGCCACTTGTTGCACAGGGCAACTTAGACTGGAAAGTCTTCCATTACTGTTTTATATATTTATTTTCCTAGGTGTTTACAGATCTAGAGCATCATTAGCCAAAGCACACGGCGGCGGGACCTCCTCACAGACAAAGACCTTAAAAGCTCTTAAACCAAACCATGCAAGCGTGTGGGCAGACCCCGAGCCTTCTCCTGCAGTTGTCAGCCCTATCTACGGACAAGGTATGTTTTCTATTTTAACCATTTTAAAGGCACAGATTTGTATTATTTTTAATTAAAATAAATAAGAAACAGTTTACAAACTAGGGTGTGAATTACTTATTCAGCGGTTTATTAAAATATTAGTCATTATCTAGAACAAGGGTCGGCAACCCAGGGCACTCCAGTTGTTTAGGACTACACCTCCCAACAGACATAGCCAGCATAGTGAATGGTGAGGGATCATGGAAGTTGTAGTCCTAAACAGGCCGTGGTTGCTGACCCCTGATCTAGAAGTTGATGTTCAAGTATCAAGGTTTATATATTGTTTCTTTCTTTCACAGAGAAAAATGATAAGCATATCCTAGGACTATAGGGATGCTTTCAGGACAAAATAACCAGTGGTGCAGCCAAAGTGATTACCAAATAAATCAGGTCAGGCTGCCCAGCGGATATTTTCTATCCACGACAGGATGGACTTCCAGACATTGTGAAGAGGTGGGGGTCTGCACAGAAAACCCTAATGACTCACATACCCAAGAAAGCCATAAGATGTGTTGCATACCTGAAGAATGCTGATAAGGTGGTAGGATGAAAATGTATATTTATTCAATATAAATATATATAACTTGTGAACGTTTCATTTGTAATAATTAAGTAATAATTATATGCTAATGTAAAAGGGGGCATGAACAGGGAGACTTGTTTCTTCTATCCTCCGTCTCTTCAACTGTCATTCTCCACCCGTGTTCTAAATTCTATCTTACTTTCACGTCATCCCTCTTCGCAGCTCGTGCCTTCATCTCACGCAGGGTGTACGAGCTGTATGCATGAGCTGCGTGCTGCTAAGACACTACATATCCCCCTTCTTTTGAACAGGGAGACTTCATTTCTTCTATCCTCCGTCTCTTCAACTGTCATTCTCCACCCGTGTTCTAAATTCTATCTTACTTTCACGTCATCCCTCTTCGCAGCTTGTGCCTTCATCTCGCGCAGGGTGTACGAGCTGTATGCACGAGCTGCGTGCTGCTAAGACACTACACATCCCCCTTCTTTACAGAACAATGTCTTGTGTCTATTTAGATTATCTAGTCCACATAGTCAGAGAGATATTTCGGTGGTCTGTAATTCCTTCCTGTTCTAGATCGCATCTTTTCTCCTCCATCTCCTTCTTCCGGCTGATTATCTGTGCAAGTTGGCAAGGAAGACACACTCAAAGAAATTCTGCTTCTACCACCATTCTCTCCCCATACGCACTCATCATCTCTGTTTATGACTTCACCTCCTCTCTTTCTTTCTCTCTTTCTCTCTCTGCTCACTTCTACCATATCATCATTTTTATTCTTCACACTCTCATCTCTTAATATCATTACTCTTTCGTTATTCCAGACTTTGCCATCCTGCGTTTAAACTGCATGTGAATACACATCTACTACTCTAACTGGTTTGGACCATTGACAGCCATTTTGTCTCAGATGTGCTGGAAGATTTATTCTGACCCAACTTCCCACTTGAAACTCAGGCCTTTTTCTGAAACACTTTCTGTCATGTAATCTTTTATTATTCATTTGTCTCTGCATAACACTCTCTTACTTCTTCTACATTAACTACTTTCTTCACAAGCTCACCCATCCATCCTGGGTACATTTTAGTATGGCCTTTTCTGCCCCTACTCAGTTCAAAAGGAGTAACTCCTGTGGAGCTGTGAGGAGTAAATCTGTGAGCTATTAAGGTCTCCTTAACAACTTCCTTCCACTCTCTCCCATTTGCCCACGCTAACTTGATAGCATCCTTTATCACTCTGTTAAAGCGCTCCACAATCCCGTTGGTCTGTGGGTGGTAGATAGCACAAAACCTATGATCAATGGCTCTGTCACTCAAATATTTTTCCATTTCCCTGGATTTAAACTGGGATCCATTATCTGTGAGTACTTCTTTCGGATAACCCTCTCTTTCACACAGCTCTTCCATGAATTCAATAACATTACGTGTAGTAACTTGTGGCAAGAAAGTAATCTCAACCCATCTGGTTAGCATATCAATTACCACTAAACAATAAGTTGAACAACCATCGCTCCAAATTGGGCCAATCACATCCATAGCAATTTTACTCCAGGGACTTTCAGGGATCTCTCTCAACACCATCGGATAACTAGCACCCATGCATACTTTCTCACTTTTGGAACAAAGGATACATTTTTTGACTTGGTCTTCAATTTCACGATCACATCCAGGCCACCAATAGGTATTCCTAATCCTCCTCTTTGTTTTTACGATCCATTGGTGTCCTTCATGGCCCATTTCCATAATCTTCTTTCTCAAGTTGGTAGGAGGAATTATTTTGTCACCTTTCATTAAATACCCACTTTGCAGGTATAATTCTTCTCTTACATCCCAGAATGCTTTGACAATTGTGTATATTATCTCATTTTTTCTCCATCTTCCTTCTTTGACCTTTTTCACTACTTCTAGTAAAGTTTCATCTTTCTCCATCTCATCATTCCATTCTTTTTCAGACACGGCTTGACTTTCCACTACACAAACTAAATCTTGTTCTTCAAACATATCTTCAGCATCTTCAACATCATCTAAGCTAGTCAGTCGTGACAGACAATCTGCTGTGACATTTTTTGTACCAGGAATATGTTCAATTTTGAAGTTGAATTCTTGTAATCTCGAAACCCATCTCCTGATTCTGCTAGACACTTTATCTAGACCTTTGGTACTGAAAATCGCTACTAAAGGCTTGTGGTCTGTGTAAATAGTAAATTGTACTCCCCAGACAAAAGTCCGAAATTTCTCAGTGGCCCATTTAATTGCTAAAGCCTCCTTCTCTATGGTGGCATAGTTCTTCTCTGCTCCTTTTAACAATCTGAATGCAAATGCAACTACTACTTCTTGTCCATTGTGATGTTGTGACAAGGATGCACCCAGACCTACTTCACTTGCACCTGTCGTTATTATAGTCTTCCTACCTCTAACATAACTTTGAAGTGCTGGAGCTTGGGTTAAGGCTTCTTTAATGAAAAGAAATTCCTTCTCACATTTCTTGTTCCACTCAAATTTCTTGTTCATCTTTAATAGGTTTCTCAATTCAACTGTATGGTCTGAAAAGTTTTCTATGAATTTAGCATAATATTCTGCCATCCCAAGGAATGTCCTTAGCTGTTCCTTGTTGTCTGGTACATCCATAGATTTGATGGAATCTGTCAGATCTTTCTTTGGTCTGATACCTTCTCCCGATATCACATGTCCTAAATATTCTATTTCCTTCCTGTTTATCTTAGATTTGGTTTTACTCAACACCATCCCAGCTTTGTACAATTCTCGTAGAACTCTATTTAGTCTCTTAGTGTGTTCTTCTTGATCCTTGGCATATATCAATACGTCGTCTTGAAAAAACACTACTCCTTCCATGTCACCAAGAATCCTTTCCATAACTCTTTGAAAAACAGAAGCTGCTGAAATTAACCCAAACAGCATTCTCCGAAACTAGTAGAGTCCTTCTCGCGTGATAAAAGCAGTTAGGCACTTGGAGTCTTCGTGTAACTTGATTTGGTGATATGCTGCCGTGAGGTCTAAAGTGGAAAACACTTTCGCCGGTCGTAGAGTGGATATCAATTCCTGTATATTGGGCAATGGATGTCTGTCTGGGATCACGCACTTGTTCAATTCCCTCATATCGACGCACAACCTTACTTTTCCAGTTGTTTTTCTTACTATAACCAACGGCGAAACCCATTCTGCAGCATCAACCTTCTCAATTATGCCTTGCATTTCCAATTTGTTCAGTTCTTCTTTGACTTCTGTCTTGAGAGCTAGAGGTACATTTCTGAGTTTCTGGGCAATGGGTCTTGAACCATTCTTGAGTAATATGCGGTGAGAAAAACCTTTTAAACACCCAATCACATCATCTCTGAATATTTCATCATTGATTTTCCTAATATCTTCAACATTTGTTCCGTCAACTTGATAAACTGCTTCATCAGCATTTGGATCCAGTCGCACTCTGAGCAGTTTTTGATGGGTCCAGCTAAGTAATGCAGTTTCCCCTCTTTTTGAGACATAAATGCGACCACTCGCTTTAAATCTATTCTGGCTCCACCATACGCTTTAAGTCTTACATCTGCTTCATGTAGGTATTCTGGACCACATTTCTTCCACATTTCTTCTGGTATAAGTGTGTACTTGGCTCCTGAGTCTGCCATCATTACAACCGGTAAACCATTCACAGCAATTTCCGTCTTTGGACTTTCAACGTGTTCATCTTCATCTGTGACCATGAACACACACTCCTCTTCTTCATCATCATTTCCAATCCAATTCGAATTTTGTTCTTCACTCGGGTTGCTCCTGCAACATTTGACTATGTGTCCTTTACCTCAGCATCTCCTACAAATCATTTTGAGAGCAGGACACTCTTTGTTGTTTGCCCAGTGACTTGGACTACCACATCTGTAACACCCTCTTTGTCTGGTTCTCCCCCTTCCGCTCTGTGTAAGCTGTTCTTTGTTTTGACGATCTCGTCCTGATGTAGGCACTCTGGTTGTCTCGAATCTATTACTCTTTCTGACTTCTATTCTGTCAGGTCTCTTCGCCATCATGCGATTCCTGTACACTTCCTCACCACCGGAATTTCTGCGTTGCAAATTGTAGTAATTTGATTGCATCTCACTGTGATATGGCGCCATATTCTTCTTCTTGTTGCCTCTTACCACTCCTATTTCATCATCTTGGTCTGGTTGTACAGAACTGATCGATGATTTGACAGATATATCTTTCCTTCTGTTTTCTAAAGTGGACACACATATCTCGGTGTGCTCCACTTCTTTGGCTAATCTTAGCACTGTGTCAAGAGTAGGATCATCTTAGGACCATAGTCTCTCCCTAACTTTGCCACTTCTGCACTCGAGCATAAATTGGTCCCTGATTCTTTCATCAAGTTGTTGATTAAACTTGCAATTGCAGGCCATTTTCCTCAAAACCGTGACATATTGTTCCACAGATTCATCTTTCTCTTGGACTCTTTTTCCAAACTTATATCTTTCTAGGATGGTACTCATCTTCTTGTCATAATGCTTGTTAAGTTTAGCAATGGCTATTTCGTATCCGTTCATGTCCCCTGTCTCATCATCTGTTAAATCAGGTAAGTCTTCAAATTTCTCTTGTCCAGCTGGACCTAAACAATGTAACAATAGAGATTTCTTCCTCTCTGTGCTGTAATTCGCCCCACACACAACTTGCGCATAGTGCTCATAAGCTTTAAGCCAATGTTTCCAAGGGAGTGCAGGTTCTCCCACTTCTGGCAGAAACATATGGGGTGGCTGGACTCCTTGCATTGCCATGTTGACCTGAGTGGTTGATGATTTGTATAGTTACTGAATATTGAAATCACTGTGAGGAGGAAGAGCAGTAAGAGTCTATGAAGATTGTCAGTTGAAAAGAGCTACTGCGAGTAGGAAGAGTGGATTAATGAGGATTACCTATCTCACTTAAGATTTGAAATGATAGTAATGATCCTTATGAACTGTTATTATTATGCTCCCATATGCTTGTGACAACCTTTAATTATAAAGTATGTGTCTCTGTTGAGAAACTGCAGAATCTTAAATAGCACAGGTGCTTCAATGCCTACGAATGCGTGTCAGTTTAGCCTTTTTTTAAAAAAACTTTTAAACAGACATTTTCTCTTTTCTTGAGTTTGCAAACCCCTCCCCTTCAGCTTTCCTTCACTCGATGGCTCAATGTCAATCGCACAGCTGGTATTGCTTAGACAGCGTGTGCGCAGTTCCTTAATGTTGACCAGCCCCGTCTCTCCAGACCCTTCTTCGATTACGATCCGCCTTCTTTCTAACTGGCGGTATCGAGGTGAGGAGGCAGTGCAGCCGGATGTGGGCAGCTGTCGGGGAAATGAACAGCTGAGCGGCGGGGAGTGATTAATTACGGAGGAGGTGTGGTTTCCTCACAGGACTGCCGTCGGAAAGACTAAATTAAACGGCACAGTTCATAACAGTGGCAACTCTCGGATAAGGGATGAGAGCTGCTCCTACCTGATGCGCAGCCGGAGATCCTTCTCAACGGCCGCAAAAGGTTCGCCTCGTCGCCACTGAAGAATGCAGATAAGGTGGTAGGATGAAAATGTATATTTATTCAATATAAATATATATAACTTGTGAACGTTTCATTTGTAATAATTAAGTAAAATGATATGCTAATGTAAAAGGGGACATGAACAGGGAGACTTCGTTTCTTCTATCCTCCGTCTCTTCAACTGTCATTCTCCACCGTGTTCTAAATTCTATCTTACTTTCACGTCATCCCTCTTCGCAGCTCGTGCCTTCATCTCACGCAGGGTGTACGAGCTGTATGCACGAGCTGCGTGCTGCTAAGACACTACACAACTGCAGCAGCACACACACCTGTGCAGTAATGTTTCTTTAGGATTAGAAGCAGTTGCAGCTGCATGCTTATTCTCCAGCATCACCTACAGATTGTGACTTGAATTTATCACCAAACTACAGCCAACCCAGAGATAACAATATAGAAATAAAAGGGGGATGCCCCAGCTATACCTATCTGGGGCTGTGAGTGGGATTACTACTCAGGCTATTGGGCCTATAATGCTCTTAGACAAATAGCCAAACATATAAGCCCTACCAGTGCCAGCTCCCTAAGTTCCAGCATTAATATTTCAGAGATTCCCGACAGCCTGGTCAGAAATTCATCTCTAGATACCCTGCCGAAACATCTCCATTGCAATGCCGAAGTTCCCACCATTAATATTTCAGACACGCCGAAGCGGCCTGTAGAAATGTTGCCTGAAAATACCCTGCTGCCCCATGACTTTACAGCTTCCAAGCTTCCCCCATTGCTATTTAACACATGCCGGAGAGCCTGGCAAGAAATTTGCATGAAGATACCCATTGAACCGTGACTTTTACAGCTCCAAAGCTTCCCCCATTTTTATTTTAGACCCACCAGACACCTTAATTTGTGAGGTTTTAATTAGAAACAGAGTGATCATAAAAAATAGTAACGTTATTTAACAAATAGACATTGCTCATAGACAAATTGAGAATGCTACATTTAACACAGTTCAGAAGGCCCAGATGCCCACGGCCAGAACACACACTTGGAAGAAATGTTTGGTTATTTGTCCATATGCAAAAATATGTATTTAGGACCGCCAATGTTGCCTTGTAATAAGTGTAGTTAAAAATGATGCCAGAATTATAAACATCTCATAAATAGGAGCTGCAAACATACCAAATTCCTGTTTGTTAAATCAAGGTCTGCTAAGAAATTGTACAACAAACTTCGTAGAACGATTTTCAAGCTAATGTTGTTTTGCTAAAAATCAAAAAGAGAAAAAACATGAGGTCCAAGAAATCTGTACGAAGTCGCCCTGAGGTTTTTATAGACATACACGATTAACACAGCTTTCACAGAGTAAAGCAGAAATTGTACCAGTTAGCACATTAAGGATAATAGTTCTAATTGTGAGAGCTTGAGAGGCTGGCGTTTGCATACCTTAAGGAAACACTTTTCAGTAAAGTGATTGAAAATAATAAACAATGGTAGTGAAACTTCAATCACACATAAGCAAATACGTGTTTACCATCAAGCATTTTAAGTTTGCTAGAGGGAAGAATTAACCAGATGCCTAGATTTCAGCCAGGGCTCAACAAGCACACAGCGCAACAAGAGGAGACAGACATGGAAACACATACACAAACATACTGATAGGCTTTTGGGAATTGGGTTTATTTGAGGAACATGTTGATGTCACAGGAAACATTCTATATCATAGCAGTTCATGGAAATATATTACTAGTAGTGAAATGTCTGATGAAATGAAAGTTGACATCATGACAAACATTTCTACAGTACCTTAAAATTAAAATCTTTTCTCAGGGCTAAATATTTATGTCCGCATTGCAATCACATTTACAACACAAAGGAGGGACATTAGTGTGAAGTACACTGAAAAACAGGTGTTTGGTGGACAACATATAAGCAGTTAAATGTCTGCGATGTAATACTTTCTGCAGGTCTAAAAAAAAAATGTAAACACACTAGAAGATTGCCTTAGTAGTGATTCCTACCTGCCATCCACAAACATATTGTAAACGCTGTGCACATTATGTCAGAATGGATCATGTTGGGATGCAAGTGCAACGCCCCAACCGTGGACAGAGGTTTAGGCTGAGTAAATTGTATTAGCAAGAAAAGCTGGTCATTTTGTGCAAGTACTTTTAAGTTTATTTTGGCAGTCCTGCACACGTGTTTTTTGTAGCTAGCCTTAACACATTTTAGAGAGCGTTGCAGAGCATTATACAATAAAAGAGGGAGCAACAATGTAATAACGTTGCTTAGTGTGGTGAGAGCGACGGCGTGCTTAATAGTTTTATAGCTAGTAGTAGTGATTGAAGTTATGCTTTGGTGACAGTAAGCAGATCTTGGAATATGTTGTTTTATTTAATATGTAGGAAAGCATTCAGTAGCAGTTGAAATGGTAGCTGAGGTATCCAACAGTGACATAGAGTAAAGGTTGTGTTGTAGTAACATGAGGGCCGAGTGCCGCGTGAGCAAGAGTTCGGCCATTTTGGATTAGGCCTTGTGAAAATAGTAGTTTCTGGTAGTTAGAGAATTAGGCCACCTTTTTGAGCTTTTGCTCTGTCTATTTAGAGGTTATGCATCCTTTCCCCCAGTGAGTGAGCAGACAGCCAAGGTTATGGAGGAAGAGAGCGCAGATAGCAGTTAATTGTGCCAGGCTGAGCAGCTCACAGGGGCTGAGAACGGAATGTTGGTTTCAGATGATTAGATTGGTGTTGCCGCTCTGAAGGACGCATCTCATAAGGACAGAGCCTGATGTCTGGCACAGCCACGGCGTGGAGCTAGGTTTTGAATAAATCTGAACCAAATGAGAAGTGGCCGGTCTATTTGAAGTACAGGTGTCTGAGCAAAAAAGTAAATTATCTCCAAATTCATCCCCAAGAGCAGTGCCATGCTAAAGCACCTAGTTCCCAAGAGAGATAATGTAGGAGGTGTGCTGGGGAAGTAATGTGTTTCAAGACGGGAGTAGCAAGAGGTGATTCCAAAGATTGAAGCAAATGGTCGAAGGGCCGATCTGGTATTGCCAAACTGTCTGGTCTCATGAGGAAGTCATTGCATTCCCAGGCAGGGTTGATCTCATTGTTCCCATTCACTCCCTGATTGGGTCCTGTCGGAGGAATGCACATCACAGGTTGGCCAAAGTTACCTTGACCAAAAAGGAGAGTCCACTGTTGCAACAAAGTAACTGGATATCGTGGAGCAATTTCATCACAGTGTTTTCTGAGGACTGTACAATTAGGTCATCGTGTGAGGGCTTGTATTTAGATATGCACAACCAATAGGGTAATGAACTAAAGGTGATGTTTAGATTTCTGTATAGGTGTTAGCCAATGGGGAACATAGGATTATGTCGTATCTGATATGTTTTGCTTATGGTAATTTGCGGTTTTCGCTATAAAAGATGTAACTCAAAATGGGGGTGTTGAGCGTGGTTTCAGTTCTCAGTTTTACAGGACTGACTGACACTCCCTGTCATATTTGAAGTAATAAAACTTTGTTTTTATTGCAAATGGTGCACTTCTTATTGATCCCCTTGGAGTTGTTTTTACTGATTGGTTTTGGGCTTACCTTTCAATCACAAATGTAAAGGTCTAAAATGCCCCATATGCAATGCAAATAAACCAACTGGGGATGATCACAAGCAGTAAAGTACCCCCCAAAAATTGAAGATATTTGTCTGTCATATGGAGTGCAAGCAGGGAAACATTTTGTTGTAGCCCATTTACATTTGTGCACAGCATTTAACTTCTGAAGCAAAGTGGAAGTTTGAAGGTAGAGACTGTGTGCGTGAGTTTGGGCTGACATTTGTGGAAAAAACATTCAAAGGGTACACCTTCATAACTCACAATTGTAAGGGATCTAATGGTTATTTAATTTTAAAACAACTAATCAGAGTTGGTAGAGGCCGGTCTCATAACCCAAGGCTCTAAATTGATGCTCCTTATGGCTATGTCGCTTAAAATAAAATGAATTGATTCTCTACATTGCTTTACCCATGAAGCTGAGAAAACTACCAAAAGCTTTTGGCATTTCTGGTGCTAAAGGATACTTCCCCCACTTTTTCTTACAAATCTGAAAATAAGCATTATATCGGACCTATACCTTCTGTTGATCAATAAGGTATTAATGCTGTGATGCCTTATGGGAAAGACTCATATTTACAGTGATATGATGTACATAGAAACAAATCCTTTAATTTCGATAGAAAGCTGTGCAAGTATTGCCAAGAAGACACTTATATTTTAAAAAGGGCATGCAACACCCTTAGACACAGCATTACACAAATGTGTAGCAGAGAAACGGATACACCCGAGATATTAACATATGTGAAGTTCATAGATCCTTTTGAACACGTCACAATAGCTTCATTATGTATGGCTATATACAAACACCTGTTTTTAAAACCTGAAACCAAATGTGTAGTCCCTCCTGATTTGTATAATGGCAAACAAAAGCACTTTTCATCATCTATTCAATGGCTAATATACACATCTGAAAAGGATATATGTGCAACATGCCTTACAAGGCAGAGAACTAAAAGTGAGCCATTATCTTTTAGACGGTTATGCGCTGATAAATGCGATTCACACAGCTTTTGAATGTATTGGATGTTTTTACAATGTCTACCCTCAGTGTCACCAACCCAATGATTTCAATCAACTCATGGATACTAGCCATGGACACCTGCACAGAGGACTCTGTTAAAAAAGCATGTTCTTGAAAGTCAAGGAGTAACAATCCGCAGATTGTGGGAACATGAGTGGCAAGATATGTTGAAAACAAATAATGAACTAGAAAAGATGGAGACTTGCCAGAACCTTTCACAGCCGCAAGATGCTTTATATGGCGGTAAAACACATGTCATAAAATGATGCCATAAAGTCTGTGTGGGTGAGCAGATACATTACTATAATTTCACAGGTGTATTGCCCTTTGGAGACATTGAGCAGTATTTTGGCTTTGATAAAATGTTAGGTTTACCCACACCTAGAAATTATTTTTTTCGAGTGCTTCCCTAGAGTGTTTCTGGACAGCTAACATTCCCTCTGTGTAGAACCTGCACAGAAGCTAAAACAGTTACACACTGTACACATAATGATGAGGAACCGGCAATTATAGGCACCTGGTGTACCGTTGAGTTGCAAGCAGCATTACAAAAAGGTTACAAGAGTGGAAGAAGTCATGCAATATGTTATTTTGACCAAACGTCTCTAGATCTCTTTTGTAATTCCATAAAATGATTTCCAAAAATAAAGCAGGAGACCTCTGGGTACCCAGAATCGTGCATAGATGATGATGCTAAACTAAATGCATTGATGATTTTGATCTCCAGGAGGGTTTTCAGGGTACCCAGTAAATTTATCAAAAACATTATAGAGTGGTACATTTCAGAGTGGACCATAATACCGAAAAAACAGTGAAAATATTAAATAACTATATAAAGGGTAGTGAGGTAAGGGGTTAAAATAAGTCATGATGGGGTTGGGGTGGCGTTATAAGGGTAGAAAATTGAAGTGCTTGGTGGGGCCCAAATTTGAAAAACAAAAATAAAACCAGTGTTTGTTGGTATTTAGGCCGTAAAGAAATGTACCACTCTGTAATGTCCGTTGGTAAAAATCACATATAACCGGTTTTCAGTTACGTGTGGACCAAATTTAATATAATCCTTAAAAATGTGTGCTTGCAAAACTCTGTCTCAATGCCGTATGGGGAAAGTTCAGACAGCGAACAAACATGGCAAACACAAAAATAAAAACAGACCCTGAAGAACTATTCAAATATCTTTTTGGGGCCTGTTATGATATATGCAGTTGTGAGTTGATGATGATGAGACAGCCTGTTTGTGCTGGAAATACAAAAAACAATACCCAATGATATTGAGCAATATAAAAAGAGAGTATTTTACAACAGCTCATGTACGATTAGAACTTTACAGGGTTATGGACAAATGTCAGGAAAGATGCTTATAGCATGACACTAACTCTGTTACGTTGAGCAGTCCCAATGACATAAATATTCTGTTAGATTATTTGGAGGATTTAACAAGTGAGCTATCACCCACAGAGCACATTGTGGAATATGTATCAGTTGGGCTCCAAACATGTTCCTACCAAAAGAATCCAGAGGCAAAGTCTGCATGAAGGTAGAAGGCATTATTTTAAACGTAAATAACAGTACAAAGATTACGTTTGAAAGTTTGAAAGGGCTGGTAAATTCCTATGCAGCTGAAAATGAACAGCCTCATGTCAGAACTATTGTAATAGAATAGCCCAGCATTGTGAGATTTAAAAAAAGTGGATGATAACTACTAGAACTCTGCATAAAACACTGCCAGTAATGTTTGATTTAAAACATTGCCTTATGGTTATTAATGCCCTCAAACACTTCTGTGCCTCGTCATGGATACTAGGTTGCAACATCCATTTTCCTGTTTTTTCACAGGGCCTTTTAATTCCGGCAAAAGCTATTTTATTAGAAAATGCTTCCCGTGTTTTGACACACACACACCCGACAACATCATCTGGCTTTATTCTGCTGGCAAAATACATACATGCAGACACTTGCCGTGCTTTTGTTGCAGCTGTTTTCAACGTTAAGGGGAAAATTTCAATGTTGAAAACAGCCGCAATGAAAACACAGGAAACCCTATATGGAATGATCCTATAGGTTACCACACCTGTGATTTATAGAAGGATTTCTGGCTACTCTTAATGATGATACCTTGTTTCTATCAACTGTTTAAACAAGCTCATAGCAGATGATCTGATGGGTGAAGCTGGCAACAGTTCAGAGATGGAGAAAGCTTTTACACAGTAGTCAGACCATACGAATCTAAGCATCTGTTAAATTGTGCAGAATTGTTTCTTGAGGGGTAAAAACAGCCATTCTATAACATTCAATGCATTTTATATAGTTGTTTAAGTACCCTAGAGATAAACAGCAGCTATCAGAAATAGCAAAACGAATTTATCCTGGGAAACGCACATTCATGAAGCTTTTGTCTATGCTATATGTAAGGAAGGCATGGTATCAAACAGTGAAGACAGAGACAAGTGATCACAAGTCAAGGGTGTTTATTGAACTTCAATGGGTTGGTTGAATGCCTATCTAACCTAACTCTCAGGATGGGAGCAAGCTACGACCATGAAATAATAATAACGCAGTCCTAGTCGAGTCTCTGTCAAAATAAAATGGCCTATACTAATAAACCTATTGCCAATCCTTACTTCTAAATACAAAAGGTTGTGGGACAATTGTGTATACATAAAGTGTTCAAGAAATAATATACTGGGAAATAATAAGGCAGGATGGTTGAGCAGTTGGCTTCTCTTCCACATGTTTTCAACACTGGGCAAGGTGGCACGTTCGAGCTTCGCACACACTCTGGCTTCTCTGCCATGAGGACACAGTTCAAAGCATAAGTATCAGGGCCTTCTGCCAAAGCATCTTTTCCAATAACAGTCTCTTACTGCAGAGGGCCTGTCGTAACAAACAAATCTCAAAGTTCCATTCATATCAGGATCTTCATATGCTTTCATTGTTCTCGCTTCCAGTGTTCATCACGGGTCTCCAACCTTCAAACCTGGACCCCCTTTTTACCACAATGTTTACCCTCATTCATGCTCAGACCATGGATCTCCCTTGTTTGGGCTCGGATCACTTTAACACAATATTCACATTTGGTCTCCCTCATTTGGGCTCGGACCATGTAATGTTACTTTTTACGGTTTCCTCTTGATGTCAAAAAGCGAAGACTTTCGAATGTCCGATGGGTTTTGCTTAAACCGTTGCAGGTCCACCTTGATTCACTTCACACAATGTCTGACCAATCTTCTACTTTTGTTTCTTCCACTTCTTGCGGGATACCTTACAGAGACCTTCGATTGAGCACATTTGCAGTGCCGGACCACTCTGTCAATGGTATCGTATCATTCCTTCTCAAGTTCAAACATTCATCAGCAGTTTAGCTTTACTCGCGTCTACTAACTATCGCACCACATAAAAGGAGACTCTACATCTACAAAATGGCAACCTCGCTACAATGTAAAAATATAGCATAAGCTTTTCAAAGTTACAACCTGTGGGTTTTATATTTTCTTTTAGGTATCTTGTTTTTTCCTATCAAGCATAATATGTTTGTAACTCTGAACATGTATTTATTCCTGTAGTAGTTGTATACATTTTAATAACCATGTGAACTAATAGACGTGTGTAATAACATTGTGTAATTATTCCTGTTAAGTTGTATAGTTTTGTGAATAAAATTGTGTTTTGTTATTCATGTGAGGTTGTATAAGCTTATAAATAAAATGGTATGTTATTCCTGTGAAGTTTAGAAGTTTTGTAAATAATAAAACACGTGTTCTGTGTACTTCTCATGGTTTTAGCATCAGTAACTTTTAAAGTTGGACCCAGTTATTGTTGTGTATAGTTAGATTTGTATTTTCTTCTTGAAAATGCGCCTTGACATGTATTTGTATTCTTACTTGACAGGTCAGGGTACATGGAGGGTGGGAATGGGGCTACCAGGGCCGGGGTAGAACTTCCAAGGTCATAGGTCACAATTGGCTCAGGGATGGGGAATTCCGGGGTCAGGCATCATAGAGGGTGGTGCAGGATGTCCCAGTCAGGTGTGAAAGAAGCTCAGGGAAATTACTTCAGGGATCTGGGTTCAAAAGTGCTTTGGGCAAGGACTTCTGGGGTGAGGGGTCAAAAGCGCTCATGGCAGGGGCTTCCAGGATCAGAGTTCAATAGTTGCTCAGGGAAAGTATATCTGGTCTCAACAGGTCCAGAAGTGGGGAAAAAATCTGGGGTCCCACGTGAGGGGTCCGGGAGCTACAGGGGTGTGGTCACAGGCAGGCCACAGACGACCCCGGATGACGTCACTTCAGGCGGCAAACCTTCTTTGCCAGGGGACCAAGATTTCTGAGGTGGGACTTCTGGGTCAAGGGTAAATGCTAGGGTTGGACTTTCAGTGTCAAGGGGGCGTGGCCACCTGTCAATTTAATGTTGATGAAAGGTGTCCCCTCCCACTACTCTACTACTATTTACTACTACTACTAGCAATTACTACTCCTTTTGGTGGCAGTAGCGCTACTACTAATAGAACTAGTACTTTGACTACTACTACTACTATTAGTAATGATAATAGTACTACTGACAGGGTGGAATTATCAAGTATGAAAGCCAGCTGGTGGCAAGTGAGAGAAAAAGCAACATTTTAGTTTTCCCCCATTTTTGGTCAAATGGACCCAAAGACTGCACGTAATGTCCCTCTCTGATGTCATATTGTGCTTAAGTCCTCATACGAATTCACAAAATGGACGGGCCATGGGCTGTAAACACTGCATCTGACTGCTGTCACCAAGTGTATTCCCGTTCCATCCTCCTCCTATTAGCTCCTTCAACTACTAAGCTTCCTGTCTCACATATTGGTATCAAACCTACTTCTCCTTTAGTGAAGGCAGATCCTGCATTGGGTAAGGCTAACTGTTTCCTGATCAATACAGGCTCATTAGTAGCACATGCATCCCATTTCTTTTTTACTTGCTACAGGACTATTCCTCTGATTTTTGTTTCATCACTGAAACATGCCTTCAAGATTCTTCGGGACCTGCCCTGATTCATGCAATCCCTGAGGTCTATGACATCCTGGGTGCAAACAGGATTCCTAAACACATTGCGGGTGGCTTGGCTCTTTTATTTCTTACCAAATACCCCTGCACCATAGTCCTGTGTGCTCATAAGATTGGGATGCAATTGTTTATTTGTAAAGCGCTCATACACAGGTGAAGTGCTTCAAAGCGCTTCAAGGCGGGAGGGGAACAAGGGAATACAGAGTCATTCTTAGCCCTTGAAGTTTCCAAATGATCTAACAAAAAATGACTAGCAACCTAGACCTGACACCATCACTAGTAGTCCCACGACAAGAAGGAAAGAGTGAGCCAAAGAGTGAGCTGATATGGGGTTGGGGGGAATCGAGGGAAGAGAACATACAGAAACAAAAAATAACTACTGTACAGAAACAAAAAAAGCAAAGAAAATACTGTGCCAGGCCTGGTGAACTGGGCCTAGTACATTCAGGTAATGTAAGTGTGCAAACAGGAAGTGAAAGGGAGGGGGAGGCGGACAAGTGCGCCCAGTCCAGCAGGGCCGTGGTTTAAGCGCAGAGAGGTTTTCCTTCTCATGGAGTGAAATTCCAGAAGTGCAGTATTGCTGAGCAGAGGGCAGACGCCCAGAGGCAAATGCAAGGACTGGCGGTTGAACCTGGGACCTGTGAGGCTCTGAAGGTGCACTAAGCGACCAGTCAGCAAAACAGAGAGGCGCTAGGGAAAAGAAGGAGGAGGGAAGTAGGCGAGAGTAGATAGGAGGTTAGCAAGGGAGAGGGAGAGAAAAAGATAAAGGGAAGAGGAAGGTCTTGAGGAGTTTCCGAAACTTAAGGAGATTAGGATCAAGACGGAGAGAGGCAGAGAGGCTGTTCCAGAGGGAAGCACCTGCAGACCTGCAGAGGATAAGGATATACCCCCAAATCTCTGTTTGGAAAAACAGAGGATGGAGGCCATGCTTGTTCAGATTTCTGGTTCTGCCTCTTGCACCCTCCATGCCTTACTACTATACCAACTTCCTGGCTACAACAAATCTTTCTGCAATCCTTTTCTTGAGTATGCTGCTGATCTTTCTCACTGTTCTCTGACTTACTGCTTTTGGTAACTTGAAGTCACTACAGTTATCCGTCATGACGCAGGACAGGTTTGTGCCTGCTATGAACTAGCTTCTGCTTATGCAGCTAGTTACTGGGCTGACCCACAATTTGGGTGCCACACTAGACTTGGTGTTCTCCTCTCTCCCAGTATTAAAAGTGTTTTCTTGTTTTCCAGTTCCCTGGACGGACCATTTGATTCTACCATTTGCCTTTTACCTTCCTCCACAGTCTTGTCCTTTGTCTTGCCTCATCCTCCTAAACGCAGATGGCATGCTATTGATGCCGGTGTTATTCAAGATGAGATTAAGACGCCTGGCCTCTGTCTTAATGTCATTGATATTAACTCTATTTCCCACGCTATTTTTTTTACTGTAGCAGACCATTTATCCCCTGTTCTTCCTTTTAAGCCACATGCCCGCCTCCCTGAGCCTTGGTTCTCCTTTCATCTTGCGGAACTACAACTCTCCCACCACCAGGCCAAAAGGCATTGGCGCATTAACTATTGCCCTTCGGCTAAAGCAGTTTTTCAGCAGGCTGATGGGGTGTACAATCATGCCATCTTTGAAGCCAAGTGTAATTACTTCATGAGCCAAATTGAATCAGCCCTAAACCACTCCAAAGAGCTTTAAAACTGTAGTCTCTCACCAACAGGGCTACTCTTTCTACTTCTGTGATAACCTCACAGGAACTATGCCATACTTTATTGACATTCTTCATTAGTAAAATTGACAAGATGCGTCTTACAATTGTGAACTTACTCCCAACTCTTTATCCTATCTGTAATTTCTTTACTACTCTCCCGGTTACCAGTCTTTGGTCCTCTTTCCTTGACATCATCCTGGCCATCTCTAAAATTAAGTCAGCCTCCCTTTTGGATCTCATCCCGCTACCTGTGATGAAAACTTGCATTGTCAAAATTGCTCCTCTGCTGGCTAAGGCAGTTAACCAGCTTTATTCTTCTGGATCTGAAGCATGTCCTAGTTCTCTCCCTCCTGAAAAAGCCTTCCATGGACAATCTTCTCCCATCTATTAGCCCATTTCACTCCTCCCTCTCCTGATGAAAACTCTTGAGTCCCTGGTCAATCCTTTGCTTTCCTCCTTCTTGGCGGCATTTTATACCTTTGAGCACACCATCTTGATTGAAAGGCTGTCAGCTGCAGGTATCTCCGGCCTTGTGCAGGTTTGGTTGAATTGCTTTCTGGTCAACTGGTCTCAGTCCCCTTCTCTTCCCCTCCTTCTGGTCCCCCGGTGTCTGTTACTTGTGTGGTCCCCGCGGGCTCGGTCCTGTTGCCTATTCTCTTCAACATCTATATGCAGCTTTTGGCTCTCCTCATCCAATCATTTGGCCTCCGCTGTTTCATCTATGCGGGTGACACCCAGATTGTGGTTCCCCTCAATCTTGCCCTCACTGAGGAGTCTGTTAACATCAGGAAATACCTGTCGGTGGTTAGGAATTGGATGAGCTGAAATTGGCTTAAATTGAATGGCGACAAGACCGAGGTCTTAATGATAGGCTCCCCTCCGCAGACCTCGGTCCGAACGCCTGACCTGTGGCCCCCTTCTCTTGGTCCACTGCTTAAACCTGTTACTATCATCAGGGATATGGGAGTTAAGATCTCGACCACCCTCTCTATGGATGCCCATGTCAGGTTTGTCTGCCAGGGAGGCTACTTTAAGCTTATAATCCTTATAAAGGTTTTCCCTTGCCCGTGCCCTGGTCTGCAGACTCCAGTGGTGGTGGCCTCCATCTTTGGCTCCTTGGACTACTGTAACTCTCTTTTCCGTTCTCAACCGGCATGTATTCTCCATCGGCTTTAGGTACTCTAAAATACTGCAGCCAGAGTGGCCACTGGTGTCTTTATACGAGATGATATTTCCCTCACTGGCTCCTTGTTAATCGCAGAATTCTATTCAAATCACTCTGCATTGTCCACAGGGCATTTTATTTTATTTATTTATTTGTATTTATAAAGCGCCTAAGCCCAAGGGCATCCAGGCGCTGGTGCGTACCAGTTACACGGTACATATAATACCTGAGGAAGTATGTGTGCGCTGAGTTCCTACAGCAAAGGTTTTGTCGCTAAACTCTCCCTCGAGCTTTGTGCTCTGCCTCTGGCTCCTGCACGCCCTCTGCACTATTGATGATCATCTCCTATTCCTTCCATCGTCAACAAAAAACTCTCCTATTTAAACTTTTTTCTCATGGTCTTCCAATAGGTGTCTCTCTCTTTAGCACCATGATGCCTTCGGGTGACAGTGCACTTTACAAGTAGAGTTAACATAACATAACAAAATGGAACATAAATCCAAAAAGAATCAGGCATAAAATGTCAAAAATAAGAAAAATGTGAAGGTTCTTTGCTGTGTGAATCAGTAGAAGGTCGAGTGGTGTTAATCAGACACAATAATTTTGGTGTATGATTATCTACTCCCTTTTAAAGAATGTTGTCTTCTCAAATGGTTCTTTTTTCAGAACGGATGATGTCAGAAGAAAGAAATGTATAGCACACCCCGCAGAGGGACCTCCCTGACAGAACATGGGTTTGGTGTTCCAGTGTTATTGTACTGTCTTTGACTTCACCTACCTGCATTCAGAGTGCCATTTTGCAAATGCCATTTTCTAGACATGTTAGAATTATATGTAGATCATGAACTCTGCGAATCAAGTTTATAAAAAAGCTACCAAAAAAAGGCGTGGGAGCGGGTTAGAGTCATTATTCTGCATCTGTCTTGAAACATAGTGCACTGCTCTCACCGTTGCTTTGCCTTCTGCACTGGAAGCATTGCAGCAGAGGCCTCACTAATGTGAGCAAGTCTCCCAGTCCCCTCATTACTGTGTCCAACCAAAGCCGAGTACAATGAACATGTATTACCCAAAAAAATTACATTTTAAACAGGCATTGGCATTAGTCTAATTAGGTAGTTGGCAAGATCAGCAAAATATGAAATATCATGAAAACAGGTCAAATATTAATTAACAGCGTAATGGCAAATGTAATGGATGGAGGAAGCTGGGATTTATAATAATGGCTGCAATCAGCACAATTAGTGACACTAAGATTAATTGTACACATGGAAACCATGGCAACGAAAGAAAGGCCTTCAAAGTTACCAAACATTCCCTGTCAAAAACACGAAACATTTTTAATTTTGAAAACTGGTACAAAATGCCTTTATTTCACATTATCTCACACAAAAAAGGAAGAATAGTCATCCACTTATTTTTAACACGCAAACTGTAGACCATAAATACATGTGAGTCATACAATTATCTCTCACTATTGGGATTTCCAATGTTATCCT
Organism: Ambystoma mexicanum; assembly: GCF_040938575.1. Taxonomy (NCBI): domain Eukaryota; kingdom Metazoa; phylum Chordata; class Amphibia; order Caudata; family Ambystomatidae; genus Ambystoma; species Ambystoma mexicanum. The sequence goes on from NC_090927.1 coordinate 337,091,765, forward strand.
TCTGTTTTGGGAGTCTGTACAACTGACAGATACACAGCAACTGCTCTGCATGAACTGGAGAAAGCTGCGGCCCTTACACTGGAAACCCAGGCCCAGCATTCTGGGAGACACTGGCCAACTAAGCAATCTGACGATTTGCTTTCCTCTCGGATTTCTATAAGGAACTCGTTATTTTTCAAGTCAGATAGTTAGGTAAGCTAAAACACAGGCTACTTAGAGGAACTGTACAAATTCCGCCTGCACCGATAAGGCTTTCATCCTTGCAGGGTCGATTCACTGAGTACCCTTAAACTGGGCAATAGTGACCTCTTTACTTCACAGCTTTACAAAAAAGAAAATGTATGATAGTGAGCGCTACAGAGGGAAACACGCTATTGGTGTGCAACACAGTACAAATGACTGCAAAATGAAAATGTAAAAATACATTTCACTGAAAATGACTAAAGTATAGAAAAAAGACAAAGAAAATAGCTCCTGGCTAGGATCCAAATGATCCTGTGACATGTGCATGTGAGGAGGGCAGGGACGTGTTGGCAGTGCTTCGAGGTCCGGGGGTCCACCACACCATCTGTACTGGAAATAGGCAAGCAACAATAAAAGAGTGTCGGGTTTCCCTGGCACTCTAAATGAATAAGAAATCAAACACATTTTTAAACATATACATAAATGTGCACAGAATGTAACTGTGTACATTACTTTCAATGTTTAATAGTCATTTCAACATCTACGTTTCTATAGCTTGCTTCTCTCATTCCTGGGATATTATTATATAGAAGCGTTGCTGTTATTATTGTCTCATTAAAGCAGACCAGGCTCTTGTGGGCATCAGAACAATGAGTAATACAGGTTTAGAAATGATTCATCAAGGATAGATAGTGGAAATACACTACTTGAATAATCAGATGACGGCGCTTGTCAGTTGGAGAGGAGCGGAAATTGAATTTGCTGGTGAAGCCTAGAGTAGATGAAAATGGTTACAGCACAGAGAGGATTACCCAGGCGGACATGTAGTGAGGTATACTATGAGCAGACATTTGATGAACCTGCACTTCTCCAATGTGCCATTACAAGTTTCACGGAATCCGGACAGTAATGCCTGCCGGATTGATTGATTGATTTGTTATTTATAACGCGCTTAATACCCAGAGGTTTCTAAGCGCGGATCCGGGGATCGAACCTGTGTTGCTCCATCGTGTCGTCTTGCTTCCAAGTCGAGCACATCGCCGCTGAGCTATCCTCCCGAGATACAAGGAAACTGGCCTACCGTTACCGAGACCTGATATCCCGGCATTTCCAGGATATTCCAGGTGCTGGCAACAGCAGGAAATCCCCACTCCATGGAGTGCTACTCCATTGAGGGGATTGCAGGAATTACTGGCACCAGTATTACTGTCGCCAGTAATTCTAGCATTTATTTGCCGTAGGGGACCGCTGGAGGTAAATCAGTGCCCCCACTAGCACACTTGATTTTTGCTGGTGCTGTATAAGTGCCGGTGCCGGAATTACTGGCAGTTTTACCTGCACTTTTACCACAATGGCAAAACTGTAATGACCCCGCAAGTAGTTCCTTCCACTTAGCAAATACATGTATAGTAAAGCGTTGTTACAGAAAATATAATGGCATATATGGACGCGCATGTTAAACAGTCCTTTGTTGGTTTCAGTCCCCTGAGTGGGAAATTGCCAGAAGCACATTTCCCGCTCTCTGCCCCACTCCGGCTAGTGAGCCCAATACAAACATTCTGAGAAATTCTGTCTAAATATTTCACTGTCCAGGGGTCTTTTTCCAGGCACTACAAAATGAGGGAATAAAAGGAGAAACACAGAGCCACTGTTTCAGGAACACACGAGTTCCATTGTTGGTTTCATGAATTAAAATAGGAAAGATTTTCTAAGTTACACACTCAACTGTATGTGGTAGATTTTGTTTGCAGTATAAAAGGACAAGGCCTTTGGTACCTTCTGTACTGCACCACTCTACCTCAGGATTTAACTCTAAAATCAAGGCACAGGTAAAATATAAGAGCAGGTGCATTGTTTCTAAGTGGAACAGTTATCATTAGTAATTGCAGACAATGTTTATAACTCAAAGGCAGTGTCTACTTAAAGATGACTATGATGGCCACAGACAGTCGACCCTCAAAGATATTCAACAATCAAATGCGTAGGTCACCTTGTGTTGGGTCACTAGTGCAATAATGCACAAACGTGTTTTATTAAACATTGGAGTGGAGCTGCGTAGGATGATAGTCCAACGTGTGGGACCCAATTAACCAGGCATCAGGGAAAGCTGTTAAAAGCACCACAATCATTGAAAAGTAAAGTGAACATGGGTATATGTTCCAAAAGAAGGGTTTGGGGGCTTTCTCCTGGAGGAAACACATTCACGAACAGAGCAGTGGCAGTCACAGGGAAAAATGAGCTCCAAATGTTATGGTGGCCTACCTGCTCTGTTTGCAAAGCAAATGTTGGGGAGTATATCAGGGAGGATATCAGATTGTGAGGAACCTGACTGTGGTTGCCATGTCAAGCTAATAATCCCAATAGCCACTTCAGTCATGAATTCAGGGAAACATCATAGAAATTATGTTGGAAGCACACAGGCATTCACATCTGTTTCACCATTATCTGTGGAATGTTAGCATTAGATAAGGCCCACAAGAGGAACCACTCGGTTTGAATTCCCAAAAGGGCCTTCCCTCTTTTACATCAAAGCAGCTTCCACAGGAAGGAATATTATCCCTTTAACCATCCCCAGTCTCCAATTATGGAAGCATGTGCTGGTGAAAATTGACCCACAGGATGGTCAATGAATACCCCCTCCATCAATAGGGTGCACTTTGAGAGAGCATCAGTGCATCCATGCGCACCCTTGGGCTTCTGAAGTAGGGTTATGATACAGATTTGCACAATATTCTCTAGTACCAGATGGACAGTGTAGAAACCATGTTAGCACAGCTGAGATCGTGTTAATAGAATGTGTAAACATGATGCTTGCACTGACCATTTTGGGGCTTCATATCCCGTGTGAGGTTGGTTGCAGGTGGGCATGTAGTGCTCCACTAAAGGCAGAGCAGGTCTTTTTCATTTGCTGGATGGAGCAAAGGATAAAGGTGCTGATCCATTAGGATGCAATATGAGGTGGCTCGCCATGCACATGTATTAGTGATATGGTCCAATACACCGGTTTGCACATATGTGTGTGTGCTAAAATATGGCATTAGGATGTTAGTGAACCAGCACCTGTAATGCACACCCTAAAGGATACAATGTCTTGTCAGATTACATTTTTAAGGGAATACTTGGTACAGCAGAGATGTATATTCTTAATGTTACAAAGGACTGGTGTAAGGTTGCAGACACGGAGGGGTCATAGTGTTTGCTGTAAACCTTTATTCAAAGGTAAAAAGGAAAAGAAAACCCTATCTCGACCTAGCTCTAAGATGGATTTCCCTGCCTCAACGGAAATAACCAGTGTTAGAATGTGCAGAGAAAAAGTCCCAAAGTCCAGTGTCCCTTAGATACTAATCTAACTAAATAAAAGGAGATATCTTCTTGGACCAGAGGAACGACTTACTTCCCCTGGACAAAAGGCAGTTCTTGTCTTGGTAAGACTTTCCCAATGTGGTTTCAGCCAGTCCTTAGCTGTGGGGGAAGTGTCTCGCTTTGCCTAGCCTTCCTAAGGCTTACAGCGTAGTTCCTTGGCGTTCCAGACCTTGGCTGGCAGCTTTGACTTCCTCTCTCCAGATGCTGCAGTGCTGTGTATGCTAGATAGCAGTGATTGCCGTTCCTTCATGACATGGTTGAGAGCTTGGTGATATACGCTTACATATTCACTGTCGCTCACCACGCCACTGAACAAAGATACTAAGTGCTATATAAATATGTCTTGTATACCACTAAAGGTTCCTTTCTTCCTTTTTTTACCTCAGGGGTCACATCTATTACTGGTCCTGAGGAAGACGGGCAATTGTTCTATCTGCCGAAACATAGACCAAGCGTACCCCGTGATCCGGTCCTGTACGTTTGGAGCACCTTTTAAGATTCTCTCCCGGTGTTATATTTTTGACCCCTAGTTTAGGTATCCATGGACCTCAGATCTCTAGTTTAGGTATCCATGGACCCGTTTTTGGACAAATGACTGGTTGAATGCATAAAAAAGGTTTAATTGAACCAAGTTTGGTATTCCAGCTGACCTTGAACTCCTTCTATATGATTTGATTGGAAAATAATGGTTGAACCTTTTCCTTGAAACTCCTAGCAGAATTGAAACTGGAGTGGAGTTGCTATTGAAAAAGGCACCTCCCAGACACCACTGAGATGGTAACAGTTTAGGCTTGATATGTATATCATGTGACATTAATTGGCATGAGCTTGATTTATTTCACCTGAAATGTTGTTTCATTACGTGGGAATTGATGTAAATCCATGTTTGTCAATTTGATTTTTTTCATTTGTAAGTACATGCAGGAACTGTGCATGAAGATTGTGTATAAAATGCCCTTTTTTCACTGATGTTTTTAGATGATACACAATATGTCGTATGCTTTGGTCTGAATGTTTACTATGTATGTATAGATAATTTAATATTAGAAGTTTTTACACCTCATTTATTAACAATAAAAAACAAATGTATCTTGTTTTTAAATGCTCTAATTGAATTAAACGTAGTTTTTATACACTGCCACTGGAGACTATCCACAATACTCTTGGATTTCTGTACCATATAGACAACCTTGAAATAATATGAAGAGAGATTGAGCTTTATAGCTCCTTGCCTGCCAGGACAAACTCCCTTTACGCATATGGTTGCAGTGCAGAAGAACAGCCTGAACGCCCTCTTCAAGCTGTAGTGGGGCCCTGGTGTGAAGGCTTTGTTCCCTCTCACCAGGTACTGTGACGAAGAAGCGTTGCCTGGATGTACTTTCAAAGTAGTTCTGAGTCCCTGACTCTTGCGTGTAGACCTGGTTCCCTCTCACCATGTACTGCAATGTAGAAGAGTCTCCTGGATGCACTTTCCAAGCTGCTATGTGTCCCCTGGTGTGCAGACCTGGTTCTCTCGCACCAGATCCTGCAGCAAAGAAGAGTTGCCTGGATGCAATTTCCAAGCTGTAGTGGGTCAGACAGACTTGGTTCAGTAACCTATCAAGTACTGTGTGGACTTCCCACTAAGTTCCAATTCTCCATATTCGGGTGCGAGTCCCAGACCTGCAGTTCCGGCTTTAGTTTTCCCTTCTATGGACTTGGTTTACACTCCTGCCAAGCCTTAGTACAAAGTCCATGTACCTCTTTGCTTTTAATGCTAATCACTTGGGCAAACTTGGCCCTGGTGCAAAATGTATAAAAATGTATATTTTTTGTGCTAGGACCATTTTTGCCCTGGTGTTTATACTATGCCAAACTTGTTATGTTGAAAGGGTTTTCTAATATGTCTCAGTGTTTTAAGAAATAGGGCAAACTTTGTCCTAGTGCTAATACCGTGCCACTTTGCATTTGCACCGGTGCAAAGTTTCTGAACTCTGACCCCAGTCGTTCTGTACTGAAGCCAAATTTTACAATGTTAAATTACAGTTCAGAACCCATCTGTCAGGTTTTGAGTTTACCTAAGGTTTGTTAGTTGTTTTAGCAATGGACCGAGTCCTGTGTTTGTGCCGTAGACAGAGATCCTGCAGGTGTCCGCTCTAGAAGTCACACCGGCCAACAAATGCTGCAATGGATGATGTAGCCCTGCAACAAAACTCTGTAAGAAAAGGGAAAAGTCCACAAAGGGTAAAAAAACCTTTTTCGTGAAGATGCATGAAGTAGTTGCTTAATGGCAGTTGTCAATAACAATGAACCATGATAGCAGAGAGGATTGAAAGGAAAAGGGTTGCAGTAGGAGGGAGTCAGCTGGCAGAAGAGGAACGAACAATGGAATTACCAGGAAGGAGAAACAAGAGCAGGAAGGGACCGCAGGGGAAAAGTAGCAAAGCAGGAAAAATGTAACAAAGTAAAGGCAGGAACGAAAGGGTAAGTGTACCTTACAGTTGAGACACAGTGTGCGGCAGTCCTCTGTATCTTTTATCGTCTGTGCAATGTGCAACAGCTCCGGTTCATGCTGATGACACACGATTCCTGGGTCTCAAGGGGTGAAATGGAGACCAAAACAAACGGGACATCCTGGGCACCATATTGGGTGAGGCAAACAGTGTCGTTCTCACAGAACGAGCAGAAACAAAGGGTTGGCATCTCCACTTATGCCAAATGGACATCCGGGGAACACAGCAAAGTGTGACAGTATGCTCTCTTCCAGTGCAGACTCCTACAGGCTTGCCAGGATGTAAAATATGACATTTCCAGACCAAAGCTGCAGCATGTACATTTGTTGCTGGATCCCAGGTGCATTCACATATGGAATAACCTTTCCAATGTATCAAATATTGCAAACGACCTCTGTAACATCTGGAGTCACATACTTGTGCTACTTCATATTCTGGTATCCCATCGACGAGGACAGGTACAGGGGGTTTCCTAGTCTTACTAGTGGATGATACATATGGTTTAAGTAATAATACATGGAACAGTGGGTGGATCCATTTCCAGGAAGAAGGTGGAGATAAGCGAAAGGCAATTTGGTTGATATTTTGTTATATGGTAAAAGGTGCAAAGTATTTGGGTGACAATTTGGTGGGGCATTGATGTTTCAGTAGATGTTTAGCCGACAACCAGATCTTGTCTCCAACCACATAAGAGAGTTTGTTGCTTCTTTTCTTGTCAGCATTTTATTTTGTTCTGGCTTGAGCCAAAGACAGAATTTTGGCTGCTTTCTTCTGACCTTATTGTAGATCTTCTATCCAGCTATCTACTGATGGTACCAGAGTAGGACCAGGAGACAGGGATGGAAAAATAGTCAGGTGAAATTCATAGGGACTATTAAAAGGGCTTTGTTGCAAAGACATGTGAATGGTATTGTTATAGCAGGATTCCGCAACAGGAAGCAAAGAGAACCAGTCTCCCTGCACTTGAGTAGAGAAACAACATAGATACTGCTCAAGTGTCTGGTTGGTGCATTCCGTAATGCCATTTGTGCGAGGTTGGTAGCCTGAGGATAAGGCTTTTTTGATCCCAATATGACTGCATGGAGAAGACTAAAACTTAAAGATGTATTTGCTCTCTCTATAAGAAATTATTGTAGTAGGGAGTCCATGCAGATGAAAAACATCTGTAAAAAAGACTGCTTCCATTTCAGCAGCTGAGGACATTTTGGAAAAAGGGGAAAAATGAGCCATCTGGGTAAACAAGTCCATAGTCACCATGATGGTGGTGTAGCCTCTTGAGGACGGTAACTCAACTATAAAGTCAGTGGTGATTTTTTCACATGGTCTTGAGGGTTGATTGAGTTGTAGGAGCAGACCTGTAGGTTTTCCTCTTGGTGTTTTGGTCTGAGCACAAATATCACATGATCTCACATATTCCTGGATAGAAGTACACATATGAGTCCACCAGAAATGACAACACAAAATGTTTAAGGTGACAGTAATACCTCTGTGACCAGCAGGAAACATGTCATGACTGAGATGCATGGCTTGCCTTTGTGTAGAGTCAGACGGTACATACAACTGTTCATCTTATGACATGGGGAGGTTCTGTAGAACAGCAGAGGAGTTGGTATCTTGTTGTATACATGTCAGATAGGAATCAAGGGAACAGATGAACAGTTTATCTTGCAACACAGTGTTCTAAGGCAGAAGGGTATCTTCCGGATCCTTGTGTATTCGGGACAGTGTGTCTGCAATTGTATTCTGACCCCCCGGTATATTGGTCATGGTGAAGTCATATTGTGCAAAACAAATGCCCACCGGGCTTGTCTACTGTTGCGATATTCAACATTTTGAAGGGCCTGAAGAGTCCTGTGATCTGTACAAATCAGATCTGGTTGACTGGCTCCAAGCAGTAGATATCTCCACTCTAAACAGGCATGTCAGATTGACAACAACTGTTTCTTGAGTATGGAATAATGTCTTACACTGACTTCAAGAGTTTGGGACAAGTAAGCCAGGGGATGTTCTTCTCTGTCATCTTGCATGTGTTTCAAGATGGCTCCTATTGGGTCCTCTGAAGCATCCATCTCAACGATAAAACCTTTGCTGGCATCTGGTTGACAAAGTATTGGGGCTTGAGTAAATGCCTCTTTAAGGGAAATGAAGGCTTTTTCAGTGTTGTTGGTCCACAGGTAAGGTTCGTCTTTTTTCAATTACCTGGTTATAGGCTATACATGAAAAATCTGGAATAAACTCCCTATAGAAGTTTGCCATGCCTAAGCAGCGCTAGATTTGTTTTACGTTCTGTGGGGTAGGCCAATCAAGTATAGCTTGAACCTTTTGAGAGTCCATAGAGATCCCAGCATGTGAGATCACATAACCCAGATAATGGTTCGTAGATTAATGAAACGGAAATGTTTCAGGTTTGGCCAAGAGATCTTATCTTGTAGCCTGGTTAATACTTGGTGGACATGATGGCGATCGTCAGTTAGGCTAGAAAAATAGATTAGAATATCATCTAGATAAATGATTACAAATTGGTAAAGCATGTCCGAAAATGTGCGATCCATAAATCGCTGGAAAACGTCTTTGGCATTCATTAACCGTAAGGGCATAACTAGGTACTCAAAGTGCCCAAAAGGAGTCTGCCAGGCTGTTTTCCATTTGTTGCCCTGTTGAATGTGTATGAGGTGGTAGGCTCCACACATATCATGTTTAGTGAAGATGGTAGCACCTCGAAGGGCTTCCAAGATATCCACGATCAGAGGTTGGGGATATTTGTCTTTAATGGTAAGACAATTTAGCCCTCGATAGTTTAAACAAGGTCTCAATTCAGTAGTTTCCTTTTTGGGGACAAAAAATAAGGGAGCTCCACAGAGTGACTTTGAGTACCTAGCGAGACCACTTTTCAGGCTACTGTCCAGATACTCCTTTAAGGCAATTTTTTTGAGAGGTTGACAACATAAAAATTCTTCCAAAAGGCATAATAGAGCCAGGAATGATATCAATGGCACAACCTCAGGTCTGTGAGGAGGTAACAACTTTTCCTTTGAGTTGATGAAGACGTCGTAAAAACTCCTGATACAATGAAGGAACCAGTCGCGGATGGGCCACCGGTAAGGAGGGTTCAGTAACCTGGATTTCAATATATTGAACAGATACCTTGATGTTTTTGTTGGAACAATGTTGCTACAAAATTCTGAACCCAGGGACAGGGTTCTTGCTGCTCAATTTATCTAAGGATTGGGTTGCTGAAGCCAAGGAATGCCAAGTACCGCAGGCATTATCAAAGCACAACTTTAATGAGATCGAAACACAGATTCTCTGAATGTTGGGCCACTTCGATTTGCTGTAGGTGGGTTTGCATTGATATGGGTCCAGAGGACAACAATCTTCTGTCAACACCTTCAACAGGTTGCAGAACTGGTTTCATGAATGTAGGTATGTCATTTTGTTGAGCCCATGTGATGTCCATGAATAATCCAGAGGCATCACAGTCCACCAGGGCCAAGGCATTGATAGATTCTTGATCAGGTGGTGTTATCCGGACATTCAGGACCACTAACGGAGGGCTTGACATTGGGGATGATGGAATGGGACTTCAGCAATCTTCTATTTTCTCCCAATTCATGGCTCCAGTTAGGACCCATAGCTGGGGTTTCCTGACTGAACGTGGGGGAGGCACTAATGGACACTCTTGGACAAGGTGTGTTCGAGATCCATAATGCATGCGCAAACCCTGGGTTGGACCTTCGTTTTCTTTCTTGTGGTGTTAAAGATCCCCTGACTGCTCCTAATTGCATAGGTTCTGGTTTAGATGTGACATCAGACCAGAGGGCACTGGGCTTGTTTTGAAGGATAATTCCTGGCCTTACGTCTCTCTGCCCGTCTCCCCAGAAAACTGTAATTAATTTGCAAGGCCAATGCATTAAAGTTTTCTGGATGTGAAACTGGGGCCAACTCATCTTTTATCTCATCAGCCAGGCCTTGATGAAACCAAGTAAAGCAAGTATCTTCTTGGCAGCCATTCTCTTTAGCTAACTGTCTAAACATGCTGATGTATATCAGATCCATGAACCCTTTCTATAAATCAAGGAGAGGTTTTTGTGCAGTAAAAGCCATATCTGGGTGATCAAACATGTTTTAAATGCTGCCACAAACCTAGCATAGTTATCCAACAGAGGATCAGACCCTGTGACAAAAGAGCTTGTCCAAGAAAGAGCATTGTCCATTAAGTGTGAAATCAGGAAACCCACCTTAGCCTTCTCAGATGCGTAAAACAAGGGTCTAAAGGAAAAGTGAATTGTGCGTGAATAAAAGAACTGTTGTAATTCTTTAGGAGATCCATGATATTTCTCCAAAACGGTTCCAAGAGAGGGATTTTCTTGAGTCAGTATGTCATATGTAAGGACCACTCATACTTTGGCTGTTAGATCCTGCATTGCCCTAATTAAATCACGCATGGAATCCATGTCTGCTGACACATTTTGGCATCTCAAACGGTCAGGTTTTGAACTTACTTGAGATTTGTTAGCTGTTTTAGCAATGGACCGAGTCCTGTGTTTGTGCAGCAGACGGGAATCCTGCAGGTAAGGGCAGTCCTCTCTGGAAGCCACACCGGCTGGAAAGTACTGCAATGCATGGGGTAGCCCCCGGAACAAAACACCAAAAGAAAAGGGAAAAACCCACAAAGGGTGAAAAAACCCTTTTTGCGATGATCCATGAAATAGTTGCTTAATGAAACTCCAAAAGAATGGCAGTTGTCAATAACAATGATCCATGTCAGCAAAGCAGGATGAGGGAAAAAAGGTCCCAGTAGGTCCGAGTAGGATGGAGTCAGCTGGCAGAAGAGGAACGAACAGCGGAATCACCAGGAAGGAGAAACAAGAGCAGGAAGGGACGGGAGGGAAATAGCAGAGGAGGAGGAGGAATGTAACAAAGTAAAGGCAGGAACAAAAGGGAAGCACTGAGTTAGGTTAAACGTACCTTATCATTGAGATGCGGTGTGCAGCAGTCCTCGGTATATTTTATGGATGGCTGTGTGATGTGCAGCAGCTCCGGAACGCACTGATGACACATGATTCCTGGTCTCAAGGGGTCCAATAAAGACCAAAACAAATGGCACATCCCCGGTGCCATATTGGGTGAGGCAAACAGGGCTGCTCTAACAGAATGAATGGAAACAAGAGGTCTGCATCTCCACTTATGCCACTTATCTCCACTTCAGAGAACCGTGACACTATCCCAGCAAGTTGTCCTATTTCTGACTCTTGAGAAGTTCATTTAACTCTACAAATAACAAGTTAGGTGGAGGAGATAAGAGTTCAAAGTGGATCACTGGTATGAGTACACAATTTGGTAAGCACAAATCACTCCGCCAAATTTGTGCTGCCTCTAGGCTCAGATCATTCACATTGTATGAAAAGATAGTGTCCATGCCTGTGGGATGTTTTGACCCACTAGGCTCTGCCCTGCGACATCCCTGTGTGCTGGTGGCACCAGAATCTCTGGACACAACAAAACCCATGGAAATTACGCTTTGAAACCAGAAAAGATGGCTGCCAGATCTACTTTGCATATTGTCAGTGGTGTAAGGAGACCACACTGCTGAAACATGCCACTGTGCTGCCTACCAAGGAAACATGGAAACTGCATGAAAGGCAGTGCTTTATTGCAAGAAAACCAGAAATTGCTCTTAAATCCCTTTTTCTTGGTTGCTGAAAATATAAAATACCAGATCAAAACAACACACAACTTCCAATATCTTTGCTGGGTGTTACCTGCCACTTCATTTAAGGAATCATTATGAACCCACAATGTCAGGAAAAGCAGAATCTATCATCAAAATATCCACAGTAAAAAGTGTGCTTGTCTGTGAAAATCTGTCAAAATATGGGCGCAGTACCAGCGGCCGCCTGCATTGACAGCTGTCATTAATTTCATGAGAAGCTTAAACTTGTGCAATGGAAATCAAATGTGTGGAATTAAGTGACCTGTCATTAAGAGGAACATAGGTTGTAACTATTTCATCTCCATGATTTGAAGACTGGAATCAGAGTTCTAGCTGCTTGATTAAAAATTGCAAGTTTTATTTCAAATTAAGAAAAAGGTTATAATTTGACAGTGAATTTAGCTGAACTCAGAGTCACCAAACCAGTTTTCCCCAGCTTTGCCCCAACAAAAGGCATCGCTCCTGCTTCCCACCAAAGGTCAGGAACTCACATTCAGGTGTTGATTAAGAGGGGAGGAGATTTTGGGCTGCTGCTCCTGGGAGAGACAATCAACCTTCCTTGGCTGAAAGGATATGCAGATTGTAAGTGTCAACAGTGGCTTCTGCCAGAGGAAGAAGGCAGGGATTGCTCTTGAGCTAAAGAAACCTTTGGAGGCAGAGATAGAAATTTTTGTTGATTCTCAATGGACAGAAAGCATATTTTTGAAAAAGACTGATAAAGGACTGTGCGAACTTGTAAAAATGATAAAATTAATAGCAGTGTTAATGTGATTTTTTCTGTGCACATTTCAAGAGGAGCCATATCTCTGTGCGATGTTCTGAGAGGGCACAGTGAAAATTCTGGTTTTGTAGCAATTGTATTCATGTCAGAAGCACGAAACTTCATACGATTATGCCCAGATATGATGCGCACATATGTACAAAATTGTGGACAAATCAGATGTTGTGTCCAGGATAAAAAATGCGAAAAATTGTCAAATCCAGACCCCAGACCTCACAGCTACGGGGCTTTGCAGAATATTTGCTCCACAAAATATGTGATCTATGTATGTCATTGGTATAAAGATTTTACACATGTAAAGATGTATTATATCAAAAATAGATTTTATGTTCAAAAGGCAAAGGGGAGGTTTTCCCTGTCTCATAAACTACTTCATCATGATGACACTCTCTTTTCTCCTCCAATCAAGGGAGAGAGCAGACTTTAGCCAATAGACTACCTAGGGGGTGTGCCTAGGATAATTCAGTTTACCCACCCCTTTATCAAATACATAAATAGAGACAGCTGAGGACCTAAAAAAACACTGATCCATCCACCATCTCGAATTTGGCGAAGCACTCTGCAGGAGAACCATCCATACTCTTTGTTCCAGACCACAGAAACTTTGCAAGCAGAAAGGCTCAGAGCATAGCTGAAACACTAGCAGCTGGGCCTAACTTCCAGAACCCATCCCTCAACTTAAAGGGGAAACCAAAAAGAAGCAGCCAGGCTGTGCTGTAACTGCTTGCCTGCCAAATAATTATCTTCATAACCAGAAGGGCAGATTCAACCCCATCTGGTGCCGTGCTGTGCAGACCAGAGAGCTCTTGCAGATCCAGCTGTCGTGCTGTGCAGTGTAGACCAGAGTGCCTTGCTGTCCAGCCCTTCCGTGCGGTGTCCAGAGCACCTTGCTGATCGCTGACTCATCCAGTCCAGTGTGCCCAGCAGTCTGTCCCAGAAAAATCCTTGACCAGAATCCCTGACAGTTCCATTCAAAACCTTGGTAGTGAGTATCCATAGCATAGGAATGTCACTAGCCTATGTACTGTCCATAGTCATCCCTATCAAAATCAGTCTATCTTATATCCAGAACTGTATTGCTAGAAATCCTTTTTGTCTTGCCTGAACTCTCTCTCTTATCCTATAGTCCTTCTGTAATCATATTGTTAAAATCATCTTTGCGCTGAAATATTTTATCTGAAGAAAGACAAGCATCTCGGCGGGCAAAAACCTGATCGGTGACGTCCTGGTCTGGTGGTTGTGCTGTCGTGTAGTTTGTATCTTCATAGTCTATCCCTAGTGTAAAGAAACCTTGTTTGTACTTTTAAAAGCGCATCCTTGTTTTACATTTTGCCTCTATCTGAAAAAACGACCTCCACGAAAACGTTCATAACTTCTTCATACTTTATGCTAGAAATGAACTCCTTATGGTTATTCCACAATCGCGCTTACCGCGCGCAGAAAAGTTTGCCGCAAATTTGTAGGTTGGCTAAAATCTGTAACGTGTGAAATACCTTTTCATTGCACCCGACCTCAAAATTGAGTTTTCAACTTACTCATTACTCTCTAATGATTGCTAGTGCTTGTCTGAACCCATACAAAGCAGCTCCCATTAGAATTGAAACAATGTCAGTGATTTAGACAATTTTCAGTGTTTTACCTCTTCCATTCTAAGCCAACTTTAAACCATTTTTGACAAGTTTACCAATCAATTCTGTTTTTCTCTGGTGTTTGCTGGGGGGAAATTGGGATTTATATATTTTGCTGAGTTCTGCATTCCTGAAACCTGTTCTTTCTCTTTCTATCTCTTTATATTGCATATTGGGGGGATTGAGGGGTGTGCAGGGGAAATATTAACCACATTGCCATTTGATTGAACACTCACAAAAGTATTATTTCTGTGCTGCATTATTTGTTCCCATAATTGCTCCGTGTGATTAAAGAGATTGTTAGTGTGACATCACCCCATTGGTGTTTATTGTATAACCATTAAAAATAGTGTGATATATATATTGTGCAATACATAAATAAATATTTTTTACTTATGCAAACCAGCCTGATTCCTGTTTCAGTGTGACCGGGGGGTTAAAAGAGAGAGGCGTGATATAAGTGGTACATCGTTCAGAATAAAAGAACCTATAGACACAAATAAATAATAAAGGGCTTCAGTTGTGCATCCCACGCTAGGCATTGACTTAGGTGAAGTGCCGGATTGAAATCACTTACATGCCCTAGATGATTTTAGCTGTAACCTTTGCATTATAAATATGGGTGGGACTGAAGATCTTGCATATTTATTGTTCAGTTTTTCCATGTTAGGTACCAGCATATCTGCTTTGGCTCGTAACAAGGATATCAAGGCTGTCTTATTCTCTTGCCAAATATTGGGAAATCTAAGTAAGTAAAATGAGTAACAACTTCCAGGGAATCTTTTCTATATCCCATCTGTAACCAATTTTCCCTATTGCGGAAGAGTGACTCATGACCTTTTAGCTTTGTTTATAGCTAAATCATTAGCTATCGCACAAGAGTTTAGGGATTCAAAAAGCTGCTGCAGGCTAATCGGGGTATGATCCATTATTAATAAGTCATCCGCATATGCTAACCACCAGAGACATAGATTGCCTAAACGAGGAGCCATAGCAGGGGAAAATTCATAGAAATTACCGAAATCCGAGATATAAATATTAAATAGGCAAGGAGCCAAAATGCACACCTGCCAAAGACCTCAATTTGTGTATACTTTATCATCTGGTTGCCAGAAAGATCTAATCTGACCCTAATACTGTTCTCTGAACGAAGGTGAATTAATATACTTAAAAGCCTAGTTGGTAGGACCAGAGAAGCAAAACCTTTGCTGTCCACATCAAGGAGAGTGATGGGCTTAAAGTTACAAAGATAAAGACAGTCTCCACTTTTGTAAATCGGAATTAAATAAGATAACATTAGATAACAGTGCAAAGAGAACAGATGCCCCAAGACACTGAGAGGATAGCTCAAGGGCAATACATTTGTCTTGGAATCAAGACAACACACAGCAACACAAGTTTGAAACCAGGTCCCGCGCTTAGAGACAGGTCTCTGTATTAAGCGTGTTACAAAATATTAACTAATTAATAATTCTGGGACATACTGCAAACCCTTGTTATAGAGGCCATTAGGTGCTGGGGGTCTAGAATTACTAGATGTTTTGATTAAAAACTAAATGTCACCAAAGTCAAATATAAGAGTCCATCTGCACTCAAGATAGTTAGGGACCTCCTCACAGAAAGTGTCCCTTGGGCATGAAGCACAGTAAAATGCAAAATTCATACAGTATTAGGGATCAGGTTAGACTACCAGCATGCTTAGCATCATTTCACTGCCACGTTGAAGCATCTGGTGGCAATGATGTATACGACAGTTGTTTGAATTTTTACTTGTGACTCTTTATCTTTGCTAATTTAGATGCAGGCATGTTTTTGCCTTGCTGAACAAGTCTTACCTGGTCACATAGTTACCTTTTATTCAATTGGATGGATTCATCAAATACATGAAGATGAGTCATCTTACCTACCTTTTGCATAGAGGCTATGTTTCACACAAAAAAACACTGAACAGGGTAGGAGAAAAAATGTGACTTCTCATATTTGGATCCGAGTCCTCAAACGATTTAAAAATAAGTTACATTTATATGTGTTTAAGGGATTCCAAGATGTTCTGTATCCTGCCTGATTTACTTTCAGATTTCTTGGCCCAAATCAATTGGATTGTATCATGAAGCTCTTATACAAAATTCATCAGACAGCAAATTATGATCACTCAAATTAGTTTTGTTTATATGCAGTCTACAACATTTGTGAAACAGTTCCTCACTTACAAACATGTAATCTATGCAAGTCCCAGAGGCCCCCCTTAGACCTACAATTTTGCAATAATACTGGATCCGGTAAGCCAGATCGGGTGGCAATGGCCCGAGCACAAGGTACCACCTGTTCTGGTGGGCCAGATCAGGTTTCATTACCAACAGCACCCCGGGTTGCCAATCCGGTAATCCGGGATGCCGACAGCAATGGTCTTGGTATAAATGAATGGGTTGCCTAATGGCGTCCCTTTCATTCATACAAAAAACAGACAAGATGGCCGCCACTGGGCTGAAAGACAGGGCTCAAAGCGGAGCCCCTCCTTCATTTCCATTGTGGCCAAAGAAAAAGGAGCCGAGGCGCGGCAGGGGTGCCGCCAGCACTGACGGTATCAGTGGGGGTAGGGGTGGAACGGACAGTAAACAAAGAGGAAGGGAAGGGAGGGTACAGGAAGATAGGAAGGTGGGGGAAAGATGGTAGGGTGGGGAAGCAGCTGGCAGGTTTCTCGAACACGGGCTTGGATCGTGGGATTCAGCCGCGATTCAGCCTGTGATTCTGCCTGCGATCCGAGCAATCATAAATACAGACCATAGATAACCAGCACATTTTGAGGCAACATAGGCCTAGCAAACATCCTCAAGGGTACATATATCAATGCCTGGGCAGTTGGCATTAAACAACTTTATATATCAATATGAGCCCACCAGAAGGACGGCCAAAAAGGGCTCATGAAGCTGTTTGAAAAGCTATGTGAAAGTCATCAAAATGCAGAAGTTCTAAAAAGCCACAGTTCTTGAAGAAGAATAAAAAGAGAAGGTGCTAAGTAAAGAGCATAGTGTAACATTTGTCAGCAGCTTCAGATAAAATCATGTCCCATTTAATTCTTGAAGGAATCAAATGGGAAACCAAATCATGGTGATCTGAGTACAAGAATTCCACAAGTTTGATGACACTTAATGTAATAGGTTTCGGTATTTTATCAAACAGAGCACGTATATTAGAGCGATTAAGAATTCCCATCAGTCAAAACAAACTCCAAAACCACTCTTGGGGCCAACTGGGAATTATTATGAGTATTATCACTTCCCTTGTTTGTTTGGTGCTTAGATGTTCAGTATTGCCCTGTTCAGATATAGTAGCATAAGTGGTCATCAAGAGAGAGTAAGGATCAGAGCTTTTAGGTAGATGGACCCCAGTTATGAAGTATCAAACATGTGTAACCCTATTTCTCTAATATTGCTTGCTGGCAGATAAGAATCTTCACTCATTTGAGTGCCAACCCTGTTAGAACTAGAGCGCGGCTCATAAGAGACCGCCAAAGATGAGCAAACTGGAGCACAATCAGGGCAAATAGTATCTTCTTCCAGACCAACTTGAGTTAATGTGGTGGTACTTGCTTTATTCATTTTACACACCGTGATTTTTGACTGCACGAGGGGCCTGCTATGAGGATTTTCCTCGCAGGTGCCCTTTATAGTCAGCGCTCGTATATTTTTTTACTTCTTAGGTCTTTTCCCCATCGAGTTCCTAACTCTATAATAATGGCCTCTGGTTCCTCGATACTAATCCCAGGGCCTCGGTCCTCTAAGTCTATGGTATACTGGTGCCTTGTACACCCATGAACAGCAGAGTTAGTTCATCCAGATGGCTGGTCAGGACTGGTTCCAATGAGCACAAGACAGGAGTAGGAGACCGCGTATATATACAGATTTTGTAAATGCTTTGTGTGTATTTTCAACTCAGCCTTTATGTTGTCATAGAGGGTGGCCATTGATGATAGCAGTATATTTAAAGCAGACATAGATGAAAGCGCTGACCCCGGCTTCTCTTGTAGCTCCTGCCTTCCCACAATTGCACTCTCCAGCAAGCTGCTCAGCCAAGAAATATTTGATTACAAATGTGACTGCGTTTAAACATAGTTTTATGAACATCCAGAAAAAACGTGACGTTTACAGCCATCAGCAGGGAGAACATACTAAGAAAGTAAATGAGAGGAAAATTCTTGAACACTTAGGAGTTCGAGGAGTCAAAGGCTTAGTACTGTGCCAGGTCCTCCAGATTCTCTCTAACACTGTAAACCATAAATTGAACAGGCCACACAATAACAAACCACCACACAGGCTCACAATGTCTTACTTTATATGGAGCTTTTTAGAACTGTTAGCAAAACCATAAACATTTCCATAGGCAGTGGTTATCTGCAAGATAACAATATATATAACAGTAGAAAATTAAGCACATTTCAGACGTTCACATTGGTGATGTGTAAGAACAAGCAAAACATATTTTTATCAGTGCATGATACTGGAGAGAAAGAAAACAAAACATACAATTCTATAACAGTTTTTTTTTGGGTTCTGAAATAACCCTAGCTGCCATTCATTGACAAGGCTCGGGAGGATAGCTCAGGGGCAATGTGCTCGCCTTGGAAGCAAGACGACACAGAGCACAACAGGTTCGGTCCCCGGGTCCGCCCTTAGAAACCTCTGGGTATTAAGCATGTTATAAATAACCTATCATATCATGTGTGTAGCATGGCATGAAACCTTTAGTTGCTTCCCCCCGTTTACTACCAATAGTTTGAGGATTAAATTAGGAAACACCCTGGTAAACACTTTAGTTGGTTATGAAAGCAAATGCATTTTAGATACAGTTTCAACTCCCATTTACCCCTTGCCCATTAGCTAAGGTCAGGTTAGTATGAGAATAGGGTTAGTGGACTCTCCTGAATAGCAGAAAAATCCCCAAAACCAATTTTGACTCAGGTAACTACCTTCATCCCTGGGTACCTTAGGGATAGAGGTGGTTTTGACTTTTATGTCAGTTTTACCTGGGCAAATCACCCCTGCAAGAGATTTTAGTTACTTTGGTCCCTATTAATACTCACTTTTACTTCATTTGAGACGTGTGATCCCAGCCCTTCTGGCCTGACTGCAGTTTAAGCTCCACTCGGA
Source organism: Ambystoma mexicanum (assembly GCF_040938575.1). Taxonomy (NCBI): domain Eukaryota; kingdom Metazoa; phylum Chordata; class Amphibia; order Caudata; family Ambystomatidae; genus Ambystoma; species Ambystoma mexicanum. Next base: position 337,111,072 of record NC_090927.1, read on the forward strand.
AGTATCCCCAACCTTCATTCTCAGAATCCCAGTTCGCACTGCTCTCTGTAGTGTTGCCAGTGGCACACAGATATCATCTTGGCTCACAGTTCCCCATTTAGGTCCCAGCGATATTTGGCTCGATGCCATATGCTCAAGCTGAGACAGCCCGGCTTTCTCACTGGAAGCACACAGAACCTTGCGATCGCTTTCTGGTAAGCCCCAGATTGCTTTCAAAATTCAGAAACCACAGCCCCAGGCCTTGCCCACAGTCCAGAGCTTGTTAAATCTCAGTCCAGTATTAAAGACTCTCCCAGGGACTCCATCACAGCCCAAAACAGGCCACAGGCCATGCAGCAAAGACCCCAGCAAAAGACCCAGCCTTCCAACCGACAGCCCATTATTAAGCCTTCTCCAGAATCCAGCCCAGTATGGTATCTCACATATAGGTTCTGAGCATGTTTACACACCTATCTGGGGCTGTCACCTGCTTCAACTCCAGCCCCTTTCTTGTATCAGTCCCAACTTTAACACGTGACAGAGCCTTTGAGAATCTTTGAACCCTTCCTGCACTCATCTCATGAAGTTGTCCAGCTCCGCACTAGGTGACCTTTGAGCAGCATTCGGCATGAAATGTAACACACCCCGTACATCCTCTTTTCCACTCAGAACAATGAGCATTTCACAAGCTCTAATCTGCAATGCCCTCTCTTACGCAGTCTCACAGAATGTCACCTGCAAATACATTTTCACTCTTAGCTAGCTGGCAAGCTGAAACTGGCTCTAACACCTACATCAGCTGTTTGCTCAAAATAAGTCAATTTTAGTTCCTACTGCTACAACCACCCCCTGTTAATAATACATTGTAGTAATTCATGTTAATAACCCATATATTACAATACAGAGTACACATCATGTGCTGTATGTGAAAATTATGGGACACAACTTCCCTACAGAACTTAATACGTTTTGCTGCACCTTGCGATTGAAAGTACATTTTGCTAACTCACCTGAACTGTCAATTAAAAATGAAACCTTACTGTGATGGATTGCCATCCGGCAAGGGTGTGAAAGCCCTGGCTTTTTCTATTTGTATTAATTTAATAAAATGATGCAGGTAATTTCATCTGCTGTTCATATTACCCTATCATAAGCTCCATGCCAACAGAACAGTGTGTACCTGTGCACTTCTGCATCAGTAGCCTGATTGCAGTGCTTGCCCTAGAATGGCACAGAGCAGGTTCAGGTCACATGTGCTCTCTTGACAGTTGAGGTGACAGTCAAAGTCACTGCAGTACAGGCATAGCATTTAAGATATCCACCCCTGTTCCAAAATATCATGATTATGAATGGCTCATGCTGGTGGCTGGGTAAACTCTAAATATAAGCCATGTCTGAGATTGGGTATGGTGCATGGCACTGCTCACAATCCTTGCAGCCATATCAAATTGATATATCACACATGCGTCAGCCCTGTAGGACTAGTTCAGCTGTGCAAGGATTATGTGCATTATGCTAAAACAGGCTGAACCTTGCCCTACTGGCAGGAATGTAGCCTAAGGGAAGTGCCTCTCTGTGTTCCTTTGTAAGGGCAGAGAACACCCTTTGCCAGGGATAGCCACTCCACAGAATCTGGCCTGGGAACAGGAACAAGAATCAGAGGGCACACTCATTTACAAAAGACTTGGACTCACAAAAGGGTTCTGCATATCTGAAGGACTTTGATCCTAGTGAAAAGGGGAGCGGGTGGGGTTAGTGTACACAGGGTGAGCTCTGACCAATTGAGGGAGGATTCCACCATCCTGTTTCACTCTGTCACTGCCTCTCCTTCTTGTCTCTCCCACTTCCTCTAGCACAAAGGACTTTGGGTGTGATGTCAGAAGGGCAAAGTCCACTTCTTTCAAGAATAGGGATGTGTACTTTTACCTTTAAAAGAAGGGGTTTTCACACCACCTCTATAAACCAGCTTTTGGACCCCAATCTTTCAAGAAGATTTCATTGGACCTCTGGTGGGAGACTTGATCTATCCAAAGTCCTCTGCCAATGAGGTGAGACTAAATGTCCAAGGCAGAGGCAAGCTGTGTCTCCTAGCCCTCCGCAGGGATCATTGGTGATGCCGTGCTGCTGGGACAAGACCTGCTTCTCTGCTAGCCACAATAGTACCCAGAACCTCACTTTATTGTAGGATGCCTGCAGTTGTGCAGCAGCCTCCCTGGTACTTGGGAGAGTGAGAGCAAGGACGACAATGCATCCTGAGCCCCTGTAGTGGGTCTCACAGCATCTGGAGGACCAGATCATTTAAGGCTCCCCTTTCTGCCACCTTAACACTGGTTGAGGTGACGTCAAGCTGTGTCTGACGCCAAGAGATCCCGCTGGTGCTGCATTTTAGTGCTCGTCCGAACATTCAAACCAGTGCCTACATCTTGAGCTAACACAACATTGCATCATGCCCTCTCTGATCCAGACACATGCTAGGCTTGAATCAACCGTTCGACTTTGGGGTTCGACTGGAACAGCTGTAGAGTCACTTGCCAACTCGATCCATGCTTTATGCCTCAACTCGACCCAACTTAACTCGTCCACAACTGCTGCTTCGTCGATATGTACATTGGAGCAACAGGATGACTGTTTCGACAATCTCTGCCCGCCGACTCAAACATCTGGAGCGTCACTCATCGACCTTTCCAGGTGGTTGCAATCCGACTCGTCCCAGCTCGACCTTGAACAGATCCTGGTGAGCACCCCATCCTTCTTTACCCAAACGCCACCTTCTAACAGCACTGAGCTACCTCATTTGAACTTGTTCGACAGGCGCTTGCCGCTTGGACACACATAATCCAATGTACCCGAAGTGAGCTTGATCCACTTGCAAGACCTGAAACAAGATACTATCAACCAAGAACTGCCCCCTTGGTCTATTATGAGCCCTAGAGACCGGTTAAGTCACTTTTCCATCCAAAGACACATTCTTTTAAATAACATTGTGCTCATTACTTGTCTTGCAGATTCATTACTCAGAGTGCTGTATTGTGCTATATTGTGTTATTCTCTGTTCTTTCATTAGGGGTGGGTTTGCTGGAGGATTTTTCCATATAGTTGTTTTAGACCCGAGTATGTTGTTTCTTTCATTTGAGAAGGCGGAGCGCTTTAAAACAGCATCGCTTGCGGAGCCTCAGCGAAGTGTTGCAGAGTGTTTTGTGATCTGCTGCAAGCATTGCAATAGAGCAGAGTCTTTTGTTTCTTTTGTTTGAGGAGGCAGAGCGATTTAAAATGGCATAGTCTGGCAGAGCCTCTGCGTAGTGTTGCAGAGTCTGTTGTTTCTTTCGTTTGAGGCGGCGTAGCACTTTAAAACAGCATCGCCTGGCAGAGCCTTGGCAGAGTGTTGCAGAGTGTTTTGTGATCAGCTGCAAGCATTGCTTTAGACTGGAGTCTGTTGTTTCTTTCGTTTGAGGAGGCATAGCACTTTTAAACAGCATCGCTTGGCGCACCCTCAGCGGAGTGTTGCAGAGTGTTTTGTGACCTGCTGCGGGCACTGCACTAGAGCAGAGTCTGTTGTTTCTTTTGTTTGAGGAGGCAGAGCGCTTTAAAATGGCATAGCCTGGCAGATCCTCGGCGTAGTGTTGCAGAGTGTTTTGTGTTTCGTGCATTCATGCCTTTTCCAGAAGACTTCCTCTTCAAACAAGGTTGCCACTGGCTTTAACACAAATGGTAAAACTGCTCGTGACACCACATTACTGGGGAAGTGAAATTAAAACTAAGCGTAGATCCTCGGGCCGCTCGCAGTCTGGGCTGCGAAGCGTGCAAAGAGAGCAGCAACTGTTTTTAACACAATGGGAATGCGCAGAGCAGCAACTTCAAAGCTACTGCTCCTTCCATGCTCAGCCAATCTAGCTAATGCAGACCCTCGGCCTGGGTCCATAACTACAAATGCCACACTGGAGAAATAGTGTAATGCAAATGAGCCAAGATTCTCCGATGAGTTGCCACAATATACCTATCAGCTCTTTTTAGCAGCCGGACAACCTAGAAAAGTGTCTCTCTCCATATGTACACCCAAATCCTGTCTACGCAAAACCTTTTTGCTAGGTTCCATGATGGAGGGTTCCTCTGTAGAATCTCTGAGAAGAACCGGCACACTTTTACAACAACCTGTGCTTGTGGACAAACCCGCTGTTACTACCCCTGCAGAATCAACCGCGCAAATTGCTACAGACTCTAGGTCGCAGTCGATGGCAGAATTGGCTTGTGCTGTGCCCTGTTTGGGAACTATACTAATTGAAAATATAACCACGGCCCTATTGGGGGCTACAGACCCATCGCAGTTGACCAACATAAACCACGACTCTGCCATGGACACAGGGGCATGGGAAAGTTGCACCGATGAGGAGTTAATCAGCATGAGTATACACTCTCTAACCCACCCTATCACTTTAACTAAAGTAATTCAGGAAGCTGACCTAACACTATGTCCCCCGTTGGTAGACTTAGTCCCCAGCAACAAAGTGGCAATTCTAGCACAGATACATCCAACCACAATCTTGCATGACCTGAACTTATCCAACAACATGAATGACCCTTTTCCAGCTTTATTTTGTAAATCTGGGTCGCCTCAAGATGGATCTTTCTCTGCCTCTCCAAACCTCTCCATGACATTAATGAGCCAACCATGCGGTACGCCTAGTGCAAGCAGTCTAAATTCTGCTGCCATGTTCGATGCACTGGAGAATATTCTCACGACCTTACCCTCTCCACCGAAGAAATATTGTCTCAAACTACAAATCAAGAGCTCAAATACACTGCTCTAACACGAGCTGTAATGTCTCTGGAATCATTAAAACAGGCACAGGTAATGAGCTATCAGAAATTGGAGTAAACATTGCACTTTTCGGTCTTTACATCAACCCCAAGAGCAGTCGTTACTACCACAGGAAACACTGGTTGCTGTTGCATGGCACCCCTCCTAGGAGCATGGTAGCTCCCAGGATGTTGTAATGGGTCACTTGGCAGTAGTCACGAGACCAACCTAATACAAGAGAATTGCCGTTTCCGGCTAGTCAGTCAATGCCATCCTGACTCCTGTGTATCTATGCACAATGCTGGTGCTGCGCAGCGCGCCGTGGGCCCACCACGTGGCCCGGCCTGAAGACGGTGCCCCTGCTGGGCAACACCGTCTACATTGAGGAATGATGTCGTGTGAACACGGCGCTTGTGTTGCCCTGGCCTGGATGCCCCCAGGCCCGGGGCAGCTGGACCTGCGGCGCTGGTGCCCCGGAGCCCAGGAGGCTGCAGGGTGCCTCCCTGCGGTCTGCCAAGAACTGAATGTTTAATCCGGTGACCCGGATGCCAGAGGGTGCCCCCTCTGGTCCCCCCGAGCGCATGGATGCGTATTGGGCCGGGGACTGGTGAACTAGCCCCCTTAACAATGGCGACGAGGAGAAGGGGCCCCGCGTGCCCCAAAAGACGGTGAGGAGCTGCCCCTGCTCTCCCGCCTCCAGGGCTCAGTTGCCGCACTGTGATGCCCCCACCCGCCATCGTGGGGAGAGAAGTAATGTGGCGGGGAGGAGGAGGAGCCACTCCCCCACCCGTGGGGAGGAGAAGTGATTCTGCGGCGTCGGCCGCACTGTGAAGGAGGCGGTGGCCGCGTGAGCTGCCCCCCTCTCCCATCTGAGGGGGAGGACTGCCCCGTGGCCTCAGCCGCAGTAGACAAAAGAATAGGTGGCGTTGGCCATGGAGATGGCGGGGAAGAGCCTTCGGGGCCCGCGAGGGCAGAAGTGAGCTCCGGGCCGGCGCAAGCAGGAAAGGAGGTGAGGGGCAGCCAAACAGCTGAGGCGGCCCCCAGTCAAAGAGCAGTGCAGGAGTCGCCCGACAACAAGGTGCCCCCATGAGGAGGCGGGCCCATCATCACCTGGGCCCGTCACTACAAAAAGTACAGGCTCCGGAGCATAGCAGAAAAAAATAAATAAAAATGAGGCGGACCCAACTCCTACCGTGCCCGCAAGGGAAACAAAGGAGGGGTGAGATGGCCCTCCCCTGTATGTTGAAAATGCTCTGCCGGATCTCAAAAGGGAAAGTGAAACCACAGAGTCCCGCCGCGGCCCTCCCTGAACAAAGAAAAGGGGCGGGGCCGATGATCACCAGGCCCGCAACGGAAAAAAAAAGGGAGAAACGTTCCGCCGCACGGAGAAGGCAAGGCGGTGCTGGCGGTCTTTGAGCATGCCCATATCCTTGCCAACGGGCAGCCTCAACAGCCCAGAAGGACTCCAGAAGGTCTGTGGCAGCCCTGCTAAGTGAGGGGGCTAAGAGTGGTCGAGCCAGAACAAACCCTCATGTGAGAGAATTTCGACGTCACGGGCCACCTGGTGCCCGCGAGAAGAGCAAGGCAACTTCTCTTCCAACATTGCAGGGCGCAAAGAAGATGTGGTGGCCTGAAGTGGCCCTGAAAGAAGGAGTTGGGGCCAGTAAATCCCCGACCATCGGGTGGTGGGTTTTGGCCGTGGCCCATGTCGGAGCATGGGGCAACACTATGAACACTGCGCAAAACCCCGGCCCAGTGGGGGTGAAGGTGGTGTTTCCAGAGGGAGGGTTGCAGCTCTCATGAGTGCTTGTGCGCCCTCCTAGGCCTGCTGCCCAGATGTCCTGTCACCGGTGTCTCCCTGCCGGCTGCCCCAGGTGGTAGAGGAAGTAGGATGTGTAACCTGTTGTCCAGCAGAATGCCACGGGTGGAGGCCCCCCCGCCCTGATCCCAATATAAGTGGACCTGGCCCCGGTGCGGTTTTGCCAGTGCCCCCTTTTGACTCTCACGCCTGCCCAAGGGGAGAGGAAGTGGAACGAGGGGCCAGCCGCCAAGGTGCCAGTAGCCCATCACAGGTGGACTTGGGTCCCCAGGTGCGGCTTTGCCGGTTTTGTGACTTTGAGGTGACCATCCGAAATGGGCATTGGCGAGCGCACAGGATGGCTTCCTGCAACTCCCCCGTAGCGGAAGATGAACATCATCGACGTCATCCCCATAAAGATTTGGAACCGGCGGACACGGACCTGCTCAAAATGGCCCGGTTGGGGGTGGGGGGACAATGTTATGTTGTGCACACCCGCACATGCGGAATGCTTCATGTGGTACCAGTGGCACGCACTGGTGAGTTGTGTGATAGTTGAACCACTCACCCAGGTTAATAAAGGGTCTGAAAACTAGCAGAGTGGCGTCAGTAGTAATAGTGTGTGGGGTGTGTTGGGATTTTGGGTTCATTTTGTTTTGTTGTTATGAAAAAGGAGGAGTGTTGCATGGCACCCCTCCTGGGAGCATGGTAGCTCCCAGGATGTTGTAATGGGTCACGTGGCAGTAGCCACGGGACCAACCTAATAAAAGAGAATGGCTGTTTCCGGCTAGTCAGTCGATGCCATCCTGACTCCTGTGTATCTATGCACCATGCTGGTGCTGCGCAGCGTGCCATGGGCCCACCACGTGGCCCGGCCTGAAGACGGTGCCCCTGCTGGACAACACCGTCTACATTGAGGAATGATGTCGTGTGAACACGGTGCTTGTGTTGCCCCGGCCTGGGTGCCACCAGGACCTGGGCAGATGGACCTGCGGCGCTGGTGCCCCGGAGCCCAGGAGGCTGCAGGGTGCCTCCCTGCGGTCTGCCAAGAACTGAATGTTTAATCCGGTGACCCGGATGCCAGAGGGTGCCCCATCTGGTCCCCCCGAGCGCATGGGTGCGTATTGGGCCGGGGACTGGTGAACTAGCCCCCTTAACAATGGCGGCGAGGAGAAGGGGCCCCGCGTGCCCCAAAAGACGGTGAGGAGCTGCCCCTGCTCTCCCGCCTCCAGGGCTCAGTTGCCACACTGTGATGCCCCCACCCGCCATCGTGGGGAGAGAAGTAATGTGGCGGGGAGGAGGAGGAGCCACTCCCCCACCCGTGGGGAGGAGAAGTGATTCTGCGGCGTCGGCCGCACTGTGAAGGAGGCGGTGGCCGCGTGAGCTGCCCCCCTCTCCCATCTGAGGGGGAGGACTGCCCCGTGGCCTCAGCCGCAGTAGACAAAAGAATAGGTGGCATTGGCCGTGGAGATGGCGAGGAAGAGCCTTCAGGGCCCGCGAGGGCAGAAGTGAGCTCCGGGCCGGCGCAAGCAGGAAAGGAGGTGAGGGGCAGCCGAACAGCTGAGGCGGCCCCCAGTAAAAGAGCAGTGCAGGAGTCGCCCGACAACAAGGTGCCCCCATGAGGAGGCGGGCCCATCATCACCTGGGCCCGTCACTACAAAAAGTACAGGCTCCGGAGCATAGCAGAAAAAAATAAATAAAAATGAGGCGGACCCAACTCCTACCGTGCCCGCAAGGGAAACAAAGGAGGGGTGAGATGGCCCTCCCCTGTATGTTGAAAATGCTCCGCCAGATCTCAAAAGGGAAAGTGAAACCACAGAGTCCCGCCGCGGCCCTCCCTGAACAAAGAAAAGGGGCGGGGCCGATGATCACCAGGCCCGCAACGAAGAAAAAAAAAGGGAGAAACGTTCCGCCGCACGGAGAAGGCAAGGCGGTGCTGGCGGTCTTTGAGCATGCCCATATCCTTGCCAACGGGCAGCCTCAACAGCCCAGAAGGACTCCAGAAGGTCTGTGGCAGCCCTGCTAAGTGAGGGGGCTAAGAGTGGTTGAGCCAGAACAAACCCTCATGTGAGAGAATTTCGACGTCACGGGCCACCTGGTGCCCGCGAGAAGAGCAAGGCAACTTCTCTTCCAACATTGCAGGGCGCAAAGAAGATGTGGTGGCCTGAAGTGGCCCTGAAAGAAGGAGTTGGGGCCAGTAAATCCCCGACCATCGGGTGGTGGGTTTTGACCGTGGCCCATGTCGGAGCATGGGGCAACACTATGAACACTGCGCAAAACCCCGGCCCAGTGGGGTGAAGGTGGTGTTTCCAGAGGGAGGGTTGCAGCTCTCATGAGTGCTTGTGCGCCCTCCTAGGCCTGCTGCCCAGATGTCCTGTCACCGGTGTCTCCCTGCCGGCTGCTCCAGGTGGTAGAGGAAGTAGGATGTGTAACCTGTTGTCCAGCACAATGCCACGGGTGGCGGCACCCCCGCCCTGATCCCAATATAAGTGGACCTGGCCCCGGTGCAGTTTTGCCAGTGCCCCCTTTTGACTCTCACGCCTGCCCAAGGGGAGAGGAAGTGGAACGAGGGGCCAGCCGCCAAGGTGCCAGTAGCCCATCACAGGTGGACTTGGGTCCCCAGGTGCGGCTTTGCCGGTTTTGTGACTTTGAGGTGACCATCCGAAATGGGCATTGGCGAGTGCACAGGATGGCTTCCTGCAACTCCCCCGTAGCGGAAGATGAACATCATCGACGACATCCCCATAAAGATTTGGAACCGGCGGACACGGACCTGTTCAAAATGGCCCGGTTGGGGGTGGGGGGACAATGTGATGTTGTGCACACCCGCACATGCGGAATGCTTCATGTGGTACCAGTGGCACGCACTGGTGAGTTGTGTGATAGTTGAACCACTCACCCAGGTTAATAAAGGGTCTGAAAACTAGCAGAGTGGCGTCAGTAGTAATAGTGTGTGGGGTGTGTTGGGATTTTGGGTTCATTTTGTTTTGTTGTTATGAAAAAGGAGGAGTGTTGCATGGCACCCCTCCTGGGAGCATGGTAGCTCCCAGGATGTTGTAATGGGTCACGTGGCAGTAGCCACGGGACCAACCTAATAAAAGAGAATGGCTGTTTCCGGCTAGTCAGTCGATGCCATCCTGACTCCTGTGTATCTATGCACCATGCTGGTGCTGCGCAGCGTGCCATGGGCCCACCACGTGGCCCGGCCTGAAGACGGTGCCCCTGCTGGACAACACCGTCTACATTGAGGAATGATGCCGTGTGAATACGGTGCTTGTGTTGCCCCGGCCTGGGTGCCACCAGGACCGGGGCAGATGGACCTGCGGTGCCGGTGCCCCGGAGCCCAGGAAGCCACAGGGTGCTCCCCTGTGGTCCACCAAGAACTGAATGTTTAATCCAGTGACCCGGATGCCAGAGTGTGCCAACTCTGGTCCGCCCGAGCGCATGGATGCGTATTTGGCCCGGGACTGGTGAACTAGCCCCCTTAACAGTTGCTATCACGGCTGCCTCTACTGAACATACTTAACACATGGCTACATGTGCTACTATAGCCCGTCACTCACGGAAAAAAGACGAGTCATCTGCCAAGCTAGAAAATATGGGACCAACAATCAAAAACGAACCTCCACTCTATCGACTGGCACAACTGTGAGAGTTGGTCCAGGTGCAGTGTTTTCTGTCTTTTGTGGACAAGTATACATAACAAAAGCACTATGACCAAACATCCAGCAGTAACAAGCCTCACTCCAATTACCACAGACACGGGTTGTGAGCACCTGGAAGAATCACGCCCACAAAAGCCAGCAGCGGCTAATGAGGAGGTCTCCTGCTTAATCCATGATGGTTTGGTATCCAACAAAGTAGCGATACAAAAAAATGAAAAACAATTTCCAACTGTGCAATACAAACATCCTCCACTATTACCAACATCAACAGTTCCCAGATGCATGCCTGTGAGGAAGCACTACAGGGTCCACCCAGGCTGCTAAATATGCCGCCCAGGTTTAATTTAACTCTCCATCTGTTAGCAGGGTCTTGAGTAAGAAGAAAAGAGGTGCCTGGAAAAACCTACAAAAGCAGGCACCGGCAGATGGGGGAAATCGGTCCAACAATCTAACCGTATATAACCTGAAGCACTCGAGACACCAACAACGATAAATGACGGCATGCCTAAGGGCCTAAAGGATGCCTCTATACAACCTGTAGCAAAACCTGTTGGGGCAACGGATAATTTATCAGGAACTTCTGATCGCCAAAAAGTGAATGCCTCTGCCAACAAGGCTCATGGTTCCAATCAGGAGAGCACTACGGGGCCCCTCCCTTGCCCTCATCATGTGCACGTTGAAAAGGCACTACAAATAAAAAGCCTTTTTCGAAAAGACCCCCACGATTATCTCAATCAGACACAGGTGAAGGAGTTATTCCAATCTATCATTCCACTGCGTAATATCCGCCCAGACGATATCAAAATCGTATGCCAATTTGAAGATGCCCAAGATGTAACTTCCTTGGTCTACTTCTTTCCTGATAGGATGGTCGACTATGCTATTGAATACTCTCACCTCTTTTTCCGTGTCAGATATGAATCCACTTCACTACTCTGTAAGAGAGCTCCAGACCTGACCGCCCATGACGGCAGAGTGAGTCTATCTATGGACTAACATCAGTCCACTACATCGGACCGCAGGGCTCCCGCTGCTTACAGAGGCATCAAAGCCGCACCGCAAGCCTTGGGGGGGCACTGCCATGGCCCAGCAATGATGCAGACCACTGGGAATCACTGGTCTGATCCAGCAGTGGCACCAGCAATGTCCCTAATAATACATTCCTTGCTTTAAGGCCTCTTTGAATCGATTGGGCAACTCTTCTGTATTCGGAAGGGTTTACTATGATGAACGGAGCTTGATCGTCCAACTGCCCTCCGCAATTCATGAGGTCCTCTGACACTGACTCCAGCATCAACGACTATTTATTTGCCACGAACAATCCATCATTGATAACAGACTTAGCCATAATAAAACGTCATGAGAGCAATCATCTGCCCATCGTTTTGAGCCTCAATATTGAAACCGACACTCAAATAATGGGGAGAGTCTCCTATAACAATGCCATGACCTGTATAAAAGGGTCATCCCCCAAACTTGAAGCAGCCACAGGGATAGCATATTCTCTATTTCGACAATTTTTGCACTCTCAATCCAACTAATCAACGAGATGCTAAAGTGCACATAGGACTTCGCACTCTGGCCAAATATGAACAGTGTGTTCGAGCCATCAATCAAGCTATTTTTTCCAAAGAAACGGGTAATGAAAGACTGGCCTCTGGATTGGGGAAAAATCATAAGTACAGTTACGATAAACTGTCCAGCGATTAATAAAAGGTCATACACAGAGAGTTGCGTGTTAGGCAGAATCATATGCAGTACCCTTTGGGAACACCACACACAATTAAGACTACAAGTGACAGTACAAATTCACCTTTGGTACTAGCCTGTACTACACAGTAAAGTGGTAGCGATGGCTGAGCAGCCAGACTAATCTCAAGAGTAAAGTGAGCAGGACCAATAGTTACACAAAGGACAGCAATTACTATGTTTCAAACAAACACTGACTGAAGGTTTCTGAGTAAAAGAATATTCATTTATCTACACATCAGTCGTAAAACAATTCAGCAAAGCAGTAGAAAAATACAACTCTTAATATACTACATCCCACCCAATAGATTCTGGTCATGTTAAGTTCAAAATGAAGTGTGAGCAAAATGGCACTCCAGCAATTTAAAAGGGAGGGAAGGACAAGGTTAGACAAAAGTTGAGCAGCAACAACAACTAAGTAAACAGGGAAATCTAGAAAAAGTAACTACGGTGAGGAAATCAAATCAAGAGGCCTGGGCCAAAGTCAATGGACCAAAGTCTTTGCAAAGGATCACACAGTTCAGGGTAGTTTGCGGTTACGTCTTTGCCAAGAGTTCAGAACGAAGTTGGTCGGACGAAAACTTACTTTAAAGAATAGAGAAGGACAAGCCCTCGGATTGGCGAAAGATTTCAAACACTTTCGCCGCGGTCAGACAGAATGAACAACCGGGTTTGAACAGTACCTTAAATAAAGAAGAAGGCTGTAGCTTGGGCAGACGTTCCTGGCAGGTCCTGTCGGACTGACATGAAGTAGGAAGACTGGAGGGTCCTGCACTTCTCAGGGAAGAAACCAGCAGCAGAGCAAAGCAACAAATAAAAGGTGCGCTCCTTAAAACCCAAGCAGGGTCTGGTCCTCCTGGCTATCCGGTTCACTGTAGCTGTGCACAGCAAATTCGACCAGAGGAGGGAGGCCTGGCTTGCAGTTTGGCAAACTGGTTGGTCCCACCATCTCAAGGGGAGAAGATTCCTTGCAGATCTTCCCTGTCGTCGAAGTTTGGAGATTTGGACCCGCAGCAGGGCTTCACCAGGAGGTTGAGTCGTAGTAGAGGTCCTCTTCTATCAGCTTCTCGTTGGTTCTCTCGATCCAGTGGCGACTCTGCCTTCTCAGTCACAGAGAACTGCTTTTAATGCAGTTTTCCCCCATTCACCAGCCTGGCTGTCAATCACACAGCAGGGTGGCTGTCCGGGCGGGACCGTCACCACAGCCAATCACACAGAGTGTGACATGGGTCTCCAAGGAGACACTGTGCAGGGAGTCGCAAACCCCTCCCTCACATCCTGTCCCCCTTAGACATTCAGGCACCTAAGGAGGGCTTCTGTGCAGAAGCCCGCCAAAGGATGGCGAACAAAGGAACCAAACCTGGTTTGACGTGCAGAGTAAAACACGAGAAAGACCTTCACAAAAAGAAATGGCAAATAAACCCAGCCGGAACCAAATAAAAGTAAATGGGGTCCAGCAATTTTAAGTTTGGGGCTACTAACTTAGCCTAAAACAGTACCAAGGCTATGGAAAAATAGGGTAGATACCACTGCCACCAGCCAAATCTTAAAGAAAGGGGAACGAAATAATGTTCCACGAGAAATAGACAAAAAGGGATAACTATTAACCCTTTCCAGAACTCTATGTAAGATAGTTTGTACTGGGTCTGTGAGTTTAAAAAGACTAATAAAGTCAATGGCAACTTTACATGTTCTGGGAGACAGTAGTCAGTTCCAGAAAATGGAGTTTGAAGTGGGAAGTCTGAAAATGACAACCCTGTGTCACTGCACTAAAGGTGCTGTGTAACACACAGTAAAAAGATGATGCCTATGGAGTAGGTGAAGCTCCATAGTTTATGAACACAAAAATGTTAAACATACACAGCAAAACACATGTTGTGAAAACAGAATCAAAATGTCGAGGCTGAGTACCCAAAAAGGAAATACACCGAACACGGGTTACAAAGGAACATACATAGTACTTTATTTTATACTGAATCAGTTACAAAAACAGAGCAAAATCAGATAGCTATCGGCCCTCAGTACAACACAACGAACTCCAGTGTTGCTCAGTGTGTTCAGTGAGAGACGTTGTACATTAGAATGCATTCGCTTTTTATACACTTGGTGGGCACGATGTCCAGCCCCACTTCGGGTTAATATTCCATGTAATACATCACCGATCTAGGGTTCGTGCCAAGTCTCGAACAACCGCATATAACTGGTTTGCCTTTAATACATGTATCAACAAGCCTATGCAATAACTGTGTATTCTAAGATTTTCCATGCAGGCCTTCTCAAACATTAATACAATGTAGTAAAACAAGTGTTCTACGTTCAGTATTTGAATACATTGTTTCAACATATGCTCGTGGATTAGTTTCGTTGCACAAGTAATCCTTTTACACAGAGGTCAACGAAGGACAAGGTCTCAGTTCGCGACCTCAACAGGTGGCCTGCAGGCAAGTTACATATTAGCTATGTACAGAGGTCAAGACGGCCATGTTGTATTTTGGAATGACATCGTCCACCATTTTAACTCACAGGGTGACTTTTACAAAGCGAATCCTAAAATGGCGGATTGGCCTAAAGTGGCGGCTTACATTGATTTAAAGTCAGGACCTTGCAACACGGATTCTTTCGCAAGCGACTTTTGAGCAGCTTGGTGTAGGCCAATATTCATATTTTTATTGCAATAGGAGGCACGATATGATTTCTCTTTTGACAAACACACCTTTTGGCCTATGCCAAGTGCTAAAAACTACTTTGGACCTCCTTGCAAATAACTCCATGCATCATCGTCCATGCACCCTGAATCACGTTCGGAAATATCTATTGCCATTAGGTAATTTGCTAAAATATCTTTCAACACATATTCTTTGAAAGTTTTATCCGGGGCATACACTTCATGTCCTATCGAACCTATCGCTTGTGCGCAACATCCCCCTAGCATTGAACACATACCAGGTAGACACTGAATACAGCAACAAAGAAACAACAGGATTCCCAAAATAATTAGCAAGACCGAAAGTACCTTCCAACCCCAAGATCGCAAGAAGTCCCAGAACCAAGCGCTTAGATCCCAGTTTCCCTCGGGAACATGCACTTCGGAAATAAGGACGTGCAGATTCTGTATTGCCTTGAAGATAGTTGGGGAGGAATCTGGTGCGAAACACACAGCAAGCGGACACCACTAATTTACACACTCCACCACGCTCAGCCAGAATGACATCTAATGCCATTCGGTTTTGAAGTGCTACTAATCTTATTGCCTTTTGTTCTAACGTCATATTATCGAGTATTTCCGTGGTCCGGTTGATGGTTCTCTCCAGTACCCTCGCTAGTTTTCTGATATCTTCTGAATTCGCTATCGGCCCCCAAAATGGCACAACTGATTTAGCTATATCTCCCAAGATTTGTGCTGGGGTGGCACCATTCTCGTCCCGCCGTGGAAGAGCCTTTGAAACTTCTCTTGTACTAGCTATAAACACCCCAGTTAACAGGATCCCTAAATAACAGGTTCCCTGCCAATCCCTGGGCAACCATGGGAATGCTACATTACCGCAGACAAAGTAGACAGGTTCGCCTACATACAAAGGTCTGTTTTCCCCAGTCAAATTTGCAACGTTGTCACAACCTAGAAAATTTCCCATTGACTGAGTTCCATTCTTTTGTATGCAAAAAGAAACCGAATCAGGGCTATGATTAACAGTGTAAGAAGGAGGCATGGCATCCTTATTGCCTATTGGATCCATTTTGAAGGAAATGAAAGATTGGAAAGGATGAGACAATTTATCAGAAGGCCTAATAGAAGCAACATTCGTTTACTCCTGTTTGCGAAAAGCGAGCATCCCAGGGGAGTTAAAACACGTTTCTCAAAACTATTCAAATTGGTGCCATCAAAGTTCCCTGAGATGCAATCATTCCACCGGCCAACGAACAGTGCTCTAAGAGAAGCATCGCAAGCAGTTGTCAAAGGTAAAGGATGAATATACCAACCTAGCCCCTTATCCCTGTGTTGCGGTAAATGTGGGCAGACCCAACAGTTAGATTTATATTAAAAATGGCATGCGTAGCACAGTGTTATTGTGGTACCTTTGTCTGTGCTGAGAATCCCTAGGGGATAGAGTATGCAAATGTACGAAGGGAGTAGGGACAATAGGTGTACTTTCAGTAGGAAACAAAACTTCTAAAGAATGAGTTTCCTAAAGGTACCACAATCTTAAGGCAGTGACTATCAAAAAACCAAATATCATTATAAAAATACAGCAATACATTTTCGGGGCCCAGGCATTTTGTCCATTGTCCCGGTTGGTCACCCCCTTATTTACAAGTCCCATACGAGCGGTAGCGGTAGCAGGCATTATAGTCTTCAAACGGATACTCCAAAGTTTGTTGCTGGCGACCTCCCGGTCGAGCGACTTCTTAGTCCTTCCACAACCCTAGCCAACAGAATCCCTTTTCTCAAATTTGGGCAAAAACAAGCCCTCAATGCTCTTTTTCCTTCTTCAAATGCACCGCCGAACCGTGCCGTAAGTCTATCAGCTGCACAGCAAAACCGTGCCGTAAGTCGATCAAATGCACAGCAAAAACCGTGCCGTAAGTCTATTTTCTTGGACGTAGATTGTACCTTACTTTTCCTGGTACTGATTGATCCGGAAACTATATGTCATCACTTCCTGCTGGAAGCAACGTGTCAGAAGCAAGTGAAGATGCCAAATTTGAAATAGCAGTTTCCGGATGCAAGACTTTTGGAGAGTGTGGAGACAAAATGGCAACTTCCCCAAGCCTCATGGGCTCAGAGAGATTCTCCGACACACTCTCTACTGCTTTGGGATCGTTGGTTGCAGTATCAGCGAGGGGTTCTATTTCTTCTGCAACGTGTGGCACAGGGTGAGAAAGTTTCTTGACATGGGACGCGTGTATCCAGTTCTTTCTCCAAGCGAGCCGCACCGCTGCCTGGGTGACCAACAGGACTTGGAATGGGCCACGCCAGCGCGGCGCGAGGCAAGAGGAGCGCTCGAATGATTTGACGAGCACCCAGCTTCCAGGCAGTATGCTGTGGCCCAGGCCCTCGTATCGCACAGGTAAAGCTTCTCGTACCTGGTGATAAATCAAATACAGGTTTTTAGTCAAATGACTACAATAATCTGAAAGTAATACATTTTCAACATTTCTCAATGAATTGCATTTAGGAAGGTTCCAAATATTGGCAGGTCTCCCCATTACCACCTCAAATGGAGAGAGCCCAGTCTTAGTTTTAGGGGTTGTACGCAAGGATAACAACACGATCAGTAAGGCGTCCGGCCATTTTAGTTTGGTGCCGGCACACGTCTTAGCGAGCTTGTTCTTAATAATACTGTTGTGTCTTTCTACTAGTCCGGCGCTCTAAGCATGTCTGGCCGAATGGAACCGTTTGTCAATTCGTAATGCCGTACATATCTGCAGAATTACAGCGGCGACAAAATGTGGACCATTGTCCGACCAGATAACTCTTGGTAGCCTGAACCGCGGGAAGTATTCCCTTAACATGATTTTTGCAGTAGTCATAGCTGTAGCATCTTTAACAGGGAAAGCCTCAACCCATTTACTAAAGGCGCAGATAACCACCAGCACATATTTCTTATTATCACATCGTTCCATTTCAATAAAGTCAAAGTGGATCACTTCGAAGGGGACAGAGGGTGGCCCAAAACTTCCCCTTGGAGTTACTGTCCCCTTCCCCACATTGTGTTGTAGGCAAATCATGCAATCCTGGACGTAACGCTGGGCAATTTTCAAAATCTTGTCATTTACTCAAACTTTCTCTAACATTTTTGTCATCTTCTGGGCACATACATGCGTAGGACCATGGGCCATGATGACCATCATCCTTACATACGCGTCAGGGAGTAGCCATTGCCCTTCCACTATATCCACCCAACACCCATCATCATCAAGTTTCCCCAAGCCTTCAGCCCACCTTTTGGATTCTTCTAACGTGGCATCAGCTTGGATATCCCATACAGACCCAACACCCTCATCCATCGCATAAGCATTTACAGTCTCCCTTGAAACATACATCTCTGTATGGGGATCAGTAGCAGTTTGTCTAGCTATCTGATCAGCGAAAGCATTCCCTTTCCCTATATCATCTGTAATCTTTCGATGTGCTGCACATTTCATAACTGCTAACTGAGTAGGGAGCGCAAGCGCTGAGAGTAGTTGTACTATTAGGGAGCCATGTTGGATTTTGGTGCCATTTGAAGTTAGGAACCCTCTCTCTGACCAAAGTCTCCCAAAGTTGTGAACCACCACAAAGGCATACTGACTATCAGTATATATATTTACTGCAAGCCCTTCGGAAAGTTCACAAGCTCGGGTCAATGCTATAATCTCTAAGGCCTGCGCAGAATTATGCTTGATTCTCTTAGTTTCCACAACCGTGCTTAATGTAGTGATCACATAAGCAGCTGTGGATGTACCATCCGGAAGTTTGAAGCAGGAGCCATCACAAAACAGCTCTCCTTGCGGATTATCCAAAGGAGTATCTTTCAAATCAATTCTACCCTTTGTCTCTTGCTCGGTCATATACAAACAATCATGTGGCACTTCATCGCCGCAAGTAGTATCTTGCGGGAAAGGTAGGAGTTCAGCTGGATTAAGAACACGACACCTCTTAATTTCAATGTGAGGAGCAAACAAGATCAATTCATATCTTGTCAACCGTGCAGAATTGACGTGTTGCATTTGAGTTCGGTTCAGTAGAACATCTACAGAGTGAGGCACCATCAGGGTTAGATCATGGCCTAGGACCATTCCCTCACTCTGTTTTACAGACGCAGGAGCAGCAGCGACAGCTCGCAAACATCTTGGCAAAGCGCATGCTACAGGATCAAGGGCGGAAGAAAAGTAACCACACAGCCTATTCTTCCCTCCATGTTCCTGCGTTAATACAGCCAAAGCACATCCATCACATTCATGCACAAACAACACCAAGGCCTTTTCATAGTTTGGTGTGCCCAAAACTGGTGCAGAGCATAATGCAGTCTTAAGCAAGTCAAACGATTGCTGGTGTTCCGCGTTCCATGGCAATGGCGAAAAAATGCCCTTCTTCGTCAAAGCCAACATCAGTTTGATCACTAGTGAAAAATTTGGGATCCACAACCTACAGTAAGAAGCCATACCTATCAAGGCTCTAACTTCCTTCTGTGTATTTGGGACAGACATGCCAGAAATGTGTTTTATTCTTTCAGGTGTCAATCTTCTTCCCTCCTTTGACAGGAGATAGCCTAAATAGGCGACCTCCTGACAACAATATTGAAATTTTTAAGCGAAGCTTTGTGACCATTCTTAGCTAGATGGATAAGCAATAACACAGTGCCCTCCTTACAGGCAGTCTCAGAGTCAGCAGCTAAAAGCAAATCATCAACGTACTGAAGCAAAGTACAGGTATCAGGCAATTCAAGGGTATCAAGTTGTTCTTTCAAAGCCCTACTATAAATGCTAGGACTCTCTGTGTACCCTTGAGGTGCACGAGTAAATGTGAACGAGCGTCCCCCTAGGTGAACGCGAACAAGTATCTACTATTCTTGTGTATAGGAATACTAAAGAAAGCATTCTTTAGATCCACCATACTAAAGTAAGTAGCTGTAGCTGGAATCATGGTTAGGATTGTCGTTACATCAGGCACAATTGGAAATTGTGGAGCCATGACTTTATTAATGGCACGTAAATCAATTATGAAACGGAATGGAATTTCATTATCGCCTTTCTTGTACACGGGTAAAATCGGACTATTACACAAACTTCCTAAAATTTCTTCAATCACCCCGGGATGCACAAAATCGGAAACAATGCATTTCAAAGCTTGCTCGCGCTCAACTGAAATCTTATACTGGGGAATTTATGGCAGCTCAATTCCATGTTTGAAATCTATCTTGACAGGTTCAATATGTAAAACACTGACATCATTGTCGTCGACAGCCCACAAGCTCTATGGTACATTCATTAATAAATTCTGGAGAGAAAGTTCTAGTCAAGAATTGTGAGACAGAAAATTGCTGTGGTGAAATCGTCAAGCGTACTCCATCAGAAGAACAATAAATCACTGCATTTAATTATTTTAACAGATTCAACCCCAGCAAGTTCTCTCCGCAATCCGAAGTCAACAGAAATGGACAATGGTCCGTAAAGGGACCCAAAGAAATAGGTACCGACACAGAAACCGGACAAACAACTGGTGTACCAGAAAACCCTACAGAAACATTGGTTTGCCCTGACAGTGGAATCTTTGGAACCCGTGAATGATCAATGGAACACTTCTGTGCTCCAGTGTCTATCAAAAGCTGATGTTTCCTATTTCCCACCACCATTTCAATGTAGGGACCTTTCTGATTGGCGGGAATAGGTGTAGGTTTCAAACCCTGCTTCGGGCAATCCTAACGAAACAGAATGTCATCAAAAGGAAGCTCTTCAGATAAATATGCAGCAGAAGGATGATCAAATATGTTCCTGGTGTCCATTCTCGACATCTGATTGTCCTGCGAGAAAGGTTGCTGAGGGTCCTGTGCAAACTGACCTCTACCAAGGGCCCCCTACACCCGGGCGCCCTCTGGATCGCCTACCCATATTTCCAAATATATTATTTGACCTTTGTTGAAGGACGGGGCATTGTGCTCACCATTGACCCTCCGACGACAATAAGCGCACGGGTTAATGTTCACAGGACCCAAGGGCACATTCCCCTGCGGGACATACTGACCTCTAACCTGAGAACTACCCTCTCTGGGACCTCTAACAATTTGCTGCAATAGCACTTTAGTTTTCAAATAGCCTTTTCGTTTTTCAACCCTATCTTTTTCATTATTGACACGGTTCTCGTAGTACTGAGCCATGTGCAGTACTTCTGATTGTGATTTCGCCTGCCAGGTGCTCTCAGAAGACATAATTTGTGACTGGATGTCAGGCAGCAATCCACGCACAAATTTGTCCACGAACAACCTTTTCCCAGACTCTGTACCTAGGTCTTGTCCACTGAAATCCGAGAATACCTGTTCGAACCGATTAAATAACTCGGTAGCACCCTCAGACTTTCCTTGGACACAGGGAGAAAGTTTGTCCCATATAATTCTTTTTTCTGGAATTATAGTTTTTAATTTTGCAATAATTCTATCAGGCAAAGTTAGTATCACCTGAGGCGGTCTTTCACCAGCTGGCCTTTCTCCATCGAGTCTAGTTATATTCAACCATGTATCACCCAACCGTGTTACGTCGTCTATAGTTCAAACTTGCATCCACAAATCTATGGGCAGGAGTACAGGGAATAACAAATCGATATCACCTAAGGTGAACACTGAGGATTGCAAGTCAGACTCTATTTCTTTATAGAATCCTGTCGGATTTTTCCTAATATCAGGAACGAACTAATAGTATTCACTTCCTGTCTTGAGAACGGGACGTGAACGAACTGTGATACATAATGTGCAGTAATGTCCACAGCGACTATACCCTGTGCAGCATCGGCCACAATCTCAACCTTCGGGACAAATGTCGGAGGAACCTCTCTCATAGGCAACTGAGAAGTAGGTGACTCCGAACGCTTACTAAGCAACAGAGCTAAATCGAGCGCTAAAACAGTCGAAGAACTGTCAAGTGAAAAAGCTCTCTTGTAAATACTCAATAACTCTGTGGGACAACTAATCTTTCTTTTTACACAATCATCCTGTAGGTACTCTATCATTACCTGTATCACTTTCCTCTGCATTTCTGGCGTATACTGACTATACGTGTCATATACTTCAACTGGAGTTATCGACATATCCGAAATCCATTTAAGTGCATCTTTCGTACAAATTCGTGTTTCCTCAGATTTCGATTTATGACAAGGAAGGAACCGTTTCTGTACATACATATTTTCCTCCTCGTCAACCTCATTCTGTAACTTTTCTAACTCCTTTCTATACCCAAACAACCTCTCGACATGCTCATTTACCTTCTGAACAGTGTCTCTAGAAAACGCTAGAGTATTTAGATCCCTTAGCCCTTGCGGAAGATCCACATTATTTAATTTTCCCCACATTGTACGTAACTGAATCCCTAAACCTTCAATAAAAACTATTTCCTCAGGAAAATTATCCATATTACAAAGTGTGGCAAAAACACTAGCTTGATCATCCTTCTCCATACAATGCTTAGCCCATGCAATTAACTCACGTTTCTTCTCCGGTGGTACAGTATTGCGAGTAACAACCTTAAACCCTGCACTTCGATCGATTACAAGCGGCTCAGGACCACTTGGAAGAGAGGGAGAAGGCAAATTCAATGGAGGTACTGTAACTGGTGCGATAAGAAGAGGTGGAGGAGCTGGAGGAAGGGGAACATTAGGAGGAGCAAGAACAACAGGAACAACAGCAGGTGGAGCAGGAATAACAGTAGGAAGAGGCAAAGCAGCAGGAAGAGAACATACAGAGGTGTCGCAGAAGCACCAGGCCTTTGTTCATTTAATAATTTATCTATAAATTCATCGGAAGCATGGAGGTCTTTAGACAGATATATTTTTTGAATTCCAAGTGAGAAAGCCCTGTCCATATTTCTAGTGGATTCAGAATGTTTATCTTGGTCATACAATAATGCTTTTTCGGCGTTTGTCTTATGACGGCGTGAATGCTTCTCTCTACTTTTAAGTTGTTGCAACGCTTCTTTTTTCCAATTCTGCAAAACATCAAATGCTGCAGGTCTAGCCTTTTTCGTTAATAGAATTGATTCTAAATACTCAATACGAGGGATTTCGAAACTACCATTGATTGGCCACTGAAGTTCGGAGGCATGTCTGGTTTGTCTGTGCCAAATGTCATTAAATACTATACTTCCAATGCCATGCTTACAGTACATAGTACATGCCGGCGACCCCTCCTGTGGTGCCGGATGGCTAAATTCCAAAGAGTGTCTATTGCTGCGGAACAATGCCCTGAAGCAGGTAGACAATTTCCCAGGCATATCAAATTATTGGTGTTACCTGGTCAATAATTGTGTCTGCAGATACAATGCGCCAAATTCAAATTTTCAGGGTTGAATTAAGACTCGGGTCATGACTCACCTGAACATACCTAAGGAGGTCCGATCGGATTTCAAAGAATCTTACCTAATTAATCTTACCTTGTGTATGGTGATTTCGGCAAATCTGCCCGCCTCGATAAGTGGACCCTCGTCAAGATGCCGTCTCAGACCACAAGCTAATCATCCAGGGATCGGGTCATGCA
Organism: Ambystoma mexicanum; assembly: GCF_040938575.1. Taxonomy (NCBI): domain Eukaryota; kingdom Metazoa; phylum Chordata; class Amphibia; order Caudata; family Ambystomatidae; genus Ambystoma; species Ambystoma mexicanum. Next base: position 337,134,277 of record NC_090927.1, read on the forward strand.
GCACTGCTGAGGTGTCGTGTCTCATTCATTGGAGCCCCTTGTTGTCACACCGTCCGGTCCCGGTCCGATATCCTGCGTCAACCTTCAGCAATCCGCCATCAATCTTGAGGGTCCCTATTCGGGCGCCAACTGTGAAAACAGAATCAAAATGTCGAGGCTGAGTACCCCAAAAGGAAATACACCGAACACGGGTTACAAAGGAACATACAAAGTACTTTATTTTATACTGAATCCAGTTACAAAAACAGAGCAAAATCAGATAGCTATCTGCCCTCAGTACAACACAACAAACTCCAGCGTGGCTCAGTGTGTTCAGTGAGAGACATTGTACATTAGAATGCATTCGCTTTTTATACACTTGGTGGGCACGATGTCCAGCCCCACTTTGGGTTAATATTCCATGTAATACATCACCGATCTAGGGTTCGTGCCAAGTCTTGAACAACCGCATATAACTGGTTTGCCTTTAATACATGTATCAACAAGCCTATGCAATAATGTGTATTCTAAGATTTTCCATGCAGGCCTTCTCAAATATTAATACAATGTAGTAAAATAAGTGTTCTACGTTCAGTATTTGAATACATTGTTTCAACATATGCTCGTGAATTAGTTTCGTTGCGCGAGAAATCCTTTTACACACAGGTCAACGAAGGACAAGGTCTCAGTTCGCGACCTCAACAGGTGGCCTGCAGACAAGTTACATATTAGCTATGTACAGAGGTCAAGACGGCCATGTTGTATATTGGAATGACATTGTCCACCATTTTAACTCACAGGGTGACTTTTACAAAGCGAATCCTAAAATGGCGGATTGGCCTAAAATGGCGGCTTACATTGATTTAAGGTCAGGACCTTGCAACACGGATTCTTTCGCAAGCGACTTTCGAGCAGCTTGGCGTAGGCCAATATTCATATATTTATTGCAATAGGAGGCACAATATGATTTCTCTTTTGACAATGTAAGAGTGGGAAAAAAGGCTCCTACTCTTACCAGGTGAAAAAATAAATACTAGAAATCCAGTAAAGCTGCTGAGGGACTCAGTAGGTAAGGGAAATTAGCGATTCTGGAGAATTCTCCCTAACATTGCGCAGTTTGGCTATATACAAGGTTGCCCACAATGACTATGCCCAGAGTGGAGAACTATAAGGGAAAACTACCGTAAGTGGCTACGACAACATCGCCAGCTACAGGAATGTGAAAAATGGAGGAACTTGGTTTGAAGTGTCCAAACTAACGACCCCAGAACATTCTGGCAGATGATCAACAGCCAGAAAAGACTAGCTCATCCATAATTAATGGTGTCCCTGAGGCAGGCTGGATTGCCTACTTTAGTGACACGCTTGGCGGCACCAATCCGGATCAATCGACCATCCCTCTACAGTCTGGAATGTGGCAATACAAGAAAAGCAAACATGAAGGGACCAATCTGATAAATCATAGAAAGTCAACTCGGGCCCCGGCCCTGACGGGCTGTGCAATCTTCTGATAAAATCTGAAGTAGAACTGTGGTGCAATGATCTACAGCAACTAATCTCCTGCATTGCTACCACCCAACTGCTCCGCATTCATGGTGAGAGAGTATTCTGCTCCCAGTATTACAGAAGTGCTCCCATACAGACCCGCGCAACTATCGACTTCTGGCCATGCTTGATGTTCCCTCTAAAATATTTGCACACATTTTGCCGAAGGAATAAACAAGTTGGGCTGAGATGTCAGATATAATACCATGGATTCAAACTGGGTTCCGCAAGGGATGCTCCACGTCACTCAACATACTAGCTCTTACTACTATTATTCAACAGGCCTGGAAGATTCTGAGATTCCCTATATATGTGCCATTTGTCGACTACAGTGCTGCATTTGACACTGTTGACCGTGGAAGGTTATGGGGGAATTTGCTAAGTTGGGGGATCCCCATAGGTCTATCGAAAATGATTATGAATTTACATGAGGAAACACATGTCAAAGTGCGGCTAGAGAGCAATGGTGGTACATCCTGCTGGATCAACACAAAACTAGGTCTCAAACAGGGCTGTACATTGGCTGCATTGCTATTTAATCAGTATTTATCTGACATGAGGCCAGCCCTAACCAACCCCAAATGTTTACTACCACGCTGTTATGTGGGGGTCTAGTTGTTTGGGCAATGTGAGCACCGTGACTGTGTCATGACGCTCACGTGCCCCTTTAATAAAAGGGCCTCTGCTGGCGCTGCGAGGGCAGAGCAGCAGAGCCCCCGGAAGCGGCAACTCGTGTCTGTGTTTCTTGTGTGGTGTGGGCCTGCCACGTGGTCGTGGCCTTGTGAGTGTGGCGCGGCCCGAGTGCCCTCGGGGCCGTGACCACTGGAGTCAGGGGGTGACACCCCCGCACAGTGTTTTGTGCGCCCGGTGACCCCGGGGCACCGCAGGGTGATTACTTGCCCGAGACACGCCGGCTGCCCGCCGACGTGTCCCAGGCTGTCGGGTGATCCCGACAGCGTTAGGGGGCTGCCCCGGAGACTGGAGGCAGCCCCCTCACATTGGCGACGAGGAAGTTGCGCCCGCCTACTGGTTTTCGCGGTGGGCGGGTGAAGGGATCCGCGCAAGGACTTGGTGCGGCCGCCCTGCCCGAGGACAAAGAAAACGGCGGGGCCTGGTGCTCGGCCCGCGGCGCATGGCCCGTCGGAGCAGGGAGCACAACAGCTGGGCCCCGTGCTGCCGACGGGCAATGTCGCATGTCAGGAACGTGAAGGAGGGGCGCACGTAACGGAGCTGCAGGCGGCCTCCCTTGAGCATACCTGCATCCGCCTGGCTGGAGCCGCGTGGGGATGGGGAGCCGCAGCCCGACACAAAGAAAAGGGGCGGGGCCTAAGCAACCAGGCCTGCAGCGCTAATCGGCTGTAACGAGCTGGACAAGGGGAAGGGAATACCCTCATCAAGCTTCCTTTTTCGCTCCTTTCTCCCTCATTTGCCGAAACGCAGCCTGAGGAGGGGCGGGGGCTCATCACGTCGTGGCCCAGACAAAGGGAAGGGAGGCCCATCAGCGTCCGGGCCAATAATAAAAAAAAGAAAAAAAAAAGAAGGGGGAGCAGCCACCTCCCACATAGCCTGCGGGGCCCAAAGGAAGAGGATTCCAGTGCCCGGGCCGCAGCGGTGATCAGCCGAAGAGGGTAATCCCTGGGCCTGACCAGGCAACTCAGAGGAGGGGCGAGGATAACATCACGTCAACCCCTCCTGCAGGTCACAGTTGCACTGAGCCTGAGGGTTGCGGCTCCGATTCGGAGTGCTCGTGCGCCCTGGGCAGGAGAGACCAAGTGGCCCCGGTGAAACCAACCAGGGAGGGAGAGACTTTGGAAGGGCCCGGGGGAAACAGGCAGTGCGACTCCACAAATCACACGTGTGCCAAGCACTGGGGTTGCGGCTCCACCTGGAGTGCTTGTGCGCCCCTGGGCAGGGAGAACGCCAGGCACCGATCAACAGCTACTTGAGCCCGGCAACGGCAAGCGCACATCAACACGAGTGAGTGGCAGATCACGTCCTCACCTGCCAACAGCATGTCGGACGATGAAGGGGTATGTAGGGGTCAGCTGGCACCAATTCCCCATTTTGATGTCCTCGGTGCGCCGGCAAGCCTGGCGGCCCGGTGGGTGGCCTGGGTGGAGAACCTGGAGTTGTACTGTGAGGCAATGGAGATCAAAGACGCAGCCAAACGCCCGACACTCCTATACTGCCCTCACACACGCTTGGGCAATCATGAAGTTCAATGGTTTGGCTATGGCAATAACATTGTTATCCTTGATCTTATACCATGTGGCTTGCAACTTGCACTGGATAACCTCCTCTCCTTTTCTGAAGTTAACTCCCTAAGAATAAACACCACAACAACGAATATCATGGTGTTTAAGCCGCCTCATAAAAAAGCAGCACTCATTGCATGGAACCTCAAAAGGACTTCTATCGAAGTTGTGACTGAATACACCTATTTGGGCATTGTTTTTGAAGCAGAATGAATGCATCTTCCCCATCTGAGAAAGCTAAAAGTCTGCGGTGCTCACATTTCCGGTGTTATTTGTTCGCTTGCCTATAAGGCGCGTGCTTTCTAGCAAGTGGCTATTGTAAGTGGCTGCCGAGGCTGGGCACCCTGCTGGAACGTGAATCTACTGCTTCAACTTCTAAATTATTACGGTGTCAAATACACCATTATTTACATTTTTATTTGCTGGACCCAACCACTGCCCACTTCCGTTTTAAAACAGAAGCACGCGTGCTTTCGGCGCACGCGCTTTCTAGCAATTGGCTTTTGTAATTGGCTGTTGAGGCTGTTTGGGCAGTCCACCTTATACTTTTCACTTCCTTTCCCTTTTTATTTTTCTCTTGTGTTTAAAATTATGCAGAAATAACCAACGGACCGGCGTGTAATCGTGCAACTTGCAATCCTAATAAAGAAATCACTATCTTACAACTAATATTTGAACGCACTATAAGGACGTTAAATCTGACGTGCCAGCATGCCGTTGAAAATGGAAATGCTCAAACTTATTGTTTGAAACACACGCCGTTAAAAGATGGGCACACTACAGCTGCAAAACATGAAAATACTCTACGTCCGCGTACGAGAGCCAACTCCGCACTTCCAGAAATACAGACCATCTATTCAGCTGAATTAAATAAAATCAGTCCGCAACCGTGCGAGGAAATAATTCCATCTGACGCGATAATACTTCCTAAACAGGCTGCGGAAGTAAATAACAACAATCCGCAGCAGTGTGAGGAAACAGTTCCATCTGACGCAATCATACCTCCCAAGCAGGCGATCATCGCGCCAAAAGCGACTGAATCAAAACAAGTGGACTCAGCAGGTAAATCGATTGAATCACATCAAACAATGGATATACCAGAGATATTGCAATGCACGACCAAACACATTGAAGATCCAAGTGCCCGTACATTAGAAGACTTTGTACATCATATGAAAGTGAGATCTCAGTCTACAAAGGAAAACCCAATCATCCAGAAATGGAAAAGTACAAAATAACAGCATAGAGTGATCACTGCTCAGATACACATACGTCTAGTACCAGCAATTACTGATGATTTAATGTTTATAAACAAATCTTGCAAACTTCATCTGAAACCACGGATTTATTTATGCGAAAGAAAACTAAATTCAAGTCTCTAACAATTTCCAATAATGTTTGAACCCTCAAATCAAAATTACTCAGCTCTGTCAATATCGTTTAACCAATCTATCTCCAGGAATCAGCCCCGGAATCTTAATAAAACAGATCCAATACCAGCGCAACTACCAAATACAGCACTGCTAGAGACATCTTTTGCTGCAATTAATCTCACCCTCCAATCATTATACAAGCTTTATGAAGCTAAGGATGAAAAATTAAATGTGCAAACTATATTATTGGAGAGGATCCTTCAGCAACAAAAACAACAGCCAAAAAAAAGAAAAACAGAACATATTTGCTGTATGACAGAAATACCAATTCTAATAGAGAGTGATCAGGTACTGACATTAATCATGTCAGATAAAAAAAATATCCGCAAGCATTATACACTCTGTGGCGAGCATGCCTTCGATAATTTGCTAAACTACTTCACTAGATTTACAAAAGAATCCCCGAAAGAGGATAGAACCAAAAAAATCAAACTTTGTGATATTTAAAAAACCAACTATTAAAAATCAGAAGGATGGAGCTCAACAAAAGAAAAGCAAAAATGTTATGCAAGCCCTTGCTCATGCTCACACGTCATCTAGCCATTTTATCAACTCTTTAACTAAACCAAAAAATGGCAATCTCAAAAGAATATATGGAAATAATTCAATCGAAAGCGATCAAAAAATTACACCAAGAAGCAAAAACACCAATTAGCTCATCAAAAGAACCTTTAGACCTACTTATACAAGAAGAAATCCAGAAACAAAAGCAGAAAACACCACTTGTGGCAAAAACGCAAGAACCCAAAATACAGTTACCTCCTTTGGAAATAAGAGAACAGCCTGCCACGACACAAGGGGCGTCTTTTCACACTCTCAAACAGCAAAGATGCAATATTGAACAATCGGTTGCTGAATCTTTACATAAAGTATCACAATCAAATAATAATAACAATAGACAGAAATTGCTCACAAACCCATTATTACCGATGTGCTCAGAAACGACTAAATGTATGCAACCGCCAAAGAGTGAGTATTAAGACCATAGGAGCATATCACATGCAGAAAAAATAAAACCTAACCATAAATCAAATATGTTTCCACACAGCCAAATTATTCAATGTAGAGCTGGTTCTTTCCAAACATACGATCTCAATAGAACATCTATTTTAAATATATTCAACAAAGTACCTTGCTTAGAGGATATAACTACAATGGATATACATTTGGTTGAATTCCTACATGAGCCAGACCTTTCAGTTACTAGAATATGGATCCAGTCTGGCCTTGTGATGAATGCAATGTGGCTAGCTAAATAGAGCCTCTACGATTTTGGATTTGTTGTAACTAATTATAGCAGTAACCAAGAAAACAACGGACAGAATGCACAACATTGTCAAGACTGAGATAATTCTCCCCTATCCAACCTCCGAGTTACAACTCTAAAGAACCTCAGAGACAGTCTATCAAGATCTATTTGCATGAATGATCCGATGCAAAAACCACTATATGCACGGTAAGAAATGCTAACAATATCAATTATTGAGCTGGAATACAAGAGGACATAATCATCTATTTACCCAGCAAAATAATTTTGCACAATATGATATTATAACCTTGCAAGAAACTTGGCTAGCAGAAATGCCAGTTTGGGATGATTTTAATGTAATGCTAGTTCCTGCAATAACCCAATCAAAAGGGAGACCAATGTCTGGACTGTTAACAGCAGCTAAGATCTCTTCGGGACGCAAACTTGAAAAATGGGCCGAACCTAATGAATTCTTGTAATTAACCAAAATAGCCATCAAATCTAAAGTCACTGCTCTAATAAACATCTACTGGAGCCATTCTGCAATATCACCTGAAATATTTTTTAAAGATCTTGATTCTCTATTTGATCAAATTATATTAGACACCGCTGTAACTAATACTCTTATAGTAGGAGATCTCACTATACATTGTTTTCCAATCTCAAATCGAAGTATGACGCCTATAGTCTGATGCATATAGGTACACTCCACATCTCAATTCTCTCAGGAAAATCAAAAGATCATTGTGATGCTGGAAATGCATCGGAGGGACAGGGCCTCCGTATCCTTGTCCTTTACTGCTTTTTATCGTGTGTTCTGTCACGTTTTCCGTGCAGGAGTTCACGTGGGACTCCTGGCGGTGCAGCTCTCTCTCTTTTGGTTTGGTGAACAGACCCGTGGGATACCCTTATGGCACCCATGGGTGGGGGTACAACCCTGTGCCCCTAGTGTATGCCCCTGAAGTGGCTTATGCAGATGAAGGGTGAGAACCCGAAACTGCTCAGGTGGTCCATTAGCCTGCAAGGGCTAGACTTCACCATAGAGCACAGACCAGGGAAGAGTCACGATAATGCAGATGGCCTTTCCAGAAGGTATGTTGACCGTCTGGATGAGGGTACCTATCCCGTTGGAGATTAGGCACCCTCCACCTCAGTCTGGGGGGGGCAACTGTGATGCTGGAAATGCATCGGAGGGACAGGGCCTCTGTATCCTTTCCTTTACTGCTTTTTATCGTGTGTTCTGTCATGCTTTCCACGCAGGAGTTCATGTGGGACTCCTGGCGGTGCAGCTCTCTTTCTTTTGGTTTGGTGAACGGACCCGTGGGATACCCTTATGGCACCCATGGGTGGTGGTACAACCCTGTGCCTCTAGTGTATGTTTTTGGGCACCTGTGGGTGGCCCACAGAGCAGGGTATGGGCTGGTGGCAGCTCCATGCTGAACTTGACAGGTGCGCTGAGTATTCTCCATTTTGGGATACCCCGGCCCTGCCATTGGGATCAGTTGATTCCTGATGGAAAACAAGATGGCCCCTGTGGCCTCTTGCTTTCTATTACCCATTACCTTGTTTTCCCAAAGTCCTGGGAAGCCTTGACTTTGTCGGTTCCCCCTAACTGGCTGTTGGGTGGAAATGCCATATATGGTGTTGTTGTGAAGGCCCAGCCAGACTAGCTGGAGCCTTCCCGGTGATGTATGTTGTGGGTACCTCCTGTGGGTGGGACCTGGGTGAATAGAGTGTGTGACGAATATGCATTCTGTGTTGTGGGTGTCTAGTATCTGGTGGTTGACACAATGACTGAGACAACCCTGCCCGAAACCGGTATGAATGCAGCTTGGAGTGTTGAATGGCTCGGTACTTGTCCCAATACACATAACTTGTTGTGAGTGTCTCGAGAGAAGTGAATGGCCTGAATACCTTGTGTGCCTGATTGGCTGCCTGCCTGCCTGAATGCCCGTAGTCGTGATTGGATGCTTGAGTGTGACCCAGCGGAATGAATGGGAGATCAACAGTATATCTGGGGACCTCTCACTGCTAGGAATCGTGTTCAGAAGCTGAAGTCCACTACGACGAGTAACTGGATTAACTGACGCTTGACCTTGAAGCCCTTCTGGATGAGAAGAATTGCTGTTGCTCTCCTTCACAATCTGAAAGCTGCTGTGCCTCCAAGGACTGTCCCAGAGAGGACCTGGTAAGGCGCCCTCTTCCCGAGCTACGAGGGACCATCGTGCACAGCTGATCTTTGCCAAAGCTCCCTGGTAGACAGACCTTTGACAGGCTGCCGACCCGATACGGGGACTGCTGTGGAACTCCAAGGAGAAGCACTCGGACTGTTGTCCGCCACTGTTGACGACTGCGGTCGCCGACCGGAGCCGCCGTGCTCCCATTTGCCTAAGAACTTTCATTGATCATCGGACGCTCTCGCCTGCATCGTCATCCGCTTGTCTCCCGCTGGAGAAGCCCAACTGTCGACGCGCCGAGGAGCATCCACTGGTGGGTTTCCCGCCACCTAAAGACCACAGAGACACCGACGACTCGACGCCCCCTTGCTGGGCCACAGTTCTTCATCATCTCTTTGCGGTCCAGAACTATCGTCACCGAGGTGCCCCGCACGCCTCTTCCTTGCAGGACGCCAACGCTCTGTCGTCGATGAGCACCGCTAGGAACGAAGCTGCCACTTCACTGCCATAGTTCCACCTGTTCACTGTCGGACGTTCGACGACCCGTGACTCCCGCCTTAAAGGGAGGGCACTCAAGAAGGGCCGTCAATTCCCCGACACCGAACGCCAAGTTCCCCGACACCTTTCGACAATCCGTGGCTCCCACCTGAAAGGGAGGCACTCAAGAAGGATCGGTCGACGCATCGTCCGAGAACTCTACTCCGCCAGGTACATTGGGGGGTTAAAAACCTTAATAGGAAGAAGTGAGACTATTGAACATATGGACTGGGTTTGTGCGATATATCTTATTTTACAGGTTGCCCAGGTGGGGGGGATCGCCACACAGAACTGTGTCTAGGGTACGGGGCCAGTATTCCGCCTATTGTTTCAACCATCTTGCGTTATTTCCTATCTCTATTGCTGGTTTCCTCGTTATTAATCTGTGTGACATGTTAATGGTACAGTTGATGCACTTTAATGAGATATGATAACATTAGTGGTACCACTTTAGAATTATATATATTTATCATTATTGACTTCCTAGTACAAAGTGCGTTATTGTGATCGTGTACATACCCTTGAATATTAATTATATAAAGACTGTGTTTTCAGTAATACAGTGTGTGGACATTCCTTTGTGGGGGTTCGGGGACTACACTGTACTTAAGAACCAGCCCGCATCACCTCCTGAGAAGCTAGGCCTTGATTGCTCGTCCATTGCTACCTTATAGAGAATCTTGGCTGGGGTCTCCTGTGCCTCTCCTCTACCATATAGAGAGCGGAAGTACAGACACCCCCTACCAGTCTTTACAATCACTGAATCACTATGGAAAAATACCCCCTCTACAATAAATAAAGCTAACTTTGCCGCAGCCTCCTGTAACTACAAAATAGCCATAATCCAAGCTAAAAAAGACAACTACAATGGCCGCATTTCCAAAGCTGAGTCCAAAACCAAGGAATTCTACAACATCCTGAAGGAGCTAGAATCTCCTGCCCCACCCCCTGACACGTGCATTAAATACACCCAATGGTGTACCAAAATACAGAATGCACTCCAAGACAAAATTACCATGCTCCAAAACAAAATAGAAATGAAGAATTCTCTCATCTCCAATACTGACCACATTTCGAACTCACACTCCTCGACCAGTAATGCACAGCACCAATTCAATTTCTCACCACTTTCCATCAAAGAAGTCAAAACCATTATCCTGAAACTTAAACCGTCTAATTGTCAGGGAGATGCATGTCCTGCCCCTCTTGTTAAGGAAGCTGCCAAGGAATTAGCCCCCTTCATTACATCATATATTAACGCCGCCTTCAAATCCAGCAGAGTACCCAATAACTTGAAAGATGCTTGGGTACTCCTGCTTTTTAAAAAAACCTCCCTAGACTCGAAGAACCCAGCCAACTACAGACCCATTACGACAGTTCCAATTTTGTTAAAAATACTTGACCAGGCTGAGTATCTGCAGATACAACTATACCTTGAATCTAATAACTTATTACGATTGAGGCAATCAGGATTCAGACCCAGACATGGAACTGAAACTGCCCTTATCAACCTCAAGACCCAAATCCAGACCCTGAAAGACAAAGGCAAACTGGCTCTGCCTCTCTTACTCGATCTCTCAGCAGCTTTTGATCTGGTGAACCATAAAATCTTATGCAAACACCTTTAATAAGCCGCGCACTTCTCAGACCAAGCCAATGCATGGATTGAGTCTTTCCTCAACAATAGATCCATGAGGGTTTTTGCACCCTCTGGACCTGCTACACCGACTCCCGTCACCTGTGGGGTGTCCCAAGGTTCTTGTGTGTCCCCTACTCTCTACAATGTATTTACCAAGCCACATTTTGATGATCTTGACTGTTTGGGTGTCACCTACACCAACTATGCTGACGACACCCAGATACTCATCCCCATCACTGGTGATTACACTGTGGACAGCGGGACTCTCAACAAAATGTATCTCATCATACAAGCCTGGATGGCGAAGCACAGACTTTGTCTTAACGACGATAAGACAGAGCTGCTCCTCCTGGGCTCGTCTGCCAACCTGAATAACTTGGACGCGTCATTCTCTTCCTTCAACATTGACGGCAACATAATTAAAGTCACCAATGTGGTGAAAACATTAGGAATCTACATAGATTCTGCACTAACACTAACTAGACAAACTAACGCATTGGCCTCCTCATCCGTCTACACCTGTAAACTCATCACAGCCTGCCGACCCTACCTGTCCCCTGCCAACTGCATCACAATAGCTAGAGCCTTAGTACTCTCTAAGCTATATTATTGCAATGCATTATACCTCGGCACATCTTAAGAAAACCTCAATAAAATGCAAGCTCTGCAAAACAACGCCATCCGAGCAGCTCTAAATATCCCAAGGAATCATCGCATTTCGGAAATTAGAATGTCGCTAAAATGGCTCATCATCAACCAAAGAATATCTTACAAAACCCTGTCCCTTACCCATAAGTGCTTTTCCAACCAAGCTCCCATTTACCTGGGCAACACTATCTCTCGCCACACATCTTGACGTCCTATCAGAACTGGCATGAGGCACTGTGTCAATATACCTCGATTTAGGCAACAACGCGCAGGTGGGGCTAGCTTCCCTGCCCTCGCGGCCAGAAAATGGAATGCCCTCCCTCTCTCCTTAAGAGAGGAACCATCCTACCACTTATTCCGGAAAAAGACCAAAGCTTGACTCCATGAGCAAGAATCTATATCTAACGTTTAATCATGTCCCGACATAAATCTCCTTGCAAATACCTGGTACTGTGTAAATTTGATGTATATACTTAAATTTGTTCCATTTGTAGCTCACTTCATGTACATTTGTAAATGTTGTTTTCTTTGATGTTCATCTTTATAAATGTCTGTGTTATCGTAACTTGTAAGTTTAGCGCCCAGTTGCCTAAGGGCTCGGTGCGCTCTATAAAAAAAAAACTAAACTAAACTATGGCTAAAAGGTGGATTTCTTTGATGGCTAGTAAACAGCAACAACCCAAAATGATATACCTTCATCAAGTATGTGGAAAAGGGCTAATCAGCAAGCTATAATAGACTATATTTATATGAATAGATTCCTCTTCTCTAACATTAACACTTTTGAAGTCATCCAACAAAATGTCAGTGACCATCATCAGCTTCTCATAACATGGAAATGGCAGCATCTATCCACTATTAAACACACTGAGAGATATACCACTCAATTACTGATCACAAGAGGCCGAAACCGTCTTTGATGGAATTCAACCCATTTAGAGGAGTTAACCAAAATCATCTCATGTAAGCCAATTAACCTGTCTAGCCCAAATGGATACTACATTGCCGCACTACAACCTTTAAACATAAACTTGTGTTTAACTTAGAGGTTCAGAACCATAAGAACGTTATGCATCAGGCAATAAGATCAACAACAATTTTACCAATAGAAGAACGACTGAGAAAGATCAAGCAGATTAAACTATTGTATGCTCTACCAAAAATATGGTGAAGTCATGCTAAAAGCCATAGCCTCAAAGAACTTGCGGGACATATGGCAACTAATAAATCAAGCAACCAATAACACCCACCCTCCACTTCAATTGAATGCAGTTCCTGAACCTGTATGGCTAAAATATTTCTTAATTTATATGCATCCATTGAACATACAAAATTTGATCATATATTAAGATCAGAAATAACTCACAAATTTGATATGGATGATATAAAGTATTATATTTCGAAGCTAAGCTCATCCAGAGCTCCTGGTCCTGGCGGGCTGAATAATGTGATTCTTAAAGAACAACTAGAACCATGGGTGAAATTAATCTATACAATATCCTTGGAGGTAATTGCTACAAAGACCATACCAACATCATGGTGTAGATCCGTAATTGTGCCAATATTTAAAAAAGGCAACAGATCATTACCTGCCAACTATCGGCCCATATCGCTTTTGGACGCTCCAGGCAAATTCTTTGCACTAATCATTTTAAGAGACCTTGATACATGGATTCAGAGCAATGATTTGCGAGACCCCCACCAAACGGGGTTCATATCAAGAATCAGAACAACAATTGACCTTATCACAATATCTGCAATAAAAGCTCAAATTACAACCACAAAACAACCTGTTTATATGGCCTACGTAGATCTTAAGGCAGCGTTTGATTCCATCTCAAGAAATAAACTAATGATAAAGCTTAGAGACGCCGGCTGTCCAAATAGCCTTTTGGACTTTATCCACCAGCTTTACTCAAACACGTCAATACAAGTGAAACTTACTCAGGATGGGATTCTTACAGAACCAATCAATACTTACTGAGACCTTAAACAAGGGTGCGTCCTCGCTGCAACCATATGTAACTTCTTCATAAGTGATGTGGGAAAATCGCTGGCTCTTACAATCTCAGATCCTCCTCACCTAGGAACAGTCCCTATTGCATGGATCTGCTATACAGACAATCTCGTCCACCTGTCTAAAACACCAAGGGTTCTGAAAAATGTAATTAATGCCCTTAAAAACTACACAAGCAGGAACTGTCTAGAGATAAATGGGAAGAAGACTAAGATCCCATACTGCTATCTGAAAAGTGATAAACAAGCAATAAAATGGATGCTAAATGGTCAACCACTAGAAAAGGTAAACAAGTATAAATATTAAGGCTTAAGCATAAATAACAACATTGCAGATCAGCCGTATCTTGAATCTATTCGAAATAAAACAAACACTGCAATTTCACAAACTACAATAATTCGGAAAAAAATCTGGGACATTTTCAATTGCGCCGGTCATAACATTCTACATGCAAAAAGTGACATCAATAATCTTATATGGTGTGGAAACCATTCCCCGTAAATCCGAAGCACACTGTACCAAGACAGAAGGGTTATTTTGGAGACGAGTTCTGACACTACCTAGCTCCCTCCCTATGGCCATCCTAAGACTCGAATTAGCACTACCTTCATTGTTTACTATGTATAATTGGAAAATCGGCTCTTTAAATCGAACACTGATTGATCAGCCAAAACCAAAAACGCTCCACTACTCATTAGGAGACTATATGAACAAATCTGACTATCCATTTCCATTAAAATGGAGAGAACAAACTTGTTTGTTATTGGAGAATGCTCGGATATCAGAACACTTATTATTAACAAAGCCAACTAAAGCAAAGAAAAAACTATTTCAACAAGACTGGATCCGAACTATTGACCTATGTAAATCATACAAATCATACAAAGCAAATCCAGAAGATATCTCAAACTGAAAACTACTTAATAAAATTCCCGAGCCCTTTATACAGGCAAGAATGTTTGCACTTCTGCCCTAAATTTACATGAGACTAAAGAAATATTAGTACGTCGGAAGAAAATATCAGAAGAAAAGAAAATTTGTTAATTCAATTGTAGAATCCAACAAAGTGAAAAATTTGCGACATCTAATAACAGAATGTCCAAACTTGGCAATTCAACTAACTAAATATCTTAAACCACATTTTGGACACTTCAAGAGTCTATCTTCAGAGGATTTATGGGAAACGACTCTCCAGACAAATTCAGCATCAGCACAAATTGCGATTATAAAATGTATATTATCGATGAAACTTGGACAGTAAAGAAAAAACAAAAACAAATTGGACATGAGCAGGATGCTCTCACATGAGATAGAAATATTTTAATGAATGATCAAATGTGATAATTGAATGTATATAAGTATAATGCAAAGTATAACTCTTTTATCACACTACTATAAATATTCTTCTAAATCGTTTTATTATTTCTCTTTTTCTTTAACTGTAAAAGTGTTATTTTAGTTCTAGAAATTTTGTTAAAGGATATTTATAATCATATAACAATAAAAAAAAAAAATATATTGCGGTAGATATTCTGTGAGATCTGTGGCCAAGTTGTACTCGATGAAGATTGCACCCATCACTTGCTGCAGAGGCATGGGCACTTGGGTTAATAGAAGCGAGAAGTTGGAGTTTGCAGGAGCAGGAATAATACCCCCCTTTTCATTTCTGCTGGTGGATTTTGTTGCTGTTGACCCAATGCGAAACAATCTGCTGCTACCTCTTTAAGGAACTGTAGTGCTCCGCTCTGCCCGCTGTAGTGACTCACTTCCTGCTTCATAAAAACTTTGCAGGAAGCAAAGCAGAGTGAAGTTGAAGCCGAGGTGGAGTTTGCAGGAGTTCACGGGAGGAGCGCGGCAGGAGCGTGGGAGAAAATGTTGAAAGCACCAAGCCTCTCTGGAACAAAGACCCGCTTACAGGTAAGGTTGGGAGGCAGTGTTTTCAAAGGTAATGAGGCAGAAATTCCGACGGATGACATTTTAAATGACTCGTCAGGTAATGTGATGGAAATAAAGGATGTGGATGATCTGTTTTATAACGCAGTCAATATGGACAAAATGGAGGGGTTAAACTTAACAAATGCCATAAAGGAAAGGGATAAAGTAGCCCAAATCATAGCTAAAATTGAGTCGGCTATGGGGGTAAACGGAAATATGGCGGTGCCCCAATTGCTACAAGCAGAACGTATACATAGTATACCTGACACAGTAACACAGGACAGCACTGGGGAGCCGATGGTTGAGAGTGATAGAGACACGGAGGAGGTTTGCGTTCTAAATCCCAGCCCGAGTATCAGGACTATTGTAAACATGATTCAGGGGGGAAGAAAACCAGGGGAAGAAATTAAAACCTGGTATAGCAATGGGGAGGAGTCTGGATGAATCCCCACTGGAAGACATTATTGGAAAGCCTGTTGAGGAGCCCAGATTATTGGAAACGGGACAAAATGCAGACTTGGCGGCATATCTGATAAAAGAACAAAATAGCATATAAAAAATGCTTGAGTCTTACTAGTGTAACTGAGCGGGTGCATATATTTGACGAATCCTTAAAGCGGGCGGATTTGAGAGCAGAATTGGAGGTGGAAGAAACTAGAAAACTGAAAGGCAGTGGGGAAATAATGGGGGCCTCCCAGCAAAGAGAAAAAAAGAATGGTAAGGAGTGCTTGCCAGGTAATGGCCTGTCTCAGACCTCAATAGATGCATCAGAAACCGACTTTGAAGAGGTATTTTCACAGGAAATCGGACAGATCTGTAGTCCTGTAGGCCCTCAAGATGGTGATTCAGTCTTGGAACAGAACTTCATCATCTCAGTGCTCCTCCACACCATCATTTGGACTGTCCCACCAATGCTGTAATTGTGTAAGAAAAAACTTGAAGGGAAATCCTCCTTTGGGATCTGAGGGCTGGGCCCGCCTCCAACAATTTATGATGACTCTCTTACAACTTCACTTTTGCCATTCACCAAACTCCATGAAGCCATCACAACTAACCTCCAGGATCAATCGACTCTGATCATGGGAGTTTCCAACAAACCGATGAGTTTGGAGTGGTTGGCAAACAAGGTGGAGGCGAGGATGGACAAAGAGGCTGACACCTTGAATAATTGGCAAAATCACCTCAGTGATCTGGCACGGAGGGAATCAACAGAAAAGTCTTCCATGATGGAGGCCCTGCTGTTAGATGGTGAGTGGATGAGGGCTCAAATTAAGATGCTGCAGAGACTGAAAAATACGGATAGTGATTCCCAAACAACTGACCTAGGGCGCCTGGATTCAAAAGTATTGAGCAAGGCAGCAGTTCAAAAAGAAAGTACGCCAATGATGCCTAAGGATGGTAATGTTTAAAGTCTCACAGGCAATAGACGATCAACACAGACAAACCACAGTGCCCACTACAAATAAGAAATCTAGGCTAAACATGAAGAAAACTAAGCATATGCCATCAAATATGAAGAGTAAATCAATCGGCTCAAGAGCATTTTTAAGAAACTTGCACTCTCCCCCAGCTAATGATAATAAACCTGAGCCAAAAAGAGCAAGGAAGGACCTGGTGATCGTGGAATATGCTCAGGCTGAAAAAGTAAAGAAGGGGGATAAAGAGGAGGTGGACGATGAAATCATCAATCGATCTGAAGCTGATCTCATCGAATAAATTGAAAGGGTGGAAGATGAGGAAAGGTGGAAAGACATTAGTGACTCTGAGTAGGCAAACATTGAGAATCAACTGCAAGAAATGATAAAAACCATTTCAAAAGAATAATATAAAATCAAAGGATAATCAGAAAGGCGCGTCACCTTTGCAAGGGCTAATACCCTTTAGAACAATGGAGGACAAGAGAAAGGGGTTGGCTGGAATTGAGAGAGGAAGAGTGGGAGCTAAGATCGGGGCCAAGGGAAATTTCAAAATTCCCCATGGTGAAGTCTAATAAAGATGACAAAAAGGAAAAAGCCAAGAATCATGGGAAGCACAGACACACCAGTTCCTAATGGAAGCAACTACCTTCGCTTAATGAATTGCATCGTGCCAAGGCATCAGATTACTACAAAGGATATTAGCATCGTGGAATTTGTTCTTAAGAACGGATTGGGTTATCCTACATCTGGTAGCGCAAGCCAAGAGGGACCTAATTTTATCCCTGAGAGATACATTTCTTCCACTTGTCTACAAAGTGAGCGACTTCCAGGAACGGATAAGAGAGAATTGGAGTGAAGTAACGATGCAGAGGGAAATCAATAAGAAATCCAAAGGGGAATCCCCCAAAAAGAACCAAAGTATTGCTGAAGCGATAACTGTTCTGCCCATGAGGAGAAATCTGAAATCCTTGAAATGTACAATTGACAATCAGAATAACAAGGGAGATGCTGAAAGAGTTGAGAAAAAGGGGCAAATTGTGGCTGAGGATTCATGGTGTTGGGTATCTAGTGCTTTGAGTGGTAACCAGGGAAATTAGATCCCCCAAAGTGGGGGGGGGGGTTATTGAGGATAGCTTCATGGAACACACAGGGTTTTCGGTCCCTATTCACTGAAAGAATCCTGGAATTAGAAAATGTTTATATATTGTGCTTCCAGGAAACTTGGTTAAGGGTCACGTCCGTGTGTGATGGGTATGCAGCATTCTTAAACTCAGCAACAAAGGGGATAACCGGCTGACCCTACTCAGGCCTCCTGACTCTTGTGAAAGTTGATTCAGGTTGGACTATTACGAAAATTAAATGTCCTAATTCTTATGTGCAGATTATGCATTTAGAACAAAAGCAAAAGTCCTGGCTTAGCCCGATGATTATGATTAACATCTATTGACAGGTGAATATGAGTAAGGAAATCAAGTTTGTGGAAAGTATTGGAAAGGAAATGGATGAAATGATGTGGGAGAGCGACGATGTTAAAATTCTCATCTTAAACATCACATTATTAAGTAAAATCCCCTGTGTAAGAAAGAATGGAATGTAAGGGAAATGAAGGGGATGAATGCAATGAAAGCAATTCATATGTTTATGTTAAATGAACAAACTGTGGGGGATACGCCAGGGAGGTGTACTTGGAAATGCGGTGAGCAGTGTTAGGAAAGATTTCGTAATTGTAGGGAATTTTCCTTCCATGTGGCAACCCCTAAACTTTTTGCTATTGTTTTTAACCTTGTTGTTGACTTTGCCAGAGAAGTACAGCCTTCTGCCGCACTTCTCTGGGCTTTCGCTCCTTTCTTACGGGGAAACTGACATGCCCTTAAGACAGTCAGTACCGGGGAACGTGGTTTCCCGTAGTTTCTTTTATCGTGTCGCAGCTTTAGTGCAACACGACACAAGAGGGCACTGTAAGCTGTTACAGCTCTCTTGGGTCTCTAGCCTTCTACAGGCCCTAGATACTCTTTTAGGATGGTATTTGATCGGTGCAAGTCATTCAGGGACTCGAATGGTGGCAGCGATCGTTTTGTTTATTTTGAGCTCCTTTTGGCGTTCTGAGCACGTTTTTGCACTGAACCCAAAATGGTGGCCTGGCTCCCAAAATGGCCAGACCACGAGGCTCCTTTGTCCTGTCCACTGACCGTCTTGCTCCCTTCACCTTCCCCAGGTCGGGCGACCCAGGGCCTTCCTTATTTGGGCATGTACTTTCCCGCGAAACGTGGTTGCTTTCGCGGGCTTCTACATGTCGTTTGTGTGCCTCCAGGGTGTGGGCTGGGATGTCTGGTCCCAATACACATCCTGGGTGCCAGAGAGTCTGGGGTGGTGTGAATGCCTGGGACCACCGTGGTCCGTGATTGGTCCACGTATGGTATGTGTGTTGATGAGCGGATCTCCCATTGGCTCCCCTCCGTTTTGGCGCGAAGGGAACCGTGGATAAGAGGGAGCTGGAAACACCACTGCCAGGTCGATCTCCTGAGTTCTCACGAACGAAGGAATACAGGAGCCAAGTATCCTGCAACCCAGAGGCTGGACCGAGGAATCGCTGGTGACCCGCTGAAGGAATCCTCCTTTGCACTGCTGTCGTCCTGTGAAACCCTTTCCTCCTTGGATCGAACCAGAAGGCCTGTACTGGTGCTTCGACCTTTGGAATAGCAGGAACAGCTATTCTCGGCGACTTCATCATCTCCTGCCAAGTAAGCCTTCGGAAGTGTCTCTGGGCCATCCAGTTGACTGACCAGCTTACCAAGGAGTCCTGCTCTGTAACTGCCGCCAGGTTGTGTTGTATTTCGAGTCCTTGTCACTCTCCCACGCTTCGTACACTTGGCGTTCCCAAGTCTGAAGGGAGGAGTGTACATTTGGCTTGAATACACACGGCCGCTCCGTTGTCCTGCTGCGGCAACAAAACTGTGCTGGTTTCGTCGATTGGGACGTCTTTTTGCTCTACACGACTACGAGGCGTTCCCTGCTCTTCTGAACCTGCCAGCTGCTGAAACAAACGGGGAGAAGCCTGGGTCTGCTTGCTTCGGGGACCGGTGAGTAGTTTAGCTAGGATCTGGTCGCCCTCCTGCAGTATCCCATTGTTTTTCCCTGCTGTGTAAAAACAGCACCCTTTTGGCCATACTCGCGCTCTGCTTCTGCCCGCTGTGGAGGCTGCGCTTGAGTTGCGGAACCTGTTCTCCTTCTGCTGTGCACTAACCCGAACTGCCTGACTTCCTCCGAAGAGCTTCCCCTTTTGCCCGTTGGCACCGGCGTGGCAGGTACTTTGAGCACAAGGCTCCACTCTTCGCAGGGCTCGGACTTCCATCTAGTTAGGTGCCTCTAAAGGCGAACTGAGTCAAAAGCGTTATCGCACTGCCTGTTTTCCTTTCCTTTCAGGTGGACTACATATTTCGTGCTTTAAACGCTTGCGACTGTGTATTTGTATATATATTGTGTTGATTTGGTATGTGTTGGCTTAATACTGTGTTATTGTGATTTTCTCGCTACGGTCGTTGTTTTAAAGGCCTTAAAATAAATGTGTATCTATTTTTGATATAACAACTGTTTGGAGTAGTTTGTAAGCGCTCTTGCTTTGTGTGCTCATTGCGGGCTTTCAGTCACCCTCACCCCTCTTGAGACCTAGTCTTGACCGCCGCGATCGCTACCTTGATTGGTCTGGCTTGTCCAGAGGTTACCCTGTTCCAAGTAATTAGGTTGGCCTTCTGAACTTCTGCGCCACCAGGACAGAGTTCAGAAATCCGTCTTAACAAATTGGTGTACAGCGGTGGGATACGACTGAAGGTATCCAGTGTTGCGCTCGAACTAAGGCATTTCAGGTTATTCCAAACAGTACACGTAGTGAATTGTTGTAATATAACTTTAAAAAGGCCATAGTCCTATCAAACAGTATGGAAGCAAATAACTTGTTAACTTTAAATGCTTCCAAATCAGAAACGCTGAAAAAGATGTGTGCGGAGAGAGGTGTTTCCTCTCAAGGCACAAAATTGGAAATGATCCAGAGAATCGTGGCGTGGCAAGAAGCGCAGCTTGAGGCTATAACTTCCGAGGACAGTGCAGAAGGTGGTGGGGCTGCTCTCACTGGTAGAACCGACGGTTCTGCCGCTGCACTGATCCATCGCGACCACGAGGACAGGGAGGATGTGATGTCTAATGTTTCCTCTGCCAGTGTTGATGGGGAGGCTATGCTTGAATTCAAGAAGCAAGAGCTGCGGTTTAGGCAGCAGGAGCTTGAATTCAGCATAGCCAAACTAAAAATCGAACAGGCAGAAAAACAGAAAGACAGGGATCACCAGTTGGAACTGGCCAAGCTTCAGGTTGCAAATGGATCCAAGGGTCCTAGACATGGGTCTGGGGCTTCCTCTCATCCACGGTTTCCGAAAGATCTGCTCAGTGTGTATGAAGAAGGGAATGACATTATGGACTGGCTGAATGCGTTTGAGTATGCATGCGAGGTTCAAGAAGTTGACAATGCTGATAAGATTGCGTGGTTGCTCAGTAGACTGCCCCATTCTGGCTGCAGTGCCATTATGGAAATGTCGAAGGCTGAGCGGGCTGATTTCGCAATGTTAAAGCAAACTCTCATTTTAAAGTTTGGGAAGACTCCGGCCCAATATTTAAAGCGTTTTCGAGAGTATAAGAAAAAGGAAGGTGGTACTTGGGTATCTTATGTCGCTGAATCTTTGAAAAACTTAACTGGCTGGGTCGAAGGTTATAAGGTTTCTACCTTCGAAGGCATGATCAATCTGGTCATGCTGGAACACATTTTTGCTTCTTCTTCCCCGGAGCTTAAGCAGCATTTGGCCGATTCGAAGGAGATAGATCCTAAGAAGCTGGCCATTGCAGCAGACTTATGGGTGTCACATCGAGTGTCCCATAAGGACAAAACTCATCCTGGTAAGCAGGAGGAAGGGAAAAAGTCCAAAGATGTGGAGGGTGGGGAATCTGCTAAATCTTCTTCCCATAAGGGCCACAAAAAGAAAAACAAGGGTAAGACACAAGAGAACTCACAGGGTAGTGGAGGTCAGCCTCCGAAACAGAACTCTGGTTACAATAAGCCTCCCTACGTAAACAGACCCAATGGGGCTTGTTTTTCTTGTGGAGCAACTGACCATGTGAAGGGGGATCCCCGTTGTAAGGTTAGACCTTTGGGGGTCCACTCCGCTAATCTGGCCTTCTCCTCCTACGAGGAAGAAGAGATTACAGGAGCATCCTTCTCCTCAGACTCGTTTCCCAGCGGGATAGAGGCTGAGGTAGTTTTAGTGTCCCTGGGTTCCTGGGAGCCTAAAGTCGCAGAGGCTTATGCTAGGATTCCGGATAATACCAAGCACTACTTTAAAGACAGTGTGCTGATCAATGGAGTAGATACTCCAGCTCTTAGGGATAGTGGGTGCAGTCGAACTGTAGTGGATTCTACCTTGGTAGACTCAGAGGAAGTTGCCAGAGCTACTCTGATGCCCACTAAGTTGGCTGACGGCCCCCTCCGTATGTTTCCCGTGATCCCTGTAAATCTTACTTTAAATGGTACAGCAGTCAGGATTCCAGTGAGCATTCAGAGAAACGTCCCGGGAAAGGTCTTGTTGGGCAATGATCTCAGAGCTTTAGGGCTCGTAGGAGACACTGCTGAAAGACCCTACACACGGTCTCAAGCACGGGCAGCATTGGCCAAGTCCAATACGCCGCCCCAGCCGAAGGGGAAACCCAAGGCGAAAGGAGTCTACAAGTCAAGACGAGGGAAAGAGAATATTCCCCCGAGCTCACCTACCACTGCGGTGGAGGAAGTTGGTCAATCGCCCGGGCCTGACGAGGAGGTGGCGATGCCTGAAGTATTCGACCCCAACGATCATCCTGAACTAAAAGACTTGTTAGTTGAAGGAGGTCCTGATAGGGACGAATTCAGTAAAGGCCAACGTGAGTGCCCATCTCTGGAAGGCCTAAGGAGACAGGCCTGCTCCCAGCTTGAGGGTGAACCTCCTGGGAAGCATAGGATTTATTGGGAAGGTGGACTCCTGTATAGTGAGCCCACAGAGTCTACAGAAGGAGACCATAGGAGGTTGGTGGTTCCCCTTGCTGTTAGACCCTTCCTCCTGCAGTTGGCGCATGAAGTTCCCCTTGCTGGTCACCTTGGTATGAAGAGGACCAAGCAAAGGTTATCCATGCACTTCTACTGGCCCAAGATGGGGGTGCAAGTAGAAAGCCACTGCAGGAGTTGCGCCTCCTGCCAGTTGTCTGGTAAGGTTGGCGCGACAATCCAAGCTCCGTTGGTACCGCTCCCAGTTGTGGGAGTACCATTTGAAAGGGTTGGGATCGACATCGTTGGTCCCCTTGACCCGCAAACATCCTCGGGCAATAGGTTTATCCTGGTGCTGGTCGACCATGCAACCAGGTATCCTGAGGCCATCCCATTGAAAACTGTAACTGCCAAGTCAGTTGCAAAAGCTTTACTCGGCATATTTACTAGGGTTGGCTTCCCTAAAGAAGTTGTGTCAGATCGTGGCAGCAACTTTATGTCGAAGTATATGCAGGCTATGTGGAAAGAATGTGGGGTCACCTACAAGTTCTCTTCTGCATATCACCCCCAGACCAATGGTCTGGTGGAACGTTTCAACAGAACGTTAAAGAGCATGATTGGGGCTCTGGAGGAGCCCCAGAGAAGAAAATGGGATCTTCTTTTACCATGCCTACTGTTTGCCTACCGAGAGGTACCACAGGAGGGTGTTGGCTTCAGCCCCTTCGAACTTCTGTTCGGTCATCCCGTACGGGGACCCTTAGCCATCGTCAAAGAGGGATGGGAGATGCCCACTCCCCCTGTTACTACCAATGTAGTTGACTATGTGCTAGGGCTCAGAAAACGGATGGTACTTCTGATGGGCTTGGCTAGTGATAAATTGAAGGCAGGGCAAGCGCTGGTGAAACATTGGTACGACCAGAAAGCTTCCCTCATCAACTTTACACCTGGTCAGCAAGTCCTGATCATGAATCCAATAAGGCCTCGAGCTTTACAGGACAAATGGTCAGGCCCTTACACAGTGGTGGAGCCCCTGGGTGAGGTGAACTATTTAGTGGACCTTGGAAGGCCTGGACAGGCTCCAAAAGTGTTCCACGTGAATAGGCTGAAGGCTTTCGTCCCAAGAGTCGAAATCGCAGCACTGCTACTGGCTTCAGACGTTGAGGAAGAGGAGTCTGAACCTCTTCCCGACCTGTTCCAAAGCGGTCCTTCAGATAGCTCCGTTGAGGGTGTCCGAGTGGCCCCTCACCTGACTTCTGATCAGCAGGCTGAGGTGAAAAGTTTGCTTAGGCAGTTTTCCCCCCTGTTTTCACAGTCCCCTGGTTTGACACCTTGGTGCAAACATAACATTGACACAGGAGACAGTGTACCTACCAAAAGTAGGGGATACAGGATGTCAGATAAAGTACGGTCTTATATTAAGACCGAGGTCAACAAGATGTTAGACCTTGGGGTGATTGAACCCTCTAGTAGTCCTTGGTCCAGTCCTGTGGTTTTGGTTCCAAAAGCAGGCACTTCTGAATTGAGGTTCTGCGTGGATTACAGGGCTCTGAATGCTGTCACCAAGACAGATGCACACCCCTTGCCTCGAACAGATGAGCTGGTGGATACTTTGGGTGCCTCCAAGTACCTCAGCACGTTTGACCTCACTGCTGGCTATTGGCAAATAGCTTTAGCAGAACATGCCAAGGAGAAGACAGCATTTTCTACTCCAGACGGCCTTTACCAATTCCGGGTAATGCCGTTCGGGTTGAAGAATGCACCTGCCACTTTCCAGAGGCTTGTGAATCATGTGTTGAATGGGTTGGACGAATTCTGTCTTGCATATCTGGACGATATAGCAGTTTTCAGTGCCACCTGGGAAGACCATGTGAAACACCTCAGGATTGTGCTCCAGGCTCTTCAGAAAGCCCACTTGACCATAAAGGCTAGTAAATGCCAGATTGGACAAGGCTCAGTGGTTTACCTTGGATATGAAGTAGGTGGAGGGAGGATACAGCCTCTACCCAGTAAAGTACAAGCAGTACAAGACTGGCCTACCCCCACTACGCAAACCCAAGTGAGAGCCTTCTTAGGACTCACGGGTTATTACCGCAATTTTGTGGCAGACTATGGCACCATAGCTGCTCCTCTGACTGCCCTCACAACTCCGAAGAAACCCAAGAAGGTAACTTGGACCGACGAGTGTGAGAAGGCCTTCAATGGCTTAAAAGACTCCTTGTGCCAGGCCCCTGTGCTCAGGGCCCCTGATTATCAAAGACCTTTTATCGTGCAGACGGATGCCTCTGACACTGGGATAGGAGCTGTACTATCACAAGTAGATGAGAAGGGTAAGGAACACCCTATCGGTTTTATTAGTCGCCAGCTTAAGGACAGAGAGCTCAGATGGTCCACGGTAGAGAAAGAATGTTTCTCTGTTGTGTGGGCCCTAAGGAAGCTGAGGCCCTACCTCTATGGGACCCACTTCACTGTGCAGACTGACCATAAGCCGTTAAAGTGGCTAATGAACATGAAGGGGGAGAATCCAAAGTTGCTTAGGTGGTCCATAAGTCTTCAAGGCTTCGACTTCACTATTGAGCATAGACCAGGTGTCCAACATAGCAATGCTGATGGGTTGTCCAGAATGTTTAACCGACCTGAACAAGAGACTCATCCAGGGGTGGATTAGTTCCCCCTGTCCATAGTCTGGGAGGGGCGAGTGTTAGGAAAGATTTCGTAATTGTAGGGAATTTTCCTTCCATGTGGCAACCCCTAAACTTTTTGCTATTGTTTTTAACCTTGTTGTTGACTTTGCCAGAGAAGTACAGCCTTCTGCCGCACTTCTCTGGGCTTTCGCTCCTTTCTTACGGGGAAACTGACATGCCCTTAAGACAGTCAGTACCGGGGAACGTGGTTTCCCGTAGTTTCTTTTATCGTGTCACAGCTTTAGTGCAACACGACACAAGAGGGCACTGTAAGCTGTTACAGCTCTCTTGGGTCTCTAGCCTTCTACAGGCCCTAGATACTCTTTTAGGATGGTATTTGATCGGTGCAAGTCATTCAGGGACTCGAATGGTGGCAGCGATCGTTTTGTTTATTTTGAGCTCCTTTTGGCGTTCTGAGCACGTTTTTGCACTGAACCCAAAATGGTGGCCTGGCTCCCAAAATGGCCAGACCACGAGGCTCCTTTGTCCTGTCCACTGACCGTCTTGCTCCCTTCACCTTCCCCAGGTCGGGCGACCCAGGGCCTTCCTTATTTGGGCATGTACTTTCCCGCGAAACGTGGTTGCTTTCGCGGGCTTCTACATGTCGTTTGTGTGCCTCCAGGGTGTGGGCTGGGATGTCTGGTCCCAATACACATCCTGGGTGCCAGAGAGTCTGGGGTGGTGTGAATGCCTGGGACCACCGTGGTCCGTGATTGGTCCACGTATGGTATGTGTGTTGATGAGCGGATCTCCCATTGGCTCCCCTCCGTTTTGGCGCGAAGGGAACCGTGGATAAGAGGGAGCTGGAAACACCACTGCCAGGTCGATCTCCTGAGTTCTCACGAACAAAGGAATACAGGAGCCAAGTATCCTGCAACCCAGAGGCTGGACCGAGGAATCGCTGGTGACCCGCTGAAGGAATCCTCCTTTGCACTGCTGTCGTCCTGTGAAACCCTTTCCTCCTTGGATCGAACCAGAAGGCCTGTACTGGTGCTTCGACCTTTGGAATAGCAGGAACAGCTATTCTCGGCGACTTCATCATCTCCTGCCAAGTAAGCCTTCGGAAGTGTCTCTGGGCCATCCAGTTGACTGACCAGCTTACCAAGGAGTCCTGCTCTGTAACTGCCGCCAGGTTGTGTTGTATTTCGAGTCCTTGTCACTCTCCCACGCTTCGTACACTTGGCGTTCCCAAGTCTGAAGGGAGGAGTGTACATTTGGCTTGAATACACACGGCCGCTCCGTTGTCCTGCTGCGGCAACAAAACTGTGCTGGTTTCGTCGATTGGGACGTCTTTTTGCTCTACACGACTACAAGGCGTTCCCTGCTCTTCTGAACCTGCCAGCTGCTGAAACAAACGGGGAGAAGCCTGGGTCTGCTTGCTTCGGGGACCGGTGAGTAGTTTAGCTAGGATCTGGTCGCCCTCCTGCAGTATCCCATTGTTTTCCCTGCTGTGTAAAAACAGCACCCTTTTGGCCGTACTCGCGCTCTGCTTCTGCCCGCTGTGGAGGCTGCGCTTGAGTTGCGGAACCTGTTCTCCTTCTGCTGTGCACTAACCCGAACTGCCTGACTTCCTCCGAAGAGCTTCCCCTTTTGCCCGTTGGCACCGGCGTGGCAGGTACTTTGAGCACAAGGCTCCACTCTTCGCAGGGCTCGGACCTCCATCTAGTTAGGTGCCTCTAAAGGCGAACTGAGTCAAAAGCGTTATCGCACTGCCTGTTTTCCTTTCCTTTCAGGTGGACTACATATTTCGTGCTTTAAACGCTTGCGACTGTGTATTTGTATATATATTGTGTTGATTTGGTATGTGTTGGCTTAATACTGTGTTATTGTGATTTTCTCGCTACGGTCGTTGTTTTAAAGGCCTTAAAATAAATGTGTATCTATTTTTGATATAACAACTGTTTGGAGTAGTTTGTAAGCGCTCTTGCTTTGTGTGCTCATTGCGGGCTTTCAGTCACCCTCACCCCTCTTGAGACCTAGTCTTGACCGCCGCGATCGCTACCTTGATTGGTCTGGCTTGTCCAGAGGTTACCCTATTCCAAGTAATTAGGTTGGCCTTCTGAACTTCTGCGCCACCAGGACAGAGTTCAGAAATCCGTCTTAACAAGCAGTGTTCATGCATCGACTATAGCTTTGTCTTCCGAAATCTTAGAGAGAAAGGGGAGACGTTTAAGATCATGCCACAGCAACAGAGTGATCACGAGCTGTTGGCGATCTCAATTAGAAATAATGAGGGGAAGGAAGAAAGGGTCAAAATGGGAGAGGTGGAATTAGAAAGAGAAGGAAATCGTCTTAGAGTTAAACAACAGGATGTGATGCGGTTTGTAAGTCGATACAGGGACTCTGCTCAGGCCGATCCCTCCCTGGTCGAATATCAAGGGATCCTCCAAAAGGTGGGCGTACAGGGAGATGGTAAGAGGCCCAGAAGAGGGGGGCCAAAACATTGGTATGATCATACAAAGAGGGTGCATTCGGACTAGATATATGAGAGCCCAAAACAACACTGCAAACATGTTAAGAGTGGTTTGCGCAAAGAGCACTAGAAATCTCTGGGACTTTATGAACAACGATGGCATCCTTAGATCGAGCCTTACTATTGGCATGGTTTTGGAAGTGGATTGGATAGCTCATTATACAACCTTATTTGCAGACCCAGGTTGGATGGAAGGAAAGGTAGAAGAGCCATACCCTCATAATTGGAGATTTGCATTTGATGATCTAGATGCAGAAACAATGATGAAAGATTGGAGGTCAACCAGAGCGGAGGGGCCAGACGGCATATCCAACCAGGAACTTAAGAAACATATCTAAACCAATGGAGCACACTTTTGACAGTTCTCTTTGCCCAGATCATGATAAATAAAAAGTTATCATTATCATCTTCAAAAAAGGGGATATGGCGGTTCCGAAAAACTACCGCCCTATCGCCCTCCTTGACTCTACTGGAAAATTGTTTGCAATGGTTTTGTTGAGAGATCTAAGAAAATGGGCTGAAAAAAGTGGTATTTTAGATCCCAGACAAACAGGGTTTGTCAAGGGCTTTGGTACTCCTTTAAATCTTTTTATGATTAATATCTTGAAGGAGAAAGCCCTGGAAACAAACACTTGTTTATATCTGGCATTTCTTGATCTCGAACAAGCATTCAACACAGTCATAAGGGAGAAGCTTTGGGCTAAATTAAGAGCATGGAATTGCCCAGAAGATTTGGTAGAGGCAATAGAGGCGCTGTACACAAACACCTAAGTGCAGATTCGACTCTCGGGCAAAAGACATCTGTCACAAAAATACGTACTTACCAAGGGTTGAAGCAAAGATGTGTTTTTTTATCCTGTCTGTATATCGCTGATTTGGCTGATGCACAGAGAGAGGTAATGCCCTGCCCCCCGAAGATGAATGGTACTCCGGTACCTTGGATTCTTTTTTCGCAGATGACCTGGTCTTCCTAGACCTAACACCTATCGGTCTGCAGCTTACAATTCATGCATTTAATATATATTTGAGGGAAAATGGCATGAAGATGAACGTGATAAAATCCAAGATACTGGTAATGAAATCTGTGCATAAAAAGAAGGTTGAGAGATTCACTTGGAGAGTGTAGACTGAGGCCATTGAAGTGATGGAAACAATAACCTACCTGGGAGTGGTGATTAATAGAAGTATCAGGGACGAAATATATTTAATTTGAAATGTAAACTGACCACCCTAATAAACCAGGGAAGAATCTTCATAGGAAATTTGGGCGATTTACGTTGATTCCGATCTTATCTTTTTATAAACAGAAAATTGCGCAAGTATTAATCTATGGATCGGAAGCTCTACTGTATCTACCCTGGGAAACATGGGAGTCATTAGAGGGCCAGTTTTGGCATACAATGCTGCAACTTCCAAATGCAGTACAAATATGTGTCATCAAACAAGAACTATAGCTACAATCCCTGGAATCTATGGTTCTCTGGAAATCAGTGGCTTTATACAGGAAGTGCAGATATTAAACAGATATTATTCCCTTTGCAATTTTTTATTCAACTAAAAACAAATCTCATAAATATGTAATGCAGTCGAATGCACAGATAGAAAGGATTTTGCAACGAAATTATAACTGTCTGGAGGTACTAGAGGCAAATCCCATGAAAGTTAAGCAAAAATTGCAAGACAGGGACTGGGTCAATACGTTAGAAAAATGCGACCTAGTGAAACTGAGTTGTCCAAGATCATTAGAAAGGAAGGGCCTGAACTCCCTCCCAAGCTACCTTCAGAAATTTCCGTCACAGTACTATTTGATATGCTGTTTAGATGTAGACTTAATTGCCTACTAACTGGTGAAGTTTTGTGGGCTAGGAAGATGCCAGGCATTAAAGATGATGCTTGTAGCTTTTGTAAGGAGAAAGATTTGGTGGCAACGCTATTTGTTTGTTTGTTTGTTTGTTTATTGATTTGGTAATGCGCACCTAACCCTTGGGTAGCTGGGGGCAGCAGTACAAGAAGTCTCAAAGCTTAGTTACAGTGCTTAGTTACAGTGCACAGGCAAGTACATAAGTGTGCATACATACATATAATACAATGCAGATAATTGCAGTCAAGGAGCATGGAGGATATGGATGTACTTATGAAAAAACAGTGCTTAACATTACGTCTACTTAAGGAAGGACTATGACCGGTGAGTGCATGGTAAGGTGCCTTGGTAGCAATAGTAGTGTTGGGTGCATTGGATGTCAGAGTAAAGTCAAGTGGGTCAAGGGGCAGTTGGTAAGAGTAGAAGCGGTTATGAGTCGTTAGTGCGAAGCCATTTGTGAACATTGGGCCTCATTCCGAGTTTGAAGGCAATCCTGGCGCTATTAGCGCCATGACTACCTCTAATACCGGTACCGAGTCTGCCCTCGTTCAATCGGGACTTACCAGTCTATTCCGACCTTTGCGGGACCAGTAACTCCCCTTTGAAAAAGCCATTCCCCATTCCCATTTGAGGCCCCATAGGGCTTAATGGGAAGGCGCTAATAACGGTACCGCAAATTGCGGTGCCGTTATTAGCTCTAAAGTCCCTTAATGGGTCCTGTCCTTAACGCCTGGTAAAACCAGGCGTTAAGGAAGGGACCCGCTTAGGGAACTTGGAATAGGGCACAAAGGGATTACCGGCACCGGTGCC
The DNA here is from genome assembly GCF_040938575.1 of Ambystoma mexicanum. Taxonomy (NCBI): domain Eukaryota; kingdom Metazoa; phylum Chordata; class Amphibia; order Caudata; family Ambystomatidae; genus Ambystoma; species Ambystoma mexicanum. The sequence continues at coordinate 337,164,989 of NC_090927.1, forward strand.
CTTGCCGGTGCCCGGTATCCCTTTGCGCCAAACTCGGAATGAGGCCCATTGTGTCTAAATTTGGCATAGGGTTGTGGTTGTCTAAGGTCAATTGGGAGCGTATTCCATGACTGCGCAGCTTTAACTGGGAAACTAGTTCCTCCGGCTGTGGTCAGTTTAAATCTAGGGATCTCAAGCATGGATGCGTTGGCAGATCTCATGGGTCGGGTAGTTGTTCTCCTCGAGATTTTTTCCGATAAGTAAAAAGGTGTTAGATTGTTTAGACATTTGGAGGTGAGAGAAACTGTTTTAAGGAAGATTCTGTCCTTTATATTTAACCAGTGAGTCTCTTTTTCTGAATTTAATGATGTGCTCTATGTAGGGGATGTTTAATGCTGCTCTTAGGGCATTATTTTGCAACCTTTGAAGTTTTTCAGTGACATACTTGTCGCTCCTGAGTACAGGGCGTTGCAATAGTCTGGTCTGGACATGGTAAGAGCATTACCCAGGGTGATGCAGCTGGCACTGGAGGTCTGGAGGCTCGGATTAATTTGCATGTGTAGGCTGTTGTGGAGGCACAGGAGTTGATTTGTTTCTTGGGGGTGAGAGATGAGTCAAGGTAGAAACCTAAAGTTTTTACCACTGGCATCACCTTGATGATATTATAATCAATGTTGAAGGATGTGTAGTTTGGGGTTAGTTTTTTTAAATTAGTGTCAGAGCCGAGGAGCAGTATCTTAGTTTTATCATCGTTCAGGCAGAGGCCATGGGTCACCATCCATGCCTGAATGAGGATGTATATCCTGTTCACCAAGGCCGAGTCCACTTCGAAGTTGCCCGAAAGGGGTCTGAGGATCTTAGTGTCATCTGCATAATTAGTGTAGGTGTCCAACTTGTCGAACTACGGCTTGGTGAAAATGTTATACATGGTAGGTGAGACACAGGATCCCTGTGGTACTCCGCATGTTATTTGAATGGGATCAGCGGAGGTTGATGTGGAGAAAACTCTCATGGTCCGGTTATCTAGAAAGGATTGGACCCAGGCTCAGGGTCGGATTGGCCCCTCGGCCTTTCGACCCATGGCCGGGACGAAAACGTCGCTGGGGTGTGGGGCCGGTTTCTGGCCATGCCCAGGCCGGTTTGGGGAAAAAAATGTGAAAACGAATTCAGATTTTTTTTCCACTTTTTTTGCTTTTTTTTCAAAAAGCCTTTCATCCTTTTTAGGTCAATAAATGATTACCAACACAGGTTGGGTGATATTGTATGCATATTTGTTCTACAAAAACGACCTTAAGTGTAAGTGCTATAAAATAACATATTATTATTTGGCCTTGGACGTCTGCTTGGATCCACAGTAATTTAGTGTACTTAGGAACAATGCTATTTGATGCCACTTCCTGTTTTGTCAAGGGGTGAAAGGTTGTGTTTCGTCGCTTCCCGGGATGTCACTTTGGGGTGGGGCTCAAATGACATCACTTCTGGTGATGTCATCAGAGGCCACTTTTTTGAGGCAAGCGGTGGGCCACTTTTTTTGGGGTGAACGGGCCTATTTCTTGTCCCAGTCTGACCCTGCTCCTGTGAAGTTGGCCACGAGCCTCAGATGGCTACATAGAACTGCATGATCCACCAAGTCGAAGGCTGCCGACAAGTCCAGCAGGAGTAACAAAGCTGTTTTTCCACTGTCCTTTAGCTCCTCTATTTGTGTCTTAAGGTCAAGCAGGGCTGTTTCGGTGCCAAGGAGGGGGCGGAAGCCTGATTGCAGAGAGCCTAACAAGTGATTGGCTTCCAGGTAGTCCTGAATTTGTAAGTAGGCAACTCTGTTGATAATTTTGAGTAGGAAGGGCACGGTGGTGATAGGTCTGTAATTGGTTGGGATGGATGGGTCGAGGGTTAGTTTTTTAAGTAGGGGAAGGACCCAAGATTCTTTTAGATTGGTAGGTACTGTATTTGATTTAAAGGAGGCGTTTATGAGCTTAGAGATGATGGCGGCTAGGTCCATAGCCGCATCCTTTATTATTTGCGCTAGGCAGCTGTCGCCCTTGCAATTAGAGGGTTTGAGGGAGAGAATGACATTTTCTGTGTCGATAATTGAAATAGTCTTGAAGCTGAAAGGCAGAATGGTTTTGGTGTCGGTGGGCAGTGGTAGTTGTTGGTCTGAGAGGGGCAGTGAGTTCTTTTTGTTGGCTATTTTGAGTTGGAGAGTGGAGATTTTGTTTGATAGGGCGTTTTGTATGTTAGTACACCATATCTTGTCCTTGGGGACAGTGTCTATCGGTTGGATAGGGGATTCCATTTCCCAGAGGATGGAAAAGAGTTCCTTGGTATTATAATACTACTACTAATAATAATAATAATAATAATAATAATAATAATAATAATTAGATTTGGCTTTTGTGATTCTCTCATCGAATATACTTTTTTTTAGTGTTCATAATTTCTTTTTTATAGAGTTTGGATAGTTGGGCTAATTTGTCTTTGTTATTATCGGTAGGGGAGTTGCGCGAGATAGCTTGAAGCTTTCTTTTCTGGTTTCTTAAATCCTTGAGTTGAGGTGTGAACCAGGCATTCAAGTGAGCTTTCTGCTTACCTTTGCGCAGTTTAATTGGTGCAATAGTGTCTAGTGCGGTGGTCATAGCTTTGTTGAAAGTGTCTACTAGAGCGTCCGGATTGGTGTTATTTTCAAAGCCATTGATGGCGGGAAGGAGGAGGGAGATAAGTTTTTCCGCAGTAATGTCTTTGTTAATTCTGGTGGGGGGGTACCATACTGATGGTTTTAGGGCAGAGGAGATCAAGTGTAGCGGTGAAGGTTATTAAACAGTGGTCTGTCCACAGTTGCGGGGCGGTGTCGGTGATGGCGATGTTGCAGTTAAGGTTGGATACCCAGTCGAGGGTCCTGCCCTTGATGTGGGTGGGGGAGAGGACTTTTTGGGCAAGGCCGTGATCCTTAAGTAAGGCTGCTATTGATTGAGAGTGTGTGTTGTCTGTATCGTTAAAGCCGATATTGAAATCACCCATCAACAGGGTTTGTAAGTGGTCTTTAGTATTATTCGCTAAGAGACTAGTTAGGTCCTCTTCGAAGGTTCCTAGTGGTCCTGGGGGCCTGTAGATCAGGTGGATGGTCAGTGTGCAGTTGTTGGATAACCTCAGTTTGGCTGTGAGTATTTCACAGGAAGAGCAAGGAGGTGAGGTGGCAAGTCTAATGGGCAAGGTGGTTTTGGCGATGATGGCTAGGCCACCTCTTTTGGCGTTAGGTCTGTCTGCTCTGAGAATCTGGTAACTGTCAGGTACAGCTATCATGAGGGTAGGTCCTGCTGCCTCGTGGAGCCAGGTCTCTGTTATGGCGACTAGGTCCAAGCTGTCGTTGCTTAGGAAGTCTGCAATTTCAGTGGCATTAGCTACCATGGATCTAGCATTGATGAGTGACCCCGTTAACGTCAGGGTGCTCTTAGGTTTAGGAGTGTGTGGAGGTTTGATTTTGTGGATATTATGGCTCATGTGTTTCTTAGTGTAGATGTAGGCAGGCACACCATTTGGGGTATTAATTTTGGTGTGCTCGCTTAGACAGGAGGTAATTGTGTTGGGTTGAGAAGAGTCCAGTTGTACTACTTGTTTTGTTTCTTTTCGGTTCATAGATGCAGGGTAGTCTTCACCTAAGTCTCAGATTTCTGTCTTTGGGTGGGCTTGTTCTAGAAATAACAAGGGCCATGATTGTGAGGAGACCAAGCATGAATAGGAGGGTGTGGGTATTTTGGTTGTTACTTATGTTAGGCAGGTTGGTTGAAAACAGCAGGTACTTTAGGCTATCAGTTTGTTGTGATTTAGCAGTGAGGTGTTGCTAATGGGACTAGGTCTAGGTTCAATTCTGCAATTTCAACAGTGGGGGACACAGTTATTTTATATTGAGCCTAGAATCACCTTTGCAATAAAAAGGTAAGATGCAGTATGCTAGCAACTGAATGCAGTTTCGGAATTAGGAGTTCACCTAGATACATTTTTTATAATATAAACTAAAATGCTGTATGCTAGAATGCAGAGGCTGACTGTAGTTTCTAAATTAGGAGTTCGCCTAAATTCAACTTTGCGACATAAGCTAAAATGCAGTATGCTAGTAGCTGAGTGCAATTTAGTGGTAGGAGTTCACCTAGAATCAACTTTCGCAATATAAGCAGAGATACAGTATGCTATTGGCAGTATGCAATTTCAGCATTAGGAGTTAACCTAGATTCAACTTTCGCAATGTAAGCAGAGATACTGTATGCTATTGGCAGTATGCAATTTCAACATTAAGTGTTCCCCTAGATTCAATTTTGCGACATAGGCTAATGCAGTATGCTAGTAGCTGAATGTAATTACAGCAATAGGAGACAGGTCATTTATGGTATACCTAAGTTTGATTTTCACAGTATGGGCTAAAGAAGCTCTGTGTTAGCAGTTATATACATATATAACAATACAGACAGATGACATTTTCATAGTTTGCCTGGGTGCACTATCGCAGTGTATATGAGTAGTCTCCGATGAATTTAGTGTCAACATGGCACTAATGGTATTGGCAGTGGGCTATTACAGTAGATGAGGAGCTGGTCAGAGTGGTACATATATGTGTGAGATTGTGGAAGTGCTCTGGCAGTGCCATCAAAGGGCGTCATCAAGCAGGTCAGAGGCTTTACAATCGACAGGCATTCTAACAAAGGAAGTGCATGGCGCATATGCAATGCAATGAAGGTGTGGCAGGATCATGGGACCAGTTTATTCTAGAGTATACGTGACAGGATTACTCGGCCTGAGGGCGGAGTGGATTGCAGTAAGAGTTTCGGATGGGACTGTTAGTTAGGGGTGGGCTTAGCGCTTCAGGGATCCTTAGGCTCATGGGGTGTTGTACTGGGACGCCGTGGCACTCTGTTAGGATTCTCCGTGTTAAGGATGGACACTCACATACCTACTACTGAGGGGCTGTTGAAGCAGCGTATCTGGCCGATGGTCCAGACGGCTCAGGACAGGCTAGGACAGGTGATGGCCTTGCGTTTGCGGGCCTTTCCGGAGGTGGGCCGGCTCTCACCTCCGGTGCGTGGTTGGCTGCTTTAGGAACAGCTGCTGCCAATCAAAGGGACTGTGGGCTGGCTAGGCCATTTTGAGGTGATATGCAGGCAGGGCGGCCATTTTTGAATGGAGGCCTTCCTCGTGTAGGGCGATGGCGGACAATATAAATGCACCTTTTCTCGGTTTGCAAGTGCAATTGTGGTCATTTGTTGAAATGGATAGTGAGGCGATCTGGTATCATGGATGATAATGGGATTACAGTGCGGGATACGCAAAGTGTAATCTTTTTTCTAATCGATCCTGGATGTTGTGGGTAGGCAGCTTACCTATTTGTAGCACCATGTGGGTGCAATGATGCTCACAGCTCCGGCTGCATGTGGAGCTCCTGCTCCTGCTTTGCCATTAGGTTACAGTTTGTGGCTCATTGAAAGAAATGAGACAATTGTATCTAGCACAGTATGCTATGGGTGAAAGTACGTTGAGCCCAAATGAGTGGTGAAATATTATATATGTAATTGCTTATGTATATGTGTATATGTTTCCTACTTTTTAATTCATTCCTTTTTTTATTGCTCTTCTAGTGTATGGATGTTTTATTTTTTTTGTTCTTTTAAGATGATGTGATAATGTTAAAGGTTTTTTGAAACCAATAAAACATTTTAAAAAAATATAAGCTATTTCTAGAATAGAGTTAATGACCCTCAAGCAGTTATTTCATCTTCCACTACATGTGCCATCTGAAATGCTCTATCTGGAATTTGGCCTCACGTCCATAAGCAAACGCATCATGTTGTGGAGATTCATTTTTTACTGGAAGCTCATCCATGCTTCGCGAAATACTCTCATGGGCCTGCTGTACGAGGTGTTTCACACAAAACTTGACTACATGAAATACTGTACACTCAGTGACCTTAAACACCTGTCTGAGTTATGGTTTGGGAAACTTAGAACGGACCCACTGTAAATGAATCTTGGCCAATATAAGGGAAGTCACTGTTAGATGCACACATCCATGAACAGATCATAGTTGACTTGGCCTCGAAAGCAAATGCAGAGTGTTTTTTTCCCATTTATACTGGAAAGACAGTTAACTCCAAAGTACATTCAGAACTTCATTGTAGCTGAGGCAGACGTTCCTGGTAGTTCCTGCAGGCTCACGGTTCCTGAAGCGACTGTCAGACTGACACAAAGTAGGAAGAATGGAGGATCCTGCACTACCCAGGGAAGAAACCAGCAGCAGAGCAAAACAACAAATAAAAGGTGCGCTCCTTAAAACCCAAGCAGGGTTCGAACTTCCTATTATCCGGCCCACTGTACCTCTCTACAGCAAATTCGACCAGAGGAGGGAGTTCTGGCTTGCAGTTTGGGCGAACTGGTTGGTCCCACCAGCTCAGGGGAAGAGGATTCCTGGAGGATCTTCTCTGACGTTGGAGTTCGAAGATTTGGACCTGCAGATGGGCTTCACCGGGCTGTGGTAGGGGTCCTCTTCTGTTAGCTCCTCGTCGGTTCTTTCGTTCCAGTGGCGACGCTGCCTTTCCAGACCCAGAGACCTGTTTTTTATGCACTTTTCCCACATTCACACAGCCTGGCTGTCAATCAAACAGCAGGGTGGCTGTCCCGCCATGTCACCACAGCTAGTCATTTCAGAGTGTGACATGGGTCTCCAAGGAGACCCTGTGCAGGGAGTCCTAAACCCCTGCCTCACATCATGTCCCCCCCAGACATACAGACTGTAAGAGGATTCAATTCAACACTACAGCTAAGTCAATGCCTAGTCTGGGATACTGAATGGACTACCCCTATTTAACACCCCTCTCTTAGAATCCCCCTGACCCCACTGAGCCAAGAAGTAGTTCTGTTTTGCAAGTTTAAAAGGTTTATTTGAGAAATAAAACAAAATATAGATACCACGCTTTTATAGTAAATTAATAATCGATATCGCCCTTATAAATATAATGTTAATCAACAATGGGTAATCTGACACTAGCACACTTCTTTATAATCAATGAGGAGTGGGTGTAGGATTGATAAGGCAGCAAAAATACTTTTATGATTTCAAGGGAAAAGCAATGAGGAATAAAATGCAGTACAGAAATACTTGATATGATTTTAGCAAAAGATAAGATAATCACTTTTTCTCTGGCAATTCACCCCCCCTCCCCTATGCAATGTAAGAAATGGAAGGAGATGGAAAGAGGAGCACACAGTTCTCAGGAATGCAATCAAATACAATCCGAAATTCAGTTCCCCCCCCCAGCAAGCTTAGAGAAAACCGGTATGAGTTTTAAAACACAGGCCCAAGTGCTTTGAATGTGGTGGCAATGAAGTGAGAAATATGCTGAAAATGCTTTTAATTCCCTTTAGGAGGTTCAGGGTGAGTGAGAGATACTTGGGATGAGTTCAGGCTCACTTTAGCAATGATTCAGAGATGGTGATTAAGAGGCAAACGAATTTTTAGCAACGAAAGAAATGACTGCTGATGGTTACACGTGGCTGGATTTTTAACCAAATCGCAAATCGCGGTAAAATTCGCGAGTGCGTGAATCGTAAGGAGTAGGAAGTCGGTTCTAGGCTTGTTGAAAAGCTGAGATTCTAAGCTTTCAGAGGAAAGTTTTTCGGATTTAAAGTAAACTCAAAATGACAAGTGACAGCTATGCAGCTGCAGAATTGACAAGTGACAGTGGTGCTGCTTTACAAAATGACACGTGACAACTTCTAGGAGGCAGTTCTGGTTAGATTAAAATAGTTTGGATTAGATTATTTTAAACTAAGAGTTTATTTCTGTCACAATCTGACCTAAGTACTCACAATATATTTTGGAAGGACTGGACCTCGTCACGGATCTGATCAATCAGGCTAGCGGCACTTCACAGCGATCTGGTCTCTAGGTCTGTGGTTCTGCACGGTCTGGTCTGGTCTGGTCTGGCACTGGTCTGGTCTGTCCGGATACAGCGGTCTCTGCACGGCTCCTGGATCTCTGCACTGGTCCTGGCAAAAGTTCTTGGCAAGGGATTCAAGCAGCTCGCCCGGCTTTGAGTAGCTTGCAATGATTTGAGGCCTGCTACAGAGAACTCAGCTTGTGGTTTTAGGCCTCTGATTTAGGCTCTAAAGTATAAGTTCAAGGTTCTGGAGTATGTAGCTGGAGTCAGTCTGGAACTGGTATCTTCTGGATGTGGTGTGGTCCGGCAAAACGCTCCGCAGCAACTGGATTTGAATCCCCTCTCTAGCTTCCAGTGGCTCTTTTTATGTGTTTTGAAAATGGGTGTGTGCCTGGGCCTAGCTAAGCCTGCCCCTCTCTACTTGTCATTGGCCCAATTCTCCCCTCTCCCATGATTGGGGGAAGGAAATGTGAGTCAGAGTGATGCTGTAGGTTTTATGGGTCAGAGGATCCTCCCCTGGTCAGTTTGCCCACAAATCTATATTTGACCCAAATACATATTCCACAGATACACAGTTGTTTGTCATTGCATACACACATCATGCATTACTGATGGGAGGCACTGTTCCGACCCTGGCGTTTCTAGGAACTTGGGTAAAGAAATGGTAACTTTTTGCGCTTTTTAGTAGCTTTCCCCATATCAGATTTTTCTCCAAATGTATACAATTGTGTGCAAGGCATGTGGGCATTTAGATAAGGAAGTGTCAGATTTTTAACATGCATACATTTAGAGTAACAGCCTCTTTTCCGCTCGTAAACCCCCAGATCATACCCCCGGGTCCTAAAACCTCTTAAAATGTGGGCAGAAAAATCACAAGAATTATGGTATCATTTAGATAATTTTGACAAGTCCGCACCATGAGTTATACATCTTTCTTAAAATCATGTTCTGGCCAACAGGGGTGTGTCTTCCCAGGTCGCATGGTGGAGAAACCAGTCTATCCACTTTCTTTAAGCTCAGCCTGTCCTCAGAGGGGGCTGCCCCTGCCCGTTTCTGCCAAGAGGAAGCCACTTTTACGACGCCCCCAATATAACTTCTGCCTGAGTCAAGGAAGGTCTTTGTTCAAAAGGAAGCCATTTACGATCCCCCCAATAAACCATCTGCCTGGGCCCTTTGTTTAGTTTCTTGCAGTCCCCTGGTAATTCAAACAGAGAGTGTGTGACCTCCTTTTGTCAGGGGCAACAGAATGCAGCCAGGCCTGGGAACCTGTCAGGCAGAATTGGAATCTCTTTAAGCCAGTTTTCAGCTAAAATGTCACTTTTTGTTCCCCAGTTTAAGTCAATACAATTTTTACATATGCAGCTAGAATGCTGATTCTAAGTTCAAAACTATGACATTTTAACAGTTACAAACTATGTGACACTCAAAAGTAGGTCACTCAGTTAATTTAAACATTTCGATTTTGGTGGTTTTAATCCAGTTTCAGTTAGGCTGCTGACATGCATAGCTCAGCTAGTTTTGTTATGAACATTGTTTTGGGCTCTTCATCTTCCCAGATTTTGTATGCACACATACTTCATTCTACCAGATGTCCGCTGGTGTTCAGTGAGACTTTTGGATGTGTTGCAATGTTTGAAAATAGGCATTTTGAGCTGGCATTCAGAGAAACCAAAGGTAATTTAAAAGCGTTTTTGAGCTAACAGGCGCTGCTGTTTTACCTTTGGCACCCATTCCACTCATGGCACCCTGGCCCATCATGCTCGCACTAGTGGGTGGCGAGTTAGGCAGCCATTTTGGTGTAGGCGCAAACTGCGTGGTTCTCCTGGATTCTGGCGCACATGTGGGCTTTTTGGCCATCTTGGATTTTCTAAGCCCACAGCACCAAATGTTGCAGCATGATAGCTCAAACGTGGGTCAGGACACCCAACAAGGCCCCCCCACGCGACTGCACTTAGAATTTGAGTCGATGGGGAGTCGGGTGCACAGAAGGTTTTGACCCACGCACTGGTATGTCCGCATAATCTTCTTCCAATTCTGCAAATGGCACAGTTCAGCATCTTTTCCTCCCTCCAGTCGATCAATCAGTTCTCCTTGCTGGTCCTGATGGGAGGATTGGGCAGTACCCGGGCCCCTCGGCTCTCTGCTCCCGGTCTCCGGATCGTCCTCCTTGGCCAGTCTCCAGGTTTTCTTTCTCCGAGGACGACAAAGGAAAAGCGGCAATACCTATTCATGGACATTTCTCCCCCACCATTGATATAGTGGGGTGGCATATCTATTTTAGAACTCAACAGATATGAACATGCAAATGTTTTTAATTTAAGCGACAGGAACACATAAACTTGAGAAACACAGAATTTGATAGGCTATATGTAGGATATTTTAGGGTTGGAATTGAATTACTCTGGTGCGGTACCCTCTGGGATTACAGAGGACTCCTCCAGTTGCTGCAAAGTGTGCCTGGGATGGCAACACTTCAACTGGTTTATGTGGACCCACTTGTCTTCCCCCTCTGCCAAACCGCCTTTGGGGATTCGGATCTTGTAGGCCACAGGGGAGATCTTGTCTATAATCTCAAAGGGTCCCTTCCATGTAGGCAAAAATTTGCGCTGTCTTGCCTGGTTTCTTTGGAAGTTGTATAAATAGACCCGGTCCCCCACCTGATATTCCTTCCTGGAAGTTTTCAGGTCATAGTGGGTCTTCATACTCTCGGCTGATCTTTCTAGATTCCGCTGAGCATAGGCAAAAGCATGTTGAAGGTGTTTCCTTAAATTCTCCACATACTCATGAGTTGTGGAGGCATTTATCAACGTTTGCTCTTGGGTTCTGTAGAGCAAATGCTGGGGAAGCACCATCTTGCGTCCAGTCATCAACTCAAATGGTGACATTTTGGTTGCAGATGAAGGGGTAGATCTGATGGCCATTAGGACCAGAGGTAATCGGATATCCCAACTTGGCCCAGAATCTGCCACAAACTTCTTTAATATGCTCACAATGGTTCGGTTGTATCTCTCTACTGCTCCAGAAGAAGCTGGCCTGTAAGCAATGTGTAGCTTCCTTTTAACCCCCAGTATCTCCCACATCTTTGTCATTAATTCACTGGTGAAGTGGCTACCTCTGTCTGACTCAATCCTTTGAGGTAGACCAAAACGGGAAAAGATGTGGTTAATCATCAGGGCAGCTGCAGCTTCTGCCTTGCAATTTGGGGCTAGGAGACATTCCACCCACTTGGTAAACAAGCATGTAACAGTCAACATGTACTTGTTTCCTCTAGACGAGCGAATCACAGGGCCTACAAAGTCGATTTGCAAATCTGTCCATGGCAGTGTCATCCCCCTCTTTTGGAGAGGCGCACGGTGCGTGAGGAATGATGGCTGAAATTGTGCACACACAAGATACGCCTTCAAGTATTGGTCGAGGTCCTGCCCCATGTGGGGCCAGTATGCAACCTCTCTTAAGATTTCCAGTGTTGTGTGAAACCCCCTATGACCGGCGGTGGCCGCATCATGGGCGTGACTTAACATCAGGCTTCGGAATGAGGTAGGAACCACCCACTGATCATGGCCAGCTCGGGATTTCCTTACCAACAAACCGTCTTGGATTCGGAACATTTTTGGACATTTCATCAACACTCTTAGGTCCTCTTTCCCAATGTAATCGATATCCGTCAGGGGAAAGTTCTCAGGGTCCTCAAGGTGTTGGTAAAACTTACCAATAATTGGATCCCCCTTCTGAGCTGTAATCAAATCAGCATCAGGGGTCTCCTTGCTCCATTGGGCAGTTGAAAGATCATTGTGAGCATTTGTCTGGGACCTAGTGATAGCAGTGACCTGGATTTCCCCCAACAGGGACTCTCTTTCGATTAGATCCCCTTGGATGGCCCCGGTTTTGGCCAGGTGATCAGCTAAGTAATTTCCAGTTTTGTCTGGTCCCTCTACTTTGGAATGACCCTTGATCTTTTTCCAGTAGATGGTCATCCCATTCGATGTGACCAGATCATCAATGTTTTGGATTAACTTCCCATGTTTCAAGGGTTTGTTATTAGCACATAACATGCCTCTGGTTTTCCAATTAACCAGGTGCTCCACGAACCCGTTCCGTACATAATCTGAATCTGTGATTATGACCAGTTCGTGGAGTTGATGTTGGACAGCAGTGAGGATGGACTGATGCACAGCCATCAACTCTGCCACCTGACTACTTCGGGGACCAATTTTGTATCCAGCGGAGGTTTCTGGGAACTCCTTCACCCATGCATTCCCTACGCCAGCCACCAGTTCTTTCTCCCCGTCGTTGTCAACATGGTAAGAGCATCCATCCACATAGACAGTGGGCACTCCCTCACACTTGTCTTCTTCAAAGACTTTGTGTGGGGAATTAAGGTATGCCTCCATGTTGTCCTTGATTTTTAAACTTTCGTCCTCGAGACAGTTTTCTCTGGCACAATCATGCAAGTCAGCCAGACCTTGCGCGAGGGGACTCTTCTTGTTTTGGCCATATCTGACCTCCAAAGGAAAGCCTTGCATTGACAGAATCCAGGAAGTAATTTGGGAATTACTCACATTTCCGGCCCGGATTCTGTCACTTTGGAGATATTGCAGAGGCTGGTGTGGAGTCTCCACTATGATGTGTTCCCCCTGGATAAACGTGCAGTAATTCTTCAATGCCCACACCGTTGCCAGGAGTGCCTTCTCACAATCGTTGAATTTTTCCTCCACAGAGGATAAAGTTTTGCTCGCATAGGAGATTACTGTAACGCTCACCTGATTCCCGTAGAGGCGCCGGTCTTGACTGGGCGTATACCGTATCTTCAAAGGTGATGTGTAACACACGGCTGGCTCTTTGGGCTGGACCTCTGTGGACTGTATGTCTGACTCGAAGTGTAAGATGTCTGCAGATAGAAAATATGGGATTAAGGAACTGGGTTATTGAATGTCTCTCTCTTCTTCCCTTTCTCTTCTCCTGTAGAACCCCAAAGGTTAACGCTCTCACCTTAGGTAAGTGAACGCTGTGCTCTCCATCTGCCTCGGGGCAGGGTGCTGTAACCAGTTTCTTCACTGGATAAGGGGAGCAGGCTTCTTGACTTCAGAGGACTGCTGTCCGTCGTTTACTGCACGAACGGTAAGTTTCGAGTAATTCTAATGTCTTTAAAGTCTTTAGTAATGATGTCTCTTGTTTTGCAGGGTTCCGGCGATGGTGGATGACGGGCTGAAGTGAGTTGAAGATGGAGCCCGTGTGATGAATAGAAGCGCCTGGAAGCACGTAAGTAAGCGCTTGTTGCCTGCTTCACGATGCGCTCTAACTGTCTTTTTATTTTGCAGGTACAAGTTCGGAGCGGCTGCAGGGTGCCGGAATACCCACTGGGTTAGATGTGGAAAGGAGTAATGGCACGTGAGTATTAAAGTTCCCCAATGTCTTTAAACGCACCTTGTTTTGTCTTTCAGATGCGGGATGTAGCGCCGAAGGCCTCCGGAGCGTGCGAAGAGTTGGTAAGCTTTTGTCTTTCAGATGCCGGAATGCAGTGTGAAGACCTCCGGAGCGCATGAAGAGTAGGTAAGCCTTTGTCTTTCAGATGCCGGAATGCAGCGCGAGGCGTTGGTGACAGCCGATGGACCAGGTAAGTGAAGAGCTGTCACTGAAGACCGTAATGCTAACCTGTTCTTTCTTGTCTTTATAGGTGTTGCTGAAGACTGGATTCAGGATGGTAAGCCTTTTTCCTTAGGCCCAGGATCAGATGCAGAAGACACGATGAGCGTTCTGCTGCAGAGGATGCAGAATAACGCAAAGCAAGATTCATCCATCGGGTGTGGTTTAAATAGCCTCCTGTAGTGCTTAGTGTCTCCTTCCACAGCCACGCCTAGGTAAGAAAAGAGTTCCTGCTTTCCAGAAGAGTTCCAGTGTTCTGAATCTAGGGAGTGGCTCCTGCCCCACCCAACACGAAAAGTAGTTCCAAACAGAAGAGGATCAGAGGCTCAACTGGCAGGCAAGTAAGCAGCATGGTCTGCTGCAGGTAAATCCACCCAAGCATTAGGAGCCCGGCGCTTCCAGCGCTGGGACTGGGCATATTTATGAGCCTGGTGCCACTGGCGCCAGGACTGGGTCCAAAAGGTCCCAATTGGGACTGGTTGGCACTTGGAACCTGGGTTATGGATCTGCTTCCAAGGGAGTTGGGAAAACCCTGACCTTTTGGAAGCAGAGATCATGACAGTACCCCCCCCTCAAGGCCCCTCCCAAACCGGGCTTCTCCGGGGGTTTTGGCTTGTCAGGAAATGTTCGGTGAAATCTTTTGATTAGGCGAGGAGCGTGGACATATTCAGCAGGTTCCCAGGATCTCTCTTGGGGGCCGTAGCCTTTCCAGTCAATTAGGTAAAATAGTTTAGATTTGGAGATCTTGGAGTCCAGAATGCTTTTGACTTCAAACTCGAGTTCTCCATCAACTAGGATAGGTTTTGGAGATTTAGTTAGTCGGGTTTGAGGTTGCACGGGTTTTAATAGAGAGACGTGGAAGACCGGATGTATCTTCATGTGCGGGGGCAAGTCCAACTTGACCGCTACTGGGTTTACTATGGTAGTGATGGAATAGGGACCAAGGTATCTTGGGTTGAATGTGCGTGGCCCTTTTAGAGGTAGATATTTGGTGGATAACCAGACTTGATCCCCTACTTGATATTGAGGGGCTTCCTTCCGATGTTGATCTGCTCCTTTCTTGTATTGTTCTTTAGCCCTTTGAAGGTGAGAAACAGCTTCCTTAAAGGCTTGGGTGATTGTAGAATGCAGGTAGTCTACTGCTGGTGTTTCAAGATCTTGGAGGGGATCCAACTCCGAGGTCGAGGGTGACTGCCGTACAAAAGAAAAAACGGGGTTTTCCCAGTTCCCGAATGGACAGAGTTATTGTAGGCATATTCGGCTATCCAAAGGATGTCTTTCCAAGTTTTTTCAGTTTGTTGCAGCATGCAGCGTAAATACTGTTCCAGAGTTTGATTGGTCCTCTCGGTTTGTCCGTCGGTCTGAGGGTGGTGACTGGTCGATAGTCTCACATCAATTTGAGCCGACCGACAGCAACTTCGCCAAAAATGAGAAATAAATTGACTACCTCGATCCGAAATTAGAACCGAAGGAAAACCGTGCAGTCGGACGATGTTTTCGAGAAATTCTCGGGCCAGAGTTGCTGCTGTTGGCAAGCCTTTGAGCGGAATGAAATGCACCATCTTGGAGAATAAGTCCACGATTACTAGAATCGTATTGTATCCGGAGCATGGAGGTAGATCGGTGATGAAGTCCATAGAAAGCGTATGCCAAGGGCGAGGTGGGATGTCAATAGGGCGTAAGAGGCCTGCTGGTCTTTCCTTTTGACTCTTGTTTTGGGCGCATACTCCACAGGACATTATAAAGTCTCTGATATCTTTTTTCCAAGACGGCCACCAGAAGTAGCGCTTGATCTTTTCTGAGGTCTTGGCCATACCGGGATGTCCTTCCATTAAAGAATCGTGATAACAAGAGATTACTTTTTTCTGTAAATCTGTGCTGGGTAGGTATAATCGTTCTTGGAAATACAATAAGTTGTCCTTTACTGCAAAGTCCTTTCCCTGCATATGCCAATTCTGTATGTCTGCTGGAGTTACAAGTTGCCTGGCTTTATCCTTAACTTCCTCTATGGATTCTGTGGCGATTACACCCAGAATTCTTTGTTCGGGAATGATTGGTACAGGTTTAGGGTTGATCAAGTGTTCTTCCACTCCCATCCGAGAAAGGGCATCAGCTTTACCGTTCTTTGTACCAGGTCGATAGGTAATTATGAAGTCAAACTCGGCAAAGAATAATGCCCAACGGAGTTGTCTAGAGGATTGGGCTTTTGCGGTTTTCAAATATTGCAGGTTTCGGTGATCCGTAATCACAGTAACGGTGTGTCGGGCCCCCAGCAGATAATGCCGCCAAGCCTTAAAGGCAGACTTGATAGCCAGAAGTTCCTTGTCAGTAATCGTGTAATTGATTTCAGGAGGCGAGAATTTGCGGGACCAAAATGCCACAGGATGCAACTGATTGGTTACCGGGTCCTTTTGTGATAGAACTGCCCCCATGGCAAGGCTTGAAGCATCAGTTTCCACGATGTAGGGGAGTTCGGGGCGAGGGTGTTTTAAGATTGGCGCAGAGATAAATTTAGTCTTCAAATCCTGGAAAGCTTGTTCCGCCTCGGTAGATCATTCAAAACTTTTGTTTTTCTTTAACAAGGCAGTGATGGGCTGGACTATTCGAGAGAATTCGGGGATAAACCTGCGGTAAAAGTTAGCGAAGCCTAACATGCTTTGCACACCTTTTACGGAGGATGGTGATGGCCATTTGAGAACTGCATCGACCTTCTTTGAATCCATACGCACTCCGCCAGGTGATAATATGAATCCCAAGAACTCAACTTCAGTCACGTTGAAAACACATTTTTCCAACTTAGCGAAAAGTTTGTGTTGACGCAATCTTTCGAGGACCATTTTCACGTGTTTCCGATGTTCAGATTCCGATGAAGAATAAACGAGGATGTCGTCAATGTAAACAACAACACACACATCTATGAGCTCTCTGAGGACATCGTTCATAAAATATTGAAAGGCGGCTGGGGCATTGCAAAGTCCGAAGGGCATGACCTGATATTCAAATAGCCCATATTTGGTGCGGAAGGCCGTCTTCCATTCATCGCCCTCTTTTACTCGTACCAAGTGGTAAGCTCCTCTAAGATCCAGCTTTGTATATATTCATGCTTTTCTGACTTGGTCCAGGAGTTCAGGGATCAAAGGTAACGGATATCTATTCTTAACGGTGATCTGGTTCAGGGAGCGATAATCTATACAAGTTCTAAGGTCTCCTTCCTTTTTTGGAACGAAGAACAAAGCTGAAGAAGCAGGGGACTTGGAAGGACGAATAAACCCATTTGCCAGGTATTGATCCAGGTATTGTCGAAGGTGAAGGTTCTCAGGCTCGGTGAGGGCATAAATTCTACTACAAGGAGGAGTAGATCCAGGTATCAGGTCTATCTGGCAGTCATAAGACCTATGAGGAGGTAGAGAGTTAGCCTGATCCTTCCGGAAAACATCTTGGTATTCTAGGTATTCGGGAGGTAACTGGGGAGTCTCTGAAGAAATTGCTGCCAGTGCAACACCAGGTGGAGGGTGACAAGTAGAGACACATTGTGGAAACTGGACCGTTCTTGCTCGCCAATCGATCAGGGGATTGTGTTTCTCTAACCAAGGTATTCCTAGAATAATCTGAAACTGAGGGGCCTTGATCACATCGAACACGATCTTCTCATGGTGTCCATCTTGACTTACTAGCGTCACCTCTTGAGTGGTATGCGTTACTGGCCCGGAGGCTATCTCCGTACCATCCACCGTAGTAATGACGTCCTTTACAGCCTTGGGACAAAGAGTTAGATTCATCCTCAAAACCATTTCATGATCCACATAATTGCCGATGGCACCGCTGTCGACGTAAGCTTCAATTGCATGTAATCGATCCGGATTATCAGGGCTAATGAGGACCATAGGTATCACGAAATGCGAGGTCACGGAACTGGTTTTCATGCTCGGCAAGAGGACCTCTATTCTTGTCGGGCGAGGTCGTTTCCCTGCTCAGAGTTTGTAACTTTGGTAACTGCAGCTCCTACTGCCTTCTTGGCAGGTTTCACCGGACAGTCTCGAAGAAAGTGCCCTGAGTTTCCGCAATAGAGGCATAATTACAACTGTTTTTTCCTTTCCCGCTCCTTTTGTGTCAGAGGACCTTTCAGACCCCCTATTTGCATGGGTTCCCCGGAGTTTACTCCTTTGGAAGGAGTTGGCGGTTTGGAAAATACTCGAGCATCAAACTTGGAACGATCGGCCTTCCTGTTCTGCAGTCTGTGATCTATTTGAACGACTAAGTCTATATAGTCCGAACAATCTTGTGGGGGATTCACTACTTGGGCTAACACATCTTTGAGCTCTCCACGTAGACCTCTATAAAACAGCGTAATCCTTTTGTCCTCAGGCCATTGAGTTTCCACTATCAGTCTGTTGAAAGACGCAATATAAGCCAAAAGGTCTTGATTACCTTGTCGCAACGAAAGAAGCTCATTGTCCAAGGCCTGCCCCTGTGAATGTCTTGCGAACAGTTTTTCCATACTGAGCTGAAAAGCTTGAAAATCATGGAGGACCGGATCATCTTGATTTACTAGAGGGATCGACCAGTCTGCCGCATTGCCACTAAGGTACGAAAGCACGAAAGCTACTTTAGCTTGATCAGTTGGAAAGGCTGCTGGCCGGCATAAGAAATGCAACCGGCACTGATTGATAAATACTGCAAACCTCTTTGGGTCACCAGAAAATCGTTCGGGCGGAGCCAAAGGTACATTCCCAGGTAGGTTGATCTGCACTGGATTCATAGAGGATGTAGAAGGAAGATTTCCCCCAGATGCGGGTAACGGGGTCTGTCCGGCTTGTGACTGTAGCAATTGTCTAGCGAGATCATCTGTTCGCTCCTTGGAAATAATCAGTTCCCTTCTTAGAGCGTTTGTTTCCTGACGGGCTGCATGTACTTCTGCCCTTAGTTCCCCAAGTAACTGGGCTAGCTGGTCGGTATCCGAGGTTTCCATAGCGCCTGGACGGGAGTTTTGTGGTAGGCTTTGCATTCTGTAACGCTCACCTGATTCCCGTAGAGGCGCCGGTCTTGACTGGGCGTACACCGTATCTTCAAAGGTGATGTGTAACACACGGCTGGCTCTTTGGGCTGGACCTCTGTGCACTGTATGTCTGACTCGAAGGGTAAGATTTCTGCAGATAGAAAATATGGGATTAAGGAACTGGGTTATTGACTGTCTCTCTCTTCTTCCCTTTCTCTTCTCCTGTAGAACCCCAAAGGTTAACGCTCTCACCTTAGGTAAGTGAACGCTGTGCTCTCCATCTGCCTCGGGGCAGGGTGCTGTAACCAGTTTCTTCACTGGATAAGGGGAGCAGGCTTCTTGACTTCAGAGGACTGCTGTCCGTCGTTTACTGCACGAACGGTAAGTTTCGAGTAATTCTAATGTCTTTAAAGTCTTTAGTAATGATGTCTCTTGTTTTGCAGGGTTCCGGCGATGGCGGATGACGGGCTGAAGTGAGTTGAAGATGGAGCCCGTGTGATGAATAGAAGCGCCTGGAAGCACGTAAGTAAGCGCTTGTTGCCTGCTTCACGATGCGCTCTAACTGTCTTTTTATTTTGCAGGTACAAGTTCGGAGCGGCTGCAGGGTGCCGGAATACCCACTGGGTTAGATGTGGAAAGGAGTAATGGCACGTGAGTATTAAAGTTCCCCAATGTCTTTAAACGCACCTTGTTTTGTCTTTCAGATGCGGGATGTAGCGCCGAAGGCCTCCGGAGCGTGCGAAGAGTTGGTAAGCTTTTGTCTTTCAGATGCCGGAATGCAGTGTGAAGACCTCCGGAGCGCACGAAGAGTAGGTAAGCCTTTGTCTTTCAGATGCCGGAATGCAGCGCGAGGCGTTGGTGACAGCCGATGGACCAGGTAAGTGAAGAGCTGTCACTGAAGACCGTAATGCTAACCTGTTCTTTCTTGTCTTTATAGGTGTTGCTGAAGACTGGATTCAGGATGGTAAGCCTTTTTCCTTAGGCCCAGGATCAGATGCAGAAGACACGATGAGCGTTCTGCTGCAGAGGATGCAGAATAACGCAAAGCAAGATTCATCCATCGGGTGTGGTTTAAATAGCCTCCTGTAGTGCTTAGGTGTCTCCTTCCACAGCCACGCCTAGGTAAGAAAAGAGTTCCTGCTTTCCAGAAGAGTTCCAGTGTTCTGAATCTAGGGAGTGGCTCCTGCCCCACCCAACACGAAAAGTAGTTCCAAACAGAAGAGGATCAGAGGCTCAACTGGCAGGCAAGTAAGCAGCATGGTCTGCTGCAGGTAAATCCACCCAAGCATTATGAGCCCGGCGCTTCCAGCGCTGGGACTGGGCATATTTATGAGCCTGGTGCCACTGGCGCCAGGACTGGGTCCAAAAGGTCCCAATTGGGACTGGTTGGCACTTGGAACCTGGGTTATGGATCTGCTTCCAAGGGAGTTGGGAAAACCCTGACCTTTTGGAAGCAGAGATCATGACAGTTACTTTATTGACCTTGTCATGCTTTTGGTATAATACTGCCGTCAAGCACGTATTATAGAACCCTGTCTCCAGGAAGAACTCCTTGTTTCTGACAGGGTAAGCTAGGCAGGGCGCTTGTGAGAGGCTTCTTTTGAGTTGTCTTACTGCCTCGGCTTGTTCTGGACCCCATTCCCACTTGTCCCACCCCTTCAGGAGATGAATCAGGGGTCTGGTGATCTCTGCGTAGTCCTCAATGAACTTTCTGCTGTAATTAGTCAGTCCAAGGAGGCTCCTTAGTTCCCGCAGAGTTGTGGGGTCTTTCAGTTTCTGAAGTGCTTCCACTTTCTTTTCCTGGGGACAGAGACCCTGAGGAGTAATCTCATGCCCCAAGAAATTAACATGGGTTCTACACCACTGTGCTTTCTGAACGGAAAGTTTTGCTCCGGCGGCCCTCAACTGGGTCAGAACATAACGGATCTCCGCTATGTGTTCCTCCACAGATGAACTTTTGATGAGGACATCATCTACATAAGCCAGGTTACCCCTTGCACCCAGGTCGGGCATGGCCTTGTGTAGAAAAATGTTGAATTCATTGCCGGAGTTGAGGTATCCGAAGGGAGTCCGGGTCCATGTGTACTGCTGGCCCCCAAAGGTAAAAGCCAGCTTGTATTGGTCCTCCCTACTGACAGGCACAGTCCAGTATCCATTGGTCAGGTCTATTGCAGTGAATACCTGTGACCCCTGGATCTGGGCCAGCCCTTGGTCAATGTAGGGCAGAGGCCATCGGGAAGTATGGACCCGTTTGTTGAGCTCCCTGAGGTCAGCGCAGAGACTCCACTGGCCGTTTGGCTTCAATATTCCCAGCACCGGATCATTGACGGTGCTGTGTACTGGACGTATTATTCCCCGGGACTCAAGGTTCTTAATTATTTCAGTAAGGGACTCCATGGAGGCGAGAGGCAAACGATATTGCTTCACAAACACTGGAGTCATTCCAGGGTCTGTGGGAATTGTTGTTGTGTGGATGCCGGTGCGGCCACAGTCATATGAGTCTACCGCAAAGAGATCTTGGAAATCCAAGAAAACTTGTTTCAACTTTTGCTTTTGTTCCAGAGTCACACAGGCATCAGCTAGGTTGACTCTCTCTTCCACCATCTGCCTGAAGCCTGGAAAGACTTCTGGTTTGGCTATCTCAGCGGCCTCCTCCAGCTGGGTGGAGAAGTCCCTGGTCAGAGTGCTGATTTGGACTGGAGGCCTCAGGTGGGAAAGGCAACCCTCATGGACCTGGAAAATCACCTCATCCCTCCCGAAGTCACAAGTCACATCTTCCTTACAATAAGGGCAGGAAGTGTACACCAGGGAATTCCCCCCATGCCGGGTAAAAATCCTGTCTGGTGTTGTATTGTCATCACTGTAACTGTCAAAACAGTCCTTGGGGATTGGTCCTAACAGTTCATTTCCTAAATCGATGGAAAAATGTCGGTCATCAACCACCATTCCAATAGTGGTGCCTGCGGCTAGAGTAATACTCTTTAAGTCGCTGTTATCCACCTCTATTAGAATGGTGTCATGTTCTATGTTGACTAATGGAGTTGGGTTTACCCCCAACCCTTGCTGTTGGAGAGAAGCGTTTAGATGTATGTAAGCATTAGGGTTTTTCAAATGTTGTCCTCTTTTAACTTTCACTTCCAGGGAGAATCGTCGGGTCCTTTCTGGAATGGTGACTTCCTCTTTGATCGGAATTTCAACTGCATAAGGTAGCAATTGAGCTGACCTAAATGCTTTTTCTGGATCATCAAAGCCCATGGGAATATCCGCTAATCGGGACCAAGCTTTGAAGTTTATTGGGTCCAAACTAATGGCAAAGCGATTGAGAATGTCACTGCCTAAGAAAAAGGCGGCAGTGACGTCTCGCACGACCCAACAATTATGGACTATGCTCTTGTTGCCAATGGAGATTTTGAGCATACACCTGCTTGGCAGGAGATGTTTGTAATTAGGTGCTTCCAGGTCCATTTCCCATTTGTCTATCAGTTTGAATGTGGGAATGGCTGGATCTTTTGGGAGTTGGCGGAACATGGCTTCGCTGATGAAGCTCTTACCGTTGTTCACGCACACTCGAGCGAGAACAGAGTCCTTCCCATCATTTAACTGAACAGGGATGAACAACTGCTCTCCAATTTGCTGAATATCAGCCAGGCTCTGAGCTGATTTCACATTTTTCTGGACTATAGGAGTGGGAGTTTCTGATTGTGGATTAGTAAAGAATTTCAGGGTGTTTCCTTCCAGTGTGGAATACCACCTTAAACTGGAAGGAAGGTTGATTTTCAGAAATAGAGAGGACCCCCCCATCACCAGTCTGTTGTCCTACTGCTATTACTGTCACGTCTGGAGTTTGGTTGTTCTGGAAGTGAAATTCTACTTGGTCAGATTTTTGTTCAACCATGTGGCAGGTGCCGTTTAAACTAACATGGTTGACACTCTGTTTTAATTTTATTGGTCGGCTAGTCTGGGTCCAGAGGACCTTGTTTACACAATCTATTAGGGGTGACAACCTTCTCAGGAGGTCATTCTCTAGTAAGCAAGGGGTGCCCTCTGGAGTCACTACTATGACCGGGTGTTTCACCTTGTGTCGCCCAATTTTAATGTCCAAGTCTGCAGTCCCCTCAACGGGAATCTCCTTCCCGTCAAAGTTCTGCAGTTGTCCAGGAAGAGAGGTGAGAGGAATACGGTAATTCTCCCCCCTTCCTGCATTTAGTTCCTCAAAGGCCCTTTTGGACAGAAGGGTAGCTTGGGATCCAGTGTCCACCAGTGCCAAAATTGTACCCTGCCCCTGTACTTGTACTGGGGCATAGTATTTTCCCTCCTTCTCCTCAAGGGGGCACAGATAATGCACATTTTTGGACAACTGGTGGGCTAATTTTCTGGTTTTGGACATTGCTAGCGAAGAGATTTGGGCAGAATTCTGTGGAGAGCCTTGGGAATCTGAAAGAAAAAGGTGGCAACTGGAGATCAGAGCCATTGTGGGTTCCCCTGGTTCCGGTTCTGGGCCGCCCCGCCCTTTTTGGAGGCAGTCATCAGGATGGGTTTGAACCAGGGGATTTCGGTATTGTGGGTTCTGGGATGAGATGATGGGCGGCGGTAGCTCAGTCTCCATATCTCCCCAGTCTTAATTGGCATCCCTTGGGACCTATTTTTCCTTGGGAGGAGTTCCCCCATCTCTAAAGGAGAAGATCCTTTCCCCAGGATCCCCTGAGGATCCCTCTCCCTCAAATTGGAAGACCTGTACCTCCTCCACAAAGTGGGTCTGTTTGGGTCCTTTGTTTCTCCTACCCCCCCTCTGCTCCTTGGGAGGCAGGCTTTCAGGGGTAGGAGATTGTGTTTCTGGTTCCTGGTTTTCCAGGGGCTGTTTACAAGTTGGGAAGGAAGCTTCCTCCAAGGCTTTACACCCCCCTTCCCCTTGTGCCTCCTCCTTGGGAACCGGTGTGTTATCGGGGTGCTGCCCCCGTCATTGTTCTGGAGCACCAGGTCCAGAGTTTGGGGCATTCTGCGGTGGCATGCTCATCTGAGGGTTCTGTTGAGCCCTCAGTATGTGACCCAGATCTCGTGCCATATTTTGGACCTGGCGCTCAAGTTGTGAAACCCGCTCAGGCTGATACGGGGCTCTATTTTCTCCCCTGGGCTGATCCCGGGAAGGGCAGCTATCCCTTCTCTGGTAGTACCCCTGGTTGGGAAGATTTTGGTACCCCTCCACCCTTGGCCTCCCCTCTCCCGGATTAGGTTGTTTGGGCTCAGGGAATTGGGGAAATGATGGATGATTTTGGGGCTGGAAATTGGGTGGATACCTGGGGAAAAAGTTCTGCCCAGGATTTGGAGAATTTCTGCCCTCCTGTGGGAAGTTGGGAGGGAAGTTCCCTGGGTTAGGTGCTTGGCTGGATCCCCCCCGTGGGCTGGAGGAGTCCACACATAACCCAGGATTGGTCGGTTTCCCTTGTAGCGGGGACTTACATAGTCAGGGGAGCGGGGGACCCCATTTGTGGGACTACCTCCTCGACTCCCTGTCTGTGACTGGCCCGAGGGCCTCCTGGGCTGTGAATTATTTGGTGCAGGCAGGTTTTTAGGTCCCCCCATCTCCAAATCTAAAACGGGGGCAACCTTTACCTCTGCCACCTTGGCAGCAGCCAGGGTGCTGTTGGTTTTGGGGTTTTTCGGCGCGTTATTTTTATTTTCGATAGGCTTCTGCACCTCATAGATCCGGGTAGCCTGTTCAATGACCCAGTCTAAAGGTCTTTTCTCATGAAAATCTCACACGAGCTGGGTCATTATGTATTTGGGTAAGGCATGGAAAAACGTATTGATAAATTCTCTGCTATCCGTGCGCAACCTTCTGGTGGTCTGCGCAAAAGCACGTTTTAATTCTTCCACAAACTCTTGTGGGGCCTGATCCTCCCCACATTGCAAATTGTAGACTGCCTTGCGGGCCTCTTGAGGATTTCTGTGAACAGAAAAATGTTTCAAGATGGCCGCCTTATAGGTGGACCATCTTAAATGATTTTGGTCCTCCAGCCCCGCAAAGAAACTGGAGTATTCTGGGGAGAGTGTCCATTTGACGTACTGGATGCAGCTACTGCTGTCCTTCAAATGGAAAGTCTCCATCATTTGCTCATAGAGCTCCAAGTGTTCCCAAACGGAATACTTGGCGTTCTTATGATAAGGCGTGATGACACTCCTTATTGCCTTTATTTGCTTCAATGGGTCCTTAAGCAAGGCCCTTTTTGCCTTATTTGCCTTTTTGGTTCGGGTAACCCTGGTCCATTCATCCTCTGACTCAGAGGCACTGCTCCCAGAGGTTCCTGTCTGATCTTCCAGGTTTTCCCGGATTCTGCGAGCCTGGGAATGGCTGGCAGAATGTGGGGACCTGGTCTCCTGTGTCCTGCGCCGTTCAGAGGAGTCTTCAGATTCCTCCTTGCTGCCAGGATTTGATGGGTACCCCCCCCACTGACCTAACTGGGCAGAAGAGTTCAGGATGCCCTTAATGGGCCTACTCTCCTGGGGTTCCCCACTAAATTGCACTGTGCTTGGGTGCCCATACCCGGATGCCCGCCCATCCATTCCTGGGAGGTACTGGCCTATGAGCCCCATACTTCTAGCTGGATAGTAATCTGCCATCCCCGTGGCCCCGGGCTCATGTGCGCAAGGAGACATGGGGTGACAGAGTCCAGGGACTGGGAGAGATGAAGGCCTCTGGTACCAGGGCTCCTGAGGTTATGCTCAGGAGTTTCTCTTTCCCAGCGAACCTCATCTCTATCCGCCCCTGCTTCCTGTTGCAATGCAAGAGCCTGCACTTTCAGTTCCTCAGTTAAGGCCTTACTCGACTCTATCAGTCTCTCCTGCATCGCTACCTGTTGCTGGAGCCTATGATTGTGCTGACAGAGAGCCTCATTTTCTCTCTGTGCCTCCTGATTGGTCCTGGAGTACTGGGCCAGTCTCTGCTGCAAGAGGGTTACCTCCTGAGCTGTGTCACTATTGGCCTGCTCCTTTCTTGCCAGAGCATCCTCCACCCTCCTGGTGTGCTCTAACAAGTTCTGGTGTTCTTTTTGGAGGTCACCCAGTCCCTGGAGGGCCAGGTGATTTTCTTCCATTTTCCTTTTTAAGTGGCAGACTTCCTGGCCTAATGTGTCCCTTTCCTGACTAAGAGCCTGCATCTGTGCCGCCAGGTCGTCCCTTTGCCTTTGGAAGGCACCAGCTTTCTGGCGCTCCTGGTCAAACTCTGCCTGGGTATCCAGATCTTTCGAAATCAGTTTATTGCTCTCTGCCTTCTCCCTATCTAGGTGGCTTTGCAGGGTGACTACCTGCTCGGCACATGCCCTGTTGAAGTCCAGTTGTTGCTCCAGCTTTTTCTGGCTCTGCAGAAGGGAGTCCGAACCTTCTTGGTACTCCTTCTGCAAGGCCAGAAATCTGGTATCCTTGTCAGCCTTCTCCTGTTGCAATCTATCCATGTCCTCTTTTATTTTAATGATATACTGCCTACTATCATTTTCTGACTCCTGGCTCCTCTGCAGCCTCTGCTCAGAAGAGACCAGGTCAGATTGGGCCTTTTCTAACGCCAGCTGTTGCCTATTTGCCAGATCTTGGCCTTCAGCACATTTGTCCTGCGTGGCTCCCATATATAGATACAAATATGCTGCTATGCTGGCAATCTTATTATGTTCATCTTTGGCTTTAGGGGCCATATATAGTCCACTCAGGGCCACATGTAGGGGACCCGGATCTCCCCATATATTTGACCCAGTTTCAGTGACCTGTTGCGCGATTGCCTGCAACCAGACCGTTTGGTCCTGATGAGTCCACTTACCTCTCACAAATAGCTTATGTAAGAAGTGCTCTCTGGCTATTTTGATGTCTACCCGTGTCGTCATTCTGGAATTTGAGTTCCTTCCTGACTTACAGAAGTTTGTATTTTATTTTTGCAAAACAGACCGTTTTCTTAGAGCGTTCCTTTGAGGAGTGCTTTACAGCGTAACACAGCGTGGTGATCCGACCCGATATGTGTATCTGGTTAGCTGGCACACTGTATTAATCTGCACAAATGGTAAATCTAACCCAGAATATCCCGGACGAGCCCCCACGTTGTAAGAAAATTCAATTCAACACTACAGCTAAATCAATGCCTAGTCTGGGATACTGAATGGAAACCCTTATTGATATATCTTTATGTCCAGTTCATGAGTTCTGGATGACTACCCCTATATAACACCCCTCTCTTAGAATCCCCCTGACCCCACTGAGCCAAGAAGTAGTTCTGTTTTGCAAGTTTAAAAGGTTTATTTGAGAAATAAAACAAAATATAGATACCACGCTTTTATAGTAAATTAATAATCAATATCGCCCTTATAAATATAATGTTAATCAACAATGGGTAATCTGACACTAGCACACTTCTTTATAATCAATGAGGAGTGGGTGTAGGATGGATAAGGCAGCAAAAATACTTTTATGATTTCAAGGGAAAAGCAATGAGGAATAAAATGCAGTACAGAAATACTTGATATGATTTTAGCAAAAGTTAAGATAATCACTTTTTCTCTGGCAATTCACCCCCCTCCCCTATGCAATGTAAGAAATGGAAGGAGATGGAAAGAGGAGCACACAGTTCTCAGGAATGCAATCATATACAATACGAAATTCAGTTCCCCCCCAGCAAGCTTAGAGAAAACCGGTATGAGTTTTAAAACACAGGCCCAAGTGCTTTGAATGTGGTGGCAATGAAGTGAGAAATATGCTGAAAATGCTTTTAATTCCCTTTAGGAGGTTCAGGGTGAGTGAGAGATTATTGGGATGAGTTCATGCTCACTTTAGCAATGATTCAGAGATGATGATTAAGAGGCAAATGAATTTTTAGCAAGGAAAGAAATGACTGCTGATGGTTACACGTGGCTGGATTTTTAACCAAATCGCAAATCGCGGTAAAATTCGCGAGTGCGTGAATGGTAAGGAGTAGGTGAGATTCTAAGCTTTCAGAGGAAAGTTAAACCAAGTTCGTAGCCCAAACGGTTCCAGAGATATGAACGATTTTGTAAAGGTCGTTTTTCGGATTTAAAGTAAACTCAAAATGACAAGTGACAGCTATGCAGCTGCAGAATTGACAAGTGACAGTGGTGCAGCTTTACAAAATGACAAGTGACAACTTCTAGGAGGCAGTTCTGGTTAGATTAAAATAGTTTGGATTAGATTATTTTAAACTAAGAGCTTATTTCTGTCACAATCTGACCTAAGTACTCACAATATATTTTGGAAGGACTGGACCTCGTCACAGATCTGATCAATCAGGCTAGCGGCACTTCACAGCGATCTGGTCTCTAGGTCTGCTGTTCTGCAAGGTCTGGTCTGGTCTGGTCTGGCACTGGTCTGGTCTGTCCGGATACAGCGGTCTCTGCACGGCTCCTGGATCTCTGCACTGGTCCTGGCAAAAGTTCTTGGCAAGGGATTCAAGCAGCTCGCCCGGCTGTGAGTAGCTTGCAATGATTTGAGGCCTGCTGCAGAGAACTCAGCTTGTGGTTTTAGGCCTCTGATTTAGGTTCTAAAGTATAAGTTCTAGGTTCTGGAGTATGTAGCTGGAGTCAGTCTGGAACTGGTATCTTCTGGATGTGGTGTGGTCTGGCAAAACGCTCCGCAGCAACTGGATTTGAATCCCCTCTCTAGCTTCCAGTGGCTCTTTTTATGTGTTTTGAAAATGGGTGTGTGCCTGGGCCTAGCTAAGCCTGCCCCTCTCTACTTGTCATTGGCCCAATTCTCCCCTCTCCCATGATTGGGGGAAGGAAATGTGAGTCAGAGTGATGCTGTAGGTTTTATGGGTCAGAGGATCCTCCCCTGGTCAGTTTGCCCACAAATCTATATTTGACCCAAATACATATTCCACAGATACACAGTTGTTTGTCATTGCATACACACATCATGCATTACTGATGGGAGGCACTGTTCTGACCCTGGCGTTTCTAGGAACTTGGGTAAAGAAATGGTAACTTTTTGCGCTTTTTAGTAGCTTTCCCCATATCCGATTTTTCTCCAAATTTATACAATTGTGTGCAAGGCATGTGGGCATTTAGATAAGGAAGTGTCAGATTTTTAACATGCATACATTTAGAGTGACAGCCTCTTTTCCGCTCGTAAACCCCCAGATCATACCCCCGGGTCCTAAAACCTCTTAAAATGTGGGCAGAAAAATCACAAGAATTATAGTATCATTTAGATAATTTTGACAAGTCCGCACCATGAGTTGTACATCTTTCTTAAAATCATATTCTGGCCAACAGGGGTGTGTCTTCCCAGGTCACATGGTGGAGAAACCAGTCTATCCACTTTCTTTAAGCTCAGCCTGTCCTCAGAGGGGGCTGCCCCTCCCCATTTCTGCCAAGAGGAAGCCACTTTTACGACGCCCCCAATATAACTTCTGCCTGAGTCAAGGAAGGGCTTTGTTCAAAAGGAAGCCATTTACGATCCCCCCAATAAACCATCTGCCTGGGCCCTTTGTTTAGTTTCTTGCAGTCCCCTGGTAATTCAATCAGAGAGTGTGTGACCTCCTTTTGTCAGGGGCAACAGATTGCAGCCAGGCCTGGGAACCTGTCAGGCAGAATTGGAATCTCTTTAAGCCAGTTTTCAGCTAAAATGTCATTTTTTGTTCCCCAGTTTAAGTCAATACAAATTTTACATATGCAGCTAGAATGCTGATTCTAAGTTCAAAACGATGACATTTTAACAGTTACAAACTATGTGACACTCAAAAGTAGGTCACTCAGTTAATTTAAACATTTCGATTTTGGTGGTTTTAATCCAGTTTCAGTTAGGCTGCTGACATGCATAGCTCAGCCAGTTTTGTTATGAACATTGTTTTGGGCTCTTCATCTTCCCAGATTTTGTATGCACACATACTTCATTCTCCCAGATGTCCGCTGGTGTTCAGTGAGACTTTTGGATGTGTTGCAATGTTTGAAAATAGGCATTTTGAGCTGGCATTCAGAGAAACCAAAGGTAATTTTAAAGCGTTTTTGAGCTAACAGGTGCTGCTGTTTTACCTTTGGCACCCATTCCACTCATGGCACCCTGGCCTATCATGCTCACACTGGTGGGTGGCGAGTTAGGCAGCCATTTTGGTGTACCACGCACACTACGTGGTTCTCCTGGATTCTGGCGCACATGTGGGCTTTTTGGCCATCTTGGATTTTCTAAGCCCACAGCACCAAATGTTGCAGCATGATAGCTCAAACGTGGGTCAGGACACCCAACAAGGCGCCTAAGGAGGGTTTCTGTGTAGAAGCCCTCAAAAGACGGTGAACAAAGGAATCAACCCCGGTTTGGCGTGCAGATCAAAACACGAGAAAGACTTTTACAACAAGAAATGGCAAATAAACCCAGCAGAAAGCGTAATAAAACATATGTGGTCCAGCGGGTTTAAGTTCGAGGCTACCAAGATAGCCTAAAACAATACCAAGGTTATGTAAGATAACCGCGGTAGGAAAAATAGGGTAGTTACCACTGCCACCAGCCAAGTCTTGATGAAAAGGGAGCAAAACAATACTCCAAGAGAAACAGAGAAAAAGGGATAAGTATTAATCCTTTCCACTACTCCATGTAAAATGGTTTGTACTGGGTCTGTGGATTTAAAAAGAATAACGTCAATGGCAACTTTACATGTTCTGGGAGACAGTAGTCAGTCCCAGAAAATGGAGTCTGAGTTGGGAAGTCTGAAAGACAACCCTGTGTCAGTGCACTGAAGGTGCTGTGCAACACACAGTAAAAAGATGATGCCTGTGGAGTAGGTGAGGCACCACAGTCTATGAACACAAAAAATGTTAAACACACACAGCAAAACACATGTAAGAGTGGGAAAAAAGGCTCACACTCTTACCAGGTGAAAAAAAAAATCCTAGAAATCCAGCAAAGCTGCTGAGGGACTTAGTAGGTAAGGGAAATTAGCCATTCGGGAGAATTCTCCCTCACACCCCTGAGAAGTGTGCTACGTGTGGCTGCACACCGCATCAGGGTCTACGCAAATAGGACCACATCACCATGGCTCTCATTGACTTTCACGGGCTCCGACTGCATGCAGGAATCAACTTGAAGTCTTGCTGCATAATCTATATGGCAGTCGCCCTCAAGTTGCCCAGCTATCTCGCAGAGAAACTCAGCATCTCCAGCATAGAGTGCACCATCAGAAGCCAGGACATACTATGAAACCTCCTCCCCGTCATCATCAGACTTGCCCCCGCCCCCCCCGTTCTCCTACAATTCAGAAAAGAACTCAAGACCCACCTCTTCAAGGCATCTCTCCTCAACACCTAGGCCATCACATCACCTACGCGCACTGCGCCACCTCACTTGCTAGACGTTGCCGCCTCTCTTCTCCAAACCATCCTGTACAGCTATGCCCCTTTTCTGTGTCCCGCTGTAACCTACCCCTCGCTGTATATCTGTTATGTTACCTCTGACAAGCGCTCTGTTATGCACCTGTACTGTTGGAATCTATGTGATCACTGCGCCGCCCGTAACTGCACCAATGAAAATGTTGACGGCAATAACAGCGGAGTGCAGTGATCAAATAGATCACTTTGCCCACCACCCCCAACCCGAACCCCACTTACCTTCAAGGCAGCACACTTTTGTGTGCGCCACCGACTCCCTGCAATCCCTGCAGCATCTGTTCCTCCCACTTCCGTGGGTCACTACAGGTGTTCTTTTTTTTTAGTTAAACTTTCTTGTTCCCCGCCTACCACAAGGCTAAGCGGGGGACATCCCCACAATCCCCAACTCCTGTTACTGCCCCCAAGGAGAGCGGGGGACACCCCTGCAACCCCTGCTTGGGTGCAGAAATGGGAGTCAGTGGCCCTCATTACGACCCAGGCGGTAAGTTACCGCCTGGGTCGTACCCTTACCACCATGGCGTAAACTATGTTTACGCCATGGTGGTTGGCGGATTTACCGCCCCATTCCAAGGTGAGTGGGGCGGTAAATCCCCATTTCCCATTTTACCCTTCCCCATTCCCATTTTCACCCCATAGGGCATAATGGGAATGGGGAAAGGCGATAATTACGGCACCGTAAATTACGGTGCCATAATTATCGCCAAGGTCCCTTTGTGGCATGGATTTTAACTGCTGCAAAAAAGCAGCCGTTAAAAGCCATCACGCAAAGGGAACCTTGTAATCAGGCGTTAAGGGTCGGCTCAGAATGAGGGCCAGTATGTTGTGTGCCCCCAAAGTCACAGTGGCTGCGGGGGCGCACAAATGAGGTCAACATTTGTGTATGTTACCTACTGGTGCATACCTCTGTAAAGCACTATGTTGCTTCTCGAAGCTAGGTCCGCATTCAATAAATACCATATTAATAATATGTCTGTTGACAGTACGAGATACTCTGCAATCCCTTTTAAGGAAGCTCGTAGAAATGCGTTTGTGAAGGAGGTACCAAAAATGCACTTCTAAACAGGGAGACTGTAACTCCAGTAATGTGTTGTCTAACAAAGGTGCCTACACATCCGACTTACCCACCTGCTAGACCAATTGCTTCCCAGTGTGGTAGTGTTTTTTGGTAAATCTGAGTGATTATGTTGTCTATTGCGCAGATTCATAACTAGATGAAGAACACTTGGTTCGTGACACAACCAATTTCATCAACAAAGTTCAATCTTTGAGAGATATTAATTCAAACGCGTAACTTGCCATGACAGATGTCGCAGGTTCATATACAACCTTTGGTGTCAGAAAGGAATGCACGCAATGCAGGCTAAAATGACCACATTTCTACTGGAAGTAGTGAACAAGGCTGTTTTGCTAAATTCATGGGGTTTTATTTTGACCCAGAATTATTTCCGGATTAATAAAACATATTATCGCCAGTTAAGTGGCCTTAATATGGGTGTTCACTTGAAACGAAATGTTGCCAACATTTTCATGGAACAATTTAAAAATGATTTTATTTTTACACAACCTTTATGGCAACCCCATGGAGGCCATTGACTGTCATATATAGAAAATGATTTCCTTGATATTAACATTGAATTGTTTACAACAAACACATTTTTAGCATTTTGACCGAACCCGCTGACACTAATAAAACCACCTACAAAGGAAGCAAAGTAGGATTCAGGCCTATACTAACCAATGGAAAACCGCATTAGCAGGAAACTTGCAAAGAGCCCCCGACCATGGACCCAGGAGATGCCGGAGGGTATGTATCACGAATAACCCACTAGCTCAGAGACTGGAAGTTAAGTAATCACAGCGGCAGTTACCAAAAATCCATCTCATGAATTGCGAAACAAACCAGTGAGTAAAGATCTTCTCCTGCAGCTTGGTCTACAGGATCCGGTCACCAAGGGACTTGAATTCCGGACCGTT